>NC_140337.1:21093239-23620852 GCF_963514085.1 Chelon labrosus
CAATAAAAGTAACTGGTATTCCTACGTTTCACACAGATTAATTAAAATTTTGTGGACATAACACAACACTGAGACCTAGAACTATACAGAAACTACACTTCCTTTTCTTAACAAATGTCTGAAATGCTTTGTAATAGTTCAGTTTATTAAATGTAAACACTTTCATAATGTACTTCTTTGCACTAAAGCAAATGGAAACATTTGAAGTTGTCATTAGTTATAGGTAAATAAGCTATTGTGTTACTGGTCTGGCCCCCGCTGAGATCAAATTGGGCTGTATGTGGTCCCTGAACTAAAATGACTTTGACACCCCACTCTTAGATGGTCATGCATCGTTTTACAACTCACATAGCACATGAAGCTGTTTGTGTTGTTCACTATTAAAATTTTACATTAGCGCCACTTTTTAAAACCGATGTTCGTGCTCTTGATTTTTTTAAAACATGGAGATTTACAGTTGTTTATAAAGAGTTGGTCAAAACCCGAAGGAAATGACTTGAAACGTAACGTGAACTAGCTTAACTTTATTAGCGCTAGCTAGCAGAGTTAGATTGAAAGTCAACTGTTTTATTAAAATACGTTTTAATCGCTGATATTTTATTTAATCTTTAATTACATTTGTCCATAGAATACCACGTCTCAACATCATTATGTTTAGTATTCGTGTATATGAACTGCACAGGCTGCTAGCTTAACATTATAAGCGCTAGCTAGCAGAGTTAGATTGAAAGTCAACTGTTTTCTATGATGTTGTTTTATTGGCTGATACTTTATTTAATCCTTCATACAGCTGTCCATAGAATGCCACATCTCAACAGCATTATGTTTTAGTATATAGTAGTATTGCTGTATGAACTGCACAGGCTGCTGCTATTTGTTGCTAAATCCAATATCCGCGTTATTGCGGTAATTTAAAGATGGACTGATGCAAAACAAAATAAATAAATAAATAAATGGCAGGATCTCATGAAATTTTATGGGAAACACAAAAAGTCTAAAGCATATGTGTCAAACATACGGCCCGGGGGCCAAAACCTGCCCGCCAGAGAGTCGAATCTGGCCCGCGGGATGAAAATGCGAATTGCAAAAATTACACTGAAGACATTAACTGCAATTTTTCCAATAAGTAAGTGAGTAATTGCTATTCCAAGGGTTCACACAGGTTTAGTAAGAGTTGTGGACATAACACAACACTGAGACCTAGAACTAAACAGAAATTGCATTTCTTTTTCTTAAGAAATATCCAATTGTTCACTAAATGTAAACATTTTCATAATGAACATCTTTGCACTAAAACAAAGGGAAACATTTGGAGTTGTTGACATCAAACTGGGTTTATGTGGCCCCTTTACAACAATGAGTTTGACACCCCTGGTCTAAAGCATCTGCATGGTTACTGGATACTGTGCAAATAAAAGTAGGAGCGAGAGAGAGAGAGTACTTACCTAAAATTGGAAGAAAAACAAGACCAAAACATCTCCAGGAATTCAGCAAATGAGGCAAAAGGACACACATTAAGGGAAATGTAACAAAGGAAATATCAAACCATAAAGGTTCAGGGAGAAGGGAGCAGATATTAGGAGTCAAAAGTAGTAGTAGTTGTGTTGAATTTGAGTATATAATAACAATAAATTAATATTTTGTTGTCTGAAACTGATCAGCTCCAACCTGAACATGCAGCGGCTGCCACTCAGTGCAGCAAATTAAATAATAGAGGGACTGTTTATGCAGAAACAGACCAAAACAGCCTGTTCACATGTAGGCGGAGAAGAAGCACTGGGATGTGAATCACCAAAACAGCAGCTAATGGGCAGAAAAAGTAAATAAATAAAACCGACGCGCTTCATGGACCCCACATAATTACACAAAACTGCAGGACATGGAAAGATAGCGCTTCTTCAAAGAGAGCCAAATAAAGGTCCTTGAAGGGAGAAAATACGTGTTAATGTAATGTGTGTAATGCTCGCACACATTACAGTTGTTCAGTTGCTGCTCTGGCTTAAAGCTTTGACACAGTGTTAAACAACTGAATTTAACGGTTGTAATGCCGCACCTTTTCGAAAACCGGTGCGATATATCACCAGTCAGAAGATTAAAGGTCGATAGACAAAATTGGCTCGGCGTAAAATTCAAGTATTGAACATTTTCCAGCCTCTCATAACTAATTATACACCAAACTCATCCCATAAACCAAGCAAAACATAAAAAAAAAAAAACACTTTAATAACCATGATGTATTGATCTGCTTTATTAAAACAGCAAACTTTGATATTATTTGCTAGACATGCGTATCCTAGGTCGGCTAGGCTGCGCAACAGAGACGATTGGATTTTAAAAAGCGACATAAAACCTGGATGATGGCAAACAAAGCATTAGAACTCCCTTTGAGTGCAGTGTTAACATTATTAACCGCTGGACAGACGAGACACAGAGAGATTCGCTGATCAGAAACATACTGGTTTTCCCTACCGTCCTCCGCACTGATAGCTGCTGCGCGCTCATGAATATAATGCTTCGGAAGAGTCGGGGCTTTGATGTGCACATTAGAGCATACCAACAGAGATTGACACCAGAAGTTGTTTTAAAAATCCGCCTGAAGCGAGCGGAGAGCCCGAGCTTTAACCGCACTGTGTTACATGAAAGATCCCCGTTCAGCATCCGCGCTGTAGTGCAGCGAGGACGGATGATTAAAATAGAAGCTGTTAGCCACGAAGGTCTGATTACTGTTACGTACGCCGTGAGAAGTTCTTGCAGCTTGTTCTCGACACACCAGCTGGGCAGAACTTTTTTCTTGTGTGGTGTCCGGTTACTGTTCTGTGATTGGTCAGAAATTGGAAATGGGCGTGGTTAATACGGAAAATCGGAAATGCTAGCAGCCGCTCCCTGATGCTAATCTTCGCCCCGTAACCGCTAATCTCTCCTGGGTAGAGATAGGCATACTGTGCATGGGTGCGAGCTAAATGAACAGCGTGAAAATGACAACCGACATCCATAAATAATAAGAAACGTGAATCTCACCCTCTGTCTCCCGCTTGTCCCACAATGCTTAGCGAATGTGACGTATGCTGCAGTGGGAGGACTCTATGAGGACTTCTTGTATAAATTACCTAGCCAAAACAAACTTTTTTCTTGTTCTTGCGGCCCTATGGGCAAGAACAAATTTCTTGCGTCTTGTGAAGTAGGTAAAAAGCTTAATTCAGTCGAAAAAAACACCTTGTAATGATGAATCTCAGTCCAAAGTGAATTAAAAAATCCAAATTGAAAATGACAGCGGAGGTTTTGTAACCTAAGGAGGTTGTGTCCCTTAAGGACGGCTTTTTGCTTTGTGGAGTCCACAACTCCTCTTGCACTGATTTGAACAATAGTGATCTTGCTAAGCTCCTCCTAGCAACAATGCTTAGCGCATGTGACATATGCTGCAGTGGGCGGGCCCTATGAGGACATCTTGTATGAATTACCTGGCCAAAACAAACTTTTTTCTTGCTCTTGCAACCCTTTGAGCAAGAACAAATTTCTTGCTTCTTGTGAAGTAGGTAAAAAGCTTAATTCAGTACAAAAAAAAAAAAAAAACACTTTCTAATGATGAAACTCAGTCTAAAGTGAAAATTGAAAATGACAGCAGAGGTTTTGTAACCTAAGGAGGTTGTGTCCCTTAAGGACAGCTTTTTGCTTTGTTGAGTCCATACCTCCTCTTGCACTGGTTTGAACAAAAGTGATCTCGCTCCGTTCCTCCTAGCAACCTTCATCCATGTCTGGCTCTAACGGGTTTTAATATTTTTGCCCGTTTACGCTAATATTGTTCAGTTGGAGGTTGGTTAGACAGGATAAATGATGGAAGATGAACACCATGTGGTCACATTTTACATCAAAACTGCTTTGAGTTCTCAGCTTGCACACTGCTTGAAACATTTATGTGTTTTCAGTATCTATGCAGGTGCATTCTCCCTGTCGTAATCATCCTATTAGCTTGCATTTTGTAATAGTTATAAGCGGGCATTTTACCATTAGGGGTGGTAATTAAACCGCTGCGTGTCACTGTAGGCCATTGTTTTCATAACTGGCGCTGACCCCGGCTTTGTGCTGGTGTCGACCTCCAAACTGCAGTGGAGGGTAGGTCAGCTGTGAGCCCTCACGTCAGGGTAATTAGAGGTTAAATGACTTCGTAAAAAACGACTGCTGTGATATTAATACGTTCATTGACTCGGCAAACTGTGAACAGCCTCTCAGGTTGCCACGAGACACGTTACTTTAAAGCCAACAGACTGTTTAGACGTGCATCGTAGCCCGCTCATTCTTTGAAAAACAAGCAATTCAGCATGCCGTAACTTCCTTTCAGACTGGACTTCACTCCTATAATCAGTGTACAAATACTGAATTTATTGATCTCTCTTAAATTCACTGTATCAGTTAAGGCAGGTAGGGAATTTCCATGGTGTTGTAGACATATTGACATGTTTTTTTGAGGTTGTGCAGCCTAGTGAGCACACACCTGAAGCACCTTTTAGAGAACCAGTGTGTAGAATTCGGCGAGAACTTTCAGCAAAAATGGAACATATGCTTTCATCAGTTTGTATGATATTGTAACTGTTTTTCTTAGCTTTAAATGAACCCTTCATATCTGGGTAGGGAGCAGGTTTTCTTCCACGGAGCCCACTGTGTTACGTTGTTATATTTCTACTGAAGCAAGTAGAGGACAAGCCAAACACTGGTCTAGAGATGGTCTGGGCATGGTTTTAGATCAAGTGGTGCCACAGAAGGTTCACTGGCAGGACTGGGGAAGGTCAGGTATTCAGTTGGTTGCAATTTTGAACATCACCAAGGTACACCAATCAGGAATAACATTATCACAGGTGAGGTAAGTAACTTTGACCATCTTGTGACAATTCATTGTTCTGCTGGGAAACTTTTGGACCTGGCATTCATTCATGTGGATGTCACTTAGATGTGTATCACCCACCTAGACCAGACCAGGCACCCCCACCCCATAGCAATGACACTCCTTGATGGTAGCAGCCATCCCCAGCAGGTACACAAACAAAAATGGCTTAGGAACTACTCAACAAAAACATGAAGAACAGCACAAGGTGTTGACCTGGCCTCCAAATTCACCAGATCCCAAACTGATCAAGTATCTGAGGCCCCTTCCCTCAACCCATAGGACCCAGAGACCCCCACTAACAACATCTTGTTCCCTCAGAAGGCCCATGTTCATTCTCTGATGAGTCCCAACTGTTTGGGAGGCACAAGGGAGACCTACACAATATTAGGAAGGTGGTCACAGTGTTATGCCTGATCGGTGTATATGACATAAGTCATTCTGGTTGACGTGTACAACTATAAGGATCGAGCTTTGAGCACTCCTGAAACACAGGTGACCTACATATTGTGCCTGAACACATCTTGTGATGACTCTGACAAAGCTGCTAATGCGTGTCTTTCATCGGGCCGCCTATGTAAAGGCGTATGTAATAGTCAGGAGTTAAGAAAATATGGTTAAGGATTTACCTACAGCAGTAATATCAGACATGTAAGTGAGTTCTCTTTATAAATGAGAGGTGTGTTGTGTTTATTGGATTATGTGCGCGAGCGTTGTGTTGCTTTTAGGAGATGATAGACAGTCACCTATTGTTTACGGCTTCCATGATCTAATTGGTTAATTTGCATAAGCTTTACATCTCTCTCTTTTTTTTTTAGACAAAAAATGTTATCCGGGAGTGTCTCAGAAAATTGGATGTCCGTTTTTTTGGCAGCGTTATACACAGTTTATCACCATTTATGAGGAAAAACTGGTTTGACGCGGTAGCCTTTTTTTTTTCTCCACTTGGCAGCTCCGAATAAAGACGTGTTGAAAAACAGCTGCTTAGCTCATTACCTCTCACCAACCTCCAAATCACTTTCATCATCACTTTTTATTATATATTTTGGATTAAAGCAGGAGTCCTGCGGTTAACTGGCCCGGGCCCTGCATATTGGGACTGCACCCTCCCCCCGCCTCCTTAAAGCAAGAAGCTGTGACTTCAGGCAAGTCTTTAGGAGGGAGGGAGGCAGGGAGGGAGGCATTCATATACTCACCGACCTTATATAGCCGGTGGAGATGTTTTAGCAGTGTACGTCGTGAACAGATGCCGTTTTCCCCTGACAAGCCAGAGTAATCTTGTTTATCAGCTGTTGTAATTCATGAACGATAAGGGCTCGCCCGCCTCTTAACGCCACAACACCTGTGAACTTGACATTCTGTACGTATCGCAGCTCTGGATTCATTTTTAAACCTTAAATTCCATTCTGGCAGAAAGGTGAGCTCGAACGGGAAAGCTCCGACGCCTCGGCATTTTCTACCGCAACGCCGTGATTGACCCTTAGCCGTTTCATTTTGTAATCCCGGACGTGTCAAGCTGAATTTCTTCTGACAGAAAAATATTCCCGTCTGTTTTGGTTGTAAAACAGTATAACAGTTTTTAATAAAGAAGCAGATTTTCCAGCATGACGATTTAAAAATGCAAAGTGCAGGAATGGTCTAAATGACCCTAACGTTAATGTCTCATAGATGAGAGTTCGGTGTGGTGGGGGCACTGAAATTTAGTGGCGATATTACAGTCGGACAGTGGCAGTGACAGAACAGGGCTGTGCCAAAGGATACCGAGGAGTCATACATCATGGTGATAATTGCATCTCCCCACTGGCAACCTCAGCGGGAAGAGGAGGAGGGGGGGAGGGGGAGGAGGAGGAAGAGGAGGGAGGGGTGAGCTGGCGGAGTGTACGGTTGCGAAGGGGTGCCACTGATAACTGAACTCCCAATTATCTTGTCCTGTATACATAAATAAGTATAGAGCTAATGAGGGGTTTGTAGACTGTAGGGCCGCCTGAAGAGATTCCATAGATTACCCTATCGCTAAGTAACTACACTGCGGATGTCCAGTGAAGCTGTCCACCATTATACTTCTCTTTTTCCCTCTGTTTCGCTAGTTAACCAGTGAGCAGTTTCCTCAGTTTCAGGTGGGAAGACTGCAGCATACTTATTTTGTTGTGTATGCAGTGTTTCCCATGCAATGCTAATACTATGGCGGCCCGCCAGGGTCTAATTTACTCAAAACGAATCGCAAAATATTTTTGCACGTTTCAAACAACGCTGTGCTTATGTTGTTTTTCCTATTGTTACTGAAAGCATCTTCCCCTCGACAAAGACGGGTCGCTCACCTGCTCTGTAATTTAACCTGACGGAGAAAACGCCACTCACGTAGCATTGCAACAAAAAAATTTGTGTTGTTAACTGATAAAATTTTACGTTACGGCAACTTTTTTAAATCCGATGTTTGCGCTCTTGGTTTTTTAGACCATGGAGAATTACACTTATTTAAAGAGAGTTGGTCAAGACCGAACTAAACGACGTAACATGAACTAGCTAAGCTTTATAAGCGCTAGCTAGCAAAGTTAGCTTGAAATTCAACAGTTTTCTTAAAATACGTTTTATTCGCTGATACTTTATTTAATCTTGATTACATTTGTCCATAGAACACCGCGTCTCAACAACATTACACCTGCTCTGTAATTTAACCTGATGGAGAAAACAGCACTCACGTAGCATGTTACGTAGCATGTTACGTAGCATATTTGTGTTGTTGACTGATAAAATTTTACGATACCACGACTTTTTTAAGCCCGATGTTCGTGCTCTTGGTTTTTTAGACCATGGAGATTTACAATTATTCAAAGAGAGTTGGTCAAGACCGAACTAAACGACGTAACGTGAACTAGCTAAGCTTTATAAGCGCTAGCTAGCAAAGTTAGCTAGAAAATTAGTTTTCTTAAAATACGTTTTATTCGCTGATACTTTATTTAATCTTGATTACATTTGTCCATAGAACACCACGTCTCAACAACATTACACCTGCTCTGTAATTTAACCTGACGGAGAAAACAGCACTCACGTAGCATGTTACGTAGCATATTTGTGTTGTTGACCGATAAAATTTTACGTTACTGCGATTTTTTTAAACCCGATATTTGCGCTCTTGGTTTTTTAGACCATGGAGAATTACAATTATTCAAAGAGAGTTGGTCAAGACCGAATTAAACGACGTAATGTGAACTAGCTAAGCTTTATAAGCGCTAGATAGCAAAGTTAGCTTGAAATTCAACAGTTTTCTTATAATACGTTTTATTCGCTGATACTTTAATGTTGATTACATTTGTCCATAGAACACCACGTCTCAACATCATTAAGTTTAGTATTCATGCATATGAACTGCACAGGCTGCTGTTATCTGTCGCTAAATCTGCTTCATTACGCTAATTTAAAGACGGACTGATAAAAGCTAACGCCAGGGTCTCATGATATTTTATGAGAAACACTGATATGTAGTAAATTGTGCTG
Organism: Chelon labrosus; assembly: GCF_963514085.1. NCBI lineage: Eukaryota > Metazoa > Chordata > Actinopteri > Mugiliformes > Mugilidae > Chelon > Chelon labrosus. The sequence continues at coordinate 21,101,611 of NC_140337.1, forward strand.
TTAGTTTCAGAGGTATTTTTTCTCTTTAGCAATCCAAGGAATACATGACTCTCTACTCACTATGCTCTTAAATAATTTCAAAAACTAATTATTGTGTACTAAATTAAATATTACGCTCAATAACATCGTAAATAATGAAATCAAGTGGAAGTTAAGGTTTAAAACCCAGTATCTGCCCCCAGGTTTGTAAAGCCACACAAACAGACTGCCGAGATTTCACAGCAGCTGCCTTTATTTACAATGCGTTCCCCGATTGATAGTGCAAGGATTCAGAGTGGGCAGAGGGCAAAATAACAAGCAAGCAAATCTATCACAATGAAGATAACCTAAACAAAATCAACAAACGACATAACAGCATCTCACCGCCCTCGCTAACACAAACAGGAGAATGCAAGGTCGACAGAACGGCAGCCCAATAGAAAAAATATGCCCTCCTCCTCACATTGGTAGCTATATGTGGAAAGGATTTGAGAGCACGTGGTTTGGGAAAGGACGTTGCAGCGGCGCCATCTTGGCTCCTTATATTGTCGGCAATCATCTGCAGGCTAGCAGCCGGTTGATCAGCCGCTTCCTGATGCACATCTTGCAGACTTCTGTCGGTGTAGGTTAGGAAAGAAACCAAACACCAGCAACCTATTTCAATGCTAAATGAGTTGTTGTTAGTGCTGGTGTAATGTCATCATGGATCTAACCAAGTGTAGTGCTTTGCAGTAGAACATATTTAGCTGGTGCCTAGAAGAATACAATAAAACCATCTAGTCTAACTTTTTTGGCCCATTTTCTACCACCCACCCCTTCTCTCTCTCTCTCTTCTTTTTTTTATTTTCAGCTGCGTTGAACCATTTTGCTGGCTGAGCAATCCTAAGTTCAAAGGACACATGCTCCGGGGCCTCCGTTCTGCGGCTGATAGATTTCCAGCTTCCTCGAACAGACAGCGGGGCCAAATTTCACTATTTAGACACGGGTTTCTAATGTTCCTCAATCCCTTCTACTTTGAGAGGTGTTACGTATCTCGGCCTCGGTTACCGTTTAAGCGTCCTCACCGTATATATTCATCCACACTCCAATAGCTGATTCTGATCCAGTGTTAAATTGGTCTTTGGTGAACTAAAAAAAGAATCCGGTAACAATTGCTCCAGATGAGTGACTTCCTTAAATCCCTAATCCCCTAATTCCTCCAAGTTTTTTTTTGAATGTGAGTGAATACTTTTATGCAGATTGCTTTTCCTTGCAGAGGCAAAAAAGCAAGCATTACTGGATTAAAGAGTGAGGTTAAATTGCCTGACTCAAAGGATCCGGTGAGCGTTAAGACTCTCAAAACATATTTGTTTTGACTTGCATGTTGCCGTGGGGTGGTAAGCGTAGGATGTAAGTTTGCGCGGGCGGCTGGGTGTCAAGTCTGATGCTTCCTGCCCTTCCTCTCCTTCACCCCTTTTTTTTTTTTCTCAGGTGAGTCTTTTCTGGTATGAAGGTCCCTGCCAATGCGGTCGGCCGTCAAATGCAATTAAAGCTTGCTCTCTACCCCTGCTGTCACTCCACAAGTAGAAAATTGAGCGGGAGGTCTGGCTCGCACGTCGCCGTCACATGTCACTTGCTATCCATCCCCATTATCGCAGAGCTGTAGGAGAAACGGGCACAAAACAAAACAAAGAAAGAGAACTGCCTGTGAAGGTAACCTTTGTGAAAGCTTTGCGACAATATTTTTTAACCGTATAACGCAAACATGATCTACAATGAGACTTAAACTAATACATACTTCCTCAGGAGAGCATTTGGCAGCTTATGTAATGCAACGGCAAAGCAAATCAATAACTTATTTTACTGCGTTAACTGTCCGGCATCGTTATCCGAATGCGCTCGCATCAATTGTTTTAAATTGCATATGCATGGATTTTTCAGGACTCGTTGCAAAGCTTCATGCGATTAGTCTTGATTTATTTTCTTTCTTTCTTTCTGTTTTTGTTTCAAGCTTTAAGGTCTCCTATTTGCGTAAACTGTTAATTAACAGACGGATGGCTTCGCACGTGCAGCAGTCACCTGAAAATCAGGTATTATCAGCTGCAGAGTCATACGTTCTATTTCAGGATCTGCTCACGCTTGTTGCCTTTTGGGACCTGACTGAGATCTCGCTCCTCCTGCAGCCAAGCTATAAGTGACTTTTTTTTTTATTATTTTAAAATTATAGGTAAATAATTCATTTTCTTTAGTGGTGATGCATTTGTTTTTTTAGACCATGGAGATTTACAGTTATTTAAAGAGAGTTGGTCAAGACTGAACTAAACGACGTAACGTGAACTAGCCAAGCTTTATAAGCGCTAGCTAGCAAAGTTAGCTTGAAATTCAACAGTTTTCTTAAAATACTTTTTATCCGCTGATACTTTATTTAATCTTTATTACATTTGTCCATAAAATATCACGTCTCAACATCATTATGTTTAGTATTCATGCATATGAACTGCACGCTAATTTAAAGATGGACTGATAAAAGCTAACGCCAGGGTCTCATGATATTTTATGAGAAACACTGATATGTAGCATATTGTGCTGTTAGTTTCAGAGGTATTTTTTCTCTTTAGCAATCCATTAATACATGACCCTCTACTCACTATGCTCTTAAATAATTTCAAAATCTAATTATTGTGTACTAAATTAAATATTACGCTCAATAACATCGTAAATAATGAAATCAAGTGGAAGTTAAGGTTTAAAACCCAGTATCTGCCCCCAGGTTTGTAAAGCCACACAAACAGACTGCTGAGATTTCACAGCAGCTGCCTTTATTTACAATGCGTTTCCCGATTGATAGTACAAGGATTGAGAGTGGGCAGAGGGCAAAATAACAAGCAAGCAAATCTATCACAATGAAGATAACCTAAACAAAATCAACAACATTTTTTTTAGTGATGATGCAGTTATTGCAGTAATTTGTGAAGTTTCCAGTGCATCTTGCCAAAAACAGCCATGCATGCTAGGATGCAGGGTCAATCGCATCTCCAGCTGCAGTTACTTTATAGATTAAACTAGGCAAATAAGGAAATAATACAATGGGAAATCCTTGGTCAGTTGTAAAAAGTCAATCAAGTTGCACGTCTATCAGTGTTGTTGTGAGCCAAAAAGGTCACGAGAATCCAAAGCCACAATGTTAGGTTGACAATTAAGGCGAGAAGAACAATGGCGTCAGTTTGTTCTCGCAGCTTGTTTTCAACACCAAGCAGAACTTTTTTCTTGTGTGGTGTCCGGCCATTGTTCTTTAATTGGCCTAAAATTTAAAAGTGGGCGTGGTTAATGCAAAAAAGCGGAAATACGGCGACTCTGTGAACTCCCAGATGCTAATATTCACCCTGTGACTGCTAATCTCTTCTCTTCTGGGTAGAGATCGGCATACTGTGTGTGGGTGTACCGTCAAAAATAATAAGAAAGTGCCTCCCTTCATTCTTTTATATACAGTTTATGCCCATCTCGCACAACTTCAACAATGCTTAGCACGTTTGACGTATGCTGCAGTGGGAGGACTTCCCTAGAGTTTCTGGTAAAGTATAAATGACCTGGCCAGAACTTTTTTCTTGTTCTTGCAGTCCTAGGAGCAAGAACAAATAGTGACAAGTTTAAAGCAATAAAACTTAGTAGTAGCTTTAAGGTATGGTTGCCCATTGTGCACAGTGTCACTTTATTCCTTCCTGCGCCCGACATGCAGTATTACGTTTAACTATTGCACTGTTTTATTAGAATGCTTTGTAATCATGAAAGAACACCACACTTACTGGCAATCCATTCCTTTCCCCATATGCAATTTCACCGTGGATATTGCTGGCTATGTGTCAACAATATTACGTTAAGGCTCACATAAAATATTTACAGTTTATTTTTTATTTTTTTTACTGTTTGAGTATTACTACTTTTTTCTAGTGCTGTGTTGCTTGCCCTCTTTGCAGCTGCAACCACGACTACACGTTTCCCACCGACCAGAATGGCTACAGGTTTCATGGAATACTCTGGCCTCGATCTGTCAACGTGATTGGTCTTTTTCAACTGAACACACCTGTAATTGGACCGTTTTTGTGACCGTGCTCTTCGAGGGTCATCGTCGGTGAAACCAAATGACTCGAGAAGGTTCGGAAGACTGCCAGGATTGTACGGCGTCTGTACAGCTTTACATATGAGTGCAGTATTGGATGATATCTGATGCTAGTATTGGTATCGGTGCATCTCTAGTTCTGGTTTTTAGGGGCTACGGCACCTTAAACCTGAGAGAAACTGTTTCTAAAAAAAAAATGTAGAGGAAATCATCCAGATATATGATATGATGCTGATAATATATCCGTGCATACATCAGATGACCCCCTTTTGGCCCTTTTCCGAGCAGCCAGTTGGTGCATTCAATGAGATACGAGATGCAGGGGGAGGTAAGGAAGGAGCGTGAAGGGAAACGAGCGTCAGGTGAAAAAGTTGTGAAAGCATAAAAAAGTGTTTGAACCAAAGCACTGCTGTCAACACTGTGCAGGAATACCTTCCTCAGTCCCTCCTCCCCCCCTTTTTTTTTTTCTCCCCCCCACTTGAATCAAACACCTGCCAGCTGAGCTACAGAAGAGCACTGCAATCCCTCTCCTTAACCAGCCAAAGACCCCTGCTACTGTAATATGACAATATTGATATATGAAGTGCGGAAGGTTCTGATGCCTCGCTTCATATCCCACGGCCCCCGCTGAGTGTGTGACTGCGAATACAGGTGCAAAATACACTACACTCAAGCATGTAAAAAGGAGAGGCCTTGATCACGACATGTGTGTCACAAATTGGCCTTTTGAAACTGCCTGCGGGAACTAAGGTGCCGTCGCCGCCGATTCCTGCACGAACAGGGCGGCGCTCGTTATTACTCCACAGATCTCCTCTGAACCGGGCTAGTTCTGTGACATTTATTTATTAATTTCGCCTTCCAAACAGACGGGACCACCTATGGAGTTAATGCAGCACCGGCGACACCAAATTACTCGGAAATGAGGTCTGATTGCTGATGTGCCTGCTGCTGTAATGCCGTCACTCAAGTTGCAAGCTGTTTGTGCTTGCTGCTCATCAACGCTCTCCTGCCTCGCTGCTGAGTGAGACTTCACAACACAGAGAATAAAACTTCTCTCATTAATTTTATTTTCAACTACTTCCATTTTGAGTTTAGCATATTTTGATTATGTAACTAGTCTCGCTGAAGGACTGTGGTAATATTGAGAGCATGGAGACAAAAGAACTGGAAAAGAAATATGCGCAAAATCGCGACGCTGTTACCTTTCTGTTCTTCGTGAGTGACCTAATTTCTCTATCAGTCAAATGCTGTGTTGTATAGTTTTTGATAGCTCACTGGTCATTGCTATAAGATTGTCAGACTTGAGTTTAGAGGACCCAAAGACCCCAAGCTGAAATCAAAGAAGTTAACCTGCAAAAAAAAAAAGGCTGAATATAATGCAACTTAAACACACTGTAAAGACTGCTGCTAACAGCTAACAGCTAACTAGCACTACTTGGCCACTCCTGAATCATGCTTTTTTTGTTGTTTGCTTACTTTTGTGACTTCCGTTTCTCCTCTCGGTCACTGGTTTGCTAAGATGAACAGCCAATCGGAGTAATCGCTCTCACTGACTCTCATTGCTGCCAACATACTCAGTCGACAGGGGTCAGGCCACTGCCCAAATCTCGACCAAAGTAACAAAGACGTTGCCGTGAAGTGAAGCCAAGTGAACAGGCACAGAGTAAAGAGTAATAGGTGGACCGCAAGAGCTGTGATTGGTCCGCTTGGTAGTAGAGTGTTTCCGCTTTAGTATTTCTGGCTGCTTCTCCATCTCCGCACTTTTCCAATTGATTGTTTTGGATGAATAAGGATGGAACACATGGAGGAAACGTTAAAGGGGAACTACTGTTTTTTACAAGCTGGACCTTATTTCTGGCATAAAATACGATTGTTTACTCACCCATATAACTTTGGTGTCATTTGGAGTCGTTCGTCAGATATTTACATCCGCGTATATCCATATAGTGGGAGTGAGTGGGGCACCGAAACGCAGCCTCTAAATAACGCATTATCTGCCGCGAAACTCAACAATATTTTGTTATGACACGCTAGTGCTATTCCCCGTTGAGTCTGGAGTTACCTGTTATCTATTCACTGACGTGCAGCGGTTTGTTGTTCTTTGGCCAGTTGTTCCTCTCTCTGCCTCCGCATCCTCCTTTCAACGCGCTCCTCATCCGTATACTCTGGCTCAAAATGGTAATCATAAACAAAGTTGTCGTCCACAACCTCAGAATCAGAAACTAGCGTATCATAACAAAATATTGGTGAAATGAACGAGTTTTGCGACAGATAATGCGTTATTTATAGGCTGCGTTTCGGTGCCCCATTCACTCCCACTATATGGATATACGCAGATCTAAATATCATCTGAAGGACTCCAAATGACACCAAAGTTATATGGGTGATTAAACGATCGTATTTTATGCCACAAATAAGGTCCAGGTTGTAAAAAAGAGTAGTTCCCCTTTAACTGAGGAGCTTCGGAGATACAAACATTTGTATGACTCATCTTCAGATGAGAAATTTCGGTGAAAGTTTCAGTCGGCATTGTTGAAAGTGAAGCACAAAGTATGAATGAGAATTAACCCGACTGGCAAAAAAGACACTGACTAGCGGTTTGGGTGGCGTTTTTACAGAGAGAGCCAGATTGACGAGCACACAATATAATATAAATAGCTTGCACCGACGTAGGCTATGTGGGTAGGTTACGTATAAGTTGTACCTGCTGTACCTTAAATGAACCTTAAAGAATAGGAAACATACTTAGAAAGGATGACATTGATGGTGCAGTTATTACAGAGCTATAAAGAGAGTACCTAATTGGCAGACGGAAAGATGCTGCGTCATGTAACAATGTGAGAGTGGTCGTGACAAAATTGCCATCGCCTTATGAATGAGCTGATGGATAGCCCCGGGTGATATTTGTCAAGGAAAATGGAACAGCTTGAGAGGCATGTCAGTATATTGCGCGTCTGTAGGAATGCATAGAAATAGCAATCAATATGTAAGTGGAGGGTCTCGGTTAGAGGTGAAGCCTTCAGCGGGGATTCTTTGTGTCACGGGCAGCTTGACAGATGGTATGGAGATATTTACAAAAAAGAGACAACAAAGAAAGGTACAATAGCGTTTCACCTTTTCTCCTCTCGGCATCCATTTTTTCCCCCCACTGACTTCACTGATGCTGTACCACACACGGACCTTGATGACAGTTTTCATTTTCATCAGATAATGTGATGCAAGAAAACAGACTTGGCTTTCACATTCAGAGAAAAAAAATTATTGTAATTATTCAGTCTTTCCATTTTGGAGCAGTCATCACAACATAGCGCCGCATTTATTCACAGCCATCTTTCCCAGGCAAAAGAACTTAATCACACATTTCCATAAACACACAAACACATTGACACACATCCTCTGGCGTCACCGCTCGCGAGCCGAGCAGGGAAGGTAAATATTGACTCAGTGTCTTCTCATTAAAGGCCTTTTTTTGACTATCGACGCCCGTAAAGGACACATGCTACGCTAATTGCGAGCGGTGGAACGCCAGGGGCGATTGCGCGCCGGCGATGATAACGGTCGGCATTTATCTTCATCGCTCTCTCGTGTGCGGGCCCCATTGCCAAGGGACGGGTTAGACCGGAGCGTCGAATCAGATTGGAGGTCATCTCGGATGTTAGGAATTACACAATTTCACTGTAAACGCAGAAAACATAGTTCGCGCGAAAACAGGGTTAATCTTGTTATGCTTGGGATTCGCGCCAAGTTCATACAATGAGCGCGGCTCCTAGTCCCCGTTTTCTCTGCCAGCTGTTGTCTCTGTATTTCACTAAGCCTTTTATTTATTTATTTTTTTTATTCTTTTTGAATTATCGTTACAGCTCAGAGTTACAATATAGATAATGCCTTCCCCCTACCAATGCTTGTTGTGTAGCCTCGGTTTAATTTAGGTCCACCAGAACAACAAAGTCACACAAAGTCATGAGTACCAATTGTGAAATATTGAGAGACATCACAGTTAAAGCTCATGAATATGGAGCCAAGAACAAGAGAGCGTAAAGAGAGAAGGGGGATGAAAGAACTCCCGGTCTCAGAGAGAATATTGTTCTGCTGTCTACATGTCTGATCAAGCTTAAAAATGCTATTACCTTATTGTCACTGGAGCTGTTCTCCCTGGTTTAACTCTGGAAGATGCACTGACCTTTTCAGCACTTTACCACATCAGGTCTATTACGCGCCAACAGTTCACCTCTCCCTTTTCCCCTGCCAGAGGATAATACATGCCCCCCCACCCCCCCCACACACCTCCTCGTTGTGATGAAGAAGAAGCAGAGCTGGGCTTTAGTGCGATTTCATTTCACCCTGCTCTTGGAAATTCACTTCTTTACCTGAAAGCAGGCACCGGGAATCGCGCTGGTTGATCCAGCGTGCGATTGAATATCAATAAATCTCATTATTTTTCATTGAACATAGAACAGTGGAGGGACGCCAGCTCGTGCAGACTACAGATTGGATTATCTTCCCTGTTGGACCTTTAGCTACATGATCCGGCGTCGCCACGCAAAGCTTCCATCAAATATGTAGTGGGACGGATTGATTGAAGTTGATACTGTAATCCAGCGTAATGCTTCCGACATTTATATTACCTCAGCCCTTTGGTATGTCTCTGTTGGTGCTGTATGACCAAGGATTTCTTCCTCTTTTCTTTGGCTTTTTATTGCCACTGAAGGTGGTTAGAGCACCGAGATCATTGTAACTCAGAACTGTCTGCAGTCTGCTTCCCCCTGGAGCTCCAATCCCATCTATCTATTTCTATTCAGCGCTGTTTTCTTTTCTTTTTCATACACACAGAAACTCGCCATCTGCACCGCTGGGTTGCTTTTAGTTTAAACCGTGACGCAAGAATCCCTGAATGACTGTGTGGGCGATTTTGTAAAGTAATGGCAGATGGGAGCAAGGATTAATTCCCTGCTTTTTTATTTGTCTTGCTGCTGACAAAGACGGGTCTTGAGAGGGGGAAGCAGTCTTGAAGAGAAGGAAAGATGTTCAAGAATAAATATTTAGTCACAATGCGTACGCGGCTACGAGACACAATAGCCACACCCACATGGCTGGTAATGAATGATCAACCTGGTATTATCCCTTTATCCTCTCCCACTAGGGTGTTAATGTTGAGCTGTGACTATAGTGGATATTTACCAGTGTGAGACGTTTGTTTTTATAAATTCATACGAGGGCTTATACTTTATTCACATGCATGCAAAAAAAAAAACAAATAACAAAAACGCTACCCAGACTCAGATTCCACACAAGCTGATGAGCTAGAGATGGATGTGTTTCCTCCGTCTGTCTTCAGCCAAGCAAACCACTGTGATCTGGCCTGGTTTCGCTGCCATGTGTCCACGAGACTGGGTGTGCGTGTGTTTGTGTGTAGTCGTACTGCACAGGTGGCGGGCAGCAGGGACGGGAGCAGGCCAGTGAGCAGGTAGAATACCACTGAGGTGGAAATAACAGTCTGGACTCTTTCTGCTGCTTTGAGAAGCCTGGCATGAAATGCTGCAGGTAGAGCTGACCGCACACTGTTGCTCCCCTTGTGCTGAACAAAATCTGCTACAAGTGAATCCGTGTGGGTTGGTATATATCTGGGCAAGACGTGGATGTTTGCCAGTACCAGTGTAGACAAATGGGACAGCTAATTCGACAACTGATCCATATTCCTGTTGAACTTTAGCTGCCATGGACTTCATGGATGCATGACTTGACAATATTCCAAATGTGTTTTGTGATCTCAGCAATCCTTTGCTTTCTTATAGGCCAATGATTCCCAACCTGGGGTACGCGTACCTCCAGGGGTACGCAAAGTGACGTAAGGGGTATGCAAAAGGGTTGATTCTCCACCTAAATGAAAAATCAAAAGACTGTTTTTCATGTGAGTCAATTATGTTATTAGCTAGATTGTAGGACAACTGGCTTTGAAGCTATATTTCAGTTTGCTGCTAATGTAGCTAGCGCTAGGTCACCTAAATAAGAAAGATGCCGATTCCCTGAAACCCCAGAAACAAGCAAATCTCGTTCTTGATTGGGTCTTTAAATTATGTCGTCAACAATTCTGATAACTTTCTGTCATTTGAGCTGTCAAGTCATCAGTCTGAGGTAAACTAGGTCGCCTGGCTAACCGCCAAAAATGGATAAATGGCTAAAACTGATAGATTGCCCTTCCAGAGAGACCTCAACTGCTACCACCAGTCAGCCCACAGGCGAAGATGCACATGCCAGTGACGACAACCCAGGCTATTCCTCAACTTCTACGTATGTCTAACTTTGACCGGGATGCTAGAAGCAGATGTGGCTAGCGAAGCTGCTAGCATAGCCACGGACGGCAATGAGGAGTCTGAAGTGCGTGAGAGTAGGGGGGTACATGGCTGGAGGTCAAATGTCTGAAGGGGTACGGGCTGTGAAAAGTTTGGGAACCACTGTTATAGGCGGTTTGGGCTTTTGTGTCAATAACGCTGTAGTTGACATGCACCTCCCCAGAAATATAACTACGTGACGTGGCAATGCGACCACAAGAGCTGTGATTGGTCCGCTTGTTAGTAGTGTGTTTCCGCTTTAGTATTTCCAGGCTGCTTCCATGACACGGGAATCAATTGTCGCTCCTATCCCATCCCGAGCCCACAAAAATATTCCCGTCATTTCCCGATCACGTGACTACCCCCCTCAAAAATCCCGCAAAATCCCGAGAGAAAGACTCCCAAATCCCGTCCCGCTCCCTATGTTGTTGTCCAAAGCTATCAGACTCTGTTGCCCAACTTGAATTGAGGGGTCCGTTGATGACACTTTCGCCTGTAACTGCTTCTTTCCAGAATCCATTTTGCCGTGTGTAGTCGCTGAAGCTGATTGATTGACTTGTGAACAGGGCAGCTGCTTTGTCTTGCTCTGATAGGATACCATTCAACAACAAACGTATTGTGGGTTGTAAGTGGTTCTCTTTTCTAAAACGAAATGCCTCACAATCTTTGGGCGCACTCACCGCATTGCAGCGCCATTTTTTAAATTTAATCTCCGGCTCCGTCCCGCTCCCGTTGATTATTTGCTCTATCCCGTCCCTATCACGTTACCAACAGTGAAATTGAGTCCTGAAAATTTGTCACCCTCTACTCCATAATTTTCGAATTGATTGTTTTGGATCAATAAAGATGGAATACATCGAGGAAAGGTTAAGTGAGGAGGTTCGGAGATACAAACATCCGTACGGCTCGTCTTCGGAAGAGAAACTTCGGCGAAAGTTTCAGTCGCCGTTGTTGAAAGTGAAACAGGAAGTGGAAACAAAAATTAACCCAACTGGCAAAAAAGGACACAGCGCCAACTAGCTAAGTATAAATGGTTCACACCGGCGTAAGCTACGTACGTAGGTTAGGGCATCTATGTCCCGCAGTACCTTTAATGAGACGGCCTACTCATATTCAATCCATCTAAACTAGGTTAAATTATTAGTTTAGTTAGTTTAACAGCGACAGGGACAAAATATATTAATAAGCTCTCCGTAATAATGACTAGGAGACACTTTCAGTGTTGTGTTGCAGAGCTAAGTGTCTCCAAGGGACAGTGACTTAGCAGAAAAATACTACAAATGTAAGCTATATTCTCTACACCTTAAGGCAACTTCTCAGTCATTATGCCATTGCTGCGTGACATTAAATGCATTATCATTAGTTGATGTTACCCCCCTATACAGGCTGATTTTATATCCAGGAAACTGTGGTATACCCAAAGAATGATATTTAGCTAAACATGCAATATTCAAGTTGAAAAGTAGCATTTAATTATTGAGAGAACCGGGCTCCTATTTAATATCTGATTGTTGTGTTCTGGAAGATTTATTGTTCTGCTGTAAGATGAAACGTCCATGGCCATTGTTTCACCCGTTGCCACTGACCAAAGCCAGCACACGGCGCCGGAAGCTGAGCTCAGAGCCCAGCTGCTGTTTTTCTTACATCTTAGACAGGCAGCACTGCCAAAGGAAATCATGAACTGTCCAAAAGTTTCAATTACAAGGTAGCCTCAAAGTGTGATTGGCCCAAACGTGGACTTCTGCCAGCTAAAGGAGAACTCAAGAAATCAGAATAGGTTACCGGCTGGTACCAAAATAAACCCCACTAAGAGCCTTTTAAAAAATACATTATGCTCTTGACTCTGTCTGACCTGTATACATATATGATTAAGCTTTTTAGACGACGTTGCTGCGAGGAGGAGAAAAATAAAGGAGGCTGCCGACCTGTCTCCTGGAAAGACCTTTCTTTTGTTCTTAGGGTTTTGGCAGGGCGCCTCAGGCCCAGTCAACTTTCACGGCAGTGATTTGTCAGTGACAGTTCAGTGCATCGCAGAGCCGCTCGACACTCACATCTCGGAGAGTTTAGAGGGGTGAAGTGAGGGGCGAGTTTAGGTGCCAGCGTTGGGTATCCTGTAAGGACCGCCTTTGGCTCAAGCTGTCACTTAAGAGGTGAAAAAAATAAATAAAAACCTCTGGCATAGATCATCAGGCAGACAGATAGTTGGGAATGCTGGGTACCAGGTTAGAGTAGTAGACTGATCTTAAAGTAATACTTGGTACCTTGGAGGAGTTGTAGCATCCTTATCTGTTGTGTTCAGACAAGAACTTAGTGAAGACTCCCTAGAGCAGTTGCTGTTAGTTTCTTGTGCATTTGCAAATTTTAAACAGTTTTTTTAATGTAGAACTATTTATACCATGCTAACCATTGTTGATTTGCTCTGATGCTATGCTATAAGTGTGTACTCATTATAGATACTGCAAATAACATCTTCCCAATTAGGTCTGCACTGCATGAATCGAACCTCTTGTGGCGTTGACCATGTTAACGTCTTTGTGCAGGGGGTCAGACTTCCTTGAGTTGTGTCCCTCCTTCCAGTAGTTTCCAGCAGGACATGGAAAGTAGCATCGTGATAACATATCCAACAAAGGTTGAAAAAGGCAACTGGACTTGTAGAGCTTTTTTGAGAAGACGTTTCACCACTCATCCGAGTAGCTTCTTCAGTTCTAGGGGACTGATGGGAAGTCTGAGGTTTAAATAGGAACTGTCCAGTCGTTAATGGAAATTAGCTGCACGAGTTTCTGGTTATTAGCATAACAAGCAAGTTTTTTTTCAGGAGGAGTTCCTGTTTAAACCTCAGACTTCCCACCAGTCCCCTAGAACTGAAGAAGCTACTCGGATGAGTGGTGAAACGTCTTCTCAAAAAAACTCTACAAGTCCAGTTGCCTTTTTGAACCTTTGTTGGATATACCATGACCTGGATGACTGAGAACCTTCACAGACATATCGTGGTAACGGCAAAATGTCAAATCAGGGCCAGATTGAATGTTTCTAAGGGGGCAGTGGACACACCTAGATCAGCCGGACCAAAAATTGACCACAGTATCGGTCAACACATCAAGCTTTGTTCACTGAGAGATAGAAAAGCAACTTCATGACCTATACAAAATGTGTTAAATAACCAATGAAAGACTCCAACTATATAAAAGTCCAGTTGAAAGAAGGCCTTTTAGTAGCAGCCTCAGAGGACAAGTAGATTACCTTAACTGCCGGAAGGGGTAAGTGGACTACAATATATCAGCAATTCACAAAGGACGACAGGAATAAAGCCCTGACTAATCCCGGTTAGATATTTCTAGCGGTAACGTAAGGATGCACCAAAGAAAACTAGAGAGAATGATACCGCAGTGTCTCAAACCTGCAGTGAGAGTTGGGACACCTGCGCTGAATCAACTCCACCTGGACCGAGGGGGGAAATAGCTCTCCGTCCGGTACGATACGCGGCACACTTTGTGCTTTGCATCTATGCAGAGGATGCTGCAGGACGCCTTAAAACTTTGCAAGAACCAGCGGAAGACGGCCACAAATCTGTGTTTTAGCTGCGTATTCCTTTTGCGCAGTTGCGTTGTGAGCGTCGGTACTCGTTTTTTTGAACTGACATTGGACTTGACCTCTGCCAGAAAGCGTCTGTATTGGCCTTTGATAGAAATACTATCATTGCGTTGGCTCTTCTCGCTGCAAACTTTTGGTTACTCACTGCCCCCCTTACTCACGTACAAACCTGCACACTGACTCTCTTCATACTGCCCACAGCCAATTTCCCTTCCACTCCGGTGACTAAGGCCGAAACAGCGACTTGGTGTAACCCACCGCCGACAACTCTGTATTCCCTCCCTATGGTTCAATGAATACTGTCTCATTGAGGGATGGAGCAGAGCCTGTGTTCCCGTTGCCACATGCACATAAAGGAATGATGAATGTTTTAATCCAGTTGGGGGACAATGAGGGGCTGGAGACAAGGTCAGGAGCCGGTCCAGACAATAATGCATAAATCTCAGGCAGAAATAGACGTCCCGAATCCCAAGCAAGAAACTGGTCTCATTTCGGGTGCAGCACCGCCACAGGGCAAAGCTCATTCTCTCAAACACGAAAATATTGAGGAATCTCCAATGATTTTCTGTTTTTTACGCCGCGGCGGTTGACTTTAACGGCTGCGGTTTGAAGTCTGCCGCCTTCTTGCTTCTGTGATCTTTCCGTGTCTGAGGTTTTCCGTCGGTGGCGGCCGTGGATGTGCGTCGCCGTATGTGTAAACCCCCGTCTCGGGATGTGTTCGTACAAAGCGTTTTGGAATCCGTTTGAACCCTGGAACATTTATTCCATTAGCGTGGTTCGCCGAGGCGGGTCAGAACAATGCCGCGCGCTATTTTTTGATACGGGTGGCGCCAAATAACTGCACTTAGTCGGCTGAAAGTGTGACACTGAGTCATGTTATAGGAGAAAAGGAGAATGCATTCTGCTTGATGGGTGCAAAACCACATGAGAAAATGCCTCTGATTTACCTTGGAAAGCCACAGTCTAGACTGATTTCCATATCCTGCTCTTCTTTCATGTGGTCCTAACTAAAATATAATATGGACAACTCAGTATTCACCCCAAAACTACGTACTAGGCATACTTTTTTTTTGTCTTCCTAGTTATATAGGCTTATGCCTCAGTGGTTTGTCTTGATTATGAAAGCATGCAATATTGTTTTAGAGAAGTGTTGTGCACATAAAGTTATTATTACTTTACTCCTTTCGCAACAAACATGAATTATGGAATGCAAAATGGCGCCCGAAGCTGCTCGAGGTAATTTACATCAGCATTGAAAAACAATAGACTTTGTAATAGCTTTCGAGTTAAGATCCATCTTTTCTCCTCGACATCTATCTTCCCCGGCGATATTGGATTCTCGGCTCCCTCCGAGTCGAGAGAACGGTGGCCCCAGAGCGGCGGCCGTCACCCGCCTTGCCCCCTTGTTTTTCTGACATTAAAGGCAATAAGATAATGGCCCTCCTTTGCTAGCAGAGAGCTGGCTAATAAACCTCAGGGCCGTCTCCTGGACCACATAATGATTTTGATGGCAATAATTCAGTGTCGGAGTAATTTACAGAAAGATAAAGAGAGAGGGGGAAATGGAGTTTGAAGAGTTTTTTTTTTTGTAGACGTCTCTTCTTTTTGTTATACTTACTCTCAGTAGTCACCTTTTAAAAAATAATTATATTTTAATACGGTTATTAAAACAGTTTATTTTGTGCGCCTCTTCTTTTCCAGATGGTGACAAAGCACTCGGCTAGTATTTGCCTTTTATTACTCATCGAAAGTTTAGTTTGAAAATGACTCCCTAAGCCTCCAGTCAGAGTACACATGATGAACTGGTGAAGCACTTTTTGAAGTTATTTAGATATTAAGTCGTTAATTGCCCTAATGCAGCACAGTGTGGTGCAGAGATTACTCCCAAAATGAACCGTGCGCGATATAAATTAAACTCGGAGACCGATGTGCTCTGCGGCAGAGTCGCATAAGCGCACGGACCAGACTTGTAAATAACATTTAGATTTACCCCTCGTGATCGACACCTCGCTCATTCGCTTGTGCACCTCAACCCCAAAATTCATCGGCCTCGCCTGGCAGCCTGTAATGTACACTTTCTTTCCAACATTCATCACTTCCTGACTGTAGGCAACTGAGCTGGCGCGGGCGCACCGCCGTCGACGGCTCTCGCCTCAGAGTGGTGGCATTTTTGGAGATCTATGAGGGTGTTTATGAGCAGCTTGAAAAGGGCATTTTGCAGATTTATGGATGACAAGGCTAAATGATCTATGGAAAACAGGGAGCGGGTGAAGAGTTGTTGATGTTGATTGGAAAAACGTGTTTGAGTGGTTTTTGGGGCCGAGAGGGCCGAGTCCTCCCGCGCCCCCCGCGCCCCCCGCGCCCACCGCGCCACCCGCCATCTCTTCTAGCAATATCCCGGACATACCATAGTGCAGTTTGACAGGGACGGAGGGGGAGGAGGCGGAGGCGGAGGTGTGATTTAAATGAATAAATAAAAAGGTCACGTCAAGCCATTTTCATAAAAGCTCATTAACTTTTATTTGCTCAAAAAGATGTCCGTGTAATTAGAATAACAGAGATTGAGCTAATGAAATTACAATAAACAGTGGTGGTGTGGAACCAAAAAATAATAACGCAGAGCTCACGCTAAGTCTGAGACTTAATTGCGCATTATTGTCAGGTGACCTTTGAAGAAGATTGAGGTAGATCCCCAGGTGTGTTTTACAAGGCGTGGGTTCGTCTGCATGCATGCATGCATTTGCGTGCCGGATGTTTGAGCACACAGGGGTGTCCTCCAGTGTGTGTCTACGTGTGTGTGACAGGGTGATACAGTAACTGCGAGGTGTTTTTATTGCTGCTCCGACCTTCATTTATTGGACCCATTATTGCCTGCTAGTGAGGAAGTGGAACAATATATTTTCAACAAATGGCAAGTTATCGAACTGGCTCTCTCTACTACTCGTTCAATAAAAATGAGCAATCAGAAGCTCACGTTTGTCACTTATTAGCAGATTTAATAGTGAGGGTGGCTCAACTCGTACCTGGCTCACAGAACAAAGCACAGATACTCTGGCACCACAGTGTCATGCTAACGAAGTCCAACAGAATGAATGATCGACTGAACCCCCGTAGAAAGAACTAATTAACGCATTTGCAGTGTTCAGGAGCACATGCAGACCACCATGCACCCATCGGCCACAACATTATGACCATTGACAGGTAAAATGAACAACCATCAACCACCAATAATGACCATCTTGTGATAATTCAGTGTTCTGCTGGGAAACTTTTGGACTTGGCATTCGTGTGGATGTTACTTAGACATGTAGCACCCACCTAGAGCAGACCAGGCACCCCCACCCCATAGCAATGACACTCCTTGATGGCAGCAGCCATCCCCAGCAGGATGCAGCCTGACGCAGGCACACACCAAAGACAGTATAAAGATGGAAGCCAAAGCAAGTAGAGCTCCCCCTGGGGTCTGGCTGCAGTATAGATCATGAGCTCCACCCCCTCCATGTTAGTGGGCGGGACTTGGACCAAACTAAACACTAAAATATATGTCAAATATTTATTTTTTTTCCCTCCCAAGGATGGTTTCAGTCATTTTAGGAAGTTATTATAATGTTGATGCATGTTCAAGTGTCATAATGGCGCCTACCAGTTGCTGTTCATCAATATCGCAACTTCGCGTGGCTCCACTCGGACTGCGATGCGCAGACTCTTGGGAATGCATTGTCCATATTTATATACAGTCTATGGAATAACTAAAAACTAAAAAATAAAACATGAAGAACAGCACAAGGTGTTGAACTGGCCTCCAAATTCATTAGATCCCAAAATGATCAAGTATCTGTGGGATGATCCACAGAGGCCCCTCTCCTCAAAGGCCCCCCACTGACAAAATTCTGTTGCCAGACACCACAGTACACCCTCAGAAGGCCCATGTCCATTCTCTGATGAGTCACAACTGTTTTGGAGGCATAAGGGAGACCTACACAATATCAGGAAGGTGGTCATAATGTTATGCGTGATCTGTCATTAACAGGAGCAGGCCATAAATGATAAATGATGCCTAAAGTTGCATCTTTAAGATAGAGAACAGTATCTATTATCAACCAGCTAAATCACCCTCAATGGTCTAATACCTTCTGTTAACCTTCAGATGAGACGGCCATCAGAGTAATGGTTCATATCTTCTAAAAATTAGCGAGTGAACTAAAGATGATACACATAAGATCATGTGGATTTGCTGCATTGTCGTCTCAGCACCTCACCTCCCGTACCTGCCTGAAACCTGGCTCCCTTCCACAGATATGAGGGAGATTTGTCAGCCTCCCCTGTTTGTTCACCGCATGCGCTGATAGCCTGGCAGCTTGTTTGTTTGTTTATTCCCTGTCTAGGTCAAAGCAGATGCCCTCGCTCTTCTTCTTCTTCTTCTCCTCTGCCTTTTCCGCTCTCTCGCCAAGCCTATGTATCTGCGCCCGTGAGTCTCTGAGTCTCTGAACTCGCACGGACCCTGTTGTACTGACCTTTTCAGAGCGCTATATGTGCTGTAAGGTAATGTCACAACATTCAATTCTCAGATCCGGAGCACACTGTTTGAGGAGGACTCTGAGGGTTGTCTCTGGTGGCAGGGAGACGTTTGAAAAACACCTCCAGGTTAATAAGTTGCAAGGGTTCAGTAAAGGTTGTAACAATGGAATCTAAATTGGTTCAGATGCTCCATATAGTTTCATTGCATGTGTCCCTATATCTTATGAAAGTCAGAGTGTTTTTAGAGAAAGAAACGGGAAGAATAACCTAAACTCACATCTGTACACAAATGTACATCTTACAGATCTGGAGATATCTAAAGGCAGATTATCCTCTTGATACTTCTCTATGAAAATCGCGTTGATCGTTACGACTCAAATCCAGCAGATGAGCTGTCTTATACTGCATCTGCCGACATATTCAGCTATATCAAGTTGTCCCGAACACGATGCGTCGCCACAGAGTACGCAACCTTGACCTTCCTGTCAGTAAGAATCCACATCACCCGGCTCATCTCATCAAACGTTTCAATGAGGTGAGGTTGTCTTCTGACTCATGCGGCCACTCGGAAACATTATGCGCCGCAAAGGTGATCACCATAATGACCTGTTACTTGCAGCAAAGTTTTTTTTTTTTACGTATAAGCTCGATTCCTACTGAAAAACAAATTGTATATTTATGTACATCTAGTATTCATGGCTCGCTAGTACTGTACAGAATACATATAAGAAAGCTGGCTAATACTGTGTATTGGCATGCTAACCTTCCTTTTATTGACCCGTATAGTAATTTTAAATTCACGATTTAACCTTTAACTCTATACCTCAACCTCAGGACTGATTGTATAATTCATTAAAGCTGGAAACACTTCTTAAAGGACACAACCTGTTTATATTTTCAGTTTGACAGTATTGTAAGCTGTAGGATTTTAATATATATCTTGATCTGCCCTGTGCAGCATTAGAGGTATGTAGTAGTTTCAACGAAATACACCGTGAATTTAATATTTAAGATGTTAGAATCCTTTGTCACACTAATAATTTGGACAATAATATTAAACGTCTGGAGTCGACGGACGTGCTAGTGCGTCCACATCATATGACCGATTTAAGACGACGTAGCAGCGAGATGCAGCATCACTGAATCTCTGTTTCAATTTGTGTGGAAAGTGCTGACTTCAAACTAAATGCCAGTTTTTAAATTGTGTCGAAAGGCCAAGTAAAACTAGACTCATTATGATTAATTTACTTTTTCCCGAATATTGTTCTTTGGTGAAGGAAGAAACGGTGAAAAGGAACGCGCTAGCAAGCGGAACACACTAGCAAGTGGAACATGCTAGCAAGCGGAACATGCTAGCAAGCAGAACATGCTGGCAAGCGGAACATGCTAGCAAGCGGAACATGCTAGCAAGCGGAACATGCTAGCAAGCGGAACATGCTAGCAAGCAGAACATGCTGGCAAGCAGAACATGCTAGCAAGCGGAATGCGCTAGCAAGCTTCAAGTGCCCAAAAACAAACAACACAAAACAAAAGAAAAACACGACACCCCCCGTTTCCTATTGGTGGAAAAATGCATCACATCAACCAATCAGAAAATTATACGGCAATGGTTGCTAAGGAAGAGGGAGAAGTTGTGGGAGTGACGGCCACAAAAGAGAGAGAAGTGAGTTTTGAGATTTCAGAGATTTGTGACATTTAGACATTACTGATTGTTTTGTAAGTCGTGTAAATAGCTGTAAATAACTTGTACATAAGCTTTTGACATTTTCAGTTTAGATTTGCAAGTTATAAGAATGGTTCGTTAAACATGTTTGTGGTTGTCACAGTGAAAAATCTAACTTTTTCTTACTCTGATTTTATGTATTTAGTGTGGTTTTAGGTCCATTGTGTTAATACAGTATGTCAAAATGAAAGAATAACTGTACAGTGAGGTTGTGTTGAAAAGAACGACACCAAACAAGGCAAGGTAAACTGTTTTTAAATTAAAATATAAAGGTAAAACCAAAAGTATTCTTTGTCATCAAAAAATAAATGATCCTAAGCCATTATATGTATTAAACATGGAATGACAACCTCTTTGTTATTTGGTTAATAACTTTTTGATCAATCACAGTCCCTGAATAGCCTCCCTGTGTTTGAAGAAATTATTTTCACATTACACACACTAGCTAGTTTCGATTTGTGATCCATGCTGGCCTTGATCATCTCCATGCCAGACAACAGCCTTATTACCAGACCACTTGATCTCTACGGGAGAGCGAGCCCCTGCAGCGACATACTTCTCTAAAATAGCTCCATCCATTTTAAGATGTGAAACCTCAGGTGGGTTATGACAGCGTGCGGCGCAACATACCTGAAACCAAGAAGACACTTCTGCCAGCACACACTGAGATAATATAGGTCAGCGCACACTCGGCGCGTACCCGCATTTACTGTACTTACGCACAAAGGGTATTGATTTACTGTCATCTCCTTGGAGGGAGGGAGGAAGGGAGGGGGGTTTTCTAAAAACTTCAGGTTACCTTCATTGTTTACTTTGTGAATTCATACTCTCACGAAGACTGTGACTTGAACACACATTGACACCTGGCGAGGCGGTTAACTGGGTGTCGACACTGTGAGGCAATCGTTGTGACAATTGCGCTGTTTTGGTTTTGCTTACTTTTTGGGGGGCATGCTACATTTTAAAGATTTTTTTTCCCCTGTGTCTGACATAGATGAAACCTCGTCTTTCACATTTCTTTTCTTGTAGGGGAAAAAATAGATAAACCTGCAGTACTGTTATGCTGCTGTTTACTATATTTAACCCTTTGCTAATAATTTTAGCTCATATATGTGGCTGAGATCAGTTTTTTTAAGCTGTGGACAGGAATATGTTTGAAAGTGTTGCTTTATTGTTGTCTGTTAATACCTTCCAATGAGTCAGCCTGCATTTTATAAAGAGGTGTGCTTTACTAACCACAGAATCATTGTCTCTTTACGTCATATTATGTCACTTCTTGCTAAACTTAATATATACCGCTGTGTGCTGCAAAACCCAACATGTATCTGGGGAAAAAAAGTGGAACTAAGGAGATGCAAACCATCTGCAATAATGCATAAAATATGTATGAAAGCATGTAATTTAATTCAGTTTTCTTGTTAAGTTGCTATAAAAATCATAGATCCAAAGATATTTTCATCTTACGCTAACTCGGCCCCAACTAGGGAACCTTCAGAGGACATTATAGAGGTAGTGACACATCACTTTGGGGATTTGGGGGATTGAAAGTGGCCCTCTTGCTTTGTTGATTAGGCTCTATCAGAGGATTTCAAGCAACTTTTAATCATGCTCGAGGTCTTTAGCAAAGCACCGTACTACATATGTGGTTGGTGCTATTATTTTCTTTCGTATTTCCCTATATGTTTGCCGTTGCAGATGACAAATACACACTCCCAAGCCACGGGGAAATGATACGCGTGTTCTCTACAACAAAGCTGCGGGAAAATAAATCAATACTCTTTTGTTGATACAGAAAACAAGAAATAAAACAAGAATCGGAGCTCGCCGGCGTTTGTAAGGTTTCGCTCTTTCTTTAGCGTTTGAAAAACAAAGAAAAAAAAAATATGCCCCCCTCCCTCCCCACACACTTTGTATTTAATTCTTGCGCTGTGTACCTTTCTATTTTAGAAACCCTTCGTCCATGTAATGTTGGGGGCGTGCTGCTCGGCACCTCGGGGCCACGCCAGGCAGCTCCAGACAAAGTCACATTAGCTTCTCTTGACCTCGCAGCTGTAATCGACTCTGGGGAGAGGCAGGTGGTCGGTGTTTTGCAAGAGTCCCATGCTCATCGTTAATAGTTTTGCAAGGCGGAGAGTGAGGAGCAAGGAGTGCGGGCCTTGCGACGGCTTTGCTCGGAGATTAAAGCATCAGCAGTTCACAATACAATACAACCTCACAGGATTTGACTGCCATTACCCTGCAGTGACGGGTTTGTTTTCTATCTGTGGTACAGTGGAGTGACTTCCTAGGCAGTTATCAGAACGGCAAAGATGGAGCTGTGGTTTCTCCATTTCAGCACACACTTAAGGAGGATCCTTAAAGAGGAATTACTGGTTTTTACAACCTGGACCTTGTTTCTGGCATAAAATACGATCGTTTACTCACCCATATAACTTTGGTGTCATTTGGAGTCATTCGGAAGATGTTTAGATCCAGCAGAGCGTCACGTATATCCATATAGTGGGAGTGAATGGGGCACCGAAATGCAGCCTCTAAATAACACATTATCTGCCGCAATACTTGTTCATTTCACCAATATTTTGTTATAATACGCTAGTGCTATTCCCCGTTGAGTCCAGAGTTACCTGTTATCATCATCTGGAGTCTGTAGATTGACCTACTAACTTCTGACCTGGATGATGTCATCTCTAAAAAACCACACGCACCCGCGATGGTCTGCTTGTTTACCTGTAATTTGCTACTGCTAGCTTTTTGCAACATGGCTGAATATTTTTCCGATTCTGAGGCTGTGGACGACGACTTTGGCTCAAAAGGACGTAAGGATGTCCATCATAAACAGAGTATAAGGATGAGGAGCTCACTGAAAGGAGGATGTAGAGGCAGAGAGAGGAACAGCTGGCCAAAGAACTCAAACCGCTGATGATAACAACGCCGGATGATGATAACAGGTAACTCCGGACTCAACGGGCAATAGCACTAGCGTATCATAACAAAATATTGGTGAAATGAATGAGTTTTGCGGCAGATAATGCGTTATTTAGAGGCTGCATTTCGGTGCCCCATTCACTACCACTATATGGATATACGCGTTAAAGATTCCCTAATTTATTTGCAAATTTTAGAGCCATTTCATATTTTTTGTTTTATGAGACGTGTTATAGTTGAAAATAAAACTTAATTTACCATATTTTGATGAGAAGTGTGTTTTATTGGGTGAAATATGCCCGACGTTTAGGTTCTTAGGTTGGTTTGTTGCATCTGCAGGCACATAATCCAGCTCTAAGAATCCCCTACCTATTTACATTTAGTTACCGTGTTTCCAGAGTGAGGGGCTTCCATTCATACTGTACTCTACCTAAAGGTCTGTTTCAGAGAAGGAATTGTCAGCCTTCTCTTTCCATTTCGAAATCCACAACAATACCAGCCCATGTCGCAAGACTGGGGAGGCTGGCTAGCTCAATCCTAACTCAATCGAGGATCATCAACAATTGTCACTAAATCAGCCCCTTTAGTCTTTAGCTTCTCTTTTCAATTCATTACGAGTGAATGGGCTTTTATTGGCGTGACCATTTTAACAGGGACTCGGGGAGTGTGTGGAAGCTTGTAAGGCTGGATCGACACAGGCAATTTACGAGGGGATCGACAGCCGACTCGAGGCCAAAACCCAAGCACAAAACAAACAGAGCCAGAGAGAGCGAGAGTGAGAGATTAAGAGATTTGTCACCCCCCCAATCGACACCCCCTCCACTCCACTGTTCCTCCTTTTTTTTATTGTCCTTCCATTTTTGTTCTCGGCTTGTTTGTTTCACTCCACTCATCTCCCTTCTGTCTTGGATGCTGTTGGTCTTCCAGGCTGATGTGTTTTTTAGTTCTTTAGATATTTGCTTCCTCACAAACGTCCTCCACTGAGACTGATATTCAAACTCTATTATCTCATCCGCCACCTTTATTTATTTATTTTTTTTTTTCAGAGTGTTCCTAAATGTCAAAATACATTTAAAATGCTTAAAGGGGTTCCTTTCAAAGAACTTACAGTGTACTATGAGTTTCCAGAAATAGAAATGGAAAAGAAATAACATATCTTTTCACAATCTGGTAGTTTATTTGTTATTTGTTATTAAATATTTTCCCATAATTTTGACAGTTTTCGTCTTTACATGTTCAAGTGACACTGAGAGTACCAATACATCTTCCTGTCCATGAGAAGCCTGAGGGATCGCATCAAAAACGGATGAATCCAGTGGCTTTTTTTGTTTGTTTTTTAGCTATTATCTAGAGCCCTACATCTCACTTGGTGTTGAAATCGACATTTCAGGCTAAGAAATGATTTACTTAATTTATATTTGCTCTCTTGAATCTAGGATTCCAATACAAGTCCGAGAAGCTATTAGAAAATAAAATAAGAGTGTATAACTTTAATTTTTATTTATCATTCTTGTGCTATTTAGGTACATGGCTCAGGGTCAGGACCAGCAAAGCCTTCTCTGCTTTAATATTTTCCCCATTAATCATATTAAATTATTCCCAATAGCCTATTCCTTTCATTTTATGGCTTGTCTGTCCTCCAATCATATTTCAGCCATCACGTGTTGCCGGAGGAGTCAACAAAATCTACCTGGGCCTTCACAATTAAAACTGTAGACAGCTGAAGCTTGAAATACATTGTAATGACGCTGTTCCTTTAACCAATCACGTTTCAGGTTCGTATTCTTAGGCCTTCTCTGTCATAGGGTCGGAGAGCCGCTCCGTTTAAACCAAGCTAGCGGTTCATGTTCATCTGTTGGGAGCTACACAAGCATGTTTTGATAGCTATTTGTTGAACCCATGATGGCGGAGGGGGAAGGATAGGCTATTGATTTGGTTGCGCACCTTCTTAGAAAGACATTTTCATGGCGGACTTTGAAGGAAAAGCTGGATATTGTGAGGAAAGGCCGTCCAACCCTGGAGCTAGCTAGCTAGCCTGACCCAGCCGGGGAAAGACTGTGTCTGCCACTTTCAGGTCAGCAACTATGAGCGCTACTCTTAGCTGACAGCCTCCGAGAAAAACTCTAAATTATGTTTTAAGTTCTGGTGAGTAAAATGAATTATATTTACATCTTTAACGTATATTTTTGCCATTTTATTGGGTCGACATTGACGCTTCAGCTGGATTTGACGTATGTGTCGCTGGTGCACAGCTGCATTGAGTGAGAGGATTGACTCTCTGCCTCGTTTGATGGGTTTTATCTTGACTTGCAGAGGATATTGGAAGTGATGACGACAAAGATTCCACTGGCCAAAGAGATGAACATTTGTATTAGCACCTTGAACGGTCTCTTATTGTCTGTCTTCAAAACATATATACGTGAGTGAAGGTCACAGAGGGGTGAGGGGAGATGATGGCAGCCACCTCAGCTTTTATCCATGTGGATTTATCATGAAGTCTGCAACTCCATGCGGAGGTTTAAGACTCTCCTGCAGGGACCTTCTGCTGTTCTACACTTACAGTATATCATTGCGCAACTAAATGGCGAGGAAAGTTAGTTTTCATTGCCCCATGAAATTTAACAGTTGTTTTTAAAGCTTCAGATTAGGTGTTGCTTCAAATACTGTCTTGTTCCGTTCGGTGCCGGACTCTTAAACAACAGCCTTCAGTTGCATCCTGCTTCTAATTTCACCTATGTATGATAAGCCGTCTGCCAAGGCTTCTAACATCTAATATCTCCCTTCCCTCACCCCCCACCCGACTCACATACTCTCTCTCTCTCTATCACCTGCTTCTCTCCCACTCCTCTCTTTTCCCATTATCTCCCCTCTCCTCCATCTCCTCTGTCTTCCTAGCTTTGCAAAGATAAGATTTGCTCTCCCATGTGAGTTCTTGGTGTCGATACTAATGTGCTGCTATCATCGATGAACTGTCAGACCACCTCCTCCCATTCTGCGCCATTCCTTTCTTGACCTTCCTGCAGCAATCATAGAAAAATAATTCCACGAGACGCAGGAAGCCCCAGCCGCAACTTTCATGTTATTAGATTACACAGCTGCACGGGATAAGACCTTCCTAACTACTGGTATTGTGCCTTTATTGAGCAATAATGACTGTTTTTTTGTTGTTTTTGGCAATTCTCATTCATTTCGAGCAACTAAATTGCACACAAATGCTCACTTCCGACCCTCCTGCTCGAGCATGTCACAGCAAACCGGTGAATGGAAATTAAATTCTTAAAATGTTCTTCTCCATGCCACAAATTCCAAAAAAATGACATGTCTGATGATATAACATAATACATAATGCATAATACTTCAAACTGTTATAGACACCAGAGTCTGAGGAGGCAGTTTGCAGGCTGATGTGCCCAGCAGTGCACAGTTAAATATCAACACAAACAGTACCGTTGCTAACAGGTTGAAGATACTGGACACGGCTATGTGTGGTGAATGTGTAGGGTACAGCAACGGATTGTAAAAGTATTAAAGTACTGAATTGAAAATGATCTAAATGCATCCTTACAAGTATTTAATTTCCTTTAACAAGTAGTATCAAAGCAACACGACACACGTGTAAAATCGAGTGTTGCGATACCTTGCAGTTTATTCGGTGTCGTGTGACTTTGCGAGTTTCGAGACTGTTTACATCAAGGGCTGTGCCACATATGGAATTATGAATGATGTGAGAAATGCCTGAATCATGTTACTTCACTTTCAGTCTTACTTCACTTTCTGTGAAGTAACATGTAATGTATATCTCGTTTCCGTGTCCGACATAATGTGTAAGAAGTATCTGAAACGACCTCAGCTGCCTTATCGTCTAGTGTCGCCCTTAAGACAAGACAGTGCTGATAAGGAACTTACAGAAACTGCCTTTTCATATTGAGCAAAACATGCTACCCAGTCTTGTTTATGTTTTGAATATTGGATATTACTCATGCCCTGTAGTTTTATTAAAGAAAACCATTTAATCAAACCGTTTATAAAGACAGACAGACAGTGGCATCAGTACATGGCTTTACACTCTTGATCGTGGAGTGTCCACAAGCTCTGGTGCAAATCAGTCACTTGTCAGAAAAATGCAACTAAATATAGAAGCAGCAGACTACATAATATGCGTGAGTTTTGCTGTTTGTGCTGAAAACATTTTAAGCGGCACTCCTGTGGGCTCTTGTGTCTAGTGACACTCGCTGACACGCGATTGCGGCACTTTTCTAATCCTGAACTACCGCATGCTCCGTTTGTTGTGATTATCTTCAGTTCAGATGGGATCTATTGTCACCTAGAGGTGAAATGTGGGGCGATGTGCAGGGGCTTTTGATGCACACACACACAGACACACCTCACAAAGCTGTTATGTATTTAATTTAATGAATGAGAGTATCAAATAAAAAATGTAAATACTTGCTAAAGAGTCGATTTTCTCAGGCTTAAAATCTGTAGTGATTTTCCGTCTTAAAGTCTTACATTTAATTGGCATTTAAGCTCTGGTTTGGCTCACCAGATTTGTTTTTTTTTACGCACACAGACTGTACAACAAACAGCATACTGTTAAATAGTTGGTAATAACTTGATAGAAGAAAATAGTGTTCAATATTCCAAACTGCAGTGTTAAACCATAATATTTTGCGAGACCCTGGCGCCATTAGCGTAGTGACGCGAATATGGCATTTAGCGACAAATAGCAGCAGCCTATGGCATTTCATCTACATTCTAAGGACAAATGTATGCTAGATTAAATAAAGTATCAGCAACTTAAACACATTTAGAAACAGCTGACTTTGAATATAACTTAATTAATCTCTCTCTTCTCTTAACTTTGCTAGCTAGCGCTCACAAAGTTTAGCTAGCTCACGTTATATCCGGAGACGTTTCCTACATTTATTGTCCAACTCTCTTAAAATCATTTTAAATCTCCATGCTCTAAAAAATCAAGAGCACAAACGCTGGGTTTTAAACGGTGGTGGTAACGTAAATTTTTATTAGTGAATGACCAAATAGCTTCACATGCTACGTAAGTTCCATACGTTGTCCTTGCCGTTTTCTTCGTCAGGTTAAATTAGTACAAAGCAGGTGAGCAACCGATGTGTATGGAGGGTCTGGGACGCACAACGTCGTTTAAGGCGTGCAAAAAATATTTCCAATTTGTTATGAAACCATGGCGGAGTAAATTAGACACTGGCAGGCCGCCGTAGTTTTCCCATCGTAGGGGAAATCCTGAAATTGTGAACAGCCAGTCAGCACGATTCATTTAAAGTCATGCATTAGTAGAAAGTTCAGCTGTGACATTTGAGCTCTCACTTAGCTTGTCTAGATATCTGTGTCCGTTCAAATAGAGCAGTGTATGTCCATTTTAGATTGGATGGCTGGAAAAACCTTTCTGTGCAGACACAGCTTGTGAGCGATGCACCTCGGTACAATCCCGTTTTGTTGTCTGTGTTTTATTCAGCTCCTCTGGATATCACACCAGAGCCCAAACATCATTAGTATTGTATTGCAAATGGTCCAGCAAACATGGGAACACACAGTTCTTTTACACTGGGCTATGACTGAAAGGGAACTTGCCCCAGAAATGATTGTTCCTGAAATGCACTGTAATTCCCACCGTTATCCTCCGTTACCAGGAATGTCCTCATTGTGCTGGTTTCGGTTCACATGCTGAAGCAGCAGACCAATTTTGTTGCGTTAAAAAACAAGAAGCGAGTTGTTACTGGTTCTGCTCCTTAACTCGACAGCAGCAATCGCGACAGTTTAGTCCAGAACTTTCTATTTTTAACAGGAGCACAGTTTAATAATTCTAACATTTTTAATTGTTATGACTCTTAAGGGTTTATAGCCATCCCCATTATGGTTACAGTAGCTTCGCTTATCAATTGAAAGGTTAAGCCCAGTTTACGTGTTCACACGCACTGTGTCCGTCTGCTCCGCCGTGAAACAACAGATGGACTCTCTTCACTAAATCCAGTTAACTGTGTCCTTTCCAAGATCTGACTGTTGGAACAGAACTCCTCTCCCTGTCTGTCAGTCCTGCTCACCTAGCTTTACCAGTATTCACTGTACAGCAGGACATGTTCCCTGAAACTTTTTCTTATGTCTACTAATGTCTGACATTAACATGACAAGAGATGTTGAATGATTACATGTAATTTACACAGTGACCTTTATTGTACATCCATTATTATTGTTATTATATGAAACATTTTCCCTGAAACTTGACCCAAAGATATCCAAATGAAACCACAATTTCCGTTACTTTTCGTAAAGGTCAGATGCTGCTTGGATATTGATGGTGCGGCTCAGTTGTTGTGCTCAGGGACAGAATAAAGATGGACGGCAGAACATCTCCTCTAGAGTGAAGCCAAAACAAGTAGAGCTCCCCCTGGCGTCAGGGTGCAGTATAGGTCATAAGCTCCACCCCCTCCATGTTGGTGGGCGGGGCTTGGGCAAAACTAAAACACTAAAATACACGTCAATTTTTTTTTTTTTTTCAAGGATGGTTTCTGTTGTTTTAGGTAGTTAATATAATGTTGATGCATGTTCAAGTCATTTTTTTCTTAATTTGTTTGGCTAAATTATGTTTTAGTTAGTTATTTGATGCTATAGAAACAGGATGTGACATAATGGTGACTACCAGTTGCCATGCCAACTCCTCCATAAAGCGTGTATAATCCAACAGTTTCTTTGTAACTGGTGGAGGTAGAGCAAAAGAGTAGTCGGGAAAATAGCATCGGTTTGGCCAACGCAAGGAAGTGGGGATGCGTTGTCCATATTTATATACAGTCTATGGTCGGTCGTGCTGCTTTTTGTAATTTGTTAAGAAATTAAGTTAATAAATCTGTCACTTCCCAGAACCGGTAACACCAGATATCGTTACTGACACGTGACTGAATGCAAGTGATGCTTAGGTGCAACAAGTCAGCTCCTTCTTGACAAGTTTAGCTTTGATTCTTTGAAAACAGCAAAACTAAAGAAAAAGTATTAATGACGAAATGAACGCTGCACAAAAAACTGTCTGCAACCCTAGCTGCACATACAACCATAGATGGTTCCTGAATGTGCCAAAACATTAAATGTTAGAGATGTTCCTCTAGTACAACCTCTTCTCTGCTTCACTTTATTAGTGTGAGTCTTGGCACAGGTAATGTTACCGTGTTCCGTTTACTCTGACCTTGTAATATACAGGCAGATTCTTCCACTACACTAAAATTAGAAATAATACAAATAAACCCTGTCGCTTTTCTATTGGGCATATCATTTTCAATAGACGCCTAGGGTTTGAGAGGTTACGCCTCAAAACAAACAAGAAATACATCAGGAGACTTCCTAGTCTGCTGCTATGCTTCAAATGCAGCTGGAAATGTTTGATGCGTATCGATAATGTGTTTTGTATCGCGCATTTAACCTAGGTTTTTGTTATGATGTAGATTAAAAGGATCGCTGCACAGGATAATGGCGAAGGGATGCACATAATTTACTGGTGTTTTTCAGTCAGTAATGACATTTACATGCATTGTGTGATTTAGGACATTGGCTTACGTCACTGACAGTGATAAGGAAGATAAAGCCCTACAGATGTAGTACCGTACATCTTTAAGTCTGGCCTAAAATAGACTTATGGACCTTTTTTAAGTTTTCTAATGAAGGCAGTCTAGATAGCTGAGTGAAAAATGACAGAAGTGCATCATTGGATCACAACAGAGCACATGTTCGGAGCTACGGTAGGCATCAGTCCACTCGGTGAGGGGTATGGCAGAGAAGTGGGGCAGCAAACATGTCATTTAATGTGCGTTGATGTGTTATTAGGCTCAGGGTGGGAGCTGAGTGCCTGCCACTGCCAGCCAACAGTTAGTGACATCAACGAGGAGGATTTACCTCTGCTGATTGAGCCTAACTAGAAGTGTCGCCTTGGTGAACCCCGTTATCCACATCACCTGCATATTTTTAGCACTGGGGAACCCCGGTGGGAGCCAAATCCTAAACATCAGCACCATTACTTTCACACTTTGTCCTTACTGCCGCGCATGGAGATGACTTTGCAGGCTGCCTTTGCCATAGGAGACTTGAGATGCTGAACCCAGCGGGGTGAAATGTCACCGCGATTCTTTGACATCAAATGACAGTCGCTTGACTTTCTTCTCAACCAGTCGCGCAGTCTTGGAGCGAGAAATGAAACTTAAAAAGGTGGAATCTCAGCGTGGCAGTTACGCTTACAATTGATGTCTAATCATGCTGATGGCTCGGAAAGTGGCTTCAAATAGACAGCGGCTTCGCGGAGATGATGCCAGCAGACTGTCTCGAACAGCCAATGATGTCATCCCTTGTCTCAGCTTCTCCCTTTAGACCAGCTTTACAGCCTATACTTGTCAGTTTTGGAGGTTTTATTACAGGCCCCTTGTAGCTTACTGTAAGAGAAACTGGCCTCTGTTTAGCTGGGATTGTGCTTCAAATATCTATTTACGTCTGTTAGTAGATTGCAAGAAAGAAAAGTTTATTTTGACTGACAAAAATGTTGCCTCTGGATCAGGGGTGTCAAACTCATACAGCCCAGTTTGATGTCAAGGGGGCCAGACCAATATCACAATAGCGTATTTAACCATAAATAACGACAATTCCAAATGTTTCCCTTTGTTTTAGTGCAAAGAAGAACATTATGAAAATGTTGACATTTAATGACTGGACATTTCTTAAGAAAAGGAAATCCACAACTCTTACTAAATCTGTGTGAACCCCAGGAATATGTCTGTGAAGGTTCTCAGTCATCCAGGTCATGGTATATCCAACAAAGGTTCAAAAAAAGGCAACTGGACTTGTAGAGTTTTTTGAGAAGACGTTTCACCACTCATCCGAGTAGCTTCTTCAGTTCTAGGGGTCTGGTGGGAAGTCTGAGGTTTAAATAGGAACTCCTCCTGAAAAACTTGTTTGTTATGCTAATAACTGGTGCAGCTAATTTCTGTCCAGTTGCCTTTTTTGAACCTTTGTTGGATAAACCCCAGGAATAGCAATTACTTTTATTTGAAAAAAAATGTGCTTAATGCCTTCAGTGTAATTTTTGCACTTCACAAATTCATCCCGCGGGCCGGATTGGACCCCCAGGCTGACCGGTTTTGGCCCCCGGGCCGTATGTTTGCCACATATGCTCTAGATCATTATTCATCATGCACTGTTTGTTTTTAATGTGTGGAAGTAGAGAACTGATTCAGAATGGAGTAAATCCAGTACATGAACACCAGAGGCCTCTGCAGAGAACACACAGTGCCTTCAGTGTGGAATTAGAGTCGAGAATAACATCCTGTAGTAGTACATCACATGCAGATGAAAATACTAAAAAAAAAAAAAAAAAAATTGTTCTCCGGCAATCCAAATCCAAACAGCCTTCTTTGTGTATTTGCATAATTGTCTAACCCTTGTTTTAGTCATTTTGGGAGAAGTAATCTGGGAGAGGATTTGAGCGCGGGACAAAGAAACATGATCGCTCCGTGTTATTTGATGAGTTCGTGATCGTAGAGATTCCGGGAGCGATGGAAGCGAATCTCTTTTAGGTCACCTTGAACAAGGATTAGAGTGCGAGAACTCGTTCTTTACATTTTCATAAAAAGTCACAGTTGTCGTCCGGGGTGGAAGAGAGAATAGTTTTTATTCGAGGAAAATAAAAGCTTCAGTATAAACTAAATAAAAAAAATATTACAACGCGCACATACACATTTTCTTTTAACAACCCCTGAATTATCCGCTCGCATATCTGCTATTTAATCACGTTATATTTTGCTCATCTGTACAAATAAAAAGACATTGAAATAGTTTAAATACAGATTACAACCTGTCGAGCGCCTTTCCCACAACTGTTTAATTGCAGAAAAAGAAACACCGGCAATATGAAATTCCACCCGTGAATGTCAGCTTTGGGCTTAAGTCTCTTAAATCAAAGCGCTATTTTACACGAGTGTTGAGCCTTACAGGGTGGCAGACATATCCCGGTGAAATTAGCCTTAACAGGTCAGAATGCCATACTGTGTTTGGAGGGTGTGAAGCACTTATCGCCTTTTCTTTATCGGACAGAAATGAATACGCGCAGCTGTTGTTGTTTCCACCTGTACGTACAGTCTGCTGCATTGAGGGGTTGTTTGAAGTAAGAAATCACCGGCTGACACATTGGGAGTACACTAAAAACACGTCCTCATGCATAAACAATGCCGTAAGTCGATTGACAGTGACTCCCAAAACGACGTATATGTTTATTTATTTAAGTATGATGGTTATTTGGTGGCTTGCAAAGTAACATAAAGAGACACAAGCACAGTTTTTGATGAGGAGAGGTGAAGGGAGGGGCTCCACTATTACCTTTTCTCACAGTTGACTTGTCAATCCTTTCTTGGTTACCACGATGATGAGCATCGTCCCGGCTGAGAGATTTTACATGCGCTTCATTCACACTGCCGTGGGGTCGCATATGCAAAAACGAACGGCGTCTCCTTCAGTGATAAGAATATTAGAAACTCCGGTTCATCCCACGGTCATCAGTGACTGCAGAGATATCAGCCCGCCGTGTCCCGTATCGACGCATCTGGAACGGAGGCATGAGGAATGCCTCTCCTCTGCTTTTAAATGAATCTTTTACTTAACTGAGCACCAGTCATTACTTGGGAGTTTAATTGCAGTGACACGTGAATGATATTAATACAAATTTCAATGGAGTTTAAAATCAAGGTTAAATGTAGTGAAAAATTAGCTGCGTGGAAAATCAAATGTCATTAAGTCCGCCAAGCTGGAGGGCCCTAATGGACGGGAAGGCAGCCATGCCAGGCCAATGCTCGATTGGTGAAAGATACACTCATTCCTAGGACTCACTCTCTCGCTCACCTTCATTTTTGTACACTTTGTGTTATAGAGTCAGTTTTAAATAAAAAGAAAGGGTTGGGGTTAGGGTTCGTGGACAACCCACTTTACCTACTGAACCACAGCTGCCCATAATGATGAAGAAAATCTGTATTTTTTTCCAATATGTTTTAAAATTCTAAGTGAAAAGTGGAATCTCTCAGAAGAAGAAAAAGCAGGACACTTAATTGGGTACTTTATAAAGGCCCCCAGGCAGCGATTACAGCCTGAGGTCTTCTGGGTTAAGTCTCTGCGGGCTCTGCACACCTGGATTTGGACAGTTTATCCCACTCTTGCTGGCAGATGCTCTCAAGTGCCATCAGATTAGATGGGAAGAATCTGTAAACTGCCATCCTCCAGCTTCTCCACAGATATTGATTGGAGTTTCATCGCTGGCTGGGCAACTCAAGGACGGTCAGAGACTCGCCTTTAAGCAACT
Source organism: Chelon labrosus (assembly GCF_963514085.1). Classification (NCBI taxonomy): domain Eukaryota; kingdom Metazoa; phylum Chordata; class Actinopteri; order Mugiliformes; family Mugilidae; genus Chelon; species Chelon labrosus. Next base: position 21,136,125 of record NC_140337.1, read on the forward strand.
CCTGTGTTGTCTTTGGCTGATGAACTGGAAAGCGGATGGAAAGTGGACTCTGGACAACACTGGCCGTTGAAGCTTTTTTACATGAACTTTGTCAGTTTTTTTGTCAGTTTTGTCAAGAAACATTAATTCTCTTGGATAAAACATGATGTGAGCTCCTAAAAGCTAAAGATTAGGGTTTTGAGAATAGGTAACTATTAGAGCCCGACCGATATATCGGCAGGCCGATATTATCGGCCGATATTAGGCATTTTCAAAACTATCGGTATCGGCATTTATAATGGCCGATAAATGAATATTTCAAAAATAAAATAAAAACGAAACACCCTTCAACCATGTCATGAGTGTTGGCGTTGTATAGTTTAGTTTGTCCACCAGAGGGCACTCTACACCGTCCCTGTTGGCAACACTCGTGTATAACTCGTGCTGATCCAGCCAGAGTCGGGTAGAGAGAACCAGTTATCCGCGAGTAAGATCATCGGTGAAGTGTGTTCATGGTGAGTTGGTCACGAGACATACATTGCTTGAATAACAATTAAAAGAACATCCCCATCAGTTCTCTTAACTCAAATAAGCATGACAAAATTCGTGACTATCATGTCCAGTTTTGCTGCTGTTAAATAAGCCGAGAGTGAAGCGGAATTAGCTAATTACGTTACGTTGTTACAGTGTAGTTGACTGACTGTCCTTTTAACTTTTGACAATGTGACTGAAGTATTTCTTTAATAGCGTGACAGTTATAGCAATGAGACGTATCATCTCTCCTTGGCCTGTTATATTGAAAATGTATGTTTTACAATTTGCAGTATGACGTTATCCATTGCTAAATTATGGCTCATCATAGACTAGCTAACCACAAAGCTAGCTAATGCCACTATCAGTGGAAGACCACTAACGTTAACATTAATGAGCTTGGAAACCACAACGAACTTATTCTGCCTAAATAAAGTACTGTAATGATTACTGTATTTATAACTAGCATATCTCTAGTTACAGTCCCTGCATTGTAAAATGTAAGTTAGACTTGCGAGGAGTGAACATTTAGACATAGAGAAAAAGTATCAAACGTAGCTTGTGCATAAAAGTTAGCTTTTCTTTTACACGTGTGTGAAATCCAATGACGCCAAGTGTGCGTTGCAGACTGTCGTTCAGCCGCAGCATTAACGAGTCACATAATGGATTTAGATTGCTAAATAGTAGGTTTTAGAAGGCAGGCAGCAACTGATGATTGAAAATGGTTTGATGTAGCTTGATGGAAAGAATTTAAAAAGTGCAGGTAAAGGGATGCATTATCATATTATTTTAGTTAAAACTCATAAATAACTACAAATAACTAATGTTAGGGAAATCAGTTAATGTTTTGTTGCGCGTTTCTGAAAAAAAAAATATCGGCCGATATATCGGCATATCGGTTTTTAAAACCAACAAATATTTGTATCGGTATCGGCCTTCAAAATCCTTTATCGGTCGGGCTCTAGTAACTATGCTATAAACCTACAGCATCGTTACTGGGAAAGCCCCATGTTTCAATGCAACATGATGCTGCCACCACCATGCCTCATTGTAGGTGGTGTATATTAGCAAGGTGGTGAAAGGTGCCTCGTTCCTGCTGGACGTACTGTTTTGATGGCCAAAATAGTTCAGTTTGTCTCTTATCAGACAGAGAAGGCTCATCCTGATGCTCTCAGTGTCCTTTAAACGGCATTTGAAAAATTCAGAGGAAGCAGTCATGTGCACTTTACTTTGGATCAGCTATGGTTTATCCACTTCACTATAAAATCCTGATTGATCCTGAGTGCTGCTACGATAGTCATCCATCCTGCGCGATCATCCACCGCTACAGAGTTTTCTTAGAGTGGTTGTTTGGTTTCAAGGCCTTTCATTCTTTGCCAGTTTAGTTGGACGGAAAAGAAGACCTAATAAGTCCTTCCATTTTCCACTTATTGAACTCTTTAGAAATGGTTTTATACTACCCTTGCCTTGAACTCCACACATTTTTATTACAGAGGTGAATAAATGGGTCTTTGATATTAATGAAATGTGGAAAGAAATTTTAAAAAATCCATGCATAAGCAGTCATTTGTTACCAATCACAATATGTTCTGAGAAACAATAGGCAGATAATCCATTTCTGCAAATAAGAAACCTTTGTTTGACTTCTTAATACACAAATTATTTTTTATTTAGGTTGTCTTTTGTATGTTAGGTGATATTTCGACCTAGGTTTGACCTCAGTTCAGTAACATCATGTTTCTCAAACTCTTTTTTGCCTCTACTCGCTGTCCCCAGTCGACAACAATTACACAAGAAATCATGCCTTGTTGACCTACATCTCCTTTGAACTAACTGGAATCTGTTCTGCATTGCTGTCTCCTCACAGGGTCTGATAAATTGGCTCTGATTATTTCTTTTACACTGAATCAAAGAGTGTTTTTTTTTTCTGTTTTATTCTACATTTGTTTCCTATTTTTTCCAACTGACCTTGTCCTTGTTGAACCCCGTTTAAGCGCCCTGATATATGTCAACCATTGCCTTTACCTTGTCCCCTTACTTTAGCGCTCTCAGCGCCGTGGTGACATTGGCAGACGAGGTGCACCCCTACTCATTTCTCAAGTTATTACCTTTCCCTGACCTCCGCCTGAAACCCGCTTTTGCTTTATGAGTCAGCGCACCTCGAGGTTGCGCTCGTCTCTCTTTATGTCTTCCGCAGACAAACTATATACAGTTTGTGTATCACTGTCGGCAAGAGACTTGAGAGAAACGAGAATGCACCCGGTGTGCGTCGGTTTGCATAGGCTGAATCATTTTTTTATACGTATTTAGATCTTTAGAAATATCAGATCTGACGCTGGCATCTGGATGTGCATCAAAATACATGGTAATAGAAAATCCTCAGGCACAGAATTGGATGTGAACAGGGTGAAATTGTTTTTTAATACCATCCCTCTATGATAAATCCTTTATACTTCAACTAGGAGGTTCATGACTTACTCTAGATACAAATGTAAAAGAAAAACTATCCTCCCCCAATCCTGTTGTATGTTCTATTAATGTAGCTCTATGGGCCATGCCAACTTTGCACCTTCTGTGTTGTAGGGATTGCAGAAAAACAAGCTCCCTTCAGCATAAATATCAATTATTTTAAATATCCAAAAGAAAATGCAAAACTTAGCTGCCCGGAACAACCACAGTGCTGACAGAAGTCTGGCACATAGACCGTATAAAGATGGACAACGGAACAGCTCCTCAAAAATTAAGCCACAGCAAGTAGAGCTCCCCCTGGTGACTGACTCCAGTACAGATCATAAGCTCCACCCCCTCCATGTTAGTGGATGGGACTTGCCCCAAACTAAAACGCTAAAATACACGTCAAATATTTTTTTTCAAGCATGACTTCTGACATATTAGGTAGTTAATATAATGTTGGATGCATATTCAAGTGTAAATTCTTTGGTCAAGTTTCGTTTTAGTTAGTTATTTGACGCTATAGAAACAGGAAGTGACATCATGGCGACTACCAGTTACCATGCCAAGCCTACACTGTATAATCCAACATTTCTTTGGAACTGGTGGACTAGAGCAGAAGAGTGGTCAGGAAAATGGCGTCAGTTTGGCCAATGCAAGAAAGTGGGGATGCATTGTCCATATTTATATACAGTCTATCGTCTGGCATGAACAGTCTTTAAGACCTACGCAATATTAGGAAGGTAGTCATAGCATTATGTATGTCAACTGGCAGTACAACAGAGTATACCATATTTTCAAATGCAGGAGATTTTAGTACAACTGAGACTAAAAAAGTAACTGTTCAGGGCTGTGAAGGAAAACCCCATACATGTGTGAAAGGTTTTTGTCACTCTAATCCTTACCATTTGCACTCAGTTTTTTTTATTTCCCATCCTGACATCCTGTTTTAAAAGGTGAATAAAGTGCTAGATAAGTCAGTCAATTTGTTTATTTATTTTTTTATCAGGATTAGAAAGCCTCACTTACATTTGCACATTTGTTGGGTGAAAGTTCTGTGTTGCGGGATAGAGATTTGTAGTGAAATCAGCAAAGACCATGTCTTGCGGATTAACTTGTCACTCAGAGAGAAACTTTCTAACAATCTGGCAAAGTTCAGGACGAAGCTTTCTGATAAAGGAAAACGGGTGTAGAGAATGTACGTGTGCACACATGTTTCCATCCATCTGCCTGTCTCACATACGCCATATCCGTTTTTTCACTCATGTTGTCATATCTTTTTCTCTGTGCTTCAAAGTAGTCATGTCAAATAGCCTTCCTCGGTGCACTGCAATTTCAAGAGAAGAAATAGCTCTTTCCGAGTGACACTGAAATTTCCATTGCTACTAGCCTTAGTCAGAAAACGAGGCCCATGAGGAAAAAGGAAAAAAAAAAAAAAAAAAGGTTTGCATTTGAATCTGATTTCAGTGCAGAGAAAGAGACGTAAAATTCAGTACAGTAGCTACAAAACGAGACAGCTTAGCCAATGTTGTTCAAAGCATTGGGAGTCCTCTTTGTCGGCGGTTATTTGCCAACAAAGTGACATATTTGCTTTATTGCACATTTTAACTGCGAAACACAGGGTGCATAAACAGCAGCTGGAAAGCAAATAGAACATTTGTTATCCAAACCGAAACCACTATTTGGACAGAATATTTACAGGTTTGCACGCCTAGTGGAGAAAATACCCTGTCCATTCAAAGCTTGGTACAGAGGCTGCAAAGTTGCCTTACTGTGCCTGATTCATCATAAGAAACGTATCATATTACTGCAAAGCGACACTTTCTCGCTGTCCAAAGAAGAATTCAGTAACGTGTGCTTCTTATGTGTCACAGCAGTGCTGTTGCCATGGATTGCATTGCATGGCAAAGAAGGTTCTTGTTTTGTCCCTTTACCACTTCCCCCTCTATTTTTTAACGTCCATATAATAGGTAAAGACTTGGCCTGGACCTTATTTCTGGCATAAAACACGATCGTTTACTCACCCATATAACGTTTGTGTAATTTGTATTCCTTCAGGAGATAATTAGATCAGCGTATGTCCATGTAGTGGGAGTGAATGGGGCACCGAAACGCAGCCTCTGAATAACGCATTATCTGTGGTGCTCAGAGACAACATCATCCAGGTCAGAAGACATCATCCGAGGTCTGTAGGTCAATCTACAGACCTCGGATGATGATAACAGCTAACTCCGGACTCAACCGGGAATAGCACTAGCGTACAATAACAAAATATTGGTGAATGAGTTTCGCATAACACGTTATTTAGAGGCTGCGTTTCGGTGCCCCAGTCACTCCCACTACATGGATATACACTGATCTAATTATCTCCCGAAGGAATACAAATGACACAAAAGTTATATGGGTGAGTAAACGATTGTTTTTTTTTATGCCAGAAATAGGTCCAGGTTGTAAAAAAACAGTAGTTCCCCTTTAAGTGTCATAGCAGTGCTGTTGCCATGGATTGCATTGCATGGCAAGGAAGGTTACCACTTCCCTTCACTTCTATTTTTAAAGGCCATATAGTAGGTAAAGACTTCTTAGTGTAATATGTGTCTTAAGCCCTATTCACACGGGACTAGTATTACCTGGTGGCCTCTAGTAATTAGTAATAATTGCGGTTGTAATAGTTTGTAATCTTAATCCTGCTTGACCCAACAATGTCTGCAATTTGTAAAGTTAAATTACACTTACAACCTTTTCAGGGAGTGTTGTGTCATTTACAGCTTTTTTCTGCAGCTTTATTTTTTGTCTCTTTTCACACAAGACTTATGAAGGCTGTGTCGGCCTTTATGAATGAAAGTTTGAAGAGCTTTGGGACCCAATGAAAACGCAAGCTCAAGAATGATCACAGTGAAATTACCAACAATGATGATTAGAATGACAAGCATGTAAATTCTCCATAAAGTCTTCGCCAGAATTGAATTGGTTTGATGAGTCAACTGCAACTATCACCACTTCCCTGCTACCTGCACATAGTATTGGTGGGATAAACCCCCCACCGCGCACGGGCAACGTACGGATCTCACGTAGCATGTGAAGCTATTTGGTTGTTCATTAATAAAAATGTACGTCACTGCCACCGTTTAAAATCCAGTGTGTGCTCCTGATTTTTTAGATTACGGCGATTTAAAATGATTTGAAGAGAGTTGATCAAAACCCGGAGGAAACTACTCCAGACTTAACGTGAACTAGCTAAATTTTATAGCTAAATTTTATAACCTAACTTTGCTAGCTAGCAAAGTTAGGTTGATGGTGAACTGTTTAAATTTGTATAAATATATACTTTTAAAAGTATATTTTGTTGTTGTTTTAAATAGTTGGGATAGCATCATATTTAAAGTTTTAAGACCGTTTAGCTCCCCTCCCCCAAATCCCATTCATTCTACATGTCATTGTTATACTGTACCAGAATACTTCGTTCTGCTGAATCTTAACGCAAAATAATATTATTATGATTGCTGTTATGCAAAAATACAAGTCCGTTTTATACTGTAACTTACTTTGTAGCTCAATTTGCAAAACAGTGTTGAAGGAATGTGCTCCTCCAGTGTGAAACGATTTACAGTTACTGTCTCGTCGCCTCCCACGTTGAGTTTGAACTCCCTCTGCAGTGACTTGCTGCTGTGCTTCACCCTTTTAATGAGAATATTATTCGGGAAATTACAGATAATTATTTTTAAAAGAAGTCAACAGCCACAATAGAATTTATTTTCTTTCTTACGGTGCACACCGTTTGATTTTCTCATTAACTGACTGAATATTTGCCTTCAGAATGACTGAGAAGAAGTAATTGGTCACCCAACAGTTCTTTGTGCAACCATATCAAAATGGTCATAATTCGTTTTAATGTAGTTCCTAAAAGCTTGTTAATGATACTTAATGTGGACTTGATTGTTTTTTTTTTTTTCAATTATACTGATGAACTCACGATAATTATGTTGTTTCATAATAAATATGTTTCTGTAATAATTAAACACACGTTTTACACTCCGTCCATTTACGGTGGTATCCGACCAACAGTTAATTGCGTGGCTTGTGCAAAGAAATGGGAGGACAGACGTTGTGAGGAGGTTGTTTTTCAGTGCAGGCATGCTTTTCTCCCCTCGGTAAATCCTTTCGTTAGCTTGGTGAGGATTAGGTCTGAAAAGTCTCTCATTTGCCTCCAAAGCCCTCAGGGATTCATTGGTGAAGACATTCAGCTTCTCCACCGCTTCCATTTGAATTTTACTTTGGTATTTATTTATTTTTATTGCAGCCCACGTCTGATTTCTCCCCTCCTTTGTATTCTGCGACTGTCTTTTTTGATTAATTTAGACTTTTTTTCATGCGTTTGTTGCTGGGGGTACTGCACACTAATTTAAAGATATGGGGAAGAAATGTCACATTTGACTGACTATCAATTTCTACGTAGGTTTACGACATTTCAGCGTCTGATTTTCTATTATTCGTGAAATGGGTTTCAAAGGGTAGAAAAAAAAATGCTGAATACATATTCTTCTTTTTATCCTAAACTATCCTCGATTGTAAGCCTCCGCAGTGCACCCCATTTTTGCACACGGGTAAATTATGCAAAGATGCATAGCGAAGATTTTGTTCATTCTTTGAAAATTGTTCTGCACGTTCCCATGTGAATCACAAAGTACAGTGAAAAGGCAAGGATCCCAGCGGAGCTGAAAGCCTGAGGCTATGTGGGATATACCCTAATGGAAATCTCTGGAATAAAGGTAATGGGTGGTAAAGAATACAAGGAACTATAAATGGCATAAAAGAGACAATCTCAGAAGGATGTTGGGAGATCTCAGCGAGGGTCTGACTGAAGAAAGCGTCTTTCTTAAGGCTAGATTTTGTAAGAGTGAAACAATGACTGCTCAAAATAAATATCTTGTCGAGTAAGGATCAACCTTGAGATGTGGAAATGTGGAATACATCTGACAATGACCAATTGTTTCTGAAGGGATTGTTCTTGTGATATCTGGAAGACGGTGCTCTGGTCAGATGAGCCCAAAATTGAACTTTTTAGCCTAAATGCAAAATGTTATGTGTGCCGGAAAACTAACACTGCACATCACTCTGAACACACCATCCCCCCTGTCAAACATGGTGGTGGCAGCATCATGCTCTGGGGGTGCTTCTCTTCGGCAGGGACAGGGAAGATAGTCAGAGTTGATGGGAAGATGGATGGAGCCAAATACGGAGCAATCTTGGAAGAAAACCTGTTGGAGTCTGCAAAAGACTTGAGAGTGGGGCGGAGGTTCACCTTTCAGGAGGACAACGACCCTAAACATAAGGCCAGGGCAACAATGGAATGGTTTAAACATATTCATGTGTTGGAATGGCCCAGAAAAGTCCAGACCTAAGTCCAATCGAGAATCTGTAGCAAAATCTGAAAACAGCCGTTCACAAACGCTCTCCATCTAATCTGACTGAGCTGACTGAGGTGTTTTGCTGTTTTGCAAAGAAGAATCCGCAAAATTTGCTCTCTAGATGTACAAGGCTGGTAGAGACATACCTCAAAAGACTTGCAAAAAAAAGGCGGTTCCACAAAGTATTGACTCAGGGGGGCTGAATACTTTTGCACACCGCACTTTTCAGTTTTTTATTTGTAAAAAAAATAAAATAAAATCATGTATAATTTTCTTTGTACTTCACAATTGTGTGCCGCATTGTGTTGGTCTTTCACATAAAATTCCAACAAAATCTATTTATGTTTGTGGTCGTAATGTGACAAAATGTGGAAAGGTTCAAGGGGTATGAATACTTTTGCAAGCCACTGTACGTACATGGATCAGTCACAACATTAAAACCACTGACGGAAAATGCTAATAACATTGACCATCTTGTGACAATTCAATGTTCTGCTGGTAAACTTTTGGACCTGGCATTCATTCATTGGTGTGGATGTTACCAAGACATGTAGCACCTACCTAGACCAGACCAGACCAGACTAGGCACCTCCACCCCATAGCAATGACACAGGGTGCTGAATTCAAATGTACAAACATCCAGACTATACGCTTCAAAAAAAAAAGTTTCCCTCTATCCCCGAAACTGTGTGTTTTGGGAGTTTTGACAGAGAGAAACATGGGCCACAAAGAAAAGCAGTATGAGGGGCCGCGTTGAGAGATTAGTGGAGGGGAAAGGCAGAGTCATGGCCGGTGATGATATAAACAACCTCCACTGTACATCAAACATCCTTTGCTTCAGCTCAGAGGAGAAAGAGAGAGGGAGCATAGGCGGGTGCACAATGAGAGAGCAGATGATGGGCTATGATCAGGGATGTGAGAGAGGAAAGCCAGAGTCACGGCCAGTGATTATATAAACAACTGCAACCTTACATCAGAAAACACAGTCCCCGTGCTTGGCAGACGCTCTGTCATTCACAAAGGGCTTTCAGTCAGCGCGCCGCTATCCTTTGTGCCGTTTAAATGCATCTCATAGTGCGTTTAAAGAGGTTTAATCTCAGCGGTTTGACGGCTCACAAAGTATGATGGCGGTTTTATGGTAAGCGACGGCACTCGTGACAACCGCCTTGACCCGTTGAAGTCGTTTCCGGTCAGATTAGGCGGCAGGGTTGCGGAGTGGGACCATCCTTCAGCTCGAAGCGGTCCCAGCGTCTTGATTGTCCCTGAGGGTTGTTATCAGATATAGTTGATCTGAAAGCCCCATGTGGATGGGGGACGACAGAGGAAGCTGAACATCGTATCTCTTGGAGGCATTATTTGTTAAGAACGTGGTTTCAGTTGCCTCTAATGTTATTATTTAAGATCAATACCCCTTTAATAATCTCTCAAAGGAGAGTGGCTGTAAAGAATTCATGAGCAGAGTAAGATTTTCTTCACAAATGGCTGAAAATATTCAAGAGAATCCCTTTTCAGGAACTTCCTTCTCATTGGAAATCTGGTTGACTTGCTTACTTTTCAGCCCTGTTGAGTTCCCAATGGTGCGTTTCAGATTTTTAAATGCCCTTAATGCTTTTAAGCTGCTCTTATCATCAAATCTTAATGCTAAAAGCCACTTGAGCTATACGGGCTTCAAAAAAACACACGGCCGTATATAAAAAATAGATTTGTCCTTGGCAGAACGCGGCGTATTTTTCTCTTTGCTTGACCTCGTAGTTTGCCATGAATTGCGCCGCCGCTGTGACATATGTCCCCGCGAGGATACCGCATGCTTCCTCTTCCAGTGTTGTGCCGCTCTGGCTGAAACACCGTGCCAGACAACCAGTGCAGTGCAGAGCCACATTAAAATATTATCGACCACGCTACAAGTTAATACAGCAGCATCGCACCAAGACCCGGGCCCAGCGGCCGCAGCGGCAGATCAAACTGGCAAGCTCTCCGCAGGGATGCCGTGCCAGGCTTGAGGCTGTTTTACATTCTGGGGTAGCTCCTCATCTTCCAACAGGGGGTTTCTAGAGTGGCAGGCGGCTGCAGTTTTATTTTCTTCCATTACAGATAGGCTGCTGCCGCTGCTGCTAAAGTTTTTTTTTTTTTTTAACTAAAGCGTCCTGCTGGAACCCGATCTTCTTGCTGTATCGTTAAACATGGGAGAAATGTGTGAGAGCCACAGTCCCTCAGCTGGGGAGTCATTTCAGACTTCCCTTTTACTGTGGGACGTAGTGCGGTTGCGGTGCTTCTGCACATTTCTAATGGACATTTCTTTAAGAGTAATGGCATTTGCGGGATTATTGGCCATCCACGGCCTTCTAAGAACGCCAGCAGATTAAAGACTTCATATTGCATTTTCAGGGGAGCAGACTCGGATCGTTTTCCTGTCAAGTCTCCGGGATGTCTCGGCTGTTATTATCTTTTATAGATTTTGTTTGAAAAAAAAAATAAAAAGTGAAATGCTAAATCTGAGCCTACTTTTTCTGTCTTTCTCTCCCCTTTTCTCTCCCATGCACTCCCTTTGGATCCTGAAGCTGAAGAGTACGCTGTTGAAGGTAAGACCGATGCTTTACTCCTCAGGCCCCCTGATGACTTCCCTTAATGCTTCTCATGGATGCTGATGCTGGATGCTTGTAATGCTATGTGCCCTCCCTCTGGGGAGGGGCATTGTCAGTTTGGACTGCGGTTATAAGTGACTTCCAGGGGGCTAAATTACACTTGCGATGGATTTACAACCAAATTTGAAATTATTGCTATTTTTCTTTTTCCTTTTGTTCCTCTTTTACTTTGATTATAGTTAATCTCTATACATACAAGCATATGGTTGTGTATTTCACTCAGAGTATATATTTATACTCTTGGAAATGGTAAACTGTCAAGGCAGCTTGGCGAACTTGAGTCATTTTACCAGTTTTGTTAAAGCTAACAAGATATGGCATGATGATTTTGAGTTGCCGTCTCCCTGCCTTCCTTCCTATCCTGTCCTGTCTCCTACAAAAAAAAAAAATGAACAAATTCTGCTAGTTGGGCCCCCTGAGGGACCTCATTAGCCCCTGGGCTAGCGCAAAGTCGGCGCTAGATGCAGACTCCTCCGTCTGCAGACTGTTCCCGTCTCTCCACTCTGCAGTGGAAGAGGCTCACTCACCGGCTGACTGAATCTGTTTGTCAGTCAAAGCAGACACTCAGATTGACAGAAACCAGGCTCTTTTTTTTTTCTTTGCTCTGAGTGGCGAGTAGACGTCTAGGTGTAGGTGGATGTGTGTTTGCATGTTTTTGGAGGAGCATTTCCTCCTTACCGAGTTCCAGGTGATGGATTACCTATCACGCTGCCATATCTAGCAGGGGAAATCACTATGACAAACACCCTCTTGCCCCAGGATGTCTTTAAGCTGTTAAAAAAAAGTTTATTTCTCAATCTTTATACCAAACATGAGTTGTTTTTCTGGTGGCATATTGGAAATATAGCAGTTCATAGCATTGGTGTGAGCTAACCCAGTGAACTCTATTTAAATTGTGGTCTGTACTTGGAAGAAGAAAAAGGGAGTTGATTTGTAGATGGTGTGAAACTGGCATTTTCTTAGCAACTTCATCTCTGTGTGTGTGTTTGCATCTCTATATGTGTGTGAGTGCCGTCGCAGTCTTGCAACAGTACCACCAAAGGACCATTGATGGGTAAATGTCAGGGCTGGGAGCAGCAATAAAAGACGGCAGTCCTAGAGTTCCTGCAAAACTTTGTCCAACTGAGATGACAGATGTTTTGACGACTCCACAGTAGGTAAAGAATGTGCTGCAGATCCATGATGGTTCAGTTCCTTTGACTGGAGTTGCTTCCGATAAGTTGCATGCAGCTGTCCTTGTTTACTCTGATGCGTAGAGACATGGATAATGGTGACCTATTCAAGTGTGCAGTGGGCAGGCTACAGGCAACCGGTTTTCCAGCATGTAAAGCAAGGCACCGGCACAGGCTGGGTGCATAAGTTAGGCCCTAGGCCCTAGGCCCTGCAGGACTCTAAAAGAGCCTTAAGGCCTCACATTTTACCCACAGTACCTACAGTATATACAGACATTTGTAAGCACCGGGCAAGGGCATGTGTTGTCGGTGTGTATGTGTTTAGCGTCCTGCTAATCATGCTAACTCCCAGCAATTTGAGAAGGGAATATCTCTCCTTGTGCAGGGGTCTAGATATCCAACAAAGGTTCAAAAAAAAGGCAACTGGAGTTTTTTTGAGAAGACGTTTCACCACTCGTCCGAGTAGCTTCTTCAGTTCTAGGGGACTTGAAACGTCTTCTCAAAAAAACTCCAGTTGCCTTTTTTTGAACCTTTGTTGGATACAACATGACCTGGATGACTGAGAACCTTCACAGACAGGGGTCTAGATGTTTTCTGCAGCGAGACCTTTCGTACTATGACTCCCGTATAAAAGGCCCCTCGAGTCGGTGAGGAATTTAAAAACAGCCTTGGAGTTTATTTTGCCTCCCGAGCATACTCTAGGGTCAGGGTACGTTGTTTTATTCAAATACCTACTAAAACTCAAAAGTCCTAAATTGTAAACACTAACACCTCAATTAATTTATTCTCTCCAGAGTCAGGCAGTTTAATTAAAAACAAGGAATTGTGTTCCCAGTTGCCAATGTGTTTTGTATCAACAAGACAGCTCGATAGGTTTATTTAATGGCCCGTTGTCTCTAATAGCGAATTCTGAGTGCCGCTGCAATTCTTCCACCTCTATTTTTAGGGTTTCCCCGTGACCGCGTTTGGTCTAATTAGTGTTGGTGACCATGTGTTCAAAGGTTGCTTGAGATTGATGATGCAGGGAGACGCTCGAAGCCCCGGAGAGGCCGGTGCCCCTGGAAGGTGGCTGGTGGCCCCCCTGCTCTTGCGCCGTAGGCCCTCGATTGATGATGTGCCTGCGACACTGACCTGTTTTTAGCGGCGAGCCAGCCACGCTCCGCCATCTGTGTGCTGATAGCGAAGCTTGTCCTCTCCCTGGAGGACTGTACGTGTGATGTATAGTTTCATTATGTAATCGCGGCTTTACCTCGGTGTCTGGTGGCGGTGGTGTTGTTCCTGTAGAGGCTAGTAAAAGTGAAGGCAGTGCTAGCCGGTAATCATTATAATAAACAGGCTTTTGACCTGGAGGTAGCCATTTGAGCCACCTGGATCTATTGGCAAAACACCAGCTGTCTTCGCTTGTTTAAGGAATTATGAACAAGATTGTACCGTGGTGTTAAGGATCTGTTGACTACCTTGTTGTCATGCCATTTTTTTTTTATTTGAATAAGCGTTTTTGAGGAATGGTTGTTACTAAATAAGTTGAAGAAATCGTACATTTCCAAGGCAGTAGCAATAAAAATGCATTCAAATTCTGAAGGATTTTTAATTTTTCCTCCGTGACCATGAACATGGCTGGGAGAAAAAATAATGGCTCAAAGGCTGGCGGACGGTAACAGATGAAATCTGCCTCCGCCCTCGGAGACCGGCTTCTAGATTTAGTGACCTGTTGCTTTGTTTGGGTGAATAATGTTTTGAGCCGCCCACGCTGATCTTAATCAATCTGATCAAGGCTAATGATCTGTTTTCTCTCCGAGCCACGCAGACCTCCAACTTAATCTTACCCTCGGGGAAGGAGAATAACTTTTTATTACATTTTTTATTTTTATTTTTTTCTTTCCCCAGCATAACAATTTGACGTTAGCTGGAGATACAGGATTAGAGATTTGAGTGAGGCCTGTAGTTATAGGAAGATTACTTTGGATCATCCAAACCAGATTATGGATTTTGTTCTTATTTGATCAGGAGAAATAAAACAAAATAATAGACCAAACACTTTAATGTTTTTTTCTCTTTTATAAATGTGTGTGTATGTGTGTTTGAAGGCAACAGAGGGATAAAACACAGAGTAAAGCAAATATTAAATGCACTGATGTCAGCGTGGTATTAACCTAGATTAAGTTTGTCTTCTGGAACAAATGAAGCTTGTACATGATCCATATTCAAATTCCAACTGCTGATGTTAATATGAATACCATATATATGTGCATATAATTCAAAAACCTTTATATTTTAAGAACACAGTCAGCCCTTGTTAACATAGAATGACTGCTTTCCAATTTTGTGGTGTTCTGTTATACTGTAGATACAAACAATGCTCGTGATTATACAACACGAAAGAGTTTTTACCTCTTAAATATTTAACAGTGAAGCATAACAATGCCGTTTGCAATCAATAAAGCTTAACTGTGCATTTTTTATTGAACGCGCAGGAGATTTGCAGTGTTCAAACAAAGCAATTGATTTTGAAGGGCTGTTGGCTTGCTTTTTGCTCACAAGCAGCAAAAAAAACAAGAAGGAAAGAAAGAAAGACTGCAAATACAAACACACATGCGCTCACTTAAACATCATTGTGAAAGGAAAAAAGTGACCAGCGAGAGTCGAGATGAAACAGCACCAAATGGCGTCTCTCTTCAGTTCAGAAATTGCTTAAGAGCCTTTTAGACAGTAGGAGGCCTTGATGTTTCCTCTGCCTGCCCGGCCTCTGCCAGATGTTGCAGTGAGATTAAGCCTCCCCAGGTCCTGGAGGAGACAAAGTCCAGCCATGCCTGTTCTCACAGGATGTTAATTTCAGCCCCCGCACAGCCGTCAGTCTTTTCTGTCTTTTTTTATTTTTTTTATTTTTCTGCTTTGTGATAACGTTTTCTGCTGGGATGGAGTGGGCATGCCCTTGTGAGCTGCTCCAGATGCTTCAGTATCAGCATGGGTGGCCTTAGGCAATACTAGCTGCTGCGATGGAGAGGAATGGATTGTCCTGGAGTTCTGGTTCGGAGTCTGAATTTACTTTGTACATATATATATATATATATATATATATATATGTATACAGCATTTGATGAAGAACATTAGCTGCGCCAGCATTTACTGCTTAAGGTTGTTTTTTTGGCTCTGCTAGTAACAGTACAGAAATCTGTTCATGAAGTACTGTTGACTTTGTTATCGTGGTAGTTTTCAGTGCTGCTGAACTGTTCCCCAAGATTCTTTTGACTCCTTTGATAGTTCTGCGGAGAAAGTGAAAGGCTTCGGGCTTTCTTTTCCTTTGAACTGACAGAACAAGACCACTATTTTTTATCACATTATATTCTTCATAACTTTTTTGAAATCAGCCCCCTTTAACTGACATTTTTTCCCTCTACCCATCACACAAGTCAAAACCTAAGCACTTCTGCCGTGTTGCCATCCCTGGTGAGCTTTACGACGAATTTGAACGGTTTCTTTAAAGTACTCATTACTACAATGAAAATATGTTGTGTACCTCTGTGCTTGTGTTGTTTTTTAAAATAGGAAAAAAATAAACAACGACTTTGAATAATTTCCCAGAGGACCTTAAGGTTGCGGGGTATTTGGAGTTTATATTGCTTCATATACTTAATTTGGTTATCTTCACCCTCTAATTTATGCCTGGTCAGGGACTGAGTCTTATTAATCCTCCTCTCGTTTTGATGTCTTTACATCTATCACCCTTATCCCTACACCTATGTTGAGCTTTATTCAAGTCTCATCAGTCTCCTGTTTTGTTTTGTCGTCTTCACCTTCCTCTGCTCTCGATATCTCTTCCTTTATTACCATGTACCAGATCCATCACTCTTTTATGTTCTGTCCTCTCATCTTTATATCAGAACCCAGAGCTCGAAAGGAATGGGGGAACTATTGCGTATTGGTTAAGTGTGGCAATGAAAACACCCTTTTAACAGTATGAAACCTTGAGCAGAATCTATCTGGTATGGGGGACACAGCTGCTTGAGGCCAGTTCGGTTCAGTTTTGTTTATATAGTGCTAAAACTCATCCCAATTGTCTCGAGATGTGTTTTAGAAACCATAGATTAAAAGCAAGGTGGCAATGAATATCTCCCTTTTTAACAGAAACATTCCTTGTGCAGAATCCCGCTCATATCAGGGGGCAGAACTGCTTGAGGCCGGTTCAATTTAGTTTTTTCCAGATTGCCTCAAGCAGGATCACAAAACTCAGAGCTTCTTGAAAGGAAGGTGGCAAGGTACCCCTCACCTCCTTAACAGAAAGAATACTTAAACAGAAGCCACATGTGAGCTTCTCTTTTGTTGGGGGAGGCAACTGCTTGAGGCCGATTCAGTTTACTTTTCTTATTAAAGTGCAGATGACAATCCAGATTGCCTCAAGAAGGTTAAAAAAACTCAGAGCTTCTTGAAAGGAAGGTGGCAAGGTACCCCTCACCTCCTTAACAGAAAAAATACTTAAGCAGAACCCACATGTGGGTGTCTCTTTCGGTTGGGACCCAATTGCTTGAGGCCAATTAATTTTGGTTTTGTTATTAAAGTGCAGATAATGATCCAGATTGCCTCAAGAAGGTTCACAAAACTCAGAGCTTCTTGAAAGGAAGGTGGCAAGGTACCCCTCACCTCCTTAACAGAAAGAATACTTAAGCAGAAGCCACATGTGGGCATCTATTTCGGTTGGGACCCAACTGCTTGAGGCCGATTCAATTTAGTTTTGTTATTAAAGTGCAGATGACGATCCAGATTGCCTCAAGAAGGTTCACAAAACTCAGAGCTTCTTGAAAGGAAGGTGGTAAGGCACCCCTCACCTCCTTAACAGAAAGAATACCTAAGCAGAACCCACATGTGGGTGTCTCTTTTGGGGAGGGACCCAACTGCTTGAGGCTGGCTGGATACATCGGAAGAAAGCATACACTGCTCATAAAATAAAGAGCCGAACTTACAGGTTGTAACTAAGAGGGGTACTGAAGAGGTGCCTGTGTTGAGGGAGGTGAAATGCAGCTTTACTGCAGTATTAAAGGATATACTGTATAGACCGGACTGGAGGAGACCACTTAAAGGGAGAAAAGGTGGTCAATGGTTTATTTACCAGAGCCCACAGTGACTACTTCATAGCGTGACATTAAAATTCTAACACACTTTAAACAATTATGAATTTGACTGCCAATGTAATAGCGTAAATTCAAAGGCAACATCTCCATCTTAGCATCCATTGTGTCCTCAATAAACGTTTGACCTTGTTCTTTAGAAAGCTCGTAAGAGATCATAGCAACCAGAGGTTAAGTCCAAGAACGTGATTAATTTCCAAGAGCTATGCCGGTGTCGGTGTGCAGCCTGAGCCCCGGTGGGAACATATTAACAGATGAAGGTGGCTAATATAATTATTACCTGAGCACCTCAGTAATTTCCGCTTCCTTTGAATCTCCGTCTAATTTCACTGAACGCAAAATACCGCATGAGTGCGGGGTTACACCAGGTCAGGTTTAATTAGTCACAGATAGGTGTGGGGAAGTATCCCAAAGCACACATCTAAGTGGCGTATCTGTGTATGTATAGCTTGCTGCTGGGGCTATATGTAGAAGCCGACACGTTCCTATTTTCCGCACGACACCAACTGTCACTTTCATAACCAGATTGTTCCAGCGCCCAAGTCAAAAGTCACTGCTTCTTATTTTCTTATTCTCTTTGCACAAAACACATGTACCTACAGCCTTTCTTTTTTTTTTTTCTTCCTGAATTCAATTAGGCCATGAAATGCCACTGACTGTAAAGCTATGAGCCCGGGCTGGCCGGGTGACACTGTGAGAGATTGCATTTGGGCAGAGCTCAGTGAAAAGTCCATCTCCTGCCCATCCTTCAGCTGACAGCAAGTGCGAAGAAAATAAAAGCCTTTCACTTCCATCTGACTGCAAAACTAAAAGGTTGAGGAAAGTGTTACTGCCACGTTTTTTCTTCCTTTCTCATGCATGCGTGCGTGCATGCACAAGTGTGTTCCCCTCAAGGCAGACATGTGTGATGCATTCATGTACACTGGTGTGGGTGTTTTCCCATCACTTACAGCTTGTCCATGGCTCGACCTTCTCATCCCAAACTGCTTCTTCCTCAGACCAAAGCAAGCAGATTCCTCACTGATACATTCACCTCTTGGTGGTTTTAGCTGTCTTCCAGCATTAATTTACCAGGGCTACTATTATGAATGAAGGTCTGTCGGTGGCAGAGAATCACGGTCTGTCAGAATTGAGATCAATAGGCAAGTGAGATGAATGAGAAAGACCAATAAAGAAAGGGAAACAGGGAATAAAGCTATTCTCCCCTCATTCCTTTCATAATGGGAAAATAGTAACACTTGAGTGGGCTTGTTTTGCCACCGAGGACCTCCCTCTACTTGAATGTAAAATGATCTTCTTTTGGGATTGAAGCAGGTATTATTTTTTTCTTTCCCCCTTTCTCATTTTGCCGCTTTTTTGCTTTGGCCTTCTGCTGCAGTCTAGGTTTCTTTATTTTGCATTTTTTTTTTTTTTTATTGGAGCTTTTACTTTCTTGGCATGGCCTTGATTTTTTTGGTTTTTCTTATTTTAGCTCACCACCCGTGCTGACAGTAAATCGATATGAAGCACATGCACAATAAACAACTTGTGCTTCGGGTGCTTTTTGATTGAACACATGCCATGCATTCACACGCAGCATGTGAACATTAAGGTATACTGTGGTGTTTACAAATCCAAAAGGTGTAATCTGAAAATTGAGGCTTATATAGGCGGTTTAGGCTTCTGTGTCAATTTGATGGTGTAGCTACGGTCACAGCCCAGACCCTAATGCTGGAGCATGACGTGCACCTCCCCAGAAATATTGACCTTTCTGAGCTGTGATTGGTTCGCTTGGTAGTAGCGTGTTTCCGGCTGCTTCGCCATCTCCGCAATTTTGAGAAGGTTTTGAGATGCAAACTTTCATCTGACCCGTCTTTTGCGAAATTTCGGTGAAACTTTCAATCGCCGTCGTTGAAAGTGTAACAGGAAGTGGAACGTGAAGCAGGAAGTAGAAACGAAAATTAACCCGACTGCCAATAATAACCCGACTTGGGTGGTGTTTTTAGCCAGAGCGCACAAGTATAAATGTTCCGCACCTGCGTAGCCTGCGTACGAAGTTTACGCCATCGACTCCCGCAGTACTTTAAATGAGTACTATAGGATGATAATCTTTTTTGGAGATTATTACTGGTGGTAATAATAACACTAGATATTTTATTTGCATAGTTTGTACCTTTAATGTTTCTGAGCTCATCTGTGTTTTGAAGTTTATTTAGAATCGATCAGCCCTAAAAATGCTCGGTTAGTCCAATGGTGAATACTGCAGTTTCTGAAAGCTCATGTAAGATGCTACGATGTTAAGGTTCCTGCAGAAACTTAGAAAACCAACCCAACAGACAAGAATTACGACTGTCAAATAGACTGAAAACACTGCCAGACTTTGATTCTGTGTGAAGCTTCTCAAAGAATTGGGCGTATACAACTGACCAATCCTTATAGTCTTGTCTTATAGTTAACACAGTATTCTTATCTCTGCAATGAACGTAAACTGGTAATTAGATTAACTAGATTAATTAGATTCTAAATTATCCGTTAAATCCTTTTTAGATTTGATTAATCCTACTTTTTTTTTTGTTTTCATCAAAGCACCCACCAACCCACAAAATGTGATGTTGACGCCTATAGTGCTTGAAATTCCTTAGGCGTGTAAAGCAAGCCCAGGGTTGAGCGTTCTTAGATTAAAGCCAGTGATTTTTAGATTTACAGAAACAAATTGACGTTTGATATCATCACCATTTATCATTTTCTTGTATAAATTCTCTGTAACGGAAAATGATGCTAAAGACAAATGTAAACATTTGATTGAAATGGGTTTCCAAACAAGATATCTAGCACCGTTCTGGAAACCACTGATTGCAACCTGATATCCATTATGTCACTTGCACTGTTGCAGAAGTGGGAACCGGACTCTGATTGAGTGCCGTCTTCTCCCGCATAAAGTCATTAGTTGGTGTAAAATGAATATGGCTGCCATCCTAATAAAACCAAGGCACTGCATTATACATCCCAGCTGGATATTTGTTTACTGTTATACACTGCAGAACACATAACGGCATTGCATCATTTAATGCGGTCTGCACACCACTTATTAAATAAAAAGCTCAGTTTACATTTATCTACTATAGCAGTTATATAGCAGCATTGTGAAACAGTGTGAACTGAGTTTGAAGTTCACATCAGGGTTTATTTGACACGGTTTCAAACAAACCAAAAGAGACTTCCTAGCATCACCCTGGATTCATTAGCTCAGCTCAGGCTTCTTATATAAAGCCCTGCTCCTCGTGGCCCCCCTATGTGCAGTTACAGACTAGTTTGTGATAAACAAAACAGACATCTCGGAGAAAAATAAATAGTTGAACTGTCCCTTTTACAACATCCCTGCAGACAGGACTCCCCCGTTTTTTTTCTCTCCGCTGTCAGTGCGGTCTAACCGCTGTGACGAGTTGTTATCAGAAACGCCAAACGTTTTTTTTTCCAGCAGCTGCCACAAAGCCTCACTCCCTGCAGCTCTTATTTATTTATCTGTCGCCTCCCTGATTCTCAGAGGGCCGCTGAGGAGGGGCATTAATGCCGCGGACGCTCGGTGCTTAGCCCCGGCCTCCCCGATTTCTCCTGGAGAAGCCCTCGTGTGAAAAGAGGACAGGGGTCGGAAGGTGAGGACGGGTGAAGGGGACGAAAGGAAACAAGGTCGGGGTAGGGGAAAAAACAGACGTGGGGTTTAGAGTGAAGAAGAGGAATGGTAATCTGGAGAGCTGAGGCGTCAAACCGGCAGTCTGTTTCAGCTGAGCGAGACGTGGCCTAGATACTTCACTGTTAATGACTGTTCAGCTACGCCAGGGTTTCATTTTTTCAACTAAGCCAGCGTCGTACGCAAAATGTTATTATACACCACGTGACCTCTCAGCCCTGTGTGTTAATGTCAGATGATTGTCAGTGCGTCAACCTTATTGTAGCTATGAATTTTACATGTAAAACGCTGTGGTCTTCACAACAAACTATATTATTGCTTTATTCTTTTGGACCCTCTCTAACTAAATACTATTTGTATTGTTTATTTTTCTATTTAAAATTTGGACGACGAGTCCTTGCAGTAACAGGTCCAGCATTTCTTAATTGAGTCATCGCTCGTTTGAGTCGTCGGTCCAGCAAAATGAAAATGTGAAAGGCAACTGCTGTACCAATCCTAGTACCACAGATGGTCACTAAGCCCGTGCTCCAGATTGGACCTTTAAATCAGCGCTTTGATATCTGCTGGAAAGTTTTATCGGGAAACCCGAAAGAAATACAACCATTTGTTTTCGGGGCTTGACAGTCGGCAATGAATGCACCCCCATCCAACCCCCCGGAACCTCTTTCTCTTTTTTGCTGACTTGAGGCAGACAAATGCGAGCACCTGTGCGAGATCCGTACCGAAACGGGCGTCGTCGCCACCAGTAATGGATCGAGCATGTTGGCTTGCATGTGTGCGTGAGTGAAAGACGGCGTTGGTGCATGTGCGAGGGCGCAGATTAAGCTGTCGCGCGGGCCGGATCGCTGTCTCAGACATGCTGATCAATGTGGGGCCAGCTTGCAGATAATAAAGTGGTTAGGTCTCCCCGATGCCTCTAATTGGACAAGTGTCGCTGGCTCGGCCCATCTGGACGGAAAGCATCCTGGGAATTGGGTGTTTTTGTGCGCACTGTAGTCTGACTGGCTGGTAAAGGAAGAGTAACTTCGGAGCCGTGTGATCCTCTGACTAACTCAGGAGGCAGCAGAGGGGCACCGAGCTGTTGGGAAACAATGTCAACAATTTTATATGAATAAACGTCTGCAAGGTTCTTTACAGTTACAAACATAATTTCTGGAGCAACCAGGGGTCGCGTTAACTGAATATTTTCCGTCATTGACCGTTTTTTTTAAAACTGTGACGGAAAAATCTGAAGACCATCCGTCATTTTGACGCTCTGATGCACACGTCAGAGCTCGGCTTACCATAGACCATTGACATATATACAATATATACATCGACGTCTATGCGGCTAACGGCTAGCAAAATGGAGGAATCGGAAGAAAGCACGTTGCTAGAACTGATAAAAGGCAAATTTTATTGGTTATTTTATTGGTTGGTTTAGTGGGAGTGGGAAAACTGTTTTAGCGCTTAGCATTTTGTGCTAGCTAGCCACCCCGATCCTTCCGCCTATAAGGGCCGTTTTTCTTTCTGTTTACTCATGATCAAAACACCCCCGTCACTTGCTATGTTCGCTTTCACTACCGCTTTGTAAAAAACTACCTGATGGCAATTGTTTGCATACCACCGAAGCACTTCAACCCTACGTTGCCATCTAAGAGCTGTTAGCGCTAGCAGTCCCGGTCCGAGTACGGACAAGACGTGTTGGCAGCCCAAACTTTTTTGTTTTTTTTTACCATTTTAAAGTCAGTACTTAGTTAGTTAATGAAAATTTTATGAAAATTTTATGTCATTATTATTATTTAAAAAAATTAAAGTGACGGGTAAAAACAGATTATGACGGGATTTTTATGACCCTGTAAGTCAAAATGACAGACGACAAAAAAGTCTAGCGCCACCTCTGGTCGTAACACTCAGTGTGAAGTTACTGCTGATGTGATCTCTATAAACAGGATGTGAGTACAGAATGCTAAATTGTTATCAGACGATAGCCGAGAATAATCCAAACCGAGCATTTCCCACTGCTTCAACTTAAATTATGAATTCTGCACAAGAAATGCCCAACTTTTTTGTCAGTAAACTGAGCCGTTACCACTGTTGTTCATCAAAAATGTGTCTGTGCAGATCAATTTGAGATATTGCAGTAATGGAACAAGAAGGAGTGTCCACAGTGTGACCAATTATTCTCTGATTTCTTCATTAAAATAGCAATAGTTGTTTTTTACTGCCCCCAGAATTCTGTTAGCTTTGTTGGTACCACCAGTAACTACAGGTTTAGTCGCCACAGCCTTGACTGAAATGTTTGCGCTTGTACTTCTGCACTCGCACATAT
This sequence comes from Chelon labrosus, assembly GCF_963514085.1. Classification (NCBI taxonomy): domain Eukaryota; kingdom Metazoa; phylum Chordata; class Actinopteri; order Mugiliformes; family Mugilidae; genus Chelon; species Chelon labrosus. The sequence goes on from NC_140337.1 coordinate 21,159,406, forward strand.
TATAATTTATTCAGTGGTTATTTGATCAGTTCATCAAGGGTTTCCTCACAACTCTCCCACTTTGTGTTTTTGTCGGATAATCTCACACGGGCAGAAAGACGTGCTCTCGTTTGGTTGTTTTTCCATTTAAGTTTCTTTTACGTCGCCGGCCATATCTCCGGCTTTCAGGACCAGTGTAGGTGGGTTGCACCGTCGGCTGTTTAAATCGAGTCCAGCCGACCGCCTCTTCAATTGGAAGTGCACTTTCTCTCCCGACTTCGAAGCCAAAGGGAAGGCTGTGATTGTGCTGTGGCCCTTACTTCCCTGTGATATGAAAACAGAGCACTGGAGAGAGTGTGAAAGCACATTTATTTACATCCTGCAGGACCAAAGGCAAAGCCGCAAACCGCCTAAGGGCGTCACTTCTGAATTCATTACAATCGGGCCATTCTCTTTTTTCTCTGTGTGTGTGTGTTTTATCTTTTAATTCTTTCACCGCTGTCAAAGGTCCTATTGTAAAATTTGCAGGCGCCGGAGAGTGCAGGCTGAACAATTCAGCGCCTTAAGCGAGTGGCCCAGTTGAATGAGATAAGGTCAGAACTCCACTCCAGATTTAGAGGATACAGAGCGGCTTCCGTCTGGACACTGACAAGAGCAGCTTCCCTCTCCTCTCTAAGCCAAGTCAATGAAGAGACCTTCTACCTGTCTTGTTCGCCGTTTCTCCTTTCCATCAGCCAGAGCCCCTATACACTATTCATAAACTTGGGCAGAGGGTTGTCTGACCTTTTTGCTGAAATGTTAGGGCAAATTAGTTGTCAGAGTGGTGGACGTGGCGGCCATGCTAAGCCCAAAATCTAGTCCTATATATATACACTATATTACCAAAAGTATTCGCTCACCCATTCAAATGATCAGAATCAGGTGTTCTAATCACTTGGCCTGGCCCCAGGTGTATAAATTCAAGCACTCAGGCATGCAGACTGTGAAACAAGACATTTGTGAAAGAATGGGCCGCTCTCAGGAGCTCAGTGAATTCCAGCGTGGAACTGTCATAGGATGCCACTTGTGCAACAAATCCAGTCGTGAAATTTCCTCGCTCCTAAATATTCCACAGTCAACTGTCAGCTCTATTATAACAAAATGGAAGCGTTTGGGAAAAACAGCAACTCAGCCACGAAGTGGTAGGCCACGTAAAGTGACGGAGAGGGGTCAGCGGATGCTGAAGCGCATAGTGCAAAGAGGTCGCCGACTTTCTGCACAGTCAATTGCTACAGAGCTACAAACTTCATGTGACCTTCAGATTAGCCCAAGTACAGTACGCAGAGAGCTTCATGGAATGGGTTTCCATGGCCGAGCAGCTGCAGCCAAGCCACACATCACCAAGTGCAATGCAAGGCGTCGGATGCAATGGTGTAAAGCACGCCGCCACTGGCCTCTAGAGCAGTGGAGACGCGTTCTCTGGAGTGATGAATCACGCTTTTCCATCTGGCAATCTGATGGACGAGTCTGGGTTTGGAGGTTGCCAGGAGAACGGTACATTTCAGATTGCATTGTGCCAACTGTGAAATTTGGTGGAGGAGGAATTATGGTATGGGGTTGTTTTTCAGGAGCTGGGCTTGGCCCCTTAGTTCCAGTGAAAGGAACATTGAATGCTTCAGGATACCAAAACATTTTGGACAATTCCATGCTCCCAACCTTGTGGGAACAGTTTGGAGCGGGCCCCTTCCTCTTCCAACATGACTGTGCACCAGTGCACAAAGCAAGGTCCATAAAGACGTGGATGACAGAGTCTGGTGTGGATGAACTTGACTGGCCTGCACAGAGTCCTGACCTGAACCCGATAGAACACCTTTGGGATGAATTAGAGCGGAGACTGAGAGCCAGGCCTTCTCGACCAACATCAGTGTGTGACCTCACCAATGCGCTTTTGGAAGAATGGTCAAAAATTCCTATAAACACTCTCCTCAACCTTGTGGACAGTCTTCCCAGAAGAGTTGAAGCTGTAATAGCTGCAAAAGGTGGACCGACATCATATTGAATTCTATGAGTTAGGAATGGGATGGCACTTCAGTTCATAGAATGAGTAAAGGCAGGTGAGCGAATACTTTTGGTAATATAGTGTATATATAGGTTGCTTTTTCACAATGTACCTGCCCTTTTAGTCCCACCACCACCATGCACATATTTTTGTTTCTGTTAATATTACAGGCTTCTCATCAGGATAAAGTGTGCAGACATTTACATTACCATTACATTTAAAGCCAAGAAAGTATGTAGACAATTGCATGAGGCCACTCTGAGATACATGGCCTTCAAAATCAAATGCAGTCCAAACATTCATAACTTTGGTGTCATTTGGAGTCATTCGGACGATATTTAGATCCGCGTATATCCATATAATGGGAGTGAATGGGGCACCGAAACACAGCCTCTAAATAACGCATGATCTGCCATGAAACTCAGTATTTTGTTATGATACGCTAGTGCTATTCCCTGTTGAGTCCTGAGTTACCTGTTATCATCATCCGGGGTCTGTAGATTGATCTACTACCTCTGACCTGGATGATGTCATCTCTGAGCGCCGCGCACACCCGCGGCCATGCTAAGCCCAAAATCTAGTCCTATATATATATATAGGTTGCTTTTTCACAATGTACCTGCCCTTTTAGTCCCACCACCACCACCATGCTCATATTTTTGTTTCTGTTAATATTACAGGCTTCTCATCAGGATAAAGTGTGCAATATTTACATTACCATTACATTTAAAGCTAAGAAAGTATGTAGACAATTGCATGAGGCCACTCTGAGAAACACGGCCTTCAAAATCAAATGCAATCCAAACATTCAGCCGTGCGTTCGATTTCCTCCGAAAGCCTTCCTCCCAGGCAAACTGTACGTAAGCCCTCTCATTCAAAAATGAATTAAAGAAAAAAATTCTCCACAGCGCTCTGCCCTGCATCCTTTTGTTTATCCCTGCCCCAATTCAGCCCATACATCACAGATCCTTGAATTACTATCACCCACTTTTACCCTGAATATAGAGCAGCTTATAATGAGCCCAAATGCAAGCAGCACCCTTTAAAAACGGAGTAAACACTGAGCTCGCCGAGCCGCTGGCCCCCAGAGTCTACGCATATTCATTACCTTACGTAATGGCTTTTTAAAATAAACACCACTGTTTTCAGAAAGCATTAGTTATTCCTGCATAGCAATTAGCTACTCCAGACATTTTTTTATTTTTTATTTTTTTTTGCGCATGTGTAAATGCTGGGGGACGTTTTCATACACTGAACGGGAGTGTAACTTGCTCAAGATCAAGCACGTTTAGACTCAAAATATAAGTTAACAAATTTGCTCAGAGAGCGTAGATGTTGGTTAAGTGGGAGTGGGAAAACTGTTTTAGCGCTTAAGCGTTTTGTGCTAGCTAGCCACCCCGATCCTTCCGCCTATAAAGGCATCCCCCTCACTTCCTATGTTCACTTTCACTACCGCTTTGTCCTCTGCCTGAACTTGATTGTATCTCGTGGTTCAGGCCTAAAAACTGATCTCCTCTCCCCATAGCCCCGTTGCCTTTAGTTTCTGACCTTAGCCTGACACTGATCCTGCCTTTTGAAGACAAGCGAAGATCAAGTGCAGATCAAGGGGTTAGTCGCTCCGGTGATAACAGGATCTTTTTTTTTTTTCTTCTACTCCTTCTTTTTCTTTTTCGCTGTCTGCGGTTAGTGTTTGTCTCTGCTCTGTGGATCAATGAGTCCCCGCACGCTAAACCTGCGCCGTAATTGGGGGTGTGCCTGTTTGCAGCCAGCTCCGGCTCATCATTCAGCTTGATAGGAAATCTATGACAGGCTGATAAACATATTGCTAAGTAAGGGGGTTGCAGACGTGTGAGTGTCATTGTTCGCCGTCATCTGTGTGCTCAAGATGACGGTGCTGCGTGTGAACAGATGCGCGAGATGACTGGTGGCTGAGGTCAGCTTTTCGCCGGCGTCGTAGCTCGTATGCGCATAAAATGAGACAACATGCAGTGTTTCCCACAAGATTTCGCGAGACTCTAATTATAATACTATCCGTCACTAAAGGGTGAATTACTGTTTTTTACAACCTGGACCTTATTTCTGACATAAAATATGATCGTTTACTCACCCATGTAACTTTGGTGTCATTTGGAGTCATTCGGACAATATATAGATCCGCGTATATACAGTACATATAATGGGAGTGAATGGGGCACCGAAACGCAGCCTCCAAATAACGCATTATCTGCCGCGAAACTCAATATTTTGTTATGATACGCTAGTGTCATTCCCCGTTGAGTCCGGAGTCCAGACTACCAACAAAATATTGGTGAAATTAACAAGTTTCGCAGCAGATAATGCGTTATTTAGAGGCTGCGTTTCGGTGCCCCAGTCACTCCCACTATATGGATATACACGGCACTCCACTGGATCTAAATATTATCCAATCGATTCCAAATGACACCAAAGTCATTAAAGTAAACGATCAGATTTTATGTCAGAAATAAGGTCCAGGTTGTAAAAACAAAGGTGATTCCCCTTTAAATTACCATAATGACACTAATATTCAATTTAGTGTCATTACGATAATTTAATGATTTAGCGACAATTAGCAGCAGCCTGTGCATGAATACTAAACATAATGCCGTTGAGACGTGGCTCTCTATGGACAAATGTATGTAAGATTTAATAAAGTATTGACTGTACTAGCTAGCTTATAAAGTCAAGCTAGTTCGGGTTACGTCTGGAGTCGTTTTGACCAACTCTTAAAATAACTCGTTATGAGACCCTGGCTGGACATTGTATGGGAAACCCTGACATGTAATATTCTCCTTAGGTCTTTCCTTCTTTAAACATAGAGTCTAATAAGCGTCCACATCCACAGATCGTCGCTTCTTACCACATTTGCATACCCACCTACCAAGCCTCCCAATATTTACACTCTGTCCGAGCAGTTGCAGTCACCGTATCACATCCCGCCGGCCCTTGCTGTTTACCGAAAGGCCGTGATTAAGTGCTATGATGGAAAGCATCAACATCCATTTCATCCATATTTGATGAGCGAACGTCTCCCTCCCATTACACACAACGGGGGGGCAGGGAGAGGGGGGGACGCTGTAATCAACATTCACACACACACTGTGAATAATTATTTACCCAGATAATGGCTGTGTTTATGCAAGCACAGAAAAAAAAGGTTGATTTTTATTCCTGCACCATTTATTTTTTTTTTTTTAATATATTTATATTCTTTTTTCATTCTATGATAAAGAGAACTCTGATTAGGTAATAGCATGACTCATTTCCTGTCGTTTTTATTATTTAGCTTGTTCGGGCTGCCTCCCGATTTGTCAACTACTGCTATTAGCCCCCTTCACAGAAACACCTTTTGTCGTCTCTGGGACAACAGAATCACAATAAACTTGTCAATGAAGACCTGGCATGCTGTTGTTTTACCCCACTGATGATATGGCGTAACGACTGATTGCATTATGCACTCTGCTCACACATGGACTCAGCAGAGAAAGCAGAGAGAAGCGCTGTGCTACAATTTCAGCCTTTAAACCTCCGATTTTTTTTACTATCAAGGCCAGATTCCAGCGGGGTAGCGCCACATTAAAGAGAATATGAATCCACAAATGAGGTCACCAGAAAGTGCTGTTACTTTAAGGGCAAATGAATCACACTCTCTGACTCCTGCCTATTATAAATGTCATGTAAAGACTAGTGTATAGGTGCTGAGACTGATTATTAAATAATATATCAGGACAAGGTCACACTGACACCGTGACGTTTGCTCAGTTTGCCGGGTTATTAGGTACAACTCTTGCTAAAATGAACACTTTAGTAGAGGTTGAAACCGTTTGGATTCAAATGTACGACCATTTTTAATTCAGGTGTGGATTAGATAAAATAATAACAGAGCAACGAAGCAGTTTAACAGCACCACAAATCATAAGAGAGAGAGAGAGAAAAAAAAAGAAGATTAGAAAATTAATGGGAGTTGTTATTGGGTGTCTGCCAATCAAGATTACGCCTCAGGACACTATTTGGCATTCTCCTTGTGCTCTTTGCTCTGCCACTGTTTGTTTAGTGGACCTTTTGACAGTGTTTAATGACTGATGCAAGTTCAACCGACCCACGACAAGCCAGACACATGCCCACTCAGGGCCTCTCGCCCTTCAGCTCCTCATCTCGCCGGGCCGGGGGTTTTCATTTTCAGCAGCCAGACAGGTGGATAAAATGAATGATCGGAGTTGAGTTTTTGTTTTTTCTTTCTTTCTTAGTTTTTGTTTTTAACCCAATGTTTGGACTGGTGGTCCGTTAGAAATGTCCTCCCCTGCCCAGCTTTTGAATCCTGGAAAATGGATGTAATCCGTTCATATTTCTTTGAGTTTACAGAAAAAAAAAGTGCAGAGTCAAACAGCGAAGCTTCTCCGTCCGGGCTGCTGCCTGTGTGTCAGCAAACAATACACGTGTGTGTTTGGTTTGCATCCAGATCCCTAATGCTTCATACCCTCTGTGTCTTTTGTGAATCAAAATTAATTATATTAGAGCAAACAAACCAGTCTCCATGGGAATGGCGCTGATTTACAATCCCATTGCTTCTCTGTATTGTTTTTTTTTTTAAATAACCTTTTCACATTCAAAAATAGAATGGATCAATGAGGTTTGAAAGGCGCAATTAACCAATTTTACCAATTTAAAATGCTAAAACGCAACATAAATAAAAAAATGATATCCACATCGTGCATGATAGACACTTTTTGTCGACCTTTATGCAGATTTGCTATTGTGTGTTAATCAGCTAAAAGAAAAGTAAGTGCAGCCTGTCGTCTCGCTCCAGCACAAAAGAAAGAAAGCAAAACAAGAGGGTAAAATGTTGTTGCTCTAAGTAATTAGCGTGGAAGTAATGGCTAGAAGTCCTGCTTTCTCAGGACCTCAGCTATTATTTCACCAAATTCATATTGATCCCCGTTCCCTGCAGCATTGATCTGAGTTTTAAACAGAAGAGGAAGCACTCTTTGTACTCCACTTAAAAGTGGCATGCCGTTTTGTCATCGCGCGTTGCTGTCTTTCCATTTCAGGTAATCTTTGTAATGTGTCACGGAGGGCTGCGGTAACCCTGTTTCTGTATTTGCTCTTGGCAGCTGTCTATTACCTTTTTTTTTTAAAAAATATTACCGGCAGAAAACTGTTGACTGTTAACAGAGGTGGAAATGCGGTGGCCAAACTTGGCATTTGCAGAAATTAATTGGGGTTTTTCCACACAAGTGTATCAGAAAGAAGCAGACGGCCACACTAACCATTAGCTCGCCGAGCAATCCCAAAGACCCTGAAGAGTCCAATTTACCTGCTATTTACAGCCACAACAATCTTTAATGGGAGACAGAGGGCACCCAAAATGCCATATCTCCGCTGCTATTTCTGTGCGCAATTACTGCGGTGTCACCATTTGACCCCCTCCCCCCGATGGGGCTGTATAATAACTTGGTTTTAATAGTAGCCATTACTGTTTCCCATAATGAATTGCCACAACGTCTACACTCCCATCAAGATGTAGGCAGAAATAAGCTGAATCTTCATCCCCATGTCCAGCAGATGTGACTGTCCTCTCGTGGAAAATTAGCAAAACCCCATGCCTGCAGCGAAGGCGCTCTATAGAAACCAAAATGTACTCATCAGCAATTTTTCCCGAGCATGTGCTACGTCACAACGGTGCACTTTCCGTCCTTTTTGAAACGTATGATTTTGAGCATAGCGCCTCGCTCGTACTCACTCCTCTCACTGTGTGCGTCATGGGTGACGGGATCAGATGAATAACAGCCGTTGGTTATTATTCAGCATCGTATCGTACCCATTAGCCGGACCCAGGTCTGCTTGACTGCGGCTATTCTTGACTAAATGCATAGTGAGTAGCGACCGCCGCGCTCTGACTCTCAGGCCATTAAATCCGATGCTGCTTTCATGTGACCTTCTCAATTATGAAGCAGGTGTACTACTGTTTTTCATACTTTCCAGTAGCCATTTTTCTCTCTATGTGTTTTCCTTTCTCTTGTGAATTCTGCAGTTTGCTCTCTCTCACTGGGCAAAATAAACACACAAACATAGTAGGTAATTTAGCATCACTTCATGTTTAAAGTTCTCCACTTATCCCACTTTGTGTTGCGGCTGTTGCCCAAGTGTAACTTTTTAAATCCATATCAGGATCGCCTCACTACTTGTAACATTACAGTGCTGCCCATAGCGAAGTAATCTGTATGCGAGTTTTATTGATTAATTGATAGTCCTGTAGGTGGGACTGCTCCAGTCACTGGACTCTAGATTGGAATCAGGCTCATTACTCTCCATGCTTGTTATTTGACCTTTGTCATGTGCTATACATAATGTACCTTCTCTGTCTGGACATAAAACTTTAAAATAAAACATAAATTATGAAAGCCAGACATATATGACTAAATTTTACTATTGCCTTTACTGAATGGTCCATTTTTACTCATAGACATTGAATAGAAGAGGAATAAACATTTGTTATTGTGTGTTTAATCCCTATTAATTCACAAATCGCAGATGAGAAGTAAAATATATATAAAAAAAAACATGTTAGAAAGTTGTACCGAGTGCTTGCGCCAAGGTAACCAGCTTGAAAAAGGTTGGCCTGCTTGTCTGCTAATTAAGTTTCTGAATAGATGCATAACATTTGTAATGTAATATAATAATAACCTGCGGGAAATGATTGTATGCAATTATTAAAGTTTTAGCTGGAACTTTATTATTATTATTACAAAGTTTAGGATTTTTACAGACACCTACTTAACCTGACCTCCTTAAACAAATTCCCACAAACTTTCATGAGGCGTTTTTTTGGGAGTCGAGGGGACGGGGTTTCTACTGTCTCAATAAAAGCCCCTAATTATGATGCTGTCCCAACTATTCACAACTATTTATACAGTTTATGGCACGTAGAATACTGTAAGAGCATGCGTTTTGTATCAGTCCGTCTTTAAATTACCGTAACTTTGCTAGCCAGCGCTTATAAAGTTAAGCTAGCTAACGTTGCGTGTTGAGTCTTTTCCTCCTGGTTTTGACCAACTCTCTTTAAATAATTGTAAATCTCCATGGTCTAAAATAAAAAATCAGATTCGTTATGAGACCATGTTGGAGTAAATAAGACCCTGGTGGGCTGCCATAGTATTAACACTGTATGGGAAACCCTGCATATGATGGATACAATTGATATATTTTAGTGCATTCATACATTTTATCTTAACTTTCAAGATTAGGTGTCAATGATTTGACCCTCCCTACGGAGTGGCAGGTGAACCTTGTCCTCTTTAAAACCCCCGTCATCTATGGTCTGCTGTACTCCATCAAAGGGTGTCATTGCATCATGCCAAGATCTAAAGAACTCTCCAATTTCTTCTGGGGAAAGAAAAAAAAAAAAAAAAGTTGTGTTTCTCTTTGAATCCAGCATGGATTTAAAAGGATTTTGGAATCCTTTGACATAAATCTTTCTGCTGTCAGGAAAATAATCTACTAAAAAAGAAGTCATATCATAATACCTGCAGGTAGCTCTTGCAGCCTTTGGTGAAGTCAGAGAGAGAGTGTGCTAATTGGAGGAAAGTTACAGTTTGCCTGTGAACAAACAGACAACGACCAGGCTTTTTTTTTTTTTTTTTAATCTTAAAAGCTTTTCAGAATAATCACCTCATACCAACTGGGTAGCATCTTCATTCATTCATCTTCCTGTTAAGGGTCGCGGGGTCTGCTGGAGCCTATCCCAGCTGTCATCGGGCGAAAGGCGGGGTACACCCTGGACAGGTCGCCAGTCTATCTCAGGGCTGACACAGAGAGACAGACAACCATTCACACTCACATTCACACCTACGGCCAATTTAGAATCACCAATGAACCTAACCAGCATGTCTTTGGACGGTGGGAGGAAGCTGGAGTACCTGAAGAGAACCCATGCTTCTCGCTGTGAGGCATCAGTGCTAACCACCTCGCCACTGTGCCGCCCACCAACTGGGTAGCATGATGGGTAGGGATGTAATGTCGCAGGGTTTCTAAGATGCACCAAGGACAGAATGGCTTACAGTCAGCAATGAATTCCACATTCTATCTATTTACTATGAGAGTGATTGAAAGTAATGTGGGACATTCTTTCCCCAAGTTGAAGTCAATCCAGAGGTGAACACAAATCTTCTCATGAAGAAGAAGTTGAAGGTTTAGTTGATAAGGATGGCCAGTATGACCTGGGCAGTACATGCATGGAAATCATCTTGGAACTATGTATGTATTTTGGATTGACCCTATTTCTGCTATTTCTACCTTTTCTACAAAGACATATTACATGCATTTTGTCTGCATGGGTTCTGCCCAGGGTGTACCCCGCCTCTCGCACCAACGACAGCTGGGATACGCTCCAGCCCCCTCCCCCCGGCGACCCTCCAGAGGACAAGCGGTTACATAAAATGATGAATGTTTCCTCTGTGTAGACGGGTTATTCATGTTTAAAGACTTTAAAAGCGTCCATCAGCTTTTGGAAGCCGTGCCACTCTTTCTCCCGGGGGGAACATCCTCTTCCGAGACCTTCTGGCTTTCGCATTTGAACATGTCACCATGACGATAATCCAACAGCGAGAGACAACATTAACGCCGCCATATTTAACCCTACTCGTTTAAGGTAACCAAGGAGTGAAGTGCTTAACTGAACATGTTTAGTATAAAACTCTTGGGCTGCTAACCCGGGATGTACATTTGATGGTTGAAAAGTAGCTGAAAGATGCCGTGAAGCAGGATTGTTATCTCAAGTGTCTCATCCACATTCAAGTATTTTTACCCCGACAAACCGGCAGCCCCGATCCCCCACCAAGTGTAGGTTGACGTCAGAGGGGAGGGGGAAGCCGTAAGAACATGAGAGGTGTTTGGGGATGAAGCGGGAAGCGGTGGAGCAGAAGATATCACAAGGCGGCTTCCCTGTTTATTCATCTGGAGCGCTCCACGGAAACCCCGTTGGTGTTTTTAATAAAAAGAGGCATCACTCAGAACCTTGTGCTGACACATTCCTGCCTCCTCTCCTCTATATGTTTTTGTACTCTGCTTTTCCCTCTTCTTCTGTCTGCAGGAAGTGACATCAGACAGCAAAACAATATTTCATGGCGTTTCCGTGCGCCTGAGCAAATAATAGACGCTGTAAAAAACAGGCGGCACACGCACCCACCTCCCCTGTCCCATTACATTCGTCATAGCCCTAGCTGGGTAGCCCCAAGCTCACTGCATAAGACATGAATATGTGGTCCGTGATGCATTGTAATAAAACAGCACTGATAAGAGGTTGTTAGTTTGAAGAATAAGCTCTTTTCCTATTGCTTCTTGTTGCATTGCTTTATGTGTCATTGTCTAATCGTAATATTTGAGTCTATGCAAGATTTACAAAGCTCGACAAACCCCAACCATGTTTTAAATAGCATTTTTATTGATCACTACACCTTGCAGCGAACTGCACAAGCATTCAGTTGCACCCTAGTTAATTTTCAATATTTTGCATTTCCACATCCCCAAGGCATTTTTTTGTTCCTCCATGGTGCAAGCGTAGCCTTGGCTCAAAAATAAATGTCAATTTACTTGCCTCACTTTTATCTAGAAGGGGAAGGAACCATCTTGATTCCGTTCCCTTTTATGTTTAGGTATTCGGTGCAGCAGCAGCTCCACTCATAAAACGTCGAGTAAATTTGGCTCGGATGTGAAGCTTTCCCGGGGTTTTAGTTCCCAAATTAACTTGGCCTTTATTCAAGGGTGATGCCGGCCAGCTTCAAGTTTTCTTTCCCTTTTGTTTCGCCTTTATCTCGTGGAAGGCAAAGCGGCGATGCAGATAATTATTATAAATGACTTTGCGAGATCCTTATTTAAACATGCTTTTATCTCCCGTCCCTTGTTCTTCGGTGTGACAACGTCTCACTTTGAGCGTATTGTTCTGTTGTCTTATTGTATTGCGGTGATTTGCTGCAAAGAAAGAAATGGCTTCTCAACGTCTTCCCGGCCGCGGCGAACGGTGTGGTGTAATAGCAAGTCAGAGCTATTACAGGCCATTAAGGGGGCATTTAAAATGTCCTCGCTCCGTGTCTTCGCTTGGCGCTGGATTGGATGACTGTCATAGCTCTCAGGCAACTGTTGTGAGGTCTGATGCCTTTGGTGGTAATGTTGTAGTGCCAGTTGAACACGGGGACATTTAGTGCGTGGTTGCATAGAAACACATTCACATGCACTGTAGTAATCTGGTAAAGGTAAATCTGTATGTATGTATTCATATTTTGGAGCCCGTATTTGCGATAGAAGATTCGCCGCTGCGCCGGGTTATTTTTGTGTTTTCCTCACAGCATGAAAGTGTCTGAATTCCTACAAATGCTGAGATGCTTAGTGGTCGAAATCGGATTATTCATACTGCTAGAGGCTACTATTTTGTAGAAATTCTGAAGGGACTGCTGTTTAGAAGTCAGCATACTACTTCAAACCAAATGTAACCTGGTCACTCACACTAAGTCTGTGAAAATACACTGATTGCATGCAAGATGGATCCACTCCACTTGTGCCTTAATACCAGACTTGAAATATCCGTGCTCCATATCTTCAATTGAACTTTAACCAAACATTCATTCATTCATTCGTCTTCTGTAACCGCTTGTTCCTGTTAAGGGTCGCAGGGTCTGCTGGAGCCTATCCCAGCTGTCATTGGGCGAGAGGCGGGGTACACCCTGGACAGGGCTTTAACCAAACAAAAAAATGCAAAGATTTTATGTTTTTCTCCAGAATAAAAATAAATCAATCATAAATCATTTGTCTTCTGTAACCGCTTGTCCGTTGGAGGGTCCTATCCCAGCTGTCATTGGGCGAGAGGCAGGGTACACCCTGGACAGGGCTTTAACCAAACAAAAAAATGCAAAAAATTTTATGTTTTTCTCCAGAATAAAAATAAATCAATCATAAATCATTTGTCTTCTGTAACCGCTTGTCCGTTGGAGGGTCCTATCCCAGCTGTCATTGAGCGAGTACACAAAGAACATGCAAACTCCACACAGAAAGGCCCAATTGTGGCTGTGAGGCATCGGTGCTAACCACCACACCACTGTGCTGCCCCATCTGCTTTTCCTCTGGAGGGTCACGTAGGGGGTGGAGCCTATCCCGGCTGTCATCGGGTTGAGAAGTGGGGTACACCCTGTACAGGTCGCCGGTCTACTGCAGGGCTATCAGTCAATCAGTCAAAAAAATATATTATATTGTGAATAATGTTGATTGACTCCCTGTAATTATCTGACATTTTTATTGATTTGGATTTCTATGTAACAAACAATGACCTAACTGCAGTGAAACAAATGATTTGGATCCAGGATGCAGGTAGAAATAGCTGTACTGTATAAACCATACTGAAACAATACTGAAAACCTAATGTAGTGTCTTGTAGAAATATGTCCATGAACATGGCTATGTGCAAGCCAAGACAGCTCATTCCTGTCTCAGCTTGAGGTAATCAAAAGCTCTTTGGGATTGTGTGAATATGAATATATTTTATCAAGTGAAATGTCCTCAGATATAGTACCTTTGAAACAAACTTTTTCAAGAAATAGGTACTTGAGCACTATTACAGTGTTTATTCCAAGTGTCTCTCTATTTCCTCTTCTCACACTGGCCAATCAATAGCTAATGGACACTAACACATAGAGCAGAGGAAATCTCACACGCCATGAGTGCCCAATCAGCCAACGCTTTTCAAATCAAATCCACTTCAGCCGTTGCCGACGTAGGCCCGTGGCCTGATTAAGGCAATTATTTCCCGTGCTGCCTCCCCTTACCTCACACATGTCAACACCCTCTTAGGCTCACGGAGTACGTCCAGAGTCAGTCATATGTGCGCTAACCTATAGGTCAGACTCAAATTATACAGAAGGCAGTCTCTCGAAAGCCCACACATTTAATGGGATTTAAAATATGTGATTGTTCATTGTGCGGCTGCAATCAGCCCACACTTCTCTGAATGCATAAATCACCCTGTTAGCAAATGAATTCATGTGTTCTCCATTGTGCCTTTAAAGCATTTACTGTTCAAGTGGCTTCCTCTAATGTTTCCAAGTCGGCAAGAGTGAGACACCCACGGTGTCTGCATCACTTGTGATTGACTTCCATTTTTGAAATCCACACATGCGGCGACAAATCCTTTTGATTGCGATGCAAATTCAGAAACTCATCCATATTCGTGAGTGAATATATCTCCATCTTTTCAATTGAAATTAATCATACACAGTATACAACAAGGCCAGACGTTTTTGTTTTGTTTTTCTGGATCCACCCACACGTCGTAGCCTTGACATTTAACCCAGTTTCTCTTTCTATCTGCCGGAATATCTTAGAGCATCTGAAAGAAGAAAATAGACTCAAGCAGGGCAGGTAGACTGGCGAGTTTTTTCGCCACAGAGACACAGGTGAGGACTCCTCTTAACAGCTTGCTCGGGAGGCGTCAGAAACAGACGAGGATGAGCCTTGATGGGAGAGGTGGTATTTGGTTTGCGGGGCGAGGCGCTTTCCTTCTTTCTTTCCACAACAGGATAATAACACCCCCATGCCCTGACAAAGATCAGACCAACTTGGCAATCTGACACACCGGGCCACAGCGAGGTCCTTACTCTGGGATTTATTCAGCCTTTGCTGTATAAACAGTTCCTTATCTTATCGCTACCCTGTCGGCTGCGGGCCTGCCCTGACAGCGTGTAGCTCGAGAGGAGCCATCATTAGGGAAAACTAGGCTATGTTCACGCGGCAGCTGAAAGTGTCTCGCTGCCGATTTTGTTTTCCCCCCCATGTGTCACTGATGGGATGTTTGAGAATATGAGGGAGGAAAAAGCTGTATCACAAAGGTGCTGCAACGTACAATTTGAAGTTACAAGTTGTACTCATTGAAACCGCCGTTCATCTGGGGCCTTTCTGTGCGGGGTTTGCATGTTCTCCTGCGTGAATTGGATCCTCACGCCGTCCAAAGACATGCTTGTTAGGTTAACTGGTGATTCTGAGTTGGCTGTAGGTGTGCATGCGAGTGCCTGGCAAACTAGTGCCTCTCGCCCCAATTATAGCTGGGATAGGCTCTAACTCCTCCATGACCCTCTAGACCAGAGGTGTCAAACTCATTTTAGTTCGGGGGGCCACATACGGCCCAGTTCGATCTCAAACGGGCCGGACCAGTAAGATAACAGAATAATAAACTATAAGTAACGACAACTCCAAATTTATTTCATTTGTTTTAGTGCAAAGAAGAAGAACAAGTAAATTAGTAGAATGTTTACATTTAATAAACTATCCATCAAAAAAATAAATAAATAAATTCATTGTTGTCTGCGGTTTAGTCCTGGGTCTCGGTGTTGTGTTCTGTCCATTTCTCTTACTAAAACAGTGGACAAATTAGAGATATCAGTTATTTTTCAATTTTCGCACTTCGCAAATTCATGCTGCGGGCCAGATTAGACCCTCTGGCGGGCCGCTTTTGGCCCGCGGGCCGCATGTTTGACACACCTGCTCTAGACCCTGTTCTCTATTAAATATAGTAGGTCTGGTTTCTGATGGATTAGCCCTATGCTACCCTCTATCAGGGGCTATCAGTTTTGGCTTAACAAGACTGGATATATGACTTATATGAAGCAAAAATAAACATCCATAATATGGAATAATGTAAATTCTCTTACACCAGCCAAAAAGAAATGGGGCATGCTTTGGTTGAAGACCTCAACACTTAGTCTTCATCCTTAGAAGATAATCATATTTACTTTGTACAGGTTTAGTTACAAGCATTTAAGTCTGACTGTTTTTTCAAAACAGGTTTTACCCAACACCTTTGCAAATGTTTGGCCAACACAACATGAAGATATTGAGGCCAACATAACAAAGGAAATGGCCACACTAACAAGAAACACAACAAAAACAACACCAAGCTCCCCAACTAACCGTAAGACAGGATAAAATAGTAAAATAGGAAAAAAAATAAATGTCAGAGAACTCTTGAAAAGTTAGCAAGACCATCTTCACCAAACCAGTGCAACCACTCAACAACAAAGAACAAAGGATGGCTAAATGGAGCTGAGCAAGCTACAATCAAAAAAACTCTCAACAAGAGCGGAGCCAACTCAACAAACAATATTCCACTAATAATCAGAATGATACTGGAACACTGAGATATCCTCTGGAGCGCCGTGGGGCGGCTGGAGTCCATTGGGCAAGAGGTGGGGTACAGCCTGGACAGGTCTCCAGTCTAACACAGGGCTACCATTCACACTCACACCTACGTCCAGTCACCAATGAACCTAACCAGCATGTCTTTGGACGGTGGGAAGAAGCTGGAGTACCTGGAGAGAACCGATGCAAACTCCCACAGAAAGGCCCTAGTTGGCCGAGGGATTCGAACCCAGAACCTTCTTGCTGTGAGGCATCAGTCCTAATTACTTCAATCTAAATATGTTCTGCAATACATAGAACTTTTTAAACTGAGAGGAAGAACCACCACAGTGTGAGCAAACTGTGAGATAAGTACGCTGCAGTAGTGTACCCTAAATGTGTGCGCATGCCGTTGTTAGTGTGTGATTGCACGTACATGCTCACACGTCAGTCCGTGTTTAAGGCGGCTGGAGATAAGGGCATCAGTTGAAGAGTGTTGTTGCTTTAAAAAAAGAAAAAAAATATTGCCGAGCGAAATTACGAGATAACCATCATCACTACCACTCGGTATTATCTGGCCGTGATGTGCTTCACCATCCCCAAAACGACGGAAGAGAAAAACATTCTGCAGCGTCTGCTGCCGCTAAACTGTCTTACCGGTGTGAATATTTGCAATCCCTGCTTGTGTGATCAGATTATAGGTTATTCACACACACACACACACACATATCCATACATCAAGGACTGGGTAGAGATAGTAATGGAACTGTCAATCAAGTCAAATCAGTGACAAACAGAGAATGTTTCAATCAATTCCAGCAGTGGAAAGGAGACAAAGGGCATTCAAGAGTCCACGATAACAGCAATGAAACGTGTTTAAAAAATCTGATTTGCAAATAATGCATCATACCCTCTATTTGTTGTTATTACTTTTTTTTTTTATTTTATTTTTTAAATAAAATAGATATTTCAGTTTGAATCAGTTTCAGATTGAATAGTTTTGCTGTGATTCTTCAACCGGACAACAAAGTTTTTATTTTCTGTCTTAATAACAGCCTCTGATTATGATGCCCTGCGAATTATTACAAACTATTTACAAAGTATATGGCACATAGAATAAGATTGTACGTCTTTAAATTACCGTAATAACACAGATGTTGGATTAAGCGACAAATAGCAGCAGCCTGTGTAGTTCATCGTCAGGAATACGAAACAAAAGTCAATTGAGAAATGACATGCAGCGGGCAAATGTATATGAGATTAAATAAAGTATCAGCAAATAAATGCTAGCTAGCGCTAACAGCGTTAAGCTAGTTCATGTTACGTCTGGAGTTGTTTCCTCTGGGTTTTAACTATTCATTCATTCATCTTCTGTAACCGCTTGTCCTGTGAAGGGTTGCGGGGGGGCTGGAGCCTATCCCAGCTGTCAACGGGCAAGAGGTGGGGTACACCCTGGACAGGTCTCCAGTCTATCACAGGGCTAACTAGGAGAGACAGACAACCATTCACACTCACACCTACGGCCAATTTAGAATCACCAATTAACCTAACAAGCATGTCTTTGGACGGTGGGAGGAAGCAGGAGGACCTGGAGAGAATCCACACAGACACAGGGAGAACATGCAAACTCCACACAGAAAGACCCAGTCGGCCGATGGATTCGAACCCGGAACCTTCTTGCTGTGAGGCATCACTGCTAACCACCTCTCCACTGTGCCGCCCGGGTTTTAACCAACTAGGGTTGGCGGCTTTAGGGAGGGCAGGGAGGAAGAGATGATTCCAGGAGCAATAGGAAAAACAACACAATCCAGTGTTGTTTGAAAATTCGATTCAGCATGAGACCATGGAGTGAATTAGACCCTGGCGGGACGCCATAGTATTAACGTTGAATGGGAAACCTTTTTCTGAAGAAGACATTCTTTTGTCGGGGTATTTTTCTGTATTTTCGGGGTATATTTGCGTATTATATGTGCGAGGAGTGTGCGTTTGTTGGTCTTTGCCCATGTACCTGCACTGAAAGGTAAAAGGGTTATAAATCACTGTCTCAGTGTGCGAGCATATGTTTGTGTTTTCCGTGCCTTCTCTGCCTGTTATGAGAGGCTGCTCGTCCTGACAGTCGGAATGGATGGCACCCATTATTTATGATGCCGTCCACACGTCAATGCGCCTTGTGTCACCACGCGAGCTGTCAGCCGCCACGAGATGATAATCGCGCAAATACCATTTGGCTAGAACCTGGTGCTGGTGGTAAATAGCAGTATGGTGTGCTCTGCTGCTTGTCCATGTGTCTCCCTGAGAGAAACAGAGAGAGAGAGAGAGATGCCGTGGACAGAGTCTTCTCCACTCTGATCGCATGCATCTCCCATGTTAGATTTCCAATTTAAATCCGAGTAGGCTTTTAGCCTGAGGGTGACGCTCAGCTGAGAGTGGTTGTGTCTCCTGTATAACATTTTCTCACTTTATAATTATTGTAACAAGCAACACTATGGGGGCTTTTTGTAGTCTCTGTGCCAGTGTGTACTGCACATTCACCTCTGTGAACTTTACAGGTACGTGCTCATATATTGCAGTAACCTTGTTGAATGGCTTTCACAACACTGAACTGCAGTTTTTAATACTGGATTGGCATCGTTGTGCGGCTTATGGGTATCTGGCCTTACGTGCCATGCCCTTATTTACATGTCAGGAATAATTTTCACAGGACTCTACAGTGTTAGTGTTTTTATTGTGGATGTGAGAGGGATTCATAGCGAACGGAGCAAATTATTGTCTGTAGCACAATCACCGTGCTGGACTGAATGTGTTGGACTGTTAACTTAAAGGGGAACTACCGTTTTTTACAACCTGGACCTTATTTCAGGCTTATAATATGATCGTTTACTCACCCATATAACTTTGGTGTCATTATTAGTCCTTCGGACGATATTTCGCTCCAGTGGAGCGCCGCGTATATCCATATAGTGGGAGTGATAGGGGCACCGAAACACAGCCTCTAAATAACGCATTATCTGCCACGAAACTCGTTCATTTCATCAATATTTTGTTATGTTACGCTAGTGCTATTCCCCATTGAGTCTGGCGTTATCTGTTATCTATTTGCGGATATGCAGTAGTTTGTTGTTCTTTGGCCAGCTGGTCCACAACCTCAGAATCGGAAAAAATATTCAGCCTTGCAAAAGACTAGACGACATCAACCAGGTCAGAGGTTAGTAGGTCAATCTACAGACCCCAGATGATGATAACAGGTAACTCTGGACTCGGGGAATATCACTAACGTAGCATAACAAAATATTGGTGGAATTGACGAATTTCGCGGCAGATAATGCGTTATTTAGAGGCTGTGTTTCGGTGCCCCATTCACTCCCATTATATTGATATAAGTGGCACTTCACTGGAGCTAAATATCTTCCGAAGGACTAAAAATGACACCAAAGTTGTATGGGTGAGTAAACGACCGTATTTTATGCCAGAAATAAGGTCCAGGTTGTAAAAAACATTAGTTTCCCTTTAACTTAAAGCTTGGTGGTTCAAGCCCACCCTGGGATGGAGTTTTCTGTGTTGAATCAGTAGGTTAGGGATTGTAAGGTCACTCCATAACTTAAGTAACCTTGAGCAAGCCACCCCACTCCTAAACCTGCTCCCCTGGCTCCTTGTCCGCCTTCTGAGTTCCTTCTGTGTGTACAGTATGATAGGTTAAATGTAGAGAACAGCAGCAGCTTCTCACTTTTGACGGACAGCAGGTGACATCAACTGTTGCTAACTAACCTTAGTTTCACAATTTACTGTCTCAGCTCTGCCGACACCTCTATCACACCATGTTGCAGTGAGAGTGGAATGCTGAGTGTTTCTGTGCTTCCAACAGAGTGAGACAGTCTTCTCTTGTAAAAAAACAAAAATCCCCCAGTTAAAAATGATAAACGATTTATTCTGTTAACTTTTAGTTAAGAATCAAACACCAAGGAGCAAGTGGCTACTACAAACCTAGATGCACCAGTGGATTAAATAGGCATTTAATCAACATGTGACAACTCCTGCTGCTGCATGTGTGTTATTTTAACTGTGAACACCGAGCAGATTTGGCAGAAAAAAGAATTCCTTGAGGATTAATTCAGTTTCAAAGATCTGTCTTATCTCTTATCTTAGTACATTCAGGTAGTAGCTCAAAGTTGTTTGGCTGCCAGTCAGAACTTCTGTCACCTGCATTGTAGGAATTTACTTGTCTAACTTTAGAAAACTAAAAAAGAAGAAGAAAGAG
Source organism: Chelon labrosus (assembly GCF_963514085.1). Lineage (NCBI taxonomy): Eukaryota > Metazoa > Chordata > Actinopteri > Mugiliformes > Mugilidae > Chelon > Chelon labrosus. The sequence goes on from NC_140337.1 coordinate 21,179,850, forward strand.
GTTTAAAAGTATTCAGATACATTAGGCAAATAAAATACTTGAGGGTGGCGTTGGATGATTTCGCACAATTGCCACTCTCATTTCAAAAGCTTAGAAATAATTCATAGACTCCCCGCTGTTTGAAGAGGAGCGCGCTAATCAAACAGCATTTACTGCTTTTGCTGTTTTTCTTTTATCTAATATGTCGAGAAGGAATTTGGAAAGAAACTAGAAACTCGATTGTTGTAAAATATGACCTTCCTTCCTTCCTTCCATCTTTTTAAAACAGTTTTGATTTCAGGCATTTACGGCACATCGAAAAAGTTTGAGAGTACTCCTAATCCCATTTTCCAGTGTTTCATTTGCATAATGACAAACTGATAAACTTCCTGTAGACGCGGTTTGATCAGATGCGTTAAAACCCAACTCCAAACATCTTCTTAGACTTTGCTATCACATCGCTGTATTTAGAAAAAGCCTTTGCTTCCAATTGGAGCTATGTCACACACCAAATTTGCCCCGGAGCACTCTGTACGTGGGTGGTGCTGCAGGAAGGATGAGGTATACCAGAGGAGATAACGGAACCCCACGGAGGGAACGGGGTGGTTTGTTGGGCTTCAAACCCACACCACTTGCCACTTTCTCTGCGTGAATCTCTCTCTCTTTGTCTCTCACCTTCCCCTTATGGTGACATTTTTCGAAGCTGTGTGTCGCCATGAATGACAACTAGGGGCCCTTTGGAGTGTATGTCGGCAGAGTGGCCTGGTAGAAGGAGATAAGGAGAGGAGGCCGCACACATTCCCACACACACACACACACACACACGCATGCATATTGTCCATGCTTTAAAAAAAAAAAAAAAAGGACACAGAGACCTCCATAGCCAGAAACAAAAGAAGCGTTGGTATTATTCTGCAAATTTCTTTGTGATTTGTGTAATAAAGACCCACAACACACCTCGTGCGCAAGCTCTTTGCTATGCATTGATGTCAGCAGTTACGCAATCGACTGACAGCGGCGTCTGCCATTGCCCAAAGTGATATGCAAATGTGACCGTTAAGGCCTGGACACACAAAACAAACATCAAAGAAGGCCCAGTGTCACCTCATGTCGCCTGGGTCTGGGCCAGAGAAGCTGCACTTGAACACGCCGTAAAGACTACAACCCAACGTTCAATGCCTTCATGAAGGGGAATAGCGTTTCATAGCAGCAGGTGGAAGTCTGTATTCTGTTTTTTTATTTATTTATTTTTTTCAAAAGTGGAAACTGGAAGAGCTACTATTAGCTACAAGGCTAGGAAAAGACACAAACCGTCGGACAGAGCTGGCCTCTCCTCAATCATGCTCATCAGTTGTTCTATAGGTTATTCATTCTAGACCATTCATGTCAAACTCAAGGCATGTGGGGCTCTACCTCCCAACTTTAATGACAAACTCATCAGACTCTCACAATTGCCTCGGCAACCGCTCAGCGTACCGGTAGAGTACGGCAACGTGGCGCTCTGAAGCTAAAAGCTCAAGCCACAAACAATAGAGAAATCATTCATATTTCTGTATGAATGATTTCTGATAATACATCTGAAAAGACCGATTCTGTGTCATTTTAAATGAATATTCATTCTGGTTGGCCCCTGATTAGGAGTCAGTTCTTAATTTTGGCCTATTCTCAACATTCAACGCTTCCATTTTCTAATGATCTCTGTATCTGACTCTCTTGTGAACAGGTTGAATCAACCGAAAAGCCAACAACGGCTGTTAGACTAGTCCCACACTGCAAAAACTAGCGCAACATACCCTTACCGACAAAGTCTGTAAGCCGTCAGCTAAGAGTTTCACCACCCTTAAAAATAAGCTAAAAGTTATTTGTATTGCATGAGCATCATGGGCATGCTTCTTTATTGGTTTCTACTCTAGACGGTGACTTCATTATACTGTTAAATTGCAGAATTTTCAGAACACGTGCAAAAGCAACAGCACGCACAACAGTAAAAGCATTTCAACACGAGCGCTCCCCACAAGGCACAGATGCTCATTATCATGTACAACCACACCTAGTAACTCAGAGAGATATGCTCACACACATGTACACGTATACCAAAGCGCCAGCGTAGCGCCCCAGCTTGCCGCTCCGCCTTGGGGACGGCGGCAGCGGCAGATGGCGCCTGTTCTGAAGTGCAGAGTACCCAGATTTGTTGGTTGGAGCCCCGAGAGGCGCCGTTGATCATAGAAATGAAGTGGAGATGACACTGATCACTCTTCGCCTCTTCCCCGAGCTCCGGCGCTTTCAATAAATGCGGAGGCGCCGAGCTATACTTAAGGTGCAGAAAGGGGAAGGAGTACCACCGCAGTGTGGGACATGAATGCAAACAAACCAGAGTCTTTACATGGAGGCAGTATTGGTTGCTTGGATGCAGACGAGGCACTGCTACCAGCTTGTTAACAAACAGCAACACTGGCAAAAGAGTTGAATTGTCAGTGATAATGTTGAGAAGAAAGAAGAAAAAAAAAAACACCTCTTGATTGATTTTGGTATTTCTGAGGCATCTCTAATTATATGCCTTTGTTACTGACACTGATGAAATACTCAAACAGTTATCGATCGGGCTGCCTGACTCTTTTTCCAAAGGCAGATCCATGGGTCTGCAGCTGGTATCAATCTTTATTCCAGTTTTAGGGTGCCTTCTTTAGCCGAGCAATTAGTTTTAATTACAGGAGCTTATATGAAAATTGATTGATCTGGATCGCCGTGATATGGGGCTGCTTCTAAGTCACTCTCTCCTTTGTGGGGAAAATTAACACCGTGTATCTAATTCACTGTTTAAATAAAACGCAGTACATTAGTCTCGAAATTGTGCACTTTTTACTCTTTATTACAAACTATAAACATTTTGTTAACCATTTTTTTTTTTTAGTCTTTTGGTTTGACGCCAACGTTTTAGCATTTAAGCAGGCAGAATGCTTCCAATATATATATTATTTTTGGTTTATTGGATGGATCAGTGTCTTGACTTGAGTAGTTATAGCATACTTTTATTCATATGGTATATTTTTCATTATGCGCCAACTGCTGTTTGATTTTTTCAAAAAAAAAAAAAAGAAGCATTACATACTTTTAATTCATAAATAAGTTAAACAAATCTGCAGTTTGATTGTTTTTTTGCATTAACCCTCTGAGGTAGACCTCGTATAATTGGCCGTTTTTTACTACTTTTGGGTTTACCTTTATATTTCATCTTAAACACAGTTTAACACCTTGCCTTGTTGGGTATCATTCTTTTCAGCACAACCTCACGTGTGATTTTACAGTTATTTTTTCATTCTGACATACTGTATTAACACAGTGGACCTAAAATCACACAAAAAACATAAAATTCGAGTCGGAAAAACCTAGATTTTTCACTGTGAAAACCACAAACATATTTAACGAACCATTTTTATAACTTAGAATGCAAATCTAAACTGTAAATTTCAAAAGCTTATATAAAAATTTAGCAAACAACAAAGTTATTTACAACTATTTACACTGAAATGCAGGAAATGCATCATTTTTTGCACAACTATTTACAACCATTTGCAAAACTATCAGGCGTCACAATAAGTAATGTCTAATAAGTAAGGTCACAAATGTTTCAAATCTCAAAACTCGATTCTTCACCGTCGTCACTCCATAGATTGTATATAGTGTCACTCCCACCAATTTTCCCTCTTCCTTAGCAACCATTAACATATACATTTCTGATTGGCTGATGTGATGCATTTTTCCACCAATAGGAAAGAGGGTGTCATGTTTTTTTATTATTTTTTTTTGCTTTTGATCACCTGAAGCCGGCTAGCGCTCTCCGCTTGCTAGCGTTTTCCTTTTCGCCGTATCTTACAGCACTAAACGCGCACCAAACATGACGACAATATTCAGGAAAAAGCATGCCGTATATTAGTTTTAATAAGTCCAGTTTTACTTGGCCTATCAACACAGTTTAAAAACTGGTATATAGTTTGAAGTTAGCGCTTTCTACACAAATTGAAACGGAGTCTCAGTGAGACTTCGTCTTGCTGCTACATCGTCTTAAACTGGTCGTGTGATTTGGATGCGCCTGGCAGGCAGTCACTCATACGTGCAAGAGACACACTGACGCCACACAAAGACCTCCTTAATGAGACACGCCAGAGAGAAACTCATTGCGACATGAGTATATCCCATTGAGAAAACTGCTTCCTCTTTCAGTTTTCCCCTCTGAGTGGTCACATAAGGTCAGAGGAATCCTTTGGTCTACAGTGGATAATTGCGTATAATTGGATTTAATAATTCAGCGACCTTGTGGTCAATTTGTTGGACTTAGAGAGGGCGGGTGTCGGTGATGGCGGGAGTTATTGCGGGTGTAGATAGAGTGTAATGTCAGTGAGTGTGTTTTAGGCCTATGAGGGACAAGTTGATCCAGGCAGATATGCCAGCCTGATCTCTGTAGAACTGATGTCAGGTCTTTAGCTAGTCCAGACAGAGCGGCGCACACGCCCTGACTGCTTATCACATGCTAATGTTATCAATCTTGGGGATCACCAGGATCAATTTTTTATTCCGTCACATAGAGTTCTAATAAGGAAAGGAAACAAGCGGTGTGTTAGCGCTAACAGGGATTTGAGTTCTTTGTGCTTCCAGCCGGCACATTAACATTCGTCGAGTGTCGTTGGATTAGAAAGGTAATCCTCGCGAAGATTGTTTTTTTCCCTGATTTTCATGATATCTGTGGTGCTAAACTGTCACAGCTTCAGTGTTTTTCCACTGCACTTCACAGAGACTGGGTTTCCGTGTCGAAGGATTGAGCCGCTACTGTGGCATCTCCATTTATGCTGTTCTTTTCCATCTGTTTAAAGTCGCCGTCTTGCCTTTGTTTTAGCCACAATCTCACTTTTAAAGTCGACTAATATGTGGCGAGTTGACGTTGAATAGTTGATGACGTCACACATAAAAACACAGTAGAAAGTAAAGCTTTGCAACAATGAAATCTATATTCTTGACCTGAATACATATTATAGCGTCTCAGGAGGATTTTCTGCAAGTTTATTGCAGAGGTGGCAAAAGTATTCACATTCTGTACTTAAGTAAAAGTATGGAAAAAAATACTCTGGTAAAAGTACTGATTCAACTCCTTTACTCAAGTAAAAGTAAGAAAGTACAGGCTCTGAAATGTACTTAAGTAAAAAGTAAAAATGATGTTGCCATTAATGAAACAATTCATCCGTTGATAATTTGGCAAAATGAAAAAGTTCTAGCAGAATAATCTAGACTGAACTGACCAGATTCTAAATTGGCCGTAGGTGTGCGTGTGAGTGTGAATGGTTGTCTGTCTCTGTGTGTTAGCCCTGCGATAGACTGGCGACATGTCCAGGGTGTACCCCTGCCTCTCGCCCGATGACAGCTGGGATAGTCTCCAGCAGACCCCCGTGACCCTTAACAGGAATAACCGGGTATAGAAAATGAATGAATGAATGAATGAATGAATTGACCAGATGTCCTGCATGAGCATCGGGATAATTTTTAATAATAAACTGAGGGTTACTGGGTTGTTTAAACTGCTAGCTAGTGTTAGCTATACTATCAAAAGGATGTGTTTGTTGCTAACGTTGTAAACTAGCTTCCAAAAAATCCTCAAAAAGCTAATGATAGCAACAGAAACCACACCATACCTGAACTAGTTTTTTTCAGATTAGACCAGTAGTTCTCAAATAGTGGGGTCAGGTGGACTTTCAGTGTTAGTGTCTTTATTGATGCTTGAACGATAAACAAGCCTCCAGTCACTAGGTGGCAGCAGAGCTCAAACTAACCAACAGGCTGCCTGTTCAAAACAGTAGAAGAAGAACACAGGACGCGCATCGTCGACTTTCCTTCTCTAGTCCGATGCTCTAGTCATGTCCGATCACGTCACGTCTTTTACGTCTTTTCATCTGTGGAGGTTAAAAAAGTAACGAGCCTGTTTTTCCAACGTACGGAGTAGAAAGTACAGATATTTGTGTACAAATGTAGGGAGTAAAAGTAAAAAGTCGTCAGAAAAAGAAATACTCAAGGAAAGTACAGATACCTGAAAAATCTACTTAAGTACAGTAACAAAGTATTTGTACTTCGTTACTTGCCACCTCTGGTTTATTGGCCGTAGACCACGTCAACACCATAAACATCGACACTTCTAATGTCATGTGATCGGCGACTAGTCGACTTCCAGCTTAAAGCGTCATGGCGCAGCAGTAAAGTCGACTAATCGGTTGTGGCTGTGCTAATTTCCCATCGTCATTTGCAAAGTTTCCATTTGCTAACAAGCTTTAGGAGATTGAAAGCCGGACCTTTGTAAGAGGAGATATGCTGTTAATCCAGGCTAATATCAATACAGTCCCTAACAACTGGAGTGGAACAATCCACCCAGCGTCCTACTTAAATGTCTTATCTGCCCTCTCTAACTTTTAAACCGGTGACCAAGTAATGACCGCCTTCCTGAACACACAATAAGGGACAAAAGCACCACATTTAGGGGTCTCTCTATTATGTGCATTCTGAGCCACTAATCCTGTTTCCTTTGGGCTCCCTGGGGATGAGCTGATCCAGCAGGGACTAGTGTTCAGCCGCTCACACACTAGTAGGAACTGCTGGCACGGAGGGGATGAGGACCCATAGGTGCCAAATAACCGGTGACTCCGTCAGCGCCAAGCCCCTCTGATCTACCGCCAGGTCTTTGTGCGGAGGTGGAGGTTTGTGGATGTGGGGCAGAGGGGGGCGGGATCGCGGATCGAAGGGGGGTCAGCCTGCTCACCTCCTCGAGCGAAGAGAAAATGTGTCAAGCTATGTTTTTCTCTGCTTCCTTCTCCTGCAATTCTGAGAGAAAAAAAAAAATAAAAAATGTAAAGGATGCAAAAAATAGCCCAGAGAACAGATTGAGTGGTTTTCTTAAAGAGCTGTCGTGGGGCTTGAAACAGCATGGTGGATCCGAGGATGAAGTCGTGACAGATGGGATCAGTGGAGCCTAGCATAACAGCCCTGTCTGATTAAGCAGTCCTACACTTTAGGAGTGCTAGCCAAAATGACGCTGGTGGTGCTGCTGGTGGTTTTTGGCGTCAATGGCGACGACAATATTTACTCGGATTCCCGAGGGCGCTGGCAGAAGTACACCTTTGCAAACACGTACGGATCATGTGTAGTTGGTGAGCTAGTATGGACATCTTGCACCTCTTGAGTCTTGTGTTGATTTCCAGAGTTCTCCTCGGTGTAACAGGCTTTCTCTTGTTGTTTTATACAGCCAGGTGCCAGAGAAATGGATATGATAATGTGGTTCTGTGTTTCTGTTTTATTATATTTGAAGAATCTACACACGGCAGTCCTAAAACGTATTCGTTTTTATTTATTTTTACCATTTTTTACAGTGCAGGGAGCCACACACACAGCCCAATTTCATCTCAAGTGGGCCGGACCAGTAACATACCGGAACAATTACCTATAAGTAACGACAACTCTAGACTTTTTTCCATTTATTTTAGAAGAACAAGTAAATTAGGAGAATGTTTACATTTAATAAGCTATCCTTTAAGGGCGGCACAGTGGAGAGGTGGTTAGCACTGATGCCTCACAGCAAGAAGGTTCCGGGTTCGAATCCATGGGCCGACTGGGGCCTTTCTGTGTGGAGTTTGCATGTTCTCCCTGTGTCTGCGTGGGTTCTCTCCGGGTACTCCAACTTCCTCCCACCGTCCAAAGACATGGTCGTTAGGTTAATTGGTGATTCTAAATTGGTCGTAGGTGTGAGTGTGAATGGTTGTCTGTCTCTCTGTGTTAGCCCTGTGATGGACTGGAGACCCTGTCCAGGGTGTACCCCACCTCTCGCCCGATAACAGTTGGGATAGGCTCCAGCAACTCTTCACAGGACAAGCCGTTACAGAAGATGACAGAATGAATGAAAGCTATCCTTTAAAAAAAAAAGTAAATAAATAAATAAATTAAATTTCTTAACAAAAACTAAGTGCAATTTAGGCACATTGCTGTCTGCTGTTTAGTTCTTGGTCTCAGTGTTGTGTTCTGTCCACGTCTCTTACTAAACCAGTGGACAAATTAGGAATAGCAGTCATTTTCATAGAAAACGCTGCGGGCCAGATTGGACCCTCTGGCGGTCATCTTATGGCCCGCGGGCCGTATGTTTGACACCTGTGTTGTAGAACAGATAGACTTCCGATTTAAAGTTTAAGGGCACCTTTCGGTTTTCAATTAGCAAGTGAAGCTTGTCAAAAATTAATTAGTGGAATTTATTGCCTTAGTGCGTTCGGGACTATCAGAAGAATCTAAAGTTGAATACATCCAGAATGCTATATAATAGATGTGGGATGTACACTCAATATTGTTCCACAGTTAAGACAAAAAACTTGTATATATCTAGTCTTTTCAATGGTATAGTACACACTCTACACTCTAGCCCCTCTGTTTAGTTTATACAGCTTGCATTTCTGTTTGCTTTAGGTGATGTTAATGTAACAAAATGCAAATTAATAGACCAGATAGTGCATGCACCACTCACACTTCATGTGAAATGCTTACAGTTAAACAATACAGTCCTTGCAATGTGGACTTAATGAGATACATAATTCCTGACTGTACAAAAAGTGTCGCAGTGAGAAATATCTGAAAAGGTTGGCTTTATACCTGCAATCCCTGCAGAGTTTATCTCACTTGGCAATGAACAGGTATTTTCTTTTTTTTTTTATGTGAATAGCTCTGCATATTCCAGCGTCCCCTTAATATAATTACAGAATTGTCTTATTCAGTTACGTAACCTTTTTCAAATGCGAATCCCCCCTTGACCTTTTCTGAGTTGAGCATTATGTATTTGGGTGAATAACGTAATAAAACACACAATGGGATGCTTCTCTCTCTCTGGGAGGAGGAGGAGGGGTGAAGTCAGCTCCACGAAGTCGCAGAGACAGAAGAAGAGTGGGTGACGGAAGTTGCCAAACAGTAAAAGGAGAGAGGTCGGCATCAATAGACGTGCATGACGGAGGAAGAAAGAAAGCCGAGGAACACGCCGGTTGCGGCCGTCGCCATGGAAAGAAAGGTGCCGGAGCCTGTTGCCATGCCAACCAGGGTCTGGCTGCAGCATCGTTTGTCCACAGAAGGCCTAAAAAGTGATGGATGACTTTCAAGAGAACCAAACTTGGGAAAAAAAAAAAAAAAAAAAAGAACACGCTACGTCGAAGGGGTTAGGAATTGATTTGTGTCCGTCTTTTCTCTTTCACCCCCGACGTTCTTGAGTGGACTACAAGTGGCTCGATATATTTCAGGGAAATATGGCTGACACTTCAAGGTGGAACACTCTGCATCAGTAACGGGAAAGTTATTAATGAAGGCGATGCCAGGCTTAAGGTGTTTCCAGGCGAGTGGGGAGGCGATCGGGAATATGGATTCTCTTTAACCTTCTAAGCAGAGGAAGCCTCACCCTGCTCCAGTTGTTACATGTGTGCGCAACCTTTTCTTTTCTACAGTTTTTTATTAATTGCCCTTCACAAATAATGTCAGATACATTTTAGGTCACATGTCCGTCGTACATGAAACCCCGTTCCGAACAGAGCCGGGCTATTTCACACCACAGCAGCACCAGGCGTCTCCTACATTGCGTTTAGCATTGTTGAAATATTTGTTTACAAGGTTCAGTGCCGTTTAATTTTCTTGTGATCGCCTCTCTCTCTCTTCTCTCTCTCTCTCCCGAGTTCCTCGTGCTCGCTCGAACTCGGGAGCCCCTTTGTTTGAACATGCAGAGGACTCCTCTCTCTCGCTGTTATTTGTTCAGTTTGCCTAATTAGAGTTTGGCGAGATGAAAGCAAGCAGCGGGGCCTTTTGCTTAGCAGCCGAAACTAAACAAGGTACTTTTGTGTCTCGGCGCAAAAAAAGCAACTTGAGTTACATTGTTCATTTGGGATTGAGTGCTTCCATTTTGTGGCATAGCATCACTTTCTCGCAGATTGTCTGTAAGTGGTCTCTGCTTTCTTTAAATAATTGAAACAAAAGTCACGTCTTTTCACACTTGACAGACATTTTCTTTCTGATATTTTACATCTCTCACTTACAGAACACTCCTCATGACAGCCCCCATGCATAGGCTTATTTTGAAATCATCTGCTATCCACTTCTTTGGCTTTAAGGACAATTAAGAGCTGAATTCTGCACTGTTGAACTCGCTGGAGAGCCTGTTGAAGCAACTCCTTCACAGCCTTTTTATTCACCATTGTGCGGCGAAGAAACACCCCATTATGCCGTTGTGAGCGAGGAGGATGCGCCAGTTGAGGCTTTCAAATCTCAGTCAAATCAAGCAGCTTATCATCGTTCGCAAAAAAAAAAGGATTTCATCCTCTCGAAATACACTCATGAATTATGAAAACGTTTGTTACACAAATTTCCATTAATTTTTGCCACAATTACTCAGCTCTCTCAAATGACTGAACTTCCAGGAGCTTTGCAGATTCCGTGGTCTAATGGTGTTTACCCGACCCAACGAGTTAAATGGAGTTAGCGCCTTGTCTCAGTTGGAAGACATTAATTTTCCATTATGGGATGTTGTTGTAGTTACCTGCTGAGAACCCACCCCCTGATACAAGACAGGAAGTCGCCCTGTCAAAGGCAGGCTCACGGGGAGCCACGATTTTGGAGAAAGTCATTACAATTTTATTTTTTTTCCCCCACAAAGACAAATCTTCAGTACACAGTGTGGTGCTGTTAGTGGAGAGAAACAGGATTGAGCTCCTAAACGCAGGCTGAAAGAAGGGGGGGGGGGGGGCGATTGTCAAAATGAAACATTAAACATCAACAAGCGCTCAAGGCAAGGTGCTTTTTCGCGCTAATGTCCGTGTAGATCACTTTGCCTCTGACTTAAGCTTCCACAGCTCAGAGGACCAGGAGCTGTTGTTGTTGTTTTTACTTTGTTTCACTAATGTGGGATTACTTTTGCAATTCAAGTGGCCTTAAAGGGGAATTACCGTTTTTTACAACCTGGACCTTATTTCTGGCATAAAATACAATCGTTTACTCACCCATATAACTTTGGTGTCATTTGGAGTTGTCCTGACAATATTTAGATCCGTGTTTATCCATATAGTGGGAGTGAATGGGGCACCGAAACGCAGCCTCTAAATAACACATTATCTGCCGCGAAACTCGTTCATTTCACCAATATTTTGTTATGATACACTAGTGCTATTCTCCGTTGAGTCTGGAGTTACCTGTTATCATCACCCGGGGTCTGTAGATTGACCTACTAACCTCTGATCTGGATGATGTCATCTCTGAGCACCGTGCGCAACCGTGTAGATAACAGGTAACTCAGGACTCAACTGGGAATGGCACTAGCGTGTCATAAAAAAAAATAATAATAATTGGTGAAATGAACGAGTTTCGCGGCAGATAATGTGTTATTTAGAGGCTGCGTTTCGGTGCCCCATTCACTCCCACTATATGGATAAACGCGGATCTAAATATCGTCCGAACGACTCCAAATGACACCAAACTTATATGGGTGAGTAAACGATCGTATTTTATGCCAATTCAATTCAATTTTTATTTATATAGCGTCAATAACAATACAAATCGTCTCAAGACGCTTTACAAAAACCCGGCCTGAAATAAGGTTCAGGTTGTAAAAACCAGTAATTCCCCTTTAATACCAAAAACATGTTCAACTTTGGAGTTGAACATTTACGTTACTGTTAGGGGATGATCATTTATTTTGTCGCTAATATCTTACACTGTAAAACATTTCAAGTCAGTAGCACTTAGAATCGAAAGTGCACCCGCTGCCTTAGAAATGAGAGTAAACTCAACCTGCAGAAAACCTGTTTCGACTCAAAAATCTCTATATCTTGTTAAATGAACTCACAATTCCTCACTATTTCAAACTCACATTTCCACTAAATTCATATAAATTGCCATTTTAAGCCGAGAGCACCAATGTTTTTCCTTCTACTTAAATTTCTCGTCTTGACGACTAATGGCAAGTTTTAAAGTTTATGTCAACCTCAGACAGATTCAACTCACATCTTGCCAGCAATGTTTTAAACATTTATTTTATTTAGGCCGTTTAGAGAGGAGGATATTAAAATTTAATCCACCAAAAACAGCCACTCCAAAAAGTATCGGCTTCTAAAATCCACCCGTCCATTACGCTTATGGCACCAGTATTTTTGCTGACGTCGTATTACCATGGTTTAATCCTCTTTTGTAGGGCCTTGTTTCAAAGGTATCATCATTTTGTGGTAATAGTTCTAATTAAAAAATGTGAAAATGATGTCCTCTAGATTTCCCGGTATTCAAATCATATCACCCTTCCTCCTTCTGCCGCTTTTTCTCAACACATGAGTTAAATGAACATTGACCACACAGACAAAACAAAAGTTCAATATCAAAAACTTGTTAAAGAGAAGAAAAGCGTAACTTAATGTGGCTGTAACGTTTTATAGTGTGGAGATCATTATATTATGGATTTCTTTTAATGACTGTCAGCATGAAACCACATGATCAGAAATATTATAAGAGTAAGATTCGTAAACGGACGACTCAGTCTGTGCGTGTGGGTGGTTGAGGTACTTCAATAGCTTTGTACTTAAGAAAGGGGGTGTGGTTGCATCATGTGCTAATCATCCACTCGAGGACTGGCTTCCTTCCTCCCATCAATGCTGCCGGTTTCTCCATCACTTCTGACGTTGCAATTACAGTTTCCAACCTCTGAGGAGGAAGGGAAAAAAAGAAAAAAAAAATCCTGTTACGGACGTTGTGCATTTTCTTGCCCACTAGCCTCTTTAAGCTTCTCTAATGAGCAGAGTCCAGAAGTGGCAATCAGAGGCATTCATTCCATGAAATTGGCTGTTGAAAGAGGGCGGATGGACCGGGGAACGGTTGTAGGGTACATCTGCAGCGCTGGCAGATGAAGATTAGGAAGAGGAAGAGGAAGGACAGATGGATGCTCTGAGAGGGTGCACTAGACCTCCGTGGGGACTACTGATGAGTTTTGACCTCATAAATGAAAGGAAAATAGAGGTCAGATAGAGAACATATTGGATTTTACGAGATGAACCTAGCATTGCATTGCCAGGCCAGAAACCCATAACATTTGGTAAATGGTAAAAATCCAAACAATGGACGCATGGACAGAAGGTAGTACCAGTTTAAATGCTGCAGGCCCACTCCAGGACACGAGGGTGCTACATTTGCCATGCTACGGTTGCCAGCGTTCCTCCTTTGAAGTGAATGTGGTTTTATTTCAGAGCCGGTTAAACGGCGGAGCTCCTCCGAGCATCTTTAGTCTGTCTCGAGCAAATTAGCATAAGCGAAGAAATCATCAACTTCCCTTCTGTGTCTTAGCTTCGATGGCTAAAACATTAAAATGAGTCCAAATCCTCCGGCTTGACATATGGAGGTCCAATTTATTTATGAACAGTTTAATTAAGATGGAACAGCAACTGCACAATCTCTGCCCCTCGCCAGACTCCAAGACGCTCCGATTTATTTTTCGCAAACATATTCCATGATGCATTAGCCGCGTTTTAATGAACAGAAAGTGGGAGTCAAAGTGATTCACTGAGCGCTGTGGTGTTTATTAGGTGATACGGCAGAGTACGTTATCTAGTTATGAGATATTTTCCTTTGTGATCCTTTATGATCTTCCCACATACAGAATAAAGATATTAAGTTAATAAACAACGCTCAAAGTGTTTGTAATACGAGTACACATGCTGAATTGAGAGGCTTTAAGGCACGCTCATGCTTTATATCTTTAATTTTACGCTTTATTTACACAGTGCTTATAGTAATTAGCCAACCTAAAGCAATATAGTATTTCTTTAGATCATGTGTAGTGTTGGTTTCAACAACGTCTGTTACCTTAATTATGTTGTGCGGCTACATGTTATTGTAAAATCAAGTAGTAAATCACATTGTTTGACAGGCTTCCCAACAACTCGGTGCATTGTTCCTGACAGATGATGGCGGATGCTGCTGTGTAAAGTGGAAGGTGACCATAAAGATTTAATGCCCCGCTCGCTTAGCTTAAGTGCCTCGCCCGGGCTCAACGGTTCCCCTGTGGTATTTCCACATACAGACGAGAACTCTGCACAGATTTTTAAAAGAGCACATTTTATTCAGATACACTGATAACCCACCGACCGGCGTGCTTCCAGACATCTGGACACCAAACCAAGAATTATGCTTGCATTCAGATTTATTGGTACATTGTCTTATGATAAAGTTTATTAAATCCTCGAAAGTTTAACTACTACTTATATCTTATCTTCACGGTGACTGTAATAATGCAGGTAAAGCTAGTACAGCCGATGAAATACATCAGATTTACCTTTATAGTTTTGCTTTACTTTGGACACTGGTGAGCTGAGAAGGAATCAGATCTGAGTTTTGGTGTAATCATATAGCTGTGGTTCAGCGTTCAAAGCAGAGAATATCTTTTAGTCGACTTCACTGCTCCGCCATGACGCTTTAAAGAGGAAACTACTGTTTTTTACAACCTGGACCTTATTTCTGGCATAAAATACGGTCGTTTACTCACCCATATAACTTTGGTGTAATTTGTAGTCCTTCGGGAGATATTTAGATCTGCGTATATCCATATAATGGGAGTGAATGGGGCACCGAAACACAGCCTCTAAATAACGTGTTATCTGACGCAAAACTCGTTCATTTCACCAATATTTTGTTATGATACACTAGTGCTATTCCCCGTTGAGTCCGGAGTTACCTGTTATCATCATCCGGGGTCTGTAGATTGACCTACTAACCTCTGACCTGGATGATGTCATCTAGTTTTTTGCAACATGGCTGAATATTTTTACGATTCTGAGGTTGTGAATGAACTATAGCAGTAGCAAATTACAGGGTTAGGGTTAGCGTTGCTAGTCGCCAATCACATGACAATAACAACATAGATGCTTTTTTGACGCGGATACGTTATTCAATCTTTCAACACGCTGTGGAGTACTATTAAAAGCTATCGACAGTGCCGATTTATATATAGGCTAAATATATCTGCAGCTCACAGTACTGGTGTTTATGTTCTGTTCTGTTGTGTTCAATTAGTTGACATTGTTGCTGTGGTTGTAGAGCATGTTTTTTTTTTTTTCTTGCCGAGTGAAAGCCGCATATTACAAGTGTCAGACTAATGGTGTTTATGGTGTTGACGTGGTCTACGGCCGACAGTAACCTGTGCTCAAGCTTCAATGAACTTGCAGAAAAGCCTCCATAGCTTACTTTGTGTGAAACGCTACAATATGTATTCAGGTCAAGAATATAGTTGCGAAGTCGTTCAACCTCTAGTGCCTTCCCGACAAGAAAAACCTCCAATGCCGTTCTTCTGCTTTTATTTCGATGAGCTACTACTGTCCAGTTCTGATACAACTAATGCTATTTTAGTATCCAAGCTAACCCTTTTGGGAGCCATCATTGTGTGAACAGATTGTCATTGCATCTAAAACACATCCTCCAGCAGCCAGTGTTTTCTCATGGGATGCACATCGGTCTGCCACTAGTGCAAAGCTTGTCTGGCGAGATGTACGTATGGTCTCATGATTCACCAGCTGCCTCGCGAGGTGTGGACACCAGGTGATGGACAAGGCTTCCCCCTGAGCTGCGGTCGATTACTGTACAATGTCTGTAGGTTTCCGTGGGCCCGGGCGAGCGGTATTTGCACCTGATATTAATTTATAGAACTACAACTCTCTTTTCTTTGAAACAGGCGAGCTCCGTGTTAATAATTCAAACCACTGAAATACATGAAAGCAAGACTGCGGAGGTGTTCTTAGCCCCTTACCTCCAACTCTCTTTATTCTTCTCTCTATTACACAATATATATCCACGATGAATTATTAAAGTGCTTTAAATTCTGCCACAGTTTCAATATTAAGCTGCTCAAAGACGCTGCATTATAGAACAGCCTGCTCTGATGAATATTGCTCACGCTCAATCAGAACCACTTTCCGACATCTTTAAGCAGGTGTTTTTACAAATTGCCCTGGTTTGTTTCGGAGCACTCAAGACCCGTGCCCGTACTTACTTTTTTTTTTTTTTTCTTCTTCCCATTGAGCGATATACAGCAATGATCACACTGTGAAACTTTATCTTGGCCCGGGCCTAGTAAAAGCCATTGATTTGTGGACGCGTCAAATGTTTTGGATAGCGCGCCGTTTTATACCTTGCGCCAAGGGTGCACCAAGCAATAAGCCGGCCGTAAAAGGATTTATTGTTCTTCTTTTACATTTCTTGACGTTTATATACTCCGACGGTTCTTTTTCATTAATGCTCGCGCAAACTCAAGTCATCAAAGACGGTGTCCTTAAAATATGTTTTAACTGCTGTTGCGGGGGTCGCCATTTTGGTAAAGAGGAGGCTTTTGTGTCAGTATGGTATGTGCTTTCAGGAGGCGCTTAAACTGCAGTGGCCATATGCTGATAAGAGTCCTTGGAGGACAATGCTATTTAACATGCCATCCCAACACCACAGGGGGCCTGAAAGGCAAACACATTCCTCCTTCTGACTTCGTCTGCGTGTCCGTCTGATGAACGAGGGATGCAGAAAGTGAGGGGGAAGTGCGGAAAGGGGTAGAAAGAGATAACGGCGCCGACCCCTCGTTTTTCTTCCCGAGTGTGCGAGACCCAACGCATCTGTTCGTGCGCGCGCATATGCGTGTAGAGCGATGACGTCCGTAATCTGTAAATATCCGAGGAGCGTTTGCTGCGGATTAACGTCTGGAAAGTCGTCCAGGAAGCGCGCCGTCCCCGCTTAATTCTCCCCACATGTCAAATACGTCCCACAACAAATCCAAACATGTCTTTATTCATTCCACCGTCATCGTGCTAGGATGCGTGCGTCCAAATAAGATGTCACAACAACTTAAGGTCCCGTAATTAGTCTTGATTCATCCTTTATTGGGGTGGGAGAATTTCAGAGTGATTGTTGACGCTAGCTCACTATTCAATCATTTTTTTCCTGCGCGCTCTTCAATTATCCTTCATGTTCTTGCAAAAATCCACAGTAATTATTTGTAGATGTTTGATAAATGCATTTAGCTTCGTGCGTCTTTATCACGTAGTAGTCCCCGGTAGGACACCGTTGTTTTTTAGCAGCCGGCAGTCATTTGAATGAAGTAAGTACTTTGCGAAACAATAGTGGGCCGTGTTCATCGGACCTGAGAGAGGAGCATACGAACGTGGCAGACGATGGAAGAAGGGAGCAGGAGGCGGCTGCAGCTGGCTAATGGAAGGCTGCATGTGGAGAAAGAAAAGGTGGAGAACAGCGGAAAAAAAACAGAGGGCAGGCCGGATAAGACGCGAGCACGTGTCCTCCTAATGACAGAATTATGACCTTGCTCCATCTGCCACTCAATCACCACCAGCCAATCACGGCCTGCTCTCCCCCCAAAAACGTTCCGGTTCCGTTAGGCAACTCCCATCTGTACTCGCCACGGAATTAAGGGATGCAATCAAACGCTCAGATGTCAAGGAGATGGGGGGAAATTCATAGTTTGGACTCGGGTTTCGACACGTGTCAAGCGATGCCGCTCGTGGCTCTGGTAATCTGATTTGCGCTCCAGTATTGACGCAGGATGCGAGTAAAGAGACGCAGAGCATTTCCTTACGCCCGTCGTGCTCGGGTGTCTCACAGTGATCAGTAATCTAAATTTTCCGTCATGCCGCCTCGTCTCTCTCTCTCTCAAACCACTTGCTAGCGAAAGCTGTCACACCCCGATCAGGGTCTGGCATGTTGAGAGTCTGCCGTCCAGTGTTTTGTGCCAACGCGACATAACGTGTGTGACTGGCTGTGTCTGCTCGTGTGGATGAGGCGCTCTGTTTTTGGGAGAAATGTTGTGTGAAAATAAACGGTTTGCAGTTTGCACAGACAGAATCACACCTTTACAAATGTACCTTCTGATACCGTATCTTGGAATGAATGAGTCGGTTTGATTGATCCTTGGCTTTTGTTTGTCACCCGCACACCTGTCTGCGAATCTCTGGTTAACACCGGCTGTGGAGTCGTCGTCGTCTGACAACCTGCTGCCGCTACTTTTCTTTTCTTTGCCTTTTCTTGTCGCCCTTCTCCATAAAACTGCACCGCTGCCTTTTTGCTCGCCTGCCCGCCCGAGCTGGATGAGGCCGTGGTGGGGGGTGCATTTGAATGATTTGGTATGCAGCGACAGCGCCATTCTGTTTCATTGCAGGAGCCTTCGCCTTATCTCCTTAATGGATTATGAGCAAGGGAACAAAAACAGAAGGAGGCAGAGTGAGAATGATTGGACTCCCTGCAAAGGGCCGGCAGGAAACGGACTGCAGCCAGATAAATAAAACACTCTGCCTGTATATTTCCTCTGTCCCTGAATCACAGATGTTATTAAGGAGGAGGACAATAGGAACAGCTTGTAGTTAAGAGTCATTTTAGCTTTTGTCGCCTTTGCATTCTGATTTGCCTGCCTACTGGCGGCAGCAAAGATGTACTTGTGCATTCATACTGTGGACTAACAGCTAGACGCCAGTTGTGTGCTAATTTGTTTTTAGAGACTTTCATTTTCTTGCTGTCTGCGGGAAAAAAGGCGCTGAATGTTGAGGTAACCTTAGCTGTCGAGCACCTCCGTTAACCAGTCGGTGGTCTACATGTGGCTGCCGTCATAAGAGCTGAAGTTTTGTTGTAGATTAGTGCTGCTTTAAAGCTTGTTGTTAGTGTTTTAGCGCATCCTTTATGTAACAGGGCAAGTGAAAACCTGTATGTAGTCATCATAACTTGACTGACTAATTACCATTTATCAGTGGTGGGCCGCTTTGTTCAATATTTTCCCCAAGTTATTCCCAATAACCTATTACTGCGGTGCTTCTGGCAGTGTAACTTTGCATTAAAGCTTTTATCCAATCATATTTCAGCCATCATGTGTTGCCAGAGTCAAATAAATCTTCCTGGGCCTTCACAATTAAAACTGCAGGCGGCTGAGAGAGAGAGCTGCGCCATTTAAGCCAAGCTAGCGGTTCATGTTCATCTGTTGCAATCTGCACAAGCAAATCGTCCCCGTTAGCGCTTTGATAGCTATTTGTTGAACAAACGATGGCGGAACGAGGAGAGATGATCGATTTGGTTGCAGATCTTCTTAGAAAGACATTTCCATGGCCGACTTTGAAGAAAAAGCTGGATTTTGTGAGGAAAGGGCACCCAACCCTGGAGCTAGCTAGCTAGCCTGACCCAGCCGGGGAAAGGCTGTGTCCGCCACTTTCAGGTCAGCAACTATGAGCGCTGCCCTTGACTGACAGGCTCCGAGAAGAACTCTAAATTTAGACCTGGTGAGTAAACTAAATTATATTCACATCTTTTATGTATGTTTTTGCTATTTTATTGGATCGACATTGATGCTACTGCTGTAGTTGATGTATGTGGCGCCAGGTGTGCAGTGAGTTAGAGACTTTTGAATTGTTCTTAACAATTCAAGGCATTCATCTCGCTATATGAGATACCCGTCTACGATGCTATGTCATGTTTTATTGCGTATCCGTATGATGTTGATGGTTTTTATAGCAGTGGCGTCATAACAATCGTATTAAGAGGTGCATTGAATAAGGTTGGAGGGCGTTGAAGGCCTAGGTGGAAAATGCACGGCCCACCACTGCCATTTATAGTGTGCTGCATATCTACTAAATTAAAAGACGTGTTGAAATCAGTGTTTGCAGACAGGTCATAATATAGTGTATAGTGTTGTTTAGGCCAGGTTCCTGATGCCTTCATGTTGTTTGGTAGCTATGGTTAGCTGCTGAGCGGGACATACAAGCCAACAGCGTTAGGTTAGCTCATAGTTCACAAGGCTCGAATTATCCTCTGCTGCTCTGTGGGCCTACAAGCATTAACTTAGTTCATTTAGATTGTAGGTTAAGCTAGCCAGCAGCATTTGGTTAGCTTATATTTCACAAGGTTTGAGTTAGTGTCTGCTGCTGAGCGGGCCATACAAGCCAGCAGCATTTACTTAGTTCATTTAGATTGTAGGTTAAGCTAGCCAGCAGCATTTGGTTAGCTTATATTTCACAAGGTTTGAGTTAGCGTCTGCTGCTGAGCGGGCCATACAAGCCAGCAGCATTTACTTAGTTCATTTAGATTGTAGGTTTAATCCTCATATCGCATGACTGTAGGTTTGTTAGGGTTTCTCAGTTGGACATGGCCTCTAAATGTGTTTTGCCTGGGATCTTGGCACAAGGGATTGTAACATTCAATCCTGTGTATTAATGAATATACTGTTTAACCATATTTTACCAAACTTTAAATCTGTATCAAGAAAATAAAAACATCTTCAATAACTAATTCATCAGCTGCAGCCATGTGACAAGTAGCTTTACTTTCCTGCTTGTTTGACTCTTGTTCACGCCGGTGAATGATGACATTCGAACAAGGAGTAAAGCTACAGTACTCCAAGGCTAAAGCACTTCCTGCTCTTCCTTGATTCTTAAGGGATTACTTAAGAGCCATTTGCAGGTGGTGCCAAGTGTGTACCATTTGAAACGGTATCGATCGACAAAAGACAGGTCGACCTGTAAAGATTTGACCTTTTGAGTCTTCTAGTTCAACAGACATAATGTTGTTTATACTCCGCCGCTGCCTACCTGGGGTCAAATCTGTTTTAGCCGCTCGGTGTGTTTGAGAATGAATTCTGCATTATATTTATTTCTCTCTTATATGGTTGGCTTTTAAGATGCTAAGAAGCTGGTTTGAGTTCAGCTAAGTTGTTGTCTTCTAGTGTCATCTTTTAATATCTTTACTTCACCTTAAGGAATGATCTTTAATAGGTTGGTGTTTCTCAGCCTGCGGTTTCATTTTCTTTGGGGGCAATTGATCATTGACTGAATGGACGGCAGTTGTGTTTGATCAGTTTTGACTATTTTTTGAATATTTATTGAGATATTTATGGATTTGTTCCTAACAGATGCTAAAGAGAAGCTGTTTTGAGTTCAGCTAAGTCATTAGAAATTACTTTTTGTTACTTCTAGTGGTCATTCTGAGACAGTAAGGTCATCTTTTAATATCTTTACTTCACCTTAAGGAATGATCTTTAATAGGTTGGTGTTTCTCAGCCTTTGGTTCCATTTTCTTTGCAGGCAATTGTTCATTGACTGAATGGACGGCAGTTGTGTTTGATCAGTTTTGACTATTTTTTGAATATTTATTGGGATATTTATGGATTGTTCCTAACAGCTGTTTAATGATCTTAGTGTGGGCATATCTATGCACGGTATGCACCACATGCAGTACTATACTACAGTTAGCCAACTGTTTTAAGTGGCTGTTGTGTTGCTGTACTCCCACAGGTAATGTTTTATCCTGTAGCGTTATCTCTGACCTTATCTGTGTGAGACCTTGCAGAGCTCAGACTTTTTTTTTTTTTTTTCTTTTCATGATTCAAGTACAGTAGGAGAGTAGGAACCAGTTCAAGCCTTTTTTGTGCCAAACAGTTCTCTGTGTGTTCCATAAGTATTCCAGAGGAAAAAAAAGCATTTGTGAGAGCAATAGCCTTCGGGGGTTGCGCCAAATGAAAATGCTTTTTTTTCTAAACCCCCCTCCCCCCACACCTCACTCAAGAAGTGTTTGCTTGTTTTCTGTTACTATTTCGCTCTCTCTCTCTTTCTCTCTCTCTCTTTCTTTCTCTTTTTTTTTTTACCTTTGATTTGAACTCTGACATCCGAGTCTGCCCCAGGATGTCTGTCACAAACTGCAGTCCAACGTTGTGACAATGCTTTTTTTCTTCCCGTGCCTTTTATGACCTTCTTTTCTTCCTCTTTCTGTTCTTTTTTTCTGTTTTTTCCCTTTCAAGGTCTGGCGCACCTGACGTTAAACGACCAAGGTATGGGTTCATTCCTTTTTTATTTTGGTTCTGTTTTTTTAGAGGAATTGAATCAGCCTCTTCCCCCCCTCCTCCTCCTCCTCCTCCTCCAACCCCTCGAAAGTACCGCTTTTCCCCCACGATTTCCTCCTCTGCTTTTTACCTCCCCTCTGTGCCATATCCCTCCATTTCCCCCACCAGAATCCTCCCTTGCCTTTTAATCCTTTGCAACATCCGACCCGGTTGGTGTCCCCTTCTTCGTCACCTTCTTCCACATCTCTCCATTTTATTTATTTATTTATTTATTTTTGGGTTGTACCTCCTGCTTCTCCTCCCTCTCCCCCGCCGCCATATCTTTGTGCTTTTCTGTGACCTCCACCAATGTGTGTCCCACCCTTTGTCCTGTCCTATGGCTCACGTCCTGGACCTTCACCTCTGACCACCTTTGACCCCGACGACCTGACCCCAGGGGCTGAAGGTAACACTTTTCTGCTCTCCCTTCTGCTTTGGGTTTGAAGAACAAACAAACAAAAAAAAAAAAACTGCTGATTCTGTTGGAAATGTGTTTTATGGTCAAAGCTCCAAGAGCAAACTGTGTCCAGACTTCCATTCACTAACACTTCAAGGTGAAAGTGTTGTCGAATGTGCAGAGTTTGTCATCACCACTCTGCTCACATTCCTATTGTTTGGCATTCAGAGTTTTTCAAAGGGCAACAGTTCAAGTTCTGATGAAACCTTGAATTTTTTATATATATATATATATATGTGTTCTCCTGTTCTAAGAGCAAATGTTTTCTGAAATTGTTTTGACGTTGTTATGAACACCTGATGTTATCGATGCTATTCTGTGTACATTTACAGCACACGCCCCACGACAGCTGTTTAATCTCTGCCACACCACACTTCTTCCTGTCTCTTTGATTTCCTTCTCCTTATCTCATGACCTTTTGTGCATTTTGAAATATTTTTTCAAAGCGGTTTAAATCGCAAGCTTCAGATTTCACGTGAACATTTGATGTCATCTTGTGTACTGCTGCAGCCAAAAAAAAAAAATGCATTTTTTAAGCTGCACGCTTTTGCAGGACTATTTTCTTTCCCCCTCACAGTTTGGTTCTCCTCGTTCTCTGACCTTTCTCTGCCTCTGGCCTCCCAGAGAGGACTGCACATAAAAAAAAAAAAAAAAGAGTGTTAAAGCAAAGTTCACAAGAGAGGAAGAAAGTGCGGTGCATGTTCTGACCTTTACTAGAGTGGAAACAGCTTTGTCTCTTCTTACTTAGTTTAACTTTTTCACATTATATTCAGATAGTTTTCCTATTATCTCGTCATTTGTTAAGACACTAAACCGAAAAAAATGTTCCACTGAATAGTTCAAAAGTGACAAGTCTTCGTCCTGGCTCGTATGCCTTGTTCAGACCTCTTATCAATATATAATCACAAGTGGCCAGCTTAGAGTACAGATGCAACAAAGAAATCATATCTGATTGTTCAGACCACATTTGGAGATGGCGTCTGACCACATTGTTTATTGCCAGGGCTAAAGTGTTGCAGCAGAGAGCAACGTAATAAATACATTGAAAACAAAATCACAAATGAAATATTAAAAAGCAGTAGTAAAAGTAGCCATGTGGAGGTAAGTTACTGTATTTCCTCAATAATGACCGGGTCCTTTATTATTCTTTTACGACCAGAGAGTTTTCTTGTTCATGGTTCTGAATCATTGTACAAAACAAGAAATCACTGCTTGCCAGTGTCCTACTGAAACTAAGATCTAATCACAAGTGGTTATTTGAGACACACATTGAGATTTGTTTTATGGCGCCATAGACTGTATATAAATATGGACTACACATCCCCACTTCCTCGCCAGTGGCGGCTGCTGGTCTTTCAAATAGGGGAAGCCCAGTTTTGTAAAATTGGCCAAATATTACATCATTAAATTTAACAGGGTTACTAATTAATTCTCCTTATATTGTATAGGCCTATGTTTATAGTTATTATTAGTTAATTACAGTGCATGAAAATGCACTCTACTGTTATCAGAAGTGTTCTTCGTATTATTATTATCATTCTTCTAACCAAAATTAATTTAATTAATTCAGCTTGAATCGTTTAACGTAGAAACTTCATTCAACTTTTAAGCTATCAACTTTTAAACTACAGTGGGTGCAGCTAGCTGGCTGGCTAGTTTACCCCCTACAATTGCAAATAAACGAACTTTTTAAAACTAAAATGAAAACAAGTAGCAAACTCAATAACGCTATATATTCACGATTTTATTTTGACAGATGGAAATAGTGCGATATATCGCAACAAATAATTAGCAGTAGCTTAGTATTAACCCTATGGTATTACTGTAACTTCACTCGCCATCCGCATGGGACTGACCTAAAATCCTTCGATGCAGAAGTATTCTGGTATAGGCTTAAAGCGCTGTCAATCACGACGAGTTCCAGCCACGTTAACAGTTCATCCAATCATCATACAGAAGCTCGGCGTCCTGGTACATCCCACTGCCCATTCACTCCCAGAGACGCCCGGCTTCCCTGGAAGTGACGATTTTGGAGCGTTTGTCCAATAAATGTCGAGCTTTTTTGCCCTGAGATCGGCCCATTCTGAAGCCCCATTGAAAGTCATTGAAGCCGAGCCTCAATGGGTTTTTAAACGGACCGTGATATGAGAAAAAAAATCACGATAGACGAACGGCTAAAACTTATTAACGATTGTGTTATTATAAGAAGTAGCCATGAAGTCGATCATGTTCTAGCACATTTTAGTTTGAGTAGTAACGTAAATTCGTAGTATTTGACGAAATTGCCAGTGATATTTTAGGGGAGGCTGAGCTTCCCCTGTAGTCTTAGAGCAATCGCCTCTGTTCCTCGCATTGGCAAAACTGACGCTAGTTTTGCGGGGATACGGGCGGCGCTATTTTGCGAGTTTGGAGCCAGAGTCTTCACATTATGGTCCGAGAGACACTCTTTAAACAGATATGGATAACAATATGACAAAAACTTGTACGTCCATTCTCCAGATGCCGTCTGCCGCTGCTTGATTCCAACCAGTGTATCTGCATGAGTTTGTCAGCCATGCCGGATGCCTCCTCTTTTCTATGCTCTACTATTTTTACACACAGGGTCTACTTATTCCAAGTTTTTAACTCTAGTTGAAGTCAAAAATTCACTTTTATCTTAATACATTTTCTTTTTATCTCTTGAATTTTTGCCAATCCGATGCATTTTAAATCCCAAGTTCTTCTCCAAAGCTCACCCCAGGAGAAAACTTATGTAAAACGATTCCCTCTCAGTTGTATCCACTCTTCTGGAGCTAGATGTTGACCAGTTCATTATTCCTGTATGGCTTAACACAAAGACGGGACACGTGCCCCCACAGACATTCACTGCCACAAGCAGATAAATCATAACCATAATCCCTTCATCTCTATGCAGCCCCAGCTCTGCCCTGCTTCGACAATTCATGCAGCCAACTGCCATTTAACTCTATCCTGGTCCGCAGTCCATCCCAAACCGGGCTGACTGTTTACTCCAGCCGCACGCTCGTAGCGAGCAGAGCACACACGGAGATAATAGAGCATAGCAGAGGAATAGGAAATCTGACATTAGAGCATCCAGCCATCTCCATCATCTCCCCGGAGACGTGCCCTGATCTCAACATCCAGACTATGTCAAGGGCACAGCTCTACAATCCCTGTACACTCGGTCCCCAAAAAGTAGCAGCATCTAAACTCGTATGGTGACTGAAACTGTAACTTTTTTTTTTAAGCAAGGGAATTGTTGTGGTAAAAGTTGTAAAAGATAAATGGAATCTATCGAACGCACAGCTGAGCTCCTTTAAAGTCCATGTCACCCAGTTCTCTGTCCTTAATTTCCTCAAGAAAATAGCCACCAAACTAAGCACAGGCCTCCGTCGGAGCTCCAACACACAGCTCCTTTGGAGATTAAATAACAGGACTACTATAGCAATGTGTTTTTATTTTATTGTATTATTTCCTCATGAGACCTAAGTTAAATAAAAGTTATATAAAGAATGTCACAAGGTAAATAACCAGGAGGATTGATGCCATATTATCAGAGTTCAAAGTAAAGTAGCTGATTATACTTGTTTCATCAAGCAGTGCCTGGCTAGCCACTGATATTGATTTACCCTGTAGCCAGAATTAATACAGTGTTTGTTCCCAAGGGACAGGCCAAAAACATCTTAAAAGAGAAAAGAAAATCAATAAACCTATTATAATATGTTTTTTTTACTGGAGTATTTAGGTACACTTCAGCTTTCAAGGCATCAACTCTTAACTACATGTGTGCACATGCACACGACACGTCCATGCGTGTGAGGATATGTACGTTTTTAACAAAAAGAAAGGTTTCCGGTCAGGTTGAGTGATCAGAGGCAGGCGCCTCAGCCATCACATAACCAGGCCAAGAAAATCAATGTCAGTCTCCTCTCAAACCCAAGGCTGTCCTTCACAGCTGTAGGAAGGACAAACCCCAGGCTTCAGTCGCTGCTGATCTCTATCTGCCTCCCTCTAAGACTGCTGCTGCCCACCACAAACACTGGCCTGCATACTTATTTTACAAATAAATAGTTTTTTTTAAAGTCGTTTAAGAAGAACTTTGATCCGTGTAAACTCTACTAACAATACTTTTCAGTAGTCAGAGTAAATTAAATGGGTGAAATGTTTATATAAAATAATTATAAAGACAGAAAAAAACAGATGCTTACATAAAATCTGGCAAATTTTTGCCTCAAAAAAATGCAAAAAAAAAATTAGATGACATTGTAAAATTAATTCAGTCTGAAATTTAAATATTTAACATTTAAAAAGTTGAAATAAATATATAAAACTAAATGCATTACACACTTATTTGCAAGGGAGATTGTTCTTGATTGTTGCAGCAAAAAGGCAATCGGTATGTTTTGGACAACATTCACAAATGTCGGAAAAAGGCAGACATTTACATTCATCTTGATCTGTTGATTCAGAATTTTAACAATTAAATTCATGAGCCCAGACATAAACAGCAGTGGTCCAGTCTGAGCCGTGCATTGTAGTTTTAAGAAAAGGTAAGTTGTTCTAAAAGAGTAGATCTCGCTGTCAGAGACTAGACAGGTCAGTACTCAGAGGATATGCACACATGAATTTTTTAAGTATCTGTTTTAGCTTTCAAAAAACAAATGTGCACAAAGCTCTCCTTTTAGCTAAAACTACAGAATCACGCACTTAACTCTGTGCAGACGACTGTGGCATCACACAAACTAATCTAATATGTAGTTGTGTTCATGTCATGAAACTCATTTTATAGTAATCAACTTTAATGTGCAGTTCACACTGTCCTGTATTTAAATATAGATGTAGCCCATTTCCCTCGCCCAGCAGTCTCCAAGGTGTTTACGTATGGCTCCAAACAGCAACCCTTTAGCTTTGACAAACTAATTAAAGAGCTTTAAATAAACCTTTATTAATAGAAAAATCTGTGCAAGTTAATGGCTCTAAATTGGGAATCTTTCCAGCCTTTTAGCTTTGGAACTTCACATGATTTTTCCTACTACCACCACCACCACCACGTCCTGCTCTTTTGGAGAGGCCAGCATGACGCATACTGGGAATCAAATTAACCAGGCCCTGGGAGATTGTCTCTTGGCAAGTTTAATGTAGATCTCCTTGGAGATATTGGACACGAAATGAAGGGAATATCCAGCGTGATCTGTATCTAACCTCAAATGTAATAGACCAGGTTCGGGCCAAGATAGCCATCTCTGTCTCAGCTCACTGAGGGCAGTTTCAGGAGCCGCTTTAGACTAGGCTATGTAAAACACTGAAGTGCAGTGAAACACAACAATACAGTATTTATTTCACAAAACATTGTACATCTTACTAAAGGCTGTTACAAGAAGCGAGAAGTTTGTTCTTGCAGCCCTGGTTTGGGAGTTCTTGCAGCTTGACACATCAACCAAGCAGAACGTTTTTCTTATGTGGTCTATGGTCAAAAATTGGAAGTGGGCGTGGCTAAAGCGGAAATGCTAGAGCCCTAACCCTAACCCTAACCCTGGGTAGAGATCGGCATACTATATGTGGGTGCATGCCGAATGAACAGCATGATCCGACGGATGCGGTCCTCAAAACGACTGGCCGACAAACCCGAAAATAATAAGAAAAGTGCCTCTCGTTGTTGGTCTCCGGCATCTCCCACAATGCTTAGCGTGTGTGATGTATTCTGCAGTGGGAGGGCCCTATGAGGACTTCTCGTGCGGTATAAATGACCTGGCAAGAACAAACTTTTTTCTTGTTCTCACAGCCCTAAGAGCGAGAACAAATTTCTCACTTCTCTCGGAGTAACAAGCTTAAGAGTATAATCATTAAATAGCAGAAAAATAAACAGCAGTCTCATTAAGTTTACAGATGATCACTCCAACTTCTTTTATGTGAGTTTACTAGTGCTGTATGAGCAATGCTAATGGTTAGTTTTGTAGGTTATATATTATAAATGTTTTTTAAGATGGTTTTTAAATTTTAGTAAAGCATAAATTGTTAAATAATAATGTTAAATATTAATCAATTTCAGGTCAAAGCTTCCCACCTTTAATTTAAAAATAAAACAATCATATTCTGTACTTTTCAAGTGCTTTTTTTTTTTTTCTTTTATCTGTTTTACTAAGAAGGAGCCATTGGATTGGTTCCAAATCCGTCCTGCAGCTTGGCAATGACTCCTGCCCGTCTCATAAAGAGCTGTCTTCAGTGACGGAGAAGACCAAAGAGTCCTGCAGCATATGGCACGGGGGCCCCCCTCGGAGCCTTGATCCCAGCATTAAAGAGTTAAGAGGAATTACATAAATAGACAGAATAAAAAGAGGCAACCTAAATCTTCAGAACTGTGGCAGGTCCTCCAAGATGCTTGGTGCATCCCCGGCTTTCGAGTACCTCAGAGGATTGGTGCTATTTTAAAGGCACTCCAAATATTGACCTCACTTTTAACATGAATTTGTCTGAATATTGATCAGTTCATTTGAATAATGCACTTTAGAATTCAACTGATTCAATGGATCAAATCTCTGTGGATGTTAAATAGATACTCTGCTACTGCCTCGAA
This sequence comes from Chelon labrosus, assembly GCF_963514085.1. Taxonomy (NCBI): domain Eukaryota; kingdom Metazoa; phylum Chordata; class Actinopteri; order Mugiliformes; family Mugilidae; genus Chelon; species Chelon labrosus. Next base: position 21,208,782 of record NC_140337.1, read on the forward strand.
ATAACTAATTTAATTGGCTATAGCTTGACATCTTTAACAGATGGTTCAGTATTAACGCTGAAGAGAAAATGCTATTAATATTTATTTTTCACTGATTTAAAAACAGTCCATTCCCCAAATGTAGGTTAAGTTAATACAATACACGCAATTATCTGAATATCGCAAAATAACATTAAAGCCTTCAGACGTGCTCCTTCTCCTCTTTCACAACTTCCCAGTCAAAGTGTCTCGTTGAGGGACAGCTTCTTAGAGCTCTGTTAATTATCTAAGAAGGTGAAAACGTACCGCTGTCATTTTCTCCCAACCATCGAGTGTTTACCGCTGCGTCTCCTGCCAGGTCGCATTGGTTTTCTGTCATTTTAATGGGCGGCCAAGGAGGTGCCAACGCCGCTGTGATGACTACCTGTGTGTTACAGCTTGATTTGATCTGAAGGAATAATTAGCAAAAAATAAAATAACAATAATACAGCTGGGTTAATCTAACAGGGAGTAAAAACTGAATTAAAATGAATCCTAGCTTTTCAAATCCATACTCATTTACATAAATAGGGATTAAATATTAAAGTAAAGCACCTGGTTACTAATATTTTGTTTTTTATTAGCATGCATTAACCTTTAAAAAATATTTTTTGAAACGTATCTCCTGAAATTGGTACTATCTAGTCTAGTCTTTATCTGGGCTCGCACTACAAAAGTTTAAAAACCCTTCCCAATTGTAAAATCAAGTTGCAGCACACAAGCCCCAAAGATATCTATTCTTCTACTTACACAAACTACAAGTTTTGAAAATAACAGCAGGACACGCTCTACAGGATATTATTTAGATTAGATCTGGGAGCTTTGAATGTACCACCTCATTTAATCTCACAGGTAAACAGAGAGGGTGGTACAACAACGCGCTGTACTTTTGTAAGACATTGCTGTGAGAACACAATAAAAAAAAAAAAAAAAAAAGCAGAAGACTAAGCGAGAGGAGACGGTAACATGGTTGGGGAGATGTGATCAACATAGAGAGGACTGGAAGTGAGATTTAAACTTTTAATCTCTCGACAGTCATATGCTTGCAAACATCAGAAGGAATGTTCACCGTTGCTAGACAGCACCCCCAGCTGCGCCTTGTCCTCGCATACTCCGTTCTCGCATTAGTTATTGTGAAAGTACTGGCATAATTCTCCAGGTTCCTGAAACCGAAATATCAGCATGTGTGATACATAGAGAGTATAAAGATGGAAGGCGGAACTGCTCCTCAAAAGTGAAGTCAAAGCAAGTAGAGCTCCCCCTGGTGGTTGGCTGCAGTATGGGTCATAAGCTCCACCTCCTCCATGTTAGTGGGCGGGACTTGGGCCAAACTAAAACACTAAAATACACGTCAAATAAATTTGGATGGTTTCTGTCATTTTAGGTAGTTAATATAATGTTGATGCATGTTCAAGTGTCATTGGATAAGTTTAGTTTTAGTTATTTATTTGACGCTATAGGAACAGGATGTGAAACAATGGTGACTACCAGTTGCCATGCCGACCGCTTCGTAAAGTGGCCCTGTGGGACCGTGAGAGTTGTAAAAACAAAAATATGCAAGATGGCGCCGCCCGTATCCCCGGGAAAATAGCGTCAGTTTGGTCAATGCAAGGAAGTGGAGCTGCATTGTCCATATTTATATACAGTCTATGCTGTGATTTTAATGATTCTGCGGGTGGTTCGGAGGTTTCGAGATCAGATCTGCTGACGCCTCACATTGCCAAATGAATGGGCCGAGCCTTCGTTACCAAGTCAGGTCCAAACCGGATTTCTCCTCCAGTTCTCGGAAGGTGTGAAATGAAAGATAAATCAGCCCAAAACTCACGTCAGCTAAGCCCAGGTGAAGCAAGGACACAAGAGAGGGATATAAAAACCTCAGGCCTACTTGGCATGTACATCGAGCAGAATCGAGCTCCATTGATGTTGGAGATGTCTCCCATCCAGCAGCTGAAATTAAAAATAATTTCATTTTCATATATTTTATATTTCTTACTTGTAAATCGTATTTTAAATTTTTTAAATGAATCCCTTTTATGGAACAAAAAAAAAAAAGGTATCAGACAGTAATGCTTATTGAGAGCAGAATATTTTTTTAAATAAGTTTAAACTTGTCTGGAGGGGATCTGTAATATTAATTTTTTTTTCCTGTATTTCTTTTAATACTAGAAAGGGAGCAGTTAACAAATCTACCACAGTGAAAAGTTGCAGCAGCCTTGATTAAATTGCTGGTTAGGTGAAGGTTTGTCTGCATATGTTCATTTCAGATCTTAAAAATGTTGCCTTTAACAATTTAACCGTTAATCTCACAATAAAACCTGAATGAACATGTCAGTGACGCAGAAACTAAATAAATGAACCAACAAAGTAAATGGCTTTACATTAGAAACTAATGTAGGATGAAGATTTAAACAGGACCTTGTCTGATCTCGGTTTAAGCCACTACAACAGTCATTCACAGAGCTTGATTTCATCCTGTTGAAATATTCATCCTCGTCGTGCATGTGAAGGGATCATTTAAAATTTAGCAGTGACCTCTTCCACCCTGTTTAGCAGACGGGGGCATGGAGGGGAGGTGGGGGGGTGGGGGTGGCTGTCTGGCTTGTAGCCTGCGAGGCTACTGCAGAGACATTAGACCAGGTTGACAGAAGTCCTCACACAGGCAGAAATTTCTCCTGACGCAGCAGCGGCGGGCTAAAATGGACGGAGCTCTACAGCAGACTGATTCTGCTCCATTCGGTTTCCACTGTAGAAAGAGGAGCCGGGGATGAGCAGATCTGTGCATACAGTTCCCTGTCCATGCCTTTGTACTATTTTTATATCCAGACTCTGTTCTCCGAGTAAGACTTTGAGTCTGTTAACGCACCATTTTGGATTTCATTATGGAGCGTGTGTCAGCTGCTATAGAGAGAAAAAAAATAAACACCTCTGCATGCAACTGGATAGTCCTGCAACCAGTCAGAGGAACAAATTATGTATCCTGCTTCTCAGCAAATGGCTTAAACCTCATTCACACGGGATTAGTTTGTACCTGGGGACGTCATGTGATTTAGAAATTACCCCCCCTACATCTGTGTTTTGTGTGCCGCATTCACACGGGATAAGCAAACTGTGTTTTACTCAGATTTACCAAACATAGTTTCACTCCACTTCATGTCAGAGGACATTTTATATCTGATTAGTAATAAATACATAAATATATCCCCGGGGGGAGCAATCTTGAACGACCTGGCGGTATTTAAATCAGCCCCGCCTTTTCCGATGAACACATTACTGCTTGAATTAATGATGTCATCTGTCTGAATGGGTCAACGACATCTCGACTTAGCACCCTAACAGCTGTCCAAACTTTGATTTATAGCAAATCCTTCATCATAATTCTTAAGTAACAAAAACAAAACAAAAACAACACAGAGATGCAGATTCAAATTGGATGGGTACCATCACAGGACCTCTGTGTTAGGAGAAATAGGGTAGGTAATCTGCGGCATAATTTGTATTTTAGAAATTACGGACGTGGCCGATTCACACGGGATTAACATCACAGACGACGTCCACAATTATTACAAAATACTAGAGGTTCCCAGCTCAATCTAGTCCTGTGTGAAAAAGGGCTTTAATCTCAGTTGACTTTTAGGTTTAGACTTTAAAGTTGGTTAGTTACTGCAGAATCTAAACATCTCGCTTCTCAGACGGCAACCATTTAGTTGCAAACAAAAGCAATTCAGAGTGGATGGAGTTCTACAGCAGATATGACTAACGTCTCTCTTATTCTTTTGTCCATCACCGTAAGAAGGCCCGAATGGTTTGATTGGCCCGGCACACTCGCTAAAAATTTGTGGGCGGGTTGACTTGGCGCTCGAGGATGCTTCTTAAACTCCAAGCCAGTTACATTGAGGCAAAATGATACGCACAAAAGCCCCAAAGTATTTCCTCAAAACTAAAATGAAAATGCTTAAAATTTGACACGTTGGTAAGACGTTATCACACTGGTAGGTGCACTGTTTCCCATACAGTGTTAATACTATGGCAGCCCGCCAGGGAAAACGGCACTCATGTAGCATGTGAAGCTATTTGTGCTGTCCACTTGTTAAAATTGACGTTACCTCCACTTTTTAAAACCCGATGTTTGTGCTATTGATGTTTTAGACCATGAAGATTTACAATTATTGAAAGAGATTTGTTGAAAACCTGAAGGAAATGACTCCAGGCGTAACGCGAACTAGCTTAACTTTAGCGCGCTAGCTAGCAAATTTAGATTGAAAGTCAACTTTTTACTATAAATTAGATTTACCTGCTGTTACTTTATTTAAACTTTATTTCAACATATATTTGTCCAAGGAATACCACGCCTCAACAGTATTATGTTTAGTATTCCTGTATATAAACGGCACAGGCTGCTGCTATTTGTCGCTAAATCCAATTTCCGTGTTACGCATGTGTCATATACTGTTAAAATAGTTTGTAATAGTTGGGATAGCGTCATAATTAGGGGGTTTTATTAGTTATTTTTTTAGTAGAAAGAATCCCCCCCCATGCACACACACTTTAGGAGGTGTGGGAAAAAAATGCCATCTAATTAACCATCCATTAAACAATATTAGAAATATCAGAATTTCGTAGTTAATGTCGTGTTGTGGCAGTCCTGACTTGTAATCACGGTCATGACGCTAATGCTGATTGACGGAGCTGGACTGAGGCTACCCTGCGTGACCTTCAGTGAGCCCCTTGGGTGGAGCAAATGGCAGAGTGTGAGGTGTGTGACAGTCCCAGTCCCCGTGCCCCCCGTCTGAGATTGATTGGAGGCCCGCATTGTGTTTTCCAGGCTAGTCACGCCTCATTATTGGCAGCTTCACTTAGAGAAACTGACAGGAGGCATCATACGCCCAGAGAAGTCCCACTATACTATGCACACTGCTGCTAACACACACACTTACACGGCAAACTCCCTTACTATACTGTAGGTATTCCTTTAAGACTTTATTTTTGAAGGAAAACAGGTGAAGGGTTGTTCAGGAACAATAACGTGAGTCGGAAAAATCGTACATTTTGACAAAAAAATTTAAAATCAATGAGATGTCTGTAACACTGTTAGGTATAATATGTTTTCCAGGTTTTAGGTTGCTTTACAGAAAAGGTGATACCACAAAAAACTAAACCTGCTCATGCAAACAAAGCTTAAAATCATAAGGTTAAGATTGTACCTTCCTTTTTTTGTTATTAATATCACCGTTGCATTAGAGAAATGGGTTTGACATTTGCAGTTTGACAAACGGAAGAGGATCAGAAAGGATTCAATTCTGTTAGATAAATTGTAAGAACTGCAAGCGTAGGAGTTATGTTACAGCGACTTTACTGCAGCAAATCACCTCTGTAAGTTAAACCTTCTCTGTTGTCCTCTGTTTCTCTTCCTCGCTAATCAGCGGAACTTGACTTAAAGGCCGAGGGCGCGCGGTTTTCACGAGCAGGACGTTAACAGTGCGGGTTGGCTTCGGAATCCCCTCCCGTGAATTTGTAATGAAAACACAGATCATCACCGTATGGCGGCGCACAGCATGAGACGATACGTGCCATGTCTTTCTAGTAGGCAAAGCAGCACACGGCTCCTATCTGAACTAGAGAAAGCTGCAAAAGTACGGCAGTTCATCATCAAATCGTCAACTGAGGCACTTAATTTCTTATCCCTAGCAATTTAACACCGTCATCACTAACGGAAATCACAATGGCCGCTGAGAGGAACACTAAATCTGTATCAGAGACTTTCTCCTCAAGGAGGACAAATACATTTTCCTGATGCTAAGTTCAACGTTGTTTCATTTATGCATATTTCATGTGTAAATGTGAACAAACAAGTTCAGCCTGACAAGCGTCTAAATGGCATACAAATTGCCTCCGATGCCGGGGGGCAGATGTAGTAACCCCAGTTCAATATTTCAGTAAATTGCATGTATTATTACAGATAATGAGGGTAGACCCCTTTTATGATCTAACAATAGTGAAATAGTACATGAAGAAGACAGTGTTTACTACAATCTTTAGCTGTAATTCAAATGCAATATATGCTAAATTACTCTTCTAGCATACTTAGATTATATACAATCCTTTTAAACTCCAAGGCGGCTGAAGCCTCGACACACACTTTATAAAACAGAAGCAAAGAGAAGATAAGGCTTCTTTTTCTGTAAGTAAACTGTTTATTTGTTATTCATAATCCTCAATAATGTGCAGTATATGAAATATAAATCAGGGAATTGAATGCCGCAGTAGTTCCCTGTTTATTTCCTGCCTCTAAACCACTCTTCTCGGGTGAGTGAACACCGCCCAGACAGTGCAGCAGTTAAGCCAACTGCTGACTTCAGATATGTACACTGCCATATAAATTTGGCCAATCAGCGTTCTTTCAATTTGATGAAGGGGAAGTAAAAGAAGAAAAAAACAACAACATTATTTTACTGGCGCAAGCGGAGTCAAGTCAATCAGTGCTGCGGCACTCCTGGCTTGGCCCGGATCATAATTGTACAACAAGGTAGCGTTAATGGTAGAACTCACGTGTGAGGCTTTTAACTGACAGGAGGCAGAATTCAGAACAGGTCAATGATGGCAAAGATCTGCCGGGCGTAATCAAATCGTTTGTGTGGGCTCTGTGCAGTGACGGATGGAAGACAGCATCTGAGCCCTGCTGAGTTGAGAGTTTTTTATTTGTTTTTTTTTCTTCAGTTTTGGTTGAAGCACATCCCATAATGGAACTCAAATGGCGTGTTCCCAGGCTCAGAATTTGGATAAGAAATTAGTCCGACTATGCCAGGCTAGAGCTGATCACTAGTGCTGTGCAAAATCTATCTACCAGTCAAAAGTCTGAGTATATCTCTTTGATAATCAGTGTATGAAATTTCCTTAAAATTGGTGTATCGTTAAACTGCATTACTTAAAGGGGAACTACTGTTTTTTACAACCTGGATCTTATTTCTGGTATAAAATCTGATCGTTTACTATTTATATAGATATTTAGATCTGCGTATATCCATATAGTGGGAGTGACTGGGGCACAGAGACGCAGCATCTAAATAACGCATTATCTGCCGCTTGTTTTTTGCAATATGGCTGAACATTTTTCCGATTCTGAGGTTGTGGACGAATCATAGCAGTAGCAACTTACAGGTAAACAAGCCGACTGTCGCAGGTGTGGCGCGGCTCTCAGAGATGACATCATCCAGGTCAGAAGACATCATCCGGGGTCTGCAGGTCAATCTACAGATCCCGGATGATGATAACAGGTAACTCTGGACTCAACGGGGAATAGCACTAGCTTACGTTAACAAAATATTGGTGAAATGAATGAGTTCCGCGGCAGATAATGCGTTATTTAGAGGCTGCGTTTCGGTGCCCCATTCACTGCCACTATATGGATATAAAAAGTTATATGGGTGAGTAAACAATCGTATTTTATGCCAGAAATAAGGTCCAGGTTGTAAAAAACAGTAGTTCCCCTTTAATTCATTTATTTTCAACACGAGCAAAAACTGTGTTAATACCAATAATCACCAAGCCGTCCATGGACACGTCTACACAGTTTGCAGATATGAGGTTGGCTTTTAGTTTGCTGCAAGGCATCATTAAATATTCAGTTCCGACAAATAGTAACCACCAAATTTAGCTTGCTAAAGAACAAAATATAGTTTCATAACATTTACCAAATGATGATGGGGATTTAACAGTTTGTGAATTTCTAATAGGACGGGATACTTTCAGGCATGATTGACATGTTACCAAGGCAACCGAATATGTCAATAGACCCAATAGACTCATTTATGGATAGAGGCCATTAATGCCTAGTGCATTCAGTCATTGTTTATATGTTTCCATTGGCCTTTCTCTTTTTCCTTTAATTCTGTTAACCTTTGACCCCAATATTTTAGTTTTTTACGAGATTCAATGTCATGAACCTATTGTTCCATCCCCCCAGCTTGTTGTTTTTTTGTAGTTCTTACTTAGAGGGCAGTTTAATTGAATTTGGCCCACTGGGTATTAATCTTAGGGCACTGTGGTCAGAGGCTGGAAATTGGATCCAGGTCAGGTTTTTACATGTTGTAATTAAGGTCACTGGGGGCAAGAAGGGGGGGGGGGGGGGGGGGGGGGAGGGAAGGAGAATAACATACTAATACAGAGCAGGTGATGGAGACACAACTGAACGAGAAGCCTGGAAGCAGTAGTGGGTAATGCAGCTGTTTTGGAGGAGTGGTAAAAGAAAGGAAAATGGAAAAAAATGGGATAAAAGATGAGAGCAAAGAACAGGCGTCCCAGAATGTGAAAAATCATTATATAATCACAAACAAGTCCCTCACTAATGATGATAAACTGACATCCCTTGTCTGCAGTCACCGAGGTATGCTACAGCAACACGCTGACTTGTGTTGGACCAGAGAAATGAAAGAAATCACCCACGCTTTGTTCGAAATTTAAAAATAAGTGACCATGAGGTGAGCTGACAAAGAAACGGTCTGGAAGCGAGGTCCCACAACATTTGAAAACCGATTTCTGCTGCAAAATGTGAAGGTGACCCATACAGACTGGAAACACAACAACAACAACAACAACCTTTTTCCGCCATTTGAAAGGAAAACATTGCTATAACACCAAGTATAACTGTGCTTCCAAACCATAGACAGTGTAAAGGTGGACGGCAGAACTGCTCCTCAAACAGTGAAGCCAAAGCAAGTAGAGCTCCTACCATGACTGGCTGCATTATATGTCATAAGCTCCGCCCCCTCCAAACTAAAACACAAGTGCACATCAAAGAATTTCATTTCAAGGATGGTTTCTGTCATTTTGGGGAGTTAATATAATGTTGATGAACGTTCAATTGTTAATTTTTTGGTTTTAGTTATTTGACGCTATAGAAACAGGATGTGACATAATGGCGCCTACCAGTTGCCATGCCAACCACCCTGTAATGCAGTAATGGGGTCGTGAGTGTTGTAAAAAAAAAATAATAATAAAAAAGTAAGTACAGTGTATAATCCAACATTTCCTTGTAACTGGTGGAGGTAGAGCAGAGCTTAGTATTAATTAAATTAAAACAAAAGTGAGTCTGGCGGAAGTGTGGGCGGGACATCGATATCGCCGCTCCGCGTGGCTCCAGTCTCGGACCATACTGATGCAGACTCTGGCTCCCAAGTCGCAAGATGCCGCTGCCTGTATCCCCAGAAAAAATAGCGTCAGTTTGGCCAATGCAAAGAAGTGGGGGACGCATGGTCCATATTTATATACAGTCTATGCCCCAAACCGATAGCATTAGCTTTAGCAACCAAGCTTGCAAACAAATCTCTGGTTCAGTCTTCTTACTCTGACAGCGTAACGTAGTCTACGATCAAGATCAGACCAGTTGGTTTTACTACATAGTATGTGTACATAGAAGCGCAAACAAAAATCAATCACTGGTCCCCTGTGGAGTTTCCTTGTAAACAAGCTAGTTATTTTTAGATTGAAGTTTCTTCATGAAAAACACACTATGTGTATCTTGGAAGTCTAACTGGCATGTTGATGCACTTTCTTCCTCATTACTAAAACATACTAGCTCATATAGCTTCAGCTAAGAACTGGATAAAAAGGGAATAAAGAAGATAATTGGAATAAGCAGCAATGAAAGCCACAGCATATTTCTTTACATCGACAAATCAAAGTCTGATAAAATATTGCTAACAAAAGCATAGTCAAAGTGATTAAAGATCCTCGTCTTTTTTTTTTTTTTTTCTCTTTCGACTTTGTCCCTTTCTCTGTTCTCATCTAGTCTTCAGAGAGAGTAATGAGGGGACTGATGAAGACGAGACTATGTGGGAGAAAGGGATGCAGGGGGTGCAGAGATGAGACCCGTCAGGTGACGAGCGGAACAGGAGTAGAATGATAATGACCGGCGAGCCCTTGCTCTCCCTCGACTCCCTACAGTCGCGGTGTCACAGGGAGAAAATCCGCAGAGCACGCGTGTACTGTAACATCTAATCTAGTCCCTGCCTACACATGGCCTCTATACTCTCCTACTCAGTTCAACAATACAGAGGCAGCTATAAAACCCTCGAGGGACCGGGAATTACCACACGAAACATCAAAGAGATCGCACACTCTGAGAATTAATCATCCCCCTCTATGACACACATACGCTCCGCGCACACTTATTGAGATGAAGCAGTCTTGTTTCGTATCTTATTTCTACAGTCCTACCATTGTTCAGTTGAATGACGCTCATGAATACTCAATCTGTGATGAAAGAAGGGACGCCGTTGAGTTTAGAGAGCCAAGAGTTAACACGGCGCTCTAGTAACACACTCCCTCTAATGTTCTCTAAGCTCTTAAATGTAAACGGAAGCAAACTTGAAAGCTGGATAAGTGTATTTTAGGCCACATATTTAATATTCTTTTCAGTAAAGGGGGAAAAAAAAAAAGAAGCAGCAGCTCTGGCTGGCTGACCAGAATGAAATGTAATGAACAGAAATAATCACTTCTTCTTTCACAGTTTCTCTCACCCTGTCCTGGGGGAAATGATATTTCTGTGTTTAGTAAATAAAAAAGAAGGAAAAAAAAAAAGAAGAAGCTAATCTCTTTGGTGGGAGCGGAGGACGGACTAATGAAACATGTTGACACGTGTATTAGTGGCTGCCATAATTGAATAAGGGGATTTGGAAAGGAGAGATAACATTATTGAGATACATGGGGATTTAAAAGGGCAGAGAACAGAGGTGAGGCAAAGTGAGTACAACCATACGGGTGGAAAAAAGGCTCTTTCAAGTTATCTTGAATTAAATGTACTTTCCCATTAACACTAGTTGGACCCTTGTCATCGGAAGAGGTGAGAGAGATCACTGAAGAACATTCACAGACAAAAATATTTTTGCAACGACTTCATCATCTGCAATAAACTGTGGACCAGTTCCCAGAAATAACTTTCCTTTAACACAGGTGCAGAATTTATGTGCCAGGAAATGAAACCAGAACTGTATTCATTTCTCAGTCTCATAGACCTCAGACCTCACATTAACACCTGTCCTGGGGAATCCAATCGCAAGTGACCAGCTTAAAGCACAAGTGTGAACGAACCCAAGGCCGCATTTGATAGATCCAATCTCAGATCACATTCCTTTGGTAGTGTAAACCATAGACTGTATATAAATATGGACTGCACGTCACCACTTCCTTGCATTGGACAAACTGACGCTATTTTCCCGGGGATACGGGCGGCGCCATCTTGTGAGCTTGAAGCCAGGGTCTGCGCGGTACAGTCCGAGAGTGGAGTCACGTGGAGTCACGATATCGATGTCCCACCCATTTTAATTAATATTACGCTCTGCTCTACCTCCACCAGCTACTGGGAAATGTTGGATTATACACTGTGCGTATTTTTATTTATTTTATTTTTTTTAACAACTCCCATGGGACCGCTTTACGGAGCGGTTAGCATGGCATCTGATGGTGACCATTATGATATGTCACATCCTGTTTCTATACTGTCAAACAACAACAAATAACTAAAACGAAACTCATCCAAAAAATTGACACTTGAACATGCATCAACATTATATTAACTACCTAAAATGACAGAAACCATCGTTGAAATTTTTTTATTTGATGTGTATTTTAGGGTTTTAGTTCGCCCCAAGTCCCGCCCGCTAACATGGAGGGGGTGGAGCTTATGAGCTATACTGCAGCCAGCCACCAGGTGGAGCTCTACTTGCTTTGACTTCACTTTTGGGGAGCTGTCCACCGTCCATCTTTATACTGTCTATGGTGTGAACACACTTTGCGTCCTGCGACACATTAGCTACTGTACTCAGCGGGGGTGTTTTGCCTCATTCGTTCAGAAAAAAACAACAGCACACACCTATTTTTCTAAATGATTGCCTGAAAAGGAAAACTTGCCCTAAGCGACATCTGTTCATTACTAATGAGAGCCTTTTAAAATATCCCATCCTTCTAGCGGTTGACTAACTAAATAGTAAGTAAATCTAAACAATCCTTAATAAATTGAAAGTATTTAATGAGTTCTCTCTGTGTGATTCTGTTATTAATTATCGGATTGGCATGTGGTTAATTACTGATGCCATCACGTTGATGTATAAATAATTAATAACTTGTGTGCCCAAGTCATGATGCAGACACAAAAAACGGGGCTGAACGAGTGATAGACAATAGCTATTCTGCTGCGCTCCAAATGATGTCAGGTTCAGATCTTGAGATCAGTTCTCAAATGCTAGTGGCTAGGGACACATTTTAATGCCAGGTGTTTCCAGATACTTGAAAATGGCTACTAGCCATCGGATTTCCTTAGACGGATGTTAATCCAAGGTCTGCACTGAACCTTACTGTAGTGTTACTCTGTCCTCAATTGGCTTGTTAGGCTGTAATTCTGATAAATGTGTTGTCATTTAGTGAATCCTAGCCATCACAATTGGAATGCAGTGTTAAGTGTGTTATCAATTTTACCCACGTTTCAACACAAGTTGAGCTCCTCACACAAAGTTCCGACTTAATATTAGCCCCCCGGTAATTCCATATTATTCATGCCAAGGTAATATTAGCAGGGTTAATGCCATCATAACCGCGACGTAATTAAAATATGCTTTTCAATGATGGGACATGAGACTAATGGTTTAGACATTTAGCTAAGATGGACTTGCTTATGATGCAGCTCAACACAACGTCGGATACAGTAGCCTAATTGCGCCGCTTGAGAACGGGCCAAATGCCAAGCTGAAAATGACAGAAGGTGAGTTGAAATGACCTTGTGACGGTTTTTCTTTTGGTTGTAGCGGTTGTGAAACCCATTTATAAATGTCACATCTAAAGCCTTGTCCTTCGGTTTGACCAAACTGCAGTTTTAATGGAGGTAAAGAGCAAAATGTCAAAAAGAAAAAGTGTCTCTCACCCTTTCTCTTCCAAAATATAATGTCTGCTTTAATACACTTATTTGGTAGTCGTCGTGCGGCTGTATGTATTTGTTTAGTTTGGTGGATATTTGATGGACAACTCAACATTATCTTGACCTGAACTCATGCCTCCCTTACATTTGTAGCACATATGATTACCGTGAAGTTAAGGGCGAGTTTTTATCCTACTAAATCTTATATAAAGATTTAAAAATGAAGAACGCACAACTTCATCTTAACATGCACACATATTATTACTCTGAATCACAAACTGTTGCTGCAACTAATAATACCTTCTCCGTCACACTAATTAAGACATTCCTGGAACACCATATTTGTCCGAATATAATTAACTGACTCAGTAGTCATGCAGAAAAGAAGAAGCTTAACATTTACATGTGCAAGGATTATCCGACGTCTGAGAGGGTCACTAACACCTCTTTCCTTTTTTTTTTTTTTTTTTTTTTTTTTTAATTGAACGGTTGTATTACGAGTTAAGTAGTGTTACGTGAGAAGTGCGCCAAAAATATTGCAAATTATAAGAAGCAAAACAAGTTATGCACCTTTGACCAAATCAAATGTATTGTCGGGCAAGGCTAACTGTTATAAAGCTTAATTTGCCTTATTTAAAAGCAAAACATAAAGTCAGCAGTCACCTAGAAATACGGTGACAAAAGGTGACAGAAGACATATGGTGACAAAAGACGGTACTAGGTGCTACAACCTCACATTTTTCTTCCACACATTAGGTGAGATTACAGGATGGCACTAAAATGAACCTGATGATTAAGCCCAATGTGGCTCATTATTTACCATCCTGTGAATGCACTCTGTCCTTTAACTATTCAGTACTTCAGTAATATGACCACATAGGGGAAATTCATACTTTTCAAAACCTTGCGTTACGCTCTCCTCCCATGGACCCCCTCTGCATGTCACTTACATGTCTGATTCATCTTCAAATGTTATTGCTAATGTCCACAATTGATCAAAGTTTGTTAATTTCACTGCTAGGGCTGGTCAATCAGTAAATTAATCCGAATTCGTGCTTTACTTTAACTTACGCTACCGGTACTGTCCTTGGCCTTCATGCCACTCAATATGCAATGGTCATTAATACAGTGGAAAAGCCAGAGTTTATCCGTATGCCTTGCCTCACCTTTACAACTCTACACATCAAAACCTGCTGAAATGTTTCATCTCTCGCATTTGTTTACAATGGCAGTGGCCGCCATTTTTTTTTTGCTGAAGGATTGCTTCCGGGGTCCCTTCAGCAGTTAGACTCTTTAACATTAGTATTTCTTAGCACCACTTCTTGGACATTTAGGGGACATAATACATCTGTCTATACCAACTCATCCCTGTTTTGCATACCTCATGTCATTTTGATGCAATATTTGGTGCAACTCCTATTGGAGTTTGTCTTCATTCATGTATTTCATTATGTATATGCAGCCTCCTTACCACTTCCGCTTCAACCTTTGATTAACCCTATCGCTGTAACACCATCATTTCTTATCTCAATATAGTTCCAGGTTTCTGTAGGTTGGCGCTTTTCAATGTATTGATTCCAAAGAATCATCTTTATAATTTGTAGTTTATATTTAAGAAAGGAAATAAAGACCGTTGAAATTGTAAATTGACCCTGGTGTGCAAAAAAAAAAAAACAGTTGGGAACACTCTGAAAGACAAAGCGCTCAAAAGAATCTTACATAGAAAGCAATACAAAAATTTCAGCTGAAAGTACAAACCATCAAGCCAATCAAGTAGGTGCGTATCACAAGTGTTCCAGCTGTGTAGGGGCAAGGGATTTTGAGCATCAAGCGTACTTCTAGTTTTTCATCTGCTCATGTTCTCTAGTGGCGTGAGTCATGAACGTATCAAATGTACCGCCATTTCACTTAGGATTGAGATGTAAACCTTCTGTGGAGGAGCCAAACGACCATTTTAGCGGTGACTCCGTACATCCGCATACCATGGCCTTTGTGAAAAGAGTCCTACCTCTCCGCATTCATCTAGTCAGGAGCCAGGTTTTTCCGTAGCGTTGCCAAGATGGCTGTCAATTGGCGCGATTTGCATATCAGGACTTTGTTTATATGTAAATATGCCCGCTGACTGTCGATGATTTCTCACTAGTGACAGGAACCCAGCAATTATATGTATTTCATCGCAAACGCTTCGCTGAAACCCGCGAGCGTGATGGAACCCATCAGTGTCGGCGGGACAAGAGAGAGCGGGCGCAGCGTGTTGCCGGTCGTGATCTTTCCGAGCCGAAGCCGCACGGTTTAAAATTCCTCTCGGACGCCGGAGAAATGAATCACAATGACCTTGTCCTCTGAATAACTCGGCACCGATCAAAGCTACCTATCTTATCTCCAAATGAGCCTAATTGAGCAGATGATTTGCGTAGTGAAAGGCTTTAACATATTACTGAGGCTTGGTGAACCAAAATAATTCCCTCTAGTTAAGATAAGAAGCCAGTGCCTAGTGGTTGGAGTGCTTTCAGTGCATTTGTTCTGCTCTCTCTGCAGCAAGGTGAACGGTTTAATAAGCCGGAGACCAAAGTTCCTCATCAAGGTTACGGGAAATTTATTTTCATTTTAAAAGTTAACCACTCATTAGCTTATTTTTTTTGGGTGCAATTGCTAAGTGCATGTTTGAATCAATAGCTGAAAGACTTAAATTATCTTAGATTTTATTTTTTGTTTATAAATTAAACCTTTTATTTCAGAGCTTTTGCTCAAGAGATTACACAGACACTTTATTCTGGTAAATTAAAAAAGAAAGCTGGTGAAAGGTGGTCGCAACCTCTCTGAATCAAACCTCTTACGCTGGGTAACGTTCTCCACCTCAATTCTGCCCTTTGCTAATTTTGAGAATTCACAGGGCAGTGGGTGGTTTTGTGCTCGCCGGAGCATACAAGCGGAGGCAATGAGGCAAGTGGAATAACATTAGAGCCCCCTTGTTTGAAACTGCAAGGTAGATGGGGTGTGGAGGAGGGCGAATGGAATGTGTCGGCAGCTCTGATCAAGAGCATAACTAATGACTGTTGCTCCAAATGTCAGCGAAGACGTAGGGCTACTCCGGCGAACACCTTCTTGGCCGAGATCACGTAAGAAATGTCGGGACCGGAGCAAGGCGGGGGTAGATTTTCAAGGCGGTGGCAGGACTGGGGATGAGGATCTGGAAAAAAACATCAAATGAAGCTGTTAGTAAAGGACAGAGCTAGGGATGCACCAAAAAATTTTGCAATTTTTATTTATTTATTTTTTTTATGAGGTAAGCAACAACCGCAGCAATTTTCGGCCCAGAAGTGCATTTTTGGTTTTCAGCCAAAAATTGCTACGGTTGTTGCTTGCATCATCACAACATCCTGTTTCGGCTGTGTTGTGTCAACGAAAAATTTTAGGCCGAAAATGGCCCGAAAGTGCATTTTCGTTTTTCGGCCAACAAATTTTGGGGTTTTATCGCCAAAACAACACGTGGAAGCAACAACAACAGCAATTTTCGGCCGAAAATGGCCCAAAAGCGCATTTTTGGTTTTCAGCCAAGAATTACTGCAGTTGTTGCTTGCATCAACACAACATCCTGTTTCGGCCGTGTTGTGTCGACGAAAATTTTTTGGCTTTTGTCGTCGAAACAACAGGTGCAAGCAACAACCGCAGCAATTTTTGTCCGAATATGGCCTGAAAGTGCTTTTTCTGTTTTCGGCCGAAAATTTTTGGTGCATCCCTAGACAGAGCCTTCATGTTGACTCGGTGCTTTAACTGCAGCCGCGAACAAAAGACGTGCTGTCTATCTCCGTAACTTATAACCCTGCAAAAACATCCCCATGAATAAGATATTACAGCTATTTCTCTGAGTGCATTAGTTGCATTCTCAGTTCCCAAAGCTAGTTTGCAGTCGCTTTTCATTCCTACGATTAATCAAGCACATTTGCTTTTTGGAGGAAAAAAAAAAAAAAAAAAGCCACTTACAGTACAAATTAGTACGCCTGTGACATTATGTGCAAACAGAATAGGCTATGAGCTCTGAGAGCTTCACTTGGGGCTGTCAAAACTGATAGGCACTTTAATGTATCTAATTTTACACTAATCTAATTTCTCTCTCGCACACACACCACACAAACACTTCTTCTAACTCTGGTGGCTCATAAAACACGTTCAACGAGCCTGATTCCACTTCCTCGCGTAGCTGCAGCGGGCTTGTGTCACCTGCACCTCACTACTCTGTACCTCTGTGTGAGGCTATAGATTTTTACAACAATGCCCTCCTGAGGAAATTTAGAGTAGAACAGTGCATAGGCGGCAACCCTTCAGAATCTGTGTATGCATCAGTCATTCTCAGTTTCTCCTTTTACCTTTATCTCTTTATGTCTGTCACAGTTTAGCTATCCAGTTTGATTCCACATTGCCAAATCAGTGTTCGTGCTGGTTCTGGATATCTGGATCATTATGAGCATGCACAGATAGAACTGTTAAATTCAATCTGTTCACTTGCTGTATTAGTTTCCAGCCTTAAACGCTTAATATCATTAAATAAATTTATAATCTTAGTCCATTTGGGCCTTTAGTGACAGGAAATCTCATGCTGTCTCCAACCTCGGCCCTAGTGTTTTTCCTCACTGGAAAGAAATGCAGTGAGAGGACTGGGATGACGTTCAGGAAAGCATGCAACGCTATGGGACATTAATCAGTGACCTTTATTATCCTTCCCAGAAACAAATAAAGACATTTTACGTTCTACTGACATGACATTTATTCTTGCCCTGCCTTCACATTGTAATGACATTGCCCAACTCGTACTTTTTTTTCTTTTTTTTCTTTATGATGCATCATTTGCTTACGCTGAGTCAGTGTAGATGACAAATGAGAGACGGGTTGACTACGCTGAGTGGGAAGGATTCCCACTGATTAGATTTGTATCGAGGCGAATGAAAGCACTAATTTTCTGATAAGTAGCAAAAAGAGGAAGTAATTGAAGGTTTTAACCACAGTGTAAAGCATTAAACTCAAAGAAATCGTAAAGAATAATAATAATAAACGTAAGAAACTCATGCACTAAGTCCATAATGACAAACATGTGTTATTAAAGATTCATAAGAGTTCAAGAACAGCGCTAAGAGATCCTGAGAGAACATATGTCTGAATTGACTTTGCGCCTTCAACACTAAAGGAGATCACGTTGTGTCTCCGTCAAAAGCCAAACGTTTATCCGAACTCTGTAATGAAACACCCGTCGTAAGTGCATGGATTTTTATGTGGACCTGTTTTTTTTGTTTTTTTTTAAAAGATCAGTTGCCACAGCGACGGGAGGGTTCGCTTTTTTCTGTGCTGTGTGCAACTTAAGGAGATTTGGGTCGATGCCTTCTCCACTCCACTTATCCCATAATTCCTGCCCTGCATCCACTTATTAATTATTCAGATTCTTCCCTTACGACCATCTTTTTTTTTTGGCTTGGGGATAAGCTCATCAGGCTTACGGAACATTAGCTTTTTCTAGACCTGGCTGATGTCTGTCTTGTCTTCTTATATTCCCTAGCACATTTGCACATTAAAAGGGTTTAATACCACTAAACGAGCAAACGTTTCTCATGGGTTTGCGACTGTGTTGCAGTTTTTATTTTCATTTTTCAGCCACAACATTAAAACCAATGACAGGTGAAGGGAATAACTTTATTAATCTTGCTGCAATGCAACGTTCTGCTGAGAAATCTGGTCCTGGTATTCATGTAGATGCTATTTAGACAAGTTCCCCTCACCTAAACATTGTTGCTGACCAAACACCCCCACCCCATCGCAATGACACTCCCTAATGGCAGCAGCCACCCCCAACCTGAAAATGTGGCCTTCTACACTACAAGCTTGATCCACAATGGCCCCTTCTCTCAATACAGAGGTCCCAAAGACTCCCCTATCAACGTCCTGGTGCCAGACACGATCGGGCACCCTTAGAAGGCCTGTGTCCATTACCTGATTTACGTGAACTTTGTAGGAGGCAATAGAGAGAACTACACAATAAAAGGCAGGTGGTTTTAATGTTGTGGCTGGTTGGTGTATATAGTAGAGGAATAAGACCAAGACTGACCAGACAGAATCCGGCTTAGTCCATTTTCTTCGTCCCATTTGTCTCTTCCTCCTGGAAACATCACCGGATGAGGCAAACGTGAGCAGAAACATGTTTTTATTGTAACGATAGAGAAACAATCAGATCAAGCGTTCACATGTGAATGGATTATCAAACTTTTACACCACCCGTCTCAGTCCGAAAATTCCTTCCCATCAGACATGCCATTTTCGATTGAAGGAGCTTTTGTTCTGATTGATAGTGGATTGCTAGCATCCACGTAAACACAGCAACTGATTGGTCTCCATGAAGATCCGTGTAAAATATCTCATAGCTCAATTAAAATAGTTGTAAAGTTGTAAAGATTCTGACACTGAAGTACTGAACATAAGGCTGCAGCAGATAGTCATCCAGCGCTTCGATAAGTGTTTTTGACCAACGAACTAGTACTCCATTGTTCAGTGACAGATTTGATGCATCGCAGGCCGAGCCGAGAGACAGAGTTCTTTTTATTCCATACATTCTTCTTCCTCAAAGAAGCCAACATCACCCACAATGGAGCTCATTCGGCGGCCTGTGCTGCTTGAACCACTAGCTTCGAGCAGAGATGTCGAGAGGTTTATCAGAATTTGCGCTGCTTCTTCTGGGGCCTAAATAAGCCCTATACATCTCTTTCACACATGCAGCACTTGTAAACAGACTACAATGTGTGAAAGAAGTGTTTCTAACATCCAGCAGTGTTTTGCATTGTGCCAACCTTGAGTCATGCCATTCTTCTGACTTAAAGTGCGTACACACGGGGGGAAAAGCAGCAATGTGGAGACAAGAAACCACTGGATTCTAATGAAATTCAACTAGTTGTAGCGGTGGTTGGCGGAAAAACCTGTGGCGCCGCAAAGTAGAATGAGGGAACCTCAACTCTTGTAGCCATAGCTACGGCGACAACTTGACTCAGAGAATACGCAGTCCCTAGCACCGTAGCTGATGTGCACCTCCTCAAAAAGGCAACTATGCGCCACGGCAACGCAGACCGCAAAAGCTGTGATTCATCTGCTTGGTACTTAGCGTGTTTCCTCTTTTGTATTTCCGACTGCTTCTCCATCTCCGCAATTTTCAAATTGATTGTTTTGGATGAATAAAGATGGAACACATTGACGAAAGGTTAACTGAGGAGGTTCGGAGATACAAACATTTGTACGACTCGTCTTCTGCGAATTTCCGGCGAAAGTTTTAGTCGCCACCGCTGAAAGTGAAGCAGGAAGTGGAAACAAAAATTAAGCCGACCGGCAAAAAAGACACAGCGCCGACTAGCGTTTGAGAAGTGAAGCTAACCAGACTGACGACGCTGGCATAGGCTATGTACGTAGGTTACGCCGTCTATGTCCCGCAATACCCTAAAAGAGCCTTTAGGCAATGCGATTGGCAACTACCAATGGGAGTGACCAGCATGTTCACAACGCTCATTGCATGTTTAGAGTCGTGTCAGTTTCACTTCTTCTTGTCAGAAATATCTAAAAGTGTTACCCAGGCAACCACACCCTGGATTGTTCACTAGGGACCACTTTTCAGCTAATGAGCGAATCACTTTATATGTGGACGAGACTTTAATGTGGCACTCATGCTAAAACAGTATTAAGCTAACATATACTGATATACTAATCATTGAGGGGAAGTTTGTCCAGTGACGTCCAACAGAGACTGCTGCTGTAACCTACTTGGCTAGTTTGCCTTTTCTTTTCCATAAAGCTTGTGTATTCTAGTGCCAGCTGCAGCTCTCTGCGTGAACCTCCCAAGTTATCATTTCTGTTGTGCAGCTCTCCGTCCTCCACGGTGTAAATTGGGCAGTGTGCTGTAGCGGTCCATTTAGTAGTTGCTACCGTTATTTGCTGGAGGTTGATGCAATACTGTCAAGCATGGTCTACCACATATTACCATTGTTTTACCTTAAATGTGATTTTGTAGGCTGTATATACTCTGGAGGTAATAAAACACAGCCTGAACGTAACTACACACCAACAGAACTTGCATTTTCTCTTGCATTACGTTGCATTTTCACCAGCAAACGTTGGCTGGCATGGTCTGTCAATCAGGAATCAGAGTTTGTAATAATCACGCTAACATTTTAAAACTGGATTAAAGGGAAATTGGTCAATGTCCAAAATAGAATTACCATTATTTCTTTTCTTTTTAATTGGGGTGCTTGCTCAGCAAGTTGAGCTATCAGGACTTCCCAAAGCTAGACTTTTTAATAGCTACGCCTCAAATCATGATGGTAAATTATGACTACTTGACTTAAAATGTACATCATGGACTGTAATAGCCAATTTAAGGACTTTGAACTTCAAGGAAACTACTTCTAATATTGACGCCTTGTTGTATGACTTGATTAGCATGACAACTTCTGGATGCAATATCAAATCAAATACTACCTCCCTTGATAAATCATCTGTTGCACAAAGTTGCAATCACTTTGACCCAGTCAATTAATTGGCAGATTAATCGACTAATACTAATATTAAGTGACTAATTTAATCAAGCATCAGGGCTTGGAAACAGTAACCACAGGCCATTAACTCGGGTACAGCATTACAGCATTACCCTAATCACATCTAACAGAACAAGCACACTAATCATAAAGGAACAGAGGAGGCCTTGATAGCGGGCCACTCCAGCATATACAAAGTCCTCTTCTTAACCCCTCAGAAGGCGGCAAAGCACGCTGAAACGTTGCCGGACTCACAAGAGCTTTCAAAGCGTCCTTCACGTCCTTATTTTACCCATACGCGTAGACGAGTCACACTGTGTCAGTCCTTTACTTCCCTTTTATTTTTAGCGCCTTCTCTTGTTATCTTTACGTCTTCTCTCTCTGCCAGACTTTTATGTTAACCCGCGACGTCTTTGCTCAGCCGGCTGGACGGCTCAACAAATGTGCAGCGGGCATCTTTAGAAATTGCTCATGACATTCATCGCCCCAGTCAGGTGCCCTCCCTAACTAGTTTCAAATGAGCAACACCACTGTGGGCTGTATCCAACCACGCATCTAATTAAATCTGTTTATCATACAGATATTACAAATCTAACTAAATTAAACCTGTGGAAAGACAACATGCACACGGGGGACTGTAAAATTGTTAGACAGTAATACTTGAAGTATTACTGTGTATGCAGTGTGTTTTGCCTCCAGTAATTAGAGTAATTATGTCTGCTTACAGTTGTTTTCTTTATTTGAATACTACTTTATGTATTTTTTTTACCACACAAATATTCTCAGCATGTTACAGGATGAGGCTGGCGTTTTAAAACAGAGCCGTGGGTGACATGAGAATTGGAAAATATCCCTCTCGGTGTGCCCATTTCATCATTCATCTTTGTGTGCAATCTCCATTTTTCCAAGAAAGAAAAACATTTCGGTCCGTATCTTGCATTTAGCGTCAACATTTGGCTCTTGACTGACGCCTCAGACAGTTTCGGTGGCAGGCTAAAATTACACATTGTTCCTGTGGGGGCTCTCTAATGGCAAATCTGGGAGCACTTTGGCGTTTTCGCGAGGAAAAAACAAAGCGTTTAATGAAATCAGCGATCAAATGTGGACGTTTCTCGGTGACAGTTTGGAGAATGGAGACATAAAAGCGACTCATTATAGAGAAAGAGGCAGGGAGCGGACCTGAAAGCGCTGATGCTTCACCAACCGAGAGCCTTGGATAAGAAGTAAATCCAAGGCAGGATGAGGAAAGCTCGTGACTTAACATCTGAATGTTGAGGCTCTTTGTAGAGATTTAATTTGTTTGCGTGTAGCCTCTACGTGTTTTGGCCCTGTTTGTACAGTATGTGCTTGTGTATATTTGTTTGTGCGCGCTCGCGTGTGCACTGTCAAGCGGCACTTGACATCAGAGTGAGAGGTATGGTTTGAGGGTGGCAGAAGGGGATTTGGTGAATTACCAGGCTGCAGCATCAGCATCGAGTCCAGAGGATTAGAGCAGGAACTGGGGTCCAAGAGAGAGATGTGCACACACACACAAGGACAAGGGGATCAGTGTGTGTGTGTGTGTGTGTGTGTGTGTGTGAGGCATTGGTCAAACACTGCCTTCGAGCGCTACCCAACTACGAAGAGGCACCTTGTCGTATCACAGGGGAGCGCCCCTCAAGGTCACTAAGTTGTACATAAACTGCACTTTAACGACAATGCACATACACTTTTAAAAGTACATAGGGTTGTAGGAGATGTGCAAGTTCAGTCTGATCATATAAAGCATGGCTGATTTGTATATATATACTATATATATATAAATATATATCAGGGGTCGTGTTAACCAAATATTTTCCGTCATTGACCGTTTTTTTTTAAAAGTGACGGAAAAATCTGAATGCCATCCGTCATTTTGACAGATTGCAGTTAACACCCCTGACCACTTGGTGGCGAGTGACCTTATTAATGGCTCTTGTCTCTCATCGCAGTTTGTGTTCCAAACATCGCGGAACTTTTGTCGGTGCAAGATTTCCTGGTACACCGATTATACTGATGCACACGTCAGAGCTCGGCTAACCATAGACATGCAGCTAACGGCTACCAAAATGGAATTAGCATAACACCGACCGAAGCACTTCAACCCTACGGTACCGTCTAAGAGCTGTTAGCGCTAGCAGTCCCGTTCCGAGTACGGACAGGACGTGTCGGCAGCATTGACTGTCGGTGGCCAAAACTTTTTTTTTTTTTTTTTTACCATTTAAAGTCAGTACTGTTCTGAAAAAAGTACTTAAAGTTAATGAAACTTTAAAGAAAATTAAATGCTATTGAATATGTCTTTATTATCATTTAAAAAAATTAAAGTGACGTGTAAAAAAAGAATTATGACGGGATTTTTATGACCCTGTCAGTCAAAATGACCGACAACGAAAAAGTCTAGTGCAACCTCTGATATATATATATATATACATAAATTGGTTCCTCAGTCAGCCACAACCAAAGCAACCGCGTTCTGTTACGTCCATACCTTTTGTTGTTACATTGTTTTTCTGAAACCACTTGTATTATTTTTTTTACCAGCACGCTGTCTTCTCCCATATTGAGCTCAAATAGGCCTGTGATAACAGTTGCGGCCATCAGTCTTATTTTCTGCTGGGAGAGCCACTCAAGTACGTTGGCTTCTGAGGGTCCAGAGGACCAATGGTTTCTCAGAAAACCACTCCAGCTATCAACCCGGCCCAATCACTCAGCTGTGTCACTGTTACCTGGCAACAGAGCTTTCTCTTGTCTCCTGTGGTTGCTACAAGAAAAAGAAAAAAAAATAGATA
The DNA here is from genome assembly GCF_963514085.1 of Chelon labrosus. Taxonomy (NCBI): domain Eukaryota; kingdom Metazoa; phylum Chordata; class Actinopteri; order Mugiliformes; family Mugilidae; genus Chelon; species Chelon labrosus. The sequence goes on from NC_140337.1 coordinate 21,233,069, forward strand.
TGAATTATAGGTAGATTTCTTGGGTGGCTGATTGAGTCATCGAACAGAGAGGAGAAACTAGTATTTGAAACTCACAGTATTCCTGTGACTTAAATTCATGCTAAGTCTCTTCTACATCAGGACAATGCCATCACCCTGATGTGTCCAACCTTGCATTCCTTTTCAAATAGCAAAAGTCTGCTCGTCGGAGTGGTTCTAGTGTCTTCCGTCAAAACAGGGCTCGATTACAGTGTCCTTGTCCTGCTTCTTTTCTTACCACACCCTGGCTGTTGTGGCAGCCGCACATATATTATTTAACCCCAGTGGATTCCACGACTGACAATATTTTCAGAGGCTTAAGTGTTTCTTTCATATAGGATAAACGTATTTCTGAAGAGTGTTGTGTTGAAAGAATTTCAATTTGTGTTTCATTGTTCGGTGTTAAATGATTTGAAGGCTGGTTAAAATGAATCTGTTGAAACAGTCACGTACGTTTCACTTGGATTAAAGCTGTAGTTGAAGCCCAGGTCTCTGGTGGTTAGCACTGACGCATCACAGCAAGAAGGTTCTGGGTTCGAATCCATGGGCCGACTGGGGTCTTTCTGTGTGGAGTTTGCATGTTCTCCCTGTGTCTGTGTGGGTTCTCTCCGGGTACTCTGTACTGAGTTTAACCTGACGGAGAAAACGGCACGACAACATACGGGACTCACGTAGCATTCACTAATAAAAATCCACGTAACCGCCACCGTTTAAAACCCGATGTTTAGAGGAAGCGACTCCGGACATAACGTCAACTAACTTAACTTTATAAGAACTTGCTAGTACAGTTAAATTCGCTAGTACTTTATTAAATCTTACGTACATTTATCCATAGAAAGCCACGTCACAACAGCATTATGTTTAGTATTCCTGTATATTTACTGCACAGGCTAACTCATTAAATTACCGTAATGGCGCTAATATCGGCTTTAGCATCATTACGGTAATTTAATGATGGACTCTTAAAAAAAAATGTTTATATTCTATTTGATTTAATAGTTGGGATAGTAGCATATTTAGAGTTTTTTTTTTATTACGAGAGTATACATAAAGAAAATAATGCCACAGATGTCATCTTAACAGATCATTGTAACGCCACATGTTTTTACGGATTTGTGAAACTTTCGTGCGGTTGTCTTTGTGTGCTGGGCACCACATGTTGCAGGGGACCGATATAAAATTATCATTCGATCTAAGCTCCAAAATAAAAAGAACCAAGAACGAAGGGGAATAAAAGGGAAAGGAGAGACAGAGTGGTACTTGTGTCTTACAGAGACTAAATAATGATATAATGATAAAAAAAAAAAAGAAAAGAAATCTGACTCTTTTAGAAGGTGCATGCTTCTCAGAATTGGAAAAGCAGGGGTTGGGTACTGTGGTTGGGCTCTAACATGCCTCATCTTGGGAAAAGCCTTGCAATTTACAAGACAAAGTTCTTTAAATCATCATTAACATTAACCTTAACAAAGGGACATTTATACTCCATTGTTATTGAAAGTACCTTCAGGTTGCTCATGTCCAATTTTGTATATCATGAATACAAGTGTTATTTTGCTAACAGTAGGAAAGAAGCGCTGGATTTTTGCTCTTCAGTTTGTTTCAGTGTTAATGAACTCAGTGCCTTTCCTACATGGGCTTGATGGCAGCCGTGGTCCGAGTAGTCTCCACTTACCGTTTGTACACTTGTGCCCAGAGATACCTGCTAACCCTGGACCTGAACTCGCAGAGTAATGTTTTTTTTTTTTTTTCTTTTTTATTGGAGTCACCCTGCCAACAAAACAAAGACCAAGACCAATTGGCTCATCCCCAACTCTCCTGGAGGCAGAAGGAGACTTGATCTCTGAAGAAGGATTGAACCTAGGGAAGTGAGGACTCCTTCCTAATCTGATCGAAATAAATCTGGTGCTGAATCACATAGCCCAGGTTTTTTTTACAGGTTTTGCTTTGAGGGTGACAGCGTGCCGTTTTCTCTTTTTTACTCGGAGGAGCAACAGCCCACCTCTGAAGTAGTATATTAAGGTCCACATGGGGTTGGTTTTTACGCCTTCTCCCCTTCAAGACTCCCCCCGTTATTCCTTTGGATGATGCAGTGAGGCGGAAATGGCAGATGAAGTAATTATAACTCACGCAACCTCCTTTCCAGAATTCAGGATAGTATTGTTTGTCCTCACGCATCCTTTAGATTCTTAGTTTGGATTCAGGTTTATTACTAAACCAGTCAAAATGCGGTACATTAAGCTTGTTAATCTGTTCTCGCTCCTAGGGGTGTGAGAGCAAAATGACGTCATTGTTTGTTCAGCCCTCGTTTGGGAGTTCTTGCAGCTTGTTCTCGACACATCATCCGGGCAGAACTTTTTTCTCTTGTGGTGTCTGACAACTATTCTGTGATTGGTCTGAAATTGGAAGCGGGCGTGGTTCATGCAGAAGAGCGGAAATGCTAACGATGGGCGTGGGTGCATGCTGAATGAATGCCGTGATCCAACGGACACGGTCGTCAAAACGCCTGGCCGACATTTGAAAACAATAAGAAAATTGCCTCTCGTCATCCATCTCCCGCAATTCCCACAATGCTTAGCGTGTGTGACGTACTGTTTGCTGCAGCGGGAGGGCCCTATGAGGACTTCACTTGAATTTTCTTGTGAAGTATGGATGACCCCCCCTGAACGAACTTTGTTCTTGTTCTTGTCCACCTTGAGAACAAGAACAAATTTCTCACTTATTGTGGGCATACTACTTTGCATGCATGTCCATGGGGTCAAATGGACATGTTTGCTATAACCATGGCTCTCTCTGGACTGGGAAAAAATAGCACAGTTAAAGCAGGGACATTGTTGAAAACATTGGCAACAATGAAATCAAGAGGCAGAATGAGAACTAAAGTTCAGAACTAAATAGAGACACAAATGCGCAGCGTTGACAATCGTTGCGTCGTGTTCACACATCCTGTAAGTTCACACCAAGGCACCTATAGAGCATAACCGCCGAAGAGAGCCATTAAATTAATTGTTGCAGCGGGACTTTTCACCATTGTGAGATTTCTGTGCTATTTTGAAGCTGTCATGTGCATTTTCACGCGTATAATCATGTTCCAAAATGAAAATGTTGCGAATGACGCCTCTCGAGGAATCACTGTGGTGATGTGAATGAAATCGAAAGGTCTTAACAGTCCCATCACAGACCTATATATAGATTCCAACCTGTTTAGATTAGATTAGTTTAGATTCACTTTCATTTAGCCTGTCTTACATTTACAACTAAGCTAAAACAAGTGTAACCGGACTTGTGTGAGTATAGCTTTGTTTCTTTTAGCTTTGTTTTAGATTCACCATGGCCTAGATGATTGGAAATCTTCACAGACACGTTGATCAGTGTTAAGCAGAGGATGCTGTTTTATAGGCTAAACACTGAATAATTACTTGTGACATCTGAAATGAAACAAATTCACAGAATGTCTTATGCACATCTCTTCAGCTCTGTAACTGAATAAAAGTCCCATTTTAAATAATGTAACTTAGGCTTTGCAAGTTTGACATGAGGCAAAAACCAGCCAAGCGTGAAGAACACAATTTGCCTAAGTAACTGTAGCTTATTAGTAATATTTTCTGAGCACCAACTGGGGATGTCATACAGTTTTGCCCGGAGTTTATAATGGACACGCCAATGAAGCGACAGAGAAGGGAAAAGGAGAAGGAGCAGGGAAACAGCAAATTACTTCTGCAACTTGATTTCAAATTGTGTAATTTAATCCAATAAGGATGTATGTTGTATTTAAAGCATTTAACAGTTATCATGCTGTTAAATAGAGTCTGTTAAGTCAGTGCATTATAAATTCCCAAAATGAGATTTCGGGGATAATGATGCATGTAGTCACATTTTCATTTTATGCTCTTGTTTGAAATTCAGTTCAGCTCTTTATATCTTCATACCAGAAAAAAAATAAATAAATGTATTTAGTTTTGAATAAACTGAGACACATTACAGTAGTGTAAAGGCTCATTTAGGGCATAGATTCTCAACCGGGGTCCGCAGACCCCTAGTGGTCCGTGGTGTAATTGCAAGGGGTCTGTGAAAATAAAATATCTTTTAAAAAAGATCCTATGACATTTATAGAAATAGCATTATTTTATTCAAATGTGACTGAGACACAACTGAAAGCTCATATTTGCCTCAAAGAGAGAATAAATGCCATAATGCAATTTAAAATGCAGTTTCTGCAGTTTCTATCAAATTGCACCGACACCCCCCAGATCGGGTGGGGGTTCCTCAGAGTCGATCAAAAATATGCAGGGGGTCGAGGACCCAAAAAAGGTTGAGAACCACTGATTTAGGGTACTGCGGGACATGGACGCCGTAACCTGTGCCAGTGCTAGCCACTGTACTTATGCGCTCGTCAGTCTGGCTCGCTCTGCAAAAACACCGCCCAAACGCTAGTCGTGCTGTGTCTTTTTTGCCAGTTGGGTTAATTTATGTTCCTACTTCCTGCTTCTCATTCAATAATGGCAAAGTTGACGGAAAAATCTGAAGGCAGTCTGCCATTTTGTTTTGACAGATTGCAATTCACCCCCCAGACCACTTGGTGGCGAGTGAGCATATTAATTGGTTCTTGTCTCTCTTGATTATTAGTGCAAGAGTCGGTTAAGTTTCGTTTATCTGCCGGCCGAGTGAGTGGCTGCTGACTCTCGGTTAAGCAGGGATCCACCAGTACTGGTTATGAGTCGGTTAAGTTTCGTTTCACTGCGTATTGTGCTTAAGTGAGTGAGTGCCTTAGTTTGCTAGTGGTCAAGCCGGGTAGTACATTTTGATTCTCTGCCGAGTGAGATGTAGTAGTGCCGTTTATTGATTATATATCAATCAAACGTGGTAGGACTCAACTGAGCCGGTTAAATAGACTCTAGATTCATGATTCTTGAGTCGTCTTTGATGGCCGGTTATATGAGCCGAATCTTTTTTTCTTTTTAAAAATGAATGAAAATTAAATGCTACTGAACATGTCATTGTTATCATTTTAAAACAATAACATTTACGGGTCAAAATGGATTACGACGGGATTTTCACGACCCTGTCAGTCAAAAAGACAGCCAACGAAAAAGTCTAGCGCAACCTCTGATGGCGACTGAAACTTTCGCCGAAGACGAGTCATACAAATGTTTGTATTTCCGAACCTCCTCAATTAACTTTTCCTCCATGTGTTCCATCTTGATTGATCCAAACCAATGAATTCAAAAATTGCGGAGACGGAGAAGCAGCTTTAAATACTAAAGCAAAAACGCGCTACTACCAAGCGGACCAATCGCAGCTCTTGCGGTCTGCATCCCCGCCACATGTAGTTACATTTCTGGGTAGGTTCATGACAGACTATGGCGTTAGCATCTGCGCTGCAGCTACGACATCAAATTGACGCAGAATGCTAAACTACCTATAAGCCTTGTATAGGTGTCCATTGTCTGTGATGAACCTCATGAATTCTGTAGTGCTGTGATAGCTTAAGCATCTAACTGTTTTAGGTCAAATCCTCCAGTAATAAGATCTTGATCAAGGCCGGATGCCAGCATTTCCCCCTTGTTTGCTCACTGTTGTAGAAAATAAGCACAAAGTAATTCCATCAGGTGGATTGTCACCTCTATGTGGGAATATGAGTATAGATTTTTTCCCAAAGTCTCTCGGGGACTCTGGTAAATGCACAATCATATTTTCTGTTTTCATACTTTGCCCACCATAGGGGAGGACTCCATTACTGTGTAGATGCCACAAACACAGCATTGTCAAACTTTTATAGTCATATTCACATTGCGAGAACCTTCACCGGGAAGCTTTTTAGCTGCTGTTTCTTGGCGGCCGTGAGGGGCAGGGTGTCGATATGAAATATTAACTCTGGAATACTTCACGTGGGAGTCCCGCTGAGGTGGAGTTTCTCACAGAATTCATTGATTTCAGACGTGGAGTTTATATTCTCACACCCACCGTCTCTGTCTTTACACTGTATATGTGTTTTTCAGACGTAGCAGCTCCAAAAGCGTAAATGATGTTGTTTGTTTGTGATTTTAAGTTAGCGCTAGTGGAAAGAAGCAGCACAAAGTAAAAAGGCAGTAGCTTGAAAGATCTTCAGTCTAGTTTTAGACTCGTTATAGCTTGGAAGCCAGACCAACTTCTCTGCCCACAAATTGTTTCTTTGGCAGAAAGTTGGTCTGGAACTGGCCCCCTTGGGAACTGATTATGCTCCAGCAAAAATCTGCCGGGCCAATTGTTCCAGCAGGCTTCATGTGATGATGGACAATAGAGTAACAGAGATGTAGTCATGGACGTCATTTGAGTGCCATGGAGTTGATTTTGTTCACAACACAACTGCTCTGATTGGTTGTAGGACTGTCCAATTGTATGCAGTCATACCATCGATCAGCCACAACATTAAAACCACTGACAGGAGAAGTGAAAAACATTGACCATTCTGTGGCAATGCAATGTACTGGTAAACAATTAGACCTGGCATTCATTCATGTGGATGTCGCTTAAACATGTAGCACCCACCTAGACCAGACCAGACACCCCTACCCCATAGCGATGACACTCCTTGATGGCAGCAGCCATCCCCATCAGGATGCAGCCTGACACAGGAACACGCACAAAAACGCTTTAGGAACAACTCAAAAACTGATCCCAAAATCCCAAGCTCCCAACTGTTTTGAAGGCCACAAGAGAGACCTACACAATATTAGGAAGGTGGTCATAATGTTATGCCTGATCCATGTATTATTTATGTTCTCTGCATCAGTACAAACTCACAATAATGAAATCCAAATGGCATCTCACTAGACTCATATTCTGATAATAATTGAGTCTGGCTACACCAGACTAACCCTCGAATTGATAAACTTTTTTAAACGTATTTTTATTTTTTTATTCGCCATTTCTCATTTGCATTTTTCATAAGTTAACCAACTATGAACTGTTTTCCCGATGAGAAAACCTTTATCTTCATGAGATATGTGTTTGTTATCAGTAGACCATTTTCATTCTACGTTTTAGACTCGTCAAACAGAGAAAAAACAAAAACAAAAAAACATTTCAACGACCCTGATAGACTTTTTTAACATCAGATTTTAACCTCTCACAACTGGAAACAGAAACCGCTGACTTACATGTTATCAAGGCAAACTCAATTCCCTGATGTAATGCGTTAATGTCATGAGTTACACCAGTGCTTGCCCTGTTGTGCCATGCAAAAAAATAAATAAATACAAAAAATAAATAAATAAAAACAAGTCTGTGATGAAAAAGGTGTACTGGCTGTACTTAGACCACGTCCCTAGTGGCATACCTCCATTAGTAGACTTCCATGTAGCACGCTATGTACTCTATGTACTTACTCGTGTTGTGTGTGAATTTTTACAGGGACAGGGAAGTGTTGCTTAGAACTGAACATAGTAAAATGTGCACTTACTTGAAATTACATCAACGTTTGACCAGCTGATCTGTCGAGCTACAGCTAGATGCAGCCATGGCAAATACTGATGGGTTCTACGCAACAACAGTGTAGCTGTACTGGTAGTGCTAGTGGAAGTAATAAGATTTGTATGGAGCGCCTATAGTACCTTAGCTGTACTCACTCGTCTGCTACGCTATCACTGCATCTATAGAAGGTGAGAAGTGTCCGTCATTTCACACTCATCTTTTTTCCCGTTGTGAACACACCACCCCGGTGCTCATGCACTGCATTTTCCTATATTTGTCATTGTAAATGCACTTATGTGCTTCAAATAGCCCGTTCTGAGACAAAGTGTTATTCTGGACATGACTTGAGCTGGGCTGAGACTAAAGGAGTTAGTGTCGATTTGTCCCCACATTCACCCCTCCCTACAATCGGAGGGGACGTCACCAGATTATCTGGTAATGTGAGAGTTCACAGCCTCACAGATTAAATCTGCTAGCAGACTAACTAGGGCCACCCCGATCAATATCAAACATGTTTGATATTTAATATTTAAAATCAGGAAGATTACGTCAGAGTTCCCACAATAACCAACCAAGAAAGAGGAATGGGTCTACAAGGACATGGTGCAGCTGACAGTGTTGTCAAGCAACAGTAAACATACTAATCCTTGAGGCTAACATTAGCTATTATACAACTATAGACAGATATTAAATTGACAGTTAAATCTTGTGTCTCGCTGAAGAAAACATGTGGGTGTTGACTTCATCTCCCTGACCACTTTCATTGTAAAGTTATATAGCGTTAATGCAAGGTCCTCTGCATCTCTAGCTGTTTCTCCTTTTGGTTTGTTGAGCAGTTGGCGAGCCAGTTTGCGGACGCATTACCCCATCTATCATACTGGAAGGTGGATTAGCAGATTTATCGCCGCAATCTCAGTCCACATTTTGTTTACACCCGCCCTCCTGTGAGAGTGCATTAAGTGTCCCCTGATCTGGCCGGATAGTCAATGTAATATCCTGTGGTGTGTTGTGTTATGGTTTGCAAATCGTTGTTGTAGTTTAAGATTAGAAATAATCTGTCAGGTTTCTCCTTAAGTGTGTGATGCATCCAGATTACAAAATCATGTAGGATTAAAAAAGTAGTCTGACCATTCAGCTTTTGCCATGATCAAAAAGACTAATAACTGATAAAATAATCTTATCTGGTGAAACTGATTTGAATATTTAATAACATGTAATGGAAGGATTACTTTTTTGCATTCTCGTAAATAAAAAAATACACACATGGTTAAATAGTCAACCAAATAACCGCAAACGGTGTGGTGGTTTAAGTATTTCTGCCCTGCAAAACCAAAAACAACTTGATTTCCGTCTGCGTTTCTGGTTTGGTTTTATGATTGGTAACCTGAAACGTGTACCAGATGGTTTGCCTTTAACGTCCTTGTTGACTGTTCCCTTTCGCGTGTGAGGGTACGTGTGTTGTTGCGCCCAACTCGTTCATGTGTGTCCCGCTCTCTCCACACATTTCTCTTTCCGCATTTATGGGCGAGAAAGGTTGACAACTAAGCGGTGCTGAGAGAGAGAGAGAGAGAGAGAGAGAGAGAGAGAGAGAGAGAGAGAGAGAGAGAGAGAGGTGTGGGGAGTGCGTCAAGAGATGGAAAGTAAATCGACAGCAGACAGGGGTCACTGCTTCTCGGCTGAGAGGCTGAGTTGCCGAAAAACTAAAAAAAAAGGAGAGGGCGTTTTCCAACTTGCTTTTTCCTCTGATGGCACAGTGGTCACAAAAAAAAAAAAAGTTCCATCGGTTGTTCGGTGTAATGAAGGGTTTCATGCAGTACGAGGAGTGCAGGAAGCGTCGCCGGGCTTACAAAAGCCAATGCAGCTCCAGAGATTTTCAGCACGCCGCAGATCACCAGCCATGGCCTCAATGTGTTTCCTTTCATGGAATACCTTCAGGAGTACCGTGATGTCGCTGGCATCCAGCTGGGGTTATTTACTATACCACAGGGTCACTATAAACTTTATAGCTCTGCCCCTGGGTCCTGTCAACTCTCCAGAATGATATATACTCACTAAGACATGGTTACTCCATTTCTGTCCACAGCTGCCATAACTTTATATTTGTACACAGCTGCCCTGACATGATATTACATGGGAGCATGTATGCCACTTTATACACCTTTATTTCTCCTATGGTGTGGACGCAGTGGCCTGGGAGAAGCGAAGAGGCATGATAGATGAGCTGTGTTTGACCAGCTATCTCTTCATTTGCTCCGTTCCACTGTCCTTGCCTCCTTCCTTGTCTGATTCACACACGTCTTTTCTTTCCTCTGTTTCTCTGTCATTGGCTATACCCCGCGTGCGAGACCCTGTTTGTCGATGTGAGAGCGAGCAGGGCAGCTGATACCACTCGGGAGCTGGAGATATCCTTGTCAGAATCCAGGATATTAACAAACAAGGCCTGGGAGACCGAGGTGTATTGATTGCGTTCATTCCTCTGGCGCCTTTTTTCTACCATCGCCTTCATCCACTACTGTGGACATTTAAGCTCTGTCTCAGCTCTTGTGTCTGGACCTTAGATCAAGAACAAGGCCGACACTGCAAGCAAAAAGCGCCCCGTGCTCCATCTGCTCTGGCTGGGATTCTTGCTCTGCTCCATGTGTTGGGACTGAAAAAGGCTTTTTTTTTTTTTTTTTGCCGCAGACGTGGAATGGCAGCTATCTTGCCAGTATGGATGGCAGCCTATCCTGGGCCACTTTGTTTATAGCTGGCACAATACAAGGGAACCAGCAGCTCATTTAGCCCTGGCATAAACCATCCTCTCCGAACTGTGTGACTGAGTAAGGTCACAAACCTAAAGGCTGTTGCATACTCCAGAAGAGAGAAGTTTGTTCTCGCTCCTCGGGCTGCGAGAACAAAATTATGTAATTTTGTTCTCACAGCCCTCGTTTGGGAGTTCCCGCAGCGTGTTCTTGACACATCAAAAGGGCAGAGCTTTGTGTCCGACAACTATTCTGTGATTGGTCAGAAATTGGAGTGGGTGTGGTTAATGCGGAAATGCTAGCGGCCACTCTGTGAGCTCCCAGATGCTATGATATTTGCAGTGCCCGCTAATTTCTCCTGGGTAGAGATCGGGATACTGCGTGTGGGCTCGTGCTGAATGAACGGCGTGATCCAACGTGGTCGTCAAACTGACTGGCCGACATCCGAAAATAATAAGAAAATTGCCTCTCTTCGTCTATCTCCCGCATCTCCCACAATGCTTAGCGTATGTGTCTTATACTGCAATGGGAGGGCCCTATGAGGACTTCCCCAGTGTTCAGCTCCTGAACTTCTTGTGAAGTATAAATTACCTGGCCAAAACGATTTTTTTTTTCTTGTTCTCGTGGCCCTAGGAGCAAGAACAAATTTCTCGCTTCTCGCGGATTATGTCACAAGCTTAATTAAAAGTGTTGCATATAGGTCTTGATGTCAAATACTCAAATTTATTTGAACGGCACAGTTTTGTTCTTTCTTCTTCCAACCTAAAAAAAAAAAAAAAACAACAAAAAAAATAAACAAACAAAAAACATTTCCCATACGTATGTTAGGGAAAATAAGCAAACCTGCTGTAAAGCTGAACAGGTCCCTAACAAGCCCCATCGATCCAGGACAGGTGTTTAGACTCTTCCAAACTTGCAGCAAGTGCAGAAATTGTACCGTGTGTTCAGCTAATCTGAGTTTTCTTTTTTTTTAATTGGATGCTCCGTCCCATCTGAATTGATCCTTAAACCCACCGTATACGTATCACCTGCCGACCAATGTAGCAGGTTCAGTCCTTAATTGGGAGTTTGACTTTAGGGTGCGGATCAATATTTCAAATGGAAATTATGCACTTTTTATTTATTTATTTTTCATTCAGTCATCAATTGGGGCGCTGGAAGGAATCCAAAAGCAGTTGGGTCATAGGTGGTTTCTTTTTCTGCCTCTTGCTCTAGAGTCAATTTGGTTTTTACCCTGACACTAACTGTACATGGTTGTTTATTAGAAGACTGGTTCTACTCTGAACTCTCTGTTGCACCAAGTAACTACTTATTACAAGTTATTTGTGTATTTATTGTACAGAAATTTCAGTTTATTTTTATTTATTTTTTTAGTATTTTACAGTTTGTCCTGCTTTTCTTTTGTCAGGTTGCTTTCGTTCAATAATACAAAAAGCTTAATTGAATAATCTGCTGCTTTTGAAAGTCACAAATACACGTTAAATACAACCGGGGAGAGTATTTTCTTTAACAACACAGCGTTTTAATGAGTCCTAGGATGAGTTGTTGTGCAGAGGAGAGAGGGAGGTGAATGCCAAGAAGTTAGCTGCAGCCTGAAAGGTTCTCTTTTGACCTTTAAGACTAATTTTCTAAAGAAAATATGGATGCTGCTTACTGAACATGCTTGGCAGTTTGTTTTTTTCCCCAGCATCTCAATTAGCAGCTGTATGTTGAGGCCTGCGTGTGGAACAATGCTCCTGTGCGCATCAAATGCTAATTACATTCTGACTTTTCTTTTTCCTCGCTGCGCTATTATATCTCATTTTGATGTGAACAGGTGTGCGGTGCAAGTAACATTTGGTGCTTTGAACTCATCGCTCTTTTTTTGTCTCTCTCTCTTCTTTTTCTTTCCTTACAGGCGATTCATCTCAAGTTGGTAAGTCAACATCTTTCTAAACTTTCTGCCACCTTTGCCAGTTCGTTCTCACACACTCACAATTCAGCAGGCTATAGTTATTACACCACCAATTATCCCTTTTAATTTCAGACTTAGGAAAAAAAAAAACACAAACTGCTGGATAGAAATCAGTGCTGAATTCCTTCTTTCCCTCTCTCCTGCCTTTCCCTCACTCTCTCACTTTCATTATCGATGCATTGCAGCTATTTAATCTGTGTACTGCATTACCTCCCAGCTTTTTGTTCTGTACATTGAAGGTACAGACAGAACTCTTAACTCCTCCCTTTGCGCGTCTCACCAACTTCATTGTCTTCCAATGTAAATGCTAATTTTTTAAAGTTCCATTGAACGACAAGCCAGTCTGGGAATCCAGGCGTAATTCAGTTTGAATAATGATTGCTGTTATGCTGCAGTGGCTTATCATGACCCAGGACTGAATGAGTTTTTCCCTCATTTTCAAGCTGAAGTTTGTGCAAATGATGCACCGCGATTCAGATGTATGGATTTCTGTGTAAGGCCTCAGCTGTTGTGTTCATGTGGTTATCCAGCTTTAATTCATCTGTTGATTGTTCATCTGCCTGAAGAGGTTGGACGTTCTTGTTATGTACTTGTGGTCTCGTAGTGATGACATCTCACAGTGTTCCAGTTCAGTGTACCCATCTGATATTTATGGGAAGTTCGTATCGTTTTAAAGATTCGGCTCTTTTGGCTCGACTCCCGTAGAAGAGCCGACTCTTATGGCTTCCAAATGGCTCTTCATTTAGTTTAATTCTGAGCGTTATGTTTTATCCTAATTTAGCGATTATAAATGGTTTGTGTGTTGTTAAGCATTTTTTTTTTACGCTTGCGATTGGGCCATCACAATTAAGTCCCGCCCCTGCCTGCGTGGATTCACAGGAGCCCCAACAGGAATCGACTCTTCTTGTTCGCTACAAAGAATCGTCGGCCATAGACATATATACATAGACGCCTCATTGAATGCTTGACCGTACGTCAACGTCGCCGCCATATTGGAGGTTGTAGCTCTGTCCCGCGAACCAATACGAGTCAATGGAATGAACTTTATTAAGCGTCTTCTACAAAGTACTATAAGCATTTACACATTCACACACGAACGTATATATTCAGGAAACCGATAGGAACCAAAAACAGCGTCTGTAACATTAACTACTACTAAAGTTCACTCCATTCACTCGTATTGGTTCGCGGGACAGAGCTGCCTCCTCCAATATGGCGGCGACGTTGACGTATCGCAACAACAGGCCAACCCGCTCAATGAGGCAGTATATATGTCTATGTCGTCGGCTCGTTCATGAACGACACATCACTACCATCTGAACATATATGATACAAATACCCAGGTGTGTTCTTGCCTTGCCCGTTTTAACTCAGATGCATCTGGAGGTAACGTGTGTGGACTTCTGATAGCCAGCTATCCCAGAATGCATTTCACAGCCGTCATCAAGTACACTCATATTCCATTTAAGTGACTCTACTGTGTCCTTCAGTCTGTACCTCAGAATCAAACGTGTCAAGTCTGAACTATCAAGTGCTTTCATGCAAGCGAAAGTTTATTTTGTTGTTCTGTTCTCGTCCTGTGGCCTATTACAGACTTAAAAAATAAATAAATAAATAAAACGTTATCTGTAAATATGCTGACTTGTCACAGCACACTAGCTTTCTATCAGCATATCATTTGGCATCAGTTGGGGTGGAAGACACGAGCAAGGGAGGCACTTGGACGGGAAGATGAGAGCAGCGATGGACGGACTAATGGGGTATATCAACACCTCACTCAAACTCGTAGGGAAATGAGATGCCTAGAGTTTAAAACTCTATCTCACAGCACTTTGCAGCAGCAAACTATTGCTTTAGTGATGTGTCAGTGTTATCGCTCGCCTCCTTATAATTAGCTTTGTCTCGCTGCGGTACCCACTATGCATTATGAACTTGAAATAGTAATCTACAGCACGGCAGAATGTGTAGCATGTAATGAGAAAAACATGCAGCTATTCTCACATACTGATGAGAAACAGGTTTTCAACCAATCCCGTAGTGTACATTTTCCACTCTGCCCTGTGATAATTCACGCTTGCCTCTTAATTCTTAGCATGAATAGTTATTTGAGTGTGTGTGTGTGTGTGTGTGTGCTAGTGGAGGTTTGTCCAGTGAGTGTTTGGCCCAGAAATGTGACGTTGTCTGAATACCAACGCCAGGTTTTGTCTGACTGCGGCAGCGTGGGACACTGGGTGGGGACCGGAGGTTTGGTTTTGAGACATGTTCAAGATATTGTGCTCATTTCTTACCCCCCTGCTAGACTCAAGATCCAGAGAGGGGGGGAAAGGAATTAAAACTAATTAAAATTTGATCTGGGAGGCTAGTGCAAATTGAGTTTTATCATCGTTAAAACCACGAGGCCAAGAAGAGGGGGATAAATCAGTTTTGCTTTTGAGATACAAGCTGTTTCAGGGTCATGGCTGGCATCGGTTCTGTAGACCCTATGTGAGGAAACCAGCCATCTGACGGTTTCTTGGTATATTATGAAGTATTTCCCACAGGATTTTGTGTTTTTTTTTTTTCTACTGTCTTAATAAAGGCATATAGTTATGATGCAATCCCATCTATAAAGACTAGTTATACAGCATATAAAATGTCTGCACGTGAATTTTGAGTTTGTCTTTAAACTACCGTTATAACGCAGATTTTTGGATTTAGCGACAAATAGCAGTGGCCTGTGCAGTTTATGTACAGGAAATACTAAACATAATGATTTTGAGACGTGGTGTTCTATGGACATGCATGTAAGATTAAATAAAATATCAGCAAATAAATCTAATTTATAGTAAACAGTCGACTTTCAATCCAACTTTGCTAGCTAGCGCTTATAAAGTTTAGCTAGTTAACGCTACATCTGGAGTCGTTTCCTCCAGGTTTTGACCAACTCTCTAATAATTGTTAGGGATGCACCGAAATGAAAATTCTTGGCCGAAACCGAAAAACTAAGAATTAACGAAGAATTATTACACCAACAAAATCCCACATCTTCTACGACAGAGAACGGCTGATCATCTAAGGCAGGGATTCCCAAAGTGTGGTGGGGGTGCGCGAGCTGCCTCTAGGGGGCGCGTGCGAGATGAAAAATGTGATGGCGGAGAAGAAGTTATCTTCTTCTAGGGCAACTTTGCGGAGGAGCGGGAGAGCAATAGGAAAAACAACGCAAGCACAACCTAGTTTGAGACGCGCAAAAATCTTTCCGATTTGTTATGAGACCATGGCGGAGTATTTTAGTATTAACATTGTATGGGAAACCCTGTTAGGTATCCCATATACTGTACAACCTGGTTCTGTAGCACACATTATTACCGGGCAGATCAGTGGCTCAGTAGTCCAAATGAAGTTTAATCAGTAAGCCAACAGCAGTGAATATATATATATATTTTCCCCATAAAATGTATATAAAGTGACAACTTCTGTAAGTACTTTATGAGTTATTGACTCTACAAAGTCACATTTTGCTGCAAGGCAGTCAGTAATAATCTTTTCCCGTTCAGTTTATTGGTCCAAACCTAATACAGTGCATGGTTTTTCATCAAGACTAGATGAGCTGTTCAAAATACGAGTGTAGCGCACATGCTCACACGCGCACACACAAACATCACTCCCCTGAGATTTTGTCAAAATTCTGTAAGTGCTGTTAAACCCACACGGTAGCAAATGTCACATCCATCTCCGTACCAGTCAAAGAATGCGACAGTCGGCGTTGAAAATACATTA
This sequence comes from Chelon labrosus, assembly GCF_963514085.1. Lineage (NCBI taxonomy): Eukaryota > Metazoa > Chordata > Actinopteri > Mugiliformes > Mugilidae > Chelon > Chelon labrosus. The sequence goes on from NC_140337.1 coordinate 21,248,987, forward strand.
TTTCTGGGAGTTAATATTGCTGCCTTTTTTCTTTTTTTTTTTTCTAGACGGTCCAGTTTTTCATTTCACTGCCGGGCTTATGAGGCAGGTAGTGGCAGAGATAATTGTCGTCCTTTAGATGTAGAAGCAGGGAGGCCGACTACAAGCAAAGATCCTTATCCTATTGCTGAATCTCATTCCCGGCTTCCAAAAAAAAAAAAAAAAAAAAAGACAGCCAGTGCCGGCTGGCAGAGGCAGAGACATCTCTCTGTGCACATCTCTCTGTCTGTCTCTGTCTCTCTCAAGCCTTGTTCTCAACAGATCAGATGATTAGCATCTCCCTTTTTTTTTTTCCCCCTCCCGTTCCCTTTAATGCCAACCTCAGGCTAGTCAGAGCCAGCAGAAGCCTCTTCATGCTGATGCTGCAATGGGATTGGCCTGCTTGCCGCACATGGTACGCACACACATCTACAATTTGGAGGAGAAAAATGAAGCATTCAGGCTCTGTGTTGGGCTGAAGGTGGCACTTGGTTGAGCGTATTGTTGTTCTCCATGCTCCCGGTCTATCCTCAGTAGACTAGCTTCTACAAAATGCCGTTTGTTTTATAATTCAGCCAACTAAAAAGGTTAATTATCGATATTATTATGAATTCATGTTAAACTTCTGGATCTACATCAACAGTATCGTGTCACAGTTGCGTTTACGCCGTGCCTCATTTATCCACTTCCTTCTCACTTTCCTAATTTAAGAATTCATTTCATCACCTCGATAATTAAAATGCTCCACACCGAGCGCCGTGTTCTGTTTGATTGCGGCGACCTGGCAACTTTGCCGAAAGACGAACACGGCCGACGAACGCGAAAGCCGAGACAATGAAAACACTCCATTATCCCCCGGAAATGCAACCGGTACTTAAGATATTTTCCCTGCCTGCTGATAAACAGCACAGCCCTCCGAAGAGCACAACAGAACGGGCAATCCGCGGCATAAAACCCAGAGCCTGCGGCCACATTTACATACTAGAGGAGGACAGTAATGAGATAGCTACCTGAGATAATTACTACTTAAGGCGTCCGGCTCTCATCCCCTACCACAGGGAACCAGTTTAACTCACTACAATTAAATGGCCACTCATTTGCTCCATTTATGCCATTTTATGCTCCGCTGTGTCTTAACAGAGCGGTGGCTTAAATAGCGGAAAGCTGGACCTGTAAATGTGAAGGGATGCGTGGATGGACTGGAAACGGGCGTGTAAGAGTAATACATTAAGCTCCTTGTTCTGTTTCTGATTAATGGAACACACTGGAAACATCTGTGCGCCTACTACTTTCATTTAAACGGAACAAATCACCAGTGGCATTGATAATCATTTCACATTACAACCAAGTCCTTATCTAGTTTAGCTCAATAACATGCAAAGCTGATTGAAAAATGGACATTCCCATTAAAAGAATGTTTCTCTTGTGATTTACACCGATCAGCCACAACATCAAAACCACTGAAAGTAGATAGCATCTTGTGACAATTCAGTTTTCTGCTGGGAAACTTTTGGACCTGACATTCATTCATGTAGACGTTACTTAGACATGTATCTGTGAAGGTTCTCAGTCATCCAGGTCATGGTAGACCTGGAGTGGCTTCTTCAGTTCAGAACTGAAGAAGCTACTCGGATGAGTGGTGAAACGTCTTCTCAAAAAAAACTCCACAAGTCCAGTTGCCTTTGTTGAAACTTTGTTGGATATACTTAGACATGTAGCACCCACCCAGACCAGACCAGGAACCCCCACCCCATAGCAATGACACAGGCACACACACAAAAACAGTTTAGGAACAACTCAACAAACATGAAGAACATCACAAGGTGTTGATCTGGCCTCCAAATTCACTGGATCCCAAACTGATCAAGTATCTGTGGGATGATCCACAGAGGCCCCTCCCCTCAAAGAACCCCACTAACATGTTGTTAGAAACCACAGGACACCCTCAGAAGGCCCATGTCCAGTCTCTGAGGAGTCCCAACTGTTTTGAAGGCAACAAGGGAGACCTACACAATATTAGGAAGGTGGTCATAATGTTATGTCTGATTGATGCATTGTCAGTGAATGCCTTGTTATTTTTGCATCCACCTCAGTCCTGTTACATGTTTGTTGGGTCTCGCGGATTTGAGACACGGTACATAAAGTTTTTGTTCATGTAAACTTTTCCTTCAGGAAGTGGCCGTATAGTAGCTCTTCATCAACTTCCAGATATTCAGAGCCCTGCTCGGAATGTAGGGGATCTGATCGTTAAGTGCGCTCGTTGTAAACTCAGACTGCATTCGAAGGTGGCCCGGGCCACACCGATGGACTGCCCGAGACTGAAATGTTCTTAAAAACACAACTCCACTGCGGTGAATACAGAGTCTGGCAGAGACAAGGCACATTAATGAGACTCTCTAATAATGTGTGTAGTCTGGGCGTTGACGTAACAGGAGCTGAAGTTAGTTTGTTGCTTCCAGCTGTTTGTAGGAGTGTCTGCTCCAAGTTCATTAGAGCAGCATCGCGCAGCATAAGGATCCATATGAGCGAGAGAGGTGCGAAGATGCTCTGTGGTGGTAACTTCATTAGTTCGGTTATGGATAATTATAAATTGTCACCGACGTAGAAACGGTTTCAATCAGGATCTGACGGCTAATGAGTTTTTATTTTCTATTATTTTCTTTATGATCTGGTGGGTAGTTTCGACTACTATTTGTTAAAAGTATTCATGTGATCATTAGCATATTAGCATAACGCGATACTTGCGTTGCTTGTGGTTTCTAATGCCACCAAGGGGCTGTCCACTTGTGACTAGATCACTCAAAGCACCGGACATGAATACAGCTGTCTGAATGATAGCGTGTTTGACCCTTTCTCGTAGTACATAAAACCATAAATATCCAACTCTAGTGCAACTGCGGCGTCGCTTAAAAACGCCATCATTAACGCTAATGGTAATAAATCTTGACTTGTAAAATGTTTATGTTGCTGACGGCGACTCTCTAACTGCTCTGCTGACATTCTGCCTTTTTCCTTTTTGGGATGCCGTAGTAATCCCTGACACGGCAATCACTCAAAGCTGCTGCCATTATATTTCACCCTCGTCCCATCTAAAATGAATAAATTAAACCGCGATATCTTGACTGCTGAGAAATTGCGCTGGATTGTTATAAATGATGGCGAGTTGATGGCGTGCGATCGCCGAGCTCTGGCCGTTCGTTCAGGCTGAGCCGTGTGAAACTGCACCGCAAAACTAGGAGCGGGAGGTAGAGTGCACCGCTAGATGTACATTGGTGCCAGCGTGTGAAGATTAACGGCATCCGCTTCCATTAGTCTCAGGGTAATTGTTAAGACAGCGATGAACAGTCCATAGCTCTAATCTTCAAATCAAAGAGATGTTGCGCAGACCCCCAGCGTTCAGATCTGATTTCCTTCACTTTAAAAAAATAAAAAAATAAAAAAAATAAAAATATGACTTAATCTTTCCTACTTGCTCAGAGATCACAGCTCAGTGGCTGCTTACTTCCTGTATTAACTAATTAGCCGGAATTTGATCCAAGTCCTTGAAAGACTTTTTCAATCAATGCAAGCTTTGTGGAAGTAAATATATTGATTTTATGACAGAGGTGATGTTTTTATGAGTCTGGAGATCCATTAATTTGCAGTGGGGCTCTGATATACAGCTCACTGTAGGAAAAACCCTCAGTCTACTGACAAAGTGAGAGTGGGTTTAGCAGTGTGCACACAGAGCACGGAGTGAAAGATTCTGGCAAAACCATAGACTGTATATAAATATGGATGATGCGTCCCCACTTCCTTGCATTGACCAAACTCACGCTGTTTTCCCGGGGATACGGACGGCGCCATCTTGCGACTTTGGAGCCAGAGTCTGGGCAGTACGGTCCGAGAGTGGAGCCACGATATCGATGACCCGACCACACTTCCTCTAGACTCACTTGCGTTTTCATTTAATTAATACTACGCCCTGTTCTATTTCCACTATTTACAAGGAAATGACACTTGACAATGACTGAAACCATCCTTGAAAACAAAATATTTGATGTATATTTTAGTATTTTGTTTGACCCAAGTCCCATCCACTAACATGGAGGGGGTGGAGCTTATGGCCTAAACTGCAGCCAGCCACCAGGGGGAGCTCTACTTGCTTTGGCTTCACTTTTTAGGAGCAGTTCCATCTTTACACTGTCTGTGGACAAAACAGTATACTGAGATTAAAGGTTCAAACAGAGGAACACATGTGAAGGAGGTGAGCTTGGTATACTCTATGCACACATTCACTCTTGTAAGAAACAGTGGCAGAATTGTGAGAAATCCAGCTCAGAAACATACAATTCATTTTTCCATCTGGACTTGTTTTTGCCGCTAATCCCCCTTTGTTTTAATTTGCACAAAAAACGTATTTCCTTCACATTAGATCACATGATGCCCTTTGCCATTCGCGTGGAGCTCGAGGCTGAACTTCATTACGGCGCGCTGCAGGTTCATTGCGGGTCCATTAAGTGGATTTAACTCCACGAGCGGGTTAAGAAAGAGCTAGCATTCTTGAAAAAAAATGGTGTTGGGGGCAGAGAAAAAAAGGGCAGATTAATGTGGTTATATTACGGGAGCAGCAGGGGTGTTTGCTAAGTATAGGGCTGTACCACTGCTGTAGATGGGCCTCGGTGCCCTGTAGCTCCACAGCTTAGAGAGTGCGTTCATTAACAGCCACAGCTTATTACCAACAGCTGGTGCTGGGTACAGCCCGGGGCCATCCGCATACATTATCGCACACCGTTACATATCACACCCGTGCACCTTTACTCTTCTCACTTTAACTCAGCTCGTTTTTCATATATATTGTCATGTGACTGAGCTCAGTCAGTGGCGTGCTGCAGTTGATTTCCTGCTCATAGAAGTAAAATATCTGTACTTGATGTTCTTTAAAGAGGAATTACCATTTTTTACAACATGGACCTTATTTCTGGCATACAATACGGTCATTTACTCACCCATATAACTTTGGTGTTGTGTATTTGGATGATATTTAGATCCACATATGTCCATATAGTGGAAGTGAATGGGGCACCGAAACGCAGCCTCTAAGTAACGCATTATCTGCCACGAAACTCATTACGCGGATGTAAATATCTGATGAACGACTCAAAATGACACCAAAGTTATATGGGTGAGTGAACAGTCGTATTGTATGCCAGAAATAAGGTCCAGGTTGTAAAAATGGTAATTCCCCTTTAAGGCTGCAAACACAGCACAAATCACTGTATTTGAGTTTGTTTTTTTGACATTTGTTGCCATGAGTGTTGAGGAAGTTATAAATGCATGACTGTGCATGAATCTAATCTTTAATGTAACTTTAACTGTAAAGCCCTGAAGTGCTCCCTTGCAGACAAGGGAACGACTTCTCTCTGCACACATATTCCCCACTCTGATTCTGAGCCTTTAAAACTCAATCTGGTTTTATTTTCCATGCACACACACACACACACACACACACACACACACAAATGTGTCTGTGTTGCCTCAGGGTCGTGACAGTGCGACTGTGGGTCTGAGGAGGCGATGACAGACAGGGTCACTCCTGCAGCATGCCTCTGAACTGTACACAGCAGCACTGTGCAGATATAAGTGTTCGTCTGTGACAGGGGGAGATCATGTAAGCCTAATGCAAATGTGAATTTTTTAATTGAGTCCTGTGATAATGTTGTGACTCAAGTATTAATAAGTGAAATAAAAAGAAAAGTGAGTCAAATTAAACCGTGGCAGGAGAGGCAGGGAGTTGTGACAAACAGCTTTCGGGCAGACATAAACACTGCAGCGTTATGACGAGCCGCACTAATTTTGTGGATGTTTGGCTGAGACATCTTACCTCACACATGACAGAATTCAAAATAATTTGTTGATAGGCCATAAACATATTCAGATGGGAAGCCGCCTTAGCTCCAAAACTGTATAATTAACTTGAACAAGTGTATACCTTCAAGGCTTATTTAAAGGAGAGGCTGTAATCAGTTGGAGCACTTCCACTGACATTTATAAATTACACACATACTGTATCTGTAACCCATAACTCGGATCATCAGCCATCATCAAATGCCACAATGGAATCAGAGATAAAATAGAATTAAATATACTCTCATTAACGCATTTACATGAATTTACATTTAATTATTTACCAAGTAAATAAAAGAGACACAGAAATGAGATGATAAAACAACGGGAAGCTACGGTAGTAAACAAAAAACTCAACATGCAAAAGACAACTGTTGATCAGCATATAACTAGTTTTCAACCCAAATATAGTGGCCATCATACATGTTCTCCAACACACTCGATAAGGAAAGGATTTTCACTCGGTTGCAGTCTGAAACCTCACCCCTAGATGTCACTAAATCACACACACTTGACCTTTAAGCAGACAACTTTCAAGTCTGTAAAGCGCCATACACTCCACGTGGCTATGTTTGTTTTAAAAATGTGCAGTGATACAAATAGGTAAACTATTATTGCGTCAGACAACACGACTTCTGGTAGCGCTGCTTCACAACTAGCAGAAACCAAATGTCGTCGATGCTGATGAGGCCAAAACTGCAGTTCTTCAAATGGCCACTTGATGGCTGCGCCAATCCCGATAGACCCCCATGTTACAGTGTCCAAATTTAGAGTAACTAGTAATTTCCCAATTCATTACAGATGTAAGGTGGAGGTGAATTTTTATGTAACTAGCCCATATAAATCATATTAAGGCTCGGCATGGCCACCTCAAGTGACAGGCCGGGGCTGACGCAGGTTGCTAGCTGTCTCCCCGGGTGCCACCTGCCCGTCGCAGCTCCTCTCACACTCTGCCTTTTAGTCCATTTTTGATTAACGGGTAATTAGACCGGTCAGTCTCTGCCGACATGGCGACGTACAGAGCCTCTGCACTGAACTTGTGTTAAAGCTAATGTTAAAATCTGATCCTGTCATTTTGCTACTGCACTGACGGAAATGAAAAACTACTCCTGTGACAAAAGAATTAGAAATACCGCCTAGAGCTAGCAATAAGGCGACGGTGGCGATGAAAATCTTCCCTTTCACTTTGGGTGAACTTAAGTTCTTATAGGAGGACCCAGTTGCTTACTGAGGCTGGCCGTTACGCGTACGTCTGAATTTAGCATTAATGCAGCGTATACACAGTGTACAAACTAGAGTACAAAATATCAGGTAGGAATGGTTTACTATAATCAACGAACACTGGACAGGTCGATGGGGACCGAGGCCACAGATGAATAGTATGCAGCTCAGCAGATCAGAAACACAGCTGCAGGCCGGGGGCACTCACCAGAACATGGTGGGAGGGGAGATGGAGAGGGGGACACACGGTTAATAACAAGCTATAGATAGGCGCATCACAGAAGGTCCCCCAGCAACCTAGGCCTATAGCAACGTAGCTAAAGGATAATTCAGGGTCATCCGAGCCAGCCCTAACTATAAGCTTTATCAAAAAAGGAACATTTTAAGCCTTACCTTAAAGGTAGAGAGGTTGTTATGCCTCGTGAACCCAAACTGGAAGCTGGTTCCCAAAACCTGTCTAATTTCTATCTAATAAAAATCTAAGTGTTTAATTTTCTGTTGCATGTATTAATTTGTCCTGTTGCTAATGCCATCCTTATTCCATGTTAGTATCTGACACCATGCGATCTCACCCAACCCTGTTTAATGCAGACACCGGTGCAGGCCTTTTCTCACACATTCCCCTTTTCTCCGGTCCCACAGATCCCAGTATCCCCCAGCCACTGTGTATCTGTTAGCAATAACTGCTCTGTGGTTCCCAGGCCACGGTCAGCAGCAGCCCACAGCCAGTCTGATCGATAGGGAACCCAATAGGCAGGATGAGGCCCATGAATCAACCTGTCTGAATATGAACCAGCACACATGCACACTCCTGGCAGCACACATTACTGTAGGCACCGAGCAAAAGAACTGTACGTACACAGGAGTGTATATGCACCGTAAAGAGAAATTATCCATACATAGACTAGACCCCCACTACCACTGTACACATACAAAGTATATGTTTCCTGATTAGAGTCTAAGTAAGCTGTTAATGAAGTTTTATTTTATTTTTCGTTAGTTTAGAGCCTCCCTTTAGCAATCAAACGTGCAATAAACTGACATTTAGAAATGCTGTATACATTCTGTCATGCAACACAAATGGGTTTTCAATCTTTTGTGATGGCTGCAGCTTCCATTGCACAGAATCTCATTATGTACATAATTGCAGGTTGTGTTTGCGCTACATCCTTTCAGGTAGGATACAAAATGGACATGAAATTCAATATTTATCAAAGCAAAGCCTTCACAGCTAATATAAATGGATTCCTGAAGGAACATAGTGCTGATGGCATTTTGTTTTTTTTAAAACAGCAAAGCAACCAAAAAGCTTTACCACATAATAATTGGGAAAAACATTATAGCGTGTCTAGTTTCCGTTCTATACGTCTGTAGAGTTGTCACAACTTTCTACACTTTTAAAGTACTGTGTAGCTCATCTCTATTACATTGTATGATAACACACAGTAGATCTTTAAAAAGTCTGTGCAACACCATCTCCTCAGCCAACTTTTTGTTATATTCCATCTCATAAACCAGCACAAAAGAACTCCACAGCTACCAGTACAAGAGCCAGGAGCCTAGTTGGTTTGTGTGACCGAGGCTGCGCTGCTATTTTACGAGGGACTAGCTGGCGTTGATAGGGCCCTGGTTTCCATGCTTGCGGTCTCATACAGAGTGTGAATGTTTCCTTGATGGATATTTGGATGTCAGTGGCTGGCACAGAATGTCATCACGGTCCTTTCATTTCTCTGTATCTATTATGTTTTTTTTTTCTCTCACTGGATGATTCACAGACAATAGGATGTTGCTAAAATGATGAGCCAGCTTTATGTGGGAGAAAAGAACAACAAGACATCAAAGTTTCCTTCCCTGCTGCATGTTACTGCTTCAAAAAAAAAGTGCACTTACACTCACATATAGGTGAGCACGTTCTAGTTTAAATCCTCAAAGCACAATCAAAAGAAAAACTTTTACACGCAGTAATTTTCTTTACATGCAGTAGTTCTTTTACACGCAGTCATTTTATTTACATGCTGTAATTATTTTACCTGCAGTCATTTTCTTTATACGCAGTGATTATCTTTACATGTAATCATTTTCTTTACATACAGTATTTATTTTACATTCAGTCATTTTCTTTACATTCAGTAATTATTACATGCAGTCGGTTTCTTTACATGCAGTAATTATTTTACATGCAGTCATTTTCTTTACATACAGTAATTATTACATGCAGTCGGTTTCTTTACATGCAGTAATTATTTTACATGCAGTCATTTTCTTTACATTCAGTAATTATTTTACATGCAGTCATTTTCTTTACATGCAGTTATTATTTTACTTGCAGTGACTAGCTTTACATGTAGTCATTTTCTATACATGCAGTAGTTATTTCACATGCAGGCATTTTCTTCCAGATCATATACTTACATGATGCATGAAATGAGTTCAGTAGTACTATAATCACTGCTAAGTGATGGTTACTACTTACATTAGAAAACATGTATAGAAGAATGGGAACTGTAGGTGCAAGTGAATGTATTTGAAAATAAACACTGTTAGTATGTGCATGCCACTTTTACTTGTGCGCCTGCCTTGGACTTGCAAAATAACGAGAACACACAAGAGCAAAGACACAGCTCTTTCATTAAACACCAATAACTACAGGCTTTTTACCAGTGTAAATAGTAATAAACATGTGGGTTAGTCCAAATAAAAAGCATATATCATGGTTTAACCGTTTTTTTATTTAATTGCTACAAAGATAAATTGAAGTTATTTGAAATAAATTTTATCAGCTCTTCCCTAACTCACTGAGCACCTTCCCCTTAAATCCTGCGGTGTCTTCATGGTGTAAAGCAACCGGCGAACTGGTACTCGGAGGTGATAAATGGAGGCGGCGTTAGACCCCGAGTGTTATCAGTGCTATTAAGGCCTGCAAACTAAGAAGAACACAGTATTTGCTTTGGGATAGGACAAAGCCGGGCTACGAGGCTATGGCTGATCTATTGCACAGTCACAATAGGATTTGTGTTGTAAGGCCCCGGTGAACATTGTTAGAGCAAGAGGGCCAGTAGCTGCAGGTGTGTCTGTTTATGGAGAGAGAGAGGGAGGGACAGAAATTTATGTACGTGTCCTTGTGCGGTTTGATGCGAGTCACACAAAATTTTGTGTACTTCATTGAGTGGTAGCGCGAGATGAAGCACTGTACATTTGATTGCGTTTTTACTGGGGCCGCATGTTTGCGCGCGTTTGTGATTGATAGATGTGCTTGTTAAAGGAACGCATGCGCTGTGAAACAACCGACCAATTAAATCCAATCTGTTCCAGAGGACAGATGACATCATAAAAGTGCGCTACACACACACATACTTACACACACACTTACACACACATGCAGTACTCCAGTGGAAAGGAAGGCTCTTCTGCTCACGACTTCATCTTCCACCTGTCTGTTTTCCACTCCTCCTCCTTCGGATTTACTCTTCTAACCTGTGTGTTAGCCTGCATTTGGACTAGAGTATTTCAGTGGGAGAAAAAAATCTATAATATCTTGTCAGAATGACACCAAATTAATCAGTGCTGAGTATGTTAAGCGTTCTTTGAATTAACTTTCACGCAGCTCAGTATGCAATCTGTAAAAAAAACAAAACCTCATTATGTCACATTATCTTCCCTTACATTATTTTCTTTACCTTAAAACACCCCTTCATTGAACAGGCACATCCTACTCCCACCTACTATGTAATTCGGTAACATAAACAGCCTCCAGGAAATAGCAGATCAAATCTGCTGTCATGTTTTCAAAGACAACCCCACTTCTTATCCGTCACCATTTCTGTCCTCTGTCCCCTCTCGTTCAGCATATATTCCGTTTGTAATTAACGTAGACAAGACAGTTATGCAACACCTCTCCTTTTTTTATTTTTTTATTTTTTTTTCCAGCTTGACTGTGTTCCTCCTCTGTAGACGACGTCGGGTTCTGTTGTTCTTTTTGTTTAAAACGTGTCTCTCCACGACCGCTTGATTCCTCTTGGCGCGCGGGTAACCCTCCGCGCTGCGCTGTCAACTTTAGAGCGTTCGGGAGAACAGTCAATATCCAATCCTTGCCACCCGGCGTGGCTTTAACTTTATTTCCTAAACTTCGATTTCAGGTGGAGGAGCTGCCTTTTTGTAAAGCGCCAGAGCAAAGATGTGAGCTAGTGCCCTTCCGGCAAGCCTCTTAATTTTTGTCACACATCATTGCGTTAATGATTTAGAAGCAGCGTGGCCGGGGATTTTATTTTCTACATGACAGAAGGTGAAGAAGAAACACTATTAAGAGAACAAGTATGCGCTTGTCTAGCCTGTAACGCATACACTGGCGGCATCTCTCATACCAGCACACAAAATACCAGCACATTTCCTCCTGCCTCTGTAGGTATCCTATTATTTCTTACTTTCCACCTCTTTTTTTTTTTTTTCCCCCATTCGCATGGCTTCTAATTAACACTAGCTTCTGGAGAGGAAAGCTTTATTTACCTTTTGTCACATGGGAGAGTAAGGCATATGGAGGGCTGAGGACGCTATAAAACACCAGACATGATAATTAAATTGAAATGTGCACGCGGTTAGCAAACTGCAGAGCAGCAGCAGCAGCAGCGATGGCTTGAAACACTCGCTGCTTCATGTGTGAATCAAAAAATGGGCCGCCACTCATTTTGGATGTGAGGGATGACGGTCTGCTTATGAGACATAATCCATGCTGTTGAGGAGTGACTCCGTTGACGTGTACGTCTTTATCGGCATGAGGGTATGCGAGGAGTCACAACGGAGGCTGAAGTGTGAGCTGCATGGTCTGGGCCTTGAATACATATAACACCCACCCCGAAAAATACCCCCTGCGCATCGCTCAGGAGCTTGAATTAAAGTGGATTTAAGGCTGGCGAGGGTTGGAGGAGAGTGAGGGTTTATAACTCTGATTGCCATGCCCACTACTCATAATGAGACGCATTACAGAGCTGATGTTGTAAGATTAAGGTGACTTAAGAGACATGAGCAGCCTTACAGATCAGGAGTGAGAGAGAGAGAGAGAAGAAGAGTGGAGAAAAGAGAGTAGATGCTTAGTGACAGAAGGAGGAAGAAGAGGATGAGGAGGAGGCAGGAGTGAAAAAAAAAATGCAAATGACAAAGTCAGAAAAAGGTAAAGCCAAAAAAAATAGATTGTGGATGGTGGCACTGGAGGAATGAGGGGCAAGCGAAACAAAAGCAGACAGAGGGGGGACAGTAAAACAGACAAAAGGAAATATCTGCATTCCTGTTGGCGCATGAGCACAGCAGAGGAGCTCTCGGTTATAAAAGCGTTGACAGCCCCTGACAGCGATATAGCTCCATTTTGCTCTGGCCCCATCAATGCCTTGACTGGAATTCAAAACAGGCTCGGGTGTCATGTAGAGCGCTGACAGGTGTCTGTGTCCCGTTACCGTTAGAATTGCCAATAATAATAATGGAAAAAAGAAAGGAAATCTTCCTTCCGTCCATTCCCAGCGGCACCACTTGTTTTATTTGACATTTCCACTCGTGTTGAAAGGTTTTGATATGTGCTCAGATTTGTACGGCTGCTGGACAGAAGACGCCAAATTCTGACTTCCGTCACGGCGCCTGAAAGTTAATTCCTCAAAATGTTTCAGCCTTGCTGCCCGGCCAGAAAATAAAAGCAGTTAAGCCATGTACAGGCGTCGACGGCTGTCCCGTCAGTGTGTCGCAGTGTGTGAGTGATTCCTTGCTCCGGATATAGGGTTCCCAATTGCTTAAAAAGGAACTGCCGTTTTTTACAACCTGGACCTTATTTCTGGCATAAAATACAATCGTTTACTAACCCATATAACTTTGGTGTTATTTGGTGTTGTTCGTCAGATATTTACATCCGCGTATATACATATAGTGGGAGTGACTGGGGCACCGAAACGCAGCCTCCAGTCAGGTCAGAGGTTATTAAGTCAATCTACAAACCCCGGATGATGATAACAGGTAACTCTGGACTCAACGGGGAATAGCACTAGCATATCATAACAACATTTTGGTGAAATGAACGAGTTTTGTTGCAGAAAATGCGTTATTGAGAGGCTGCGTTTCGGTGCCCCATTCACTCCCACTATATGGATATACACGGATGTTAATATCTGACGAACAGCTCCAAATAACACCAAAGTTATATGTTTTATATTGTATTTTATGCCAGAATTAAGGTCCAGGTTGTAAAAAGCAGTAGTTCCCCTTTAATGTACTGGTTTAAAAACTGGTGGATTGTGTAATATAGTGCTGCCTTTTCAAGCAGCTTTTTCGCATTGGATATTGTGTATTGGTAGCAAGTGTTTCTGGTTGTCACTGACCCAAAATTTCCTAGATTTTTTTAAAAGCAGTTTGGTGTAGCGAATGTTCATTGCCACATTTAACCAAATAGAACATTCCCATCTTCCCCATTGCTGTTACTTCCTGCAAGAAGACACTGTTCGTTGTAATACAGTTTAAGTAACTGATGTCTCCTTTTGCTTTCTCTAGAATAGAATAACGTTTACAAGTTAAAAACTAGCTATTTTTAACTAAGCACAAACAATCTATATCTTGCATTGGAAAACCCAAACACTTGGCATCCCTTTTGTACATATGCAACACTTTGTCCGCGCCACACAAACCATGAAGACGGCTGCTGTTGACCTTTACCGTGCATCGTGGCCTTAAGAATGAATTCTCTTACAAGGACACCGTGCCATCAGCGGGCAACCTTTGATAAATGGACCAAGGACTGCTCTGATTCACGGGGGCCTCGGTGACAAACAGCCCTTACCGCGTAACATGGTTTAATGGGCATTAGCGTGGACGACCTTCCGCGCGGCGCTCACAACATCTTCATCATTGTGCCGCGTGGCTGTGTGGGGTCTGTTTTTGTGTGATTATGAACGTGAGTGTTTGTTTAGGAAAGGGGTTAAAGCTATATGTTGAGGCGAGGGCGTTTGCACATGCAATGCCTCAATTTCAGTGTCTTTTCGACTGTCTCGTAGTTTTGCTCTGCGGAGACAGAAATTCTTACTCCCAGAGGTCTTTACACAATGTCCAGAATACACAAAATACACAGAATACTTTGAATTTCTTGGCAATAGATTTTGCACCATTATGTACAGTAATGTAATTGTCAGTGTCAGATGTTGTTGCAAGTAAAGCAATTGAATTCATACATGATTTATACACTGGTACTAGTGGGGCAAACAGTTCAGACTTTTTGCCCTAATAAGCATGAATGTGACCCAATATTAGGAATGATGCATTTATAGTACAATGCAACCCAATTCTGCTCCATCACTCGGGGTCATCAGGTTGGCCGTGCAGACACATTGCAGTGCTACTGAGCATATGACGCCATGTGACAAATTGTAGGAACTTTTGGAGGTGACAGCAGCTAATTTCCCTCAGAAGAGAGGTTACAACACTGCCTGCAGCAGAGTTTATGGAAATACAGTGAGACAGGAGTATGTTGTCAAAGAAGATGAAAATAACTGGAAAAAATCACGCTCTCGATTGAATATTGCAAAAGAGCACGGCGGGCCGGTCCCACGTGCCGCTGCGATTAAAGTTGCATATCGTGTTTCATCTCGTTCGGATTTCCGGCGAAATGTCGAGGCACCATAGCCACCATTAGTGTCACATAGCATCACCGCTGAAGCTAATCAGGCTACAGTGAGCAAGGTTTGACAGTTAGCTGCTCCCTATAGTGGCAGGCTGCACTTTCATTATTCACCAAGACAACATGCTCCTGCAGAGTGGGTGGTAGTCCGGGTTTTTTATGCTGCCTGCCTGTCTGTCTGTCATCCTCTCTGACAGCACATTTATAATATAGTTACAGATAACACTCAACAACTGAAACGTGTACGCAAAGTATCCAGTTTACTTTTTATTCTGAAGGACTTGAATGATGGTGCGGAGTTGAGAATTATATTTACAGTATTGCATTTTTGCATTATTCGCTTAAAGCCCAAGTTTCAAGTAAGCAAGTAAGGCTATACTTTCACCGTTCTTTCTTTCATAAACCCAAATACTACCAGAGGGTAGTAAAGATGGTAGAAAGGTAGTAAAAAGGGCAATAAAGGGTAAAGGCTGTTACATACTCCGCAAGAAGCGAGAAATGTGTTCTTGTTCTCGAGGTGGGCAAGAACAAGAACAAAGTTCGTTTTGGCTACTTCATTTATACTTCACGATAAAATCCAAGTGCCAAACTCCGGGTAAGTCCTTATAGGGCCATCCCACCGCAGTATTCATCACATGCGCTAAGCATTGTGGGAGACGAAGGAGATGGAAAGGAGTGGCACCTTTCTTATAATTTTCGGATGTCGGCCAGTCGTTTTGACGACAGTCCGTCGGATCACGGCGTTCATTCACTTCCAATTTCAGACCAATCACAGAATAGTAACCTGACACCACACAAGGGAAAAAAATAAGTTATGCCCGGTTGATGTTTCGAGGACAAGTTGCGAGAAGTCCCGAACAAGGGCTGCGAGAACAAAATGACGTCATTTTGTTTTCTCACGGAGTAACAGCCTTAAAGATGCCCCTCCAAAAAATTTTAATACTTTTAACCATATGATGTTTTCACCTTTAAACTAAGTTTCCTAGGGACAGTGGATGGCCAGAATTTCATTTGTACCAAACCTAAGGAACCAATCTCTTCAACTTCCAGATTACGCTAGCTTTATACCTTGTGAAATATCAGGAACAAGGTATACTCAGCCTTATCAACACATAATTAACTGTTGCTAGTTTATAAATGCTCCTTTTATTTATTTCTGTTGCATGTTAACATTGTAGAGAGCAATAGATAAACTACATTACCACAATGATGTCCGTGGGCACCGTTGTTTGTCTGTGGACCTGACAAGTCGCGTTATAAAAATTTTCATTAACGCTTTCATTGTGGGTTGGTGTAATAAGACATGAGTGACAACATTTTAATTAGATTTATAAAAATGTAAATAAACTGTATTGGGTTTTTTTTGTTTGCATTTGTTATTGTTTTGTTTTTTAGAGCAGCAATATCCAGACATTCAGAATTTAAGCTTGGGCGGATTAACGAAATCAGTCTTGGTTCGGGCAGTATCCTTTGCCATTTCCTTTTTACCAAAACACAACTTTTGCTTTGAAATGGTTTTTATTTATTT
This sequence comes from Chelon labrosus, assembly GCF_963514085.1. NCBI lineage: Eukaryota > Metazoa > Chordata > Actinopteri > Mugiliformes > Mugilidae > Chelon > Chelon labrosus. The sequence goes on from NC_140337.1 coordinate 21,265,282, forward strand.
AAAGCAACATTTCCATTTATTCAAAGCCCACTTCTGGGAAATGTTACATGCATCCTGCAGAGATGTAGCGGTAATGTGCGTTGGGGTGCGGATCTGAATCTATAAAAACTGTTCCCTGTGGAGGGTTTGGGAGTGGATGCTGTGACCGTGGATGCGTATCTGGGTGATGTCAGAGCGGATCTGTGCATCGCTAATGAACAGAAACGATCCCGGGGGAGGAAATCTGTTCCCAAAAAAAGACCAAATTCAGAGTCGACTACTTGTTTTTACTGTTTAAGTGTCTATTTTCTTTATTTCCCAATTAACAGCCTTGTCTCACATCAACCTTGCTTATGTTTCCGTCACAGTTTTGCGAAAACAACACATTTTAAATGGCTTTACGATGAATGGACGTCTGTTTGTCATGATGCTCCAAAAGACATAGCGTTTTGTTTTTTTTTTACTCTAAACACTCAGCCACCTCTTGGTTTCTGTGTAATCACCATCCTAAACAGGCTGTAATCAGTGTGGCTGGGGGAAAGCTGAATATGAACCCTCTGCTCTGATTGGGAATAACAACATGTCGGCCTCCCAGCTGATGGCTGGGCCACTTATGAATTCCTTTTTGTATTCCCAGAAACAGGGCGCATATAAGAGATGCTTGGCATGAGGATAGGTTTTTTACTATGAGAAATTCAGTGTGGGAATTATGAACGCACTAAAATACAAGAAAGAAATAAAATGCAGATGTCTGAGGGATTTTCAAAGAGTAAAAGATAAAAATATTGGACATCAAAATAGCAAAGAATGTGAATATTCTTAGCAGGAACCTTAATCATTCGCCAGTTTTACCTTAGTCCTCTTTATTTATTAACAAAGCTCTGACAGTAACATCAAAGCTTAAAATGCAACTATCATGTATGGTTACATAAAGAAATGCGACCAAGTCGAGGCGGGCAACCAATGAGAGAACTCCAGGCTACAGTTTTGTATTTGTCTGTTCTTTTCTTTCTCTGACAATGCCAAGGTAATGTTTGGAGAGCTGCAGATTTTGATGTGGGGTCTTTCAGTCTGTTCGCTCTCACCTTAGAGGCGGTGAGCTCATTGCTATTTCTCAGCAGGCTGTTTCTTGTAGCTGGAGGCTCTCTGGGGTTGGATTCTGTTCCATTCGGGGAGTCCTTTGTGTCCTTTATTGTTTTCAAAGTCAGCTGCAGGAGTATTTCATGTTAGTACATTTACTTGTCCTTAGGAATCACAAACATGCAGTGTAGATATTTTGATTACGTCCCGTATATCTCTATTTACTTATCTATCTGAACCACATGAGCTACTACTATAACCAGCAGAAGTGACAGATCACATTGCCCTTGTCCTTGTAGCAGACGGTTGGTCACTTTAGACCTTCCAGCCTATGGTTACTTCAACAAACCCCTTGTTACCAATGAGTGAAACAAGCAGAACTTGAAAATATCTCTAGTGTGTGGACATAGCCAACTCATCTTGCCTTTGCCGCTCTCTTGTTGAACAGAAAATACTGTCAACAGTTTGGGCACTCATCCGTGGGTTCACCAGATGATCCAAGCTTGTTATGCTGAATCTGGTGGTAGAAACCCTAGACTGTATATAAATATGGACAATGTGTCGCCACGTCCTTGCATTGACCAAATTGGTGCTATTTTCCTGGGGATATGGGCAGTTTGGTTAAGTTTGGCTGGCTCCACTAACATGGAGGGGGTGGAGCTTATGACCTATACTGCAGCCAGTCACCAGGGGGAGCTCTACTTGCTTTGGCTTCACTTTTGAGGAGCAGTTCCGCAGTTCCATCTTTATACTGTCTATGGTAGAACCCAAAGTTGTGGACGGTGTTTCCTTGCTGTAAACCTTTGGGGGAATCCTTTGTGTTTGCATGTCAATCAACTGTATTAGTTCAATTGGTCATTGCCTCACAGTTGAGAGAGTTAGTTCAACACTCAATTTAAGTGGCCAAAGGTTGTTTCAATCATTACCAATGCAACTTGCTGAATTTCATTGACATTCAGTGGTCTCTGGTCATACATCATACATTGTTCCTCGTGTTCCTCATGTCTAGGGCTTGTCAGTCAGTCTTTATTAGCAACCAGTATTTCATTTATTTTATATAATCTATAAAAAAGTAAATTTTCAAAATTCATATAATTCAATTTTACCTCGAGCCCAGAACTCAAACCAAAATAGAGTTTGCAATACTGCCTAATTCAATTTTGTCTGTAGCCATCTCAGCACCCCTTTAAATTTCTCTTTGAAACTTATTCATGGCCTAGACTCAAAATGGTTATTGACTAGTGTTCTCAGTCTCATTCCTTTGGGGTCATTCACACCAAGGCCACCTCAGATGTAGTCCATCATTGTCGTCCACACAAAAAAAAACCTCCACCGTGTTTGATGCCGCATTACAAGTGCTGCGGCTCACTGTCTCAAGGCTTTTAATTGTGTTGGCCGCATGCTTTTTTTTTTTCGTGCAACAGGGCTTCTGACAATACAGCTCTGATTGTGGTTTTGGACAAACAATAGCGCTGTGATTTGAGCCACTTGGCCAGTGATTGCTACCAGAGCAGACTTTCTGACTTCTGGCAGGGGAAGACGTCAACATCCTCCTCATGAGCCACTCCATATTGAGGTTGGTTGTGTTTATCTGTGGGTGGCTGGCTCTTAAATTATTTTTTTTATTTTTTTCTCACACTCTCTGCCTGTTCAGTTTTTCTTTCCAGAAAAAGCCTTAGCCACAACTTTAATAATTATGATCCACGCAGAGTCTGAAATACAGGTGCACAGGCTCCATTTGCCTCTCTGCTTGCTGTTATCTACATATGTAATTTTGATTCCAAGGTTTTAATGACAGTGCTGCTGTAACTTATTGATGGATCACACATACACCGATCAGGCATAACATTATGACCACCATCCTAATATGGTGTAGGTCTCCGTTGTCGACTCCAAACCAGTTGTGACTCATCAGAGATTGGACATGGGCCTTCCGAGGGTGTCCTGTAGCGTCTGGCAGTGTTGTTAGTGTTGGTTGAGGGGTGGGGCCTCTGTGGATCATCCCACAGATACTTGATCAGTTTGGGATCTAGTGAATTTGGAGGCCAGGTCAACACCTTGTGCTGTTCTTCGTGATTTTTTGGAGCTGTTCCTAAACTATTTTTGTGTGTGTGCTACGGGGTGGGGGTGCCTCGTCTGGTCTAGGTGGGTGGTACAAAATGGTCATAATGTTATGCCTGATCAGTGCAGGTTGTGATTACATGTTGCTTGGAAAGTGAGTGCAGCTTTAGACTTGAGACAACACAGAGATTAGAAAAGTTTTAAAAGAAAGTAATCTCAGCACCTGACACACAAAATGCAGAGTCACCGGAATTTGATCAACACTCGTTTTCAGCCCCTGCAGAATCTATTATGCTCAATTTGCATCTTAAATTAAATTTTTTGGAAGCTCATACAACACTAAACATGCACTTTGTTGAGGTCACAGTGAATGACGGGGGCGTTTGATGGGGGGTTAAAGGAAGCCGACAGATGAAACACAGCCGGGATTAAAAGCCCGCTATCTGGTCATTGCCCGCCACTCTGCACTGATACCACCTGCAGCAGGTGGTGCGACCCAAACACTTGATACGCGCTTAGGCAGACAGAGTGATAGATGACTGTTGGCCCTCTTTGTCACAATGAGAACAGGCCAGTATGAATACACAGGCTCGCAAATGGCATCCCATCAGGGACGTGATGCCCTGCCTCACACCTAACAGCTGCCCCTTTGGCTCGCCGTCTCCCCCTGCTCAGCGGTCTCATTTCTAGCCATTTCTAATCTGTTCGGCTCTATTAGTGGAAGATGGGGTTGTGGTCGAGAGTTAAAACCGTCGAGTCCATAACAAAGACTCTCTCAGTGTCGCCATTGATTTGCTGAGGCCCGACCCATTTGATCTCAATATGTGTTTTCTTGTGTCCTCGTTCTCGCGGCATAAACAAAGGCATTCCATCAGATTGGACGCAGAATCTGAGCCGGAGAACACAAAGCGTTTACGCAGGCGTCGGTGCGCTCATGCATTGTCGCGAGCCTGCATGTGTTGAAGTCTCCAGACTAATGAGGCTTCGCTCCGAGCTTTGCCGATATCAAAACACACCGAGACTCTGCGAGACTGATGCATTTGATGGATCTGCTCAGCTGCCTTGCCAGCTTTCAGGCAATACAGGTACCTGGGAACAGACGCAGGAAATGAATATTCAAATCACGTCCGTTGTTATCATCACAGCCGTGTTTTACTCCATTTCATCTTTCTTTCAACACACCTTCTCTAAAAGCAATCTTAGTTTTTATTCTATATATGGAGGGTTTGTTTCTGAATTATACGGTGTTCTGTTGTTAGGAAGTAGCAGATAAAGAGGAAAAAGACACTGCTTTGTTCAGCAGGAGTGATTAACAAAGGCAGTTTAATTAAAGTTGGACATTTGGTCAGTGAAAAGAAGAGATTTATCATCCTCATCAATTAGCTGGCAGAGGCAACGGCGGCATAGAACAGACCAGGGATGTGTGGACTTCAATTGCTCCACAGAACTTTCTGTAGAACAGCAATCTGGCAAAAACTAATCCATTTTTTTTAAATACTCCTTTTATTGTATTTTTTTTTAACTGGCCTGTTAAGTTTAAGGTCAACTTACATCCCTGGAAATATGTGAGATCAGCAAGATTTTACTGATGATTTTATTATTACGAAATTTGTATAATGAATAATCGTGATTTTAAGTTTCTTCTGCTTCTCAGATTCATAACCAAGTTGATCAACCAAGTTCTTATTGAAAGAAGCATATTGGCTGGGCTTTGAAGCTGAACTTGCCATTTACTAATTTCTTCATCCACTTCTGTTTGTTGTGTTTGCTTTTTACTACGGCAGCACTTTCGAATCTGCTTGCTTTCCACAGCGTCGCTGCATCCTCATTTCCTGATTTTGTGTTGGCATGTTATTATTGTGTTAACATTGACAGCCCTAATGACAAAGATTATTTCCAGAAACTGCATGCACATTTGAGCTCCTCTCTCCTTCATTTACGCCAGAAGTGATTCAGACAATACTCTTTCTTGGTCACTGTGCTCTTTTTGTGTTATTATACTTGAGCTACTGCAGCCCAATCATGCAGTAGATTCTTCCAAGATACAGCTTTTGTATTTGCCACAAAAAAAAACGAAACAAACAAAAAAAAACCCTCAGGCAATTATTTGATAAAATACTAAAAACCCAACCTGGCAAGCATCAGGAATTCATGAAGAAAAATGGCACCACAAAATGTGTATTATGGATGGGGTTAAGTGCCTGATAAAACTGCAGGTAGGAAGCTTGTGTGGGTGGACAGGTGGATAAGGAGAGGAGAGCAGTGAATAGACAGAGGAGAGGTGATGTGGCAGCATTGTGTTGGAGGTGGAGGAGGAGGAGGAGATGGCAAACGGCTGAAGCAGCTTTCTTCTCTTGTCAGGGAGGAGGGGAGTAGGGCAGGAAAGGGCTGGGGAGGCCAGGAGAGCATACTCACTCTATGATTCAATTAACTCATGCAAGAAACAGGGGTGTTGTTGTTTGGCTATAGATACTGAACGTGTCTCTATTATGACAAATTGTATTAAGCCTTAGCTTAGCATGACCGTATTTAACGTAAACCTGTATTCAACTCAAATTACTGTGATTTTGCAGAGTACAACTTTAGCTGGATGCTATTATTAGCCTAAAGAAAAACTTATGGTCATTACATTACACGCTTTTTCATCTCATTGGAAGTTAAATATAATATATTAAAACAAGGGGTGATAACGGTTGGATTTGCCACAGTACTGCATGAGATCAGCATTAATGTACGTGTACTTATTTCTGTATGGGTGACAATCTGTGTACAGTATACACCAGATACTGTACACTTTCAAGACACTGCAAGTGACAATTGATTGATCTTGTCTTAGCGTAGCTTAACTTAAAAGGGAACTACCGTTTTTTACAACCTGGACCTTATTTCTAGCATAAAATACGATCGTTTACTCATCCATATAACTTTGGTGTCATTTGTAGTCTTTCGAACCATATTTAGATCCGCGTATATCCATATAGTGGGAGTGAATGGGGCACCGAAACGCAGCCTCTAAATAACCCATTATCTGACGCGAAACTCGTTCATTTCACCAATATTTTGTTATGATACACTAGTGATATTCCCCGTTGAGTCCGGAGTTACCTGTTATCATCATCCGGGGTCTGCAGATTGACCTACTAACCTCTGACCTGGATGATGTTATCTCTGAGCACAAATCACATCATCTTAGCTTATAAGTGCTGAACAATTAATCGATTACAAATCTAGATTGTAATCTGAAACAATGCAATTACCAAATTATAAAAGATGCTATTTAGAATAAGCCAGTCTAGTGTGTCTGACCCAGGTTTTAATCATTTATTGAATATGGTTGCAGTATTTGTAATAAATACATGTTGAGAACTGATCTTATCCATAGAATAGAATAGATGGTGTTTAATACTGATGGTATCCCATGTAGTTATATTCATAACCTTCATTACACAATGAAAACTGAACTGAAGCTTGACTTTATGTAATTATAATATCGCAAACCAAATTGCAGTATCTGTCAGAAAAGGAAAAGAAAAAATGGGCAATTACCTATTTTCTCCAAATGGTTCGACCCTAATCTGTACAGAGAAATACAGCTCATTAAGTGGGCATTACCCTGCTCTACATGTTTGTGAATTAGCTCACAACCGTCCCTGTACTGTGCATTTAATTACTCTACTTACTGCCCAAGTTTGCCCGTGTGCAGCTGTTTTTGGATCCACACACACACACTAAACTCAAACATCTGAATTTACTACCTATTGTGCATTAATGATCTGCCAAATGAAGTTGTCTGGAGAAATGCATTCAAACAGATTTATATGAATGCAGCCAACGTTATCCAGCCTGGAGCAGAAAACTGAAATGTAGTTTTTTTTTTTTTTTTTTTGCTCTCTTTACAAGTGTAATGAAAGGCCAAAATGAGGCTGCCTCTTTTGTATGACCCAGAAGAAATAAGCAGCCTAATGCAGGATGCATAGAGAACTTCGCCATGGCTGTCACTGCGCATCTGCATGGTGGGGATTCAGAAATATAGCTCTGGCATCCGGCATGAACTCAGGAATAGGATGATTTTTTTATAGGAGTAGTGAGAATGCAATGTTGAAGACTCCCTACATCTTTTTTGTATTGCCTAAGGCCAAGCTCATGTACTCATCCAGCCAGACGGAGCTGATGAAAAGAAAAAAAAGAGAGAGAGAGAGGGAGAGACTATGTTTGGAGTCTCTCTGGCTTGATTTGATTAGGTTGTTCTCCGTGGCAAATTTTATCCCCAGTGTTTTAGGACGGCTCTCAGGGGTAAGTGTTGATTGCATTGATGATGTATTTTTATTCATGAACTTTGGCTCCTTGGCGTTGCACCTATTATTACCTTTCTCAACAGGAACAGAAGGGAAGCAGTGGTCCTGACAAGCCTCAGAAGTTGTTTTGAAGAACGTTATTCTAACATTTATAGACCTTTTGACTTGTCACAGTCGTGAGACCACAGATGTCTTAATCGCGTCTGCGTCCCACTTAGGGCAGGTCCCGCTTTTGTGCATCGGCGTCCCCTGTCATCGTTCACATGGACACTTAATTGAACTGAGCCATCATTAACACACTTGGGCAAATCTCAAAAGCTCTGCTGTGGAATAGGCTAATTGTTTACTTAATGGGATAAGGTGCCACTTTTGAACATAGACTGTATATAAATATGGACGATGCATCCCCACTTCCTTGCACTGGCCAAACTGGCCAACTTGCGATTTTGGGGCCAGAATCTGATCAGCACAGTCCGAGAGTGGAGCCACGTGGAGCCGCGATATCGATGCCCCGCCCCACACTTCCTCCAGACTCACTCGCGTTTTCGTTTAGCTAATACTGCGCTCTGCTCTACCTCCACCAGTTACATGGAAATGTTGGATTATACACTGTACTTGTTTTTTAATAATTTTTTTTTGTTTTGTTTTTTACAACTCTCACGGTCTCACGGATCTGCTTTGCGGAGCTGGTAGTCGCCATTGTGTCACATTCTGTTCCTATAGCGTCAAATAACTGTTGACACAAAAATTGACACTTGAGTATACATCAACTACCTAAAATGACAGAAACCATCCTTGAAAAAAATTATTTGACGTGTATTTTAGTGTTTTAGTGTTTAGTCCCATCCACTAACATGGAGGAGGCGGAGCTTATGACCTGTACTGCAGCCAGCCACCAGGGGGAGCTCTACTTGCTTTGGATTCACTTTTAAGGAGCTGTTCCGCTGTCCATCTTTATACAGTCTATGCTTTTGCCAAGGCTGTATTTATGTTTATTGTAACTAAGTATTTTATCATTTCTTTGCTTTTTGTTGTCACGTAGAAAGACCCCCTTCTCCTGTCGTTGTTCTTGTACTGATGCACCAACACAGTATGTAGTAATCTAACTGTACTATAAGCATCCACTGCTCCCTGCATCAAATAGCATTGCTGTGCTATGCTGAATCGCAGTATACAGAAGCTGTTAAGCTCCAAGTGAAAGTTTTAGAGTGTGAATGTGAACAGTCATTCAGTTGTTTGCCTCTGTGCTGTTTGTGTTGGCATAATACACAGATTTGCTAAACGGTAACCGAGCCGTCTTTTTTTTCCCTCTTGCTAGCAAAAAAACATTAAGCAAAGTTGACCACAGCTTTAATGAGAAAGTCTCTGTCATACCGGCTTTCGGCAATCAACATTAATTCCGCACATAATTTTAATTGTGGCCAAAATAGAACTTGGCTGCTGTTGAGTTTTTCCTTCTTTCTTCAAGCCACGGTCTGTTCTCAGCCAGAGATTTTTCACAAGGTAAAGAAAAAACATCACTCTGCATACATCTGCCGGTGTGATTTGATAGTGGTAGCTATTCCAAGAGAGCCACATTCCTGCATTGAAACTATCATCCATATATTCATATTTTTGTATCATTTAATCTGATTAAGTTGTTTATTTTTGGCCTTTTATTTGATAGTTGATAGCTGAGAGAGACTGGAAGCAATAAGGCGAGAAACAGGGGATGACATGATTAAAAGAAAGGTTAAAAGATAGATAGATTTAGATGTCCCTGCTTAAGGACCCTGCTTAACTTCTCCTTAAGTTTTCCTTTGATGTGACTGAAAATGCGGCTGTTCTCCTGAGCTTCAGTTAACTTTGCCCAGAGCGAGCTTAACTCCCTAAGCTTTGTTTGCCCCAGCGGCGGCGACACCGCGATGACACCGCCGCGACTTCAAGACGGAGTTCAGCCCTATTGTCACAGCTGTCACCTTTTTTTTTTTTCTTTTCATCCCACGTGAATCTGCAGGCCTTCACCTGTTACAGTTCAATATCTGTTGCACACAGTCTCACCTCATACAAAGCTGTAGTTTCTAACAAGACTATATTTCACATCCATCCATTATCTTTACTTGATTTATCCTGTAGAGGGTCATGAATGCTGGAGCGTGTCCCCAGCAATATTTGGCAAACTCCAAGGTACACCAGCTCCATCACGGAGCTAATGGAGACAGACAGCCATTCGTGTTAGGCGACAGACGTAACCACTGCGCCTTATTAAATATGCATACAGGGTATTATTGATTCACACTGGCCACCTCTTCTCTCCTCTTCTCACTTTACGCGATGGTGTGTGACAATTGCTGTTTCTCCGGCGCTTCGGTTAGAAGTCGAAAAGGAGGCTCTGCTGAGACCGATTTAATTGTATGGAGATTTCCTCAGCAAACCTGGCAACGAGAGGGAATAAAGGAAGTAAATTAAGTAAAAAAAAACAAAACGCTGATCCACCGTCTTTGTTTTAAGGTCCGGTCTCTGAAGTTGAGGCCCGTAATGGTGTTTCGCTCGCCAACTGCGCATGAGGAAATAACATTTCATCAGCAGTGATCATTAGTCTTTTCAGAGCCTATAATGTTGACTGCAGAAAAGAAAAAAGAAAATTAAAAAAAGAGATAGTCTAGGGGGAGATCGGATATTATTGCAGGATACCACAGGTGGTCTGACTCTGCAGGACCTGGTCTTGGATCGGCATCCAGTCTTAGGCACTGCCAAGCACTGGTCTGTAATCACATTATATCCACGCTGCATAATAAAGGCCAAAGCCTGAAGCTACTGCTATGGTCTAATTTACCTTTTTTTTTTATGGATTTGTGTGTATGCATGCATGATTGAGCATGTGATGAATTACATGCACCAGAGTGAAGAAACTATAGGGCTTCTAGAAAGAGAGAGAGAGAGAGAGCACAGCTGGGGGTTGGACTCAAAAATCCATATGTTTTAGATATTTAACTTATAAGTCAATAAAAAAAAAAAATAAATAAATAGATGCTTCTGGGCCTCCTATCTGCAGTCTACCTTTCTGCATGTGCTCCTGTTTTTTTTTCAAAACCTCTTCATCGCCCTCCATGTCAGCCCATTCAGCTCATTAGGGCTAAGGGCACGTCTTGACTCCGCCATCGTCATGGCAACACTAGAATTAAACTACTCGGGGGCATCTCTGGCTATTTCGGCGCCTTCCGCCTCCCAGGCACTTAGGAAATCATGTGGAATATGTGTGTTTTTTATTGTGTGTGCAAAAGCAATGCCCGCGTGTGAGTGACAAGCTAGCTCCCATGGAGAAGGCTGTATGTATGCAGGACGTGCACGCGCGGTACACAATTTAGCATATACCTAGCTGTAGATGAGGCTTCCTATAGGATCCGAATTGCCGTGACCTGTGCGTGCCCCCCCCCCCCGGATCCACTTATTTTCGCCTTGAAACCCTAATAAAAGTTGTCTGGCTGCAGCGGTAGCCAAAGCCACTTATCGCATGATTGGATGAAAGCGGAGTGGAGCAGCAATCTGTATGCACAGAAACACTCTAACTGTCACGGGGTGGGCTAACCCGGGAGATTAAGAACCTGCAGAGGCTTCAGCGTCGGGACGAGATCATGTTTTGGTCCTAGTGATCAGCACTAGCTGCCACGTGACGGCGTGATAAACCTGCCCCGCGTCTCGGTAGATTTAAATACCCCGTTGCGCTCGCCTCGCTTTTAAACGGCCGCCGCTACTTTGAAAGATGCACTTTCAATTGCTCGCGATATATCTTGGTTAGGGAAAGCAGAGCGAGGGAGGTAGGTGATATACAGCAATATATATATAACGAAAGGCTGTTAAAGACATCCTGAGTACACCTGTAATACCAAAATGTCTGCGGCCCACACTGACTCATTCAACTTTTCTTGCTCCTGAACGTCACATCACCAGAGGCAGTTTTTTCGCGCGGGGGGTCTGTTCGCCATACTGCATTGATTTTACGTCCCCTTTTGCTCTGTAATTTACGTCTTTGATTTGTCTGTTTGTCAGCACGCTGGCGCTGTTGTAAGGCAATATTCTCAGTGTGGACGTTTTGAACCAACTTGGCTTTTACAGCGTGATTGCCTGTATTACTCAACCTGCTTTACTGGCCTTCCTCCAGGCTCCTCATGGGGGAGAGATGACGTTGGATCTAATGACATATGTCTTTGTTTTCTTTTTATATATATCTCTTCGGGGCAATGCATACGATAACACTGATTTGGGTTTTTTGAACAAAACAACAAGCGCGAGAATGGATTTCTCCTTCAAATTAAGGCGCTCTTCTGCGCTTATAATGGCGGATTTGCCTCGCGACGGCCCTCTGGGATCCTTTTAAGCAAGCCTTATCCGCGTATTCCTTATAGGCTCTGCTTCGTTGTCACAAATAGGATTCGGCGTCCACTAGACGAGCACTAATCCGGGTCAGCCGTATGTAGCTTTCTACTCGTATCCAGACTTACAGGTGTTGTTAGCGTCTTGTTTTAACTCCACTTGTTTTCTTTCCAGTTCAATTAGTTGGGAGGAAGTAAACTAAAAAGTAGTATGGCAACCAGTGAATCTGGGCTGCTAGAATACATCTATAATTGGTTGTATTGGTTCGGGCATTGCGTTCAAGCAAAATTGGCTCACAGCTTCGCGTCTGAACCTTTTTGCACTTGATGCTAACGAAACGCACGGTTCAACAGAAATTTAAGGTGTGGATGATGAAAACGAACAGGGATCTCTGCAAGGCGACGGAACGCGGAGGGGGCGGGGGAGGCCTCGCAGTCGGGGGAACATAATGGATCTGAACTTCATCAGCAATCAGCATTAATGTTGATGTTGCTGTGTTTATTCAAATTAATCATCAAGGACAGGGCACCCTCCTCCCCATGCCAGAAGAGCTCGGAATTTGTCTCTGCAGAGCCGTGCCAGGGAAATTGATGATGAATTACTCCGTTTATCGAGTCGCCCCCATTAACAAGCCCGCTGACGGCCGCCGTCTCCTTCCCAGAAGATGTTTTCCTTGGCTTCGGCGGATGGCAATTTGGATCCCGTTGATATTTTCCTCCCCTTCCCCGCGTTTGTCGTCTGAGTGAAAAGTCAAACTGCACCAAGCTCCAGTAGTAATGGCTAGGTGTGATGCCGAACCCTAATGCATTTTACTTAACATCTCACTGGTTAGATAAGTGGATGAGTTTCGGCGGAAGGAGCAGTTATACAAAGTAAGGAAGGAAGAGTGCGCATAAATCCCTGGGTATCTTCTCTGGCAGCTGAGGGTAAACACAGATTAATGTTGTTCGACCGATACATCAGAGAGGATGTCTGCTTAGATAAACAAGATGTACTCAGGATACGGCGGCTCTGTTCAGTTGAAGTTTTTCGAGGGATAATTCAAAGTTTGTCTCTGGGAGAAATCACTGATCGCAAAATCACAATGATGAATGCTAACAATAAGGAGAAATCTACCCGAATACAAAAACGCTTCGGCAGAACTGGGCATTTGTCAGGCTCTGAAGTGCCAATAAATAACCATTAAAAGCTCGAACCGCTAAGAAAAAGTGTTTCGATAAAGTACCTTTGGCTTAACTGAACAAAGGTAAAGTAATTTGGCTTAGTTCAGCAAAGATGGGTTCAACTTGTCAGGCTATAGATTGAAACCAAATGAAAAACAGTGGAGATTCATTAACCGCCGAGCTTCCTTTGGAGACGAATGGCCGAGAATTTCAAAAAAACGAGGCGCAGAAAGTAAAAGAAGCAATCAGATGAAAGGGTGAAGAAAAGCTTGTGGCGGAGGAAAAATAGCAAGATATCGGAGAGCACATTTCTTGTGTAGGCCATTCGTCATATGCAGCTGGAATAGGAGGAGGGAGGAGGAGGGGAGAATGGATGGAGGTGCGAAAGGAGAGGCCGGAGAGAGGTGCAGGCTGGAGAGTGATGAACAGTTGGCCCATCCCATCAAGGATGCCTTCTAACCTGTGCTACAAAAAGGGGCATCCATCACGCAGGCAGGCGGCGGTGCTTTACACAAATGCACGGGCGTAGAAACACACCGCTCACATGCTGGGCTCGCTCTCTCAAAGGGCACAGTGATCACAGCCAGAGACGACTGAGCATCCCCCAGCAGACTCTATTACACCGTGGAGATGTTCCACTGCACTGTTTTTATGGTGCCATTAGATGCGGGAATGTGATGACTTCCATGTACTTTTTTTTCTTTTTTTTTTCTTTTTGTGTTGTTGTTTTTTTCTTTACTCTATTTATGGTTCTTTAATTACTAATTCTTAAATCTTGGTTTAAAAATGACTTTTATTGCGTGGTGCCATTTGTTTAATGATGCAAAGTCGAGTACCGTGATAAAATGATGGGCAATCTTGGCGTGCGGCAGTGGCTATTTGTTGGTTATGAGGTACAACAAGTGCACCCATTTCTGCCTGTCCAATTTTCGCTGTCCATTCCCTTAATGATAAAAGGACATGCCAAAACATTAGGTACACTAGCAGAAACAAATGCATTCTGATATAACGGGGCTAAATCCCTAGCTTGGCCTAGCCAGACTAAAAAGCCTCTGCACGCAAATTAGTCCTACAACCAATCACAGCCAATTTCCTGTACAACTCCACGGTACCCAGATGACAAGTATGACTACACCTCTGATACTCTTCTGTCCAAAGCCCGCCCAAATGATTTGATTAGCCTTGCAGATCTTTGCTGGAGCGTAATCAGTTCCCAATGGAGATGGTTCCAGAGCAACTTGGCTTCCAGGCTACTAAAATTAAACACAAAGGTGTTTTTGTTTTAGCTTAGCCCACTAATTAAAATGTTGCTGTCAAAATAATAGAACCATGTGCAGGTACAAAACAATACAATTCAGTTGTACAAAGAACGACAGCATCCAGAAGGAAAACACAGTTGTATGTAAACTAATGTTTTATACTGTAGCCTTCATGAAGATACGATTTAGTGCAGGATTGTTATATTTGTATTAGGGGTGGGACTGATTAAAAAAAAAAATCTAATTATTTAGAGGTTTTGTGATTAATTAATCTCGATTAATCGCATAACAATAGTTGCCCCAAAAAGCAACATTTTTTAATTTAAATGGATTTTTGTGGACGACTGAATCAAATAATAGACACAGACATGAATATTGTAAACTCAAGCTCTTTTAAAGTCTGGAATTTGCATTTAATTGCATTTCAATTCAAAACAGTAGAAAAAGAAAGAAAATATCCATATCCAAAACTGAACAGACCCAAAGTTAAAGTGCCACTGTAAGTATTTTAAGTACTTTTTCAGAACAGTATTGACTTAAATGGTTAAAAAAAAAAAAAAAAAAAAAGTTTGGGTTGCCGACACGTCTTGTCCGTACTCATGGTACCGTAGGGTTGAAGTGCTTTGGTGGTATGCTAACTTTTTTTTTGCAAAATTTGCACAAAACCCCACTAGGTAGAGGTAGTTTTTTTTAAAATAAAATTTGCCTTTCCTCAGTCCTAGCAATGTGCTTTCATCCGATTCCTCCATTTTGGAGAAATCGACCTCCGACGTGTGCATCAGTGTAATCGGTGTACCAGGAAATTGTGCACTGACAAAAGTTCCGGTTGTTTGGAATGCAAACTGCGATTAAATGCGTTAATTTTTTTTTAACGCGTTAATTTTTTGTAATTAATTAATCGTAATGAACGTGTTAAAGTCCCACCCCTAATTTGTATGCATTCATTTTCACCATTTCATTTTCTTGTGATTATTATTATTATTATGAAATAGAAGATGTGGTTTGAGGATAGCATACTTGGATAGTGTATGCTCTCATGCTCTCATGCTCTGATGTGAATGCTTGCGATTTCTGTTTCAGTACCGAGAGTGTCTTATCCTTGGAGGCAACACCTTTGTTTTCCGCGTACTGCAGGGCAAGCATTTATCTGAGCCGCCCTGACACTCACACAGCTGTGTGTCAAATGAGCCGCATGTGTGAGCCGTACGTGACACAAAAAGAAAAAAAAAAGGAGAGGGGGGGAAATAAGTGTGTTTCGCACTCGTCTGTGTGGGTGAGGGAGTTTGCGCACGTTCAGACCGAGGCCTGTTCATCTGTTTCCTCCACGGTCGGCCTATTTACGATACGGGGGACACAAGTGTCGCTCCCGGCTCAGCAGATGTTGGTGCTAACGCCGCTCGACTGTTCACTCTTAATCATGGTGGCTCACGTCAGACACCCTGCTGCCGCTGCAGTTATGGATTAGTCTCTTCCAGCTATTGACTTCTGGTGAAGCTGCAGGCTGGGGAGAGACTGATAAAAGACACCGGAGAGTGTGTGTGTGGCATGCCACGGCTCCGGCTGTGGTTTTTATTGACTACCTGGCCTAATCAACAGTCGGAGCCGAAGGGAGAGCTTGTTAGCGGCCATGTACTGCTTAGATGCCTGCATGATGTAGGAGCGTTGGTTGTGGGATGGATGGGAGGTGGGTGTGTTTAATGTCAGCGTGAGTTCAAGAAGATAAAAGCAAGGGCAGGATCATCAAGATTCAGGCACACACTTGTCATACCTGCGGCATCTATGAATACATATTTAGAAAATCAGATCTGAACCAAGTTGTGGATTCAGACATTCTATATATCTAAACTCTGACTTTATTTGGTTATTATTCTAAATGATTCCATGTAGCATTGTCTGAAACACAGTGGACAAAAGCTGGACATCATGCTGTGCGATTGCGTCGTTGTAGCGCCAATTTCATGGTAAGGTTTGCCCAACACAATAATTAGAATTGGATTCCTTTGAGTGAACATTATTTACAAACCGATGGAGACAGAAGCTGTAATTATGCGTAATGAGTTCAAAATGTAATGGATAGTACTGTTATGGAAGCAACTGTGGGCAAGCGTCAATACAGAGATAATAACCGGCACCATTTACACACATTTATGTATTTTTCTTTAATGGGATGTCTAGCCTGACTCGTATCACATGGCAAAATAAATAATCTAATTCATACACTTTCCACTTTTTTTTTTATTGTTTGGTTCGGCCACTTTCTTCTATGACTTCCCAATTTCCGAGTTAGAAACACTGCCCACTATGGTTTCACTGTATAGATCAGGGGTGTAAAACTCATTTTAGTTCAGGGGCCACATACAGCCCAATTTGATCCCAAGTGGGCCAAGACCAGTAGCACAATAACAACCTCTAAATAACAACAACTCCATTTTTGTTTTCCCTTGTTTCAGTGCAAAGAAGTACATTGTTAAAATGTTCACATTTAAGCCCTTGACGCCTGAATGAATTTTTCGATTATATGAAGAAATTAATTATTTGTATTTTTGCTTACCACTCCGACCGGTCCTACGAGAAACTAGTGCTTGCAAAAGGTTCCTAGGTATTTTTTGAATTTCCACAAACCGACATTGGAGTATTACATGCGTTATTTCGGCTGCAGTCTGAGCGGAAACAGTGCGTCGCCAATTTGCGACACTCTACGTCAAGTGGTTAATGAACTACCTTTTAACAAAACCTAAAATTTCTTATGAAATATGAGTTCAATTTTGGTGATTTGCTGTTTAGTTTCCGGTTTATGTCCGGAGCTAAAACTGCTAAGCTAAGCTAAAACGAAGCTAAAACTGCTAAAACAGCAAGACCCTTAGTGGACAATTTAGGAATAGGTGCAAATTTTATTGAAAAAATTAATGTCTAATGTGTAAATTCATGGTGCGGGCCAGATTGGACCCTCCGGTGGGCCAGTTTTGGGTCACAGGCCCTATGTTTGACAACCCGTCATAGATGGAGTAACAATGTGTGCATGGTTTTAAATGAGAGCAGACTTTCAGCCTGTTTGAATCTTTTTTAAAAGAAACTTTTTTAAATCATTAAAAAATGAAAAGATAAGAACCATATTCTAGTTTTTAAAATGACTTACATTGTACTATTCTTCTACAGAAGCTCTACGCCAAAGTTTACACTAGATCGATTTCTCCTTTAAGAAAAGTTCTACACCAACAGACAAATGTTTGTATAAGTAAACTTTTACTATTCATTTATTTATTTATTTTCTTCCTTAAACCCAAAGTGCCGTCGACACACTTCACAGGTCTGGACTTTTATTTGCAGAGACTAATGCTAGAGAAGAGAGTCTGGTGGCTAGACAGAAAAACGACACCCTTGCTTAAGCATTATTAAAAATGGATGAAAGCGTTACTTGCTTTTTTCAATATCTGATTTGGAGTTAATGAGGGAAATTAGAGCGAGGGGTGAGGGGAAAAAAAAAAAGACTGATTGGGCCGGAGAAGGGGGGGAAGGAACTCGGCTGTGGCGCTTGCAGCCTTTGTTGCCATGGAGACCGGCGGGGAGGCAATTAGAAATGTGCGGATGGTGTTTGAATAGCGTATGCATAATTGATTAAAATGATCTACAGTGTGGGTACGGTGGTGTTGGCGATGAATTTAAAAAAAAAATAAATAAATAAAAAAGAAAGAAATCAATACTTCATTTTGTGGTGAGTATTGAAATGAATGTGGCGGGGATGGTTCTCAGTTAGAGGAACCTGCAACTCAAAAGCTGTTGCATGTTTTTTTTTTGTTGTTTTGATATTTAATATTTGACAATTTGTTAAACCCTTCACATAATAGTCTCCCTCTTTAAACTACACTGAGTGCTTCCTAATACTTTAATCCTTAATATTTTTTCAGAATTCAGCTTTATAGGGTGCATGCTCGGCTTTTATCCTCAGGGAGTGATAAAAACTTCATTGGATCTTCTCTTTTTTTTATTTTAAAGTTTGCTGTTGACCTTCATCTGCACTGCATCCCGCTCTGGGAAATACATTTAAACCACACAGATGGCACTCGCCACACTAAAAATTGTGATCTAAAAACTGTATTGCATGCATTTCTTTCAAGGTGCATCACTTGTCGTCCATGTTTGTTAAATTCCCAGCGTCCTCAAATGCAGCAGTCATATGCCACTTTAGTCATTAAAACCCGTCAGGCAATTATCAGATGTGCAACTCACTTTGAATATTTCACAATGCCTTCCCAAAAGGTGTTCTGCAGCACCGACAACACCTCCCCCCCGAAATAGCTCCCTCAAAGTTGCCGGGAGTGAAACGTGGAATTTATTTACGGGATTTGGTTGCAGTCACGAAAGCGCTGACACATTAAGCTCTTGTTCTGAAAAGAAGAACAGAAATAAAACAAGCCCACCTTAAAAAAAAAAGAAGAAATCACAATATGTTATGGATGTTTACTTCACGGATTTGGATTTTGAGAATGACTTGTTAAGCTAGTGTCTTATGGAAGTGTTCCCGTCCTCTCCGGCTTGCTGAACGCGGAGGTCTCTGAGGGGCGCAGGCGGTTGCGGATCAGATTGTAGAAGCTCCTTTACTTTCCCAGAGAGAGCCACTAGCTTTTGCTTTGTTTTTCAAGAACTTACAAATGCAGAATCTTCTAATTTGTAGTCCCACGGACCCACATGGAGTTTGTTTTGTGTTTTCCTGACAAATAAAAAAGACAAAATTCTCTCTGAACTGTTTCTTTAATTAGTTTAATTTCAAGCCGGCTTTCTCTGGGTGGCGTTCATTGTGTGGCAAACATCTTTCCGGCGCGTTCCAGTTTCGTAAGGGACCTATTTTGTACATCACAGACGCCGTCTGATAATTGTGTGGCACACTGTGTCATCAAGAGTAATTATCAGTAGGTGTGGAAGGAGACGGGCTGCCATTCACCATTAAATCAGACCTTTTTCTATCATTTAATTGCAGTACACACTGACTTAATATTGTCATGGTTACTTTAGTCAGCGTGCCACCAAATTTCAGTCTAGTTTGAAAGAAGGAGCTAACGTACTTCCTCCACTGTCTTTACTTCTCTCACTCAAACCGTCTCCAGCATGTGTCTGGAAAGAGATTTCAAGAGAAGCGGTGTCCTGTCGTGTTTCCTTTCTCTCACCGCTGTGTGTTTCCCGTGGCTGTGCTATGATGTCGCCTGCCTCCCAGTCAGGCCCCGGTCTCCATGGTGACAGGGTGGCCATGCCACTGCCTGGCATCGGCACTCCAGAGATTTGCTGTTCGCTGGGCTTGCTGCCAAGGCTGCCTCTTTGCAGGTGCCAGTGTACTGCCCTGGCAAAACTTTTTAAATCCATGACTGACACACAGGCAGTTGTCTGCAGCTTTGTGGCGGATGTGACACCTGACTTTGGAATATGTTTAGTATCATAGCGCAGAGAAATTTGTTAGAAACTTTAGAAAGGACTGTTGTATTAACCAAATAAATGATAAACAACTCATTTCTGTTTGTCTGAACATACTTGGCAGTGAATGAGGGTAATGTGTCCTGGCAGTCACTGGGTTCCAGCTGTATTAAAGACAGCCAAACTCTCCGTGAGGTCACCAATAGGCCTTTTTTGGTTTTAAAGACTAATGTGGTTGACGTTGGAAGTCGCCATCTTGGCTGTTCCCGACTCCGCCTACTTCATAGTTGATTCAAACACGAACAAAGAGGTGGAGCCTGAGTGAAGTCGAGGTGTGTGCATGACCACGCACTAAATTATGCACACACTTAAGCTTTGATTTCATTTAAATTGTGAGTTTCAAGAATATGTAAGTAAAGTAAAAGTAAAGTAAATTTAATTTATAAAGCACATTTAAACACAGCATAGACTGACCAAAGTGCTGTACAGGGGATAACAAGGATTAAAACAAATAATACAGAAAAACACATTGGACCATTAGTCATAAAAACATAATTAAAAGGAACCACATAAGATAAGCAGGAGTACAGGATTAGGGAACAAGAAAGGCCAGGGAGTAGAAGTGAGTTTTTAGCCTGGATTTGAAGGCAGAAATGGAGGGGGCAGATCTAATATCCAGGGGGAGCTGGTTCCACAGACGTGGAGCAGCAACTTCAAAAGCTCTATCACCCCTTTGTTTGAGCCGAGAACGCGTATGGAAGTTAGCTTTACAAAAGTTTTCATTTTCCGCCGCTGTATACTTGGGCATTTTAACACGTAGATGGCCTCAAGTGGCAGTTTGAGGAAGTGCAGCTTCTGGTAATGTTTAATTTTTCAGCCCCTTGGTTCAAGGTGATTGGTGGTTTAATGCTTTACCTTTAATATACAATATATGGCACATACATGCTAATGGAGCAGTTGTGAGAAAATATTACATGGATGGGTGAGAGGCAGAGTATCACGCTAATGAAGTGATAATACAAAGGGGTTGCACACTTAATGGCTTGGTACATGAAAAAGTCTATGGATATATAGAGAAATATAAAATAGCAGAATATTACGTTTAGCTTTTGTACCGTTTGTGTATTTTATAACAGTGAATTTTATAAATGGGTTTATTGAAGCCAAACAAGTAGAGCTCCCACTGGTGTCTGGCTGCAGTATAGGTCATAAGCTCCGCCTCCTCCATGTTAGTGGATGGGACTTGGGCCAAACTAAAACACTAAAATACACGTCATTTTTTTATTTTTATTTTTTTTAAGGATGGGTTCTGTCATTTTAGGTAGTTAATATAATACTGATGCATGATCAAGTGTCCATTTTTTTGATAAGTTTCGTTTTAGTTATTTGACGCTATTGGAACAGGATTTGACATAATGGCGACTACTAGTTGCCATGCCAACCGTGGGACCATGAGAGTTGTAAAAAGAAAAGTACTACTATGTGTAATCCAACATTTCTTTGTAACTGATGGAGGTAGAGCAGAGCGTAGTATTAATTAAACGAAAACGCGAGTGAGTCTGGAGGAAGTGTGAGCGGGTCATCGATATCGCGGCTCTGCTCCATACTGCGCAGACTCTGGCTCCAAACTCGCAAGATGGCGCTGCCCGTATCCCTGGGAAAATAGCGTCAGTTTGGCCAATGCAAGGAAGTGGCGACCCATTGTCCATATTTATATACAGTCTATGCTATGAACGTCTATGCTAAGAAAGTATTTTACTTAGCGTTACATATGAATTATCCCCACTTATGCTGTAGCAGAGGCTGTGATCAACTATTTGAAATGCCCACAGTCGATACCTAAACAACAGCATTTCATCAAACATGGAGAACGCTGCCATTTTAATGAAGGTAATACAAAGTCCAAACCTAATGTCTTTTGTGTCTGTATTGGAAGCTTCATTAATAATAATAAGAATATAACAGTGTCTTAACACTACAGATGCAGTGAAACATATTTGCACCACACTGTAGATAAAGGGGTGCGCTTGATATTGACTCTGTCACAATCCCATTCACATCCTCATTAACACACACAGAACGGCTGCCTGTGTTGAAACAAATGCTGCTGCTGCCTTTGACTGATAGCGAGGCGCTTTGAATTATTCCATGACTTTTTTTTATTTCTGTTCACCTGTCAGTCCAACAGGCACGTTTCTGTATGATAGAACATTTGCATCAGTTTCCGTAGGTGAGACAGACAGGGGGAAAGATTAGACAGGCTTCCTCTCATTAAAGTCGCAGTTTCATTTCTGACATGTGTGAAAATGACCTCAGCGTCTGACTGTTCCATCTGTTGCTTGTTTGTCTCCCTGTCCTCCCTTCCCTCCCCTCTTCCTTTCCTCCTCCCTCCCCCTTTTAACTTGTCCTGCAATGTCTCCGACTACTGCCACTGTCTGGTTGTGCAATCTCAGAGGGACTGATTCTGATTTTCTTGAGTAGTTTTTGTTTTTTTTTCAAACCACAAACTTTCCGCATCCCAGATTGGGTCACTGATACGCGGCTAAACAAGATGTGGAATATCTGGAATACAAAGTTAAACCGAACAGCACCCAGTTGCCTTTGTTTTAGCATTTAGTGTTGTTTTTTATATACGTTACCATGACCTGGATAGCAGAGAATCTTCAGAGAATCTAGTGTTTTCTGAAATGTTACTATTTGCTCTATCTAATCTTTATTTTCTATTTTAGTCAAACATGGCACAACTTCACACATATTAATGTTTCCGTCCTGTTAACTCAACTTAATATTTCTTGCACGTAATACGGCTTTACTCCCTGTACTGACTGACTAAATTTGAAGAAATACGGATAAAACAGACCCTTAAAGGGGTCAGCTTGTTTACCTGTAATTTGCTTGGTTCGTCCACAGCCTCAGAATCGGAAAAATATTCAGCCATGTTGCAAAAAACTAGCAGTAGCAAATTGCAGGTAAACAAGTCGACCGTTTCAGGTGCGCGTGGCGTTCAGAGATGACATCATCCAGGTCAGACGTTAGTAGGTCAAGCTACAGACCCCGGATGATGATAACAGGTAACTCTGGACTCAATGGGGAATAGCACTAGCGTACGATGACAAAATATTGGTGAAATGAACAAGTTTCGCGATAGATAATGCGTTATCTAGAGGCTGCATTTCGGTGCCCCATTCACTCCCATTATATGGATATACGCAGATCTAAATATCTCCCGAAAGACTACAAATTACACAAAGGTTATATGGATGAGTAAACAACCGTATTTTATGCCAGAAATAAGGTCCAGGTTGTAAAAAACAGTAGTTCCCCTTTAACTGAGCTGTATAAATGTCCAACAATTGCTGATTTCTCCTTATGTTTACCTTACATGATAATTAACAAAATATTTATGGCAATTTGCAGCAGCAGTTTTTTTTTGTTTTTTGTTTTTTTTTCCCGATATCTTATTGTGTTCCAGTAAAATAAATAGGTAAACATAGACTAGAGAATGAATAATTATTCTAAATAGTCATGTATAAAATAAAATGTATGCAGTGCCAAAATACAGTACATAATAATCAGGTGACAACTGTTATTTAATTATATAAAGGTGCAAATAGTCAGAAACATGTTGTCAATGTCCGCCTATCTAGTGACAGCATGTTGAAAGATTTGGACTAATACTGCGAATACACATAATAATTAGGTGCCGACTCAAATTCAACCTTTACCATATTAAATAAACTAAAATAACGCCTTTAAGCTTGGAATCACCGCGGAAACGGTGTACAGTACATCCGTGTCGTCTATTGTGACAGTGTGTTGAAAGGTGTGGGATAATGCTGCCACTGTTGACATGAAAATTGGATTTGATCCCGCAACAGCTGATTATGAGGTTGGATCAGACACAATAGCTGAAGCACTTTTTGTCACGAAATAGCAATTGAAAGGGGTTTGAAATGTGTTCCCCGCGTGTTATCAACAAAGCGCGGTTATGTGCTATTCTCATGCTGTCAAACTGGAACCCCAACCGTAAATTACCTATAGGTCGGTGTCATGGATTCAATAGTCCTCAAGCTGGATGCATTCTTACATGTACAGGAAGCGATAATAAACTTGTTCAGATTAGTATTATAATTTTAATCATCAATATTATCAAAGTTACAGTTATCACCAACAATTTAGGCCAGGGGTGTCAAACTCATTTTAGTTCAGGGCACACATACAGCCCAATTTGATCCCAAGCAGGCCGGACCAGTAGCATCCTCTGTTTTTGTGCAAAGAAGTACATTATTAAAATAGTTACCTTTAATGAACTATCCTTTTACAAAACATTTTATGAATAACCTGAAGTTTCTCAAGAAATTTGAGTTGAATTTTTTTGATCTGCTGTTTAGTTCTGGGTCTCAGTGTTGTGTTTTGTCCAAAACTCAACAACTTAGGAATAGGTTTCAAGTTTATTGAGAAATTTCAGTTAATGCCAAATTTGGCCCACTGGCCCTATGTTTGACACCCCTTGTATAAACGGAGTAACAATGTGTACATGATTTTAAACAAGAGCAGACTTTCAGCCTGTTTGAATCTTTAAAAAAATAAAAATAAAAATCTAAAAAAGATAATAACCATATTCCAGCTTTTAAAATTACGTGCATTGTACTATCCTCCCACAGAAGCTCTACGGCAAAGTTTACACTAGATCTATTTCTTCTTTAAGAAAAGTTCTACACCCACAGAGAAATGTTTGCATGAGTAAACTTTTCTTTATTTTTTTATTTTTTTGCCATCGACACACTTCACAGGTCTGGATTTTATTTGTAGAGACTGTTAGAGAAGAGAGTCTGGTGACTAGGCAGAAAAACGACACCCTTACTTAAGCATTATTAAAAATGGATGAAAGCGTTATTTGGCAGATTGTACCCTCTGGTGGGCCGATATTGGCCCGCGGGCCGTATGTTTGACACTCCTGATCTAGAAGCATCAACGCCAACCCTGTCATTATCGCTGGCATATATATATATATATATATATATATGTATATATATAATCCATAGGTTCAACACTATTGTCATCAGCTGGGTTCTGTGTCCTAGTTGCATACCGAAACTGACAAATGCTAAAAAAATAAGCAAGCATGCTGAAACGCTCTTTGTTTTTGAGCGTGCTCTTACACGCGATTGTTCCTAAACTCACATGTGTCACAGCTAAAAATAATAAACCCCACATTGTGCACGGATGAGACAGCTCCAGTAACATCCTGGTAAACAAGCAATTCCGCTCCTGGCGTTTTTTACAAGTGAATAGCGCACATGCAACATGGCCCGCGTAGGCGACGGATTGCCTAAAATAAGAATAAGTGTTCCTTCAGACGACGCGCGTGAGACGAGACGTCTCACGCAGCCAAACAACGTCACTTCTGTGCCTCAGTAGACCGACGAAAAGTTGACAACGTGCCTCTTATCTGCACGTCTTGTGCTTCCATCTTGAGGGGGAGGGGATTTGTTTCATACTGATAGCAAACAACATCAACGTCTGTGTCTGCGTATCCGTGCACACCTATAGTATATACTGTATATAGTGGTATAGTCTCACATTTACTCAAGCGCCAACCTCCGGTCACCTTAAAGTTGTCATCTCTCCGCTTCACACTGACAGCTCCAACTGCGATCTGTTCTTCCTCTCGTTCCCTCTTGTGTCGTCTCAGTGTGCGATAAGTCGCCTGAGCGACTCATTATGCGCGTTGCAGCTCTACGTGCTTCAAACTGTGACATGCTCAGATTGTTAATGGTAGAAGATAGTCTGCGCGGAGGGTGCAGGATTATGGGCGGATAGCGATGCGGTGTCGGGGGTTGGGGGTGGGGTGGCTTGTAGGGGGGGAGGTGGGGGAGGGGTGCACTCCTCCATAAATCAAGTGTGTCAAATTACAAGATTGTGTTACATGATTAGCATCTACATAATGAGAGGAGTTCATTAGCCTCCTTTATTAGCTGTGATTGGGCGTTCCGGATGCCACGTCGGAAAAGCTTACAGAGTTTGGGTGAATATATGTTTATTAAGATGACGGGTTCGGCATCGCATTTCAAGAGAAGAGTGCAAAGGTTTCCTGTTGTGGTTCCCGGGCGGTGTGTATTCAGTGTAGCACTCATACGAGAACTAGAACTGTGAATACCTACACAAGCACATAAGTGTTTGCATGAAGAGGTGGGCATTCGCATATGCCGCGTTCGTAACTGCCTCCCCACCCCTCCCCGACGAAACATGCCAAGACGTCACATGTTCCTTCACTCAACATATACGCACATCCACACCCCAGCCTTCTGTGAAGCATCTGCTCAGTTCGGAGTGTAAACTCACCTGCCCAGCACGCCAGCGCGATCCACTGTCGCTAAATCCATTTAGTCCATATGGCTCCACCAACACTCATCCACAGAGCATGCTGTGCGTGTGTACACATACACATATATATAAATATATATATATATAGTGCATCATTTGAAATCCTTCTCAGTCTGCGTAAAATCTCACACGAGATCACTCGGGAGTTTCCTTGCACTCTTTGCTAAACAATTCAAAGTCATTCGTCGTAGTCTCCAGTATTGAAATGGCGGAAAAATACGTGAAAGTATGTGAATGTGTATACGAGGCTAATGAATATATAATTATGTGAAGCAGACTTCGTCTTTCACCGTTTCAGAGTTGCAGTAGGCTGAAGAGACACATAAATTAAGTACAGTTCTTGTAGCTGTGTTCTTTATGCATTCATTTGCTCTTGATTACATGCTTACGTCCTTAACATGGCTCTAACCCCAATTAGTATAATTTATATTCCTACTGCAGGCAGTTGTCAGGACAAATCCATCTTTGTATCCCATGAGAACGCGCAGAGGTACATTGGGTGGACGGAAGTCGCGGAAAACAAGACATCGTGTCCCGTGTTTACAAAGTAATACCGTTATCTAAAGAAGAAAGAAGAACTTAATTGTATTGTCGTGTGGTGAAACCTCTACTGTGTCTTAACCGAGCACCACGTTTGTGTTTCATACGTACTTCATGCAGAAATCAAGTATAAAGACCCACAAGACGGACGGACACACACACATTCCCTGGGTGTGATCTTTGGCCCTTTTGTTTTTGTCTCTCTCTTGGTCTGTCAACATATCGTGAGAGTGGAATGAGGATGTGAAGTGCTAAGTGGGAAGACATGACCCTTCCTTCCCCTTGTACACACATTCACACAAACACACAAATCTGCACCGGGTCTCCGCCCGTATCTAGCCCCCGTTCCTATCCCAGTGGTATTGAGGTGCTATCTCTCTCTAACCTGTCAAGGTTGTCAGGTACTGATAGATGGCAAACAGATAGGGCGGAGGGGAGAGACGGGGGATATAAACAATGCCTCCCCCTGCGCCCTGTCCTTGCTCTGTCGCAGCCTCTGCACACTCTGGAAGGCTTTCTATAGCCGTCTTTTGGAAAATGCAAAAGGGTAACCTCATTTTGGAGTCTCTTAATGGGATTAATCACAACTGGTTTCGTACAGATACCCAAGTTTTGACGGCGTCGTGATGCCAGAATGCAGTATTTTGTGCCTTTATCCAATGCCAAAACATAAACTGTTTATAATTCTCCCTATAAAACGCAGTCAGGGCTGGAAGGACTGTGAAGCAGAAGCCCCGATTCAAACAAATGCAATAAAGTGAGTCAGGCCAGATGACTCTTTAGTTGTTAACTGCAGGTTTTATTGACCAACCACTTGTTCCATGACGCTAAAAAGGAAAGTTATCATCGCTTGTAGGCCAGAATGAGATAGAATGATGCTGGGAAGAGTAAAAAGTTAGTCGGCTGTAATGAAACATGTAAATATTCTGACACGTGCATACCTTCGTCCTCTGCACCGCTGCATGTAGGTGCGACACAAGGCGCCGGGAAGCTCGCGGAGGTTCGGCTTCGCCCCGTTATTTACGGCCGAAAGCTCCTCTCGGAGGTCAACACATGCAACGTCTTTGAAATGTAATTATGTGGCGATTGGTGAAGTGTGGATGCCGGCGTGGCGATTTATGACGGACTTGCTTCTAATGGATGACAACCCATCCATCCCGTTGCCCCCACACACACACACACACACACACACACACACACACAATTCCAAGGCCCCGCCGCCGACTAGAATAAACGAATGACGGTGACACGGAGGTTGAGGCGACGAGTGCGCGGCCCGGTGCAAGGAGAGGGCAGCGGAGGGGACGCCGCGTGTGTGACTGATCTCCGGATTCAGGGTTAACGGTTTACAGTAGATTTGAAGCCGATGAAAGAGTCGCGGGGTTCGCATACGGTAGTTTTATGTGAAAGGCGCCGTTTAAACGACAATGCCGCAGCTATTGAATGCTACAGCGGACTCTTTATTGCTTAGTTTTTTACTTTACGGGCGCGTTAAACCTGAACACAACCTACAAAACACCTCCTCAATCTTAGAATGTAGCTTCAGAGCTTCAAGGTGACTCGCCGGGTATCACGCGAGGGCCGATTGAGCGAGCTGAAAGGGCGCCGGCGTGCCTGGGATTGTTTTCCTGTGGCCGTAATTAACTGCAAGTAGAGATTAGGATTATTTCATTTAGGTAATCTGGCCCAGGAGTCCCCAGCCCGGCAGTGGTCGGGAGAGATAGAGAAGGATAAATTGGTAATGTCTTATAATGAGCAGCGACGACAGGCGTGCTTTGGCCCCTACCAGACAAATAAGCATGCAGTCGCCCCATTGCCTTCTCCCTCCATTGTGACAGGGCCCAGAATGGGAAATCATTTTTCCATTTATTTTTTAATCATTTTCTCAATTTCCCCCTCCCTACCATCCATGCCGAAAGTAATTTAATCTGTGGGCCACTTCAAAAGACATATTTTTTCTTTTTTTTTTAGCGCATGCTCACGCTTCTCCAAATACCACACGTCGCATGTCTGCAGGCCCGTTCTCTCTCCTTGACGATGCGGTGTCATTTTTTTTGCGGAAACGTGTCCTTTAACATCATTTTGTGCCAAATGTTATTTACTGTAGATGTTAGAAAGTTATCAGTGGCACGACTACGGAAGTGGCGGGGAGGCACAAGCAGGAAAGAGAACCGGAGCCAGCGCAAAGCTATTTTTTGCTTGTAACCATTTGGGAGCCGTCGTCTCGGAAAATGTCCCACCTCGGCTTTGGCGAGGGTAGCGTTTGATTGTCGTCACCCAAACAACAAAAAAAAAGGGTGAGAACAAAAAAAAAAAGAAGCCTTTTGGTTAAAAACAAAAATCCTTTGAACAGCATCAAGCTCCCATGCTGTGCTTTTATCGCGAAGCCATAGTTGACACCGGCTTTGCGGCGGCGCACCCAGGCGTAACGGCTCGCCTGCGTTCAAAACGCGGCGGCAAATCCCATCCAAAAGTTTTCCCGCCCCGGCAATCACGGTTGAGAGGTGTCTGCCTCCTTGCCCCCAAAACACTGCTTTGCTCCAATTCTGTGGACTCTGAAGATTTTTGTTTACCCT
The DNA here is from genome assembly GCF_963514085.1 of Chelon labrosus. Classification (NCBI taxonomy): domain Eukaryota; kingdom Metazoa; phylum Chordata; class Actinopteri; order Mugiliformes; family Mugilidae; genus Chelon; species Chelon labrosus. The sequence continues at coordinate 21,294,378 of NC_140337.1, forward strand.
ATTTAGAGCGGTGGTAGCGGTGTAAAGAGAGCAATAACCAATGACGAGCGGGGGGCCCCTGTAATTTTCGGAATCCGACTATCTTGTGTAGCTGCCGTCCGGAGGCTAAATCATTTCTGCTGACAAATAATAATAAAGGCGAGGTGGGGAATTGGGGACGCCGGCCTATAAATATTTAAGGACTGGAAGATTATTACAGAGTTGCGTTTTATGGGAAGCCTCGACTCTAATTGTGGTGGCTTGGAGGGATTCTGGGGATGTGTGCGCACATTTTGGCTGGCCGTGCTACCAAGCTTGGCGCGCCGTGCCAAAACGTTTGTGGCGACGAGTTTGTTTGCCTTTTATGATCTCCTAAGACGTCCTACAGTTGCGCCGCCTGTGTGTTGTATTTCCCTGATCTCCGGCAGAACCTTAGACCCCAGAAGATCAAAGATTGACGATTGCTTGCTTGCCGGTTTGAGGCTTAGTTCTCATAGTTGACAAATTGGGAGCATTTTGTTGCGTAAGTCTTTACTTAGCTTGCTTTTTAACCTCACATTTGCATAAATAATCTGCTCCGTCATTAAAGTAATTGTCCACATAGGGGTTTCCATATTATGCAAGTTACTGGATGCGTTTGCATTATCCCATATTATCGTTTTATCAAATTGGGATTTGTGGGAAATTGCTCTTGGTGGACACATAATATTGCTTTGTTGGCTCAGGCGTCTGATGAAAACACCTCCCGGCTCAGTGTGTGCCACCATGCAGGGATGTAACGGTCTCGGGTTTGTTTCTGTTTATTTAAGTTCCCACTTTCTAAAATAGACTCCGATCTCTCACCAGCTGTTTTGAAGAGCATGTCTGTCACTGTGCGGTGACAGTGACACATTGTACAGACGGAGTAATTGCAGACTTAATAGAATAAACTTGCCTTTAACACTTCAGCCTCATGCTGCCTTCACATTGCCCCGGCTGTGTATTCTTGTAGACGTGTAGCTTTCAGTTCTCAGGACAAGCACAGCTGACCTTTTGAGATGGACGTAGGATACGCGAGGCGGCTATCTTGCATATTTACATGTATTTCAGAGCAGCGCAGCCTGACCCAACTTTAATATATGACGTGATATCAAATGAAGGACAGCGGTGGAATATTAAACAGGAATTTGGGAGGAGTGAGGAAGAAAGGGATACCGTGAACCGAGTCCTGGTTAGGAATCTCTGCAGCCTCCCTCCTCTTTCCGCCCACCAACCTTTAGCCACTCCCCAGTGGTGCGGACCACCTTTTTGCCTTCCTGCTGCATCCCGTCGGCTGTTGGATGAGGAAAAATGACTGTGACATTAGCTATCGATTCCACATTAACTCATCGCTGCCTCAGACGCATTGATTTCTATTTTTGTTGTCAGTGGAGAACACACCAAAAAAAAAAAAAAAAAAAGGCGAGGCTTGCTAAGCTTTGAAAAATGGATGGGGTGTCCTTTTTTTTTTTTTAAATAGCTGCCAGCTCGCAACTTGGGTTTTTCCCAGAGCTGATGACATCCCACGTGGTTAACCTTCATGTACACATGCAAGAGGGGTGTTTGCTTGTTCCACAACCAACAAACCCAATTATCAGTCTACTGTATCAATCAGGGAAAGGCCGTGCGTTTTCCACCTAGGCCTTCAACGCCCTCCAACCTTATCCAGTGCACCTCTTATTACGGTTGTTGTGACGCTACTGCTATAGACACCATCAACATCATACGGATGCGCAATAAAACAAGACGTCGCATTGTAGACAGGTATCTCACATAGTGAGATGAATGCCATTACTAAAGGAAGAAACTCACAATTCAAAAGTCTCCTCTAACTCACTGCAGCCCATGCGCCACATACGTCAACTACAGCAGAAGCATCAATTTCGACCCAATAATAGTTGCTGACCTGAAAGTGGTGGACTCACCCTTGTTCCGGCTTGGTCAGGCTAGCTAGCTCCAGGGTTGGGCGGTCTTTCCTCACGATATCCAGGTTTTCTTTCATGAAAATGTCTTTCTAAGAAGATCTGCAACCAAATCGATAGCCTCTCCTCGTTCCGCCATCGTGGGTTCAACAAACATCTATCAAAACGTTAATGGGGACGATTTGCTTGTGCTGCTCGCAACAGATGAACGTGAACCGCTAGCTTGGCTTAAACGGAGTGGCTCTCTGATCCTCTGACAGAGAAGGCCTAAGAATATGAACTTGAAATGTGACTGGTTAAAGGAACCGCGTCATTACAATGTGTTTCAAGCTTCAGCCGCCTGCAGTTTTAATTGTGAAGGCCCAGGCAGCTTTCTTTGACTCCGGCGACGCATGATGGCTGAAATATGATTGGATAAAAGCTCTAATGCAAAGTTACACTGCCGGAAGCACCGCAGCTGAGAGACAGACAAGTCATAAGATGAAATGCATAGGCTATTGGGAATAATTAAGTAAGATTAATGGGAAAATATTAAAATGTTAATCAGAGATTTTGATAAAGTTTAGGCCAGCAGAGCAGCCTTTGCTGGCCCTGTCAGCCCACTTCTGGTATAAATGAAGTTTTAATGAGTTTAAAATTTTAGAGACATGTACAGTATGTTATTCCTCGCCAGGAACATCCATTAGGTACAACATTTTTTCATTTGTTTAAAATTTTCATTTCAATTACTGATAATGATACCTGGTGGGCTCAGGAATACCTTGGGGATTTTAGTAGCACTTCACATGGTGCCAGCTTTGAGCTGTTAGCGGCCTTTTTTGCATATGTTGACATAATTAGCCAGTGCTATACAAATGAGTTATGTCGCTGATGAAGTTAGTATCATGGTCTTTGTTCAGCATCTGGCTGGCTGTGCAGAGGGAGCCCTAGCGCGCCGGATAATGGGCCCGATGGCAGGTGGCGGTTTGTGTTGGGCATCCGAAAGCCTTTCTCTCTGTTGTTTGGCAGAAGAATGGTCACGCCAGGGTGGGTGCACACACGCGGGATTATACCAGGCAGAAGTGGCCGGGAGTTCTGCCCGCCAGTCACTTGAACAGCTCATTGGCGGTCCGTTGTGCTGGTGATGCAGCGGAGTGTAATCACCACGGGGCAAACAGTAGTGGAAGGATCTAATTACATTTACTGCTGTTCATTATGTTGCCACTCTTATAAACTTGTTCTTCTGTGCTTTCTTTATTCAGATATTTGTAATGGATTTGGAGGTTTTGCTCTGCTGTTGAATGGAATTTGACTCGGTACAGTTTGTCAATACAGGTCATTGAGGAATCGCTGTAAATTGTGTTTTGCTAATCGAATGTTGCAGTATTTGAGGGGAACTACTGTTTTTTTACAACCTGGACCTTATTTCTGGTATAAAATACGGTCATTTACTCACCCATATAACTTTTGTGTAATTTGCATCCCTTCAGAAGATACTTAGATCAGCGTATATCCATATAGCGGGAGTGACTGGGGCACCGAAACGCAGCCTCTAAATAACACATTATCTGCCACGAAACTCGTTCATTTCACCAATATTTTGTGATGATACGCTAGTGGTATTCCCTGTTGAGTCCGGAGTTACCTGTTATCATCATCTGGGGTCTGTAGATTGACCTACAGACCCCTGATGATGTCTTCTGACCTGGATGATGTCATCTCCGCGCACCCGCAACGGTCGGCTTGTTTACCTGTAACTCGCTACTGCTGTGGTGCGTTCACAGCCTCAAAATCGGAAAAATGTTCAGCCAGGTTGCAAAAAACTAACAGTAGCAAATTACAGGTAAACAAGCTGACCGTTGCAGGTGCTCAGAGATGACATCATCCAGGTCAGAGGTTAGTAGGTCAATCTACAGACCCCAGATGATGATAACAGGTAACTCCGGACTCAACGGGGAATAGCACTAGCGTATCATAACAAAATATTGGTGAAATGAACGAGTTTCACGGCAGATAATGCGTTAATTAGGGGCTGCGTTTCGGTGCCCCAGTCACTCCCACTATACGCAGATATAATTGTCTCCTGAAGGAATACAAATGATACAGAAGTTATATGGGTGAGTAAAAGACCGTATTTTATGCCAGAAATAAGGTCCATGTTGTAAAAAACAGTAGTTCTCATTTAATGCTACTGTTATGTCCATGTTGAATGAATGAATGAATGAATGAATGAATGAATGAAGTGGGAAGTGGAAATGCTTTGCAACGCCACTGAGCTGTCATTCACAAAGACACCGAATCCCCAATCTGTCTTAAAAGGATTATTTAAAAGAAAGCAATTGCGTTGTGTTTCAGAGTTGACTCTTTATATTGTCTTTGACTTAGTTTTCACACTGCTTCAATAACCGGGGTCAGTCACCTTTTTTTTTTGTTGTTGTTGTTGTCTTACATATTTTTCTCGTCATGAATATTTATAACGACACTCTGGCTGGCTGTAAAGCGTATCATTCTGTCAAAGTGCCAGAAATGCAGCTGTCGTGTTTAAGTTGATCGGCGCGTGCATCTGATTTTTTATTTTTATTTTTTTCTCTAAGCAGCCACAAATAGTAATGGAGAGAAAGCAGGTGCCTCTCAGAGACATCCACACATTTCATGGCTGACAAACCAGGGCCAGATGAAATACATGACGCCCAGTGTGATAAACTGGGTAGAGTACATATGGTGTAAAAAGAGTGCAACTATTATTTGTATGGTGTAAATGTACAAATGTAAATTTTGCACAAATTTGTTGCATGCATTTGCCGATGTACCTCACCTGAGCGCCCCAGCCCTTTGCATATTTTCCCGTATGCGTCCCTCTGTGAAACAGGCTTGGACACCCCTCATCTAGAATAATTGTAATTATACACAGTCCAAACGCCCTGGGCTTCAGCTCTCCAGTAGTACAGTCATTGTGGGATGATCCAACCTTGAATCATCGAACATTTTACTGATTGTCTGCACTGAGTCACTGCGCAGGAGTCACTTTTTTCTACTCACTTGTCAAGACTACAATTCTGAGCCTCCGGGGCAGAGGTGACATTGTGTTTGCGCACATGTCTGTGTGTGTGTGTGTGTGTGTGTGTGTATAAAGGAGAGTGTGTGCACAGATTGATGACTAAAACAGAGAGTGATTACTCACAATAGCTCCCTCAGTCAATCTCTTGTTCCCAAACTGCCCTTCCAGCCATCAGTGTCAAGACCACTGAGTGTCAAAAGTTTGTCAGGCAGTCGTGATTGACACAGACGGTGCATCGGCACACGCACGGAAGGCCTTTATATATGAAATGTAGATTGAGAAACCCAAAGAAAAGGACTTGAAACGTCAAAGGGATTATGGAGGAATAGAAAATAATCTACCTGAGCGTTCCAAATTATTCCAAACTGCGTTCTTAAACACCACTACCACAAGGAAAAATGATACTAAAACCTGAATGTTGGTGGCATTGGGCAATGTCGAATGATTCCCACAAATAAAGCCCCATGCTGATTGCTTAGATGATGACTTTTATTGATTTGTATTGGAAAATGCACAAGAGAAACAAAGGGATGTTACCATAAACTACTAAAGGATTACATTAAAGCGGTAATGGCTAAGAGTTTGGCTTCCTCCAGCATCGTGCATGTATCTCAAAGCTTTTCAAGAAACCGACCTCCCCCTATGTTGAACCGTTTTTCACCCTTCCCCCCTCATCTTCCTCACTAAATAGCTCTCTTCTCCGGCGTAAAGAAAATTCCAGTTCAAAGATGAACCCCGGCTCGGTGCATGCTCCTGACTCCACCAGCCATGTAGCTGCAGCAGCTTCTCCAACGCTGACAGTCGGCCCCCTTTTCCTGAAAGACCATCCCTTCTTCTTTTTTCTTTTTTTTCCCTGAACTGACAGCTCGCTGGCTGTGGTTTTTGATCTGGCTGACGAAACAACTTTGTTTTTATTTCTGCTCGCCCACAGGGACGGCCAGATGTAGATGTAGGACAAAACACAACAGGCTCGCATATGGTGCAGGCAAAGGATAAGGCCTTGCTGTTTGTCAGAATGTGAGAAAGGGGATATTATCGGATCGCTTCTGTGCGCGCATGTAAACGCGTGACGTGAGCCGGTTGTCTGTTACGTGTTTGTTTATATAATTACCGCAGAAGCCTCGCATTGACGGATGATGATCACTTTGTGAGAATGCTCCAGCCTCCCCGCCTTCATGTGTGCGCTTGCAGAGTTGGCTGCGTGTGTCACAGTTGGTGGCAGAGGGATAAAGCAATGGCAACACTACACGAAACACTTACAAGAAATATGTTTTGTACCTGTGAATATTGAACCATTGGAACGTCGTACGCCTCCCCCCTGAAATTGCCGTCCCCTCCTCCCTTCTCATCCCCCACTTCTCCCTCCAACAGCTTCTCATCCTCCCCGCTTTCATCTGCGGCTCCGTCTCCTCTCCTTTGAAATTTTACCCAAACTCGCGGCTCGTTTGGGTTTGTGTACGCGGGGCTAAATGTGATCAGGTGCTGAATTCATTTGCGCGCTCGCCTCGCCGCCGAGGGAGCATGTGAAGTTGGCACTTTTTGAGCTCGCCCTGGTGAGGAGACGCGAATTCGTGAAGGGGGACGTTCGGCGGAAGAAGGGTGTGATGGAGAGAAAGGAAGGAGCGGAGGAAACTTGGGGAGAGGGAGGAACAGATACAATGCTGCCAGAGAGAGAGAGGGAGGGATTCGAGTGCAGTTTTCTGGCACGGAGGAAAGGGAGATGTGGGAGGAGGCGACGTGTCATGGAGGGGACATTCAGGAAGAGAGGGGGGGAGAGAGACGATGGAGACAATGCAGAAAGATATATACAGGGAGAGGGGCGATGATTTTGATGGCAATGATGCATCTCCTGCACAGCTGATAGAGAGAGAGAGAGAGAGAGAGAAAATGACATGGGGAAGAAGGAAGAGAGGAAATGTCCGTGCAATTACTGCGGCTGCCAGAAAGAGGCTAATCGAATGGCACTTGGCACAGCAGGCCTCTGTTCCACGCAGCTGGTGAAGGAGGGAGAGAATGGGCTTTGACAGTGGGGAGAAAAGATGGGACGCAGGAAGTGAGGGCTGCGCTAAAGGGAACCGGCTTTGAGGGGATTCAAAACGCGGGGAGGGACGCGCACGGGACAAGGGAAGGAGATGTCAATCCTTTGCCGATATGCAGAGAGGGAGAGAGAGGGAAGGAAGGAGGGATGCTGGCATGGGGAGCAAACGGAGTCAGATTTGACGTGCCACGGCGGGTGTGGGGGGCGGGGGAGTCGGAGAAGTCACGCCACATGACATTACATCCCTGACTTCTTTTGACGGGCGACTGCATAAAGCACCAGCGTCTACAGGCAGATGTCAATCCTGTACTACAAGCTTCCTCATCCGAACTAAAAGTGGAACGTAGCAGCACGCTGTGTAAAATATATTTCCCGGTTTTGATCAAGAATTTCAAAGACAAACCGTTTTTTGTTTTTTTTTCATGGCCTGATCATATATTTTGAAGTCAGTGTTTGTACAGTGTGTGTGTTTATATCTGCCCGCCCGACTCAATCACAAGAGCGCCGCTTAATAGAATGAAGAGAAAGCTTAGGCGATCAAAGCAGAGAGAGAATCTTCGCCGGCGCTCGGCAGCGGCAAGATGGCCAGTCAATGCTAATTTCAATAACTCTTTAATTATTGGTGTCAGAGCTCCTTTGGTTCATTTTTAGCTTGTGTGAGCAGGCGAGGCGGAGGAGAGAGAGAGCTAGGAGGAGGAGGAGGAGAAGGCGGTGAGATGGGGACTCTCTGTGCTAAAATATTAATGAAATATGAATGACAGGAGATAGAGGGAAGGTGCTCGAGATGAGACGGAGGGGCCGATAGAAGCGTCTCTCCTGTAATATTGATGCCGGGAGTTTGGTTGTAAGGGGAACTTCGGATGGGAGTGAGGGAAGGCAGTAGGTGGAAGGTTAACATCTTTCTTACTTGCGCATGAACTCCTCTCCGTATCTCATCTCAACTCCCACATGAAGTCTAGCTCTCTGTCTTTTTCCTGTTAACATTTCCCCTCCTCGTTCTGGGAAGCAGATGACATCAGGACGTCGCCTCTGCTCCATCCTCCCTGTCCCTCTATTGAGTATCAATCACATTGATACTGTTTGCTTCTGTGCTTCCTGGTACAGTATTGTACCAACTGTTTTAAAGTAGTTATGTTAATACCATTGAGGGACAAAGGTGCCCTGTTCAAAAATGCAATCCAGTTTGCATTTTTAATGGGTTTCAATGGGAGTTGTTTTTTAAATCTGACACTACAAAAACCAAAAATCCATCAAAATCAATGCTGTTGCTAATTCTTAAAATATCCAAGACTGTAATAATCCCCTCAAGAAAAATTCACTTTGCATATATTTTCTATTTTTTGTTTTTTTTAAGAAATTTTTGTGATGCCATCATAAATTGATTTATGTAAAAAAAAAAAAGTAGAAAGAAATATTAATGGCATCAATGTTGTTGCTAATCATTGACATGTAGACTGTAACCCCCCCCCATAAAAAAAACATTAACGTATGCTATTTTTTTTTTTATATTTGTATGGTGTTTTTGACACTTTTGTCCCTTAAAGGGGAACTGCTGTTTTTTACAACCTGGACCTTATTTCTGTCATAAAATACGATTGTTTACTCACCCATAGAATTTTTGTGTAATTTGTGGTCGTTGAGGAGATATTTAGATCAGCGTATATCCATGTAGTGGGAGTGACTGGGGCACCGAAACGCAGCCTCTAAATAACGCATTATCTGCTGCTAAACTCATTAATTTCACCAATATTTTGTTATCGTACGCTAGTGCTATTCCCCGTTGAGTCTGGAGTTACCTGTTATCATCACCCGGGGTCTGTAGATTGACCTACTAACTTCTGACCTGGATGATGTCATCTCTGAGCGCCGTGCGCACCTGCTACGGTCGGCTTGTTTACTGTTTCTTGTAATTTGCTACTGCTGTGGTTTGTCCACAACCCCAGAATCGTAAAAATATTCAGCCATGTTGCAAAAAAACTAGCAGTAGCAAATTATAGGTAAACAAACCGACCAAAAAGTTATATGGGTGAGTAAACGATCGTATTTTATGCCAGAAATAAGGTCCAGGTTGTAAAAAACAGTAGTTCCCCTTTAATGGTGATGATTTACGAGTATTTTGGGATTTGTTTTTGAATATAAAAATTTGTTAAAAAAAAACAAAATACACACCTTTGCCTAATGTTATAGCAAAAGAATAACCACCGCTAAGTTATCAAAAAAATTAAACTTGCAAAGGACCCTTTTGCCCCTAACAGGGCATGAGGGTTGAATAATGATGAGACAGGAGGCTCACGAACTACAAAAGCCTTTTATTCTTACATGGCTGCAGCATGCATTAGGGTTAAGGCAGGAACCCCAAAAGAAAATTTCAGCCTCAAATAGGCTGTCCAGTTCTGCCAAAAAATGTATTATATTGTGTTTCTTGTAAGGTGCCACCAACCCACACGGCTGAAAAGGCAGCAACTCCTTAAATTGGAGTTATAGGAAGTTTAATTCACCACATTCTGTGTGAGTAATAGAGTGCTTTTGGGTGGCCACTTTGCACCACCGCAGACTGGGAATGTCTGTCTGCTTCTAAGGGCTATTTCTATTCTTCTATTCCAGCTGCTGTATGAATGCCTTACCTACAAGCACACTCACAAGCTTTATCACTGTATTGTAATATCCGCACAGTTATCACTGTTCTCCATTATGGGATGACGTTACCATGCATGGCTCCACTTTAAGGGGTCCAAAAATTGATGTTAGAAATGGTTTGGATACGTCAAAATGACCCCGTTTTTGTCCCAAGACCACGAGCAACGAGACTCAGGAATCCCTGTGTGGTCCATTCTCTACATATATACTGTATGTTGGCGTGCTGTGAAGTAGCAGATGCTAACTGCCCTGAGTGGGGGGGTCTCTAACAAACGCTACCAGCCCAGTCTTTGTTGTCATTAACACTTGTTGACTTTTCCAGGGTTCAGTTGCGTTTTGCTGTGACTAATATGAAACGTTTGGTTCAGTTTATTTCAAAAATTCAGACATGCCGTACGTCTCTGAGACAAAAGTGGGTCTAATTAAGCTAATCCTAACCCTAACCCTAACTACACAACAGAACTGATGGCAGCATAGATTAGAATTAATGAAGGAGCATAAACCAAGTATGTTTTCAAAGCTAAGGCATCGTCTTTCCAAAGGTGAATTTGCCTCCTCTGATAGCATAATGTCAGCAAATGTAAGCATTTCCATGCAAAACGAAGGGCTACCGTCTGAAATCGTCTCCTCTGGTTAAGAAATAAAAACACAATTAAGTCTAAATATTGGTATTATTTCACCTCGCACCTGCAAATGCTGCTTTTTTTCTCAACTCTAAATGAGACAAACATACGCCTACAACTAATATCCACAGACTTCCTCCAGTGGGTTTCCTTCATTCATCACTAAATTGTTAAATGACTAAAACCAAGTGTAAAGCGAGTGTAATTTAAATTCTAGCTCACAATAACAGTAAAACTTAATTGCAGGCTCCTAAAACCTGCTTAATTATAATAACAAGATAATTATATATATTTTTTTTTTACTTCCACGTCCTGACTTGGCTTCTGAGCCGTAGCGGAGAATAATGGGAGTCTTATCGGCCGCCAAAAATCTGGGCCACTTGCATACCTGGGTGAGGTAACGACTCTGAAACCCATTAACTTCAAAACAAACTACACACCACTTTCTTCCCCCCCCCCCATTAATATTTAATGAACTTTCACATACTGCTCGGCCGTGGACTGTCACCGTCTCTTCCCCGTAAACAATGGCTGGAGCCGTCCCAATGCCCCCTGCGGCGTCGGACGTACCTTATCTTTTGAGTTCCTCATTCAAGGTTACCTAACTGCGCCTCGGGGAACACTTCAGACGTCTACAGCGTAAAGAGTAGTGACACTGACACGAGAGTCACGGCGGAGTCACGTCTCCCGCGCTTGACAAGGTTGCGATGAGGCCGCCACGAGAAAAAAAAAAAAAAAGCAGACCGCGCGGCGCGAGGCGAGGCGAACTCGGTCGAGGAGAAGTTTTCGGTTCGAGGACCGCGCGCCTAGAAAGAAACTCGACAATCTTTAGAAATGGCCGCAGGCCTGGGGAAACGCATGCACACACGCACGCTGCAGCGACGAAACGCAGAGGAAGTGTCTGCGTGTGCGCACGTGCGGTTTCAGCGAAGCAGCAATAGCCTGATAGCCGAGGAGAGAGAAAGAGGGGTTGAGTGGGACAGATAGGGCCCGATGTCTAATTAACTTACTGCCTTCAGAGAATGTGTGCGTCCTCAAATCCAAGGCAAATGATGACCACCGGGGAGAAGGCGAGGAGAGAGACAAGGGGGGTGCAGCTAAGCCGTGACATAGAAAGAAAGCACTGCTGTGCAAGAAAGAAGCAGTGAATGTATATTTAATGTAAAGGCAGGGCAGGCGGGCAGGGTTTCGTTCTTAAACCAAGAAATGCGGAGGAATGTTCTTGGTTGTGTTGACCGTGCCTCCCGGCAATTAAAAATAAAATCATTACACAGAGCAACACATGTTAGGACTACAGTCCACAAACCGGTCTGTGAAAGTCTACTGCTGAACATGTACATGATGAATCCCGACACAGATTCTTTTTACGAGGCGCTCTCGTCTCTTCTCGTCTCTTCTCTCCGTCTGCCTGCCTGCTTCTCTCTAATTTAACTGCAAGCCTTCATGCGGCCGTACGGCGAAATAAAATGTGGAAGATACGTTGGCTGCGGTGATGATGTTTGCCAGCAATTAAATAAAAAAGTCTGGCTCGCGCGCGGTGAGCGATGAAGAGACAGAAAACCCGAGCCAGACGTTTCTGGGGAGAGCGCCCGCGACATGAATGTTGCAGGCAAACACCTGATGGGCGTTCGCTCGCCTTCTGAGTTGAGTGAAATTCCCCGCGATGCCACATCTACAGTATTTGTCTCTTTTTAAAAAAGAAAAGCAAAGGAAAGGCAAGTGTTGACAGCTAGCGCGGCTGCAAAAATCACTCTGTGGGAGATTGAAAAACAAACTCGCTGAGACACAGAAGACAGACAGGAAGAGATGCAGAGGCAGGGGCAGGGGGAAGCAGTGAATTAGAGCCTTTAATTAGACCAGACATAGAGTGCTCTCTGCATGTATCACACAGGCTAGGCCTGAAGGGAGTGGTATAAAGGGAAAGTCACTTTCAAGCTCCACTAATATAATGGGGCCCTCGTGGGGCCAAGCAGGGGGTAGATGCTTTTTTTTTTTTTAAGTTCATTTCTATATCTGTGAGTGTTCATCTTAGCAGCCTCCCTGTGTTCAACCTGTTTCAAGGTTGGCCTAAACAGCTGAAGTCATCGCTGTGGACCATAAGGTTAATGTGTAACTTCTTTTTTTTTTCATTGTTGTTTTGTTTTTTACCATTATCATCCTCGGCAGAAGCACGCGGAAATAGAGCCTCTCGCTAAGCCCGGTGTCATATCAGTCTTGTGTGGCTAAGCAGGCTGTTCAGTGAGTTGTGAAATTGAAATGCAGCCTTGGTTATTAGACAAACAGCCTATCACCCGTACTGCTAGTTCACTGTCAATAGCCACTGTAGCGTCAACTAACAACACAACTCATTTGTTGATTAGGAGGAGCTGCGAATGCCGTGCGTGCCCATAGGTGCACGGGGGGCTTGTGCAGGCTTATGTGTGCGTTAGGGCGCCGTCAGTATACATCACCGAGGCTACATTAGTGCGACATATTAATCCTTAGCAGCCGTACAAATGGAAACATGACTTGTGGTTAAATATTCTATTTGAATCCATTAACCCGACGACAGAGGTATACAAATATACATTTACACTATAGCTATAGTGTGTATACACAGCACATGTGTGTATATACAACTATGAATAATAAGGGCTGTCAGTAGATTAAATATTGAATCGCGATTAATCATATGATTTCCCGCAAATTAATCACACATTGTCTTATCTGTTTTGTCATTAAGGGATATTATTCAGGCTTCTATTAATCTTATCAGCATGGGAATGGACATATATGCTTGCTTCATATGTTATTAATACTTCAAAAGGCCTCTCTCTTGCAATTTAGAATGATCAGAATCAAAATACTTTATTAAGGAAATTGTTTGGAAATTGTAAGGAAACAGTTGCAGGGTGACTGTCAAATATGAATAGAATAAAAAAGTAAAAGTGTTAAAGAGTTTTAAGAGTGTCCAACACTCAGCGGGGGGAGTTATAAAGTCTGATAGCCACAGGCAGAAATGACCTCCTGTGGCGTTCTGTGGTGCATTTGGGTAGAATGAGTCTGTTAATGAAGGTACTCCTTAGACTGGCCTGTGTGTTGTGGAGCAGATGGGAGGGTTGTCCACTCTTGGATGGTCCTCCTTTCTGACACTGGGTTCAAAGAGTCCATCTCCACCCCTACGGCATCACCATCCTTGCGGATCAGTTTGTTGAGCCTCTTAGCGTCCGTCTGCCAGCATGCAACGGCGTACAGGAGCGCACCAGCCACCGCAGACTCATAAGACATCCTCATCATTGTCCGGCAGAAGTTGAAGGACCTCAGTCTCTTCAGACAGTACAGTCGACTCTGGCCCATCCCATAGATGTTATTCGACCAGTCCCGTGTGCACTCCCAGATACTTGCAATCCTCGACAATGTCCACATGGGCCCGCTGGATGGCTACATGGGTCACTGGAGCCTTTTACGTCCTCATGTCCACAAGCAGCTCCTTTGTCTTTGTCACATTCAGCTGCAGGAAGCAGCTGCTTGAGCCGGTGGTAACTTGGTTCACATCGTCAGTCAATGTTTCTTCTTCTTCTTCTGTCCTTTTAGGGACTTTTGTCAGTTTGACACTACAGGGCGTATTAGCTGCCCACCGCACAACCTCAAAAATATTTACTCCAACCAAGCATCAGATACTGCTTGCCTTCCCCAGCTACTGCTGCTTTGATTACTTCCTGATTTCCCAAACTGTGCCGAGGTCATCATAATCAAACGTGGACGCCTTTACCTCTTGTTAAAACAAATTAGTGGCATTAAAAGGAACTTTTGTTTAGGCGTTATTAACTTTGACGGTCTTTGTGCAACACGGGTACGCTCCAGTTAAAATCTTCAATACGGAATTAGTTTATTGTCCACTGACAAAGCCAGTGTTGGACAAACTGAATGAAGTTTATTACGGTGTGCTAAACATGGCCAGAGGAAAGAAACAGATGGAATGATCTAAGACTAAGACTGACTAACTTATAGTGTCTGAGTTTTAAAGGAAGTCGTTCAGGCAGTGAGGTAGGACGAGGTCGCCTACCTTAAATGAAGCCGGGGAACGACCGGGGGCAGGGCGATAATCACGAGGATCGGGAGAAATCGCAGCGGGCCGGTAACATTTCAATGTGATTACTTTGGCCTAACAATGCTGAGCCTTGCTGGAGGCTGAGCTTGGAAGAGCTGTGTGCTTGAAGAGTCAGTATCCCTCCCCACTCACAAATAAACACACTCTGCCGGGGTCCAATCCGCATCGACGGAGACTGTGTTCACGTTTTCTCCGGTAACCGCATTCTGGTAACTGTCATGTAAATGAGAAACCACGTTTCCATAATCAGCGTAGGGGATAAGACAAACTGGGTTTCCACAGGTAGCTTTCTCACGGAGAACGCCGATTTATCTGCCGTTCGCACAACTAGGTTTCTAATTTGCTTTTTCCCGGAGTACCCGTACGAATGACAAAAGACCGTATGCGGTGGATGGATGAAAAGGAGAAATCGCCACACAGAGCACGTTCAGAACAAGTCAAACAAACGGTAGACTGAAAATGGATCTGTCACAAACTGGTCTGAGGGTGGTTTCCGGTCTACTGTTGGATGTTTTCTAAATTTATGAACAGAATCCTGTGAAGAGAAGCTTAGGTTTCCTCTAAATGCACCAAGAGTCTGCTGAGACATACACATACAGCTAAAAAATCAATTCAATGTCTGATTTCTTTCTCTCTAGTTAGAATAGCAGAGGAGTAGCTGAGCAGCCCCATGCACCGATCAGGCATACCATTATGACCACCTTTCTAATGTTCTGTAGGTCTACCCTTGTGCCTCCAAAACAGTTGTGACTCATGAGAGAATGGACATGGGCCTTCTGAGGTTGTCCTGTGGTGTCTGGCCTTTGGGTCCCTTGGGTTGAGGGTGGGGGCCTCTGTGGATCATTCCCCAGATACTTGATCAGTTTGGGATCTAGTGAATTTGGATGCCAGGTCAACACCTTGTGATGTTCTTCATGTTTTTTTTGTGTTGTTCCTAAACTGTTTTTCCTGCTGGGGATGGCTGCTGCCGTCAAGGAGTCTCAGTGCTATGGGGTGGGGGTCCCTGCTCTGGTTTAGGTGGGTGCTACATGTCTAAGTAACATCCAGGTCCAAAGGTTTCCCAGCAGAACATTGAATTGTCACAAGATGGCCAATTTTATTGACTTCTCCTGTCATTCCTCATGACCTTTTAAGGACTTCCACAAGCAACTCGAAAAACACGAAATCAGCATCTTGTTTCCCCAAGTCTTGTTTTGATCGGGCAGAAGCCAAAACGCTTTCTGCTGTCCTATAATCTAATATTGGGAAGCAGTTATCTCACCAGCTCGATGCTTCTGTCTCACTGTCTGGCATACGCTTGGTTGATTCATGTTTCAGCGTTTATCACCGACGAGCCTCGGGAGGTAAAGGCTAGCATTTAGCTAACGGCTTTCCGATACATCAGCGGATTAAATCCCGTCTAAGCTCTTGCTCTCTGTTTGTTGTCTCGCCGGTGAACCCTCCCGAGTTGATAATTCTACATTCACCGGCAAATGTCAGTGGAATATTGATCAAGTGTTAAAGTCATCCTCAGAATTTTACTTTCTAAACTATTGTATTGTCGCTCAACAATTTGTCCTCAGGGGCGATAAACGTACTTTAATTACCGGGGGGAATGTCACCCTTATTTGATTAATATACTTTTAAAGTTATAGTGAACACAATGCAAAATTTCATTGTCTTATACCAAACTCATTGCCCGTCTGCAAAAAGCCAAGTCTTCCGTCTTCTCTGTGGGCAGTTGTGCTGTTTTTCAGTACCGGGATCACGAGGTCAAGCCGCCGTTAGCAACAAGTCCCGCTCATTAAAACTGTTTCTCTGCTGGGCGAATGCATTATTAGTGGCACAACATGCTGGATTACGGTTTGCCTCTCTGAACGTTGGCATTTACTCAAATCTGACCCTAAACTGAGGTTGGTTCTTTTTTTATTTTGTGTGTGTTTTCCCCCAAGCTGTCATTCTTACTCGTAGCAACTTTTACCTCCCAGTGTGGAGCTTTTTAGTCTGAGTTTGAATGGAACTGTCAGCGGTGGGTTGAATGGGCAAAAACTCCACTCAAGTCAAACTGCTGTTACTTTATAAAAACCGAATTCTTGGTCACCAAAATGACTACTTGATTATAGGCCACATTCAGACCTTGCATTAACATCCATCAGGTGTGAACACCCCCATTGAAGAAGTCCAATCCCATCACCACATTTGGAGTTAGTCTGGGTCGCATGTGTCCACATTTGTTGCATTCCTTTGATAGTGTGAACGCACATACACTATATTGCCAAAAGTATTCGCTCATCTGCCTTTACTGTACACGCATATGAACTTAAGTGACATTACATTCTTAATCCAAAGGGTTTAACATGACGTCAGCCCACCCTTTGCAGCTATGACAGCTTCAACTCTTCTGGGAAGGCTTTCCACAAGGTTAAGGAGTGTGTTTATGGGAGATTTTGACCATTCTTCTAGAAGCACATTTGTGAGGTCAGACACTGATGTTGGACGAGAAAGCCTGACTCGCAGTCTTCGCTCTAGTTCAGTTGGGTTGAGGTCAGGACTCTGTGCAGGCCAGTCAAGTTCTTCCGCACCAAACTCATGCATCTATGTCTTTATGGACCTTGCTTTGTGCACTGGTCATGTCCTCCCACATCATGTGCTCTGTTCCCACAAAGTTGGGAGCATGGAATTGTCCAAAATCTCTTGGTATGATGAAGCATTCAGAGTTCCTTTCACTGGAACTAAGGGGCCAAGCCCAGCTCCTGAAAAACAACCCCACACCATAATCACCCCTCCACCAAACGTCACACTTGGCTCAATGCAGTCAGACAAGTACCGTTCTCCTGGCAACCGCCAAACGCACATTCGTCCATCGGATTGCCAGATGGAGAAGCGTGATTTGTCACTCCAGAGAACGTGTCTCCACTGCTCTAGAGTCCAGTGGCAGCGTGCTTTACACCACTGCATCCGACACTGTATGGCTTGGATGCAGCTGCTCGGCCATGGAAACCCATTCCATGAATCTCTCTACGCACTGCTCCTGAGCTAATCTGAAGGCCACATGAAGTTCGGAGGTCTGTAGCCATTGACTCTGCAGAAAGTTGCCAATCGCTTCCACTTTGTTAAAACACGACTGACAGTTGACTGTGGAATATTTAGTAGCGAGGCAATTTCACGACTGGACTTGTTGCACAGGTGGCATCCTATCACAGCTCCTGAGAGCGACCCATTCTTTCACAAATGTCTGTAGAAGCAGTCTGCATGCCTAGGTGCTTGATTTCATACACCTGTGGCCATGGAAGTGACTGGAACGCCCGAATTCAATTATCTGGATGGGTGAGTGAATACTTTTGGCAATGTAGTGTACGCGTCCTGAGTCACGCTATAGATCTCCTACTCAGCAGGGGTGCTCTCGCGTCAGTGGAGCTTTGCCTCATTCATTCGAAGAAAAAACAAAACAAAACACACAGCCGCCGTTAATTGTGATCGCCTGAAAAAGAGAAAGCACAGTAAGTGATGCCTGTTCATTAGTAATGAGAGCCTTTTGAAATATTTTGCCTTTGTGGCCATTGACTAAACCTAATAACAAATAAATCTAATCGAGTATTAAGAAATGAAAGGATTTAATAAGAATACACGAGTGTGATTCTGTCGTTAAACAACATAACATCATGTAGTTAATTAATGATGCGGTCAGAAGGCGCTTGGGTGAAGTTAAGTTACTATTTCTTCAACTACCGGTGTATTTACTTACCTTTTACTTCCATACTCTTAACGGTATGGAAGCTTCCAGGGTTTGAGGTATAGTCTGAGTCACCAGGGGGAGCTCTACTTGCTTTGGCTTCACTTCACGCCTCTCGTTATCAGATTTCCCAGGACGGACTTTAATGCAAGGTCCGACCCGGGCCATAAAGCAATTTAGGAAAGAATTAAGGAGAGTAACTTGCGATGGATTTAATGTAATGGTGGCACACCCTCTCTGCTCCTTACTGCTGGCAGTGACATTAACATATTAAGTTAAGCAGTTAACAGTGGATAATTCTTCAGGCAATTTGCCAAGGATTCTCATACAATTAAAAGCACCCACATAAAACAACATCAGGCACTCTTCCAAAACGAACGCCACATTGTTTTTCATTTCCTTCCTGCCTTATCGACGGTAATTTGTGATAAAAATGTGCGAGAGTGCGGTTCATTAAAGTTGATGCATGCTTCTCTTCAGGCGGTCGGCGTACGCGCGGATATGTGGCGTTTTTCTAGAGTAACTTACGCTATGTTTTCGTTTGCAGACCGGGTTGCTGGTGTTTTGTCAAACCTCCAAATGGGTTGGTGTTTTCTGTGAAACGCTTTCACCGCGGTTCAAGTGGAGTTAATGAGCCCGGTTCGACCTATGCTCGCTGGAGGAAAAAAATACGTGACTCTGAATTTCACACGGCTCCTGTTGAGTTGCTGCTGTGGAATTATACGGTTGTTTTAATTGACGACCAGATTCTAGATGTAGAGAGGCCTTTGGGTCCTATGGGTTGAGGGGAGGGGCCTCTGTGGATCATCTCACAGATGCTTGATCAGTTTGGGATCTAGTAACTCTGCAGTCATTGGATAAATTGTCGCGTTTGCATGCTCTAAATCTGAAATCTGAAGTTCACTTTTGTCTTCATGGAAAACTATGTGAGTAATATGCAATAGTAGGCGGGCAAGCTCCGTCTAGCTCAGCCTCCCCCTCCATGCTAACATCACAGCGACACAGTTTTCTCAAAAACAAGCCTCATATTAGCAGCAACGGCACCCTGTAATGTGATATAATGTACAAGATGTGTGGGTAAGTGCAACATGACAGTGGGTGGGGGGGTCTCAGATTGCTCAAGTGAAGGGTATGTTCTGGCTCAAGTTAATAGGGCTCATTATGTACTTCGCCGGTCTTACAGTCGGCTCCCTGTTGGCCGAGGGGGGGCCCCCGCGACTCAGGAGCACACAAGCCCATCGTTAGTGTCAGTTTACGTGACATTTTCCTGTGTCCCGCTTGAGCCCGGAGACTGAGCAGCCCCTCCGCTGTGATAATAGTCACCTGCCAGACACCCACGGTGGAGGGAGAAAAGAAATGAGTGAGGAAAAATGAACAAGGAGAAAGAGTGCAAATGAGAGAGGGAGAGAGAGAGAGAGAGGAGAGGTGGAGTGGAGTCTTGGGGTGGCTGCCACGGTGTCTGATACTGTGGTTACAAAATGGATTGTTTCCAAGGTGACAGACAATTAAAGGCGACTGTTTTATCCCCATTATGTCTTCTCTTCTTCTACCTCCAATTATCTTCAAGAAGAAGGGTGTGAGGAACAGAGGGCTCGCGAAAAAGCTAAATATAAACCAGCGGAGATTGAGGTGAAGTCAGAACGCCGAACCAGTGCACCAGCCCTCAACCACAACTGCAAACAGATCTATTTCTCGGCGTCGTGACCCGACGCACACTACCAGCCGACCGCTGAAAATCGCACAGATTTAGTAGATTTAGTATGCAAATCACTTCCTACCGACTCCACGGAAAGATATACTTCTCCCTTTTTTTACCACCTGCACGCTCCTCCAGCGCCCTTCAAGTACTGTCAATCAAGGCGATGGCAGTAGGGATTAAATTACAACGAACCGTGCACACTTAAAATGTGACCTGCAGCAACGTTTAAAACTGGAGGAGCAAAAAAAAAAGAATCTAATCAAGAGTCTTTACGCCGGGAGGGCTGCGAAAATGCATGTCGTCCATGTCTTGTCCTGCGATGCACTTAGCCGTGGCTCGGAATAAAGTATGCGGACACCTTGTAGACATGAATTTTGTTAATAAAGTCGAGCGAGTGCGCGGAATAGCAATTACGTCAACGAATTTGGATAATATATCGATATTGCTTTTTAGTTTGGCCGAGCTAATTTTAAACTACTTGAGTTCTCACCACATACAATCCACCGTATGTGTGCTCAGAAATACTGTCTCCGAATCGGGCAGCTCTTCATCCACCTGTATTATCTCTAGGAATTGCGAAGCACCATCAATGAAAACCTTGGCCCACTAAGACTTTGGTATAAATATTGCGAGGCTCAATAAGTAAACAAAAAAAGGCATTAGGGATAACTTAAATGTCTTTTCATTCCCATTCATCTCCTCACTGTTCTCATTCAGTATCGACACAGAACAATCCGAACACCGAATGGCGTGGTAGCACATTCAGCGGAGGAGGAGGAACGGCCGGCGCGACAAAAGAACTTTGCTCCCGAGCAAATAGGCCGTGGAGACTGCAAATTATAGCGCCTTCGTTACAGGATTACAATCAGCCCGCGGATCGATGCATACAGTAATCACGGGCTGTGCGGAGAAAGGAGCGTGAATGAAAGGGGCCCAGCGGTGGGAACAATGTTCCCGCATCTCAGCCTCAACAAGAGATTAGAGAGATCCATAACTGCATTCACAAAATGCCAATACAGCTAACTGTTCTCAGAGCGGGCCAGCGCTGTAGAAAGGAATCATCTGTAATGGCAAACTGTTGTAAGAGGTGTCAATTAAAATGCGTAATTTCAACAATTGCACGTACTTAATAGTATATGGAGCTTACGTTTGTTGACTTTTGCAGAGGGTTTGTAGCAAGCTAGGTTACGCTGCATGGATGCACGTGTTGTACGTCGACAAGCTTTAACAGCAGCATGTGAAGCTCAGCGCAAGGCAGCGAAGTCTAAGGTCATGTTTAAAGAGCTGCACACTGATTTCAATGAGGCGCAAAAAAAAGTAAAGGGTAATATTTACTGAATTGTATTGTTGGAATGTGCTAAATAAATATTGTCATAATAATCGATTTATTCTTTGAAACATTAATATTAATTTATGAAATTGCAATGCCTTGATTTTAGTGAGGTTAGTACACAGTCATAGCCATAATTTCTTTCGGTGTTTCGGTTTCGGGTTTTCGGCCCCGCATTCTTCTTTTTTTTTTTTTTTTTCGGTTTTCGGTTTCGGCCAAGAATTTTCATTTCGGTGCATCCCTAGTAGTAAGACCTTGTGAGATTTATATTTTGGCAGTTTGACTTGTTGGGAAGCAACATGAAAGAGAGAAGTCCTAGCTAATGGTTGTAGATTGGGGCAGGACCCCCAAGATGGGGTGGAGAAGGGAAGGAAGACAGAAGACAGACCTGAATTGCAAAAAAAAAAAAAACTGGGACTCTGAGCCGATTGGCGACGATAAAATTTTCAGAAAATTTTTTGACAGTGTAGGTTAAATTATAAAGATAATGGAGCAGCAGAAACAGCCCACAGAGGGACAAAGAGACACAACATGTGAACTCCTAAGCTTCACATTTCATCTTTTCAACCAAAAACAACCCCAAAACGTCTATATTTATGTCTGTATCTGCTGCTGTTTTTTTTGTTTTTTTGTTTTTTTGGATGACCCTACCATCGTCCCACGATGGTCGACACAGAGCTAGCGCACAACCGGTTTTGCGAGACTGGTCTCGGCCGGGGGACGGTAATTTATAGGCTCTCGCCTGCGCTTAGGATACCATAACTATTTTTGTTACAGACAGCTGACGGTTGTGATTTATGTGTGAGCCAGACAAAGAGGGTAAAATCCATGAGGAGTGAAGCAGGTAGGGGCCGCAGAGATCTGAGCAATCGCTCAATCATCCCGCCTCAGCAGTTTCTCTGCGTCCCACCCTCTGACACTGGAACACATCCCTCTTTTAAAAAAAAAAAATAAAATAAATAAATAAAAAATCTGCATTGCCTCATCTTCTTTTACTCTGCTCCGGGTTTGTTTCAGCCCTCTACGACTTTCCCTTTTCCTTTCACGGCACGCTTCGTGAGCAGCTATGAATATAAGAGGGGGACATTGCGTGTGCATGACTTATTTATCACTGCCTAGGGGATGAGTTGGTGTATTCATTTGCGTCTGTTTGCTTACGGGGTGAGGATTTTTTATTTTTATTTTATTCTCCCCCGAACGTTCGAGCGTGCGCACGTTCTTTAAAACCGGCCAAATGTTTAATAAGCAAACAAGCGTTTTTCACAGCAGTTCACAAGCCCGCGCCCGTGCCTTGCAGCTAGCATGGGAGACTAGCCGCCGTCTGAGGACCCAGCAGGCCTGTTTGATTCATGAAGCGGCATCAAAGCATTCATATGCCCCTTACATTTCCCACTGCTCGCTCTCATCTCGCTGCTGAATCGTTTCTCCGAAGCTGTCGGATACTCTCTCTGCAGGGTGGATGGCACTCATCGAAAGCTAATAGAGGGTGACTGTATATGCACGTGTGTGTGTGTGTGTGTGTGTGTGTGTGTGTGTTAGATAGCGAGGTAATGTGATGTGACGAGAGGATTTGCCAGCATGCGGTCATCTAGATTTCGGAGCTTTTCACATGCACGGACACACACTTTCGCCTTCTCCCGTGCTTTCTTTACTAATGCCCCCAAAACTACCTAATCACTCCCAATATGTAATCCAATCGGCCAGAATGCAGTACGCTGAGGTTCATTATGCGTTGACTAATGCACCACACAAGTTTGGATGGAGCCACTCATGCAGCTCATCTTATTAAACCTTCACTCTCTCAGTTTGAGCTAAATCCAATTTAATAACACATGCTGCACTGCACTTTTATTACTGTAATATCCACCGAAGATTAGCCTAAAATGGAACTTCCGGGAGCGCACTGACAAACATATTGTATTCATTTTATCGCCTTTTATGATACTCAGTTATAAGCTTTGATCCACGATTGTAAATTGCAAGCTTGACGGCGTGTCTATGTACGCGGACCTCTCAAGTGAAGCTACAGCGCGACTGTGACGGTCCACGTCAGTGGCATCGATTCCAGTCGGGCCGGATTTCCATCCTCTTTCTATTTCCCTCCCTCATCGTGTAGCTCACAGAAAAGAAACGCACCCTCAAGAACAATGAAGGCCACAGATCGCAGGGGACAAACTGCCTGGCCTCTGCAGGAAAGTCCTTAGCTATTGCAGGCGGTGTGATTGTGACTGAGGCGTGCGGGTGGAGGTTGAGGTGAGCGAATCTGTTCTGTGTGAGGTGTCGCTTCAGAGGGGAGAGAAAGAAGAAATAACTGAATTCTCTGGGATGCGTTCTACACCAAATTGGATCGGGAGTGCTTGGAAACACAGGTTGTAGAGTTGACCCCATCAGCTTGGCCGAAACATTGGAAACGCTATTGGTCAATACCAATCTGAAGGTGCTTCAGAAATACTTACTTTGACTAAATGAACAGACTGTAGTTTCAGTTAGGGGTGTGTGTTTTTTATACATCAGTTTCTCTGGACTTCTGAACTTGGATAGTTGATAGAAAGTAGAACAGGCATAACATCATGACCACCTTCCTGATATTGCATACATAGGTCTCCCTTGTGACTCCAAAACAGTTGTGACTCATCAGAGAATGGACATGGGCCTTCTGAGGGTGTCCTGTGGTGTCTGGCAACAGGATGTTGTTAGTGGGGGTCCTATGGGTTGAGGGGAGGGGCCTCTGTGGATCAGTTTGTGTGGAAAGATACTTGATCAGTTTGGGATCTAGTGAATTTGGAGGCCAGGTCAACACCTTGTGCTGTTCTTCATGTCTTTTTTGAGTTGTTCCTAAACCATCCTGCTGGGGATGGCTGCTGCCATCAAGGAGTGTCATTGCTATGGGGTGGGGGTGCCTGATCTGGTCTAGGTGGGTGCTACATGTCTAAGTAACATCCACACCAATGAATGAATACCAGGTCCAAAAGTTTCCCAGCAGAACATTGGATTGTCACAAGATGGTCAATGGTATTTATGTCTTCTGACTTATGCCTGATTGACGTATTGCCCTGCTTTACCCAAAACAGCCTCCTTCTTGTCAACAACATGACCTTCTGTGCTAAAAAGTGGCTTCTATTGTCCTGAAATAAAACAAGTGTCTGCCCGCTTTGAGGTATGACTGCCTCTGATCGGCTGATGATGCCAGATACAAGGAGCCAGTCGGTGGTACTTTCTCCGGTTGGCGTTGGAGGCCGCTACGTTCTACTGCTCCGGTTCAGCCGACAAAACAGGACATCACAAATCAGACCGTGTATCTGGTGCTTGAGGACATTTTGTTTTGGGTGTGCTCCGGGAAATGATCTTGCAATTCTTGCGCCATCTGATCGACTTTTCTTCCCGGCCATCATAGAGGTTGGCCGTCAAACAATTTCGCTGGAATATCAGCCAATAATGGTCAATGGCCTTTTGATAGGAGTACCCATAATAGGTTGTGTGCTATTGCACTGATTTCCAGGCTTAAGCTGCGTCTTCTGTTTTTTCCAAAGTAATCAATTTCACATCGACGGCTAAAAGAGTTTTGATGTTTTATTTCAAAGAGTTCCGTTTAGTATTTTCTTTAATCTCCTTTGACTTATTTAATTGTTTAAGTCACCAATCTTCTAGATTTAACACATATTTAGCAGCGCTTTGATTGTTGGACACACACACACACAGAGGCAGATGATAGACACCAGCTTGCCTCGTCGCGTCCACGCTCATTCATGAAACAGGTCTGGTTACTCCCTCTAACGCGGGGAGTATCGTTTTGACCCCGAAAAAACACCCAGAAGCCAAAGGTCCGTCGAGCGAACGCCGTAAAATCAAATATCAGAGGAACTGGACGTTTAATTAATAATAAAGACGCTCTTACGGGGGGTGGCTAAATTTCAAATGACTCACTGCTGTAATGCAGTCAGGGCCTTCCGCGAGGGTTAATTGAGACCTTGACAGCACTTTAGTCTCCGCCGCGCCTGTGCGTCTCGTCTTTCCTCTGGCTAGAGTGTCTGCTCTTGGGCTTTGCAGGAAGAGATTTGATCTGAGCGAAAGGCGTAATCGCGAGAGCGCCGTCGTGGGAGGAGGGAGGAGGAGGGAGGAGGGAGGACGGGAGATGTACTGTAAGTGTAAGATGAAAAACAGACATATAGGAGCAAGAGCGTGTTCACGGGAGCTGAAGTGGTCCCTGGGAAAAAGAGAGAAAGGACTCCTTCTTCTTTATATTAGCTTTTGCATCTCGGCTGAAGTGATCTTGTCGCTGCCGGGACCTGGGAGGAGGGCTCTCCCAGCGCTCTGCAGTGTGGAGGAGGATCACCAATCACCTGGAGCCTACGGGGGGATACAGGAAATGGCTTAACCTGACTCACTCAGATATTTTTGGATAGCACTGCAGTGTCGTACCGACTTGCCAAGGATTTTTTTCCTCCTCCTCCTTCTGGCTCTAAAGTCGCAAACAAAAACCATATGACTGTGTTAACCTTAAAATTATTTATTGAGGGGCACTGTTGCGTAAAACCCCCCCCCATCCCTTCCCTCCCCTCCCCTCACAAACACACATCCTCTCCTGTCACTCTCCGATCGTCTCCAGCTTTATCTCCCCCCCTCAGCCTTCTGTTCATTAAACACACATCAACAAAAGAAAACTTTTTTTTTTTTTCCCTTTCGTGTTTGCTGCTGCTGCTGCTGCTGCTCGTGTCTTTCCCTTGCATGCGGTTCAGTCTCGCTGAGCTCATGGAGGCAATCGCAAGCTGTTGCTTACCGTTAACAGCCCATGCTACGGGGAGGAGGGGTGGGCTGGGGAGGGGAGGGGAGGGGAAGAGAGGGGAGGGGAGGGGAAGAGAGGGGAGGGGTGCAACTTAGTACATAATTGAAAATAGTTGCCGTGGTCCATTTGCTACGCTTTTGTTCTTCCCACATCAGCATCACAGGCACCGCCAGGATGCTGCTCTTGGGGGATTTGCCTTTGTGTGTCATTTTTCCCCTCCATCTATTTCCTCTCTCTCTCTTCTCTCTTCTTGTTTGATGCCACTTCTTTTTTTTTTTTTTTCTCCCTCCATGACAATTCACACTTCAGTTGAGATTGCTCTAAATTTCGATTTCAGCCAAAATGCTCTTTTAAGTAGCTGTCTGCGTCTGGGTGATATTCGTCCCTCACTTCCTCGTTCCCCCCCGCCTCCGCCCCTGAAATGTTTTCTTTTATGTGAGTGCATCCACCCATATTATGTGGCTGTGTTTGTCTCAGAGTGAGCGCCATCATCCTCTTTAATGTTCCAGAAGTATAGCAGTTAGCATGTCACTTAGCGCTCGACGGCCCCGGGGCTTTCTTTCCTCTCCTTTGCCACGTGCCTTCTGTGCCGCAGCGGTTATTGCCAACCGAATGGCGTCATAAACTTTTTTTTCTAACCATCGCCGCCCCCCCACCCCTCCCACATTCTGATATCCGTCGTCACATCTCAGACTGCATAGGTGTCACATGGATACGCCATTATCCACCTCTTCCCCTCTCACCCAAGATTGCTCCGGCGGTGAACTCGCTCTCCCCTGAGATTCGGCTTTCAATCTGCCGACGGACCACCCACCCCTCTGGCCAGAGCAGCCTCTCTCCCTAGGGAAATGCACCGGGGTCTCGGAGTGATTTCGCTGTAATGGAACTTCAGGATAAACTAGATTTGATGATCCACCCATGCGGTGGCCTCTCGGTCGGGGCGGTTTGGGTTTGCCCTCTCTCCCTCCCGTCTGAGCCCCTAAACCTCATTACCCGAGGCTGATTCTTTAGTCTGGTCTCTCCAGGGGGAAACAGAGGTGTGGAGGGGCAAATGAACACAGGAAGTGGAGTGTCACTTCAGATAACGGTCCGTGTCAGGAAAACCGGTTGATTTGTATGGCTGCAGACTGAGGAGGGAGTTATTTGAGTATGGCGGGGTATCGTTGCTGACTTCCTGAATCCAGTCACAAGGTCCTGATTCCATACAATTTGACTTTAATTCATTTAGAGATATTCTAGTTTCAATGTCATTTTGTTTAGTTATGCAATAGATGATCACAATGTTGTCATTGGTTCCAAAATGCAGCTCTACATCAGATGTCAGGCGCAATGATGCTCTCAGAGTTGTAGGCATAGACTGTATATAAATATGGACAATGCATCCCCACTTCCTCGCATTGGCCAAACTGATGCTATTTTCCAGGGGAAACGGGCGGCGAGTACACTGTAATTCTTTAAAAAAATTGTTTTTACAACTCTCACGGTCTCACGGTTGGCATGGCCACTGGTGGTCGCCATTATGTCACATCCTGTTTATACAGCGTCAAATAACTAGCTAAAAAGAAACGTATCCAAAAAATTGACACTTGAACATGCATCACCATTATATTAACCACCTAAAATGACAGAAACCACCCTTAAAAAAAATGTATTTGACACGTATTTTAATGTTTTAATTTGGTCCAAGTCCCATCCACTAACATGGAGGGGGCGGAGCTTATGACCTATACATACTGCAGCCAGCCACCAGGGGGAGCTCGTCTGTATTTATACAGTCTATGATTATATCTTTTACCATGTTTAGGATCTCCTTCACACGTGGACTTATCTTGTGGCTTGGTCTTGCGAGACTGGTCATGTGAAATCCAACAAGAGCATGCATGAGATTTAAAAATATATATATATATATATATATATATATATATATATATATAAAAATGCTAAAAAAATATATTGAATCTTATAAATTAAGATCGGAAAAAACGTTTGAACTTGTTTTTACCCAACCCTACCACTGGGTATCCTACCAATTTTAAGATTACTGTTATTTGACTGGTGATGAGCCTTCGTATTGTTATTTATATAAATAAGGTCATGACTGTAACAAGGTGGAAACACAGGATGTGTTCCAGTGAATATATAACACGCATAAACAGGCTGTATGTGAAGGAATTAATGCAGAGAAACAGATAAAGGTTAAGGTCACAGCACCTTCAATCATGCTGTGATTGAAGGTGCTGTGAATGTCCCCGTGACAGCTGCAGGTGTTTGTTCGCTCCTTGATGGACGGGCTGCCATTTGACATGTGTCCGTCCCGCAGACTGTCTGTTTTGACTGGTAGCGAGCGAGCGAAGACGCTGAACGCAGCGGAAGGAGACCGGGTGCTGCCAGACGGACTGGCAGGCATTAGCGAAGTCGTCAGCACCTTTTCTTCCCTTTCTGTCGGCCTAACATTTCCTATAATTCAGAAATAACCTTGTGTCTCATTCTAAGTCAGCTGTTGGCTTTGCAGCACAATATACTGTCAGAGCGCTGTATTATTCCAGCTCATCTCTCTGCATCTCTTTACGCTGAAGCTGTTTCACAAGTTCCGGTCGTAGCGTCGTAGTACACACTGTGCTTATTTTTATTTATTTGTTCATTTGGTGACGACGGTGCAAATTAATGAATACGTGGTACAAATACATCACAGCTGATTTCCATCCATAGTTCTCAGACATTGGGAAACAAACCTAACATAAACATGCAGACATAGCAGCATACGCAACACTATATGAAAGCAACAACAATAAATAAAAGACTGCTTAAAAGTGGGCTACTACTTTAGAGTATAAAAGTGACGTTCACACGTTTGATTTGTTTTGAACCCTTTTTTGAGCTGTGGAACTTTCTCAAATAGTAGTTGGGAGACTATTCCAGCTCGGACAACCTTTGACAGACGTGGTGTTTTGACCTGTGGTAGTTTGTCTGAACTGCGTCTTACAGCGCCCCCTGGAGGCTGATCTGGTACTGACACAGCGTTGAAATTAATATGTTTGTTTTTGGCAAACACCTTGGTGTAGGGCTGGGCGATTGATTGAATTTCGATTTTGGCTTTGGCGGGATGAAAGGTAAAGCGAATTCTGTGGCGTGGAAACACTTCGGTTTCAAGAAGCCTGACTCGGAACAAATGAAGATATTGTGCAAGATATGCCACGCTACTAGGGCTGCCAGCTGTCCCTTGAAAAACGGAATCGTCCCGTATTTAAAAACAAAAGTACGCGTCCCGTATTGAGTTGGCACGGGACGCGCTTTGTCCCGTATTACCGTGAAAATAAGAAATAGTGTGTAAAATGTCAAAGGATTTATGTTCATATAAAGCGCCCGGACTAACCGGGCGCTTTATATGAACATTTACGGTAAATTTATTCCGAGGCCATCTCCTGCTCTGTGACCAATGAGCTGACAGCGGAAATCCCACTCACCTCATTGGTCGAGGTACTGTTGCTTGCGAATCTTGTATTAAAAATAAATTGTTGAAAAAAAATTCACCACGCTGGCCCTACCAAAGTCTTAGTGTGTGTTTATTTTTTGTTTTTACATATTATTTAATTCATTTTATTGTTTTTCAGTTCAAACTTATCGTGTTAAAAGAAATACCAACGTAATTAAAAGTTCAATAAATGCTTGTTCTCAAATCAGTTAATAATCGTGATTTCAATATCGATCAAAATAATCGCGATTAATCGAGCAGCCCTACCTTGATGCCTTTTTTATAAAGTTGTTCTGTGGGTTTTAGTATAGTGGTGCCAGCAAACGAGATGGGCTCGTACAATGGAGGTATGACGGGGCAGCATTGGCTGAGATAAAACACCTGATTTGTTTAAAATTGTGCAGTACCACTTTGAGTTCCTCACCTCCTATATAGACGTTAGATCTGTTCTGCTCCACTGGTGTTACAGAGAGTGTTTATTTTTGTGTTAACCATAAGACAGGTGTCACTGAGCCACGCCTAATGCACTTATTGTTTATTTTTAAATCTTAACTGTTTACACGTGGCGCCTGGGTAATTTTCGACTTTTCAAACCAAGATGCAAACTGACACTGACTCATGCCCAGTATCATCCTACACAGTGAAGCTCAAATATCAGACGATAGACGATATTGTGTTTCCTTCACAGTCAAGTTAACTTTTTCTTTCTCTCTGTCTCCCTCCAGGTAAGGAAGAGTCGGTCGCCACCTTCAAGGGCAACGAGTTCTTCTGCTACGACCTGTCCCTGACGCCCATCCAGAGCAGCACCGACGAGATCACGCTCTCCTTCCGCACGCTGCAGCGCAACGGCCTCATGCTGCACACCGGCAAGTCGGCCGACTACGTGAACCTCTCCCTGAAGAGCGGCGCCGTCTGGCTGGTCATCAACCTGGGCTCGGGGGCCTTCGAGGCCCTGGTGGAGCCCGTCAATGGCAAGTTCAACGACAACGCCTGGCATGACGTGCGCGTCACCCGCAACCTGCGCCAGGTAAACACGGCGCGCGTGGTCCGGGGGGGCCGCTGCGGCCGGGATGGTTGCCGCTCTGTCTCTGCTGTGTTTTCTCTTAGCGTATGGAGAACGCGAAGGCTGTTTGTCTCTCTTGTTTGTTTTCCTTCCCGCACATCATAACAGAAGTTTCTTTTTTTTACAGAAGCTGCACAGAAGCTCCTTTTTTTCTTTTGATTTCATGTTTTGACACCAACGATCCATCTCATCTTGTCGCTCAGGTCATTCAAAGTCAGCAAAGTCTGCACGAAAACGAGAAGCACAACCCCAGCTGTATTTAGATTCCAGTATAATACACTGCATATCGTAATGAAATCAAAGACAGCTCTGCATATTTAAGGTTTCTTCTAGGGCATTGCTCCTCGGTCTTATTAATGAACAAGCAGAGAAAGGGCCGTGCTCGGTGTGTATGCACATAATGTACTCGGCTACACAAATGGAATGCGGCCTAATTTATCAAAGGTGACAATGCGCTTAAAACCTTTCTGAACAAATTACCCGACACATCTTCACAAACCTTTAATCGTAGCTAATGGAAAACAAAAGAGCACCCGCAACCTTAATGCCTGCGAGCGTGTGGAAGCGTGTGTGTGTATGCCTGTGTGTGCAAACACCACAAAGTACATGCAACAACACCGGACCCTCTGGATGCACCGAGTCGTCAATTGGCAGGTGCAGATACCGGAGGTGAGATACGATCAATTTCACTTAGGCTCGCCGTGCTTACTTCTTCACATTTTTTATTTTTTTTTTTAGCGGGGTAAATGTAATTGGAATGAATGGCTTGTCAGAACTAATAATGGCCATTGTAAGCAGCAGAGAATGCAAAAAAAAAAAAGGGCTAATGTGAATGCATTAACGCAAAGATGGTGCATCAGCTTCTTTTTTGTGTGCCCGCGAAAACATCTCGAGAAAGTTGGATGAAAAGCAGCCGCTTGTATCGAGCCTCCGTACTTACAGACGCTGGAAAAAAAAAAAAAACCCAGAGAGCAAAGTGTTTCTTAATGTGGACTAAGTGCTGCTAAATTATAGGGAGAGATTTCCATGCCAACCAGACTCTGCAATTTATGTCACATTGCCATATTGTTATTATATATGCCGCCGTAGACGTGCATATAGCCCGATGCTCTATTAGCATATACTGTACTCGCCTCAGGACGAGGGCAAATGATCGCACGCCGTCTCCGTGACACACACGCTCATGCACGGCCGGGGTCAGATGTGTCACGCTAGCGGAGCTGCGAGTGCACGGCCGTGCGAGGCTCGGCTTAATGGGCGTGGGAGGCCGGCGCGGTTTTTTAAAGATTTACAGCCGAGGCACCTACCGCAGAGTGCGGCGTAATGATCATTAGGCAAATGCGCGCGCACACGTGCCAGCCAAACCGAGGCGCCGTTGTTATCCGTCTGCCTGCCCGTCTAGCTGTAGTTCAGGTCATTAGTTTGTCGTGGAAACTGCTACATCCCACTGGAAGAAGGAAAAATTAAAGTAAATTAAATAAAGTTCTCTTGTTGAAAGTTCAAAATTCACAGATAAACAACGGGAAGAAGGACAAAGTCACTTAATATTGATGTTCTTTGGGAATCCATATAGATCTTTGTTTGATTTAATCATTAAAAAAAACTTGTCAGACCTCCACGATCATCTAAAAAAAAGATGCAGTGAAGTGAATCGATCAACTAAAAATACTCGTAATAATAAATAGCTTGATCTGCGGCTGAGCAGATATCAAATGACTGTACTTACCCGCGACTCGACCCGCCCCGCCTTGTCCGGCCTCCATTAACTCCCGCAGCCGCTTGAATCCCCGGCGGATCGTTCTAATTGACTCAACGGGCAACCTAAGTGTTAAAGAGCTCTCTAGATTTACACTGGACCGTCCCCGCGGAGGCGCGAGGCATCGACGACATTGACCACCCCTGACCCCGCGTTTACTGCCGCGCTGATAGCCGGCGGATCGATTGGCTGAACGCTCGCATGGTTTTGAAGTTGTGTTTGCGCCTGGGACGACCGGCGCAGCAAGTAAAGACACTACAAACTCTGGCTAAAAAATAAATGAATTAACACTTCCCGAGTCAGTCTAATAAGCTTTGACCATTGCTCCTGTTTACTGCAGGGTTGCCTCTAATGCAACATAGTGGCCAAAAATATAAAAATACATTTCAAAAATACTGGGAATTTTGAGGAAAGTGATGAATCAATAAAAATATACTTTAGTTCCAGTCTAAAAAATGCTCTAAAGGTTTTACTCAAACTGCAATGAGAGCTCCAAACTGCAACAGCTGCGCGAATTTCTTTGTATTTTTTTGAATTTTTTTTAAAATTAAAGTTTCCTGCATCTTAATAGCTCTGCATATTTAAAAAGATTGATGCACATCACATTTATACATATATATATTGCTTTTCTTGCTGTATTTTATAAGCTTTAACTACTTTTAAATTGTTAAATACAGCTGAAGATGTAAACAGGGCACCCATGCACATGCTATTGTCGTTTCCTGCGGCCCTCCGTACCTAACGTGATATCTTCATAGCTTGCAGTTCATGAAGAAAGCATTAGCTTCTACCTTAGGTTGTCAAACAGCCACAGCGGCCTCCAAACTCTCATCTACTCTCCGTCTTATTGTTCTTAATGGAATGGCGTCGTGCATATCTATGGCTGCATCGGCGCGCTCCGGAATAAGTAAAGCCTTCGAGCTGTAGCAAACCGGCCTCCCCCGTCTCCGCCTCTCCCTCCCTCTGAACGTGTATATCTGCTGTCTTTCTCCACAGAAAAAAAAAGCTATGAATTTGTTAGCTTTGTGCGGGATAAAATGAAGCAGACAGAATTAGGTGAGGTGATAGGGACTCTCCGCCAAGGAAGGGAGATAGAGAGTGGAACGGGGAGGGGTGGGGGAGAGTAGAGGCCTGATGGATGATCACAGCTCCAGAGCTCCCCTTGGTGGAGGCTCGGGGTGCTGCATGTGTGCATTTAGAAGGTGCTCTGTGTTCAGGCTAACCCTTGTGGTTTAGGTTTGATAGGCAGGCAAGCACACTTGGCTTGACCTTTCATCGGTTCAAGTTTCTACCCACTACGCATCCCCGCCCGTCCCACGCTGTTCGCCGTGCCCACTGGTTAGCATAAACAGCATGGCGTCCCTCCTTTGCAGGACTCCTCCCTCCCTCCCTCTGCTCCTCCTGACATGATCTGCAATCATGGACAGCTTGCAGACTTCAGCAGCGCCGTCTATACTCCTCCTTGCGGGATTATTGTTATAACACAGTGCAGAAGGAAGAACGATGGCGTCAAAAGAATAAAATGCGTCAAACATTAAGTAGACGCTGGTCAGCACAAACAGCAAGTTAGGCCCATGTCTAAAAGCATCCTCACATTTCAAATCAAAACAAGAAAATATAAACTACTCATTGTCTGCCACACTTTATGCTCAGTAACTGATTTCCTGATCTTTTCAAATCCCACTTTGATTGTCCCAGAAGCCCCACAGGCACGATGCGTTCACGCCATTTTCCTTAACCGATCGTTCTTCGCTCCCCACTTCGCACAGAAATTGTTATGAGCTGCCATCACGAGGGCCATTCCAGCGTGTTTATTTCTGCCTTAAGGAGCGAGATTGGCGGCCCAAATGACAGCCTTCGCGCCTGGGCGTCTTTTACAGGACAGACACGCCCCTTCGCTGGAAATCTGTCTCGTGTTTGGACGCATCTGACGCTGCACTTTCGCCTAAACGGACGAGGGACAGAATTCACACCGAGATTGAGATTTAAAAACGGGAAAGGGCGTTTCAATTCTCCTCGCTGCTTAAACGCGACGTCTAAGCTGCACTGTGACTCAAATCAGGGGAGAGTGGATGCACTCAGGGACATCGGCATATATTCATGGACTCGCAAAGAGACTAGTGGCTATATCCTTAACAGGGGTGTGTTTTAGCGTTGACAACTGGAAGCCACAACTCAATTGAAAATCCCTTAGACAGAAACTAAAGCCACTGGCGCCGGTGATATTAAGTTCATGCACATCGCTGTCATTGGAGTAACTCAATGCCATCATCATGTTTGTGCGTACTGCAGAGTAGCAGTGTAGAGTGAGTGCTGGTCTGGTAATGTTCAATGTATTTGTGACAGTTAATTAGATTTAAGCATCAGTTTCGAGCGTTGAAGGGGGCTGCAGCAGTACAGTAGCACTGTAGGATCTGGCAGCGGTGAGCAGATTACTTTTATCAACGATCTTCTCCGTCATGAAGTTAAACCAACCAGTTAAAAAGGACTGTAGCAGTAATTGGACACTGAAGAGCTTCTGTGGGTAATATTGCTCAAGTCAGCCTATTGGAGTCCAGTCCAAGTGAATTTCAGTCAATTTTGATTATACTCCCTTTTCTAAGCTCATTTCTATTCCTTTGGCGTTCGTTGGCGCAGATAGCTAAGCATCATTTGTTCAGTCATTATAATGGAGAATCACAAAGCACGTACAGCATGCATTGCTGTTTCCTCAACAGACCGCCATCACTTGGTTGAAATCGGTACACTGAGCAATCATCGGCCGCCAGCCTTTATAATGTCGTTGCTTTAGCGTCATTAGCTAAAACCCTTTACATGGTTTGTTGAAGTTCCCGGAAAAAACAGTCAGAGGAAGCACCAGGAAGACACACGCTGACATCGGGAAGAAACGTGTGCTTATACATCTATATTTTTGTGGTTTCAGAGAGTGAAACAGTGGTTGTTTACGCAACAGAGATTGGGAAATGAAGTGTAGTGCTACTGTGTGAGACTTTAGGCTCATTTAGGGTACTACAGGACTAGACTAGCTGTAACTTACGTACGTAGCCTATGCCGGTGTGAGCCTTTTATGCTTATGTGCTCGTCAGTCTGGCTCACTCTGTAAAAGCGCCCCCCAAACGTTAGTCGGCGTTGTGTCTTTTATGCTAGTTGGGTTATTTTTTGCTTATACTTCCTGCTTCACTTTCCACTTCCTGTTTCACTGAAACTTTTGCCAAAATTTCGCCAAAAATGAGTCATATAAATGTTCATATCTCCGAGCCTCCTCAGTTAACCTTTCCTCGATGTGTTCCATCTTTATTGATCCAAAACAATCAATTTGAAAATTGCGGAGATGGAGAAGCAGCCGGAAATACCAAAAAAGGGAAATACGCTACTAGCACAGCAGTTTGTTCTCCACTGTGAACTCCAGCAGAGAGGCAGGCTTTCTGTTAATTCCCCAGTGTGACTTTACAACCACAACATTTTCTGCATCCATTGTGTCACGGAACTGGGTCAGTAGCTTATCCAGCATCTAGGGAGAGAGACCTTTGAACTCAATACTTCTTTCGCCTTTCTCATTTTTTCATTCTGTATAGCCGTCACCCTCTACCTCACCTACAGTGCCATCTTCCCGCCTGTGCACATCTCATTTCCATGTAACTGGGCTAAAGCAGCTGTAGGATTAATGATTAAGTCTTCACGTTCTTTTAAAGCTGACTGTACAGCCCTGCCGCTCAACTGCCGGCCCAGAGTTCAGCTGGAGAACACGAGCTTTGATCTGTATCAGGATCGAGTTCATCAAAGGTCACATTACGAATTCTTATCTATCGCACATAGGCCACTACGACCGCTATGAACCAGATCACAATCCACTCAGATGCTGTGATTGTGAAAGAAAGTAAACGTGTTTATTTGCTGAAAATGAGCCGCCCTTAAAAATCCAGAGAGGATCAGAATTATATAGAATTATCGCTATTATGCAAAACAAACCATTGTTTGTTTCTGACATTTTTTTAAAAAGAACGCACACCGCTGCAAGAGCGTGAACAAGACCGCTGTGTTACTTTGAAATTTTTCACTCATTGTGAATCAGCAGGCGTGCGAGCTACTGTTTATGATTGCTAAGCTTCAAGCACAGCCTGATTGTCAATAATGGATACTAAAACTTTACACACACACACATTTTTGCACGCAGCAAGCCAACACTGGCTTTAAATAAAATGGTTAAAGCAGGCAATTTACCCCGAGGGCTGAAGCATGAAGCCAATGAGGTGAAGTGGTAAAAACTGCATTTCCTCAAATGGCCACTAGAGGCTTGCTTAAATAAACGAGTCAACCCCATAAACCTCGGTGTTAAAACATGTTTAAACCACATTTTTTCACTTGTTTACATTTTATCAAGGCTTTAAGTTAAGCATAGTTACGTGTCAGGGCTTGGTGGGAAATTTTTGGATTAGCTGAAAGTTGGCAGCAAGTACAGTCAACACACTTAGTTTCAAAATTGCTGAAACCGCCGCCTGAGCAACTCTACGTATTCACAACCACTTAGCCCGCCCATGTCCTCCTTTCACTCCACTTCCGCGCGGTTGCCGTCCGGAGAAATGGGCCGAGTCGGGGGGACGGAAAAGCGTTTGATTAAAAATAGACTCGGCGTCCGAGTTTCGAATTGAAACCCCGTCGCGGCCGAGTTGCTGTCACGGCTGAAAATTTCATCACGCGGAATCCTTTTTGCCGTTTATTAGCTCAGAGCGAGCTCTTCGGCGTGCGAGCGCAATCTTGTAAATGCATAATTCCTTTTGAAAATGAAGAATCTCGGAAGCGTGTTGCCACATGTGGAGCCGCCCCTCCCCCGCATGCCGCGTAGTAATCCACGTCGCCACATTTAAGAGTCGCAAAGCGGGGCGTTTTGCCGAAATTGTCATTTTCCCCCACTTTTCTCTCCTATGAGGCGACTGAATAAAATTGTCACCCCTTCCCGTTCAATCAATACCAGTTGCCCGGACACTCCCACTCCCTTTCTTATTCTTTCTATGTCGATCTTTGACTTGTTCAGAGTGTTTTTCACCCATTTCTGAAAGGCATGATCAGCTGCAATTACCCTCCCTCCCTCCTCTTCCTCCCTCTCCATCCATCCATCCATCCCTCATCCCCCACCCCTCTCATCCAGCCTTCCTTCCGAGAGGCAGATAGAATCCCTAAGAGAGAGCCAATCAATTCCTCTCCCGCTCATCTTCCCCTCCCTCCTCCTCCTCTCTCCCTCATTTTCACTCCATCTCTCGCTTCCATTCTTGCTAGCAATTTGTCACTTAGCAACGGTGTCTGCAAGGCTGCTGGGTAGTGAATCATCCCTTGCTGCAGTCCCGTATTAACCTTTTCCATTCAACCGAGTTTTTCCAGTTAAACACTGTGATATTATTGATAAAGTAAAGTCGGAACAGTTCCCATTTACTGGGAATCCGGGGTTTTGGATTCTTAATATCTTGGTGTGTGGGCCTGTTGTGTTTGTAGCAACAAGTGCAACCAAGATAGGAACCATGTGGATTAGCGCCTGCTCACATGTTAGCATCTAGATAAACATACAGATTCTGGACCAATCAAAAATGCCAGCTTTTAGATTATTGATAGGAATTAATATTCAAACCAAGCTAATCCTTTCCCAGTGTACTGCCAATGGCATTTTCAAGTATTCCTAATGTACTCCTGCCACGCTGAGAGGAAGTGGGGGCGCAGTCATGGTAGGATTTGCATTTCATATTTATAATTTATTTATTTTTTTCATGTCTCCCTCTCCCCCCTGCGCCGATCAGAGGTCCACACCTCAAGTGCAGCTCCTGCCCAAACTACAAACGCCGCCGGCCGCCGCCCGCCTGCCCAGCTGTTTGGTGCCAATACCGAGAGATCCTGTGCATTTCAAGGGGGGGAGAAAATCTAATTTGCATCGCATTTCCACCGCATTAACATATCAGGCCCGGCGTTCTCACACTCGCTCACTCATCAGCCTCATTTGCCACTCCCTCGCTCGGGCACTTTAATGTTTATTCATCCCGCTGCCTCACGGACCTGTAATCAGATAACAAATCTCTGCGCCATTAGCACATTCAAACAGGTGGAAAACGAAAACGTTAGCGAGACGGGGAAAACGGCGCGACGCTGAAACCGAGATCATAGCCGAGCGCGGGACGAGAGAGCGGAGTGGAGGGGTGAGGAGCAGAGTAGAGGCGGAGGAGGCCTCGCGAAAGAAATACGACGAGTATTTATAGTGCATTAGCACCGCCGAGCCAAACTGAAGCATCCTCAGCTGCTACCTGCGTCTAAATTGAGACGTCTTCCTTCTGTGCTTTTGATTCAGTTGTTCGCGTCTCATTATCTAGTTGTGAATAAACCAAACTTGCTGGAGAAACTCCTGTCACTATGAAGACACAGAAAAGACACACTTTCGCTTTAATTCTGGGAAATAAACAGCCTCGCACGTTTTTTTTTTTCCCGCTAGCTTTTCTCACGTTTGCTGCATTCTCTCATTTCCTAACAATGTGCAATTCTTTAGCCGAGGTGTGACAGTTTTTCTTCTGTTACTAATACGCAAAAAAACAAACAACAAAAAAAAAAAATGATAAAGAACAGCTGGAGGTACTCTCTCTGAGACATGCATATTCATATTCAGCTGTCTCACAAACTGTATCGCTGTATTTTAAGAGCTGGAAAATAAACATCAACTCTTCAGTTAATCTCTTTCCCCCCCCGAGTCGTTATAAATTCCTAAATTACAATCAGTTTAGATAGATGGGCCTTCTGTCCACAGAGTATTTTATTGAAGCTATGAAGCACTGCTTCTATAGGCACTGAAACAAGGAAACGGTGTTCGGTGCGTCATAAAACCATATTTAAAATGGTATTACAGCAGTTGAAAGCGGCCTCTTACTCTTGGTAAAGAGAAAGACGGGACTCAGAAACAGAATGACGTCCATCCTACGCCGCGTCGCCCGTGTCCTACAGCGTCTCTCCGCGCACAGATCCCCTCTCACGCAGCCACACACAAGCAAACAACTTCGCGCTGTTTGTTTGCAGACTTCTCTCCGGCGTAATTGCAGTGACATTTATATTTGCGCCTGAAGCCTGTCTGCCGGTTTCCATTACTCGGAGCCGGCCTCGCGGAGAGGAGGACGCGAACCAGACCGAACGCCGGATGATTGGAGTGAACGCAGAACCGAATGCACCTGAAAAGAGCTATTTTAAAACCGAAAAAAAGCCCAGCTGCACGCCGTCTGACAGGGTCGCCCCGCAGAGCCCGCGTTACCGGAGACGGACCTGATACAATAACTCTGCAGCCGG
Organism: Chelon labrosus; assembly: GCF_963514085.1. Classification (NCBI taxonomy): domain Eukaryota; kingdom Metazoa; phylum Chordata; class Actinopteri; order Mugiliformes; family Mugilidae; genus Chelon; species Chelon labrosus. The sequence goes on from NC_140337.1 coordinate 21,333,845, forward strand.
TCACATTCCGGCTGGAATAATGTAAATACACGCTGATATTTCCATGTGTCGCTAATTATTAATTCATACTGTGAAATTTTCAGCTAATGAAAAATAGCACCCTTTCCCTTCCCATGATACCATGCTACAGTATTACATTTCTTTCTTATTTCCAATGTGTCAGATTGGAAATCCATAGCAGAATGGTCATCACTCTCAGAACTTTCTCTGTTACAATGACAAATCTATCCGGACTGAGAATCTTGGCTCCACTGCACTATCCATTGATCATTTTCACAGCTTTGTCATTAAATATTTATTCAGCTTATTCGCTGGTGGCCACAGTTCAGTAATGGCCACCATGATGAGCGCGTAAAAGATCGGGAACTCGACAAAGGATCATTTTACATCTTCACTTAAAAACCAGCTGGCATCCGGCAGGTGTCCTGTACATGTGAAATGCTAGAAAGCGCTGTGTTCGCAGTACTTCCAGGAGCCCATTTCCCCCTGCTTTCCCCACTTTGTCTCCCAGTGTTTAATACATATTTAATACATGAAAATTTCTCAGCCCAGAGGGCCCTTGGAGACTGATGCAACACAAAGTTGTTTGTCTGGGCGTGCGGTTGTTTACATGACTGGGAGCTTTATCCTCCGTGAGCAGACATCAGCATTCATAGTCTTTGTTTTCCCACATGGGTCAATTACAGAGCGGGTGATGGGCTGTCGCAGCGGGAGCTCCGTCGGGCTTGTTGGGTTTGCGGCAATAAGGTGCACAGGGGAGAGAGTTAAATTAGCCGCATGGAAAGGGGTGAACTTGGCTCTTGTATGCTGACTATCAGCCCAGTGTATTTCTTCAGGATTATCATAAACCATTCATCCATCTACTTGCTTTCACTAAAGGCACATTTCCATCCAAAGTACCTAAAATTTTCAGTCCTAGGAACTTTTTAAGAGATTAAAGTCCTTGTTTGTAAATTAGCCGTAAGGAAAGAGTTGAGCTTGGCTATTGTATGCTTAATATCAGCCCAGTGTATTTCTTTAGGATTATCACCGGCATCCATCCACTCACTTTCTTTCACTAAAGGCACATTTCCAACCAAAGTTTCAGTCCCAGGAACTTTTTTAAGAGATTAAAGTCCTTGTTTGTAAATTAGCCGTGTGGAAACAGGTGAGCTTGGCTATTGCATGCTTAATATCAGCCCAGTGTATTTCTTTAGGATTATCACCAGCATCCATCTACTCACTTTCTTTCACTAAAGGCACATTTCCATCCAAAGCACCTAAAACTTTCAGTCCCAGGAACTTTTTTAAGAGATTAAAGTCCTTGTTTCTAAATTTGCCATATGGAAATGGTTGAGCTTGGCTATTGTTTGCTTAACATCAGCTCAGTGTATTTCTTTAGGATTATCATAAAACATCCATCCACTCACTCTATTTCACTAAAGGTACATTTCCATCCAAACTACCCAAATTTTCAGTCCCAGGAACTTCTTTAAGAGATTAAAGTCCTCGTTTGTAAATTTGCCGTAAGGAAACAGGTGAGCTTGGCTATTGCATGCTTAATATCAGCCCAGTGTATTTCTTTAGGATTATCACCAGCATCCATCTACTCACTTTCTTTCACTAAAGGCACATTTCCATCCAAAGCACCTAAAACTTTCAGTCCCAGGAACTTTTTTAAGAGATTAAAGTCCTTGTTTCTAAATTTGCCATATGGAAATGGTTGAGCTTGGCTATTGTTTGCTTAATATCAGCCCAGAGTATTTCTTCAGGATTATCACCAGCATCCATCCACTCACTCTATTCCACTAAAGGTACATTTCTATCCAAACTACCCAAATTTTCAGTCCCAGGAACTTTTTTACGAGATTAAAGTCCTTGTTTCTAAATTTGCCATATGGAAATGGGTGAGCTTGGCTATTGTATGCTTAATATCAGCCCAGTGTATTTCTTCAGGATTATCACCGGCATCCATCTACTCACTTTCTTTCACTTAAGGCACATTTCTATCCAAAGTTCCTAAAACTTTCAGTCCAAGGAACTTTTTTTAAGAGATTAAAGTCCTTGTTTGTAAATTGGCTGTATGAATAAGTGTCGGCTGTTTGGTGGTTATGCAGATGACTACACAAAAACATCACAGGAATCAGAAAGAAAGGAGATGCATCATAAAAGAAGGAGATTCATCATAAAATAATGAACAAATTCAAGCCGTGATCTAATGCTTTGCAAATGATGGCACTGAGGTAGTGCTGGGAAGTGGAGTCCATCTTAACCATAACATAAAGTGCTACCAATACTTGATTAGAAATACCAGTCAGAAATGGTCAGCTTTGCTAAAACTGCCCTTCTTGAGCAGGGAATTTTTTGGGACGAGAACAGTTTCACCAGAACTCAATTTAAGGTTCCTAGTCAATGACAATAGCACACTCCTGTGAAGGTTTTCTGACAGGGCTAACAAGGGAGTCCTCTCAGACAGTTTGCTCTGGTCAAAAAAACGTCCCACTTTTGTTTCGCGTCCTGCAAAAGCACCTCGCGCACCTCTTCGTGAACACCCCGGTGCGCCGCAAAACGGAGACAGAAATCCTTTAAAGCGGACTAGCTACCAGACCCTTCTCTAAAACAAAAAGTTTAATTTTCCGCACGATCGGTCTCGAAAAAAAAAGGGCGCTAGTTTCGGCGGTACTTACAGTTCTCGAGCCCGCGACGAAACGTCTGACTTGTGCAATACATGTAGCTACGCCTCTAGATCTTCTACACCTTCCACTTTCACACATCACTTCTTATCTGGAAGTGTATTGTTTTTCCACTTTCTATTAGTCAAATCAGGACCCTGGTAGAGTTTTCTTGCTAGCTTATGTACAGTAATTATAGCATAGATGAGACAGTGTACAAAAAGAACTAGAACCACATCCATATTCTGTGCATTTATTAAATTCCTGTTGTCCCTCAGTCGGCACGACCTTGTAGACTTAACCCTTTACAGAGAGCTGCTCAGAAAAGATCCAATCAAAGTGGCACCCTCACAGCATATGCAGATACTGCTTACTCACGCACTGACGCACACGCGTTACATAAGATTAAGCGGGCTCCGAGCACGGAGAAGCCAGAATGCAATCTCTTCCCTTTCATTTCCACCACCTACAGTCTCTTTCCACTTTCATGTGTTATTTCAGAGATCATCAGCAGTTTGTGAGGGATGCATTTGTCACAACCGTTCCAGGACGCTTCTGTCAAAGGAACGACGTTTCAGAGAGATCATTTTTCAGAACCCAGGCGTCTAAGCGCCTGCGAGGGATTCTGAAACGTAACGCAATTTGAAAACGTCCCATCTAATAATGTCTAATTTCTTTTCCCCTCGCCGTATCGCGGGCCGTCTCTGAATGAGCTTTGAAAGCCCAAACAAGTCGTTGTCACCTTTGTCTCAGTTAATAACTCTTCGCCGGGCTCCCTGATTTGAAAAGCTTCTGATCGCATCCATTCTTTGACTTTTCAGCTGTTTTTTTGTTTTTTTTTGTAAGCTGTGAGGAGTGCGGTGTGGTGCCGGTATGCAAATTCACACCCACCGCTTTTTTTTTTTTTAACCTAATTAATGGATTAGAGGAGTCATTAGACAAAAGGGATGACTGGAAACGGTGCTTCGCCGTGACCCCGGATCAAAGAGTGGGCGTGCGTGAAGCTTCAAATTGGCCGGTTAGCCTCGCAAAGAGGAACTTTGCTTATTGTCAACACTTGGATTCAGCTCCCACGCAGACGGGGGAGTTGAATCCACACATGCACAAACACCCCCACAGCAGTGTACCTACTGTACATAACTTAAATAATCACATACGGGAAAAGATTAAAGCTCGTTTGCGTTAACATTTCCCCCCAGACTCTGCGTGACTTATTCGGCCGCCCCACAGCAGCGCTCACTTTCAGCTTTTTTTAGATCAAGATGTAAGATGTCCTCTAGATGTCCACTCTGTCCTGAGGGAAAACTCCAGGCACATATCTGATCTTTTTCCCCACCCCGACCATTTATTATTTATTTTTTTTGCCAACTTTCACATTAAAGCCTCAACGCCGCGACTTGAAAGCCTAAAACGTGCCACGGCTGCTCAACGTTATTCCATTTATCTATTTTCCATTTCATGTCCATTTTGTTTCTCTCTCTTTCTAGGCGCCGCGTCGTGGAAGCGCCTAAATTAACCTTTCTCTCTCTTTCAGGACGCCGCAGATACCGGGACGGTTAATGTCATTTACTCTCTATCCTTCAGCCTTTTCTCTCGTTTTTAAGAATGGACCAAATGAATTCTGTTTTCCTAAACAACGATGATGATTCCCCCGTCATTACCTTAGCGCTGAAAGTGCCCTTTATCATAATTGATGCTTTTTTTTTTTTTTAACAATGCAATAATTTCTTTTTCTTTTTGTTTCATTTATTTGTTTTGCATGCACCACAATAGCCCCTTTAATGACTACTACTACTCGGGGCGGGGGGGAATTTTACTCAACTCCTCCTCCTCCTCCTTCTTTATCAAGTCGTCAAATCCAATTGGCCACGCCCAGTGATACACTTCCAATGAGCTAGACGTCACCGAGAAGCAGGCCCCTGCCGCCGGCCATGCTAGCCTCTCACAGTGAATACTAATACTGATGTACTTTTCCTCCCTCCTCCCCCCCTCTTAAAAAAAAAAATAAATAAGCATCCTCCCCCCCTCCCGTATCAGATCTGCCCAAACCCCTCCTCTGTGGAAGTTGATTTGCTAACTCTTGTCTCTCTTACTAACAAGCTTCAGACTTCTTCCAATTTGATTCTTTTCATTGGTGGACTTTTCTTTTCCCTTTATGATTTCAACGACTAACACTGTGTCACTCACGGAATGTGAACCATCTGTTGTTTTCTCTACTTAACTTTGCGACTTACATACACTAACAAATGTACTGTTATCCTTTTTATTCCCTTTATTTGTTTATTTTTTTTATGATTTTTATTTTTTTCTACTACATAGACGACCCTTTTAAACAAAATAATTGCTTACGATTGCTTTCTTTATTTCTTTATTTGGATGCAGAGTAAAGATTATTTTTTAAATTATATTTTCCTATTAATAAATAATATATATTTTTTCTTTAGAATCAAAGTCGCCTGTTAAAAGGAGAAGCTGGTTTTGCGCAAGGCGATTATTTTTTTTTTAAACTTTTTTTCTTACCCGCTTTTTTGGGGTTGAGGTGTGGTTTCTTGAGTTTTTAAGGTTTGTCATTATTTTTTTTTTTCTTTCTCCTCCCCCTGTTTTCTCCTGAAGCACGCAGGCATTGGACACGCTATGGTAAACAAACTGCATTATATGGTAGATATCATTCTAATTGTCTTACACTTTGGTTTGCCCTGGGTTTTCCGTTACCTCTTTCTATTCTGTTTGCTTTACTGAAAGTACAATCCTCCATCAAATCCAAGGTAGCCGGAAAAACTCCTACATTTCTGTTTTTTTCGTTCTTTTAGCCCTCTCTCTGTATATATCTATATATATGTTACTGCTTTTTTTATTTTTTATTATTGCCATCCCCCTTCCCCCCCGAAAAAAAGACTAAAAGTTTTCATCCAAAGAGGTCTGCCCTAAAAAAAGAGACGTAAATTATACCAATTAACTTTTTTTCTTTACTTTCTGTTTTTAATTTCATTTGTTTTTCTTCTTCTAGTTCAAAAACACTATCCGTGTGAAGAAATAAAGAATCATAATGCAAGATATTTTCTCAATTAAAAATATTTTAGCAGTTACCTTTACGTTTTTTTGTTAATCCCTCTTCCCTTACTGGTTAATTTATTTATTTATTTTCAGCTTTTTATTTAGAATAACCCTATGAATTGAGCGCACACAGCAGACTTCTCATGCCGATACAAAAAAAAAAAAAGAAGTGTGCTATGGCCATTCCAGTGAAAGGAAGTATAAAAATAAATAAAATAATAAATCCCAGCTTTCTGCCAAAATGAGAGAAATGGCACCAAAGTGACCTTCTTGCTCGTTCGCCTCACTTGCACCTGTTCCCCCCATCCCGCTGTTATGGAGCGACCTTTTATCTAGGCTTGCCATCCCGTGCTTTATGGAGTCATGAAGAGTATTTACAACTCTTGATTTAGTGGTCAAAGCCCTCCGCTGTAAAGTAGGCCTCAAATGAGGGCTTGATCCCATTAGCGGCCTTAGGCTGATTTATGATCCGGCGGGGGGGGCTCCTCCAAGAAAGCACTCCTTCTCGTGCACACATACACACACACCGTGCACTCTTAACGAAGCGCTTTAAGCGACCTCGGAGCGTAGTTGACGTGAAATATCAGTTACACAGTTGTCAGTCACCCCCGAACAGGAGGAGGTTTTCCAAAATAGCAGGTGTGCCAAAAGCGGCCGGCCAGAGGGGCTAATACGGCCCGTAGCATTTTCAATGAAAATAACTGCTATTCCATTATTTGTCCACTGTTTAAGAAAGCGAAGTGAACAGAACACAACACTGAGACCTAGGACTAAACATTTAAGCGTTTAGTTTTCTAAAGAAATTAATTTTTTTTTAAAGGATAGTGTAAGAGCCACATATTCTTTAAGAGGGTTGTTTTCCTCCGAGCCACTAGGGGCCGGCAAAGGCGTCATGCAGTGGTTGAATTTCATGCCAGTCGAAGGTTGCTACAGGTGTTTTAAGTTTGGGTTAATTATGTGTTTTGTTTGCTGAAGTGGAAGGAGCCCAACAGTTTTCGACTGTGCTCGAGTTTATGATTTCAACCATATGTTTTCATTATAACCAGAGGTGGCAAGTAACGAAGTACAAATACTTTGTTACTGTACTTAAGTACTGTGTACTATGTTCTTCTTCTACTGCTTGGAACAGGCAGCCTGTTGGTTAGTTTGAGCTCTGCTGCCACCTAGTGACTGGAGGCTTGTTTATCGTTCAAGCATCAATAAAGACGTTAATACTGAAAGTCCACCTGACCCCACTATTTGAGAACTACTGGGCTAATGTGAAAAAAGAAAAAAAAGAAAAAGAAAGAAAAAATTCAAATATGGTGTGGTTTCTGTTGCTATCATTAGCTTTTTGAGGATTTTTTGGAAGCTAGTTTACAACGTTAGCAATGCTATGGAAACACACCGTTTTGATAGTTTATAGCTAACACTAGCTAGCGGTTTAAAAACAACAACCCAATAACCCTCAATTTATTATTAAAAATTATCCAGATGCTCATGCAGGACATCTGGTCAATTCAGTCTAGATTATTCTGCTAGAACTGTTTCATTTGGCAACATTATCAACGGATAAATTGTTTCTTTTTACTTAAGTACATTTCAGAGACTGTACTTTCTTACTTTTACTTGAGTAAAGGAGGTGAATCAGTACTTTTACTTTTTTTACACAAGTATCCGTACTTTTACTTAAGTACAGAATGTGAATACTTTTGCCACCTCTGATTATAACCAAAGGCACTGTCACAACAAATAAAAGGACATTCTAAGTAAATCACAGAAAACGGACTATTGGTTTATTATTTTCTTTTAAACTGAGTACACGTCCCAGCACAGCCTCAAGCCCACCATCAGCCGGAAGCGGCTAAGTACAGGACTAGCCACTACAGATAGTTTATTAAATGTGAACGTTCTCCTAATTTATTTGTTCTTCTTTGCACTAAAAGAAATGGAAAAAGTCTGGTCCGGCCCGCTTTAGGTCAAATTGGGCTGTATATGGCCCCGACACCCCTGATCTAGACATTTATGTCCCTGACCAACACACTCACCTGGTTAAAACTAGAGCGTAACTGTGCTCAGTCCTACTTGCTTTCACTGGACTTTTCCGATCAATAAACCGAACTGTCTGCCCGTTGATGCGGACCGTAAAGAGAACGACCTGAGAGACTCTGAACTGTGTGCGATCGACCCCTCATTAACACTAACACTAACTTATATATTTCTTATACTTTACGGGCCTCACCCCCTCTTGCATGAAGAGACCCCCCCCCCCCTCCCTCCAACAAACACTTTCCAATCTCTTATTGTCGTTGTTGTTTTTTTTTATATAGAGATTGCATTGAGTATATATGTATATGTATATATCATGGCTAACATATATACATACATATATGAGTTGTCCTAATATAATCAATACGGCCATGAGACATTTAGCCACACCCTGTTGATTTGTTTCCTTTTATTTGATTTATTTCTTTGACTTTATTTTATTACTTCTATGAGTTTTATCTTCAAAATTAACTTACTAAAACGAATAATGACCTCACTCCCTATCTTGCTGAAACAAGAAAAGAGGGAAAAAAAAAAAAAGTGAAGAGGGGAGACTGATTTTCATTTTCTGGTGAATAGAGGATTGATGCCGCGAGGAATAAATCCGGCCAATCCATCATAAGGCACGGCGGGCTGCGAGAGTGGAGTGGAGTGCTCTGCCGCGGAAAAGCCACTGTATCTGGTAGCGTCTCGCTCCGTCTTGGCTCAAATTTGACAAAAGTGATGAGGCAATTTCCAGCCGGCGTCAGAAATACCACGGTGAAGATCTTGCAGAGGCATAATGAGAACTGCAATCACGACTTTGAGTGCAGATTTTTTTTCAGGGGCAGCGATGCTACGACATGCCCCCGCTGCTGCAATACTAATTGCTCTATTCACCAAAAACAGAGACGTCTTTTCTCCCCTCTCAATTTTTCCCTATTCTTTAAAAAAACCCTCTCATTCCCCTCGATTTCATCTGTGGTTGTCGACAACTGCTCCCATCTTGTCCACCTCCAAACTGACAGTATCCAGTGGTCGTGCCCCCCGCACCCTCTTTGCATGTTTCTGTCGGCTAGAACGTCTCCACATCAGCATCCCGTCGGGGTGTGACCAGTCGCTGCTCTAGCCCAGCACGTGTCGGTCTGTTGTACACGTGTCTACATGGGTTTTTTTTATGTTGCCTTCTTGTCCAAAACCAAAACCCTTAACACTGAATCCCTCCCTTCTCCTTTTTTGTTTCCATTTGTCTGGTGTTGTGGTGCCCTGCAATTACATCTACTCCAATTCAACATTTTGCTGCATCTTGCCAGATGGTTGTTCTTTTATTTTTCCGCTTTAACCGTTGAACTGTTTGTGTTGTGTCTAATGGAGCCCACCCCCCGCACCCTCCTCCTCCACCCATCCTCCCCATCCGCCATCCTCCACTGTGTCATCCTTCCACTGTAAAGTTGCATGGCTTGTGTGTCACCCCGTGAGCTTGGATGGGTTCATTTTGTTTCTTCTTAACCAAAACAAACCCTCGTCACATGAAATAACGCATTCAGTCCAAATCTGGATCCGGTTTGAGCAATCAAATTGCAGAGGACTTTTAAAGAATCCTCCCACTCTTACCACCTTGACTAAATTTACTAAAACAGTGTTACTAATTAACTGTTTGAATCAAACCTTTGTTGTAACTGTACTAACAACCATTTTTGTGTCTGACTTTCCCTTACTTACAAAAGTACTAACCGATTCCGTTCACCCTCCAACCCTTTTAACTCTTTTCGGCATACAAAGAAAAACTTCCCCCCCCACTTTCTTTGCCCATCCTCTTGAGAACTGTTGCCAGACAGCGCTGCTACCGCCCCAAGCTTCCCAGCCCTCCCTCATGTCTTTACTAACCTCAGCGTAGCTTATTTTCCGAAGCCCACGGCTTAGTGTTCCACCCTACAAGGCCAACATCTCGACACAATTTGCGCCCTGATACGACACTTTGGACAAGCTGCCAGACACCTATCAAAGTCCAATGCTGGATGGGAGCCAATTGTTTTTCCTTTTCTGTCCTGAGCAACTTTCTTTCTTGTGCACCTGGCTTGACCGGAGCAAATGGTGTGGGGGGAGGGGCGGGGACTTGTGTAAATGTGTGATGTTTTAAAACCAAATGATAACACGTTGTTTCTTCCTGCAAAAGATCTCTGGCAGTAATCAGATGTAGAACCAACAATGGTAAGTAAGCCGGCATGGATTACGACATTAAAGAGTGAAGGTGTCCGTACGTAGACACGTTGTGCTGTATAGGTCCACAAATAAATTACCTACAGTACATACAGACTGGGTGTTTGGAATAGTGACCGTTGGGACGTGAATTTCACGAGTCAGCACATAAGTTGCTCCCAGACACATTTGAAGCGCAACAGACAGTGGATGAGCTGTGAGTGCTGAGGGCATAGACTGTATATAAATATGGACAATGCGTCCCCACTTCCTTGCATTGGCCAAACTGACGCTATTTTCCTGCGTTTTCATTTAATTAATACTACACTCTAATCTACCTCAACCACCTACAAGGAAATGTTGGATCCTACGCTGTACTTGTTTTACCCATGGTCCCACTGGACCGCTCTACTGAGAGATTAGCATGGCAACGGTTGGCGTCGCCATTATGTCACATCCTGTTTCTATAGTGTCAAATAACTAAATTAAAATATACTAAAGTATTTGACATGTATTTTAATGTTTTAGTTTGGCCCAAGTCCCATTCACTAACATGGGAGGGTGGAGCTTATATGAGCTATACTGCAGCCAGCCACCAGGGGGAGCTCTACTTGCTTTGGCTTCACTTTTGAGGAGCAGTTCGTCCGTCCACCTTTATACAGTCTATGGCCGAGGTACATTGAGGGATTGTGTCCACAAATGTGAGTCCAAATTCATCTCCAAGAACTTTGAGCTCGCTAAAGTTTAAGTGTCCACAGAATCTTATGATAGGGCTAACCAAGCTGCATTCAAAAAGTGTGTTTTTGGTGGAATCAGCGGCACAGTTTTGACTAATGTTCACCCTTGTTTACTTCCTGAAAGGCAGATCCGCTTTACTTAGCCCCCCGGTAGCCTGCTGCAGTCATAGAGTAAGAAATGGTCAATGAGCTAGTGACACACTCAGCTGAGCACACCTCAGGGCTCCACAGAGAAGAGTCCTAGTTCACCGTACACTTCACACGGAGCCCCATTACAGGAGCTTTGCTAATCTGTCGGTGGTTGATGATTTATCAGTCTCTACAGACACGGCTTGAACGGGGAGGTTAATAGCATAAAAGGAGGCATTGCTCCATCGCAGGACAACGTACGCCGCCAGTTCAGCAGCTTACACGAGTACATGAAACCGAATGCTTCTCATGGCTTGAACTCCAGTGAGTGTGTCAATTGCTTCGCAGTGTATTCAGCCTTCGGTGCAGTTTCGGTTCAACACAGCTCTGTTTAGTTTCTGTGTGTTTTCCGGGCTAAAGAAATATTTGATGACCGGCTGTGTGAAAAACTGGAATCTAATAGAGACAGCAGTCGAGCTTTTGAGTGTTTTCCTCTTTAAATAGGCCCGCGTTGTGTTCGCTGCTTGTTTCGAGGTTGGTGTAAAAAGGGAGAACAAAGCCAGTCGAATATTTCACACTTGAAAAACAGTCGACAAGGATGCTGTAAAAGCCTTAATTAGTCAGTTGTATTTTTGTTCTTATCGGGTTTTCCTCTGCGTCTTACATTGTCACACTAGGCTTTGTTGCAACATGGAAACTGTCATCACACAATTGCGGCAAATTATTTTCAAACCATGTTGTCGCCAGGATCTCAAAGGTTTTTTTTCCCCCAGCAGTAGAAATCATACATTTTTTATTTTTTTCATGCAGAAATAATGGGTTTTTATGTTAATTACATATAACTATATATATACACTGCAAAGTTATCCAGTACTCTTGCATGGGAGTGTTAGACTCTCACCCTGGCTGCTCTGGATGCCCTCACTCACGTCTCTTTCGTTACTTTGAAAGCATTCTTTCAAGGAAACGCGCAGACACGGTCAGGTTTTCATCTAGTGACCTGAATCTGGATTTCAACCACCCATTATTTTCACCTGCGAGCTATTGTCAAGCGTAGACAAATAACAAAGGGAGCTAATGCCGGAGGAGGTTTACCCGTGAGGATGCCACAGCGTTTCATCAAAGTGAATCTTCACCCTCGGGTGATTTATTGCGTCCGTGACCTGGTGTTAGCCGCCGCTGCGCTTCAGTCAGATCGACTGGGAGGGAGCAGGAGAGTGACCGTTATGATTAGGGATGTCCCAGTCGTTTATTTTTGGTCCCCTGTCCTTACTTTTACTGCTCTGCATACGCTTTCGGACCGAATAGCTCTTGAAGCGCTCTTCCTTAATGTTTATTTTACGTTATTAATTTAATTTTGAAAAGCATCCTCAGGTTTACTTTGGTGCAGGCTCGCAGACGCACTGATCTACCTCTCTTACTCTTGTTCCTCTGCGGACCATGTATAATATCAGAACAAACATGTGCAGGAGGTGTAGAGCTTCCACAGAGATCCCTTCGTTAATCACTTGTTGATTGGCATCGTTCTCTGAGAAGGATTAAAAAATATTCTAAAACGGGTAGCAGAATATACTTTGGTCTGCCGTTTATATGGGTAACACACAAGGACTCGACCTCTGAGGCAGGTTTGGGACATCCCTAATTATAACAGTTGCATCCAGGGTGTCTGATTTATTTGTATCAGTTCTACAGGACCAAGTTAAATGGCCGCAATTACAACCTCTTCGCAATGAATGACCACAGAAACAAAACCCTGCCAGGATCTTTCTGTCAGAGTCGTTACATTTCACCCTTTCAAAGGATTTTCTTTTTTAAAGAAACAATCGTGTCTGCACTGTACAAGAAACTATTTGAGATGCAAATGTGTGCATGGTGTTTTCAGCTAGCAACCTGTGATCTCGTTACCCTTTCCCTCCTTACTGTCAGTGATGCAAGCGCTTGCAATGTTGTCGGTGGGATGGATGTGCGGTCCGGTTGCAGCAAACAACAGCTAACTCTTGTGAACGGCAACAAAGTTAGCGATGCATCTGTTCGTCTCTTTGTGCCCTTTTTTAAACGGTTCATGTTGTTATGTTTGGGGACAAATTGTTGAATAGAATATACTTGCTCCAGGAAACTGCATGTATTAAAGGCTTTGATGAATCTTTAAAGTGGTGGAATGTGGGATAAAATACAGTGCAAGAGAAAGAAAGAACATATAGCTAATCTCTGATTTTCCCTCTGAGCTGGGAGCTTTCTAGGTGTCTGGCAGCTAGCCATTGCTAGTCCTTCACGGCCCCAATGAGTACATTCAGCCCCTGAAGATGTACAGTCAGCAACCGTCCGTAAAATATTTCCCCCACAATCTCTCAGGAGCCTAGCCTGGCCGTTAACAGTATTGATATTCCTCAACTCTTTAGTCAACTGTTTAATTTCCGAAGCCTTGCACGTTATATCTCGAGCTTATCCTAGAGGTAGACGGCCCAACCGAAGTCGGCACTGACGCTTCACGGCGCCAATAAATCCCCCTTCCAAGCAGTTTCTCCTCCTTAGCCCGTAAGGTCTCTCTCATCACTACAGGACAAAACGAAGTCGGTCCTGCTGAAAGCCCGGTCCGAGACCTCCAAAGACGACCCCGCATACCAGCACTGTGAACTGCAGATTTTTTTTTCATGCCAAATACATCTGGACAATATGATTTTTTTTTTCACGAGTAGCAACAGCAGACATAAAAATGAGTTGCCCTGTTAAGAGGGGAAGTACAAGAAAAAGACAAAAGAAAAAACAGAAGAAGATGAGAACTCAGCTGGGGCGACTGATCTGTGGAGTGCAGTTGCTAAGGTTTCACTTCAGCCCAGGGCTTTAGGACGCACGTTGCCATGGTTGTGGACCTGTACGTCGCATCAAATCAAAGCATTCTTATTTATTTTTTGTGGATAGCTGCTGTTTTCGCTCTTTCAAATCAGCCTTTTTGTGTGTTATTTAACAACAAAGCAGTACCTGTGCTCATGAGTGAAAAATTAGCCTTGTCAAAATTATGCTAATGCAAAGCAGAGTCTCTAGATCCGCCGTGACAGAAAGAAGCACCGCCATATGCAAAACCTCCCTGGAAATGACCAAAAGTGTAAAGCTCGACCTCGGCGAAATTATAGCACTGAGCGTTTCGCCTCACATTTTTTTAGTATGCGGCGGTAATGAAAGGCAGATGGTTGTGTACGCGGCTCCCGGCAGGGCTGTATTTGTACGTTTATGCAGAATAGCAGATGTCGAATCAGAGACTGGAGTGCTTCACTTTCACCCGGGCCGGCTCTTTTTAGGATAATTAGACAATAAATTGGTCGCTGACTGCAAGAGTCTCTACCCGGATCTAAAAAAACTCGGCGGGACGTCCGCGTTGCAGCGTGGCTGTTGTACTGACTGACAGCAGATACGTCCGCGATGTAATGCAATTAACCAAATTACAGCTATAAGTGATTTCCTCAAGTGTTTCATTGTGCTGCTTTGTAATGTAAAAGCAGAACGCTTTCATTTGTGATGACCCCTGGAAAAATCTGCGCGGAGGAGAGGTGCGTTTTAATTCCGGCTGAGCAGATCTCACTTTTATTAATTCTCCAGGTATTGTTTGAGCTGACGAGGTCTGGTGTAAACAGCTGCTTTGCCTCGTCCTTTTGGGGTTCGGCGTTGCATTACTACAAAAGCGGTCTACGGGCGCAAGAGCGCGGAGGCTGCACATCTCAGGCGCTGGAATATCGTTTTTAGCTCAAAAAGACTCCGGGAGAGCCTGGGAGAGCCTCGGAAATGTACCAAAAGTTGTCTCCCGCCATCCGCTCGCGGCTGTGTGTTTGATTCTTGATTCCACCTGGCGCTCGCTGCTCTGTCAGCAATCAAACATTCAGCACAAAAATGTGTAACCTTGCACAAAATACCAGACTTGAGCCAATTAAATATTGAAAGAGGAGTTATTTTTACTGATGCTTTGACTCGAGTAAAGGCTGGTTCAGCGGAGGAATGGAGCAGAATAAGCTACGGCGATCACGGTGAAAGCCCAGTTAGCATTCGGAATGTAGCGCCACGTGGAAAGTTCAAGCTTTAGCACAAAGGTTCAGATAGCACGTGATCCGGTACGTCTGCAGATGCTCGCTGCTTATCCTTTACTGCTGCATTCTGAACGTCTTTTTTCAAGTGCAGGCTACAGTTAAAGCTTTACTCTGCCTTTAGTCAGGATTGTTCTTTTACCACTGGCAGTGATTTCACAGTCCTTCAGTCCTTCAATCATTGTTCCATTGGTTTTCTCTTAGCAACTGCACTCCAGAGTGAAAGCCCTCAGTCTGACTGACACCAAAAGAAACCGACCAATCGATACACTTTAAGGGACAGCCCCCACCTATTACTGGCGTTTAATCCAATCTCTTCCTTGTTTTTCCCTCCCATTTCTTCTAATTTCTTCTCTATGTCTGTCTGTTCCTTCTCTATTTGTCTATCTTTCTGTCCTTTTCTGTCTCTTTTGGGCCATGCCTGTGCCAGGTGACTATCTCAGTCGATGGCATTTTGACCACCACTGGTTACACCCAGGAGGATTACACCATGCTGGGCTCCGATGACTTCTTCTACATTGGAGGGAGCCCCAACACGGCGGACCTGCCCGGATCACCAGTCAGCAACAACTTCATGGGCTGCCTTAAAGATGTAAGTGGCTACTCCAAGCCCTGTCCACATATAAAACATTGCGCTCATCACATATTGCTTTGTGGCTGACTTTTCGACTCCAGCGGAGGTTCCAGGCTCTGGTTGCCTTGGTATCCAACTGTATCAGTCTGTCCCACTGGTTGTCGCCTCAATCACGTTGCTCAAAAGTTGAGATTAGTTCAGCTTGGTACCCTCCCTCTTTGTCTTTGTCTCACCAATAATCACTGCAACTCTGATTTTCTTCATTATTCCATGGTCTCTTGTTGCCACAACGCTGCCAGTGTCCTATTACTCTGACCAGCAGCCCATGTTGTATGGTTGCCTAACAGGGGCAACATGTATATGGAAGAACATTCTTCAGACCAATTGAACACATCAAGTAAAGGTTAACAGAGGAGGTTTGTAGATACAAACATTGATATGACTCGTCTTGGGTGACATTTCGGCGAAAGTTTCAGTCGCCATTGTTGAAAGTGAAGCAGGAAGTAGAAGGTGAAGCAGGAAGTAGAAGCAAAAATTCACCCGGCTGGCGAAAAAGACACATCGCCGACTAGCGTTTGGGTGGCTGAGAAGCACACAAGTATAAATGGCTTGCACCAGCATAGGCTACGTACATAGACTATGTCGTCTATGTCCAGAGGTATCTTAAGCACGCAGGTGTAGTAAGGTGGATCCATGTTTACTTGGTTATTAGGCATATCCAAAAAAGGTTCAAAAAGGCAACTGGACTTTTTGAGAAGACGTTTCACCACTCATCCGAGTAGCTTCTACTCAGATGAGTGGTGAAACGTCTTCTCAAAAAACTCTACAAGTCCAGTTGCCTTTTTTTAACCTTTTTTTTGATTGTGTTAACAACCAGAAACCGTTGCAGCTAATTTCCATTAACGGTTGGGTACTTACCTGTCGTTGAGGGGGCGGACTGTTTTTGTCCCTGTCCTCTTTCCCTATGAATAGTGGTTTCAGTAGGAGTTCCTATTTAAACCTCAGACTTCTCACCAGTCCCCTAGAACTGAAGAAGCAACTCGGATGAGTGCTGAAACGTCTTCTCAAAGAGTCCAGTTGCCTTTTTGAACCTTTTTTGGATATACCATGACCTGGATGACTGAGAACCTTCTCAAACATCTTGGTTATTAGGCGCCAATGTTATCCCAGTGAACAGATTATCAAAAGTTTACCCTAGCGCTCTGAATCCTATATAGAAGTCCTTCCAATCGGGCCGGTATGTTGGGTGATTCTGATGCAAAGCAATCACGCAAACAGTGACAACGTGTGACATGTTTGACGTAGCGTCCTCTTCACACACAGTCGCACCGTCGCATTCGCGTTGACTGACACAGTCTCTTGAGATTCATCAGTATGGGCAGATATAACTCCCG
The DNA here is from genome assembly GCF_963514085.1 of Chelon labrosus. Lineage (NCBI taxonomy): Eukaryota > Metazoa > Chordata > Actinopteri > Mugiliformes > Mugilidae > Chelon > Chelon labrosus. The sequence goes on from NC_140337.1 coordinate 21,350,663, forward strand.
TATGTGAGAGTAGGAGGTGTCAGACGCGCGGTATCCCGTGACTCTTTCAAGTGTTTTATTTCCTCCGCGCTTCCTCGCTCTCCTCTAACCACGCACGCAGACCAAACACTGTGAGTTGCACACAGTGTGTGGGTTGCAGGAAAACAGAAAGATTCCGATTCACACGAGCGTAATAATATACAACCACACGTAGTGATGGATGGACATGTAAGGGACAGCTGCCTTATAAAAAAAAACTTCAACCCAACTTCAACGAAGCTGACTTTTATTCTCGCCAGGGCTTTAATTCATGGCTGAAGAAGCTGTCAAGAGGACCAATCACAGCTTAAAGTATTATGCCCTTGTAAATGTAATGACTTGTATAGAGGCGACGCAGCATGGTGCCATTGCATTTCCTCATAAAACCACGCTGATTGAATAAGTAATTACTTTTGCCATCACTTTTAATGGATCGCGCCGTAATCACCCTATCTCTAACTTAATTACGCCTGTAGAATTACATTTTCATTATTTGGGTTGCTATCAGGAGGGATCCCTAGTGGGTCTTAAAGTTCCCAAGGCGTTTAACTGTCCCCTCTCTCATCAAGACAAGGCTGGATTTACAGTCAGTGTACAGACGGAGTACAGGGAAGAGGGAATGGGGTGTGAAGTGATCGAGAAACAGGCACTGGCCAGAGGTAGCGGCAACAAATAGACGTGGACGTGAAGAAGCAAGCTTCTGGAAATGGAATCTGATAATTTTGAGACTTTTGACTAGACTGAGAATCCTCCTAGTTAGCAGTTGATTAGCGAGAGTTGCTTCTTTAAAGAGGATACGAGAACGAAGTAGTGGAAAGTGGAGGAATAAATAAAAAATGCAAGTTAAATATGCATAGTACTAGAAAGAGGAATTACGGAGGTGAAATTATTGGCTGCGGATCTTAATGGATTGCATCAGTGCAGGCGACGTGAGAGGAGAATGGAACGTGATAGGTTTGAGGCAGAGGTGAGATATTGGAGAGAAAAGGGAAAGGAGTAAGTTCCAGACGGAATCAGGTAGGAAGTGGTGTTAGTCGTGTTTGACCTTCCGCCAAGGGCTGCATTTGTTATTTAGCAGCTTATGTTTCAAAGTTTCGTCTGGCCGAGCGTAGAATATAAAAACCCGTTGCTCTCCTCTGAGATGAGTGCTGTTACAAACGAGAAGCCGCTGTTTTGGAGTAGCGTTTCACTGTCTGTGTTTGCACGGGTTAGCTTATGAGCGCAGTAAAAGTATATGAAGCATTACACACTATATCGCCAAAAGTATTCAGTCACCCATCCAGATAATTGAATTTGGGTGTTCCAATCACTTCCAGGGCCACAGGTGGATAAAATCAAGCACCTAGGCATGCAGACTGCTTCTACAGACATTTGTGAAAGAATGGGTCGCTCTCAGGAGCTCAGTGAATTCCAGCGTGGTACCGTGATAGGATGCCACCTGTGCAACAAGTCCAATCGTGAAACTTCCTCGCTACTAAATATTCCACAGTCAACTGTCAGTGGTGTTATAATATAACAAAGTTTAAGCGACTGGGTACGGCAGCAACTCAGCTACGAATAATATGACAGAGTGGGGTCAACAGATGTTGAGGCACATAGTACGCAGAGGTCTATCCAACAAAGGTTCAAAGACTTCTACAAGTCCAGTTGCCTTTCTTGAACCTTTGTTGGATATACCATGACCTGGTTGACTGAGAACCTTCACAGGCATACGCAGAGGCCGCCAACTTTCTGCAGAGTCAATTGCTACAGACCTCCAAACTTCACGTGGCCTTCAGATTAGCTCAAGAACAGTGGAGAGCTTCATGGAATGGGTTTCCATGGCCGAGCAGCTTCATCCAAGCCAGACATCACCAAGTGCAATGCAAAGCATGCCGCCACTGGACTCTAGAGCAGTGGAGATGCGTTCTCTGGAGTGATGAATCACGCTTCTCCATCTGGCAATCTGATGGACCAATCTGTGTTTGGCAGTTGCCAGGAGAACGGTACTCATCTGACTGCATCGTGCCAAGTGTGAAGTTTGGTGGAGGGGGGATTATGGTGTGGGGTTGTTTTCAGGAGCTTGGTTTAGCCCCTTACTTCCAGTTGAAAGGAACTCTGAATGCTTCAGCATAGACTTAGACTTAGACTTAGATAAACTTTATTGATCCACAAGGGAAATTGCTTGGTTACAGTAGCTTAGTTGTCCATAAAAAACACACTCTTAAGAACCTCAGATAAAAAGAAAAGATTAAATTAAATAAAATAGAAATAAAAAATAAGTAGAATAAGATCTAGTAACATAAAATAGAAATAGTATAAGCCAAAATGTACAAATTATCAAATTAGAATATGAACAAATGTACAAGAAATGGAAGAATATAAATATAAATTATATATACAGGGTAAGGTGTAAGGTGCAGTAGTGTCCATTAACATTAATAATGTTAATACCAAGAGATACCAAGATATTTTGGACAATTCCATGCTCACAAGTTTGTGGGAACAGTTTGCGGATGGACCCTTCCTGTTCCAACATCACCAGTGCACAAAGCAAGGTCCATAAAGACATGGGTGAGCGAGTATGGTGTGGAAGAACTTGAATGGCCCGATAGGACACCTTTGGGATTAATTAGAGCAAAGACTGTGAGCCAGGCCTTCTGGTCCAACATCAGTGTCTGACCTCAGGAATGTGCTTCTGGAAAAATGGTCAAAACTTCCCATATCCACACTCCTAAACCTTGTGGAAAGCCTTCCCAGAAGAGTTGAAGCTGTTACAGCTGCAAAGGTTGTGCCGAGGTCATGTTAAAGCCTATGGATTAAGAATGGGATGTCACTTAAGGGCATGTGCAATCCATTTGCAGATTTTTTTTTTTACTTAAAGTAATACATTTAAGGCTCAGTACAGGTTAAAAAATATATGTTGGATCCAGACTCGAGCTCACTAGAAGCTTGAGGCCTCCATCCAGTCTCAAGGTCTCCAATTTCTCGAAGCTGCGGTCAGGCTGTAATGACTACATCAGCTGAACCGAGCCAGAAAGGTAGCCACGCAAAAAAAAAAAAAGGCATTGAGAAAGCCGGCAATGAGAGTAAACGAGAGCAGCAGGTAGAGTAGTAGTAGTAGCGGCTGAAAGTAAAGAGGAAAGCGAGTGGTTGGGGGGCAGACAGTGGTGTGTTTCATCCTGTGCGGGTTCCGTAGCACAGCTTGGATTATCAGTGGTGTTATGGTCCGGGGCAAAGCTTTCATGCCGCCACCGTGGTCAAATGCCTTTGATACGCTTGGCCAGCACCCTCCAGGCGGCAGAAATCTAAAGGAAGAGCGCAGCAGAAGAGGAGTAGAAAAGAGAGACGCTGACGCTCTATGAAGTTTGTATTTGTGTGTGTGTGTGTGTGGGTTCCTCCGTGTGTGTGTGTGTTCAAAGACGCCCACATGCTATGATCATACGCTGTCTGATGTGTGTGTGTGTTTTTCAAGGCTTCGCCTCGGAGAGGTGGGGGGGGGGGGGGGGGTGTGTGAAATCAGGTCTCTTTGCTGCTCATCCCCCGGTCTTGTTTCCACGGATTCCTCTCTTCTCCCGCATGTCACCATCTGTCTCTCCACTGCAACCTCCGCCGCTCTATTTCTCTCCCAGACAGTGACCTTGCTATCGCCCATTTCGCGCTACCCTCTCCATCTCGGCCTCTCTCCACTCCTGCTCGTCTTTGTCACTCTTGTCCTGCCTCTCTCATCGCTTCTCCCCCTCCCTCCCTACCTCCCCACCTCCCTCTCGTCCTCCCTCCCTTTCTCGGGGGGCAGTTTTTTGTGTAATTACGTCCACGGTAGCGCTGTTGGTGCACCAGCTTTGCCATCCTGACAGCCAAATTAAAAATTGATTTCTTCGACTGATTCCATGCACTGGATGAATGCTCTTGCCCTCCTCCGTGCCCTCGCTCTCTTTCACTCTCTTTCCCCTCTCTGCCCTCCCAACTTCATATTGATGCTCTGTCTCCTCGGCTGCGGCTTCCTGCTAGCCTCACCTTTTGCTTTCACTATAAAATCCACTGGACTCACCCGTCGCCTGACCCACCACGCCGTCATTGACTCGGCTTTGACTTTGCCGCCGGAAGGGCGCCGCTGTTCCTCTTGTTTTCTTGTTGCCGAGGCAACGGCAGCGTCAGTAGAACGCATGCTGAAGCGGACGCACCACCCGAAACTGTCAGTAAATCGCACTGGAGTTGATGAATGCGTACAGTATTCTGTTAAATCAGTGCACGGATAACAGCGTACGTAGCTGACGGGTGGTCCGTCAATCGGTCGCGACAACTGCGCAAAGGCAGCCTCGAACTGTCGGCGGGATATGGATTCGTCAAACATTCACAACCCCGAGTATATCGGGGGAAAAAATAAAATGATTATTCTCGTTCTCCAGACCTGTAGTTTCTCAATGACAAAACAAATCAATGGAGTCACCCCTGAGGGAGGCACTGGCCCCGTGTAAGCTGTACTGTTAGAGCAGAGGGAAAAACAACAGGTCAGAAATGCAAATATCTAAAAAGTGACACCATCCAGTAAAGTATAGTAGATTCTATAGTAAGCAACATCTCAACTGTATTTATAATTAAAGTATGATTAGCTATGTTCCGGACTTTGACCTTTGACAGCGGCCTTTCAGTTCTCTGTGGACAGAAACGCTCTCCACTCTGCTATGATTTGGCTTGTTAGCCCTGCCACACTGTTGACAGACACACACTCGTACGCTATACAGAATACCGAGAAGGTCGTTTTACAATGTGGATGTGGAAATCCAGGGTTTCCAGGTGTGAAAGGAATAGAAGAAACAGCACAAGGGGTTTATGCGGAACCTGGCTCTGGCTTTGACTCAGCGCAGATCATCTTGACCCTTCGCTTTACCAAGGTGCAGAATATTAGATGTCTCTGAGTGGGTCTTGTACGCTTTACCCTTGGTGAACGGAAGATGCTGTGTCTGCGTGGGTTCTCTCCAGGTGCTCCGCCTTCCTCCCACCATCCAAAGACATGCTCGTTAGGTTCATTGGTGATTCTAAATTGGCTGTAGGTGTGAGTGTGTCTGTCTCTGTATTATCCCTGCGATAGACTGTTGACCTGTCCAGGTTGTACCCCACCTCTCGCCCAATGACAACTGGGATGGGCTCCAGCCCTGATTTGTCACAGCAGTATCACGTTGCCTTTGTGTAGTTGGAAGAAACACATTAACCATACCTGATTGGTTCAACATTGTTTGACCTGGTTGTCTATGCTAGCGGCTGTCATGCAGTTGTGCTGTTACCTGCGCACAAGGTTTGCTGTTGTTCAAGCGGATCAGGATTGCCTCGATTGCCAAGCGCTCGTCGTTTCCTTGAGACAGTAGATTTCATGTTAGCGTGACCGCTGACGTCAGAATGCATTTTTATATCACAGCCACCAGACGGTGGTTTAGATTCGTCTGTTTTCAGATGTAGTCATCGGGGCCACATTGCAGATACTGACCTGATCCGATGCAGCATGTTTCTGGCTTGATTTCCTGCCTCATCCTTTCCCAGCATGATCCTTTGTATAAAGCTTAACACCAGGCTGTTTTTTTTTCTATTTTTATTTGGAGGCAGAATGGCAAAAAAAAAAATAAAAATACCTGAAAATAAATAAAAGAAAAATAAATCTTCTCCTTCCTCCCACCGCCTTTCAGCTCCCACACCTAACACTCTTTTTCTAACACCTTAAGCCAGGCGAGTTCACGCCTTATTAGCTGCCAGTTTTAGCGTTATCGTGGCTAATTACCAGGACTAATCTCCGCTAATGACGACATTATGAGGTGTACAGTACATGTGGCGGCGTGGCCAATGCAGGAGATAACCGAAAGGGGGGAAGGGAGAGAGGGGAAGAGAGGGGGAGACTGGCTTGGGCTTCAAGAATAACCCAGTGTATCTGTGTTCTGGTTGAGCATTCAGTGCCTGTGTGTAGGTGTAGTATTTGACAGAGAGGAAGAAAGAGAGAGAGGGAGAGAGGGGGAGAGAGTGTGCATGTGTGTGGAGAATAAAAGTAGGTGAGATTGGAGGGCGTTTGAAAGAGACACTGTGAGAGACAATGAGGGATGACAGCAGCAGTCTGGACACATTAGGTAGTCAAAAAAAACAATGCAGGCTGTACGTAGTAGGGGTTGAATGGCTTTGGATTTTTTAAAGTCGACTAATATGTGGTAAAAGTCGAGTAGACTAGTCAATGATGTCAACACAGTAGAAAGTAATGCTTTGCAATGATGAAATCTATATTCTTGACCTGAATACATATTGTAGCGTCTCACACAAAGGAAGCTACAGAGGCTTTTCTGCAAAGTAATTGAAGCTTGAACACAAACTACTGTCGGCCATAGACCGTCTGCACCGTCAGTAGCATTTAATAGTACTTCGCAGTGTGTTGTTAGACAGGATAGTGTAGCCTTTTCCATGTATAGCAGCTAAAGGTCTAATAAGTTTAGACAATGACATTCACCAGCAAACAGTTGATGTGCAGCCTCCTCCTCTCTGGTACTGGAGGACGTTTGGTGAAGTTGTTAACTGACTCCTGTTGAGAGGATTTGGACGATTCCTCTGCTAGCGTTAGAGCAGCGGTGTCAAACGTATTGTAGTTCAGGGGCCACATACATGAAGAGTTGATCTCAACGGGGCTGGACCAGTAACACAACGGCGTATTAACCTATAAATAATGACAACTCCAAACGTTTCCCTTTGTTTTGGTGCAAGGAAGAACAAGTATGTTGTGGAAACGTTCACATTAATGAACTGTACTATTACAAAACATATAAGGAGCAACAGAAGGTTTAGTTTAGTTCTAGGTCTTAGTGTTGTGTTATGTCCATAACTCGTACTAAAATGGCGTAAATCCTAGGAATAACATCTTCTTCATCATCTTCTGTAACCACTTGTTCCTGTTGAGGGTCGCGGGGTCTGCTGGAGCCTATCCCAGCTGTCATTGGGCGAGAGGCGGGGTACACCCTGGACAGGTCTCCAGTCTTTCACAGGGCTAACACAGAGAGACAGACAGCCATTCACATTCACACCGGTCAATTTAGAATCACCAATGAACCTAATGAACATGTCTTTGGACGGTGGGAGGAAGCCGGAGTACCGGAGAGAACCCACGCAGACAAAGGGAGAACATGCAAACTCCACACAGAAAGCCAACTAGCCAACAGCTAACCACCGCGCCATTGTGCCGCCCCCTAGGAATAACAGTTAATTGCAGTTAATATCTTCAATGTAATGTTTACACTTTACAAAATTCATCCCGTGGGCCAGATTGGCACAATCTGGTGGGCCGGTTTTGGCCCCCTGGCCGTATGTTTGACACCCCTGCATTAGAGGATGCATGTGCATTACAGTAGTAGTTCTGTTGTATTCCAGGACTGACTTACATATTCTTGCATGTCACGGTAGAATGAGCTTCATCTTTAGTGAAGTATGATGAACCGCTGCTACTTTGCCGCAACGACCCACTGGGCTCCTCATCTGTCTTCTGGGAGGCGCCCGTGTTGTTATTGTCACGTAATCGGCGACTAGTCAACTTCCTGCTTAAAGCGTAATGACACAGCAGTGAAGTCGACTAGTTGGTGGATAGAGGAAATGGATTAGTTTTCTAAGCTCAATGCAGTTTGGTCCAGCTGATTTAATTCTTCTGTTTGTCTACAAAAAGCTTTTTTTTTTTGTTGTACTCAATTCAACAATAACACATCTGCTGCCAGGATCAAACCTGAGAATCTCCGCAGCTTAGACATCAACACGAAACAAAGGGAGAAACATAGAGAAGCCACTTTTTTTTATTATTATTATTATTATTAGTTTTCTTTCCTTCATTGACTGTCAGCGACCGTGTGTAGGTGTGCGAGAGCGTGATGAGAAAACACGCAAACAAAGAGACCTCGGCTGGTTCACGCTGTTACCTTGAGGACGGCCTTTCAAAACACTGCGCGCACAGTGTTGAGCAAATAAAAGTTAAACCGAAACTATAAAAGACAAGAGTAATTTACTTTGCCTTTAGCTCTTAATCCATTATGAATGCACACAGCGAGGCATAAACGCACACTTTGAGCTCAAACAATAGAGCTGTATTTCATCAAAGGTTGCGGGAGACATTTGCATTAAGGCTGTGGGCAACATTCACTTCTTTCTGTTTTATGAATATCCCCCGAAGCCTCTTTTTTTCACTTAATTCTGCATGTTTACTTTCATTTCTGAGCTACATTTTTTTCTTCTACAACACTTTTATGGATTTGACCGAGTGTCAGAGCTTAAACCTCTGCGTATGTTGTGCACCCGCGCGACCCCGGCCCTCGCAGACATCAGTAGGATCGATGAAATCCTGCCCTGGGCAACTGCCGGGGCCCCAAGTGGTCGCTCAGTGTCAGTTTCTGTGTGTGAAGGATTTCCTTACCAAATTATTCAACATCAGTAAGCTGAGCGGCTCGTCTGACCTAAATTTCTTGTCAGGGGGATCGTGGATAGGAGATGCAGTAGCAGCTTCTGCACTACTAATGCTGCTTTCCCGCTGCCGTTAAAGAGAAAGTCATGTTTCCTTCAATCACGTTTCGATTGCTGTGGAGATTTCCCAGCAGCTGCTATAGATTACACTTGAAACTAACTAAAGCAATTAGCATGAATTTGCAGGCTCGATCCTGCAGCTGCGTCACGTCGCGGCTCTTCATCTCAAACCGACCGCTGCTCTTTTTGCCCCGCAGGTGGTGTACAAGAACAACGACTTCAAGCTGGAGCTGTCGCGGCTGGCCATCGAGCGCGACCCGAAGATCACCCTGAACGGCGACTTGGTGTTCCGCTGCGAGGACGTGGCCGCCCTGGACCCCGTCACCTTCGAGACCCCCGAGTCCTACATCTCCCTGCCCAAGTGGAACACCAAGAAGACGGGGTCCATCTCCTTCGACTTCCGCACCACCGAGCCCAGCGGCCTCCTGCTGTTCAGCCACGGACGCCCGCAGGGTCCTAAGGAGCAGAAGCCCGGCAGGGAGCTGAAGACCGATTACTTTGCCATGGAGCTCCTCGACGGGTATTTGTACCTCCTGATCGATATGGGCTCCGGAAAGACAAAGCTCAAGGCCAGCAACAAGAAGGTCAACGATGGGGAATGGTGCCATGTGGATTTCCAGAGGGAAGGAAGGAAAGGTGAGTGTGGCTTCATGTTGAGACTGACAACTGATCTAGACTTTGATCGAGCGTTGCACCTCTCCAGAAATGTAACTACGCGCGCAGGCAACGCAAAACCGCAAGAGCTGTGATTGGTCCGCTTGGTAGTAGCGTGTTTACGCTTTAGTATTTCCGGCTGCTTCTCCATCTCCATAATTTTCAAATTGATTGTTTTGGATCAATAAAGATGGAACACATCCTGGAAAGGCTAACTGAGGAGTAGGGATGCACCGAATATCTGGCCGCCGAAAATGGCCCAAAAGTGTATTTTCGGTTTTCGGCCGAAAGACTTTTATCACCGAAACAACACGGCCGAAACAGGATGTTGTATTATATAAATATTATATAAATACCCACTGACAGCGATTTGCATTTAATATGTCACCTGAACTCTAAACATCCAAGCAAAGAAGATTCCCAGTGATGGTGCCAAGGCAAAAGGAGTGCCCAGTACGTCAATCGTGATGACCGGTAGATCGCGTGCCATTGGGAAAAAAAAGATTTTCTAAATTTTAGTCTAATCATTTATCTGCTCTACTTCCAAAACAAACAGCAAGACAAAAAAGCTCATCTTTTTGTTTTGTTTTTTCACTTTTTATCGCGACATGCCCGTTCAGCGGCTCACATCCACAGCCGTGCAACAGCTTCAATTAAGACGACCGTCTTTCTTAAAGGGACAGCGCTATTTTTCTAAAGGTGCAGTGCGCCAATTTTTCTTAATGAAAATCAAAACAAATATGCTCAGTCAGTTGTGTTCCCCCTTCATTTTCGGTTTTCGGTTTCGGCCAAGAATTTTCATTTCGGTGCATCCCTACTGAGGAGGTTCGGGAATACAAACTTCGGCAAAATTGTGGTGAAATTTCGGCAAATATTTGAGTCGCCATTATTGAAAGTAAAGCGGGAAGGCTACGTATGTAGGTTGTGGCGTCTATGTCCCGCAGTACTCTAAATGAGCCTTCAGCGTGCACAGATCCACTCCAGTGTACGTAGGCGAGGAAGTCCCCCAAAACTAAAAAGTAGAAGTACATTTACAGTTACAGCTTTACAACTGTGAGCTCAGTATCCGTTGCTAGGTCCACAGATGTGCACTTGAAATGAACACAGATTAGTTCTCTCTCCCCGAATGTGTCTTCATACTTAGCGGCATCTTTAGGCAGCAGATTTGAATCCCGGGATTAGGAGGAATTGACCGACACAGTCTAAAACCGTCTCGCTCTCCCCTCGCGGTCTCAAGCGGAGTGAAGGAATAGCGACACACTCTGAGCGTGATGCAGCCTGAATGTATTTCTCATCGCTGCGACGTCTCCAATTTGCCTCTGTCTCCGCTTGTGGGCGCGAGCAGGAGCATCTGCGTGCCCCGAGTGTGCGGCGTCTGATGAATGATCCGTAGGTGGGCGAGCACCTTGGACGTTATATCTCCCCCGTAATGGTGTCTTCTAATGAAGAAGGGTGTGTGTGCGAGCGTGCGTGTGCGTGCACGTGCGCGATCTCGCCGCTGCTCCTGCTGTAATTGGCTTTTAATAGAAAATTAAGATGGAGTCGTTAATCACAGAAAGCGAGAGGGCCTTTTGTTTCACCCACTCCCTGCTGCATTCTGCTTCCCTTCTCCTCCATTTAGCCTATTATAGACACATTAGACACACACATGCGCACACACACACACACACTCCCCTGTCATCCATCCCCTCTATTTCTTACACGTCCTTCTGTCTCCGTTCTGTCTCTAAATTAGCCACCTACCGCCCCTCCCTCTCATCCGTTCACACTGCTGCCCACTCGCTCAGCCACTTGACCTCCCACCCGCTCGCCCTCCTATTCAGATGACACACACCTTCAGTCATTTGCACTGTCCCTCTGAGGCGTTAAAACACACATTCGATCACTCACTAAATACTGGACATGCTCTCAGTCAGACACAAGCACGGACACAAGCTGCTTTTATTCATGTAAGCCTGATATAACACCTATTTTTCCTCCCTCCTGTGTAGGCTCTATTTCCGTCAACAGCCGCAGCATGCCCTTCAGCTCCCCGGAGGGCAGCGAAATCCTGGACCTGGACAGCGACATGTACCTGGGCGGCCTGCCCGAGTCGAAGTCGGACCTCATCCTGCCGCCGGAGGTGTGGACGGCCCTCCTCAACTACGGCTACGTGGGCTGCGTCCGCGACCTCTTCATCGACGGCAAGAGCCGCGACGTGCGCCGCCTGGCCGAGATCCAGAGCGCGCTGGGCGTCAGCAGCTTCTGCACCCGCGAGCTGCAGAAGCGCTGCAGCAGCGCCCCCTGCGGCAACGCGGGCCTGTGCAAGGAGGGCTGGAACCGCTACATTTGCGACTGCATCGGCACCGGGTACCTGGGAACCAACTGCGAGATAGGTGAGGGTGTCTGCTATATAAACTAAATATGCAAACGGTAATCAGCGATGGCCCCAGTATGGGGCAATGAAATGACTAAATTAGAAACCAGAACAAGACAACCGATGTAGAATGAGCATTTGGACATATTTGCTAACATTCCTGCTTGTATTCGACACAATCAAGCAGCTGCTGCTATAGTAGGAGTGAGAGCTCCACAGGGAGACGTGTGGACCAAATGCCAGCAGATTCTCAGCTTGTATCTGTGCTGGGAGGGAGAGGGGGTGAGGGGGGCATCCAGGCTAAAGTGCTGAGGCTCTGGCAGCTATGTGACAGAGCAGCCAGGCCTACCGCCGCCATCTGTGCCAATCACGCGAACCCGGGTGGCACGCACGCCGCGGTGGAGCGGTGCGAGCTAGTCAAATAGCACTACGTCTGTCTGATTCATCCCAATTAGCTGCGGGCGCCTCGGTCCACGGTTTGCCTTTGCACGCCTGTGTGTGTGTGTGTGCTGGGGGGGTGGGGGGGTGGGGGGGGGGGGGGGGGGGTTGAGTGAGCCGTGACAGTATGCAGTTTTGAGGGACAAGGAAGGTAATGAGGGAAGGAGAGACTGGGTCCAGATCGGGACAGTCGAGGCAGAGGATGAAACACCTTTATTTTGAAGAGCTGATGTTTTAACAGTTTAGTTTGGCTGCTCTGATGTGTGAGTTTTCTCTGATGTTCTTCTGCCATCTAGTGGAAATTTGCGTTACTGCAAGTGATTGACCACTTAATTCATAGACAGCAGAGTGTGATGGCGGTTTTTTTTTAAGGGGGCTTTTGCTAAGGAGCGAAATGTCCGCTTGTTTAGGGTGCGTGAATCTGCTATAAAATACAAGACCACTGCTTTTACCTGATTGGTCGCCCGTGGCAGGGATTTTCTGCATCTTTTAAACGTCAAGCTTTCGCGCTCTCTTAAACCCAAGCGCTCGGAGCTCTCTGACAGTGACTCATGTTGGCCTACGGTGACACATCTCAACCCACACCGCGAGATAAGAGCGGTCTCCATAGCGGTCTATTTATGGCAAGGCAGTAAACACAGTTGCACCTGGTGTGAACGAGGATGTTTTGGAATCCGGCCTCGCTTCCCGCTGCCGACATTTTCCTGCGATTGATACTGTACGCGTAAGTCGTGAAGCTGGGAGAAACTGAGGTGGAGAGGTTGGCGAAGCAGTTTTTGATGGGTCAAATGTAGAGAAAGAAAACGGAAAGAGACGGAGAGGTGTAGCTTGCGCTGTCTTCGCGTTGTCACCAAGCCCATCTAGGCGACTGAGAAGTGCGGCAAGATTGACGGCGTTTGATCGGCGTGATAAGTTTCCAGACACACGTGGCTTTGATCTTCTCCGTTACCGAGTGTTCCCTTGATCTCGTGGGGTAGATACGACATCCAAATACAGTTTGGAATAGTTGAAAGGCAAGAACTGGAAACAAAACAAACAAATTATCTGACTGCGTGAAGAAAAAAAACTTACATTTCCAAACTTTTTTGATCAGTGTAAGTAGTCAGATCTCTTCCAAACGTAATCAGGTTGTGGATTCATCACTGTCTATCGCTCTGTAAGCGTTTCCTCCTGTCTTACGCTTTACCTTACACCCGTTCTCTCCTCCGCCCTGCGCAGAGGCGACGGTGCTGAGCTACGACGGCAGCATGTACCTCAAGATCATCATGCCGGTCACCATGCACACGGAGGCCGAGGACGTGGCGCTGCGCTTCATGTCCCAGCGGGCGTACGGCTTGCTCATGGCCACCACCTCCAAAGAGTCGGCGGACACCCTGCGGCTGGAGCTGGACGGGGGCCGCGTCAAGCTCACCGTCAACCTCGGTAGGCCTCCTTGACTCATCGTGGATGCCAACCTTCCCCCCCCTGCCCCTGCCCCTGCCCCTTCCCCTGTCTCCTCGCCGTCTCTGTATTTTAGCGTTGTTTGCCTTAAAGTATAAACTGTAGTTTCTATTGTCGGATAGTTGGGCAGGGGAAAGTTTCTAAATTTGTCCCTCAGTTACGTCAGATTTCTTTAATTAAATGGGCACGGTTGGCGGTACGGTAGCGTTTGGCCATCATTGTCTGTTGATTTAGCTGAGGGACGCCAACAGTGCTCAGAGTCTATTTATTTGAGAAAACTGGGGTACAAATAGAGAAACTTCTGCTCAACAAACTGCTTGCTGCAGGAAAATTAGACACATTCAAAAAAAAGAAAAAACAAGAATTGACCCTGCAGTAATTGGTGTTCCATATTTTCTTGACTACTACCCCTTTCTGCATTCCTGCCCTCCTGTGAATCCCCATAGCTTCTCATCCTCTTAAAAAAAGCTCCATCTCTAACAACTCTCCTGGCCCAGCCCCTGAGCCTTAACCCGCTCGCCTGTCTCTAGAAGCTTCAAGGTGACGTTGCTTCTGTCTCGCTCCCCCTCATGGTTCCTGCTCTTTGCATTTTTATGGAAAAGGGGGGCTGGTTAGTTGGTCCCATAGACGGTATGAAGGTCAACGGCGGGACGGCTTCCAAAAAGTGAAGCCAAAGCAAGTAGAGCTCCCCCTGGTGGCTGGCTGCAGTATAGGTCATAAGCTCCACCTTCTTCATGTTAGCGGATGGGCATAAACTAAAACACTAAAATACAAGTCAAATATTTTTTTCTCAAGGATCGTTTCTACCATTTCAGGTTGTTAATATAATGTTGATGCATGTTCAAGTGTCAATTCTTTGGATAAGTTTAATTGTAGTTACGTTATAGAAGCAGGATGTGACATAATGGTGACTACCAATTGCCATGCCAACTGCTCCGTAAAGCAGTCCCATGAGACTGTGAGAGTTGTAAAAAAAAAATAATAATAACAAGTACAGTGTATAATCCAACATTTCCTTATAACTGGTGGAGATAGAGCGGAGCATAGTAATAATTAAACAAAAATGCGAGTGAGTCTGGAGGAAGTGTGGGCGGGGCCTTGATTACGCAACTTTGCGTGGCTCCGCCCTTCGACCCGTACTGCTCAGACTCCCACTCCAAACTCGCAACATGGCGCCGCCCGTATCCCAGGGGAAATAGCGTCAGTTTGTCCAATGCAAGGAAGTGGGGACGCGTAGTCCATATTTATATACAGTCTATGCCTGGTCCATTTCTGCTCCGCTATGGTGCTAATTCGAGGAACCGCTGTCCTAGGCAAATTACCAATATGCCGAAAAGAAGAGGATGCAATAGGGATGAGGAAGAAGGTCAGTGAAATTATACATAGAGAACAGATTGTAAGATGGATAGAATCATAGAAGGGGCAAATGCATCCCCTCTAATAACTTGCTGCCGAATGGTGGGATATTGACTTATTAAAATTTCATTGCGACGAGTATTAGCGCTCCGGGGGAGATGAGTATGACCTTCCCTCGCTGGATAAGCCTGTCCCGATCCTATAAAGAACCAGACTTTCAGCAGTGAACCTGGAGGAGCATGACAGAGGTGCACCCTGGAATATGAGCCACCGTAGAGACAGGAAGGAGGGGTGGGGGGGGCGGCAGTGGGGGAAGAAAATAAAAAAATAAAGTAAAAGAAGTGGCCATTCCTCTCTCTCTCTCTCTCTTCTCCTCTCTCTCTCCTTCACCCTATCTCTATTTCCGTCATGCATTCAAACACCCCACCTGGCCAAGCTCAGAAGATGGAACTTTTCATCCCTTCAATGGCCTGTATGTCTGCGGCCCTCGGATCAAACAGCCAGAGAGACCGGCTCACAGCTGTAGCTGTCACGCGCATTTGTACTTACCGGTGCGCCCGGGCGACACCTCGACCTGCTAGCGATCCGCCTGCACTTTTGACACCTCGGGAAGAAAATTCACACGGCTGCTGTCTGACGCTATACCTCAGCTAAGGCTCGTTATAGCTCCGAGAAAATTAATTAACAGCTAAAGTGAGACATGTCCCACAATCTGAAAGGAGCCCTACTCATCTGTTGAGGCCTTAGTCCTCGTTAAGGTAATTAAAATCCTGGTAATTCATCAGTAGGAATAGCGTTAATTGGACAGATTTAGCCTTAATGATACGTATTAGCAACAGATAATGACGATAACCTGTTCAGTGTGCAGTGTGCGGGCTAAAGCTACGTCTGCCATGCTAACACTGTCAGATGACAACTTACACGTTCTAGTTTAACACCCTGTAGCGACGCTGTTTACTTTTGTTTGACCCAAAAAAACAACAACAAAAGAAACGGTTTGAATTTCAGAAAAAAAAAATGAATGCATGTCAATGGATCTGTCCTGCCACGACATCCGCGTCTCTACAGAGTGATGCCGGTCCCTGGCTGTTTGTGTCCACTATTCTGTAGCGGTTGACAGCTCGAGACCACAACCCAACCACACTGCCACATGCACATTTGCTTCACAGCTCTAGATGGAGGGGGGAGGGGCGGGGCTAGCAGTCGATGAATATGAAGACGTGGGATTCAGCGGGGAATAATAATGTGATACTTCAACGATCTCTGCAGGAAGGAAGTGTCTCTTTGCTAATAACCTCATCCAGAGAAGGGTCAGGGGTCGGTTTATGTCAGATTCAGTTTCTTGCTCCAGTAGAGTGAGCGCTCACCGGCCGCAAAAGGCTTATCAACGACGAACCCCTCGTAGCTGATAGCGCAGTAGACTCTTATTATTTACTTTGCAGCTTGTGTGCACCAGGCATGTGGTGGCTGGGATGTGCAGATCACTCTTCCTCGTCATTTACACCGTTGGGTTTCTCATACCCGAAGCGCTGCAGAAGGCAAGAGATTGCGAGGAAACGGGGCTAAAGTTAAAGGTGTGAGATGCTGCAGCTGCTCTAGTGTTAGCGTGAGCACGCCATGACAGCTTTTAATTGAAATCAAGAAGTTTTTTTCGTCTAATTACGGCCAAAAAAATTCACTGTAATTGAAATTATTACTAGTCTATATGTTTATAAAGAAAAATAAATCATTTAACATTCCAAAAAGTATGAAAAATGCATCGGTTTTTGTTGCATATCACGCTGAAACCTTGCATCATTTATGTCCAGAAATCTGGTGAAAGTAGATTTCATATCGCCCCAACCCTCCGTCGCCTACTGCACAGACCGTGCCGTGTACGTCTTGCTTTCTGCCGTGCTTCGAGAGTATCGGGCAACAAGGGATGGATTATGGGAAGGAGAAAAAAAAGGATGGAGGTAAAGGGTGATCCTGACTCAGAGCCTGTCCCCGGATGGTGGCCCCCAGAGCAATGTTTGGTTGTCTGCAGAATGTACCTTGAAGGATGTAAAATGTCTTTTTTTCTCTCTCTCTTATCCTTTCTCTTCTCTCTGTCTGTCTTTTTTTTTTCTTCTTCTTCTTCTTCTTCCTCTCCCTGTCTCTCTCTTTCTCCTTTTCTTTTTGTTTGATCTCACCATTTCGCTCTCTCTCCCGCCAGATTGTATCAGGATAGACTGTAGCCTCAGTAAGTGGTTCTATCCATTTTTCTGACTAAAAATGTTTCTGTCTATCTCATCCTGATTCTGTGCAGTGGCGCCTCCTTCTCTCTCCTGTGCCCATGATTCGTGACATCTCTTTTCGCTATTTACTCACCTCTGAAGCACATTTTTTCATTTAAATTTTCATTTTTTTTCTCTTTCATTTGTGTGTTTTTCCTCCCATCCATAAGTTCCGTCACTTTAATTATTTGACGCTAAAGAAACAGGATGTGACATAATGGTGACTACCAGTTGCCATGCCAACTGCTCCGTAAAGCGGTCCCATGAGGCTGTGAGAGTTGTAAAAAAAAAAAAAACAAGTACAGTGTGTAATCCAACATTTCCTTGTAATTGGCGGAGATAGAGCAGAGCGTAGTGTTAATTAAACAAAAATGCCAGTGAGTCTGGAGGAAGTGTGGGCGGGGCATCGGTAACGCAACATTGTATAGCTCCGCCCTTGGGCCGTACTGCTCAGACTTTGGCTCCAAACTCACAAGATGCCGCCACGCCCGTATCTCCGGGAAACTAGCGTCAGCTTGTCCAATGCAAGAAAGCGGTGACGCGTAGTCCATATTTATATACAGTCTATGCCTCAGTTTTTTCTCTTTCATTTGTGTGTTTTTCCTCCCATCCATAAGTTATGTCACTTTAATTTCCCCGCTCTCTGACTTAATTAATGTTTCACTTGCATAATTATCAGGGTTTTCCATCCCGCTGCCCTCCTCACTTGCCTATCACACCCAGCGATGATTTATTTGTTTATTTTCCCATCGCCTTTCCCCTTGCTTATTACCCATTCTAGTCATTTTCCTGTCAAAAATGCATTCAGAAAAGGGCAACTTGACACTCCCCCCGTCGGATGTTCCTATTTTCTATTATGTGCCGCTGAGCCTCGGCTCCACGCGGCTGCACACGCAGGTGTTGCTTGTTTTCTATGTGGGACAAACTGTAGCTTTGTCCCCCCCAGAAAGCTAATTGCTTATCCGCCGAGAGACGGCACCACCTGGTGTGTGCTTGTTTTCGGAGAAAGCTAATGTTTTCTGCCTCGCGCTGACAGAATGATAGCAAACTGTTATTTCTATCGTGGCCGCTGACAATTGAAACAGCCAGCCCCACAGGTAAGTGCCGGAGAAAACGGAGAAGACCTCATGTTTGCAACGTTTGTGTGTGTGGCGGGGGAGGGGGACATGACAGAAAGTAAGTAGTTTGCAGATGTATTTATTGATTTGTGGATGCTTTATTATTCCCCAAATACTTGACTTGTGTTGCTCCTGCAGGGTCAGCTTCACAGGTTCAGGTTGCACCGTAACTGTGTCACGTCACTGCACACGAATGCAGGCTATGTCCGGGTTTATGGAGCACAATCCAAAACCCGTCCCAAGCCTCCGCAGGGTATGGAGCGGATGACAAACTGCATCCTGTATTATGTACCACTGTACCACTGGCATATGTCAGTACCACCGCTTAACCACTAGATGTCACAGAAGCTCTAGGAATATTGCGTGGTCTCCCTGCAGAAGGGAGGAGTTGCAGACTGAAGCATATTCTTCTTCCTTTTGCACAAGGGTCGAAAACCATTTCTCTTTTAGTTGGAATTTGACGGCTTCATTACTGTAAAGTTTTCAACGTGCGTGTTCAAGTGGGAGGAAGGTTTCGCGGTCAGAGAATTGGATTTTACATCTGTCATATAACCTCTAGCTGGATGGAAAAAATCCCTTCACCTGTTAAGTTTAAATATTGATCTGGTTATTCTGCTCGAGAGGCAATCTGTCACAAATACTGAACTCTGTGTTGTTTTTTTAGATATATGTTTTTTTGGGGGTGGCTGAGCATGCTCGTGCAGAAGCGTGCCCTCTTAGTCAGGTATCTCAAACCGTAAGCGCGTGCGTCCGTGAAGGAGGAGTTGCGAGTCCGTAGGCGTCTGAAAAATAGAGAACGAAGAAACCAGGCAGAACTAGTGGACAACAATTTATTCAGTGCCGTGACATCTCCCGGTCGATACCTCCTCCAGAGCCCTTCAGTAACTAAAGCCTTGAATTTGAGTTAGAAAATCAAGGAGCCCAAGTCTCTCCGCTTGCTAGTCCATGAATACAGATAGCTAGCACGGCCTTTATAGGGAAGCAGCACTGCTAATATGTCACTGTAATGGAGATGGTGAAATGTATTGGCGAATATGGAGTAGAATGCACAAAATATTAATGCATCTGACTGACTCCTTCTAGTGTTACAGCTACAGTATGTCAGCTATCGACCCTCTTGTTCCTTATATGCCTGAGCGCGTGGGGAAACTGTGTCATACAGTACATACAATATGTCTAGCACACGATATATCTCAGGAAAGCCATCAAAGAATTTCCTCAGACATGGCGCAAATATTCGCTTGTGCCCTATTTATATCTATAGTTTGTTGGCGAAAGGTCAAGGTCGAGTGCCCTCACGAAACCGTGTTTTTCAGCTATAACTCGATTCCTCGACGCTCGGAAACACCTTGACCGGACACAAACGTCCGCTCGGCCTCAAGGATGAAAAGATTCTAATTTGGTGGTTAAAGCTCAAAGGTCATTGTGACTCATAGCCTAATTAAATTTCTCGCAAATCTAACTGGATGCACTGATGAAGTGGTGACATTTTCTATCCAAAAGGTCAAATTTTAACTTCGCTGTATCATAAGTTCTGCAAAAAACTGTTCCTTCAGAGTCACTGAATACACCGATCAGGCATAACATTATCACCACCTTCCTAATATTGTGTAGGTCTCCCAGCAGAAAAATGGAATTGTCACAAGATTGTCAATGTTATTTACTTCACCTGTCAGTGGTTTTAATATTGTGGCTGATCTGTTTTTTCATATGAATCAGAATACAAGCAGATGAAAAGTGCTACTTGTCTGGTTGGTGGATACATACAACTCAAGACTGAAATGCTGGAGTGCTTTGTGAGACTTAGGAAGTGAAGGATGTATTTTTAATGCAGTGTATTGCGACCCAGCTCTCCCAACTTAGTGCATCTAGATATGATACAGAGAAGAGCCGTAGCCCTCAGCTCCAGTCAGGTCAGGTCATCGTGTCAAGCTGATGATATCTGTTTGGAAGGTGGCCTTTCTGCCTCCAGCGGCACCTTCTCTTAGTGCAAGATGAGACGAGATTTGGCATGACATATGGCCGGCGTGTGGGGTGCCAGCGCTCCGTCTGCTAAAGTCTTACCCTTTGGCCCGTCTACCTGGAGGTGCTCACTTCAAAACGGAATGATCCGCGGTGTGTGTCGGTGTGTGTAGACAAAAGCAACATTACAGTCCAGTACAGAGTACACAGTTCAGACTCGGCTACCTGCATGTATATAAACATACACTATATTACCAAAAGTATTCGCTCACCCATTCAAATGATCAGAATCAGGTGTTCTAATCACTTGGCCTGGCCCCAGGTGTATAAATTCAAGCACTCAGGCATGCAGACTGTGAAACAAGACATTTGTGAAAGAATGGGCCGCTCTCAGGAGCTCAGTGAATTCCAGCGTGGAACTGTCATAGGATGCCACTTGTGCAACAAATCCAGTCGTGAAATTTCCTCGCTCCTAAATATTCCACAGTCAACTGTCAGCTCTATTATAACAAAATGGAAGCGTTTGGGAAAAACAGCAACTCAGCCACGAAGTGGTAGGCCACGTAAAGTGACGGAGAGGGGTCAGCGGATGCTGAAGCGCATAGTGCAAAGAGGTCGCCGACTTTCTGCACAGTCAATTGCTACAGAGCTACAAACTTCATGTGACCTTCAGATTAGCCCAAGTACAGTACGCAGAGAGCTTCATGGAATGGGTTTCCATGGCCGAGCAGCTGCAGCCAAGCCACACATCACCAAGTGCAATGCAAGGCGTCGGATGCAATGGTGTAAAGCACGCCGCCACTGGCCTCTAGAGCAGTGGAGACGCGTTCTCTGGAGTGATGAATCACGCTTTTCCATCTGGCAATCTGATGGACGAGTCTGGGTTTGGAGGTTGCCAGGAGAACGGTACATTTCAGATTGCATTGTGCCAACTGTGAAATTTGGTGGAGGAGGAATTATGGTATGGGGTTGTTTTTCAGGAGCTGGGCTTGGCCCCTTAGTTCCAGTGAAAGGAACATTGAATGCTTCAGGATACCAAAACATTTTGGACAATTCCATGCTCCCAACCTTGTGGGAACAGTTTGGAGCGGGCCCCTTCCTCTTCCAACATGACTGTGCACCAGTGCACAAAGCAAGGTCCATAAAGACGTGGATGACAGAGTCTGGTGTGGATGAACTTGACTGGCCTGCACAGAGTCCTGACCTGAACCCGATAGAACACCTTTGGGATGAATTAGAGCGGAGACTGAGAGCCAGGCCTTCTCGACCAACATCAGTGTGTGACCTCACCAATGCGCTTTTGGAAGAATGGTCAAAAATTCCTATAAACACTCTCCTCAACCTTGTGGACAGTCTTCCCAGAAGAGTTGAAGCTGTAATAGCTGCAAAAGGTGGACCGACATCATATTGAATTCTATGAGTTAGGAATGGGATGGCACTTCAGTTCATAGAATGAGTAAAGGCAGGTGAGCGAATACTTTTGGTAATATAGTGTATGTTCAAAGCTGTTTGAGCTGCTAGCTTGGTTTTGGCAAGGGATACGTTAGCAGAAGCAGTGTAGAATGACTAAATAAATAGACACTACCATATTTTCTGTTAAGGTTCTCTCTCAGTCATCCAGGTCATGGTATATCCACAAAAGGGGCTGAAGCAAGGGCAACTGTACTTGCAGGGTTATTGGCTACTAAAAGGTTGTTAGAGGGCCATTAATTGGGGAAGGAAAGCAGAATCAAAACGGTATCTGGTCATATGGAAGTAGTAAACTAAGTCATCATTGATTGAATTTACCAGTTCATAGCCTAACAGTTTGGATGTAATGGTCGTCCTGATTAATGTTGACCACGTGCTGTCTGTTCTTTTGGGTTTTTTAGTCTGGTGTGTAAGGCTGTTACATATTCTGCGAAAAGTTTGTTCTCGCAGCCCTCGTTTGGGAGTTCTTGCAGCTCGTTGTCGACACATCAACAGGGCAGAAGTATAAATTATCCGGCCAGAACGAAACTTTTTTCTTTTACTCGCAGCCCTAGGAGCGAGAACAAATTTCTCACTTCTCGCTGAGTATGTAACAAGCTTTAACATCCACTCCTCACCAAGAATTTTTCCATTCATTCACACCTTGAGACTGGACATTAATGGACGTAAATGGTGCGTCCATTTCACATCATGAGACTGGACTTAAATGGACGTAAATGGTGCGTCAATTTCACACCTTGAGACTGGGCTTAAATGGACGGAAATGGTGTATCCATTTCACACCTCGAGACTGGACTTAAATGGATGTAAATGGTGCGTCAATTTCACACCTTGAGACTGTATCCAAAAAAGTTCAAAAAAGGCAACTGGACTTGTAGATTTTTAGAGAAGACGTTTCACCACTCATCCGAGTAGCTTCTTCAGTTGCAGACTGGACATTAATGGACGTAAATGGTGCGTCCATTTCACACCTTGAGACTGTACATTAATGGACGTAAATGGTGTGTCCATTTCACACCTCGAGACTGGACTTAAATGGATGTAAATGGTACGTCCATTTCACACCTTCAGACTGGACTTAAATGGATGTAAATGGTGCGTCCATTTCACACCTTCAGACTGGACTTAAATGGACGTAAATGGTGCGTCCATTTCATTTCTTGAGAATGGACTTAAATGGACGTAAATGGTGTGACCCTAGTCATGCAAATTTCAGGTGGGCAACACCCACCAATGTTTCTATTTTAACCCCAACTCCCCACCAGTCATTTAGAACTGAAGCAGCTACTTTGATGAGCGGTGAATCATCTTCAAAACACACTACAAGTCAGGTTGCCCTAGATTCAGGTGTTTGGTATATCCCATATATTTACTTACTAGAAACTAAATATACATGTACCTATTTTTAGTAATCTACTTCTTGACATATAACCAAGCACTCTTCACTTCAGGGATTTTTTTATTAGGCCTCAAATCATTTGACAGCCACGTCCAGAGGCATTGCATCCGGGTTTTCTGGAATATTCTATATTCATAAAAGTTCAAGGCCAGCTTCAATGTGACATCCACATTTTTATTTAAATTCCTTCGCTACATATATTATACAGTACGTCTGAACAGGCATATAGAGATGTAAACTCCAAATGAGGTATTTCTTGCTAATTCTAGTTGAACAATGACGTAGGTCAATAAGAATAGCACACTGATGACTCATAGCACCAGCTTCTGTCCAATGCTTTCAATGTGCACGCCCACAAACGCAGACGCACATTTGCACACACATGCATTCGCAGATGCAGGCATCACTTGACACACATTGTGGGCGGATAAATTAATCTGAGATTTTACCCACACACACACACACTTGCGCGCACATCCTCAAACTCATACCCCTTCTCCACGGTAGATAAAGTACACATGTTCAGAACCAGCAGATGTCACGGCCATTTTGAGTCTGAATGAGTGATGTGAGGAATTCGGCGCGTATCTGCCTCGCCGACACTTTCTCAGTTTCCTCCGAGCAGATGGCTTTCTCTTAATTTCTCAGTGAATCACAAATATTATTAAACTGAAATGAATTTCCAGCTATCGCTCGCTTAAATCGTGAATCATCGCGTCCAGTGTGAGCCAAGCGGACGTCAAAGATGGATTTGCAGGAGGTTCTCGGAGATGCCCTTAGCATATGCGGCGCCCCCAACTCGGTGAAGTTGGGGCGCGTATCACTTACTCCGCATAAAATGTACATTGGAGACGCTCGGAGTGAGGTTTGATTTTTAAAGGCAATTTAATGCTCCAGTGGTGGATATCCGTTTTTTGTTTAATGTTCATTTTATTCTCAGAAACTCCAGGCCAAATGTGATGCAGTGAGCCAATGAGCGTATTATTAACATAATGCCTGATGTCTGTGCACCCTCACAGATGGATACATCATTTTATCTGAATGGATTTGTGTTCAAAAACAATAATATAGTTTGGCAATAGGTTCCAAAAATTAACTACATGTTCCCCAGTACTTACCGAATTCAATATTACTGATATTGGTGCATTGCTGAGCGCCAAAGTACTCATTAGATATACTGTAGGCAGCCCTTTCCCCTGGACATTAATGGACGTAAATAGTGCGTCCATTTCACACCTTGTGACTGGACTTAAATGGACGTAAATGGTGTGTCAATTTCACGCCTTGAGACTGGACATTAATGGATGTGAATGGTGCATCCAATTCACACTTTGAGACTGGACATTAATGGATGTAAATGGTACGTTGGAGTACCCTTCTCCTCTTTGCATGTTTTAATAGAAATTGACTGAAAGGACGTGTTTCGAAACCCAAATAACCTTCAAGTAAATACGCGATAACATCGTTTTTCTAATTAGAGTAGGAGTTGAGCGCGCTAGTGTCTCTGCGTGGACACACGCCACAGGACATGCCGTACGGGTACACCTCTATCTGCTCGTTTCCGCCCGGCTATACTGTGACCTATAGCGCTGTCATTGTACATAATGTTAATGAGATAGCTGAGGCCGCTATCTGTCAGAACGCCACACAGCCAAGGCCACACGTCAAAGCACAAATACAAAGACGTGCAACTGGATGCGGTGTATGTTTTAATATGAAAATAAAAATGAAGAATAGCGGCTTAATTAGGAGAGAAAATTTGGCTCTCAATTCCAAGTTATGGTTGCACACAATTGTGCAAATGAGCAGAAGAGCTCTTACTGCAAAACTAAAGGGCATTAGTCTATCTGGAGTACATGCAGGGAGGGGTGATGAGCCATGGTCGGAGCGGTTGCTAATGCTGAGCAAATGTAGGAGCCCTAACGAGGGTGGTACTGTGCCTTGTAGTTATTTCTTTTTCTATTGACTTCCTTCGTATCTCTTGTCTCTTGCCTCCGCTCTCGAAGACTCTCGAGGCAAGCTGCTTCTCGCCAGGCCTAACCAGGTGAAGAGAGCGCCTTCCTTCCTCACTTACTTACTTCCTTTTTTTGTCTAATACAAATTGTTCCCGTCAGTGTTCCAAGTGTCTGCTTGCAGCCACAGTTTCAAATCTTTAACTTGTCGAGGGCCTTGTACGTCTACCTTTCAGTGTCTCCGCTTTTGTTAGCCAAGTAGTTCAAGCTGCGTTTACCAGCAACACTGTTACCCGTGCTCACACCTGTTTGCATGGTGAGAATGACTTCAGGTTTGTGTGTTTCTCTGGTTACTGCAGCCATTGAGGAATCCGTCCTTTATGTAATACGCATCTGGACGTTTTGTTCCCGGCCTGACGAGTACGCAGTGCTGAAATTAAAGTCTGGCAAATAGTTAGAAAGTCTTTTAGGCTGCTGTTTGTAGCCTTTTCATGAAAATTTGAACAGTAATTGGAACCTTTTTGTTTACTAGCAGCGTTGCAGTACTTGCAGTGTTACAATAAAAAACACATCTAAAGCAAAAAGCTCAACAAAGGTTAGGTTAAGATCTCACATGCAAAGGTATACAATATGTTCCCGCTTGTATCATCAACAGTAACATATTTACCTTGTCCCCAGGGGGTGCTGAGTTCTTTTGCATCTACTTCTTTGTCAGTTACGTCAAAAAAACCTGAACTCAGGACTGGACTTCTGTGTTGAATAGGGGTTGAGGCTGCCTCAATGGCACACCCTTTTAGTCCGTGATGAGTCTGCCTCTCTTCAGTGCTATGTGGCACCGGCGACAGGTTAGATGTGGACTCATTACAGAGACTCTAATGAGAGAACCAGCAGCAGCCTGGAGCTGTCCGGACCCATACTGCCTTGCAGGAGTGATGGCTGTCCCAGAGGACCATACCCTCTTGCCACAGCACGCTGGCAAATTCGCTTCAAATCATAAATCAGCGGCCCCCCTTCTCCCCCTCCCCACTCACCCCCGGTACCTTTTTCCTAGAGTGTGAGGGAGAGAGATGTGAGTAGGGGACGAAGGAAAGCGATAAGAAGAAAGCAGGGGGACGCGAGGGGAAGGAAAAAAAGATGGAGGGTGCAGATGGTGGTATGAAGGGGGGGGGGGGGGAGGAGAGGACGTTGCCTGTCTTTGAAGCTCCAGCAGGAGCTGTGAGATTCTGGAGAGGACGGGTAAATTGTATGATTCATTACCTGCTTCTTGATATCAATCGGGCGTCCTCTCAACATCTCCCCGACTCAAATGCGTCTTCCTGCGGTGGCCATCTGCAATTCCAGAAGCTATCAACTGCAGTTATCTTGTTGTGCTACAGCACCAGAGCCCCCCTTCCTCCCCTCTACCTCCCCTCCCTCCCTCCCTCTCTCTCGCGTAGGGGCAAGAACATTGGGAAAGAAATAGTGTGTGGCTCCCGATAGCAACCTCTGAATACAGATGTCTTGTGTGCAAGCAAGCATCACACATGTATTTTGCCTCAGAAAAAGGATAGTAGACACTCTCTTGTACACACACACACACACACACACACAGTCACAGGCTGCCTTATCTCTGTAATTGGCACGGGGGGGTCAGAGCGGCAGGCGTAGATAATCATGGCTGGGGGTCATAATCTGTGTGCCGCTCCCCTCCCTGCTTCTTATTCCTCCTCTCTCGTCGACCCCTCCGTCGCCATCATAACCGCACACACGCACACACAGTTTAGTACTCTCACACACAGACACACTCGGGCCACCTCTGTTTGCAAAGCAGCACCAGGCGGGAGAGGGTTTTTTTTTCGGTTGCGGCCCTAGGGGGGCTGTTGTGCCAGCGTGGGACACTGTCCTCATCTTATTGCCAGACCCCCTACTTACTATATCGCTCCCAAATCCCCCCACGCCCGCTGCAAATACATCTTGTATGCACTCACTCGCATGCTACTACATGTACAGTAGAGAGAAACGAGAGGCACTTTAAAGGGGGGAGAGGAAGGACTTGATAGATTAAGGGGGACAAATGTGGGTTGGAATGGAGGAAGAAGTGGATGGAAATATAGTTAGCGGCAATAAGAAGAAAGAAAATGGAAACGAGTGATGGATGGAGGAGGGCTCTGATAGAGATGTCTCTCTGCGTTCTTATCCGCGTTATCTGCTTATATCTTTCATTTCCATCACTGCATCTTTGCTCTTAGCAGATGGCTGCCATTTAGATGGAAATCATGGAACTCTGTCTCGCACACACACACGCGCACGCAGAAACACACACACGCCCTTGCTTTTCATCAGATCCGCAGCGATAGGCCCGCGCTCCTTTGAGTTAGAAAATATGATATCTTAAGATGGGAGCCAAATGGCATTAGCGTCAAAAGAGGTCTTACCCAGATAACTCCGAAGAGCAAAGTAAATCCTGTCTCTTGCCGTAGAAATGATATTAGTTCCTGCAGTCTTATGTAACTGTTTCTGCAATCAGACCGGGCTTCTGCAGGAAAATAAAGAGTCTATAAGGGTCACTTGCCTCCATTGAAGAACCCTCAGCCCTTCTATAAACCACATTCCACAGCAGTAGAAAAGCCATTTCTACTTCCATTCCCACATATGGCATGTGTATATAATAACCATTTGGTAAACCATGCTGCAGTGGAGCCTGCAGAGTGACTAAGGAAAAAAATAATAACAAAAAAATAGTAGACAGAAAGACCTATATCCAAACACACATGTATAATATACTGCAGTAAGTCTTCTCTACTGGCCTAAATATATATCAAAATCACTGACTTACATTTTAATATTTTACCATTAATCTTAATAAATTATTCTCCATAGTCTGTGCTTTTCATTTTATGCCTTGTCTGTCTCTCAGCTGCGGTGCTTCTGGCAGTCAACTATGTATTAGAGCTTTTATCCAGTCATATTTCTGCCGTCATGTGTTGCCGGAGTCAAAGAAATCTTCCTGGTCCTTCACAATTAAAACTGTAGGCGGCTGAAGTTTGAAACACCTTGTAATGACGCTGTTCCTTTAACCAATCACATTTCAAGTTTGTATTATTAGGCCTTCTCTGTGGCCTACGGTAGCGTCAGCGTTTTCGCATCCTCTTATTGAAGGGTCAGAGAACTGCTCAGTTTAAGCCAAGCTAGCGGTTCGTGTTCATCTGTTGCGAGCAAATCGTCCCCGTTAACGTTTTGATAGCTATTTGTTGAACCCACGATAAGGAGGAGACGCTATCGATTTGGTTGCAGATCTTCTTATAAAGACATTTTCACAGCGGACTTTGAAGGAGTTAGCTAGCTAGCTAGCTTCAGCCGCCCAACCCTGAAGCTAGCTAGCCTGAGCTAGGCGGGAAAAGGCCGTGTCCGCCACTTTCAGGTCAGCAACTATGAGCGATACCCTTACCTGACAGGCTTAGAGGAGAACTCTAAATTGTTTCTTAAATTCTGACAAGTAAAATGAATTACATTTACATCTTTTATGTATATTTTTACCATTTTATTGGGTCGACATTGATGCTAGTGCTGTAGTTGGCGTATGTGGCGCTGGGTCTGCAGTGAGTGAGAGGAGACTTTCCGAATTGTTCTAAATGAGTTTCTTCCTTTAGTAATGGCATTCATCTCGCTATATGAGACACCCGTCTACGATGCGACGTCCTGTTTTATTGTGTATCTGTATGATGTTGATGGTCACCGTCATAACGACCGTATTAAGACGTGTTTTGAATAAAGTTAGAGTGCATTGAAGGCCTAGGTTGAAAATGCACAGCCCTCCACTGATACACTGTATACACTAATGGCCTCTGTGGCTCGGCCAAAACGCGCTCTCTAATTTAGCTGTCGCTGGGCTCGTTTTTAAACACGACTCTTCACTGCATCTGAAAGTCAATGAAGGCTTTTAACAGAGTTACTAGTCATGAATCATAAAGTGGCACCCCTGGGTTTCTGAATAAGGTATCATTTGCATAGTCCTACCTCCGTAAATTCAATTTTAGCCACGTATATCAGTAACAGCCAGGGCCGGTGGGTTGTAGGGGGTAGTTTTGCCGTCAGTGTGGAGTCAGATTGAGTAAGATTTCTTTCCATTAGAAAGAAAGAAAAAAAAAATACATGGTATGTCAAGGAAAGCATTTTATAACCCAGTGAACATTAACTCAGTTGAGTAATACAGTTAATGTAAAAAAACTAAATGTAATAAAGGATAATTTTTATATGGATTTGCTTCATTTCAATCTGTTTCTTTGGTCTATTTATTTATTTATTTATTTTTGCAAGTCACTCGCCTTTGTTTTTCCTCCATTAAATTAAATTACACAACGAATTATTTATTATCGCTTGCCCAAATGAGAAATATGTCTGTGGCATGCAGTCTGTCTGTTCACACCATTACTATTTATTATTTATAAAGTTAAATTGTGTGCCTGTGGCTATAATTAATCAACCGTAGAGTGATATGTTCACTGTGCAGATTAAACAAGCGGTGAATAAGAAATTAGGAATCACGACATCTCCTTTTATAACTTTGCATCTTTTAAGTGTTTCAGTTGCCTCTTCGTGTCGACGTATCCAACGTTTTTTTAGCTGTTCCTAAAGCATTTTTTTTTTTGTGTGCGTCCTGCTGGGGATGGCTGCTGCCATCAAGGAGTGTCATTGCTATGGGGTAGGGGTGCCTGGTCTGGTCTAGGTGGGTGCTACATGTCTAAGTAACATCTACATGAATGAATGCCAGGTCCAAAAGCTTCACAGCAGAGCACTGAATTGTACAAGATGGTCAATGCTATTCACTTCTCCTGTCAGTGGTCATAACATCAATATCTTGTGGCTGTTCGCTGTATGTCAGTCACATTTCTTACTCAATCTCCTGATTACTTTGCATATCTTCAGAGTCATTTACTTCCAGCTGTATAAAACAAGCTCGATGAAACTTATTCCCATCAATATTGAGGCATTATCTTCCCCTGTTTGATGCCGGCTCTTTCAATGACACCATCTTGTGCCGTGGTTTAGCGGCTTCTGAGCAGAGAATTAGTGCCACCGACTACTTATCTCAAGACGGCATTTCAGAAAGCAGTTACGACTTTTAATGTTCTAGTTGCAAAACCAAACACCACAGTGCTGTGGGCACATTTTTTGGTTCTAAGCTAAATGGGGAAAAAAAAAAAAGAGAGAGAGAGAGCCCAATGACTTGGAGGAGGCAATTTGTCGGATTTACAGTCAAAGGCGCTAATACCACTAATCTAAAAAGACATCAACGAATCTCTCACCCCGTCCGATCCACCAAACTTGGAAAGACACCCGCAGAGGCAGTTTCATCCCGGCAGTTAGTTACTGCGAAATAAATAAAGTGTCTAATTAACGTGGGTTAAGGTGGAGCGTGTTAACGGCTTTTGAACACAGTTGGCGGGAGGAGCGCGTTCAAAGAAAATCCGCAAACCTTCAGCAAAGGCACACATTGTTAATCTCAGTTATTTATGTGACAGTTAATCGTCGCCTGGAATTTCACCATCGTGACGGCTTTGTTTAAGCACTGTGATCCGTGCAAGGGCAGCACTGCATGGTTACAAAGAAGAGTGGGCGTCAATCCAGCGGCCCAGCGCACATGTTACAAAAGCTTTGCATGAACAGAAACCATCTCGTCCTTGTGCATTCTCCAGTTGCTCGTTGTATGCAAGGTTCCTTCAGCAAGGTTCCTCATTCAGCCAGGCATTTCGCTCTTCCAGTGAACAGTGCAGCAATGTACCTCCCTAAAAACTAAGTAAAAAATAGCAATTCATTAACAAGATTGTTTGTCTACTAGTCAAGGCAGTAATAAACCATTTCCGTCGCTGTGGTCTGCTTAAAAAACAAAATCAGAACAAGAAACAAAAAAGAGCCGAGGGTTGTTTCCACTTTGGCAGACGTCTCTAAATCCTGTTTGCTTTTTACAAGAGCCTAGCCCGTACCGTTTTTTCGCCCGGGGTCTCCTCAGCCCCCGCATTAACATTTCTAATGAACACGGTTTGCATGTGAGAGTGGCGGCGGGGAGGGCTTTGCTGTCCTGGAGATGTCCCCCGCCGTCCAGACAGCAGTCGGCTTGAGTAATCAAGTGTGAAGGTTGCGAGGGGCAAACAGCCATTAACCTCCTGAACGCGGGCCATCATCACCGTCGGGCGGAGGACTCGAGGGAGTGTGTGTTTGTGTGTTGCCGCTGGTGTGTGAACGGGACTGTGTGTGTGTGCGCTTTAATGCTAATGTGTAATGAGTGTGTGTGTGTTTGTGAGTGTGCGGTGCATGTCTGCTGCTCGGAGTGTCATCTCTTGGCCGCAGAGTGTTTTTGTGCATGTGTGTGTGCAACGGTGCTCGGAGCATTTAAGTTCGAGGCCTTGGCCACAGTCTGGTGAATAGCCATTGGTGTGTGTGTGTGTGCAGTCTGAGTCTTGCACGTATACGAGGATACTTCTGGTATTCCAAGTCTTTTCATTCTGATTTGCGTGCAAATCGGGCCGTGCATCTCACTCTGCCAGCCCATCCAGTGTGATCTCGCCGCGCATTATTCCCATATGGCAGTACAGTATGGCCGCGCTCGGCGTGCCCGGGCCCGCGACCGCCTGTTTGACATGCCACTGTGTCGGCTGGTGCGATGCCATGCTGAACCGTGCCATCTGTTCGAGGCCGAGCTCGCGCGGGGGGGAAATCTCATCGCGGGGCGAGAGCGAGGAAAAAGGGCACCGGACGTGGGGTTTGGCAAGACACGGCATCCAG
Organism: Chelon labrosus; assembly: GCF_963514085.1. NCBI lineage: Eukaryota > Metazoa > Chordata > Actinopteri > Mugiliformes > Mugilidae > Chelon > Chelon labrosus. The sequence goes on from NC_140337.1 coordinate 21,382,351, forward strand.
AAGTCTCCTGAACTACTGCCCTCGAGACGGTTCGGAGAAACAAGGGTGTGATGGCATGTCAGGGCATACGTTGTCCAGCTTACTAGGTCCAGCTGAATGCTTTAAAATAAAAGAAATGCACACTTTATGCCACTAAAAGTGAAAGAGATAGATAGATCAGGTCAGCAGCTATGAGCACTACCACTGGCTAGTAGTTGCTTTGTATATACAACAATATACAACGTATATATACAATGTATAACATATACAATATGCTAATAGATAGATAGATAGACAGATAGATAGATCAGGTCAGGTCAGGTCAGGTCAGCAACTATGAGCACTACCCTTGGCTACTAGTTGTTTTGTATATACAACAATATACAAAGTATATAAAATGTATAACAGAGTCATAAAAATTCCGTCATAATCTATTTTTACCCATCACTTTAATTTTTTTAAAATGATAATAAAGACATATTCAATAGCATTTAATTTTCATTTAATTTTCATTAACTTTAAATACTTTTTTCAGAACAGTATTGACTTTAAATGGTAACAAAAAAAAAAAAAACGACAACAACAACAAAAAAACGTTTCGGCTGCCGACAGGTCTTGTCCGTACTCGGAACGTGACTGCTAGCGTAAACAGCTCTTAGATGGTACCGTAGGGTTGAAGTGCTTTGGTGGTATGCAAATTCCATTTTGCTAGCTGTTAGCTACATAGACATAGACATATATACATATATATTATGGTCTATGGCTAGCCAAGCTCTGGCGTGTACATCAGTATAATCGGTGTACCAGGAAATCGTGCGCCGTCAAAAGTTCTGCGATGTTTGGAACGCAAACTGCGATGAGTGACAAGAGCCAATTAATAACGTCACCCGCCACCAAGTGGTCAGGGGTGTGAACTGCAATCTGTCAAAATGACGGATGGCCTTCAGATTTTTCCGTCACATTTTAAAAAAAACGGTCAATGACGGAAAATATTCGGTTAACGCGACCCCTGGTATAACGTATACCATATGCTAATAGTTAGTTAGATAGATGGATAGATAGATGGATAGATAATGCAGTAATACCCAGTTTTACCCAGTGCTACTCTTCAACACAAATTTTAAATTTTACGCAGTGCATACCTAATTAATTAATACGGTGTTCACTCTGTCTTCACAGCCTGCCATTCATTATGAAAGAAGGTGTTGAGCACCATTTAACTTTAACGACTTTTTTATATTTGGAAATGCCGTTGTATTATTTACTGCGTCTGCCAAAGGTTGCTCGCACCAAATCAGAGCGCAATCTGAACGGAAACCTACGTCGTTACGGGTCCGTACGCTCAAACGCCGCTTACGACTTCCAAACGGAAAGCAGTATACGATCTTTGTTGAGTTTTTCTCCGGAAAACAACAGATGGACAATGGTTCCCAGGCACTGACCACCAACCAACAATCGGACAAAGCTGACGGTAATAGTTCAATAGATGTTTTGAGGTTTTCAGTCTAAGGTTGCGTTGATTATGGAGGTTGGGAGAATGGAGGTTCTGGGAGTGGGGCCATTTGAGCTGGAGATAAAAAATACGGTAATAGTTTGTCACATAAATGCTAAGTAGGGCTTTTCTGGCAGGGGACAACTTTGACATTTGCATGCAGCGCCGTGCAGTACGGTTAGTTTGAATTATTTGTGGAAAGAGCAATATGAGAATTAAGGTCAGGTATATGGCAGCTTGGCTCGGGTCCGTACAGCTCCTCAAAACACACTTTACCACTCTGTGTATGAGAGTGTGTAAACTTGTGTAATTGAGGGTTGGGTTAGGGTGGGTTATCGGGGCATGATTCGGAACACTTCAGAGGTCCCTTTCAGTGCAGCAACGAGACGTGCAGTATTTATAGGATTTGTTCATTTGGGGTGGGCGGAAAGCGTTCAAGCGTTTGAACCTAAGAGGCAACATGCTGAGAGGCTCTGTTAAAAAAAAAGAAAAAAAAAAAATCAATAGCAAGTCAAGCGGATGCAGCTGAGGAGTTTTCAGAAGCAGAGATATACCTGGGACAGATCAGCCGTACGCTGCTGCGGAGTCATTTGCGAGCGAAGAGGAGATGTTGGACGAGAAAAGGATTGTCAGGGCCAGACGCGGAGACGAAACAGAGAGAGGATGTTCGAGTGTGTGTGAGAGAGCGGGGAGGCGATGGTGGGGGGTGAGGGGAGGGGACGTTCTTCTTCATTACCGACACTAAGGAGCCATGCCAGGAGCACAGATGGCAGAGGAGAGAGGGGGCATGGGATTGGCACGTAAACCGTAACACACACTCACATGCGTTGGCGCGCTCGAGCCTCCGTAATAAAAAAGTATGTAAATCCAAAGAATAGGTCCTCGAAGCTCAATATGTTTTCCAAATAATTACGACGTAAAGTACAGGTTGAACAGACGGCCACGTTCGCGTAGATGTTGCCCTCACCCCTCCTTGCGTAGATGGCTTGCCCACACACACTCACACGCACGAATACACAAAGACACGTGTCATCCAGTTATCCCGTGGTTTAACCGTGCCGGTTTCTTGGCCAGGAACATAACAGTGCTGACGCTGCATTTTCTCCCATCATCCTTTGCACATCTCACCTTCTGCAACACACACACGTTTGTACAGCTATCTAAGTGAGGACATCCAGTGACGTAATGCACTCCCTAGCCCAGGGGTGTCAAACTCATTTTAGTTTGGGGGGCCACATGCAGCAACAACTGCAGACCTTTTCTATTTGTTTTAGTGCAAAGAACAAGAAGACAAGACAAGAAGAAGAAGAAGAACAAGTATCTTTTTTTTTTTTTTTAAAAAGAAATTTCTTAAGTAAAATAAGTATAGTTTGGGCACATTGCTGTCTGCTGTTTAGTCCTGGGTCTCAGTGTTGTCTTCTGTCCACTTCTCTGACTAAAAGAGTGGACAAATTAGGGATATCAGTTATTTTCATTGAATTTTCGCACTTTGCAAAATCATGCTGCGGGCCAGATCAGAACCTCTGGCGGTCCGCTTTTGGCCCACGGGCCGTATGTTTGACACCTGTGCCCTAGCCCCTTAACCCTAACCTAATTGTAACCTTTACCCTAAAACCGAGTCTTAACCTTCAAACAGTCTTGTAAAGAAACGAGGATTGGCAAAAATGTCCTCACAGCAGTGGTGTAAAACTCAAAATCGTCCTCAGAAACATAGCTACACAAGCGTACACACACACACTGCCCTCCCATTACGATCATCCTCTAACCCCTCGCCAGCACCGGCGCTATAACCTAAGACCGAAATTAAAATTTTAACGACATCTTTTTGGAAAATGGGTCCCTCTCACTTTCTTTCATCCTCTTTATACGCCGTTCAGACACACACCTACACACCCGCACACACACTCAGACCCCCTATGGTCCAATTAGGAACAGCAGTCTGTTTGCGCAGCAAGAAAAAAAAGTGTAACATGTTTGTGTGTGGGAGAGGTATCTATTGTGCACAGCGTGTACTGCTCTCCTCTGCAAGGTTGAACGGAAGAGCAAGCTCTCACACGTTTTCTTCCTCTCCATCACACACACACACACACAGACACACACAGCCTCCCACAGACGTAGGAAAGAAGAGAAACCGTGTGGTCTTAGTTCATAGGCTAGAGTGCACCTAAGACACCCACCAGCTCCTGCTTCCTACAGTTAATGTGACTTCTTCAGAGCCACCTTTTAAAGGCAGCTATCTGATCTATAAACATGATCAACCGTGGTTAATTAGCTGGATACAAATGTAGGGCATTGGGTAAGGAAAGAGATATTGCTAATTTTCCAGTGTTAAGAGCAAATACCATGAATCCTGGCACTGTCATCTTGGAATATGCCTGTGAACATCAGGGAAGAAAAAAATCCATTGATGGAATAACCTGGTCATTCACTATATTCAGGTAGTCAGCTGACCTCATTCTTTGGGCAACATAATGTTGCTGAACCTAGACCTGAGCAACTGCAGCAACCCCAGATCATAGCACTGCCCCCACAGGCTTGTACAGTAGACACTAGGCATGATGGGTGCATCACTTCATCTGCCTCTCTTCTTACCCTGATGCCCCCATCACTCTGGAACAGGGTAAATCTGGACTCATCAGACCACATGACCTTCTTCCATTGCTCCAGAGTCCAATCTTTATGCTCCCTAGCAAACTGAAGCCTTTTTTTTCCAGGTAGCCTCACTGATTAGTGGTTTTCTTAAGGCTACACAGCTGTTCAGTCCCAATCCCTTGAGTTCTCTTCACATTGTACGTGTGGAAATGTTCTTACTTCCAACATAGCCCTGAGTTCTACTGTTGATTTCACCAAACGTTTAAGTGATCGCCGATTGCGGTCAATCAGGATTTTTTTCCGACCACATTTCTTCCTGGAAGACGATGGTTCTCCACTATCCTTCCAGTTTTTAATAATGCGTTGGACAGTTCTTAACCCAGTTTTAATAGTTTCTTCAATCTCCTTAGATGTTTTCTCTGCTTGATGCATGCCAATGATTTGACCCTTCTCAAACAGACTAACATCTTTTCCATGACCTCAGGATGTGTCTTTAGACATGGTTGTTTAAGAAATGAGAAGCTACTCATTGCATCAGTTGGCGTTAAAGAACTTGTTTCCAGCTGAAAGATAATCACCCATGCAGTAATTATCCAGGAGGACCTACCTACATACCTCTTTGCTTGGTTAAATCCAGTGCATAATGTAATTCCGACAAGAATGACCCTGTGTTATTCATGTTATTATTAACATTCCAGCCAAGGAATGACAGCACAGAACTGTTCATGTTTGGTGGTTCTCGTGTCTTCAGGTGTACAGAGCGTATATCCTCTTTACATTCATTCAAAGCTGCAGGCGGCGGCGGCGGCGGCGTGAACAGCCTGAACACAGTGTGCTTTCCCAGATGGGTTCACAACAGGGGGCTGCCTGAGGTCCATCACCTGGTAGTAAAATGCTAATCATGAACATAAATAAGATGATAATAGTAAGGATTCCCACGCTCACACTGCGCATACACATGTTCCCATTTTGATGGCATCGCGTGTCTATCCTGCAAAACCGAGGCTTTATAAAGACTTGTTTCTCTTTTTTTACCGTCCTTCTGTCTTCCATATGAATCCACAAAGAAATTACAATTCCCCCTGGTCAGCACTTGGCCTCTCTAGCTGTTTTTATTGTCTGCGCTGCATGGAAAATCCATTTCAGTCATCTGGTATCCACCGTCGTCTTTGCATTTTCAGGCCCGCCCCGTACCCCTCTCCTTCCTCCCTTCCTCTCGCTCCCTCTGCCCAGTGACGGTATCAGCATTCTCTTCTTTTCCTCCGAGTGGGGCTGCTGAGCCAAGAACGAGGACGCTGAGGAGAGTGGCTCTTTCCTCAGCCCCGGTTTAATTAGACAGCATTCCTCTTCTGCTTTATTTTCTCTTGCAAGCGTGGGTACAGGCATGGATTTGTGTGGTTTCGTGGCAGCCCCTGACCTCGGCTGTTCATGGTCATGTTCTCTTGCAGGGAAAATCAAAGAGCTCGAGCTGGCATTCAGGTTCTGTCGTATCTTGTAAAGAGAATATGGAAAGAGTATTTGACAAACAACGTATGTTAGGTCCTCCTTTTTAATTGATTTAGTGTTATGGGGGGAAAAAAAGTACATAGTGGCACACTCAGGTCACAGTATTGTTCTATTATGCTTTTTTTTTTATTATTTTCTGTTCGTGTTGCATTTATTGTGATCATGCTAATGAGAGACTTTCTAACTCTCCTCTGATGCTGTGGCATAAATATATGGTTACCTCTGATCTAAATCCAAATGACCTTGTCACTTTAGCCAGCTCGAGATTTTTACTATAGACTGTATAAAGATGGACGGCGGAACTGCTCCTCAAAAGTCAAGCCAAAGCAAGTAGAGCTCCCCCTGGTGTCTGGGTGCGGTACAGGTCATAAGCTCCACCCACTCCATGTTAGTCGAAGGGACTTGGGCCAATCTAAAAGACTAATGTACACAATATATACATTTTAGGTAGTTAATATAATGTTGATGCATGTTCAAGTGTCAGTTTTTTTGGATACGTTTAATTTTAGTTTAGTTATTTGACGCTATAGAAGCAGGATGTGACATAATGGCGACTACCAGTTGCCATGCCAACCGCTCTGTAAAGCAGTGGGACCGTAAGAGTTAAAAAATAAAAATAATAAGTACAGTGTATAATCGAGCATTTCCTTGTAACTGGTGGAGGTCGTCAAGTGAGTCTGGAGGAAGTGTGGGCGGGGCCTTGACATCGCGGCTTTATGTGCCTCCACTCTCGGACTCGACTGCGAAGACTCTGGCTCCAAAGTCCCAAGGTGGTGCCGGCCGTATCCCCGGGAAAATAGTGTCAGTTTGGCCAATGCAAGGAAGTGGGGATGCATATTTATATACAGTCTATGCATTGTACACACAAGATAGGTGTACATACACAGAGAGCCAGCACAACACACCACCTATTCTCTAGAAAAGCATTAAGTGCACTGCACCTGCTACAAATTGCCTATTGCTCAGTGCTTCAGCAAGGCTGGAAATATATTCTCGTTTGAACCTTTTAGATCAAAACCCCCTAAGTGAACCATTGTTAAAACACCTCGTTCCAGCCTTACAGACAACGTGCTACAACATATTTTATTTTTTTATTTTTTTATCAAAAAGAGCCGAACGAGCGCGCTGTGGAGGTCCACAACATCAGCACTGGAAAAATATACCGCAAAAATTCACACATCAGCGCACATCCCCTCTTGTTGCACCCCGACATTTAATTAGGAAAATCGTCTCTACTGTGCATTAAATGCTCTTAAATGATTTTAAGAAGTGTAGTCACAACAAAATGTGCTAAATAAGTTATGCTAAATACTCCTTTCCCAGCTAATTCAGTTCAATTAAATTCAGATCACTTTGTTTGTCCCCGAGGGGCAAATTAAGTTAACAGGATGGCTCATTTTGATGAAAATGATGTCGTCTGCCTTGCCACAATTAGAACGAGGCATCATTTGTGTGTTAATATTTTGTTGATCCCCAAAGTTTGAGTCTATTCTAGAATACGCTGCTTAACGTGGGCGCAGTGCGCTTCATGCTTCAGGGAGAAAGACTGTTGTGTTGTCTCACTCTCTCTCATTATATCCATATACATTTTAGTTATCCTGTGCACACAGATGAATCAAGAAGTGGGAATGAGCTGCATGTCCTCTGCATGCATTAGCCTTTTGAGAGCATAATGCGGTAAAACGTGTCCTTGATATTTTTCTCTCAGGGGCTCCATAAGTGTGACTCAGTATTTTTATTTTTTTTTTGGGGGGGAGGGGGTATAAACCGTCTTGTAACACATCATCACGTTTAATCCCTCCTAGAAGATATTAACCCTCTAACTCGCAGACACACCCTGCAGTCACCCTCGATCCGTGCAACTCTAATTACATGCAGCATGCTTGAGTGACCCAGACAAACGACCGGCCTCGATGGCTCGCCTCCATGTATGACCGCGTGACTCACGTCTGCTCCTGTTGTTATGTGCCGCTACCCATCTTCCCGTGGCGTTGTGGCCGCTACGTTAAAGCTAATGATCCTTCCTCTTTGACCTCCTTTGGTCCCTCTGGTCAGGCTTTGGTGCGGCGGTTAGCGTAACGAGCAGGGGTGCTTTAGTGCGCGGCTATCTTCAGGCGAAGATGATTCCGAGTGACAGCGGGGGATGTTAACAGGAAATCATTTTTTTTGCGTTATGCAGAATGCAAAAGAGTCCAAGTGAAACACGCCTCGTGGCCGCGTTTGAGCATTTTTCGTCCGTGTTGGGGCTCGGAGTGGTTTCTGACGAGCACGGACAGGAGCGAGAGGATTCATTACGCTGAGCAAGATGTTCAGCCTCTTTTAGCACCTTGGAGTTTTGAGAGTTTGGACATTATCATCAGCGGTGTGGAGATGTTTGGCTCTCCGTGCCACCGGGCGCGAGAAAAAACAAACATTTCTCGTCTTTCGCTCCTCGACAGAAGCGTTCCCGCTGCAGACTGATGATCAGCCTCGCTCCCTCAAGTTGTTTTGATTAGATTTTAGACAGAATAATTATGCAGCTGTGCACAAGCGGACTCGCCGGCTGCAGCTGCAGCCGCGCAGACCTGCAGTCGCTGGTTGAGGGCTTGCGTCGCATTGATCCGATTGCATTAATCAAGGTTGTTTACAGAAAGAGCACAGCGGCCAGTGATGGATGGCTGCCGGTAATTACACAACAGCCCGAAAACATCACACTTCTCGCTCGCGGCGAGGCCGGCGCAGTCAATGAAAGGAGTCCAAAAGTCGCGGGTGTGTTTGCGCCGCTAAAGAAGTCTCCTTGACGTCTCTTCGGCAATTAGAAGAGGTCGGAGGGACGCCGAGCGAAAAGAGGCGACGGGAGGTTGAGCTCGTGTTTATGCGATCGCGGCCCTTTGCCCTGGCCGAGCTCTAAGACAAAGTGAGAGGGCACGAGTGGCATGGGAATTAATTGCATTTTAATAATTGCCCGCTCTTTTATTAATGAGGCCCTTTGTCTCTTTCTGCTATTTCAGCAATGAGTACTTTCTCCGCCAGTGGCTGCATTAAAGACTTAGTGGTTCATTTATCCCTACGCAGTTCGTTCTCAGCTTTATTTTTTTTTTGTTTTACCTGGACAGCGAAGGAAGGATTTATCTCGTTTGACTGCCGGTGAAGTGACCCACCAACGCTACGCAACGCTTACGGCAATATGGTAGAAAATTCACAATCATGCTAAATGATCTAATTATAAGTGTTCACGTTTGAGAGTCTGCAAAACTAGTCTTTAAGACTTTTAGTCTGACAGTGGCACACCAACTTTCCCTGTGCTTACCCTCAATTGTTGCCACTGTACTTCACACTTTGCCCATGCGTCCTAACGTGTCCCCGGCTGCCCTTTTACCACCTTCTGCCCCGAGCTTCTGTTGCTTGGCAAACCCAGCCTGACCAGCATATATATATCTTTTGCACTCCCACCCATCCACCCATTGTTAGTGGTATTATGGCCAAATGGCTCTTGCTACATGAGCAGCAGTGGCCCCTTGCTCTCCTGTGGCCTGTAGCAGCCAGCCGAAATAAATATTACATGGACTCCATTCTGGGGTGGCTGTTCCCATTCATTTGTGCTGCACTCGGCTGTTTGAAACTTTTACGGTCTTACATCAGCTAGCGGTCTCCACTGTTGCACCCTCTTTCTATTTTTTATTTTTTTTTTCTAAATCATCAGTTTTTATACTTTAGCCCGATCTATCCTCGCGTCTGCCTTCGTGTCGGCTTTCGCTTCTCGGCTGGCGGCCCCCATCCGCGATGCGGCATCCCCCTTTCCCGTTGTATTTACTTCACACACGGTGTGATCAAAAGTCTTTCCTTCCAATTTCATGTGGCTGAAGACAAAAAGCCCATGAAAAAACAATATAATAAAAAAGTAATAGGAGTAAATGGGAAAACAATTCTCCGGCGGGCCATGTGTGTGTGTGTGTTGTTGCCAGGCGGGGCCATCAATTGATGGGGCCTTTTTTTTCTTCCGACTAGACTAAATAATTTCACACACAACTGGGAAGGGGACAATCATATTTCGCCCAGCTATACTACATCATCCGCTCGAGTGGCACGTATAATACACTCCGGCTGCGGCCAGCTAACCAGTCAGAAAAGAGCCACGGAACCCTGGAAGTGGGGCGAGATTGCAAATTTTCGCCTCTAATAAACAAATAACCCGCGGTAACTGTGTAAGAAAGTCACTATCCTTTGATGTATTGGCGTCTTTACTTCTTCCCGGCCGCGGCGGCCCTCGCTCCGGACTAAAGGTGGCTTAATGGAAGCGACCGGTGGCCTCTGGCGCTCTGCTATTTCGGGCTGCCCTGCCGCCAGCGAGGTGGAAGTTTCCCCTCATTATATTGTTGTTTACAGGATTCGCCTCCTCCTCTCTGATCGCTGATTACCTTCATCATCTCAGCGCCACTCAACTCTGCGCCGGCACACGACCTCAGAAGCCGCGTGATTAATGATTCCCCTTTTGTCCTCGCGCCCCGTACTTTCCCACTCCTGTACGTCTATTTTTAATAATAAAAATGAACCAACTTTTCCATTCAGATCAACTCGTCATTGAAGTAGGAATTCACGATTAATCAAAATGTTCGGTTTCCACCTCGCGCTAACAGTCTGTGCTATTGATGCAAGGATATAAATAGCCCTGTCCCCCACTTTGAAAAGACGCTTCTGTAAATATTTCACAAACAAATGTCTCTGCAACGCCACTTGCGATGGCGCTGCCTCCTTCGGCGGCAACGGCAAGAGATGAGAGCAGAGCAGAGGATAGGAGAGGGTGGATTGGGAGTAGGGAAGTGGAAAGGGGGGAATTATGGAGTAGCTAAATCGCCCGGTCTCGCCCATCAACTCAACCACTTATGTGGAGCATTAAGAGACTCCTCTGTGTGCTGAACTGAGACACTAAACGCTCTGTGAAAGCAGAACACGCCTTCATGTAACGTTTGCAACCCCGGCGCCCGTACTCGATTTCGTCTCCCCGCGGTTGCGACGGATTTGTCTCATTGTCTTGACGTTCTCGTCTGACAGACTGCAAGCTTTTAAGCAGACGTTCCATTTTACAGTCTGTAAGGTCGGATGCTTGATTCCTGACGTTTCACTAAAATAGTGGGAAACTCCATTGTGCGAATGTGTTTTTTTATTTTGTTTTGTTTTGTTTTTGCAAACATGCAGGTTTTCTCCACTAGCGCTGTCGCCCGCTGTGTTTTAACGTTGTGTTTGTGGAGCGGGGGAGGGGAGGGTGGGGGTGGGGGTTGGGGTGCATGGGTAGCCGCGCAGATTACGTCCCCTGTGCGGTTTTGTGATTTGAATTCCCCCCCCCCCGCTGCAGGCAAAGGACCCGAGACGCTGTTCGCGGGGCAGAAGCTGAACGACAACGAGTGGCACGCGGTGAAGGTGGTGCGGAGAGGCAAGAGCCTGCAGCTGTCTGTGGACAATGTCACAGTGGAAGGTTGGTTCTGTTTGGGACACAGAGGGATTCAGTTTGGGGTGAGAGGCAGCGAAGGAGACCATACTGTCATGTAAGAGTGTTAAATTGCAGATTTGTATGAAAACAATATGTAATTTAGGCAGAAGAGAGGAGTCCTCCCTGTAACCAGAGTACAGAGGAATAGGTTCTGTCACCTGCTAAGGAAGTAGCAAGAGAAAGATGAAAGGTCAAGAGACGAGGCAGGTGGAGTCGAGGGCACTCACAGCATTCTGGCCTCGGGTAAAAAGTTGGCAGGGCGAAGAAGAGAAAGAGAAGAGGTGAGAAAAGGGTGTGAGCTAGATAAAGGAAAAAAAGAGTTGGCATGCTGAGGCCAGAAGCGAGGAGTGACCTTGTGAAGTTGTGACTGGTTCACAAACTGGTTCATGGAAAAGCCCAGGGAGTACTCTCAGGACCGGGCAGGCTTTTTTTTTCTATTGGCAGCTCACCAAGATCATTAATCCACATCTCTGAGTAAACACAATATAAACTGTGGTGTGTATGAGCAGTAGATTTTCTGCAAGTGTAATTTACTTCACAGCAGGTATGAAAAGCAGGCCCAACTATAGAGCTATGTACTGTACAGCCACTTAGTTTAAGGTATAAGATATGCGCGGGACAAGCGTACTTGTGTTAAATATGCATGCATTTACAGCTCAGTGCATTTTAATATTCATGGGTTATTCATCCACAGAAAGTAGAGTCTGCAAGTTTTATTTATTTGTCTGCTTAGAATGGTTATTATCCTTTCACAAATTCCATTGTCTCATATTCCTTAATATATAGCGTCTTTAAAACATTACCGTACTACCTTTGTTAACGCCGTCTCTTTTCTCTATCGCGACCCGTCTGCAGGCCAGATGACCGGCGCCCACACGCGCCTCGAGTTCCACAACATCGAGACGGGCATCATGACCGAGCGCCGCTTCATCTCCGTGGTGCCCTCCAACTTCATCGGCCACCTCCAGGGCCTGGCGTTCAACGGCGTGCCGTACCTCGACCAGTGCAAGAACGGGGACATCTCCTACTGCGAGCTGAACGCCCGCTTCGGCATGCGCCACATCATCGCCGACCCGGTGACGTTTCGAACGAAAGGCAGCTACTTGGCCCTGGCCACGTTGCAGGCCTACGCCTCCATGCACCTCTTCTTTCAGTTTAAAACCACCACGTCGGACGGCTTGATGCTCTTCAACTCTGGGGACGGGAGCGACTTCATAGTTGTGGAGCTGGTGAAGGGGTGAGTTAAGGGAATAGAGATGCTTTTGCTTTTCCCACAACTGGTCCCTGGACATTTGCCTTTACTGCTAACAAGACATAGAGTTTATTGTTCCAGTTGGTCTTCTTCTGCAATCTGTCAAGACTGAAAACTATTGTTTTTGTGCCTCAGTTTCTTGCTATGAATTCATCCCAGTTCACAAAGCACTCCACCGCATGGCCTAAGCCAGCTGCACATTGTGTAAAGTACAATGAGGTGTTGGGTTTAGCTTTGAGAAACGAACTAAAGAAGTCTGAATTTAAAACAACTGGATGTAAGTGGTTTAGTATGTACCTTGACCAATCAAAATCTGTCTTCCTAAAAGGTCGGCACAGCCCGTTTTTGATTAGTAAACAGAGAACGGAGTCCGGTTTTCTTGAAAACCCTTCTACTTTTATTTCACGGCCGGTTAACCGGTGACCGTCGGTGCATAATTCCAAGCACAGCGTGTTTTTCTGACCAGGCATTCGGTGAAATTTCTGTGCAGACTTCACAAAGCCAACACGCGCCACAAATAAACCGACTCCGCGAATTGTATCGCCCTAAAAGCTGCTCATAATTAGAGTATCAGAAAGAGGCTTTGCTTGTGTATCTCGCTTCCTCTTGTGCGCTCTGTATTCAACACAAAAGCCTGATCTGCTTCTGCCACACAAAGACAAGAGGCTACATAAAGGAGCTGGGATAGAGGTAGAGGGGGGGGGGGGGGGAATACAAAAAAACAAACACATACCTTGAATGAAAGAGCCACAATAGCCTTAACCCAAAACACAAAAGACGACCATATTTGTCACAAGGAGGGAAGTGTGCCGCCTCGGCTGCCTTTGGGGAAACAAGAACTTTCGGACAAAAGAACGTTTCTATATTTACACGTCAAACCGGTGAGAAAACCAAAGCGCATGTGCAGCTACACAGTATTTTCTTCAAAAGAAATGTGTTTTCCAAGAACAGGATTGAGACGTTTAAGAAAATACATGACTGCTTTCCAATGACTTCATCATGACCGTTGGGAGTGGTGTCGGCTTTGACCTGTCGTCAGTGTCAATCCTTGAAAGAAAACACAATACAATGAAAAAGATAGTTTGAATTGAATCCAAATCAGTCTTGCCCTGAATGACTGGATATAATTTCCCTCAAGGACGACTTTTGAATTAAAATACAATGACAGCTCAAGCGCACCGCTAACCCTAACGCCTTTCTCCAAAGGTACGTCCACTACGTCTTTGACCTCGGCAACGGCCCGTCGTTGATGAAGGGCAACTCGGACAAACCGCTCAACGACAACCAGTGGCACAACGTGGTGGTGTCCCGGGATCCCAACAATGTACATACGCTCAAGATCGACTCACGCACCGTTACTCAGCACTCCAATGGAGCCCGCAACCTGGACCTCAAAGGTAAGGGTGCTCCAGATGGCACTCTTTCTTATTGTAGCATGCCTCAAGAAGAATGACTCAGGCAATCCACAGTTTTTGAATTACCGGGTCGTTTTTTTTCAAGGGTACACAAAGAAAATGAAATCTCTGTTTAGCCTTGGAACCAGGTGTGTGTGTGGGCCAAACTCGAGTGGACAGTAGTTGAAGTGTTAACAGAAGGCCGGCAGCACCTTTGATAGCCTCTCTGCTTCACCTTAAAAGATGACCCTCCCTTTTCAGCGGATGTTGGCTTTACAGGAGCAGGGCAATAATAGAGCAATATCCTTTACCAGTAGGAATCCCAATTCAACAAAAATCCAACATCACAGACCAGCATGGGGGGGGGGAAAGAAGAAACAATAACAGCTTATCATCCAGACACTTCATCCATCTGTGCTTTTTTTTTTTGCTTTCACTCGCCTGTTTCCACTCAGCTGCCTGGCTGCCGGGGAAAAAAACAGTCACACTGCATGCACATGACTTTAACCTGCGATATGATGGCTGTCTTTTCATGGAGGTACCTTTATTTCTTTGACCTCAAAGCACCCCGTCTTTGTGAGTCATTTTGAAATAACAGCCGCGGTTGCAAAGCACTTAAGGGCGTATGGGTATCTCAGTTTCTCGCTGAGAAACTGGAACCGGAAGCTTGGGTAATTGTAGGCTTAAGACCTCAAAAGCCAGGCTTTCGGACGTGTTATTCGGATGCTTGAGATAGATTGTCTCAAGAGTGACAGTATGGAAATAAAAGACCAAAAGGAAGAAGAGGAAAAGGCACTATGATGTTAAACACGTACAAAAGTGGACAGACGGTATCATCACTGATATTAAACTCTTTTAAGTGCCTGTATGCACTAATATTAAGATTATCTTGTGAAGATTCGCTTTGATTTTTCCGTCCGGGACCGCGGGTGGTGGTGTAAGACACATCAAAAGTCGAGGTTAGCCCCTGGGACGACTGAAGGCTGGAAGGAGTCAAAAGATCAAGACGCAGCCCAGGCTTTTCGGGGAAGTCATGATTTATTGACCGGCTCCTTTCTTAGTTTCATCCCCTGGGTTATCCAGCGGGATAATCATAAGGTGTTGGTGTGGGATGTAGAGGAATGGCATTATGCCAGTGTCCTCGCCTTCCCTGGGTAACAGACAAAGGTCGTGGACGTGGAACAAGCTCATATAAGCCAGAAACACAGGGAACGAAGGGCGTAAAGCTGGAAGCCATAGTGGTTCCGGCAGTGACACATGCAGTTAGCAAGCTGGTCACATATGCTTTGGAGGATTAATGTATCTTCGTCACTTGGTTTATGCCAGTGTACTTTATCCTCATTTCAAAAGAACGCATGTAATGTAACTATGAGATATAATTAATGCTTGCTTTCAAGGCTTTGGAGCATAGCGAGCTGCAGCATATGTGTTTATTCATTGTGTGTTTCTAAACTAACAATCCCCCGCAGTTAATTGAAGTAATTAATGTCTGTAATTAAGACGGTTTGTTTTTGAATGATTGCTTCTGTCTGGCAAAGACTGCTGTCAGTCAGCTCTGAAGACAGACAGGACAATCATTAAGAGACAGATAGTGAGGATTTATTAGACTGTGGTGTGGTCTCGCAGGTGTTGGGCCAACTTCAGATTTATTTGTAACCATCTGAATTGCATCCCGTCTAATCAAGAAGAAAAGGTCTACAATCAGCCCCCCTCAACCTGAAGGATCCACGCCCCCAGCTGTTAGTACAGTTTTACAAAATGTGAACACGATGCATCTTCCCATTATTGGAATAAACCCTGTTTACCAAGCAGTGCAAACGCTGTTCCCCTGCCTGGGTGATCAATAGACAGTTGTACCTCCTCCTCGTGAAATGCTGACAAATAAGCATAACAAGATCCCTCGGCTGCCCAGCACGGACCCATGCAGACACGACGCCTCCATTTGCATATTCAAAATTACAGACACTCCACTGAATCAGGCTCGCAGAAGGCAGCGTTGCAGTGTCCAATCAACGGCTCGAGGAGGAAAAGCTCCGTCTGTGAGCTGCTGAGTTTTAAACGTCTTTATTTTTCACTTTCTTTATCAAAACAAATCGTACCTGCAAAGGATGGAGACTCGGGCTGATTTGTGCTAGTGGGAAGAATAATGGTTGTAGATCTTACTTCAGAGGGGAGAAGGGGACGTGTCTGTCCTCAATTCCCTTGTCCAATTGGGCATTCGCTGGGCTGTCTCTGTGGTTCCACTGTGACGGTTACCCTGCCAAAATATTGTGCTCAACAGCTCAAACACTTAAAGCACCACGACCAATTGTGTGTAGGTGGAGAAACATGTACACTACCAAACTCAATAGGCAAAGTAGCTTGTCTCTCTTACATGTGCGTACATTCAGACTCACCCAGACCTTTTATGTAAGTTTATCTGCCTGTTCGGTAGTCATACACAAAACTTGCATAAGAAATGGCAACACTGACCAATTTCTCACAATCTCTTTGCTCAGTTTTAACACCGTTTCAGCCTGCATTTCAAAGAGAGAAAAAAAAACCAATTCTCCAAGCTTTATCTGTGTAATTGCGCAGAGAAAATTGGGAAAATGGGTTTTGTGCTCGCCATCTTCCTTCTCTTTGTTTTTGGACAGGCGAAAAAAATAAAAGAAATCTTCAAGGCGTCCCTCTTTGTCAGCTAAAGTACGGCGAGGGGACAACGCACACGAGAAAAGCGCTGAGTGGATGCGGTTTCGTGTCGCGAACGCAACAGGTCGACGTTGTTGGACGTGCACCGTGCGAGGAAAACAGCTCTGTCATTCCTGTTGACAACCTACAGAACACAATGAGAGCTAGTTATTACCATACTTGCAATCTGAAGCAGCCTCGTGGACTGTACGGCGCAAGAATCCTTATCGAATATGCCAGAGAAACTTCACAATATGATGGTAAAATGTGATAACGCGGAGAAATCCTTTAGTTATACCAACGGAGGTGAAAGATACCACGAATAATGATAAGCTGAGTGTGATAACACAGTGAGAGCATATTTTTGGAACTTGTGCTTGTTAATTTTACATTATGAATAGCAGATTTGACTGCAGCCTTGGTCATAGATGACAAAACTGCTCATGGTAAGTTTCAGTGATGAAAAGAGTGTTAAAAAGAAAGAGTGTCCCTTCATCCATGCATGCATTATACAAGCATGGTACTTCATTACAAACTGGGACTTATTCTCTGGGCCGATTTGTTCTCCCTTTAACCAGACCAAATTGACTTAGCCTGTAAGTCAATTTCTCCAAGGATGTATGCTTTCGGTGGAGTTCAAGATCAAGATCGTTCACTTACCCATATAACTTTGGTATAATTTGGAGTCGTTTGGACGATATTTAGATCTGCGTATATCCATATAGTGGGAGTCAATGGGGCACCGAAACGCAGCCTCTAAATAACACATTATCTGCCTCAAAACTCGTTCATTTCACCAATATTTTCTTATGATACGGCAGTGCTATTCCCCATTGAGTCCGGAGCAAATTACAGGTAAACAAGCGGGCGCCGGGTGCGTATGGCGCTCAGAGATGACATCATCCAGTTCAGAGGGTAGTAGGTCATACAGACCCCTCTACAGACCCCGGATGATGATAACAGGTAACTTCGGACTCAACGGGGGATAGCACTAGAGTAGCATAACAAAATATTGGTGAAATGAACGAGTTTCACGGCAGATAATGTGTTATTTAGAGGCTGCATTTCGGTGCCCCAGTCACTCCCATTATATGAATATACACGGATCTAAATATTGTGCGAACCACTGCAAATGACACCAAAGTTATATGGGTGAGTAAAAGAGAGTCAATTGGCCCAAAGAATAAGTCCCAGTTTGTAATGTACCATGCTTGTATAACATATTTATGTATGCACATGTTAAAGAAAATTGTAATGACACATTTACTAGATGATGCATTTTTTTGGTTCTCAATAATATCTTGAAGAGTACTTGGTCTACCACAGCTCTGTGACAGTGCGTACAACTCATCAGTGTCATAAAAGAAAGTAGGGCAATGTCTCAAGGGTTTCCCTAACTTTGTGGTGAGAAGCTAGCTAATGACAATTTTCGATTAAAACACTGAATCTAATATCACGGAGCGCTAAGACGCTCCTGATTCTTTTGTGCACAAACGGGAGTGCAAATTTGTGTACGTGTGTGTTGCGAGCTGGAGGGCTCAGCTTGTCTTAGGTACAAGCAGCGGGGGTTTCAGTGGATAAAGAGTTGGGGAACCGCTGATCCACAGAGTAAACTCTTATTGATCACAAACACCCATCCCCAGAAAACAACTTTGATCCAGAATATAATGGTGTTAATTAGCACGGTATAAATTAAAACATGAGAGGTGTTTCCACTCATCAAACATTATGTTAATCTCTGCACAGAAGTGTCAGACAGACTATTTTTGTTGACGCCCGTTTCAGTGGTTCAGTGTTTTGCCACATTGATCTGATCGAGTGTTGCATTAATGCTCTCAAATTAATGGTGCGAAATGAACGTGAGAGATATTTAGTCCTAACTATAACATAGTGTGGTGTTGTTCCTCAGTTGTCGATGCAGATACGCGTTGTATGGTTGCCAGGTGACGCTCGCTTCATGTTGATATTAGTAATTACCATGTTCATTTTGAGGCCTTCAGTGTAATTAAGAGAACAAGATTATGCATTCTCCTCTTGGGGAGATAGCAAAGACTATTAGCAGCATCCTCTTTTGTAACAGGGTTTATAAGATAAGTCTTCATTTTGAAAAGAAAAAAAATCCGCCTTGCACCATTTACCACAACCGGGGATGGACAGAGGCTAATAGGCCCATTTGTTTATGGTAATTATTCAAGTTATCACAATTAATTTAACAATGATCATTAATTCATTAGCTTTACACATAGCAGCTTTAAACCAATGACAACTAATTAGTGGATGTTCTCTGACCAAAGACAATGAGGATCTATGCCCTTGGTTGTATCCTGTAACATCTTTTACTAATTGATGTCAGTCGCATAGCATAGCATAGCATAGCATAGCATAGCAGTCACTTTGTAAGTCATAGTAGATATTTTAATATTGTACTGTAGTAAACATATAATTCTGTGTGATCATTAATTCATTAGTTTTACACATAGCAGGTTTAGACCAATGACAACTAATTAGTGGATGTTCTCTGACTAAAGACAATGAGGATCTATGCCCTTGGTTGTATCCTGTAACATCTTTTACTAATTAGTGTCAGTAACGTAGCATAGCCTGGCCTGGCCTGGCCTAGCCTAGCCTAGCCTAGCCTAGCCTAACTTATCATAGCATAGCAGTCACAACATATTTTACTAATTAATGTCAGTACCATAGCATAGCCTAGCCTAGCCTAGCCTAACCTAACCTAACCTAGACTAGCCTAGCCTAGCCTAGCCTAGCCTTGCATAGCTGTCACATTGTAAATCATAGTAGATATCTTAATATTGTACTGTAGTAAATGTGTAATTCTGTGTGATCATTAATTCATTAGTTTTACACATAGCAGCTTTAAACCAATGACGACTAATTAGTGAATGTTCTCTGACTAAAGACAATGAGGATATATGCCCTTGGTTGTATCTTGTAACATCTTTTTCTGGTTAATGTCAGTAACATAGCATAGCATAGCATAGCATCGCATAGCATCACCTGGCTTAGTACATACAGTATCTTAATATTGTACTGTAGTAAACTTATAAATTCCATTACACATAAAAAATGTCAATCCGAGTTGATTTATTTATAAAACCGCTAATTGGTTTTGTCCCAGACCACAAGTCTAATGACTAAATTCTTAAAACAGAGGTAAAGAATTAAATCTAACAAATTGCTTCAGTTTTGCTGCTGCCTGATCATGTGTTTTTTTTTAAAGTTGAACTTGAACTAAACTGTGTCGGGAAGAGGAGGTAAACACGCACACCCACTGCCCTCAGGGAAAACAAAACAACCGTGTTTACTACACAAAGAACATGACAATGTCAAAGATATTAATGTCATTATCAAATACCGTGATGGTAAATGAGGAATATCAGTAGCATGACAATAAATCTAATGAAGCATTTTTCAGGTTGAGGAGACGCAGGAAAGAGGAGTAATTTGTCATACCATATTCAGACCGCGCTTGTCCCTTTCTTTTGAAGATTCTTGCTAATGAGGCGTACTTGTCTAGAATTGTAAAGGGATGACATTGAATGTGTTCCATTTTGCAACAAAAGCAGAACAAATTGAAACACAATATGGAGGACAGGTTTGGCAAGTGAGAGAGAGAGAAAGTTAGGGGGGACAGGTACACGAATTTTAATGAGCTTTGCTCCTGCCAGCAGTAAAATTGAGACTAGCTGTATGATTACCCCAGAGCTTTTTTGTTAAGCTAGTTGCTAATCTTGACAATTTTAAGTTTTTCAGAGGCACACATGCTAAAGGCTAGGTGATGGTCAGTGGATGTGGCAGTTATCACAATGTGGCAGGCTTTAAGAGTTATTAAGGAAAAGGTTCAAGATGTTAGAAGTCTCTTTCATTCGGCCATGTGCCTATGGTGAGGAGTCTGCATTTGCATTTGTAAGAAATGTCCAAGTTGGGAAGCCAAAAACCTCACGGAACACACTCGGCTGTACCACTTTCAAAAGCTAATGGATGGTCTAACAGTTCCAACTGGCATCACAAAACAAATGTTAATTAGTTTAGAATATCTCAGTTCATTGTCCATTTCCAAGGCAACCAGGATGCTTCTAGGTGCAATCGGATCATCAGAGGAAACAAAACTTGATATTTAGCCGTCTCGGAAAGTGCCTCAGCAGTGTCTCTTGGTGCAGTCATCGTATCGGACTTGTCCCATGTTAGATAAATGCTTGTGATTGGTCCCATTTGGGAAAAGCCAGGTGGAAATCTGTTGGCGCTGGAGGGGGTAGACGTATTCTGTCATGGCTAATGACATGAGCTCTTCGGTTTGTCTGATTTCTCGGGCTACTGAACTTTTTGAGTTCATCCAGAAATATCACAGATAAATGCTGGAGAAATGTTCATCCACGCTGGGCTACAAAACAGTGTCTCTATCCACACTTTGCATAATAACTGCTAGCAAGTTGAGATTAGTTGAGTTGAGATTTGGGTTTGCTCTATGCTGTGTGTAAGAATAGTGTTTTTCTATGTGGAAAAAAAAGACAACAAAATCTTCAAATTTGATCTTTAAATGATAAACGAATTACAAAATATATTTATTCTGTAACATTTCAGAATACGCTCAGAAAAGGTTACAAGAGAGAGGATTTTAATAGCTTACCATTCCACTATCACACGTACCACCCAGTGTGAACCACCCGGTGGTATGTGATACTATTTGGAAAAAAAAAAACGACTCAAGCATTTCGAGGATAATCTTAATGTCATGCTACATAGATAATTTTTGCCTGCCGCCTCTCGCGACAGGGGAGATTGTTAATGTGCTAACCCCCTCTCTGAGAGGATCGACGTGAGAAACAGTCGAGGCAGCTTCGGAGCCGCTGGGCGTTCGTTGTCTTGCTCAAGGACGCAGCAGTGTGTAGCTTATGCTTGACTTTTATATAACACCAATGCTTTCCGCTGCCCAGCGTTTGCCCTTGAAAGGTGGTATTGTAAGGGCAACAATGGCTTGGGTTGAGCTGTAAATCATCAATACCACTGCGCTAGCCCGTCCCCTGTGTTCAGGCGTGGATTGTCACCAGTGTAACATCATTCATTCAAAGGAATAAGTGGGAAAATCTAAATCTAGTCATCCCTTGATAATATACATACACGGTTACATCCCCCAGGGTTTCACTGTCCTTCTATTACATTGCATTGCGTGTGGATGAAATGTCATTATCATAATGCCAGGACCTGCTCTATTATGCAAGAAGAATACATTTTTATTCCCCGCTGCTTCTGCTCCTTATTATTGCCCTCCTCCATAGTGTCATATCAATGTGAATAGCCTTTAAGATCAGCATCTCTGGGGCAACAGTAGCAAGAGGATGGTGAAGATCTATTCAGAGAAGGACAAGACATAATCATACAGTCCAACGGAAAATTCTAATAATTTCCCTTTTCTACTTCAGACGACGTGGAGATGGCTCAGAAAATGATTTGAATCTGGCAGCAAGGCTGTGCTGCGCCGCATCGATTGCATGTTTTCCATCAGACATTTTCTTGACCTCATAATCTTCAGAGGAGTACACAGTGTTAACCTTAAGCCCTTCATATGTTGCTATTTCAAATTCCTATGCTACGAGTTGTAAAGGATAAGTTTGTGGCAGAAGCAGTCAATTTTAGAAAAACCTTGCACATTGATTTTTCAATACAGTCCGCTAATACATTTGCGCACTTAGTCTGGCGGTCACGAGTGTACAGATCTCTTCTTGGTGTAAGTTGGCCTTCCGGGATGGGGGTCATCTTCTGGAGTCTATCAGAAATGTTTAATTCAGCAGCACACTTCCTCACCTCCTGGTCTTGCCACCGTGTTATCTTGTTCCTCTTAAGGTGGGTAGCCCTTGAGAATGAGGTGGTGGACAACTGCTCAAAGGCCAGTGATGTCCATTTTCCCAGACATACCACTTAAGGGGAATCACCGTTTTTTTACAACCTGGACCTTATTTCTGGCATAAAATATGATCGTTTACTCACCCATATAACTTTGGTGTCATTTGGAGTCATTACAACGATATTTACATCTGCGTATATACATATAGTTGGAGTGATTGGGGCACCGAAACGCAGCCTCTAAATAACCCATTATCTGCCACGAAACTCGTTCATTTCATCAATATTTTGTTATGATACTCTAGTGCTATTCCCCGTTGAGTCCGGGGTCTGTAGATTGACCTATTAACCTCTGACCTGGATGATGTCATTGCAACGTGGCTGAATATTTTTCCGATTCTGAGGCTGTGGACGAAGGCTTTGTTTATGATGGACGTCCTTACCGTTTTGAGCCAGAGTATATGAATGAGGAGCTCCTTGAAAGGAGGATGCGGAGGAATAGCACTAGCGTATCACAACAAAATATTGGTGAAATAAACGAGTTTTTGCGGCAGATAATGCGTTATTTAGAGGCTGCGTTTAGGTGCCCCATTCACTCCCACTATATGGATATATGCGGATCTAAATATCGTCTGAACGATTCCAAATGACACCAAAGTTATATGGGTGAGTAAATGATCGTATTTTATGCCAGAAATAAGGTCCAGGTTGTGAAAAATGGTAATTCCCCTTTAAGTTATTAACTCCAGTCTTCCTGCTTATGTATGTAACGAGAGCTGTACCACTCTTTCCAATCGAGCAAATCAGTGTGACACAATGTTTGTTTAATGATCATTATTTTAACAATGTTTAATACTGATGATAGCTCGTCTCTGTATATTGTAAACACTTCACACTGTTCACTTGAGACTTGTTAGCACAAAGAGTTGTGAGAATGAACAGGAAGCCAGGAGTGTGTTAACGTTCGTGGCGTTTTCGGGGGAAGACAACGGTGAGAAATACATGTGTACAGGATCTATCACAACATGTGTACTGTATTCAATTTCCTCCTTAACTCTGCTTCACTTTGCACCTGGTGTAGGGTTGTGAATGACAGAGGAGGAGGAGGAGGAGGAGGAGGAGGAGGGGGGTAGAGGCAATATAATAAAGAACTGCCAAAGGAATGCCTGGAAAATTTGCATAATAATAACTAAACAAATCACACGCAGCATAACTGGATTATCATTTGACATCACACAGTGTGAACGTCTTGAGCGGTTAAATTCAGCCTCCGCACGTGGCACGTATGCTTCTCGAAGGAGAAGACAATGGGAGCAATTTAGGAGAGATGTTGAATAGAATTAATTTGCCACAATATATAGATCATCAACAGCACAGCGGGCGATGCGGCGATGATCACTGTTCTTATCCTTTTTTTCTCATCGTGACCATTTTCAGTATCTCTTCTTAATAATTCAATCATTTAATTTACATCATCATTAGATTTTTTTTTTTTTATAATCTACGGACTCGGTGTCAGCCATAACATTACGACTACCTTCCTAATATTGTGTAGGTTTCCCTTTTGCCTCCAAAACCTTCTGAGGGTGTCCTGTGGTGTCTGGCAACAGGATGTTGTTAGTGGGAGGGGCCTCTGTGGATCATCCCACAGATACTTGGATCAGTTTGGGATCTCATGAATTTGGATGCCAGGTCAACACCTTATCTGTTCTAGGTGGATGGTACATGTCCCATGAATGCCACGTCCAAAAGTTTCCCAGCAGAACATTGAATTGTCACAAGATGGTCAATGTTATTCTCTTCTCCTGTCAGTGGTTTTAACGTTATGGCTGATCATGGCTGTAGGTCGACCTTAGTGTTGTATCGACCTGGATGACTGAGTTTCTACAAAGACAACTATATACTGTGGGTCCTTCACGTAGTCCCGTAAAACCCCACCTTCCCTTCCAGATTCCTTTTGTTTCCTTTTGATTCATTCCCTCCCGTGTCCGTCTCTACCTCCTCTATTTTTCTGCTCAGCGCCGGTGCTCTCAATAAATGATGGCCCAGGTAGGCTTGAGTGCTGCAATAGAGCAGTGTGTTTTTAGCTTTTTTTTATTTTTTTTCCCTCCACCCTCGCGCTGACCTGTCTTACATTACAATTTACTATGGCATTACTCAGAGCTTTTGGTCGTTTCCCCACCCCACCTTCCCCTTTCTCCCGCTTCATCACTCCCTTTCATCAAAAAAGAAAAAAAAAAGAACCGCTTCCTCACCGGTGGTGGAGCCGAGATAGAGACAGCATCTCCTGAGTGTGTGTGTCCACGTCTCCACATCGGTGCAATGAACACGTCCAGTGCTCTCCGCTGCAGCCCTTTGCAGACTTTGTAGATATTGCAATTGACACATGTAATTAGAATCTGTGGAGAGCAACTGCATTGACGTATGCAAATAGCTAGAGCTGGCTTGAATCCTCACATGCACAAACAGCAATGTAGAAAAGAGAACATTTATAAATACCTCTGTTCTGTCGTATTTATAAACGCGGCCAGACGAGACGGAGAGAAAAGTAGAACGTTTCAAAAAGAAAAATCAACGAAGCAATTAGGACGGACCGACTGCGAAATGTTCCAATAATGTACAATAGATGGTTCGTGTGGGAAAAAAAGGTGGTAATGGGTGACAAAATAACACAATTACGACACGAGGATTGTTGGAAATACACTTGGAGCACCAGGCCAACCTTAAGTGGCCTCGCTCCCTCAGTTTTCACTTTTTTATTTTCGTAATTTTATTATTATTTTTCAAAATTACACGAACAAATTACAGCAACACATCGGCTGCATTCAGCTGGGTGAAAACGGGACTGGCTTTGTTCCATCTGCACCGTCATAAATCCCAGAGGCCTCATTGGCTTGCCGGTGCTTAGCTGGCAGTCACCCGACTACTAATAATGCCCCTGATGAATGCGATATTGTCATGGGTGCGTTTGTTTTTGTTGTTTTTTTTTTTCCTCCACCCTCCCAGGTCGCCTACTCCATCATCTCAGAAAGGCTCTCTCAAGTAATCTTCCCATTTTTTCCTATAGCTGCCAGATGATTAAGGACAATTTAATACTCAAATATCTCAGCCAATATAACTAAAACACTGTTGTATTTGTAAAAAAAAAAACATTCCGATATCTGTTCTATTTGTTGCATCCGGAAGTAAATTTTAATATAAACTGTTTACAAGCTTATCATTTCTATGTAAACCCTAAACGTCTCATCCTTTACACAGTCCAGCATGCAGCCACGCACCCCTCGTAGATCTTCCTTGCTCCACAGGTTCTTAATAGGGTTGAGGTCAGGGGGGTGACAGCGGCCACACCATGTCTCCTCCGTTCTTTTATTCCCATAGCAACCGAGCAGTCACTGGTGCTCTGTGTAGGCGTAGCATGGCGCATTGTCCACGGTGAAAAGACAGGATTCTATCGAATGGCAAGACGTGTTGAGGTAGGGTCGTCGTGTCTCTCGGTGGATGTCATTCCAAATGCCATCTCGCCTCACGGTATCCAAGCCCGGATCATAACTCGGTGACCTCCTTGTCATCCAGACCTACGGCCTTCTGGACAACGCGACGGTGGTGTTGCGCTGGTGAATAAACGCCATTTTCTTAAAAGACATTGCGCAGTCCCACGCGTTTTATCTGGAAGACCTGTTTGACGGCATCAGGTTTATGTTTAATTAAGATCACGAATCATCAATGACAATGATATATATGTACACTAATACATAACCAAAATCTTCCCGTTGGTTCCGAAAAGTCTCCCTTAAGCATTGCCCAGTCAAGGTTACTGTTTCACTTTGCCTATGCATCACTAATAATAATTTGTTCAATTTTCCACTGACTGACTTCAAAACCATGCCACGTCAAGGTACATCTAAAACCATTTGTGCCGTGTCTTCTGTCCATCACCAAATAAAGTTATACTTCCCAACAGAACAACTCTAAAGATTCACTTACGGTACTGCAGGACTAGATGACGTAACCTACGTACGTAGCCTACGCCGGTGCGAGCCATTTATAGTCAGGCGCTAGTCAATCTGGCTCGCTCTGTAACAACACCACCCAAACGCTAGTTGGCGCTGTGTCTTTTTTGCCAGTCGGGCCAATTTTTGTTTCTACTTCCTGATTCACTTTCAACAATGGCAACTGAAACGTTAGAGACGAGTCGTACAAATGTTTGTACCTCCGAACCTCCTCAGTTAACCTTTCCTCCAAAACAATCAAATTGAAAATTGTGGAGATGGAGAAGCAGCCGGAAATACTAAAGCGGAAACACGCTACCACCAAGCGGACCAATCACAGCTCTTGTGCCAAGCTCTTGCCTTGGCGCATAGCTACATTTCTGGGGAGGTGCACGTCAGGCTACGGCGTTAGGGTCTGCGTATGCTCTGCGCTGTCGCCGCATCTTCATTTATTTCGGCTAGAATTAATGGGAAGAATGCAATTTAGAGTCGCTCCATTCACAGGGAATGATAGAACTGCTATGACTTGTGACAGCAGCCATTGGCCACACTGTCTGATTTACAGCTAGAAACCCTGCAACGCTGACGCTATAGCAGCAAAAGTGGTATCTTTGAGTCCACAGTCAGTCATCAATTGCTTGGACTAACCCCAGAAAGTCTTAACAGAAGACATCATTAATTCCAAAGTGCAGCCTTTACACATTCACCATCTGCAGTTTTTGGCGGGCGCACTAAAAGCTCGACCGGTAAAACAGACATAGCACGTCCGGGCGTCCGTCTTGTCCTGGCATTTTACACCAGATAACGTTTAAGGCAGGACTGAGTAAAGCGGGGCGGCGGGGGGACAGAAAGACGAGATAAAGAAGTACAAGGTTGGGGACATTAGGAGCGGAAGGAGGTGGAAAATGAGAGGGCAGAGAGATGAAGACAAATACGGGGGGGGGAAATGGAGAGCAGAGGATGGCGACCGAGCAAAGTGGGGAAAGCTGAAGTGCAGTAGGTGAGTCCGACCAAGGCGAAGCGAAAGGACACTGAATACGAAGTGACATTTCATAAAGGGAGAATGGAAGCATGAAAGTGTGTAATGATGCCTGTCTGTGTCACTATACAATCTTTCAGCCGAGGTCCTCTCCAGAACAAGAGCATGAAAACTGACTTGAGTTTCAGTCAGTGAAACAAGCGATTGCATCTTTCATTCAGTATTTTAGTTTGATACATAATTATTTCAGGTATATTTTCCCTTTTAACGTAGATGCACATCCCTGTAGCGGTGTAATGTGTTAACTGGATAATTACTTGCAACTGTTAATGCCATAAGAGACTTTAGATATGCTGTGAAGCATGGCGACAGGGGGTTTATTAACGACACGTGTCGCAGCTTAGACACAGCACAGATCTGATAGACATGAAAACATCAAGTAATCCTGTTCTCCGTGAGTGGATAAACACACTCTGCAAAATATATCACATAAATACTGGCGTTACAGCGCTGGTGGGTAAAAAAAAACAAGTGATTTGTGGGCATGATAGTAATGTTAATTGAAATATTATCTGGTCACTGGACACATAATGGCCCTGGACTCCTACGAAATAAAAAAAAGTGCGCTCTTTGTGCAGTTGATTAAATTCCACTGAATATTCTGCTGGTATCGGCCAAGTTTTAGCGCAGGGAGAGATCCTCTTAGTATCTGAATATTAGAATACTGAATAAGGTGTCAGGATGCTCAAAGATATACAGTACATACTTTATTTTGATGGCGCTATATTTATTGTGACAGCAGGAGAACTGGAACAAATCACTGGAGCATGTTGTAATCATGGTTGTTATTGAAACCACTAATTAGAGCAGTTAAGAGAAATTCATATTCATACACATTTATGTTTTTAAATTGAGTTAAATACACATTTTGGAGCATTCTGTCACTATGACAACTAGAAAATAGTGATTAGGAAAGCTGAGAGGGACAACACGTCCTGCATGTGTTGTTCTTTTGACAACATTTGTTTAATTTGGTTGATTAGGTAATTATGTGATACAGGTTTACGTATAGGATTTTGTGGTCATCTAAAGCATAGACTGTATATAAATATGGACAATGCGTCCTCACTTCCTTGGATTGGCCAAACTGAAACTAGTTTCCCAGGGATACGATGTTGCCAGTTTGGAGCCAGAGTCTGTGCAGTACGGTCCGAGAGTGGAGTCACGCCGAGCCGTGATATCAATGCCCCGCCCACACGACCGCCGGACTCATTCGCATTTTCGTTTATTTAATACTACGCTCTGCTCTACCTCCACCAGTTACAAGGAAATGTTGGATTATACACTGTACTTATTATTATTTTTTTTTTTTCCCAACTCTCATGGTCCAACAGGACTGCTTCAGAGAGCGGTTGGCATGGCAACTGGTAGCCAAAATGATGTCACATGAAAAATTGACACTTGAACATGCATCAACATTATATTAACTACCTAAAATGACTGAAACCATCCTTGAAAATGTATTTGACGTCTAGTTTAGTGTTTTAATTTGTCCCAAGTCCCATCCACTAATGTGGAGGGGGTGGAGCTTATGCAGACTATACTGCAGCCAGACACCAGGGGGAGCTCTGCTTGCTTTGGCTTCACTTTTGAGGAGCTGTTCTGCCATCCATCTTTATACGGTCTATGATCTAAACATAATACAGATGTGATATATGATGCAAATATATAGCAGGCAGTGCTTTCAGTCAGTTGTTGGTGTTGGTGTGCCTCAGGTTATATGACTTGATATCAATAAATGCCAAAACGTGCTTGGAATTTACCCCAAGCCTCAGATGGTCAAACTAGGTGTTTTAGAAAACACATAAAAACCCCTTAGGAGCTGCTTTTTTGGCAGCTGAAGAGGTCTCAGTTTTGCTATCAACGTATCGAAGGTTAGGCAGACTAAAGTGTCGGTTGCTGACGAAACAATAATGAGCTGATTGCAAATCAATAGCAAGTTAAGAAGCCTTTTTTATCCCTTCTGTCTTGATCTAAGTTTGCCTCTATTAAAGGGTTGATGTGCCTTTCAAAGACTCAATTGTAATGAGTCACTTTCGAAAAAAAAAAAAAAAAGTGTAATGATTGCCACACTACAGGCTGCGAAGCAAAAACTGTAATTAGTGCATGACAAACACAATCAAAGATTAGTAGCCTGGCTCCCAGCGTAAGGTAGTAATTTTGTAACAAGGGTTCACTTATCATTTCCTAAACATTCACTCTGAATATTGATGGCTTTCTGCCGCCGACTGCATACGAATATACATATATTTTTACCAATTCATTTTCCCTCACTGTTTTGAGTTGTCTGTTTGTCTCTCACTTAGCTGCCTACATTAAGAGTGAGGAACAGAGCGAGAGAGAGAGTCTGAAAATGTGTCTCACCACCTGTGGTTACAGTAGAACTGATCCAGAGCAAGGATGCACCTGTTGTCTCAATTGTATCAAATAATTGCAGCTTTAGTTGCCGTCTACATTTGTTTTTTCCCTCTCTTCTCAGCATTCAGAACATTGCTGTATTATTTGTTGTCAGAAGCGCGCATCTAAAGCGCAAAGACATAACACACACACACACACAACATAATTATGCAACTTATAATTTAGCATCGACAATTAACGCGCAAGCAGCGACAACATTTATTCTCTGCACCAGTCATCTTGTTGTGGCGTCTTTGCAGATCGGAGCGCCTCTGTAATTAGCAATCACAGATTCCCTGCATCTTCCTGCTGGCTGCCATTGTCCCAGCCCTGCCTATAAAACACACGCACACAAACACACACACACACCACCCCCACCCAACAGTCATTCATTTGCGCAGCCCTCAGCCTAGTGTGTTTGTATGTGTTTTTGTGTTTCTCATCAGTAATCATTCAATCTTTGTCAATTACAGCCAGCATGATAGTGAGGCAAAACAAGCAATAGAAGAGACGAGCGAGCGGCGGCTCGAGAGGGAGGCAAAGATTCCTAATAGAGCATTTAATGAAAGTTAATGGTCGGCTTTGTGTTCATCGGGGAATTGGCAAGAGGGAGCCTGAGTATTGTTTAGAGATCGGACCAGGCACCGTGCCATCATGGATGATTCTCATTATCAGACTTCTCTTAATGATGGGTATAAATAATGTATATCACAGCGTTGCTAGATATGGGCGAAGACTTGGATACCATCACTTCACTTGGGAGCCAATTACAGGCAAGGATGAAACACAAGCCTTGTCCTGAGCTGACAAGGTGTACTGACCGGATAAAATGAATAGCTTAACGCTGGTATTGGATTTAAACACTATATTTCAAAAAAAAAAAAAAAAAGTAAACTTTGGAGGAAACAAAATAACAAAACACCAAACGCCATTATTTTCTTTTAGAAGCCAAAGTACTTCAGATATTAAACAATGCTGGGATGGTAAGATGGGTGCCGTGGGCTTACACTCGTAAAATTCATTCCTCTTGCAGATAACTCAAAAATAATGAAAACTGTGAAATTGCAGCTGTGAGGTTTGTGCTTTTTTTGTTACATACATCCAGACGTGGCCAAAAGTCTGTGTGCCCTTACACCTCCTCTTCAAACAAGATCCTTTCCTCCTTAAAAGTGCTGAAATTAAGCGCTCTCTTGTCATGCTTAATCCTTGCCGAGGCGTAAAATTGCCTGGATGAAATTATTAACACCCCGGTAGTGAGTGGATCGCGTTGATGTTTAAATCAGACACGTTCCTTCAATTAGTTTCATTTCAGTTTTGTGCCGCTCGGTGTTGTTGTGTGCGCCGTGCCGAATTAGACAAAAAGCAATAAACACAGCTGTTGTAAAGTCTGTTTTCTGTCTCTCTCGACGTGGTGCATTGATCCTCTGATGGTGTGGTCCCTTTTAGTCCTCCTGATCGTGCTTTGGATGCAACTGAAAGAGTTTCCTCGAAGCGTTTCAGACTGTCGTGCGCTGCCCCTCTGAGCCTTCAGTCTAACCTTCGGATTCGATGCGGAGAAAGATCCTTTTAGCTTAGAATAACAATCTCCTGACTTCTGACATTTTGACTTAGTTCTGAACAAACATTTGCGACTATCGCAGTGCTACTCAGTGAACGGTGCTCTGCCTGAACTTTGAGGTACAGCCACATTCACGGCAGCTGAACAATGGAGGACTCTAATCTGGAAGGAAGGGACACAGCTCAAGGCAAACTGACCTTTCATGGGTGTTAACGTGGACAATTACACACATTTTCTTGAAGACGATTGTTGACCTAGAAATAGTACAGTATCTCTGATGTTTCTACTTCATTTTTTACATGGTAGAACTTAATGTGCTTGGGTTAACCCTAACCCTAGCCCTAGCCCTACCCTTGCCCTAGCCCTTGCCCTAACCCTAGCCCTAGCCCTACCCTTGCCCTAGCCCTTGCCCTAGCCCTAGCCCTAGCCCTAGCCCTTGCCCTAGCCCTAGCCCTAGCCCTGTGCTTTCTAAATCTTTAAAACCTTAGGATTATTTCTAGAGTGGCATAACCGGACTCGATTTGTACCAGAATATGAGTGTGGTACCTCACCGTTTGGGTTTCATCCGATACGGAGCGGTCCTACAACCAGTCACCATTGTGTTTTAAACAAGCTGAATTTCACAACCCTTAGGTGACGTGTATGACTACAAATGCGGGATATTAACGTTGCACGTCCAAGAAAGTAATCACATTTGCCTAGATCCAACTAAACCATCTTTTCTGCTGAAAGAGCAAATGTCTAAGTTGTAGAATTAATAAAAAAACAAGTTGTTAATAGCCGTCATGGGCCCTAAAGTCATCCACCCACCTCTCCAGCAACTAATAGATTCAGCAAAACTGTAAGATTTAGGTTTTCACACCTTTAAAGACAAATGAATCCATCATTGCAGAGATTTATACTTTCCTTTAAAACACCCTGAAAACCCTGACTACCCAGAGTAAATGTTAAGTCAGTGCTCTTCCAGATGGTGCTGTCAGAGGCTCTCCTGGGCCCCCTATCCAAGCATCCCAATTCCTCCCACCAGCCCATGAGAGGTCATTATGGTAACAGTAGAGATGTGGGGGCGGTGTTCTCTGGTGGTGTCTGGGACGCCGTAATTGGTCCCGTCTTGTGGATCTCTGAGCTCTTCAGGCAGCGCAGGCATGCATCACCGCTGGGGCAGCTGAGCCAGACCAGGGCACACACTCTGGCTGGAAGGAAAAGTGGTTACTCATCACCCTAACCTTCCTGCTTTAGAGCGGTCCAAAAAGATTCGTCAAGGTGTATAAATAGCAACAGTGTACTCTACGTAGCCCATTCAAACATCACTTTGATCCAGATCACTGACTTTACTCTCAAGCTATATCAACACTCAGTACATGATTTCATTGCAAAGATGGGCGACTGCTTAACTATCGCAGTCATTGTGTGATGACAGACTTCAGAATAAAGTATTTACGTGCATTTAGGTGTTAGATCACATCTTCCTACACCATCTCTCTCCAACTAAACACTCCTCGTTCAAAGTGGCGGCTTCAAGATATCAGTTTCCTTCTCTTTGGCTGCACCAATGGCAATTTAGCATCGGTTTTGCAGGGGTGTTTTTTTTTAACCTCGGTGCCTAGGGATCCAAACTGTGACTACATTAAGAATCTTTCTTCAACCCGATAGAGATTAGAAGCAAATCTGTTGGAAGTCACTTTATTGACAAATTAATTCAATAGAAGAACATTACCAAGACGGACAGAAGAACTCACGTTTACATTGAACTATTGGACTGATTACCAGAAGTCTACACCAATCCAATCGAGCCGGATTGGGCTAGTCTTGTTTGGTTTTGGACGTGTTTATGAGGCATTTTTATTCTGATTGGGCTATCATTCCGATTATCACCGAAATAGTAGAGTCTGTGTAAACGTAGCTAGTGCTAATGTGTCGCATTATCAGTCAGTTGAATGTCACTGCTGCTTACTGTGGGTAATGACATTTAAGTAAATCCTCAAGATTGCCACTTCAATGCAGAGCGATTTTTTTTTGTCAACAAATATAAACTGGCGCAAGATGAACTTTAATCTTATTATAATTAAAGTCATTTAAAACTAACAGAATTGAAGTTTGTGTTGGGTCGCTCTCGCACGCTGTGTGAATGAATGTAGCGCCGCTTAGATCAATACACGGTGAGACGTCGTGAGAGTCTTATTTTGTTGCCCTAACAACACTGGAGGCAGGCAGCATTAATATATGCCGCGGAACAAAACATTCACGGCCCAAATGAACGAGGAAGTCAAAACTTTACCCAAACAAATCTGTAATTCAAATGGAAGCGTTCATCTCCAAACTAAACACAATGAGCGCCCAGTTCGCTGAGTGGGTGAGTGTTTTTGTGTGTGTGTTTGGGCGCGCGCTGCATACTTATTCTCCTGCTGTAGTCCTTAACTTCAGTGAAAGAAAACAAAACTTGCATGACTAATTTTTACTGTACATCTGCCGCAGCCTTCTCGTTATGCAGGCAGCCGTTGGAATCCCAAACACGCCGTTGACTTTTACGGAAATGCGCTGTTTGCTCTTTTGAGATTAACTCCATACCGATAATTTCATATTTGCTAAATGGTTCTTACAGCCCTGATTTCAGGGCATCACTCAGTCGGACAGCTAATGAATTCATTGTATTGATTATGATGCCCAGGAGCCCTGGCTGGGAAATATGAAGTGTCAAGAACTCATTAATTCTAGAGAGGAGTTGGCAAACATCATTGACTCATTCCATTACACAAAGTCCACATATAATTGACCTTGTGTCTCATTGCTTCTCGGTTGAAAGTTCTTGTTTTTAGCTGGGGAAAGAATAAAAAGAAAATCTTTTTTTTTTTTTCTGAGTAGAAAGGTTTTTCTTTCTGAATGTCTTATCTTAGCAGCAGGATCTCGCCCCTGTGTGAAAGGTTTTGCCGGATGTTCATTTTATGCCTACTTAAAGATAAAGCGTAAAGTAAGAGTTTTGATAAAAATGAAAAGCCCGGAGCATTTCAAACCGTGTTTATTCTTACGCGCTTACATCAAAGGCCTCGCTCGCGTTTTTCATAATTTCACTTGGCATTTTCTGCAAAAAAAAAAAAAAAAACTCCCCAGAACAGAGAGGCTGAGATAGAAAGGGAGAAAGGGGAAATAATTGGGTTTAAAAGTGGATGGGTATTTCTTTTATGTTGTAATGTAAAGAGACCCTAATTTTACTTGAGCTCTGAGATTTCCCACAACTCAGCTTAATCTCCTCGCTCAGGATTCAGACATTCTTTTCCCTCCATGAGTAAGTGCTGCTGTGTATATTCCTCTCTTGTTCCGGAGGAGTACACTACATGGACAGGCTCATCATGGAATAAATCTGTGAAGCATCAAACGCCATTTCCAATACTCCATGCTTGATGCGTTGCAGTCTCTTCATGTTGGTTCTAAGATACTTTTTTTGAATCATGTAATTGTCAAAAACATGTTCTTGCCGCCTCTGTAATGACAAGCAATTTGCCGGGGACGTCTCTCAGGAGTCTACTTCCCAACACCCTCGCCGCTTGGATTGAAAATGTCAATCCGTGACTATAATCTTTGCTATCTGCTTCATGCATATGATAATGCACACCTTGATAGTGGATCGGCCCTGCAGCACACTCTAAAAGCAAAAGCTGTGATTCATAGGAGCCCCATTAAGCCATGCATTTACCAGCGGTGACTAACGAACCTTTTTACATTGAGCGAATTAATCAGCACATGACTGTGGTTTGTGCTGTTCGGATTAATTATTTCGTTTTAATCCCTGCCCTTTGGCGCTCTTCTCTTTAAGGTCGATTGTAGTAAAGTTCATGCTATTTGCCTGTTGATTTACATATGAATATGAAGCTATTTTACATGGATGTGATTAGGACACCTTACAGACTGCTCATGTAGCAGTGGTGTAGGTTCCTTCTCCTACAATTTATCATCATCAAAATCCATTGTGTGACCTTTTCACCGTCATTAGATCATTGTTAATGCTTCATATAAAATGTAATTGCGAAATAAGCGGGTCAAAAGGTTGAAATTAGGTGCAACAAACCTGCTGTGGTGCGTCTGCAGTTTCCATGCACAAGACGATCTAATGACATAATATTTGGGTTTGTGGCCGACATGCTTGTTGCTTGTGGCAGCGTCCAGCGATGGTCAATTTGAGTATTTGTTGGCTGACCAACCTTGCGCTTTAGAGTGGCTCCTGTTTTCACTCTGATGCCACGTTTTTTGCCTTCCATCACTCACACGGTTGTTAGAAATGAGAGGGGCTTACTATAGTAGTTGGGGTCACAGGTTGAGAATGATGTGTCCAATTTTTGCCCAAGCTATTCAATTGTCCTGGTTGTACCTATAAATGAGAGTGATTACAATTTGAATGTGTTTAATTATTTGCATTCATACAGAATATTGTGAAATATCTCAGTATGGCATATCATACACTGTAAAACATTTCAAGTCAGTAAAACTTGAGGAAACTCTGTTTCAACTCAAAAAGCTGAGTTATAAGAAATGAGCATTGTTTGTTTCAAATTGATACAAATTCAGTTTAAACAACTTATTAGGTTACTTCATTCATTGGAGAAAACTCAGTTTACCTTGTTAAATGAACTCACAGTTCCTCACTATATCAACTCACATTTCCAAGTTAAGATAATTTCAACTAAATTCACATCAATTGCCATTTTAAAGGGAAATTACCTTTTTTTTTTTACAACCTGGACCTTATTTCTGGCATAAAATACGATTGTTTACTCACTCATATAACTTTGGTGTCATTTGGAGTCTTTCAGACGATAATTAGATTTGCGTATATCCATATAATGGGAGTGAATGGGGCACCGAAACGCAGCCTCTAAATAATGCATTATCTGCAGCAAAACTCATTCATTTCACCAATATTTTGTTATGATACACTAGTGCTATTCCCCGTTGAGTCCAGAGCTACCTTATGGCAGAAATAAAGTCCAGGTTGTAAAAAACGGTAATTCCCATTTAAGTCGAGAGCACCAATGTTTTTGCTTCTGCTTAGATTTCTCATCTTGACAACTAATGGCATGTTGTAAAGTTTATGTCAACTTCAGACAGATTAACCTCACATCATTTATTTTATTTAGGTCGTTCAGAGAGGAGGACATTATAATTTGATCCACCAAAAACAGTCACTTTGAAATGCAGTCCTACTTCCTCCTCCCCCGTTGCTTTTTCCAACTCAGAACAAAAAGAACAGAGCTAAATGAACATCGACCACACCGACAAAAGACAGAAGACAGTTTAAGTTTAGAAAACTTAGAGTGAGTTCAATGTCAATAACTAGTCACGGCTATTGGAGTTAAAGAGGAGAAAAACGTTCACATAACTTAATGGGACTGTAATGTTTTACAGTGTAAGAATACTGATTATCATGCACAAATTGCTCAAGCATTTCTTTTTTTGTCAATGTCTCACTTGTACTTATTGTGTGCGATCTTTTCAGGGGAGCTGTACATCGGTGGCGTGACGAAGAACATGTACAGCAATCTGCCCAAGCTGATTGCATCCCGGGACGGGTACCAGGGCTGTCTGGCCTCTGTGGACCTGAATGGGAGACTCCCTGACCTGATCGCGGATGCCCTCCACAGGGTGGGCCAGGTGGAACGAGGCTGCGATGGTGAGTAGTAGAGGAAGCAGCTTTCTGTCACATATTGACTCGCTGTAATCGGAGTGAAAGTCTTATTGTGTGCTAATGGAATCCCTCTCCTGTTGGAAGGTAAGACAAAAAGGAACAATCATTTCACATTTCACGCCAAGGGAAATCAAATAACACTGAGTATAATCCAGTGTTTCTGTTATAAGTAACAGCAATTTCTCACAGAGAACGGCGGCTTTTCAACAATTACACATCAAGGTTGGCTTAGTCAGAAGTTTTTAATAGTTTGTTCCCCTCCCACGTTATACATAAAATTGCTTTTCTAACTAAACTTCTAGTAAAAGCATACAATTAAAGCAACTAAGGTGCATTTTTGTGTGAGTTTTTCCCTTAAATACTCCAGCTACCACTCCTAGATGCTCATAGCCCCAGCCAGTCTTTACAATCTGTTCTCTATATCCTCTCTATTGCCCCATAAAACCTGCAAGCAGGATGCATCTCTCCCCTCTAATGTTATTGTGAGCGTGGCTAATCTCAGAAACACCCTCGCTGGTTTCTGCGTCATCAGCCTCCCATTTGTCGTATTTTTACTTCCGCAGTGCGTGGTTCGCCGCCGCGTCTCAGGCTGCACTGCTCCGGCGTCGGGCAGTTAATCCTGAGTATAACAGTGGATTTTGGCTATAGCATTTCCCCTTGCGCCCCTCCCACCAGCTTAACCCCCCCTACACCACATCTCTATGGCATACCGAGCGACGGAGAGGCTTGATTTCCCTGAGGGCTGCACTGGCCGACTCAGTGCAGCACTGATCCAGCTTTTTTTTTTTCTTCTCTCTCTTCTCTCTTCTTCCTCTTGTTCCCCAACGCTGCTACTTCTGCCAGCCGGCCTTATTACCTGCCTACAGTTATACACTACAATTACTTTGCTCTAAACACAGTTTAAAGCTGCATGAAGATATCATAAAGATATCATATCAAGTCCTGTGGGCACTTGAAATGTTAATAATAGTTAATGACTGGATGTGCCTGAGAGTTGAGCGGTAGTAATTGACCAGTTAGGGTGCAGCCTTTTGACAAATATTAGTATACCTGCTCCTGAGGCTGTTAGAAATGCTTGTATTCCCCTGCTGATATTACAGGAATACATCAAAAACAATTTTGACTAGTTATCTAATTTTACCGTAATCAAATTTAGAATATTATTCCTTGCCATACACCAGAGAAACCAAACCGTGTGCATCATTCCATCTAAGTTGACTTTCATATGGTATAGTTTTAAGGCTGTTACATATTCCCAAAGAAGTGAGAATTTTGTTCTTGTAGCTTGTTCTCGACACGTCAACCAGGCAGAAGTTTTTTCTCGTGTGGTGTCTGGCGACCATTCTGTGATTGGTCAGAAATTGGAAGTGGGTGTGGTTAATGCGAAAAAGCGGAAATGCTAGCGGCAGCTCCGTCAGTGTGACCGTTAATCTCTCCTGGGTATTCAGTGTATGCTGAATGACCTGGCCAGAACAAACTTTGTTCTTGTCCTTGCTCACCTCGAGAACAAGAACAAATTTCTTGCCTCTCGCAGAGTATGTAACAAGCTTTAGAGTTGATGGACCTTCTCAACATTGTGGTTACTATATCCAGAGCAAGACTAATGAAGATGACTGTCGTCCTGAGTAAGGATCACTCTCTGAAGTCTACACCCAACTGGTTCTGAATGCTATTGTTAGCTTGTGTATCAGGGCTCGACAGTGGTGAAGGTGGCTGCTGGTCCAGCCTCTCCAGACCATAGGCCCAACAAGGGCAAAGGATCCCGTTTGATGCATATCACAGAAACATAGAGCAAGATGGTGAAAATGGGAGGTAGGCTGAGACAGAGAGTATTGAAGGACCAGTGTTGATGGAAGAGACAAAGCAAACAAACTAAAGATTCTGGTCTTCAGCGCCATTTTGTTATGAAACAAAAGCCCAAACTAAATTCCAACTGAGGCACCCTGGCCTACTCTGCTCTATTAGTACCTCAGCAGATGTTCCAGCCGTAGCCAAGCTGTTAGCTGAGCACACAGCTGACATCAGCAAGGGAATATAGACGCGTGTTAGCTTGGGTTTTACAGTGGTAGCAAGATTGCCACCGCCCCCCAATATTGTACCTGAGCATTTCATTTGGAGCAAACACAACAGATGGAGTTTCATGCTCCAACAAACCCAAAGCACCTAATAAGAGGTTCTCAGACAGCCGTCTGAAGGTAATGTTTGGCCAATCAATAGTATAAAGGAAGAGTGAATAAGTGATTACATGGCATGCTTATTAATTATTACAATACGCTCAATTAGCTCCTCAGGGGAACCTTTTATTAGTGAGTAATTAAAGGGCAAATTAGCATGGAAGTAGAAACAGAAATGAAGTGAATATTTTAGAACAGAAAGTAAAATCTCTTAGACTTTGTATGTATGTATATATTTGTTGTTTTTGTAGGTTTGGTGAGGTTTTTTTTTTTCTTCTTTTTTTTTTAATTGGACCATTTGTAAATGGCACAGTGAGATGTCTGTTTATCTATGCAGAAACAAATTAGTCTGGCACTGAACCATGGTTCTTTGAAAATGTCTGTGTTTAATTGAGAT
Source organism: Chelon labrosus (assembly GCF_963514085.1). Taxonomy (NCBI): domain Eukaryota; kingdom Metazoa; phylum Chordata; class Actinopteri; order Mugiliformes; family Mugilidae; genus Chelon; species Chelon labrosus. The sequence goes on from NC_140337.1 coordinate 21,421,793, forward strand.
TTTAATGAGAAACCCCACCACAGCCACCACAGCCACCACACACACACACACACACACACACACACACACACTTATTTTTAGAACTATTGTTTTGCCCAAGACTTGAACTTCATTCCAATCTTATATCTTTTAATCCCCAATCTAATTTTGTCAACAAATATTTGAAATCTGGAGTCCTCTGAAAGAAAACTAATGGAGATCTTGTCTTTACCAGTCAGTTCTAATAATATCCAGTCAACTTACGCAAAAACACGTCAACGCCACTTGGGTCGAAAGTATTCATGATCCAATACAGAAACAGAGATGTTCACTGCAGTTTGAATAAGTGCCTGGAACGCCACAGACAAATTACTACAGTGGAGATTATAATTGACATTTTAAATGTCTTCCACCATTCAAGACGGTGGAATAGAACAACTTGAGAGGGCGTCTAAATATGGAGGCACGCAAAGAGACCCAGACACAAATACGCTGTTTGAAGTAGATGGCTCATCAACAAGTACGCTTGACGTGTTGTCAACTGAAGTCTGCTGAAATGTGCCAATTCCATGGGGGCGGTGGTCGTACTAGAAAGGGCAGCCCTTTTAAATTACATTGGGGGCTTGAATGTAAATATCATACATTGCTAAATAGAGCTTCAAAAAGCAGTTTGGACTGCCAGCAGAGCGCCCTGGGGTTTTCCTTCTGGGTCAGCTCAAAATGCTATAATATGCTCCTGAACGGTATGTTTATGTGCTCTATGTGTAGGTTCATTTTCTTTTTTTTTTTCGGTTTAAAAACACTACAATGCCTTTGGTCATGCCCTCAGGACCCAGTACCACCTGTACGGAGGAGTCCTGCTACCATCAGGGGGTGTGTCTCCAGCAGTGGGAGGGCTTCACTTGCGACTGCACCATGACGTCCTATGGAGGCTCGTTCTGCAACGACCGTAAGTGAAACGTTTCTACTGATTGTTAAGGTTTCGAATGGCGGGAGTGAATGGTGCAGCGGAGATACTGGTTGGTGGACTGCCGGTGCTGGTGCTGGTGCTGGTGCTGGTGCTTACTAGCAAGCTCCGTAGGCAACTTTGCAAATCTGCTGCTGGATCCTCCAAGACTCTTGTATTGTATACGGTAATGTCAGTCAACAAAATTTCTCCTCGTGCACGTTCTTTGGGTAGCTGCGACTGGTGAGTCCAGCTATTTCTCACCAAAGCACGCGTTCATAGCTCTCCAGGAGGCCATTTGTGCAAATCTGTGGCCTCTCAATTAGTGGAAATGGGATGCCCTACTCTTTAGCAGTCTTAATTTTTTGTTCATTAAAGCATTGCATTTTTACATGCATAAATACCTCGCCTAGTGCACTTCTAACCGCATTAGAGCCTCGCTGGCGTGCTATTTTATTCCTTAAATGGCAAATGCTTTTACAGGCAAACAGTGGAACGCGTTAGCCCATTACTGCTAACAAGTTAAACGTCTAAACCCTAGTAAACAGCGACTCATTATCGCGCTCGAGCGGGGGCCACACGCAGATTGCGCTACGCGCTGCTCCCGACGAAGCCATGTGCTCAGAGTTCACCGTGAGATTGGTTCCTCGGCTCCTGAGGCACCGCGAAAAAACACACGCTGCGCGGAGTAACAGCGTTTTGAGTCCTGTGTCGCTGCCATGTGGTCACCTGCTGGGTGGCTGGGAGCCAAGGAGGGGGATGATGAAAGGTATGGAGAGAGGGTGAAATAGGTTTATCACGAATGCAGTGTTTATGTTAATGGTTTTAAGTGCTTCTCTCTTAGGCTGACAGTATGTATTTATTGTGAAGTGATTGTGGCTAATGCTGTTACTGAAGGTGCAGCATAGAATCTGAAGTACATATATATATATGTCTGAGAATATTTCATCTTTGCAGTATAGAGCGTTGGATATTAGCTTTTACTTAAAGACGGATACTTTGTCGGTTACTTGATTTAAGCTGCTAAACATACTTCTGCAGCTGAAAGACTCTTGTCTGCGAGGCCAGGGTGATATTACATCCTGGTATCCGTGTATGTAGCGGTATGCCTAAGCGTTCGTAGGACAGGTGCTGTCTCATCTCATTAGCGGAGACGTTCCTTCTTTATTACGCCGTTTAAGAATTGTGTCTGTAGCAGAGCTCAGCTCGGTAACATGGAGCTTATGTACAATTAGCATTCAGCGCTCTTCACAGGAGCGATTTAAACAAGGGCAGAGCCGGGGTGACAGGCTAATAGACTTGTTTGTATAAGCCTTTGTTTGCTTATGAAGTGGTGGGTGCCGGGGTTAAGCCGCATCGCCCTTGCCTCCCTTCTTTCTGCCTTTCAAACCGCCCTATATTTCGTTTGCGATGGAGCTTTACGTCGGATCGTTGCGTGTTGCCGCCGCCGTTGTGCTGCCTGCCATGTTCGCTATACAGAATATGACTGGGCATGACAGTAAGGGGCTGATTAGCAAGGTGTTCCTCCGGCTCTTGGAAGTCTCGAGCAGGGGGTGGGGGGGGAGGGGGGAGGCGATAATAACTGCTCCGTCGGCGTGACAGCTCTGCCAAGATAAGCAGAGATCCTTCGCTCCTTGAGAGAGGAGAGCAAATGAAGAAAAAGGAGGGAAAATGAGAGGTTGGGTTGGGTTGGGGAGCGTTCGCAGCGTTGCCGTTGCTGCTTTCAGGGATGACAAGTGGAAATGCGCGGAGCCAGGGGAGCAAACCAACATGTGTTCTGCGGAAGGACGTGGGAGAAGTGTGTCTGTTATGTGAGAGTGTGTGGAGGGAAGGACTTCACCAGCAGCCTGATCAAATGGGTTTGAGACTAAGAAAAGAAGAAGCTTTTTTTGTCTCCATTTTAAATTCCAGGCTCAGTAAAAATCCCTGACACCTGTTTGTCACCCATGTTGATTTATGTAGGTCTATGGGTCTATGGGCTGCTTGTTAAACTTCACTCCACGCTACGTGTAGTCTAATTACACAATGTGCAATGTTTTGTATTGATGAGAGGTTGCCATACTACAGTATAACACATCAAACTGTCTGGAAAAGTCTGGAAGGTCCAACCAATGTCATGTTTGCCTCTTTGAATTTGAGCGAACCGAGGCCTGGTAAGACATATGTGCTATGCAGTTGTATGTCAGCCTCTTTCAAGTGTGCATGCATTGTTGTGCGGTTTCTGTTGCAGCCCTTCCTTTCTTCCCTCGCCACAGCAGCCCATCATCTGATCTCCACGCTCACGGGGTCGCTTCTGCCTTGCTTGAAACGTCAAAAAACAAGTTTCTCTGTCCTTGAGAGCCCACCCTAACTTCAACATTTGGCTCCTTCTCCTTCGCGTCGACTCCTCTTTCTTGGCTTCCTCGCTCCTCGTTGCATAAGCAGCCCCGTCTCCTCGAGGCTTTTCACAGAATCAACCGTTTTTTTTTTTTGTTCTGAACACGCAAGCCTTCAGGGAATTGTCCTTGAGCCCCGCTCTGAAAAACCAAGGTAGGACTTATTACATCTGGTAGCATATCTGGAATGAGAATGAAACCGATGCATCGAGATCTTGGACACAGAAGCCTTGCAGTTTCCCGTCAAAACCATAACAGCAGGGTTACGCTCCGTTGCTCAGTAGCTTTCCTGCATAAAACTGCTGTCGCCTGTTCTCTTCCATGCGCCATTGTTTCACCTCCTGTACATGAAACTATACAAACTTCCTCTGTAGTGTTTTCTGTGCCATAACAAATCGCAAACCTTGAATCCCGCTTGTCTGTCTACACGACTAATACGTATAAGTCTTGTCTAAACATCTGTACTGGGCGCATTGCTTTGTTGTTTTTACAAAAGGTACGTATGCATGCCAACAAAAGAGAGGGTGAATGTAAGGCCTGTAAAACAAATCACAAAGAAACAACCTGCCGTGCAGTGACAGTCTTTATCTCCTGCTGTGAACAATACACAGCACACACAACTCTGTCAGCGGCTACATGTTACACTGAATTAAAAAGGTCCACCAGTGTTTGCCACTGGATAAGACCACTCCGCCATGGTCTTGTAAGGAATTGGAAAGATTTTTGCACTATGCTGTGGTTGCGTTGTTTTTCCTAGTGCTACCAAAACCCTCTTCCCACCAGACCCTCCACACTCACCTGGTCTGTACTGAATTTAACTAGCTAACAAAAATAACAAAGCTATTTGTGTTGTTAACTACTAAAGATTTACATTCCCGCTACTTTTTAAAACCTGATGTTTGTGCTCTTGATTTTTTAGACCATGGAGATTTACAATTATTTAAAGAGAGTTGGTCAAAACCCGGAGGAAACGACTCCGGACGTAACGTGAACTAGCTTAACTTAAGAGCAAGCTAGCAAACTTAGCTAGCAAAGTTAGATTGAAAGTCAACTGTTTATTGTAAATTAGTTTTATTCACTGATACTTTAGTTAATCTTACACACATTTGTCCGTAGAACACCACGTCTCAACTACATTATGTTTAGTATTCATGTACTTGAACTGCACAGGCTGCTGCTCTTTGTCGCTAAATCCAATATCGGTAATTTAAAGACGGACTGATATGAAACACATGCACTCTTTTTAATAGTTGGGATAGCACCACAGTTTTTTTTTATAGACGGTAGAATCCGCGGTAGTCAGTTGGAGTGATTGCCACTGCTTTTCAATCTCTGTGGGGAATAAAAATAAATGAGCATAATTATTGTAACAATTATTGCTTGAACTGTTGTTTGTGGAAGGCCATTACAGACGAAGAGCAGAGGGGCCTTGGGTGCATACTATTGATATGTGTGTGTCCCTGTGTGTGTGCGGTCTAAACATGCAACATGCCTGATAAAGAAGGTCTGCGACAAATGAAACGGACTGGTGAAAACACAGCCGCGGTAACACATTAAGAGTCGCCTGTCATGCGGTAACCATACACGGCGGAGGAAGAACTTGGGTGTAATTTCCTCCGTTTGAGTTGTTTGTTTCCCTCCAGGTGGAAAGGTTGTCGGCGTTATTGACACGGCGGTTATTATTTATGAATGCAGATGCACAGCTTATTGGAGGAGATATTAGAGAGAACGGATTCTGTTTTCAGACAGCACTGATGTTTCGTACCGGATAGACTCGAGGGATTTGTCCCTATTGGGTTTTTATCGCCAGTTGCACGTCAGTCAATCATGTCTGCTACCTGAGATATAACGAACTGAGTGAACTCCTTGACTACCGCTACAGAAAACGCTGTCAAACACACTGTCAAGCTTTAAATAAAATTATTTTGTATATATGCCAGAATTGCCTAACTGAATAAGAAGATGGCTCTAAATGGAGTCTTTCTATCCTGAGAATTAATAACTCAATAAATAATACATGGCGTCCGGGTAGCCTTTGATTGCTGGAACATGTCCGAGCGCGTCGCTGCCTCGCGCCCCCTTTGACAAGTCGCAAACGCGCGCACCTGGAGACGAAATTAAGTGTGATCCTGGCAACTGAAACGGGATCAAAGAGGATTTAGATCAGTCGATGCGGCTCGGGCCGCGCTCAGGGCTGCGCTGATGTGTCTATTTTCGCAGTATTGTCTAGTTTAAAATAGATCTGCCTTGGGTGCGTTCGCTAGCATTGTCGGGAGGCGGTCTGCTCCCTCAAGCTGTTTCTTTTAAAAGTATATTGAGACTTTATATTGTCATTATTATCATTTTCTTGCTTAGAAATTGACTGCACAGAAGAGGAATTCGACACCGTTGACATAAACTGTACATTTTCATAGCCCATAAATTCAAAGCTACTTTTGAGAGCTGTCTCATCCTCCTTGGACCGAGGAAGCTGTTTACTCCTTCCTCCCCACCGCTGACATTGCTTATTTATGAGCGTTCACCTGATAAGAAAAGACACCGCTGAGGAAGCCGGGCAGTCTGACTGACAGAAAGTTGATATTGGAAGTGATCACCGTAGCCTAGGGTTAACACCGTTGCCTTTCGCCTTTGGGTAAAGGGAGGCCCCGCGCTACTTTCTCTCGCTGAGCAAAGTTGTCAAGTGTCTGTGTAGCGACGCCGCCGAGAGGTGCAACAGGTCAAACTGAATCCCAGTCGAGGGGCTCTCGTTTGATAGAACGGCACCTCTTTAGTGACCCCTTTCTGTTGGAGAGCTTACTCCGACAGACGTACTGCTCTGCACCGTGGAGGGGGAGGTCACAACAGGTTGAACATGGCTGCAGGAAATAATCATGTATAAATGAAATTGGTCTCCTCTTTTCAACACAATAACAGCAGTGCACAAACTTTATTGGTACGTTTAAACGCAAGTACTCTCCAGCGCTATTTCCAATCAGATGTGTTCCCTTCCCATTACAGCCTTTTCTATTAACAGTAGAAGCATATGCCGTATGAGCGCCGCATTCAGTCGGAATTGGAGGTTGTTTTGTTTCCCGTGCTGTAACACTATGTTTACGCACACAGATGCATTTATGGAGCAAAACATGAAAAAAAAAAAGGCTGTCTTCTACCCTTTCTTGCAGACACACACACACACAAACCGGAGAGCATTTGTTATTCAGCAGCAGCCTGCAGTGATTGACTGGTCTATTTGTCTCTGCGTAGCGTATAAGTGGGCCACTTGGTATTCTGCCTTATTCATCTGGAACCAACTCAGACAGAGATGCTGTGTAAGTGCGTGCGGTACGAGGGGCTTTGTTTCTCTTTCATTCTCTGTTTATGCGAGCGAGGGAGCGACCGGGAGAAAACAAGAGGGAGAGGGGGGGAGGACGGAGATCCCACGAGGGGAAGGAGGCGACTGTGCAACTCTTTGTTTAACTGTACGCGGTCGCTGGGCGTCAACGCAACACATGCGTGTGTACGATGAATCCGGCTGCTGGCGCATGGCGCTGTCAGGCATACTAATTGAGTGCGGAGTGCCAGCGCGTTTGCAGCACTGCTGATTTCAATCTGCCTCCTCTCCGACCGCCTCATCTCTATTTCATTGTTCGCCTTTAGCATTCCCAAATACGGAGTAGAAGAAAGAAAGGGGCGTTCTGCAGTAACATGGCTTACAGGATAGAGTATATGTGGTGTTATCCAGCTGTACAGCTTGTGTCACAAATGCCAAAAAAAATGACCTCTTGAGGCTGCTTCCAAAACCAATTCAACCCACATACACCAATCAGCCACAACATTATGACAGGAGAAGTAAATAACATTGACCATCTTGTGACAATTCAATGTTCTGCTGAGAAACTTTTGGACCTGGCATTCATTAATGTGGATGTAGACATGTAGCACCCACCTAGACCAGACCAGACCAGGCACCCCCACCCCATAGCAATGACACTCCTTGATGGCAGCGGCCATCCCCAGCAGGATGCAGCCTATCTTTCAGCTGGCAAAACGCTTTAGGAACACCTCAAAAAACATTAAAAACACCTGGCCTCCAAATTCACGAGATCCCAAACTGATCAAGTATCTGTGGGATGATCCACAGAGGCCCCTCCCCTCAGCCCATAGGACCCAAAGACCCCCCACTAACAATATTCTGTTGCCAGACACCATAGGACAACCTCAGAAGGCCCGTGTACATTCCCTGATGAGTCCCAAGGAAAGTTGGAGGCACAAGGGAGACCTACACAATATTAGGTGTAATGTTATGGCTGATCGGTGTATACAGTGACTCCGAAGGAACAGTTTTTTGCAGAACTATTGATGCGGCGAAGTTGAAATTTGACCACTTCACCCACAGTATACACAGTAAGAAAATAAGATTCTGTTATGGGTTTGCAAAACAATTAACCATCAACTAAACACCATTAACAGTTACCAACTGCTTTAAAATACAGTCATAGCTACGCGCTATGGCAGCTTTTAAACTGCATCGCCCCATTATGTGAAAACGAAATGTTATCTATTTTCGAGTGCGCATTTACTTCAGCTCTTTATTCCTTGAGTCCTTTATTTGTGACAGCCATAACACTAAGTGGATTGACTTCAACAGTTCTGGAGGGCTAAGTGCATCTCGCTAAGTGTTGCGCTCCATGCTTTTCGCCGGCCTACTGTTAATGCTGGATGAGCTTGATGGGCTTCAGCGGGCGCCGGTCACGCCGAGGTGCCGCCTCGCCGCCGCTCCTCGCCGAAACTTTAATGAAGCCTGATCGGCGAAACGCATTCGCTCTCATCCTCCCCGGCGACTCTACAGGTGACCGTTTGCTCGGTACGTTTTGTGAATTGCAAATAAATAAAAAAATAAATAAACAAAACAGAGAGACACGATTTAAAGATGGCTACCGGTGTCAAGTGCAGAATACAATCACGCCTCGCGGTGCATGTAATACACTTGGTTTAGGCTTAACATCGATTGTCGGGGGCGACTTGTTGTGATGAAGGTCACACTGGCTTCAACATGGACTCCATGCGCAACACAGCGTGGATCAGGACAGACTTAAGGGAAGGCTTTAGCCCTCTCAGACTCTCCTCACCTGCCCGAACTCAGGAGGAATGAGTAAGCAGAGCTGCAAAACTCTCAGTCTCGCCTCAGACCCCCAGATCCAATAAGGGAAATAAACAGTTTTTACCCAAGAAGCCATTTGGGAGACATACAAGCATGGTCTCACATAAAAAACTCCTGGAAGGTGTCTCACTGACATTTTATTTTATTTATTTATTTTTGCTCAAAAGCTCTATGACTCTCTATTTTCATTTTTTGTCAAAAATTGTTATTCATCCCTCCCTCCCTCTTTTTCCGTGGTTCCAATCTTCTCTTCTCTGCGCTGTTTGCCATCCGGGCCCCAAAGTGCTGCTGCCCAGACCCAGCAATTAACCGCCACCTCATTAGGCCAGAAACACAGTGTGAATCCTGAATAATTACTTGCTTTCCTTTCTTTCATGCCCATAAACACACACATGCACACACACACATACAACATCTCCCCCCCTGCTACTTCTCGGTCATCGCGGGCTGCTCTTGAAATGAGATGGAGGGAGGCCGGGACGGCTGCAGTTATCTTCCCATTTGCAGACATGGGCAGCGAAAGCACGGGCAGAGGAGTGGAAGTATGGACGGAAAGCAGTGGGAAGAAGGGGAGCGCGAGTGGGGTAATGAAATGGTGTTTGAGCATGCAAAGGCAATTTTGGCCTCCCCAAAAGAGGGCAGCGCTAAGCCCGTTGGACTTTAGAAGTCGCCGTGTCAAGAGCTCGGAAGGGGATTGGTTGAGGGTGGATGGCCGCGTTTTGTGGCCTGTGGCGCTGAGGGCAGAAGGTGTAAGTAATAGCTTGGCACAACTTATATGGCTTTGATGGAAATAACACTTCCGCTGTAGTGATTAACTGGCTGGAACACTTGCAGTGTGTTAATTAAAAAATTCAATCAGCGTTTGAACGTTCAGCACAAGTGTAATAGATGGTAAAACAAATATTTCACAGAGACTGTAAATGTTAACTGTTAGTTCACTCTGGTCTTATCTGTTTAGCTCTGAGTAAAAGCCTTTGTGCTAAAGTTCTTTACTGTCAGGTTTTATTTTGTTCCTTATTTCTTCTAACCGGACTCAGTCTGGCCAAAAACTATGTCGCCACCTGGATTTAACTTAGCAAATAGGTAGGAGCCTCCTATTGGAGAATTACTGCATGAGTGATTATCTTTCAGCTGGCAACAAGTTATTTAACGCCAACTGGCGCAATGAGTAGCTTCTCATTTCTTAAACAACCATGTCTAAAGACACATCCTGTGGTCGTGGAAAAGACGTTAGTCTGTTTGAGAAGGGTCAAATCATTGGCATGCATCAAACAGAGAAAACATCTAAGGAGATTGTAGAAACTACTAAAGTTGGGTTAAGAACTGTCCAACGCATTATTAAAAACTGGAAGGATAGTGGAGGAACCATCGTCTTAGAGGAAGAAATGTAGTCGGAAAAAAATCCTGATCAACGTTTGGTGAAATCAAATCAAAGAAAATCAACAGTAGAACTCAGGGCTATGTTTAATAGTGAAAGTAAGAACATTTCCACACGTACAATGTGAAGGGAACTCAAAGGATTGGGGCTGAGCAGCCGTGTAGCCTTAAGAAAACCACTAATCAGTGAGGCTAACTGGAAAAAAAGGCTTCAGTTTGCTTGGGAGCATAAAGATTGGACTCTGGAGCAATGGAAGAAGTGTCATGTGGTCTGATGAGTCCAGATTTACCCTGTTCCAGAGTGATGGGGGCATCAGGGTAAGAAGAGATGCAGATGAAGTAATGCACCCATCATGCCTAGTGTCTACTGTACAAGCCTGTGGGGGCAGTGCTATGATCTGGGGTTGCTGCAGTTGCTCAGGTCCAGGTTCAGCAACATTATGTTGCCCAAAGAATGAGGTCAGCTGACTACCTGAATAATACTGAATGACCAGGTTATTCCATCAATGGATTTATTTTCTTCCCTGATGTTCACGGGCATATTCCAAAATGACAGTGCCAGGATTCATGGGGCTCAGATTGGCCACCACAGAGTCCAGACCTTAACCCCATTGAGAATCTTTGGGATCAGACTCTCCCATCATCAATACAAGATCTTAGTGAAAAATTAATGCAACACTGGATGGAAATAAATCTTGTGACGACTTTTTTTTTTTGGCGAGGCAGTGTATATATATATATATATATATATATATATATTATGTCTCTACATCAGGGAAGACATCTGCCTCCAGCTTTGGCTAAAGATACTATAAACTCTTTTTTTTTGGTCTTGATTAATTTTTGTGTTGTGTGGAAGTTCTGCAGTTTTTTTTTTTTTTTTAAATTTTATCCCTTGCTTGGTTTTAATTAAAGATTGCGTAAGCTTTTAAACCAGAATGTGCATTAAAGGACAATTAATGGGGCTTTGTAATTGCATTGAAACCACTCCAGCCACTTGCAGGCATTATCAAAAAGCTTTTTACAGTACTTTGGAATATGAACAGGAGAGGTGGGAGGGAATGTTTCTCTCTCTCTCTCTCTCTCTCTCTCTCTCTCTGTGTGTGGACGTGGTCGAGAGAATTTAAAATATTAAAATAAGGCTGAAAAACGAGGAGAGGAGGAAAAAAAAGCAAGTATTTCTCACCGGTACTCAATTCACACGTTTCATATCAGTCAGTTCCTTTATTCACACTTTGTAAATATCAGTGTTGCACATCTGAGTACTACCAATTTTCTGGACCTGATTGAATTCCGTGCCGCAAATGCGCTTCCAAATACCATGTGCACGCCTGCAATCAGACTGGTGTAAACATGACTCGGAAAGACGCTGGAGTCGGTGTGTGTGTGTGTGTGTGTGTGTGTGTGATGCATTTTGAAGGACTCTGTGTCAGTGTAGTAAAGATGGCAATCACGAGCAGGTGCTAAAAGTCCATCCACCGTCTCATTTTTCAATCCATTTGCAGTCAATTGTTGTGATTTGTTTTGACTCACGGTCAAAGGGAACGGATTTGTTTGTCCACTGGAACGTTCTTTTTTTTTTTAATACTCTGTCGCACTGTTTGCATCCCTAAACTTTGTCAAGTAGGGGGTAGAGGGTAAGGAGGTTAGGAACCCAATGCAGGACTCAGAGGGCTGAGGCAGGAATAGGCGAAAAAGTATTTAATAAAAAAAAGACAAAGCTGACAAAAACCAAAAGGCGCTGCAGACGTGGCAGGATATCCAAAAAACAAAAATCAAAACGCTATGAAAACTAGAACAAGACATCTATAGCATGGGAAGACATGAACGAGGCAAATAAACAGTATGACATGACAAGGAACGAAGGGGAAGGCAGGGCTATACACATGAGGAACAGAGGGGTGATGAGACACAGGTGAAACAAATCAAGACATAACACAAGAAGGCAATGACCTAATCAAAAGGAAAAAAACACATGGAGTGACACATAACAGGAAATCAAGAACTTAACAAAATAAAACAGGAAACAGAAAACACTAAACCATGACTGTAAAAAACCAAGAACTTAACAAAATACAATAAGCAGAAACCCAAGAAACTAATCAAACCGTGACAAACTATAAACAGAACCTACACGTCGTAGTGAATATCATCCATATCACAGCTGTAAAAGGTTCTCATCCAAAAAAAAACCAAAAAACTTACGTTCAAACACAACAGGTGGTGAAACTTTCTGTATGTAGAATGAAAGTGAACACAGAAAACGAACTAAAACGAACTGAAATTATAGACATGATTCCCTTCGTTTTCGTCTCTGTCAATTTAATTATAAGCCTCGACTGGTTGGATTCATATGATCGATTTATTCCGCTCTGGCAGTTTTACGCCAGCTGGCAGCAGCAGCAGCAGCGTCTTACGGCACCTCACGGTCCGTCACGTCACCTGGCAGCACCGTGGCGGTTGCAGCAAAAGCTGGGAGAAAGCGGCAAAGTCCTGTATGGGACTTTTTTGAATATGACGACGAGAAAGATACAAAGTGTCTTGTAGTGGAAACAGACTGTGACAAAATATGTGGCTGGCTTCTCAAGGGGAGAAACCCCGCGAATTTCAAAGTCCGTTTAAGAAGCTCGCACAAGGCGGCTAATGTCGAGTACCAAAACAAGCTAGCCTCTGTGAGTCCGCCGCAGCCGCCGCCCGAAAGAGAAGGATTAATGGAATAGTTCACTGAAAAATAAAAAGTCAGTCATCATTAACTCACCCTCATTTTTTAAACGTATCTTTTGTTGAATTTTATTATACAATACTCACCCTGACCTTATTGAATCCTGCACCTGACAAATAACCCAAAGTATGAAAAAAATAAAACTAATAAAAACTAAACTAAAACTAAGCATTTTTGGAAATATGAAAACTACTAAAAACTAGCAAACCCACACTAAAAACTAATTAAAACTAACTGAATTGGAGGGAAAAAAGGTAAAAACGAAATAAAAACTAAACTAAAATGAAAAATCCAAAACTATTATAACCTTGGTCCCAATGACAGCTGGGATAGGCTCCAGCCCCGCCCCCCCAGCGACCCTTCACAGGAACAAGCGGCTAAAGAAGATGAATGACTGAATGAACTAGTTCAAGTTCATAGTTCACATCTATAAATTTTGAACTAAGCTCATAGACTCCAAAATGAACAGTTCACGTTCATTTTTTCCATTTTTTTTTTTTTTTAAAGAGCAACTTCGAGCTAATCTTGTTCGATATCCATCCCCAGCTCTCAATTATTGCCTCCACTGACTTCCCAAACTAAATTAACTGTACTGTGCACTATTATAAAATAGGGGTGGAACGACTTTGGATTTCGTCGACTAATATGTGGTGAAAGTCGACTCGTTGATGATTTCACACATAAAAACCCAGTAGAAAGTAATGCCTTGCAGCAGTTGAATCTCTATTCTTGACCTGTATACATATTGTAGTGTCTCACACAAAAGAAGCCACGGAGGCTTCTCTGCAAGGTTACTGAAGCTTGAACACAAACTACTATCGGCTGTAGACCACGTCAACACCATAGTACTTAATACATGACACTTGTAATATGCCTATATAAACTGGCACTGTTATTAGTGTTTAATAGTACTTCACAGCGTGTTGTAAGATGTTGTAATGCAGGGAGGTGGGTAGGTGCTCGGGTCTGCCGTAGCCTCTGCGTCAACGTAACGCAGAAGTATAAACCGCCTCGTCAGGACTTGTATTTTCCAGACCCGGCAGAAAAAGGTGATTTTTTTTCCTCCATGATCTTTAGACTCACGCTCACAGTTGGAAAAATTATGCGTTCAGTTCACAATTCACCAAAATATGAACAACGCTGTCGATTAGAAACGACTGCGCAGTTGGCCTGACAAATCTCCCACTATGTTGCCGCAGCACACACAAAAGTGGAAGAGACTCATCTTTAGAAGTAGGTATCGGCTTCGCCGGCATGAGTGACGGCGGCTTCACTGCGAGCAGATGCACGGTGAAATATTAACCGGCGCTTTAGGGATGGCTCAGCTCCCAGAATACATCAATGTCCAATAATACTGTCTACATTTGGCTGGATGAAATGCTGCCGTGTACTCAGATTGTCTTTTTATCTTGTGCTTGATTGTGCCTTCCTCCTCCGTGCGCGCGCACACACCTGCGAACACACAAGCGACTCCGCTGAGAATGTCAATGTTTCCTCAGGGCGTCGGCGCAGGGAGAGACCTTTTACTCAAGCTGACACGGTAGATCATCAGGACTGACACGTGCGCGCACGGCATGCACGCGCGCAACCACACGCCGCCATCCTTGTATTTATCCCCGTGGGGGTTGAGCTGTCGATAAGTCGAGCTGACAGTCTCCCCCTCACCTTGTCTTTACCCCGCATCCTGTCCTCTTCCTCAACTTCTCTTACCTCCCTGCCCTTTTATTCCCCGTTACTTCTTTCCCCCGCTGCTGCTCCCTGTAGGTCGGGGGAAGTCCCGCGCTGCCAGTAACGGGGCTTAAGCATTTAAAGCATGAGAAAGCTGGACATTAGTAGTGGGATGTTACAGTAATTGTGGTCTCTTCAAGTCGATTCAAGCATGACTCTGGAAAAGGTCTTTGTTCGGGGTACAATATCAGCAAAGTCGATGTGTAATATATTTCAATATCATCAAGTAACAGGTGTGCAGCAAGCTTTCTTCTCATAAAATACTAAATTTGACATATTTGGTGTGAGTTTCCCCCAATTTTCAGTTTATTCTGATGATTATAGCAGCATGGATGAAAGGATAGATTCTTTCTAGCTGAGTAACTCCAACAATGTTTTACACACGTTGGAGACGATTAAGCATTTCATCACCTCCTCAACTCTTCACTGCACTTTGGGGGCAAAGAAATCAAAAGACAACGCAAAGAAAACGGGTCGATTTCGGTAAAGCAATGTGGAAAAAGGAAGGTGTGAATTATCACGCACTGGATTTCTATAAATTCTTACTGTGTCTTTGAGCGTTTTATTTGCGCGAACTCCAGAAATAACCATTGATTATGTGTTAGCGAGGAGCCTAAAATGTGTTTTTTGAAAACATTCACTTCATCTAAAGCCGAGATCTGATTCCTTAGACGTTATCCCCTCCACAGTACCTCTTTAAAAAAGGGAAATGAGGAATCAATGACACAGATGATTGCTGTGGCAGAGTGGCTGTGATACAAATGCGCTTGCTACTCAGCAGCCATCTTGGTAATACGCCCAGACAGTTACATTGGGACCCCTTCCAAATCTACAGTTTTGATTGTCAGTGGGACATTAAAACTGAATACAATGTGTGTTAACTCTCCAGTAATGGTTTAAAAAGTGGGGCCTTTGGGTCCTATGGGTTGAGGGGAGGGGCCTCTGTGGATCATCCCACAGATAATTGATCAGTTTGGGATCTAGTGAATTTGGAGGCCAGGTCAACACCTTGTGCTGTATTTCATGTTTTTTTGAGTTGTTCCTAAAGTGTTTTTGTGTGTGTGCCATCAAGGAGTGTCATTGCTATGGGGTGGGGGTGCCTGGTCTGATCTAGGTGGGTGCTACAAGTCTAAGTAACATCCACACCAATGAATGCCAGGTCCTAAAGTTCTCCAGCAGGACATTGAATTGTCACAAGATGGTTATTTACTTCTCCTGTCAGTGGTTTTAATGTTGTGGCTGATCGGTGTAGTTCTAATATTCCCAGTTGACCTCTATAATAAAAATGTCTACCCATGTCAGATGTCTTAATATGGAATTAATGAAGTTGGCCCGTGTAGCTCTTGTAATTTTCATGTTCACGCATTAATAATGTCACGAGTCCATTTCCAATATAACAGTCCTGGACTCAATCTCCCCTCCATGCCTGTTAAGTCAGTGCAGTACTGTTCAGTTTGTGTTGCAGCATCAGAAAGGTGGTGATTCAACTGTGTTTTCATTTTGGAGGATGTGGTTTGTGGTGCTTTTAAACTGGATTGAAGTGTTCCTGTCATTCAGCCGAGCCGTGACATGTTTCGGTACAACACAATGCAATTCAGCAGCACAACAAACCGCAGCCTCCAAAATGAAAACACAGCTGAATCAACAGCTCTCACAGTTATTTTGAATAAACGCTGAGTGCCTTAACCTTCGGGAAGCTGAGATTCGGTGCACGACTGTTCTATTAGAATGCATTCAGTCCCTGGCTGTGGCAAGTGAGTGTGTTAAGTGTACATATTGGGCTTGAACGCTCTTACAGTACACTCATAGAAACCGGGGTTCTCGGTTGTCTCACATTTTGTACTCACATCTTCTTCTCTGTCCCTCGACCAGTAATGGAACCGCCGGAGCGGAAATGCAGTGGCCATTTTATAAGAGGCCCAGTGAGGTGATAAATGACGGCGGGCAAAGAGGGGTGATAAATTGAGAGTATCGCTCACTCCCTTTAAGAATTAGCGTGCGTTGATGTGAATTTCACCGCAAAGATTTTAATAGATTTATTTTTCTCTCCTCCTATGCTTATCCTCAGTCCCATTTCGTTAAAACCCCTGCGTGGTATTTCATATCACCCTTTCACAACGACGTGTCAGGAGAGAGGTTTTATTGATATTTAATCTATTTTAAAGACAAGAGTATTTAATTTACTGCCGCGGTAGGGTTGCGTTGTAAAACTAGTCTTCAATATTTGTCCTTCCACTCACGGTGGTGGATATATATGTGGACGTGGTGTGTGCGCTCGCATGTGCCTGCGCGTGGTTTATGGAGCTACTACGCCGGGATGTGCTGTGTTGAGAGTCTGACTGCATCGTTGCTTCATTTCAGTGCCTCTGATTTCTGTACTCTGAAGGATGACATGGGGATGGGCCAAGAGCAGATGAGAGAATCGAGAGAGAGAGAGAGAGAGCAGAAGAAGATGTAGACAGAGAAGAAGAAGCAAAGAGAGAGAGAGAGAGAGATGGCACTCTCTTCAAAGCCCCCTCCCCTTCCTTAGCTGTCGAGGGAAAGTCAGAGTTGTATAATCAAGTCAGCCATCCTCTTTTCCTTTTAAATCAAGTCCCATCACTATCTGACATGGAAAAAAAAAAAAAAAAGGTTTGTAGTTTTTCCATTATATTTCTATATTTTCTGTTTGAGTTCTTCACAGACAGTGAGTCTGACGTTGATCGGCATCATTACCGGTATCTGATTTCATCTGATGCCGTCATCAGAAATATAGATCGATACGGTTCCTATGCAGAACCTTCCTAAAGCAGCATTGTATTGAACCTGTGGTGCCTTCAGATGGGGTAGTGTTGAAGGAAGGAAGGTGTTCATATTCATGAGGAGAATTCATGTGAACAGCAGCCAAACTGGTTTTTGTACTGTATCATATCATACTGTATCGTATCGTATCGTATCATATTGTATCTTATCATATCATTACGATCAAAGAAATGCCAACATCACAGGCTTATCGTATCGCTTATTGGTCCACATTGTAGGACACCATCTCATTTCATATCGTATTATACTGTATCGTATTGTATCGTATCATACTGTATCGTATCGTATCGTACTGTATCGTATCGTATCATACTGTATCGTATCGTATCGTATCATTACGATCAAAGAAATGCTAACATCACAGGCTTATCGTATCTCTTATTGGTCCACACTGTAGGACACCATCTCATTTCGTATCGTATTATACTGTTTCGTATCGTATCATATCATACTGTATCGGATCGTATCGTATCGTATCATATCGTATCATTACGATCAAAGAAATGCTAACATCACAGGCTTATCGTATCTCTTATTGGTCCACATTGTAGGACACCATCTCATTTCGTATCGTATTATACTGTTTCGTATCGTATCATATCATACTGTATCGGATCGTATCGTATCGTATCATATCGTATCATTACGATCAAAGAAATGCCAACATCACAGACTTATCGTATCTCTTATTGGTCCACATTGTAGGACACCATCTCATTTCGTATCGTATTATACTGTATCGTATCGTATCATATCATACTGTATCGGATCGTATCGGATCGTATCGTATCGTATCATTACGATCAAAGAAATGCCAACATCAAGGGCTTATCGTATCGCTTAGTGATCCACATTGTAGGACACCATCTCATATCGTATCGTGTACTCCACCGGAGTAGCCACGAGATTGCACGTAGAAAGTTCAGAGGTCAGAAGTTGTGAGGCGTTTGCCAGTGTTTTCAGAAATCGCCAGAGGCAGTGGAAGTTTAATTTTTCAGTGGATGGTCAGTTAATTTATCGTTATTTAGTTGTGTAATATGCTCGATGAAATTGTTGAGAATCCCAGGAGCCTTTACTTTACTTTACTTTTCCTTATGTTGCACTTCCTGCGTTGCATCACCTGCTTGCTAGCATGCTAAATCACTAGCCTCCTTTGCTTCTAGACGCCTACAATTCCCTAGACAATGTTCCATTAACATTTGAAAGCAGCAGTAGATTCATACATTTATATATCTGTTACCGTATCCCTCCTTGGACATCTTTCCCAGTCATTACAAGTAAAATAACTAATTATCCATTCCATATGACTTAATGCAGCTGAAGCAGCGAGATGAATAGAGCATGCCTAGTTTGCCTCTGGCACCAGTAGATATTTCATCAGAGCACATTTATCCATTTAACGTAGATTTAGCATTCAATACTGAGGCCATAATGTAGGGTGTAGTTTTTACGGGAAAGACAGAAATAAGGGTGCAGGCTCGGGTGTTGCGTGGCCAAACGGGATCGTTCATGAAATATTTATCTTCACTTAAATGGTCTGAATGTTTTTCGTATTCATGGCGAGGGTTTTCATGTGAACTACTACCACTAGCTACCAACTCCCACTAGGCTAGCTACGAGATTACACGTATAAATTTGCTGAAATTTCAGAGGCCACAAGTTGTGACGTGTTCACCAATGTTTCCAGAAGCCGGCAGAGGCAGTGGAAGTTTCATTTTTCAGTGGATGGTCAGTTAATTTATCGTTATTTAGTTGTGTAATATGCTCGAGGAGATTGTTGAGAATCCCAGGAGCCTTTACTTTTCCTTATGTTGCACTTCCTGCGTTGCATCACCTGCTTGCTAGCATGCTAAATCGCTAGCCTCCTTTGCTTCTAGATGCCTTCAATTCCCTAGACAATGATGCACAGCTCGTCTTCCATTGACATTTGAAGGCAGCAGTAGATTCATACATTAATATATCTGTTACCGTATCCCTCCTTGGACATCTTTCCCAGTCATTACAAGTAAAATGACTAATTATCCATTCCATACGACTTAATCTAGCTAAAGCAGAGTGAGCTTAGTTTGCCTCTGGCACCAGTAGATATTTCATCAGAACACATTTATCCATTTAACGTAGCTTTAGGGGCCAACGTTCAATACCGAGGTCAAAGATGTAGGGTGTAGTTCTTACGGGAAAGACAGAAATAAAGGTGCAGGCTCGGGGTGTTGCGTGGCCGAACGGGATCTTTGGTGAAATGTTCACTTAAATGTACGCGAGTCTGTTGACATTTTTAATGCCAGTTGCATTTTCTGCTACGGGGATGGCGGTGTGCAGTTTTATTGAAGGAGGTTCGATGTTACATCAGTTCACGGACACGCGTGTGAGACCAAAGTGTGCAGCTAAAGTACATTTTCAGGACTTCGCCGTCTCATATAGATCAAGAATTCCATTTGCTTTATGTGTTTAAAATGAAAACCTTGCTACTATTTTCTCTTGTCCTGAAGTCTGTTTCACCTCTATTACGACTGAGATTTTTATTTTATTATTTTTATTATTTTATCTTTTTGCTTTTACTCCTAACACGGTGCGGCTGAGGTGGGCCGGGGATCGATTGAAGCTCGGCATTTGAGCATAACAAAGTCGACGAGTGTCCTTGAGAGCAAAGCAGAGAGCATATTAATAAACCCCAATGATGACAGCCCACTTCTCTCTGAATGCGGCCGCTCTGAATGTGCGTCTCTGTAAAAATTGATAATGAATGCGTCTCGACAAATTTGTCATCCGGCCCTCATCAGAGAATCATGAAGATTTTCATACGTGTTAGGGGGAGGCTGAGGATGAAGATGCTGCTGGAACATTCCTCTTGTCTCTGTGAATCATCTTGTAGCCAAGTATCCGGCCCTGCGTTCTCTCCCCTCTCTCTCCCTCTCTCTCTATCTCTCCCTCTGACTACAGATGTATCTATCTTGTGTTTTCTT
The DNA here is from genome assembly GCF_963514085.1 of Chelon labrosus. Lineage (NCBI taxonomy): Eukaryota > Metazoa > Chordata > Actinopteri > Mugiliformes > Mugilidae > Chelon > Chelon labrosus. The sequence continues at coordinate 21,441,825 of NC_140337.1, forward strand.
GCCTGACCGGATAGAAGAAAGCCCAAGCCTCTTCCTCACTCCCCTGTCTCCATCCCTGTGCTTGGCACGTCCTGTATTATTCATGGCCAGGCTTTTTCTTTGTAAATAGAGTAGCTCCGGCCGCCCAGTCAGCCGGCGTGCATTGGAGGCACCGTAGGCAGGCCTGACAAAACATTCCTACTGTAAGAGCTTTTAAAATCGAAGGTGGAGGGGGTTGGGGAGGAGGGAGGGAGGGGAGTGAGCAGTGAAACAAAACACTGTATCTACATAAAGTCTGCGGCACACATACACGCACTCACCACATGGTGCCTTAGCTAACACTGCTAGCTAAACAAACGGGACCTGAAAGCTAATTTTGGCCCCCACTCCACTCGACCAGAAGCTGGAAAATGTGCCTACAGCGGTGGCGCTCTTGAATAATGCATTTGCACATTGTGTTTTTTTGATTTGTATGCTGCTTTATTTTCCTGATTCAGTCCAGTCACTCTGGATTAGAGCTTCATTCATTCATTCATGTCTTGTAACTGCTTGTCTGGGCTATCCCAGCTGTCACTGGCCGAGAGGCGGGGTATAAACCCTGGGCATGGAAAAACTACAATTTAATGATAACCGGATCTCGTATTTAATTCAGTAACTAACCTCCTGTAAAGGGATGGATAGTGTCCTTTTTGTGGCGATGAACCCGGCGAAGGTTTTTTACAGCATCAGTGGTCCCAAGACCTCTCTGTCCATTCACAAAAAGAACATCGCTCTCCTCACCCCTCATATTACACGAATGAGCGGGCTGGAAAGTTTTAACCGTCCACCCATCTGGCGTGGAGGGGAATTTAAAATCAGATTAGCCTGAGGACTGCTTCAGTTTCACCTAAAGGCTGTAGAGGACACGGGAAAAGTTTGAAAAGCCTCACTCGTTCTCTCTTCTATCGTCTCCAAGTGCACACAGCCAGGCTTATGGTTCCTGTAGTTAGCTATGGCTGTAGTTAAATAATTCCTGTAGTCTCCTCTTTCTGCCAATAAGTTTTTCTTTGTCTCACTCTTGTTTTTCCAACATTATTCTATATCTGTTTTCAGTTTAGTGTCCGTCCTTGTAAATTACTTTTAATTAATTAAGCCACTAAGTTATTAAGCTGTGATTATCCTCCTCTGCGGCACTTTAGTGGACCAGACGCTATAGTAAGATTTTGGGCAAAAAGCAGCTGAGTATAAAGTCTTTAAGTTAGATTAGATTGAGAAATGCGTTTCCTCCTTTTCCATCACATCATTTGGTAACGGCTGGTAAATATCCAACCTCCCGCTCTCGGCCCGCTTGCTCGAGCGTCGTAAAAGTTTTATTTTTCTGTTTATTCTTTATGGAAAATCATAAAATACTGCTGTTGTTCAATAAGAAATATCTCCGCGCTTCCCTCCCAATGATTTTCTGTTTTATTGTGAGCTTGATTTTTCCAATAGACGGCTTAGGGACTGCTAAATTGGCCTATCTTCGCCACTTGCCAGAGATGGAGCATGCATGAGTAGTCTGCATGCAGGCATTAAGTGCGTTTCGATCTAAAAGCCCATCAGTGCGATTCTCCCCAGTGTGCAAATGTGCGCACAAGCTCACGTCCATTTGCACACACACAGAGACACGTACACACAGCCTAATAAATATTGCCTCCCTTTTTTTTTTTTTTGTCATTCCACTCCCTGGAGAGAGGCCTGTATCGACAGGCTGCAGCTTTACCTGATCAATAGTCTCTTTCTGTCTCCGTCTCTCTCCCCCTGCTGCACATCTCACACGTATCTCAGCTCCCTGCTCTCCCTCTGAATTACTTCTGATAGAAGCCAGAAACCACAAAAGCTCTGATCAGTCTCATTTGGTTTTATTTTCAATCAATTGCTCAGGACCCCCCCCACGATGGAAGCCGGCGGGAAGGCATGCAAAGCGTGAGGGCTTCTGAGCGTGATTGCATATCGCAGAAATCTTCAGTAGCAAGGTGTGCAATGCTTCACCCCTGATTTGCACAACCGGGCGCCGTCAGCGTTGCTGTAATGTGTTGTAGGGGGCAGGCCGAAGGGTCACATGAAACCATTTAAGCCAGGTTAGGCTGACTAACGTGGCTGCGCTCTGCATGCCCGCCTCACCTTAGCGACGCTGACACACTTCCATGCTCACGTAATACATGCTGGAACATTTGGTGGCTCAGCTGGCTTCATGCATATTCAAAATCAATGTGTTTGTCTTATCCCGTGATTCATATTGCTCCCGGTATTGAAATGCCTTCGCGGAATCCATGACAACAGCTGACATGACTCATGTTCACAGTCATCCGTAATTGTGATTTAATTACTAGTTGCTACTTCCTAATGAGAGAAAGAACAGATAGCTGATGTTTCATTTGTTCCGAAACATCGGCTTAAAAAGTTCCACGGCCATAAACGTTCCTCTAGCCTTTGCTCATTTCTGCATCCAAACCAATAAAATAAAACGTGCGCTGTTTTGCTTCGTGAATCCCAAATTGCACTGGCTTCTCTTGTGTTAAACGACAAGTGCAGCGCAGAACGGATCAATTCGGCGATAAATTCATAATGAAACGAGGATGCATTCATCACGTCGGAGGTGGACGCGAGTAACAAGCCGATACCGGGAGTTTAATTAAAGGCCAGCATCGGCAAAGCGATTCCGTGGCCTGATTTCGAGCGTACACCGCGAAGAAAGAAAGAGGTGGAGAGGAGGCAGGCATGCCGAGGAAGATGTGTGACCCCGCGGGTCCCCCTGAGGCCCCAGCCGGAGCTTAGTAAACACATAACAGCAGCGTACAGCGGAGAGCGGAGATTATTGCTCTCTGATCATTTTAAGAGCTAACAGCAGAAAGCGCTGCAATTTGAAGTCGCAGCACACTGGGAGTTGTCTTTTAAACTTGTTGGCTAGATTTTAAGGTTTCACAGAATTATCTTGGAAATAAAGATTAACAGGCTGGTGATGAGAGCTGCCTTTGCATTTGTGAATTAAGGAGAGTCATGCAAAAGAATAAACAGAAAGAGAGGAAAGAAGCAATGATTCTATGTATAGTTTCGGTGTCTCTCACTCCGCCCACACTCATTATTGGTGGCATTTGGTGCTGTCAAGGACTGGGAAAAAAAAAGAGGAAAAAAAATCTACTTTTGATGCCTGGCGTAGCTCCAGTAATAAAATATTGAAGTGACTTTCAGCTCACAGTACGGTCACCGCTCTTCATATATTCTCCTTTAAGATAAAAAGCTGCCCCCCACCACCCCACCACCCCACCACGACTGTTATACCTCACCTCACCCCTTCTCATTAACGACTCTCCATTTGTCTTCCTCGTTCTATCTGTATCTCGCTCGCCTCATAGCGCTTCTTGCCCGCGCTAGCATATTTTTTGCTGGTGCTGGTGTGAGAATGACAACATAAGACGCAACGGCAATGCGGTCTGTAATCAAATGGATGGTCTCAAGAATTGTTTTTTAGTAATTTAGCGTTTTAATTTGGCCCAAGTCCCATCCACTAACATGGAGCAGATGGAGCTTATGACCTATACTGCAGCCAGTCATTAGCTCTACTTGCTTTGGCTTCAGTCAGACAGTCTGGATCTAGTCTGGATCCAGACATTATAGGTGTGAACACAACGCTGAGCCTCGACATTCGAGTGAGAATGTCGTTACTCTATGTGTGTCTACCAATCAGCCAGTCTTCTCTTCCCCTCTTTTCCGAATCTCTCTGCCTCGGCGTCGCCCTCTCCCTGCGACACTCTTCCTCCTCCTCCTCCTCCTCCTCCTCCTCCAGTGTGCCAGTGATTCATCGCAGCAGTGAAACTGTGAACACAGGGAGACAAGAGCAGCGGGTAGCATGTGGTAACTACAGCTGGCACTTCCTTTAAAGAATAATAATAAAATAAAAAAAGTAGACAGAAGCGGTAAGAAGGGGATGGCGGGAGAGAGAGGGCTATTTCATTTTCTTGTATTGTAGAGTTCGTGTGACCTGTCAAGTGGGAGAGCAAAGAAATGTCCTGACAAGGTGGATTTCTGGCTCCAGTTGTACTTCTTTTTCTTTGTCAGACCTGTTGCAGATTCTTGACGACAGTACAAATGGTGATATTGAAGATGTTATAAAATCAAACAGGATCGTGCTGTGCTGCCTACTACGTACTGGAAGGGATTTTTATTCTGCTATTGCAAAATAAAGTGACTCATATGCAAATGTACTATTTCTAAACTACCTATTGTACTCCTTTTTTTCTATAAAATGACTGCACTATTGCCACAGTATTGATGTTCAGTTCTGCTGTGCTCTATTAGTTGACTTTGTTGCTGTGGTTGTTAAGTGTGTAGTTTGTCCTAGATGTCAGTGAATGCACCATGCGAGAGATGGAAGTTCTGGTTAAATGAGGATAACACTAATCATTTAACTATCAGCCAACCACACAGAGCCACAGAGGTACACTGTACACCAAGTTGTGCCATCCAGTTAATAAAAGATATACAATCAAGAGGAACTTTCTTTATCTTTTTTGCAAAGGAATATGCAGATAAGGTTTTAGATTTCTGCGTCACGTCTCCACCGTTAAAAAAAGCTTGGTGCAAACTCAAGATGTTGTGAAATTACAGTTTTTATTTCTGATGGCACGCAGCCACTATCTCCCTCTCCCCGCAGCATTCAGAGGCAATGAAATGTGACAACTTTGCATACGGCTGTCGTTCGAAGAAGCATAACAGCGAGTTATGGCCTACCTTCATAACGCAGCTGACTTCCCGTCATGTGTCCCTTTTTCGTGCATCCTCGCTCACAGTCGCTTTGGCCCAGAGGCGTCATTTTTCCAGTCGTCTGTACATCTGTCAGTCCCAATCAGGGAATTTGGTATAAATGTTGACTTTGAGTCGGGGATGATGTGATTAGACAGGAGTCCAGCCTCTTCACTGGATGAGAACCAGGACTGGAGGCTTCTTGTTCGTCTTGTAGTCCAAGCTCATTGGTTTTGTTGATCCTTAGCTTCGGGTGGTTGTTGTGACGGAGCTCTGTAAAAATAGCGACGATATCATGTTTCTCAGTGGAAATTATTCTCTAGAATCATATATGTCAATATAGTGGTGACATTCCATTAATTTTAATATACCTTTTTTTGCCTTTCTTCATAGTCTTCCATACAAACTGTATATGATATGAGTCTCGACAGACATTCGGCAATTCTACTTTGCCTGAACAATCATAAAACTGTAAGAATTTAATATAGATTTAATATAAAAACTATAAAAATCCGTTGCAGTAGAACCCTGTTGTTGTCCTCTAAGTAGATATCGAAGAGCATTTAGCGCTTCAGATGAGTGGAAGCGAGCGAAAGCAGACTGGCAGGGAGACAAATAGGGAAGGTGAAAAAGTGAGAGGTACTATAGATGAAATCTATACTGTTGGAGGAGGAGGAGGAGGAGATTGTTTCCTCATTTTCTGGTCTCCTGAGAATGAACCAGCAGTGCGGCAGCAGAAAGGAGCATGAAACAGCGGAACACACACACACACTAAGTTCCATCTTGTTCAGATTGGTACTAGATAACAAGCAGAAAGCTTTAAAAGCTTTTCTTTTGATTCACCCGCCTTGCTCGCATTCCCCATCTCTTATTTTGCTATACCTCCCTCCTTTATCTTTACATTAACCTTACTCCTTTACTTCTTTTGACTTTTCCTCCTTACTTTTTGCTGTCTCTCCTGTGACCTCTATCCTTCCTTCACGCACCTTTTATTATTTATTTCCGCCTTTTAGCTCCTCGTCTCAATACTTTCCGTCCCTTCATCTGCTACCTCCATGAGGCTGATTCCTTACATATGTCTTTTTCTTTCCTCCACTTTTTCCATTGTTTCCTCCTTATTATCCTTCCCATCCCTACGTACGTAGCCTAAGCCTGTGCGAGCCATTTATGCTTGTGTGCTCGCTAGTCTGGTTCGCTCTGTTAAAACGCCGCCCAAACACTAGTCGGCGCTGTGTCTTTTTTGCCATTCCAGTTAATTTCTGTTTCTACTTCCTGCTTCGTTTTCAACAATGGCGACTTTCGCAGAAATTTCACTGAAGATGAGTCCTACAAATGTTTGTGTCTCTGAACCACCTCCGTTAACCTTTCCTTGATGTTTTCCGTCTTTATTGATCCAAAACAATCGATTCGAAAATTGCACGTAGTTGCATTTCTGGGGAGGTGCACGTCGGGCTACGGAGCTAACGTCAAATTGACGCAGAGGTATAAACCGCGCATTATACCACCAATAGCATAGCTGCAACCACTCTGCCAGAGCTCACTCCTTAAGTCTTTTCTTTTTAACAATACAGCTGGGACTTCTGGGGACCACAAAGCCGTGTCTTATTGTCTCGAAGAAAAAGGGAAAACACAAAGTTCCGTCATTCTCAGGGGGTCAAAAAAGACGCTGGGGTGTGAGAGAGGCCTATGAATAGGACATTGTTGTGTCACTGAGTGGTTGAGTATTGCTTGTCAGACCGTACGTCTGTGTGTGTCGAGGGAAGTTGAGAGTCAGTGTGGGAAAAGATAAGAAAAGAGAGCAGGTGATTTGGGTTTAAGATGCAGTCAGAATCCCCCCGCTCCAAGAAATCACTCAGTCTTTGAACCCTGTCTTTACTCAAGTTTCATGCATAAAGTAGCTTTGTGTGTATGTGTGTGTGTGTGCGCGCCACAGGGAATTTCAGCCAGAACAAGGAAGAAAGGAGTGAGGAGAGAAAGATAAGTTACTCTCATCAGATACGGGGCAAGCGAAGACGGCGAGGTGCTCTGCTCTAACGTTAATGAGACCCCACTCCTAGCTGAGCTCAACTAAAATCCACTCTGTCTTCGTCTTCATATCAATTCTGCTTACCTTCCTTAAATCTGGTAATCACTTATCTAACATCGCCACGGATTCTGTCTGTACTTTTATTCCCGGAAGGTGGTTACAGTAGAAAACCCAAAGTAGTTTAAGTTTTGAGGTTATTTAATTGATTTCTAAAAGATTTAATTCAAATAAAACATTCATGTAGCCACAGGGGAACAATATATCAACTTCTAATGGCTGCTTTGGCTGGATTTGCTTCAAACATACTAACTAACTGGGTTTGTTTCTTGGTTTAAAGCCCTTTTATTTCTTTTTACTTTCTGGAAATGGAAATTAGGAGTTGATCAGAGATGCGTGCTCTTAATTAGGAAGGAATAAGCAAATTAGTAGTGGCGAATTTAAAAAAATATTACGCTGATTCGTCTTGTGAATGCCCGTTCTTCGCTAATAGCCGGACAGGTTCCGACCCCAGGTCACGTCACACTTAATGAAGTTCACCTTTTAACCCTACCTGTATCACCGACCGTCTGACACACTGCAAACGCTCTGCCTGTGCCGCCAACCGGTTCGGTCTCCCTTTTTGTATCGCATTTCCGTGCAGACTTTATTTATGCATGCATGCCAATCAGCCGTAGAGGCGATTAAGCTGCAGCAGGGTGCCCGGCAAACAAGTAGTAAATTATTAATAATAGGTCTAAATTAAACTTTTAGCCATTGGCTGAGAGGCAGAGGTCTGAATGTGTGTTTGCGTGCGCTGACTCACTTTGGTGCATTCAGTCACTGTGGGGATAATTATTTAAAAGGAAAGAAATTGGAGAAACAAAGAGAAAATGGCTATAGAAACAGAGAGGGATGAGGGCGCGGGGAAGGAAATTGGGATGTAGACAGCATGTGGCGAGGATGAATTGCATAATTAAAAAAAAGTAGCCGGCGCATATTGATTGCGCAGATCCCGAGAAAGGATTGTGGAGGAATGTCCTGGGAGCGCGGCTGTCCCCAGGCCGGAGTGAGAGATAGCGAGGGCAGGGGGCAGGTATAATGAGCTTCTGCAAAATGGAAACCGCTGCTCTTTTAAATCACAGCTATCTGTTTCGTTCTGACGGAGACGTGCCGGAGCATAAAGCGCGCACGCACATGAGCACGCATTAACCCGCAGGAATGCAAATGTGGGCGCCGGCATGCAGCCACACAAGATGCTGCGGGGTACGCATTCTTGCTGATGTGATCGGGATTCTCATCCTGCAGGAGACGCAGGAGCCTCGCACGCACGCACCACCGTATGCACGCAAACAGAGGGACTTAATATGTTGAGCCTGCTTACCTTAAAATATGCTGGCATGCTCTCCCTTTATTTATCGCCACTTCAGTTTCTGGTATAACAGGCTATAGCGGGGGCCAAAAAATATTGCGCGTGCCCCCAGGGAGAGAAAATAGAAGTAGAGAGAAGGAGAGAGAGAGAGAGAGACGGCGGCCTCCTGTTCGGCTGAGTCAATTTGGTTTCCGGTCCCCTCTCGGTGTGTTTGAAGTGTGTTTGTTGACCCGTAGACCTGCAGCACTAACACGCGCGTATGAGTTTTGATTTTCCATGTCGGCAAATAGTAAGCAAGTGGGTAAAGCATAGAGGATGCAGAGATGTCGAGAGGAAGTTGAGTTTTGTGAGTTTTGTGAGTTTTTTTTTGTCCAACTGCTATAAGAAATACTCAGTCACTTTAAAACCAGCTGAGTAAAGATTCAGCTGAGCTTGCTCCGTAGATTACAGTTGTTATGTTTAAAAAAGAAGCTGCTGAGCATTAAAGACATGGTCAGGAGAAATGGGCCAAAACAGCTGTGGTGTTAGAGGAAGGTGTTGTTCAGGTATTAATGCATATGGAAGACCAAAGGTAAGGTTTCACTGTGTTTGCCAACATATTCATCTGATAGATCTCATATACCAGTTGCACTGTTGATTATCTCTTTGAAATGTATCGTATATCAAATCTGGCTTCCGATTCAAACCAATCTTCACTTGAAAGAATCAACTGGGAGTCATTCTCATTGGAAATCAGTCCTGTCATACTGGGATCGCATGATTAGTCCTGCAAGATCGTGCAACGATCACCCCATATGTGAGGGAGATCCCAAAACATGACAAAGGCTAGAACTCTAAGAAGACCGTCAGACTTGAAGGCTTATGTGTGGCCGCATTTTGGATTTAAAAAGTAAGAGTTGGACAAAACCAAAGACCAGGGGTCGCGTTAACCGAATATTTTCCGTCATTGACCGTTTTTTTAAAAAATAAATCCGTGAGGGAAAAATCTGAAGGCCATCTGTCATCTTGACAGATTGCAATTCACACCCCTGACCACTTGGTGGCGAGTGACGTTATTAATTGTCTCTAATCGCAGTTTTCATTCCAAACATCGCAGAACTTTTTTCAGTGCACGATTTCCTGGTACAGCGATTACACTGATGCACACGTCAGAGCTCGGCTAACCATAGACATATATACAATATACATATGTATATATGTCTAGGTCTATAGCTATGCGGCTAACGGCTACCAAAATGGAATTTGTATACCATGAAGCACTTCAACCATCAACCCTACGGTACCGTCTAAGAGCTATTAGTGCTTGCAGTCCCTGTCCGAGTACGGACAAGATGTGTCGGCAGCCCAAACTTTTATTTATTTTTATTTTTTTACCATTGAAAGTCAGTACTGTTCTGAATACTGAAACATTTCTAAATAAATCAAATCGAAACCTTGTGAATCGGAAACGGAACAATTCAGGAAATCTGTACCAAAACACAGCCCTAATTGAATCCACAGTTAACACACGATGCACAGCAAACTATTTTAAGTTTAAAGCAAGTTGCTTTTGACCTTTCTCATAGCTAAGACTGAAACAGGCATTGAAGTTCAATTCCAAATCTGCATTTTAATGGGTCTTAAATTCACCTCAATACCTAGACAGGCTCCCTACAATACAAAGTACAACAACGGTGATAATCTGGAGTTTATTTATTTATTTATTAATTAATCATGTTGTTATTCATTAGTTGAATTATAATTTAGTTTAATTTCAGCGTTAGCAGCAGCTAAGATATTCTTAAACGGGATTTACAGACACAAAATGAAAATACAGACTCAGGCATTATTCATGCGCTTCTATTCACCCCTGCTGTGCAGAATGAGATCACATCAAACTGTCACGGGCTCCAGCTTTTTATTTTGTGATTCAGCTTTGTCAGAGGACGCACCGACTTCAGAGTCAGCAAGATGACAACAAGTTGCATTTTACATCTTAAACCCATACGTTTACGTCGGTCAACTTTGCCTGGCTGGTCTCCCGGAGGTACGTCGTCGGCAGCGGGAAATGTCGGGTGACACCAGACACTTCAAAAGGAAAGCGTGCGCGGGAGAAAATGCCCCCGAATGCTGAGCGAGCGCAAAAATCATGTGCACACGTTGGACACACGCTCGCTTAGACACACATGTTTGGACACGTGTCGCTCAAACACACACTCTGTCAAACACACTTGCACGCTCCTTCACTCCTGTGTCCTCTGACTCAGTGTTTCGGGCTCGTCTTTGTTGAATTTATCAGCATAATCCTTCTGTCTTTGCTTGTTCAATAGAGGAATGGAAAAACTAAGCCAGAAAAGGGGGGGAGGGAGGGGTGGCAGTGGGAGGGAAACACGAAAGTAGTGGGAAAAAGACAGGACATTAAAATGCATGGGTACCCTTGCCGGTTCTGATAAAGCTCACAATACACCGGCATCAAAACTCATCAAACAGTCATCAGGCGGTATGTAGCACTGCATCCAAACGCCCATGGAACCTACATGTGCATACAAAAATTGTGTGTGTGGGCCTGACCTTCCTGCTGTTCCATGTCCTTGTGTTCAGTGCTGTCACCTTTTGACCGTTGACTAATTGCGTAAAGCACTGACACTGGTCGCAGACCTGACCTGTACCCTGTGATGCAGAATCCCCCAAGGTCAATGCGTAACATTGACCCGCCCCTTCTCTATGATCGCCCCTCTTATCACGTTGCGATTTCATACCCCCCCCACGTATTCCCCGTCCTGCAGCCTGCTGTCTACTGGAATCCTCAAGGGACATGACAGCGGTGTCATATCTCCTCAACACTGATACACACACACACACAAAAATAACTGTTAACAGATCAAGTGTGGACACCCTCCACTGCTTCTTGATGAACTTTGCCCGCAGGGATGTACAGGATGTGTGTGAAAACGAGGGCGAAGGGAGGGGGTTTAGCGGTGAATGGAGAGAAAAAAAAAAAGAAAGGAAATAGGCTGTCAATACACGCCCTGGGCTGAGAAAATGTCAAAGACAGACATGGCAGATGGATTGAGAGACACTGGGTGCTCTCTTTCCGGTATAACGCTCTGATCGATGAAGAACTGCCCCAGGTCAACGCTGCCTCAAAGTCACAGTGCTCCATTTTGTTGTTTTTTGTTTTTTTGAAAAATGCAACCTGCAGTGGCAACCGACCTTTGCAAAAGAAGCAGTTGTGTGCAAACTGGGAATGTGAGCTACAATTTTCGGCAGGTGTTAAGATTATTTGATGCTCTGATATCTCAAGATGTCATTAATCAAGAAAAAAAATTGCTCCTGAGAAATCTTTGAAATGTTGTTGCTTCTCAGAAGTTATTCGGCGAGAACCGAGAAGTTTGTTCTTGCTCCTAGGGCTGCAAGAACAAAATGACATAATTTGTTCTCGCAGCTTGTTCTCGACACATCAACCGGACAGAACTTTTTTCTTATGTGGTGTCCGGCAACTGTTCTGTGATTGGTCCGAAATTAGAAATGGGCGTGGCTTATGCGGATATGCGGAAATGCTAGCGGCCAGTCTGTGACCTCTGTGAAGTCATGAAGCTGCATGCATACTGTGTGTGGGGGCATGGTGAATAAACAAAACGACTGGCCCGACATCCAAAAATAATAAGAAAAGTCGTCTCGTCGTCCACCTCCCACAATGCTTAGCGCGCGTGACGCGTATGCTGCAGTGGGAGGTCCTTATGAGGACTTCCGGCAGTTCAGTACTTGACCTTCTCGTGAAGTATAACTGACCTGGACAGAACGGACTGTTCTTGTTCTTGCTCACCTTCAGAACAAGAACAAATTTCTCTCTTCTTGCAGAGTATCTAACAGGGTTAAGATGGGCATGCACCCCTTAAGCCCCACCCACATGCAAACAGTCATCAGGCAGTATGTAGCACTGCATCCAAACGTTCACCTTCAGAACAAGAACAAATTTCTCTCTTCTCGCAGAGTATCTAACAAGGTTAAGATGGGCGTGCAGCCCTTAAGCCCCGCCCACATGCAAAGCAGTTTTTGGTAGTGTTTGTTCAGAGCTAGCGCCTCATGCTATCACTTTCTCTCTGTTTGGAAAGGATAAGGCATCAATGCTAGCCTTCACCTGATGCTCCAAGACTAATATCAGCATGGTGAATTTGGTGGTAGGAACCAAAGCTGTGGATGATGTTTCCATGCAGTAAACGCTTGTTGAACTAGAGTATGTCAGTCAGCTATGTCACTGGTTCCCGCTGATCATGGCCTCGAAGGTAAGATTAGTTTACGTCTCCACAGGTTTTTGCGCCTGCCATCTCTACAACTCACTTTCATTCACATTCCACGGCCTCTCGTTGCGGTCTCAGACAAAGTTCAGAGGGCCTTGCTCGGATACTGACATTTTAACTTGGTAAATAAGACTAATAATTAGCCAGCTATCTGCAACAGGTTTCTACCCTTTCACGGTGGCGCCCGTGCAGCCGTAAAGCCGGGGCCAAGTTCATCTGAGCACAAATACCAGAGCAAGAGGCAGGGGAAATAAGCGTGTTGAAATGTCTCGGCGCGCTCTGCCTTTTTTCCTCTTCTATGATTGATGGTGGACATTGTTCAGTGGCTTTTAGTCACAGGCTTGTAATTGCTTTTTGATATTGTTACAAATGAGAAATTACTCTGTCCCATTACCAGAGCAGGAGATAAACAATAGAGGGGCTTTAGCAGAATAGGACGATAAGACAATGTTTACAAAGGGAGAGCACTAACATTCGCATCCCATTTATTTGAAGGGGGTTACTGTGTACACGGAGAATGAGGCACGATTGAGAGCCTCGAGAGATTAGGATACCTGAGAAATGTCCGTGCTCCATCATTTTACTAAACTGAACTAGCATACAAGAGAGGTAAATAATGCTGTCTCTACTGGTCTGAAGAGTAATTATTTATAAAAGATACATCTTCAGGAGAGGGCAAACTCAATACTACTCAGTCTTGGATATCAGATCCGGTCCTTAATTGATTGGTAGTCATGGCGAATGAGGATGAATGACAGTTTAATCCACATGCGTGCAGCCCATCCAAATCCCCTGTAAACAGCCCGAAGCAGCTAAATTAATGCACCCTGTCTCTTCACATGTCAGACCTTGTGTAAGCAAAGTCCTGGAGCGTCACTCACAGGTCCCTCCTGTCCGCTAACTAGACTCCCAGCACCCTCTCGTCACTGCCAGCCGCCACACCAAACGGGGGGAAGCGTTTCTAATCGGTGGTGTGTCACTTGATATGCAGCGGTGATGGGTGACAGATGAAATGGAGGTATTGAGATGTGTGTGTGTGTGGTTAGGTGTTAGATTAGTGGTTAGTTTGAAAAGCTAAGAGGACTGCGGGCGGTTATCCGTGGAATCGTGAGCATGGACACGATCCTCTTCTCGCTCTTCTGACATTTCCCGTAAATCACTAACACATCCCCGGGGGTAAAGCACGTGATGCGTATCGAGAGGCGGTGTGACAATAATGGGTTGTCGGTTGGGTTTTTCGATAGCCTCTCTTGAATTGCACGGGTTTGCGTCACAGCTGTTATTTGTGGCGTGTCCCAGGAGGCCAGGCAGTGGAGACGAGACACAACTCTTCACCCCTTAGGCCAATTTTCTACTTTTTAGATTACGCCCAAGTCAAGTCTAATTGCAAGTCAGTAGCAAGTTATAAGCTACTGGCAGCTGTACGGACCATTAAAATAACCCAGCCTTTGAGCATTTTACTTGATAAGATGTTTACATAGTACTGCCAACGCCTGGCACTGATATTTAAGTATTCAAGAAATGGTTGAATGAATGTTTCTCTGTCTTATTTTCCTTTATTTTTTGGATTTGGCCAGGTGAAAACATAGACTGTATATAAATATGGACACTGCGTTCCCCACTTACTTGCGCTGGCCTAACTGACACTATTTTCCCGCCATCTTGCGACTTTGGAGACAGAGTCTGCGCAGTGCAGTCCGAGAGTGGTTGGCACGGCAACTGGTAGTCGCCATTATGTCACATCCTGTTTCTATAGCGTCAAATAGCTAACTAAAACGAAACTGATCTAAAAAAATGACTCTTGAAAATGCATCGGCATTATATTAACTGCCTAAAATGACAGAAACCATCCTTGGAAAAAGAGAAAAAAATGATTTGACGTGTATTTTAGTGTTTTAGTTTGGCCCAAGTCCCGCCCACTAACACGGAGGGAGTGGAGCTTATGATCTATACTGCAGCCAGCCACCAGGGGGAGCTCTACTTGCTTTGGCTTCACTTTTGAGCTGCTGTTTCCACCGTCCATCTTTATACTGTCTATGGGTCAAAACAAGACACAGGAAAGTTTCAAGAGAAGTCTTTTGCAAGCCTAGTCTCTGGTTAGTCAAGTTCCGCGGAAGTCAATTGTGGGCTAAGTATTAAATCCTTACTTTAGGGACTTAATTCGTATTTCATGTCCAAGTCTCAAGACTCTGGGGGGCAGTCGTCAAATATTTTGGGATGATGATGATGGAGTTGGAGTTTAGAGACGACAACCAGACTGCTTACTTTCATTTAGTAGCACTACGACTGCTTCGTTTGAGATAATTACTCTATGACCAAACATGATTGCTTGCTTTCTGACATGTATGACAGGACATTCTGCCTCTATTACTACTCCAACTACAAAGAAGATACTACAAACAGTTATTATTTTTGCCTAGCCGTGTCAAGCCAAGGTTTACAACCAGCTCAGGTACACTGTTCAAGGATTTGAAATGGGGAGAACTTGAAAATTTACAGCCTTTGTCTGTTCAGTCCATTAAAATGACCCAGCCTTTGAGCCTTTCCAGATTCTGTCTGGTTTTTCTTTCTTACTGCTTCTTGTTTACACCGGGTGAACAGGACAGAAGCAACAAACAATATGCTAGCTTCAGAGAAACCAGCAGCTTTGTTCTACATGACTGATCTGTCGTCGTTTTTGAAGTATGAATACATTGCTGCTACGTCTGAACCGTGTGCACCAAGTAAGGCTGACTTTGAATCAAACCATCTCAGCTCATGAATACCCACTAAATGTGCTTTGCTCCATCTGGCATCTTCTGCAACATAGATTTAAGTATTGACAAGAAATATCCAATGATTTTATTTATTTGTTTGGTTTTGTTCGTTTCCAAGCATTTGTTTTGCCAGAAACGATTTCATCACTCCCTATAACACTAGCCCTTTTTTGTTTTTTGGTGTGCTTTGATTCCCAAAGCCTCAAGATGGAGAAAAACTTGTTTGGTAGTCTTAAAAAAAAACACAACAACCCACCTCTCAAGGGTGGCGACGATCCCTGCAGAATACGTCCCAGCCTTAGTGACGGAGACAAGCTGGCGTGCGGCGAGTCCCTACACTCAAAACATGCTCCCTCTGTGTTAAAAGATTCCCATATGATTCCCAGCCTCGCCCTTGGACATGGAAAACAACTTCCCTAATTGATAGGAACACGCCACATGATGCAGGCCGATGACTCAGCGTCAGTGTTTGGTGCCTGCAGGTTGGTGCTTTTCCACTTTTTGGCTAAGGTAAGCCTCTGATTGCATGTGGATTAGCTTTTAGGGAGTAAACAAGAAGAGTCCACCGCAAGTGTGTGTGTGTGATAGAGAGCGTGGAGAGGGAGAGAGGGAGGCAGGGATCACACAGGAGGTTATGGGAGCGCTAGTAAGAGGAAGCCATTTTGCATTCTCCAGTCATCTGAGCTTTCCAGATATTTCCCCTCTCAAACGGCATACTAATAAAAACCGCCACAGCGCAGCCAAAGGAGCCGAGGATGAAATATGCAACTTAAGTCGTTTTAGTTGCCTCAAAGCCAAGGTAGTTTGTCATTTCATGGAGAGGGGTTCTCATGCTTAACTGATTCTATCCGCCACGGGCTCATGAGAACAATGATCCGTTAAGGGCGCAGAAGCCACTTCCCCCTGGTCCTTTATCTTAGGATAAAAGGCAATAAACAAGGTTAAAGTGCTTTTCCTTGTTGCTGTGAGTAAACAGAAAACACATGTTGGTGCGCCTATGGGCTTCTAATGAATCTGTCGGCATCTTAGCGTACGTCTGCTTGAGCTTTAAGCACGCTATAAGGTGCTTAACACCTCTTTATTTAGCATCGTGTTGTCAAAAAATGACAGGTGTTGATTAAAGTGGAATAACACGGCAGCCACTCCAGTAGACCTCAGGTACACGTCACAATCTGTCTTCTTGATGAACTCTTGAAAGTGATTGAAATAGTTCTATGTCAATTTAAAATGCAGAATAGATGA
The DNA here is from genome assembly GCF_963514085.1 of Chelon labrosus. NCBI lineage: Eukaryota > Metazoa > Chordata > Actinopteri > Mugiliformes > Mugilidae > Chelon > Chelon labrosus. The sequence goes on from NC_140337.1 coordinate 21,458,217, forward strand.
AGCAGAATTGCCCGCTGTCCCCACTCTGCTTCCTCACATAGAGTCTATAACTTTTGATCAGTTGTGTGTAGCGTACTTTCCAGTGAATGCCATGTATGAAGTTGTATAGTCACTGATTATTCTGTCACTCAAGAGCAGCTTGCTCAGTGAGTATTGGTGTGTGTGTGTGTGTGTGTGTGTGTCGGGCAGAAAGGGAGAGCTAAAGAGAGGGAGGCATGCAAAAGAGAGTTACATACATAACAAGCTGTTTATCCGTTTCCTTCTGTTGCGCATGTATGTGTGTATGCGGCGAGGTATCAAACTCGCACGCTAAATGGAGTCAAATGAAGGCCTCATTAACGTCAAGTGAAACGTATCGCCTTTAACAAACCATTAACAAGCATCAGCGCTGTGTAATAAAGATTTTCAAGCATCCAAGGAGACACAAACATGCCACAGACTGCGGGGCACGAATCATCTCATGCACATGGATGTGGATTCATGTACATAATAATTCTAATTGTACGTGGATTACGGCTTATTTACACAGCCTTTATGTATTTAGAGATCGAAAGTGTTAATATATGTTTAACCCTGGAGCGCCAGCGTCGGGTGATTTTCGCCCACGCGATTGTGGTCGCGTGATTTTTCCTTGTGTCGCCGCCATCTGATTTGCGTGGGTCCTCCCCCGAAGTCAGTGTTTGTGTGTTATCTGCCTTATTTTCTCTTTGAGGAACATGCCAAGGCCATGGTCCCTCTTTGGCGTCTTCAGTCTCACTCTCTGGCTGTCTACAGACATAGCTGTAGAGTTAGATGATAACGCCCTCCGTCACTGGAGGACACTTTGTATTTCCTAGCCGGTGTGAATCCTTATCTTCATGTTTATGTACTATAGCCAGTTGGATGTTAACACATCTCCCCTTTGCTGCCTCGGCCCACCTTTCTGGTATAAGAATCTGAGCTTTACTGTTGGACCCTCAGAATTGAGGTGGACTCATGCACTTATGCTGTGATGACGAAGCTTCTGTTCTCCTCGATCGAGCCTAAATAAACTCCTTCAGCATAAGACATACAGGACTCTGGTACTTCTTCTTCTTCATCGGCATCACCACAAATTCCTCCCTAACAGGGTGGACCAAAATTCAAGTTCCCAGCTCCATTATTTTTTATTTTTTTAAGGAGCTATTCGTTAAAGATTCTCTACTTTTTTGCAAATTTTAGACCCCGTGATACTTCTTTTGGTTTTATGAGACGTTTTATAGTTGAAAATAAAAGAAAAGTACTTAAATTTATCACGTATTGTTCTAATTCAATATATTTTGATTGACGTTAGCGATGGTGTTACTGATTATAGTGTCCTAGGGTTAATGTGAGTGGGATTTTATGTGGGAATGCATTCACAACAATTCTCATGCGAGCACAACTGGAGATGACTTAGCAGAAATGACTGTAAAATGAAAAAAAAAAATATACCAAAATATACACCAAAATAATTAAAGCAACTTATAATTATCTCTGTCAAATTAATTGTGTTATTTTACTTTTTCCTTAATTGCTCTGCAGGTTGGACCGTCCACCTCTGGCTACCTGATAATTAAGAGACAAAACTAAACACATTCATTATAAACATCACTTTACAAAGAACTGGAAATTATACCATACACGTCTTAATTAGATCTTTTTTTTTCTTTAAACTTTATAGTAACCCATACTCCCAACAAATTCACACACCTAAATCATTTAGTTTGAGCTGTGTAACTGAGTATAAACATTTTGATATATTTTTTTATTATGATGTTTGCCCCCTAAAGTGTTTAACATGTTTCTGATAATGCATTGCACGCCTGCCTCTAAGAACTGCATTGCACAAGAAAGGCCTTCCCGTTATTGTTTCCCCCCTCGTGATAACTGAGACACGCTGAACCTGAATTTATAAAAGGAACCGGAGCATATTTGGCAGGGGGAGCTGTCCCTGGTGCTGAATTCAGCTCAGAAGCTACCAGCCTTTGTTGGTTTAAAAAAAAAAAAAAGAAAGTTGCAATGATATTTGGAAAAGGGTTTTTGAGCAGGGTGGATGGCAGCCGTTGCATTATTCAGAGGGGAAGGCAGCGGGAGATTTGTTTGAGAAAACATCAACAGCAGAGAGAGAGTGGGGGGGAAAAAAAGAAGGATGAAGAAGATGAAGTGTGGGAGGGAAGCCATGTGAGACGGCTACAGAGGAAGTGTGTAGTAACAGTTGAGCCAGCGAGTGCTGTGACCTCTGCCACGGGGAAGGCGGTGCCGAGGGAATAGAGCAGATGGATGACTAGCTGGTGTCTCAGCACCTCTCTCGGTCCACTGCTGGCACGCTCTGTCCATTTGTCAGCATTAGGGCAAGGTGGAGGAAGACTACAGGGAGGTGCAGAGGAAGCCCAGGTGTCTTTCTACCCCCGCTTCCCTCGAAAGAGTTCTAGATCAGATAGATGGATGGATGGAACGTTTTTCATATGTGGTCTTTGAAATGTTGTTGTTTTATTTACTTCTAGAGTACTGCGGACCAGCCTCAAGTGAGAGGGGAGGGTACAGGCCCGCCTAGTCCCATGGGAGTTCATGAAACAGTCGCAGATGCATTTTAGGTGATAGGAGACTCTGGAGACTCTGGAGACTCTGGAGCATCAAATTTATTGATACTTTACATCTCATATCAGAGCCCCTGAAGCCATCATCGTACCATGAATTGGCCCGCTCTGCCGTGTGTACAGGGTGATTGCTGCAGTCAGCTTCACTGGCTGTGTTGTGTTGGCGGCAAACTGACGGATTTAAGGTCGTCGTAAAATACCTCGCTGCTGCACGTCGACATTTTTAACTCACTCGACCCTGTGGATGCTTACATTCACTTTACCCTCATGTCGGGAAACTGCATCATCATTTGAATGATCTGTGGAGTCCTATAGCGATATAACGGCATGCCAACCACACTTTTCCCGGCACGGTAAACGTATATTTATATGCCATTTCTTCACAGTGATTCAGTGACACAGCAGAAGGTGCTGGCTGTGTCGTGTCATAGACCTCCTGCTGCCGAAGACAAGTCAAAAGAGGCTCAATAATTACATATCCACAGCTTTTCTTAGGTTAACCCACCTCAGCGAGTCAGAGGTACTTGTGAGGTTCATTGTGCCCGAGGCTGGTGCTGTGATCTCAGTGTGTGTTTGCGTGTGTTGCATGTCAGCGATCCGTGGCCTCGGCGTGTGTTTGTGCGTGTGTGTGTTCCCTGGTCAAAAACGAAAGGCCCGGGGCGAGTCATTTGTCTCGAAGTTGTGTGCAGCAGATATTGCCGTCATTATGCTAGAGCGGTTATTATTCAAGAGAGAGTGAAAAAAAAAAAATTGAGTCGCACATCAAAACAGTGATACATGCAGACGGGCGAGGTAGCATTGTCATGCCTTCGGGGTAATCAAGAACGCAGTGGAGAACAGCTCAAAACCCCATTTTGAAAAAAAAAAAAAAGGCCGTTAACAGCTGGGGCAAAATGTTTTGCTTTGTCTGGCGCATTTCATTTCGTGTAACGAAACAACCCTGTCGGCGTCGCCTTGTGAATATCTTGATCAGTTTATTCAAAGATCTGTTTCTTGTCTTTGGAGGAGCAAAATGTTTTGGGTTTTTTTTTTCTGTTACAATCCCACACATCCGTCTGAAAGCGCCACTCATTTGACACTATGAGGTAAAGGGTTGAGTAGCGGTTATAAATTAGGTTGTAATAGAAGCACAGATATAGGATTTTGTTGTCGTTCTTAAGTGTGCTACTGGAGACTCTGGAAGGTAATGGATACTGCAGCACCGTGTGACATGTGTGTGTGATACGTGTCGCAAACAGGGACACTTGACTGCATATGTAATTAGACTTAGATTTAGATTAGACTTTACTTATCCACAAGGGAAATTGCTCGGTCACAGTAGCTCAGTCGCACATAAAAAAAAAAAAACACTCAAGAAAATCTAGTAAAATAAAATAAAAATAAAATATAAGAAAAAATCTAGTGATATTAGTAAAAATGTAGTAAAATAAAAATAAAAATAAAATATAAGTAAAAGTGTAGTAAAATAAAATAAAAATAAAATATAAGTAAAATGTAGTAAAATAAAATAAAAATAAAATAATTAAAAAACCTAGTAAAATAAAAAAACAATACATTTTAAGTAAAAAACTAGTAAAATAAAATAAATATAATATATAAATATGTTAATTAAAAAAATCAAAATAAAATTGAAGTAAAATCTACTAAAATTAAAGAAAAAGAAAATATATGTACAAATCTAGTAAAATAAAATAATATAATATGAGCAAAAATGTTAAAGAAAAGGTGAGTTGTCGTACAGCTGGACAAGTTCCACCGTGAGAAAAAATTACTCTGGTTAGTAGTGTTTGGACGGCGCCAGCCCTTCGCGCTGTCATAACTATTTACTTGATAACTAACTGAAGGAAATATCTACTGCTCATGTTTCCTTGGTTCTGTCACAGAGTTGTGAAATAATTTGCACACAATGAGGCCTGATGCTCTGTTAAAAGGAGATAATGGGAAACAGGTTTCTGTGATACATCAGCTCAATTGAGTTACCACTCTCAAACTTAGTTAACAATCTGAGCATATATATGTGGGAGGAATGTATAAACTATTTTGTTTCCTTATTTACTGAGTTGATATTCACGCTCCTTCCTTCCCTGCTTGCGTGTGTGCGGGGCAGTCCAAAGGTGGAGGCGCACATATGGTTTTGAAATTTGAAAGTACTTTATTCACTTATTAGTTTTTCCTCAGTCATTTTACTTGCTCAAAGTTTGCATCTCACTTACATCAATCAGAAGCTAAGGCGGTGAGTTCTGCGACATTTAGGTGCAGATGTATTAATCGTACACGGAGAGGACAGCATGACAAAGTTACTCTGATTACTTTGTGCAAGGTTGATGAATTCAGATCACTCACCATGCAAGAAAAGATACAACCGGTACGAGATACACAGACAGCCAAGCTCATGCCAGTTTGCGAGGGCCTGTTACAGAAGGAAATAATTTAATAACACTGTTTCTAGCATATTAAAATCACTCTGCGTCTGTTTGTTTGTGTGAACGAGTGAGTGAGAGGCAGAGCATATGCGTTTCTTCTTGTGGGCAAATTGCGTGTGTTTATTTATTTTTTATTTTTTTGATTATTCTCCGGCTCGTGCTCTCTCCTGAGTGAGAACAGTTGGTTCTTTGAAATGCGTGACGCACGGATTCCTTAACGTGACACGAGGACGGTGAGCTGCAGTCTGCTGCTAATGCTCCGGCTAAGAGTCACTCATGAGCGCGACTGATTACCTTCGCAGCTGCTTCGGTTGGTTGTTGGTGTGTCATTTACCTTAAAATGTGTTGAGGACCTCTTCAGTGAGTCAACAGCTGGAGGACAAAGCTGCTGCACTAGCTGTCATTAGAGGCCTTCTGGTTGGGTGTAGTGTTGTTTACTGTAACCTCACTGTTTTTATTATTCAGATTCTTTGCATTTAATTTTTGTTGGAGAGAATTAAGATGTGATCATATGATATGTTATGCTAATAAGTTAAAGGGGAATTATCGTTTTTTACAACCTGGACCTTATTCTGGCATAAAATACGATCGTTTACTCGCCCATATAATTTTGGTGTCATTCGGAGTCGTTCGGAAGATATTTAGCTCCAATGGAGCACCTCGTATATCCATATAGTGGGAGTGAATGGGGCACCGAAACGCAGCCTCTGAATAATGCATTATCTGACGCGAAACTCATTCATTTCATTTGAGTCCGGAGTTACCTGTTATCATTATCCGGGGTCTGTAGATTGACCTACTTACCCCTGACCTGGATGATGTCATCTCTGAGTGTTGCGCGCATCCGCGACGGTCAGCTTGTTTACCTGTAATTTGCTACTGCTAGTTTTTTGCAACATGGCCGAATATTTTTCCGATTCTGAGGTTGTGGACGACGACTTTGTTTATGATGAATAGCACTAGCGTATCATAACAAAATATTGGTGATATGAAAGAGTTTCGTGGCAGATAATGCGTTATTTAGAGGCTGCGTTTCGGTGCCCCAGTCACTCCCACTATATGGATATACACGGCACTCCGCTGGACCTAAATATCGTCCAAACAACTCCAAATGACACCAAAGTTATATGGGCGAGTAAACAATCAAATTTTATGCCAGAAATAAGGTCCAGGTTGTAAAAAACGGTAATTCCCCTTTAACAATTTCTGTTGTGCAGTTTGGTGCTGAAACTATTAATCAATGAATTTTTAACACCCAATTTATGACGTGTCCGGAAACCGTCCAAGTTTCAAAAGTACTAATTTAATCTTTTTCTATATTACAGTTTTATTATTGCATTGCATTCCTGGAAATTCTAATAGAACATAATTAGTAAAATTGTATAAATTAAATGATAAATTGAAAACAGATTGGATACCCCCTATTGAGTCTAAATAATTAATCAAAGCCAATCCTGATTATGGCCCATAATTGATATATTAATTATACTTCTAATATGCACAATATGATTTTGATATCATCCTTTTATGCTGTTTACATTTGCCATATGGATTATCTAAATGTCCTTTAATAATAATACAAATAATAATAATAATAGCAATGGGCTTTATCATCAAACTTACACATTATTAAAGATAATAACAAAAGCACATTCAACATTAACAGTTCATTCACGCTAAAATGTCCTTGTCGCCACATAATAATGTGCTATAAACTTCAAAATGCTGAATCACATAAAGTATATCTGGATCATTTCTGAATCAGAGGTCGAGCGTCCTGATATCTACTGTAGACAGCGCCCTTTCTTATTTCTTTCTCTTATTTCCTCTCCTCTGCTGTGGATCAATGCCCCCCCTCCCAAGTCAAACCCATCTTATTGACGTTCCCGTGCTCTCGACAGTAACACGACACTGGTCAGAAAAGAAGTCACCCTCCTCCCGACTCAGCTCTGGACATAAATAGAGCTGTCAGTCTGAGACGTCCCACAGCCGTTACAGTTACAGTGTCACGTTTCACACTTGCGTTATTATGATCGGTAAATTGCCTGTCACAGTCACTTGAGTTCTCCCAGCTTATTTAAAGATAAGCACTTTTTCAGTTCTCCAGGGCTATTTGGGCTAATGGATATTGAGCGTGTTAATATTTTTCTGCTCATTGCGGTGCCTTCACATTTTGCAGCCTCAGCCTTTTTACGGTAATGAGGGAGGATCTGCTAGTCTTGGTGAATTTTAGAACCCCGAACCTCTGAACTAGCCCGATGAAGCAAAGCGCTCCTTCTTTTCTTTTCTTTTTCTTTTTTCTTTTCGTCTTTTCTCCTTTATTAAATTTTTCCAAGCTCTGATTTTCAGTCATCATATCTGGCGCTTTGTGGCACTGTAATGATGCCCTGCGCAAAGGCTTTTCTGGTTGTCAGTCACTCCCTAGGATGTCCACAGCATCTTACGCACACTTGGACACACAGATATAAAAATACAGGCCGTAATAGCTTTCTTCCGGATGTTGAAGCCCGTGTAGTTGGTAGCTTGAATGCAGGTAGAGAAAAGTGTCAGGTATTCAACGGTAAAGTGTTGATAAACACATGGGGCGCTTTGACACTGACTGCATGGTTGTCAGGCACGCACATAAAACTAAGAACAGCGCTTCATCAAGTCCAATGACTCACTGAAAAAATCTGTGGAGATCTGTGTAGAAGAGACTGCAAGCATATTGCTTGTGTTGCAGGGATACTGCTTTCTGTGCATCAAATAGGGAAAACTGTGCTCATTTAGTAGTTTAACACTGTAGTTTTTGGGCTAAAGTAACTTCAACGCCCTCAAAGCATCTTTGTGCTGTCAGGGAGCCACCCTTTCGCCACTATGTTCAAGAACCCGGAATTTATTCAAGGCAGCCGGAGACACACTTCTTTGCATCTTTCTACCCAGGAGGTGACAGAAATGGTTCTCAATTTGCCTTTTTTATTTTTATTTTTCCTTAAAAATAATATTTTTCCTTCCCAAACCGGCCAAAATGCGATTGGTCAGGCCAAGTTTCCGAACGGCCCGGTTACCTTTTGAGAAAAATAAAAGCCCCCCCCCGTAAAATCAGACAGGGGACGTAAGTCACAGTCCTTGAGGTAACCTTTAGTGAGTCTTCTGTGTCAGTAACAGGAGTCATTTTAATGATTTTGGCATGGAGACAGGCATGGAGATGTACTAGAGGTTCTGTGCTAGTTTCATATCAGCTGCCACACGAATAACATCTATTGTATTACTTAATAATTAAAACGATCTATATTTCAGTTTCCTAGTCGACATAAATCTTGATTTGATAGTTTCACCGGTGATTGTTATGCTGCTTTATTCCTGTCAGAGTATAAAGGATGGTCCAGAAGGCAGACTCTTTGTCTTTGACTTTGAGTCACAAGAGAAACACTCCTTACAGCCGGACACTTGTGCTTGTACCCTGGCTGCACATTGAAAAAATATCCCCCTGAATATTATTCACATCATTTGCATTTTGCTTACCACAAAGCACTTTTAGGTAACCACGGTAAAGCTTTGCTTGGGAACTCCATTAAGCATTCAGTGGCCTGTCACAGTCAAAAAAAGGCTTACGGGTGCCAACCTTACCCGTGTTCCTTTGTCGCTGATATGCACGTATACAAATTACGAGGCCCCCGCTACGCTCGCCGGGGCCCACCTCAATCTCCTTCCTCACGGCTTCATTTAATGACTTCATCACTCATCCGTGAGAATTTCTTTTTTTTCCTCCTGTCATGAGGTGGGCCCCGGCCAGGGACATGCCTGGGTCTAGTTTGACTAGCCCTGGCAGACAGTGAATCATGGAAAGGGTCTTGGGAGTGCTGGGGATGCAAAGCTCCGTGATTATCCCTTTCACTCGGGCTGGATGTAGGCTCAGCTGGCTGGAGTAAAAGCCCTGATCGGTGCTTCTACAAATGGGACCTTAAGCCCCAGGGCTGCCAGCCCTTCTTTATTCAAGCTGGCTTACTGGCAGAACTTGTGGTGTTGTAGACGCGAGTTCAGTTGGTGTCTACCTGTCAGTCTCTGTCTGACCTCATTTTGCACTTCCCAGTAATGTAATATCCAGAAATTAGGTTTACAGAAGCTATACCACACACAAGAATAAACACTTAGTGGAAAATATGCAAGCTTAACAACTCAGGTTTAAGTTTTGATAATACTTCCGGGGTTGGGCGGCACAGTGGGAAGGTTGTTAGCACTGATGCCTCACAGCGAGAAGGTCATGGGTTCGAATCCATGGCCCCAGTCCATGGGCCGACTGGGGCTTTTCTGTGTGGAGTTTGCATTTTTTCCCTGTGTCTGCGTGGGTTCTCTCCAGGTACTCCAGCTTCCTCCCACCGTCCAGAGACGGTTAGGATAATTGGTGATTCTCAATTGGCCGTAGGTGTGCATGTGGTTGTCGGTCTCTCTGTGTTGACCCTGCGATAGACTGGCAACCTGTCCAGGGTGTACCCCGCCTCTCGCCTGATGACAGTTGGGATAGGCTCCAGCAGACCCCGCGACCCTTCACGGGAACAAGCGATTACAGAAGATGAACGAATGAATGAACTTCCGAGGTACCTTGAGGCATACAGCCAGGATCAGGATCTTTGTACCGGTTTAGATTTGTAACTCCCTCTGTTGGCGTACATGTTTGCTCCCCTAACAGACAATCACTAGCCTCTGTTGACCCACGTGAAGACTTGTGGATATAGAAAGAGAGAGGAGAAATTCCATATGGTTAAGCCATCTTAAGCGCCAACCCCTCGGCCTGAGAGTTCCCCCTTGAGAAAGGTGTCTGGCGTTAACTGGGACACTTGTGAAATTACTCCTATACGGCTGTGAAGGGATAAAGGGAATTGCTACTGTACATACTCCCTCCCTACGGACTCAAACTAGCAGAGTCTTCCATTTTTTTTTTTTCTCCCCTGACAGAACCTCGATGCCATAAATCTTGAATGCCAGGAAGGTATCGTTGAATGCCATTTTCAGCCTTTTTTCACAGCTTTTCACTTGCTGCAGCGTAGTTTACACTGATGGCAGTAAAGCACTTTTGACATGCTCGCAAGCCTCTTCCATCTCCTGCCACATTCTTCATCTTTTATTTCTTCCTCTGAGGCCATGTTTAGACTCCTGGGTAATGCCATTTTTTTTTTTTTGTTACCTGGAGATTTCATCTTTGCCCCAGTCCTAGAGACGCTGACATGATCTGAGCAAGACGGAGGACTGTGTGTCTCTCAAGGTCACAGCTAAGTTGTCACACCTTTTGGTTCTGTTATGGCTGCAAGATAGATTTACAGCCAGCCGGGGGTGTTCTGGTCCGTCAGAGCCACCGACCACACTCCTTGGGATGAGGCTTATCAGCGGGTGTTCTGCGCCTTTGATTTGCTGCAATAAGATATGTCTCTAAAAACATGGAGATAGTCTACAAGTTCTATTTGTTTGTCTCACTTAAGTGTACCAACACATGCATTCCTTGGTGCAATCTGAAAGCTCTGCATTCTTATCATCATCTAATTGCTTTGCCTCTCCTCTTTACCCTTCAAGCACTGGTGTTTGCTTTCCAGTGATATCTACCTCCTACTGTGCCCTCCCCCCCCGCTCCCCCTCCAGTAGCCGTTCTCAACTAAATAATAAATTTGTTTGATGCTACAACCATTTGATGTAATTCTCTTTAACACATTCTCGCTCTTCTCAGTAAACTGTGACCCTTGGAGATAATTGCAAAGCCATTATGGGGAATCATTGTCGTAATTCAGGTTGTCATGCGGCGATTGTTGAACGCTGTGCGTTTTTACAAAGCAGACTAGGGCCATTGCTTTGGGTAGGGATGCGCCCTGAATTAAAATTCTATGGTTATGTTACGTCTTATTATGATAGGTCCCCAAAGCATCGTATAATTACATGCCTATAGGATTAAGTGTCTGACATAACCTAAACCGGCATAATCTGAGATTTTTGCTTGCATAAACCTAAACCCTAACCCCCAGCTTTAACACACTACAATCTGCTTTATCTCACTGGTTATACTACAGTAGCTTCTGTTAAGCTTAAATTGTTCCCAAGCTGTCACCTTGGAACAAACTGCAGAGTTTCCCCAAGTGACGGCTCTTCAAAATGACCGTAAATGTTGACTTCTTCTATGTCCGTACACTGATTATATTCAAAATGAAAAGACTAAGTGCACTCCATTCCAGCCGTACAAATAGTTCTTTGGCTTACGTGGCTTTACCGTGTAATCTTGAACAAAAATCAAATGAAAGGACTTTAATTATTCTGAGAGTTATTCATTCGTTCGTTCTTAAGGGCTTGCACTCTTTCGGTGAGAGTAAAGTTTAAATGTCATCTGAAATCGGTTCTTGACGGATGCAGTTCAGTAAAAGGTAAGACTGAGACTGAGAAACTAAAAATTTTTTGCTTGAATTCAGTGAAGAATTGTGATCATGGTCGTTGTTCCTGGAAGGTCACACTTTACAATACATGGTTTTACTAAATATAAATCCTCCACAGTTTGACCTTATGTCAAGGCTGAATTGTCTTCATACACAGTGCATGTCTTTATTCAGTGGAACCATTAATATGTGTTATAAAACTTCTTCAGTGAGGCCACAAATCACCAAATTCATCAAGCTAGCCAAAACAGCAAATGTATAGCACCTTTAACCTCGTCTTTTCTTCAATAATGTCCACATTAGCTACTATGAACTGTCTTTCAAAACCACATACTTGTGTTTTTACCTTTACTCGTACAATCCCCCAACTCATACGTGCACTTCTCTGCTTTTTCCTACGGCTGGACGGGTTTTACAGTACAGAGACATCTTGTGTTTACCGGCATGTGTTTCACGTTCAAAGCCCCGACCACATAGTCAGCAATATGTGCTTCAAAAATTCACATGTATTACAGCAAAGGCACAGCAGAGAGTCTTCTTCAAAAAGCCGTAGACGAAAAGCCAATGGCTCCGTGTTAGAGACCCTAAGGCAAAATAGAACCACCTGCCAGACTAAAGCTAGTCTGAAAAGAAGTACACAGGATGGTGCATAGTTCACACTCTGCTATTGTATACTGATAACCAGGAGAGCCTACTAAGCACCTTCTTAATCTGGGGTGACTGACTTTTTGCATTTCAAAAAGCCCTTTCAGATTACTTTATTAGTCAGTATTGGCGCTTGGGTGGATATGACGCTGTTCCTCCTTTATAGATGGCGCTATGAGGACAGAGGGCAGCGGTTGACGGTGCAGTTCAGGCCGGTGTGAGTCCATAGAAATCATGTATTCCTTTCTCACTCTTTCTCGTAATTCACATTTCTATTTTTCGTTGTCTTTCCCCATCCCCCGCTGGTTTATTTCAACCATCTTTTGAATTAAAACTTCACTACTTCCTTTTTAACTTCTTTGAATGCTGTTTTTCCTTATCAGAATGCCGTTTTTTGTTTTTTTTTTCCCTTAACTCGCTTTGCATTCCCTTTGTTCTTTGGGAAACTTTGTTCCCCAAGAGAAACTCGGAGGAGAAGGAGGAGAAGAAACAAAAAAAAAAAAAAAAAAAAGCCAACTGAATTAATTTTCTCATCCCGTTTGGTAACATATCATTTGTGCAGCAGCGGACTTAATATAGCGGAAAACATACAACTCTGAGAGTCCAACTGCAGAAGTAATCTGTATTTTGGACATGCTGTTTGTTTACAGTTGAATGCCGTTCTCCTAACAAGATGGTACAACACCAGCAAAGTGGAAGGCGCTATTTTCCATTTCTGCTGTGGTTTATCACCAAAGGCAGCAACATTACTCATACCAAAAATAAAAAAAATATATAAAAACTGCTGTCTTTTCATGGTAGAAGATAGCAGCCTGTTCCCGGATCAATCACAGTGTGAACATTTGAAAAGGAGATAGTCACTTCTAGTCCAGAGAGGACTACCTGAAATGTGCTTTCAGAGACTTAATGGCCAATCCATTGAATACGTCTGCAGTTATTTTTTTTTTTCTTCTTCTCCGTGAAATGTCAAACATTCCGGCCGATAGATTTTACACACGCTCAAAGGTTAATTAAGTTTTAGCTGACACAGAAAAGAAGGGTTCACACAGATATACTCTCGTATTCAATATATTTGATCGCTTAAAGCGGTCATTAGGAAAAAGACGTTCCGGTGTGACAGCGGAGACACGGAGAGCGGAGTCAAAAGAAGAGGCAGACGGATAAAAATCTGGAGACAATTAAAACACGGCCAAGAGTGCAAATTTACAGAAGGGCCGGATGAAATATTAATGCGCTCTTACTATGATTTTCAGCAAAAGTAAGCTATATATATATCGTTAGACGGAGATACTTGACTCTCCGTCTCTGTTTTGGTGCAAACATTAACAGAAAAGCAAAATCCCACTGCTGATTACAATAATGCATTGATGCTAGTTGACTAGTTGTTGCAGTAAGTCCTTGATGTCACTATGCAAGAGGTGGAAGTTATGGTAGAGCTGAGAGTTTGCAGAGCGAGAGTCGCTTATTGGAGACTGACGGTGTTTGTGGTGATGGCGTGGGCCACGGCCGACAGTTCAAGCTTCAATAAACCTTCAGAAATCCTCTGCAGCTTCCTTTGTGTGAGATGCTACGATATGTATTCAGGTCAAGAATGTAGATTTTATCATTTCAAAGCATTACTTTCTGTTGTGTTTTTATTAGTGACGTCATCGACTAGTCTACTTTCACCACATATTATTCGCCTTTAACAAATCAGGAGTCGTTCAACCCCTACCAAAAACTCACTTTGATTACAGAATTTATTATGTCCGTAAGGCTATTTACTTTGAAAGATCGCCTCTGCTTTGGTGTTTGAATAGGTAAATGACTGGCCTGTTGAAGTCGACAATCAAAACCCCTACTGAACCTCATTTCCCTCAAGTGATTGCCCCAAATTATATCACTATGTTTGCTCACTGGTAACCATCACAGTATGATCACAGCAGCAACACGGTAAGAGACCCGCTCTCTGCCATGGCTTTAGCACAAGATGGATACGTCCTGTGGAGTGCCGTTCTCCACTGCCGACATAATATATCTTAACCTATTTATTCATTAAGCCACGACCAGATGTGCTTATTTACAGACGCAGAACTTATTTAGAGAACGGTAAACCGCAGGAGCGCACCTTGTCGACTTGGAGGTAGAACCCCTCTGGCCCTGACATTCATCAGCGGCAACTGTGGCGGGAGGGAAAGATGGACCTATGCCTGGGTGAAAGCTGCAAACGGGTGAGGAAAGGTCAGGGAGACGAACATGCGAATCCGTCACTCCGCACAAATGTCAGAAGCACAGTTCAGCGGATGTTCTCAGGCAAAAGGTGGGCAAATTAATCCCGATTAGACAGCAGTGTTGCCGTGATGCAGAGCCGAGGCCGAACCGTTTCTCTTTGTCTTCATATAAAGAGGAAATGGCTAGGAGCTAGGGCTACTTTTATTGTCTCAGCTGCATTTGTGGATTCTTGTGTGAACACTTAAAGACAGATGTAAAATGACAATTTTGTGCAAAGTTTTACACAGATTTTAATCATGGGCGTTTTTTTCAGGGAATTATGTTTACCGCAGTCATCTTTTGTGTTTGGCTAGCTGTTAGCAGCTTTCTCTGTTTAAACATTTAGTCCTCATTCTTCTGAACATAGTCCAGACAGCCTAAAGCTGCATTGCATGGAGTTCTGCTGGCCCAGCCCTTTTGAATGATTTCAGCCTGGTTGCAAATCACCAAGACCATTCATAGACTCCCTTCCTCATAGACATGCGACGAACGAATGCTTGAATCATTTACTGTACGTTTGAATGCACTGGACACCCTTTCCACGTAGGAGATCAGAGTAACTAATCATTTTGCTGCTTTGAAAGAGAAACCAAGTTCAGAAGAGTAAAATTTAAATGTGTTGCACTAACGGTGTAATTAGTTTCCATAGTTCAGGTGTAAATGTTTTAATTCAGTGCACATTCTCAACCCCGCTACCTCTGCTGTTTATTCTTGATTCGCTGCACCGAAAATGAAATGCGATGAATCAGACGATTATGATGAGTTCAATTATTTTTCATTAATTTCAAGGTAGTTGCCCTTGCATTCAAATGAGCTAACCTGATACATTTAATCATCTAGAGGTTATTGGCAGCAGGGTTTCCCATACAATGTTAATGCTATGGCGGCCTGCCAGGGTCTAATTTACTCCGCCGTGGTCTCATAACAAATCAGAAATATTTTTGCACCTTTTCAACAACATTGTATTTGCGTTGTGTTTTTCCTCTCACTGCCCCCGGGCCCTCCACACATACCACACCGCCACTCACCTGCTCTGTAATTTAACCTGACGGAGAAAACGGCTCTCACGTAGCATGTGAAGCTATTTGTGTTGCTCGCTATTAAAAATTTACGTTACAGCGACTTTATAAAACCCGGTGTTTGTGCTCTGGATTATTTACACCATGGAGATTTAGAGTTATTTATAGAGAGGTGGTCAAAACCCGAAGGAAACGACTCCAGACGTAATGTGAGCTAGCTTAAATCTGTATGCACTGGCTAGCAAAGTTAGATTGTTCAACAGTTTTCTTACTTTACTATACTATACTTTACTTATACTTTATTTAATCTTACATATTCTAATCATACATTTGTCCATAGAATGCCACATTTCAACAGTTTATGTTTAGTATTCATGTACATGAACGGTTGCTAATTGTCGCTAAATCCAATATCTGCGTTGTTATGGTAATTTAAAGACGGACTGATACGCAACTCATAATCTTATTCTATATACCATATACTGTATAAATAGTTTTTAATAGTTAGTAATCTTGGATAGCATCATAATTAAGGGCTTTGATTAAGACGTAGAACACTGTGGCAGTGTTGCTAACTGAGCAGTTCAAAGCAATGTGATGATGTTTAGTTAACATGCTGTTAATTTAACCATTGAGGGGATCCCCTTAGCTGCAACAACGTCCCCCCGAGACTTGGCAGAAAACAAAACACTGTCAAGCATTATTAGATTACATTACTGCTTTCAGTGTTTATGGCATCCATTAAGAACAACAGTTTTTCTTTTAAGAATATGTTTAAAGAATGAAGCGACCTCCGGGCCTGGGAAATTAAGCAAATGCAAAGTGACAAACCCTGCATTTCCTCGAGTGGTGACATGAGGCTGATTCCAAAAGTCAATCCCCATAGACCCTTGCATTGATATGCCCATATTTAGGGCAAATGAGCACAATTGCAGCCTTGCACAGAACAAGGGGTCTGTTTCGTTTAATCCAAATGCTTTTTTTTCTTGTTCTTCTCTGTCATTTGGCGTCATGTGGACCGGCCCTTTCCTTAAGAGTGATTTACAGACATATGAAAAAAGATCTGTTAGGCGAATAGACAGAATAAATTGACAGATTGTTCTCACCCCGAGCTCGCAGTTATTCTACTTCCTGCAGTGATTTCTAAATGCGAACGCCATTATAACCAACGTGACATAAAATGCTAACAATGTAAAGCCTGTCATGCCAGCACTTACAACCAGTATTACAAATCATTTGATATTCTCTTTTCTATTTTGCCATTTATCCCTTTATATTCCCGGCACCTTCTTGGCACGCTCAAGCCCTCCCGCTATCGCACGCATTCTCTTGTCTGTTTCACTTTCTGGTGCGTGGCTGTCGTGATGATTTCCAGGTGCGGCGTAATCAGTTCCAAAGAATGAATTATGACAAAACAAACAAGACGGTATTACAGGAAGATGAGGAGGAGGACAGTGTCTTTATCCGGGTGACATGATATCTGATTGCCACCCACCAGCGTGACAAGGCATGTCTCGATCAGCCCTTCCTCTGCGCTGCACCAAAAGGAACACACACAGGGCTTTTCGTAACTTTTTTTTTTTCTTTGCCTGCGCATGGGTAATCTAATACGAGTTTACACTGTAGAGGCCCCTTAATCAATGTCAGCGCTCCTCCTGTCATTTGAGAGTGACACTGCAATCACTGCCACTACTACCACTTGCTCCCGAGAGTGATTGCAGCAGATGAAAAGTTTTTTTCTTTCTCCAATCACTCTTTCTCCGTCTAGCATCTCATAATCACCCAGTGTTGCGGCAGACACGGCTCCTGAAGGATGAAATATTAATGGAAAAAAAATATGTTATTCACATATTGCAAATCATTAATAGCAGGACAACGTCCTTGCAGACAGTTTGATATTTAAAATTTACAGTGTCAGTGATGAATGTCAGTGCTTTTATGATAACCACTGAAATAATCGAGTCTGCAAAGTATCATGAGGTTACAGCATACTTTTTCTTGTTTTGGTTTTGATTGGCAGGTGGCAGTCCAGCATGCAGATGCATTACTGCCGCCGCCAAGACCAGATGGTGGATCAGTAACTTCACGAGTAGTTGTTGCACCGCACACTTTGTTTAAAAACGTTCCCTTGTCAGATCACTTGAGGTGGTGTGTGGCATGTAGCACTATGATTTCCAAATCCTGTAGTGTGTGCAAGCTTGTGATTCCCAAAGAATACAAGTTTACACCTGCTCCATTATCGCCATGTCCCGCTTCTTCTTTTATCTTATCACGTGCACATTAGCTTGCATCTCCGTTTCGACAGCAGTTGCGTCAACGGCCGAGCTTGCTCGACGTGCAGAACGCCGCGACTCGTTGTTGAGATGAAGGAGTTGTGCGTGTTTGCTCCCCTGCGAGCCTTTGCAACCTACAATTATTACCCATAATACGCTTCCCTTCCTATGTAGGCCTGCTGTGTTTACCCGCCTCTCTGCAGAAGCATCATTTTAATAATTTCATGAGCTATCGTGAAAAGATCGCAGTCGGTGGTGGAGAATCATTCTTCGTCTTCTTCATTCTAAGAATTGATATAATATAAATGGCATTTGTAATCCCTGTATCTCTGATTGGCCCCTTGTGTCCATACCCCTGCTCTGCTGCAATCTGCCCCCCATAGCTTTGCCTTGCAAGTCACACTCTTGTGGCACTGTGATAGTGTTAAAACACTTAAACATCCTTTGTGTGGCCCATGAATGGCCTTATAATAAGGCAGCACATCTCGGTGCGCCCGGGGCGGAGCGCAGTTTAGACCGATGAACCTTTCTGCTGCTCTTATCAACTGACGTATCTAATGACGGGAAAGCGTATACGGAGCGATGTCGAAAAACAGAACCACGACTTGATCTGATGAGAACATCTGTGGACGCTACAGAGGCATCTGTTAGGCCTGGGGGTAGGCATCTAAATGAATCCGTGTCAGTCCGGGAGAGCTGAGGATAAGTGCGTTAACTGTTGCTGATTTGCAGTTTTCTAACTGTTGCTTACCTCCGAGTATGTGAAATGTGACTTTGATAAATTTGGTTTTGACATCTGAAAGTGGTTAGGCTATCAAAGCACTATCTTAAGCGCCATGAATATTTGATGCCGCTTTCATTTAATATGTTCCAAATCGTCTCAGTCCTCCATATAAATTGTGAAATTAAACTTCTTTGCCAAAGGAGTTAGTGGCCAAAAAGGCTCCCTCTGCAGTTTGTGCCTGTAGAGATAATTCAATACCTGATAGATTCAGCCGCGGTGGCTGCAAGTTCTCAGTGACAGTGTAAACATCTCCATCCTCTTCACCCTGCCCTGCTATCTCTCTTTTCCCTCTGGCCTCCTGCCTGGTATGTCCCGGCCTCTCTGTAAACCTTCCTCCATCTGCCTACTTCCTGTTCCACACCTTTCTCCATCCCCTCCACTCTCTCCTGAGGGAGTCAGCAAGCTAATGGCTTTGTACTGAGTCCTCACCATTAATCAAACCCCCATTAGCCGAGCCCATACACAACTTTGGACTAATTGATAACAATGGAATGAGACGACTACGAGAGTGGAGGAAGGGGAGGGGGTGAAGTCACTGGGTTACAGTTAATTTATGCTACAGAGAGAGTTTAAACCATATTACTGCGTACTGTGTATTTAGACAAAGGCAGGAGTATTGCAAGTGATTTTCCTTGGTGAATGCACTGAAAGTATTTAGATACACAGTTCTAGTCTCAGATTTGGTAGCTGATAGTAACAACAAACACAATTGCTGCTACAATTCACTAGAATTCTGGGGAAAGCAAAACTATTAAAAAAGAAGTTAGGCAATAATGAGCCTTTTTCATCGATCGATGGGAGTTTTTACAGCACACAGCAGTGAAAGTTGGTTACCTTGTTGAGAAATTGGAAATGTGCAACCTGTCGCCTCCAACACTTCATTCAAATGCTCTATTAGGGAACTGCGGAGCTAGACTAAACACTAGTCGATGCTGTATCTAACCCTAACCCCAACCCTAACCCTTTGCCAGTTGGGTTAACTTTCGAAATTTCCGCAAAATTCCTCCAAAGACGAGTCATGCAAGTATTTGTATCTCCGAACCACCTCAGTTCACCTTTCCTCGATGTGTTCCATCTTTATTGATCCAAAACAATCAAAAATTGCAGAGATGTAGAAGCCGCCGGAAACACTAAAGCGGAAACCCGCTATTACCAAGCGAACCAATCGCTTCCGCCGTAGCTGCGGAGTAAAATTGACGCAGAAGCCTAAACCGCCTGTAACAGCTCACTGTGGTTGCGTCTTGTTGTTTAATTAGTTTCTGCAACACTTTAAACTTATCCTTTTTAGAAAAAAAGACCATAAAGAAGAACTTGTTTTGACGGACTGTATCGACGAAGTGCTAAGCTCGGCAACAAAACACATTGCATTTTTTGGGGGAAATTTTATCCTCGTAAAAGTGCTTTTAATGCAGCAGTAGGATCATCATCACTGGCTATCACCTTATGACAATCTGGCATTCGGCATTCATATCCGGATATGTATTCATAGAGATTACATTAGTTGTAACTTAAGCGTTTTTCAGAGGAATGTCTCCACAGACACCCAGTTTGTATATATACTGCAATATTTTCATCAGTGGCTCGTAGGCTTGTGTTACCTCATTCATTGTTCAACACTGAACAATTGTTTAAATATTTAAGAGTGTTGTGCAATGAATGAGAAATAACACAACTGAGTTTTTTTTTTTTGTTTGCGAGTAATTTCCTTCCGGCTTTTGAACTATGTAGCCTTTATAGCAACGTCATCTAGCTATTACAGTAGTCAAGTGTACTAACTGAACTACAGGGACGCCTTCAATGAAGTGCTGACCCACTGTTCTTTCTTTGCACAGAAGAAAGGTAATGGAAGTTATTTTACACGTATTACAAGTGATGTTGAACTCTCCACCTCTGGTGAAATTACTCTTGTTAACCAAGACTGTAATTAGTGGCAATCCATTCAGTAACAGCAGCCTGTACCTTTGTATTTCTCAACATTAGCTGAGTCCACGCATCCTTTGATTAGCTGTGGTGCTCTGCGCTACACTTTACTGTACGTGTTTGTTCTTGTGCATGCAGAACAGCCAGTACACCTGCCTTACACGGGCACATGTGCGCAAACACCCAGTCTTCTTCCTCATTATGACTCGGAGGAATCTGCTGAATTGGGAAAAATCCTGACAGCAATTATCTAGAGAGAGAGTCCGAGAGTCAGCGAGCGGCGCTGGCGCCCGTAGAGACGGAGCCTGCTAGACGGAGACGACACCCCGCTCTCCACGTTGGATAGCTCTCATCAGGCTGTCCTGTCTTTGCTCCTCGCAATGAAAGGGAGTGGAGAAAACACTAACAGGGCCAATTTAATGGGTTGCAAAACAAGAGTGTGTGGGCGGAAGAGAGAAGGAGGTATCCAAAGATGCAGTGATGTGATGTAATGGCGAGTTGAAATGTGAAAGGATGTTGCACGGCTTCATCTTTAGAAGCGTCTGAGAGGCTGCCTTTTTCTCAGCTAATGGGATATCTATATAAATATAAAAAAGGAAGTGCGTCTATTTTACAGCCAGCATGTTCTGTATCTCAGGGACTGTTGACATGTGTCATCTAAGGGCAGCATATGGAGGAAAACACTCCATCTTCGACCTTGGGCTGCTACAACAGACGTGGTATCTTTTATATATTAAAATGTGGATTTTTGTTTGTCACTGACACTTACATCTAAGAGAAAACCCTCAAGTTAACTCGACTTTCCAACCAATGGGAAGGAAGGGTGAAATTTTGCTTTTGCCCAAAGTAATCATTCTCCATTGCAGCAGGTTTTCCCCACAGTAACCCACTTTCCACTTCTTGCATGACAGAGCCTCTGCCGAGCTCTGAAATATATATGAGGAGGTGCGGGACGGCGCGCCATTTCAGGACCTCCCATTATGACTACGAATCAGAGCATTCTCCTCGCCGCTGAATAATTCATGCAGAGAAAGTATCTGCTTAGTCAGTTTTTCTTTTTGACCTTATGTAGGGAACGCATAAAAGCAGGCAGCACCCGTCGCGGAGCTGCCACCGAGATTAAGTTCAAGTCAAGTGACTTATAGGGAGTAAATAAAATCTTTAATCTTTACAAATAGTAGATTTTGAAGATTGAGACTGGCGGCCCCTAAAGAAAAATAAATAAATAAATAAATAAAAAAACACTTACCGGGAAGTCTTATTAGAATTCAGGAAGAGGGTTTCCATCGCTTTGCAACCTGCGACATTTGAATTGCAATGAGTGGAGAAAGGAGCAGGTGACGACGGAGGAGGATGAGCCGGGGCAGGAAGGGCTGTTCCGGTCGCCCCCTTTATTTATTCCGCACGCTCTCGGTTCCTCATTACTCATGCAGCCGCCTGAGAGCTCTTACTCACTGAAACCGTGTTAAAGCCCCGCGTCAGCAACTGAGACGGACTGCGAGAAAGGAAAACAGAGAGAAAGGGAGGGCAGTAGACAAAACAAGAGGTGAGACAAAACACTCGTCCTGCTCTCAGAGCCCCCCACCCCCTTTTTTTTTTTTTCCTGAGTGTGTCTGCCGGTGGTTGCTATCAAAACCTCCATTAGCCTCCATGAATAATGAAGGGGAACAATGAGTGTGTTTGCATGGAGCTATTTCCTCCTGCTCCTTTCACTGCCCGGATCTGCACCCCTGCGAGCAAGTGGGCGCGCAGATGGACGAGGTTGAGAAATTAGAAAAGATCTAAAGGAGAAAATTAGAGTTCGTTGAGGAATTACTCGCCTTATCCATCTTAGAGACACATGTCTGTGTCAGAGGGAGTCATCGTTTCTCTGCTTGAGGCGAAATGACTTGGAGCGCAAAACATTTGTTTCGATCGGTCGAGAAAGTCGTAATTGAGTTTGGTTTTCCCACTCTTTCCACGAAAGCTTTCGAAAGCCCGGGGTGAGACCGAGAGCCTCTCATTATTCGTGCTTAGTTTAGTTTTAGAGACGAGTCGGTTAAGTTGGGGACGAGGTCGAGAAGGTGCAGTGCTTCTGCGCGCCATCTGCTAGATGTGTCCTCCGAATAGGGGCTTTCACTTCCAGGATGCGGTGATACCTGTGATTTATTCACAACGCACAAGAAAGGAAAACACTCTAAATAAATCCTTAACTACCAATTATGAATAAATAACAACATATTTTCCACTTCAAATGAGTCACTCTACAAAGCACATCCATCTTTGAAGGTAATATGTTGAATAGTTAGGGCTGTACCGAGCATTGTGTACTTTGGTGGCCTTAAAGGAGAACTACTGTTTTTTACAACCTGGACCTTATTTCTAGCATAAAATAATTAGATCAGTGTATATCCATATAGTGGGAGTGACTGGGGCACCGAGTCGCAGCCTCTAAATAACGCATAGGTCAATCTACAGACCCCGGATGATGATAACAGGTAACTCTGGACTCAACGGGGAATATCACTAGTGTATCATAACAAAATATTGTCAAAATTAACGAGTTTCGCTTCAGATAATGCGTTATTTAGAGGCTGCGTCTCGGTGCCCCATTCACTCCCACTATACGGATATACGCTGATCTAATTATCTCCTGAAGGAGTGCAAATAACCCAAAAGTTATATAGGTGAGTAAATGATTGTATTTTATGCTAGAAATAAGGTCCAGGTTGTAAAAATCAGTAGTTCCCCTTTAAGACCCGTCTAGATTTTTTCGTTATATTTTAACTATATCTTCACCAGCAAGCCCTCCTCCTTTCACCAGTTCCTTTACAAATATACACTTTGCCGTCAATGCAACACTACTTGGACCAGAGTTCTCCACTAAAACTCTAGATATAAAAGATCTATTTCTTTTCAGCCTCCAAGAATTTTCCACCCTCCACTGCGTAATCCACATCCCTCGGCTGTTAGGGCGCGCACACACTCCGCCAGGACCATCGCTATCTCTCCTCGTTGTTGTGAGAACACTTGAAACAGCTCAAATCAGACGGCAACAGCTGGCCTCAGACCTCGGCTCGGAAAAAGAAAAAGGAAAAAAAAAAAAAATGTCAGGATAGGCTCAGAGCAAAAGAGAGGCGAGGCAGAAGTGATAGTACAAAGACGAGAGGAGATAAAGGCTGAAGCAGAGGAGCGCAAAGGTAATAGAGACAGAGGAAGGTAAAAGACTGGCGGTGATCAAATAGAGATGTGAAGGAGACCAAAAAGAGAAACAAGACGAAAAAAAGAGCGAAGCTGTGAAAGCGCATCACATTTATCAGGTGTTCTGGGTCTCGCTTCGGCTCCTCCCTTTCGGTGACAGTATAGGGTTATAGAGATGCGAGGCCGCGGCATGAACGGAGGCGCCGTGAATCTGTCAAACGCACCCACGGCTTTGAAGGGATGTCAATTACTCGCGACACGCGGTGGAGCCGCGTCACCTGTCAGGATGCATGAGGCGGATTGTTTTGCATCTTCAGGTTGTTTTCTGCGCCGACGATGATGTCGTTCCCTTTGAAAGATGCGCGACAAATGTAAAAATAGGATGTGAAATGTTAGGTTTGTTTGCCGTCTTTCTGCTTTTTCTGTACGTGCAGCACGCTGCCTTTTAGTAAAAACTGTTTGAATGAAAACAGGGAAGCTTAAATAGCTAAAATTTAATACAGCAGCTTAGGTCTTTATATTTAAATAGGCTATACGCCTGTATTGT
Organism: Chelon labrosus; assembly: GCF_963514085.1. Taxonomy (NCBI): domain Eukaryota; kingdom Metazoa; phylum Chordata; class Actinopteri; order Mugiliformes; family Mugilidae; genus Chelon; species Chelon labrosus. Next base: position 21,482,247 of record NC_140337.1, read on the forward strand.
CCAGTTTTTGCTTTTTGTTTTTGTCACATTCATGTGGATGTTACTTAGACATGTAGCACCCACCTAGACCAGACCAGGCACCCCCACCCCATAGCAATGACACTCCTTGACGGCAGCAGCCATCCCCAGCAGGATGCAGCCGGAACAACTCAACAAATACATGGAGAACAGCACAAAGTGTTGACCTGGCCTCCAAATTCACTAGATCCCAAACTGATCAAGTATCTGTGGGATGATACACAGGCACCACAGGACACCCTCAGAAGGCCCATGTCCATTCTTTGACGAGTCAGAACTGTTTTGGAGGCACAAGGGAGACCTACCATAGACAGTATAAAGATGAACGGTGGAACTGCTCCTCAAAAGTGAAGCCAAAGCAAGTAGAACTCCCCCTGGTGGCTGGTTGCAGTATAGGTCATAAGCTCCACCCCTTCCATGTTAGTGGGTGGGACTTTGGCCAAGCTAAAATGTGAAAATGCGCGTCAAATAATCATTTTTAAGGATGGTTTCTGCCATGTTAGATAGTTAATATAATACTGATGCATGTTCAAGTGTCAATTTTTTGACACGTTTCATTTTACTTAGTTGTTTGTTGCTACAGAAACAGTATGCTCCGAAGTCACAAGATGGCGCCGCCCATATCCCCAGGAAAATGGCGTCAGTTTTGCCAACCGAATTAAGTGGCGACACGTTTGATATTTACACAGACCTACACAATATTGGTCATAATGTTATGGCTGATCGGTGTATGTGACGTTTTTGTTTAAAGACTTGCAAGGAGAAGCTCACGTTTGAAAATGGCTTTTTATTTTTAATTTGCTGCGAAAATAGTTTTCTGTCATAATGTATGATCTGCATACCCATTAAACTTTAAATCAGCTTTAAATTACGTAGCTAAAACAAATCAAACGACACTGTGTAATGCGACTCTTATCTACATAGAGTGATCACCGAGCGGCTGCTCCCCTCATCTTATCAGAGCTTAATTTAGCGTTTCAGCTCGTTGTTCTTTTGCGCTCCCAACGCTCACGTTGCCTTGTTTTCGGCCACTGGAGGCCTGGAGCTGTGCATGATATATAATAGTCGTATATGAATCATAAATCCTGCATGTGTAAATATGCACCTAATCCAAATAGATAAATTAAGAATACTTTCACATAAGCACACACAAATAACCAAACAATGCATGAAATAGAAAACGTTACACTGGAAATTTATCAGGTCGTCGTTCTTATCCTGACTATAAGCATTAGTCCCGTGATGAATTAGATGAGCCTCATGTGCAGCCTTGCTCATCACCTCGCCCTGCTCTGTAATCGTGGTGCTCTGCGGTCACGGCGACGCCGATGGTTGGGATCCACGGTTGGATGTCGGGCGCCCACACTCAAGCGCTCATCTCTTATGTTACCCAGTGCAGGGCTGCACACATTTCATGCTTGGCCATGCGTGTCCTGTCTCAATCCATCCTCCCTGCTCTCTTCTTTACCCCTCTCCATTCTTCTCTCCCTCACTTATTCATTTAGTCACCGGGGAGCGGGCCAGATGGAAATGCTAGCGGTGGATCTTGACAGTCAGCACTGTCTCCTGTTTTTTTTTTGTTTGTTTTGTTTTCTCAACTTTGCTCCCCCAACCCCCCACCCCTTCTTCTGCCTTTGCTCCTCTGCATTCAGACTGCATTGCTGTGGCTGTGTCTCTTTTTCTTTCTGTCAGAGAATGTTGTTAGTGGGGGGCCTTCGGGTCCTGTCGGCTGGGGGGAGGGGCCTCTGTGGATCATCCCACAGATGCTTGATCAGTTTGGGATCCGGTGAATTTGGAGGCCAGGTCAACACCTTGTGATGTTCTTCATGTTTTTTTGAGCTGCTCCTAAACCGTTTTGTGTGTGTGCCTGCGCCAGGCTGCATCCTGCTGGGGATGGCTGCTGCCATACGGGGTGCGGGTGCCTGGTCTGGTCTAGGTGGGTGCTACATGTCTAAGTAACATCCACATGAATGAATGCCAGGTCCAAAAGTTTCCCAGCAGAACATTGAATTATCACAAGATGGTCAACGTTATTCACTTCTCCTGTCAGTGGTCTTAATGTTATGGCTGATTGGTGTATATATATATATATCCTTTAAAACATCCACTTTTGGAAAAAGTTAAAAGGCCGTCTAACATTGTCTGGTTTCAGTTCTTTAAGCACAATACTTTGTCGCAGATAAATGCCACTCTTCAACGTTAGCAGGGACATTTTGATAAAAGTGTGTCTCTGCAACTGCGTGTCTTTTGTGCCTTTGCGACAGCGTACGTTTTGCTGATTTTAAAAACAATATTTCCCATCTTAACCATATGTTCGAGTGTCACAATCCGCGCGTCGTATGGGATAGAAGAAGCCCGGTCTCCGCTGTGGATATCATCAGACATCTGTTCAAGACGTCTGCTCGGTACACTTCAGTCAGTGACGGAAAAGGATGAAATCATGACTTGAATTTATTTATTTATTTCCTTGTTTTTTTAAAGAAGTGCAGTTTTGGTTGTGTACAGTACGCTTGCTGTAAGAGGAAAACTGTAGCCTTTACTCTAGTACTCCATTTAGATTTCTATCCCCCCTCCACATCTTTCTATCTTTGTCCGTCTGTCTCGGCCTATCTCCCTCTTTCTGTCCACTGGTCCTTGGCTTTGTAGTGCCGGCTCTTCAAAGAGAGAGCCGGCCTAGACAGAGCCCCTTGCGTTTGATTGCAGTGGGGTCAGTGATGATTGCTGCAGGTTTTAGTTCCTCAGAGAAATTGACAGAAAAAAAAAAAAAAAAAGCCAGAGTGTGCGTCTGTTTCGGGGGTCCTGCAAAATGCGCCGGTGCACGCACGAAACTGGATGCGGCTGCACGTGTGCCATTGTGAATCACCTGAAAGGAATCTTGAGAGAAGCAGGCAGCTGTGTTTAGGTCCGCCGTGAACCTTCCTCCCGCCTGGTATTTGCTCGAGTGTTGTGCCTGAGCGGCGTGGCTGGTTATTACTACCCAGGGTCTTTTACTTGCGGCCAATTTTACCAGGAGTTTACAAAGCGTGACTCAGACAGACAGAGGTTGCGAGGGCACCGGCGAAGGGAGGGTGACTTGCGGTAAGTGAGTAGCTCCCGTCTGCAGCTTTGAATCTAATGTGAACTTTGACTTAAGGCACTAAATTAAAAACAAGCACACATTGGAACATAGGAGTATTCACGCGCTAATGAAAGAAAGTGTTGTCAATAATTCTCAAAGGTCAAAGGGCGCCTGGTCAATAGCCGCTCTCTGCTGATGGGGTCAGAAGATGAATGCCGCTTTAATGGACTCGCAAACACGCTTTGATTCCTCCTATGTCAAGCCTCGTGACAAAGTGCAGTTCTCATTATTATATGTGAATGATATGCCCTCTCCCAGACTCCGTCCCCCCAGAATGACCCCCCCGTCTCCAAATTCAAGGCAGCAGACCCATTAAGCGACAACTGCTCCGAGATGCCCGTCTTCAAATTCTCCGGGCCTTTTCAACCCTCCAGTCTAATTTGCAGCAATAATGATGGAGCAAATTTAGAGCAGTCACCGTCAAGGGAGCTGGCCGGGGCGAGGAAAAGGTTGGGCGGTGGGTGGTGTGCGTCGGTGGGGTTGGATGGGGGGCCAAAGCACAAGACAGATGTGATTAAAGGTGTAATGGGTAGCCGAACGCGCCGGGGTAAGAAGCGTTCTCGGTTCTTGCGACACCAGGAGGCAGTGAAGTATGAAGCCCAAAAACTGAAGTGACAGAGAAAAATGTCTCTCCCCGTCTTCCGTTTCCCCCGGTTATCACTGCGAATCGGCTCGGTGTCGTCAGAAGCTCCGGCTGGCGCTTGCCACACCTTGTGAACGCCACCGGAGTGGCCTAGCAGATGGGAGCAGGGTAAAAACAAAGTGATTACTTCTTCCTATAGCGATGTTTAATCAGTCTCCCACTACGCTTTAGATAACTTCTGACCCGCGCTTGATAGGAAATTAAAACGATTTCTGCGGTGATGGAGAATTCAAGGAGTGGATCCCTGAAGGACATTCGCATCCTTAATTACATGCCGGCCAATTCTCCATTACGGGGTCAACACAGGTGGGCTTGTTCAGTCTAAAACCAGGAAGTGAATTACAAGCATTCAACTTGCTACTTGCTACTGGTTGTTCTGGCGTCCATTGACATTGCCAACCCTTTCCAGGGACCCAGTGTCCCCCAATAAAAGGCCACCAAGCATTAAAAGGAACAGTGTGGCCAGGACACCTTTTTGCTCAATCACTTGTTGAGAATGCAAAGGCAGAGTGTTCTCCACAAAAATGAAATGCTAATCAGGTATGAGATGTGACACCCACGCGTTCAAGATGTAGATCACATAATGGCACAGCGGCAGTCACTTTTTGAAAAATAAATGATTTCAGATTAGAGTCTGAGAGAGTCTGGCGTCGCTGTTTACATTGTTTCTCGTTCACTCTGTGGATAAACCACCGCTTTGCACCGGCGGAGTTCTTCATGCGCATGGCTCTGGTTAACATTCTGTCCTTGCAGTCTTTTTTTCTTGAGTCCAATGTCTAGACAGTAATTTCATGAATAAATACAACAGATATCACCTCAATTTGCCCCCCTCCCCCAACCCCCCGATTGATCTGTAAGCCCCGAATTGATATGATGAATACAACGGTATGAAATGCTGCGGTGTGGATATCTGACTAGACTTGAAAACAATGCAGGAGAAGTGTGTGCGATGAGGCCTCGGTGTCTGTCAGCATTATGCAGAGCAGAATAAGTACACAAACGTACCGACACACATTTTCACACTGCCGCATTCAGTATGCGCTTACAGGACATGAAGGAACATTATGAACACACAAAGTGCTTTCATACACACACACACACACACACACACACACACAAGTGGAGTCAGTCAGTAATAGAAGTAGGTCACACCGACGGAGAAAGAGGCGATTGATTTCACACAGCTGCAAGACTAACTACCTCTTCCCTCATTGTATCACGTCCCGGCGTCTGCATACATATCGATTTGGCAAGGTTTGGAACATGAAAACTCCCGAACAACGGCTTTTTTCATTTTGATGATGCTTAACTATTTTCCTCACATATGCGGCAAGATAGTGTGCTCTTCTGCAGAATGAGTGAGGCGGTGTTCGGGCTTGCCGGCATGCTGGGAAAGATCTTTTTGTGGCTGTGATGCAGAGGATAGAGGGAAGAAGAGCGGGCATGTTGGGGAAGTCGCAGAGGGCCACTAGATTCAGCTCTAATGCTCAAAGGACCTGACGTTCTCTCTTCTCACTCAGATATAACATGTAAGATAAGATACGGGGCATTGTTTGAAATGAAATGTGCTATTTAATTCCACTGGGTATGCTCATATTCATATTAGTGCAAAATTTAGTATGTTGTCATTTAATCAGTTTTAAGCAACATGACCTGAGCCCCTTTGTAGGCTAGACTTTTTTTAATACTGTTCGTGCTTTCGGACTAAACAGCTCTGAAGAGCTTCCTTGAGAACTATTTACCCTCAAGGGCTTTTGTTGCGTTTGCATTGGTTCTGCCAATAGGATCAGTGAAGTGACGCAACAGCCAGATAGTGGTTGGAATGGTATACAACAGGGGGTGCCCAATGCGTCAACCGCAATCGAGATCGTCAATAGATCGCGAAGGTAGTGCGGGTTATTAGATGTTAGTCTAATAACCCGCACTACCTTGAGCATTTATGTGTTGCACCTCTTGAACGAACAGCAAGACAAACCTTGTACTTTCTTAACTTTTTATTGCAACATGCCCTATGTTCAGTGGCACACATCATCCACAGCCATGCACAACAACATCAACAACTCAAGACCACAGTCTCTCTTAAAGGGACAGTGCAACAATATTTCTTCTTAGAAAAATAAAAACAAAAATGGATAGCAACACTTATTATGACTTAGGGTAGGGTACATATATATACATATATGTAGGTAGATGACTTTGACTTGTCATTGTAAAAGTAGCTCGCAAGCTAAAATAAAAAAGTGTGGGCACCCCTGGTATCCAACAGCGCCACATATAGGCTGGAAAGAGCCTGGACTTCACTGTTGCTATACTTCTTGGTGTTTCTGTGTGTTTGAAGGATTACATCACCAAAGGTTCCTCCTACCCCGAAGATTGAGCCAAAAAAAGGCCTTAAAATAGGAGTTCTACTATGAACTATGGTCGTTCTCAGTTCTTGTGATGTGGACACACGGAGTATTTGTGCTTCCTCACTTATAGTAACTCTGAATTTCCTGCGATTCAGAAGCACGTTATGTAGTTCTTTGATTCAGTCTCATAACCACGGTTGTACCAGACCAGAGTTATTATAGTTTTGTATTACTAAAGTTTAATGTATGGATTCACAGCGCACAACGTCTGAGAATTAAGTGGTTTGATGGGTGTATGTTTGGGGTTGTACCGACTTAAAGCAGGAAGTCGACTAGTCACTGATCACGTGACAATAACAACACCGAAGCCTCCAAGAAGACAGGTGAGGAGCCCAGTTCATCAAGTGTGTGGAAATACTTCACTAAAGATGAAGCCCATTCTACCGTGACATGTCATTCCTGGAATACAAGAAATGTACTACAGCACACTCATCTGAAAAGGCATCTGCTGACGCTAGCAGAGGAACGGTCCAAAGCCTCTCGACAGCAGTCAGTTAACAACTTCTCTAAGTGCCCTGTGCAAACAGAGAGAATGAGGCTGCACATCAACAATTTGCTGGTGAATTTCATTGTCGCAGTTAGTGGACCTTTATCTACAGTGCACAGAGAAGGCTACATTATCCTATCTTACAATGCACTGTGCAGTACTATTAAATGTTATTTGTGCAGATTTATAGGCTACACATATCTTCAGCACCCAGTATTGATAAGCTCATGTGTTTATGTTGAGTTCTGTTGTGTTCTATTGACATATCGTTGACATTGTTGCTGTGGTTGTAGATCATGTTAGTTTGTCCTTGATGTCAGTGAATGCACCACGCGAGAGACAGAAGTTATGGTAGAGTTAAGAGTTTGCCAAGTGAGTGGCGCATATTAGAAGTGTCAGACTGACGGTGTTCCTTTGTGTGAGACACTACAATATGTATTCAGGTCAAGAATATAGATTTCATTGTTGAAAAGCTTTACTTTCTACTGTGTTTTTATGTGTGACGTCATCAACTAGCCGACGTTGACTCGACTTTCACCACATATTTTTTAAAAATCTGAAGTCGTTCAACTCCTAGTGTACGTATTCTCAGTATACTCACTGATTCCTATGGTCCCTTGATTAAAGTGTTCCACTGCTGAGCTGACTTTGAAGGATACATTGTGATGATGAGAACGTACATGCCCCGTGGTGAAAGTCCCTGATTACCATCACAGACACATACTACTACTATTAATTGAAATGTGACTTGCTGGCCTGAAATATCTCGCTCATTAGAGGAGCTCAGCGATGGCCCCGTCTGAGCTCAGTGGCTAAATGCGTCTTGAAAGGGAAAATTAAAGGAACTGAGAAAATATTGGTTGAGAGAATGAAATTAGACTGCTAATAAAACGGTACAACTCATGTAATTAAAGCCATACGAGAACGTCATCTCGGTTAATTATCGTGGATAGTGTGAATTAATCTGCGTAGTGTTTGGATGTATTGTGAAGTCACGTGACTGGCTTTGTGCACGAGAGGAATTTGCTAATATTTGTTTGTTGTTTTTATTCTTGCATACAGACTAGGCACCAAAACACATGTATTTGGGTGTCGATGCAGATGAGGGCATCATCTGTTTTGAAAATCTGCAGTTTCACTTTGTGCACCCCCTCCCCCGCCACCGCCCCACCCCCCACCCCCTTCCGTCGTATCTCCCTCACGCAATGGATTACCTGCTGTGATATATCACGCGGAGAATGAAGGGTGGAGGGAACATCGTCTACAAGCGCCGAGAGATGAGAGTGGCACCGTGAGGAAATGGGCTGGAAAATTCGGAATAGTGTCGTACTATGATGATGCCCGTTTCCTGCAAAACAAGACGGAGTGCATGGGAACCTTCAAACGAAGGCGCGAGAGAGTGGAATTGTCTTAGACTGATGGGGAAGACACGCTAATGGTCACAGAGCCAGCGGAAACAACAGCAAATAAAACAGCATGCGCACTGTTGTACAAATGAGGGGAGGAAGGATCTGAATTGCTCTTTTTTTTCTCTCTCTCTCTCTCTCTCTCTCTTCATGAAAGACACTGAGCAGCAACAACAACTCGGCATTCGGCAAATCAGCGTTCTCCGGTCACACATGTGGTCTTTGTTTTAATTCTGCAAACCCATTATCTATACTGTGCATAGATAGAACAGCTCTACAGGGCAGTGGAGCAAGGCAGGCTAATGTGCTGAGGTGCTGATGCAGTCTGAGCAGACCATCTGGCTGCCTGCCTGCCTGGTCACTGTCTGTCTAATGGAGATAAAATGTCCATATTCTTCTCGTCAGCGTCACAGCTGTAGTGGGGTCAAAGAGGGTGACAATTCTATTGCACCCATAATTCAGCGTGGTGATTTAAATAACCCCATATAAAATATACAAACTATTCCACAAGCGGGCGGAGATTCGAGCTCACGATTTTTCTCGAAATAACGCTGAATACTTTTCTAAACCATTAACTGACACTTTTATTTTTTAAATACCTATGAAACATGCAGTAGGAATAATTTTAACAGACTTCTGACATCCACTTTGTTAATTGAACTGAGGAAATATACTACTTTAATCATTATTCCTTACAAGAATATGGCCGCAAAGACCAGAGAGCAGGAGCGTGATTTGTCGATACATGTGTTCCCTGTTCAATTTAGAGTTTTTCATTTTGGCAGCAGCAGTAGAAATTGCCTGAACTGTAGGTAGGGGCAAAGCAACGCACATATGTTGTAGGATCTGTCAGGCATTCAAGGGGGAGTTGGAGTTAGAAAAGAGAAAAACTGCATTCTACTAACTCTCATTGATCATGTATAACTGCTCGGGGTCAAGTCATTTCCCAGATTATAGCACCTGATACTGAAATCAAATTAAAATAAATTAAAATGAGCCTTTTGCATGAGCCTAATGAGTGGGGAGTGCGATGGCGGGTCTTTGCTGCAGGGTACCGAAATATCATGAAGCAGTGGAAGGGACTTTATCAGAAAGCATGTCCTCCGGTTTTTGTCCCCAGATCTAGATAGTAGACTGGGGTAGGACCCAAGAGCGTCATCTTGCATGTTAAAAAAAAAAAGAAAACAGCATACAACGATCAGCCATAACATTAAGACCATTGACCATCTTGAGAAAATTCAATGTTCTGCTGGGAAACTTTTGGACCTGACATTGGTGTGGATGCTACTTAGACATCTACCGGGCACCCCCACCCCATAGCAAAGATACTCCTTGATGGCAGCAGCCATCCCCAGCAGGATGCAGCCTGACACAGGCACACACACAAAAACGGTTTAGGAACAACTCAAAAAAACAACATGAAGAACAGCACAAGGTGTTGACCTGGCCTCCAAATTCACTAGATCCCAAACTGATCAAGTATCTGTGGGACGATCCACAGAGGCCCCTCCCCTCAACCCATAGGACATCCTCAGAAGGCCCATGTCCATTCTCCAACTGTTCAGGATGTATAAGGGAGACTTACACAATATTAGGACATAACGTTATGCCTGGTCGATGTAGTTTATAACATATCTCGTGTGACCAGTGCTCTCCTTCACACTCTCCTCCCCAAAAGCCACTGAAACATGACTGCAGGCCGGCGTCAAAACTTAAAAGAAGATCACTCGTAATGAGGGGAGAGTGTGAGCGTGCGCGCGCGAGCGAGGATGAGTGCATGCATGAATTGTCTGGCACGTTCCGGCATGTCTTAATCCGTGCCAATAGCTCAAGCGAAGCCCTGCAGCTCTGGTGGGCCGGTGGCTGGTTGTCTGGGAAGCAGTAAACACGCTGTAACATACAAACACAGACAGTGACACAACTGTGAACGCCATCTGGCTTTCGCCGGCCCCCACGGAAAGGCCGGGCCCTCGGAGAGATGCGCTGAGGAGTGGGTGGTCGCTGGAGTAGAAGGACGAGGAGGAGGAGGAGGGGGAAGGGAGCAAAGGATGAAAGGAAGAAGTGAAGGAACGTGTGAGATTGCAGACTGATAGGCCTCCACCTGCTCACTACTCATTACTAATTGGCCATCAGGCTGTTGATGCTGTGCCAACACAATAGCGGGGTGCCAGCGGACAATCTGACTGGCATATTTTCCAGCCCTTTCTCTCTCTCCCTCTCTGTTTACTCACATGTACTACGCTGTCCTCTTTTATCCTGCCACTGCTTTTAAGTTGGCAATCTATGGCTGCCGCGTATAATGGAACGTAATGTGAACCGAAAGGCCTAACCCTAAAGGGAAAAATAAATGCCGCACAAGATGGCTCATGGTCACCATTTTCTTCAGTGGCGATCCTTTGAGAACAAAGAACCTAAACACCCTCATCATGAGAATGGCAATAAATAAGACATCACCATTGCCTGGCTTGGCGTCCTGCGTCCTGGCACTTAGCAAAGTTAAGTTTTCCTCGTAAAAACTGCTTTGTTTGCTTCGCACGCGTATAAGGTCTGTGTTCGCTTAATGTCCAGGTAAGCAGACCCGGTATCTACTGACGCCTGCTGACTCGTCCGTCCTGGAAATACATTTGAGCGTCGCCGTGTTTGAACTGTAATTGGAAAGCTGGTAAAACCCTGCCTCCCTTGCCCTCAAAGCCTTTGTTGGATTGGTGTTTGCATACTTCTTCTGATTCCCCGCGTGGGTTTGTCTGTTTGCTTTATCGTCGCGAGCAGACTTCACCGACTCCCTCAGTTGTGTGTTTCTTTGCTCAGTTTTTTTTTTCTTTTACCACTAATCTAGTGATGTAGCTGTTTGATATAGGCCTTCATAGTCTGGTGTTATTAACAAACAGCACGCTGAATCGGCGGTGAAGCCTGACGTTGAGAGAGATTGCTCAGCTTTGTGGACTAATGGACACAGAAGGCTCTTCTTGTTCTTCATTTGATCTGAAAATACCACAAAAACATTGAAAACAGCATGAATCAAGGGAGTCCAATTCTCCCCAACGCTTTGTAGCTTTTTTATAACTTCCTAGATTATCCTAGGTCTTCCGGTTTCCCCACTTTGGATGTCAGATGGCTGCTACCTGCTGGTATGGAGAGTAATTTCCTGTTAGGTAGAACTCTTTGTGGTGAGTTCAAGTGCAACTTGTTTGGTCCAGGCACAGGTGACGTAAGGAGACGGCCTTGTTTGTGGGTCAGCCTCCGTCAGTGTAGCCTTAAGTGGTCATAAGGTGTTTAAAAGGCACCAATAACTTTGGATAACAGTCGTATCACACACTTTCGTTTAGAACAAAACAAAGACAGAGCGTATCACAGGTAGTATTCATTACATTGGGAAAGAGTGGAAATGAGCAAGGATGAGCAAGGATTAAAAAAAAAGTCAATCATGGTTGAGTTAAAGTGGTTTTGATTAGAAATGAGTATAGTGGGTAATTAATAGCTTCTTACTGTAATGCTAGGAAAGGAGTTGCTAGGATTAAGTTAGCATTAGCTGCGATTAGCAACGAGAAGGGCAAGAGTATAACTGTCAGCGAGTCAAAGTTCTGTGCCTTTAACAAACCAGCCTGGTTTTCTTTTCTTTTTTCACTCAAGGAGAGAGACAGGGTAGAAAATTTGCCCACGGGGAGTTGAAGCATCAGTGGAAAAAGAAAGCAGAGGAGGAAGAATATGATTATGTAGCTGGGCATTGCAAATTGAATTATTTAAATGTACGCACTGTAATCATGGCCAAGGGAGTGAAAATAAAACGAGGAGAAAACCCAACGAGTGAACCGGAGTAACGGGAGAACACAGAGGAAAAAGTCCCGGGCTAGTGTGAGTGGTGAGATGTTTGTACATACTCTCCGTTGCATCCATGCATACTCTAAAGCTCTTTGTCCCATAGAAAATCATTAGATTACTTCAACAAAGTTGTTTGAAATGCAAGGTTTCCCCTGCCCGCTGAAGCAGAAGGGTCGCGCTGCAAATGCTGGACCCCGCGGGATCCACTCTTTACACTCCCTGGCAGTCAGATATCATCTCATTGGCTCAAAAAGCCTGTTTGGACCACGGCCAGACAGCTATGAGGGGAAAAAAAAGAAAAAACAAGAACGCCATCAGATTAAGACTGACTACCTAAATTCTAAATGTTGTATTCACTGATTCATTTATGTAACCTATAGTTGGAGCTCAATTGCAAACCAATCCCAGAGAGCCAGAGATCCATTTCCTTCCCTGATTAAATTTCAACTCAGTCGTTTTGTGTGCCATTAATCCTATGCGCTTTTTTTATATTACAGCTCCCTCTGTACTTCCAATCATCCTAGATTAGCGATCCTCCATTACACGTTCCTCTCTCATTTCCATAAGCATTCATCTCCTGTGTTACATGCTAGCGGTGGAGCCTATCTCTCAGCTAACAAAAGGACAACCCTGCCCATTTCCTATTATTAGCGTGGAGGCCTAATGACTTTATCAGACCCTGTCACAGAGTGATTCCTGTAAACCCCTGCAGTGCGTAAGCGGGACCAGACACGGGGCCAAGCTGAGTAAAGAGTGTAAGGGTCTTTAATTAAATCTGCCTTCGTGGCATTTGATAAGCACAGCAGGGCGTTATGGCTGCCAGCTATAGAACACGATGCCGTAGAGCGGACTGAAAAGCCTGCCGTGCCCATCTATATATATAAAATGCACCCTACAGATGTGTGAACACACATAATCAAATACGCTCAGCTTCACAACATGTGCAGTAAATGACTTAAGTCAGCAAACCAGTACATTTACGTTCACATTTATCACCCAGGACCAGATTTCATGATCATTTATGCCAATAATGAAGTGAGGGTAACAATAAGTGTACAAAGCCATTATGTAATTGGGGGAAAAAAAATGTTGCTTTCCATTTAGGGGTTATCATCTACAGAAGTAGAAATAAAATGAAGAGAGATTATGTTAAAGCCATGGGAGCAACCGGGTATTCACATCATTCTCGTAAAATCCGAGTATCAGCCTCATAGATAATTAACTTTCCACTTTGGAGTTTGAAGCGGTAATTACAATGGTCACAATAAATATGGGGGATCTTGATAAATGATTAGTGATTAGATTGAGTTGGTTTAGTGTATTACAGCCAGTTTTATGACGCCAGTGAAATAAACAGCGCTAATGAAGTCGGTTGTGAGTAATTTGGTGGCGCGGGATGGATTCGGATAATGTAAAACAGCAACCAGTGGTGAACTTCTTATTGAATTAAAACGGGGTTTATTACACTCAAAAACAGCAACCATGCGGTCATTACTGTTAACAAGGCACAAATCATAAATCCTAACTACTGTACTATAGATACTGTGGAGATAGGTGTGCAGTGTGTTGAAGAGGACAATGGGCAATGTGGAGATGAGACTGTGTCGATGTGAAGTGTGCAGACAGGATTTGTCAGAGCAATCTGAATAATAAACTAGCTTAATTTTAACATTTCACAAATAATTCTGAAGCAGAATGTTTGTCTCAAAGAGGATCAAACGGCATGCAAGACCTGACTAAAAACGAGATGATCACGAGTGTATGAGCCTAGAGCTAAAATATTCAGCCTCTAATAACACACGGTTTTATAGCTAATACTGCACATGATGATCGTACGTCTGTAAAGTCTGGCATTTCTGGTGAGCTGCAGTGGGCGGATCTAAGGAATTGTTGATTCCCAATGTCCCGGCTCGTAATGTGGGTCGGGTCTTACGTCTCTGTTTGAGTATGTGATGTTATAACTGATCAAAATCATAGACTGCATAAAGATGGACGGCGGAACGGCTCCTCAAAAGTGAAGCCAAAGCGAGTAGAGCTCCCCCTGGTGGCTGGCTGCAATATAGGTCATAAGCTCCGCCCCCTCGGGACTCGTCCCAAACTAAAACACTAAAATACACGTCAAATCATTTTTAAGGACGGTTCAGTCATTTAAAGTAGTTAATATAATGTTGATGCATGTTTGGATAAGTTTTGTTTTAGTGACTTATTACTTATTTACTACAATTCTCCAGTATAAATATTTAGTTTCGCCATATTTGTAGATGTCAAAAGTGTCTACATTCAGTTTCACTTCATGTACGTGCAGTATTTTTAGATCACATTTACTTATTAACTATTATTTCTGCAATGTTCTCATGGTGGTAAGTAGCGGAGAGACCTCGTGTAGTTTATGATGTGTCAGCAGTGCGGCGGGGATTTCAAAGAAATCACTCTCAAAATCGTCAGACGACATCTGACATCTGAGAGCAGAGGCGAACGGCGCCGCTTCGAATGCGTTTAAATATGGATTGAGCCTAGAAAGTGCTCGCACAGCCCTCTTTCTCTATTTAAATTATTGAGTGCATACATGTAATGTGTTTACTTGGCCTATGTCCTCATGAATAAGCAATGCGATGTCACATGTGGAGCATGTAAAACAGGTATGAAGGCAGAGAGACAAAGGTGGCAGGTTTTAAATTAAAAATCTCATTGGCTGTTACACAAATCAGTCTTTTTGTAAAATTAATTTTGATCAGTGATCATTATGTTTATCAAAGCTATCAAACAAGTCTATGAGCCTCATTTGAATCACTTGACTCAATAATAATTATGTCAGTTCAAATAAAATCTAAATAAAATCTTAACTTTTCTAACATTTTGGAAGTCTACCCTTAATTGAACATTACTGAATGCAGACATACACCTACTCCTAGTTTGCATGAGGTGCTTTAACTCTAAAACAACAACTTCAATTTTCCAAGGGCCAGAATTTTTTTCAGCAGACACTGTGAGGGCCGGATGCTCTCGTAAAATAAATAAATATTGTTGGACGTAATATATTATTATTTGCTTTATTCATTTTCCTTCCAAATTTATGTTATTTCTTAGTTTCGTGGCAGATAATGCGTTATTTAGAGGCTGCGTTTCGGTGCCCCATTCACTCCTACTATATGGATATGCGCGGATCTAAATATTGTCCGAATGACTCCAAAGTTATAAGAGTGAGTAAACGATCATATTTTATGTCAGAAATAAGGTTGTAAAAAACGATAATTCCCCTTTGATGGACTTATATTACATGTACTACTGCAGCGAGCCACTAGGGGGCAATTGCAATAGTTTAGGCTTCATATTTGTGAGGCTGTCAATCGGTCCATCACGTTGCACTTTGCATTTTTTGGCTTGTCCCCAAGAGTATGACACACTGAAGACATTGGCCATGTGTGTACTATGTACCATGTTTGGATCAGCTATAAAACTATAAAAACGCAAGACAAGAACTGACTGTTAAACCAGTCTTTGGAGCCCTGCTTGCGCATTAAGCCCAACATTAAAATAGTGTCTGAGGGGAAATGTAACTTCCCACATTAAGCTAACATGAGTATTTCAGTGTTGTGATTTTCTTGGCTTTACTTTATTTGTATTTATTTGTTCACAGGCTACTTTAATCTGATGTAAGGCGTAACATTACTAATGAGTAAAGCCTGTCGCTGTTATTAAGCTCTGGCGTGCCGGATGTGGCCCGCGGGCCGCCAGTTGACATTCCTTGATCTAAAGCAATAACATAGAGCTCAGAAATGTCCTATGTCGCTTTCTAACGTTTCTTAATCCACCAGAAAATCCAACCTTAAACGACACGTGCACTTGTCTTTTGTTCTAAACGCCTCTTTGAAGAAGAATGTAACCATGAGAATGTGGCATGTCTGCATCATGTGAGCACTTGTGCTGCAGGTGCATTAGCCGCTTTGAGATCTGTGGAGACGTGCTCCCTGGCTTGATTAGTCACCCTTTTCCTTGATGGCTCCCGTCACGCAATTCCCCTCCACCTGACGCTCCAATCCTGCAGATTAAATGTCAACCTCCTCAACATCCCGTTCGCTGCTAAAGTGGCTGTCGAGATGTTTATTTATTTATTGATTTTTCTCATTTTTGCAGTTGAGGACGCTTTTCGCAATTAAAAAGATCGTGGTAATTTTACCGTCCCGTAAATTCACAATCCAACCAGGGAGTACTGCAGGGCGACTGTATCTTTACGCATCCGCAGTTGCAACTCCTGCGTTGTAAATCCTGGAAATGTGCAAGCTGTTACTGTACCTTACGTCCTATATGCTTTCCTCTGACTGTGCCCTCAGTTTAACTAAAGGTTGTGTCAAATATTTCTTCGGGAATAAGTTGTGAAAGTGCCATAATACCAGTATAACTCACACCGCGTGGATAATATTTAGACACGGCTCCGTAAGTACCGTAAGAGTTGCCAGATTGGAACTGCAGAAATGCCGTACTGTCGCTTTAAAATGATCGTATTTTGACCCAAGCTATTGTATGTACTAAAACAACTTGAAAGATGTCACACACTAGGACACTTGCATTTTAAATCAAAGTTATTTTAAGTACATGGAACTGCAATAAGCAAAGGAATCAAGCATTTGAAAGAAATGACTGCTTTATTCATCGTCAAATTGTTGTAAAATTATCGCATAAATGCGCTAATCATCGTATATATCCGGCGACACTGCCGCCAGTTGGATTTGTTTTGTCCTCACCGTTTCCCTCTTTCTTCCCGGTGGCTCGAAATTACTTAATTTAATAACAACCGCCTCCGCCACTAGGTCATGAAGTCTGTGGGAGAAGAAGGCGATGGCTTCACTGCTAATTATTATGTTGGCGATGTCACCTCCTGCCTCTGCGCTTGTGCTCTCATTGTGAATGGCGATGAGATAGAGACAGAGAGAGGGAGACAGAGAGAAAGTAAAGAATGTAAGAATGACTGGAAGAAAGAATGTTTTTTTTAAAAAATGGCACTAATGTAAAAGATTACCCTCGAATGTATTTACCCGTCGACTTGCTTCTTTATTGTTTGATAATCATTCCGGTGACTCTGTCCTAATTAAAAACTCAATCATTGCTTGGCCGGTAAAATGTGCAGCGCAGCACTTATTTTTTTCTTTGCGCCTCCCTGATTGGCAACGAGAGGTCGATGCAGTGATGGAAAGTCATGTTCTCATATTCAAAGCAGGCGTCTCCATCTGCCTATTGATAACCTCGGCGTGTTAACCCCTCAGCCTTGAGCTGCTGCAAGGCTCCAGATAAGTTCCCAAACTTGTCTCCGGCGGCCTCATCAATGAGCCCTGGCGTAGCCGCTCAATAGGAGGCCTGCACTTGGGTGGTTAATGTCCTCTATTGAGCTGAAGCGGCCGCTGCTGTCAGAGGACGGAGATAACAAGGGGAGAATGGACTGATGAGAGGGAGAGAGAGGTGTAAAAACGTCAAGGACATTTCTGGACGGCTCTTTTCACGCGTCTCTATTCCCCCCTTCCCCTCTGTCATTCTCTCATTTTTTTTTTCTCTCGGCCGCGCGGTAATGGCGAGATGTGAAATCACCCCGAGGCTTGACCCTCTTTTGCCTACTGTCTACTCTACATGATTTCAAGGCGGCATCCAAGAACAAAGATCAAGTCTGTGTTTGCTAAAAACAAATTACAGTCAACTGCAGCCGCTGGAGGGCAAACCGCTTGTCATTGCGTGTGCATGTAATCTCCGCGGAACGAATTCTGCTGCAAAGAATCATTTGCTGACTGCGAGAATTTGTGATATACATTAGATACGCTGTGTAGCTACCTTGTTTCCTATGTAGGCTAGCTCCATAAATTCTTACCTTCTTCCTAAAGAGTGATAGTAGCTGTGAAAATTCCAGTTAGGGGCTGGCTGCGAGTGTGGAGGCCTACCTTTGTAAGAGGCCAACTCAGATGGCTGAATCCCTGGTCTTTGCTGTCCAACAGAATCAGCGACTTAACACCATGGGCTTTATTTGGTCCCTTTGATATAAAAAGCACAACCAAAACTTGTAAGTGTGCAGTAAACAACACGTACTACACAAGCTAGTGGTGTCCTTAATCGATGTCTTTCAATTGTTAATTGAGGGCAAAGCCAAGTAACAAAGTAATCAAACTTATCAGACAAAAGGCTTTCAAGGGTTTGGGTTCCAGCTGTTTTTCCTTTGTATTTTTGCTTTTCTTCAATGTATTCAGCTGCTATGTTGCCCTGTAGCGGGCGGCGGCGACGGCGGCGGCGGCGGCGGTGGCTTCTGTGTGCAGAGCGTGTAACGAAGGCTGACACATCGAGGAGGCAGCCGTCACCCTGTCCATTAACTCTGAAATCCTGATTCCAGTCAGCTATACTGCAGCAAAGGCTGTGCACTTTTGCTGCACTCGCCACACAGCACGCACACACACACATGCACAGTCTGCATCGTTGTAGGCGCAAATTCACCCAAAAACATGCCCTAAAAGGATATTTTCTGCTTCTGTTTTTTGAAAAGTTGTGCTTTTCCGGTAATAAGTGAAACTGTATGCAGGGAAATTGGAGGAAATATTTTCCACCGAGGGAAAATCAGTGGAAAGTGTTTATTTCAAGGGTTTCTCCCCTCGATAAGAGATGACACAAGAGGGAGCAAACATCAGAAAGAGGGATTATGAACAACTGCCTCCCAGAGGGAGCGAATGATAAAGACTAGAGTTTCAAAGAAGTCTAAGCTGGGAGCGGGGTTTTTTTATTTTTTTATTTTTTTTTGGCTGGGGGGATTAAAATGACAGGTATAAATATCAAGAAAAGATTGGGACATCCTGCGAAAGGATACTATGTGCTTAGCAGCTGTAGAAACTGATATGTATGCACACAGGAATCCATAAATAATACCTGGCATTACATGGTTTTCTCACTGAAATGTCCCTGATGTTTCTGCCACAATTTTGCATGTAATATAGCATTTTAAATTATGATTTTGAAGTCTTTATAGAACCTTTATGTATCCGCAGGTTGGCAGTTTGATAATACATCACACTTCAGCATGGTGTTTTCACACAGATGTGAAGCTTAAAGGTGCAGTAAGTCATTCCAGAGTATTGTACTTCAACTCAACAGCCCCAACAAACAGAATAGTGGTTTTCCTGTCAGACTTCTGGAATTTAAAGTCCTCTGATGAGCAGAAGGTGACCCGATACTTTCATTCTCAATTTATTTTAAGGGAGCTGTGCTTGGAGAAGGAGATTTCAGTCCCCTCTATGGACGAGGCGCCTTGAGAAAGCACCTAAAACTGCCCAAACTGCTCCCCGGGCGCCGCACACATAGCAAGCATCACATGCGTGGTTGCCCGAAAATGGGTTAAATTGAAAGAATGAATTTCCCCGTGAGGGATTAATAAAGGATAACAGCACAACTTCCCCTTCCTCGCTCCTCCGGAAGGTCACCTCTCAAATTCACGGACGCAAATTGCGGAGGAAGCGACACTAACAAAAACACGGACACAGGAAGTCAACAGACAGCAATACTCACAACAAACAAGCACTAGTGTGTTTAAGTGTCTGACATGATGCTCATCCAGTTGAATGGATTATTACATGTGAATAGTAAATCCATATTAAGGTTGTCAAAGTTAATGCTTTAATAACACGTAAATGCAAAATGCCGCTAGTTTTTGACGTACGCACTTTCTCTTGTCGTGTCCTGCGCCCGCCACGTATTTTGGAAAATCAGGAAGCAGTAGCAGTAATACGCCCTGTATTGAGAAAAAAAAAATAAAATGCAAAATATAATAAAATTAAATCCCTGAAGACGCAGAAGAAGAAAGCAAGCAGAAACAAACGAGCAGAAATCGATAAAGACACAGAGCTTTTGAACGACGAGTTGAGCCGCTAAGCTTCTGCCAGATGATTCTCGCAATAAGAATTAAGTAATTTGCATTGACTATCGATGTGAAATGAGTCACGAACTGAAAGCAGTGAGCTTACTGAGCAAACTAATACAAACTTGAAAAATACCCCTTCAAGGTACATTTTAAAACGATTAAAAAAAAGCTGGGCGAATATATGTTAACTATAGAAATCATGCGATTAATCGTGATTAATCGCGATTAATTAAATGATTTATTGAATATCTATTGAAAAACCATAACAAAACAGCTCCCAGCCCCTATACACTTTATATTATATAAGAACTGCTCACTCCACCTTAAAAAGAAGCATATTCGGTGCCGGCTGAGTTAATGCTCATTAAAAACTGAAAAAAGTGTTCAACAACATATCAAAATCTTTCAAAACACAAGTGAATATGCAGTATATTCTGCTACCCAACCAGGTTTAGGGTTCATTGAAAGGATTCTCTCTGACTCTCTTCTTTTTCGTCTGCTGTCTCTATGTGTCACGCGTTGCAATTAAACGTATCATGCCCCAGAGGGAAAACGAGGGGAAGAAATAGAGAGTGGCCATTGTATTCATTAGCCTGCTGAACTAATGCTCACTAATAGGTGGCATTAAAAAAAGGTTTAGCCTCAGATCTCGGATTTCTTCTTTTTTTTTTGTCTCTTGCAAAACCCTTGACAGAATATAACATTTAGCTCACCCTGAAGGTTTTTTTTTTTTTATTATGTTGACAACTGAGCTACACTTTGAAGAAAATACTATGTTTTTGTGGAAACCTGAGCTTGGTGCGTGCGCCTCTGCAGATGTTTAGCAAAGGAGCCTTGTGTCTTTTCCTGTTATGCTCGTACATCATCTCCGACGAGTGCATTGCATAACTATGTGGGATGCTATCGGCGGTAAATGAAAAATGAAAGCAGCTCCAGCCATGTATCTCTCATGTGCAGGATACGAGGCCGGGAGAATTCTCTGGCCGATCCGTTCCCCGCGGATTTCCCCATTGTTGTTGTGCGTTAATCTCGGCGATAACGGCGAGGACTCGGCGCTCCCTATCTGCAGTCTGAATCGATAGGCACTTCCATTTATCGAACATGCGCACCATCAAAAACGGCTTATGTCTTAAATAAGCTGTTATACGGTGCACTCTGTCTTTCTGTCGAGCTTTCTTTTTCTCCCCCTTTCACACGCATTAACTGCTTCCCTCTTCACGTAGGCTTTGGATAAATTAGATGTGATTCAGCAGGCATTTTAAACACTGGGGTGTCTCGTACCCTAGAGCTCTGCAATCTGGCTCCCCAGAAAGATGATGACTCTTTCTTTCTCTTTCTCATGCACACTCCCTCCCTCCCCTGCCCTCCCTCCCTCGTCTCTCCTCTGACTAACTTCCTCTCGTGCCGCGCTCTGGTCCCCTCTTTCCCCGGCACTATTGTCGGGGCTTCATTGCGTATAGAAATTGTATTTAAAATCCTTAAATCCTTGTCAGAATTTCTCCCTGTGTGCAAGAGATTACTGTGAGCCAGTATTATTCTGGAATAGCTTTAGCAGGCACTCTCCCTCCCCACCAACCTTTCAGCATGTACCCTGATTATTGCCTCCACAATGGCGCGGAGAAAGGAATCGTTTTCAGGTCCCTGAAAACCTGTAAATCACACTCTGAATTTGTTGCACGGCAAAGAGTAATCACTTGAGGGGGGAAAAAAAGAAAAGAAAAAAAAAACAAGCAATGTTTTGCTGCTAGCGCTAATAACAATAAACAGCCACTGCAGCCGGGAGTTTTGTCTCGGTGAGTGAGTCGCACCCAACGACTCTTCTGTCTGCTAGAATGCAGCCACAGCATCTCCTTTCCCCCACATAGGCCTGGCTCAGGGAAAGTAGCGCACTCCAGGGCCAGTTGTGCCGGGGGCCCCTCATAGACATCATGGATGAGGGAGGATGAAGTGAAGATGAGCCCATCTGGCCCCGACAGCTGGGTCCACAGCTGGAGGGACAGACAGTGACAGCTGACTCACCGCGCAGTGTTAAGCTGCGGAGATGGATGGATGGATGTCTGGAGGGGGAGGAAAGAGGCAGTGGGGAGGAGAAGTGGAGGCGAGAAAGAGTTGACGAAAGGTTTGCCGGCCTACCAGCAGAGTTCTCAGTTTGCCTTTGTGTGATGGAGGAAGTGAGGCGGAAAAGGAGAATTTCGCACGTCGCAGCTTTGCAGGTGTCATGGGTAAACTTGTGTTCAACTTGTGCCACTAAGTAACTCATTATTAAAGGGGAACTACTGTTTTTTACAACCTGGACCTTATTTCTGGCATAAAATACGATCGTTTACTCAGCCATATAACTTTTGTGTCATTTGGAGTCGTTTGGATGATATTTAGATCCGCATATATCGATATAGTGGGAGTGAATGGGGCACCGAAACGTAGCCTCTAAATAACGCATTATCTGCTGCGAAACTTGTTCATTTCACCAATATTTTGTTATGATAAACTAGTGCTATTCCCCGTTGAGTCCGGAGTTACCTGTTATCATAATCCAGGATCTGTAGATTGACCTATTAACCTCTGACCTGGATGATGTCATCTCTGAGCGCCGCATGCACCTGCGACGGTCGGCTTGTTTACCTTTAATTTGCTACTGCTAGTTTTTTGCAACATGGCTGAATATTTTTCCGATTCTGAGGTTGTGGACGACGACTTTGTTTATGATGGACGTCCTTACCATTTTAAGCCAGAGTATATTGATGAGGAGCTTGTTGGAAGGAGGATGCGAAAGAACAACAAACGCTGCACGTCTGCGAGGTAAGTAGGTCAATCTACAGACCCCAGACGATGATAACAGGTAACTCCAGAATCAACGTGGGTTCTCTCCGGGTACTCCGGCTTCCTCCCACCGTCCAAAGACATGCTTGTTAGGTTCACTGGTGATTCTAAATTGGCCGTAGGTGTGAGTGTGAATGGTTGACTGTCTCTCTGTGTTAGCCCTGATAGACTGGTGACAGGGTGTACCCCGCCTCTCGCCCAGCGACGGCTGGGATAGCCTCCAGAGGACAAGCAGTTACAGAAAATGAATGAATGAATGAGTCTCGTGGCCGGGTCTACTCGTGCAGAGGATTCTCAAGGGATTCGAACAAGCAACGGTAGCTCCGTTTTGAAAAGCACACATTACTAATGTATGATCATAAATTTGGAAAATACAGGAAATAAAATACAAGCAGCACAGATTTAGAAACAAACCTCCCAACACGACCAGAAGGGCCCTGCAGAGATCCGTTCATGCTTACTTGGTTAAAAAGTGACCAAGACGCTCATTTGGAACATCGACCGTGGTGTTACCCCAGGGTGAAGCCAGTCTCATTTGTCCCTGTGTTGTCAAGACGGTGAATAATTCTGACTTTGGCTGGGAGGAAAAAAATAAATAAGCTGATTCAGCCGATGAGACACTGTTACAGCACCCTGAGGGGCAAAGCCATACCTGCGCTGTTTAAATATTCAACATGCCGACTTACTGATAGGTATCAGATCTTTGTAACTGCCGAGCAGCCAATTAACTAGGACAGGGAGAGCTAGCGTCAGATTGGCAGACGGTGTCATTCAGCGTGTGATCGGTAATGAAATCTCAGAGCAAATGGCTCTCGGGGTGATGTGGTAAGGGTGCGGGTATAGGTGATTTATATATTTTCCTCATCTCCTTGCCGTCTCCCTCGAACTCCCCTTGAGGATATATCATTTCACATGATTAAGATGTGTGCAACCTGCTCCTCCATCCAAGCGAAACAGGAGACAACCCCCTCCTCCAACCCCAACCCTCGCTCTTAGCTAGTTATCGTCCCTCTCTTATACCTAGCTGAGCCGCAGCGCGTGTTTTTTCCTTTAATCCCTCCCCTCTAATTACCAAACGCGGCCTCCCTGCCTTCTTTTTCCTCGCCCGCCTTTCATCCTGACCTGTTCTTTTTTTTCCCCCGCTGTATCAATGCCAGCGTGCTGAACCTCTCTTTCATTATCCACCCCTTCAGTTCCTGTTACAATCAGATCATGCACCACATAGATGCATTTAACTACACATTCTTGGCTTTCAGAGCTGGTAAAGCCACAACGCTATTAATGGATGTCTTCGCCCATAGCCGTACTCTAATGCATCCATCAGCTCTGTATAGATGACTTAATATTTTGCTTTCATTTTCCATTTGCATTGCTTTGTTTTTTTTTTTTTTTGCTTTTTCTCTTTTGTGGCTTGCTTTGAAGGCATTGTTGGGGTAAATGTATGCATCTGATTACCGGCAGGATAATTGATGCTGGGTTTAGTGGAAAACCAATAGATTTTAATTACAAAACCTCCCGGAGAGCAGCATATTAAAGTAAGTAAATAAACAGTATGAATCACATTACAAGCCACAGCCATGGCTGCGGGCTCATGTTACTGTGTCTTTGTCGTCCCAGACGGCGCAGTGCAGAGGCTCGGTTTTAAACCGTTAAACGGCGATCGGGCGTTTGGGTCAGGCGAGGCGAAGCCCCACCTGCAGGCGGCAAAACAACAACAAAAAAACAAAAAATAACAGGTCGTTTTTGAATTACTGGGAAAATTAGAAATCAATGACAAAAAAATATTCATGCCGTTCGTTTAATTAAACAATGAGTGGATAGAATAGTGTTTTAATTTGTGTTTTTTTGTGTCTTGTTTTTGTGCTGGTCTACCGAGACGCTGTTAATGTCAACTTCCCGAAAATAACAAAAGGCAAAAAAAATAAAAAATCCTTCGGCAATGAGAGTGAATGGCGCAAATTTGATGCTAGATGGGGCCTTATTACGATTCTGATTGTCGAGTGTTGTTATTTTCTAGTAGTTGTCAGAAGTTAGCAGTTGCTTTAAATAGAGAGAGAGAGAGCAGTGGTTATAACAAACAAAGCAAATTATCTTCTTTTGAGTTTTCCTTTTGAAAATTGAATTTGAATGCCTCGGTGCTCACCAGCCTCCAGATATTGTAACCAAGCAAAAAATAAATAAATAAATGATTGCAGTTTTAATGTGGAGTAGTTCTAAAAGAAGAAACTGACTAACGGCTATCAGAGAAGGTTTTCATTTTACTTCTTATATGCGTTGTCCAGGAAGGACGTTACCCGGTCAAGAGCAGACCTTCAGGACGTCTAAGATCTCCTCCAAGTAGATTACTGAAAGTGAAACATTAACTTGTACTTCAGGGATTGCTTTTTGATTTCCGTCATTCGTCAGTATTTTTTTTCTGACCAAGTTTTTAAAAGTAACAGAATTAATCCTGAAAACGTGATAAATTTTTACTTATTTTACAATGTGCACAATCCGAATTGACAGCTCATATACTGTAAATGAAGATAATACAAAAGTATCTTCATTTAATGCTTGTAGTCATTCAAATTTTTTTTGTGAAAAGCTATAGTATACACCGATCTGCCACAACATTAAAACCACTGATAGGAGAAGTGAATATCATTGACCATCTTGTGACAATTCAATGTTGTGATGGAGAAACTTTTGGACCTGGCATTCATTTGTGTGGATGTTACTTAGACATGTAGCACCCACCTAGACCAGACCAGGCACCCCCACCCCATAGCAATGACACTCCTTGATGGCACCCACACACAAAAACAGTATAGGAACGACTCAAAAAACGTGAAGAACAGCACAAAGCGTTGACCTGGCCTCCAAATTCACTAGATCCCAAACTGATCAAGTATCTCTGGGATTCTTGATCAACCCATAGGACTCAAAGGCCCCCCACTAACAACATTCTGTTGCCAGACACCACAGGACACCCTCAGAAGACCCATGTCCATTCTCTGGTAAGTTGGAGGCTCAAGGGAGACCTTCACAATATTAGGAAGAATGCCTGATCAGTGCATACTGTATGTGAGACAGCCCTTCCCGGAGAAAATTATTTTCTCCGTGCTCAACAAAGAGCTACTGTAACATTTTCCTGACAAGCAAATTTGTGGTTTGCGTCTGCTCTCAAAAGCGGCGTTTCACCATGAAATCGTGTAGAAACAAGATTGGGGGGTTGGTGGTTGGGTGTGCACGTAGTTTGGTTTTAACCACAGTTATAACAGTTTTCTTTAACCATGACTCCTACCGCAATCAGTCAGTTTTAGTTATTGATAGACTATAAATTCAGGTATGTTCTCAGGTTCTTAACATAAAGGTCGTTTTTAATAGCCTGCCCGCTAGCTTACAGGCAGAACCGCTAATACCAGACACCTTTTTTTTTGGATTCTCTGTTTAGACTCCAGTCAGACGAGCTTACCTCCCAGATTGTAAACATCCAGCAGTGCACTTATATAAGGGGCCAACACCGTGGCTCAGTCTGGAGGAAGTTTCCCGGCAGTGCACTTACGTAAGCGGCTAGCGCTGGGCCTCGGCGCGGGAGAAAGCTACCGAATAGCACAAACAGAGGACTGGAGTTAAAAATTGATGACTTGCTTTTTGTGTTTTGCTCCCCCCCCCACCCGCCCCTCTGCGAGAGCGAAGAGATTCAAAGTGTCCTAGTTTCCTGACCTCACCCAGTGGAAAAATGCAAGCCTTTTCTCTTCTTTCCTCTGTGCTTGTCGCTGCTCGGCGCCTTTAAATAGATCCATGCGTTGACGTCGTTCGCGTAGCCGCAGTGACTTCCCCGAATTAAAAAACCGAACGGAAACGTCTCGCTGCTGTCGTCTTCTTGACGCGGAGTTGTGTTTGAGGTCCAATTAATTAGGTGTATAATGGCGAGAATGCTTCCTCAGGATTAGACTGTAGAGGCGAGGCTTTGATCCCACGTCTGTCAGTAAACTAAGCCCACTTCCTCCACGTATAGACTCACGTTCCCTGAGGGATTTTTGGGGTTTGTAGTTTCATCAGCGGGTTATTTAACATCTTAAGCGTAAAGGCTTACGGCCTCCGAAGCATGGGCGTTGCAGCGGCGGCGTTGCAGCGGCGCCGTGACGCGACGGTTATGTGTATGTGCGGCGCAATTAGTGTGCACGCATGTGTGTCTGGAGTGATTGTTCACCTGTGTGTGTTTGTGCGCTCTGTACGCCTTGTTTCTTCTTCGCCGGAGGGGAGTGCAGCAGCAGCAGCAGCAGCAGGTGCTGGCAGTCCTCTGTGTTTTCCCTCATAATGAGTTCCCAGTCTGCACTCTGTCCTCTGAAGGAGGCATCTATAGTGTCAGTGACAGTCTCATTATAAAGCGCGGCGCTTTGTTTTCCGCATTGCATTTGAATATATCTCAAAACAAGGTTTATTAAAGTTGAATTGCTAAAAGGGCTCGCGGAGATTAGATTTTAATTCATAGGTGTTTTATTTGCTCCCTTCGCCAACGTCCAAATCCAGTAAATTACAATCTAATCTGTTCTTGTCTGCAAATCCAAAGCCGTCCGTGCTGGGGAAATCAGAATTCTATAGGAATACAATGAAAGCTTGGGTCCAGACACAACAGCCGGAACAGCTTGTACACTCCTATTCTGTTCGGCTGAAAACAGAAAAAAAAAAAAAAGAAGTTGACTACTATGTCTGGCCCAATGTCCTGGAGGCGCAAGAGTTTGAAATGAAAAGAAGTGTACTCCTACCCGCTGCCCACAGTTAATTTAATACGTTTGTGTCGTTTTCAAACAGTCAACCTTTATTTAATGGTTTTGTTCAGACGACCATTAACTCGTCTGGCCAACAGCGTTGGGGACAGATGTGGTGGAGGTGCATTTGTCCTTTTTTTTTTTCTGCGGGGGCGTTGACTAAGCGCCATATTGTTGCTCGAGGCCGTCATTTATACTTTTTGAAAGAAAAAAAAAAACGACCTTGCGCAGTAGGTACGGTAAATACTTACCAGAGATCTTTGAATTCAGTTGTTCGACCTGCTTCGGCTGCGGAGGATGATTTGTGAAACATTAAGCGCCCAAAGCAAAAACAGAAAACGTTAAGAGAGCAAGATTTTGGATTTGGAAACACAGAAAGATTAGATGGATTGTGTGTACGGGTTTTTTTTTTTGGTAATCCTTCCTCTAGGTTCAGGAGTTCGGTGTTTGTGCAACATCAGGACATGTGTCCTGGTCAACCTGAGTGTCACATCTCCCTCACACTGACAAGCGCAGCATCTCTAGCAGCCTCCCCCGGGATGCTCCCACCTGGCAGAGGTGCTCCTCTATTCTTTGTGTGCTCTCTCTCTCTCTCTCTGTGTGTGTGTGTGTGTGTGTGTGTGTGAGGGAGTCAATGAGTAATAGCCCACGCTCTGTTCTTCTCTCTATCTGTGCAGAAGACCTGCTCTGCCTTTTCCCCCCCCGTTTCGGCCATCTTTCTTGCTTCTCGTCTCGCCGAGCGCCGGGCCCCTGTCCCGGCCGCGATCTCTATCGGCCCCGCGATTTGTCACATACGCCGCCTCCCTCCCTCCTCCTCTCCTTTCTGCCTCTCTTTCCTTCATACTTCCTGTCTTCCCGCCGTCGCCGGCGCCTCTTTCTCCTCCTCGTTATATATTGAACCCCTTCTTCCTCCCACTCTCATGGTTTCTTGGCATCCCCACCTGTCACTTCTTTGTTGCCCACGCCGGGACCTGTTTCCTCTTTTTTTGACAAAAATAGCTGAGAATGAGTACACGGTGTGCAGGGAGAAGCGGAGGGGTAAACCGAGGTCCAAGCTTTAGAGGTGCGCCCGGCGTCTGGTGCGAAGGGGAGGGGGGGGGGGGGTTGGACGGAAGAGGAATGCTGCGTGAGAATGTTAGAAATGCGACCGAGGAGATGATAATAGCCCTTAAATACGCTCATTAGTGAATAATACAGTTGATGGTGGGGTTCCTCGCTGCCCCCAACCCTCCAATTAAGGTGTGCGTTCGCAGCCGTGCGAGCGTTTGGTGTGATATATAAAGAGGATGTGCGTGCACCACTTGGATCATTGGCTTCTGCGCGCGTAGAAGTGTGTGTGCGCAACAAACCCAACATGCATGCGTGCCTCCCGTCCTCCCTTCTTCAGTCCTCTCCACTCATTCCCCTCCCACTCTCTCTCTCCCTCTCTCTCTCTCGCTCTCTCTCTCCGCCTCAACGAGACGCACAAACACTCTCTCACTGTCTCCGCTCTACCCCATGTATCATAGTCGCCGCCTGTGCATTCAAAGGATCCGAGTGTGTCCACCTTTCCGTTCCCTCCCTTTCTCGGCTCTTATTTCTGCCCCTGACTCTTGTTTTTTTTCTTTCTTTGTTTCTTTTTTTTTTTCTCTCTTCTTTTCATTTTGCCCTGCGGAGTAAGTGCCAGCACGGAGCTGCGTGCGCGTTTGCCGTCAAGGGGGGGGGGGGATTGGCTGACTCGATCGGAGGAAAAAAGGAGACTGGAGGAGAACTGTGCGGGCAGGAAGGATGCGCTCGTTGCTGCAGCTTCTGATTCAATTAGCATGAATTTCACAGCAGAGGCAGCGGCGGCAGCGGCAGCAGCAGCAGCAGCGGCAGCAGCAGCGGCGTCGTCAGACTCTCCCAGCAAGCCAGCGGCTGCGCCCCGCGCCGGAGGACCAGCGTTTGTTTCCACCCCGGAAAGCGGCGTTTGAAGGTGGCAGGCGCACGGAGCCGTATTCTCAAAGGGGTGAAGAGCGGTCGCAAGTGGGACGGAGCTTCGTTTTTTTGCAACTCCGAGGGTTGGAAGGTTGTTCTGTGGAACTGAGCGCCGACCACTCTGACGCTGTGGTCGTCTTTCGGTGCTGTTGAGGTGTCTTCTCGGCTGCTGCTCTGCGTTGCGTGACCCATATTGATTTATTTCGCCGGAAAACAGGAGAGGAAATTCAGCACCGCCGTACTTGGAAACGGAGAAACCGTCTTGCCGTCCTCCTCAGCATCCCTTTCCGTCCTTGCGATCCCTTATTCTATTTATTCATCCCTTGTTTTCCTGCTCTCGACTTCAGACTGAACGTGTTCTGAGCTCCTTCAGGGATTCGAAGCCCCGAAACAGGATTTGGCTGCACCTCTCCCTTTTTTTTTCTTCTTCCACTCCAATGTATTTTTCCATTCTGCTGCTCTCCGTTTAAGTTGTCTCCGAAAAACTCCGAAGGGATGGCGGGAGTCTTCTGTTTCTCCGTGATGGAGGCTTGGATTATGGGTGGAGAAACCCTCTGAAGATCTCCCCAAAGGCGAAAGGAAACCCTGTCGAACAATTAATTCAGACAGCTGTGCACGAGATATTTTTGAAGGAGCTAAGATGGGGTCTTTTGTTCGCTAAACCGGTGGCTGCTAAGCTGTGATTATTTGTTTCAGACGGCTGCCGAGGAAGTTGTACGTCAAACAAAAGAGGTTAAATTTAATGTAATAGTTGTTTTAGGAGAGGAGTGGGAGTTGTTTTGGTTCTGGAGGATCAAATCAGAAGCATTTGGATATCAGCACTGGACTGTTGGAGAATTTTTTGGGGGTCTTTCGTTTCAGGAAGGATTTTGTAATTTTTTTTTTTTTCTTCTTCGCCGATTTTTTCCGTTCTTTTTTTTGGGATTTTCACACAAGGATCTTTTTTTCTTTCTTGGCTTACATTTTTAACCTGCATTCTCTTTTACGTTTTTTTTCTCCCCCGCGCCCCGGGCTGGAAGGCTGGGGATCATGGGCCCTGGATTCATTTGAGATGATCACTTCCTGTTTGTGTCGTATGAGGGGGAGGGGCCTTCCGTGTCTTTCGGGCCCCGCCCCCATGGAACAGGAGGTGGAAGTGGAAGTGGACGGAGGGTTGCTGCTGGTGTCCAGGCCAGCTGCGGCGTCACCCGTGGTGTGGGCCAGTCCGGCCTTCCTGTTCAGGCTGGTGCTCTCTTTGGCGCTGCTGGTGTTCCCATGCCCGGCCGTGGCCGCCAGGGTCTCCTCCTCCCTCAGTACCACCCACCACGTCCACCACTTCCACAACAAGCATGGTACTGTGCCCATTGCCATCAACCGGATGCCCTTTCTTACACGTGGGGGCCATGGTAAGATCATCTGGTTGCTTTATTTCTGCTAATTTCATTCACTCCTGCAGATCAGCCAGTAATTAGTCAGTGGTTTGCTGAGCAACATGCAAAAGTACACGCTGGAGTTCTTTTGCGATGAATGACACGGACTTAAGGGGTTAGTGGGAGTTAATTTTCTTCAAGAGGTTGATTTACGCTGCCACTGTTCTCTAAGTTGAGTACATAAGCCCAGGCAATTGGTTCATCTATGTATTGATCTTTGTCATCTCTGGAAAGACGAGAGGAGCCAGGCCTGCAGGACCGGTCTCATCTCCTCAGCTCCCCATAGGCCAGTGTCTTGATTCATGTCCCTGAGTTGGCAGATGATGTTTCTAGAAGCTGCTCCCTTCTGGGCTTTATTTATTTTTTTTGCAGCGCGTCCTCAGGCAGCTGGGTTCTGCTACTTGCCTTTCAAGCTGAGCAGCCATCTTGGGTTCTATTGATGTATTGAACTGTGGCCAATTTAAATTCATGTAATCACCACCCATAGTGTAATTGTTGACGCGTGATGGCAGCCACTAAAAAAGAGGACGGCCCTAACCGGGTGTGGAGATGCTAAGTCTCGCCTGCTGCTTGTCACGGTGCGTTGTATGCTCAGAATTTTTTGTTTTTTTTAAAAAATAAAAAATCCATTGATAATTGCCAGAACACTCCTTATTTTGTCCTACTTTCCACAGAGTGTGTCTTTGGCTCGGCGCTCTGCGGTGCATCGCTCGCTGCACTGTTCTTAGCCTAAGCTGTCAGGGACAAGGCAGAGTTTCACACTGATGATTCCTTTGATGTTCCCCAGCTCTGCCTTTTTCCACTGCAATTTCTCTCCTTCCCCTTTTCCCTGGATTTATTCCCCTTGCTGCTTTCCGACACCCTGCACATGCATTACTTTGACAGGAGATACTAATAGCATTTATTGATTCCCCAGCATGTCCGTTCTCATCTCATTCCATTTGCATCCACTTAGCGGTTTGCGAGCCCCTACGTCTTTACGTGTATTTGTCTTTCAGTTTCTGTCTCTAATTTCTACCTTTTCTCTCTTCTTCGGCCTTGGTATACCTACGATTTATATCTCACCAACCTGCTGTCACATGGGCAGGCAAAGGGGCCTCACGTAGCCCTCTGCAGTGGTTTGTCTGATTTGGCGAGTCCTTCGTAGACATCATCAGTTCGCAACCTCTTCCCTGGTCCTCAGCTCTTCTACGTCACGTGCACATGTCTTCACAGTCAGAGTGTGCCTGGGCATACAAATGAGGGCTGACGTGTGTCATTATTAACAAGGAATATGCTCGGTGTCGTGTCAATGTCAAACCGATAAGTTCACCTTTTATTGTCATTCACAGTTGTGTGACGGTTCACCAGATCTTTCGGTATACCTTCGGTATACCTTCGATATTCCTTTGGTTTTGGATCTCAACTGAAGATGTTTATATTTTTGTCGTAGGGATGATCAAATAATGAAGTGCTACTAACCAGAATGGCACATTTCCATGGTATGCATTAAACCTCAGAGCATTTCAAGTGTAAAAACTAACAAATAAGTACTGTAATGCATGCATTTCCAAGTTCCGAAGGTATTCCATTGCACATGTTGGGTCAAGTTGGGTTTTATTGCACCTATGAGCGTGCCTTTATGTGCTTCTACTATGTTAGTGGTGGTTTTTATTTCATACCCTTGATCTGAGACAAGCAGGAGGACCTTTTGTGGTCCTTTGCAGTGTCTAAATTGTGTTTCAATAATAGCTCAAACCAGCTTGTCGGCACTTGACCTTTCAGTGTCGACAGCGGTTGTTCCAATATCCACATTTGGCATTTGTAAAAGAACGCAAGTTGTTAATTATTATTGTTTTATTTTAACGTATTTCAATGATAGAGTTAGGGTTAGGGTTAGGAGTCCCATCCCGGTGCACGCCTTTTTGCGCGTGCTATCTTGAATTAAACTCCTACACGGGAGTTAATCAGAGAGAAGCACTGAATGACAGCACACGGCCAGTTTCTCCTCTTCTAAAATGGCAGCTCCAGCTAGTGTCCTCTCTTTATTTTTCCTGCCTTCTCTTCCATCTCGCTCGGATAATTGGATTGCACCTCTCACATCTCGAGTTGCTAAGCTATTTAAATTGACATAATTAACATAAAAATGTTCTCTGGCACTCTGCGTGGATTTATGGCTGTCAAAAAGATATCGGCCTGCGAGAGGAACGGGCCTGTTTGCCCGGAGGAAAGGGAAAGGTGGCATTTCCATGGCAAACCCAGAGCTCAGGCTAGGGCCGGGATGACATCCTACCACGTTGACGCCTGTCAGTCTCTCCCGCGCTTGTTCTCATGTGCTGCAATTTCGACAGTTACGCACAAAAGCGTGCACGTCGAGTGGAATAAGATGTTGAAGCTAGAGCAAGAGCTCGAGCAAGACGGAGAACTTATCAGGCTGATTGGTTGGCTGTATTTGCTCTTCCTCTTTCTTTTTTTCCTCCTTGGCAGTATGCTCCAGCAGTTACTAATGTACGCCTACACGGCAAACACGGCTCCTTCTCGTTTGGTTTGTGTTGTTTTTAGTAGCAGCACACTTCCAGCATTTTCATTATCTACTACAAGGCAGCGCACACATATTAGAGCGCCGCTCGTGCGCGGGGAGTCGAATTCGGTCGCCATCGTAAATACTTCCATCGCCGCCTGGCGTATCCAATTCTTCTTCTCTTCTCTGAAATGCCAGCTCTCC
Organism: Chelon labrosus; assembly: GCF_963514085.1. Classification (NCBI taxonomy): domain Eukaryota; kingdom Metazoa; phylum Chordata; class Actinopteri; order Mugiliformes; family Mugilidae; genus Chelon; species Chelon labrosus. The sequence continues at coordinate 21,515,671 of NC_140337.1, forward strand.
GCGTATTGTCAACCGAGTGGCGCAGCTTATTACTAGCGCTAATACCCCACTCAGTGATAAGAGCCCACTTGCTTCAAAACATTTTCAGTCAGCAGCTTCTCGACTGGGTGTCATTGAAAAGAACACTGTCTGTAGAAGAGCCTTTGCCATCCTCGACACGCGTAGACATTTGCTGCCGCTACCTCGGTCAGATCTGATCTCCTGTTTGCTCCGAAAGCGCCAGCCAGAACCCCTGCATGCAGCGTGCACACCAGGCCTTGCTGTCGGCTACTGCCAGGAAAGCAGGCATCTATCATTCATTAGGCTGCCGTTGCGGCCCTGAACCCGCCCCTGTGTTTTTGCATATCAGCTCTATGAGCTTCAAGGCTCGAGCCTTACCCGCCCACTCCCTTGGCATAGTGTCATTACTATGCCACATCTGTCTGGATGAGCTCCTGCAGGGTCATGCTGTGCTCACATTTTGGCTTGCAACAACCCATCTATGACTTCGCAGCACACCGCATGCGGCGATTGCAGTCTGTGTAGCAGGAGTTGACTCGCAAGCCACGTGCGCTGACATTACAATGCGTTGCATACTGTACATTCGCTCCATACTTAAACGGGTGTAGCTTTTGAGGGTTTTGGCAGCCGCTCCGTTGTCACATGCAGTCCGCCCGCGTTTCCGTTCAGTGTCTTTAAAGCTATCAGCGACCTGCATCAGCATTCAGACCGAGCGGCAGCCCCGCAACCCACCATTTGCCACGCTGATTAGAGATCTCCATTGTTAGCGTCATAGGCGGCAGTGGATGCAGGGCTGCCCGTTTCAGATAGCCCTTTCAGGTCGTCAGAGACAGCCACCAATTGCAGCCTTCTATATGGAAAGCAGTTCATTACTGTCTATTCAGACGCCGCAAAGCCTCACCCACCTTGCTCTGATTACAGCTAATTGGAGAGTCTTGACCGCTGAACTGTGGCATTTTACCGGGCTGTCTGCCTGTTGATAAGTGACCCCCCCCCCTCCCCCTCCACACACAACACGACACACATACATGTGCACGCTTCCCGCACTGACCTCCTAGATGCACGGGGGGACGCGATGGCTCTAGTTGCTCGGGTACGATTTTATAATTATCTGCGAGTCTGCACGGATGTGTGCCGTATTAAGTGCTCCTCCGGTTCCAGATAAGATATTTACAGTACATGCGTGAATACACAAGCGCTGCAATTAGCGGGGTAATTGCACTGAGGTGTTAACAGCCCACAACATTCCAAATATAAGCCAATAAGCTTTGCCCGGGCTTGTTTGTATGTGCGATCATCACTCTTTCGCACCACTGGCATGGCCGCGGCCCTGTCGGTGTATCTGTCAGCACATCTGTTCTTGCAAACACACCTCTTTTGTGCAGACTATTTCGTTAAAAAAGAAAGGGAATATTTGCCGTGCAAGGTAATCCATACCTGATCGCTGCGATGCACGGGGCTAAAGGGATTAAAAAGCTAATTTTGATTCTGGCTCTCTCTTATGTTTTAGAAGGACGGCTTCCAAGAGATTTTACAGTTGGGTGGATCACGTTGTCATTGGCAGTGGACAGAATGTGTCCGCTGGGGGTTTCCAAGAGTGCGCCCGGTGTGTATGTGCATGTGCGCTCAGGTTTGCATAAATGTAAAGGCAGGTTGAGACGTCTCCTCAGTTTCAAGAATCATTCATCTCTTGGCGTGCCGCTACTCATAATTGGTCAGCTAGGATACTGAGGACGGACTCAAAAGAGAAAACGGCAGGAAATGAAATTTTAACCTTGATCACCTCGAGCAAAAATCTAAATGATGTATTTACAGCTGCTCGCACGTCGTCGCCCAGGCCTTCGAGTTTGCGTTTAAAAGAGCTCTCCCATAAAACACAGATGGTTTCCTTTTATGTTCAAAAACCTGCAATGTGATCATCAAAAAGAAAACACGCAGCCATTGCCGTCTCCCGGAGAAAGCTTTGTTTACAGCAAGTCTGCTTTTGTGAAAAAAAAAACCAAAAAAAAAACAACACAACAGTATTGTGCTGTTGAGGCAAAGCGTGCTAGATTTTTGTTGCGTTGTGCAAAAAGAACATTGAAAATTAGACAATTATGGAAGGCTAGGGTTAGATGTGTTGATGGGATTTATGCACAAACAACTTCCAGCCATTTTAAATGATGGCAAAAGTCCACGTCGGATCGCAGCGTGGAATAACCTGCAGCCGAGAGGAGGGGAGGGGGTCGTTGCTTGACCGAACCGTGTGTTGATGTTAATTGGAGGGCAGCTGTGGGTGCATGCTTCCCTCCATTTTCCTCTGGTCTTTGGTAATCACGGCAACCCACCGCACAGCGCCATTAAAGTAATTGAAGACATCTTGTATATTCGCACACAATTTACTTCGTTTTAAAAATTCAGTACCCCATTCTTCTCCTTGACATAGATTCCTTTACCTTACCTTGGGCGTATTTTTACCATGCTGATAAATTACAGTATCCTTCATCACTATTGGTTCTCTCTTCGGTCTGTGTACTATATCACCTTTATCTTCTAGACATGATCATTCCCTAAGATTTCTTATTTTTTCTATCTTCTTTCGGAATCATGATTTCAGCATGCTACGGTCGTCTTGCCTCGGGAGAACAGTCTCTGTTTGTGGTCCTCTGTGTGTTGCTGTTTGTTCGGCTTGACAGTACATGCATACTGATGAGATCAGCTGCAGCCCACACCCATCCATCCGACCATCCACCCATCCATCCATCCGCCCTATACCGGGCAAGAAGAAGAGCCACCAACCCTCTGTTTTCAGAAGTTCAAGCGCCATCTCCACCGAATAAAGCCACCCCCCCCCCGTGTGTGACCGTCTCAGCTCAAGTCCTTTCCTGGTCTTTCACCAATTGCCCGTATCACTGGTCACTGTGCTAATGACACGCCGCTATGTTTGATAATCACCACTTTATCTCTGGGCTGCAGGGGGAGGTCAGGTGCAATGTGTGTATGTGTGTGTGTTCATCTGTGTGTGGGGGCGTTGAGGGGCAGAGCTGTTGAGCGCTCTCCTTTGAGAGTCAAGTCACAACCCTTCTCTTTCAGAGAACGCCATTAGTATTCATGATTCTCCTTCCACGCGAAGTCCAAGGCGCACAGGCGCATGCACGAACACACGCATCGTGATGAGAAACAGAAAGGACGCCTCAGGTGTTCTGGCCAGTTAAGATAAGCTCGCTGGTTTGACATTTTCTGTCCCGCGCCCACACACACACACACACACACACACACACACATCCACCCTCCCACCCACCTTTTTACACCTGAGCGTTTGTGCAGCTCTGAAAGGGAACATATATAAGCCGAGAGCGCCGGGCTACACCCTCCTGAAAGGCTGCCAAGACCAAAAATGGAGCATGTGGGTCGTCAACTTAGGTCACTTCGAAGATTTTCGAGCGTTGAGCTCACAATTGGGGAAGATAGTTTTGCAGGTTTTTCTTTATTTCAGCACTTTTTTTGTCTCCTGCTTGATGCTTGAGGTGCATTTTTTGCCTTTTTGTTGGATTTGATGCAGGAAAGTGGGTGTTTCAAGCACACACACACAAAAAAAAAATAGATGTATACTGCTTGCTGGGATATGAGTTTTTCTGTGGTGGCTGTCTTGCTTTCTTGCATGAATATACCCCACTGACAGCTCTAGGCCAAAGGCTGGATGGGCCCTTTGGGTTTGTCTCCCTCTTACTTTGGCTTTATTTGCCAGCTTCAGTGTAGTATCTCTGTTTTATTGAAACGGAAGGTCAGCGCAGCAACAGGCAGCGCTGCTAGGTGGTCACCCAGAGGCTGTTGGAGACTAGGTTTAATTCACATTCTCAAGTTAGTTAGATTAGCTTAGTTTAAAGGTAAACCAGACAAAGTTGGGATAAAAGGTCTAGTCAATGGAAGCACCTGAAAATCACCTGTAACCCTCCATGCAAATATGCACCTCTTTGTTTTTAATTTGTCGTATTTAGGTTAGGGTTTCTCCAATTGTGCATCGTCCCAATGGTGTCATGCATATTTAAAGGGGAACTACTGTTTTTTACAACCTGGACCTTATTTCTGGCATAAAATACGGTCGTTTACTCACCCAAATAACTTTTGTGTCATTTGCACTCGTTTAGGAAATAATTAGATCTGCGTATATCCATATAGTGGGAGTGAATGGGGCACCGAGACGCAGCCTCTAAATAACGCATTATCTGCTGTGAAACTCGTTCATTTCACCAATATTTTGTTATTGTACGCTAGTGCTATTCCCCGTTGAGTCTGGAGTTACCTATTATCATCATTGAGTGCAGCAACAGGCGGCACCTCTTTGTTTTTAATTTGTCTTATTTAGGTTAGGGTTTCTCCAATTGCCCATCGTCCTATTGGTTTCAGGTGGTAGTAGTAAAAGACAACTGTGGGGGACAAAACAGCGCAGAGAATCGTTGACGTACATATCAGCTCACCGATCACTTCTGCAGCCAGTTAACTAGCGAGCACGTCGCCCGCCCGCCTGCCAGGGAAAATGATTTGCCCCGTCTTTTTTCTCGCATGTTCAGGCGCAGATGCGAAATAAGGTGTCATGCACTGCCGCGGGCGGAAGAGATGAACACGCTCCCCTCACCCCCAACACGTGCATCCACGAGCTTTTCTATTAAAATGAAGGACCGAGCAAGGAGAGGAAAGATAGCACTCCGCCGGGCCGCTGTGCTTGGGAACCTCCTCCGCCTGGGTTTTGATTAATTCCCCCTCCGATGCAGGAGAAGCCATGAGTCAATCAATGTGTCAGAAACTAAAAGATATGAATGTGGATGGCGTTCCGGTTACATATTAGAGTTTTAACACAGACCCTGGCTGAAGCTGTGCCATTGACAATACGTGTATTTGTTGACTTCAATAATGTAATTGTAAAATGGTGTTTTGTTCTCATGAATATTTGTGCTTCTAATTAACAGCAGCAGGTCGAGCTGTGTCACAGATTTTCTTGGGTTTTAACAATTGATTTGTGATTTGGCCCCCACCCCTGTGAGAGGTTGGCGTTGATCTCCGGTGAGGTGACACGCTTATTCTGCAGTGTGGCGAGGCCGTTTGTCTCATTCCCACCCACCTTCCTCCGCCACGGCACACATGAAAGCAGCGCGGGCACATCAGTGGGAGGGCGTCGCGGCGTGGGCAACGCCTCGGCTTTGTAGGCCGCGCAGGCGACTGGGGCCAGATCTTCAGAGGGCGCGATTATGTAAGCCCCCTTTAATTATTTAGCGGTCAGATATTAAAGCGGCGCAACTAGGGGGCCCGCGCCAACTATTTCACCCTCCGCCGGGAGTGCTCGCCATTAATAAACAAAGTGGCTTATATTATGCATGACTGATGCTTTGAAAAACCGCCACCTCTGCCACTTTACCCAACCCGAAGGAGTTTTACAAGGCAGAGGAAAACACTTTCATGAGCTTTGCGGCTATGTGAACGCGTGCCACTCCTCATCCCTCAGATGACATTCCCTGCCTTCCACCTAAGTTTTCAAGGGGACTCTGGTTGTGATTTGTTTCCAAATTAAGCTGTCCAGGAACTAATAAGCTGAAATATTACCAAACATTATGCTAGGGATGGCACAAAGCGGTGCACCAATACAACTATTAGATACCCTGGAAATGCAAACCAGGCTCATTGTGTGTGACATGGCAGCTACTTTGTGTTTTTTTTGTGAGTCATTTCACAGCATTAAATGACTCGCGTCAGAGTTGAGGCTAAGGAGATGGGTGGGCGTGATTGTTGTGATTATATGGTGTGAAGTATCACGCCTGAAGCACAAAATGTGTACTGCCAGGATGTGACAGGACTTTGCGTGTTAAATATACACATGCTGGATGATATCAGGCTGCACGACATGACTTCTCGTGCGCCGTTGTGTTCGTGAGATGCAACTTGTGACAGCAAGCGGCGATGCACGTGTCTTTTGCCAGTGCTCTTTGGATGCTTTGTAAACTGCACAGTAACCTCCTTTTTTTCTTTTTCTGCTAAAAGCTTGTGCCCTTCAAATACTAAGTACACAATTAGACATCTTGCAAAATATATATATATATATTTTCTACCTTGACTGTGTCGACTTGAAAACTGGAGAATGGCCATTGTATTTGAGAGAATGTCCCAAATTGAGATAACTTTTCGAGCATTTTTGACAAAATTTGCAAAAACTTTGTTTTGATTGATGCATATTTAAAGGGGAACTACTGTTTTTTACAACCTGGACCTTATTTCTGGCATAAAATACGGTCGTTTACTCACCCATATAACTTTTGTGTCATTTGCACTTGTTTAGGAAATAATTAGATCAATGTATATATATATATAGTGGGAGTGAATGGGGCACCGAGATGCAGTCTCTAAATAACGCATTATCTGCTGTGAAACTTGTTCATTTCACCAATATTTTGTTATGTTACACTATTTTGTTATGTCCGGAGTTACCTGTTATCATCATCCGGGTTCTGTAGATTGACCTACAGACCCCGGATGATGTCTTCTGACCTGGACAACTCTGAGCGGCGCGTGCACCCGCGACGGTCGGCTTGTTTACCTGTAATTTGCTACTGCTAGTTTTTTGCAACACGGCTGAATATTTTTCCGATTCTGAGGTTGTGGACGAACCATAGCGATAGCAATGGGGAATAGCATTTGAGTATCATAACAAAATATTAGCAAAATGAACGAGTTTCGCGGCAGATAATGCGTTATTTAGAGGCTGCGTCTCGGTGCCCCAGTCACTCCCACTATATGGATATACGTTGATTTAATTATCTCCTAAACGAGTGCAAATGACACAAAAGTTATTTTAAACCACCATATTTTATTCTAGAAATAAGGTCCAGTTTTATACCTAAATCTTTTGTAAAATTAAATATGAATTTCGGATTAGTAAAATCATAATCAGTGGTGCATTACCAGTATTGTTTATCTCATCTTTCCATTCCTCTGTGATGAAAACTGTATGGGCTATTTCATATTCATTCATCTACAGAGCTAGTTTCATGTTGGATTTCATAGAATTCAAAAAAAAAGATTCAATTATTTAAATGTAATTCCTTTGACAGAGAGCACTCACAGCAAGCAGCAGCATGTCTCTGCTTTTTTTGTGTCAGCTTTTCTTTGTCTTTTTTTTTTTTTCCCATCTGGTCGACAAGGATGGTGCACCCCGTGGGAGTGGGCAGTATGTTGGCCGCTTATATGCTACAGATGATTTATTTTTGCTGCGCTCCTTTGGGGCTGCTGAGTCCACGGCTTAATTGTTCCGTAAATCTGCATTGTGTTTTTACACGAGGCGAAACGTGATGCGTGGCACGGGCGGAATCCGCCTTTTCGGCGTTGAAACAATATGTCGGGATGTGAACATGAAGGTTCGCCGAGTCAGCTTGACAGACCTCCTTGAGAACCTCCCGCTGCGCCGGTGTGCACACCGCATCACGTAAATCCACAGGTGCACACGTGCGCTCGCCCACGCGTGTTCCCGTCAGTCGAAAATAAGTTTGCATTTGAGTTCACGTGAACTTCAAAGATCGCGGCACCTTCGCCTGACTCATCCATGTCAGGGCTGAGATGACTGACAGGCGAGGCATCCATCATCATCATCATCCGCCCCCCCCCCTCCCCTCCTGCCGCCGCCACTAATGTGCCCACAAGTCATCCCTGCATGCAGCTTCTGTATCGCAGAAGGAAGGAGGAGGGAGATGGGGGTATCTGGTGGAAAGAGTGGAGATTAATAGAGAAGGGAAAATAAGGAGAGCTTGCACGGCAGGGGAGGCAAAGGAAGGTTGGAAAAAGAGAGAAAGAGGGAACTACAGAGAATGATAGAGTGGTGGTATGGTGTGTTTGAAGCCCTAACTCATCTTCTTGCACACAGAGCCTTGACACACTTAAATCTCCTCCCCAGGGCCTTTTTTTTTTTTGTGGGAGGGGGGGCTGCAGAGATGAACCGAGGCGCTATTGGAGCAGAACCAAAGATAGGCGAACCCCTGCTACTTTCCACTCTCCTCCACTCTGCACTGCTGCAATCTTATCCGAGCCCATCAGTCATTTCAGTGTGGAAATAGGTTATTCAGAAGCGTGCCCAGGTGACTGTCCCATTTGAGGATAACCAAAGCCACACTCAGCGCCGCGGGGCCACGGACGTCTACCTTTCTGTCCACTTGCTCTTCTGGACCTGGCCCATTTGTAAGTCCGCCATTTAAAAAAAAAAGAAAAGAAAAGCACCTGAGATAAAGAAAAAAACATCAATAGTTGTTCCATGTCGTATATCGCTGGAGATGATTCTGTCCGGCTGTTCAATCGGTTCCGACACAGGGATGATTATTCCGTAATCGGGCAACTGTAGGGGAATTTATGGCGGCGTTTATGGCGTATTTGCACTTATCTGATTATAGGATCCCGACATTCAGATTGGGCGCGCGCTTGTTCCCTCACGGAGCGGAGGAACGGCGTAGGTCAATATCTACTCGGAGAGAGTCAAGTGAAAGCAATAACTCGAATTGGCTGTAAACTTGATTGATTGCAGCGGAGGACGATGCGAGCGGAGCGTTGGTAACGGCGGCGGCGGTGGGGCATTGAAGGCCCATCCGGCATCATCCTGTACTTACAGAGAGAGCGGAGTCTATAATCTGTCCGCGATGATAACTGTAATGTGGGAGCCTTTATCTACCGAGGGGAAAACCAAGAGGCTTATCTCATGGCCTGTATGTAAGGCAAATCGCTCAGTCGCCCGTCCTCTTCAAGCTTCACCCTATCCACCTCCGCCTCTTCTTCTTCTTCTTCTTCTTTTTCTTCTTCCACACGCCGGCTAATGTTTCCTCATTGGGCAGATTATTGACCGCCAATGGCAGGGCACGTGGGCGAGCTAAGAGGCTCAGTCTGGCAGAGAATTTGGAAATGGATTGTTTTTTTTTCCCCGCAATATCCCCCTTTTTTTTTTTTTTTTAACTGCGCCACTAAATGCAGAATGTCATCCTGAATATATATATATATATATTAGGGAGAAACATGACATTTCATTGGTCTATTTGTTTATGCTGGAGGACTAAATGGCCCCTTAGCCAAATAAATTGAAACTGGCATCGAACACTCGGGCTAAATACTGAGAATTCACACTTAATTTGACTCTCCAAAGTAATTTAGGCTCCTTGAAACCTTTTCAATTAAACTCGTGTATCTTGTGTCCCGAAAACCTTGGAGCTCTCCTCATTTAGAGCGCAGCTATCTCGCCGCATATTCATCCGTCAGGATGATGGCTGCCCACCGCCGCCCTGTCCTTTGCAGCTTTGATGGAGGTCTAGGCTTACCCACAGCCCGGGTTACATTACAGCTGACTGTCATCATGAAACAAAATCCTACAGAGGCAGAGTATTATTGTACCATTAGTGGCCCTTGCATGGTTAGTTTGTATTTTTAGGCCTCGTTGCTGCTGTGATGATCAGATTACAGGCCTTCTTTACTTCATAGGTACCAAAACAAACACCCTGGCTTCGCGGGACAAACACGTACAAGTTACCGCAGGACTTGTTTGTGGAATCAGTGTTAGATGGCATGAATCTAATTAAGAGGCGGTTTAGACTTGTGCGTCAAATTGACGCTATAGAAGACCCTAACGCCGTAGCCTTATATGCAACCTTATAAGCCTTATAACCCTAACCCTAACCCTCTCCAGAAATGTAACTACGCGCTGCGGCAAGAGCTGTGATTGGTCCATTTGGTAGTAGCTTGTTTCCTCTTCAGTATTTCCAGCTGCTTCTCCATCTCCGCAATTGATTGCTTTGGATCAATAAAGATGGAACACATTGAGGAAAGGTTAACTGAGGAAGTTTGGCGATACAAACATTTGTACGACTCGTCTTCGGCGAAATTCCGGCGTATGCTACGTGCTTAAGTTAAGGCGTGTATGTCCCGCAGTACTCTAAAAGGGCCTTAGGGCTACATCCTGGCACTGCCAAACCAGAATTTAACATTTCTCAGATGCAAAGGAACGTGCTTGACCTTCTCCCGTCCACTCGTCTCTGCATCCGTCTGCATTTGAAACACTCCCTGGCTCCTCTTATTCTTGATTAACATCTCTCACTGTCGTATGGTGTTTTTTTTATTTCAGTTTTTCTTTCCTTTGTCCTACAGATGAAAAAAGCGTGTTTGTGGTGATTGGCTGGAGTGATATATGGCCGATGTGCGCTTAGCTTTTCGCAGAGGTGGAGGTCCCAGCACCGCACTTGACTTGAATCATTTCACATGTTGAGAGTGCGCTCCCTGCCTGTCAGTCATCTGTCTTGCTTTGTCAGTTCCCTCCCTCCGTTCACATCTTCCCCATCTTCCTTTTCGGGCCAGCTCTGCGGCCTCTCATACAGTGCAGGGACACATAAAACTGTCCAGGTATTGATTGCTTCTCACTCACAGGTAGACGCTATTGTCCATAAGCCCTACTTTGGAGATCAGCAGGTCAGAGTTATTGAAAAGTTATAAACAAGATTGATGGCGGACTCTGGCAGGGTCCTTTAAGTAGTAGATAATGGATGCGCTGTTGTCGTAGCATCAATAGGAATATTTAAGACTTTCTTAAACTGGAAATTTTATTCACGCCCTTGCAAAGCCTTCACATTATTTTAGGAGATCATTTTTAAACCTTTCACACGTACCGAGGATGTGGGATCACATTACTATTTTTACCCGGAGACGTCAGTGATTCAGACGAGCTGAAAGTGTGCAGATGATTCACAAGTTATGATGGAGAGGCTGCAAACGCGCCGTATCCTGTCGGTGTGCCGTGACTCATTCCATTTGCGCAAATATTGCTCCGACACACAGAATACACGCTGATCTCGTCCGCTCCCACAAACAGCTTTGGAAATGCATTTTAACGGGAGTGATTATCAGTTAAGAAGGTCCCGGGTTCGAATCCATGGGCTGACTGGGGCCTTTCTGTGTGGAGTTTACATGTCACGACTCGCGCACACTACCGTTCGTTCCCTTAACGTAACCGGAGAGGATGATGACGGTCGGTCCACATCGCAATCAAAGCCGCGGCCTCGCCGGTCAATTTGTCCCGACAACAAAAGATAACAATATGCTATGGGTGCGCCGTTGCCCTGCGTGTGTGCGTTTCACACAAGGCCAGATAGATGGAGGGACGGGAGCACGGAGAGGATTGATGAATGCAGACACAGTGGGCGAGCAGGTGAGAGATGGAGAGCGTGTTTTCTTTTCTTTTTTTTTTATTTCCACCCCCCTCCCCTTCTCTCTCTCTTCTTTCTTTCTCATTGCTGGGAGGTGACCTCTAGCTCGGCGATATGAAGAGAGTGTCACGCAACATTACCCTTCCCTTCACCCCAGACGCAGATGAAGTTTTATTTTTTGCGCCACCACGCTGTGGAGAGAAAACAATTCTTCTCCATCTTGATTAATGTCTGGTGTGTGGGCAGACGGTGCACAAGGAGGCAGTAAAGGAAGGGACTGGTATCCCTTTATATATCCTTTCTCTCTCATCTGCCACACGTATTAATCAGACTGTTGACATCCTCAGAGGAGGACCAGGCTGTCCAGGACTTCCTCCATCAGGACGGCAACTATAATAGTTTCTTTGTTGGTTTGCCGACCTCTCTGTGCACACATGTATTTCAAGCTTCTTGTAGGAAAATTGGATCTATATGGAAAATCATTGCGACAACAAACCTTGAATACCTAAAATGTGCCCTTGTCTAGTGATGCCAAGGCGCATTTTTATTTATTTTCTGTTCCATTTCCGTCACCAGCTGTGTCTCATTGGGCCCTGTTCCATGTTGTGGAACCAGGAATCAAGGACTGCAAGTATGGCCGTGGAGAGAAGTGGAAAAGCCGTAAAGAGTAGAGATGGCGCCAAGAACATGACAGCTCTCCAAATCTCAGTATGTTTGATTACCCGGGAAAAAAATGGCTGATACCAGATGGGTGGGGCAGTTTGCATCTATAAGCACTCGTTCGTCGTAGCAAGCAAGCAGCAAGTGAGGAGCAGGAGGAACCGCCGCCAGCGCCTCTGCAGCCGCCGCAACATCCGTGCAATTACCCGTCAGACGTGGCCTTCAGATAACACTGGCTTTACGTTTCATAAAAAGGGCCTTGACATTCTTTACCTTCCGTACCGTTCAGCGGTGCACAATCAACTGCTTTTCAAGACGGGAGTGAACCTCGCCCCCTGAATCCCACACATCCGAGCTGATGTCTAACGGCGGTAAATGTCAGATTTGACAGAAGGTCCCTTCAGAGGTAAGCCGTCCGAAGCGCGTCAAGCCCCGACGTGTGAATGATGAGGTGACACGACGCTGTGGCTCTGGACGGAGAGCGGTGTGGCGGACTTAAGCCGGCCGCACGGGGGGGGACTTGGTGTTTTGCGGTTTCTTTATCTGCTCCTGAGGGCTGCAGGAAGGTCTGTAGACAATAGCGCAAAGAGCGGAATATAATTATAATAATATTCCTTTATTGATCCCTAAAGGGGGAATTCTTTCTCTGCATTTGACCCGTTCTGTGTGCGCTCAGAGCAAGGGGCTGGCACTTCTGGGTAACAATTCGGACTCGGCCATGGACATGAAGGGGGATGCGACCCTGTCTGGGATATTGTGTATGTTAGTACAATTTATTAAAGATGATTCAAGTGGCAAACTCATTAGTGAGTCATGCCACACACATAACGCCAAACTGCTCCTCTAAGACTTGTCCATATACACTTTGACACATGACAGAAGGTCATTCAACATTGCACAGTGGAGTGGCTGCCAGAGTGGGAGGTATACGTGCATGCTCTGTATAATGAACACGTATGTTTTGGTGTCCGTGTGTTTGCTGCGTATGTGTGTGTGCGGGCAGAAGAGCCGGCGTTCAAGCGGCATCTGGACAGGTAACTTTCAATCTAGACGAAGCGTTGAAGTGGAGCTTCGATACGGCGGGAGGACATCCACTCAGCCCGCTTCTCGCCGCTGTTTGATTAGGAATTAGGCCGTGCATGCTTGAAGAGAGCAGACACCTCGTTTCAGGTGTGGCGAGAGATAACTGGTAATCTTTTCTCGGTATTTGCTCGGGGCTCAAGGACATCTGCCGCTGTAAAGAAGCGATGAGACGAGGGGTCATTCTGCAAGAGAATTACAAATAAATGCAATTCATGCAACGTTGTCGCCCCTGTAGATGTCTATGTGCCCCTGGCTGAGAACATCCAATGAATGGGATGACAAATGTTTGCTGACTAATTAGTAACTGATCCCGGTCGCTCACGCTCTGATTTATTGAGGTAATTAGTTTTATCCCCTTTGAAAACTTTTTAAATTCTCGAAGCTGTGAGGGTCATTGAGCTAGGGATTAGGAAGAGTTGAGGTAGCGTGAAAGAGAAGCAGGTCAGTTGGGAAACCGTTAACCAAGGAAACACAGTTTGACTGAATAACCGTGCACTGTATCGTACTGGGTAGACCTCTGGGAGTATTTTCACATATACACCGATCAGCCACAACATTAAAACCACTGACAGGAGAAGTAAATAACCATCTTGTGACAATTCAGTGTTCTGCTGGGAAACTTTTGGACCTGGCATTGGTGTGGATGTTACTTAGACATGTAGCACCCACTTAGATCAGACCAGACACCCCTACCCCATAGCAATGACACTCCTTGATGGCAGCAGCCATCCCCAACAGGATGCAGCCTGACACACAAGGCTCAAAAACATGAAGAACAGCACAAGGTGTTGACTTGGCCTCCAAACTCACTAGATCCCAAACTGATCAAGTATCTATGGGATGATTGGTCCCCAGAGTCCCCTCCTCTCAACCCATAGCCCCCCACTAACAACATCCTGTTGCCAGACACCACAGGACACCCTCAGAAGGACCATGTCCATTGTCTTCACTCGGTGTACACTGGGCTGTGGTGTAAGAGCAAGAAAGTAGATACGGGAAGACGATCGTGTATTCTGGACTAGTGCATACATAGCCGTGAGAGAAACATTGCCATGCAATTTAATATGGAGCAACACAGAGTTGGCATTTGCTTATAACCATGATAATTATCTGGGCAATATACCAGGCGAGGCTTCAGAAGACGTGCTGCCTTCGGGCGATGGAAGGAAGGGAGCTGGTGGACCTGGGTCGGATCAGGGTCGGATCACATTCCTAGCACAAACGAACCGCTTCGTTAGGGATACCAGCTACTCTCAAGAGACTCGTGTGATTGTGTTGATCTGAATTCGAGTGGGATCGCGATAGTCCCACCTGCCCAAGCAAACCAGTCCAAGAGATCAAACCAACTGGAGTATGTATTTAGAGGACTGTGCCGCATTTCCCTACTTGAGCGTGCACATTCTCCTATTTTAAAGACTGCCTCCAGTTTTGTCGCAGAATTTTGGGGGTAAAGATTAATCCCCCATAAAGAAACCTTTCAAGCTGCGAGCAGACATTCGGACAATCCCTCGAACCGGGGCGATGCCGGTGACATTCGGACTCTTACTGGCTGCTCACATCGAGCGGAGGAGGAGTGCTTGGCATGGCAGCCAGCTCCCGTCGCATGACACAGAGGAGCTTCTCATCCCGCCACCAGCCCGTGGCTGACTGCCAGCGTGACTGAATTTCGAGAGCCGGTGTCACATAGGCTGGACGCAGCTGTCAGGGTTTTTCATACAAAAAAAAAAAGACGCTGTCGGAGCAAAAATAAGAGAATGCGCCAGAAAAGGGGGCGCAGCGCTTTTGCACTTTACCCTTCGGGGCACGGCGCTTGATCAAATAAAATCCACTTTGTTCTGCATTACACAGTCAGCGGTAAAAAAAAATGGAAAAAGTATAAAGGAAGTAAAAAAAATAGAAGAAGAACGCGGTGTTATTACGATACAGTATCTCCCTTCGCAGAGCTCCAAGGTTGTTTAAGGCGAACACCTGAAAAAAAAAAAAAAAAAAAAAAGAAAGAGGGCAGGGATTTGATTTACTCGCTGCTGTATGTAAATAGGAGCCCGGCGATGCACACCACCACTACCCCTGCTGGTGATCTGCAACATAAGCATTTTTCTCAGAGGCCCCAATTAAAAACTTCTCCTGATTCGGTAACGTTGTTCAGCATACATCAAAACGCCGTGCAGCTTCCCTCCTCTCTTCTCTCACTTCCCTCGCTGCAGTGATCTTTCCCGTCTCTCTGAGAGACAAACAAAAGTATTACAAAGAACCCTGCGCTCCTCACTCCACTGAAATGTGGAAGAAAAAAAAGAGTAGTGCAGACTAACAAACGCAAGGGAACGATATGACAAGAGAGAAGCTATATTCTTGAAACAGATGGTTGGGTTTCACAGTGTCCTTATATCGAGTAGAGCGGAAAAAAACAACTCATCCGGGGATGTATCTGATATCCACATTGCCTAGATTCACAAACCAAACCAACCTTTTAGAGAGCACCACTTGTCGGTTGAGTATTATTAGACTGGACTTGTTTTTTTTCATCACAACCTTGGTGAATCTCACCATCTTCAGCTCCGTCGAGGGTCCGACTGACAACCTGGGGTCACCACTCCCTGTAAAGACTTCCACTCCACCAACATACCCTCCGCCGTCCTCATTGACCCCCTCTCCCCTTCTGACTCCCCATCCGATCCATCCTCCTCCTGGTCGCTTCCACTGCATTCCCCTCTCGGTGATGTGGAGCTGGGAGGCTTTCAGGGCTGGAGCAGCTGTCAGCGGCACAGCGGCCTCTCTTAATTGGCTCCCCTGGGGCGGTCCCCTCGGTGGAGCGGAGCAGGGGCAGGAGCTGTGGGGGCATGCCGGAGAGCTCATGCAGGCCTAGATTAAAACCATATATATACATATTTGTAACTTTATTCATCTTTACTACCACTTTTTTTGTCATGGTTTATGAGTCGAGCAGCCGTGCTTGTCATTTCTATAGTTTCCATTATCAGATGTCACCAGTCAGTCTAATAGATATCACCCAGAGTTTATAGTTTCCATATTCCCTCCAGACATCTCAGCATCTCCTGACATGTTGCGCACATTCACCCAGTCTTCTACCTTTTAGTTTGTCTTTATTTCTTCAGCGTTACATCATCCTTTAATATATCTACGTCTATTACATCTATCCCTGGCGTATTTTTTCTTCTTCTCCGTGTTTCTGGCTTTGTGCAGCTCAGCGCCAGAGCAGAGGGATGAGCAGGTGAATCAGGCATCTGCTCAACCCCTCGTCCCAATTCCCTCACCTTGATTCCTCGGCTCCGACATCCGCGTTCCTCCGTTGCCTCGCGACCCCGATGCCCTCAGATTCACTCTCTCCATACCTTCAGCAACACTCCCTCGTTTTTTTTCCCCCCTTCTGGTTATCTATCCATCAATCTCCTCGTCTGCTGCTGCAGCAAAGAGGCGTTATCTTCCCCCGTTCTGCCTCCCATTCCCAGTAGTCCAGCTCGGACTCATTTGGCAGCTTTGTTGTTGCGGGCCCCCGAATAAATGAAAGTGTGATTCTGCTTCTCCTGCTGATAATTGAGACGCAGAGTTGACAGAGGGATAGATGGATGAAGAGATGGAAGACGAAGAAGGGAGACAATCGGGGAGGTTTGGAGGGAATAACTTGAGAATGGGAGAGCGTTGCCAATCCCGCTAATGACTGTGTCCTAGCTTAACTCGGAGATGGGGCTATTGGCAGGCGCAATGTATACGCCCCACTCCCTCCTTAGACAAGCATAGGTGTCAGTGTGGAAGCTGAGGTCTCTGCAGAGTCTGAAAACACACACGAAACTTTCTTTTTCCATTTTGATCGCACTCCCTAACTTGATTGATCCGAGCTGACAGGTCGTTTTAGCTCCGAAAGAAAGAAAGAAAGAATCGGTGCAATGCGCCCGAGCTGCGCCTGAACGGCCGCGTGACATCGGTGGGATTCCACAAAGAACAAAGCCTGGGCGCGTTACGCAGCTAATGATCAACAGCCATCCACAGGGTCTATTAAGTGGTACCCAATTAGCACGGAATAGCGAGGAAGAAGAAGCAACTTTACGGTGTGATATTTTCATAGCCTCCGGTTCCTTGGCATTTTCGGCTGATTTGTTAATTAAAGTTGGTGGGGGCGGCGGGAGGGTTATTGACCTTTTAGCTCAATTTGTTTCCTCGCTGCCGTTGGATCGGGGCTGTATTTCCCTTTCTTTTTTTTTCTTTTTTTTTATCCCCCGTGAGTAACCGAGCGAGGAGAGAGGGCTGCACCCCTGGGTATCACGCAGTCAGTCCCTGGCGGTGTGTTCGTACTGTACGCTACATAAACACATATTCAGAGCACAACAACAGAATTATGTTATGCTCTTGTTAGCAAACACGGGGGACGTATACCTGCTCGGACCAACGCTGCATTTAAAGACGCAGAAACGCACAGCTCTCATGGCTGCTTACAAAAAGGATCTTTTGTCACTGGGACCAAAATCTTGTCGTTGGTAGCAAATAAAAAGTGCATTCATTCATTTTCTGTAACCGCTTGTCCTCTGGAGCCTATCCCAGCTGTCATTGGGGCGCGAGGCGGGGCACACTCTGGACAGATTGCCAGTCTATCGCAGGGCTAACACGGAGAGACTCTCACACCTACGGCCAATTTAGAATATCACCAATTAACCTACCCAGCATGTCTTTGGACGGTGGGAGGAAGCTGGAGTACCTGGAGAGAACCTGGAGTCAAACCCAAAACCTTCTCGCTGTGAGGCATCTGTACTAACCACCACACCACTGTGCCGCCATAAAAAGTGCAATGCAGTAATATTCATTAGAAGTAATAAAGCATCCAACACTTGCTTCTAAACAATGCTGAAATGGAAATTTCAAACGAATGCCGCCAATGGTATCCTAAAACTAAACTTTAAATCTTTCATTTTTAAGGGGCGCTTTTTCTTGTTCCCTATTAATGATGGCTTCTGTTCAGCGGTGGTGGAGCCGTCAGCCTTTTCTGCTCGTTGCTGTTTTTAGACACACAGTAGGACACTGGGAATTGTTTGTTTGAGTGGTTTGTTTCACTCGCTTCTCTTACATTACTGCAGCTTGTCTGCAAGCGTCTGGTTACACTCGCCAACAACGAGCCAGCAGTTCGGCAGTTGTTTGACTCGGACTATACAGAAATATGACAGTTATTGACGTGTACCGCTGCTTTTAACCCTCAGGCGTCAGTTTAATTGTCTACCCTCTTGAGTCATTAAGGACAAAAATGTCCACGTTGAAAAAAAACTGCTATAAAAACTCAACTGATTAATAAATTTTCTGCATAAATCTCTTAAACCGCTTCCAGACTTTACAAAACTACTGACATTTTGAGGATTTTAACCCTTTAAATGGCAGTTTATGTACTTAAAATCACTGCTGTTTTTTTTTTACGAAAAAAGAAAACCACAAAAAAATTGTTATTTTCCATAAAACTAATATTGAGAGGCTGGGGCACCTTTTTTCAAATCAATCTTGTTCATGACCAAGATTTGCTAAAATATCGACTTGAATGCATTATTTGTTTTTGTGCAGCATCAGATTTAAACATTACTACCCTCTTGAGTCATTAAACATGATGTAATCAATGCAATTTCACTTTAATTACAATTAGCAACGTCATTCATTGCACTTACTTTGTTACATTTATATCCGGTGAAGTTGTAGAGAAAAATTTAGCTTCTTCGGTTGATGACAATATGCCTCAGAAAAGCAAATTAACATTATAAATATTCACTAAACTGTTGGAACGTTTTAACTGTATTTTTTTGTAAGTGATCCGGGTCAGTGGGTCTGCTCAACTAAGCGGTTGAACTTTTTCACCCACTTGATCGGGCTGCTCATTATCCTCACCCCGGCCCTGCCAAGTACCACTCAAAGCAGGGCCAATATTATGTTAAGGACAGCTAATTTAGCCGGATAATGAGGTAAAGCAGCAGCCCATTTTTGTAAAATACGTGTTCCAGTGTTTGATTATTGTTTGAGTGTAGCACTCGACTGATCCCAGTTAAAACGCATTAGTCTAAGTGTTGTTTCAGTGCGCACGAGGACTAAATGTGCCAACAGAGGAATACCTGCAGACATAATTGAGTTTCGGAAAACAAAAATAAATAAAAATAAAATGTTGGGAGGAGAGAGCCGTTGGCAAACACAAGGTCTCAGACCAAAGCTAGCCCAGCCAGTTAGGGGCTTAGTTGGGCACCTTACAGTGACTTGCAGCTGACTTAAATGATGAGTGATGGTCGATGTAGACTGACGGGGACAGTGACTACCGAGATTGATGGAAGGTGCCATCTGGAGACAGATGAGGGTGCGATGGGAAGGGACGCCACAGATGGAACGGCGGACGAAAAAGGGTCAAAGTTTGGGGCACGGCATGAAAGGGAGTTCATACTCTGTATGTTGTAATCAGAGAAATGAAAGCCACTTTGAAGCGGTGGCTTATGGCAGGGAGGCTTTTTCAACCATGAGTAAACATCCTGTTCCTTTATCTTAGAAGTATTTCCGACGTTATAGACAAAAACATCTGCCGCCACTATGGAAAATGTCAGTCAACGGTATAGGTTAAGATGTAGATTTACTTGTCATATATAGTGCATTTTCTTTTGTAGTTTTGTCTTCATCACTGAGAATGAAAGAGAAAAATAGGAGACATGGGGTTGCAACAAAGGATAATGTGACAAAGGTCCCATAAGTTATTCTAAATTGGACTTTCATTTTAAGAATCAGTAAGGTATACCTTAATAAATGCATCTATAGAAGTACTATACCCATTAAATGTGGTACGTTACACCTTAGGCACATACGAATTCTAAATTTAAAACAGTGAAGGCTCCCCGACATCCATATTGAGTCTTTTCTACAGATGCAGCCTCATGAATGAGCAGCATTACTGGGAGAAAAGAAACCATTCGTCCCCAGTCATTCAAAAAAATACAAGCAATAGACATGAGGTGCGTCCACCTGATAGAACCGTTTCCAGAGGATCATCTCTTGTTTCCTAGCGCAGATGAAGCGCAACGGCAGGGAGGTGCATGAAGTGAGCCAAAGAATGGGAAATTTGACAACTGTGACAACGCCAGAGAAAATAACCAGCTGAGACATGAATGAGAGTCGACGGCGGAAGTAAGCAGGGGCAACCTCGAGGTTAGAGAAGCTGGGGTGCGGCGGAAAAGGAGGAATACCAATGTTGTATCTCAAGAGAGGGGCAGCCGAGGAACCAACTGTTGCCGCGTGTCTGGGCTGTGACCAGCATCGGCAGTCTCTAATCTTTCTGGGCAGCTCCCAGTAGGACTGCGTGAATGTCAGAGTGTCGCTGTAAAAGAGCATGCATGCTCAGTTGACTGTCCTGCATAAATAAATGTTCAGCAGTGCTGAAGGTCTGCAGCTCTGCTAACAGCTCCCTGAAGGCTGTGTGGTTAATTAAACATCACAATATGCGCTGGTTTTGCTGGATTTTGCCTTTTGTACAAATAAATAATGTCATGAGGGTAAAGCAGGGTTTATACCTCTGCGGGACATAGACGCCGTAACCTACGTACGTAGCCTACGCCGGTACGAGCCATTTATACTTGTGCGCCCATCAGTCTGTCTCACTCTTTAAAAACGCCACCCAAACACTAGTCCGCGCTGTGTCTTTTTTGCCAGTTGGTTTAATTTTTGTTTCAACTTCCTGCTTCACTTTGAACAATGGCGACGGAAGCTTTCGCGGAAATTTCACCAAAGAGGAGTCGTACAAATGTTTGTATCTCCGAACGTCTCCCAGTTGATTGGAACACAATCAATTTAAAGCTCCCTGGAGGCTGTGTGGTTAATTAAACATCACAATATGCGCTGGTTTTGCTAGATTTTGCCTTTTGTACAAATAAATAATGGCATGAGGGTAAAGCAGGGTTTACACCTCTGCGGGACATAGACGTCGTAACCTACGTACGTAGCCTACACCGGTACAGTTGATTGCAACACAATCAATCTGAAAATTGCGGAGATGGAGACGCAGTGATCAGTCCTCTGGACACCTCAAATATCAACTATCTTAGAGATATGGCTAGTATGTCTATTGTAATTCGAGGTATATTTTGTGAAGCACCAAAGTTCTGGTCAAAGGTCAGAACAGGAACATGAACATGATGTCAGAACTACTTCACATGGCAATCCAACTTGTAAAAGACCGCATGATATGGACCAAACTGCAGAACAAAGTAGAGAAAAAGGCTCCCAACCACTTCCTTCTATGTCACATTAATTCAATTTGGCCGTACAATGACGTTATCTCCCACATTCAAATTTAATCTTGTGAAGTCGCCTCTCGTCGTATCATGTATTCGCTCACCTAACACGCAAAAGCCGTTGCACGTCAGCCCAAGATGGATCCTCTCAGTGAGGCCCTTAGACGTTCCCATTCATGCCACCTCTCTCTCTATAGAAGCTAATGGGTTCTCCCTGAAGCACGTCTTTATTGTCTAATGCACAATAATGTCTCCGATGCTTTATGAGCTCGACCTAGCAGGCAGACAGAGAAGAAAGTACCGCCAAGGCTGATCGATGGCTAGGTAGCTGATGGATATAACCATATGGAACAGGGAAGGTTGATGAGGGAGGGGAGGAATTGGGGGGAAGCACTGAGCTGTGGATGAAGAAAGCCACATTAGATGCCTAATGCTGTTCTACATAGACATCTGGGCGTAATGCATTGCGCAGGGATGTTTGTATCTTGTTTGTGGTAAATTATAAATGTGGATATGGGGGAATGGCTTGTAGACTTGGATAGATTTGGACAGAAACAGGCCTAAGGGTTGTAGGGAAATCAGCCGTGGTTATTCATGGGCATAGCACATTTCTTTCCGGTTTCATATTATATTTGTTTCAATCAAAGGCTTGTAGTATTTTCTCTTCTCCGACGGGAATAGTTTGGTTAAAGGTTTACCCTCAGTGCGCTGTACATTAGCAGGTGACAGCAGTTGTTCCGCCGTTTCACCTGTCAGATTTTCAATGATCCAGCTAGCTAGGTTTCACTTCTGCAGCTGCGGAGCTCACACGCCACGCAAAAAGGAACAGGATCAGAATATGTCTAATTTAGTCCAACTTTCCCACAGACAGACGTTGAGCTCAAGCCAAAGATGCGTAAATGCGTGTGGCTCTGAGTCGTTACGCACACAACACGGTGTTAGTTTAGCAGTGCATAGCCGGTGGAGATGGTTCGGCGCCCCCGTTGAGGTGGAGTGGAGCTCTTTTATGCCCGCGACGCTTGGCTACGCTAATCACCCGTCTGCAGGAACACACGGGGCGAGGCAGTGCGAGAAAGTTGGTTACAGTTCTAAGTTAAAGAGTGCACAACCTGCACCGACGGAGATGCACGCTGCGCGGCTCTTTTTCGAGCCTCCCCCTCTCGTTCCTTCTTTTGAACTTGCCACGGCAAACCTCGGTGGCTCGCAGCAGATGTCATTTTGAAAGACACTATCTCGGCTTTCTCAAAGTACAGAGTCACCTCCTTATCCTGCTGCTGGCGTTCGCTAGAATATGACACCACCCCAGGAAACGGGGTCAGAGCGAAAGGTGAATTGCCTGTCTTGATTATGCTGTTATTGTCAAAAGGCGGACAAAGAAAAAGGCCCTCTGCAGCCGTTTTTCAAAGGTTGAAAACAGAATACTGTGCTCGCTGTGGCAGAAAGAAAAAAAAAAAAACAAGATAACCTTCCACTGTGGCTGGATCAAGGCAAAGGCCTCGCCTGCAGATAAAGTTTCACTCAGCGGGCTAACCACCTGACGCTCCACCGCTGCGCCGGGTAGCCGACTTTAGACGATACGATTATTAAACCCGGTCGTGGTTCTCTCTCGGCGGCTTCCCGGCTCCACCGACTTGGCCCCTCTCTTTCTTTCTGAAGTCCTCGTCAGGGTGTTTGCAGCCTTCAAAGTCACTGGCCAATCCTCTTAGCACCGGGAAGAGGATATCCCTGTGACACAATGCTGACGTTCGCAGCATGAGACCTGTCTGATATGTGTGAGGTGGCGTCTCCAAGGAGCTGGGTTTATTTGCTCCTAGAAGTATGTCGGTTTCAAAGGGAACGTGACTCCTAAGTCAGGAATCCATTAACACCGCAGTATAATTAATATTATGGTTATTGCATTTGCATGCATAATAGACAGAAGCATGCACCGGGGTGAGTGGCTAGGATCTACCAGGCTCAGTGAGTCAGTCCGCACACATGCCACGCATTGTC
This sequence comes from Chelon labrosus, assembly GCF_963514085.1. Taxonomy (NCBI): domain Eukaryota; kingdom Metazoa; phylum Chordata; class Actinopteri; order Mugiliformes; family Mugilidae; genus Chelon; species Chelon labrosus. The sequence goes on from NC_140337.1 coordinate 21,538,847, forward strand.
TGAACCCCTCTTATCTGAACAAACAGCCACATAATTCTTGTTGGTGATGCTCACGCGCTGGCAGGCCAAATGGGCGGCACGGCTCTTTCACCAGGCGCGATAATCTCGTCTGCACTTTTTTTTTCTGCCAGGATTTTTATGACATCGTTAGCTCCTGATAACGACCACGAGTGAGCGGGTTTTTTTTTTTTTATTTATGCCACCGACGGTCAACAATGCGGCGAGCGCTCTCTTGACATTTCATTGCCAAAATACGTCGGGCTGAGAGCGGCCCTAAAAATACTAGGGTCTGTTTGCGGGTGCATCTTTGTCTGAGTGCATCAGATGGAGTGAAGTGTCGTTTTGTTTTTTTTGTTTTGTTTTTTTTTTTATGATTTAATAGCAGCAATTATCACTTTTGGGGGAAAAAGAATAGAACAGTTTATTGGTCTCGGGGCGGCTGGAGCCGAGCCGTCTGTGTTTGTGTTTCCGCTATCTCCGTGCCACATGCAGACATATTTGCGGGTGATTCGGGTTGGGGGGGCCGGCGGATGCGTGTGTGTGTGTGTGTGTGTGACAGAAAGATGTGTCGTCGTCTATCCCCGCTGCTTATTCGCCGCATTTGTCTCAACGTGTGTTGAGCGTCTCTCCTGTGAAAGAGACACAGATGTGCAGAAGAAGAAAAATGGAGATAAAGATGAGGGAAGAAAGGCGCGCCGACAAAGGGAAGATGTAAAGGTTGCAAAACACAAAGGAGGGCGCTGAATGCGAGGAAACAGAGGCGCCGGCAAGGGAATTTAAACGAGAGACGGTATAGAAAGAAGTCGGAGGTGGAAAAGAATTCATCTTTGCGCTAATGTTCCCTTGCGTGTAATGTTTAAATGAAAGAACCGCGGCCTCGGTCCGACGAGATGGATTCAGAAAGAGAGTCCGGGTTAATGCAGAGAGCCCGGTAAAGAGTAAGAGATGTTATGGACGCTGATTCATTCAAAAAGATAAAAGACTTCCCTTTCATTGGGATCCATTTTGCAACCGTCCATTGTTATTTCAGAAACAGCTGAGCAGTTGCACGCTGGAGGAGTGTGTGCGCGTTTGTGTGTTTAAAACACGTAGATGAAGCCGGTGGAGCACACAAAAGAAAGGAGCCCTTCGGCCCTAATGCGAGATGCTGCCTGGCGTTTCTCGCTCACACACATCTCTGCAACTCACATTAGACCTGAATATTTCATAAGAGCAATGTTTATTTTATCACATGTCTGTCTCCCGCTCCTGCTTCTTATTGACTCGGCGCGGCCCTTCTCCAGCCACGGCGCGGCTTCGGTTTCTTCCCACGCGTTTCTGTTTATTGCCGACTCTTGCGTTCGCCCGCGTTGCCCGTCTTCATTTACTCCCGTTGCTTTCATGGCACTCGAGGTCACGCTGGAAGAAGGAAAAGAAAGCCTGACCGCGCAACGTGTCTTCTTCTGCAGATGCCTTTGCGGCCTTTTCTCGGTCACTGAGATTCAAAGGCTTACTTTGTAAGACTCGTAGTTGAAGTGACACTTGACACGATTTGCGTAATTCACTCGTTTTTATCTAGGCCTATGCTTACTTCCAGCTTAGTTCTACGGCCAAACGACAGATTTTGTCACATTTCCTTGATTACAGTCTTGAATGTTAGTTATTTCCTGTCATTATTTTGCTGCCATTCAAAACAGCTTCTACATTTAATGGGACAATCCAGTTAGAATTTGTCTCTTTTTTGCGACAGCCTCATTTGTTTCCTGATTGAAGTTCCCATCGTCTTGGGAATATGTTTACACCATTGGATGCATATACCAATTTGGTAGACATTTCCAATGGTAATGCACAGTAATGTTGAGTTTTCTAAATAATGGCTAGTGCTTTCCGGGCTCATTGTGCCGGCACCTCTGCAGTGAATAATCTGAAAGAAGTGAATGAGTATATGACAAAAAATAGATTTTCATTACAGCCGTAGTGTGGCTGTATGGCAGTCCCAGCCTTAGCAGTAATAAGATTCTGTCTGTACTGTGTTTAAAAGGATAGAATAAAAAAAAAAAAAAGAAGATCTGAGCTTTTTTCGAAAATGATGCAAGTCCTATTTTGGAACTCGCTTTAATCTCTGTCTGTAGCTTACAGACGTGTACATTGGTGCGCGCATCCGTTTACATCTAACGTTCACACCTCCGTTAACCGTCTCCCCACTGCCTCAGCCAGAAATTGCATGTGGTGTTGCTGGGTCTGCTACATTGCTCGGGGGCCATTAATTTCCAAGCTGTGCTTAACGCACTCGGCGCTCTGTGGGGAAGATGACATGTATATGTATGAGCTTAACAGCGGCCAAGAGAGAAGCAAGCAAGCAAACGAGGTAGGGAGGGAGGGAGATGGGTGGGAGAGAGGGATGGAGAAAGGCAGCTAGGAAGACAAAAAGGGAGGGAGGAGGTGATTACACAAGAAAAGAACTAAGTCAAGGCATCACCCTAGGTCTAGTGGGATACTGGAATAATAATCACAGGCCTATGCGGAAATTTAGAAGCATGCCTTAGAAACTCCTGTTTAGATGCTGCATTTTGTTGAGGCAGCATGTACGTGAATATTTTTAACCTGTTTATATCGCACACAAGCTTAGGCTTTCCAATGCTTCAGGGCCTCAAGGTTGCTAAATTCAGTAGTTGGTCGAAGTAAGGCAGCAACACAGCATGAATTTCCCAGTACTTAGATTTTCTTGGAGTCTTTTGAAAACAGCAAATACCCCTTTTTCCGTATAGATTGTTTGGTCAATTATATGGAATAAAGCAGGGAAGGTCCTCACCATACCTCACTCCACTTTATTTGAACCCAAGCGTACCGTCCAAACAGCCTGCGAGTCCAAAGGGTCTGCAGGTTTTAACTCCAACAAGGTATCATATCAGTTTATGTCTTTGCGCTTGAGGGCGTATTAAACAATAAAAGTAGTGATTGCTACTCAGACTAGGCAATCGATTCTGTGTCCAACCATGTTTGACCCCAAGACTCGGTTTGTTCGACTAGTGTGACTACTCTGTTCCACACATAGCTCAACGTACCATGTCCAGACGTGGGTCTTGCCGAGTTTCTGGCCTAAGGCAGAAGGAGATTAGTTGTACAGCTCTCAGTGCATGCATATGGATTTCAACTTTCTGAGTGATTATGCAGAAAGTTTGGAGTTAGAACTTTGGTGGTATTTCTGTTTGGGGTAATTGAAAATGAAAAGTCAGTACTGTCTGAGGAAATGTGCAGTCATCAACTACCTGAGTCTCAAGGGCTTACCCCCCGCCCAAATAGGTCCACAAGAACATGGTGCCAACACTAGTCGTGGATGAGGTTTTTCTCACAGCACGCTGAAGAGTTAGGATGCTGAATTCAAACACGGCGAAGAGAATACCCAACCTCTGTCACCTCACAGTTCAAGATCCATGACTTGATCTTGACCGGTTGACAAATTACGCAAAGGTTCTTTGCCGCAGAGCTAGGTATCCCCCAGGGACGCGGCCATGCAGTTATTCAAAATAACCTGCAAATGATCAAACTCCTTGGAATTGATGTGAGGGGTGAACACAGCTTATCACCTCCATGTTCTAACCAGAGATGAAGGACCAACATGAAACACTAGAAACATCCGGAATCTCAAGAAAGCCAGAACGCTTTCCGGAAGGCCCAAGACACCAACTTCTACAAAGAAGGAATCTGAAAGCTCTTAGGCTACTGTCTTTTCACTATGTCAAAACAAATGAATATTCATGGTTTTGACTCCTTTTACTTTAGGCCATGAACACATCAATCAGACACGACGAAAGACATTTAAATAGCTCACATAAAATCAAGCGCACATATCTCCATGATCAGCTGGCTGTCTGTCTACATCAATGTCAAACCTCCATCCTCCGTCCTCACTAAGAATCAATCAGGCTGCCGGAGCTGTATTTACCATCAGATCTTATCCTAATCAATACGCTGTAAATGAATACAAATGAAGACAGAGGCCTCAGTGCTCTGCATCTTATTTATTTCTCTGTAGGCGTAATGAACATTGTTCCTGTTGAGAAATCCCCATTACGTGAAAGAGAACGTCTCGTTTTCTCAATCTGTTTTTCCCTCTGAATGTTTTATATATATATATATTTTTTTTTTTTTCGCAGGTTATGCTCATATTAACGAGTAGCGAGTGTACCAGCGCTGTGTGTAGGGCCTTGCCTTTGAGGTCTTCTTTTGAAGCAAGCTCTCTGCGAAATATTTAGGCCACAGGGCTGATGATGGAAATAAATATGGAAATGTTCTCTCTCCAGTAAAGCCTGCCAGTCTCTGTGCCTCCCCTCTGCTCTGCTCCGTTATATGTTTTGGGAGCTGAGATTTAAAAGAGATTCCGAGGGCTCTGGGCCACACATGCTATATTCGCATATTTGTCATAATAGCGCCCGCGTATAATCCCCTACATTATACCCGGACAGTCTTACAGCAGATGCGACAGTAAAAATAAGAAATACAGAAAGCTGCTTTAATTGGTTGATCAACAGAAAATGTACTTTTTTTATAAATAAAAATAAAACTAGCCACTTTCTCACTGGATGTTACCCGAATCATACTGTTGCAAATTGAATGTATTTAGTTTACGCAGAATCAATAATCATAAAGTTAATTGCAAAACCGATCGCACTTTAACTAGCAGCATGAGGAAAGATTAGCTGCAACCCTGAAATACTCCTTTACCTGAGGCTAAGAGACGAGGAGGCTGCGGGGAAACTACTGCAGCACCAGTCAGAATTTAAAATGTCGAGGTGTCGTGCTGTGTCGTCTCCAACTCTTTACATCTAAAAACCCTTGGTGGATACAGAACCGATAGTGGAACTGAGCGCAGAAACGTCTGAGCGCACGAGAACTCTTATAATCTTATTTCTCTTTGACGTATTCCAGATCTCAGCTGCTTTCCCTCAATTTCCGTCTCTCTATTTCCCCCTTGTTGTACTTTTCTGCCCTGCCTTTATAATTCTCTCTCCGTTATCTTTCCGCCCTCTGGTGATTGTAGTCAGCTCTCTCATTAACCCAATCCCAGGCTGCAGGGTGGGGTCATTCCCTTGCCACGCTGCCAGTCATACACCGATCCCACCTTCCTATGATTCGGGTAACGGGGCCCTCCCACACCTGCTGTTCCAGCCCCCGGCACTGGACTCCCCACCTAGCGATCTCAGGCTTCAGAAAGGCAAAGCTTTCGAGGCGTGATCCAAATTAATTGCGACAAGGATCTGAAACACCACTGCGCGGATCTTCACTTTGTTTTTCGCGAGGTAGCTCCATCACAGGCCCCCTCCTGTTCCCTCCTGCTCTTTTTTATTGGACCGCTTGTTTATTTGTTTAGTCTCACATAGATTTTTTTTTATTTCATGCTCAGATTATTAATCAATATGCATAAACGCAGTGGAATGTGGCGCAGTTGCAAAAAATCACCTTGTGAAATATTGATTTCATAGATTTACATGCATCATGGTTATCTTTGTAATAAGATACGCAACACAGACCTTGAGGGGTCCTTGGTATTAAATCCATGTGTGGTGTTCTTGTGTGCTCTGCATTCCAGCTACTGAAACACAAGAAAGGTTTATACGCATTTAAAGGGCCTTTATTCTCCTTTTACTGGTGATTGGGTCTGTAAATGATAATAGTGTTACATATTCTACTCAGACTAGGTGATCGATTCTGTTCCCAAACATGTTTGACCCCAAGACTCGGTTTGTTCGACTATTGTGATTGCTCTGTTCCGCACATAGCTCAACGTACCGTGTCCAGACGTGGGTCCTGGCACAATTCAGCTAGAATAGGACACAGCAGGCATCTGCTAATATTGTGTAGGTCTCCCTTGTTGCCTCCAAACAGTTGTGACCCATCATAGAATGGACATGGGCCTTCTGAGGGCGTCCTGTGGTGTCCTATGGGTTGAGGGGGAGGGGCCTCTGTGGATCATCCCACAGATACTTGATCAGTTTGTGAATTTGGAGGCCAGGTCAACACCTTGTGTCATTGCTATGGGGGTGTGGGTGCCTGGTCTGGTCTAGGTGGGTGCTACATGTCTAAGTAACATCTACACCAATGAATGAATGCCAGGTCCAAAAGTTTCCCAGTAGAACATTGAATTGTCCTAGTGCAAGCCAGCACGGCACTGGGGAGGATGGACGCTAGGACTTGGGAACAGTACAAGGCAACCCTGCATAGTGCGAGTATGACCTCAGTTTAGGTTTAAACGTGCAGAAAGAATGTGAAACAAGATAGGTCAGCCTGTTTGGTGTCTTTAGTTGCCCTTTTTCCTCCTGCCATTCATCCATCCATCTATCCATCCACCTGTCCGTCCATCCATGCGTCAACAGAGTCAATCTGAGAATGATGCTCTCTCCATCCTGTCATCCACACTCTATACCCTGCTCAGCCGCAGTACGAGGCACCTGCTGAGGTTGGAAATGAAGAAGGGCAAAGGAAAAACAGCGGGCCAAGCCCTGACACGGGTTTGGCACGACAGGTCAGGATGGGTTTAGTGTTGATAGGTCAGGGAGCGCTCCCACGGACGCTGTTACCAGTCAGATTGCTTTTGGCAGCCAGGTCTCCGGGAGCCCGGGTGGGCATCTGTGTGGTCACACAAGCACTTGGTGGATTTTCAAGATTTCGACATCGTGTGTGTGTGGGTAGAGAGGTCTCGGCTTGCCCGCAGAGAGTGGCATATGTTTGACCTTTGCATGCCCCCTCTCTCTCATTTCCATTTTGATAGTTTTTGTCTTATCCTTTTTTAGCTTTGAGGCGTTAGCGTGTGATGTCGCTGTCATGCACGATTATTTCGTTTGAGTGAGATTTGGGCTTATTTTGTCTTGTTGTTTTTTATTTTTTATAATTCCCCCAAAGTTAGGGTTGATTCCAGTTCAGTGAAGACCCTAAGCACGGACACTGTGGCATCAGAAGATTTCGCTCCGGGCGTAATTTAACAGCGGCTTATGGTAATGCAGCCGTCATCTTTCTCTCTGTATGGAAATGGCCAAAATATTGCAGTCCGAGAAAAGTTATTTTTAACGGCGGTCTCTTTGGGATAAACACATTTAAATCATCAATCGCGCCCACTGGAGCCTAATCTCTGTAGGAGTTCTCGATTTAAATGTGCACAAAAAAATAAAATAAGATTAACGATTAAAGACATAAACATATTAACAGATGAATATATCCACGGCTCATTTTACATCGTCCCCCCCCCTGTGTGGCAGCTCAGCTCACGGCCACGTCTTTTCAATTAACCCTGAAGGAAAGGTGATGAACTTGCTATGCTCCTCCAGCTCTCCTCCTCCCCCCCCCCCCCCCTTGAGCCTTCACACCTCCCTCTCCGTTCGTCACTTTTCTTTCTCCCGCTGCACGGGCTCTCGCTGAACTCCACCCCGATGGCGCTTGATTGATTAGAAACGGAGGTCAGCGGAAAATGCTGAATACCGAACAGGCTGCGCACACAATACACACCTGCGCGTAGATCAGTCGCAGACAGCCACAGCGGGTGCTATCATGGGAGCCGACGGGAGGGTGCGAAGAGGCGCCGCGAGTCCTTTTCATGTGTCCAATTAGTGCCTGCATGGCGCTGACGTGTCTTCTGCAAAAGCGGACCTATCATAGAGGGACGAGGAAGGAGTGGATGTTGCTTTTCCAGAAGCGTCCCGATTCGATAGGCTGCAGCGTGTAGCACGCACACGCTAACAGTTGATGGCGTGCAAGGATATGCGTAACCTGAAAAGGTTATGCATTTTTATTTAATGTAGTGGCGAGGTGGTTAGCACTGATGCCTCGGGTTAGGGTTAGGGTTAGGTTTGGGGACAAGGAAGTAACCTTACACCTGAAGAGAAAGTTAGGGTTAGAGTTAGGGCTAGGGTTAGGTTAGGGTTAGGGCTAGGGTTAGGTTTAGGGTTATCTGACTGGGGCCTTTCTGTGTGGAGTTTGCATGTTCTCTCTGTGTCTGCGTGGGTTCTCTCCGGGTACTCCGACTTCCTCCCACCGCTCAAAGACATCCTCGTCAGATTAATTGATAGATTGGAGACCCAGTCTATCTCGGGGCTCCAAGCCCTGCCACCCCGTGACCCTCCTGAGGATGACCGGCCACAGAAAATGAATGTGTAAAGCTTTTACAATCTATGTTAACAATCTATAGCCCTGACATGGAAGCTCTTTTATTTGCTGTACTCTAGATGTCTGCGGAAATGTGACTTGCAGCGACACCCATAAAACACCTTGTTAAATCCAGTCATTCGCCTTATGACCCACATTATGCACTAGCAATTAGTGTTTTTTCTTTTTTCATTGACTGTGTGGAAGTTGTTGTCGCGTCTCTCGCTACATTGTAAACAAACTGCTGATGAAAAAAATAAAAAAGCAACTAAGCGGGATGTCTCTCCCAGGAGGTTATCTTTGGTTTTAATCAAACGCTACGCTGGTCACGATTTTTTTTGTTGTTTTTTTTTTTCTCTGCTGCAGCGATTCTCGGTTTTGCAGATTCACACAAGTAGTCGAAAATGAGTCAGGGAGAGGAGCAGAGTTGCGGTAAGCTGCTTTGGGAATTCGCCAGTCATGGCAGTTATGTTTAATTAACGGAGTATTGGCTGAAGAGAATACTATAAGCACCCACTCTCCACCCAGCAGTTACACCGCGTCTACGTACTGGGGTGGATTTTAAACTATGCACATATAGTGTAAAAATTAATGTGAACGGTTTGCTTCCTGAATATGCACACACTCTACCTACACTGTGTATGTTAACATATAGCATACGCCTCAGGATGAACGTGCCTTCCGTTTAATTTTACTTGCAGCTGCACTCACAGTCAGGTTTGGCAGTTTCACTTTACTGGAGCGTATGGCAGCTAGCGCCGTGTTTCCAGGCTACACGGGGAGAGGGCACATTGACGGCATTCCAAAATAGAGATCCTTGCTGCAGGAGGAGATGCCTGCATGATAGTGGCGCCCACGCATATTGTACCCAAACACGCAGTCAGGCTAGAGGTCACGCTTTAATTTGCTTTCCACAATGCGGTGAAAACAGCTCGCCTCATTAATCCCTCATACATGTTTGCATCTCCATCTTTTACTTCTCTCTGTATCCACTATACGAAAGGAGTGTTTCCCGAAACGGAATATTAAATGAGTAGTTTTGCTGCCTTAGAACAAATCACACAACGAGCTGAATAAAATGAAAAATGGGTTTGAATTTGAACTCTGTATCTCAGCTAAACACACATTTATACCGGTTGTTGACAGATCAAATGAGTTCAGTGAAGATGACATGTGAGACGGGAGGAAGACCATTTCAGCAAAGTGTGCTAATCCCATATACAAATAGTTCTTTCCGCTCAGTCCACTGACCGTTATGGACTTCCAGTCTACCAATTTGCAGCCAAGATGGAAGTACTCAGTATGACTTGAGGAGTTACTGTTAAACTGACTGCTGGAGAAGGGCTGTCAATAGATTAAAATATTGAATCGCAATTAATCGCACGATTTTCATAGTTAATGCATGTAAATTAATCGAATTAATCACACGTCTGCTTTAAATAATGAGTTTACATCAACGGTAAATGCAGTTAACTTTGAGAAAAGCATCAAGGACACCTGTCTTTATCCATTTCTGCTTGTTTATCTCTGCTTTCTTTGTCTTTTGGAGTTTTTGGTACAAAAATACTACAGGGCGTATTACTGCCCTCTACAGGGTAAAATCGTTTACTACGTCCGCACTTCAGATTCTGCTTGCTTTCCACAGCTTTAGCACCGCTTTGATCACTTCCTGATTTCCCAAAATACAGTAAATAAACAGCGTTAAAAGGAATTTGCAGAAGTTGCGGCACAGCCCTAGATTATACACACATTTAATTCAGGACCATTACTGACACTGCACTTCATCATGTACCCTTCATTGTTGTTTGCCCTGGGGTTAATGATAAAGGAAGGTTTAGATGTAAAATACCACCACTGCAAGGCCACTACTGTATGCAAATTCCATTTATTATTCTTCGCAATCATACAGGAAGTGACAAAATATGAATTCTTATATCATTTAACACGAGTACTGCATTTCCAACTCATTAAGTCAGTACACGCAAAACAGGGACAAAGACCGGCAAACAGAATTATACCCTACTTACTCCCGATGCTGCATCTTAAGTCACATCCAGGCTGTACTACTCCAATATTGGATTTGCCAGAATGCACAGCAGACTAATAACATGCATTATAATGGAGTGTGCCCGTGATATTGCTGCTCATTTGTTTGTGATATAGTCAGGTTGGAGCCCACCGCGCTGCACTCCGTCTCCCACGCATAAGTTATTACTGTAAGCGGATACAGCCGGTTGAGTCTCATCCACGCACAGACACAGACACAGACACATAAACACAAAGGCGTAGTAATAAAGAGTTAAAGCTGCTTTTAATTTTAGGAAATTGGGATGTAAATAGAATTATTTTGAGTCTTTATTCCACCTACTTTTAAACCGTGTTTACTTTTAAGGCATTAAATCTGCAGCAGTGTTCAGCCTTGCAACGTTTGATTTGAATTAGGCTTTGTTGGCAGTTTTGATCTGTAGGAGGTATGATAGCATTAGTCCTATTTCACAGCCTACCTGTCGCTGCAGTGGTGTTTCTAGATAATGGTGGTTGAAAAGGGTCTTTTTTTTTTTTAAATAGGCAGAGGTGTTCTGTGTTTTGATAAAGGCAGCTGAGGAAAATGGGGAATGCAGTTATGTGTGTGAAATGGATTCGCTCTTTGAGCTTTGCATTAAAGAAGAAGCCTAGAAAGGCGAATATTTCCCCCCTTGCCAGGGTTTTATCCTTCATTTGCTGTAACGCACATTAGCAACAGCACCTAAGTGAGTTATTCCTCGGCACCAGACGCCTTCAGCAGATACGTGTGTTTGTGTTTGGATGCGTGTCCCCGTTCAGGTCTTATTTCAGACGTGGTCCCGGGGCTTCTGCCAGGAGCCAGCCGGCTTGGGTTCATCTCGGATCAGCAGTTTTCTCTTGTCAAATATTTTTCTGTTTTGCTCGAGCCACCGGCAGTTAAATTGAGGGGAAGAAGTGAACGTGAACGCACAAAAACACAAAAGCAAAGAAGAGGAAAACAAAAAAAAGAAAGAAAAATTCTCTCTTGCCCTGCGTTTGGCACCAATATAGCTGTCAGTTCTTTTTGACTTTTTCTTATTTCTTCTTTTTTGTCTTTCCCACCAGTGTTTGGGTGGTTTCAGACCTCGGGATAAAGCGTGGTCGTTCCTCTTGTCAAAACAAACGCATCTCCAGAACAGATGTCACAATTAGACGACGCCAGTCCAGCCCAGTGCCCCAGGTGCTGCTCTGTGAAAACGCCAAATCTTTCTGTTCTGCATCACACAAATCATCCAGACTGCTAGCTCTGTTGAACAGCACTTACTGTAAACCGAGAACAGAGCCGCCACTTTGGATTTTCATTAACCTCCAAATCCTCAAGCGCCGCTAAAGCCGCTAAGTGTCTTGCTCAAGGACTCTTCAGCAGGCCAAAGGCTCGTTTCGGTAAGCAGCTTTAAAACTTGTGTCTTCCAGCTTTAACAGCGTTCAGGCAGATTAGAAGGTCACAGCGTACATGCAAACAAGGACAGAAATAGCAGTATAATTAAAAACTGCGCCGTCAGCTGAAAATCTTTTCGCCTGCTGGGCTCCGTTTTTGTTACCTCCCAGGTCATTTTGTGCGACCGGATGTTTCTGGTGGCCTTTCAATAAAGCAGTAATGCTCGCGTTAAATGTCACGGAGCTAAGGAACTGTTTCTCTCGCCACATGAATCTTCTGCTGATATACTCGCAGCAGCAACACTGGCTTTGAATGTTCCTTCCAGTCCGCTGCCTTGCCTGAGGGTCCCCTGCCCCTTGTGGTCCACTCGCAATCAATAAAAAAGAAAAAAAAGAGGGGGGGACTTTCGATCACCCCCCCCCCCCTAAACGTTGCGCAAACACACCCACGCGCAGCACAGAGTCCTACCTTCCGCCTCTCCTTTGCCTCTCGTTCCCCTGGTTCGCGTGCGTACCCTTTAACGCTTAACTCGGCTGTCGGATCTCCGCGGGCCGCCGGAGCGCAAAGACAAATGTTTCCCGCCGAAATGAGAATTGATTTTCCCAACGGCCCCTGTATCAGCGGTTCGTACATTTTCATTTCGATAAAAAAGTGGTGAGGGGCATCGTCGCAGCAATGACCGTCCCCGTGGGGGAACTAAAGGGCACTCGGGGTTTAAGAGGGCTGGAGTGCCCCTGCTAGCTGCCTGAGATACACCTCTTTTTTTTACATTTTAAATCTCTGAATATTTTTTATTAATTTAGAATTTTAGCTCAATAGCTTCCAGGTCATGTCATCTATTGACTCCAAATCAGTATGGGATCATAGTCCTCCATTGGCTGCATGAGATACACCTCTTTTTTTTTTGACATTTTAAATCTCTGAATATTTTTTATAAATTTTTATATGCAAATATTAGCATTTTAGCTCAATAGCTTCCAGGTCATGTCATCTATTGATTCCAAATCAGTGTGGGATCATAGTCCTCCACTAGCTGCATGGGGTACACCTCTTTTTGTGACATTTTAAATCTCTGAATGTTTTTTATTAATTTCTATATGTAAATATTAGCATTTTAGCTCAATAGCTTCCAGGTCATGTGATCTATTGACTCCAAATGGTTGTGGGATCATAGTCCACCATGGGCTGCATAAGATACACCTCTTTTTGTGAGCTTTTAAATCGCTGAATATTTTTCATTAATTTTTATATGCAAATATTAGAATTCTTGGAGGACTCTCAATGATCTGACGTCATACAAAATCCCATAATACCATTTATCTGTTCGTGTACGGTGTCAACAGACAACGATGCACCTGCCTCTTACATGTAGAACACACATTAGGCATCGAGGTATGGCGGACAAAAACGTAGGAAGGAAAAATGGGATTATGCAAAGTGGCAGCGTATGCGCTAATAGTGATAGGGAGGAGAAAGAGGAGAGTGAATGCAGTGGGCGAGAATCGGAGCCAGACTTAATGGCCTATGCAGTGTCTAGCAGAGTCGAGCCATAAATCCGTGCGCTGATGTACCAGGCCAAAGCTTGGCACGATCCCCTGCCAGCAGTTAGCGGACGCTTTCCACCTGACTTCCCCGTTCTCCTGGCTCTTATATCTCCCATTCTACCTCCTGTTCTATTGTCCCTGTCGTGACACGGATATGTGTGTTTCTGTTCTTGTGATGCGAAATAGAAGAACCCCATTACACTGCCGTAAGCTGAGATTGTAGCACTCTATACTCGGGCATGCTCTTATTTTGAAATACGCCCCTTGGGGAAAATATAGGTATCTGTTTTTTTTTTTTTAAATTACCTGGTACCAACAATGGCCATGATTTCAATCAGCTGTGAGCCTGTCTCATCACTTCCTGCCTAACCCTCCCGTATTTACCGCCCCTCTCCTCTCCGTCCAAGACAGAAAAACAAAAACATCCGTTAAAGTTTATGCTCGCAATATCATTACACGAATACAATAAATCCAACGCGCTGGACAGTTTTATTACAGCACGATGCAGCTAATTTAATTTAAAGTGCCATCTATATGCTGGTGGCAAAGCTGCACCTCCTACACACTGTGGATGCCAGTTCACTCTGGGGAGGAGCGCCGTCGCCGCGGATTTGTTCGAGTGCCTTCGCCTCAGAAGGACACAGAAATGACGGATTTGTTGTGACTGATGCCGGAGCTGGGCTGGTGGCAGCTGGTGCCATAGCCTTTTGGGAATGTGCTCATTTTGAGGTTATTATTTGCCCTCAATTTGGTGTTGTTAATTATGCTGCACCCCTTTCCTTAGCGTTTCCAATTACACTGTTGGCCTAGAGCGAGCCACGGAGCTTTATAAAGGCCAAATCAGCCATTTTGTTTAAAGAAATTTTACGGATTTTAGGGGATTTTCATCTTCTTTCGCGTAGGATGTGTTCCCGAATGAACATGTTTATATATATATATAGCGTGTCAGTAACTGGAAGTATATAGCCTTCTAATAGCAACCTGGTGATATTATAAACCGCTTATTCATATTAATGTATAACTTTAGGGACTGAAAACTGATCAAAAGGTGTCTACGGGCAGGAATTGAGAACAATCAGGACGGGAAAACTACCAGAACGATCACTAAACACGTACTGTCTTGCAAGTACAAGAATGTGATGTATTTGCAGTTCAGCACCTACACCAGGTACAACACTGCACTTTATCCCATGACATGTTTGACACACACCGTATATGGGACATAAACTTCACACCTCGCCGACTCATTGCGTATGCATCTAAAACCCGGGGCAATGTGTTCTGCGATGCGTGCCGCCAAAGTCATTTGCATCGAGACACGTGGCGCAAATCATCATCACCTGTCCGCCGTTCTGGGAAATGTCAGCGCGTCGAAGAGTTCGCGCTTTTATCTAGGCCGCCGCTTCTCCGCGATCCCGTCCACAGTCACCTGCGAGGATCGCCGAGATCGGAATTGGCTGCGTGACTGCGCGGCGGTAAAGTGTGAGAATAAGCTACCCTCTTAGCCTTTATATTCCTTGACATTTTCTTAACACCGGCCCAGTTTGCTTTTTCTCCTCAATTTCAGCATGAAAGGATCCACTGACAGAAAGGTACAATGCTCACCTTTTTTCTTTTTCTTTTTTCTGCTGTTATTCAACATAATTCTCCAATTCTTGCAAAAAATATGAGCTCCATCGCAGCTCTTTGTAATTCCTAGCTTATACACAGATCTGTGGCAATTTAGAAAAACGGGGAGGACTTAGTTCTATGGCTTAATGGGGTATACATCTCTTGGTAAGCCCGACTGTTTAAACTAATTGAACCACAGCGTGGTGTTGGATAAACAGGCTGTTCCTCCTACCACATGCAAGTAATAGAATCTTCTCAGTTGAATTAATGGCACAATAAAGTCGTCTGTGTTTATACTGTATGTGTCACAAGGGATTAAACTAAAAGGAATGACACTAAGATACAAAAAAACAGAAAACACATTTTAGCTACACCTTGAATTCTTCTTATTCTGTATCTAATCGTAATAATTTGGTGATATTGGTCTAATATTAATTTAATTCTGGATGTTTATTCTGTCTACAATACATGGCAAAATCTTTGTCACAATAGTTTTATGAATTTTCCCCTTGAAGAACTCCTCTTCGCAGTCACAGTGTAGCTTTAAGTGGCTACTGTCAAGTAGCTGGTGGGTTACAGACTGCCAAGTGCCACTCCACAGATTATTCAGCGTCTGCTCTGGAGATGCCCTGTAGAAAAGTGCAGGGATAAGAGTAAAACACAAAAATAATACAAAAAAATAAAAAGAACGGTGCCAATGGATACATCTTTTCCGAGGCGGGCGGCGAGTGGGTTTTTGTAAACGCTCTGTCAGCGAAAGACCGAAGGCTGTCATTCACGTTTGACTGAAGCTGACATTTTGTTGGCGTTCGCCCCGCCGCCCGTCTCTCGATACACGGAATCAGCCCCGGTTTGCTTGTCGGGCGGTTTCCATTAGTTGGGCGGTTAGGTGTATTAGAACGTCTCCCCGGCGGATTGCAGTGTTGATAGTCTGTCAATCTCTCCCTCTCTCTCTCTCTCTCTCTCTCAAATGCCAGGCTTCACAGAGATCTCTCCTCTTTCTCTGTGTTTATCATTCCCTCACTGATTGAAAGCCGTCCCTGATGTCTGCACGGCAAGAATTCATCTCACGGTGATCACTTCGGACATCTTTGCGTCTTTACATTACAAGACTGTAAGGTCATTTAAGTGGGTATTAGAATCTGGAGTGGTGTGTCCTTCCCCTGCACCTTCAAATAGTTTCTTGAGATTCCGATAGCTGATGTGTGTACAGTGTTGCAGATACTATACTGGTACTAAATACAGTAAGGGCTGAACGACTTCAGATTTTTAAAAGTCGACTGATATGAGGTGAAAGTCGTGTCGAAACTGACTAGTCAATGACGTCACACATAAAAACACAGTAGAAAGTGCTGCTTATAATATAATACTGTAGTGTCTCACACAAAAGAAGCTATGGAGGCTTTTCTGCAAGGTAATTGAAGCTTGAACACCATAAACAATCTGTCAGTCTGACACTTCTAATATGCGGCAAACTCTCAGCTCTATCATAACTCCCGTCTCTCGCGTGGTGCATTCACTGACATCAAGGAAAAAAACAAAACACGCTCTACAACCACAGCAACAATGTCAACTAATAGAACACAACAAAACTACATGCGGTAGGCATATGTACTACAACTACAAGATAGGCTAATGTAGCCGGGATATTAAAAAAACAAAATAAAATATGTGGTATATCTCCAGATCCTTTCCTGTGTATAGCAGCTAAAGGTCTACTAACTTTAGACAATGAAATCGTTGATTTACAGCCTCCTTCTCTCTGTTACCACAGGACATTTGGTGAAGTTGTTAATTGACTGCTGTCCTGAGGATTTGGACCGTTCCTCTGCTAGCATTAGCGGATGCCTTTTCAGATCAGTGCGCATTGCAGTAGTACTTTTGTTGTATTTCAGGACTGACATGTCACGGTAGTATGAACCGCTGCTAGTTTGCTGTAACGACCCACTGGACTCCTCACTTGCCTTCTTGGAGGCGTCCGTGTTGTTATTGTCACGTGATCGGCGACTAGCCAACTTCCTGCTTAAAGAGCCATGCCGCAGCAGTAAAGTCGACTAGTCGGTACAACCCCTAATATACAGTATCAGATACTGCACACCAGAAACTGTGGCATTTCGGGCCAATCAAATCAATTAGAGATTCATTATTTTCATTAGTTTCCTAAGTGGAAGATTGCAGGGTGACTACAAAAGAGAGAATCCATTTGCATTTTATTACAGTTGTGGTAACTGAAGTCTAAATCATGAAAATTAGCTGATTTCCATCCACAAATGTTTTGGAATCATGACAAACACAGCCAGTAAAGGACAGATGATTCTTTTATCTGGCGCAAAACAAAACCCTCTGTAGGCAGTAGAAATGATTCAGCACTAACAGCTAGCTGACATTATAATAATGATATTAATAAAAAAACACACGTAGGAGTTGGCTGGATGCGTCGTAGCTTGCTGAAAATGTATTCCTGTCCCCTTTTGTGTGCGTGTTTGCAATCTGTACATTTACATCTCCTCGCGTCACGCGTCTGCAAATGTCACAATGTTTTGCAAATGTCCTCGTCCGTCTTTAAGTTACCGTGGCGAAACGCGCACACCTGGTATCCGGGCATCACCGCCGAGTCTGCGATGCCAGACGAGATACGTAACTTCTATCACAGCTGGCACGTAGGTCCAACAGTGTTTCAGATGTTTTTTTTTTACAATCCAGCGTGTTCTACCTGTCAGACTTCACTGAGAATATGACGCTTTCAGCTCTATCTGCGGCCCAGACTGCCAGCTCGATCAAAGTTTATCTCGTGATACAAAGTAAAGGATAGTGCTTCTGCGAGGGAACATAATAGCAGCAGACATTTATGAAATTCACAGTTTTCTCCTGACTCTAAAACTGATATCAGCCCTTTTCGGTTATTTCGTCTTTTTTTTTGTTATCTCCGACGTGATCTGCTTTTGGTTTATATATTTACTCAAAAACATAATAAATATACCTTGGGGATAGTTTTCCTTTAGCAGGCCCATAATGATGTTGGGTATGAAGAAGAGCAAAGAATAAATGCGCAGCAACGGCCCAATCTGTTAGAGGCTGGAAATTAATTCAGTCTTAAGCAATTCTGCTTGAGTGACAGGCCTGGCGAGAGGCCTTGATTTCCCCACAGCGCCGTCGCTCCATCTTAAAGCTAACCTCATACATAAAAAGACCACCAATTAGGAGTTAGTCGGGGCTGCCCACCGTCCTGGATTATGATTCCATAATTGAGTGTGCTGAAGGTCACTACACTTACTCTATCTCTGCGAAAGGGGGGTGGGGAGGGATTTGTTTGGAAACGGCCCTGCCAACAGAAGGTGATGGCTCGCTAATAGCTGCCAGCTCCAGGCAAAATTGCCTGTCAATGAAGGTAATTGGGCACATAAGCCATTTTTTTTCTTTTTTTTTTTTTGCACTGTCACTTTGTCCACGTTCAGACACAAAGGAAAGCGTTACGTCAGAATGATATTGAAGCGCACCTGACACGCGTGCTGGTGGAATAACTCCAGGCCAGAGAAGCTATCCTACCATTTCCCCCCCTGCATAAGTCCCCGGTGTTATTGCAGTCCAACTGTTTAATAGTTAATTGTCAGATGCACAGAGCTCATCATGTGTAGTCGACTGTTCAGTGCTGGGAGACGCCTTTCAGCGCAGACCTTCTATGGGGGGATTTAGCAGGATTACTTCATGCTTGTCATTGCACTGTGCAACAGTATTCAACTCTCTGACACATCTGTCTAGTCCAGCTGGCTGATGAGCTCGCGCACAAGCGTTTCCAGGGTGTCACTCTTTTTTTTTAAACTCATTCCTTAAAGGGGAATTACAGTTTTTTACAACCTGGACCTTGTTTCTGGCATAAAATACGATCGTTTACTCACACATATAACTTTGGTGTCATTTGGAGTCGTTGGGAAGATATTTAGATCCGCGTATATCCATATAGTGGGAGTGACTGGGGCACCGAAACGCAGCCTCTAAATAATGCATCATCAGCGGTGAAAGTTGTTCACGGCAGCACTAGCGTATCATAACAAAATAATAGTGAAATGAACGAGTTTCACGGCAGATAATGCGTTATTTAGAGGCTGTGTCTCGGTGCCCCATTTACTTCCACTATATGTATATACAGTGAAATAATTATTTCCTGGACGAGTGCAAATGACACCAAAGTTATATGAGTGAGTAAACAATCGTATTTTATGCCAGAAACAAGGTCCAGGTTGTAAAAAACGGTAGCGGTAATTCCGCTTAAAGTAAGATTAGCAGGACTGGTTGGTTCGACCTGGGATATCTGGCGCTGTTTTCCTCCCATCTTCCCTACCTCGCTCCTCCACAACCCACATATCCCTTCCTGCGCTTTGTCTCTGCTCCTGAGCCTGCACATCTCCAACCCAGGCTTCTAACAGCCTCTAACCCAGCCGGGGTGAGGTCTGGCAGTCGCGCGCTGTCGAGGGGAAGCCGAGAATAGCACCGAACGATCAATAGGCGAGCGCTGAAATTCAAGAGGAGGAAGGAAATGCATAGCAAATGCAATTGAGCTTCAGGGTACCGGGGAGGCACTGAGGCGGCAAGACAGCACGGTACATACATTATTACACAGGTGCAGCTCCTTTATGATCACACTCTTAGACAAGCGGCTGCATATATACATGGGTTCGTGGGGTTTCGCTGAAGGTAAGAACACATATTTGCTTTATTATTAACTGGAAGCGAATATATTTTCATGAGAGAGTCTCTTCGGAGATGCAGCCAGATCGGACCCGAGAGGGATTTGAACTGGTTCCAAAGAAAGAAGAAAGTTCTACCCTTCAGCCACGCTTCACCTTCATAGCGCCAATAAACCAGGAAATGTTCCAGTATAAAAAGGGGAAATTGATTTACAAATGGGGGGAAACTGTAAAACCAGAGGCGAAGCATTCAGCTGCGCGCGAGCGTGTACATAAAATACAGTGGGAGCCCGGCCGCCGAGTTTGAAGACACATAAAAGCACATCGCTGAGCTGAACCTCACTGTCCTCCCCTCACTGTCCTCCCCTCCCGACCCCGTGTTCCACTTCTGCGTCTCGCCTCTTACTTCCCACCTTTTCCCTTCCTCTGTCTTTCATCTCGTAGCTGCTTTTATTTATCATGTATCATTTTTTTTTTTTTTTTTTTTTGCGTGGGCCGTATCCAAGAGCGTGTCAGCTCCTGATTGAAGCCATCAATTATTTAAGCCATACGCAACACAGATCTGGCCAAATTCCTCCCTTTAACTCCTGCCACTGTCTCAACTCTGAAGCCGCCTGGTGAATTATTCACAAGTGCCCTCTCTTCCCCTTGGCTGCAGGCCCGGCAGAGCTACTCCACTTTTGGACTTGATTGGTTTTCGGTCCAAGGTGGCAAATAAAGCTTTTGGCCAACGCTCACGCCGCTGCAAGTCTGCTCGGGGTTTTACTCCCACCGGGGGGGTCGCGGGGTCGTTTCATTAGCGCGGCCAGTGTGCAAACGCAAAGCATGATCTTACGGCGGCGACATGATTCGCACGGAACGTCAGGTGTGGTTACCAGACGGTGACATGTGTTAGGCGGCGCGGCGACGCCACAAGGTTGATTGCTCAAAGGAGAGCCGGAGCACAGGAGTGATAAATGATGTGAGACCAGCTGTGGGCGTAGCGGGAGGAGACGGCAAAAAAAAAAGAGAATAGCATGAAAAGCATATTTCAAACGGAGCTTTTGCAAAGCAGAGATTAGAGGCAAAGTTGTACACAGCCTCCGCCGGGGGAAGGCTACCGCAGGAGACATGCCTGTAATGCGCGCTTATTATTTAAAGCCAAAACAGGCCGCGTGCGGAGGCAATATTAGCTCCGTCAAAGTGCAAAGATGGCCGGGGAAGGTATGTGTAGCCGTGCGGTGCCTGGATTTACCATTTAAGTCAATAGCAAAATGACAGACTGCACAGCGCGGCCTCTTTGTATTGTAAATAAAGAAGGCAGGCTTTTCACTTTTCCCCAGGACTCGGGCGTTGTGGCTGTGCCGCTGGAGGTGCACACTCACTCACTCAAGACTGCACAACAGCATCCACCCACCGCGTAATGTTCTCAGTTTTTCACCTTTTTCTTCCTCCCCCTGAAGCACATACAAGATGCCCACGCGTCTCTGCTGCACAACATCAGTGTAGTCATTATCCCAAAATTAGATTCCCTGAATGCGGCACATTTATTTTAGTCGGACTGACGGAATTGATTCGGTGCGAGAATAAAGATATGAGGTTGAGGAGGTGTCACGGCTCTACGTGTCACAGTCAAGGACTAGGATTTTTTTGTTCCTGGCCCCTGCTAAACATCTGCCCTGTAAAGAAAATGAAACTCCAAATAGGAGACAAAGTGAGGCGGCGTGATGAGCGGGTAGAGGTCGAATCAACACGGCATTGATTCGACTACAATGTTTATCTCAGGACGCGGCTACAGGAAAATTGTAACCGCTGGTGTCCTTCTTATTAGGACAAAAAACAGGGCTTCCAACAGACCCATCTTGTATCGACGTATGTGTGCGTTTATGCTTCGGATCTATAAGTTGGTGGAAGGCGTTTTGTTTTCTAATCCAGAGCTGTATTGCACGGGAAGTCGTTGACCCGCTCAGAATGGGTACTCGCCCAAAAAAAAAAAAAAAAAAGAAAACCTCATCGAACTGGTTCCAAGTTTTTCTCTGCCGACTGTTCCTGAGCATGCATGCTGCGGACCCTCCGTTGTGCCTTTCCCATTTATCTCAGCGGACACCGGTCAAAACACCTGGCTAGCGTCGTCTGCTCTCATCACCAGTATCGAGCGGGCTATTAGCTTCCCCTGACCGGTGGCGTCACACAAGTGTAAGTGATTATTGGATCGCCGGAGAAGCAAATGATACAACGTGACCACAGGTTAGAGGACGAAAAGGCAGCCGTCCGTGTAGCTTTTTATTGACGTCTTAGCTGGCGAGGAGTATATCAAGGAGGAGATGTAGTCCCAAGACTTACATAATTGTACCGCTAATTGTATCACTTCCCTTGTTCCAGAAATCCCAACTTGACGTTGTACCTCGGGCAAAAAAAAAAAAAAAAAAAAAAAAAAGAAGAGACCCTTCTTTCCATCTGTGTTAGACCTTTTCTCCTCTGCTCACAAAGACATAGCGGTTCCCCAAGGCAAAGACTTCCGTATCTGTCAGTGCGTTAAATGGGAGGGGAGGCAGAGCGGTAGCGCTCAGTGATTTGACTGAGGTCGTCCTATTGTCGTCTGTAGCGTAGGTACGCGGCAGATGGGCCCCGGCCCCTCTGCGAAATAAGCAAAGCAGTTGTCCTTGGTGGCATCGGCTGTCTTTCACTGACTCAGGCGCCTATTTCGTGGTTTGTTTTTTTCCAAACACGTTGCAGTTGGTTGGTAGATTGGGGCCTTATTAAATTTGCTCAGAGTAATCGCTGTCTTATTGTGTAAGTGTTTTTCTCTTTGGAGCAAATAGTGTTGCACATTAAATGTAGCAGGTGGAGGGTTTTAAAAGTCCACACCACTATCGGTTTTAGTTGGAATTTGTGGCTGATACATGTATTTAAAATCTCCCCGTTAAATGGTAACGCAAGGTTGAAAAAAAAACACTCGTAATAAGAAATACCAAAATTCTTGAAACTGGAGAAAAGTGATCTTTTCAGAGCGAGGTTGAAACTGCTGTAAAAAACATTCTCCTTGTGAAGTTGCTAACAGTGCCTGATGTTTTATTTCTACCCTTCGATTCTCTCATCCTAGAGGTCAGCGCTGGACATTAAGGTTAATGCGTCTTGGGTTGCTTTCTTTTCAGATGTGCAACAAATAAGGCCTATTTCCGAGCTCTCCTTTCACTGTTTACTCATCTTCTGGGAGCTGTAATGCTGCTGGAAAGTTATACGGCGGAACGTTTTTCTGACATAGATTAATCGGTTGTTGTAAGTGGCATAGCGGAAAGCAACAGGAGCTGTCGCAGGGTCCAACCGCTCTCAAACTCAGAGTTCACTCGTCCGAGTCCTGATTTTGAACCTTTCCGCTCCAACCTCCAACCCGCTTCGAGAGGTTTCGCGGCGCCACGGCGTTCGCTGCAGTACTTCCACCTTTACGTCTTCGAGAAGGCGGTTGCTATTCAAAGCATGTGTATAAGAAACTCAATGAAAAACAGATTAACAATCCATTCTCAGTCAGGTTTGTGCCCCATTTACACAAATTGAATCAAACAATATCTGTAATGGCCTCGTGTGTTTGCTCTTGCTGCTCTCGCTCTCCCGTTCTGCAGCCTCGAAGCTTTGTTTCCTGGAGCGCTCTGCCCACTTCATACCCTCCACCGCGTCCTTCAGGGGAGGCGGAGGCTCTGAAAGCAGAAATAGCCACTCATGCATCATCGGCGTAGTCGCGCGCCGTTGTTCGCCCCGTCTCTCGCTCCATCTCCCCTTTTGTCTTTTAAACAAAGGGGCAGAGTGTTAAACCTCCGAGAGTGCCGCATTGACCCGACACCTTGACGCTCCTGCGCTATTCTCCGCGCTCAATTTTTAGCTCCGCTGTATTATAATGTCATAATAGCAATTTGAACGCTCGTATTCATGTCAGCTGAATGAGATACGCAGGGCGCTGATTGTGGAAGGATTTAATCGCTCAAGGATCTTCTCTTTGCTTACTCTCTTCCACTATTGTCCATCCCTTTTAAAGTCTTCAGCTGTTTCTTGGTTTCCAGGTAGCGCAGCGAAGGCTTCTCCAAGGTCACGTCTATGAAAAACAGACTGACGTAAATGAGAGGAACACAGAAAATAGAATTAAAATACCAACCAGGCACCTAATAAATAACAGCTTTAACCAGATTGCCTTTCCTGAAAAAAAAAAAAATAACCCCTCCAGATTTACTTTGCCACCGTTTTTCCTGTTTTTGTTTGTAATTAGGGTTTGACTCACCAAGACAGCAGCTAATTGCCTTATCAACAAAGTGGATTGCTTTCTAGTTAATGCTAGCGCCATATTGGATTAGCAGCTCAGTGAGCGGCGGGCCCACGGTTGAAGTTTAATGACCGCGCGGCCGCGACTCTCTGTCTGCTCTTTGCTTGGCGTCATAAAACATTTACGTCCCGTTGATTTATTGCCGGAGGAGGTTTTCCCCCTTCTCTTTGCTTTTCTCTCATCTGCATTCTCCGGCGGCGCGCTCGCCCTTCTCTCCTGTCACTGAGATTTATGAAGAATGCATGTTAATTTAAATTACTCATCCCTGATGCGGCGGCGTTCCTTCGCGCCTTTCGCAACGCTGATCCCTGATAAATTGGCGCGTCCATCAGGAAGTGCGCTAAACTCGCAACTTCTTTTACAAACAAGTTCGTATGCGAAGACAATAATCAGGATGGAGCCGTCCAACACATTTAACGAACGATGGAATCTAAAAAGTTCAGGCGTTGCTTTTCATTTCCGCAGAAGATGACATTTAAAGAAGTTTTACCCCCCGGGGAAAATACAAATACATGAATGCTGCGTACAACACTCTTGCTATTAAAAGTCCATCCCCAAACACATGCACATCATGTCGAATCTTTTAATATTTATTAGGAAGGAACTGCATAACTCCTTCGGGAGTGATTTTAGAGCACGCAGCAAGCCATAGCCGCCCGTAAGACTGCGTCATGTCAGAGCGAAGCTGAGGGTCCCTGGCATTGAGATTGATCAGGCGCCGCATCGCGCCAGACAGGCCGGTGATTGCAGAAAGTAATGATCACACATGTAAGGTGTTCAGCAGAAACACCCACTTACACACACCGCTGCACAAAAAAAAAAAAGAAAAAAAAGTCCAGGTTAAACGCAAACAAAGACGAAGCGATAAAACTGCAAGTGAAGGCAGTGCATGAATTTCCTCTGACGTGAAGACTGTAGATTGCGTGTGAGATCTGACTGGCCCGGGGTAAAGATAATGTGGCATTTACTGAATTAGATCATCTCTCTGCTCTTTTCTTGAGGACTTAGCTCCCTGGCAAGCTTAGCGCTCCCATTGTGCTGTTCTTAAATATCAAGGCCATATACCACCAGGAGACTTGCGAATATGTTTATTTTTGCATTTTTTAAGCTATACAGCATAAAGACATACCTACACAATACAGTACATGACATTTACATTGCCCTACATGAATAGAAAATCCTAGTTATACCTCTCAAATACATTTTTATTTTATTTTTTTGCATTGCAAAGCGTCGTGGAGAAATCAAACTTTAATTCTCGTCGCTGCATTGGATTGTGGTGTTCGAGGATAGAGTCAGTGTGAAATCGCTGCCCGTTCCTGCCATGACAGGCTTCTTCTTGTACATGTTAAGAGATGAGGAGGATAAACCATTTTCATGCACTGCGCGGAGGTTTAGTGTCCTCATGACACATCTTTTGTCTCCTAGCAAATCATATTCTAGCTTCTTTTTGAAGGAATTCAACACGACACGGTGCCATCTGTATTTAGCGAGATAACCTTGGCAATCAGAAAACATCTCAGTGAAAATAAAAATATGCCAAGGAATGCAAAATTAAGTTATTTAACATGCAGTATTTTGACTTATTTCCCCTTTAAATCAGATACATAAAATTGTCAATGGTAAAACGTTACAGTACACTAACATTAGTGTACTGGAAAATGGACAGCAATATCTATCTAAAGTTTGCTAGCATTAGCTATCATAGGCTAAAGTTTCTTAACTTCAAGTTTGCTAACATTAGCTAAAATAAATTAGAGTATGCTTGCATTAGCAACCATAAACTAAAGTTTGCTAGCATTAGCTTACATAAATTACAGTTTGCTTGCATTAGCTACCATAAACTAAAGTTTGCTAGCATTAGTTATCATAGACTTAAGCTTTCTTAAAGTTTGTTAACAGTAGCTTACATAAAAAAGAGTATGCTTGCATTAGCTATCATACAATAAAGTTTGCTAACATTAACTTACATAAATTAGAGTTTGCTTGCATTACCTACCATAAACTAAAGTTTGCTAGCATTAGTTATCATAGGCTTAAGTTTCTCAACATCAAGTTTGCTAACATTAGCTTACATAAATTAGAGTTTGCTTGCATTAGCTACTATAACCTAAAGTTTGCTAACATTCGCTTACATAAAATAGAGTTTGCTTGCATTAGCTACCATAAACTACAGTTTGCTAACATTAGCTTACATAAATCACAGTTTGCTTGCATTTGCTACCATAAACTAAGCTCTGCTAGCATTAGCTAACATAAATTAGAGTTTGCTTGCATTAGCTACCACAAACTAAAGTTTGCTAACATTAGATAGGCTACCATAAAATAAACTCTGTTAACATTAGCTTACATAAATTAAAGTTTGCTTGCATTAGCTACCATAAACTAAAGTTTTCTAACATTAGCTTACATAAATTACAGTTTGCTTGCATTAGCTACCATAAACTAAACATAGCTAACATTAGCTTACAAAAATTAGAGTATGCTTGCATTAGCTACCATAAACTAAACAAAGCTAACATTAGCTTACATACATTAGAGTTTGCTTGCATTAGCTACCATAAACTAAATGTTGCTAGCATTTGCTCACATAAATTAGAGTTTGCATGCATTAGCTAGCATATGATAAAGTTCCCATAAGCTAAGGTTTCCTTTCAATAGCTACCATACACTGAAGTCTAATAATATTAGCTCCCATATGCTTGAGTTTGCTAGCATTAGCTAAAATGTGATACCATAAATTAAAGTTTGCATTAGATACCACACTCTAAAGTTTTCTAACATATGCTAAAGATGGCAAACATTAATTACCATAAACTACAATTGCAGCAAAATGGCATTTTTTTTCTGATTTAGACAAAGGTGGATTTTATTGCTTAAGTATTTTTTACTTGTCATTTCAAAGGAAAATAACAATTTTTCTCTTCTGAAACTCACAGTCTAATCTCACTTTTAATATCCAACCATAAAACTCCACTTGAACGTGACCGTCACAGCTAATTTAATTAGGCCCACTGCTTAGCGCTCAAGTTCTTTCTCAAGATGTATATTCATCTCTCGCACGGCGCGGCTGCGATTTGACTGATGCGTTGTGCGTTCGCTGTCTCCGTCTCCTGCCTCAAAAACAACCACAATAACAACCCAGGCCTAATAATGATTCCTAAATAGGGAGCAGTAATTGGAAATAGCAACTTCATTAGTGAGTGACAACAGCAGGTGATAAGACAGGGGAATACTGTGTAGCCAGTGATGCTAGAAACTCATTATCTGCAACGCATGCTCCACGCCTTAATTATTTGAGAGGATCTTCACACTCTTCACAGT
Source organism: Chelon labrosus (assembly GCF_963514085.1). Taxonomy (NCBI): domain Eukaryota; kingdom Metazoa; phylum Chordata; class Actinopteri; order Mugiliformes; family Mugilidae; genus Chelon; species Chelon labrosus. Next base: position 21,565,838 of record NC_140337.1, read on the forward strand.
CCCTCTCTCTCTCTCATTCTCTCTCGCTCTGTTCGACTGTGGATTTTTAAGTAGTTCCTTTAAAAGAGATATTTGGGGTGCCTCTGTTATCTGTGTTGGGGAGGTGGATGGCCTTGGGATGAAAGTGATGAAACGGAAGAGGAGCTGTAATGAGAATCTCCTCGCTTCGGCCTTTGATGCGAAGCAGATGCAGCTATCCGTATTTGCGTCTGTGTACGGGGAGGCAGTTAGCCTCGCTACAGACTGCGGCAGTCGTTTGATTTTTTTTAATATGCCCAACATTACTCACCGGCATTCTTCATTAGCAGCTTACTATCGCTACTCAAATGCGATATTTCGCCAACAAAGTGCAAGTTTAGCCTTAGAACACAGCCAAAAGCGTTTGGCCTCGTATTCCCCTCTGGAAGCAAGATTCAACGAGATAGGCAGAACACAGAGCCTGCACAGTGGTTATCTACTATATGTTGTGTACTCGACAGAGAAAAATCAAGATGCATTTGTGCTTTTGTTTGTTCTAGACTTGTAATAATAGAGGCTATCTGTGCAGGAGTGTCCGTGCGGGTAGTGTGACCTGCTGTGGAGTTTGATTTCCGCACAGTGGTTTTGCCCGTGATTGGCTGCCGCTGGGAGGGCGGCGGAGGGCTCGGGGAAACAAAAGGGGGAGGCGAAGAATGAGAAATGGAGAGAGAGAGAGAGAGAGAGCACTTGAACTCTTGAGTGGCATTGTTGATGCTAATGCTCCGCTGCCGGGGGAGAGGGGAGCGAGGGAGAGGAGGAGGAGGAGGAAAGAGAAAATTGAAATAGTAAAAGTGATTGAAGGAAACAAGGGAGTCTGGCGGTCTAATGACACTGAATAGGCGAGATCACAGTGATTGAGAGAAGAGACAAGATTATCTCTTATTATCTGCACTTGCGTTAAGATCAGAGGGAGGAAAGAAACCGGAGAGCGAGCGAGGTTCGGTCACGCGGTGCGTACGGAGCGACACAACTTTCGATTGAGCGCGGTGGCCGGCAATCACGAGCATTGTTTGAGCTCGGATCAAAGGTCAAACTGAATGATCCATACTCGCGTCCATAAACACACACTTTCTCTATGCAGCTAGATGTAACTGGGACTGATTAGCTCCCGTCTGTGTTGTCCTCTGTTCCGTCTTCATGCCAGCTCCACATGCCTGCAGCGGTGTAGAACTAGATGGGGCAAGTGGTCAGCTGCTGTATCGCGCCACAGTTCAGGATTATTAATATACATTTGTAAACACCACAGACCTCTTTAAGCTGAGCTGTTCCACTGAAGCGATGTGCTCTCGGCCAGGAGAACAGATCGGAATGACAAGAATTGAATCAGCGGATGTTTTTCCGATGGAAATCCCAGCATCTTGTGGCCATCTGCGGCCGTGAAAAGACTTAACAACGCCGCGTGTCAGCCAGGGCCGGACAGCCAGAGAGCTGTCGTGTCCCGTCCCGACTGGGCTCCGAACGGATCGCCCTCGCCGGGGATCGATACCGCGTGATAATGATGTTGTGGCATTTGGAGAGGAGACTCTGGAAGCCTTCTGGACTAATTCATTACTCATCCAGCGATCCTGATTTTGAATTAATCCGCTGAAATTGGCATTTTAAATCCTCTGTTCCCTCTGAAACTTAGCATGACTCATAGCGCGATTTTGGGTTCGTGCAGCTCACCGGGGGGAAGCCGTAAAACTTTGAACTTCGATGATTTCTTTTCTCTTTTTTTTTAAACGGATAAACCAAAAAGGAGACTCTGGGTACCGATAGTGAGACGTCTCCGGTGTTTCTCATCTTATTGGCATTATGAGAGAAAGAAACAGAGTGGAAATCAAATCGGGGGTAGGGCATTAGGCTGAAGGAACAGGAAGTCAGTGAATCATCTCCAGTCGTTTCAGGGAAAAGCCGTAATAGCGCTATAATGTGTTCCTGTATCAGGTTTCCGAACGCTGTAATGCTTATGGGGCTTTAAGACAAAATAAAAGCCTGCTACATCATTTAAGGTTTTCCATTATAGCACGGGAATATCACAACTTTCAATTGAGCTTTTTGTTATTTTCCAGCAGGGTTTCTTTTCTAAATCGCATTATATTTACTCCCCGCGCCTTTTCAGCTGACTCACTTTCGGCCGACCAAAAAAAAAAAATTTCCACCGGTCCTACCGAGCTGAATTAGTTTCAGCCGGAGCCGCTGGCTTTATGAGCGGCATCAGCAATCTATCAAAGAGCTTGAGGACAGCCCTTTAACGCCATTGATCCCTCCGCTCTGCCAAATGTGCATATATATGCCGCCTATACATCACCGCTTGATGCTTTATCGTGAGATGGATGAAACGCGGTTGGAAAGCTTGGTCCGCATTAGAGATACTAAATATTTCTGAGGGTGCTTGCCCCGCTGATTAATGGCTTCATAAAATGCCCACAGCCACCCCTCATCTTTAGGCAGCTTTTCAATCACGGGACGCCGTCACACGGATCTGCTGCTCGGGGGGGCCTCGCGAAGACTTGAGTCTGATTTGTGCTTGTTTGCCTTCGCTTTGAAACATTTACATCTGCGTCCTCTGCATCGCGACGAGAGTAGCCGTCTGGTTTCACCGAACTATTTTTGTCCCTTCCTTCGCCTGCGCCGTCTGTCGATACTTTCTGCTCCCCCGAACTCCCCTCTCTCTCCGCACTGTTTTCCAGCTTGTGCCGGCCGCTCCGGCTCCTAAAAGAGTTGGCTGCGATTGTAGCGAAACACTATTAATTACCTTGTCATCCCTCGACAGTTGGCGGTGACAGGTTTTAGACCAGCTCTCTGAGGAGGTGGGCGGACACCGGCGCTAAATTAAAAAGCCGGGAGAGCTTGTCATGCGCTGTCACTGGTGTGTTTAATGAAACGCCCCCCCAACACGTGCGCGCGCCTCTGCGTTTAGTCGGGCGAAAGACGGGGAGACGGATGCGCAGGATCGCAAGCAGATGGACAGGAGGGGAAGCTCGGACACGTGTCGACCAAGCGAGAGAGACCGAGAAACAGCTGGTGGTTATCTGGGCAAAAGTCTGGAGGCGAAGACAGAGAAATGAGGCCAAGGCACAAAGAAAAGGCAGCCCCGATCATTTATAAAACGCATGCTGGGGGTCTCTCAAGCGTGCGCAGGCAGTAACTTTGGACTGTGTTTTTCACATCATTATCTTTTTTTGCCGTTTACCCCCAAATAAACATGTGACAGGATCGATTCGGCGCTTGATTCCAGCATTGCCCCTCGTTAGTTACCGATAACACGCAGTTAGGTGAAAAATAGGACGTCGCGCTGGTGTGCAGTGTAGCCTTGGCCGCAGCTTGAAACATGGGTTGTGCCCATAGACTGTATAAAGATGGACGGAGGAACTGCTTCCCAAAAGTGAAGCCAAAGCAAGTAGAGCTCCCCCTGGTGGCTGGCTGCAGTATATGCCATAAGCTCCGCCACCTCCATGTTAGCGGATGGGCCAAACTAAATAATAGTTATTTGACGCTATAGAAACAGTTTGCGACATAATGGCGACTACCAGTTGCCATGCCAACTTGGGCAGGTCATCAATATCGTGGCTCCACTCTTGGACCACACTGATCAGACCCCTGGCCCCAAACTTTCAAGATGGCGCCGCCCATACCCCCTGGAAAATAGCGTCAGTTTGGCCAATGCGAGGAAGTGGCAACACGTTGTCCATATTATTTACAGTCAACGGTCGCCGCCCCGAAAGCGCCTCCTTACAAAGGTCCAGCACGGAGTTGACCGAGTTTCGCCCCTGACGGAGAGCCACGGAGATGCGCCGCTCACATCCGACACCCCGCTACTTCTTCATCTAATGGAAAAGCCGTGTCATCTCTCTCCCAGAAGGTCCCGTGCATGCTCAGGCAGCGCCGCGTGACCGGGGGGGGGGGCCGCGGCGCCGAAGCGGCTCTCCGCGGGCTTGTTTATCCCCGGTCCAGACCTGTGTTGGGCCTGTCGAGTGTGAACAAGCAGCAGCGGCGGCCCAGGGGAGCTGTCCGCGGTGCTGAAACCACCCATCACTCCTCCTCCTCCTCCTCCTCCTCCTCTTTGCTGCACTCATTACCTACCTAGAATGATCTGCCCCCAGCTTTCAAACAAACACAAATATGCTCTTTTTTTTTCTTTTTTTTCCCCTTTTGCTCGACTATGGAAATTCCCGAAACTCTTATTTAATTGTATTTAAAGTTTAAAATGGTTCCTTTCATTACATCAACCAACCACACAGTAATTTTCAAGTTGACATTTCAGATTAATGCGCAGAAGATTTAAAAAGCTCTATAAAAGGTCACCGCTTTGATATGAAGAATCACGGCACGAGAAAGAATCATACATTTTCTACATTTAAAAAAAAAAATTATAATAAAATCCTACTTTCTAAAGAGAAGAGAAGAATTGCAGAAGAAGACGTGATTGGCTGAGCTGGAAGCTAACTCAAACTAAAAGGTGTGGAGTCCTGTTAACCTAAAAACGGGGACGCTAAATGAATTACCAGGCTCGGTTGTGGTCACTGAGGTGATCGCAGGCGCTGCTGAAACGGCATATCTCGTCTGACGCCATTAAACCCGGCTTAAACGTGGGAAAGAAAGCCCGCCGGGGAGGCTCTGTTATTTTCAATCCTGCACTGAAGAGGGTATGGGGATGGGGGGGGAAGAAAAAGGGTGAAAGTGTCTAAAAGAAGGGAGAGAAAGAACGGGGAAAGAGCCCTGGGAAATCTCCTACCCCATCTCACGAGCACCTCGGCTTCCCTGTTCCTCTCACTCACCTCGCTGACTTTTAATCGCCGGAGCCAATTTGCTGGGAGAGAAACCCCACGCTGGCAAGAAATGAAACCGGGCTCCTTGACACGCACCTACCCCACAGCGCCGTCCTTCTCCTCCTCTCCGTCCCCCCCCCCGCCCCCCTCGTCTATTCTCCTCTCTCCGGTCTCCCAGCACATCAAAGGCCTGGAAGGGAAACATGGAGGCTCGCTTGGCCGCCTCTCTGCCTCCCCGCTCTTCTTTTTTGTATTCCGCTTCCCTCCCTCCCATGCTCGCTGTCCTGGTTCCCTGACTTGTGCCAACTCCGAGAGACGGAGGGTGAAGATGAGCGGCAGGACGGCGTAAACTACAGTGGTAGTAAAGGAAATGGAGGAATTGATAAAGCTGAGGCCTTTACATCACCAAATTACTGGGTGGTGGTCCTTTTTTTTTGTATATATATATATATATATAGCATCTGCTGCTTTTTGTTTTGCATCGGCTCTTCATTATTTATCCCTCCGCCTCGCCGTTTTCCCGGTGAATCAGCATCAAGAGGCGCAGCTTTGACGTTTAGGGAGACAAATAAAGTAGAACTGATGTTCGTATTTGATGCACTGCTCCCTTTATAGCGCCAATTTGTTATCATTTCAACAGAAATGTTACGACAGGGCTTTAAATCCCCCCCCCCCCCAAAAAAATAAATAAATAAAAATAAAAAAAAATCACCAAAGAGCACCGTAGACGGAAGGGAACAGGAAGGTGGAAGAGAGATGAAGGTTGTTTGCCCGAGGCCCTACCCAGCGCAGTGGCGGCAGTGTCAGGGGTTTGAGACTGTAAATAATTCAGCGTCTCATAGCAAAGAACACACACACACACACACACTCTGCACACTCACTCAAGCCCTCACACACACACACACACACACACACACGTAGGCCTTTGTTCCTTTGCACACACATGCTCAAACAAAGGCCATTTTAGTTTGATCTCTTACGGGAGTTCCGGCCACATTACTATTTAATCCGGCGTATTTATACATTTCTATAACCGACGTACGAGCGAGCGGGGAGGTGAGACCGGGGTCACGGTTAACTCTGGGGCCGAGAACTAACACGCACACGCGCACATGCGAGGTCCCGCGGTCGCTTTTCCCTGCGTCTCCCTCGCGCCTGTAGTTCAGTTCAGCGAAAGGCCCCCCGGTGCACGCTCAGGTAGCCTCGCCGTCGCTGCCGGCGGGCGGATCCCCTACGAAGCTCGCCGGCGCCACCTGATTACCTCCACGTTTTGCCATTATCATCCCAGCATTTAATTGTGTTTTTCAAACACCCCGAGGGAGCGCGCTGCACCCTTTTACCGGGTAAATAGTTGCTCTGTCTTTGGCATGAAAACACCATCGCTCCCCAGAAGGCTTCTCCTGACATTTAATGTGGAAGTGTTTGCTGGAGGGGGGGAGGAGGTAAAAATGGGTAAAGATGTAGAAGGAGGGTTGCCGGCGGCGGCGATGGGGAGGGCTTGGGGATGGGCGCTGTGGAACATGGAGAGGCATGCAAAATGTCAAATGTGAGCCTAAGAAGCGAATGCCGAAAGGGGCGATGGGCGGCTGCTGGGCAATTTTCTAGTCGTTAGCGAGATACCAGTGACCTGGGGAGGGTCCGGGGACCTTAGCGTGAACTGGCCGGTTAGCGATTGAGCCAGAGGCTTCTAAAAATAAAGCATACAGATGTTGGCTACCGTCTGCAAAATACAGGCACTGAATAGGATGTTTAACCTCCTGAGTATAAAAACTAAGCATCATCTTTGAACAGGACGTAAAAATATGCGGACACAAGGATTATTTCACTGTATAATACAATAAAGTCACCAACGTGTAACAAATTATAAAAATTGTTATTTCAATTCCTGAACGCTGATGCTCACCATCATGTTTTTACACCGATTCGTGTATTGACCTTTTGCGAGATGGCAGACTAAAGGGTCTAGTTGAGAGGACAGCAGGTCTACATGATGCAGAATGCAGAATAAGCTGCCACAAACCTAAAAACTCAATGTCCACATATGTGGACGCAGGGTCTCAGGAGGTAGCTGTACACCCTGGACAGGTCTCTGTTGACAGTGTGCCCTCTGATAACAATGAAACTGGTAGCATAGCAGTGGCAAAACCAATCTGCATGCACATCCACGGTGTAGTTTGCACATCAGAACTTTAAAACCGACCTGGAACTTCTGCCCGATGGGACACTCCTGTAGAAGTTACCTAGCAATGAGCAATTATAGCAGACTATGTCAGTCTCTGCCGAGTTGCAAATAACCAACAAGGCCTGCAAGCAAAACACTGAGAAAAAGTAAATTCCTGGAGGTACCTCACCTAAAAAAACATTTTTGATAGAGCTAATTTAAATTATATACGCAGAGTTTATCTTAAACTCAAAGTGGTTTTTCCCCCATTTGCTTCATTTTTACTGCGAAGACTAAACAACGTCCTGATTTGCATGCTAACTGTGTTTTATAGTGTCGCACCTCGCCCCCCCCCTTACCCCTCCCCCCCTTTGGCTTGTTACATCCGAAATGCCAGCAAATGGTAGGAGCTCTGCGGCAACCCCGCAGCAATCCCTTATGGTCCCAGCGTTCCCTCCTGGTACGACACAGATGGAGAAGGCCGTGCCCCACTGGTGCCACTTTGTTTGGTCGGTGCGTCGCTGTGATTTCGAAGCCCGTGGGTGCTGGCAGGGCCACAGAGGCCTCCCCTGGCAAGGGAGCTGTATCATCTCTGCTGGATGATAAGTTAATATGAGGGAGGGCTAGGCCTTTATTTATTTTTTTTTGATCCGATCGTTTGGTTGATATCAGGCTTCAACCGCCGCCGCCCTCCACCTCGACGGCGTGCAGGAGGCTTATCTGTTTTCTTTGCATACTCTAAGGATGCGCTCCATCCCGTCCTCCCTTGATTTCGCCTCCCTCCCTTTCCCGTTCCCACCTTCCCATCTTCACGCCAGTGTGTTACTAATCAGGCCGCATGGAGCCAGACAGTTTGTTTGCAATCCGATAAGAAGGATGGACCGGAGGGAGGGGAGGGAGGAGAGGGGAGAGAGGAGGGGAGGGGAGGGGAGGGGGAGGCATTCTGGAAATATCAGCAAATTGGATTTAGCAGAAGAAAATAGCAGGTATCTGATAGCACACAGGCTATTAATGCGGGCGGAGGAAGTAAGGCAGGTGGTGTGTGTGTGTGCATGTGTGTGCGCCTGTGCATGATTGCATGCGTGATGGTGGTTTTAATTAAAGTGGGGCAACGTGGAAGAAGAGTCCCCCCCCCCACCCCCACCCCTCCCCTCCACACGCTCTGTGACAGAAGATAGGCGTTTAAAAGCTGGCACTCTCGGTCTCTCAACATGGCTGCCCCGCCTCCCTCCTCCCCCCTCCCCCCCTCGCTTTCACCATCACAAACACAGACGTACACCTCAACCCAAAACCACAATCACACCCCCTCTCCAGCTCCATCAACCGGCGGCTCCCCCCCTCTCTCTCTTGAAAGCGGGCCAAAGTGCTCGACAAAGCAGTTGTTGCGCCTCGCGTTTGATGTGGAAATTTTTTGGAGGATAGCTGCTAATAAACAATGAAGTATAACTCCTGCCGGGCGCCAAGCACCGCCTCCCCTCTCCCCTCCTGTTTTTTTTTATTTCCTCCCTCCATCTGCGCGCCATTTTCGCCGGCAGTCGTCGAGAAAACGAGAAGCGATCGGCAGCCTAGCCTTCCCCCTTCCCCTCCTCCCCTTCGATACCTGCCTTTGCTGACCCAGATAGCGGGAAAAAAAAAAGCCGGAAAAACGTGACTTCAGCAGAATCAGAAATGCCTTTCAGCGGCCTCGCCGACTAGCCTTATTGTTATGCTCCTTCGACGGGCGCTTGCATATTCTCCCCCTTCCAGATGGCAGTATTTATAGTAAAAGGTTGCTGTTGTTCCCGAAAAACCCGCGCAGGTTTTTCTTCCCCCACCCGCACCCCACCTATTGTGCTAAATAAGGCCGGCTTTGAATGTCTGACTTCAGGATGTCTGGTTTTTATGTCGCGTGTGCAGCAAAAACCGGGACACGGCTGCACCTCACTTCTGTCTTAGGTGGAGGAGACGCTGCAAATAAAAGAGTTTAAACCCTTTTTTTTGTTTTTTAATCGTCTTGATTGCACGTAGAAACACTTCCTCTCTCTCTAGCGCCCACTCTTCACACTGAGGTGATTTCAGGTAAACATGCTTGGCCAATAAAGTCTGATTCTGATTCTGACTTCTTGCATCGCTGCACGCTGTCTGTACGTTTCAATCCGATAAGAAGAAGAAGAAGAAGCGTGGAGAAACACTGTAAGACAGGAGGACGGTGCCCTGCTTATATGTCGTTCCAACACTGCCAAACTAGGTCATCAGACCTTGGATGAGTGAAAATATGGGTAGTCTGTGCCGAAAAAGCTACAGAATGAAAGCCGCAGAGCTGTTCTTCCATCAGTGTGAGTGCTGGTTATGGATGTGAGAATAATGGCTCCCACCTTTTACGCCAAGTCCCGCGGCTGTTGCTCTGCCTCCCGGATTCGGCTCTTGATCTTTCCCGCTTTTTTTTTTTTCTATCTCTCGCCCCGGATGAACGACTTTGCTCTGCGCAAAGGACGGCATTTATTACGTCCTCCGAAGGAGAGAAAGCCGCGGCTAAGTGTGATGAACGAGTGATGAATTTATCGCCGTGTGATTAATGCACGGCCTCGTTGAGGTGCGTTTGAACTAACCAGTGTTTTTTTTTTTCTCTTCCTCTCTCCCCTCCCCCGCCCTTCTCTTCCCCTCCCCCCCATCTCTCTCCTGCCCTCACCCTCTGACGCAACTTCGAAAACATCCAAATAGGTAAGTGACAGAATCCCCACTTTGCACACTAAAATGTCAAATTGAGTTATTTGGTTCATTTTCCGTGCCGGGAAAGGCAGGGTCCGTGCGGGCGGCGAGCTCGGGCGGCAGGTACAGAGCAGATAGGGCTTTGAGGATTTCTTCAGAAGTGAGGCGTCGCCGCCGCTTGATGACTTTTAATGGGATTTCGGGCCCGCTTTGAATGAGAACGAACACGGTGTACGCGTCATATCTCACCTTTAAAGCCAGGGAAAGGAGCGGTAAAGTAAAATAGATCCATCATAAAGAAAGCGTTATTGTAATTACGGCAGACTTCACTGGCCGGCTCCTCAGCGTTTTCAGGAAATCACCGCGCCGTCAATCGGGGCGGTGATTTAAGGCCGACCAGCCAGCCAGCCAGCCAGTCTGCTTTTAATTACATATTTAGCTCAAAAAACGAGGGAAGCCTTTACTGTAAGTTTCTCAGCGCGCTTGCTCTCGTGGCTCAGAATTTGGGCGCGGCATTAATGTTTAATAGACACCGAGATTGAGCTGCATCAAACTTCCGTCTACCGCTGACTCGTTCCCCGCTGCTTATTCCTCCGCATATCATATTTTAACAGTCAGAGGAGATTTCAATATTAATACGTATGGTGATTATAAAAATGGGGGGGCAATTGCCACAGTCTTTAGAGGTAAATTACCTCTAATATGCGCAAATGAGGGGGGCAGCTCACGCCGGCGCCTCACTGCTCTTGATAGGCCAATTTATGTCGAACCACTTTCGACTCTTTCCCACTTTGTGCCGGTTCCTTTTTGCAAAGTTTCGCCGGGTTGCTCATTAGAGCTCACAGCAAACCGCTCTAGATTTTCTAGCCGACTTCATTTCGTCCGGCGTCTCCCCCTGCATTTCCGTGCGCATTTTTTTTTTTCTCGCCGACACAAAAGGCAGATTGCTCGTCTGTCAGCGTGGCTTTCTTCCGCCCTTCTGTCTTTTCATTATTTGCTTCTCGTTCTCCATCACCTTTTGTCCTTTTTCACAATAATGATAACATCTTTTTCCTCCCTGCTCTATATGCAGCAGAATGCCTGTCGGAGCAGGCCCGCCCGGCCGCCGCTATTCGGCTCACACCTTATAAGGGGCGGGAAAATAGAGCAAGATGGCGTTAGAGTTGCCTCACGACTCACGAGCTGCTCGTGTGTTCCAATTTAATTTTCTCATTTGATCTCGTCAAACGGCTCGGTTTGGAAATACGCGAGCCCGTTTAAATTCATGAGGTCAGGCGGAGTGCTGCCCCGTAATTGGAAATCATTTACGCACTTTCTTGAAGATGCTCTCTTAGCTCATTGGCGACAACAGTGCGAGCAGGGTGAGTGGGTGAAAGTGCACCTCCTCGCCGCGAGAAAATCTGCAACAGCTCTGCTTTTCCCGCGGTATAAAGTCAGAACGAGGATAATCACACAGGCACACGTGCAAAATATTTGAGTTTGCAGGGCATGGAATTTGTGTAAGGACTTTGCTTTTGGAGAAGCCTCATTTTAATCCCTAAAATCATACTGGATAGCAGGGTCTGGTGTAAATGACAGTTTTTAAACGAAGAGTGCACCAAAGCTGCAAACATCTTGTGGTAATTGGTCCGTTTATATATAAAAAACATTGCGATTGTACACAGAACATGTATATAAAAGATGGACTGAAAAGTGAAGCCAGTGCAAAAGAGCCTTTAGGTGGTCACTAGGCACTAGCTCCGGTAAATCTGTAACCTGGCATAGCCACACCTCAAATGCTTATGAGAATATTAGTCTAAGTTTCGACCAATAATAGAGAAAAATAAAATGTCTACATGCAATTGGACAGTCCTACAACCAATCAGTGCCATATTGTTGCTAACAAATCCAACTCCACGGCGCTCAGATGACGTATATGACTGCTTTGTTGTTACTCTGCTACCCAAAGCCTGCCCCAACAGTTTGACGGTGAAGAGCGGAGCTAACCGCAGGGCTAGGTTAGCATGCTAACCTGTCGTGTTAAACATGCTGCTTCCTGTGTGTCTGTATGTTAGTATGTATGTTAACCGACTGGTGTTTAGCTGTAGTGATGTTGTCATTTATATTTTAGGAAGTTTTCTGTTTGTCGTGTGTGCTAGCTTGGAACACTAGGCTAACCCAATTAGCCTGTTGTCTGCTAACTGGTACAGCGTTACTACGTCTTTGTGTAAGACTCTCCGTAACATATTTTAGGATTTAGTGCTGTGATGTTTTTTATGACTTGAGCTTTTATTGGTCAACCGTATGGACTGATGTAGCCTCAGAGCGTTGCGCTGCCGTACACTACTGATACGCTTATGGTTGCCGAGGCAACCATGAGACTCTGATGAGTTGTCAATAAAGTTAGGAGAGTGGAGCTGATTGATGTACCTGCCTGCCAAAAAGTTCAGCTATTGCAATGCAGTCTGGGATTTGTGGTATCAATGGTACTCACACAAAATACCTGCGGGCCTTCAGTTTGACATGTCTGGTCTGTGGGCAACACCTGAACTAATGCATTGCTGCAAGTGTAAGAGAAGACATCTGTGACACAGAAAATAAATTCTGCGCCCCAAGGAGAAACGCGACACGAATGAGATGAAACTAAATATGTTAGTGAAAAGAAAACAAAAAGTCCATACAGACTTTGCGCTTGTCACAGCAATATCACATCTCTTAGCCGCGAGAGAGCAATCAGGCAGGCCTTGATTACACCTCTACATTTAGCCAGAACGTGCCTTCCAGTGCAGGAGGAAAAAAGAGGTGAGAGAAGCCATTATCGTTGTGGTATGAAGAGATAAAAAAAAAAAAAGAAAGCGTTGTGCTACTTTGCCTCTTAAAACCCTCTCACCTTGTTGTGTTTAATCGGAGGTGTTGCGAAACCGCTTTCAGAAGAATGGATTCTCGGAGAGGTAGAAATGGTTGAGTTGACGCCGGGCAAGCGGCGGTGAAGAAAATCGCTGCTGATGTGTATCACTGGTGTGAAAACAGTCTCAACAACCTGAACTTGTTGAGGTTTTTAGTTGAAATAGCCGGCCAGAGACGAAAAGCACTTATCCCAGGGATTATTACACACTTTCCGCTAAAAAGAGCTTCAGTTTCCATCTCTGCTTGGGACATTGTCCATTTTGAAAATACATGATGATTCACAGATCCTGATAAAGAGTCCAGCACCATCATTCAATACTGATCCAGACTTGTGTTTATGCTTTTTTTTCATTGTTAGTTTATACAATACAGTTTCCATGCGCAGATATATATCGTAGAAATAAATAAATGCAAATTCAAAGGCATTAAGAAAAGGGGTGTTGCAGAATTGTTGTAATTATTGTGTCAGGATAATGTCAGCATTAAGAAAGAACAAACATATACGTAATATATTAAGCTTTTATGTTATATTATGTACTGTCTTTTATTATATAGCTGCTTTTACTGCCAATAACAGTACATCCATCTTCACAATGCCTGAAAAGCTGAGATATCTGTCTCTGGAAACGAACCGCTCCGTGCAGCATCTGCCACTCGATGAATCACCACCACCACGAGTACAAAAACGTCGCAAGAGACAGCCCGGCCCATTCTCATGGGAGTTTGGGAAGTAGTCACGAGAAATTTAATAGAAGTGATTTGTGTCCTTGGGCGAGAAATTTCCCCTTTTCTTTGTGACATATAGCACGGTTTTGAAAATATTGAATTTTTCACCTGCCTGTGCCTGCGCCACATATTTCAACCCAAACTGTGATCCTTTCCTTAACCAAACCCAAGTCATTTTCGGCCAGCCAAGCGGTGACTGAAAGAGAAAGGAAGGGACGACACAAAACGAATTAAAACATGAAAAGCAATTATCCTCCTGGGTAATCCAACCCCGAGTCCTGTGCGTTGCTGGTACCTCCACCGTCACCATGTAAGGCAAATTTCTGCCAGTTTTCTTACCTGTCTGTACTGCCGCATGACATTAATAGGAAATCTTTCTCCATTTATACAAATCAACTGATTAAATTTTACGACTGTTTCACCCACTGCCCTGAGACTGCCTTTAAAAGATTTGCAGGCAGGCACAAAAGCCATTAGAATTACATTATTTCCTGCTCTGAGTCACAAAAAAAAGTGGCCAATTTGTCTGCACGGAGTCAAATCTGTGCCGGACAGTCAAATGCAAGTCTTGATTTTCTGCCGTATTGAATTTGCCGGTATGACGGACAATCAAAAGCAGCCTTTCCGGAGAACACCTGCTTTGTTCAGGCATGTAAAGTGCTCATACGGTTAATCTTTAATAAACACAGCAATACAGTCACCACTGCCTGCTCTGGCTTTGACAAGAATCATGCTTCCCCCGTGGAGGAAGACTCCCAAGCGCTGTGTTTTTGATGGTCGGTTTCAAACGACGAAATTATCCGGAGGCCCGCGCGTTCTCTTTCGATGCATAAAACAGAAAGTCACTGGTTAGAAGGTCAGGAGAACTCCTAGGGACCGTTTGTGTTTCTTTTCAAATGATTTCGAATGGTGAAGTTACAAGCAAAGAGTCCAAAGATCTGTTTTATCAGCAAATAAATAAAGAATACGGAGTGACTGCAGAAAAACAGCAAAGAGCCAGAAGGATTCTCAGAACATCGCGCAGAGACCGAGTTTACCAGTGCTTTAAATGACCCCGCTATCTCTCTTGCATTAAACACACTGTCCAGCAATCTGCACTAAGCCTCCAGCCTTACCGCCTGCAATCCGCTTACCCTTAAATAACTCTAAATTAGCAGTTGGCTTTTTCACTATTATGCCTCGAAGGGGCCGGAGGCAAGGCGGGAAGTTTTTCTTCTCCAGAGGTAAAGACTTAATACAGCCCGCAGAAAAAAACAGGAAAAAAAAAAAAAAGCGCTTTTAATTAACTTACCTTCGGGGTGGTCCCTATCCTGAAACCTTTGATTAATTAGATGGGACGGTTTCAGATGACGGAGCCTGTGGGAGACCCTGAGCGCTTTACTCTTTCTTTGAGAACTTTATTACTCCAAAATCTGTTAAAGTGACATCAATGAGCTGTGTCCTCCTCAGACCAAAATGTTGTTGATGTCTGCTGGGAAAGGAGGTGAAAAGTTTCTTTTTTAATTTTTTTTTCTGGAGCCTGAGTGAAGCGGCTCTTTGTTTCTTTGGCCTAGTTTGAACTTTTCTTCTTCAGTTCTTTTGAGGACACCAATGCATAGCCATCTCTTCATGTTTATTTTTTTTTTTGTGTCTCTCATGGGTAAGCTTTTTAACCCATAGACAGTATAAAGATGGACGGCAGACCTGCTCCTTTAAAGTTAAGCCAAAGCAAGTAGAGCTCCCCCTGGTGGCTGGCCTGCATTATAGCAGTATAGGTCATAAGCTCCGCCCCCTCCATGTTAGCGGATGGGACTTGGAACAAACTAAAATACACATCAAATATTTTTTTTTCAACGATGGTTCCCATCATTTTAGGTAGTTAATATAATGTTGATCCATGTTCAAGTGTCAATTCTTTGAGTTTTAGTAATTTGACGCTATAGAAACAGGATGTGACATAATGGTGCCTACCAGTTGTCATGGCAACCACTCCGTAAAGTGGTCCCGTGGGACCATGAGCGTTGTAAAAACTCCCGGACCATACTGCGCAGATTCTGCCTACAAAGTTGCAAGATGGCGCCACCCGTATCCCCGGGAAAATAGTGTCAGTTTGGCCAATGCAAGGACGTGGGGACGCATTGTCCATATTTATATACAGTCTATGATTTAACCACATACCAACTGACGGAGCGATGCCTGCAGACAGATGTCCCAGACTGTTGTGTCTTGAAGCAATGCTACATTAAGCCTCCCATCTGGTGGGATTACAATTACAGGTATTTAATTTGGCGGCAGGTCGCTAGTGCTTTGTTACGCCGTCTGACACAGTCAAGCCTCCTCCTCCAATGACAATGACCTGCATTAGCAGAGATTAAATGAGAGGGCTGATTGGGAAGATGACATAGCAGGAACATAATTGGGCCGCGTGGGCGTAAAAATCTCAAGAAGGGGATAAATCAAGGAGAGGGAAACGTAAAATTGAAAAAGAAAACGCCGCGCAAGACAGATTTTCAAGTACAAATAAGTCGTCTTATCAGCTTAAATTACTGAGTCGCCTCCAGAGACGCCGTGGCTTTTTCTTTAATCACCCACTGAAAATTCTGAAAATGTTCTTGATACCCAATAAGGGATTAATAAAAACACTAAACTGCTCCTAAACAGCGATAAATGAGTCGTCCATTCAAAGACGAACCATTAGATCCTTTTGCTTCTTTTGTCCCGTTGGTGCACTTCAAAGTATAAAAGCATTGCAGTTCTACTTCTTTAATAATGCAGTCCACTTTATTATTCAAGCACAGGCAGTTTTGAAACAGGTTACCTTTGTCCACGTGCACCTTTAAATTTTAAATCAGCCCCAGATTTTAGAGTAGAACCAGTGTCCAAAGCCTATGGGTCTCACCTTTGTTACTGCCATCGCTGCGGTAGGCTCATATAGGCTTCATGAAAAGTGTGCAGAGAGAAACCTCTATGTGGCTTTATTTTTATGAATGTATTAAATAATTTATTTTCCCAACCAACCAAAGCTTTTTCTGTTAATGGAGAGATTAAAACTGAGGGCAATGGGAGGTCACCATCGCTATGATGTCTTGTAGTCCACTGGATACGTTGGGAAAACTCCCGTCATGCCAGAGGGCAAAACTGGCAAGTGGCTGTGTGTTGGAGGGTATCAGCCTACTTGTATCACTGACAGATCTGAGACACACACACACTTGTAGTAATTAGAAACAGCCCTAAAATTATGCCAACAAGCCAAGTTTTTGGTTTGCCCGCCCAACTCTTTATTTCCATGCAAAACAAAAACCAACGAACTGCAAGAGCTGGCAACACTGCCAAGATATAGTGTAAGAACATCTGTTAAATGAAGGTAATCTGCCTTCTGGTTGCGTCTTCATAATGAAAGTGGAAATTATACCAATCAGCCACAACATTATGACCACTGAAGTGAATACCATTGACCATCTTGTGACAATTCAATGTTCTGCTGGGAAACTTCTGGACCTGGCATTCATGTGGATGTTACTTAGACATGCAGCACCCACCTAGACCAGACGAGGCACCACCACCCCATAGCAATGACACTCCTTGATGGCAGCAGCCGTCCCCAGCAGGATGCACACACACAAAAACGCTTTAGGAACAACTAAAAAAACATGAAGAACAGCACAAGGTGTTGACCTGGCCTCCATAGGACCCAAAGGCCCCTACAGAACACCCTCAGAAGGCCCATGTCCATTCTTTGATGTTTTGGAGGCACAAAGGAGACCTACACAATATTAGGAGGGTGGTTATAATGTTATGCCTGGTCGGATCGGTGTACCTCATCATCTCTCTTGGCATAAAAGCCTAAAAACCTAAAAAGTGTTTCCTAAAATCCTTTGACGTGATCACAACATGGAGGAAGCAGTAGATTTGACACCAATACGCTAAAGTGTAATGAGCAGGAATGAAAGTAGTAGTACAAATAAGAACATGTATCAAACATTTCCAAAAGCGCTCACAGGCTTCAAAGAAGCAAGTTTAGAAGGCGCAGATTTCCACAGTGTTTGAGTTCTCAAAGCGCAGCAACAACAACAAAAGGAGAGTCTGTCTTGATACATCTGGAGAAATATAGGTTTGTCAGTTCCATGACAGGTGATTGATGTCTGACGCTTGAATCGCTGCAGAAGCACCAGCGGTGGTGGTTCGCTCTTAAGTCGGTGGCACCCTTCCAACGCTGGACCTCGGTGACTCCTACAGACAAAAGACCGGGGCGTTGACAGTGAGGCGAGGTTGACCTGGGTTGGGCCGCTACAGCCGCCTCCACGGCGAACGGACCGCTGCCTGTCCACTGCCTGTAGAGAAGATTTACAAGCAGCTCACATCACAGGAACATAAGCATCTGCTGCTTAACACGGCGCTCCCAGCCTGGCAAGACCAACACGTCGACAAACACGTAGACGGTAGAGGAAACTGATTTGACAACAAAAGCAGACAGCTGTGATTTAGCAGCACCAGAGGAGGCAGGCTGCGCCACGTACAAAGCGTTCTTCCATCTTCTGCCGAGCCCTGCTTTGTTAGCTTTCAGCGTGTATCTCCTTTTGTCAGATACAGTCGAAGTGACAGATATGGAAACGGAGAGCATGTCTGGCAGCCATTTTTTTTATTTTTTATTTTTTTTGGCGTGCGAGGGCGAAACACTCAAGACGATGTTTGCCTTCGCTGCGCCGCTGCACAGTTCAGCATCTGTGACATTTCGGGGCGAGGAGAGCGCCGCTTGACTTAGGCCTTGCACCTCCGACACGTGTAGTTCGTCTCTATGTGCGCAACATGTTTTGCCGGATTAATAATTAATAAATAAATAAAATTATATGGACCCCTTTGGCGCCATTGATTTCCTCTCTCCATAGCAGCCGACAGCTTGCCTCTTGTCGGAGCGAGCTTTTTAATCAGATGCATGCAGGAGTCTGTCTTTGTCGAATGAAAAGAGAATGGAGGGGCTGGAGGTGGGGGGGGGGGGGGTGTGGAGGTGCCGGGGGGGAAAGGGAAAAAAGCAGCGAACAATTGGCATGAAATGAACTGTCGTCAAAGCCAGTGCTCCGCTGAGCATAAAACAGTCAGAAGGGGATGATTTATTGTTGCAGGGGAGAACGAGGAAGGGCTCTGCTCTGTATGCATATTGTATGTGTTCTGATGGAGTTGTGGCCCCAATCACAGAGTACTTCTAAAACACGAAATCGTAACAATGGAGGGGGGGGGTCGAAGTTTACAGATTGAACTTCTCGCTGCATGTTTGTTTCCGCACCTTTCGCTCTGCAGGATATTTCCAAATGATTGCTGATGATCATTGCCATCAAGTTTCTTTCCCGGACCAGGATGCTTCCCGTCACCTCATTTGAACTTTTACTTTCGCCCTTCTTTTCCTTGGAATCCAATCAAGACAGCTTCCTTTCCCAGATAGAAGACGGTTGGGGTGGGGAGTAAAGCAGCAGCAGCAGCAGCAGCAGCACCAGCAAGGGGGTCTTTGTAGTGAAATTGACTTGTGCCGTGTTCACCAAACGGATGAGCCAAGCAGGTCCCTGCCCAGGCTCAACAGTATGCATGACACACTCATTTGTCATGCATTGGCCTGTACATGTACTCCTGCCAAAATGCTGTCCTGGCTCCCGTCCCAACTCTCTCTCCTTAGTCTCTCAGTGTTCAGGCTTGGGGGAAAAGGAAAAAAAAAAACACAGGCACAAAATGGCTGCCGCTGTAGCAGCACTGTTCTCTCAGAGAAAGAAGAAGAAGAAGAAGGGAGAGGTTTTGTGTTTTATGAAGAATAAGCTCCGCAGAGGGCTGTTTATGAGCGAATAATTAGTCTTTAATGTCGTCTTAAACCGGTGGTGTCAAACTCAGTTCAGAGAGGGGGCCAAAATTAAGAACTGACTCCAAGTCATAGGCCAACCAGAATGGATAATTATTTAAAATGAGACACATATTACACAGAAATATGAATTTAACTAATTTAGAGTAATACTTGCGGTTGTGTTAATAATAAAACATTGTGAGATTAACAGTCCACAGTTTGGTTTGCTAACGTTATCTGTGTGTTGTGGGAATTCGCTGCTATCGACACTAGCGGGGCTAACGTGGTGGTTTACTAAACAGTGGAGAGCGGCGCTAACCATGCGGCTAAGTTAGCATGCTAATGCCGTCGTAAACGTGCTGCTGTTATTTGGCTAACGGACACTTTCAGTATGTCTGTATCAGAGGTCGCGCTAGACTTTTTCGTTGTCTCTCATTTTGACTGACAGGGTCATAAAAACCCCGTCATAATCTACTTTTACCTGTCACGATTTCTCCATCTGATTCCTCCGCTACCCGAGCTCTGACGTATGCATCAGTATAATCGGTGTACCAGGAAATCGTGCACTGATAAAAGTTCCGCTATGTTTGGAAAGAAAACTGCGATGAGAGACAAGAGCCAATTACTAACGTCACTTGCCACCCAGTGGTCAGGGGTGTGAATTGCAGTCTGTCAAAATGACGGATGGCCTTCAGATTTTTCCGTCACAGTTTTAAAAAAACGGTCAATGACGGAAAATATTCGGTTAACGCGACCCCTTGTTTAGCTGTTTAGCTCTTTAACGTGGAACAGTAGGCTAGCAGATTTAGCCCGTTGTCTGCTAACTGGTACAGCGTTACTATGTCTTTGTGTAAGAATCTATTTTAACATATTTTAATATTTAGTTCTCTGATGCTTGTTGATTGAGCTTTTATGGGTCAACCATATGGACTGACGTAGCTTCAGAGCGCCGCGCTGCCGTACGCTACCGATACGCTACTGATACGCTGAACGGGCAGTCTGGGATTTATCAATATCAAGTACAAATGGTGCGCACACAAAACACCGGCAGGCCAATTCTGATATAAAATATTACCTGGAGAGGCCAAGTTACATTTTTATTCCTTTCCTGTGTTCGTCCAGTGAAGGTGTCCCAAAGTGGGGGCACCAACGTTCCCTCTGGGGTGTTACCTCAGTGACCTGCATTCAGTGATTTATTAGCTGGACATGATTTATCACTTTGACCTTAATATAATATTTAGTCAGACATTTGTCATTGCGTCACTTTGTCCCCAGAAATCTGAGGACTATAAATTGAGTTTAGAAGTAGCTAGTGGCAGCTTATACACACACACACACACACACACATACACAAACACACAGCGACTTTCCTCTGGATTAGAGGCTCAGTTGCATCAGCCACCATTTTCTCACTGGCGAGCATCCCCATTTTGTAAAGGTCAGTGTTTCTTTTTTGTTTGTTTGTTTTTTCAACAGAGGGTGGTTCCTCTTCCACTCCCCCACCCCTCCTCCATGCTGTACTTTATCTCCCTTTTCCTCTGATTGCGGTGTGTCACGGGGCCGCGCCGCAAACACTGTGCGCCGCCCGTTATTAAGGCCAATTTCCGTCACTCCGTCTCCCCCTCTTGTCACCGGCGTGCCTCCGCTAGGGAAAGAATGGATTTTAATAGGTGGTGGTTGATTAGTGCGGCACTAATGACGAGTCAAGTGGAGCGGGAGGGCCGCGGAGAGTTAGGATGATTTGGAGAGGCGCATCAGAGACGGAGAGGAGATGAAACTGAGAGGGAGGGGACGCACTGAGGCATTGACTGATCAACTGATTGAGGCAATGGAGGTTTTTCTATTTTCCTATTTTTTTTAATTTTTTTTCACATGTAACAGAAGACGCTCGGAACGAGAAACTTCTGACTCAGTCTGTTTGACATTTGTGTTGTTTTTTTCTTTCTCTCTCTCTCTGTCATCTATGCTCGCACATTCTGTCTCCGTCTAATTGTGTCACTCTTGTGATTCACGCTGTCGGTTTGCTTCCCCGGTTGTTCGCCGAGCGTCGCACAGGAAGTTAGAGCTTAAAGAAGCAACTTGTTTCTACTCTAAAACTGTGATTTCGACCAGAAATGCTAGAAAAACTGCAGGTACCAGGTAGTGCAAGGTAGAGTGGACGGCCTCAGCTCATTTGAAATCAGTTAATTAGCACACTAGTGAAAGTGAAGGCATCCTTCATCCAGACAACAGTCCTGAACTAAATGTTAGCTCCATGGAGCTTATTGTTTTCAGACTGTGTTTAAAATAACAGAGAGCTGTGTTTTCATTCTAGAGGCTTGGTGGTTTCGTGGTGCTGTTAAATTTCATTGTGTTGTACCGACACATGTTTTTAAGATTTTGACAACCCCATTTTATTCAGCGAGCTAGGCTAAATAACAGAAACAGTTCAGTGTTTAATTCAAACCAGTTTAACTGCACCGCAAGCTACTTCCTCCAAAATGAACGTACAGTTGAATAACCACCTTCCTGACAACCGATCAGCCATAACATTATGACCTAATATTGTCTAGGCATCCCTTGTGCCTCCAAAACAGTTGGGACTCATCAGGGAATGGACATGGGCCTTCTGAGGGTGTCCTGTGGTGTATGGTTACAGTTGTTAGTGGGGGGCTTTGGGTCCTGTGGGTTGAGGGGGAGGGGCCTTTGTGGATCATCCCACAGATCCTTGATCCGTTTGGGATCTAGTGAATTTGGAGGCCAGGTCAACACCTTGTGCTGTTCTTCATGTTTTTTTAAGTTGTTCCTAAAGCGTTTGTGTGTGTGTGTCCTCCTGGGGATGGCTGCTGCCATCAAGGAGTGTCATTGCTATGGGGTGGGGGTGCCTGGTCTGGTCTGGACCTAGGTGGGTGCTACATGTCTAAGTCCACACGAATGAATGCCAGGTCCAAAAGTTTCCCAGCAGAACACTGAATTGTCACAGGATGGTCAATGTTATTTAGTCCTCGTTATTAGTCCATTTTCTTTATTGTCATTTGCGTTTTCAGTCATCAGATGTTACAAGTCAAACTTCTCCTAACCTCAACAAGCTTGTGCACCATTTTTTCGGCTGCCACGATGACAGGTCCCACCCCAGCACAGATCCAATCAATCGCCTCATAATGAACCTTCTTTAGGTACTTGTATTTGGAATAAAATCCAGCTTTGACTCTCAACCCTCTCCAATTGAATTAGCTCGTCTATCTACACCACCTTCAGAATCATACATGACAGGAGTCGTGTCGACAGCAGCAGGACTTCTGGCAGTTTCAACAAACCTTATGGAAATGAGGGTGCGAGCTGTGATGCATTTATTAAAGATCCCTCTCCCTCCCCGCCTGCCTTGCCTGCCTGCCCGCCCGCCTGCCAAATCATAACTAGGTCACTGCCGACGAACTGTGGACCACTGTAAATCACTTCTTCCACGAGCCGCGGCTCCTGATTTTTCCTCCGAGCGGGCTCTCGTTTCCACATGTGAACATTGCATTAACACCGAGCGCGCGTTTGTAATTCGAACGCCGGAGCTCGTAAACAATTCAAAGGTAAGCATCCGAAATTGGATTATCGAACCGGATTTATTGCGGTAAACTTCGGGTGAGATGGCGAACGTGCGTCACAGTTTTATTATGTTTGGGGATTTGGGGTGTTGGTTTTTAACCGTGGCAATAAGGTCTAATAAGACGAAAATCCACTTTGCTTTAGCGGCCCTTCTTCTGCCGTGCCTGGAGATGACATGGCATCCAGTAAGCTCTAACTCCTCGCTTTGTGCAGGGGCAGTGGGACTTTATTTTGTCTCTAACTATTCTGACCTGTGGAACATAAGCAGGGGAGTATTAATCTTTAAACTTCCAGATGCATCATGACTCCATGACGGAGCAACCATTGAATGCTTTCACTGCCTTCATGTGCTTTGCCAACCACTACACCAGTTTCCAAGCAAGCTTGCTCGCGGATCAGGGAATGAGTAAGAGCTAGTACAGTCACTTTATCCCAAAAAAAAATCACATTTGAATGAATCTGAGCGTGATTGCAATACGTGTTCTGTTTCGCGACCTCCAGTTGCTTCTGGCGCGCGCCCTGCGAACGATTGCCGTGGAAAGCATAGGCATTCTGACAGCGCTGCACAGTTGGCGTCGCTCCACTCGTTTTTTTTTTTTTTTGGGCATCTGCTGCCTCGTTTGGGTGGCGAATCTGGGAAATCGACGGGCTGTCGTCGGATGACTTTGCTTCGGGGGACCGGCGCCAGTGTTTCTGCTGGACTTCCAGCGTAGACAGCAGACGGAGGACACGCGGGCCAAGGCTGCCTGTTCCGTGCGGCGGCCATTGTTTACAGCCTACCACCGCCTAGCGGCTCGAGACACGAGAAAGGAGGTGGAGTGAGAAAGGAGGTGGAGTTCAGTTAGCAGTTTAAAACCACTGCGACGGCTTTGGCTTGACAGTGTGGCTCGCCTGGCAATGTGGCAGGACAGGGATGTTTGCCTCTTTTGTTCTCCATGTGTACTGTTGGCATGGAAGCAAAGCCTTTTCAAACGTGACTGATAAATAATACTCAGACTTTTTTCGTCCTTCACAGCCACTATCGATCAGGCATAACATTATGACCACCTTCCTAATATTGTGTAGGTCTCCCTTGTTGCTTCCAAAACAGTTGGGACTCATCAAGGAATGGACATGGGCCTTCTGAGGGTGTCCTGTGGTGTCTGGTTACAGTTGTTAGTAATGGGCCTTTGGGTCCTATGGGTTGAGGGGAGGGGCCTCTGTGGATCATCCCACAGATACTTGATCTGTTTGGGATCTAGTGAATTTGGAGGCCAGGCCAACAACTTGTGCTGTTCTTCATGTTTTTTAGTTGCTCCTAAACCGTTTTTGTGTGTGTGTCCTGCTGTGGGGTGGGGGTGCCTGGTCTGGTCTAGGTGGGTGCTACATGTCTAAGTAACATCCACACATATGAATGCCAAAAGTTTCCCAGCAGAACACTGAATCGTCACAAGCTGGTCAATGTTATTTACTTCTCCCGTCAGCGGTTTTAATGTTGTGGCTGATTGGTGTATGTGCAAATAGCCACTATTGCATGGCTTCTAATTCTCATTGGTCACTTGTAAAGACATAATTTAAGCCTCGACAAGAATCAGAGAGATCAGTAACAATCGTACGGTCAAGTGTTTCGGGTGAGAAGGCACCTCATGATGGATTGATTGAGTGGTCTGCAGGATTTACTACGTGGTTTCTGGTCATAAAAGGTCAAATGAACGAAGGCTATACACTCAACAGCTCGGCTCAGCGTGGCTCCTGATTACAGCACTCCTCATCTTCCTCTCCCTCCGTCTCTAGACCACAGCTCCTCCATTTCTTATTTGCCTCCCGTTCAATCCCCGCCCACGCGAGCGGTTTGTGTACGAAACACGCGGATTATGTAATTAAAGCGTTTTATTTAACACCGTTAGCCTCCTGATATTGCGGACATAAATTCGGGCTTTATGAGGAACGCCTTAATCTCAGCGATATCAGACACCTTTACATAATTCACTCTCTTTAAGTCTTATTTTTTCCCCCCCAAAAAAAGAAAAACTAAGCCGTACGAGATGCATTTTGAAAATAAGGCGGCCTACTTCACCGATAAACAGAACAATAGCTCCGAAATGGTTTCATCAGGTGTTT
This sequence comes from Chelon labrosus, assembly GCF_963514085.1. Classification (NCBI taxonomy): domain Eukaryota; kingdom Metazoa; phylum Chordata; class Actinopteri; order Mugiliformes; family Mugilidae; genus Chelon; species Chelon labrosus. The sequence goes on from NC_140337.1 coordinate 21,590,547, forward strand.
CCTGCTTGTTTTTCTCCCCCTCTCTCGCAGATTGTCGGGTTTTTGCATCCCCTTCGGTGCCGCACTTCAATCACAAAGAAAAACACACGAGTAACACAAGTATATTTGTCTTTCAATCCCCCTTTCAGCTGAGCAGGAGCTACTTTTTTTTATATATTTAAAGAGTAAAATCACGCTGCCCTGTAGTAGTAATGGCGTCTCTTCTCCGTCTCCCTCTTGGAGGATTAGTTTTAAGATTCCACTGATCAATTTTTCAAGCGCAATTAGGCCTCGCCCTCGAGTTCTGTCGTGCACTTCTGAACCCTCTCTGAGCGAGCGAGCAGCCTCAGATCTCTAAGTGAGTTTGGCTGTAGACCTGAGGACCGCTTTGTATCCTTGTTCTCAGCTTGTTTCTTTATTTTTTTTACACTAAACTTTCCATCTTCCCACTAAAAAAAAAGTTGGACATGACCCGGCTTGACTGTCCTTACACAAGGTCTTGCCCCCCCTCCGCCTCTCCCTCCGCCTTGCCTCCCCTTTTTCGATCTCACGCTTCATCTCTTCCGTCCCTTCCTCTGAATCCCGCTGTCTTTCCAGTCCTTACTCTAACCTCTTCCCGTCCACTCCTGCTCTGTGCCGGCGTCGCTGGAAGCAAAGGACGGGGGAGGACGTCTGATACCTCACCGAGGGCGTCTCATTAGAAACAGCGAGTCCTTTCGCCGCACAACTGCCGGTCGAGCCGAGCGCGGCCTTTTGTGTCGGCGCTCCGCGGCGAGACCGGACATAAAAATGAGGGCAGAGGCCGAGCGGGGTCGGGAAGGAGGCGAGAGTAGAGAGAACAGCGGCGGCGGCGGCGGTAGTTGAAGGTCGGGTTAGGCAGGAGTAATAGCGAGAGGTAAAAAGCGCAGGTTATCAGTCTCCCGTCCCCGTCTTTCCCTCCCTTTCCCCGTCGTCTGTTCTTGCTTTTCACGCTCCATCCCGAACCCTTTTTCTCTCTCCTTCTGTCTTCGCCGGCTGCTAGCAGCAGCTGTGGGAGGAAACGGGGGACAAAATGTCACCTCATTGCTCCATCTGCACCCACCGCTAGCATTCCTGTGTCGTGGCTGACACCAGCTCTTTCTCTCTCTCTCGCTCCCCGTCCTTTATTCTGCCGCCTGTGACTCCGCATAGTCATTTCTCGTTTTGTTATATAAGATAATCTGCACCTTACAAACCTGCTATCACTAGAACCCGCAATTTTCTTTTCTCATATTCTATACTGTACCCTGACTATAGGGTGTAGCAGCAGTACATGGTGAAGGCGGCTCCATAAACTCTATAATATCCCATGGAGCGGCGTTCGTTTTCATTATATCTCCTCTTGCTAGCGCTCCACCTGATAATGTTTTATAAACAGCCTAAATTATTCACCTGGGTCCCTCATTGAAATGCAAGAGATAAACTCTGTTTGCCATCTTCTTCCGTTTTTCTTCTTCCTTCATATTCTCACAATCACCTGAAGCCAGCACTGTGACAAGCTAATGACGTTTTTTTTTGTTTTTTTTTGTTTTGTTTTTTGTAACCGAAACAGATGAAATTTAGTGCCAACTATTCATTCCATGTTGTCACTGTAAATGTATTCTTAACGACCTCCCCCGAATGACAAAAATCACATTTTGTGTGATGCATGCGGTGCGTTTATTAGCCCAGGTTTTGTAGCTGCAACGGAGGTCAAGACAAGACGTTGATTTTATGGAGCCTGTAGTACTGAAAGACAGACTCCTGATTAATATATATATATATGTATGTATGTAATATACAGTAACTGAGCAATATCACTTAAATCGGGGTGTCATTTTAGTTCAGGGGCCTAATTTGATCCCAAGTGGCCGAGTCCATAGACTGTATATAAATATGGACGATGCATCCCCACTTCCTTGCGCTGGACAAACTGACGCTATTTTCCCGGGGATACAGGCGGCGCCATCTTTTTTAGAGCTTTGGAGCCAGAGTCAGTGCAGTTCGAAAGTGGAGGCCACAGTATCGACGAACCGACTGTGCTTCTTTCAGACCCACTTGCATTTTCTTTTAATTAATACTACGCTCTACTCCAGGGGTTCCCAAACTTTTCCATGCCAAGGCCCCCCAAACAGCATTAGCTTCTGGCCGAAGGACCCCCTTGGCAAACCCACAGACAATGCTACAAAATATGTAAAGAAACATCAACTTTTAGAATCTTTTTTTCTTACTTTTATTCACTATATAATAATATAATGATTAAAAATAATTAGATTATATTTTTTTATTTTTGCAATTTTTTTTTCTTATCTTCCATCCAATTGTCTGAGGCCCCCCTAGCGCCCCCTGGCGGCCCCCAGGGGGCCATGGCCCCCACTTTGAAAACCACTGCTCTACTCTACCTTCACAAGTTACAAGGAAATGCTGGATTATACACTGTACTTATTTTTTTATTAAATTTTTTAACTATTTTTTTTTTAACTCTCACGGTCCCACTGGACCGCTTTACGGAGCAGTTGGCATGGCAACTGGTGGTCACCATATCTCATCCTGTTTCTGTAACTAACTAAAATGAAACTTATCCAAAAAATTGACACTTGAACATGCCTCATTGATGATATTAACGACTTGAAAAAAAATAATTTTACGTGTATTCTAGTGTTTTAGTTTGGCCCAAGTCCCATCCACTAACATGGAGGGGGCGGAGCTTATGACTTATACTGCAGCCAGCCACCAGGGGGAGCTCTACTTGCTTTGACTTCACTTTTGATGAGCTGTTCCGCCTTCCATCTTTATACGGTCTATGGGCCGGACACGTTCCCTTTGTTCTGGTGCATAGAAGTACAAGTACACTATGAAAATGTAATGTTTACATTTAATGAACTCTTCTTTTACAAAATATTTTATGAATGACTGAAACTTTCTTAAGATATATAAGCACAATTTCAGCACATCTGCTGCCATCTGCGGTTTAGTTCCGGGTCTCTGTGATGTGTCATGTCTGCAACTCTTACTAAAACTAGTAGACAATTCAGGAATAGCAGTTAGTTTTATTGAAAAACTTGTAGTTAATGTTTTAAATGTAAAAATTTCACACTTTGCAAATTCATCCCGCCGGCCAAACTGAACCCTCAGGCACCCCGGTTTTGGCCCCCGGGCCATACGTTTGACACCCCTGGCTTAAATGATAAATGATTAAAAATTGATTGCACAAATATTTTCCATAATTTCCTTTCTTGCTTTTTAGTAGTGGCCTAGCCTGGACTCATTTGAACAACTTTGGAAACTTTGGTGCGTTTTAATGTCATCCACATCAAGGAAGATTCAGTCTGTCCCTTAAAAACATCAGCACGTCCTCTCATTTTCACCGCTTGGCCTCACTCCTCCTGGTCTTTAGCTAAAAACACTTTGTGATCATTGCGACAACATTGTCAAAGGGTGCGCTCAGTTTAGTTGTGTGCTCAAACTGTAAATAATCTGTCAGAGCTCAATGACAGCAGAATATAGTGCGTATGTTATGAAGGGTTAAGATTATTTTGTCCCTTAGGAAACCTTTAAACGAATAGTTGTGCACTTTTACAATGTGGAAGCTAGAGGGCCGCCACTTAGCTACGTACATGCACTGAACATTTTGGAGTGATGTAGGGAATAGAGAGAGAAGAGTACAAGCTGATGAGGTCCCTCCCTATTTTCCTCACAGCTAATACTTCCTGACATCCGTGAAACCCCGTTTTAATCTGCCGACTGAAAGTGACGGGGAAGGAGAAGGAAACGTAGAAGGGAAGGAAGCAGGAAGAGGAGGAGCTGCCTGAATCTTCCGTGCACAAAATCGGCTCCGGTTTGAAAATGATCCGCTTAGGCGAGTGTTGCTGGCACCTCTTTTGGTCGTGCCTAGATGGGCATTCAGCCATCATGCCTGTGCAATTTATTTTTTATTTTTTTTAAAGCAGACATCATTTATTGCAAGGTTGGATATCCTAATCCTTGCAGGAGTCAATGCACTGTGCAAGGGATGTGTTACTTTGATGAGCCTGAAGACATGTGTCGCTAATTTAGTGTTAACTCGCTTTTTTTACATTCGGTTTCCGTGCATCTTCTTTAGACAGACGAGAGGAGGTCTTGTACTTTCGGTGCTGGCAGCTGTGCTCAGACAAACTTTCTGCATCGCCGCGCCGAAAAAGAAGCAGGGAGACGGTTATACAACCCTCCCCTGCATGATTTAAGAAATAAGCCACGAAAACCTCGCGCGCCTTCCGTCTCGAAGGCTCGGGAGCATTGCTGTGATCACTGTAATCACCACTTCCTGTCCGCGCTTTGGCAGGGAGGCTCGGCTAATTACAGAGAAAATGTTTGCTGTTTGTTTACCAGCGAGAACTGGCTGAAACAATCTATTTCCCTGCCACCGCGAGGGGCTCCCAGACTGGCTGTTGTCTGCGATGTGTTGACTCAAATCCAGGGTGAACTGTATTCGTTATTTGTCTAATTTCCCTCATTACCCACGGCGCACGCGGTTTAAGCATGAGCTCGGGAAAGCGACGAGTTCGGGGTCGTCCGTGGGTACCGGAGTAGTGGCGGAGATGCCATTGGAGTGTGCGGACGCCGGAATGGCTGCCCGGTTGCATCAAATCACATTTCTGTTTGTGTTTTGGGGGCAACCGCGCTGTTATCTGCTTGCTGTTACTAATAAGAAGAGATGAAATAAGATTTGCGGCTTTATTTGCCTCCGAGCATTTCTTTCAGCCATCTTGGCTCCCATTCATTCCTATAACCTGTCTGCTTTCACTTAGAGAGAGAGAGAGCGAGAGAGAGAGAGAGAGTCAGCAGACCTTTGTTACTTAAAGGCTCTTTAACGGACACCCAAGGAGAACAAATGTCTTGGCACGGGAGAGGCACAGTTTGGTCGTTTCCAGCGCTGGAATAATTCTTCCTTTTAATACGGAATTGCACCGTCGTGACATTTAGGAATTGTAAATGGCTTCGCGAGAGCCGCGGCCCATCTCACCAGCGCTGCCAAGCATCGTCCAAACACCCTCAACAGGCTTGGACATAGCCCGGAGCTAAACACTAGCCTGTGTTTTATTTTATTTTTTTTCCCCTCCTCATGAAAATCCAGTGTCTTTGTATTCGAAAGGCGCTATTTTGGGTTTAAGCAGCGCTCCGGGCTGCGAGCAGAAGGAATTACATGTGAACGGTCAGAAGGTTAGACCGCCCCGAGCGTGTTTGGTGAAGAAGCGTGTAGATGCATGTAGCTGAACAAATTTAGGTGCGTTTGATTAATGAGCAAGGACTTTAAAAACTTTCTGACGCCTTCTGTAAGGCGACATTGCGGCCATTTTGTTTTTTAATTTATTCAGTTTCTTCTTTTTGGTTCAAGAAACAAGTGGAACAATATTGTTGGGTTTAGGTACGTAAACTTATGGGGTTGTTAACAGTACGGTCATGGTCATTGTTAACAGAAACCACAAAGAGTAGCCAAACACAAACAGCAGCAGCCTGACTTCACCCGCACAACTGTGGAAGGAGGATTAAAACCATAAATGTTTACATGTGTGACCGATTCTTGAGCGTAAAATCTCCTGGACGAAGTCGGACTCATTAGACTGGTAGCCAGGGCAATAGAGGCTAATAAACGTCTCTTAAATGGGAGAAGTTTGCGTTGTTTTTTGTTTTTTCTGTTAGCAAAAAGTCCTGTTTTGACCCGAACCGTGATCTTTTTCGTAACCTAACCAAAATATCTCAGCTGCCTGAATCGGAAGAATCGAACTTTTGTTGAGCACCTGGACTCCCTTTATGTCACACTGTTTCCCCCTTTTCTCCAATAGTGGTTGTCTGCGCCTTCCACAACTACTTATACACCGATCACCCACAGCATTAAAACCACCGACAGGAGAACTGGAAAGACATTGACCATTTTGTGACAATCCAATGTCCTGCTTTGAAGCTTTTGGACCTGGCATTCATTCGTGTGGACTTAGACATGTAGCACCCACCTAGACCAGACCAGGCACCCCCACCCCATAGCAATGACACTCCTTGATGACAGCAGCCACGCAAAACGCTTTAGGAACAAATCAGAAAAACATGAAGAACAGCACAAGGTGTTGACCTGGCCTCCAAATTCACTAGATCCCAAACTGATCAAGTATCTGTGGGATGATCCACAGAGGCCCCTCCCCTCAAAGGCCCCCACTAACAACATCTTGTTCCCAGACACCACAGGACACCCTCAGAAGGCCCATGTCCATTCTCTGATGAGTCCCAACTGTTTTGGAGGCACAAGGGAGACCTACACAATATTAGGAAGGTGGTCGTAATGTTATGCCTGATCGGTGTATACACAGCTCCTGTTTGTAGCAGCCTTTTTTTTTTATATACATATATGTATTTATATGCAACAGTGATTAAACTGTAGTAGGATAAATGTCAGTGGCCGTGGCAGAACATAATTAAGTCCAACAGATTGCCTGAGAGTCCAGTTGGCTCCTCGGCTTAGATGACGCACCAGCGAAGAAGAAGAAGAAGCGTAAGCCCTCCGCTGGTAACCCCAGTTTGTTTTCCGTCTGTGTTTGTTTGTTTGCGTCTGTGAATTCTCATTTTCCCCCGTTAAGGGGCCTTATTTTCTGCCCAAGCAGCCTCTCGCCGCAAACCAACAAACGGATTATTACGTAGCCGCATGTCTGGCTCGCCAACCTGCCGAGGAAGAGAAGGGATGGGGGAACAAAAGGGGAGGGTTGAGGATGAAGAAAGGGAACGAGGGAACGGAGAGGGCGGGCGGTTTGGAGAAGGAGAGCGAGAGTAAGCGACGGGCCCTCGGCTAAATGTCGCGGTTCCAGACACGGCGCGGCAAATCTGCTCGACTTTTTGCCCGTGTTCGCTTTTTCATTCTGGGCGCATTATCGGTCCGGCTTGATTTTATTTCCGTTGGAAGGGTTCTCGGCAAAAGTACAGACAGTCATTTATTCGGTATCTCCCTGTTCCCTCGCCTCGCTCATCCATCTTGCCAGCCCCCCCTCCGCCCTACCCCACCTCTATACACACACACACACACGTGGAATATCGTCTCTGTGACAGCCGTCCCCGTTCAGGAGCCCCGCGAGACGAGGGAAGACAGACGAAAAGAATACAATCAACCGCCTCGGCTTTATTCGGCCACTTCAACACTGACTCGACATCAGAGAGCAGAGGCGCCAATGACATTTCAGACGACTGCTCCGGGTCCTCAGAGAGCTGGCTTGTGGATATTTTGTGCGGTGGCCTCTTTGCTGCATCTGCGGGGTCTAACCCCCTTATTTATTTTTTTTTATTATTACTTTTTTTTTTTAGCATTTAGCTTTTGGCCCGTTCAGTTCAATAACCACCAGAGCAGTGTGTGGCACATTTTAAGTCTCACGAGATCAGAGGGTTAGCCGGACCACCTTCAGCCTTCAAAGACCCTCGCTCGTATTTGTTCCCTTTTTCTTCCGAGGGTTTAATCTTCACGGGTGCAAGCTCTTTATATTTACAGCTGAGTGAATAGATAATGGAGCCCTCTATGCGGGCAAAAAAAAAAAATGTTTGTGCGGCCGTGCAATATTGAATTCCACCCAGCGGCTTTCATGTGTCAACAACACTCAAAGCTTCACAAGAAACCCCCCAAAAAATCCTGCGCGGACTGACCTGCGCCGGCTCAACCGAGTGTCTTCTGGCGCGCACGCACGCCGCATTTAATGCATGCGCCTCACACCTCGACTACAGACTATGTCGTTCTTTCATCTCCTCGCTTCATCCGCCTTCCGCCTTTGATGTGGGATACCCTAGAGTCTGAGGAATACAGTCCTGGGGAATGAAACAGAGTGGATCTGTGCTCTTGCTCCTTGGAAGAGGCTTCCCATTGATCCCCCCCCTCCTTTCCCTCTCTCTTTCTCAGCCTCTTTCTGTTGCTTTCAATCACTCCCTACATCATCTCCACCACTCCTCAACATCTACCCGTCCCAGATTAAGGTAATTATTCCATTAGCTGCACGCGCGCGCGCTCCTTTTGTTCTCCCGGTCCACTTTCCCGCACTCCTAGCGCCGCTGATAACATGTTACTGATGCCCTGCAGGGCGCTCGGCTCATTTCATTAAAGAGCCATTTAGACTGTTTCTCCAACCCCCGGTCAAGTGTTCTGCATGGGGGTCCATTTCATGTTCGCCTGCAAGCTGCCAAAGTGGAGGATGATGCCTGCTCGGACGAAGCGGCTGTGCGAGGTGTTGACTCCCTCGCTCTATTTCTGACAAGTGGTTTCTCTGAGAGGCCATTATGTCGGTGAAGACTTCATTTTTTTTTCTCCCCCGGTGTGCAGCGCCGGCACGGTGTGGAGGTTCTGGTAGTTTAGAAGTAGTTTCGTCGGGATTTGCCCGGTGGAACACAAGTGCTTCATGTTAAATAAACAAGATGATTTTTTAATTTGTTTGTTGTTTAAGTTGTCACTTTGCATCTTTTGCAAATTGCATCCTTGATATTATTATCATCTCCTGTTTCGTAGCCGACAAAAAGAGTCATTAGCCTTTGTGCTTAATGTCTTATTCTGACAGCTTCAGAAAAAAGAAAACTAATTTGCAATCTTTGTGTTTCTGGCTTTTAAAACGTCTCAAAGCCCCTTTTGTATCCGTTTAAACCGTTTCCCCCCCGCGCGCGCTCGTGCAAAAACAAAAAGTTTTCCGCCCGTTGTGTTTCCTTGCCGTTCGAGCCACCGCTTCCTAAGGTCACCGCTTTCGGGGACGCGGCGGCTAACACCCGCTTCAGCCTGTGTTTGTTTATGCACTGTGAAGGCCACTCCGGTGTAATTAGGATGATGTTAACACTAATTGGGCCCGTGGCTATTAAACATTATCAAGAAGTGCACACACTTGCTTGCACATTCGCCCCAACCGCCCCCCCCGCCCGCCGCTCGCCTCGCACACGCGAGAGCGCACACCTGTATCCCCACAAGCCCGGCAGCAACAAAACAGCCTGACCTTTTCAGAGCATCACAGCTTAATGACTCTGTGTGGGAAATAATGTTGTGCCGTGCAGGTCCGCTATTATTTCTTCATTCAGCCGTGCCTTATGTGCAAGGTATGACTTCCTTCCTCTTTCTCGCTCTCCAAAGACTGCCCCCCCTTTTATTTATCAGCTGCAGCTTCTGTTCGCCGCTATGTCTCAGTCTTGCAGTTTTATTATTTGTTTTCATCACATTTTTGCAGGCTGAGCATTCGAGGGGGTGGTACGTCGGGAAGGGTGGGGTCAGCCTGTCGACGCACGGCCCGCAAACACGGTGAATAATTAAACAACAGCGGAGTCCCAGGGCAAAACAAGCAGCTGAAATATTCACACGTTTCTGTCTGCTGGTGCTGTTTGATTGGCATGTTATTAGAGCAGCTAATGTGGAAAGATGCCGCCGTTGTTGCAGCACTGGATGTTGGTTTGCGCGCTCCGGCATGTGTTTCTGAGCCGGGGCTTGGTTTGATTGCGAGTAAGCGGCACAAAGGTTTCAGAGCTCGCCTTGCACAAAGAGAGCTGGAGAACAAAAAAAATAAAAAATGTTCTGCACGCGTGAACGACATACGCAAACAAAGCGCGGTAAATAGAGTTACTGCAAAACACTCCGCCGAATAAATGGCACACTAATGTGTCGTGCTATCGGGTCGGTTTTGCGTGCGCGAAGTCTGTTTATGATAAACAGAGAAATTGCCCTTCAAATTTGCTAGTTCTACTTCCAAATGAGGCAACTCACTCAAGTCTTGTTTGGCTTTAGTTTGTTTTTTTGCGGAGATGCAAGGCGATAATATTACCGCCCCACGAGCCTCAAAATCGATCCTGCACGTTTAGAATTTGGGTGAAAAACTTTTCCAGAGGCACGCTGGGACTTTTCAACTGCAATGTTTTTTCCGGGTTGTAGTTTAAATAGGGCGACAGAAGTGAAGCAGACAATGACATTCATTTAAACTTTTATCAAAAGTTTCGTAATTGCTGTGAATCGCAGCAAAACAAACATGAAAGAAGCACCTCGAGCCGTTTTGATAGTTTTGCATTCCTCCCCTGCAGCATTGATTCAAATATCACAGATACACAATAGCAAAGTCATTATTACCACCGATGCTGCTGCTGTTGTTTCTTTTGTTGGCCCCGGACACGGCAAACGAACTAGCGCAAGTGAAGGGCGGACTGTGACGTCACCTCACGTGGCGTGTTTCTGGGCAAAAGAATTGTGCTTGACTACGACCAACAGGCAAATAGGCAACAACATTCCGGAATCCGAAAGAGCTAGGGCTGTGGATATACAAACTGTTCCTCAGGGTTGGCTTCTTCTGAATCGGGCCGATTGCTACCCAACATTTGGTTGCCGTCATCACTTCGTTTCTATTCTCGTGCATAAATTTGCAAAGCTTAACTTCAGTCTCTCACAGGTTCAACATCCTCATCTGGTCTTAAACCAGCCTCAGGGGTCCGATTAGTGTCAGTGCTGTGTGAACTCTTCATAACCTAGGACCTTAGACAATCATTGACAGCCCTACATTGACCAACAGCTGACTGTCGGCTTGGTCTATCAAGGCCTTTGAGTCCACAAGTAAATTTAGTCCTTACATTTAGGTCTTGGGTATTATGCAAATGTTCATTGGAATAAATTACTAGTCTTTCCATAGCCCTGTGACAATGCTTTACACACTGTGTAATCTGAAAACCTCAGTAAGTTAGTGTGCGCATGTGGACCTTTTGACAAATGTATAAATTGCTGCTTTCTCGTCCGAGCAGCTCTGCTGGGCATCACTGTCTGGACCTCGTCAGACTATCGAGCAGGCTATCAGACAGAGGAGGGTATTTTTGGATGATCAATAAGCTTTCCAGATGATGTATACGCAGGGTAGATGTGCCGTCCTTCTCACCAGATACGCTCTCCTTATCAGAGTGTAAAACAGCATAAATACACGACCTCCAAAGGTCCCTTTCCATGTTCTAATACCAAACCCCCCCACTGCTTTTCTTTTAGTACTCCCGCCGTAGCCCTTCGTTTAAAGATATTTGGGAAAAAAAGAAAAAGAAAAGGGTAGCGTCTCACTGTGGAACGGTATTTTGTACAAAAATCACCCTCTGATAGTATCATCCTCTCCAGGGACATAACAACAATTTTGAAATGTTTCGAACAAGCATTGCGAGCGCATCACTGGCATCAAAAACAACATTTGAATCCTCACATTGTTCAAGATACAGTTGTCTATCAAGTCTCCGCTGACGGAATTAGGGAGCAGAACAATCATCATCAACCGACAGTTTGGGGGATGACTCACAGAAGTGCGTGCTACTGACGTACACTATATTACCAAAAGTATTCGCTCACCCATTCAAATGATCAGAATCAGGTGTTCTAATCACTTGGCCTGGCCCCAGGTGTATAAATTCAAGCACTCAGGCATGCAGACTGTGAAACAAGACATTTGTGAAAGAATGGGCCGCTCTCAGGAGCTCAGTGAATTCCAGCGTGGAACTGTCATAGGATGCCACTTGTGCAACAAATCCAGTCGTGAAATTTCCTCGCTCCTAAATATTCCACAGTCAACTGTCAGCTCTATTATAACAAAATGGAAGCGTTTGGGAAAAACAGCAACTCAGCCACGAAGTGGTAGGCCACGTAAAGTGACGGAGAGGGGTCAGCGGATGCTGAAGCGCATAGTGCAAAGAGGTCGCCGACTTTCTGCACAGTCAATTGCTACAGAGCTACAAACTTCATGTGACCTTCAGATTAGCCCAAGTACAGTACGCAGAGAGCTTCATGGAATGGGTTTCCATGGCCGAGCAGCTGCAGCCAAGCCACACATCACCAAGTGCAATGCAAGGCGTCGGATGCAATGGTGTAAAGCACGCCGCCACTGGCCTCTAGAGCAGTGGAGACGCGTTCTCTGGAGTGATGAATCACGCTTTACCATCTGGCAATCTGATGGACGAGTCTGGGTTTGGAGGTTGCCAGGAGAACGGTACATTTCAGATTGCATTGTGCCAACTGTGAAATTTGGTGGAGGAGGAATTATGGTATGGGGTTGTTTTTCAGGAGCTGGGCTTGGCCCCTTAGTTCCAGTGAAAGGAACATTGAATGCTTCAGGATACCAAAACATTTTGGACAATTCCATGCTCCCAACCTTGTGGGAACAGTTTGGAGCGGGCCCCTTCCTCTTCCAACATGACTGTGCACCAGTGCACAAAGCAAGGTCCATAAAGACGTGGATGACAGAGTCTGGTGTGGATGAACTTGACTGGCCTGCACAGAGTCCTGACCTGAACCCGATAGAACACCTTTGGGATGAATTAGAGCGGAGACTGAGAGCCAGGCCTTCTCGACCAACATCAGTGTGTGACCTCACCAATGCGCTTTTGGAAGAATGGTCAAAAATTCCTATAAACACTCTCCTCAACCTTGTGGACAGTCTTCCCAGAAGAGTTGAAGCTGTAATAGCTGCAAAAGGTGGACCGACATCATATTGAATTCTATGAGTTAGGAATGGGATGGCACTTCAGTTCATAGAATGAGTAAAGGCAGGTGAGCGAATACTTTTGGTAATATAGTGTATCTCACATCTGACGTCAAACACTCCAGCGTTGTCCACGTTATTTGTAGTTATGTGATTTCAATTTTCTTCAGAACCTCAAGGCTGCGCTGTTATTCTCCTGTTGTAACCTGTCGTTTTTGAACATAAATTTGGATGAAGGGCAAATAAAGTACACTGATATACACCATTGCATATATTGGTGGCACAAGGTTAGACGTTACTCATTGTGGATTGCTACAAATACAACTGGCTATTATATTTTAGGTGTAAAGACAGTGCGGGATCATGTCCAAGTAGCTGACTTCTGCTTGTCAATGTGGATTGCTGTAAGCTTCCTGTTGATTCAGATCCTAGATTATTTGTCCAGTTTCCACAGGGTTCTTAACCAGCAACCAGCAACCAAAACCATATCTTCTCACATGCTTTACTTGGTGGCATTGTCGGTTGAGGTGCAACTGTAGTTCAAGGTTCAAAATTTGTAAAACCACAGACCATTCACACCTACAGCCAATTTAGAATCACCAATTAACCTAACCGGCATGTCTTTGGACAGTGAAAGGAAGCCATATACCCAGAGAACCCACGCAAACACAGGAAGAACATGGAGACTCCACACAGAAAGGCCCAGTCAGCCATGATGGATTTGAACCCAGCCTTTGCAATGTCTTTCTGAATTTTCTTATATACAGCCAAAGTGAAAAGCACCAGACAAAGGGTGGCAATGTTGACATGGTTGTTGGACTACAAAGAAAGTAGTGTTTGCATCCAATGGCCTTTGATGTGCATGCCCGCACAAGTAAGGGGAAGCCATGGAAAGGCGCTAAAATGTGTCAGCTAAAGTGTGTGCCTCTTTGCCAAGTTCCCGTCGGAGTATGTGTGCATGCAACTCCGCGACTTCAAAGATCAACAGCAGTCTGAAAACTTTTGGCAAGTGTCTCATCTCAGCCCCTTTCTCCATCCCTGTCTACGCTTCCCTTTGTAAGTGTCTCAGAAATGTATGTTGTGTCAAAAAAATAGCAGAAAAAAGGCTTCAGACTCCTCGTTTAAAAGGAATCAATAGCTCCGTCTCTCTCCTTAACTGCTTCAAAGAATCAGCATGCCCTGATGCAATAATGTATGAAGGTTGGAGGAACCAACTCTGTGTTATTAGGTTATTGTTTGAGAGCCTGTCTGAGAGGTTAAAATAAGAAGTGTGTATAAATTTACATGAGCATACAGTGCATGCCTTGGGGCTTATTGCTTCTGAAAAAACTGACTCCACCACTATCAGTCCTTTTCTTTTCTTTTCTTTGCGGAGGTTTCATTTTATCGCAAGAAAAATTGCAATTTTTACACTGTCAGCTCCCATGTGGCTTTGCGACAGGCGTTGGACGCTGCAACATTGACCGCGGGCCTTAATGAAAAATTGCGGTGTCTGCTTTCTCCAATATGACCTGTTTATCCCCACGGTGGATGGTAGTGGCCTAGAATCCACTATCCCAAATCAATGGCCTCTCGCCGAGAAAGCATCCCGGATGATAGACTCAATCCTGAAAACAGTCTTTTCTTGCCCTAGTGTCGAGAAGAAGAGTGAGGAAAGAGAGGGAGGGGTGTAAAAATCAAAATCAATAGGTTTTTTATTATCGTTTTGATTCATGAGTATTTCTGATTATTTCTCCACCGGATCCGTGGACAAAGGAAAATTGTATTTTATTTTTTTTTTTTGTCCGCTCTTCTTCAAACCAAATTACTAGTCTGCCTGCATGAATGGCAGTAATAATCAAGGGGCATCCCACGATGACTTGATTCATCTGTTTGCAGTCTCCCCACCTCTGGAGCAGCAGGTAGAATTGATTGGTCGGATCGATGGGGCCAGAGCTAATTGGACGAAAGTAATAAATATTTAGCCTCTCTTTTTGAACATCTGCGTAGAGGAGATGAAACACATGCAACAGGGCATTTCCATCATTACTGTTACTCTAGTGAAAGTGGGCAGGCTGATTGCTTGACATGGTGGACTGAAGGTCAGAGGAATCCATACTCAGCTAGCGTTTTGTGTGCTGACAACTCCCAGAGCAGCACTAATTTACTTTAACTCCTAGTTTTCTGTGAAGGCAAATATTTGCTCTTTAGGATTATGTACACATTTTATTCAAGGGCCTGCAAGTCCAATACCTTACAGCAAAACACGGCATTTGCTAATGGCATCCAAATACCCGTGTGACCATAAAGAAAACATATTATAATGTCTCCAAAAGACCATGCTTTAAACTTGCTTTAAAGAATAAACAATTCTCTATGAGTATTTTTATTCAAAAAGTGAGGCTGGACAACATGGAAGACAAGGCTAGCGCTAACCAGCTAGCCTCATCCAACAGAGAAAAACACACAGCTAAACCAAAAATTTCACTTTGCACCACACGGTGACTTGTCTAACAGAATCTGAACGCTGTGTGTCTTAATTTTAACTAAAATCTATTATAGAAAATATGTGCTTAGCGGCCTTGAATGAGTTTAGCTGTGTGC
Source organism: Chelon labrosus (assembly GCF_963514085.1). NCBI lineage: Eukaryota > Metazoa > Chordata > Actinopteri > Mugiliformes > Mugilidae > Chelon > Chelon labrosus. The sequence continues at coordinate 21,605,570 of NC_140337.1, forward strand.
ATGATATCTTTGTTGTCAGGGTGTTTTCTATTGTCTAACCTGTAAGAAAATTTAGGCAAGGATAAGAAATTAAGATTTCTTCTTTTAGTTCATCACAAATGAGTTAGGGATAGCAGCAGTCACAGTGTTGTTGACATTTTCTACCTGGTCATTTTGAGCCTATCCATATGATTCTGTGTCAACTTTGCACCACATGGTGACTTGCCTGACAGAATCTGAGCCATATGCCTCAGTTTTAACTAAAATCTATTATAGAATATGTGTGCTTAGTGGCATTATAGTCAAGTGTTGAGCACACTAAGATTAAAGAGACTAGTTAAAGGTCCATATTAGTGTTTCTTTTCATGTTATTTCAGACAGAAATCTCAGAATCTCCTGTTGGTCATTTGATAGATACGTAGCAAGCAGTGACTCTTTTGACTTCCTTTTTTGGGTGTGTTCAGAGATCTTCTGCAAACCGAGCGCCTCGAAGTATATACAGTAGCTATATGCCCCCTGATTTTCAGATCGTTGTTTTGAAGATAACCAGGGAAGAATGCCCTCCAGACCCTTCTTATTGGATTTGATAAACACCTTTTCTCTCTCCTCTTCGCTCCATTTCTTCCCGCCGTTGGTGTGTGTTGCACTGCAGCATTCAATGGATTTTACCTCAACCAGAGCAGCAGGTGTTTGCTGGAAGAAACAGTGACACATGGATGCGCCCTGTCAGACTACTCATTAGAGACTCTGCACCTCCTTTGTCTCCTCATTTAGAGGGGGAGAGGAGTCAATGTACACACAAACATGTGCGCGCACGTATACAAGTGCACAAAGCGGCAGGTGGCCACTATCAGCCAGACAGATCAAAGCAGGCAAAGTCAACACCAGCTCATTGGATGGATGTAGAGGGAAGCAGAAAGTATTTCTGAGTATAATTGCAGTGTAGAAGTTATTATTAGTTTGTTTTTATGTTGTTTTTTCCGGGAACCGTGACACATCGGTGCCTCAGTTTGGGACTTCCATGCCAGTAATGTGAATGTGCTGACGATAAAGACAAAGTAAAAAGTGACAAGTGTGACGTGTGCGTCGGGCGTGGATGCAACTCGCTGGGGAAGGCAAAGCATATGGTGGATGCCATGCATGAGAGGGGTGTTAATTGATGAGAATTAGTTCACTTGCGAGAACACACATAAGATATGCAGCGATGATACGTGCTGCATGTCTAATTCGTGGTACACCCTAAGTTCCCATTAGGAATGAGATATTTTCTTAAGCCTTGGGTGTTGAATTTGAAATTGAAATTGCGTTCTGTAGTACCTAGGTTGCCATTTGGATGTCAGTGTGGGGCGTGATTCAACCAATACAGATAAAAAAAATACCTCCACATGCAATTGGATAGTCCTAAATCTAATCAGAGCCACTTTGGTGTTAACAAATTCAACTCCACAGCGCTCAGATGACATGTAGTCATACATGCTGCTTCACCACCGTCTATCACCACATATGGTCCAACTACACAGTTTTATTGGCCAGGCATAATCAGTTCCCAAAAGGGTGAAAACAGGGTGAAATTTTATGGTTGGGGGAAGTTTGGCTTGGCTTCAGGGCTAAGTAGTTACTACTAATCGGTAATGTAGGGGCATTAACAGAGTCTACTATGGGACGTGTGAAATGGGTGTCATATACAAAAAGTCAGCTTTGTTACCCGTTTGTAATTATTTCCCCCCTCGTTTGGATATGTTGTGTCTCAGACTGGAGTCCCTGCCAATTTTTCGATGCTCGATCTTCAACTCGTGGCCCAACCACAGTCAAATTAAATCTCAAAACGATGTCAATACAACAAAAACAGAAGCAATCAGACTTGTCTATTATTCTTATGTTGTCTAGCAAGTAAACAGCTGTTTGTCAATGACTGTTTCACATCATTGAATTACACGCCAACAAGTAGCAAGGGGTAGATAGGGATTTTATAGTACTCGTGAGAGTTACATTTGACATATTGTTAATTTATAATACAGAATAAATAGTCTTCCCTCTAAGTATTTAAAAGCTGGGTACTCCAGGATTTGACTGCTGCATTATTGAAGTTGAGAAGGAGTCAAATTAATAAACAAGAATGGCCAAAATGACTGCAGTAGTTGCAGATATATCCTGACTTTGAGATACTGAATCCTACGCTTACCACGGTGCAGCCTGATAGAGTCGTTTCTTAAACTGTCCCTGCCTTTGAAATGCCCTAGAAAATTCTCCCACATTCCGAGCGTGTTGATAAGCACCGACTTCATTGACCATTTTCTCCTTTTCTCCCACATGACTTCACTCTCATTCATTACAGCACGGCTCCCCCCCTCCTCCCTCTCAGTCGGTCGGCCATTTTAGAAATCTTTCCTCCCCTTCCTGCCGAGTTTTTTCCTTGCCCAGTTTCTGCGAAGCTCCTGTGCTGCACTGTTAATAAACACAGGAAAGGAAAAAAAAATAACTTCTTCCCTCCGCCATCCACAGTTCACACTTTCCCCTGCCTCCATACCCTGTTGCCTTTCTTCATCCTCTCTCTTTTTTTTTTTTTCCTTCCCTTCCTCCTCCGGCACACAACCTCTTTATAGCCCTCCTTGCCATGCTGCGATAATTAGTCAGCGCTAAAATAATACAGCCTCGAGAAAACAACAAGAGCTGAGCAGAGGGCTTAGCTCCGCCGGGAGGGAAGGAGGAGAGGAGAGGAAGGAGGGAGGAAGCGAGGGGTGGTGGGAGGCAGAAAGAGCGAGAGAGGAGGCCAGGGGATGGGAGGAGAGCTGCGTGTGTGTGTGTCGGGCGATTTCAAATGGCTAGCGGATTGTTAGATAATGAAAGTGTCAGGTAGCTGACTGAGGGCGTGTATGCGTTTGTGCGAGCTCGTGTCTCCATTCGTTATCGGCTAGCTCTCTTAGCCTCGCGTATGACTAAGAGCGTGCGCGGCCTGTTGAAGTGGTTGTTGTTTGATGGCTTGTTGCCCCCGCAGCCATCCCAGCCTCTGCTTTCCATCGTCTCTGACCCGAGCGCACCTAGAGAGAGATTTGTGGGGCGTGAAAAAAAACACACAAAGATGTGCATTTTGTGTTCGTGCAGACGGAAGCGGATATGCTTTCCTGTGCTGTGTGCTAGCATGACCGTGCTCGATATATAGCCTACGGATCTATACTCAGCTAAACTACACAAAACTGGAGCACGTGCCGGATTTAATGCTTTCTCCAAATATTATTTCGGTTCAGTTCGACTGGGAAGCCTTATATTAGTGTCACCGAATCACCAAAATTGCAGAAAATGAAAGAAAACGTTGAAATGTGTGTCGGGGGGAGGCGGTGGGCGTGCATAAACATGTGTCTTAATCAGGCTGTCTTATCTGCGTACACGTGCGCGCATTAGCATCAAGACATACCGCTTGCGTGGATGTGTGTTTATGATCCGTGGAGGATCGACAGCCCACAGGGTTGAGAGCAGTTCACCGTGGTTTCATTACTCTATGCTAATCGCAGCCAACGCCCGTCATTTCTCATTTACCACCGGGCTTATTGGAGGCGAGCCAAGTCCTAACTCCTCCGTTACAGTTCAGACACGGAATCCGTCAGCGTATGGGGCGGGTAGGCTTTTTTTATTTTATTTTTTTTTTATCAACCTAGAACTCAAAAATACTGTTGAAGCAAAGTTCCTTTGACAGCGAGATCTGAGGAATTTCTTTTGTTGAAGTTGAGAGGTGCTGGTTATGCTGACAGCGTAGCCGGCACAAAGTTTGTCAGTTCGCCCCAGTTTGAATGCAACGCAACTGCAGGCAACTGTGTGCAAATGGAGCTACAGTGGCCTGGCACAATTACCATTACAAAGGGGAGTGACAGCCAGCACCAGTGGAGCGCTAGCACTCATGTTCTGACTTCACATGATGCCGATGTAGACGACGACACATGTGTTTTATTAAGCAGAATGAGCCCTTTCTTTCATATAAAAATCCAGTCCACTGCCGTGAACCCATTTTTTTCCAAATCATATCTGTCAAGGCAAATTTAAGTAAGTTAATAAAGCTTAAAAAGGCAGGTTATTTTAAGTGCACATCAACAAAAGAATGTCCAGCAGTAGAGAATGCATACAGACAACTCACAAAGGTGGAAAAGGCAACGTTTCCGTCCGTAAAGTCAGCGTTAACACTTCTTTGCACTATCCAGTAAGGCAACTGGACTTGTCTGGACTTGTCTACTAGTCCAGTTGCCTTTCTTAAATGCTTATACCATGACCTGGATGACTGAGAACCTTCACAGACTTCTTTGCAGGCAAATCTTCACCCTGGTTTTCTTTCTGCGTTCGTCTTTCATCGTTTCACCTTGTGTTTTTTTTGTTGTGTTTTTTCTTTACAGCTGGGACAACTTACATCTTCGGGCGAGGCGGAGCCCTCATCACATACACCTGGCCACCCAATGACCGGCCGAGCACACGGGCAGACCGGCTGGCGGTGGGCTTCAGCACGCAGCTGAAGGAGGCCATTCTGGTCAGGGTGGAGAGTGCCAAGGGACTGGGCGATTACCTGGAGCTGCACATAGTAAGACACCGAACTGATGATGTTTATGGGGCGATTAAATGACAAAGGGAGGGGTGTTAACGTACCTCGAAGTACTGTACGTTCAGTCAGATTAATAGGGGGAGAATCCAGAAAGACAAAAGGGGATTGGGAAGAATCTAGTCAGATAAGATTAAAAAGGTGGGGTGGAAGGTTTAGAAAAGGGAATGGAAGTCAGAGCTGAACAAGAGGTAATTGATGCAGAATGAGTATAGTGAAAGTATAAAGCCACTTTGTTTGAATGAACCTGTACATAAAGTGACACATGCAGCATGTTGACATGGGATGAGATGTTTTAGGCTGGTATTAGTACAAGCCTGATATATGTGCACATTGATATACTTGCTTAATCGTGATTCTTCTGAACCCCGTTGGCTTATAGGCTGGATTTCAGCAGAATTTGTGGGGCTTAAAGGATCATTCTGGTTTGTGTTGCAACTTTCGCCTTTTGTTTTGCTGCTTATAATACGACGCATCGACAATGCACTTCTAAATCTCAGGAATTAAATACAGTGTCAGAATCAGAATGATGAAACTAAGTCCCAGATTGCACGTTTGCATGGGAACGACCCTTTAAGGTTGCTTTTAAAAATAACTGGGAAATACAACCTGACTTTGCTCGTGGAAAACGCCCAGCTCCTGCAAGCGTTAAAGAATTCCCTTTGAGTGGCATTTAGATTTAGCCGTGCAGTCGCGAGGGTCACCGAGAGAAAACCAGCGTGTGCAGAGTCCAGAAAATGACTAATCACGCGCTGGCATTTTGTTTTATCCCCTGTCACACTAGTTATTAGCCTCATTTCTGCTTTTATTGCTTTCATATGTTAGGCTAAAAGGTCATTTGCAGCCACCTCTAATGGTAACTTTAAATGGTAATTAAGGGACAGCAGGCATTTAAAAATGCATTTACACAAGCTCCAAATTGTCTTGTTGACCTCTGTGCTTCCTCTGCACAATATTACCTTCCGGGCTCTGGGTAAAATTTGATGGTGGGGTTTCTGTTAATTACCAACTCAGACCACACCTGGTTAGTCCGATCCACTAATCATGTCGGCGGAGTCGCACCATCAAAGCACTGTGCGCTGTTACTGTACCGGCAGTTCCTTTACACTCACTTAAAGTACGCAGTTATAAGACACTACTGCCGCTGTCATCTACACGCACAGCCATCTGCGATCACATCACCACTCCAACATCCCAGTGACCCCAATTTGTTTGGGCCGCCCGTGCCTGGAAGCGACAGGAACATAGTCGACCCCGGGTCACGTCTCATCCAGTGCTCCGAACACGAGAGTCACAGGAGGAGGGATGATGGGAAAGGGAGAGGGATGGGTGAAATAGTAGAGGGCCAGAGCTGGTGGTTAGTCCCCGCTGGGTCAAGGCCAATTTGAATGCTTTTAACATTGGTGGTAAATAATGATAATGACTGTAATGATGAAAAATTACTCTTGTAAATGCGATGGACGCGATAAACGATGCCCGGGGTCAGCTCCTGTAATTTGTTGTTGTAGTTCGGCTGCTTTTTAATACTAGAAAAAAATGACCCGAGCATGGAACACGGAGCGACAATTGTTTGGTCTATCCAAATTACAGAAGCAAACACCTTTTTTCTTTTGCCGCTTGTGTATCCTGTGCTACGGGATGTTTTTGGACATTCCTGCAATCACTTGAAAAAATTGAATTGAATTTTCTCCTTGTGCTCACAAATGAAATCGACTGCATCATTCCTTTCCTGTACGTCTTTGAAGGTGCTCAGTCATCCAGGTCATGGTATATCCAAAAATAAAAGGCAAATGGATTTGTAGAGTTGTTTGAGAAGATGTTTCACCACTCATCCGAGTAGCTTCTTCAGTTCTAAGGGACTGATGGGAGTTGAGGTTTAAATAGGAACATCTGTGAGTGTAGCCCATCAGAAACTTGCTTGACTTGTTTCTTGTCTGTGAAAGTTCTCAGACATCCAGGTCAAGGTATATCCAAAAAAGTTTTGAGAAAAGGCAACTGGACTTGTAGAGTTTTTGAGAAGACGTTTCACCACTCGTCCGAGTAGCTTCTTCAAGTCCCCTAGAACTGAAGAAGCTACTCGGACCATGACCTGGATGATAGAGAACCTTCACAGACGTACTGGTAGGAAGTACCCTAGAACTGAAGAAGGTACTCGGACCATGACCTGGATGACAGAGAACCTTCACAGACGTACTGTTAGGGAGACCCCCAGAACTGAAGAAGCTACTCGGATGAGTGGTGAAACATCTTCTCAAAAACTCTACAAGTCCAGTTGCCTTCTTTCGAACCTTTTTTGGATTGACTTGTTCCTGTTAATGACCAGAAACTGGCACGACTAGTGTCCATTAACGGCTAGATACTTACCTGTCGTTGAGGGGGGACTATTTGTCCCTGTCCTCTTTCCCTCTGAATGGTGCTCTAATGACCCATTATCATTTTTTTGGATATGATTACTGTACCCGTACGGTACCTGACCTATACCCTGTAGGGTACCAGACCCCTTGAAGACGTATCAACACTTATTTGAGTAGGTTCTTCAGTTCCAAAAGACTGGTGGGGAGTTGGGGGCTTTAACAGGAGCATCTGAACATATGAGCCAGCATGTTCTTATTTAAACCCCAATCCCTACCTGTCTTTTAGAACTGAAGAAGCTACTCAGATGAGCGGACCTTTTTTTTCCTTTTAGATATACCCTGACTGAAATTACTCCCAAATCGAAGGACTTAATCCTTGTCAGAACCTTTGACGGCGTGTTCTCCGGTTTATTCGAGGTAACAAGGCAGTAGTCTCCGTAATGAGATGTTGCTGTTGGATTTCTAAATGTAATTTTCAAAAAGCTGTGAGCGCTGCAACAAAATTCCATTTGCCTTCATTGCATTGGGGGTGTTACACTAAACCTCGGAAGCACGTATCTCAACACCTGGGGGAAATGAAACCAGAACTCTCGGCATGGCTACGAATAGAGGATGATGAGATGATGTCAGGGTTTCTTTTCTTTTTTTTTAGGTGAATCATTAGGTGATGCATTTGTTTTTGTTTTTTACCCCAAACTGAAGGAGTGGCTCGTCGTTGTTTATCTCGGCCCGTCGCTTATGATCCCTCATCAGTCATTCTTTTGCTCGCTCTTCTCTCAAGTGCATATTCTCTATCTAACTTCTGTGCCTTTCATTTACTCCCTCTCTCCCTCATGTCTGACTCTTTCATTCTCCCGTCCTCTCTCTCTCTCACACACACACACACCAGTGCCTCCGACACGCCAGCCCAGCTCCTGTGCTCCCATTGCAATTACATTTCATTTGCTGCCGTTCCTCCCGAGTCGCTCCCCTAAATGACTCTGTTCAGCCTGTGGTGGGTGTTTTGGTCCTGTTAATTATGCCTGTCTCTCTTTGAGGGGAGAAGTACAGGCAAATTAGACCCGAGGACCTGCGAGCCTTGGCCCCCGTATCATCCCACCTGATGGGGGCCTCGCGGACCCAATCAAAGTACAAAATAGCTGCCGGTTCAAACAGCGATGGTGGCCTTGGGGTCCAATACCTGGGGCCCTTACTCGTTAGCTTTGGCTGGTTGTTCAAAAACATCATTGTCCTTTTCATTCCGGGCCGCCTTGATTTCAAAGGTCTTTACTCTGACTGACATATTTAAAATTTGACAGTCATAGATTTCAAAGATTTTGCAAATCCGCCATTGCTCATCAAACGGCTCATGGATTCCCTGAGCCTTCTATCATTAAGCCGGTGACCCACAGACTCAAATCACAACAATATCTTGTCCTTGCAGGAGATGATATAACACTGACGGATGCTGTCTCGGCCTGTCTATCTAGAAATGCTGGCACTGGTGGGCACGGCTGATAATAACATGCCACCAGGATGTGATAGAGCATTATTCCTTATCTTGCACAAGCCACCCGTCTCTTTATATACCCTTCTTCCCTTACCAGGCATTCTTCTCTTTCATGCCACTCCCTCCTTCCATTTCTGTCTGTTTACCTGACAGAGGGCAGGACATCACTCACTACGTCTTCCTGACATGCTGTCATCGGGGCCCCCGGGGTAGAAGATGTAAAGTTGAGGTTGTGGGATATGTTCCTTAAGCGGAATCTGCTGAGTCCTGCTGCCTTAAAAGGGACATATCACGTCCTCGTAAAACCTCGTGTCTTGCACCGTCCTAATTATTTACCCTGGGCGTGTCTGAAAAGTGCTGCAAACTCTCTCGCTGACATTTTGAAAGTTCTAGATGAAAAAGCTTTGAAATGCATTATCTGGAAAATGCCACATGAATGAATCATTGCTGAGCCACCCAAGACATGACTGTGCATATTCCTGTTGCGGTGCAGCGTCGTCTGTAAAGATTCTCTGTCATCCAGGAAAGAGAATATTGAGTGGTGGTAAACAAAGCACATCTGGGTCTAGTCTTGGAGACAATTTGCTGTTCATCAATCAGCCCTCATGCTCCCTGTATTTAATCGCCCAGAAAAGTTAAATACCACATAGCTCCCCAAGAGTCACTAGAGCTAATTTAAGCTTTGTGGACGAACGACGCAACATTTTCAAGAATACAAAGAACTTCTAGTCTCCTTTCTCTTACCGTGCTGTTGGTACCTTGTAGCTCAAGTTGGAAGTGCATTTGTTGTGTTGTGTTATTGTGAGAGGTAGTCACTGTTGTGGGTGTTGTATTGTCAGATTGGTCTATCTAGGCATTATGAAATGTTAATGCCTATCCTTCCTAGTTCGTCTTCATTGAAAACCAAATGAGATCGCCAGTGCGCACTCGGAACTTGTGGCTGATCCTCAGAGGAGTCGATCAACGAATGTCCTGTGAGGAACTACTGGCAGCTATTGCTGTGTTTTTAGGTGTCACTCATAAGAATAGTAAGTAGTTCTTGCACAAATCTTCCTCACCAAAATTGCAGGGATCGTCTATCATCACACACAGCTAGCAGCACTGATTGCTTGCCAGCTTTCGGAGCTTCTCATCCACTGCCAATTGTTGTCTTTAGCCCATGATCGACAGATGGTTCACCCAATCGGTTTTTATATTTTTTTCCTGAGTGCCTGCCCTTTTTCAAACAGTTTCCCAATACGACTTCTCAGATGGCCCTCTGCAACAAACCATCTGGCACGTCAAGTTAATTGTGCCGAGACGAAAAGCAAGACCTTATTGACTTTTTTTTATGTTTAGAACAGTAAAGTATACTTACTTTACAATTCCTAGATCTTTAAAGCATACCTCAAGGTGTTCTACAGCAAATAAACCTTGCCCATTGCATCAGCTGAGTACGAGAACTCATTTAATGAAAGACTTTTAGTGAAATACATTGATCCTTCTCTTCGCCAAGACTTTACCAGTCGATGCTGTAAAAACCTTTTCTGTCCTGAAGTTCTGTGAACACCCTTGGTCTTGAGACCCAATGTACTTAAAGACACCTGAACAGGGTCAATGAAGTGGGCCTTGCCTTTAGAATATCCGCCACAGATATGCACAAATCAGGCATAACATTATGACTACTGACAGGAGAATTGAATAACATTGATCTTGTGACAATTCAATGTTCTGCTGGAGAAACTTTTGGACCTGGCATCCATGTGGATGTTAGTTAGACATGTAGCAACCATGAAGCCCAGACCAGGCACCCCCACCCCAAAAACGGTTTAGGAACAACTCAGAAAATGTGAAAAACAGCACAAGGTGTTGACCTGGTCTCCAAATTCACTAGAACCCAAACTGATCAAGTATCTGTGGGATGATCCACAGAGGCCCCTCCCCTCAACCCATAGAACTCAACAAACCCCCACTAACAACATCCTGTTGCCAGACACCACAGGACACCCTCAGAAGGCCCATGTCCATTCTCTGCTGAGTCCCAACTGTTTTGGAGGCACAAGGGAGACCTACACAATATTAAGAAGGTGGTCATAATGTTATGCCTGATTGATATGTGTCTCTATGTCCACATCCACTCATCTGTGAAAAGTTTTGATGAGCTTGATTCATGTAGAATTCCAAATCAAAAGTTATGACTAAAATGTTACAGATTCATCACTTATGAATCTTACATTAATTTCAAAATACTCTTTGGTTTCACCGCCCAAAACATTAATTAAATAGGAACTCTTATTTCTCTCCATTTCGTGGACGGCATGTCCTCTTGTGCCTACTACGTATTTCACAGGATGTTGGGTCTACTGGAGTAAAAGCGGTCGTTTGGGGAGTGCAGGACATCATTTTTGCCAATCTTCATGACATTTCCACCATCAGGGCCTGCGGTGTTGGAGTCGGGGAATGAAGGGTACTGATAGATATGGAAGTGGGCTGAAAGCTAAATCTCCCATCTGTGGCTGCTGGAAAAGGTAGATGTCCTTGCAAGACCTTGGAAGCTGGTCATAAAAAGCAACATGTTATATTTTAGATTTGGAACATGTTGAAGCCTTGCGATTCAGCTGCATACGCTGTTGCTGCACCAAAACTGTGCAGGGAGAATAGCTATAGTTTAACATTTAACACCTGCAATCAAATGCAAGTGCTTCCAGAACAGATTTGCAAGCAGGTGACACTGTTTTTCAGTCGGTGTACCAGTCGGTTTGAGTGTGGTAAGGATACACGGTCCTCCTGTCTCAGCTTTACCAGACTGAGTGCGAAAGCTGCATTTGTATGTCTGGCCCCGCGGTTGTATCTCAGCGCAAACAAAAGTGCAACATTTGGTTGCTTCGTGCTGACTTGATAGTCTCGGAGTTCGTCCATGTTTTTTGCCTCAGCACAAACATTGGCAATTTGAAAACCGGGCAACCCGAGAGGTGTTACTTTGCATTTTTAGCCTGGTGGAATGCCTTGTCTTTCTCCCTGCTACCCTGGCTCAGGTGACAGCACTGCGGGCAGTGTGGTAAACACTGAAAGCACTGAGGTAAACCGAGATTGAGAGACCGTCTCTCAATTTTGCTTTCCTCAACCGAAAAATGTTTAAACATGGGGGAAACAGAACAGTGTGGGACGTCACAAACCTTCAACTATCTTCAGAAATTACCGTGCAGGTTCAGAGCTAAATGTTCCTTTCTTAACATCACGTTGCTGTTTTCCCTCTGAGCCATAAAGGCGCAATAACAGAGCAGCAGATTGGGGTCATCTGTTACGCACTGGGAGATGAGCCGTTAATGAAGAAAGGGGCAAATATCAGCGCCACTCTTTTCACGAGCTGCCCATAAAACTTCCTAAATGGTCTGACAGATGGGTGAATAAAGTTGCGGCGGTTACGATGCACCTTTCAAACGTAGACCTGCACAATCTTTTTTTTTTTTTTTTTCCTCCAGAGTTGTTTGTATTTATTGCTGTTCTCACATTGCTGTCATTACATTTACAGCTGGCAAGTTGTTGCACTAACTGCTCTGTGGGAAGTGTCTCATCTGCAGTTATGGGCCGGTGCGCAGCGCTCAGCGGGCCTCCCCGAGTACTTCCATCACCGGCTTGTCCGGTCCTGGCTCATAGCATTAAATAAGGGCTGCCTCTGATTACACTTTCGGGAGTCATCCTTCACCACAACTGTCTGCTTTGAAGCAGGGGCAGAGAGAGGAAGGAGGGGGGGCTTCGCAAGAGGGACGCGGCTATATTTTCTTCTCTTGACCCCACCCTTACCCCTCTCCCAGCATGTGAAAAATGCTGATTGAGAAAGGGATAAAGCACCCCTGCATTCAATTTTCTGCACGCCGGGTTTTTCGGGGCCGGCATTCCCACAGTCAACGTGAAGCATCGCATTGGCTCAGATGTTAACTTCACTGCGAATCTTTTTCCATCAATCTCGGTGAATGAGAGGAAATTTGGGGATTTACCGCCTGCCCTCGCTTTTATTTTCATGAGGGGCCACAGGTTATCTGTCGAGGGCTGAAGCCGGCAACTGTTTAATTACGGGTTGAAAAATATGATCTGACACGCGACGGCGGCCCGGGATAAGATGAGTGGCGAGAGAGGACGGGGTGGATGGAGAGTGCGGTGGGGAGCTGAGAGATGCTGGCGTCAGATAAAGGCAGATGGTGATGCGGATAAAACTGTCAGGGAGAGGCAGAAGCTTTTATCCACTACTCCCAGCTCCTGGTAATACAGAAACACACACATACACACATACACACACACACACACACACACACACACACAAGGACGTGCATGCACACATATATACGGCATGCGGTATGCCTTTACTCCTAACTAGCTGTCAGAAACACACAGAGTCACTCACTGCTCTCAGTGAGCACCTAGAATTTCACCTAGAATTGCTGCAAGGACACCTTCACGTACAAGACAAACAAGTATGATTAGCCCTTGTGCACACTTTGATCCATGCACTGTTGCAATCTACAAGAACAGACCTGCACAATCTTTCCCCGCACATCGTGATGTTGTTTTTTTTCTCCCCCCTTTATTTATAACTCCCACCCCTCCCCCGTCGTTCCTTTCTTAAATGGGTGCCACTTCTGCAACCTTCTCTCCTCCATCTTGTCGGGGAGGGATGGAGGGATGAAGCGCGGAGAACGGTTGAGGAAGAAAGGGAGGCATCGCTTTGATGAATGCAGCTGCCTCGCAAAGGGGAGCGCGGGCCACCGTCGGTAATGAGATCGGGTCCGGGTGGGTTTGGCAGGGTCTCTCTCCCCAGCCGGCGGGAGCCTGACAGCGTATCGATTAATCCTTCCCCCTCCGCATCGCTAATTAATTGTCCCCACGAGCGGAGGGGAGTCGGGACGTGAGCTGAAAGTGGGTGGGGGCCAGGTGTTGTGTTAGAGGTTTCTTAATGGGTGGCTAACTTTTGTCGGACAAAGGGATTAGGAGATTCCTCCAGCTCGCTCAGTTAGACAGTTAGACAGGTGGACGCTTTTCAAGTCTGACGAAAATTCCTTCATTCGACTTCGAGCGCACCACGCAGCATGGCTTTAATTGCTGCCTAAGAGTCTCAAAGCAACACCGTGGACGACCACTTCAAACCGGTTCTTCTGCTCGTAACTTCGTCCGTCGCCTTGGTTTTCAAATGCAAAGTGCTCTGCAGATCCAGGAAGTAACTCAACGTACGGCAGGCTTCACTTCTCTGAGTGATTTTGTTAATTTGCCTAATTTAAATGTAAATTTCCATGTCTTTAACTTTGTCAACCGCACAAGACTACTGGAATGTACTCGATTGCACCGGATTGGTGCAACATTTCAAGCAAATACAGTATTACACCCAAACAGTAACGTGCAAAGCCTTTGACAGGTGATGAAAAAGCTCAGAACCACTGATTGATGTGTCAGAGGCGTAACATGGTTAAACACGTGCACAGAGGAGGCCTGTAAAAGTGTTGAGGAAGAAATACAGGTGAACTTGTTTGCCTATCTGTTGGTGAATATAGATCGAACAGGTTGATCGGCACTAAGCTGCAGCTGGAAGACCATCGCCATGGTTTACTACACATTAGTCTGCGTGAGCCCCGTAAAAGTAAGCAATACATTACAATAGAGTAAATTGCCAGATGCTTTCCACCAAATTGACTCACAAATTGGAAGCAATTCGGGGTTTAGTGTCTTGTTAAAGGACATGTGGATCGAATCCACCAAGCGTCATGTAAGAAATTTCAATCAAGGGCACTTGGGACATTTTCTTGGTGTGGTGGTTCTAAGTCATCACTCTTTGTTCCAGTTCTAAAAAGGGATACTCTCTGTGAACATATATCTGTATTTGAATATGTCTGTAAGCAAGGGTATTCTGGCACCAGAACCTTTCAGGTTTCCGTCCCAAGTCTGTTATTGAGCAGGCTTTGGTTGTGTGCAAGTAAAAGGAGATCCCTGCCGTACAGATTGGCAGGGAACCTAACGCATCAGGTTTGTCAATCAATTGCTTTAATCTTAGCCGTTGTAGTGGTTTAAAAGTTGTTTAGTCATCGGCGCCGTCTCTCAACTCCAACTCCATTCCCTAAAACAGCAATGCATGAGACGTCATAAGAATAAGTGAGACTCCATGTTTCGGATGTCAGGTGGGCAAGTTTCATAGGCGTGGAGCTGAGCAACTGAATGCTCTAGAACCCATGGTGGATGGTGAGGGAACATGTTTAGACAGATATGATGGAGCTTGGTGGTGAAGGGCCTTGAAGGATCTTGTACTCAGTGTAGGATTTAATTGGAAGTCAGTGGAGCTGCTGAAGAACTGGGGTGATGAGGTCCATGGAGGAAGTTCGGCTGATGATATGAGCTGCAGAGTTTTGGACTAGTTGAAGTTTCTGGAAACATTTGGAAGTTAGAACAAAAAGATGTGTTTTGAATGAGGGCCTGGATAAGAATGGCAGTGGTGTTCTGTGCTAGGGATGGGCGAAGTCGATTAAGCGGACCGAGTGACGTAGTTGACGTGGGCTTCTAGTGACAAAGCGCTGTCAAGGATGACGTCCAAGGGGAAGGAGGTACAGTGGAGTTATCGATGTGTTAGTGTTAGTGTCCGGTGCCCCCAGAGGTATAAAGTCATCAGATGGCGGTTGATGTATGCAAGCCAGGATTAGCCCTTAGCCCTTGGTATCACTTGGAATACTGCAGCTGACTGATGATAAGTCCATCGAAACAAAATATTTTTGTTAACATGGTGCCCTCAATTACCTTAAGTGCCCATAGGTCACTGTACTTGCAGCTCTCACCGGCTATGTATCCGGTGAGAGCAGAGTAGTGGAAGGGTTTTTCCGGATCAATAAGCTATTAGGGTCCAAGAGCAGGCCTGTCTCTATGGTTTCAGTCCTGCCTTTAATGATCACCTGGGAAGGCAAAACTGCTCCGTTGCCATTCTGCCAACTCCTTTCTCCCATTCACCTACCTTTGTCTGCATATTTCCAGTGTGTACGCAACGCGATTATCGTCGCACTCCCGGTGAGTGCTCTGTTATTGCACGGCGTGATAAACGCCTGTCTGTGTTCCGTCTAATATGATGCATGTGTTTTTGTTTTCATAATTTCTCCGCACTAATTATGCTCCGGGAGTTGCGATGCATTGGACTCGCTCGTGTCATTTTATTTAAGAATTGATGCTCGGCACTTTAATTTTAATCTTTGGAGATGGGAATTTGAACAAATACATGTCAGGGGTAACAACGCGACTACGTGACTCAGATGGAAACCTGAAGAAAATAGTTCTTCTGCAAAATGAAAACACGGTAGAACGGGATGATAAGGGGAGCAAAGAACTAAGAGCTTTTGAGAAGGGGGAGACAAAAAAAAAAAGAGTACATTTATCTCGTCTACTTTGTCTTAAGTGAGGTGCCCTGAGGAGAAGACCACTGTGAAGTCCTCTCCAAATGTCACCGCCGCACATTCAGCCCTCAGCTCCCTCTGGATGCACTTTAGCCAGGCCTCCCCTCACTCACTCCAATAAGCACTGGGCCAGACGGGGCGACCCGTTTTATTTAACACAGCTCTAAATTCATGCAGCTCAACGGCCGCCGTCATTGGACGCGACGCCTCCGTTTGCATTCTGACTCATCTACATTGCTGCCGCCGCCGCCGCCGCTATTAACGCTCCTCCGAGACTAATACACTCATTTTCTGTTTGAATGCACAGGTGCCGTTACTATTCCGAATAATCTCATTAGAAACTTTTCCTCTTCCGTGATTAACTCATAAAGCTGACACATGCCTGAATTTCAGACTGGTTGAGACATCCTCATACCAACACCAACACATTCCCACAGTCTACGCAAACCCCTGATTTTCATAATTAATGCCGTCTCTCGGCTTCCAGCTGCGCCTCACACTGAGTAGCGTTGAAAGCTGTTGGGTTTCATCTAGCACTTCTTGGACTTTGGCTGACCCTCGTGTCTTCTTTCCGCATTGATTCATAACCATATCCCTAATTTATTCTTGCCCTTTTCGTGAAAGTTTATCTATTGACTTTCTGCACTCTTTTAATAAATCTTATGTCTTCTATTGATTGTTTAGCCGCCACGAGTCCACGCTCCCCTTTAATATCGCAATCGACCTCTAAATGAGCCTCCTGCATCTCAGGAAAAAAAAAAGCTAATCCATAGCTTATTGCCCAAGCCTTGTGAGTTTGTTGTGTCGCTGGGAGGAGAATCAACATCGTCTGACTTTTCGGTGTCAAACATAATCTGCTTAAGAGTTTCTCCACCTTTCGTAAAACCTTCATCCACTTTAAGGGCCGAACTCTGTTTTTCTCGTATTTAATCCAGCGTACTTGACCACCTCGGGGGAGGATGTTTCTACCGTGAACACAGTTAGGCATAAAGGAGAGACTGAAAGCAGCACGGGAAAGGACAATAACGTAGAAAGAGAAATGGACTTCCAGGCTGAGGCAGGAAAAAAAGCTAAATCAAGAGGGGCGGAGAGAGACTGATGGACTACAAGAGAATGTCTCGGAGGCTGCGAGGCTAAAAAAAAAAAAAGATGTTTACATCTGCTCACCCATGCAGAGCGCATATGTCTATGTTTCCCTGCCTTTGGTGGTGTACTCAGGGCAGAAATGATGAATGCGCCTTTTCACCGTCGCCACTCTTAACTTTGCAAGCCTGTCCGAGCCGACCGCTCCGCCGTTGACACGCCAGGAAAAGAGTTTCATTATTCAGTGCTTTTGTTGTTCTGAAAATGAACGCCATTAAGAATGAATGCGCGGAGCCGTCAGCATAAATTCGGTTAGAAAGGAGAAGCGAAGCTCTTAAAAAGCGACCGGTGCGGAGAGGAGATAAAGCTTTTTTCTTTTCCTTTTTGTTAACTGTAATTCCTTTAGAGGAGTAAAAGAGCTCTTAATAAATGCCCCAGCAGGTGTTGTACAGTGAGTTCAATTCCACGCTGCATCCCTCTAGAAGGAAAAGTGGTGGCGGTAGAAGCATGAAAGTGACTGCTGCGTGATGCGTCTCTGGTATGCAGATTTTGTCGCACCTCTACGTCACCGCTGGTAAAAATCAGCGCTGTTACATGCGCTCTGTGGCCGCGTTGGAGGTTGACGTGCGCAGTCTAGTCTACAGGCCAAATATATTTTATACGCACTCACTTGAGCAGTTGTTCGGTTGCCAATTAATTTTGGTTGCCTGAAGAGGGGTGATTAAAAAGGGAGCAAAAGGAAGGGACAGAGGGAGGATGAAAAGAACAGTGCACATTATGCATTTATGGTTTGTCACAGCTGAGGTCATATCTTCAGAGTTTTAGCCGTCGTTTCATTGATAAAAGTAGCCGCTGCGATCTGGGAGGACACGTTATCACAAAATGTAAAGCTTGTTACATACTCCGCATGAAGCGAGAAATTTGTTCTCGCTCCTAGGGCTGTTACTAGGGCTGCTCCTAGGGCTGGTCCTTGGGCTGCTCCTTGGGCTGTTCCTACGGCTGCTCCTTGGGCTGGTCCTTGGGCTGGTCCTTGGGCTGCTCCTAATGCTTCTCCTAGGGCTGCTCCTTGGGCTGCTCCTTGGGCTGGTCCTTGGGCTGCTCCTAGGGCTGCTCCTTGGGCTGTTCCTAAGGCTGCTCCTTGGGCTGTTTCTAGGGCTGCTCCTAGGGCTGTTACTAGGGCTGCTCCTTGGGCTGTTCCTACGGCTGCTCCTTGGGCTGGTCCTTGGGCTGCTCCTAGGGCTGCTCCTTGGGCTGCTCCTTGGGCTGGTCCTAGGGCTGCTCCTTGGGCTGCTCCTTGGGCTGCTCCTAGGGCTGCTCCTAGGGCTGCTCCTTGGGCTGGTCCTAGGGCTGGTCCTTGGGCTGGTCCTTGGGCTTCTCCTAGGGCTGGTCCTTGGGCTGTTCCTAGGGCTGGTCCTTGGGCTGGTCCTTGGGCTGGTCCTTGGGCTGCTCCAAGGGCTTCTCCTTGGGCTGCTCCTTGAGCTGTTCCTAGGGCCGCTCCTTGGGCTGTTCCTAGGGCTGCACCTTGGGCTGCTTCTTGGGCTGCTCCTCGGACTGCTCCTAAGACTGCTCCTTGGCCAGGACATTTATACTTCCCGGGAAACTCTAGCACTTTCGTATTATTTTTGGATTCTCGGCGAGTCGTTTTGACAGCCGCGTCCGTCGGATCACGCCGTTCATTCAGCATGCACCAGCACACTGTATGCTGATTCCCACCCAGGAGAGATTAGCGCTCACACTGTGAACGGTAGCATCTGGGAGCTCACAGAGTGGCCACTAGCATCTCTGCTTTTCCGCATTAACAACGCCTACTTCCAATTTCTGACCAATCACAGAACAGTAACCGGACACCGCACGAGAAGAAAGTTCTGCCCGGTTGATGTGTTGAGACAAACTGCGAGAACTCCCAAACGATGGCTACGAGAGTAAAATGACGTAATTTTGTTCTTGCAGGCCTAAGAACGAGAACACATTTCTTGCTTCTCGCAGAGTATGCAAAAGCCTTAAGAGGCCATAGTGCCAGGACATGTTTTTTGTTGTTTTGTTTCTTAACTCTTCCTCAACTGTTCAGCTTTAATTGTCCAATGACAAATTGCCCTTGATTGGATTTGCTTGTGGTGAAATCGCCGCTGGTTATTTGAGTGTCAGAAATAATAGCCGGATCCAAGAAAATAGTCATGATTTTCCATGAAAATGTCCACCCATGCTTCATATTTAACCCGCGACCCTCTTCTCCTCTTTTCAATTTCGTCTTCTTTATGGGTCGAGGAGTAATTCACCAGTAATCCATCCTCCCTGATACGGGTGACCAGGGGTCTCAGCTCGCCAAGCGGCTGGAGAAGTCAACCGTCCCGCCTTCCTCTCTCTTTCCCCGAGAGATGAAATCCCTCTGTCAGGTCGGCGATAACCGGAGCGTGATGGGCCCCCGTGGTCTGTGCAAACCGGCGGTGGAGACCGTCCTATGGATGTTCGCTGCTGAATCTTTCATGTGCTATCACCTGCCAGATAAGGTGCAAATAGGATTCGGTCGCTGCAGCTGCTGTGTCGCTTTGGTGGATCTGCTGTAAAGAGTGTTTGAGGTTGGGTTTGAACAGAAGGCGGTGATTCAGCTGGAGACAGATGAGGACAGGGACAGAGAGAGAAAAAGAAAGAATATGAAAAGGCTGAGCTGCAAATATAAACAAACTGATGTATGTCTGTAGCTGTTCACTATTCCGAGCTACATATGATCTCATAAAAACAGTTACAACACCAAAATTATGCAGCGGCGTAGTGCTTTCTATTCTAATTAAATCCCCCTCTCTCCATCTCCATCTGCAACAACAGTGCTTCTTCATCAGCTATATCATCTCTTGTGTCAGTTTTTCTGTCAAGATTGGCCCTGAATTTGATCAAAACAGAGAGAGACGAGTGCAGCCCTTACTTACTTTGATTTCCTCCAGCTGCCGTTCAGCATCTCCCTCCTTCTCCTGGGACGGGGGTCAGTCGGAAGGGAACTCCACGAGCGGCCAAAAATGCAAATGATGCCGTGCTTTTGTATCGCTTAGCTCGAGATCAGGACCCGAAGAGATGAGACGCGAGGAGAAAAAAAGAAGAAAGAATCCCAAACAAAACAAAAAACATGTGTCGGGCTGAGGATATTCAAAGAATTCGGGAACCAAGGCGATCCTCGGGCTCTTTATTCTCACTGAGCCGCACTGTACCACATGTTCCCTGGCTTATATTTAGAAGAAGCGAAGCCCCAAGGGAGGAACCTCTAATGAAGTGATTGAAGGATTGGTGCCATTGTATTGTTCCTGCACAATCTAGTTAGAGAAGAAAGCGCCTCATTAATTTAGTGGCTGCTGCCACCGGGAACTGGGTGTGCTACGGTTTCTCAACTTCATCCGGTTGGGTTTCAGGATAGTCAGGCGCCAGAATCAGCAGCTGTCAGTCGTTTAGTTTGTAACCGCACCTTGACGTGCGAGTTTCAAAATTTCCTCTCCTTCGTGTGGAGCGCAAATTAAAAGCCACTCTGCCGGAAGGAGGAAAAAGCAAAAGGGTTATCTCCTGCATGCAAACTAGGAGCTTATACGTCACCGCGCCACCGAGCACAGGCGTTATTCAATTCAACTCCTTTTAAAACTTTAATGTGCAAGCAGAATTCATAGCTGCGGCTAGCGGGTTAAGGTGATTCTTGTTTGTTTGCACATTTTCTAACTCGGCCTCTCCGGTTCTTTTATTATATGTCAGTTTTTCTCCGCACTTGCTGAGTCAGTGGTTGTACTTACACCCAGCCAGGCTTCTAAGCGATATGCTGAATAAGAACCCTTATATCCGTAGCTGATATGGCAAAAGGCTGAGGGGGAGATGGGGCAAGGGAAGGAGAAGTCCCCAGTTTTACCATCAAAAGTGGCTTTTTTTGCACAGAAAGAAATCGTCCTGACGTTGTTTCAGCCGCGACGTGAGGCGTTTAGGGGCAGATTAGAGAATCTGACATTCCCGAGCAGACATGCACATTTAAAGACCGCTATTAGGGATGGCACGGGCTCGCAGGGACTGCTGGAGAAACACGACAGAGGGTTCACCGGCTCCGACAATTATCCAGCGGACACGCGGATCCTTCCCGCTCGGCTAAGACTGGGGCTGTAGCTGTCAAGCTGTTTCTCTCCGGGGCCAACTCCAGGAGGAAGAGAAAAAATAAAAAAAAAAAAAAAAAAAGGCTCGCTCGTTGGACGTCTTCCCAGAGCAATTAGCTGAACCCACATGCCTGTTTGATGAATACACAGATGAAAATTAGCTTCTCCAAGCCACTCTGCTGCGTCTAAACCCCTTCTGATGTGACCAGGTTTGATGTCAACCTGCGTAATTGCCACTGTTGATCCATCTACACGGCATATAGGGAGTGTTGTGTTTAAAAAAAAAAAAAAGTTGTATTGGATTTGCATGATCCACACCACCGCTACTGCAGCGTGATAAATGGATGAGGAGGCAGACCACAGTCGTCTGTGCTGACAAATTAAGCTTTATTTCCCTCCCCGTCTTGCTTACTCCACCTGCTCACTGCCCTCCGCTCATATGCAATCCTCGCTCAGTCATGCGGGGCGCAATCCATACATACGTGACGGATAGGGTGTAGTTATCAAAGCTGGCAGTCTCAATAATTAGGAAAAAAGCAATAGTCGAGGCCGGGGAGAACATTTCCCTGATGGATTAGCGGCAATCGCTCACAGCCGAGTCCCAAAGCTGTTTGCGATGGCGGTCATAAGGCGGGACGTATTGCGCATCAGTAATGCCTTTCCCTGGATCCACTTGATCAAAAGCAATTGGCTAGCTTATCAACAGACGTGATGGCGTACAGTGGTCGGCTTCCAAAACCAGCAGATGTATTGTCATCCGGCAGAAAATAAGATGCGTAAACAACAGGCACTTCCTGGCTGCATCAAACACACACACAGACACACACAGACACATTTCAGCCCACCTGGGAATGATGGTCTGAGCACTGACTGTGATACCCGTTACACAGAGAGCAACCCAGGAGCTATTCTGAGGAGCCCCACCTGCTGTTTTAACAAGGCCCAGATCAGTGAGGCTTCTATGGTGGGTCAGATGGCCCGGGGGTGGTGCTTCTCAGCACAGTGCCCCCCCACCCCCCCTCCCCTCCCGCCAGGTTTGCGGTTGTGTGAGTGAGGTATCTTGTGTACTCATGCCTTCCAGGCTAGGCTAAAAGCCCAATGCTATCAGGCTTCCACCGCGCCTATCATAATCGGAAAAGAGCTCAGCGGCGACAACGTGTTTAGATTGTCGAACGTTTTAACGCCCAGAACATCACATGCACACACAAACATGCATACAGACGCACGCTACATAAATCACTCTCCGTGCTGGAGGCTGACACGGCGGGTGTTGAAATGCAGCGCTTGCCTTGACAGTCGCTTGAACATCTGGCCTGGTGATTGAGAGTCGACCTGGTGCAGCACTACTAGTGTTTAATGTGTGATTCTGGAGGGCCCTGAAACACTGAGAGCAGATGCAATCTGAGCGGGCGTGGGGGCGACGCAGTTAGCCTTCATGCATACCCAGAGATTTTTATCACGCGCTATGTCATTGCAAACGGAGGGCGTCGACCGAAGATGCGGGGATGCAGAGGAGTTAGAAAGCAATCAACAGATTCAGAAATTTCAAGTGAAAGTTTATCTATCTTTCTTTACTGTTTAGGAAAGAATGAATTTGATTCGAAGCAAATTAAGCTAGCTGTGTTAGCTTCAGATCATAAAGTGGGGCAACTTAACAAGAAGGTTGACACCCCAGTCTCTGATTCCTCAAAAATACAACAGGATAACATGATACTGATCCGAATTAGACTCAGTTTACATTAAAAATGAACCTAGCAAATTTTTATTTACCCTCCTCTAGGGTTGGGAGATGCAAACATTTGTACGACTCGTGGCGAAACTTCGGCAACAGTTTCAGTCGCCATTGCTGAAAGTGAAGCAGGAAGTAGAAACAAAAATTAAGACTGACGAGCGCAACGCCGTAGGCTACGTGCATAGGTTACGGCATCTACGTCCCGCAGTACTCTAAACAAGCCTTAAGCAGGGTGAAGGAGTAGTTGCTCATGATTGATTGAAGCTGTTCGTGGCAAATCCACCACCCTCCAGTCTACACCATAGTCAGACAGAGAAGCTTGACAGGCTGCTGTCTCTGTCCTCCTGCTCCATGGACAAGTTGAAGAGGTCATTTGTTCCTCAGGCCATAAGACTCTACAATGCCTCCCTGTGAGGAAACAACTAGATTTACTTACTTACCAATACTGTGTATTTTTACACAACATCATTCATATTATTATATAACTTAAATATCTTTACATCTGTTTCTTTGTGATGAAGCTACTGGACACTGAATTTCCCACGGGATAAATAGAGTATCTATCTGATCTAATCTAATCTAAAACCAGCGTTAGACAACGTTTTAATGATAGCCATTAGTGCTGTGGTCCTTTAAAATGTACTACAAGCAAAACCGGAATGGCTTCTAATAAATCAGAGCCATGCGACTGTATTAAATGTCTGCTCTTTCTTAAAATGTTGTAAATATAGTTTTAGAGGAGGACTAGGGGTTTGCTTGAATATACCAAGTGAGTGGTACCGTCAGCCAGTAGTGAAGAACTAACCAAGTGACCTAGAGTAGCAGTGAAGCCAAATGAGGGACTGCGTTATTAAACTGGGTTACTCAGGCAGCTCATCATTTGAATTCACCCTCGAGGCTAAATCCTTATATTGGCATGATGCCTGAGTTACAGTGTTGCACATCCCTCAGCTCTCAGAGGGCAGAATCTGAAAGGAGAGAGGTTTTATTAGATGTATACCTGCACGGCCTGAATGGCCATTTAAAGGGGCATAATGTGAAGCTGAGAGGAGGGGAGCACCTCAAACACCCGCACACCCCTCTGCCACCGCCAAGTCCCGGGCTCTTAATTATCCCCTGGAATGATGAAAATGAAAAAGAAATAGTAAAGATGGAGCCATAGCCGTGAAGGCTGGCGGGTCATTTAGCCGAGCATTTTATAAAATGAGATCCCTCGCTCGGTCTGGAGCCATATTAGAAAGTCTAATGCCTGTCTGGAGAGGGAGAGAGAGAGAGAGGTAAGGTCGACCTAATCTGCCACTTATCGGGGGCGACATATCGTGACAGGCGCAGAGAGGAGGGTGGGAGGGGTCTCACATGTATGTGTCAGGCAACTCGCTTCGGCAGCTCACACATACCAGCCTCACACTTTCACTTTGTCAACCAGGGAGACGTATAGTTAGATGGCGACAAATAATTCCCTTATATTAAAGCCTACGTGCAGAGGAGTCCTAATAGCTACACCGATCAGGCATAACATTATAACCACCTTCCTAATATTGCGTAGGTCTCCCTTGTGCCTCCAAAGCAGTTGGGACTCATCAGTGAATGGACATGAGCCATGTGAGGGTGTCCTATGGTGTCTGGCAACAGGATGTTGTTAGTGGGGGGGCCTTTGGGTCCTATGGTGAGGGGAGGGGCCTCTGTGGATCATCCCACAGATACTTGATCAGTTGGGGATCTAGTGAATTTGGAGGCCAGGTCAACACCTTGTGCTGTTCTTCATGTTTTTTTGAGTTGTTCCTAAGCTGTGTTTATGTCTGTGTCAGGCTGCATCCTGCTGGGGATGGCTTCTGCCATCAAGGAGTGTCATTGCTATGAGGTGGGGGTGCCTGGTCTGGTCTAGGTGGGTGCTACATGTCTAAGGAACATCCACATGAATGCCAGGTCCAAAGGTTTCCCAGCAGAACATTGTCTTGTCACAAGATGATCAATGTTCTTCCCTTTACCTGGTCATAATGTTGCGGCTGATTGGTGTATAAAATCTTATACTAAAAACGTGACACTCCAAAAGAATTTACATTAAATTAAAGTGCCTTGCAGCACATTTTGTGCACATTTTGTGCTGCTAAGCCATGTTGTGCCAGGATGATTTGACAGCGTTCCAACAATCTTCTTGTGCTGTCGGCCGCGCTTGTTTTCCTCGGTCTTCAAGCGCTCCCGAAGATGTTCGGCGGCGCCGAGGTCAAGTGATCGCGGTGGAGGACAGCCAGCACTCCCTGGTTTTCTTTGCTCTCCGACGAGTGCCTGCAAAGTTTTGAAGTGCGTTTTTTTTTTTTGCTCATTACCCCTCCGCGGTGTGAATCCTTCTCCCCGCAAAGACGCCGACCGGCGGGGTCTAGTGTGTCTCTGGGGAATTGGGTGCTATTTCTCCTTGGTCCGGGTGGAGTTGATTCAGTGCAGGTGTCTGACTCAAGAGCGGACTAGAAAATTGCCAGCGCCATGTTTCTCTGCTGATTTGATATATTGTGGTATCATTCTCTCTCCTGTTTCGTGTCTCTATGTACACCCTTCTGCTACAGCCGCAAATCTCACGCTCGGTTCCGGCCGTAAATAGAACTTTCTCTGCACTGGCCTCGTTTTTTTTTTTTTTTTTTAAAGACACGATCTGATGCCAAGAGACATGTTCTTGGATGGAAGGGATGCTTATATCGTACAAGGAGTCAATGCCACAAAATTGCTTTACTTGGATTGCTGACCTGCAAATTATCGTTTACTGATTATATTCAGCCTTTTGGACACTGCTGCGTGTCGACGGCAACAAGTAAAACGAAAATACCAGGCCAATCCAATCCACGGCGTGCAATCAGTATCAAAGGTCAAAGAATCATTTTCCATTTTAAACTCGCCCCTGCTCAGCAAATACACCCCCCTAAAATGTGCCAGCTGCAGAATCTTAATACTTCATTACAGTATCCTCAAGGTGCAATCCCATACACTCCAATAAATGTATGCAGCCGCGACGCTCATTACAGCTCCTTTTATTCTACAAGGATATTAACAGCATATGCCGGCTTCTTCTCACGCTCGCACTTAGAGATGCAGTGCTGTTCTTTCGCTCCCTGTTGGCCACTGAAGGAGAGCGAGCACCAACTTCCTCATCAAACGCAAAGGTTAAATCAAGCCTTAATTAAACCGTAAACTTCTTCCGTGCATCCTGCGGCACGCTTAATCTGTTGCTTCGGCGCTAATAGCTATAATACGAGAGTATGTTTGTTGCGAAGGCTCCGATTCTGTAATTACTGGTGCTACCATTACACCCTCGATTCAGAGCTCTCGGGGCATTTGTTCGCAGCAGCCATTTTGCAACCGAGACGAGGGGGAGGGAAATGTCAAGAGAGTTGACTTTGAATCTGATGGGAATCGTGTAATGTCACCGCCGCTGTGTTTCGGCCGCGTCTGATAAAGCGGTAGCCCCTGAATGTATTCTCCAGCGAGCATAGGTGATTCAGCACGCGCGCAAATCGAGCCGTCCGAACAGATTCTTTTTTTTTTTGTCTGTTCCTCCCCCAGCTCGCATCCAAATATGAGCTGACAAGAGTGCCAAAGCGAGGCACATTACCTGTGACTGAATGCAGCTTGAGTCGGGCAGTCTCTGAGCGGTGAAATATGGTGCATATTATAGACGTAAAGCAGACAGACGGATACCCCCCACAGCACCGAATCAGCGTCTTCTGCCGAGCGTCTGTCGTTGACCTTCATGTCACTCGGGTGCGTAACGCATCATGACCCAGGGTGTCCTCCGGCGGCGCCTCGTCCTCGGCCTTTCTCGCCCCGTTCGGTGTCACTCCGCATGGGTTTGTGTCAGCCGGGGTCAGGGTGTCGCGGAACCGTTCGCTCGCTATCAAAGTCAAGATGAATACTACCTGCCTGGGGTTACTTACACCGACACGCTGTCACCGCCGCTCATCTTCATCTTGCCGTATCGCTTCTCATCCGTTTCCCTGTTCCAACTTACTCCAGAAGTTGTTTTTTTTCCTCCTACCAGGTAGCTCAAATAATCCGACTGAGATTTTCATTTGATCAAACGCTCTGATACTGCTTGTTCAATTACGTACACTGCTGTGATAACAGCCCGCATTTGACTGTATCAAACAAAAACCGAAAAGGAGAAGGGAGACGTCTTGAGGGATCCATTATAACAGAATATCGTCCTTTATCCTCCAAACCTTGGGACCGTCAGTGAAAGATGAGTGGGCCGACTCGTGTTTCATTGACAGGGAGGCACATAAACCCAATGTAAACACACTTGTAACTGTAGCTTACAATTAAGGGCAGAGTCAGCAGTTTTGCTTGAACTTGCCTTTAAGATGCACCGTATGAAATCGACTCCTTTAAGCCATTTAATGTACTACAACTGGATTATCTATCCCGCTAAATGAGGTTTGCCCTGTGCCTTGATTATACTGTATTCTCATTTCACCTGCACAAGTGCGTGTAGCAGGTAGGGGTTGAACGACTTCTGATATTGTAAAGTTGACTAATATGTGGTGAAAGTCGAGTCGACGTCGATTAGTACTACATTTCGTAGTGTCTCACACAAAAGAAGCTACGGAGGCTTTTCTGCAAAATAATTGAAGCTTGAACGCAAACTACTGTCGGCCGTAGCCCACGTCAACACCATAAACACCATCAGTCTGTCACTTCTAATATGCGTCTCTCGCTCGGCAAACTCTCAGCACCATCATACCGTATCTCGCGTGGTGCATTCATTGACATCATGGACAAAAAAACACGCTCTACAACCACAGCAACAATGTCAACTAATAGAACGCAACAAAACTGAACATTGCTGCAATGACCCACTGGACTCCTCACCTGTCTTCTCGGAGGCATCCATGTTGTTATTGTCACGTGATCGTCATCTAGCCAACTTCCTGCTTAAAGCGTCATGGCACAACAGTGACGTCGACTAGTCTACCGGTCGGTTCAACCCCCTAATAGCAGGCCACTATCTGACTTCGAAGCTCATTGGTGACGTGACTGCTTCATGCAAAATAGTTTAAAATTAAATAATCTTGTTGTACGTACGCAACGATCTCTCGCTGCTCTGAGAGCGAAACAACAGCACTCGGGCCGATTCGAGCTCAGACAGGCTTCGCCATCGTTAATCTCCCACCTGCCACCACTGGAAAAACCACATGGCTATAACTCCTTTGGGGCCTCATTTTTTCTTAAGAGAAGGCAGAGAAGGTTTTGAAATCTGCATGCTGTAACAACAAAAAAAAAAGAAACAGAGGCAATTTAATTTGAGTTGGACTTCAAACAGCTAGTTTAAAACTATGTCGTCCTTCAAAAACATCTATTGATCCACCCTGAAATTCCATCCACATTGTCCTTCGTTTCTTTCGTCAGCCCGGCCTCCTCATTTATCTTCCCTTTGCTTTTATTCAAGTTCTCCTGAAGATGGTCAACTTAATTCATGTTCAGAAAGCCTTCAGCCTGCCATGTATTTGTTCCAGTTAGACAGGGTTTAGCCAACTCTGTAATTGGCCTGTGGTTAATCCCTGCCTTTCTTTTTAGCCACTTTCAATGGAGGGTAAATGACTTCTTCGTCAGCCGGTGGCACAAATTGGTTCACGCAGTGTGTACTTGCGTGTGCTGTGCACGCTGTGAGAGATTATAGCACTCCAAAGGTTCTAACATGAGGGTAGGCCGCAGGTATTCTCACATGTTGTAAAAAGCAAAAGCAAAATTGGGGTAGTGATGAAAGGCTGCAAACATGAAACGACCGTAGCTGTGCGCTCTGCTGAGACAATGTGAGGTGGACGACAGGCGCATCACACTTTTAACAGCTTGGGGAACTCTGGGGAGACTGTGAAACCCGTTCACAATTAGCATCCTCCGGGTGAGAGGCCGTAAATCTGCTGTGAGGATCAAGCGTCTGAGTGTGTGAGGCGCCGGGCTGGAGGCTCGTGCGGTATGGATCGCTGTGCAGATACCTGCAGAAAGCCAGATTAATAGTGATGGGAAGATGAGATGCCACAAAGAATTCATTATTCCCCTTCTTAAATAAATGAGCCCTGGGCTGCGACTTCACCGCTGCCATCTCAGATATAACACGCGCTTTAATAAGAGCTGTCGGGAGGACAGCGCCTTGAGCATGTGTCTGGGATGCATGTGCATGTGAAGGCTTCTCAGTTTTCACTTGGGTCTGATATCCATAGGTGTGCACGTGTTGCAAGAGAAGCGGTGAGGGAATAAGGATGTTGTTTTGAATTTAATCTTGATTTTAAGTGAGCTGCATGTTTGAGACGACGCATAATCCTTTATTGCTTCCAAGAACGCTTACAGGGCACATCCCACCGCCGGCCTGCCTGGAAATGCTGGTTATGGACGTCTCATTGAGTTTCCCAAACGTTCATTCAATGGATTAAGCAATCATCGTCTGATGTACTGCACTGTCTGTGCGTATCTGCAGCACCATATTTTTTTTTAACTAACCATGCAATGATACCCTTTCTAAACTGCTGCACACTGGAAATGGCAGCTTTACAATCAAGTGGAGCACTGGATATAATTTACCTTCCCATGCTGTTGGCTTTCACGCTTGTATGCGTTTTTGCCAAATGTATAAATACGAAGTGTTTGCCTCAACGGGCGTGTGGAACCGGTTTTGCAGTAGTGTCGAGGTTGATTGCCTCACGGAACTGACAAACAGGCAAAAGTGTTAAACTCAAAATGTAAAATTAGATTTCTCCGTGTGCCTTGTGTCTCGGTATGCCATTCCACTATTAACTGGCATCCGCTGCCTATGTCACACGACAACCACCAACATATCACTTGCATGAGCTCATTAACTGATCTCCAGATATGTCATTTTTTACTGCAGGAGAAACAAAAACACACACAAAAAAAAAAACACAAAAGAGCGTATACTGCTAAATTTAGAGGGACGGCGCTGTGCACTGTATATGGTCGTAACTGCATGTGAGTGTGCTCTCCCTAAGAGCCTGTTGTCACTACAGCACAATAGAGTGTCAACACTAGGGCCTGATGGCAGAGCCCTGCAGCATGCGTCTCTCTCTCTCCCACACACATACAATAAGAGGAATGTACCCACAATGCGGCAAGTCCAAGGCAATTTGCTCCTATACAAAATGATGTCTCTTTGCATATTATGTTATCACGTGTTGTTACTGTAAAAGTATTTTTAACCCAGCTGGTCAGGTTTTAGCATATTCCACTGTAGTGGAGATGGGATTTACGGCTCTTTAAAGGGAGCTGGATCTTGTGGATCGGTTCCTTTCAAAGAGCCGTTCAAAAGACTGACTCATTTTGATATTAGCTAAAATATAGATTCTAGATCGACAGATGCTTCAGTTATCGCGTGAGAACTTAGGTACACCTTTGTGCCGACTGGGAATCAAAACCTGGTCCGCTGTGGTGCTCACCACTACACCAGCTCCGTCATGTTTAAAGAGCCGGTCAATAGATTCGGTTCGTTCGCTAACGTCACAGCTCTACACCGTACTATCCGGTCCTCGTCCGAGCTTTCTCCGTGTGCTCTGAATCTGTCAGGTCCTTTCTAGTGATTGTGTGGTCTGTCACTGAGGCTGCATCATCTGCTCGACTGTACCCCACCCCGCACGTCCCGCCCCCCCTCCTCGCTCCCTGGCTCTTATTTTCTCATCATGCTGCTTGGCGCCGTCTGCCGTGCTTTTGTCCTGTCCTTACTTGGAGCCAAAATGGAAGCATCTGGCTCCAGCCTATTCAGCACAGGCTGTAGGATGGTTATATTTACCAGTCGAGTAATTGGGGTTGCGAAACCTTGTCATGTGTGTGCGTGTGGCAGGTGTGTGTGGATGATGATGTGAGCCGAAACCTTTTCCCTATAGAATACCTTTTGTGTTTTGTTTTTTTTTCCAGTTTATACCATAAGAAATATCTCAAAGTCAAGTAAAACCACAGTATTTCAATCCCGTATTGTGCCACGTTTGCTAGATAAGTATGCGTATGTGTACATGTTTGACAAATACCTTAAGATAAAAAGCTAGTCTACACAGTCCAGAAGCTTATAGCTATATAGCTTAGTGATTCATAAACCAGGGTATTCCCAACACCTTGGTGGGAGTTTGATAAGAAAAGAAGGTTTGACAAACAGCTGTGGAAGAGGAGGTTTTTGTTTTTGTGTTGTGAGAGCAACACGTCATTGAGACCGGTCACTACAGACTCCCCCGCTTTAGGATCGTCTTGGCAAGCCATGTAGCACAAAGTAGCTCAGTGGGCCCGAGTCTATTCTTTCCGGTAATCCTTCACCGAAAATATGGAAATTGGGATGGAAAGTTTTAAGCAAAGCTGAAACCCACCAGGAGAATGCAAAGTGCATTTCAGGAGACTAGAGCGCTCTTTGTACCACCGGAAAACAATGATTCCCCGACATTATGTTGACCACATGGAGAGGAATATGATCAGGAGAGTTTGTTGGCCCAAGCAATGAAAGGGTAGCAAACAAAGCGGGGGTCACTGGTTGTGGCAGTGTACAATAGTTTGCCAATTGTTCCTCTTTTTCAGAAGACCATTCCTTCCACCAATGGGAGACATAATTTATTCGGATCCGATCGATTGTGTCGGAGCAGTATTCTTCCCGTCTTATCACTAATGACGATCCTGTTGCTAAAGGACTATGTGGTAGGTAGCGGTGCTGACATGCAGGCTCTTCTAGGCTTAGAAAAGATGCAGTGACTTTGGGTTAGGGACGTTAGACAACCATCCCTTCACTCTCCACTCACGTCTTTTTCCAACTGAACGCCTCTGGCACGTCAACACGGCACCGCTTCCTCTCGGAAACATTTTACCATTGTCATTTCCCTCAATCTAAGCCAGAGCAACAAAAAAAAAAAAAAAAAAAAGGCTCTAGGATATTTTCCATTAGTGATCACAGTTCTTTTAAACTGCTCATCTCCCGGTCTCGCTCTCCCACAAACATCTGGCCCTGCATCATTTTACGGCTCCGCCACAAAATGTGGGCGCCATTAATAAGCTTTATTACAGCACATTGGCATTTCAGTGATGTCTTTTTAATTACTTTGATTGATAGTTTTGGATTGAGACGAAACCTAGAACGCAAGTCGGGAGGACGGTGGTGGTTCGACAGTTCATTCCGTTGTGAATCAGTAACCTTTCCAACTTGCAGCTTAAATGTAAATGGCGCCCCAAGGGTGATTATCATAACATATATCAATGCCCTTTAGATTCACTCAGAAAATGAATGAGCCCCCTACAAAAGGACTATTTCATCCCCCCCCCCCATCTGGAAGTGTATATTACTTCGGTTTCTGATCCGGGGAAAGATAAATACGAAATGATTATGTCAACCACACTCTGTAAAGACTCGTAAATATTGACCACAGCCTGAAGTTGAGCCCGTCGATTCCTGTCAGCTTACGCAACACGGAGAGACAAAGACTTCAGTCTGCAGCCAACTACATTTTTTTTTTATAATAGATCCGTTCCCTCAATTTGCTGGATTGCAATTATAAAAACACTTCCCTCTCTATCTCAGATAGGCAGAAGGTGATCTCATTCTCCCTCGCTGTTGAGTTGTATGCTGTAACGGCTGCATGTTTTACTTTCTAGACAAAGAGAGGTGCAGCGCAAATCAACAATAATCGGCCCAAGAACTTGGATAAACAGAATTATCTCTTACCAAAATCTGCTCATGTTTTTGCAACATGTGCTCACACATGCAAGGAATATACACCGATCCGCCACAACATTATGACCACTGACAGGAGAAGTAAATAACATTGAACATTTTGTGACAATTCAGTGTTCTGCTGGGAAACTTTTGGACCTGGCATTCATTGGTGTGGATGTTAGACTTAGACTTAGACTTTTAGCACCCACCTAGACCAGACCAGGCACCCCCACCCCATAGCAATGACACTCCTTGATGACAACAGCAATCCCCAGCAGAGACACAAACAAAAACACTTTAGGAACAACTAAAAAAAAAAATGTGTAGAACAGCACAAGGTGTTGACCTGGCCTCCAAATTCACTAGATCCCAAACTGATCAAGTATCTGTGGGATGATCCACAGATGATCCACAAGAGGCCCCTCCCCTCACCCCAAAGGACCCCACTAACTATCTACCCTTTTGCAAGACACCACAGGACATCCTCAGAAGGACCATGTCCATTCTCTGATGAGACACAACTGTTTTGGAGACACAAGGGAGACCTACGCAATATTAGACCTACGCAATAATATTGTGAGGGTGGTTTAGAGTCCAGGAATAAAGTAAAACTGGTGTGCAGCTGGTTCAGAGCATTTTCTGCTATATTTAAAGGCCACTACCTTAATCAAGGATCAGGGCAGTCGAAAGGGGCCACAGTGCACGGTTGGGCTTCACTGTGTAATCATGGAGCCGTCCCAGGTACAAATTTGCGCAGCCAGTCAGCAGAAGTCACTGTGGATGAGAGCTTTTGCTAAATGCTTTAATGTAAATAAGTTGTTTATGATTCTGCTGTGTCAGTCTGCCGCCGGTTCGCTTCCAGCGCCGACCGCAGCGCTCCCTGAAGAACGTGGCCGAAAGGACAGCCTCGCTTAGTTAGTTTTGAACTGCAGATCAAACACGATAGCAGGCACGTTCTGATGACGCTCGCCGATGGCCCGTGGACCGGCAGGGGGGAGGGGGGCACTGGAAGGCTGTTCTCATTTCCTGTCGTAAAACGTAGGACGAGAATAAGGTGCAGGTGCAGTTCGGCAAACGCATTCACGGCCCATCAAGGCGAGCGGCGTCCGCTGCACTCCCCTCATCACTGTGTAATCAAACAGTCGGCACAGAGAGCACGCATCAGAAACGTATCAGCGCACACCTTAAAGATGGTTCTATTGCTAAATGTGAACCTGGACATGTCCTAATTGTCTCTTTGAGGCAGGAAATTAACATGTCCCGAGCTTGAATGGCTCGTTCCAGACACCTTATTTCCCTCCAGTCGTTAATCTACACTTCCTACGTTAAAATAACTTCGTTAGAAACGGGTACACGTCACACACAGTTATCTTTTATGGCTGGTTTATTTGAAACTGTGATGGATAAATGTTCTCTCCTGTGCTTTAAATAATCTTTTTTTATTATTATTATTATTTTATTTCTTTACTTCAGACTACACACACTGTTTTCTATTATGAATGGACTAGTCAAATCTGTACTGAGTAATAGGACATAAAAAATGGGCTTGATATAAAATAAAACAGTCACAGTAGCTGAATAGAAAGCAAGGAAACGTAATTATATTAAAGAAAATGATTAAAAATGAAATAATGAAACAGCAAAGTGCTGCAAAAAGTCAAAAATCATACTTAGAAATTAGTCCATGCTCCGTACGTTCTCCCTGTCGGTTGTTTTTATTACTTTTTTTTGCCCCCCCCCCCCCCCCCCCCCCATCCCTCGTTTCCACGTGCGCGCCACATACACTAGGCTGTGAATAATGGTTTCATTTTCACCAGTCAGTGCGGTGGCAGTTGTGCTGACTAATTCCAGCCTCGCGAGCGGAGCGCTACATCATATCGCCTCGGCGCAGCAGCAGCTGCACTTCCAGTGCCAATTCATAACACAATTCATTCACTATTTATAACGGCGTCGGGAAATACATCACTCGGATTTGAAAATATTGATTTGGATTTATTGGTGATAATTGCTTCGTCGTTGGCGCCGCCACACTCTCGCGGAATTCTGGTTTCGCTGGGTTTCGTTTGAACTGCGGCGGGCTACGGGGACTCGCTTCACGTATTTGACTTTTTGTTATTAACTTTTTGGATTATTACTTTAGTTTTCACTGTCTTTTTGGCTACAGTTTGAGTTGAAAGAAACTATTTTACAATGTTTAACGATTCTCTTATCTGCAACAGGCTACCAACTAATATCTAGGATAACATGGTGACACATCCCACCACAGCTGAGAGATCTCACACATACACTGATTCACATGATCACGGGACGGTGCATAGCTGCATAAAGAATTAGAAGATCTGATTCTGATTCTGATTCTGGCTTAAAGTACATTTACACCAATCAGCCACAACATTATGACTACTGACAGGAGAAGTAAATAACATTAACCATCTTGTGACAATTCAATGTTCTGCTGGGAAACCTTTGGACCTGGCATTCATGTGGATGTTACTAAGACATGTAGCACCCACCCTAGACCAGACCAGACACCCCCACCCCATAGCAATGACACTCCTTGATGGCAGCAGCCATCCCCAGCAGGATGCAGCCACGGAAAACGGTTTAGGAACAACTCAAAAAAACATGAAGAACAGCACAAGGTGTTGACCTGGCCTCCAAATTCTCTAGATTCCAAACTGATCAAGTATCTGTGGGATGATCCACATAGGCCCCTCCCGTCAAAGCCCCCCCCCCCCCCCCCCCCCCAACAACATCCTGTTTCCAGACACCACAGGACATCCTCAGAAGGCCCATGTCCATTCTCTGATGAGTCACAACTGTTTTGGAGGCAACAAGGGAGACCTACACAATATTAGGAAGGTGGTCATAATGTTATGCCTGATCGGTGTTTATTTGTCATTTGTGCATTAATTTAACTTCACTCCCCAAAATATCAGATACGCTCCACATTGCCTCGTCTCAACATTACTTCGTGTGTAGGTTTTTATTTCAACTCATATTCTATTAAATTTAACACTTATTTTTTTAAACTCTCTTTAACACCGCTCCAAGAGTCTTTCCGTCCCTCGTCATCATCCTTTTCATTTCTGTTTCCCCTGCCTCTCTCCGCTCTCCGCCGCCATCACTCCGCGTCAGACAACGCAGGCCTCTTCTGTCGAGAGCGGTTTACTTGATTGGGATGATAATCAAAACCTGAAGTGGCTTCGCATCTTGGCGAGAGTCCACTTCACGCGCAATTTTGTATCTAGTTTGTCCCCACTCTTGTTATCCTTGAGCGTAGGTATCCTCGTCGGTGGTTGAGGTTTTTTTTTTTTTTTTTTTTTTTAAGAAGTCCGGATAATTGATCATGAAGTGGGAGGCCTCTCAATCCGACCACAAAAGCACTTGACATCCTTTGAAATATTAGACGCTGAAATTGTTAGAGCTCCTGAACAATGTGCCATAATTCCAGGTCAGTCGGACCGAAAACAATTTTCCTGACAAATCACGCTGAGTGCACCCACTAATGAGCGGTCTAAGACTTTCGCCTAGTTTAGTTTTGGGTTTTTGGACAATCGTTCCCATCAGCGCCGTTCTTCCCCTACCCACTTAAGAATATTCTCCACTATTTAGTTTTAAATTAACAGGTACCTGTTTCCTTAAATTGGCTACTCTACCAGTCTCCATTTAAATACTGTATATAACACAAAGAAACTGTCTCTCCTCTCCCATCAGTGTTGCTCACTGAGGCATTGCCCCGTGCTCAATTTCAGCATTCAATTTAGATTTAATTAATACAGTAAAGCTTCAGAGTCACTCAAAGGAGAGTGTTCTGTTTTTCGCTCTGTCTCTCTGCGACTCCTCAGCCTGACAGAGTTGTTCGAAAACTCATTTTGAGTTAGAGACTGCAGGAAATGTACAAAATGCACCAGCTTTGTTAGACTTTAACTTCTAAGGAGGCTCTCTGAAACTTTGCATTAGCTTGTCTGAACGCCAACGAGGTCTCCTGCAGCACCCGAACCTCCTCCCGGCACAGACAGACCGACCTCTGTCCCACAAACGAATCCTAGCGTCGGAGCCGCACTGCGGATGCAGGATTGCCCGGAAATGCTTTTAGCTGCGCGATGAAGTGAAAGGAATAGAAAGGGTGAAAGGAAGATATCCATCTTTTACAAGCATTTCCTACTTCTTAAAAGAGATTTTCAGTGGCTGAGTGTGTTCGACTGTATAACGTCTTCCCTGATTCCATTTAGGGAAGAATCTAAT
Source organism: Chelon labrosus (assembly GCF_963514085.1). Lineage (NCBI taxonomy): Eukaryota > Metazoa > Chordata > Actinopteri > Mugiliformes > Mugilidae > Chelon > Chelon labrosus. The sequence goes on from NC_140337.1 coordinate 21,642,225, forward strand.
CGTGGAAAGCCCAGTGGACTCTCCACTGCCCGGCTCGCTTCCTTTGTGGGCTCAGTGGCAGAGTCTTACATCACGAAGACACTTTATTTCCTACTGACTTCAGTCGGACTCACCTCCCCTCGTTGGGTCTCATATGGGTTGTCTTGTCCAGTCGTGTTACAGACAATTAGTTGTCCGCCTACGCCTCTGTGGATTTGTACACGTATTTGTCGCTGTATTTTTATGCGTGTAGTCAACTAAGCTTTTTGTTCCTTTTAGCAACACTTCTCATTCCTGGGAGCCTACAGAGCAAATCTTCCTCTCTGGATTACTTTGCAGCCTTGTGTCTTATTCATGCACGGTAGTTTTGCAAATTCTTTCTGTTCTAATTTCTGGTCAGATGTAGGGAGACATAGCCACTACTTTGAAGAAATCTGTGCAAATATCCCGACTTTTTTGCAGAAGGCGCGCGATGGAGTTAGTGAACAATGCTGTGTTGACATCATAGACTGTATATAAATATGGACAATGTGTCGCCGCTTCCTTGAATTGGCCAAACTGACGCTATTTTCCCGGGGACACGGGTGGCGCCATCTTGCGAGACTCCTCCAGACTCACTCTGGTTTTCGTTTCATGCACTCTGCTCTACCTCCGCCACTTACAAGGAAATGCTGGACTATACACTGCACTTACAGGATGTTTTACGGAGCGGTTGGCATGGCAACTGGTATACATTTTAACATAAAATGACTGCAACCATCCTTGACAAAAAGTATATTTGACGTGTGTTTCAGTGTTTTAGTTTGGCCCAAGTCCCATCCGCTAACATGGAGGGGGTGAAGCTTAAGACCTATACTGCAGCCAGCCACCAGGGGGAGCTCTACTTTTGAGGAGCTGTTCCACTGTCCGTATTTATACAGTCTATGGTTCACATTGCCACTAGAGGAAAAATAATCCTGGTGCATGTAAATAAAAATATTAATGCGGATGCAGGAGTATGCATTCATTGCTCGGGCCCTGCCTGGAAATGCTCTTAGCGGCGCGATGAAGTGAAAGGAATAGAAGGGGTGAAAGGAAGATATCCATTTGACGTGTCATGTATTTTAGTGTTTTGTGTTCATCCCAAGTCCCATCCGCTAACATGGAGGGGGCGGAGTTTATGATCTATACTGCATCCAGCCACCAGGGGAGCTCTACTTTTGAGGAGATGTTCCACAGTCTGTATTTATACAGTCTATGGTTCACGTTGCCACTAGAGGAAAAATAATCCTGGTGCATGTAAACAAAAATATTAATGCAAAATTCATTTTCAAAAAACATTTTTTTGTTTTTGGTAAGGTGCTTTTGTGGTATATGAGTGATACTGATTCCTCTAAGGAAGAACTACTTTTTCATGGGGAGAGTGCATTTATTGCTTTTACAGCTTCTACTTCTAATTTATAAGAGCTATCTATTCATATGGGTTTGTAACTGTGCTTTAAAAAGTGCTCAATAGATCAAGATTAATATTACTGTGCATGTTGTGATTAGCTGTAGTTAAAGTCTGCTGTCATTTTCCTGGCTCGTGGCTGGATTACAAATGTCTCCGCTTGTTAGTCCGTCCATTTCCCTGTCTGTCTCAGCAAGTAACCGGCCCGCGGTCTGACTCTTCCTCTCCCACTCCACCGCCGCTGACATTTTTCTTTTTTTTTCTTTTCATGGCATCATGGTGGTTTGAGGACAGCCAAGCGAAAAAAGAAAACATCCTAATCTAGGGCACAAGCTGCATTCCATTAGCTAGGCCTGCCAAGCCTTATCCATTGATCTGCCCGGATTTGGGAGACTTTCTAACTTTATATTTTGAGGAGTTGTGTGGAGTGGGACTAGCGCCTCACTGATCTGACAGATAAAAACAAAGATGAAAGAGCTGCATTTAGGCACAGGCCTGGGACAATAAGCGGAGACGAGCGAGGGGAGGATTGAGCCGGAGATAAAGGGATGAAGCGGAGGATGTAGAGGAACGCGTGAGAGACGGAAGTTTGCCCTCCAACACTGGTGAAGGTCATGGGGTTTTAGTGTAAGAAGAAACGACTGTGGAAGGTTGCAATTACAGAATGATAAACAGATAGAGGTCGGGGCTGAGAATGGCAACCGCTGAGCTGAGGCAGGCTGCATGCATTTTCGTTAATTAAGTAATAAGCTCTGTTTCTTTGCATCCACTGCACCCTATATGATTTCCCAGTTGAGTAAATAAAATATCCGACTGTCAGGCATGGCTGTTTGGCTTCCTGTGGCAAACTTTCCCCCCCACTGCATCGAGACTACATGAAACAGAAAAATAAATCCATCCAGGAGAGGAAAAGGAAAGACTGTGGTTCAATTTTGAAAAGTAGATAGAATCTTCTCTACGTTCAGCTAGAAGCTAGAAGTGGTGGACGCAACGTCATTTTAGCATCAGTCCCCAAAAGGTTTCATCCCCCTTGACGTCTTAAATCTGGAGTCGTTGGCTATTAATTGATGAGAGTACCATTCTTTGGTACTCTGCTTAGTTTAGTCAGGTGGGCACCACCTACAGATGTTCCTAAACACTCCTCTAGTCATTTAAAGGCGGTTTAGGCTTTTGCGTCAATTCAATGCCGTAGCTAAGGCATCAGTCCAGATCCTATGTAGACCCTAGCGTCATAGCCTGATGTGAGAAATATAACTACACGTCACGGCGACGCAGACCACAAGAGCTGTGATTGGTTTGCTTTTTAGTAGTGTTTCCGCTTTAGTATTTACGGCTGCTTCTCCATCTCCGCAATATTCAAATTGATTGTTTTGGATCAATACAGATGGAAGACATTGAGGAAAGGTTACCTGAGGAGGTTTGAAGACTCGTCTTCGGCGACATTTCGGCAAAGCTTTTAGTCGCCTTTGTTGAAAGTGAAGCAGGAAGTAGAAACACAAATTAATCCGACTGGCAAAAAAGACACAGCGCCGACTAGTGTTTGGGTGGTGTCTTTACAGAGCGAGTCAGACTGACGAGTGCACAAGTATAACGCCGTAGCTACGTCATCAGTCCAGACCCTACGTAGACCCTAGCGTCGTAGCCTGACGTGCGAAATATAACTACGCGTCACGGCAACACTGAATTAACCGTCCTCATTATCGCCTCGCAGAAACTCTCCCTCGCTTCTCTCAAGAGCTGTGATTGGTCTGCTTGGTAGTAGCATATTTCCGCTTTAGTATTTCCGACTGCTTCTCAATTTCCGCAATTTTCGAATTGATCGTTTTGGATCAATAAAGATGGAACACATCGAGGAAAGGTTAACTGAGGAGGTTTCGGAGATACAAACGTTTGTACGACTCGTCTTCGGCGAAATTTCGGTGAAAGTTTCAGTCGCCATTGTTGAAAGCGAAGCAGGAAGTAGAAACAAAAATGAACCTGACTGACAAAAAAGACACAGCGCCGACTAGTGTTTGGGGGGTGTTTTTACAGACCGAGCCAGACTGACGAGTGCACAAGTACAAATGGCTCGCACTGGTGTAGGTTACATCATCTAGTCCTGCTTTAGAACTAAAGAAGCTTCTTTAAACCCAACAGGCCCAGTTAGTCACCCTTGTTTTAGCTTTGTTTTTTTGGCTACACCATGACCTGGATGATTGAGAGCTTTCACAGACAACGAAGAATCTAGTTATAAGTAAAATGTCAGTGGTTTCCAGGTAAATCGGAGTAAAAGTATGAGGGATCATTGCACAGATTAAAGTGTTTTTCATCGTTTTCCAAGCCTTTCTTGTCCCTCTTAGCCCTCCCCGCCTCCCATGCAGTGCGGGGCGACCTGGAAATGCATATTTACCCAAACACTCCCTTAATTAAAAACCGTCGCTCCTCTCCTCTTGGCTCGATGGCCCGTCCCAGCCCCTCAGCCCCTCACTGACAGCCATTCAGAGCAGAAAATCTGTGGACTGCATCGCCCCGCTTGCCGGCTTAATCTCTGCCTCTCACAAGCCCTGTTTCTGAATTAACCGTCCTCATTATCGCCTCCCAGAAACTCTCCCTCGCTTCTCTTTCTCTCTCATCCCCTTCCTCCTCCTCCTCCTCCTCCTCACCTTCCTCCTTTCTCTTGTAGCTCTTCCCTCTCTTCCTTCCCGGCTCCCCCTCAAAAAGTAGGACGACAGGAGAGCGAGGAAGAAAGTAAGAAAGCTCCCTCGCCTAAAGTTGAGAAATTCTAAATAGCATCGCGAGAGGCCGGAGGCGAGAGAGAGCGCATTTTGGTGTCAGCCAAATGATAATTGCGCTTCGGTTGTGGTGGCGAGGGGGGGGTTCATTACATAAACAAAACATGCTCAAAACGAGCTCACCATGGTTGGGGCTGAAGCTGTCACAGAGCTGTTTCTGAACGGCAGCCAAGGGAAAACATGGCTGCACCGCTGGAGCTCGACCGCAAAGCATTTAGTCAAGCCGCATTCATCGACCGCCTCGAAGATGCCATGCCGTCATGGCGTAAATGTCCCTGTAAGTAGTACATTAGTGAGTGGGTGTAAGACTAGATGATTATAACTGTAATCAACTTAAAAAAAAAAGATGAATTGATTGTTCTAATTTTAATAAACTCAAGACGTCTCTGTCGCAGATTATCTTTCCCGTAGACGGATTTATTTTCCCAGAGGAAACTCTGAATTAGTCAAATGCAATTGCTTGAAAATTGCGAAATTAGTTTATTGCATTAACAAGATCGGCCTGTTTCTGGAGTCTGAGGTTTCTGATCATATGTGGCATAAACCAAAAGTCCAGTTGCCTTTGTCTTAGCTTTATTTGTCTTTTTGGGAGGATATTCCAGGACCTGAACGACTGCCATTCTGCCACAGTAACGCTTCAGTTGTCCAATCAGAGTTGACAACTGAATGACTCCAGTGAACTAACTCCCGGGAACTTGACTCCCGAATCAAACCTTATCCTGTCATAATGACTTTTAAAACCAAGGGACAGATCAGGGCCGGTCTAAAGTACGCACCCTAAAGACGCATTTGTATTTTTTAATACCTAAAAAAGTGTGAATGAATCCAGTGAACTAACTCCCGGGAACTAACTCCCGGGAACTTGACTCCCAAATCAAACTTCATCCTGTGATAATGACTTTTAAAACCTAGGGACAGATCAGGACCGTTCTAAAGTACGCACCCTAAAGACGCATTTGTATTTTTTAATACCTTAAAAAAGTGTGTCCAGACTGAGCAAGCAGCCCTTATTTATGACTTAATCTCTCTGCAGAGCAGACAGGTGCAAATGGGAGTCCAAATGGGATCGAGCTTGCCAGGTGATCCGTCTTTTGCCAATTCTCCTTCAGTGGAAGCACAATATGTGCTCCGGAGGGGATATTTTCTGCCGTGAGGGTTCTTGTCAGCTCAGCGGTGGCTGCACTTCAAGACTTGCGAAGGCTCTTGTGTGCAGGATGTCACACCGCAGTGGATTATCGCTGAAGTTTGATATGTAGAAGCCTACATGCGGAACATAAGAGAGGTTTTCCAAAATATTCCGCTGATGCACATTCTGGAATAATGCAAAGGAGGGAGTCACATTGCCCTTTGATAGGCAACACTTTGCAAGACAGACTATTCCACTGGTGAGGATGTAGTCAAGGGTCCGGGAGACTGATGGACAGACGCATGATGTCAGTCGCTGTGAGCCAAAGGACGCAGATGAAACTGTAAGAGAAAAAAAAAATGCTGCAGGAAGGGACAGAGGTCTCAGATGAAGACATCAAATGCTTTCATTACTGGCTGTCAGATGCCAGCATGAGATAGAGACCGGTCTCAAGACGTTGGGTCAGGACTCCAATCTCCAGCCGCGGCACGGCGAGAGAGGCTGCGGAGGAAAAACAATTCACCGCCGCTGACACGAAGGCGACGCATCGTGCAGCGGTGTGTGTGTGTGTGTGTTTGTGTCTGATTGGAGAAACATCTCTAAATATATACTCTGACAAACATGCAGGAGCACACCTGCATTCAGCGGGGAACTCAAAGCTCAAAACACTGGCAGGAGAAACCAATAACTCCCGGGCCAAATCCTCCTCAAACACACGAGCTCGTACGTCACGCATGCACACACACTCGACGCAAACGCCGAGCTCTCGCCGAAAACAAATCCAGAGTCTTTCATTCGGTGTGAGCGTCAGTCTGAGGGACGTGTCACCGCATTCCCTCTCAGGACACTTTGCCCTCTCTTTCATCTCCCGGCTAATGGCGTCCTCCTGCACCACTCACCGGGGTCTTTTTAATGAGACGTGGGGGAGGCGACAGGAGGGAGGGGAGGCGCGTTGACCCGCCTTTTATTGAGAATAATGGAGCCAAAATGGCTCCCATCGGCTGCAATATTTCCCAGGTGGCTGTTCATTTATCACCGGACCTGCACGTCCCAGGAGAAGCATAATACAGACGGCAAAAAGCATTCAGCTCCCCCCTTTTAATGGCCACTCAGCCTAAGCTGAAACGTCCGTGCAGGAAGGAAGAGTGGCATCAAGAGCATCCTTTCATGTCTGCAGGCAGGATGAATTGCGCCTTTGTCTTATTTTTTTTTGCTCGAGCATTTCCAGAATGCTTTGCAGCCGAAATATAACTCTATCTTACTCAGGCCCACGCTGAGTGGCGACATTATTGGGTAATCTGGGAACTACAGATGAACCATAAAGTCTGAGAAAGAGTAATAGTTTTTGGAGAAGGTGTGACAGTCGTTGCATTCGGATCCATCAATTTCACGTTTATTCCCCCGGACTTTTTTCTGTTTGGGTGCCGGCAAACCGAGTCTTGCGCTCGGGCTCGCTCAGTCCATTTTCAAGTGCCGCCCCACAATGCACTCACTCCACAAACGCATCACTCATTCTGACAGCTGTACCCGTCCTATAAAAAGATTTTGCAAAAAATAGCCCCAAAAATGCGCACTGAAAGTCATTTGCTATGCAGCCAACCCAAAGTTTTACAGCTATACTGAAATATTCAGCGGGCGGAGTCTCGTCCCGGACCGGCAGCGTCAACAGCGGTGGATTTATCCGTGTTGTCAGTCCCCGCTTATGGCCAAGCCTCACAAAACATGTCTTCCCCGGGGGGTTTAAATCCAGTCTTTTCAACTCGCTTCCTCCTCCTCCTCCTCTCTGTTCCCTCTTTTGCCTCTGTTTCTTCGTCGCTGTGCCTTCTGTTTTGAAGCCTCAGCTGTCCAGGAAAAGGGTCACTCATGCTGCAGGTGTGCACGTTACCAAAAGGCTATCTGAACCCCGAAATCAGAAATGCCCCGTCTCTCTGCCTTGGGCCCCAAGTGCCCTGGGCCTGGCCGGAAGGCAGCATTAGGTTAAAGAAGAACCCTCTGAATCGCAGTAATGTTGAGATCACTGTGGCCCCAGTAGGAGGTGGTGTGCTGGGATCGCAACTCAGCCTCCACAGAATACAACTTGTTCAGCCCCTCCAGCTTCCCTCTGTCACTGAATAACAGCTCAATAGTGTCCTATTGCTTTTAAGTGTTGTGTGGTGTGCAGACGGATCATTGCAGGACTGGGACCAAAAGTCACATTGCGCTCGGACAAGAGAGCTCTGCAGCTTTGGAAAATCCAATAGTTTCTCGACTTCCTTCCGCGTCCATGTTTAAAAATATCTTTTAAGGTTCTGCGGCCACAACCGCAGCCTAGCCATCCAACAACTCAATGTAGTATAGAGCAAAGTGCTGCTTGTCTATTTACCTGACACTTCTTGTCAAGAGTAACATTGCGATAACCTTAAAACTTGAGTGCAGGAATTCTACATGACCAATGAACATCTGGTACTTTGAAGCCCTTGTCAAATATGATCACACAAGCCTTATTTAGTCAATCAGCTCCAGACAACTCCCCGTCTTTTCCAATATACCAAATTTAATATCTGCCACATGTGGCGACAGTCCAGGAGTATGATTGAACTCTTAAGATGGAAAGACGAGGGTTATGGATGTAACCATGGTTCTATGAATTCTGTATGATCACCAGAGATGATACAGAGCTTCAAGGTAGCTTCAAAAAAAGCTGCTGCTGCTGAAACTTCTTCTCCTCCTCCTCCTACTCCCCCTTCTTCTTCTTCTTCTTCCTTCTTTCTCCTTTTCATCTTCCTTCTTCTCCTCCTCCCCTTCCTCTTTTCTCTCTTCCTCCTCTCTTCTTCTTCGTTCTTTTCTCATTTTTATCATCATTATCCCCCTCCTTCTCCTTCTTCCACTCCTGCCACCTCCTTCATCTTCTTCCTCTTCCTCCTTCTTCTACTCTTCCCTGTTCTTCCCCATGTAATCCCCCTTCTCTTCTTCCTCCTCCCCTTCTCTTCTGTTTCCTTCTTTCTAATTTCATCTTCTTCCTCCTCGTCCTTTTCGTCTTCCTCCTTCTCCTTCTTCTGCTCCTGCTTCTGCTCCTCCTTCCCCATCTACTACTCCTCTTCCTCCTTCGTCTTCTTTTCCTTCTGTTCCTCATTCTCCTCCTCCTCCTCCCCTTCTACTTCTTCTCCTTCCTTCTTTCTCATTTTTATCACCCCCTTCTCCTCCTTCCACTCCTGCCACCTCTTTCATCTTCTTCCTCTTCCACCTTCTTCAACTCTTCCCTGTTCTTCCCCACCTAATCCCCCTTCTCTTCTTCCTCCTCCCCCTTTCTTCTATTTCCTTCTTTCTCGTTTTATCTTCCTCCTTCTCGTTCTTCTTCTCCTTCCGCTTCTCCTTCCCCATCTACTTCTCCTCTTCCACCTTCATCATCTATTCCCTCTATTCCGCATTCTCCTCCTCCCCTTCTTCTTTCTTCTTTCTCCTTTTCATCTTCCTTCTTCTCCTCCTCTTTTCTCTCTTCCTCCTTTCTTCTTCTTCGTTCTTTTCTCATTTTTATCATCCCCCTCCCCCTCCTTCTCCTCCTTCCACTCCTGCCACCTCCTTCATCTTCCTCCTCTTCCTCCTTCTTCTACTCTCCCCTGTTTTTCCCCACCCAATCCCCCTTCTCTTCTGTTTCCTTCTTTCTCATTTTATCTTCCTCCTCTTTTTCGTCTTCCTCCTTCTCGCTCTTCTTCTCCTCCTTCCCCATCTACTTCTCCTCTTCCTCCTTCATCTTCTATTCCTTCTGTTCCTCATTCTCCCTTCTTCTTCTTCTTCTTCCTTGCTTCTCCTTTTCATCTTCCTCCTTCCTTACTCTCCTTTGCAAATTCATCCCGCGGGCCAGACTGGACTCTCAGGCGGGCCCGGTTTTTGGTCCACAGGCCGCATGTTTGACACCCCTGAGTTAGAGTATGAGTTCAGTGCTTGGTCAGGCATGATCCAAATTCACTTAATGCCGCCGACCGAAATGACAAATTATCACGAACCGCCAACGAGGCCCATTGTTTCTCCTTTATTCCGATGATCACAATGGGGCTGAATGATCCCATTTCAGCAGCCACAAATCAGCCGGGCTATCTACGGCCCATTACCTTTGCTAGATTGCTGTCAGTTGGATATGAGGGGGTCTTTAATAGAGAGCTCATTGCTGGCGTCCAGCGATTGTTGATAGCGTTTGATACGGGGGGAATCAGAGCCCTCGGGCTTAGCTTATGCACTCTAATCCTCGCGGAAAGATAAGGGGAGAGGGCCTTTAATGTGACACACATACACACTGCTGCAAGCACGTGTGGCGCACAAATGCACAATCCAAAGGGCACGGGAACCACACCGGCGCAGGTACACGAACACAGGCGCCTCGCGTTGGCGCTGTTTTTTGACGTTATCTCTGACACGAAGAAAAGAAGCGCGCACAAACACTGTCAGGACATTTACAGTACGCTGCCACATCTGAGACATCTGGGTTATCTTGGAAAGGAGGACTTTTATCTCGTGTTTGTCATCGCCTCGCAAAACAGCACGTAAGTGTGTGTTTTGTGTGTGTGTGTTGTTGCTGGTTTTTTTTCTTTCCCCCTGTAGTGGTCCCGAGTGTCATTACTCCTGCTGTTGCCGTGATGAGCACATGATTTGGTGTCTGCATGTTGTTTCATATTCGTATGCACGGCTCGCCTCACATCCCATTCAGACAGATCAGAGGCAGAAGCAGCAATCAGGTGTTTTATCTTCTTCTTCTTCTTCTTCTCTGCTTGCCGTCAGCGCCTCTGCAAGCGGGGCAGAACATCAGACACGTGCGGCGTGCGGTCACAGAGCCTACGCGTAAACAACTCTCAGTAAAGCGCTTCCAACCACGCCCCGACAGAGAGGCAGACAGACAGACGGACAGACACTAACCTATCGGATCAGCTGCCTCGATCAGTGCTGCAGTAATCAATCTCCATTACGCATAATCTCCGCGATCAAGTAAAACGCGCGCACGCACACGCGCTCATCCTGATCAATCTGGCTCTGTTTATTAGACCAAATGAACTGCACGATGCACACTGACGCAGCTAATCTATAATCACAAAAAAAATAAAAGAAAGAAAGAACGTCTGTTCAGTCTGCCGGAGCCAAACAGAAACCGGACGAGCACCTGACGTGGACGCGTGTTTGTTGCAGTTACATGTGCAGTAATCCACAGGCGAGAAGCGCCGACTTTTCGCGCGTCAAACGCTATTTTTACTCCCAGAATCCGAGCCGCGATTGAGTTATTATTTAATGACAATGGTGCAGAGAGGGGAGGAGGAGGAGGAGGGGGGGGCCGAAGAGACGGAGGCTTCGAGAAGGATAAATAGAAGGCGACAGAGTTCAAGAGAGACGCAAACAATAACGGGCACAAAGAGAGAGGCAGGGAGAGAACTACCAGCTGGGTAGTAGTTATGCAAATTTCCATTTAGCGTTTATGAAAACGAACCGAGGAGAACAGGAGCCGAAAACTTTGAATAGACGGCTCCGGCGGGACAAAAGAAAGAAAATGTGTGCTTACAGTCGCTTGAGCGGAGGGGTGTTTTGATGATTAAGACGGGACAGAAAAAGAAAACCGTTCGTAGATGAGCTTTTGTATGTGATAGGCATCAAACGGAGCCGAAATCAAATTCTACGACTCTTTCAGCGACATAAAATATGGTCACGCCTAAGGCCTCTCTTCCTACAGGTGAAATGAAATGAATGTTTATTCATCAATCCGCCTGATTACCTGATAAAAATACATTTAATTAGCATTTCGCTTTTGCGGCGTTCGCCCACGATTTGCTTGGCATTTGCGTGAAACGGGCACAGGTGCGGCGAGAACCAGAGGCCGAGGCGGATTAGACGGGGGGGCTGAAGGAAGGAGAAAGGGGGGAGGAGGCTCGTTAGGAGAAATCCGGGCAGAAGCGCCTCTGCGTTTTTACTTCTGCTGTGTAATTAAGAAATGGATTAATGAGAAAGAGACACACGCGAGTCTGCCAAACGCCGCCGCAGCTAACAAGCCGGGGAGAAGTTTGTTGTTCCGCGGCCGCTCGAGAGGGAGCCGAGTGTGGTCTTGATGTTATGCTCATTGACTTGTTGTCTCTTTGCATCTTTCTTTGTTTGCTTTTTGGAAACTTTTGGCTCTGTTTACTGACCCTGCTCTCAAAATACCCTTGCTGTGTTCTTTGCCAAAGCTCTCCCATTAGCCTTCATCTTCTCCCGAATATGTTGGCTGCTGCTTGCAGACGGGGCAATGGGGATTTGTTATATGCATCATATTTTATAATAATTTCTTTTACTGAGGCAAAATATTCCATAGTAGTGATTGTGTCAGTGCAACAACAATACTCTCACATTACTTACCAGTCTTTTTCTGTTTGATACAGGTTAAATTGGACTAGGTCACACTCATAGTTCGCTGCTCTGAATTTTGAACTTCTCAGTCCATTTTGTTTTCCAACACATCCACTGCCATGACCCAAGCAGTTTACTATTATGGATCCACTCCATAGACTGTATATAAATATGTACAATGCGTCTCCACTTCCTTGTATTGGCCGAACTGACGCTATTTTTCCAGGGGGATATGCCATCTTGCGATTTTGGAGCCAGAGTCTGAGCAGTACAGTCCGCGAGTAGAGCCACGAGGAGCTGCGATATCGATGACCCGCCCACATTTCCTCCAGACTCACTTGTGATTTTGTTTAAATAATACTGCGCTCTGCCCTGTCTTCACCCGTTACAAGGAAATGTTGGATTATACACTGTACTTATTTACTACTTAAACGACAGAAACCATTTTTGAAAAATGTTATTTTAGTGTTTTAGTTTGGCCCAAGTCCCATCCACTAACATGGAGGAGGCGGAGCTTATGACCTATACTGCAGCCAGACACCAGGGGGAGCCCTTCTTGCTTTGGCTTCACTTTTCAGGAGCAATTCCGCCGTCCATCTTTATACTGTTTATGATCCACACAGACAGAAAGCCAGGGCGGTTGATGCTTCAGTTCGACATGTCGTTTCAGATGTGTCTGTTCCGTTGTTTGGATTCGTTTTTAGAGACTCTGCGTGCACAGACTGATTTTCTTTTCTGCAAGAATTTGTACTAATTTGTCCACAAAACTCTTTCAGATATTCGTAGGAGCTGGCTTCACCGTGCATTAGCGCCATTAGCACTCGCAGTGGTTAACAATGTTAACACGTTACCCCCATTAGTCACAAATGAGCACGTCCAACTAGCTTGCTCGTGCGCGGCGCTGCAGCCCCTCCAGAGTTGGTTAACTTGAAAGCCATTAAGAGTCTCAGAGGGAATAATACCTCCTTCCCCTGCCAGCATTTTTTAATATGAAACATCTGGAAGTTGTAAGTTTTGTTAACTTAAAAGTGGCACGCAAAAATATTATAAAAGTTGACTTTACAGTGTGAAACAGTTTTTCAAGAACTTTTAGCGTATTCAGTAATGCATTTGTGTGTAAACTAGCAAAGGGGGCTTATTTGGGATTAGAATTTCGGCATTTCTGTTCAAACAGATCAAACAGGATGCTGTGATATTAACGCTAATGAAACGCTCCCTAAAATAGGATGTTTTTTTGGTTGTTGTTTTGTTTTATTGTTATTTTCTGTGCATTAGGTTCAGATCAAAGTGAAAGCAAAAGCAGAAAAACAGCAGGTCCTCTCATAACAGCATGTTGGCGTGCCTCCCTGTCTTCATCCATCAGCGTGTGCGCGTGAGCAGGCAGCAGGTGGTGTGTGTCACGGGTGGCTGGTGCAGCGGGGGTGGGGGGTGGTGGGGCGGCGGGGCGGGGGATGGGGGGGTGTCAGGTGCGCGAGGCCTGAGTGGAGGTTGTGGTGTCGTGTGCGAGATAGGCGATGATGTGTGCTGGCGGAGTTGTCGGCTCAAGTCTATTTCCACTTTTTTTTTTTTTTTTCCTCCCTGGGTCTTTATCTCTTCAGCACACGCGCATTCAGGTACTGTTGATAGCTCGCCGTCCCGGAGGACGTGTTTCTCTGAGACGAGCATCAAAACTGAGCCGATAACCCCAAAACGGTCACAAGTAAATAAAAACACCGAATTTATGATTTTAGCTTTAGTTTGCTCTTTTCCTTCCTCCCCCTCTACAAGATGTGTGCAGACCGCCCCTCCCCTTGATCAAATATTCCCTCTGGCGACGCCTTTCTTTTGCTTCCAAGCAAGTTTAGCTCGCATATGGCGCCGCAGTTTACAGTTTGCTCCCCCAGGACCAGCATTGTAGCTGTTATTCTTTTTGCCGTCATCTTCTTACGGCCTGTCACTTGTCATAGAAGCTCACTCAGCTCCACAGAGTGTGTTATAATACGATGCATCACGGCCGGCACTGATCTCGATGAGTATGTGCTGCCACTTTTTCGTTGGTTTCCATATTGCGGTTTGTGGCCACTGCATTACCGCCCAACTATTGGCCTTTAGTGTTACCACAGAAGCTGATATACTGTAGCATGTAAGGTATTCATGGGTATCTAATTCAGTTACTTCTGGATGTCAGAAGAGATCATGAACGACGCCTGAGCCCAGAGACCTCAGCATGACAACGCTGTGGCATTGTTTACATGTTTGGATTTGCACGCGGAGGAAACGCGCAGCACGCATTAGCACACGATCAGCTGCGGTCCTGTCATAGCATCTGTGTTTGGTGTCTTGGCCGTGCGACCGTACAAATCTCCCGTAACATTCCCTGCATGATCTCAATTAAGGAGTCTAAACCCCAGCCGATGTTGTTGTTCCTTTTTTAAATTTTTAATGTCAAACTGGATTTCTTGCACGAAACTGTGTTGGAAAAATAGGTTCCACTGCACGTAAATGCGTCAGATGTTTATGCAGGAGGTGCAGAGCATTTGAGGCAAATCTTGATTTGGAGCATTTTTCATGAAGATATGATTTTATTTAAAGTAGAAACTACTGGGTTTTTTTTACAACCTGGACCTTGTTTCTGGCCTAAAATACGATCGTTTACTCACCCACATAACTTTGGTGTCATTTGTAGTCATTCAGGAGATATTTAGATCCGCGTATATCCATATAGTGGGAGTGACTGGGACACCGAAACCCAGCCTCTAAATAACACATTATCACCTGAGGTTAGTAAGTCAATCTACAGACCCCGGATGATGATAACAGGTAACTCCGGACTCAATGGGGAATAGCACTAGCGTATCATAACAAAATATTGGTGACATGAACGAGTTTTGCGGCAGATAATGGGTTATTTGGAGGCTGCGTTTCGGTGCCCCATTCACTCCCACTATACGGATACACGCGGATCTAAATATCTCCGGAAGGAATACAAATAACACTAAAGTTATATGGGTGAGTAAATCATCTCATTTTATGCCAGAAATAAGGTTCAGGTTGTAAAAAAAAACATAGTTCCCCTTTAATTGTTTTTAGCAGAGCCGTTGCAAAATATGCAAAATTTTAAAAGGTAGCAACGAAAAACACAACACAATATCTTTCAGTGGAGGTCGTTTCTGGTTTAGAAACAACCCCTGGTCGTTAGATTCAGTAATAATCAGCCTCACATTCAGCATGTTTCCCTTTTCTTTTACTGCACAATTTGAATCCTCCATACGAAAGTTGCAAAATCTTAAAAAATAAATTGGCGACAAAAATGTAAGCACACCTAAATGGCCATTGCTGCAGTTGTTAATGAAAGAAACGGGCCTGACATATGATTTATTTCAACCTCGCCGTGCAGCTCTTCGCAGGCGACCCTAATTTATTGAATATCTGGCGTTCTGGCTTTCAGGTAGCTTACTTTTGTGATTCAAGGACAAAACACTTCTGCGCACCTTGCACTTTAAAACGTCCTCCCTTTTCATTAAGCCTAGCCGCAGACACGGGCACGAAAAGGTTCAGAGGTGAGTGTTCATATCAGAGATGATATTACTGGCATTTTTCAACTCCTGCCGCTCGTAAGTGGAGGGAGAAAGTTTGAGGAAAATGCAATCTCTTCCAGTATCTTCTTTCCTTTTCTCTTCCTCTCCTGTAGCGTCTCATTTGCTCACATCGCCCTTCCTCTCCCTCATGCTCCTTCCCTCCATCCGTCTGTCGCACCCTCTGCCGCTGCTGACGACATTTATTCTGGGTTTGGTGATGAGATGTGTAGTCTGGGGGAGCTTTGTCTGCTTGATTGGCTGATAAGATGTCTGGTTGGGGTGTTTTTTTCTAGAGGGGGCACTGTCTGGCTGTTGAGCGAGCGAGACCCTCACTTCATATGCGCTCCCACACTCCTCGGAACGGTAATGGGGGAAGTTGAAGCCGTTTGGGTTGGCCGTGCGATTGATATTTGATGTGCGATTGCATTTTTTTTCTTCTTCTTTTCACCCTTCGAGCTCGAATGCCGTTTGTATTTTTATTTTTTTTCCCGCGTGCGGAGACATGTGGCGAAGTCGGCGACACGCGGAAGGCACGAGAGTAAGCAGGGGCTTGCGTTAAATCATCTTGGATTTATGGAGAGGTGGGTTTTGTAGCTCGAGGTAGGAAGGTGGGGGCAACACACACACACACTGACTGTACAGTAAGTGGTTCTGCCCCAGCAGTGCTAAACAAGGCCAACAGTCCCCAGTTATGGACAGTAAATAGAGCAGAGCACTACCTGTAAATAACCAACAACACAGACTCATAAATCCTTTGTATGTTCGTGTGTGTGGGTTTTTCTCACACTCACACACACAACCCATGAGTCCACAAAGGCAGCTGTGTGCTTAAAGGTGTTTGCGAACTAATTATAATCAGCCCTGACCCTAAATCTACTCCTTATGTTTCCTGTTTGTGTACATTTATCCCCAGTTGTCCAACCTGGCTTTGCTACCTGCTTGTGTGCGTGTCCATTAGAGCGAGGGCTTTAGTTCTTAGCAAAAGGGATGTGACCTCTCCTTGACTTTCACCTCCCGCACTCCGGTCGTCGGTCTGGGCCGCTCCACGCCATCACAGGTCAGACGGGCACATGTGCGCGCAGTCGGTCGCTGGCGTCCTTCCCGGCGACCTGATCCAGGCGGGCTCGCCCCGCTGGTGCGTAAATCCGAAGCCGGACACGAGCAGGGCGCGCGTGTGGCTTGTAATGAAGTTGCCCGTTGGCGCGGGATGCTTTGCACACGTGGCGAGGAAAATTACACACGATTTACCACGTTTGGGGTAACGCGGCTAAGGGACATTTTCAGCTCACCAGGACATGGGAGGGCAATAAGCTGCTGTAGAAGAAGAAGTAGAAGAAGAAGAATGTAATAATAAGAAAAATAACACACGCCCAGTGCTGTTAGCCTTAACATTTTATCTAGGCCATCGTGATAACCGCTGATGGGGGTAAGCATTATTGAAGTGTCTTTTTTTTTTTTTGTGAACATTCACATTTTACCACAGTCAGTTTGGTAAAAGTCAATGGAAGACAATTTGAAAGTGCAGATGATTCGATGTCGAAAATGGAAAACGGATATTTCTTGACCAGGCTTGGCCTTATGGAGGGAAAGTGGCAGACTGTAGCTGCAGATAGCAGAGAAGGCTGTGTGTGAGTGTGTGTGTGTGAGTGTGTGCATGCTTTATCTGTAATGAAGGGTGTTTATGTGTGTACGTGTCAAAGCCTGACACTTAGGGAAAATTGTCGCTGCCTGCTGACAGCACAATCTAGATGATGTTCGCACTGACTTACGCCCTGCTCTCCATTTTTAGTGCGGCCACTAATTCTTCTATAGATGATATTTAGTGTTTAGGCAGAGTGTGTGTGTTCATATATATACCTTCTATAACTTATGGTATGTGGACGGTGAGGTAAAAGAAAAACCTGGAGGGAAACAAATTGAAGGCCAGGCCGTGGGTGTTCGATATCACTATCCTATCATTTTCTCGGCCCGTGAGTCATCACGGTTGACGGCCCGCTGCCAGCGGCGTTCTGAGTTGACACGGCGGGGTTGCTATGGCGACGCAGCGAGAGAGGGAAGAGCACCTGCGGCCGGCGGGACAGCAGCGTTTATCACCTGCCGGGGGATGCGGGGGTCGCACCTGGCGAGCCGGCCACCCGCCACGCGCAGGATGCACGCGCTTCGCTCAGATGGAAGGGTTTTTACAAAACGGTTTAAGAAAGCGGACGAGGCCGCGTCTGTCGTTTGATGAAGTGACACTTGCCGTTGATGGTTTTCAGCACTCGAGCAAATGTAAGATATCAGACGGTGAGTTGCTTGCCCATTCAGGAGATGATGAATGCTTGTGCAGAAATCGTGATGCTGTGGTCCGTCGTCTCTGGACTCCTTAGTTAAACATTTAACACTGAAATAATTAGATGAAATGCTGGCTTTATGTCTTGTTAAACAGTTAGATTTAGAATTTTACAAGTCAACTGAAGATATTCAAAGAGGAAAAGAGAAACATAACTGAGTGTATGTAGTGTATACTGCTGATGTCCAGTTTAAAAAGGTCAACAAAAGCTATAACCTGACATATCATTTGTTAGACCATTTTTAATAGGTTCAGGGAATTGTGTGATTTATGTTTTCACATAATTAAAAAAAAAAGAGCTGATGGTTGGCTGTTGGCTAGTGTTGTGTTGGGCCGTCGGGTGAGTATCTGTGGCAATAGCTTTAGCTGTGCGTCCCGTACAGATGGCGTTGGTCTGACCCCTGTCAGCCTGTTTTCAGCCGATTCAGCGTTTTGAGTCGGTCAAAGAGAGGCAGTTCACACTCCTAGCTTCCTAGCCTCCAAGCTCATAGACACTAATAGACAAATACAGACTACTGCCACCTGCTGGTATGAGGTGTTATTTTCCTATGTGCAGACACTGGAGATGGGATTTACAGCTCTGTGAAGAGAGCAGGATATTGTGGATCAGTTCCTTTCAGAGAGCCGTTCAAAAGAGTGGCTCGTTTTGATATTTACAAATTTATAAAATTCCACCTGAGATGGGGCTAACTGATCTTATCCTGGAAATAATCACTGGGAGGAATGATAGGGTAATATCTGAATTAGAATCATTCAAACGCAGATATCCCACTAATATATATATCTGTGTTTGAATTATTTTGAAATATTGATTCTAGATAGATAGATTTATCCCGTTGGAAATCCGGTAAAGACCTGTGCGTTGACGGGGAATCACAAAAGTGCATCCACATACTGCTGCGTTCACTATGGCTAATTTTTTATCTTTTTGAATTGCAAGCCACTCACTTCAAATGTGTTCTCCCCCTTCTCAAAGCCGCTGCGAACTGTGGAACCTCATGTCAAAGCAGTGTGGAGAACTCAGATATTTGCATTTCACATAAGCATATAAAAAATTTTTTTAAAAAAAGCTTGCAACTGCGACTCGGTTCCCATGGTTCCTTTTTAAAGAGCCGGTCGATAGATTTGGTTCGTTCGCGAACATCACAACTCTTTAATATTGGCTTTCTGTGTCCAGGACTTAGTCAAATGATATGAAATTTGTTTGTTTTTTTTTAGTTCATGAGTGCTGCACATTCATCTACAGTGTCTGCATTGAGTTTAGAGAAAAAAAGTTTTTGCATTTACTGAAGATTACAACAACATATCATCAGACTTTTTAAAACAAAGTCACAAGCATTATTGTTAATGAGCTGGCGGGTTTAAACAGGTCGTTAGTGTGAATGTCTGGTCTCGCCTTCTCACCCTGCCACTGTGTGTCATCTCGGCGACAAATAAGATGCACAAAACCTGACATCCATATGGAGCTTCTTTTCTTTTCTCTTTTTTTCTTTGATTATTTCTTTTCATTTAGTTCATACTGAGGCCTTTGAAGACTGTGCAGCCGCCTTGTAAACAAAAGAAAGAACAGGAGACAGCCTAAGCCTACTTGATGATCAACTTTGTAACCGCCACTTGTGAAGAGACAAGCGCTCGCATGCAGTCAACAAACAGCTTTGTTCTTTTGTGTTCACCGCTGCCTTAAAATAAATAAAAAAATACACCTTAATGATTTGGCATGCATCACAACGCCGTGCCACGTTCATGTACTAATAATGAGAGTGGCGCGAGTACAATATTAATGCGCGCGCCTCTTCTCGGGGTGATTGCGTCAACGCGGTGGGTGTTAATTTTTCATCCACATTATGTATGACTGTGGCAGTGTTCGCCCCGGCGAGACACTAAAGGCTAAAGGTTAGAAGAAAGCAATTTATACATTTAATTATTCATCATCTGTTGCAATTTGCCGCATGATGATATGCCGCTTGTTTCATTTTTTAAAGTGTGCACTCCTCGGCTCTGAACATTTATGAGATCATTAGCGGCTATTTAATACACAACGCGCTGTTTGTTGGCCGCAAACCCGCAGCTTCCCACTAATGCTTCTCTCATCAGTAGTCTGTGAAATTTCTCCGTAACATTTATAGAGAATTAATGGATAGTGGTCAGTTAACTGTGCTTGTGGGTTTTTTTTTTTTTTTATGTCATAAAATTTCACAAACCTGCAAAATTTAACTTTAATTTAACTGTTAAAATTTAGTGTTTTCTTGTTACCCCAACTCTCTGACTCTCTCTGTATATTTCTAATGGCTCACTGGATTTCTCATATGCCTCTGCAGATTTTAACAAGCAATTTCTTCTGATCAAGTGTTCTAATCATCTACAGCGGTGATTAATAGTTATTATCTCACTTTGCATAAAATAACGTCAGATTACCTTCTTTTTTTCCCCGCTCCGAGCAACATCTTGAAAAATCCAAGCGAATGGCTTCATGTGGCATTTCACAAATATCTCGCATCAGAAATTTGACAATCAACTCTCTCTTCCTGGATTCATGGCTGTTAATTTAAACCCACGTCTTGGTCTGGGCTGCAGTGTTATTTTGAGTATCCAGAGAGGATTGCACATCACGTATATGAAATACAGTGAGTAGTTAAGTGAGGAATTTCCACTTGTTTTTAATTACCGTCAACCCAACAAAGGTTCAAAAAAGGGCAACTGGACTTGTAGAGTTTTTTGAGAAGACGTTTCACCACTCATCCGAGTAGCTTCTTCAGTTCTCTGAAGATTAAGAACTGACCATTAAAAACTGAAGAAGCTACTCGGATGAGTGGTGTCTTCTCAAAAAACTCTACAAGTCCACTTGCGTTTTTTTTTAACCTTTGTTGGATATACCATGACCTGGATGACTGAGAACCTTCACAGACAATTACCGTCAACGAATTAAAGGTACGGGAAACTCTGAGCCTTGGGTTGAGACTTGGGTTTCTTCCAAGTGAAGAAATAAATGTGTATTTGTCAACTAAATCAAATGCACTTTGTGTTGTTTGATCAATATTGTGTACTTAACACTTAAGGTCTGATTCCTTAGGTGGTCTATTTATTGTTTTTGTTGGTTCAAGGTGTTGAAGCTGCTTTTCGGATGTAATAGTCTGGTTTTCGTTCCGGTTTTTGGTCTACTTCCTTTGATTAATTGACTCGGCATGTTGTAAACTAACCCTAACCCTCACTACAACACCAATCAACAGTGGTATTTCCATTCAAATGTTGAGCGTCAGATGTGGGCTAAAGAAAATGTGAAGCAAAGCCTTCTTACTTCCGTGACCTTTGTGTGAATATACTCAAGAGTAAGCCACTCCACTCTGTCATGGCATTTCGCTGCTGATATGTATTTGTCTCTTTTGATCCACATTTAACCTGCGGCGACTTAACCCGAGGACGCTAAACGTACATCTTTTTTTTATGCTTTGCTAGATATTAGATCTAACAACGTCCCACAGTATGGCTTGACAAGTCTTTGTAAAGATGCAAAAGGCCGTTCGTAACCTTTTTTCTTCCCAGTGAAGCTAAGGATGTAAACCTTTTGCAATATTTCATCCTCTTCTGTTTTGATTCATTGGTAGATCATGTGTGTGAAGTGAAGTGGGAGTTAATACATTTTCCATGTTCTTGCCGGCAATATTCTGCAGATAGCAGATATGGCTAACAAACAAAACATGGTTTCGGTATGTCTAGGGTTAAACAAAACAAAGCCAAAGGTTAGAAGATGACTATAGGTATAGTTAAGGTGAATGTTAGCTTCAGGCCTCCGAGTCCACACCACCCTACAGCCTACATCTGTGAGTCATTATACACCCATCTACTGCCTCAGCCTCACACCCTTGCTTTTCCCGTTTCAACCATCACATAGTCTCATTACTTTCAACATTGGCTCGGAATGTTTCAACTGTTTTTTGTCATGTTAAATTCCTGGGTATCCCACCGATCAGTTATAAGAAGTGAAACGTCTTCAAGAATCTCCAGCAAGTCCAGACGCCTTTGTTTCTGCAGTAAACCTGGATGACTGAGAATCTTTACAAACATAATGGTATCGGACATATCTGAGTGCAACACAAAAGCCATCCGCCGGAGTTTCTTGTGTAAATTTCAGCCTTTTCTGTTTAGACACGATGGTCTGTCATGAACAGTTCTGCTATCATTTCCTGGGTATTCCCACCAGTCGGTTAGAACTGAGGAAGACCTCCTGATGAGAGGTGAAACGTCTCTCTTAGATCTGGGCTTTCTTAAGTTTCTGGATTGTCATGATAAAGGCAAGGAACTACACTAGTCAGTTAGAGGTAAAGAAGACCTTTGGGTCACTGTCAGCCGTCTTCAAGTATCTCAAGCAAGTCGGTTGCCTTTCACTTAGATCAGCCACAACATTATAACCACTGAAAGGAGAAGTAAATAACATTGACCATCTTGTGACAGTTCAATGATCTGCTGGGAAACCTTTGGACTTGGCATTGACATGTAGCACCCACCTAGACCAGACAAGGCACCCCCACCCCATAGCAATGACACTCCTTGATGGCAGCAGCCATCCCCAGCAGCACAAAAATGCTTTAGGAACAACTAAAAAAAAAACATGAAGAACAGCACAAGGTGTTGACCTGGCCTCCCAAATTCACTAGATCCCAAACTGATCAAGTAACAATCTCAAGCATGTCCAGTTGCCTTTTTTTTGATGATGACCAGGATCACTGAGAATCCTCATAAACACGTTGGCACTGGCCATAAATTGTGAGGTGTACAATTGTCCATTATGAACGCACACAACCGGGAAACTTTTCCCACCAGCAACGGACCACTGTAAGCTTCGTAAATGTAGGGTTCACCGCAGACCAGGTGGATTGGAAGACATCGGATTGCACAGCTGTGCCTAAGCTTCACACGCTGACGTAAAAAGACATACGCCGGAAAACGGATTATGCTATCAGATTTATCCTTCGCCCGGTGTTTTTGCTCAAAAACAACACAGCGCACAGTGCGTGCGTTGATTAACCAGCGGTCGTCTCTACAGCGGCGGCGGGCAGACAGGAAGAGAATGAAAGGACAACAAGGCAGACAGCCAGGGACGGAGAAAGAGATTGTGTTCGCTTTATCCGTGTTTGCTCAGTTTAGCGCAGGGCAAATATTAGCCCATGTGCTCGGCAGCCGTTCTTCTCTGCTGGGCTTCAACCTCCCGCCCCGCCCCGCCGAGAGCAAAAAAGGTAAAAAGAGAACAGGGAGCGAGGGGAGCGTCGAGAGTGAATGGAAGAGAAACAGTTGGAGAGTTATCAGGGTAACAGATGGCGAGAAGCAAAGGGTAGGTAAGAGAAAGTAAACAGAGACCAAATGATGGCAGAGAATAAAGAGGAAGTAGGAGTTTGACAGAGGGCAATGTGAGAAATCGTCCAGCATTCTGAGGTCCAAATAAAAATAAACCATATTTTTACAGTCAGAGCGTACTTAGGTATAGATCTTATATTGAGGACTTATGTATAGCCTTTCATACGCCTGCAGTTTATGGCGCATGTCTATTTCAGGTCTTTTGATGGAAGCACAGCACGCCACTTATTTTCCTGCTCTTACAGTCTGAGAGCTTTTCTTTATTGTACCAGGAAAAGTGCACTGTTTAAGTCTGTTCAAACCGCCACCTTCACAAAATGCACCACTGCTGTTTTCAATCGAAGGAAGTTTGGAACCACAAGAGAAGAAAAGTGAGGGAAAGAAAACAGATGCTCCGTATTTTTTTTACTTATTTATTTTTTATGCGCAGGTTCGGGCCGTGGAGCGCAAAGGAAGGAAAGAGATAGGGGAAGGGAGGAAAAGATGCGGCGAGGACGGAAAAGCGGAGAGGAGTGAAAACAATGGGCGCGGAAAAAAGCTCTTTGCTCTTGATTTCGTCCGAAGGTCGCAGTCATTCCCTTCAATTTCGGGGCCAGCTGCCGGCCTCGCTTCCCTTCAACGGAGAGGAAACGGGCCGCTCCACAAAACGCAGACGCGCTCACAGAAACAAAGCATTAATACACATGTCTCGCCCGTAGCTGCGCACGAAGTCACACAGTCAAAGTGTAAAAAAACATCAAAAAGAAAAAGACAACAAAAAAAAGAAACTGAAATAATCGCCTTTTTCTCGCGGTGTATACTCGGGCGTGACAAATTGTTCGTGCAAACTGTAGATGAAAAGCGACAGCAGAGGAGTCGTCGTCTCCTCCGCTGTCTGCCTGTCTGTCTCGGCTCTGTTCTTTCACGCTAAACTCTGCTATTTTCTCAGCAAAACGCCGTAATTTCTCTCGTTCGCTCCCCACAGGTTCTTCTCTTTTTTTTGCACAGTCGCTCATTGTAGTGCCACAATTTGCCAACATAATGTAGCATACAGTAAAAGGATAATAACTTCTTCTTGGGGTAGAAGTGAATTGGGGACGTTTGTAAAGGACGAGGTGAAAGGAAACAATGGGAAGAAATCAGCCACATGACATCTCTGATCAGCTGCAGGTGACAGGGTAACTCAAAGTTTAGGTCTTCATGTGTCTGTTTGGTACCTTGTCATTAACTCAGCCCAAACTTAAGAAGATGTTTTTTTCCAACATGGATTCTTGCTTCTCTTTCTGACTGCTCTCAGGTTTCTTTCCAATCTGTCCTCTTTTGACAATTAATTCAAGCACATTAGTTTCAGCCAGGCCTTGTTCACCTCAGTTTTGACCATAGACTGTATATAAATATGGACAATGCGTCCCCACTTCCTTGCATTGGCCAAACTGATGCTATTTTCCCGGCAATACAGGATACGGCACCATCTTGCGACTTTGGAGACAGAGTCTGTGCAGTGCGGTCCGAGAGTGGAGCCACATGGAACCGCGATATATCGATGACCCGCCCACACTTCCTCCAGACTCACTCACGATTTTTCATTCATTCATTCATTCATTCATTTTCTATACCCGGTTATTCCTGTTAAGGGTACTCACGATTTTGTTAAATT
The DNA here is from genome assembly GCF_963514085.1 of Chelon labrosus. Classification (NCBI taxonomy): domain Eukaryota; kingdom Metazoa; phylum Chordata; class Actinopteri; order Mugiliformes; family Mugilidae; genus Chelon; species Chelon labrosus. The sequence goes on from NC_140337.1 coordinate 21,666,743, forward strand.
AATACTACGCTCTGCTCTACCTCCACCAGTTACAAGGAAATGTTGGATTATACGCTATGCTTAAATTTTAAATATGTTTTTACAGCTCTCACAGTCCCACGGTTAGCGCTTTACGGAGCGGTTGGCATGACAACTGGTAGTCACCATTATGTCACATCCTGTTTCTATAGCATCAAATAACTAAAACGAAACTTATCCAATAAATTGACACTTGAACATGCATCGCCATTATTTTAAATGTCTAAAATGACGGAAACTATCCTTTAAAAAAAAGGTTTAGTTAGACCCAACTCCCATTCATTAACATGGAAGGGGTGGAGCTTATGACCTATACTGCACTCAGCCACCAGGGGGAGCTCTACTTGCTTTTTATTTTTAGAGAAGCAGTTCCGTCATCCATTTTTATGCTGTCTATGGTTCTGACCCAGGTCCAAGGTTTTCCCGCACAAATGTATCCACATCATTTGTATTTTTGGAGTGTAACATGAAATATTGGATAATCAGAATGGCACAAATTCTTACAAATTCTGTTAAAACTGTTTAATTCCGTCAAGGCTCACGTCTCAGTTTGGATCAACACCACGGTGATAAGGGTTTATTCATAGCATCATTTTTTTTTTGGGCCTTGTTACAGCATCAAGCAAGGCAGACAATTAATACCACAGAATTAACCCATACAATGTCACAAAGGATTATTATTGCACAACGCTACCAAACAAAAGACGGATTACACGCACTATTCAAGGACTCGACTATCTCATTTCACAGGTTGCCGAGTAGATTTACGCCGCCAGGCGGGAACGATCTACAAACCCCGTGTTGTTTTTCCGGGCCGACGCGCCTTTTCTTCCGTCAGCCGTGGACTCTTTTTGTCTCAGATCGCTCACGAGGATGCGCGGATCAATCGAGTTCCAGCAAACTCATGTGAGCAACTCCAGTCAACACAGTAATGAGCCTCTGGGGAGTCAAAGAGCCGGTGATGAGGGCAGACAGATTAGAAAATTGAGAAAAAGGGAGAGAAAAGGGAACATGCCAAAGTGAGAGAAATTATAATTGAGGACGTCTGAAGGTGAGGCAACAGACACTTGTTATTACAAGAATAAGATTTTAAAAACCTTCATTGTTATAATTGAAAGTCCCGATGTCTGAAATTTCACTCTCAGTGTCGCCAGTTTGGAAACCAAGATAGCAACGACACAATTACTGCTGCTTGAGTGTCTAATAGTTTTATAAACCTGATAAAATGTCATCTCAGTCATCAGTTATTGCTTTGCTTTGTCAGTATAATGAGGTCTGGTGGCAGATACAAGGATTACAGCCATATCTTAGAGTTTAATGAATAGATGAAGGATTATGCAGAGCTGGTAAAGGCGAAGCATAATTGAATACAAAAAAAAAAAAGACCAAAAAGGGATAAATCGACATGCATGGGAAACCTTATTGGTCTTGTAATCCTCTTTGTCCCATAATAAGTCACACACACTGACAAATATCTGTCAGTGTCTGGGCCTGCCAGGGCTTTTGGTAAAGCGGTGATCGGTGGGTGGATGGACATTGATTGCTACCACCACTGTGACTGAGATCTTTTTCTGGCTTCGCCTGAGGGAGTACGCCCCCCGCGGCTCGGGGCGCGGCGGCTCCCAACCCCGCAACCTCTCTTTTTGTGCCCTTTCTTTCTTCATATCGCCCTGCGTCTTACTACCGCCCTCTTCCGTCGTTACTCGCTCCCGTGCACTTTTGTTCATCGCTGCATGCTCTTCCTCTGTCGACTCTATCTCCCGTATCCTCCATCCATCTCCAGTTAGTGGCTTGAAACACCTGACACGAAACATCTTTGCGCTTTGAAGCGCTCAGCTTTTTTTTTTTTTCTTGCACATCTTGATAAGTTTAAGCTGTCTTAACGCTTCTCTTGGCGTCGAGGGAGTCAGAGCTGTAAATGATGATTCTATTTATGCACTAAGGTGGCATATTCCCTTAATATCACCTCTATGATTTACTAATTTTTCACGTGTTAAGTCGGTAAAAGGACACACCGGCTACACTTGATGGATTCCTCGAGTTTATCACTTTGTTTTTAAGTGCAAACTTAAAAAAAAAACTGAAGGGGACAGAGTGGACTTGATAGAAGAGGGGTTAGAGGTGCTTTTGTCTAACCAAAACGTCGTATTAGTAGGATTTTAAAGCGCCTGTGGTCTGAGCACGGCTTCACGCGGCGCTCAATCATTTATTATAGCCTCTAGAATCGATATGTTTATGTGAAAAATGGATCTAATATCATCTGTGCAGCGTGAAAGGTGTCCCTCGCAGTGACAAACCAACTGAGAGTCGACGCCCGGCGCTGCCGATCATTTGAGCTCCGCATACCTGCTTTACAGCGATCCATCTTTATAATTCAATATGTCTGCGTATTTGTTTACGGTTTGTTACACACAGCGCCGCTGAAGGAGCAGTGGATGCAGGTTTAAGTAAAAATAATAATAATAATTCACAGCAAAATCAATTTTTATCCGTGGAATCGCTGCACTCATTGGATTGAGTGGACGGCGCCGGCTGTGCCGCGTGACCCGACGACAAATAAACTAAACGCGGGCATCACCGGCTTCACAGGCGCAGCATAATATGATTTTTCCAATAACAGCGGTGTGAATTTTATCGTTTAGACGAACAACGGTGACTGAGCGTGGTTTCAATTGGCAGTCAGACACAAAGCAGGAGCGACCCCACTTCACCTTTTGTACAATCGTTTGGATCCCGGCCACAAATCCCTGCATCTCTGTGTGTTTATGTGTGTGTTCATGCATCCACCGGCTCCCAGCAGCTATGTAAACAAGGCTGCGGTGCGCGGCGGGCCTCGGCGCGACCTCGCTCAAGGACGTTCCCATGTTTGCATGCGAGTGTGTGTTGGTAGCGAGCGAGAGCGGGCCGGATTCAGACCTACAGGTGCAGGTGGTCGTTGCGCTGAAGGACGCCATCCATCAACAGTCTCAGCGGTGCCCACTGTGTTTGTATGAACTCACCGTGCGCTGCTGTGTATGTTGTTTTTCTGACTCACAGTGAACGAGAGAGTATCGGTTCGAGCCGGCAACATCGTCGGGATTATATAGAGGACAGTGCTACGGCTTCTCCCTCTTTTTCTTTAACATAAATGCCGTTTTTTCCCTCCGCGGCGTTTTTGGCTGGCTGCCAGCGTGTACGTGAACTCCGGTGCGAATAGGTGAGGCCGGTGTGAGTCACGCTCTGATGGGAGATTGCGCCCACATCCTCATCTGCCTAAGTCATCGGTTTTTTTTTTTAATTTTTTTTTAATGAGATCTGACTCAATGCCGGGGGTGGGGCCACTCGTCAGTTCTGGGCGGGGGAAGGGACGGACGTACACATGGTCGCAAGAAACCACTGTCGCAAGAAAGGGAAGAGTCGTCGGGGTGAAAGAGGGAAGGAAGGAGGCAAAAGGAGATAAAGTGCTATTAAGATGAGGAGATGTGTGTATGTATGTGTGTTTGGGGGGTGGGGGAGGGGTGGGGGGGCTTGCTCAAGGTGACTGCAGGGGATCTCGGCAAACACATACAAATGAGCTGGCTGACTAGAAACAGAGAGAAGGTGTGGTAAATGAAATCCTCCCCGGAAAATGACTTTTTTTGTCGTTGCTTTGCTCTTTGCTCAAACACACACACATACGCGCATGCACACACGCACACACATACGTAGCTCGACTGTGGCCTCGTGTCATTCGAGGTGAATGATGACAGGGAGAGACATGAAATCTGAGAGGCAGATAACTGTTTCTTGATTCAAAATGGCTCCTGGCCCTCAGCCCTCTTCCTTCTGTCCCACACAGACACGCTTAAGACGCTGAGCGGACGGACACTGGGCGATTTAGCCGAGTCTACACGTTATGCAACCGCCTATTTTTTATTTTTTTCCCTCTCTTACATAACGCTGCAGCTTCCGAGTGGAAGATTAGCCCTGCTGTGCTGCACTTCTTGTAGCAGATGCCACAGCCGATCGCCTCTCGCAGGCATTATGCATAGATGCTGACAAGCTGATTAGTCGTACAGAGCCCAAATTACCCCCCTTTCCCCCCAAAAAAAAAGATGATGCAGAGATACTATAGGATGGAGGCTCAGCTGCAGAAGCCCATGGGGTATCTTAGGAAAATATTCACCGATATTCATCTGCAAAACGGCAAGACATAAAAATCAACATTAATGTGCAGAGTTGACATACGAGAAGAAATGCTTTGCCCGGGCCGCGTATGAAATATTAAGCCGCCCTCCGCCACATAGCCAGTGTCAGATGTACGCGTGCATCTATATAATAATTGATTGCTTTTCGTCGGGGCGTCCAGTAAAAGTCTATTTATCATTCATTACTCTATCCATGCTGCTCCACTGGCTGATGCATAAGCTAATAAATACTAACGGCCTACTGGCGCGTCAAGTTAAGCTCAAGCTCAGATGCGGGCCGCGATAGATCATTATTTGGGAAATGAGAAAGAAGCCGACGAATGCTTCGCATTTCCAACCACCCACGGGACTCTTAATATGAAGTCTGTCAAACCAAATCATCGGCATCAGCAAGTTCCTGAACTGGTCAGCCGTGTTTCTTGAGGCGTGTTGATACAGCTAAAATGCAAAATAGTAGTCGCCACCTGGATTTAACTAAGCAAATAGGTAAGAGAGCCTCCTATTGGATAATTAGTGCTTGGGTGATTTTTCTTTCAGCTGGCAACAAGTTATTTAACCCCAACTGATGCAATGAGTAGCTTCTCATTTCTTAAACAACCATGTCTAAAGTCACATCCTGTGGTCGTGGAAAAGATATTAGTCTGTTTGAGAAGGGTCAAATCATTGGCATGCATCAAGCAGAGAAAACATCTAAGGAGATTGTAGAAACTACTAAAATTGGATTAAGAACTGTCCAACGCATTATTAAAAACTGGAAGGATAGTGGAGAACCATCGTCTTTGAGTAGGAACAACAGTAGAACTCAGGGCCATATTTAATAGTGGAAGTACAATGAGACGGGAACTCAAGGGATTAGGGCTGAGCAGCTGTGTAGCCTTAAGAAAACCACTAATCAGTGAGGCTAACTGGAAAAAAAGGCTTCAGTTTGGTAGGGACCATAAAGATTGGACTCTGGAGCAATGGAAGAAGGTCATGTGGTATGATGAGTCCAGATTTACCCTGTTCCAGAGTGATGGGGGCATCAGGGTAAGAAGAGAGGCAGATGAAGTGATGCACCCATCATGCCTAGTGCCTACTGTACAAGCCTGTGGGGGCAGTGCTATGATCTGGGGTTGCTGCAGTTGCTCAGGTCTAGGTTCAGCAACATTATGTTGCCCAAAGAATGAGGTCAGCTGACTACCTGAATATACTGAATGACCAGGTTATTCCATCAATGGATTTGTTCTTCCCTGATGTTCACGGGCATATTCCAAGATGCCAATGCCAGGATTAATGGGGCTCAAATTGTGAAAGAGTGATTCAGGGAGCATGAGACATCATTTTCACACAATGGATTGGCCACCACAGAGTCCAGACCTTAACCCCATTGAGAATCTTTGGGATGTGCTGGAGAAGGCTTTGTGCAGTGGTCAGACTCTCCCATCATCAATACAAGATCTTGGTGAAAAATGAATGCAACAGTGGATAGAAATAAATCTGGTGACAATGTAGAAGCTTATTGAAACATTGCCACAGTAAATGTGTGCTGTGATGAAAGCTAAAGGCGGTCCAACGAAATATTAGAGTGACCTTTTTTTTTTGGAGGCAACTTTTTTTTTGGACAGGCAGCGTACCTCGAGTGATTTAAACAACAGCCTCCGCCCGAGTCTCGCTGAATCCACTTCCCTTCTCTCGCGTCGTTGTCGTCTCTCTGTTGTTTTTCTTTTTACTAATTCGCCTGTTTGCCGTTCGCGTATCAGATCTAAGAAGGGAAACGCGGAGAGACTTCGGGGGGGAAAGGAAATGCGGATACATCAAGAAGACGTGCGTGGAGCTGTAGGCTGTGTGAGACGCAGCAGTGATTGAGCTGTCTGTAAAGAAATGAAACAAGAAAACAAATCCTACAAAAATGCACTTACATTCCGCTTTTGTCTATCCTCCCTCCCTCCCAGTCCACCCCTCCACTTCTTAATTGACTACCAGTGTGTGCAGAGCAGAGAGAACGAGATCTCGACATCTTCAAAAGGAGCTTTGATCTCGAAGCACCTTGAGGCCCTGGAGGATCATCAAGGTTCCCTGTGTCCTTTTTATCGCACGGTGTTTCTTTCTGCCCCTTGCTCCTCCTCCTCCTCCTCCTCCTCCTCTTTTCGCTCTTCCTCTTCTGCTCGACGTGATCAGCGAGAGCTCTCTCTGAGGCTGCCTGATAACCCTGATATGCACACACACACACACACACACTGCAGCCCCCTGCCTCATTCTCATTCCGCTCTCGACGGCAGCATTTACCTCGACGCGCACTCGCGCGCTGCAAGGTCATGTTGAAATATTTCAGACGGAAATGCTCTCCGTATTCCAGAACTGCTCTTTCTACCGCTACGGCGCCCGCTGCACAGAATTCAAAAGCCAATTTTCTTTGTCTTTGAGCGAAAAGGAAAGTGGAGAGTCTAATCAAAGAATTACACAAACTTTTTTTTTTGTTTTGTTTTGGAAACTCCATCATCTCACCGTCGTGCGGATCGGCAGTTCCCGCTCTGCAATAAAAACATCTTTTCCATGGTACTAAGGACAACAAGTTTGTGCTTGAGTAATTATTCTGATATTTAAGAGGAAATGTTTTTTATTTTTTTTTCCATACATAGCTCTTTCTTCAATCCAGAAAAAACTCTCTCTGTGCAACAACACCAAACTAATTGTGGGTATATCTTTCAACCCTCTGCCATTGTAGATTTTTTCAGCGTTGAACTGCAGCTCGGAAGCTCCTCCTCAGGTAGTTGAGGTTTAAATCGTATGTAATTGAAAATAAATCATACAGTGGAGCTCCCTCCTTCTGGTCGAGAGTGGACCCCCTACCTGTGCCACAGATCGACCCCGGAGAAGGGAAAGTAAGGTGAGCCAGCCTCGGAGATGTGAGAGGGAAAACGACGTAGCGTTTTTACTCGTGACATTAGCCGACAGCTGCAGCAGATTAAGGACGGCTAAGCGGCAGTTGAGAAGCGGCGGTGTTTAAAGAGCAGCCGGGGCTTATTGTAAGTTACCTACCAGTCCCTTCATTTCAATGTTGCAGGCTTGACTGCTTCCACTCATTCAATGAGGTTTTTTTTTTTTTTTTTTACCCCCTCTGTTTCCAGAGATATGTTCGCTTAAGGGAAATGGCCATTAAAATGTCATTACCGCTACACTAAAACCATTTTTTTTTTTTTTGAAAAAAAAAAAAGCTCGACTTCTTCCCAGCGGCTTCCCGCCGTAATGGGCTCGATACATTCCCTCAGCAATGCGAAGAAACCCTAATGTTGCGGAACACAAATGCTAATCTCTCTGTAAATATCACTCAAATTCACTCTCCCTTCTGCCTTTCAGTCGTAATGGCGCGGATTCATTCTTGCTTTGCCCCGGCAAATTAAATTAATTCTCCAAGCAAAGGTGTTATGATTATTCTAAGCTTCCTAGCGCGTGGGCTGTAATGGAGATGATCCTGGCATTTCCGCCCAGTCCGGGAGCCTTTCGCTCGCCCTCTCCATTTTGTTTTTTTTTCTCTTCTATATCTCAAAGGTATCAAAAGTCAAAGCTTTGATTCAGTTCTCATTCATTCGCGCCTGGCTAATCGCTCTCCGACTGTATTCATATTCATGTCTCAGAACCTATATTGGATTCTGACGTGCATGGGGAGAGCGGGCGGAAAGTCAGTCTATAACATGAATCAATTGATTGAGTGCATAAGACGCTGGAAGCACTTTGCCATTTGAGACGCTCGAGCATCTTTGTGAGGGTGAGATCATCTGTTGAGCAGTCCATCAAGGTCCGCCCTGAGGAGCTCATCCAGGTCTAGCTCAGTTAGGATCTTCATGTCACGGAGAGCTGTTTCCCGTTGTTTTGTGAGTTGCTTTTCCTCATCCTTTTCCCGGCACCTTTGCAGCATTAATCACCAGCACGTCCGCTTGCACCACTATCTGAGCATGCTCAATTAATACCCTAATCACGGCCGTCATCGGTGCATGGCCGTAATGTGGCCTTGGCTGAATACTGTAGCCGCTTTATACGCCGCCAAAGAGCATTTAGGATGCACATAAATTTGTCTTATTATCCTGATCATTAACTTACTGTACAACCTCTGCACTTATTTACTCAATTAACTGGCTATTTAAAGTTCTGTTAACATTAGGGTGTTTTATTTTCTTTTTTAAAAATGCCTAATCGGCCATGAATAATGGAAAACCGCCGCCGGGCGAAAAAGCCACGCGTTTCACCTCCGAATATATCAGCATATGGAGAGTGGTAAAATAAATGCACATTGCTAATGAGGTAATGGGGTCGGGGTGGAGTTGTAGCTGCAGCGAGCGAGATAGCCGCCTTGGAAATGTGACCCCCGTCTGCAAATGAGCTTGACCTATAGTGACAGCCGGGATGTGTTCCTGTCTGTGGCATGGGCGGCAGTTACCGGAGCCGGGTCTGTGCAGAACAAAACTGCAGCGGAGGATTTACTGCAGCCAGACAGAGAAGTTGTCTGTAATGGTGCTGTCTGATATGTACCATTTCCCTTTCTCTTCTCTCTGCCTCTCTCTCTCTCTCTCTCAGCCTTGTTCTGCGCCTCATTCTCAGACTGTAACTCTGTAAATGACTTTGACCTTTCCCGGGACTGAGGACAGGAACCATAGAGGGAGAGGAGAGAGATGGCGGGAGAGGAGAGTAGAGTAGGCGGTTGACTGTAATAAACTCGAAGCAGTGGGCGGCTGTCAACACTAATAGATGGGAGAGGGGAGGGGGTCACCCGGTTGATGAATACTAAAGGTGCCTGAGTCCTCAGCAAGTACTCCGTTCTTTACCAGGCTGATGTGTGTGAGGTCTCTCTGTTCACTCAAGAAAAATATCTTTTGATTTTTTTTGTCATGGGACGACAAAAGAGCAACCGTGTGCGTTAGAAGGGATTGTTACACGGCCGGATGACTGCAATTCAGTTGCATTTCACTGCTATGTAAGTGGTGTTCAGCTGCCAGTGGAAGTGCTCCAGTGTAATGCATTCACGTACACAAAGACATCATGATTGGCTTTATCCAAAAACAATCTGGAACGTTGGCAACTGGACTTCTAGGGTTTCGAGAAGATGTTTTGCCGGTCCATGAAGCAGCATCTTCAGTTCTGGTAGAGATTGAGGTTTTATTGGGAACATCTGTTGGTGATGCCCACTTACCTGTACTTGTTTTCCTTCGTTCCCCCAATGAATGGTACACTAACAACCCAGTCTCAAGGTGTGAATGGGGGGACATAGATGGCTTCCTTCCTTCCTTCCTTCTTTCTTTCAAAACATCTGTCTTCTCTGGCTAAAATGTGTACGTTGATGCCCTCAAGAGAATGTCCTTTGTCCCTCAGGTGTGGGTGGATGATTCCTGCCATGCATTTGTGAATCGGTTGTCGTTCTGCGATGCTAGCCAGAAACTAGCTACACTCGACGGGGTTATTGATGGGTAAAAAATAACCATCACTAACCCTTAGGGGGGTTAAGGGATCATGAGAAGTATTACATTCCAAAGCGAACATGACCTTTAGACCAGAGCAGTGAATCTGTATTGATGGGCAGATGTCACAATCTCATGAAGCTTGATTTAAAAATGTATATATATTTCGTTCAAAATGTTTGAATGTCATTTGAAGCAGGAGGTTAAGCTAGGACTTTAGACATAGAGGGATTGGTTACGATTAGGTTAGGGATAGGCTAGGGATAGGTTAGGGTTAGGCTAGGGATAGGCTCGGGTGAGGTTAGGGATTGGCTAGGGATAGGTTAGGGATAGGTTAGGGATAGGCTTGCGTAAGGTTTGGGATAGGTTAGGGATAGGTTAGGTTAGGGATAGGCTAGGGTTAGGTTAGGGTTAGGTTAGGGATGGGTGAATCTTCCAGACCTGTTATCTCTGTACTTTGGTGGACTCCCCTCACAATCCTCTTTGTATTTTTCAGGAACGGGGAAAGATCGGCGTGATCTTCAACGTGGGAACGGACGACATAATCATCGAGGAGAGCGCGGTGATGGTGAGCGACGGCAAATACCACGTGGTGCGATTCACGCGCAGTGGCGGCAACGCCACGCTACAGGTGGACAACCAGCCTGTCATCGAACGTTTCCCCACAGGTAGGAGGAGGGGCCCTCATCTCTGAGCCGAGGGAGGCAGGGAGGGAGGGAGGGAGGGAGCAATCAGCGTTTGATTAGAACTTTCACAGTGTTGAATTTTCTGATAAACTGAATAACGCAGTGGAGAGAGAAAAAAAAGAGAGAGCCCTGGAAAAGAAATATTCATTACTTCAGCCTGCAATGTGCCTCTAAAAGTGATCCTTTTAAAGAAACACATTCTGGTTTATTTATCGTGACATTCATATTAGAGATTGCCTGTATTATTGTGGGCGATTAAGTCGGGTTCTGGTCTAAGAGGCAGGAAGAGCAAAAACAGCCTTCCCGAGGCAAGCAATCTCCTGTCTAAGAGCATCCCCAGGTCCCTGCAGTTAGTCTATCATTGTAGCTCCTGGCACTGTGAGGCCGGCCCTGAATAGCCCAGGGTGTGCCGCGAATACGCCGGTCAGGTTGCGGCTGGACCTTGGCTTCAAGATGCAACATCTTTACAGGCTTCAAACGAGGGGGGGGGGGACGCCCGGTGAGTCACTGCTGGGGAGTGTTAGCTAATTCCCTAATGCTAATTGTTTAACTGTAATCACGGTATTCTATTTTGGCCGGAATTACGAGGCTATTTTTGGTCATACAGAGGCTCTCGCTTAATTTCTCTCTCCAATGTGTTTTACCCCAATGTTCATGGTTGTTTCAAAGGAAGACATTTTGTGTTCCCATCACAAACCAGGCAAAAGCTAGACTCCCTGCGTCAATGCTACCTGAATACAAAATCAGGACCGGTCGCTGTCCAACTTGTAAATCTCCATTCCTGCAGAAGTCGACGCGCTCCGTCTCCATTGTCTAAAAAGCGCTGTCATTGTTTCACGCGGCGAGGAGAGCGCCGCTAATGTGGCCCTGATATTTGCTCTCTTTGACATATAGCGCGACGGGGCCGTGACATTCTCTGTCACAGCGGTGATCCCATATTTTGAGGCTTTGTTTTGGCTTTTTCCGAGAGGAGCGCGCTCTCTCGCTCATCCATCAGCACAGTGAGACCCAACCGAGGGGCATGCATCACAGCCGGAGGAGGAAGCGCCCTGTGACAGTTCACTCTTTTCAGCTGTTATTATGATGGAAATGCAGCCCTTTTCCCCGCACGCGCTCCGCAGAGGGGCCTTCGCCTCACAATAGTACGAGCCGTTCAGGAAAAAAATAACGGCGGAGGAGCCGGTTTCGCGTCGGCAAGTGAGTGTCATCATCCAGATCTGTGTTTTGTTTCATCAAGAAACATTAATGCACGGCCCATATTGTATTCCTTTTATTCCTCTTCCCTTCCGCCCTCCTTCGCCGCTGTTGTTGTCCTCATCAAACGCTCCTTTCCTTTTCCTCTGCTGATCAAGAATTGAAGAGTGTTATTTTGTTGCCGTTTGTTAGTTTAGCTGATGAGTTTTGTGTTTGCCCGTCTGAAGTTTTAGGAGGTTATCGGGGCCAAGGGAAGGAAATGGATGGAGATGAGAGCGGGAGGGGGGAGGGCTAGCTGGTGGCAGAATGGCTTTGATTCATTTATGTGTGCTAGATACACTCAAACTATTTTTGGGGCGCCCGCTTTGAAGGTTCCAGTCGTCATCGTCTGGTTGGGGGAGGCGTCCTGGGGAGGCTGAGATGTTACACATTAGGAAAGCAAAACCTCGGATGGGGCTCGGGCACAAAAGGGCGGAGGAGAGGGGGGAGAGAGAGAGAGTGAGTGAGTGAGGGGTGAAGGTGTGGGGGGATTGCAGCATCCGACCTGACACGCGAGGCGCGGAAATAAAAGCGAATGGCGGATGTATTTTGTGGAGAGGTGGAAAAAATAAAGGAGCTCCCTTGTCGACGCGAGTTCCTGTGACCCAGATTGGAGACATGTCGCCGTTCTCTAAATGGGGCAAAACACTCTTTACTCGCGATTTCGGAACGCCTTCAGACCCCCTTCATTTCCTCCGCGCTCACATTATGCAACATCATTGTCATGTTGTCCCGGTAGAACATTAAAATCATCTTAAAGTGTCCTTGTAACCAGATTTAGGAATAAAATAGAACAAGCTGCCGTGGAAGACGCCTCCGATGGGGTTTTCTCGTAAGCGTAACAGGTGCCACATTTGTCTGGTCCTTCTAACAAAACATGGAAGTGCAGTTTCCTGTGAAGTCTCCTGCCCCAAAGGGATTGCTTCGACCCACACTAGACAGCCCCGTCGTTTGCCATTGCAGTTTTGAGCGATGCCTAAAACTTTGTGTAAAGAATTACATGCGGGGCAATTCCTCGGCTCCTAAAATTCCCAGAGGATGAGGAGAAGGATGCTGGAGATTAAAGGAATGTGTCACCTGTCACAAGAAAGACAGTAACAGGTTGTCTTTGTGTATCCTCTCCCGACAAACTGTAACCGGGGCCTCGGTCCAAAAATGTCTCTTAGATTCATTAGTGTTTGTGTTCCTTTACTCACAAAGCCTCCATTAAGGCCCGGGCTTGCCAGCAGCCGACTTATAAACAGAAGGCCATTGCGAGGTGATGATGCGGAGAGACAAGATGTTGACAGCAAACACGGCCGTCACGGGTCAGGCGCACTCGACGGCGAAGCAACACGTCTCCTGATGTCCCACGAAGTGATGTTTGCCGTCCCCGGGGGAGTCTGCGTGTCTGTGGGTGTCTCGGTGCGTGTCTGACGGCTCATTGTGCGCGTATCATACATTTTTTTTACGCCGTTGACGGACAGAGAGCAGACAAAAAGTGTCAGAGGCTCGCCCCGGACAGCTAATCCGGTGTGTCAGGTGTCCCCGGTGGGTCCCGCAGCAACGGTTATTGGCACCGTCCCGGGCTCTCGTTTTCTCAAAAGGGCACAATGGCTCAATAAAAGGATCCGTGCATCGCGCTGAGCGACTCAACCTGGTCACAGATAAGCCGGCAGATGTTAGCAGCGGTGCCATACGGACTGTAATTGCGGCGTTTCACACCCGGCTCCCTTTATTTACTGGTCATCTGTTGTGAGAAAGGTAGCAGATCGGATGTGGCTAATTATTTAGTCTGCAGTGGTGCGTTTTATAATTTTAGGCCCTTTAAGAGTATTCTTTTCTGACTGACCAAAGCATGCAAAGAAGCCTTGGATTCTAACTTGGTTCTAAAAGCGGAGAGCATCTATGGAGGCCATCTACGACAGATTGGACAATACCTTTCTGAACAGGAAGGGAAGTGGACTGAGATATAATCTGCCATCAGTTTACTACATAGTCTTAACGTCTGTCTACCCAAAATGCTTCACCTCCATTTACACCTTGAGACTGTAGCCAAAAAAATGTTAAAGAAGGTAAAGAGTTTCTTGAATGCGTTTCATCCAAGTATCTTCTACAGTTCTAAAGGACCGGTTAGGGTTACGTTAGGGTTGTACGGGACCGTATAAAGATGGACGGTGGAACAGCTCCTCAAAAGTGAAGAAAAAGCAAATACAGCTCCACCTAGTGGGTGGCTGCTGTATAGGTCATAAGCTCCGCCTCCTAGTTCAATGCAGCTGTCCGCAACCCCGGGAAAATTAGCGTCGGTTTGGCCAATGCAAGGAAGTGGGAACGCATTGTCCATATTTATATACTGTCAATGGTGCAATCAGCAACTTCCTTGAGTGGTGTCTGTTAACGTTAACCTTATACTTACACGACACGTTTCAAAGACTGTAGTCTCTGGACGTTTGTGGGTCATTACCCAGTCAATATTCAGGTGGGAAACACCCAGATGATCGTATTTGAAACCCAACGCCCCACCAGTCTTCAAGCTACGTCTTCAAGAAACCCTTAATGTCTGTTTGCCCTCGAGGATGTTGATATATATGTTGATTATGGTGAGTTGCAGTTGCCAAAATTTAGAGAGTGCCTGACTTCTCTTAGATTAGATCTAGATTATTTTGCATCAGACAGAATTCCCCTGAAAGTAACCTGGCAGCCTTTGAAAGAAAAACATATGTTTCCTCTTGCAAATTTAAGGTTTCATTTATTTACAACCTTACTTGATGAGCAGTAGCGTCTAGTGTTAGCAGTTGCTTTTGTTTTGCGGTATAACTGATTAGCCAAGTTTGGTAACAACACTACAAAATGTATTTGACCTTGCTAAATGCTAAAACATAAATAAATTATGTTTTTTTTTTCAGCAGAATTTCTTTCTCTGAACTAAAAAAACATGTTTTGATGTATCTATAAAGGTAACTCTCTGCACAGCGGTGTAGTGGTTAGCACTGGTGATGCCTCACAGCAAGAAGGGTCTGGGTTTGAATCCTTTCTGTGTAGAGTTGGCATTTTCTCACAGTGTCTGCATGGGTTCTCTCCAGGTACCGTCCAAAGATGTGCTCGTTAGGTTCATTGGTGATTCTAAGTTGGCCGTAGGTGTGAGTGTGACTGGTCGTCTGTCTCTCGGTCCCTGAGATAGACTGGAGACCTGTCCAGGGTGTACCCCACCTCTCGCCCGATGACAGCTGGGATAGGCTCCAGTGAAAGGCTTCTTAAGTGCGGTTTATACCTCTGTGGGACATAGAAGACGTAACCTACGCACAACAATGGCGATTGAAACTTTCACTGAAATTTGCGGAGATGGAGAAGCAGATGGAACCACCGAGCGGACCGATCACAGCTCTTGCGGCCTGTGTCGCCGTGACGCATAGCTACATTTCTGGGGAGGTGCACGTCAGACTGTGGCACTGAGGTCTGCGTGAGGTCAAATTGACGCAGACATATAAACCGCGCATTATTTTTAAGGCTGTTCTCTCCCGGGCTTTCTGACTCTCCCTGCAGCCTCTGCTTCACCCCCGCACTGATCATAGCGCTCAGGCACTCAGAGGGGAGGTCCGATTTACTGAGTGGGGGCCTGCTACAGCATTAATCCCCATCTTACCAGGAGCCGGCTGCATTTTCAGCTGCTGCTGTGCCCTGAAGAAACAGGCCAGGAAAAAGAAAAGGCTTCAAGGGACAAAATGTTTCTAAGTGCTGAAAGGACTTTAGTGTATGCGATAGCTTGAGTGTTTAGTTTTGTTATTTATTTTGAGGCTTCGTCTTACACTCCATCTCATCATCATCCTCTTTGCAAATCACTTTCCATTTCCTTTTTTTTGTCATCATAGTAATTCACCCCAGTAAATGATGACATTAAGGAAAGAAGGGGGGCTTCTGGAAAAATCCATTCATTTCCTGCGGGTTTACAGCACACTTGGCATTTGGACCTGACTGCGGTGCCCCCTGAGCTTTGGATAATCATTACGCATTTTACTACCGTGGTTATATCGTCACCACCGCAGCTTATTGGCTGCGATTACCATATTTTGCTGCCTCATAACAGTGCCATTATGACCAATGAGAGAGCACAGTGTGCCGTCTTGCTCCCGCACTTACCGTTTCCCACTCTCTCGTCAGTATTTACAAGCGGCAGATCTACAAAAGGGTTGTCACTCTGGGTTCTGACAGGGCTTCATTGGGGAAGAATTAGGAAGAGGAAGCGGTTGCAAAGCAGTGGGCTGAAGGGGGGGGATGACGGCACAGGGAGGCGGAAAGGCAGGAAAGCAGAAAAGTGGCGGGGATGCGTCGCTGGAGAGTGATGGATTGGCGGTGAAGAATAATGGAGAGAGGAAGAGAAAGAGAAGGGGATGTTTGGTGGGGGGAAAAAAAAGACAGGCGAGATCCGCACACATGCTGGAAGTAAGCTACTGTCACCGCTGTGATGGATGATGAGGCTTCGCATGTTACGAAATAATAAGCGCTTCGCAAATTGGATTGCATCACAGCGGGGAAGATTACATATCGTCTGTACGGCATGATGCAGCGCATGCACAGCCTGCACATGCACGCACGTATACATGCAATGCATTGTACATACATAAGACAAGAGTAACTTCACAGCATTACCTGCTGCTTTAAATGCACCCGGATGCGCTTATGTTAATTTTGAGAAGACCAGCTAACACAGATCATAAATCAAGGAGAGAAAAAAGGAAGAGGAGGAAGCAGGAACGTAGACGAAGTACAAAGGCAGGGCTATTGTCGTTCCCTGTTTTCATTCGGCGAGGCATTTAGAGGATCGGTTCAGCGTGAAGGCTGGCCATTAGAGGGAAGAAAAAGGAAGGAGAGAGAGATGTGGATTCACAGATGAAAAGGGAGACTCTTTGTGCCGGTGAGGTCAGCGGCAGCTCTTCCGACTGAGCTGTTAAGATGTTCTTACTCCTCAGATAAATGGTGTAAGAAAAGGGGTCAACAAAGCTCTCAGCTGTGCTCTTTCCTTCCTCTTTCCCCTTTTTTTATTTTTTTTATCACCGCCTTTATGTCTCACGGTATCCGTCATTGTCTTTCTGACCTCCACACTCAGAAAGACAGGAAAACCAACCGTGAAGACGCAAGGAAGATGGGCAACCCAGAAGATCTGCACCGCTCTCCCCTTTGGCGAAAAAGCAATACGAGAGCACTCTAAAAGTAGTTACAGAAGCTAAAAGTAAGGGGGATAGCAGCAGGATTAAGATAGGAGAGGGGGGCACTCTGTAAAAGACAACGCAGGCGAATAAATCACCGGAGGCGTAGCAACTTTAGCTGAACATGGACTGGATTTCACTTTACTAGCTCGGGCGTCTGAACTGAAGCAGTGTAGCGTGGCTTTAACGGTCCATCAAACAGAAGATGACAGACGAGGGTTAGGGCTCACCAAAACCGGCGTCGAAATGGCAGCGAAGGCCGACCGTGGCTGCATCGCCTCCCGTCGTCTGTGTCTGGGCGGAAAGGCTGCACTTGTAGACACCACAAAGACTACACTGGACATCTGTTTAACAATCCTGAGAGGATATAACTCTCCACACCAGCAGATGCCAGTGCATTTGTCATACGAAAAGGGAAATCCAAAGAGCTAGGGCTAGCTCGCCTCTCCTGTGCTGTAGGCCCAGTTCAGACCTTTGCTTTACCATACAACCTGGGCAATCCAGTGGCAAGTGGCCAGCTTTAAGTTCCTGTGGTCACACCTGGCATCATCAAAATGCGTTTCCACATGCGTCCCTAGCCAGTACTTGAGGTCCAATCTAATTTTTTCGCTCTGTACGCAAATAAAAGTTGACATCTTTTGAAAAGCAGTAGAATAATGTAACGGCTGCCGTCTCTAATGGATCTCTACTGCTGTTTCAGAACCACAAACAGCTGTTGTTGTGTGTGCGTCTCTTTCACTCACTGACAGCGCATGCGTAGATGTGTCCTGAGTGTGTTCACACCTGTGTTCACACCTGCACTTTAAGATTTCCCAGGACTCATGTTATTGTAAAGGTCTTGACGGGGCCGTAGTGACCCGTTGGTCCGTATTTTCTTCTTTTTAAACTCTTCACTTATGTTAACTTTTCCTTACACTGGTTTGCTAAGTTGAACAGCAGAGTCAGGGTCCTTTTAGGTAGGATAATTATCGCATTTACTGTTTCAACCATAGGCAGTATAAAGATGGGCGACGGAACTGCTCCGGAAAAGTGAAGCAAAAGCAACTAGAGCTCCCCCTGGTGGCTGGCTGCAGTATAGGTCATAAGCTCCGCCTCCTACATGTTACTGGATGGGACTTGGGCCAAACTAAAACACCAAAATACATGTCAACTAATGTTTTTCCAAGGATGGTTTCTGTCCTTTTAGATTTTAGTTTAGGCAACTACAAGCTCCAAAACTCGCAAGATGGCGCCGCCCGTATCCCCGAGAAAATAGCGTCAGTTTGGCCAATGCAAGGACGTGACGATACGTTGCTATGGTTTGACGACCATGGTACGTACAGTCTATGGTTTCAACAGTCCCTGGCACTACTGTAAAAGCACAAATCATTTACAGTTATAATCAGAGTGTGTCAGAGTCCATACAAGGCAGCAGATAAAGGTATCCAAGAAGTGCATTGGTCCCCTGCAAGTCGTATTTTCGTTATCATTTTGATTCAAATTCTATTAGCACATAAATATATAGTTTATTCTTGCGGATATTGACGAAAACAGGCAGATTTTTTTTTTTTTTTTTTTAAGCGACACTCTGGTCTAATGATGCCACTGGAAAAAAAAAAGAAAGAAAGAAAAATGCTAGTATTCTGAGGCCATTAATGTGACATGATGCGTGGCTGACATTTGTCATAATTTGGGTTTTTATTATGTTCATTATATTCAGGAGAGTGCAGCAAAAAAAAAAAAAAAAGAAAAAAAAAGTCCACAAGCGTTAATATAAGTCAGCCAGCTTAGTCACTTGTCACTGATGACAGTTTCCCCGCTTGTTCTGCTGGTTCTTATTGGGCCTCTGGTGCTCTGCGACTTCTTCTGATTGGATCGTGCACAGTTGGAAGGTATCTCCAATTATTGGCCTGTGGCTATGGGATGATGGAAAGAGAGAGAGAGAGACAGAGAGCGAGAGAATAGGGAAATAGTGACGGAAGTAATGATGAGGAGGGAGAGAAAGTGGAGAGAGGCAGCTAAGTAGTGCAGATCAGGAAAGGGAAAAGATTGCTTTGGGTAATTAGAGAAGTGACAACTTTGATTTCCACATGAGTTAGAGGGGGGGCGGCGGTGAAGGAGGGGGGGGAGCCACCCTCGCACAAATCCACCGTGGCCGAGATGAAAGGTGGCGGAGATCCTGTCGAAGCGAGAAGAGAGGGAGTGGGGGGAAATGAAAACGAGCCGCTGGATTGATAACTGCCGCATACATGAATGATGAGGTAGCAGTTAAAACAGTTAGACACCGCTGGTTCCGAATGCGCGCAGGCATGAGTGGTGTATTTACGTTTGAACAAAGGAGTGGGGTGGCAGGGTAATTCGCTCTCTTTTTCCCCGGCGGTTCACATCATGAAACGGCTTGTCAGAAGTCCTTGGCTGACGAAAAAAATT
This sequence comes from Chelon labrosus, assembly GCF_963514085.1. NCBI lineage: Eukaryota > Metazoa > Chordata > Actinopteri > Mugiliformes > Mugilidae > Chelon > Chelon labrosus. The sequence continues at coordinate 21,685,867 of NC_140337.1, forward strand.
CCATCTTATCGCGTTAATTCAATCCGTTTTCGAGCACCGAAATGCTTGTTCTTTCAAATTCGACTCATTATTTCAATTATCCTCCACGATGGCATGACTTTTTTTTTATTTTACTTGTGATGTTTTCTGTCAGTTGTCAAGATACTGACACTGTTGAAACTGAACGAAAGCTCTCTATTAGGTCAACACCAATCAGCCACAACATTATGACATTGACCATCTTTTGACAATGCAATGTTCTGCTTTTGGACCTGGCATTCATTTGGTGTGGATGTTACTTAGACATGTAGCACCCACCTAGACCAGACGAGGCACCCCCACCCCAGTGACAATGGGGTGGGGGGACAATGAGCAATCACACTCCTTGATGTTCAGCAGCCATCCCCAGCATGATGCAGTCTGACACAGGCACACAACCCAAAAATGCTTAAAGTGTTGACCTGGCCTCCAAATTCCCTAGGTCCCAAACTGGTCAAGTATCTGTGCGATGACTTATAGGACCCAAAGCCCCCCCCCCCCCCCCCCCCCCCACTAACAACATTCTGTTGCCAGACACCACAGGACACCCTCAGAAGGTCCATGTCCATTCTCACATGAGTCACAACTGTTTAGGAGGCACAGTATTAGGAAGGTGGTCATAATGTTATGCCTGGTTGGTGTATTCTACCACACTGGCAGATTTGATCACTTTCAAACAGAAACTTTGCAAACAAAACATGATTTTTGCAGCGGTGCACTTAGTAGCGCAAGGTTACGGCACACGGGCCAGCGGTTTTCTTCGACCCATCTGCTCTCAAAAACACCCAGTGGATATGAGAGCGATCCATCTGAAGTTACCTAATGAAAAACAGAATGAGGCTAGTCTGACAGAGAGAGGTTTCTGCGAGAGGGAGGGAGAGCGCGATGGCCGCCGGCCAATCGTCTCCAATGTAATCTCCATTCTTGTGGATGGATTTCCGATGTGGGTGTCCTGTACAAGGGCATCTGGCTGCCTGCAGAGCTACATGATATACAGTTGGCTCCTTGGAGAGTCCCCCGCACACACTCGCATGTAGTCATACAGACATACATGATTCATATGTGGGATAATCATCACACTCAGGTCCAGCTCTTCCAGACAGGCACAGAAAAAGGTACTCTCACCCGTCCTCCACCTTGCTTTGCGCCTCCCCGAGGTGCCAGTCAATCAACGTGCCCTTGCCCTGCTCCTAGCACCGCAACCGTGATACCCACCCGGAACCGGCCCCATCAGGGCTTGTTAATCCGGACGATGCTCCAGGCGGCAAACATGGGGGAGGACAGACTCGTCTCTGGCTTCCAGAGTGGAAATGGCAGGATGTCTCAGCCTCGGGGGGTGGTCCAGAGCCACGGGCGTGTTGGCTGGGCAAACATACATGAACAGCGTGGACCACCCTCTGATGTTGACATGAAAAGAGTCTGCTAGTGCGTGACTCATACCGTGCGCTCCATTTTATTCAATTAAACAGATTATTTCAGCTGTAATAGGTCATTAATAAAAATACTTTTAGTGTCGCCTTCTGCTATTTGAGCAGCCAAACTATAGAAAGATCCAGCTCTTAAACATGAAGGACTATATGTTTAAGTCTTGGTGCCAAAGAGATAAACCTGCATGGATGAAGTTCCAGATCCCAAGAGCCTCAGTTTGTCGTGATACAGCCAAGAGGATCCTTCCTTTGAGCCCATCCATCATGTTCAACCTGCATTATTAGAGAAGTTTGTTCTCGCTCTTGTACACCTTTAAGGGAACATTAGCGTGCATGCAAATCTCTGGTGTCCATTAGTGGAGGATGGTCGTGAAAGAAAAAAAATACTCACCTCTACAGCTTAGGACCACTGTCAGATTTACTCTGTCTTTTTCTGTCTCGTACATCAGTTTTTCTAGAGTGCTGCCTTGTCGCCTTTCACATCAAGAAAGAAAGGAACAGTTTCGGGAACGGCGCGAGCGCAACGGCAACCATAGGGGAGGAGAGAGAGCGGGGGTTGGAGGTGCGGGGGAGGGGGGGCCCAGCTGTTTAATCTAACCTCCCCATTCTCATGCAGAGCAGGCCTCGGCTGGCGGAGAGAAGAGCGGGGAAGGGAGAAGTTTCGCCCGGCTCACGCGGAATGACTTATTTCTCCAAGGATCCCAGCGCAAACAGATGCAAACAAACAAGCAGGGCGCGGAGGAATTTAGATTTTCTGACACTGCGGCGTAGAGGACACGCCAAAACAAAACAAAACAAAGGAAAAAATTTCTTCACCTCGTCCTGTCTCTTTTGCTTCGAGCGGAGACGCAGAGCCGCTGTTTGACGTTTCCTGCATTGTCTTCGGTTGTTGATGGTGTTGTCACTCACCGCCGTTTGCGAGGGAATGAACGCGCTCACATTAGCATACAGTACAAACACTCTTCACCCTCAGCATTTATTACTTTGCCTGCTAAGTACTGAGTCAGACTGTGTGTGTGTATGTGTGTGTGTGAGAGAGAGAGAGAGAGTCGTAATGGATGGCAGCGCCGGTGATGCAATGTACTACATTTAATATCCCAGTAATAAACTCACTGTGTTACCAGGACACGGCGAAGAAACAGAACTAAAAGCTGGAATTAAGGGGGCAGGTGAGGGATGTGCGGGAGGAAGAGGGGGGAAGGAACAATGAGAGAGCAGGGATGAGGAAGAGGCCGCAAAGACTTAAAGGTGAACGAGTGAGGAAAAGGACAGAGCAAAGCAGAGGCGGAAGGAATGAATAAGTGAGCAAGACAAGGAAAAGGGATTAAGGAAAGAGTGACGGAAGCGAGCGATGAGAAATTCCACGAACAACAACAACACAACAAAACATTAGAGAAGTGCTTTTTAATGCCTGCAGCGCCTGACCCCCGCCACTAGAGGGAGAACTACATCTCCCCCACAGCTGATAATCCTTGTCAACAATTATGTGTCTGATAAAAAATGGATCCTCCCTGGGATTAAGTTGCTGGAAGTTGCTGCCTCGCTCGGTGTGATTCAGAAAGTTGGAGGAGGAGGCAGGGAGGAGACTTAGTCAGGGCCTGTGGACGAGACAGCAGATGTGGACGTAGGAGGGGAGGGGGGACACGCGGGATTGATTCATCTCACCAAGGACCACCGCCTCCCACTGTTTTCCCTTCTCGCTCCCGTTGTAATTTTGATCGCCTTTTCTCTGCAGCCCCCCTCCCCCCCAATCCGCCTTTTCCGCCACGCCCCTTCCACGTCTCCCGCCTTTTTCCCTCTCTCCGCTGCCGGCAGCGTCTGCCTCTCCTCTCCCTAATTCGGTGATTGCAGCGGGGAGAGCGCCCGCGTCATTACTAAAAAAGTAATTGCTTGAACTGCTTTTCCAGGAGGCTGTACCTGGCTCTTCTTAAGTGCCATGCGAACATGTGCAGTTTCTGTTTAATTTAGGACAACAACAAAAAAAAACAAAAAAAACATCTGTAATCACATGTAGACTTCAGTGAAACCTGAATCCGCTTCAGGGCTTAATTGAGGTTTCATTACACATTATAGAAAGATCAAAACACGCACCGCTTTTCATATTTCATTGGCCCGCGCCCGTGACTCACTTCTCACCCAACACGATGTCTGCAGACGCAAGTGTCATGTGTCATCCGGAGCATGTGAGCCTTGCTGTTCTTACATGTTAATTGCGTCCCCACCTTTTTTCACGTCTTCTGCCCGTCCCTGTTCTCGCTACCTTTTCCGCAGCGGCCCTCGTCCCCACGCACAAGCAGCTGCGTCTGCTCATATACGCCGTGCACACGTGCAAACGCTGCTTCTCCTCTTCCTATGTGAGCCTCTTCTTTTCTTTTCTCTTTTTTTTTTTTTTGCGCAGGCAGGCGTGGGTAGGGAGACCCCTGGGGAGTGGAAGTAGGTACTGCAGAGCTGAGTGGTGGTCTATTTTAGATCACTGCAGCAGCGCGGAGCAGTGGGGGGGACGGGGGAGGGGTGAGGGGAGCAAAATCAAAGTGTACTAGGGAGGATGCAGGATATACTTAAGGCCTCTTCTTTTCTTTTCTTTTTTTTTGCTGCTTGGATGTGGGCCCCCAAACTCTCTGCAAATAAATCCAGCCTTTTCTGCGTCACAAAGCTCCCGTGGTTCAAGTCTCTTTTGATCACATTAAACTGCAGCGAGTGACACAGCTCCGGCTTCTGTTTCATTCATTTTCCAAACTGGATCACTCCTGCCTTGTTGTATAATAGTAATAATAATATTAGCACGTTTCATAATTTTTTTGGAACTCTCCAGAAGTTCATCCCTCCTCAAGGACACCGGGGGGATCCCCAGTTCGAGGAGTCACTGTGCCGGCACGGCTCTTTGATTTTTAGCCTATAATCTGCGAAGATTGCCGCTTGACATGGACAATAACTCCTAATTAATCCTCTGACTTTGCCACCGCATTAGACTTCATCAAACTATCCCCTTCCACCCCCCTACCCCCCAAGCCTGGGCACCATCAGCCCTCATCTCCCCCTAATTCCAGCTCCCGTCTCCGTTGGCGGCGCTGGAGAATGTACGCCGCGTGACCCCGAGGTTGATTGAAGTGAAGTGAGGGATAATAAGTTTGCACAGCAGCGATGAAACTTCTCTGACGCGCTGATGAAGTGATGCTAATTGCCAAGTGCCACTGAGAAGTGCTCCATTAATGCGTAAGGGAGAAAGGGAAGAAAAAAAACAAGAGTGCAGTTTCACTACATCCTTTTCGCTTTAGCTGAAGTGGAGGATTGAATGGAGGAGTGATGATACACGCTGCAAAAATGCCGCCGCGTCGTTGGATATTCGAGAGGTGGTGATTTGCTAATCAACTCTTTTTGCGCGACGGGAGCTAAAACATGTCTTCCCTGAAACAACCATGAAATGTGTTTTAATACTGTGTGATTATCTCATGTGAAATACTGTTTTATTGCCGACTTTGAAATGTCCTTTTCTCCCTGCTTTATTCCTCCACAGTGTAATAATTCTCTTGTTTAGTGATTTGCTGGTTTTGCTGTGTGCGATTCTACCTTGAATTATTACTTCATTACTGCTAATGCTTCTCTAAGTTGTATTCACTGAGCGGACAGCTATCATAAGTTAGCACTTCCACAAATGCAATCATGCTCTATCTAAATAATTCATAAATCTGTTTAACGTGTTAGTGCATTTAAAATAAATCATTTTTAAACTCAAGGTAACTAGAATGCTGTTAACTTGTCTAACCGAACAAACCAGCCCAAAAACACATCCTCAAGTTCTTCCTGTCCTAACTAAAGCTGATTTAAAGTACATAACTTGCTAAACATTTGCCATGTTGCCCTTCTAACCTCTAACCTTTCAACTTCCAGATTTCTTTGTAACCTCTCTTAATTTGTCTTCTCCAAATTTCTTAAAGGGAACTTTGATAATGACCGCCTGGCTATTGCTAGACAAAGAATCCCATACCGACTTGGTCGGGTAGTTGACGAGTGGCTACTCGACAAAGGTAATAAAATCCCTTTAACTCCACTAATGATCTAACCGCCTAACCTACCGTTAACCACCAACTCTGGAGGAGGTGCAGTGCCACACAACGGGGCTGAATGTGATTTTGCTCTTTAACTCGAGGTCCCTCATAATAATCCACTGCAGATTTAACAAGTCTGAGACCGATTGGCTGATGCTTCATTAACTAATTCCTTTCGGTTGTCCTCTATCTCCAGTGGAGACCGAGCTGAGGCATCGTAAGAAGATGTTTAATTTCACCCGCTAAAGCTTTTTAATGTGTAACCAATTGGCCTTCTATGAAAAGGCATTGGTGTGCAGATATCCAGGGGACTCCTTCGTTCCGAAAGCACCTCAAACTGGGGCTGCATCTCCTTCAGAGAATTAACCCCCAAATAACCCAACATAACCCCCAATAACCTGACCACATGTAAACAGCCTACTGATTCCGTTTGCTTCTTTCCTGTGTCTTTTGTTGACTGAATGTGAACTTGTATTGACTATATTTAATCAAAAAAAAAAAGAGGATGATTATATCACTGGATTTTCAAGAAAAAGAACCCCCCCACCCCTCCCCCCATGAAAGTCACTAAAAGTTAAAGGGACTGTTGTTGAGTGTTTGTTCAGTCTACATTCTTTGCAGCGCGTGGGCGCCCATTTTACCGCCCAACGTTTCGAATGTGGTCCCATCGAAGTCAGGAGTCTTTAACCCTTTGAGTGCCGAATGTCCCGACCTCTTTGTCTTGTGCCGTGTGTTTGTGCTGCTGAAGGTGGTTGATTCTTTAAAAAAAAAAAAAAAGAAAAAAGAAAGCGCAATCGAATAAAAGCGACACACATGACCGTTCGCCGTGGCCGAACAGCAGAAATAACGGACAGCTCCGGTCGCAGACTGTCAGAATGTTAAAAGCTCTGACAGCAGCGTTCGCCTTCCCATTTGCATGAGAGCCGAATCGAGATTATCATGAATTAAGCGTTTCGAGCCAACTGGCTTTAGGGGCTCCTTTGAAACGGCATTGTGAACCGATAACACATGCTGGGATGAATTCAGAAGATAAAATTAGTCTCAGCGAGCAAAATGAAGTATTCATGTGACAGACAAACAAGATAAATGAAGCGCTCGCATATTTATTTCATGGCTACAAAACAATCCTTGCGTTCATCTCCAGCTCCTATAAACTAAGCTGGCTTCTCCTCTGTCGCATCTTGGGATGCACTTTTTTTTTTTTTTTTTTTTTGCAGAGAGTAGTTAGGACACAAATCAGAATTAAAAAGGCTTCGGAGATGAAAGTTGAATGAAGAAGCGGATCAATAAAAAATGACTTACCCACTTATGAAATGATTTGTGCATGCCATGAAACTCCAAGGAGAACGAGTTTGAAAGCGAATGAATTATTCTCTTTCTTCCATAGTTTTAAAATAAGCCCGTATCCAGTCATTTAGATGAGAGCACTCTGGGAGAAAGTAGGCGGGAGAAATAAGCAAATAAACCCCTTCAGATCTGGAGTGCGGGCTTTGATCGGGGAGCATCCACGGGAAGAAACGTACAGAGATTTGTTAATGATCGGTTTCATTAACTAAATTTCGTCGGCGCGTCATGGGCTGAAGACGCGAAGGGGATTGCTTTGTGTCTGAAGGACATGCTAGTCTAGATAATGAAGGGGATAGTGGACATTTCTGAGCTCAAAGGGTTAAAGCTGCTTGTTGCTACGATGAGGAAGCGGGTAGATCTCAAAGCTCAAAGAAACCTCTAAGCAGAATCTAACCACCTAACAGCAAACCAAACTCCACCCACACTAACCGCTGAGGGCTTCTCTCGTCACTCTCCGTCTTCCGCGGGCCGTAAATTTTCCGATTCGACCGATGTTTCCCAGCTTCGCCCCGCTGGTGGCAAATTTCGGAGAGCCCTCAGTTTCTAACCTTGTTATAAACGACGTCTAACATTTGAATTGGAAGTTACCGGTTGTTTGTTTTTTTTTGTGGAAGAACTTGGACAGGTTGCGGCAGCCGTTTCGGGACAAAAAAAACTAAACAAAAAAAGCTAACCATGTTCTAACTCCTGCTAAAACAACAAACCTCCAAGTGTCCTCCCTTTGTCCTCACCTCCATGTAATGCAAAACTCAGAGGGTTAAAACAAAGCAAACGAAAGCCCAAATTCAGCAACGACACAACCGCTCTGGATCATTCAGGCGGTCTGTGTTTGAAGACTTAAGGTCCCTTTAACGTTTATTGTTTTCACCACTGTGGATATGAATTGTACTGTATTTCAGTGTATTCTTCTTGTATGTCGTTTTCCCGTGCAGGGTGAATGGTGTGTTTGAATGGGAGCGTGGTAAACAGCCTGGACCATTCGTCCGGTAATAGATGGCCTCCGAATGTTCCAGGCTGCGTCTCCAGTGTGGGGTTTGGGTCTCCAGTTGCTGGTGATTTTTACATTAATGCCTCAGAGGGTCTTAACATGCTTCAGGGTTCTTGACCGGAGTGCGGAGAACAATCGGCCCCGTGGGTCTCCTCCTCGAGTGCCTTTAGCGTTTCATCAATTCTGTGAAAAATTCAGCAAGCACATCTTTCCACATATTGTCGTTAATCTCGAGCCATTACTGCATTCGTGTGTGGGCAGAGGCAAATAAGAACGTTAATCGCCACCGCCACATTTCACTCTCGCAAATCAGTATTTCGGTCGCACCGGGATGTAATGGAAGTCATCGGAGCCAGCAGTGTGTCCTAGAGGAGAGCTGCGCCGCTGTCTCACCGCATCTCATTGCGAAGCCCTTATCCCGTCTCTCCTGCTGTGTGTGAGGCAGATCGGAGTGAGCATCTCCGCCGGACTCCCCGTGCCCGCTGACAAAATCCAAAACGGCAGCCATTACAGGGACCCAATGGAGCGGCGAAAAATCCCAAGTCCCAAAAGTTTTCAACAGCTCTATCCAAGGCAAAACTTGCTCAGATCCCCGTTTTCCCCTCCTCCTTGTGATGGATCTGTCATCCCAGGTTTTCTCCTCTCTATATCCTCTCTTTATCCCGCCTTGCTTTTTTTTTTTTCCTCTGAAAAACCTTCAGCGCCCGGCCCTCGCCAAAAACCTGGCAAGCGCTCCCCTACGTCAATGCAGCTTTTTTCTTTCTTTACAAACATTAATAAGGTGGTTGCGGCTTCGCGATCTCATCAGGGAGCTCCACTCGAAAATAAAGATTACAAATAACCAGCAAGAATCGATTTCCCGTAGGTGTTTTTCTTTTAGCGGATGAGCGAGGAAGCAAATAAAGCACCCGGAAGAATTAGGGCTTTACATCTTCTTCTGGCGAGGAGTCTGTCCCCGTAGAGCTCTCCAACAGCCTGACGATCAAGCTCCGAGTTGAGCTACATGAGTGCAGGGAGGAGAAAAGAGGATGAATACTAGGACAACGGGTCTCTGTGGCCTGGAAAGCAGGCTGGAGGACCAGGTTTAATGTTCAGTGCCTAATGGTCTGGTGTGAGCTCCCCCATTCCCTAATCGAAAGCAATCAAGTCCTCCCACTTGGTGCGGGGCCAGAGCCTAAATCAAATCTCCAGGCCAGGCGTTGGTCCAGATCTGCTATTCATGATGCCTAGCTTCATTTCAGAGATTCTCTCACATCTGGCTGTAGTCAACAGACGAGAGAGGCAACTCCATGATGAGCTCCGCGTCCCGCAGAGTCACCATCTAGGTTTCGCATATGATCACTCCGCGCTGTTACCTCGGTTTTTCCCGAAGAAGTCGGGGCCGGAAAACTAATGAATTCTTAACGCGCTTGCTCGCGAGCGGCGACGTGAGCGGCACGAAAGCGTCTCTGCAGCTGGAAAGAGGGGACTCTTTACTGTTATTTCATGCTCCCCTACCATGAAATGGCCTAAAAGCAGCACAGTCGCAGCTGCGGGAGAATAAAAAGAGAGAAGATTGTCCCCGGCTAACCGGCGTGCTATCTGTCTTTGTGTCTCCCTCGACAGTATCACCGGTTTAAGATCTACATACAGATATATAGGATCAGATAGGAGAGGCACATCTGATTGAATCCGATCTGCCGTCTCCAGAGGACCGCAGATTCGCCACCGCAAATCTCGGCGCCCCGAGCCGGGAGAGGCCGGCGAGGGGCCTCGAGGCTCTTCGCCGCCTCCCGAGGCTTCCGGTCTATCTTCATGGCGCGTTTGGTCCTTCATCTCCATTGTCAAACACAATTAATTCATAGCGTTCTGCCCGAGCCGGCCCAACTTCTGAGGAGTAAAAAAGCAAAACGCTCTTAATTACCAAAGAGAGCCTTGTGCCGAGGAGATAACTCAGGGAACACGTCATAATCGACTTTGTCAGCATCCCACCCCACCCCCATTGTTCTCTAGTCTTCTTTGACGTTCTCCTTCCTTAGTCTCTTTTTTTTTGTTCTTCATGGGAAGAAAACGGAAATAGGGGGAGTTCTTGTTTGTTGATGCAGATACTAGAAGTTCTGCAGGCGCATGAAGGATTTCTGAACATAAAGGCAGTCCAGCTTTCTGTTCACAAAGCCGTTTATTGACAGAGGTGAAATCTGGGCCATCCCTCCCACCCTCCGACTCGACTAAGAGAAAACATTTCAGATAGACGCTCCTCGCAAAACCATATGGCATCCCTCCCGTCTGCGAGATAACAGGAGCTGGAAGGTTGGATGAGAGAGGCGTAACGATGGCGGCGGCGGGAGAAAGATGCAGCTCTCTTCGCATCCCCTTCCGCTGGAGATGTGTGCACTTCGATTAGCCTTCCCCTCTCTTTCCCCTTCGCCTCCCTCCAGCGATCGCCCCCGGGTTTGCCGAGGTTTCGCGTCGAGGGGAGGGGGAAGAGCGGCGCGTCGAGTCACCATCACTTCCCCCCACCCCTCCTCTCCACCTACGTCCAGACATACAGCCATTATTCCGCAGCCTCCGACAAGCAATCTGTGCATTAGCAAGCCGAGCGTGGCCCAAGCCCGGCCCACTCGTCAGTTTGGCTCGGCTCAGCTAGTAATTACCAACCACAGCTCATCTGAGACAACCCATTTCTCTCTCTGTTTAGAAAAAAAAAAAAGTTGAGGGGGATAGTGCATCAGTGCCGCAGCTAGAAATTTACTGTAACTGCAGCAGCTGTAAGGGCTGTTCGCTTTTGTGCAAAGAAGTCATCTCAACCGAATACCGCCTTCTGCTTGTAACTGACGAGAGTGACGCAGCTGCATTACACTGAAAGAAGCGGCGCCTTTTATCTTCTCCGTGACAAATTATTGTTGGTTGTAAAATTTAGAGCCGCCGAGACGGAGCGGACAAAGAAAATGTCTAAAGTAACTCATAACCTTTCTAATCTTTGTTGAAACCAGACAGACAACAATACACTCAAAGTAAAAGCTGGGATGCGGGACCAAGAGATCTGGTCGCCGAAAGTCTAGGCAGGCATTTCTGTTTATGTGGACGTAAAACTGAGGACACCTGACTTTTATTACAGTGAAGGCCCTTCTGTAAGGTGAGGGACATTCAAAAATCCAATCATACACTACAGTTCATTTCCTATTAGCATTATTACTCGTCCTCTCCATGGACATTTATTGACGCTGGTGAAGACTGAGCTTCCTGTTCCACCACTGCTTCTAATTTTAATTTTTTTTTGCTTGCCCACAATGCTTTGGGAGGCCCTTCTGACCAATGTGCTCGTAAAACTGCAGCGTCCAATAGGCTGTTCTGGACGATTCATCTCAGTCCCCTCAGATGTTCCAACTACAACTTACGTTCTGAACTTTTTCTTACAGTAAGGGTGCCTTCACACTTCAATCCTTGTTCTGAAAACCAGGAGCTTTTATCCCTCAGGTTGATTCCTTTGGGCTGGTGTCAACAGAGCAATTGCGCTCCGTTCAGGAACAAATGAACCAAGCTGAGCCGAGCTAAAGAGGGTGGTCCAGGTGGTCTTCTGGCAAACGTTCCCGGGAGTTGTGTAAATGAACGTATACCTACTTCCTCCATATGAGCATCTTTTTTGCTGGGGGAGTAAATAACATTGACCATCTTGTGACAGTTCAATGTTCTGCTGGGAAACTTTTGAACCTGGCATTCACTGGTGTGGATGTTAGGTAGACATGTAGCACCCACCTAGACCAGACCAGACACCCCCACCCCATAGCAATGACACTCCTTGATGGCAGCAGCCATCCCCAGCAAAAACACTTTAGGAGCAACTCAAAAAAAAAAAAAAACATGAAGAACAGCACAATGTGTTGACCTGGCCTCCAAATTCACTAGATCCCAAACTGATCAAGTATCTGTGGGATGATCCACAGAGGCCACTCCCCTCAAAGACCCCCATTGGACACCACGGGACACCCTCAGAAGGCCCATGTCCATTCTCTGATGAGTCACAACTGTTTTGGAGGCACAAGGAAGACCTGAACAATATTAGGAAGGTGGTCATAATGTTATGCCTGATCAGCGTACCATTAAACCCTATCACTACCTTAAAGTTAACCATGTGAGCGACCTGACAGTTCTCAAAAATGAGGGTGGGAAGCTAGTGGTGACTCACCAGGCAATTAGTATCCTTTACATGGGAGAAACGCAGGGGACTTTCCTCGACCTTTTCTTTCTCCGCCTCACTTACTCTTTCTTCTGTTTCCTTCTCACCATCTAACCCATCTGCTATCGTATGTCTCTCTTTTTCCCAGCTACTGTCTTTAACTGCGTCATTCTTCTTCTTCTTTTCATCGAGCCTCCCTCCGTGCCCTCGCGCCGTCTCTTTGACATTCTACCCTCATGCGAGCTCGCTCTTTCTGAAAATCCTCGTCCGTCATCCTCCCTCGCTCCTGTCATCTCTCACGTCCACGTCGGACCTCCCCCCTCTCTCTCTTTTTATCGATCTCGAGCACTGGATAGGTGAGTCGGGAGCTGCCCTGTGGCCAGATAGTGGAAAAAGTTAATTACATGTTGTATGTAAATCCTACATTCGGAGACATATTAGCTGAGGAAAGTCTCACGAGAAAATGAGAGACGGGCGTAAGGAGTACAGTCTCCCTTCATATCGATTACCTGCCAACTAGTGAGGAGCGTTCCACTGTGCATTACAAACGTAAAAATAACCACTCTCCTCCAGCTGCACAAGATGCTGTGACATCCAGGGGTCATTACCATGATGATTCTGTGAGGAAATCAAAGTCGGAGCGCTTTTCATTCCTCCACAGCTCTCGCTGGGCTATCAGCCACTAAGCCCCCCCTTCCTCACGCCCTGTGATCCCACCGAAGGCGAGTGTGATTGCGGATGATAATGCCTTTAGAAACAGTCGTGCCAGCCTCCTTTTTTTCCCAGATGACCCTCTTTAAAGGGGAACAACTGTTTTTTACAACCTGGGCCTTATTTCTGCCGTAAAATACGATTGTTTACTCACCCATATAACTTTCGGGAGATATTTAGATCTGCGTATATCCATATAGTGGGAGTGACTGGGGCACCGAAATGCAGCCTCTAAATAACGCATTATCTGTCGCCGGATTTGTTGCTGCTAGTTTTTTGCAACATGGCTAAATATTTTTCAGAAGAACGAACCATAGCAGCAGAAAATTACAGGTAAACAAGCCGACCGGGTGCGCGTGGCTCTTAAAGATGACATCATCCAGGTCAGAAGACATCAGTAGGTCAATCTACAGACCCCAGATGATGATAACAGGTAACTCTGGACTCAACGGGGAATAGCACTAGCGTATCATAACAAAATATTGGTGAAATGAATGTGTTTCGTGGCAGATAATGCGTTATTCAGAGGTTGCGTTTCGGTGCCCCATTCACTCCCACTATATGGATATATGCAGATCTAAATATCTCCCGAAAGTTATATGGGTGAGTAAACAATCGTATTTTATGGCAGAAATAAGGCCCAGGTTGTAAAAAACAGTAGTTCCCCTTTAAGAAACAAAGGGCGCACTGGCTTCTTTACAGGATACATGGCAGGCAGTGGAACGGGAGCAAACGTTCACCGAGCTGCAGCATCCACCTTTAAAACGAACATATGCTCCTCGCCCGTCTCTATGGGTGACAAGGGATTAACAAACACAAAAAGTATTACGCACTGTCTGACTGCTCTGTCTTCTTCAGGCTGCCTCTTCACTATCAATATCACTTTCCTGCAGGGTTTTTTATTTTATTTTTTTCTTCCAATGCATATCCCTTCGACACCCGGAGCTATTTTTATTTCTCCACTTTGTAGTGACGAAGTCGAAGACCCGATGTGTGCCGCTTTGCGCTTTCCCCCTATGGATTTAAAGTCTATACTCGGCGGATTTAAATGTAATGTGGAGCTCAAGGAAGTCAGGGGAGGCATGTACAGAGCTTAAAAAAATGACGGATAGATTGACTGACGCAACTTCCACTTTATGGGTGATGCTAATTTGCAAAGGATAGCATAAAAATACGCTGAATTAATCATTTGAACACAAAAAACAACTGCATTGGCTTTAACATAGCCTTACAGTAGACTCTTGGTACTTTTTATATGCATAACCATTTATGCAGGTCTTTCATTATTCCTATTCATCTGTTTTAGGCCTAAAGTTTTGTTTCACACAGACAGATTAATGCATGCAAGGCTAAACAAGTAAGACAGACGTATCAGCTCTGTATCTGCAGAGGCTCATTGCTGAATCCCGACCATTCTGATCTCTGCACTGCAGCTAATTAAGGCTTTGTGTATGCCTGCAAATGCCCGTTATAATGAATGGTTGGCTGTCAGCATCACAAGCAACACCTCCCCCTCGCATCCCCAAGCCTCTGCCCATTAAATGCCATTCACCTTAAAGGAGAGGCAGCAGCCGACCATGAATTTGGACCGACGGGCCCTCGTCTTCATCGATGTGCAAACCCCAAGTGCTCTCCTGTCCGCAACGCCCGCAGAATCGAGAGGCGCATGTAAATAAACGTCGGGCAAACACACAACCGCTTGAAAAGGCCAACGATCGCACACATAAAGGTCATTTCATTGACACGTTTCATAAGTTATCATGCGCACACACGCTCCTCCGCGGCCTCTTCTCCGCAGCGACGCCACATCCAGCTCTGTCATATTAAGCGCCGTGATTGCTTGTCACGCGGAGCCTCTCGCCCCCCCACCCCACCCCGCTCGTGGCCGCCCGCCCGCCAAAATTGCCTCTAAAACCGCATGTCACTTTTGATTTGACCCGGCAGACCCTGAAACAATAACTTCATCAGGCCCTGTTAGAGTCTCATCCCGACCAGACAGCGACAAAAACAAACACTGATTTCCCTTCATCTAGTCTAGAGGGCACCTTTCTTCTATTTCGCTCTCTCTCTCTCGTTCAGATAGGATGAACACATAAATGGAGCCACAGTGCTCTCCTGCGCTCAAGGCTCGTCTTCTCTTTCTCTTCTTTTTTTAAGAAACGAGACGGCATTAAATAGGTCCCCCCAGTGGATTCTGGGACGTGTCACAATATTCGCGTTCACGTGGCTCTTGGAGGTATTACCAATCTCCCTTAGTCTGCATCATAACCACAAGACGCCTGTCAATACGGCTGACTTATAACCGTTTCTGGCTCCGAGTGGAACTCCGACACCAATACATTATTCTCCTCCGGAGTAATCTGCCCTGCCT
Organism: Chelon labrosus; assembly: GCF_963514085.1. NCBI lineage: Eukaryota > Metazoa > Chordata > Actinopteri > Mugiliformes > Mugilidae > Chelon > Chelon labrosus. Next base: position 21,700,931 of record NC_140337.1, read on the forward strand.
GGATGGATCATCTTCTAACTTGGATGCTCATACGCAGGGCGGGCGGGCGGGGAGGGGGGAACTTGAGCTGTATGGGAAAACCAAGAGGACTGACAGAATATAGGAGAGTATAGATCGTGATGTGTGTCCTCTCCGTACTCCATGACCCTTTGAGTGGAGAGTCAGGACCAACTGAGGCGGTTTGAAATGGGAGACCCTCGGGGCTGACTGTGGATGTGGATGTATGTATGTATGTAGGGGCCTGGGCGTGAGGTGCACTGAGATTGTTTTTGTGCATTGTGCTCTCAATCTTGATGTTAACCTCTCTGTGTGTGTGTGTGTGTGTGTGTATAAGTGTGTACACAAGCTTGGTTTCTCCCCTGTGCTTTCCTGGCTGATGTTCACAGTTTTAACAAACAGCAACAACTGCAAAATGTCCATCACTCCTTCTATTCGCCGCATCCCCACTCCGAACCGCGTGAAGTGACGAGATAGCAGAAAGAGACTCGGCTATTATGTCAACAGTGCATATGCCAGACATTAAGTCTCATCATTATGGAGTTAGGGGACGGGAGCTGGGTCTCTTGTGGGTCCCTGACGGGCCTAATGATCTGATAATGGGCTGACATGTGTAATGGCCCATCTCAGTGGAATAGATTTATCTCTCCAGCACTTCGGCGGAAAAGTCACAAATACACATACAAGCGAACATGTGGATTTACGCCCATGCGTCCGCAACCAACTCGCGTGCGCTAATAGACATTATTTGTCCGATAGTCCCCGCCCACCTGGGTGTAACACGCGTGTCGGAACAAGCGCGCCCATTTAGATGGAGGGTAAATCATAATTACAGTGATGAAGTGCCCTCTCAGCTCCCTTAATTGCGAGACAAACGGGACCCGGGCCTTTCTCCAGCGTCTCCGAGCCGTCCTTGCCCGGCGAGAACAATGGCGGCATTCAGAAGTTATTCAGAGGATTCGTTTGTCACCGTTCGACACAATTTACAGACACAGAGGCAGCTGTCAGCAGACGGCATGCGCGCGAGATGCAAATGCGCAAACACAAGCAGGAGAGGAGTCGTCTCGTGCATGCAAAGACGCATCCAGGACGACGCGCTCCCCTTCAGGCCGCGGAGCAGCTCTCGCATTTCAGAAGTTCGTTCGTAGCCCGCCATCTCCAGAGAGTCGATATTTCACTCTCAACTGCACACATTAGTGTAGTATCCCTTTCACAAACAAACACACTCCCTCTTTCCTTACAGGGATTGATTAATCCATAAAAAAGCTCTTTGGCTTCTCCCATCCTTCTCCTCCTGAGTAATTACCTCATAAGGTCTGTTTTTAACCCTCGTCCTTCCAAGAGTGTCCCTCTGCCCTCCATGTTCTCCCATATCCACACGACTCATAATAGCGGGGTCAAGGTTTGCGTCGTTCGCAGCGGTCCTCGAGGAGAAGGTGACGCAAATGTGGGGTGAAAGAAAAAAAAAAAGTATAAATAAAACCTAAACAGACATCAGCTCAAGAAAATACAGGGAGAAAAACCACACCTGTCAAGCCGCGCCCACCCAACCCCTTCACCACCAAGTCCTGGGAACACATTAGTATTGGACCCTGGTTAAATGGTCGGCCCCGTCCTCCCTTCATCCATCCATCTATCCATCCATCCAGATGAATGGTAATGACCGCAGAGAGGAACAGCCCCTGCTGAATTAAACATTTCCTTCCAATGAGGATCTCATTTTCCTCCTTTGGATGGCAGAGCCGGGGCGACATTTATTTATTTATTTTTTTTTCTCCTCTCTGCCGGCAGAGGTACTTTATCATTGTGCAGCTCAGGTGCATTGGAGGTCAATGACACAAACCCGGCATTGTTCTAATATATTCCATCTCGGGGCAAATGAGATGCATTTCGCTGTGAACCTTCAGTCTCAGGGTCAATCCGAAACTGCCCCTGCAATCTATTTGACTGCCAGATTCGGGCTGTCTTTCGGGGGGGAAATGTGGCACGTGCCCAGCTCAATAATAGCTGCAGCTGCAGCTAGCCAAGGTCCAATATCCCTAAAGTGTTACCCAGGAAATCCCATGTGATTGAAACAGCCCCTCTATCTCCCTTGTTTCACACTGTGCCTGTGTATTACTTTGTGTTTCCTGTTAAAGCTCACCCAGAGACCACGGGCTGATTTGTATTCTTTGCCCTTTCTCTCCTTTCCTTCCCTTCTTTTTTCATGGCTTCTCCACTTCTTCTCATGCTTCCTCTCCCCGCATTGCTCTGCTCTCTTCTCCTCGTTTCGACACACCAGGTCGCCAGTTGACCATCTTCAACAGCCAGGCGTTCATCAAGATCGGTGGTGGAGAGAAGGGGCGCCACTTCCAGGGCCAGATCTCAGGCCTGTACTACAACGGCCTGCAGGTTCTCAAACTGGCGGCCGAGGGCGACCCCAACGTCCAGACCCAGGGCAACCTGCGGCTGGTGGGCGACGTGCCCTCGGTGCTCACCACCGACACCACCTCCACCACCCCTCTCGCTGATATGTCCACCACAATCATGGAGACAACCACCACCATGGCCACGACCACCACCCGCAAACAGCGCTCGCCTACCATGAGGGACAGTGTCACACAGGTAAGCAGTGATGCACGGTTCGCTACGAGAATCTCCAGAAAGAAGGCTGGTGTTAGAGTTTCTGAGATGCAGAGATATTCTGCTGCTGTTCTCGGTCATGGAACGCTGCCAGATACTTTTAATTGGCTTTCTAAAGTTCGTCCAAAAATCGCAAAGTGCTGAAAACAATATTTGAAAGATTAAACAGCGTGGCTGAGTTACCAGATGGCCCTCCTTGAACGAGTAGATGTGCGTTTCAAAAGAAATCGCAACTCGGCTTCAAGGTCAAACAGCCGCGTCCTCAGCCCCGGGTTGTTTGCGAGCCTTTCTTTGTTGGCCACCAGCGACTTCAGATGTTCAAACAGCCGTAAGCCTGAAAGAGACTCATAGAGCTACTGCTTCTTTTAGACCAATACACGCTACAATTTTGATTTCCTTTAAGAAAATACGTCCGACCAGGAAAACGCTGGAAAATTATAGCAGATCAACAAAAGGCTGGAGGAGGAGGAGGGAAGGAACATCATGAGAAGGAAATCCAGCGGCACAAACAGTAATTTAGGGTGCAATAAGTACAATAAACTCGTATTTATAACTTTACTTCACACACATGTGAGAGGCTGTGATTTATGGTTTGATGATTATCCGCTTGCGCTAAAGGCACGCATTGCCATCGTGGAAGGCAACAATTAGCGAACAGCGGGGAAGCGCTGCTGCCCACATGCATGAAGATGGAAGAGGCGGGTCATCCGGGCCCGCTTCTCTCCAAAAAAAAAGATCTAATAGCAGGATCCATTTTGCTAGGGAAGGGGGGGTCCTCCAGTTCACGCCCAGTATCATTAGCCACAAGCTGTGTGCGCTGTGCAAAAAGACTCTGCTATCTGCTGCAGACCACGTGTGATGTACACCATCCGTTGAAATGGAAATTGCAATCTTCTCTTCCACGTTAATGCTCGTATGCGTCATGTCAGCTGTTTCTGTTACTGCAAATACTTTGTACTTGAACTACTTGGAAGCTCTTGCCTTTAAAAAGTGTCAATTCACACTTTCGACTTCAACTGTTGCATGCAACGCCAAGACGCTCTGGCAGTTACCGGCGCATTTCTCTTCATCGGATGTGTTTGTTAGGATTAAGGGATAAGATAAGATAAGATTAGGTATTGATCCCCATGGGGAAGTGAAGGTAAAACAGTGGCACGGCAAGACGGTGCAAAAAAAAAAACAAGTTAGTCGCAATTATTCACGTCAACAGAAGCTCACCTGGGATCTCTCGGCAAGCCAACCATGATCAGCTGATCCTAAATAGATTTTAAACCCTTGACGCCTGATTTGATTTATTTAAAAAAAAATAATTATTTGTGTTTGTGCTTTGAAGCTGATGCTAAATTAAGTGGAGATTATTAATTTGAAAGGTAAAAACGGTAAAACATTAACTGAAATTACAAAATCGACTTTGAATTTGTAATGTACAAATACATTACAAATTCAAATTACACACTATAAACTATAACACCAACTATTATAATCCAATTTAAAACAGAGTTCAAGCGTTTCACTTAGGACTTCTAAACTTTAAAACGTTAATTCACAAATGAACTTCCCACTCCGACTGGTCCTACGAGAAACTAGTGCTTGCAAAAGGTTCCTAGGTGTGTATTGAATGTGCACAAACCGACACTGGAGGATTACATGTGTTATTACGTCTGCAGTCTGAGCGGAAACAGTGCGTCGACAATTCGCGACACTCTGCGTCAAGGGGTTAATTTTTGTCCTTTCACCATCAAACCCTTCCCATCTGTTTTCATTTTGAATAAACGCAGCAGTACCAATTAGAGTAAAGTCAACGTGAGGCCGGTGATGACACAATGGCTCAATTCAGCCAAGTTTGTATTGCAAACCCCTTTTCCTTTTCTACATTTCTAAAAGTCACTTCATAAATCCTCCACAGCCTCATGAAACTAGTGTTCTTAGGGAAAAATACGAAAGGTAGGCCATGTTCAGAAATGTTCATCCAAGCTCTTGCTTTCAGTCATGCTTGAGGATCCCATGTAATTACAAGCAAGGAATAATTTAGGACTTAAAGGCCGTCCAGAGCTCCTTTACGGACAACGTTGTCTCAAGTGCCGCCAATTGGCACTGTTTTTGTTTTTTTGTTTTTTAAACGAACAGTCTGTGATTTCAACGTTTCCACGGCTTTTCCGCAAACGTGAGATCAGTGGAACCTGACTGTAAGACGTCGCATGTGACCATACACTCACTTCAGTATCATATCTCTGGCCTCCAGACTTCCTGGCGGAAACGTCCCTCAGCGTTTCGGGCGTAAAACAAGCTTTCACAGCGGCGGTCTGTGATGTGAAATTGGCAGCCGCAGACAGTGCCGTTTGATAAATTATCTGGAACCATTTTGGGACAGCAAAGGGCTTTGAGTGCTGTGTGCCTTTCTGTTGTTACAAGCCTTAATGTGCATTGCATTTGCTGACTGATGTTGGGTCATAAAAAAAAAGCAAGACTCCACCTTTAGAGTGCTTATATTGCTAAGAATCTTTTTTTTATATAAACAGCGCACACATATTTTAACGCTTCTTCTTTAGTATTATTATTATGGCCCTAGCTGAACATAGTGTAATATTGCAAAAGCCTGAAATTGCATTAAGGAAAATGTGCTTGAGAATAAACAGATATTCCCAACGACTCACTCACTCACTCACGCATGCAATAAACAAACAGGCGATATTGTTCTGTGCGCGGAAAAAAAACATAAAAGCATTATTTGAGTGCACAGTTGGCTAGCATACCCCTTGTCATTCATACAGATGCCCCCAGAGTGAGTAAAAATTCTGTTATCTTGAAATTTGTTCTAATTTGCCGGGAGGCATTTGAAGGCCTGGCAAGCTCGTCTGGTTCCCCCTCGATGAAGAGAGAGCGCATCAAACAGAAATGGCTCAGTGAGCATGGCGAAAAGAATAAATGTAGACACAGTTGCACTCTGGTAAAATTAAGCAAAAAAAAAAAAAAAAAAGTCGTGAAGGGCTGAGGGTTTCCATTGATTCTGAAACAGCTGAGAGGCACCAGACAGTGTGTGAAATCTTTTAAAAGCTGCTCTTCTGAACACTCAGCGGCGTCTGATATGGGCGTCCTGGGATAAAAAAAGTCTGCGGTGCACAGGAGAAGGGTTTGTTTGTTTTGAAATGTGTGGCAGCGATACAGTAGTAGTTTGGAAAAGAGTGGAAGATAATGGTTATTTTGCATGAGCGGCGGTGTGTATCATGGCCGAATACAAACACACTAAAGAAGAAGACTATACGCAACTCGATCAAAATTACAATCGTTCAACGTAGGTCACATTGGGAAAGCGTTTAAGTAGCTTTAAAATTAACAGTGTCTTTGAATGGGCAAAGTAGGTTACAGTATTGATTAATTGGGATTACTTGAAGGCTGTCGTGTGCTAGTCTGGAAGCCAGACAAAGCTTGCAAAAGTTTGTGGCGGAAAGTTGGTCTGGAGTCGCTCCTTTGGGAACTGATTATGTTCTGGCAAAGATCTGTGAAATCCAATCTTTTATAAATTGAGTCTTGCCACAGGGCTGAACAATCCATTCATTAAGTGAATGGAACAACATGAGACTCGGTTAAATCATCAGTCCCAAAGATGAACAACTATAGCCCACTTGAAAATAATTTGGTTCTTCTTAAATGCCCGTGTCCACAGAAGCTGACAACCACCTCCAAGGTACAAGAAAAATGCAGTCACCAAGCTTCGAATTCTGTTTGTGTGTGCCATTAATGGGCGGTTTATCGATTGAACTACTGTTTTTTACAACCTGGACCTTATTTCTGGCATAAAATATGATCGTTTACTCACCCATATAACTTTTGTGTAATTTGTAGTCCTTCGGGAGATATTTAGATCTGCGTATATCCATATAGTGGGAGTGACTGGGGCACCGAAACGCAGCCTCTACATAATGCATTATCAGCCATGAAACTTGTTCATTTCACCAGTGCTATTCCCCGTTGGGTCTTGAGTTACCTGTTATCATCATCCGGGGTCTGTAGATTACAGGTAAACAAGCTGACCGTCGCTGGTGCGTGCAACGCTCAGAGATGACATCATCCACGTCAGAAGACATCATCCGGGGTCTGTAGGTCAATCTACAGACCCCGGATGATGATAACAGGTAACACTGGACTCAACGGGGAATAGCACTAGTGTACGATAACAAAATATTGGTGGAATGAACAAGTTTCGTGGCAGATAATGCGTTATTTAGAGGCTGCGTGTCGGTGCCCCAGTCACTGCCACTATATGGATATACGCAGATCTAAATATCTCCCGACTGACTGCAAATTACACAAAAGTTATATGGGTGAGTAAACGATCGTATTTTATGCCAGAAATAAGGTCCAGGTTGTAAAAAAACAGTAGTTCCCCTTTAATGTAGGCGACTACCACATCAATAAACAGCTATGACTGGCATCTTTGCCATGGCGACATACATCTTTAAGACTCCAGGAGAGCCCTAAGATTTCTATATTAAGTAACGAAGGTGGCAGATTGGTTTGAATTAGCTGTTGTTAATCTAAACATATACAGCACATTAGAGGAAAAGGATAATGCGCTAATGGTTATTTAAACTGTATACCAGTTATAGCCAGCGTGTGAACGGTAAACAATAAGAAGATGTCAGTTCAGGGTAACCCAAGGAAAGGCCCAGGCTTTTCTTTGAGAAGAGAAATTGCAGTAGCGGCTCATGCAGACACTCACATAGCTCACACAGACAGATAAAAAAGTAACAAGGACTATAGTGCCCTAATGAATATCCCCCATCACCCACCAAGACACAGTTGAGACGGGCCAGGGTGGCAGAAAGCAAGCGAGCAGAAACCTAAATTTCAATTTCTCCCAAACGCTCTGGGCTATCCTCCGTGCAGCAGCTTTGATCGTGGAGGAATAATGCGCTTTGATGCTTTGAATAAAAGATCTACCTTTTGATGTGCATGCGGGGGTCTGATTTTGTTCTTTCCTTCAACCCTTGATACCGTGGGCTTCCATCAAACCGTCGGAGTCGCCGCTTGTCTCGCGCCGATCCAAAATTGGTGTCAGGGTGTTACAAAACTAACATCACAACCTGCGCCCTCGCTAGCTGCTGCTGTCTTGAGCTGAGAGCTCTCCCGGGCGTCTGCGGTGTCTCTGATTTGTCTGGATGGATGCAGGATGGTTCAAAGCGGCATGCCGGCGGATTCTGCCGGGAGAAAGTTCTGACCAGGTCAGACCGGAGTTCGGGGGCTGCTCCTTCAGTTCCCCTTCAGCATTAATCAGTACACTGGGTTAGTGGGCTGTGTGACAATTTTCCATCTGATAAATTACAGTCATTGCTGCCACCGTGGGCTGCTTTAGATGATGGAGGGGGCAGGTTGTGATTTGGGGTGCACAAGTTTGTCACAGATAGATCCATGAGGCTAAAACAGCCATTTGACGTTGAGCCAGTAAGACACCGCAGCATATAAAGATTTATGTCATGTTTTTACGACTACAAATACACCCTGCTGTGCGCATTTACTGATGTTTCCATAGTTTATAGTAGTGCACATTTTAAACAATTCATTATGTGCTGTTTATATCGAGTTAGGAAAAGTGGAGCAGCTGCCTGCACGGGCGGAATAGAAATGTAAGTGCACGCTTGATAGAAACGTTGCCGGGAAACGGACGCAAGATCATTAGGCCCATTTGACGGAGCCAGGTGATGTGAACACACACTCAAACTGACACGATCTAATTAATAAATGATTACAGCCAGGCCGCGGATTAATAACAGAGAGGGAAAAACTCTGCGAAGCAGTGTGGCGCTCGAATCAATTATGCTGATAAAAGCCCTCCATTTTCTATCGGATGACCCCATCTTGAATAACAACCAGAGGCTGAGGAGAGAGGAGGGGAGGGAGGGAGTTTGGGTGTCTAGACATGCAGCTCCATGAGTCATGCAGTAGTGAGGACAAACCTCGGCTACTAAATTGGAACCACCTTGTCAGATTTAATCTGTTTTCCTCTCAAGACCCCCGCTGCTGTATCTGCTGTACTCCTAAACCCTGCACCACAGACTTCATGTCTAGTTTCTTATCGGTCTGTTCAAATGTCTGCACCCTCGTGGTGAAACAAGGCTCCTGATATAGATGTAGATATTATGAAGACGTCAAAACCATGAAGGAACTCTTATGTAGTACACAAAAAAGGTGTTAAACAAACCAGAATATGTTTTATATTTTATTCTTCAAAGTAGCCACCTTTTACTTTGATGAAAGCTTTGCACGTTCTCTCAGTGAGCTTCACAATGGTTTCCCAACAATCTTAAAGGAGTTCCCAGAGGTGTGGAGTGCTCGTTGGATGCTTTGCCTTCACTCTGCGGTCCAACTCATCCCCTGGAGGTCAGGTGATAGTGGAGGCCAGGTCATCTGACGCAGCTCTCCATCAGTCTCCTTCTTGGTCAAATAGACACAGGGGGTGTGTTTGGGGTCATCGTCCATTGTCCCAACAAATACTGGTCCAACTAGGGAAAGGGGTGGCATGTCTCTGCTGGTTAAGTGTCACCAGCTAAGCACACATGTAGAAACCATCCACTCACCTTTTCACAACATGGCAGGTGGAACCGAAAGTCTCAGCAGACTAAATCCAGATTTCCACTGGTCTAACATCCATTCCTCGTGGATTTCCTTCTTGGCCCAACCAATCCTCCTCTTCTTCTCATCCTTCCTCAGAAGTGGCTCCTTTGCAGATCTCCTCTGAACAGTTGATGTTGAGATGTGTCTGCCACTTTATGTGGGTTGTAATCTGAGGTCTTGTTAGTTAAGGGTTTCTGAGGCTGGTAACGCTAATGAAGTGTTCCTCTGCAGCAGATTTGGTCTCTCCTCTCGAGAGCAAGAGTAGTTCTTGCCATAACATGTATTGGAACAGTCAAAATAGGGCTATTGACTTTAGAGAACTGCGTACCAACCATAGACTGTATAAAGATAGATGGTGGAACAGCTCCTCTAAAGTGAAGCCCAAGCAAGTAGAGCTCCCCCTGGTGGCTGGCTGCAGTATAGGTCATAAACTGAACAAAAACGCGAGTGAGTCTGGAGGAAGTGTGGGCGGGGCATCAATGTCGCAGCTCCACGTGGCTCTACTTTCGGACCGTACTGATCAGACTCTGGTTCCAAAATCGCAAGGAATGCAAGGAAGTGGGGACGCATTGTCCATATTTATATACAGTCTATGGTACCAACCCTAGCTCTGCACCACACCACTAGTTCATGAAGCCAAATCAGAGAATGCAAGGATTGTGCAAAAAAAAACAAAGTGTTCAAACTTTTGACCGGTACTGTATATACAGTGAAAAGTAGATAATAGTGTTTGAATTCATTGCCCACACCAACTGTTTAGACATCTCTTTTGACTGGTGGTGGTGTTTGGTCAGGAACATTGTGTTTCCCTCAAGCTCCCCATCTCTGCTTACATAAATACACATAGGTGCTACTCATAAAGCACACCCACCTCCAATATTTTCAGCATATTTGCCGCTGCTGACAAACTGGCTCACAATGAATCTCCGTGTTTTAAAACCAGAAGTTGCAAGAAGAAAGAGTTTTTTTTTTTCACCTACAGCCTTTTTAAAGTTTGTGGCTGCCTCAGCTTCTGTTAAAGCAGGTATCGGCGGAGACAAAGACCTTCACCCTAACTGCCGCCAACACTTAATCCTCTTAGATGTTCTTTGTACCCTCTGCACACATACATTTTGTCCTGACTCTGTCTCCCCCTCCTCCCTATCTGTTCTTCCAGAATGCGGACGACCTCTTGGTAGCGTCAGCTGAATGTCCTAGCGATGACGAAGATTTGGAGGAGTGTGAGCCTGGAAATGGTGAGTCAACTCAGGGAGTTTCTGTCTTCATTGTTGTGTTTTATCCAGAAACAAAGGGCAGCGACTTACCTAAACTACTGCTCTGTCCCTTACTCCACTTCTAAATGACACTTTGCGACTGCACAGCCCCCCTGTATGCAGCTCTGATTGACCAGATGTGTACCCTGCAAGCCTATTTCTTATTGGTTTTCAAAGCAGCAGGCCGTCGGCGGCATTGTGTCCCGTCAATTGCACAGCCCAGTGGTAATACCTGGCATTTTCCCAGCTGTTGCACCAATCTCCTGCCCCCGACTTCAACGAGGAAGGACAGTTTCAACGTGGAGTCGCAGCTTGTTCTGCACGGCGCACAGCTGTAGCCTGGCAGGCCTGGTGGCTAGTCTGAACAGCGGGTCAAGTAATGTTCTGACACCATGACAGGGGGTGGAAGTTAAAGGCCGCGTGTTGTACTCCCTGCCTCTAGCAGCTCTTCGAAGCTGGCCGTACTTGAAAACTGCCAAGAACCGTGTGCGCAGGGTGAAGCGGTGCGATTCAAATTACTCCTACCGCTGGGGCTTCGAAAAATCAAGGGAGCCGGGAGATATGCAAATCCACGTTTAATGACATTTTATCCTGCAAGATCCTGACTGACAAGATTTTTATTGTTAAATGGGTTTACAGATTTAACTCTGCCGTGGGTGGGATGAAACGCATCAGGACCGTCCCCGGTATACACACCGCTATGGCGATAACGTCTAGGAATTAAAGTAGCAGAAATTATTAATGACACCTGGGGGGCACGAGTAATTACTGCAAATTGGGTTTTTAAATGCACATTTCGATTTGCATACTGCTGCCCGGCAACTTCGTCCCACAAGCGGTCAAGTGCAGCTTTATGTGAAGGGAAGGGTTAGCTCATCACCACAAATCCCGTTGGGTTGAATGCCTTCACGTAGATGCCCCTGAGTGTTATTGTGGGTATTTCTCTATTTGAGATTTAAAAATGTAGAATTTGGAGATAAAATTTTATTTTACTACGCCTAATCTTAAACATGCTTATTTTTGCATATAAGCAATTCTTCCCTGAACACATCCGTGGTAGCAACTACTGTGGATAAACAAATGTATTACAAATTTTAGCATGGCTGCACCATGAATTATGCATAAAGCTTTGGATTTGCCCAAAATCTAGCCTAATGTCCTGAGGGGGTGAAATAGCAGCAGGGAAAATTTTATAAACAAAAAATTTGCCCTTTTTTTGAGAAAAGCACTTCACTTTCCAAGAAAAAAAGTTTTTTTTCCCCAGGAACGCGGATTAGCGGTTCAAATTTGTCAGACTGTAAATAGCAAGAGATTACCGAACGTATCAGTGTTTGTGAGGAGAAACTGATCTGAACCTGCGTCGAGAAACTCAAGTGTAGCGCTCTCCTGCGGTTTTCTCTGTAGGCGGCTGGGACCGAAATAGAGACTCAATTCCACTCTTATCGAAAGGAGAAATGAGAGTTTTTCGGTGGATCCTGCGCCCAGGATTAATCTCCCATGAGGAAATGCAACTCTCTCTCTCTCTCTGTCTGTGTGTTTCGTATGCCCACACACATATACGGCGGCAGACGTGCTCACCTCTCCAGACGAGCACTTGTCTCGCTCGCTCTGTGGGTGTAAACTTTCCTCCCTGCAGCTCCCGACTCTCTCGAGAAACAACAAATTCACGCTCGCTCCGTATCGCACCTTCCAGGCGCCGCGAGAGCTCAGGCGAGGCGAGCCGGCGGGGCCCGGATAAGCCTCGACGGAAAAAAAACTGTGGACAAGGGCCGACGCCGTCCCCTCTCTGTCCCGCGCTCCACAAACGCGGGCCCGTAAGCCGTCCGTCGCGCGATACGGCCGATTCCCCGTGTCTTCAATTACATGTGAGGACAGGGCTCGGTGTTATTGAACTGCCTTCAGGAAGGAGGAAAAAAAATGTTAAGCACAGCTGTAGATTTTCCATTAAGCTGAGCTAGATATGAGTGCTGTGAATTTGTGGGGATCAATACAACTCCTTTCTATATGCAGCCAGCGGAGCTCCCATCTGCTTTACAGATGTGTTTACCTGCAGCTGTAATTCTCCAACACACAGCAATTCAAGGGATTCAGCTTGTTTTCCTTCAACTCCATTTGCTCCCGGGAGTTTCTAACGCTGAGCGATAACCCTCTACGCGAAACACTCGGAACGGTGATTGTGGGCGCCGGCGGTGGATGCAAAATAGTCAAAGCGCGGGACGCCTGCGAGAGAGAGAGAGAGGCCCGGGGAAGGGGCCTCGCTGTGATGGACTGACCCTCGTTGAGATTGGTGTCACGTTCCTTTGCGCTCAGAGCAGAACGGGGGAACAGGGAGAGGAAAGAAAGGGAGATACAAGAGGGGGTTTGTGAGAGGAAGAAGGGAGGAGGAAGAGGAAGCGAAGGAGAGGATGCAGAAAATAAATAAAGAAATTGAGAAAGCGAGCCGAGGGAAAATTCCCATGAACCATTCCTGCTTTTCCCACCAGGCTAATTAAGCTTTGACTGTTAGAGAGCTTTAATTAGAGCCCAATTTAGCTTGGATCCTTCGGCGCTGGCAATGCACGTCTGTCAGAAGGAGCTTGGAAATCTGGACTCAGATTTCAAAGCAGGAAAGAACGACAAAGTGAACATGACACTTGAAGACACATCTGTATATTGGTGTGGACAATTCACATATATAAAAAGAAGTCATCTACATCTACACAGCAACGCGCTCACAAACGTTCTCTGCTCAACGCGCTCTGCTCGTTAGATCCTATTCCATTTCCACATCTCTCTCTCTGCTTCTTCTCTACCTCAGCGTGACCCTGCCTCCCTTTTTTTTTTTTCTCGCGCTCACCTCCGAGCTACTTATCAGTCCTAGGACGTTGTAGGCGCTATACCGCTTTTACTCTGACAAGATCAGAGCTTTGAGGAGCTCCTCAATAATTCATCGGGCGACGCGGCAGCGGAGACAACCCGCGAATGCTCGTTTTGAGGTCGAGGAGTGAGAAGCAAGAGATTGGGTGATAGATGAGGGACGACCCGCAGCGCTACGCCCGCCCCACCCCCCGCTACCCACCCACCCACGCCCAGCTCGGGGTTTGGGTGTCGGTTATTTGTCAGTGTGATGCTTTATCGATCCCCCTTAGGTAGCCATCCTCCACGAGCAAATACCCCCACACCCATGGTTTATTATACGGGTTGCACAGGTTGGACGTTTAGTAACGATGAGGCTTGAACCAGCGTCCCCGATGATCTCCAAGCAGCACTCCATCCTTCCGTAGTTTAGAAAAGCAGGTTTTCAACGTTGTACCTTTCCTACCCGAACCCCCCGTCGCTGCCGCCGCTGCTCTGTTCCCATTGTGCAGATTTGTGAGCATTTTCCTAAAAATAACAAGATAACTGCTTGAGGTTTGCGTAATAAATGCACAATAACAAACCCCCAGCGGCGCTGAAAGGAGGAAAAACGGTTGACGATTTGTGTGAGTAGCTTTTCAATAAAAAAAGCGGCAACGGTTACGTAAGTCAGGCATGTAAAAGAAATACAAAGCAGCGTGAGGACGCAGAAACGGATTTAAAAAGACTTCAAATGAATAAATCAAATGTAAATAATATTTTCATTTCATTATTTCAGATCATATCATACACTATTAATAGCTAATTACATAATTTAGCAAAGACAAACTGAATTAATCATGGCTAATGAATATTAAACACCTATTTGTGTGTGTATATACGGTATTTACGGTTGGTAGTGAGACAGAAATGTTACGTAAACCTCTAATTAAAAAAATGTTTGGCTTCCTTTACTGATACCTGATGCTTTGATATAGCCTTGTCTTACTTCAGCTACCACCGAGCCTCGGGGTGTTGTCTTTATTTAGACCTTGGAGATGCGTTTGGGTAATAAAAACAGGGATTACAGTCTTCACGGAGATAAGTCAGGGGAATGGGCTGTGCCAGTGGCTGGTGCTCAGCCTCCCCTTAAATGCACTTATCAAAAAAAAAAAAAAAACGAACAATTCATTACTCAATAATATTCACATGCCTCGTACTCACTTTATTTCATTACTGGTCAGTGGTGCATTTTTACTAAAGGAAAAAGTCTGCTTTAAATTATAATTCAATTCTCGTGTTTACCGAGAGCAGCGGATGAAGAATGGGTTCTTTTTTTTTTTCCTCGTCGCTTGTGCTTTCTCTGCAGGGACTCTTTCCTCTCGCACTTCAAGCTCTAAGCAAATATTGTAGTTTTCTCCCCTGAAGCACAGAGGAGAGACGCCGGTTCACAGGTTGTCTGAAAAAACCTGACCTAGTAATTTCTTCTTTAGCTTTGGTTTTAAAAACAAAAGTGCAATTTAACACTTATACTTAAAGGGGAATCAGATGTACATGGTTGCAACACAATGATGAGAAGACCATGAAGAAAGACCGTGATGTAGGATGAAATGCCATTCTAGGTGGTGAAGTTGTAGATATTCTCTGTGCACGTCTAAGATTTATAACCCAGTGAGGTAGAAACACAAGAAAAACAAAGCCAGCCACGTTCATGGAGACGATCCAGGTACTAAAGCGCTGTGGGGAGGTGACTTTGACTGTAGCCAACATGTGACTCGGAGTGAGACACAGCGTGAGCAGGGCATTGTCTCCTTTTTTGTCAAAATAAATCACTTTGCCTGGAAGCGACAGCAGCAAAATCTGCATTAGTAAACAGTTTATGAAGCCCCATGTATGAAGAAACAGGTTTGTTCCCCCGTCGCACAGATTATATGGCCATAATTGTACCTATTGTAGAATGATTCAAAAGCAAGCAGGAGAAAATATATTATGCTCGGACACGCTGTTGGATTTTTCCATCTGCAGCCTAATCAAAACTGAATTACAGAACGCTCAAACTCCAAACAGCCTTTTTGCTCTAAATATTTCAAATGGATGCGAGCGGGGCGACCTGATCGGCAGCGATGTTTGTCAGGAGGCCGACATACGTGCATCAGTATCCATCTGGCTGGTTCTCATTTCGAGTAAATAAAAGGCAGATGACTCACGCAGGCAGCGCGGTGGAGTGGCATGAGGGCAAAGATAAAGAAATTTCATCACGTGGACCGAACGTGGTTCCACTGCCTCAGCTGCTCAAATCAATGGAGTCAAACTCAATCAATCAAGCTGAATACCATTTAGTCTTTGTTGTTTAAAGCGGTGTTGCAATCCTAAAGAAACACCCACACACTGGAATTGTGCTATCTGTATTATTTTCCAAGGCTTTCAATCTCGGGCCTTTAATGTAAAATAAAAGGCTGATACACAGCCTCCATCGTGTTAAGCTTTGTCAAATACATTGTGCTCACTTCCACTAATCTATCAAACCCTGCGTTTCCTCAATATGGTACAATTACAATATGGTACAGTTACGATACGATACAGTACGATGTGATACAATATATTACAATACAGTATAATACGATACAGTATGATATGATATGATACGATACGATTCAATACGATAATTATACAGTACAATATGTTACATACGATACAGTATATAAGATACAATACAATACGTTACGAGACGGTACAGTATGATATGATACGATAATTATACAGTACGATGTGTTACAATACGATACAGTATGATACGATACGATAAATACGATAATTATACAGTACGATATGTTACGATATGATACAGTATAATACGATAAAGTAGGATACGATACGATACACTACGATAATTATACAGTACGATATGTTACGTTACGTAACGTTACGTTACGTATATTTCACTTTTCATCTTTGTGTAATATTATATTTATTATAGATTTATTCTGAGATTCTTGACAGCTTTCAGCAGAAAAACACATGCATGGACATTATGATATGTGACATTATGGTACACAACATTACGACACGATACAATATGAGATGGTGTCCTACAATGTGGACCAATAAGCGATGCGATAAGCCTGTGATGTTAGCATTTCTTTGATCGTAATGATACGATATGATGGGATACGATACAGGATACAGTATGATACGATACAATACAGTATAATACGACACAATACAGTATAATACGATACCGTATGATACGATACGATCATTATACAGTACGATATGTTACGATACGATATGACACAATACGATACATTATGACACAATATGACACGATAAGACATGATACAATACGATACACTTTAGTGCCATGTAAGTGTCACTATAGTAATATAACGCAAATAAATAATAACATATATACAAAAATGACACATACTATGGCAGATCACAACCAAAAATTATTCACATTTGACCTACAGATATGTTATATGATACATGATTACGATATGATACGATAAGATACGATATACTTAGTCAACATGGGGGAATTTGTCTTGGACACAGGTGCATATAAACAAAATGACACAATATAGCAGCTCACGGTAACAAATTCTACACATTACATCTACGTATGTGTAATATTATATGTGTTACACATTCAGTCTGAGGTTCTTGGCAGCTTTCTGCAGGAGAACACATGAATGGACGATACGATACGATACGATACGATACGATACAATACGATGAGATGATGGTGTGCCATAATGCAGTACAATATAAGAACAATATGCTGATGATATTGCCATTTCCTTGGTCAGTATTATTGTGATATGATTACAAAACAATGGCTCATACATTAGCAAATCGCAAACCCAACTTACTCATATTGCACAGTACATCTACATGTATTCTTATACATATTACACATTCAGCCTGAGGGTTCTTGGCAGTTTTCAACAGGTGAACCCATCCATGCGGACATAGGTGACATGATTTATTTCCCTGAGCTCAAATCAACTCTCTGGGCCTGCCTTTTGGGTGTCAACTGAAGAATCAAAGCTGCATACGGGGACAATACGGTGCAGTAGTGGAAAAGGGTAGAGCAAGATGAAGTTGTTGATTGGTTTAAACTTTTTGTGCAGTAGGCTTGGGTCACTCAACAGGAAATGAAAAGATGGTTCTCTTGATAACTGCCTGGAGTGGAGATGTGGCTCACTCTGTGTATGAGGGCTGAGATTCATTATTTTTCCAGTAGCCGCTGCCTGCCAGTCATATGGGATGAGGCCATAGGGCCCTCAGGCTTTGGCTTCATTAAATGCTGAGAGCACAGCAGAGTGATTTCTTGGACCAATCTTATACATTTAAAGAGATTAGTGTTGAATGTATACCTCTCCGATATCTAAAATAATCCTTTTAACTAATCTTCGGGTTCATATATAACACGGCGTGCCTCATTGTCGAAGGATTACATTGAGTGTTTAGCATAAAAAGAGGGCGTTTGCAGCGTCAGCTGCATGTCCTGTAAGTAGGGCACACCATGAGTGGAAGTTACTCCTCAGTAATGGCCGGGCTGCACGCCGAGCAGCAGGTACAAAGCTTGAAATTGCACTTGCAGCATCTCTGCCACACGGACAGATGGCAGAGCAAAGATAGTGAAGCTTGCGTCTCATCACCCTCAGTCACACATACATCCTGTATCTCTGAGGAGTTATCTCTGAGGTCCCTAAATCTTTTTTTTTTATTTTTGTCTTTGTCCCTTCTTCTGTGACTTTGACAAGTTATTTCGCAAAACCAAAGATCCCCTTTTGGGAGATCCTACTCGATGAGGCTGTTTTCTTTATTATTTTATTTTTTTTCTCCGTTCCTTGAATGTGCCACCTCGCTCTGCTGTCCTCTAGCCTTCAAGGTGAAACTCATCCTTCAAACACAGAAAGAATATATATATAAATATACATAATGGAGAGAAATGACTTGAGCATTGCCATGGAAACTAGCCATTCCAGCAATAGTAGTGAAATAAGAAGTTAGAAAGGTTTGAAGAATTACTAAGTTTTTTTTCCCCTTTACAGCTCTCACACTTTGCTTTATTTCAAGGCCTGTTTTTCCTCAAGTGTATTGTTATTTCCTGATAACATGTCGTAGTGGCTTTGTTAACTCAATGTGTTACAGTTACCCTTTTAACAAAGCCACTGCCATTCTCTGAGTGAAAATGTTGTATAACTAACAAGGGGGTTTGGGGTGTTTGCCGAGCTGAACTGAAAAAGGGGCCACAGAAGGAATCCTTACAAATCCCAGAACCTCTAACCCCCCCCCCACCCCCGACCCGACCTCCCCCATCCATCATCCCCGGACCGCCCAATCCCACCCCTCTCTCCCCTGCTCTGATTTACCTCATCAATCGAACAAAGAGCCAGAGTCATGATTTTATGCTGGTGATGTTGGCATTTCTTCCGTCATGTTTTGCTGCTGTTCCCCTTTTCTCCCCCCCTCCCCTCCAAAAAAAAAAAGGTGTATAATCTAATCCCCTCTGCCATGTTTCTTTTAACTGTTTCCTTGACTTTGACCCCCTTTTCTACGTACACATTTGCTCCGCCTGAAGACAGGATGTAGAGTGTAAACAGAGTGATGTTCTGCTATGTACTGTTAACACACTAAATATGTTTTAGCCTGTGATAGAATGAATGCAGCCTTGGATTACATAACCGAAAGCGTGACGAGACATTTCAGCTCGTTTAGGATGATTTCTATAGATGAACTGTTGATTTGTGTCGGTGGCCGTTCGAGAAGAACGCCACCGCCCCATGTTTATGTGCAGTGTTTGGGAGGGATGTGGGCGCAAAGGGGCTCATGTGTGCGAGAGCAGAGCAGCGTTTAACACTCCATCCTCTCTCAGCGTAGTGTAGTGACGTGCTGAGAGTTTGAGTTAAAAATTAGGGGCATCAGTTTCCCGCAGCTGCTCCTTGGGGTCTGCATACAGATTAAGCTAATTAGAAATGAGCCATAGAAGCCACCATGCCCCAAAGGGGGGAGAATAAGATTGAGACAATTCTTCATGAGAATTAGGGGCCGGGAGGGGAGGAAGGGGAGTGGCAGGCGGGCGGGGCACAGTGAATATATCTATATCTATTTTACATTATGATTAGTTTTCACCCATTAATAAAAAAGAAATAAACGAGGAGAGGAGGTGAAGAAAGGGGGGTGGGGGGCGGGGGGAAGTTGTTTATCACTATCCGAGAACAATCTTACACAGCTTTCTTTTTGTAATTTTTTTTTTTCATGCAAAAATCATGCGGCCAATTTGTCGATGTAAGTGACCTGAACCTCGTGGTTTGCTACCTTATTTAACCAATCACAGCAGGAACATCACAGCGCTAGCGTAGCAAGCGTAGGCAAGAGCTGTAGAAAGCTAGCAGTGATAGGATAGCTTGTGTAGTGCAATAGATGTTAAGCTGTTCAGTGTTCTTTGTAGTCTGCCTTTTATCCTGTTTTAGCGATGTAGCATTGTAGGCCTGTGCAGGACAGGGAGATAGGTGAGAGCAGTCAGGAGCAGGTGCAGGATAGAGTACTTTCTTAGCATCTTGTATTGTAGTGCAGTTCAGAGTTAGCCAACAGATTTGTTTTTTAAATAGAACAGACTAAACTTGTAAAACTAACCTCATGTTAAGTTGTAGTGCTGTTCTAATACTGGTGTTGCTGTATTCATTTGAACTGTTTTTCTTTTGTTGATTTGGAGGTGGTCCCTCTCTCTCAGGCGGTCTCTAACACGTTCTCTTCATTGTCTCTTTCTTGTCCTAGGAGGTGAATTAGTGTTGCCCATAATAACGGTGGACTCCCTAGACCCCCCATCCATCGCCACCCGCTACCCAGTAATCCCCCCGCCCCCTACAACCTACCGCCCCTTCCTCACCCTGCTTGAAACCACCAAAGAGTCCCTCCCCTTGCCCAACGGCCGGCCCCCATGCCCCTTGGACCAGGAGGACTGCGAGGAGACCATCGAGGTGTCGGCGTACGGCTCGGGGGAGATGACCGAGTCGGATGACGAGGACTATTACAAAAACTCCCCCCTGGTCACCGACAGGACTGTCCTCCCTCCTCCCCCGGCCGTCGAGGGTGGCGTCCAGAACCCCCGAGACCGCCACTTCTCACGCTCCCCCAACTCCCACCGCCCACCTCTCTCCTCCACTCCCACGGCCAACCCCGACCAGCTCGGCCCGCGCATCAAGCCGGCCGGTGGCGGCAGCAGCAGTAGTAGCAACAACAACATCCCCGCAGGGAAAATGAACACCCGGGACCAGGTGCTGCTGCCGCCGGCCCACCCCTCGTCCGACCCAGGCCACCGCAGAGTCCCGGGAATAACCTACCCCCCTAATTTCCCCCATGTTCCCACTCCAGACCCCACGTCTCCTGAGAGAGGGCTCCCCGGCGCCGTGGAGGTGCAGCAGTCCAGCAGCACCACCGGAATGGTGGTGGGCATCGTGGCCGCGGCCGCCCTCTGCATCCTCATCCTCCTATACGCCATGTACAAGTACCGCAACCGCGACGAGGGCTCCTATCAGGTGGACCAGAGCCGCAACTACATCAGCAACTCGGCCACGCAGAGCAACGGAGCCCTGGTGAAGGAGAAACAGCCCACCACTGCCAAGACAGTCACCAAGAACAAGAAGAACAAAGACAAAGAGTACTACGTCTGAGGGAGTGCTGCAGCGACACACGGAGACAGACACTTAGAAAAGGAAAGAGACAAGAGAGAGAAAGAGAGAGAGAGAGAGGGAGAAAGAGAGAGAAAAGGCAGTATATGGAACAAAACCTAGTGGCTAATTCATGTAAAACTCAGTATTGTCAGGTGGTCATACGTGTTACCAGTTGCACTCAAAATAAGATGGCACCGTGATCACACCTTTCAGCATTGCCTCGATTGACCAATTTGACTAAACTTTGATTAAACGCGAACCATGGTGCGGATTTAACGAAAAGGCTCCGATCCCAAAACACACAACTGTGCCAACAACCCGTGTCGCAAATGCTGATAAAAGCAGTGATTTATGGCTGAGCGTTAGACAGGTTATTTAATATCTCGAGTACTGTAGGAAAGCACAACCATCAGTATTTGTGTCAAGGTCTGTGCTTCGTTCTGAGGCGAGCTCGTGGTGCATGCGTCACCTTAGACAGTATCAACATATTATTTTCCAACCGGGGCTCGAATTAGCAACTTGACATCCTTCTGTAAAATCAATATACTGCCAGCTTACAGAAACACCGTGTCAAATCCAGCTCTCCCACCTCTGGAAGTGTTCAACATCTCTTGATCTTCTCGTCGGATATGTATCTCTCTCTCTCTTTATATCTCTCTCTCTCTCTTCCTCCTCGCTTTGCTCGTGCACTCTGTTTCTCTCCTTGTCTACGGTGCCCAGCAGCCGACTGCAACGTGAACTCTGCCGTGTTTCAAGCATGTAGTATTCATTTACGAAAAAGAGATAAAAAACTGATTTTACCTTTCTGTGGAGTTTAAAAAAACAAAACAAACAAAAAAAAAAAACATACGATGATTGATGATCATAACAACGTTAAACGTAGCAACTATGTGAGACACCAACCGCTCCAACCTAACGGAAGCTAACTTGTACGTTTAGCCGCCAAAAACTCGTTGAGGCCAAAACCCCTTGGTCGTCCTTTGTTCCAGCAGATCTGTGTCATGTGTTTCTGGGGCTCCGAGGCGCCTTCTAGTGGGGCCCAGCAGAGAAAAACTGTCACGCCCTCACAGTTACTAATCACTGAAAAACAGAAAAAACCTCCAGCAAACAAGATGAACTCTGTTCTATATAATTATAAATATATGTATAGACGTTACAGAAACCTATGGACCTAAAATCGCGAGCGAGTCTAAAAGTGTGTTTGCTGACAGTGCACAGCGAAGACGGACTTTAGGATTTTTGACGTCGGAACAGCTCCACCGCCCAATCCCTAGACCCTCGCCCCTCTCATGAACAGTATGGCTGATGGAATGCGTTGCTGCAAGACTCAGTCACTATGTTTTGCTCTTATTATTATTTTTTTTTATTATTTGATTATTTTCTCCGGAGAAATGAGAGACACTTTAGGGAAAATTCTGAATTCATTCTTGCTGGAGTTCCACTGTGGAGAGAGATACCTTGCAGCTGAATAAGCGACTGTGTCTTTCGCCCCTTCTCTAGCCTGACTGGACTGACGGCAGCCAAAGGGCAAAGCAAACTTTGTGGGAAGAGCACACACACAAATAAAAAGGTGAACGGCAGTTCCCCGGAAGATGTACAACTGAACTCTAGTATTCCAATTTTCTCAACTCTATTAAAAAAAAAAAAAGAAAACTGTACCATGAAAAGAAAAGAAAAATCCTGAAAAAAGTTTGTGAAATGTCTAAATATTTGACTCTCATCCCATTACTAAGAGAAATGTGTTTTCCCTACTACCATTCCTGTTTGGAGAGAGAGAGAAAAAAAAAAGACCATGATTCTGGGAAACTGAAATTTCTATGTATTTTCTTTTGGTAATTGAGCAAATGTGATTTGGGTTATGAACATGAAACCATGCATTCTCCTTTTCCAGAGGGAGAAAAGTTCCTCTTTTCTCTTTACATTCTCCATCCGTCATCCTCAGTCTTGTTTTTTTTTTTTTTTTTTTGTCCAGCATCCATTCCTTTTTCTCTGTATGGCAGATCGTATGTCCCCATACCCCCCGTGGAGAAAACAGGCCCTATCCATCCTCCGGTTTTTATTTGTCTTCTATCTATTTCTGTCTATACGGCGAGAGACAAGATGGCAGCCAATTCGTTTGACGGGCTCCATCGATTCACTCTCCTGCCACGTTTGTCCGGTTTATCTCTTTCTCCACTCCAAGCATACTCCTCCCAGTATCTTCCTGTTCTTTCTAAATGTTATTGTAAAGTGTTCCAGTGAGATGACTCTAAATATGTGTACATTAACAGAGGGAATACACTTGGTTATATACTTCTTACTCCCTGTGTTGCGTGGTTTGTTTAAAGTCTTCTAATTTGATTTTAAGTGTGAGACATTTGCAGAGGATTTCAACAGTTTTAAATACCAAACTAATTACAGAGACGCTATAATCACATAAAATTCTTTACATCGTGGGTTTCAATCCTGGCATATCTTATAACTCCACAGTGGATGTAGCTTAGTGGCATAATTGGCGATATTAAGGTTTCCAAATGAGGCGAGTATTTACAGAAAATGGATCCGGTCAAGGACGTTTGCGCTTGCAATATTTCACACTGCAGTGCAAGGGTGGATGATTGGACTGGTAACCACAAGGTGTTTTAGTTCATCTTCCTTTTGTCAGAAATTGTCAAAAAATACAATGAGCAAATATTGAACCGTGACAGCATTTACTTCAGAAGACAATATCTGCTTCTTATCTACAAACCATGAACAGTTTTTCAGGTTTTAAAAACCATTTTTGCGTCGTCCTTTTTCAGAAGTAGCGGTAGACGAGATAGGTCTGCATTAATGTGATGTCTGTAAGATTGTCTCTAAAGTTCAGGTTTTCTAAATATGAGGCATACATACCAAGAAGGACGTGCAGGGAGAGGCATGAGGCAAAGATACTGCTTAAGATGAAGGTGTGCACTGGTGTTTGAAAAACCGTCATAACTCAGTCATATCTGAGCGCACAGACCTGATGTGCGTATTTTTAGGTATTCTACGTCACGCCGTCAGACGATATAAATATCTGCAGTGCACGGAAAATAAACATCCATAACATAGGGGGGGAAAAGATGCTCCATATAACTCCTGAACGTGTCTCAGGCTGCAAGCCTCTTGGTTAATTTGATCGGCCATACTCTCATATGACCACATTTTTATTGGTCAGACAATCTTTGGTGTTAGTTTCCTGAAGAAAAAAGCTAATCCATACTCATGAAAAAGAACTCAAACAAACGTGGTCTAACTTATTTAATGTTTGCTGAATTTCAGAGCAAACTAATTAACACCATGTCAGATAACTGCAGTGTGGTTGCACAGATCTTTTGTTTTAACGTTTGAGGCTTTGAATGTGAACATACCAGAAATATACCACCAAGGGGTCGTACAGACTAGTCGACTTCACTGCTGTGCCGTGTCGCTTTAAGCAGCATGTCGACTAGTCGCTGATCACGTGACAATAACAACGCGGACGCCAGGTGAGGAGCTCATGAGTGGGTCGTTGCGGCAAAGTAGCAGCGGTTCATCGAGTGTGTGGAAATACTTCACTAAAGATGAAGCTCATTCTACCGTGGCATGCAGAATATGTAAGTCAATCTTGAAATTCATGAAACGTAGCCTACTAATGCAATGTAGACTCGTGTTGAAAAGACATCCGCTAACGCTAGCAGAGGAACGGTCCAAATCCTCTCGACAGCAGTCAATTAACAACGAATATCACTGTCTTTAAGTTATTAGACCTTTATCTGCTAAAACACTATCCTGTCTTACAACACGCTGTGAAGTACTATTAAATACTACTGACGGTGCCGATTTATATAGACAGAACATATCTGCAGCAGTATTGATAAGCTTTATGTTCAGTTCTGTTGTGTTCTATTAGCTGACGTTGTTGCTGTGGTCGTAGAGCGTGTTTTTTATGTCCTTTATGTCAGTGAATGCACCACGCGATAAGTTACGGTAGAGCGAGAGCCGCATATTATTAGTGTTTATGGCGTTGCCGTGGGCTACGGAAGACAGTAGCCCGTGTTCAAGCTTCAGAAAAGAGCTTTCCGTAGCTTCCTCTGTGTGAGACCTGACAATATGTATTCAGGTCAAGAATACAGATTTCATACTTGTTTTTATTGGTGACGTCATTAGTGACTAGCCAACGTCGGCTTTCACGACATTTTAGTCGACTTTAAATAATCTGAAGTCCTTCAACAGCTACTGTGGAGTACTATTAAACACTATTGATGGTGACGATTTATACAGGCTATACATATCTGCAGTGCATATGTAGCACCTGAGCTGTCTGTTCTATTCAGGTCAAGACTATAGATTTCATTGTTGCGAAGTAGGGCGGCATGGAGGTTAGCACTGATGCCTCACAGCAAGAAGGTTGTGGGTTCTAATCCAGGCCGACTGGGGCCTTTCTGTGTGGAGTTTGCATGTTCTCCCTGTGTCTGCGTGGGTTCTCTTTGGGTACTCTGGCTTCCTCCCACCATCCAAGACATGCTGGTTAGGTTAACTGGTGATTCTAAATGGGCAGTAGGTGTGAGTGTCTCTCTGTGTTAGCAATAGACCTGTCCAGGGTGTACCCCGCCTCTCGCCCAATGACAGCTGGGATAGGGTCCAGCCCCCCTGCGACCCTTAACAGGACAAGCGGTTACAGAAGACGAATGAATGAATGAATGACCACGTTTACATGGTCTTTAGTATCCCGAATTTGATCGGGATATTGAAGTATCCCGATTTCGTGTTTGTCCATGTAAACACCATATCCCGAATTCAGAAATCGGGATATGCTCATTTCCCGATTTCAAGAAACCCGGCTTTGCTACCTGGAGTACTCCGATAGAAGCCGGGATACTGAAGCATGTATACACCTTATCCCGATTTCTGACGGCTGCCCACTGTCTGCGCAGGCGCGAGTGACGCCAAGTGACGCACTAGATATACAAACAACATGGCGGCAACGAGAGAACGTCTCACTTTTGGAGCGACGAAGAGACAGAATTTTCCCTTAAAGTAATGAAAGAACTAAACACAACTACGTGTTTAGATGGCAGAAAACACCGACATGCTGATGTATTCAAATCTGTTGCGGAAAAGCTACGTGACGCTGGTTTTCCACCTCGCTCCGTTGAACAAGTTAGGTCGCGTTGGAAAACATTGAAAAAGACGTAAAACACGCATGCGCAGATAGGATGCAGCGATCGGAAAACGGGATACTGTTATTTATCATGTATACGGGGATATGAATAACCGGGTTTCTCTGTGTTCCATGTAAACACCATATCCCGAATATGCTCAAAGCCGGGATAAGCCTCAAATTCGGGATACTAAAGACCATGTAAACGCAGTCAGTGTTGCAAAGTATTACTTTTCATTGTGTTTTTATTAGTGACGTCATCAGCAACTAGTCGACTTGACTTTCATCATAAAACAGTCAATCTCGTGCAGCCCCTAGCAGGTACAGTGGTCAGCTCTGAGTCTGTTATCATTTTAGTAGAAAAATAATCAGGTCATAATCCTTGAATATGCTACCTTTTATGTCTTTTTATACTTCATTTAGGCTAAGTAGTCTATCGAGTACATCTTACTCAATGCCTTGTGGCTGCTTTAGTTAACTCAGCGCAGATTTCTTTCATCCCCTATGACCAGATGTTCTTGGTTATCGAAGTAATCCAGTGATATCTGTTTGAACACACATGAGGCCACTGAAGGAAGGAACCTCTTAAATAAATGTGGTACAATCTGTAACCCACGGCTAACCAACACTGACACCATGGTTAACAAGAGGGACCCAAAGTGTCTTACCCAGAATCCCCTGCTGCAGAGTACTGTAGAGTTTTTAATCATTCTTTAATCGGTTTGAAGAAACTGGTTCTTAGATTAATGCAATGAGGGATTATTAGCATCACTTACTCCAACAGAGAGGACTGGTGGAGCAGCAGGACAGCACGTCTGGAGCTGGTAGGGATTCACTCTAGTGCTGAAATATCACTTTAGCTTCACTGAGGAGCTGCTCTCTCTTTGAACCGAGGACAAAGAAAATCCGTCTTATTTATTTATTTATTTATTTATTCCCGTTAATGGCGCTGCTGCTGCTTTTTAAATACACTAATTTATTTTGTGACCTGCCAAGGTGTTACATGCCTTCGTGCGCACAGATGTTCAGTCAGGAGTGTTATTCTGAAGGTGTTGCTTTGCTGCGATACCACTGGGAGAAATTTAAAAAAAACAAAAAAAAAAACATCTAATTTTAATTTTAATCCTAACACCCGAACAGATTCCAGCCCCCTTAAAATAAATTCCTTGTTCTTAAGTGCCGCTGTTTAAATTCACACAAATCCCACGCACATTAGTTTCAGCTCAGTTGCGGATTTTTATTTTACGGCAGCCACTTTTGATGAGTTTTTAATTCAGATCGGTTAGATACGAGCCCTCGTGATCGGCCTTCCCCGCGCCTCCAAATGAAAACGCATTTCACAGCGTGATACGGAGATCATCACCAGTCAAGTTGGTGAAGATGTGTCAGTGTAACGGTGAAATCATGCTAATGTCCCAAACTTTAAAGAGCAATCACCCAACTCAAGCACGGTCCTCACCACCTCTCCAATCAAACATGCAGGGGATGTAAGGCTGTATTTGAAAGACGCAGGTAAGAGCTCTAATGTTTTGTTGGTGATTTATTTGACAGGCAAGAGTCTATTATGTGTTCACTGGACCAGGGAGGGTATGAAAGCAAAATAGCACATGGTGAATTTAGTTTGAGAAGAATTGAGACAGGTCTCCTGGTGAGTGTCAAATTTTAAGAACACAAACCATTATGAGCCGTTACTTACCATGCACGATTAATCTTTCTGTCATGCTGCATTTTAGGCAACAGAAGTGTATAACTACACACATTACCTTATCTACATGCAGCAAAACTTGTCCACATAGCGTTTATTTACTGAAATACCTAATTCATTCGTCAGTCTCCCTGTGCTGTGTATCCTAAGATAAGTACCAGAAACAGCCTCAGTAAGAGAATCAAAAAAAGCAAGTTGAATAAAAAGTATTTAGCAGCCATGGCATTGTCCTGAATCTGCTTTATTCACAGAACACCCAGATTAAAGGGGAATTACTGTTTTTTACAACCTGGACCTTATTTCTGGCATAAAATACGACCGTTTACTCACCCATATAACTCTGGCGTCATTTCGAGTCGTTCGGACGATATTTAGATCCCCATATATCCATATAGTGGGAGTGACTGGGGCACCGAAACGCAGCCCCTAAATAACGCATTATCTGCCGCAAAACAAGTTCATTTCACCAATATTTTGTTATGATACGCTAGTGCTATTCCCTGTTGAGTCCGGAGTAAACATGTTGGTTTAGCATGTTAGCATGCTAACATCTGCTGATTGCAACAAACTCAAAATCCAGCTGAGGTAGAAGCGAAAGCCGGTACTTTTGCAGATATTTGGTCAAAGGCAAAAGCACAGCAAATGACATACTTTACACTGATCAGACATAACATTATGACCACCTTCCTAATATTGTGTAGGTCTCCCTTGTTGCCTTCAAAACAGTTGTAACTCATCAGAGAATGGACATGGGCCTTCTGAGGGTGTCTTGTGGTGTCAGGCCAGTGGGGGGGCTTCGGGTCCCATGGTTTGAGAGGAGGGGCCTCTGTGGATCATCCCACAGATACTTGATCAGTTTGGGACCTAGTGAATCAATGCCTTATTGATTATTCCTAAACCGTTTTTGTTTGTGTCCCTGCTGGGGATGGCTGCTGCCATCAAGGAGTTGTCATTGCTATGAGGTGGGGGTGCCTGGTCTGGTCTAGGTGGGTGGTACATGTCTAAGTAACATCCACTCCAATGAATGCCATTTCCAAAAGTTCCCCAGCAGAACACTGAATTGTCACAAGATGGTCAATGTTATTTACTCCTCCTGTCAGTGGTTTTAATCTTGTGACTGATCGGTGTACATGGCCCACGCGATGGAAGAATGTGACCAAAATGCACCCATGTTTCCAACGTGCACATGTTTGAACAACTCGATCCTTTTGCAACCACCGTGTTTCTGTCACGTCTCCCCCATCTTTACCCCACGTAGCGCAAACATGGAGAGAACACGGTTAATAGGCGGTCATATCGATTGGGTCGGTCTGTTTTGACTGGAGTGGTTACGTGAGTCATTTATATTCTGCCTGGGCAGTTTTTCTGATTATTACTGGAATACTAGTGTCCATATAAATGCAGCACCTGCTGGTGATCTCAGTTAGGGCCCAGTCACACTATGCTGCCATGGCGACTGTTCGGGAGGAAGGATTGCAGTGGGAGCAGATGTTGATGTTCTCCTGACACAGGCTTTCCCTCTGTACCCTGAGAGACAAGCTGTCCAACTGCTTTCCCTGATCCGCTCACCAGGGTGCTCACAACATAGCAAACTAACTGTAGCATAGTGGTCTGTACTTTGATGAGATAATTTGCAACCGGCACTCAACACAGAAGTAAAGCAAGCTCGACATCCAATCCTGGGTGGATGCAGAGCAATTAATAGACTCCCCCAGACATGACGAAAACACCTGCCTCCAACAGCAGACCAATTACTCTGTCCTTCCTGAATCATAAGCTAGAATTCCACCTGTCCACACTATACATTTGGATCTTATTACTGCCAAATCAAAATCAAGACGCAGATAAATACTGACGCTGAGCGAGGCAGCGAGGACTGAGGAGAAGCAGAATTCTGGAAAAAATGAAGCGACCTCTCACACAAGCAGCGAAACATGTAGCAAAAACAAAAATAGAAGAACTTGCCAAAGCAAATCAATTACCACCAGGGCTTATGTGAGATTCCACACCTCTCATGTGCTGCAGTTTGTTTGTTTTTTTGGCTAACAAAACCTGCCATATTTGCTCTTGATGAAGCTTTGGCTGCATAATTTCTTGAATCCAGATCAAGTTCATATTCAGCCTGCTGATTCTGAAACAAATTTCTTAACACTTACAGTGCGTATACTTTGCATTCATCTCCATCTGGTGGTTTGATTGGATGTCTTGTATGGCCAGATGAGAGAAGACAAGAGCGACATGTTGCCCTGTTTGCTTTTGCTTATATATATATTTATATATAACAGATTTAGAAGTATAATTTCGACGGATGAATTAACGATGAAACCACTTCTATCAAACTGCAGGGTAGCAGTATTTGTTCCCATCTGTTCCAAATTGTAGAAACCTCAGAAACTACGCTGGGTACAAAATCCATTTACAAATCTAATGCATTCTTTGTATTTGCCTTTCCATGCAATTTATAGATTTTGTTTAAAAAGGGTTTTGACTGTAAAAAGCTGTAAATTACAACAATGGTCCAGATTGTTGGCAAGAGCCATAAGTTGTCAATTTGACGAGCATGCCTCTTGAGAATTTACTGTAGTTTGATTTGACCAACACGCCCCAACAGTTGCAGAACACAGTCTTTTAAGTTACTTATAGATCCAGTCCAGTTCTCTTTTGCTGCAATTTGCATTATTTGGCACTCCTTCTAAGTAAAACGGACCGCCTTTAGCTTTGATTTAAGCATTCTCTGTGGCATTGCTTCGATAAGCTTCTGCAATGTCACCAGATTTATTTCCATCCAGTGTTGCGTTCATTTCTCACCAAGATCTTGTATTGATGATGGGAGAGTCTGACCACTGCACAAAGCCTTCTCCAGCACATCCCAAAGATTCTCAATGGGGTTAAGGTCTGGACTCTGTGGTGGACAATCCATGTGTGAAAGAAATGTGTTCAAAGGGAAGAAAAAATCCATTGATGGAATAACCTGGTCATTCAGTATATTCAGGTAGTCAGCTGACCTCATTCTTTGGGCAACATAATGTTGCTGAACCTAGACCTGAGCAACTGAAGCAACCCCAGATCATAGCACTGCCCCCACAGGCTTGTACAGTAGACACTAGGCATGATGGATGCATCACTTCATCTGACTCTCTTCTTACCCTGATGCCCCCATCACGCTGGAACAGGGTAAATCTGGACTCATCAGACCACATGACCTTCTTCCATTGCTCCAGGGTCCAATCTTTATGCTCCCTAGCAAATTGAAGCCTTTTTTCTGGTTAGCCTCACTGATTAGTGGTTTTCTTAAGGCTACACAGCTGTTCGGTCCCAATCCATTGAGTTCCCTTCACATTGTTCGTGTGGAAATGTTAATACTTTCACTATTAAGCATTGCCCTGAGTTCTGCTGTTGTTTTTCTTCGATTTGATTTCACCAAACGTTTAAGTGATCACGATCAATCAGGATTTTTTTCCGACCACATTTCTTCCTCTAAGACGATGGTTCCTCCACTATCCTTCCAGTTTGTAATAATGCGTTGGACAGTTCTTAACCCAGTTTTAGTAGTTTCTTCAATCTCCTTAGATGTTTTCTCTCCTTGATGCATGCCAATGATTTGACCCTTCTCAAACAGACTAACATCTTTTCCACGACCACAGGATGTGTCTTTAGACATGATTGTTTAAGAAATGAGAAACTACTCATTGCATCAGTTGGGGTTAAATACCTTGTTGCCAGCTGAAAGATAATCACCCATGCAATAATTATCCAACAGGAGGCTTGTACCTATTTGCTTAGTTAAATCCAGGTGGCGACCTTTTCTTTGGCCAGGCAGCGTATGTCTGAGGTCATTCAGAAACACTATCTCCGTTACATAGGTAGTCCAGCAGAGACCACTAACACAGGGGCTTTTTTTTTCAGCTGTCAATTCAGTTTACACATAGATACATTAATAGTTGCTGGTAATAACTAAACAGATCAAGAAAAACTCAACAGATGAGGCAGGAAAACAAGTTGTACCTGTTTAACGTCAGAGACGTAAAGGTGTCTTTCGCTGTGAAACCTCCCTGCCATTCACAAGTAAGACTAAAGTCCCATCAATGCAAAAAGTTGTGAAAAAGGCTGCCAGTGTTAGTTAGCTACGTGAGGCCTAAGGCTAATGTGAGAGAGAACAGAGAGAAGCCGCAGTTGGTAACGTTCAGGGTCGGCCGGACTCTTGCACGCTTTCAACAACCTTAAAACTGCATGAAGCATATCAGCTATGCTCTCTGCTCTCAGTATGACTAAATGTTGGCAATGGCATTAATACATTATAGGTTATTTACTTTGGAAAACTGCAGATACGTTTGATTTCTTCTGGCTAATTATTTAATAACCATTTTTTAATGCAATTTCTGCTCAACTTGATTTATAATTCAAGTAAGGTTGTGTGTACTTTTAGAGAGATTCTTAGATTCTTAATGTAGCTGAATTGAGCTAGCACTGGGTTAACTAGCCAACTATTGGTAGAATATACTCTTTGCATCCCTGCTTACACAACTGAGCAAGTAAATACTTGATTTCTTTGTTTAAATTGGAGACACGTGTCCCAACTTCGTAAAAGTTTAGTCTGCTGCAATTCATTCGTCAGCAAACTAGTTGAACGGCTACAAGGGGGGGCACCAGTCCAAGGGTGTCCATCATTCTCCCCTCACTTTGACGAGGAGCTGCAGTCTTCTTTAATCAAGCTGTACACACTGCATTAATATTTCAGGATCAAGTTGGTAAGAGCTACTTTGTGCTGTGCTGGCAACAGAGAAGAGGCCTCCTCCGGCACACAATGTATATCTTTTAAATGAAGCCATTAAAAACGCTATACGGCCTAAAGTTGGACAGGCCCTGAAAGCAGAGACGAGTCCTGTTATTTATACACAAAGCGGGGCATGTGAGTGAATGTAAATATGCTGTGTCATTACTACAACTTTGGAGTTCAGAAGACAATTTATAGCACAGGAAACGGCGAGAGCCGGCAAGGAGTCTGATGCATTATTGTTTGAGGAACACAATGAATTCATCATAGGCAATTAGAGCGTGTTATATACTAAAGCCGTTTGTCCCGTCATCGCTCACTGTGATAAATGTGAGCGGCCCGTGCGTTTTGTGTGTTTCTGCGCCAACAATTCGCCAAGGGATTAAAAAGACTCCCCTATAATCAAGTTTTAAACAGTCAAAAGTATTTGCAGCCCTCGCTCCGCAGGGATCGAATCAGCTTGAGACGCAAATCAAAAGGCTCTGTTTGCGAATCTGGAGCAGAGGTCGTTAAAGGTAAGGAAGGAGAGAAGACTGAGACTTCTCTGCTCCATTTTACTGTGGCGTTTCCTCCCTGTTTCATCATCCAATCTCCTATCCCACTGTGAGTTGTACTCCGTGGCCACTCTTGGAGTTTACTCGCCAATCTATAAAATATGATGTGCACACATGCGTGGATCAGAGCCTGATAAGACATGTCAAATATTCCCCTGATAAAATGAGACGACCTCCTCGCTCCTGCTGCTCCTCCCACAGACTTTTTTCTCTCCCACCCCGTTCTGCTCGACGTTCGGCAAATCAGAAAAAAAAAGCAACAGGGCGAAGACGGAGCCTCGGTTTCGACAAAGATGCTCGGTTTTCACGACGAATGTGGCGTCAGCGGTTAGGCAGCAACGCAATCTCAGCCACCGCTCTCGCCGTGCAAATTATCAGCACTGCGCAAGAGTGTGTGGTGTGTCTGAGCACGTGTGGACGCATGTGAGAATCAGAGGAGGCGACGCCGCCGCGGACTCAATTTGGTTATTTTCTCCTCCCTGAGTAAAACCTCAAATGAGCTGTGAGTCTCTTGTGTGTGTGTGTGTGTGTTTGTGTGTGTCTTGTTCAGAGTTTAATCGTGTGTGTGATCGTGCACCCCAAAGCGGTGTTTTATGACAGAGATTGGGGGGGGTGCTCCCGTAGGAACAGACTTAGTTTGAAGTCCCTAAAGACAACCAGGAACTTAAGGTAATCCTCATATTCTGTGTCTTGGCACGAAGGAAACCAGGTTTAAAGCAAGTCCACAGACACCTACAGACTCAACACTGAGCCTCAGTTCAATGACTGCAACCCGAAAAGACGGATGCAGAGTCGGCTTGCACCACACATTAAAGCAGGGGTGTCAAACATATGGCCCGCGGACTAGAGGGTCCAACCTGGCCTGTGGAATTAATTTGCAAAAATTACATAACTGCTACTCCTAATTTGTGCTCTAGGGTTCACACTGTTTACTGAGACCTAGATCTAAACTCTGGATGGTAGCAAATTGGATTTATTTTTCTAAAGCAATCTCAGGTCGGTGGTGGTTCACAGCAAGAAGGTTCTGGGTTTGAATCCCTCGGCCGATAAGGGCCTTTCTGTGTGGAGTTTGGGTTCTCTCCAGTTACTTCCTCCGATCATCCATGGATGTAGGTCTGAGTGTGAATGGTTGTCTGTCTCTCTGTGTTAGCCCTGCAATGGACTGTCCAGGGTGTACCCCGCCTTTCGCCCAAAGGCAGCTGGGATAGGCTCCAGCCCCCCCGCGACCCTCCAGAGAACAAGCGGTTACAGAAAATTAATGAATCAAAAAATAAATGTTTTTGTAAAAGGATAATTCATTAAATGTAATGCTGTTGTGTTACTGGTCCTGCCCACTTGAGATCAAATTGGGCTGTATGTGGCCCCTGAACTAAAGTGAGTTTGACGCCCTTGCATTAAAGGAACGCTTTTGTGGTTTTTGACCACCAGGGGTGCTAGGGAGCAACGTTTTATCAGGGCTTAGTTTATAATTTAGTTTGTTTAAAAAAATATGTATAATAGCATGACTTTGAGCACTGATAATATGATAATAGGCACACAATCTAATGGTTTGTTCATGGTATCATTTTCCTCCAACCTTGCATTCACAAGAACATTAAATACTCAATAAAACCTTTGCATAATCGTGGTTATGCTTCTGCAACTGCGGGATGTTTCGTCACCCTTTTAAATGGTTAAAGACTGTAAATAGGTGCTTGCTAATTAGTTTGTGCTGAAGAAATACATCCCACTACAGATCAAACAGTGGAGCGAGGGAGTATCTACTGCGCCATTAGACATGCGACACATCCACTCTTGCTGTAACCCATAACGACGTTCTCCACATTAGACAATGCAGGAAAAGGACAGTTGGTAATGACGAATCGTGGATGAATTTCATTAAAGCTTGCCGGTGTCATGGTCCTAGTACCGAGCACGTTAGCTCATTGTCATGGCTTACTGCAACATGTGATTGGAACAGTGCCATCGCAAATGTTATTAGACCTGTGCTTCTCCAGATCTCTCCGCTTTATTTCCCGTCCATTCTTTCCTGTGACGTGTCTATTTTTTAAGGTTTTCTGAAAAGGTTGCTGTTAAAAGGTTCCTCAGGGACGTTTCTTGTACTTTTTGACTGTGAGCTCCACTGCATGGCACGTACAGTATGTATTTATGGTTCTCACTTCTGTTTAAGGTGCGAATACCTTGCTCTTTATGGTTGGATGACAACCAGACATGTGGAGGTGACTGATCAATGATGACACGCTAACAAGTAGGATTCTATGACTCTAAGATAAACAAGTGTATCTGAGCGACCAGTGTTTGCACAGGACACAGTAATGCAACTAGGCCAGTTTATGTTGCAGAAACCAGAATATAAGGTCATTTCACTGCCACGACAGTCTCCGAACGTCTGTGGAATATGCATGGTTTTCCATTTTCCATTGCTCATCAAAGGGGAACTACCGTTTTTTACAACCTGGACCTTATTTCTGTCATAAAATACGATCGTTTACTCACCCATATAACTTTTGTGTAATTTGTAGTCGTTCGGGAGATATTTAGATATGCGTATATCCATGTAGTGGGAGTGACTGAGGCACCGAAACGCAGCCTTTAATGCCGCGAAACTCATTAATTTCACCAATATTTTGATCTTTTTATTGCTTTTTTCCTTTCCAACATATAGACATCGACAAAAACAGAACATAAAAGCAAATACTAACATCAGAAAATAACAAGCTGGATTGCTATGTCTCTACAGATTGTTTTCTATTATGATCAGTGTAAAAGACCTTGACCTGTCGTTGACATATACGTAGTCCCCTTCTCCCATTTTTCTCAACATTGTTCCTCTTGAATCCTTATTTTATGAGTCAGTTGCTCCATAACATATGTTTCATTCAAAATTTTCAGCCATTCGTTTTGCGTTGGTGTGTCTGGCTTATACCACTTCCTCGAGATTGCTTTCTTACAGGCTACTAACAAGATTTTCATTAAATATCTGTCCTCTTTATGACATTTCCTGTCATACTGCCAAAATACAGTAGCATACATGACCTAGGTATACCATGACCCAGAATTCCGACAATAATTAGATGAACATCTTCCCAAAAGTCCATGATTTTAGGACAGAGCCAAAAAAACATAAGAATGATTTACATTTATATCCACATTTTCTCCGATATGGCTGTGGTACAGATGAGTATTTGCTACTAATTTTGGGTGTGATAAAGAATCTAATTAAATTCTTCCAACAGTATAATCTCCACGTCTGTGATGATGTAGTTGATTGTTGTGTTCTCCAAATATGTAGCCATTCACCAATATTTTGTTATGACACGCTGGTGCTATTCCCCGTTGAGTCCGGAGTTACCTATTGACCTGGATGATGTCATCTCTGAGCGTCGCGCACACCCGCAACAGTCGGCTTGTTTACCTGTAAACTGCTACCGCTATGGTTTGTCCTCAACCAAATATTCAGCCATGTTGCAAAAAACTAGCAGTAGCAAATTACAGGTAAACAAGCCGACCGTCGTGGGTGCATGCGGCGCTCAGAGATGACATCATTGCGGCAGATAATACGTTATTTGGAGGCTGCGTTTCGGTGCCCCGTTCACTCCTACTGTATGGATATAAGTGGAGCTAAATATCTCCCGAACGACAACAAATCACACAAAAGTTATATAGGTGAGTAAACGATCGTATTTTATGCCAGAAATAAGGTCCAGGTTGTGAAAGACAGTACTTCCCCTTTATTAAAAGTGTGACTAAATGTTTACGTTCTGGTGCAAGCAGGCCCTCTTCAACATATGCTGGTGGATTGTCAAGCATGTGCCGCCTCTCCAGAGCGGAATTTCCAGCACAGATTTTCGTGGGTGAGCGTCTAATCGGCGCTTCTCGCCAAGACGCTCAGCAGGCTGGAGTGGGGCTTTTGTCTGGTGACACCCGCACTGATCTGGGATCTGCTCTGACGCCAGGAGGTCTCTCTGTGGAGTAACACCGAGCAAAAGCCTCCTGCTCCTGCTTCACTTTCTCTCCAGCTCTTTGGTCTTCCTCTTAACTGTCGCACTGCCTCCCTCCACCGGCTTCTTCTTCTTCTTCTCCCCCTCTCATCTCTCACTCTCCCGCTCACAAGCTGCGTCACGGTGTTTAGACTAATTGACAGCACCTCTCGGGCATGACACAAATAGAGCCTCAATTTACAAGTCAAATATGTATAAGGAACGGCGCGTGAATGGAAGGGAGCCAAGGCGGAGCTGTGGATGCAGTGGGGAAGGGGGTGAAGGCAGGGTGTTGAATAAAATAACCGGATACAATATGGTGAGCAGGGGCTATAACTGGGCCACGGAGAGAGAGAGAGAGAGAGAGTAAGGGAAGTCTTATACAGTGAGAAGGAATGTGTGCAGGCTGCTCACTGAAGTTTGTCTTTTGAAGTGTGGTTTTCTTCTGTATTTATGACTGTGGGTGTGCTCGTGTCAGCGTGAGCGCATGGGCACTGATGCATGCATGCGAAATTAGGTGTGCAAGAGTACGGCTTTTATACAGTAGGCGGTGTGTGTGTGTGTGTGTCCATGCATGAGTGTATAATATATAGGGACACGAGCATCTGTGTGTGCGTGCATGAGAGAGTGGCTGTCACTGCAGGGGGTGAGGGGGGGGATAAATAAATAAATAATAAAAAAAAAAAAAGCCAGGCTGCAGGGCAGAGAGGAGGGATGATGGATGAACAGGTAGCTGCCTCCAAAACCTCCGCCGCTGGAATGAAGCCGTACCAACAACACCGCACTTCACCTATCAATCTGGCTGTCGGCAGATTACGCCGACACGCCCACGGTACACAGAGTGCGCGAGAGAGAGAGAGAGAGGGGTGAGGAACAAAAAGATGGAGAGATGTCAGGGGGGAGGAGACAAACGTGTTGAGCGATAGGGGGAAAGAAATAAATAATAATCACTCCGTTTCTGCGAGCGTTTGCGTGTTGATGAGTGTGTGTGTGTGTGTGTGTGTGTGTGTGTGTGTGTGTGTGTGTGTGTGCGCCCGCCGCCAATCCCTCCCCTACTATTTTTGCCCAGTTGCCATGGCGACCGTCATCCTTATGCTTATGCTTGTGTGTGTGTGTTTGGGGGAAATGTAAAGTCAACTCTCACAGT
This sequence comes from Chelon labrosus, assembly GCF_963514085.1. Lineage (NCBI taxonomy): Eukaryota > Metazoa > Chordata > Actinopteri > Mugiliformes > Mugilidae > Chelon > Chelon labrosus. Next base: position 21,739,211 of record NC_140337.1, read on the forward strand.
AACTGCATTGTCCACACCTCGAAAAGCTGCGTCGCCCCCGCCCGGCTCTGAAGTGACCACCAAGGAACGCTCCTCACCCGTAAACCCACCCCCCACCTCCCCTCGACCACCGGCACCCACCGGCCTCAGATAATCACTCACAGCTTGAGATTATTCGCGGCCTCAGTTATGTGGAACAAATTAAGGACACATAGAATGACTAGGTGCTCATTAAGGCCTATTCCAGATAGCCGCCGCCGCCCCCACCGTAATAGAGCGCTCTAATTAAACTGCTGTGGCATTGAAGCAGCATCAAGCTGACCTCGACGCCTCTGAAGACACTTCAGCTCTATCGCCCTACCAAGATCCACTCATTACCACCCTGCACTCTCTCTCTCTCTCTCTGTCTCTCTCTCTCTGGGCTAACGAGTGAGTGGTTTGTGTGCACAAGGGTGAAGAGCTTTTTGGAAATTGGTTTCACTTTGTACCGCAGACCCGGCTGGTTGATAAAGAAGACTTTCCTGCGCTTCTCCCTGTGATGTTTGCATTTGCAAGTGAATATTTCTGAGTTCCAGCAGTGAATAATTTGCATGTATAACAACTAAATGATGACACTCTTAAGACATTTATAGGTTAAAATGTCCAACACCTTAATTAAACTACTGATCTTCCTTACAAATAGATCTTAGGGTCAGGGTTGCCTATCATTACGTCTATCAGCATCCAGATGTTTAGATGTTTTATTAGTCTTGGTGTCAAACAACCAATATATTATCAGGTATTACTGATGATTACTTGCCTGGCAACCAGCCCTACTTTCCCTTTTTCCCCCCTTTGGTAACTGATTATGCTCTTGCAAAGATCTCTGGACGAAAGAGTAACAGGGACATAGTCGTACACATCATCTGAGCACCATGAAGCTGTTTACAACTACATGGCTCTGATGGGTTGGAGGACTATCCAGTTGCATGCAGTGGTATTTTTTTCTCCTCTGTATTGATGGAAACTCCACCCGTAATGAAGTCCAAATGGCATGCTACCAGACTAATATCCTGATAAGAACATGAGTCTGGTGACATGCCAGATTCATATTCTGATAAGATTCAAGTCTGGTTATGCCAGCCTAGATAATTACCAAACATTAATCAAATCCTGTTTTGTATGCAAAGTAGAGCTGACAATTTTCATAGAACTACTGTGGCAAGACAGAGGCATGGCAAGACCACGCTAATGGACGGATCATACTTTTTGTATCTGGTTGCTTTTTTATTTCCCCAATCCTTTTTATTTGTTTTGCTGTATTCTTATACAGATAAATAAATTGTGTCAGCATCAACTTGGATCAGCAACGTTTAGTTGTTTTTTTTTTAGCTGTTTAGGTGACAAAACAAAGGTTCACACACTTTTGCAACTCACATAATGTAAAAAAAAATATATACATTTTCTTGAATTTATAAAAGCACAAGTGGAATATTCCTCTTTCATTAGTTCAGTTTGGTAATTTTGTTTGTAGAAATGTAGAAAATTCTGAACTCTTTATGTCATCGTAAAGGGGAACTACCGTTTTTTTACAACCTGGATCTTATTTCTGGCATAAAATACGATCCTTTACTCACCCATATAACTTTTGTGTAAATCGTATTCCTTCAGGAGATAATTAGATCAGTTTATATCCATATAATGGGAGTGAATGGGGCACCGAAACGCAGCCTCTAAATAACGCATTATCTGCAGCAAAACTCATTCATTTCACCAATATTTTGTTATGATACGCTAGTGCTATTCCCCGTTGAGTCCGGAGTTACCTGTTATCATCATCCAGGGTCTGTAGATTGACCTACAGACCCTGGATGATGTCTTCTGACCTGGATAATATCGTCTCTGAGCGCTGCACGCACCTGCAACAGTCAGCTTGTTTGCCTGTAATGTGCTACTGCTAGTTTTTTGCAACATGGCTAAATATTTTTTTTTAGCTACTGCTATGGTTTGTCCACAACCTCAGAGTCGGAAAACTATTCAGCCATGTTGCAAAAAAACTAGCAGTAGCTAGTTTCGCAGCAGATAATGCGTTATTTAGAGGCTGCGTTTGGGTGCCCCAATCACTCCCACTGCATGGATTTATGCTGATCTAAATATCTCCCGAAGGAATACGAATTACACAAAATGTATATGGGTGAATAAACGACTGTATTTTATGCCAGAAATAAGGTCCAGGTTGTAAAAAAACAGTAGTTCCCCTTTAAGAAGTTGACTGGTTAAAGTCCCTCATGCAACTTCAGCATGTGTCTTGCCATTATGACCCAGCCTTGGTTCATTGAATTAAGCGGTTGTTGAAAGCATTGAGTTATAAACCATACACCAATGTTGTGAATGATTCATAACAATATCCTTATATTGATCGTGGCCATGTTTTGTCCTCTTAACTGTTACATACACAGCCGACTTCATCCGTGTTATTTTATATTTACAATCTGTTTGTGTGTTTGTCCTTGTAAGTTTATCACACACGGTTCTGCAGACAAAGACATAATTGCAAGATGTTCTCGATAAAATACCACAAGGGAATAAGAACGAAAACACATGAGTCACTTGAGCAGAAGGGAATGATGAGATTTAAAAGCTGAACGAGACCCGGATGGGGATCAATTCTGGCGTGCCATATTGAATTACACCTTAAAAATGAGAAATATCACCGCTGCTGTGTTTTCTCGGTGTGGGATTGTTTATCACAGCTCTTCACGAAGCTCACATGTCACCGTCGGAGATTTGTTTTTCAGCCGAAAAGACTTCCCGTCTCAGTTTATCCATTTCAACTTAAGGGCTTATTGACTGCGACCATTTACAAGCACCAAAACTAAGTGAGAGTCCCATTTATCAGACGCTTCGCCCTGATTACCAGCAAAATTAGGTTTTGTGTTTGTTTCTGTGGGTTTTTGGGACAGTAACAGAAAGTTTTCTAAGATTTAAGTCCCGATTCTTGGGATTAATATGATGCCGTAATTTAAAACAAAATATGTATAACAGATTTAATGGATGGTAAATATGTGTGGTTTTATTTGGTTGACAATTTATTTTGAAAAACTACATATACATTGTGAAAAGTGCTTATACATCACAGTTGGTGGCGCTACCATAGCCAATCCATAATATGCCCCAGTTGTGTTATCGTTTTTACACATATCACACATATTGCTTTTTAATTATCCTGATTTTTCTCACTAGGCCTGTCTGCAAAATGGATTTTCAAATAAAGTCAAGTGTATGAATGAGCTGCTTTGTTGACATGACCTTGATAAAACCACACAGCGGGGTGCTCAAAGTCGAACTGGTGTGCCGGTTTGATTTACTGAAACAGAAAGCGATTAATTAACCAGGCGTTTAGGTTTTAGGCTGTGATTGTGACCAAATATTATTTTAAATTATCTGAAAAGTCACAGTCAAGCTTTAATCTTTAAATCTATTAGTTAAACCCCGCATTGAAAGCTAAACTCCTTTTTAATTGTCTTTGGATAATAGCGTCCTGAGAAGGGCTGTTTCATTTGCAATGCTCTGACACTAATGTTTGATAGAATATGTCTGTATTTTCTTCGTAGTGATTTAAAACAACAATATCTTAGATGTTTTTCTTGAAGGAATATAAATATTATATAATGGTGCAACTAGTGGTTAATGTCAGTCTTAAAATGTCTTGTATTGGCTAACCAATAGCCAATAACCCTCAGATACTCCCTTAAAGGGGAACTATTGATTTTTACTAGCGTATCATAACAAAATATTGGTGAAATGAACGAGTTTCGCGGCAGATAATGCGTTATTTAGAGGTCGCGGTGCCCCAATCACTCCCACTATATAGATCTACACAGATCTAAATATCTGATGAACGACTCCAAATAACATCAAAGTTATATGGGTGAGTAAACGATCATATTTTATGCCACCAACAAGTCATCGTATTGTTTTCTATGACTATCCAGACTCATATATTTGCTTTTCTACAATTTTATATACATTGGTTTCAAAGTGAAGTAGACTCTCGTCCTTTTCAATATAAAATGTTACACATTTGTGATAAATTCATGTCGTAATTGATGTATAAATTCTTGAATTCATGGTTTGAGAAGCAACAATGACCTTTGGTCTTTGACCACTGAAATCCAATCAGTTCATCCTTGACCCAAATTTGAATTAGTTCCCTCACGTTTCTCAAAATTCTGAAGATCACATGTTAAAGAAAAAGTATAATTTTTAACAACCCGGACCTTATTTCTGGCATATAATACAATCGTTTACTCACCCGTATAACTTTGGTGTAATTTTTAGTCCTTCAGAAGATATTTGCTGCATATATCCATATAGGTGGAGCAACTGGGGCACCAAAACGCAGCCTCTAAATAATGTATTGTCTGCCACGAAACTCGTTCATTTCACCAATAATTTGTTATGATACACGAGTGCTATGGGACGTGCAGCGGTTTGTTTTTCTTTGACCAGCTGTTCCTCTCTCTGCCTCCACATCCTCCTTTCAATGAGCTCCTCATCCGTATACTCTGACTCAAAACTGTAAGGACGTCCATCATAAACAAAGTCGTCGTCTACAACCTCAGAATCAGAAAAAATATTCAGCCATGTTGCAAAAAACTAGCAGTAGCAAATTACAGGTAAACAAGAGAGGTTAGTAGGTCAATCTACAGACCCCAGATGATGATAACGGGTAACTCTGGACTCAACAGGGAATAGCACTAGCGTACCATAACAACATATTGGTGAAATGAACGAGTTTCGCGGCAGATAATGTGATATTACAGGCTGCATTTCGGTGCCCCAGTCACTCCCACTGTATGGATATACGCAGAGCTCCGCTGGATCTAAATATCTTCCGAAGGACTAAAAATAACACCAAAGTTATATGGGTGAGTAAACGATTATATGCCAGAAATAAGATCCAGGTTGTACAAAAAAGGTAGTTCTCCTTTAAGTTCTGACCATAAATCTCTGGACCTTGATCTTTTTATCTTTGGAGTTTTTATAATTTTATCCTTTGAGTCAAAAAGGGAACATTTGTGCCAAATTTCAAGGTGTAGCTGTGAAATTTCTGACAATGGGATTCACTTGAGGTCACAGGGACACTGACCCTTCATACCTTTGAAAATCAAATTCTAAACAGTTAATTCTTTCCCAGTTCAAAAACATTTCCCCAAGGCATCAAGGAGATATTGTGTCCATGAGAACGGACTACACAGATGGACAGTAGAGGTGGATGGATACCGTAAAACATAATGCCTTCAGCCGCGCCTTTTGTCAACACAGAGGTAGACAAAGTCATATTTACAAGATAAACTAACCCTACACTTCTAGGGCTAAGTCAGAGCCTCCATACACCGTAATATAAAGACAAAGCAGTGCAACCAAGGCAGAATAATTCTGTTTCGTGTGGACGTTTATCTTTTTCAGCACAGAAACACTAGACCTGACTTACAAAGACTGGTAAACCCTTTGTCTTCCCTTTTGTGCCTGTCTACCATATATCAAAATCAGCATAAATATCACGTAAAACCTCAGCCCCATGTCTCCTGGGATCTCATTTACTCCAACATTTGATCATCACCTCCATATGTAATCACGCACGCTTCACATGCAGCAAAACATGAAGGAGTGAAAGCTGCTTCATTAAAAACCTACTAGGATTTCATCACCGGTGCCTCACTAATGTTGAGCTACTGCCGGATGTTTAATTGTCAACTCCTCCACCTGTTGCACATACATCACCAACGTGATGAAGTGCACTTATTAACGGTTATTCACAACAAAAACATAATTAAACTCAGCGGAATCAAGATGTCTTTTAGGACGCTAATAACATCGCTCACGCAACAACATACCAAAGATATGAGCTTTATTAATTAGTGATTGTTTAACTAGAAAACTGTCACCATTACGCTGCCATGTCTTGGAGAGCTACATGATGTGGAACATGATGGAGATGTCGCATGAATGCTTGTTTCCAAGTATCCAACTGAGGAATGTTAAAGTCTTCTATACTGCATTGTAACAAGTGTTTTGTTTTATCCCTAGCGTGTGTTATACTTCCTGAGCCAGAGGTGGTGAATTCATAGAACCGTGGTTACATTAGTAACTCTTAAATGGGCGCAGACACAGGAAGATACCATGAAATTTACCTTGTATGTACCAAGGTTGGGCAAAAAACCTTGGGATGGCCGTGTACTGTGTACAGATACAGTTGAGTTCCTCCCAGTATTTAACACTTTGGTTTCTTTCCAGCAAATTTCACCAAGCTGATAGTGGGCTCTAGCAATATTTTATTTTATTAATATCATTTCATTTTTCATCAGCAATGGACAATGTCAGTTGCCCTATATGCGGACAAGGCTTCAGGCTCTGCAGTACTCTTGGTTGCTGCCATTGCTGCTTGATGTAAAGTGTGTACATTAATCAGGCATAACATTAAAACCACTGATAGGAGAAGTGAATGACACTGAACATCATGTAACAATACAATTCAGTGTTCTGTTGGGAAACTTTTGGACCTGGCATTCATTGGTGTGGATGTTGTAGACCAGACTAGGCACCCTCACCCCATAGCAATGACACTCCTTGATGGCAGCAGCCATCCCCAGCAGGGACACAAACAAAAACAGTTTGGGAACAACTCAAAAAAAAACATGAAGAACAGCACAAGGTGTTGACCTGGCCTCCAAATTCACTAGATCCCAAACTGATCAAGTATCTGTGGGATGATTGATCCACAGAGGCCCCTCCCCTCAACCCATAGGATCCAAAGTCCCCTCACTAGACACCATCAGAAGGCCCATGTCCATTCTCTGATGAGTCACAGCTGTTTTGGAGGCAACAACGTAGACCTACACAATATTAGGATAGTCATAATGTTATGCCTGATTGGTGTATGTCACCATAGATACCTGGCATGCTCTCAAATACAATGATTCAACTAATCTGCATTGTTTGTCAAGACATATACAGCAATGTGTGCCACTCTGCTTTATCTGAAGCGTCTGATTTAAAGAAAACTACTTTTTGAGTATGAAAGCCGAACCGACTGTAGCCTATAGAGAGCGTGCTTGTGAAGAAGAGTTTGTACCTTCATCTCTGTGAGAAGAATCTGTTGTACTTACCTGTCATATTAGGAACAATAAACTCCGTTACACTACCTTCCAGACGTTCAGTGTTTAGACGTTCATCGCCGGCTTTCTCATCCCCAACAAGTTCGGCTGAAATGATTTATTGAGTAAGAGCAGGAGCCCTTTGATCGGAAACGGTTTTATTTAGTGATAGATTTTGACAAGGGCACAGATTCTGATAGAAACCACGCAATTTTTTTTTAACCCTTCTGCCACGTCTCTAATCGCATGTGACTTTAAAAGGAGGATTATTCATTTGAAGCAGGTCAGCCGTGTCTCTGTTGCAGTGTATAATCTAGAGTTTTAAGCCTAAAATGTAGTATTTTTGGCCTAAGTGTTGTGTTTAAGTACCGCTGCGCAGCGCTTGTGCAGAGATTAGCAGGCTTGCCAAACGCAAGGTCGGATAGGATCCAGGTCATTTGGATTCAGCAGGTTAAATGGTAGCAAAAGTAGCAAAACTAGCAAAAGTAAAACCACCACTCCTGTGATTAAGTAGCATCAGGGAGGTTTAACAGCAATGACTGTTGTAGGTCATTCGTCTTTCTTGTGTGTATGATATAAATGCCACTCCGAACTACTTATTAAGTAGTATTTATAAGGAGGAAGTCAACAGAGAGACGGAGGAGGTACTGCAGAGGAAGAGGGTAAAGAATACCGGCGCACGGTAAGCACAGAGGTGGGTCAACCCATGAGGTCTATATATACAGCCAACAACTCAGCCAATTTATTATCTCCTAAGGGGGATGAATGGACTTCCCCGGATTTCATTTGGATAAGAAATGAGGCACGGCAAAGAAAACCGATCCGTCATCATTTCCGCGTGCTGAGGACAGGCCGTGAATGGCTCTTAAGAACGCCATTTATTAAGGCTTACGCTCTACTGTATACCCCTGGTTCCTCTTAAAATGTTCAATTGCACCACCGCTGGTCGTGAATCAAGATACGGACTCTCGAATAACCCCCCCCCCCCCCCCCGGGACAAAGTCTCGGGGAGAGGAATTAACTGCACCATCAGCCCCTCTGCAGTCACGCAGCGCACCGGCGGTGATGATATCGTCCCATTCTTCGTTCTTTTGACATTAGAGAAATCGAGACTTATTCTCATTTATTTTATTTTATTTGAGCACCGTGTGCGTTCTCTGCTCTGTAAATTCATGACAAATATTTTTATTTAGCCAAAATAAAAATATTTGTTGTTCAAAAATAAAGACTGGTCTGTGTTTTGCTCACATTTAAAGCTAGCTAAACAACTACTGACTTACTGAGCAGCTACATTCAATAAGTTTCCAAAAATTACATATTCAAAGCTCAGACAAACTGAAATGGTCAATATTTTCTCAAACGTTTCTCAAAACCCGAACGAACACTGACAAAGAAAATCATCATTAGCCAAAGTTTAGATCAATTTTTGAGCAAAAATGTTGTGAATTTGCCGCTTACGGTTTCAAAAATGCGTTGATTTGATACCACATATTATTTTAAATTGATTACCGTATCATTTTGAACTGTTCTTTGCACAGATTTCACTCGTTTCGGACATTTGCCGTTCAACTTTGTATGTTAACTTGCAAATACGAGCACTCCGACGGCATCGTTCTTAAACGTAACGTAAGACCAAAAACTCTCGGTAACTAAAAGTTCTTGACAATACAATAAGAATAAAAAAAAAAAAAAAAAGTACCGCAGAGCCACCTCCTGGGTCCCTTCACCATAGACTCTAGCTAGCATGTGTTCATTCATTCATCTTCTGTAACCGCTTGTCCTGTGAAGGGTTGCAGGGGGTGCTGGAGCCTATCCCAGCTGTCATTGGGCGAGAGGTGGGGTACCGCAAGGCCACCTCCTAGGTCCCTTCATCATTTACTCTAGCTAGCATGTGTTCAAATAATACAATTTCTAACACACATCTCGTCCAGTTCTTCAAATCCAGAGAGGCCAGTTTGTTTTCCCAGAATCTGAGAATCATTCAAGCAGCAGTGACAACTCCTATATTTATTACAGCTAGGTCATATCTTGAAATATTCTGCAGTTCCGTCTGATCCCCTCAGGAGACACAGCCTTGGTGATTTAGGTAGCGTCATACCTGCCCACCTCCCTATATGTTCTACAACTTGGGTTAACAAGCTCCCGTTCTCAGGTTGCACGTCAAAATGTTCCTGTTTCTGTCCGACGTCTCCAGTATAAACATTGTTGTTTTTGACATTTATTAACAGAACAGAATAATGAGCTCAGAACATCAACTGAAACCTTTCGTCCTTTTTTTTTTTTTTTTATTCGTCTCACCCCCAAAAAAATAAGATCCCGTATTGGTCACACGCTGATTCATATTTCACGCCTCACCACAGTTCATCTGCTAATTTTACACCGCTGTTAGTCTGGTGATTGACCCACCTGATTAACATCGAGTGCGGATATTGTCAGTGTACCAGCTGATTGTTCCGGGCTCACATCCGTGATTAGAAAAGGAACTGTGTCCCGGGCCCTAATGGACTCTTTGTCATAAAAAAAAAAAAAATGATTGTAAGAAAATTCGTCTCTTAGGAAAACAAAAAGTCAGGCGAGATATGGCGACACTTTGATTTATAGTCGTCATCACTTACAGTAGAGATAACTTATGAGTCGTTAGAGTGCCTTGTCTTGGTGATTCTGCTTCTGCTGTCGTTGCCGAACCGATTTAAGGCAAGCCCAGTGCAGAAAAACTCATTAAACTCACAGCAATTAGTAAAAATGAACCAAAAGATATGATCATCCACGGTGGATACAGTCATTTTAACCCCTCGTCCTGCACAGTTACAGTGGATCTACTTGAGCCAGCAGCCTGCAGCAACTTATGCAGTATCCAATGAGATTTATCCCCCCCCCCTGCTGTTGGGGACTTCTCGGGCTAAATTAGCAGCAAATAGCTGCTGTCTCTGCTTTTTATTTATTTATTTTTTTCTTGCTACAACAATGAAGCATGTAATTGTTCTGTACACATGCACGAAGGCCGACCACGATGTTTACCCTGCAAACACTTCTCTCTCTCTCTCTCTCTCTCAAGTCTTTCATGCATGCAGGCACATTTATTCGTGGCTCTCTTATCGGCCTCTGCAAAACAGGCAGGGTTTTCTTTCTTTTTTTTTTTTTTTATTATTTTTTTGTTGCTGTTTGTGCACCGGCTGGCATGCACGTCTCACTCACTATCTCGGACATGCTCCTGTTGGAACGCGTTAGTTGTGAAATCAAGCAAGAGGATGGATGATATGCACAAATATATAAATATATATATATAAAACAATGTAGGAATGTCAAAGGCAACCAAGAACAGTGGCAATTTGGCACGGAGACAGCCGAGGCATGTTTGAGACGAATTGCAAAATGAATCTTTGATCAGCGAGAGGCTGCAGCAGCAACTATCGCCACCTCAAGAACGGCTGAAGTGAGCCATTTCTAATAAAGAGTGTGCGATTTTACCGACGGCGGGAGTCGCTCGGATTGAACGGGACTTCTCTTTTCGTCGCGCAGCCTTTTTTTTCTCTCTCCCGCTCCGTTACGACGAGGAAGTGAGGGACCGTGTAACGTTTTAATTCCGCATTCATTTCCATAAAGACCCTTTGTCTGTAATTTCCGTGATCTCAATCTGTCAATCAGGCCTCCTCGGTTACACGTGGGAGGACTCGCTCTCCCCAAAAACATCATTAGTCAGCCGCCGCCGCCGCCGCCGCCGCCACTCCCGCCGCTGCTGCAGAGTTATTTCTGACAGAGCCTCATCAAAGGCTGGGCTCCAGATGAGTGAGGAGAAAGGAATCACAAGCCTCAACCTCTGACCTGATGCACTGCCGTCTGCGTTAGATGGAAACCCGCAGAGGCAAAATGGCAGACTACTACAGTGACAACAAACATGATAGATCAGTGCACGAGGTCTCATGTGATCATTGCACCTACACACTGCCCTCTGGTGGCCACACCTGCACACAAACACACATCCCTGACTGAGGATTATGCTGTTTTCAGGGCACGGCTAAATGTGCTTGGTCTCAGTGGCATTTTTCACCTTTAGCATGACATTAAAATTAGTATAGTTCCATACAGTGTAACAGACAACCACATTAATCCACTGGCTAAATGACTGCTCTTTCTCTCTCAGCTGAACCGTTATCCTCGGCTCGAGATGTCTTGGTTTTGTTCATTATTGCAGCTCCAGGGACATCTTTGTTCCAGTGTCAATTTGCCACGAGCCAGCCTTATCAGACTATTGGCTTTTTCTTTATTTTCTTTATTTATATATATATTTTTTTCATCCTGCTCTGGCTCTCTCGCTCCCCTCAGAAGCACTTTGTGTAATTTGGCTGCGCGAGCGCATATCACACATCAGATTGGCACATTACCGATTTAAAGCCCGGGGATCTGACATTTTTCTAACAGTCTGCAAATGGCAGAGGCGTTATGGATGAATTTTCTTATAGAAGCAGTGCTGCCGCAGGGCACACTGGTGTTTTTTTATTTTTTATTTTTTTATTTATCATTATTATTCTCAAAATAACGATCAGGCACGGGGACAAATGTCTCTAAATTGCAGTGGCTGTGTGTTCAACGGATCTGATGGGGGCCGGAGATAAATATTTGCGAATGCGGACACTTCAACGAGCCGACTGCTCGGCGCTATAGGACGCAGAAAAACATTGCTTTTAATGCTGTTGTTCAAATGGAATCACTCAGCACCGCTGGACAGTGATGCTAATATCAGTTTACTGACCCGGAAAAAATAAACTCAGTTGGAATCCAAACTGTGAAGCGAATGTTGTTTTTTTTTGCCATTTTCAAAGCAGAAAAAAAGGAGCTCAGACATTTAAAAAAAATATGGTATAAGAAGCTTTTCATTTCTATTTAACACTAGTTTGCAGATTTTATTGGCGTCGCTTTCCGAGAAGGAGTTCGTGACCTCCTGAGAATTACCTGCGTACCTGACGGAAACACTTGGCTCAGGCTCCGCCAAAGAAAACAGCCTTGGGTTGAAAAATAAAGGATTTTATTTTATTTATTTTTTATTTCGTCGTCAGTGGGAAGTATCGCCAAAAGACGGTTTCGGTTCGTTGGCAATTTAGTGATGTGTCGCTTTTCGAGGCTCATTTCAGGTCACGCCGCACAAGCAGAGGGAATTTAAGATGCAGCAGCTAGAGGAGCAGCCAGATGGAAAAAAAGGAAAAGAAAACCTAGCAAATGTTTCCGATTTGAGTAAATGAACGTGGCACTGAGATCCCTTTTTTCCTAATGCAAATATTACTATTCTTAAAAGTTTGTAAACAGGATGATGTGACCGCAATCGCCAATAAAATCACAGTTATGATGATGTCTGCACCACAAATCGGTCGATTTTTGAATATTACAATGACAAAACATCTCTTTTCTAATTAATGAATGACCCAAAAATCTGATTTTCCTTTGAATAATTATCTTTTAAGACACTACATATCACAGAATAAGGCAACTAAATTGTAGCTAAGCCTGTTGCCCATGATGAAATATTTTGAATTTGAGAAAAATACATATAAGGTTACTGCCAACGTATTCTCTCTAAAAATACATATCTGGATATGAATGCACAATGCTGAATCAACATCAGACAATTGCTAGTTCAATTAACGCTAAAAGCATTTAAAGGGGAATTACCGTTTTTTTTACAACCTGGACCTTATTTCTGGCATAAAATACGTTCGGTTACTCACCCATATAACTTTTGTGTCATTTGGAGTCGTTCGGGAGACATTTAGATCAGCGTATATCCATGTAGTGGGAGTGACTGGGGCACCGAAACGCAGCCTCTAAATAACTCATTATCTGCCGCGAAACTCATTCATTTCACCAATATTTTGTTATGATACGCTAGTGCTATTCCCTGTTGTCATCATCCAGAGTCTGTAGATTGACCTACTAACTTCTGACCTGGATGATGTCATCTCTGAGCGCCGCGTGCACCCACGATGGTCGGCTTGTTTACCTGTGATTTGCTACTGCTAGTTTTTTTTTGCAACGTGGCTGAATATTTTTCCGATTCTGAGGTTGTGGACGACGACTTTGTTTATGATGGACGTCCTTACCGTTTTGAGCCAGAGTATACGGATGAGGAGCTCGTTGAAAGGAGGATGCAGAGGCAGAGAGAGGAACAGCTGGCCAAAGAACAACAAACCGCTGCGCGTCCGCGAATAGACAACAGGTAACTCTGGACTCAACGGGGAATAGCACTAGCGTATCATAACAAAATATTGGTGAAATTAATGAGTTTCGCGGCAGATAATGCGTTATTTAGAGGCTGCATTTCGGTGCCCCATTCACTCGCATTGTTTCGATATATGCGGATCTAAATATCGTTCGAATGACTCCAAATGACACCAAAGTTATACGGGTGAGTAAATGAAATAAAGTCCAGGTTGTAAAAAATGGTAATTCGTCTTTAACTAGCAACACTTTTCTATTGTGACGTAATCACAGCAAATTCAATGCATTTGTGAGAGAAACTAGCACTGAGTCCAAGTTGTTTTGGACGTGTTTTGTACGTCTTTTGACTGGGGATCAGTTTCAATTGAGTTATTTGATGTTGAAATTTTTATTCTGTACATTTAGTCCATCCCTTTTTGTGCACATGAAGCGTAGCAAGCAATAAGGCAGCTGACCATGCGGCGCCCGGCGAGACATTTTTGGGGAATTACTGCACATGGCTTGATCCTAATTATAAGAAATAATAGAAAAGGACAATTATTTAATAAAACAACGCTAGTTTTGCTGCATTTTTGTTATCACCAGCAGCTACTAACAAACCCAGCGGTTCAAATCAACTAGTTTGGACGGTTCCGAGACAATACAAGACACCTGCTCCATCCAGATCTTCTGAGATATCCTGAACACAATTTTCTAACCAAATTGTCGACAATGGAAAAAAAGGTAGTTGCAGTCCTAATCGTGTAATAGCTGCAAACCACATCGCTTACATTAGTGGAAAAACAGACTGTACACACAGTTGGAAAAAAAATATGTCTGTGTCCATTAAAAAAACGTAGTGCCATTAGCCATTACTTGGCGTCTGCAATCCAAACACATGTACCACCAGATGATTTAATGGGTAAATGTTCACTCCAGGTACATCGGTGCACAGCAGCTTTTTATTTCCAATACTGAGCCATTTCTTTTCTATAGAAACCCACCAGTCTGCTGCTCTCTCATAGAAGCCAATAACCTGCTGAATCTCAAGCCTGCAGTAAATATCGTAAGGCCGAACAAGGCGTTTCTTCCTCCTCCAGTGCCGTCCACCGGGACCTGATTGCACAGTAATGAGCAGTTCTGTCTGTATGGGAAGGTTCCCAGTCATCCAGGTTGTGATATATCCCAAAAAACAAAGCTGAAACAAGGACAGCGGGACCTGAAGGGTTTCTCGAAGATGCTCCGACACTTGTCCAAGTAGCTTTCTCAGTTGTATGACGAAAAATCCACCTGAAAGTCACAAGACTGTTAACAACCAGAAATCTAAATATATAGTTTTTCTGTTTTTTTGGAACAATTAATTTATTTTGCTCATGATGCAGACATCATGGTTCACGTTATAACTCCTAACTGTCGACTGTGGAGAATGTGCTTCATCTAACATCATCATTACTGTAGATAATCGGTACTTTTTGCATCTATCTAATTGTTTTTTCAGGATATTGTTTTGGGTAGCAATCCATCAGAGGGCCTTTTTCTTAAAACCAGACCACATTCTTATTACTTAATCCAAATTTCGGGTTGCCCCCTTGTGAGACAAGAAGATTAAAGATATAATATGGAGAATTTAAATGAGAACGGTATAACTTGTTTCTTTGCGTTTACATTGTAGCGTCACACTGCCGTCTCATATGGGTTAATGTGTGTGTTTTCTTAAAGGTGTATTACCGGTTTTTACAACCTGGACCTTATTTCTGGCGTAAAATACGATCGTTTACTCACCCATATAACTTTGGTGTCATTTGGAGTCGTTCGGGAGATATTTAGATCTGCATATATCCATACAGTGGGAGTGACTGGGGCACCGAAACGCAGCCTCTAAATTACGCATTATCTGCCGCGAAACTTGTTCATTTCACCAATATTTTGTTTTGATATGCTAGTGCTATTCCCCGTTGAGTCCAGAGTTACCTGTTATCATCATCCGGGGTCTTTAGATTGACCTACTAACCTCTGACCTGGATGATGTCATCTCTGAGCGCTGCTACTGCTAGTTTTTTGCAACATGGCTGAATATTTTTCCGATTCTGAGGTTGTGGACGTCGACTTTGTTTATGATGGACGTCCTTACCGTTTTGAGCCAGACTATACGGATGAGGAGCTCGTTGAAAGGAGGATGTGGAGGCAGAGAGAGGAACAGCTGGCCAAAGAACAACAAACCGCTGCACGTCCGCGAATAGATAACAGTTCACTCCGGACTCAACGGGGAATAGCACTAGCGTATCAAAACAAAATATTGGTGAAATGAACGCGTTTCGCGGCAGATAATGTGTTATTTAGAGGCTGCGTTTCGGTGCCCCATTCACTCCCACTATATGGATATACGCGGTGCTCCCCTGGAGCTAAATATCGCCCGCACGACGAATGACACCAAAGTTATATTGGTGAGTAAACGATCGTATTTTATGCCAGAAATAAGGTCCAGGTTGTAAAAAAACAGTAATTCCCTTTTAAGGCTTTTAACCTAAAAACTAAAAAAAAACATTCACTTAACTAATCTCAGTGGAGATAATACTAATATATGATTATGCATATGTTAATAATAACATGAATGGAGATTTTCAGCTGAATCCTAGTTCTAAAAGCTTCAAAACAATTCTCAAATTCGTGTTTATGCTGGGATGAGTCATCTGTTGCCCTGATATCAGATTTTATTGATGGCTCATTGGTTGCAGGTTAGCAGCAGAGCTAATCCCCACTTTCACCTCTAAGGTGAGGTTACAGGTAGATAAGCGTTACTCTTTTTTATTTATTTTTTTTACTTATTTAGTGTGTTTTGTTTACCTAAAGTGCAGCTTTGGCTGCAGATACGGCTCGCTGTGGTGAATCCAGGACCGCTTTAGTGCAATTGCTCTTTTTCTCTCTGTGGACCGGTGGAAGCAGATGCTAGACGGTGCAGAATTTCTACGAGGCTGCAGATTGGTCACACTGAGATCTCAATTGAGCTCTTGCGGTGAGCCCTTGCAGAACAACACGTCCCAAAGAGAGCTGGGCCGGCTGCGGTAGATTTCCTCCGTTTGTTTCGTGGGTCTTGACGGTGGCTCGTGTTGCCATTTCTCGCCTTCTGAGACTCAACCTCTGATATCTGGCCTGATCAGGACACATTTAACTCTGCTTGGCGAACAAGAAACCTTTAGCCCGTACGTAAATATCCAAATGTCAAGACGATGATTGTTTTACATGACTCCAATTACCTTCCTTCATAAAAGTCAATATCCTAAAGGTTAGCATGCAGCCTTAAAAGAGGTCTTTAAATCAAACTAAATATGTAAAAAGCATACGAGATGTTTGTTCTTTTACTCTAGATTTTTTTAGTTTTTCTGCAAGCTGAATGACATTGACGCAGAAATCCAAGGCCTACCTAATGTACCATTAAGAACCTCACAACTACAAATACACAGCCTTGTTTGGTGTGACTCGGCTCAGGTTATATTTATCCTTTCCCCACTCGTTCCCAACAGAAAATTGGCAGCTAAAGAGCCGGCGGTTCCCTGACTGAGAGAGATACGAGTGCCCAAACAATGTCACAAAGTAATGAACATCTGAGACACTCATCTCTGAGGCGTCGAGATTAGAATCGGGTTGAATCCCGTCTTGAGGAGCGCTTTGTTTTGTCTCCCTGTCAGAGCGAAATGTGTTTCACTTCAAAAGACAGAAAGAGCATTCACCCTCTTCATTAATGCTGATTAGATGTTCCCTTTAAGAAGATCAGAGGTTGTCTGACTTGATTACTGAAGTGAGCCAAAAGTGAGAACATCTGACACGTATAAAAGACGCTGAATAGGACGTTCTGAAAACTATTTTATCCTGGACATAAGGAAACTTAATATAGAAGTGAAGCGGTGTTGCTTGTTGCTTGCTGTTTTATCTCTTTGAAGCCTTGATGTGAAAAGTTTAAATAAAATTTGTGGAATTTTAACATTTTAAGAAGGATCATCTTCATTAAAGCTGTTTTAATTATGTTTTGGAGGCCGCAAACAAAAAAAACATTATTCATTATATAAAGTTAAGGTTTGGTGACTGGTCGATTGCATATTCAACAAGCACATACGCATTTGTGGTTGGGAATCTGATCCCCTAATAAATAAAAAATTAGATTCTAAAGCAGTTTTAAAAAGTGGTAAAGTTACAAAATTGTGAGATATTAATATCCTTCAACAGAATCCCCTCTTGGCTGTGGCGTTCCTCAAGGCTCTATCTTGAGCCCCATACTTTTTTCGTTGCCATTGGAGCCCATTTTTAAAAAGTATAACATCTTGTTTCATTGTTTTGCAGCAATGCCTCAATACAGGCTTTGCTGAATTGTCTGAAGGATGTGCAGTCATGGATGGAGGCAAACCTCTTAATCTAAATAAGAACAAAACTGAAATTATATTGTTTGGACACCCTGTTCTCTTAGATGATTTTGACAGTGCCAGAGTAAGTCCTACGTCCCCCCCACATGATTTTGAGATGATAATTCATGCTTTTATTACTTCTCATTTAGACTACTGTCACTCTGTGTACGTCGGGCTGGACCAATCATCAATATGTCGCCTGCAGACCGTCCAGAATGCAACAGCAACAGTCTTTTAAGTGGGGAAAAAAATGACGAGACCACATTACACAGGTACTGGCATCACTACACTGGCTTCCAGACCATTTTAGGATTCATTTTAAAACTTTTATTACTATATAATTTTACTACTTCGTCGCCACACTCCCCAGGTGCACCTGCCCAGATCGAGGCTCAGACATAGAGGCGATGGAGCCTTTTTGGTGGTGGCCCCCAAACTCTGTAACAGCGTTCCAAAGGTGTTTTATTTGATGTTTTATTGCCTATTAGCTCATATTTATTTGTTTTTATATTAATGGGTTTTTACTTTAGTTTTTAAAGGTGCTTTAGAAGTACCAGTACCAGTGGCTGTCTGATCTAATTGTTTAATTTAGTCAAAATGTCAGAGCATCTAACACCAGACTGTACAAATAATTGATGCTGAGAAGGATCCGAAGTTAAAAATATTACCCTGGACATAAGGAAAAAATAAAAACGTTAAAAGTTGTTTGATCTTCAACGGCTACGTGGAGGCACAAAAGAAATATTCGCTTAATTAAAGCTGTTCGAATTCATGTTCGGCCACTGGGGGGCAGCAAATCGGACTGTTCATATAATATTGACACATTATCAGCAATGCAGCTGCAGTTAAAGTCGCTTGAATGTATTCATTCACAGCAATATAAATATGTTCCCGAAAAGAAAAATGCAATTAGTAAAGTATTAAAAATACAGCTTAACAGTGAGTGGTGGTCAGCACTGATGCCTCACAGCAAGAAGGTTCTGGGTTCAAATCCCTCCTCGGACTTTGCATGTTCTCCCTGTGCCTGCGTGGGTTCTCTCCAGGTTCTCCAGCTTCCTCCCACCGTCCAAATTCATGCTGGTTAGGTTCACTGGTGATTCTAAATTGGCCGTAGGTGGAGACCTATCCAGGGTGTACCCCACCTATGGCAGCTGGGATAGGCTCCAGCCTCTCCGTGACCCTTCACAGGACAAGCAGTTACAGAAAATTAATGAAACACTTTCCTTTCAGTGCTGATGTTGTCCTGTGTCTGCTGGATGTGTGCACAGGAAATAGTTTGGTGACACTGAACTCTGCTCGCCCCCAAGTCATGAAAAAAAAAAAAAAAAAAAGTCAACAAATGAATAAAAACTGCTGCTGCCTAAACTTGCGGAAGACAATTTTTTTAATTAAATGTTCTACTACGTTTACTCTGTTTAAACCGAATTGGATATATACACAAAAACAAATCATATGCGTGACATTTAATTCCACAGACTAAATAAAGGGGAAAATAAAAGAGTGCTCAGAGTGAAGGCATTGCAGAGCCACACCACTGCGCTTTAACTGACTCTCGCTCGCAGTGTCCATGGCAACGGGAGCCTTGGAGACCCGCGCCAGGGTAGAGGAGGGTCAGGCGCTGCAGAGACGCTGCTGATTCACCCCCACCACCACCACCATCACCACCGTTCTCTGTGTTATCCAGCTGACTGACGGTCCTGATGAGAGCGGGGAGGCGTAGTAAAAGTGCAGCACCCCACCCATTTCTTCAGACAGATTCAGTCGTGAGGCGATGACCCCTCTCTCTGGGCTGGAGGGGGGTACATGTAAACACACCTGCCCCTACACTATCCAAATAATCAATACTGGAAAACCTGTTAGCAAAGTAGCAGCTTTCCAGTATTGTGTAGAGAAATCTTATTATTAATAATATATATTATACATAATTATATTTACTTAACTGAAGCACTATTTTATACATTATGGTAAAAATCGTAATCAGGAAATGGGAATTTACCTCAGTGGACTTTTTTCCCCAATTTAATTTTACAGATTATTTAAAATTTTATCTTAAAACGTGCATTCATTTTCCCATATTAGTGGATTTTTATTTTTATTTTTTTGGATGTGCATGTGTGACTTATTTATTTAAAATATCATTTTAATTTTTTTTTTTTAATTTTTACTAATTTTATATTTTAATATGTATATATACTAATTCAGAGATGAAAAACTAATTAAAAATGTAAATAAATAAATACAAGAAAATACAGACCTGTTTGAAATGTTACAAATAAATAAAAAATATTTATTTATTTATTTATTTAGTAATAAAATTGTAGTTGACATAAATGCCCAATTTATCAAATATGATGTGGGGAAAAAAATCATGTGGACATGGTTGTAAATTTTAATTTATTATTATTATTATTATTTAAAAGTTCTCTAAGCACTATTTATTTTATTTTTTTAATTAAATTTTCTGACAAGTATTTCATGTGTCAGACTAAAATCTGGTCTGAACTCATTTCGAGGTGAGCCCTTTAAAGAAGGCCCTCATTATCCGCTATACCGCCTTCTCCACTCTCCCTGGACTCGAGACGTCACCCAGTGCAAGACGCACACCATCTGCTCTGACAGAAAAGTGTGCGAGTGGACTAAAAAAAAATAATAACAAAAAAAAATGTGTGTGTTGCTTGGAGCGCTGCCGTCCTCGCCCTATCGCCACTTGTCATGTAGCTGTAAACCAACCGGGTGTCACTGCTGACACAACAGTCACATAAACACACGTGCGGGGGGCTATTATTTCCACTGAACCGTGCTTGTCTTCATTTCATTTTATGGGCCGTGAACGATGTGAAAAGACGTTGTAATGTGGTGATAACAGAATAATTCCTTTCACTTCCGCGGCAGGATTGGCTTTATGTTATATTTAGTTTCAAACAGAGGTGTCAGCTGGAGGGAAAATGGCCCCATCCGCCCTGTAGGGGTGACAACGGAAACCAAGAACCAACTTATTTCTAGGCAGTTTCATGATTTCAATTTAGTTTCTAGTTAGAAATGTGGACAAGAACTACAAGAACGACCGGGCTGGAAGTTCATACCTGTAGTCATTGTCCACAGAGGACGAAGCACCTGCAGCTGGTACGTTTGTCCTACCACAGAGCAATTAGGCCGTCACCATCGTTGACATATTATTTGACAAGAAGTTGTCAGGACTAATAACTGTGATTAACTTTGTCGATGTTTAACCACATTTCTTCTTAACGTCTTTCAGCCGCATTTTGTATTTACCGGCTGCCTTTCTTCGACTATGAATGATGGAAAACAATGTGAAGAAAAAACATCGGTGAAATGTCTGTTTTCATTTAAATACAGGTGAATGGAAAACATTATGCAAAGCTGATCACGGTCTGTTCAAATAATTGGAAATCAGGCATTTAGGTGATAATTGGGACGGGTCTAAACACAGGCCCGGGAGGATGAATGGTTTTATTTGTCTCTATGTGTTTTACATTGCAAAAGCAGAATTAGAAAACACCTGCCTAATAAGTTATTATTATTATTTGAATATCAGTACATATCCGGTAAAATCTGCTCTAACATACACCAAAATAATATTAATAATGATCTACACCAATCAGGCATAACATTATGACCACCTTCCTAATATTGTGTAGGTCTCCCTTGTTGCCTCCAAAACAGTTGTGACTCATCAGAGAATGGACATGGGCCTTCTGAGGGTGTCCTGTGGTGTCTGACAACAGAATATTGTTAGTGGGGGGCCTATAAGGGGAGGGGCCTCTGTGGATCATCCCACAGATACTTGATCAGTTTGGGATCTAGTGAATTTGGAGGCCAGGTCAACACCTTGTGCTGTTCTTCATGTATTTTTGAGTTGTTCCTAAATCGTTTTTGTGTGTGCCTGTGTCAGGCTGCATCCTGCTGGGGATGGCTGCTGCCATCAAGGAGTGTCATTGCTATGGGGTGGGGGGCGCCTGGTCTGAATGCCAGGTCCAAAAGTTTCCCAGCAGAACATTGGATTGTCACAAAATGGTCAATATTATTTACTTCTCCTCTCAATGTTCTGCTGGGAAACCCCCTCCAAATTCACCAGATCCCAAACTGGTCCCCTCAAAGGCCCCCCCACTAACAACATTCTGTTTCCAGACACCACAGGACACCCTCAGAAGGCCCATGTCCATTCTTTGATGAGTCCCAACTGTTTTGGAGGAAACAAGGGAGACCTACACAATATTAGGAAGGTGGTCATAATGTTATGCCTGATTGGTGTATCCGGAATGTGTCCAAACGTTTGACTGGCACAGTATAATTACTGGCAAAGGGTTTTATTTTTCCAAGCTCCAATGTCTATTTCCACTTTGTCTGTGTTATCATGAGTATAGATGGCGTTGCACAGTGTTTGCATTGTTAGATTATTACCAAGTCATTTGTTGCTGCTGCTGCTTTGTTCTCTGAAGAGCAGCAGCTATATAACGTCTCCATCTCCAGCTGAATCCTCCTATAAAACAGACAATGTCTTTTGATTGTTTACTCCAATTTTTATTTTTTTATTTTTTTATATTTTTTTACGACAAGCTGTCAAACCCGCCTTCTTATCGTCCAACGACAAAATAAATGATCGCGTCAAGGAGGTAACCATTATTTTCATGTCGACACGGTAAAAGTAATAACGGCGCCGTAAAACAACACACGCGGGATAATTACATACGTGTCCACTCCAGCCTTTCCGTAGCCGATTAGAAGCGGGGCGGCGGAAAAAGGTTTCCAACGCTCCTAATTGGCGTCTTAACAACGCAGCGATGTGCATTAAAACGACAACGCCAGTTATAATAGCCTCGGCGCAATCAATAAACTTTTAATGGTTGACCGAACAATAGGAAGATCGTAAAAAACTCTCTTATTTCTGCGACACCAAGAAGTTCACAAAACAAATCAGCAGGAGTGTTACATTTTATTTGGTCTCGTCTCTTTTTTGAGCTTTTTTCCTTGTATTTTTTTTTTTTTTTTTAATTATTTCCACAGGTTAAAACCCATTATAATAGTCAAGAGAAATAAAAACATTGTTTTTTTCACATACTGTATACAGAAATAATCCTCTCAACGTACAATAAAAACAGTTGATTAGGCCCAGCCCAGTGCGAGATTTTCACAAAAAATGCAACACTTAACGAATTTCCAAAAACAAAAAAAGAAAAAAAGAAAAAAGCCAGAGGACTGCATTAACCTCCAACTCGCATGAGCGCAGACAGCTCTGAGAGAGATGTCAAAACGGCTGCCGGAGGCGGGGGAGGGGAGGCGATAACGCCAATGCAACAGTTGGCGTTATCACATCGCCGAGGTTGTAAGGGAAAAACGAATCTGGAACAATTACAATAAAAAGCAAATAGATACAGAGACGGGAGAGGAGGACCTTGTCTTCTACCTTAAAGGTAGTCAACAAACACCTCCGTCTCCAATCGAGCAGTTTTATGCACATAAAATTTCAGTATGGGTGCCCCGAGGGGACATTTAAGGCTTTGGGAGTTTGCGGGTTTTTGCCGCGATGTCCGCGTAGAGCCGGAATACCGAGCTCTACCGGGAAAACTCAAACACAAGGTTGGGCTTGCAACAGAGAATTTATTTGGAAATTGAAATTTCATCTTCCTCGGAGTGAAGCACCCATACAAGCATCTTAAATACTCCAGTGAAAACCTTAAAAAACAATAAAAACAAATGCTTTTCTTCACGTGAAGCAATCAATCCATCATCCTAAAGTAGACTGCGTCCATGGCCATCTTGAAATGAAAAACAGTCTTAATCCAGTGTGTAGAACAAAAAGATGGCCACTTATAAATATCCACTATCCCCCCCCCCCCCCCCGCCCACCCCCGTATAGTACAAGTTTTCTGTACGCCCTTAACCGGCTGGCAGGAAGCCGTCAGAAAGAAAAGGCCTTTACAGTACTGAGATGCTGTGAGTGGAAGAGATTTGGTCACCGAGCTGTGGATTTGTACCATCCAAACCGTTTCAAATTGCCTCTGTGGATCATTTAGAGTTCAGTCACTTAAGCCCAGCCATGAGCACCTGAAAGAGACCACCTACTGTTAAAATACCCCCCCGAGCCTCGAGTCGAACAGCCACAAATTGTATCTGCTAGAAGACGTTCGCCGAGCCGCTCGCTCAGGCGTTCGGAAAATTTGATAACACTGATTTGTTACAAAAAAAAAGTAGGACACCTGCTGTTGGCTAAGTGCGCTAAGTGATCCGTTGCAGCTTTCACATTTTTATTTTTTATTTTTTTTTGCCCGTCTCTGTTTTCAGCCCTGCGAGTTTTCAGCAGCTTCCTTCCTTACTTGGCGAGTTTCGTCAACGCCTACGAGAGATCAATCCGTTTTATTAGAATCGACCCAACGACGCTTGACATAAAAACGTTCCTGTTGTACGGCGGACAAAAGGTCACATTTGATCGTTAAGGCCAAAACAAAGGCAGGTAGGTAGGTTTGTTCATAATTTGTCCCTGGCACTGACAAAGCTTTAAGGCGTTGCTTAGACTATAAGAAGGCGTTTGATTTAATTTGAACTCATTTGGCTAAAATCTGACCGCTAGCTAGCACCAAAAACTTACGTCAGAAGGGAGGTCTACACTGGATACGAACAAAATCTATGCAGTTTTGACTAATTCAAATTATTTTTTTCCTTGCAGATCTATAACGGAGATCTATATACGAATAATACGGATAACAGCAAACAGCTAGCTTAGTTTTCAGGGGCTAGCTAACACGGCAACTGTCTTTTTACCTCCTAAAAAAAAAGAGTAGTCTAAATAATGCCAATACATTGTTTTTTTTTAAATGTAGTGTCAGTAGTTTAGCATTATTAAGAATAGGAACAAATGGTTTTGGGGTACGTTTGAGTCAAATTGAGTTTGAACCGTTGTTAGCAGTACTGAAGAGTAAGAGCAAACTGGAGCAGCTGTAAATGTTCACCAAGCCTAATGGTCCCAAAGTAAGTTGTGCCCTCTTGTATGATTAAGGCTTCATACTGTATGTAGATCTAGCTTATGCTCCCTGATTTGTAGTAAGACATCATGCGGTAGAAAAAAAATGCCAAATGCATCAGCTACTCTTGTTATCAGCAAACACCGTTTAGCAGACAAACAACAAATCGTTTTCCCGTTTCTGTGTTTGAGGGGCTGTTTATGAAACCAATTGGTGTGCAGCATCGCCACTCGACACTCCAGAAACAGAAATATATAGAGTGAACGGCTTCTATTGGAGGAAGATCACAAGGTAATTGAGTGTCAATAGCCAGACAGAGCAGTAATCACAATCACGGGGCTGTTGTACGCCTGTCGAGTGCGGGGAGGGGACGAGTATGTGGGCCTTGGACTTAATAACCTCGCAGATAAAATCCATGTTTATTTTCTAAACAGAGCGCCAGCTTTCTGCGAGAGCCATCGCTGTGGTCTTGGAAGCGAATCGGTCCTCCTTTCACGGCTGCTATTCATTCGGTTTTTTGTTGTTACCGGGGAGGAAAAAAAAAAAAAAAAGGACAGCAGATGGTGACCTTGGATGCACAGACTGAAAAGAATTAGAAATAATATTCACAGTTTCGGAGGCTGAGCGTTAGTTTGGGCACCTGGCGCCGTCTCTTGCGGACATGGCTTTTGTCCGCATCCCTACTGGGACGTGCAATTCCTCTACGTACGACAAAAGGTCATATTTGATCAGTCGGTCTCGGCCTATTAAGGCCAAACAAAGGCCCCGGCAGGTGTTGCGGTTTAATATAAGCCAGAACGAGCAATAATGTGTCTCTGGCGCGGTCAAGCTTGCTGTGAGACAACTGAAACGAGGCTGAAAACCAGGTACATTTGTAACATCCACTTAATTGAACACAAGCGAGCGAAGGCAGCAAAGGTAAATGGGGTGAGAGCCACTGAAATGCCAGGCCATCTATTTTGTGGTTTTCAGAATTTACTCTTCACTGACCCGCCAAGGTAAAAAATTTCATCAATAAAGTAAATACGACACATGTTCAGTCTGGGTTTTTTCATCCATCCTTATTGAATCGCTCCCTAATTTTCTAAATAACCATGAAGGACAAAATAAAAAATAAATAAAAAAAGTCTTAACTGGAGCTGCAGCACTTTGAGGCGTACCGTCAACTGACTAGACTTGGTGAATTTCAAGCTGATGTTTACGGACAAAAAGCTCCAGCTACTCTGAGGAGCCGGTTTCATTCAGGCATTCGGGACGATTTGATGGGCAGCCAAGGTTCAAATGTTTTGATTCCAGAGCTCGGTTAATTTACCCAGAAGGCTGTTGCTGAAATAAGATTTTGTCCAGGCATGATTTTGTCGCATAATTTTGTGTCATTTCCCCCGTGTAGCCGTTCTGACACATTTCTGAAAGTGAATCAAATCAGACTGATGTATCTGCCAGAAACTAAAAGATAGAAAATAAGTCAAACTGGCCGACAAGATGGGACATTTCTGCTATGAAGCTATGGAACTATAAAGCTTGGTTTAGTTTAATGCCAAAGGTTGGCTTTGGTACCTAACGTTAGCTTAAATCGCTGCTACTCAGATTCTTTAGCGTAGCATCAAGGATAGCTGCTTTCACGCTCAAGCTAGCTAGCTAACTTAAAAGGACATATAAACCTTGGTTTAGTTTAATGCCAAAGGTTGGCTTTGATAGCTAACGTTAGCTTAAATCGCTGTTACTCAGTGTCTTTAGCGTAGCATCAAGGATAGCTGCTTTCACGCTCAAGCTAGCTAGCTTTGTTACTAGTTACACAGCCGAAAATTAGCTTCTGGAAGAAATTACTGTTTGCTTCTTTAATTTTTAAAACCAAGTTGAAGTACATCCCTGACCCTCTGTTTCGTTGCGCTTTTGACTTCACTATTTACCCAGAAGGCTGTTGCTGAAATAAGATTTTCTCCAGGCATGATTTTGTTGCTTAATTTCGTGTCATTTTCCCCCTGTAGCCGTTCTGACACATTTCTAAAAGTTAATCAAATCCGACTGATGTATCTGCCAGAAACTAAAAGGCTGAAAATAAATCAAACTGGCCGACAAGATGGGACATTTCTACTATGAAGCCCAGAAACTAGCGAAAATATGACTAAATACATACTAATAAATCATAATGTCGACAGGTAACTAATTTTAAATGGAACTTAAAAAGGTTGGTTTTAGTAGCTAACGTTAGCTTAAATCGCTGCTACTCAGTGTCTTTAGCGTAGCATCAAGGACAGCTAGCTGCTTTAACGCTGAAGCTAGCTAGCCAGCTAGTCACACAGCCAAGAATTAGCTTCTGAAAGAAATAATTTTTTGCTTCTTTGATTTTTAAAACCAGTTGGAGGTACAGGAAACAAATAGAGCTGTTTTTAGTTAACCCTGACCCTCTTTTTTTTCGTTGGGCTTTTGACTTCACAACCACTTAAACTAATGCGAATCAGTTTGGTTTGTTTGTACGGACGAGAATTATCAAGGTACGCTTCACTTCCAACACTGGGCGGTTGCAGTAATTTTAATTACAGACGTGGAAGGTCTCTAAGGTCTCACTGTTATTATTTAAAAAAAAAAAAAAAAAAAGAATTACAGGTAAGTGAATGTCCCTAAACAGAATTAGTCCCATTCACGACTTTATATGATTACAGCTACAAATCAATGGCTTAATCAAGCTAAATCACGTAATAAGTGCGCATGTAAACATATCCTCTGTTCAGGGCCAAATTGAGCTTTCACTGCGAGTTTACCCCGTGGTTGGACTTTCTGTTACTCTTTCACAAAGCCAATAAATAACTTTTTTTATTATTATTATTCAAGATAATGGCTCGTATTTTTCACCTCTACAATTTTAAGACACAAGTAGCCTCTTGGCCTGATGAGGGTCAGGACCTCGGGTTTTCTCCATTGTGCCGTCTGATTAGATTTCATTCATGTAACGTATCGACCATTTGACATTCGCTGATTAGGGGCAACGGTCGGCGCTAGAGCTTCGAATTAAGATCATCAAATCAAGTCTGCTCCCCCCGGCGGAGGTGGATTGCCAGGGGCCAGATATCAGCCCTCGCCCGCGGTAGATTTCCATTCTCCCTGTCAAGTTTGCACTCGGGACGGTGATTTGCGGTGACGGATGGGGCGCCGCCTGGAAGAGCGGAGCGTCGCAAACAACTCATCAGGACTTTCTTATTGGAGTGCCGGCTGTCAGCTCGGGGAGACAAGTGGCGGCTATTGTTCCTGAAGCTGACAGGCAAAAACCAAGGATCGGACGTCCCTGTCCTCGAAAGTCTTCCCGAAATGTGCAATGTTTATTCCTGCCGCTAACAAACTGTATTTGTCTGATTCAGGTGACGCCTCAAAAGCTGCAGGTCGGGACGGTTTCTCGCCACCTCAAATGAACCTCTTCAATGAACCTCTTCCACTCTTGACTACATGTGATAACGTGGCGATAATTTGTGAAAAGCCCACCGACTCCCGTCACGGCAAGTAGTATTTAGAGTAGTCCATTCCTAAATGCGCTTTTCTGCATCAACCGTCCGAGGAGGGAGAAATTAAAGCCCAGCTCTGAGAGAACACACTGACGAGACATGAGTGGCAGGTTGAAGAGGATACTTGACACGTACGCAGAAATTTGTGACAGAAATAATCTGCCGGGCGTTTCAATCATCTCAATTCCCTTCATGTATTTTTTCTTCTTCTTCTGCTCACAGAGCTCTGTTGACAATAACAGCCGTCCAAGCGTAATGTCTATCAGAGGATAGCTCTCGTGGCTCGGCGTGTTGACGCGAAGAGACAAGGCAATAACTCATCACTTTGTCATGTCGGTAAAAATGTTGACGGTGAGGGCCGAGGCCCGAGCGGGGAGGTAGGGGACGCCGCGTGAGAGGCAGAAACGCTAGATTAGACTTCTCTGGGCTTGCCTCGCCATGAAGAATATAAACGCAGCGCTTACGCTCGGGTCACGGCTGGCGAGTAGTTCAATTTGACCAGACGTCAAGGTTCAGGCAAGCAGAACTGTCGATTCTTGTCTTTGGGATCACGGGATGCACTTTTTCTCCCCCTCATTGGTTTTTTTAGGCGCATGCCGAGACAAGTAACATGAAATACAGCAATCCCAGAGCAGCTGCTTGTCCGTTTGTTAAAATCAAGCAGGTTTAAGCTTCCCAACTCCCGAACTCTGACATTTGGCCGGTTTGCAGAGGTGTGACGGCGGGGAGTCTCAGGACTCTACAGATTTCCCCATTTTTCATTCTCGACACGTCGATAGATTTTCAAACTGCAACTCACCGCGAGCGCCATCGAGGAGAGAGTCAAGATGTGTTAAAAACGCTTCTCTAAAATTTGTCAAGCTTTCTCGACGGCGCCGATTCACCTCACGCTGAACTGAGGACAGGTCCAAAAATACGCATACACCGATCAGCCACAACATTAAAACCAATGACAGGAGAAGTAAATAATATTGAGTCTCTGCTGGGAAACTTTTGGACCTGGCATTCATTGGTGTGGACGCCACAAGGTATTGACCTGGCCTCCAAATTCACTAGATCCCAAACTGATCAAGTATCTGTGGGATGATCCCCTCAACCCATAGGACCCAAAAGCCCCCCACTAGACACTACAGGACAATCTCAGAAGGCCCATGTCCATTCTCTGATGAGTCCCAACTGTTTTGGAGGCAACAAGGGAGACCTACACAATATTAGGAAGGAAGGAGGTCATAATGTTATGTCTGATCGGCGTATGTACGCAGGAAGGAGAATAATGACACTGTCTCTTTATTACTGTTGAATATTACTTGGACTTGGACCAAAGCGCAAAAGCTCCCGTTTCAATTCCAAACTAAATTGCCTCTGTAAAAATGGACTGCCTCCCAGAACAAACGCCATTACTTTCTCTTTAAACGCTCTCTCTGCCGCCGAAACCGAATGCTGTGCGGCGTCAGGACAGAACTGCCCTCGAGTAAAACTTTTACAGGGTGTGAGGTATGGAAGAAGAAGAAAAAAAAAAAAAAAAAAAAATCGGAAGAGGGTGGAGGAGGGGGGGGAAACTATCTCCTACATCACCCGCGGGGTAAGGATTCAGGAAAAGATGAGCCTCCTTGACGATGAAGATGAAGAAGGAGTCGGTAGCTGTAGCCAGTGGCAACAAAGACACAGACATAGAAAAGGGAGGAAAGACAGATCAACCAAGTTTATGCATGAGAAGGGGCTTTAAATCGAGACGAGAATGAGCCAGGAAGTATGCAGGACATTTCTTTTTTTCTTTTTTTTTGTAACGTCTGGGCAAATTAATTAAGCCAAAATATCCGAACCCTTTGTGTTAATGCTCCCTGCTCTTATCAAGAGGCTAATTATCACTATCAGCCTCCTCTGTTTCCTCAGCAGGATTATTAGGCTAATCTAAAGCTTTTCCCCCCTTCGGAGACGACGTTTTTCGCTCCTCGCCAGGACAAAGACGTCATTGTCTTCCAATGACACGGTGTCAGCGACAAAGCCGATCAGTATTTTGCGCTCTGTGACGTTTGGGTTCGTGCCAAGACAAGGGTATGTGGGTCTCTCTGTCGGGCTACTCGCTTTGGGACCTGCTGACTGCCATTAATAAAAAAAAATAAATATAAGGCGCCTCGGACTCTGTTCTGCTTCATCAGTCTGAGAACTGTTTTGTCTGCGAGTTTGATGATTTTAATAGAAGAAGAAGGAAAAAAAAAAAACCCTGAGAAAGTGTCGGGGCCGTTATATTTAGCTTGTCGACTGATCGGTGATAATTGTCGAGTTCCTCGGTTCTGCGGCTGCCGTGCTTTGCGGGTCTAAAAATCTTCTGTTCCGGGAAAATATCTCAACATCACAGTTATTCCACAGGAAGCCACCAGATCTTTCTATCAAACAAAACAAAACTGCTGCTACTTATAGTCTTGCAAGGCCTTTAACATCTGCTAAATCAGCTGATTATTGAGATTTTACTGCATTATTTTAAACGTTTTGGGGTCTGATATTATTTCCCTTCACGGTTCAGATTAGAACGTAAACACCACATAGAGCACGGACAAAGATGAAGCCAATTAGCTTAGCGCCTACCAGCACCTCTACAAGCCACGAGTCAACACGCCACGACTTCGTAGGTTAATCAGGTGAAAAGCTTAAGTGTAAATCACAGAGAGTTTCATCGCTATGGGTTTTACGCGGGGAACAATTTCTTGGCTCAGAAACGCTGACTTCTGAGAGCTAGTCTGGGCTAGTTGCCTAGCAACCTCGAGGCGACGACCATGGCTGACCAGAAGTGACTGTTGATTGAATAAAACGGACGATGTGTCAACGGGTGACCTTCGGAGATGCGTGTACTGATTTTCCTTTCGGTTTCCGATTACTTTAAGCTAAGCTAAGCTAAGCTATGCTAAGCTATGCTAAGCTAACTGCTCTCCTGACTATTGATCCTGTGAGTTCACTCTTGGCAAGAAGGGTTTTTCTTGTCTTAAATACTAAATCTGATGCCACTGTTCAGGAGGAAATAAATAAAACACAAAAATAGTGATAGTGTGATGACGACAACGACAACGACGACAAAAACTCTGGAAAGCGGCGAACGCTTGGTCAATCAGTTTTTTCATTTCTGAAAACTGTGGGCTAGCTTTGCGAGACACCAGTGGTGGGTATGTAAAAATGAAAGCTTCCATGCCTGGGTATTGTAGTTTTTGAAAACACTTAACTGGCTGAACCTTTGTGAAGGATGGGCGGTGCGAGTACATGAGCTCAGAAAAAAAGTATATTTAAGTTAAAGACTATCTGTGACTGGTCCAATGATCTCTGTGCTGTGCTGTGCTGTGTGCAAACCCCCCCTCGACGGCCGGCCCTCCTATCCTCCGACCCCGTCTGGCTCTCTCTCTGCGGAGCTTTAAAAACAACTTATTTGCAAACAGCCTTTGTCCCGGCCCTCACACCGTCACAGTGGCATTCTTTGGCATATGAAGGGAATGCAGAGGGGGTCCTCCTCCCCCCACCCCCCCCGTCTTGTTTCCTGTGCCGCCGTGCCGCCTGCCAGCCCCGGCGAATCCGTCCAATCCCTGGCATTTCCCGGGGAATGTGACTGGAATGTTATCTGCTTCAAAGTGGAATGCCTGGGTCACGGTTTCTTTCGCCTCGGATTGCGCCAGAGGCCTAGAATATCCACCCCGAGTGCTTTTTTTTTCTCCCATAATGCAACAGGCGGACGCAGTCAAAGAAAAAAAAAACCATAACATAAAAACAACAACAAACAAAACGTAAGCTTTCCTTGAACAATGAGTCTAGACGTACGCGCGGACGACATTTTCTCACACAGCGGTGCTAAGCTGATTTTGCAAATTTAAGCCAAATTCATAGCGTCTTCCCTACGCACCAGATTAACCATTCAAGGAACCTTGGAAAGATATATATATTAAAAAAAAAACACTTCACGAAATAAGGCACTCCAATTTTTTTTTTTTCCATTGTCCCGAATGCTTTCAGTCTGCAGAGAGGTAGAGGCAGATGAAGCTGTGCAAGTCGCCTTATCCACCTCTGCATTGTCACAATGCTTCAAAGGTAGGGGTGGGTGGCTGGGTGGGAGGGGCGGAGGGGAGGGGAGGGGGGGTAGATGAAAGCAGGTAATACGAGCAGTCTGATAGAATCTCAAGATGGGACTAGTGATCTGTATTCTGCTCCTTCAAAGGGAGAAAGAAACAGAGATAGAGAGGAAGAGTGAAATGGGCACCAGCTATTGGTTCACAGGCATCTATCCCACGATTCAATGTACCACCTTTCACTGGCTTTCACTGGCTTTTTCTGGTTTCCAAAGCAGCAGGGCGGCATATAAATAAGATCTGCGACTATTGGTGCTCCCACGATGGAGACCGCCCCCAAATCCAAATGGGTTGTGGGATGAGTGTGCGTTTTTTGTTTTTTAAAACTCCAAATCCTTGTTATGATGCACGACATAGTAGTGGAAAAAAAAAAGGGTCCTGGACTGTGTTCCTGCCGTGGAAACCTGCAGTTCTAAACATCCAGTGATGAGAGTCGGCCGCGTGGCACAGGCAAGGCTGGATTCAGAACCTATCGTCTCTGAGTTGCGTCGGGGATTTGAAGGGCTTGAGCCCCAGTGTCCTGCGCGGGTGCGCCCTCTCTTTGGCGCCGTCCAGGGGCTTGCCGCAGGCCGCCCAGCCGAGGTCGATGAGGGGCGAGTCGGCCGCGTTGATGGGCGCTACGCGGAACGAGGGCAGCGTCGGGGAGCCGTTGGCGGAGCACGGGGCGGAGCGGGAGGTGGGGAAGGGAGCGGAGAAGGGGTCGAAGGGGGAGGCCGCGTCGGAACTGTTCGAGGGGTCGGCCTTGAGGGCGAAGGGGTCGCAGTCCGGGGAGGGGAACGGGTCGCAGTTGGTGAACGGGTTGGTGGGCGAGGGCTGGTAGCCGAGGATGCTGCTGTCCGAGCGGTGCGGGCTCCGGCCGCCGGCCGAGTTCCCGCCGCCGGCCGAGATGAAGCTCCAGGGGTCGATGCGGTGGCGGATGGGCGACGGGCGGGGCCTGGGAATGACGCTGACCTCCAGGCGCCGGGTTTTGGGGCTCCAGAGGGCGGGGTTGGGGTGGAGAGCATAGGGCACTGAAGGCTTATCCTCAGAGTCCTGGGTGTCTTGGCACAGGGGCAGATCCAAAACTGGAAAGAACGCAGAAAGAAATAAAGATCAGTGGCGCTCTAGCAACTCAGTATTATACTTCTATAAGACCGAGGAGCTTACGAGGAAAAGGCAAACAGAATCAGAATCAAAGAGGATGAGATATCCTGACTTTTACTCCCAAGTATGAGCATGAAAAATGCAAGGCCCATTTTTTAGAAGACCGGTTTTGCTGTCGAGCATCTGAAGCCTCGAGTCTTTAAGCAGCATCAGAGTTATTTTCTTGGACTTCAGAAAGCGCCGGCTCGCAGAACTCAGCAGCAGTTTTCACAGCTTTGTTCTCCCCCCCCTCGTGAGAAGTTAACTTCATCTGTAAAATCATTCCATTCAAACGGAGAAAAGGCCGGAATATTGCTCTGGTGGTGCTGTAACGCACCGCCCGCCAATCGCAGCTCTGCACCCGCTTAATATTCTGCAAAACACGTAAACCTGTGTGTTGAAACGCGAGAGCGGCGCGTTGCCAAAAGGAATGAAACAATTACGAGCCCAGAACGCAGACGCAATTAGTCTAAATTACGTTTAACGTAGTGCCGCGTAACTAGTTGACAGAGCCGCGACAGCGGCAAACAGAAAGTGTGAATTAGCGCCGACAAGAACATTAAACTCGGAATAAATCAGCCCGAGTGAACATTTGCCGTCTCCGAGTGTGACGCGTCTGCCAAATGGCATTATTTACATCAACAGCAACTCTCCGAAGGCTGCGAAGCAATTCGGCTGACGGAGAAAGAGCAACCGGGAGTCGCATGAGAGCAGAAGAAGAAGAAGAAGAAGCCAGGGAAGGAATTCATCTCTTTCTCTTTCAAGCGCACAGTCACCGCCAGCAACCTTGTGGCAGCCTGTCTATGCATCTGAGCCATTACAGTCAATAATCGTAATAAGAGGTTTAAGCCGAAAACACTCGCTGTTTAATTATGCGTGGCTCTTTGCCTCCCGTGCGTGTGATGTAATGAGCACATGCGGTTTGTGAGATTACGGGCCGTTATGCAGCCGAACGCGCCACGCTCGCTACCTGGGGGTTGAGCCGCGAGAACACCTCTCTCTCCGTGGAGAATCCGCGGCTTTGTGCGTCAATCGCGGGCAGACACGCGGTTGTGAAATGTCACCGGAGGGAGCGCTGTTAAAGCCCTCTGAAAAGCCCACTCGCTTTTGAAACAGCCGATACTCACGCCTCCGTCATTACGGCTGTAAAACGGCGCCAGCGCTTCTAAGAAATGTATATTAGTCTTTGGACAAAAAGAAACATGCTAAAGCGCCGAACACGAAGGCCTTTATCTCGACGCGTGGATTAAAAACACATTATTACGAGGGGAAATCAAAGCTAATCTCTCTTGAATGTGATATTTTACGGTGTGTCATGTGTGCGCTTTACAAACCGCATCACAAACACGTGAAACACGTATAAACGTACGTCCTCTAACCTGAGGCCGCCGAGCCCCATCTAACTCCCGGAAAGACGCCGTCAAGAACGTATTATTAGCAGCTTTGAATCCGGATGTTCTGCGTTCATCTTTAACTTTGCGCTAAAAGAAAACTCGAAGGTCGCACGCTAGGTTTGCTCAGCGGGCGTTAGCGGAGAAGCTAAGGGAAGGGGCCGGCTGTCACCTGAGATATGCAAATAGCCGAAGAATAGCTTTGATGTAAATGAAAAAGGCTAGAGCGGCGTTCCTCCCTCGTGCCAGACAGATCTCGTAAAAAAAAGAAAAAACGATAATAAATTCTGCAAGAAACCGTGAGGGGAGACTGTCATGCTGAGGAGGTACATTATTCGAGCTAAAAGGCTGGATCCGAATTCTTCCGCCGTAGAGAGCCTCCCGAAAACAGCTCTTGAGGAAACGCAGATAAATTAAAAACCAACTCATCGACCCGATCTTGGGAAGAGGCTGTACTTTTTAAAAGAGCACCGCAGTGATTTAAGTTTTGCACTTTCATTAAACGGGGAGACACGCATGAAATACATGTTTTAAAGAATCCAAATCAAACCAGCAAGAGGCGAGAGATATTCTAAACTCCTACACTTTGATGGAATATTTTCCTCTGCTCTTTTGAAACTGCACAGCCCAGGTTCATAACACAGATTTTCTTAGAAAGATGTTTATGTTCCTCTGGTGAGAGGTTAACCGGCTCTGACTTGTAAAACCGGCCTTTTAAGGTGAGAAGCAGATTCAGACTGACCTAGCTGAGAGGCGTTCAGACCCTGGCTGCACCTCCTCCTCCTCTCGGCCCTGTGCTCCCAGGCCTCGCAGCTCATCTCCCCGTTGCTGCTGGAGTTGGAGCTGGACGTCCATTCCGCTTGCGCGGCCTTGCACGGCGTCCTGGGGCTCTGGGGGCTGTGCGGCGTCTGCGGGGTCCGGTGGCCGCTCCGCTCGCGGGGATTCGGCGGAGGCGGCGTCAACGGCAGAGGTTTAAGTTCTTGATACTGCAGGGCTAAATCCCAGAGCGGTTTGGGGATCGGCTCAGAGGAGGAGAAGGTAATGAGATCATCCACTACCGGGGGGTCTGAAATGAGGGGCCTAGGGAGGGAGATCTCAAGTTCGCAGTGGGTGCAGTCTTCTAGAGAAGAAGGGTTAGTTCGAGGTGGCACCCTGGGGGGAGCATCCAGGCAGCGGCCTAGTCCTATGGAGGCTAGGAGGGAGCCGCTGCCCAGCAGGGCCCGGTGGGTGCTTTTAATCAGGCCACCGAGAGAACCCCTCTCAGGCCTGGGGGAGCCAGCAGGAGAGGAACCCCCTTCCTCGCTGCCAGAGTCTCCCGGAGGAATAGGAAGCCGAAGGCTGTCCTTCACTGAGGAGCCTGCAGAGATAGAGAGAGAGAGAGAAAGAGTATCGTGAAAAGACAGAAGGAGAAAGAGACAGAAAAGGAACACTTAAGATATTTATTATTCATTCAGCTTCAATTCATAATTCACATTGGTGCCAATGTGAATTACGACGGCGGCTAATGGACGACGCGAGGCTGCTGGTTAAGGCTGGTGATGGAGGGCGTTTGGGATACCGTTCAGAGCAGGGGGATGGTTGGGCGTGGAGGGTCGGTACTCCTCGAAGTCGTCCTTGGACTCTCCGTTCTCGTTGCTGTCCGACTCCAGGAGCTTGGCTCTCATCGACAGACTGAAACACAACAAGAGCTCCAGTG
Organism: Chelon labrosus; assembly: GCF_963514085.1. Lineage (NCBI taxonomy): Eukaryota > Metazoa > Chordata > Actinopteri > Mugiliformes > Mugilidae > Chelon > Chelon labrosus. The sequence goes on from NC_140337.1 coordinate 21,775,707, forward strand.
AAGGTTCTCAGTCATCCAGGTTATGGCGTACCCAAAATGGGTGACTGGTCTTGTAGAGTTGAGGAGACGTTTCGCCGTCAGAACATCAGAAATGCATGTAGCCCGTTAATGGACGCATTTTGAATAACAAGAATTCCAGTTCAAGAACAGTAATGAATTAAAGGAAAACTACTGTTTTTTACAACCTGGACCTTATTTCTGGCATAAAATACTATCGTTTACTCACCCATATAACTTTGGTGTAATTTGTAATCGTTCGGGAGATATTTAGATCTGCGTATATCCATATAGTGGAAGTGACTGGGGCACCGAAACGCAGCCTCTAAATAATGATGTCATCTCTGAGCGCCACGTGCACCCGTGACGGTCGGCTTGTTTACCTGTAATTTGCTACTGCTATGGTTCGTCCACAACCTCAGAATCGTAAAAATATTCAGCCATGTTGCAAAAAACTAGCTGTAGCAAATTACAGGTAAACAAGCGCGGTGATCAGAGAAGACATCATCCAGGTCAGAGGTTAGTAGGTCAATCTACAGACCCCGGATGGTGATAACAGGTAACTCCGGACAAAATATTGGTGAAATGAACGAGTTTCACGGCAGATAATGCGTTATTTAGAGGCTGCATTTCGGTGCCCCATTCACTACCACTATATGGACATATGCAGCGAAGGACTTCAAATAAAACCAAAGTTATATGGGTGAGTAAAAGATCGTATTTTATGCCAGAAATAAGGTCCAGGTTGTAAAAAACGGTAATTCCCCTTTAAGGTTCCAACTGAAATGGTTTGTTGATGCTTAATTTCAGCAGATAATGCGTTATTTAGAGGCTGTGTTTCGGTGCCCCACTCACTCCCATTATATGGATATACGAAGATCTAAATATCTAACGAAGGACTACAAATTACACAAAAGTTATATGGATGAGTAAACAATCGCATTTTATGCCGGAAATAAGGTCCAGGTTGTAAAAACCAGTAGTTCCCCTTTAAGTAAGTAATTGGAAATGTTTATATGAAAAAATGTTTATATAAAAAAATAATAAAATCTGGCTGTACCTGCTTTCCTGGGGACTAAGGCGCAGGACTTTGGGGCTTTTGGGACTTTTTGGGCTCTGGGGCCTCCAATGGGAGCTCAGCCTCAAGTCTCCATTCGCTTGTTTAAGAGAAGGCGAGTCCAGGGGCCGGACCGGACTCAGACCAAACGTCCTGCTGTTGTCACTGGGACTGACTGCAGAGGAAAGAAAAAAAAAAAACATTAATATTTTTGCATATCATTCGTATGCACACTGCTTAGCTGTACTCCAATGAGGTGAGTATTTTAAAAGCCAGGTTTCACCAACAAATCAATGCAGCCCTGCAATCATCTGCAACACGGCGACCTTTAAAATGACTCCTGCTGCAGCTGGAATTCATGAAACGTCAATTTGCCTTTTTTTTTTTTTTTATTTCCCCGACTCATATTTATGCAAAGTTTATGTCCCAATTAAAACTAAAAACGGATCATGCGAACGTAGCAGTTCACAGGACGGAGACGTGTGAGAAGGAGAAGCAGCCAAAGTCACCTGGGAGAGGATGAAGGGGAAAATGCAGATGCTCTAATAAAAGTTTGCACCTGCCAGGCTCTGGCAACACGTCTCATCGCAGCACTCTCCTCGCCAAGCGGCTCGGGCTGCTAACGCAAAAAAAAAAGTGTGCGAACGGCGCGTAAGCGTTCAGCCGCGAGCGCCGGGCTTCCTGTCGTCACACCTTGCAACTTATAGCACAGCCTGTGGGAATCGTTCTCGGCATAGCACGTAGCACGCCGGTGTGAGGCGAACAGATCGGAACGAGCATCCTTGTAATGTACCAAAGGTATCTAGGAGAAAACTGCAAAGCTTTTTTATTTCACCAAGTTCTGGTGCTGCTTATTTTTTTTTTTAGTGACTCCCACATTCGTTACGCTTCAGCTTCAGAAACGGGCGAAAGGTAAACTTGCCGTCTGAACGGACACGCTGCATCAGTTTCTCTGGCCTCTACAGAGATGATCGGAGGTGATTGGCGTCAACGCTGCAGTTTCATTAAACTCCAACACGGAATATACACCAACCAGGCATAACATTATAACCACCTTCCTTCCTAATATTGTGTAGGTCTCCCTTGTTGCCTCCAAAACAGTTGGGACTCATCAGAGAATGGACATGGGCCTTCTGAGGGTTTCCTGTGGTGACTGGTAACACGATGTTGTTAGAGGGGGGGCCTTTGAGTCCTATGGTGAGGGGAAGGGCCTACAGATGCTTGATCAGTTTGGGATCTTGTGAATTTGGAGGCCAGGTCAACACCTTGTTCTGTTCTTCATGTTTTTTTGAGTTGTTCCTGAACTGTTTTTGGCCGCTGCCATCAAGGAGTGTCATTGCTATGGGGTGGGGGTGGGGGTGGGGGTGCCTGGTCTGGTCTAGGTGGGTGCTACATGTCTAAGTAACATCCTACACCAATGAATGCCAGGTCCACAAGATGGTCAATGCTATTTACCTCTCCTGGCTGACGCTCCTGTCACTGATCACCATCTTCATTTAGCATGCTAGCATTTGCTAATTATCCGTTAAACAGAGCACGACTGACGCTGACGGGGAATTCATTAGTTTTGTAGGAATCTGGTCGTAAATCAAAGTGTTGGGGCAAATAATCCTTTTACTCAAATCGATGAAGTTGAACTTTAACCTGGAGGGTTTGCAGTGACCAAAGTCGATATGGTTCATCTAATGAGGATCAAGTCTTTAGGTGGTGAGCTAGGTCATTAGCATCGCTGTCAAAGCTCACATTTAGTTTATTCTATGTATTTAGATTTCTCAACAAGGAACAAGGAACACCAGAAGAAGCACAAGAACCAAATCCAATCCTGCCCCCGCAGACAGAAAAATTAAACGTTGGCGTCATCACCCATAAGCTGCCAACCTCCTGAGATGCTAAAAACGCTACGTCTACAGCGCCAGAGTTTAAAAAAAGTCTCTAAATATACGTGTCTCTCAAACTGCCTTGCCGTCCGATTTGGTGGAATCAACTGAACGGGACGTGGACTAATGCAAATCAATTTGGCACTTCTCTGGACAAACACGTTTGGAGAGGCCCCCGGTGATAAATCACCACTCCCGCTGAGAGGGCGAGCATAAATACGCACTAAACACATTTTAATGACGGGCACACTCACGGCTTAGTGGCTGCCATTAAGGAGAGTCATTAGGAAGTAAAGAAAATCAGCCTCACTATTTTATGAATAAATGAAGCCAGCAGATGTTTTTGGATTTACTAACCACATTTCTTTTTTTCCACTGAGATGTGTGCTTTTATGTCAACCCCCTAGTGGTAATTGTTTAGTGAAAATCCATTTCATTGCCTGACGCCGCACCACAAATTTCCTTTTGGGTTTTGTTTGAGACGCCCCCGTGACCCGCCGCCTCGGAGATTCCCCTCCGAAGGGAAAAGGAGAAGATCTCGGGGCGTTTGGCTGAGAGCCTGACGAGCAGAGGAGCGCAGTAAATCTCTGCCGCCGCCGCCGCCGTTACTGCCACTGCCGCTGCTTCTGCTGCTGCTGCTGCAACCCTTCTCAGAGCCCTGAATTCCTCCCTGCTTATTTTTAATTCAGCAAACCGCACTGTAGCCACTACATGTATATAAAACCGTGGACTGTTTTGGGCTGGGAAGTATAGCTGAATGGCTCCCCCTACTGCAGCACTGAGGGAACTGCAGGCTGGGGGAAGCAGAGGAGGGCTACAGTGGAAAAAAATGCTGCTGAGAAGTGCTGAGCTGCTCAGAGGAAGTCAGATAATATTTGGACTGGAACAGACTATTGAAAAGGGAAAAGGGAAAAGGGTGTGTGTGTGTGAGAGAGAGAGAGAGAGAGAGAGAGAGAGAGAGGGCTGGGGCCCACAGGGAAACAGGGCAAGACAAAAAGACGAGTGGGTGGTTGAGAGCACATGAAAGGAGTGAATTTGGAGGCTCGGGAGATGCGCCGCAACAAACCGCGTGTGCAATGCAAGACTGGTTTCCACACATTGCGTGCACCTGCGCGAACACGCGAACCCAGAAGGAGGACTCGCACTCACGTTGGATCGCACGGAAGCGAGGGCCGAAGGAAGGCGAGGAGCCCGAGCCCAGGTCAGGAGAGTTCCTCCTCTTCTCCAGGCCGGGGGACGCCTGCACCGTGATTTTGTGGATGAAATCTGAAAGCGCACACACACAAACACACACACATAGGGGACAAGATGTCAGACGGTTGCGACACAATTTGTTTTTTAGCTTCCTTATTTCTCTGAAATAGCCTGGTTTCGCATTTGGGGATTTTTTTTTTTAACTTTTTATTTAGATATCTTTATTTTTCCACAAAACAAAACATTCATAGGACCCTATGAGTTAAGATACTAGTAAATATAATGCAATAGAATGGGAAATAGATACTTGTACCAATGATAGAGAAACAAAACAATCCTATAATAACACATAGTCATCCATCAGTCATCCAAATACAGAGTAATACCCAATAATACATGTGAGTAATACACATTCCCATACATTATCTGTAATTATAACATTTAATTCCTGTTCCAACTTTCCCTTGACTCTTTCATTCATTTATTCATTCATTCATTCTTTCATTCTTTCATTTTCTGTAACCGCTTGTTCCTGTGAATGGTCATGGTGGGGCTGGAGCCTATCCCAGCTGTCATTGGGCGAGAGGCGGGGTACACCCTGGACAGGTCTCCAGTCTTTCTCAGGGCTAACACAGAGAGACAGACAACCATTCACACTCACACCAATTTAGAATCACCAGTGAACCTAACCAGCATGTCTTTGGACGTTGGGAGGAAGCTGGAGTACCTGGAGAGAACGGATTAGAACCCAGAACCTTCTTTTTGTGAGGCGTCAGTTAATACTTTCAGTATTTTGCAGTATTTTCATTTACACATATGGACATTTGGTTTCTTTATTTCTTTTCTTTTCTTCTGTTATGACACAGAATACCATATAAACTTGGAGATGCTTGGTCACCTGCCAAAACATTAGGTACACTAGTGAAGATGGGTGCACTCTAATATAATGGTCCTGCGCTACATTCTGAGCCTTCGTGACTGTTAAAATGTTTGGTTTATGTTAAAGGTGGTGACTTAACTGGATGTTCGTCCTGGAGGATGTAGTTTTTCATCTATCTATCCATCTATCTATCTATCCATCCGTCCATCCATCCATCCATCTGTTCATCTATCAATCCATCTGTTCATCTATCAATCTATCTGTTCATCAATCTATCCATCCATCCATCCATCCATGCATCCATCTATCTATCTATCTGCTTTTGTATCTATCTGTTCATCCATCCATCCATCCATCCATCCATCCATCTATCCATCTATCCATCCATGTGTTCATCCATCCATCCATCTATCCATCTATCCATCTATCCATCTATCTATCCATCTATCCATCTATCCATCTATCCATCTGTTCATCTGTTCATCTATCTGTTCATCTATCTGTTCATCTATCTATCTGTTCATCTATCTATCTGTTCATCTATCTATCTATCTGTTCATCTATCTATCTATTTGTTCATCTATCTATCCATCTATCCATCTATCCATCTGTTCATCTATCTGTTCATCTATCTATCTATCTATCTGTTCATCTATCTATCTGTTCATCTATCTATCTATCTATCTATCTATCTATCTATCTATCTGTCTACTGGTAAACAATGCTACTATGCAAGAACTGCTGCAGAGGACGAACTATATAAACATGTTGTGCAAAAGTGGTAACAGATACAAAGCTTAGCATGTTTCATTAGTGTCATTTTTATGCTTTTTTCTCTATTTAGTGGTGTTGATTCTGGTCGTACTTTGTTTTTATTTCCTTAAATGTACTATTGCATTAATACGTTAGACTATCAACCATTGTCAGTGTATTGTTCCAGCATTAAATCATCAGTTTTATGGGTTAAATGATCTGTTAAGTGGGAAAAATACATGTTATGCTATGATATAACACTGTGTTTAAATGTAAGACAAATCCTATAAAAATAGAATAAAGGTGGTAATTATTTAATGAGTCTAAGTCAAGGGCACAAATTGTTAATTTAGGATGAATAAGTAGATTTACACTGAAGAATATTGTGATTCTAGCTGACACACGAGCTGGTACGTTCTTGTCAGGTTTAATATTGGTGAGCTAAACTACTGCAGCTAGCCGCGTCGTTAGCCTAGAGGAGCTAATGTTGTGTTGCAGAAGTACAGAAGTGGAAACTCGTGGCTAAAGATAAAAAGCAGCAAAAGGCACGTTCACTTCTCTCTCTGCACATTCAGCCACAAGACAAACCGTGAACAGAGCCACACTTGTCACTCGCAAAGTCAAGACCTTTGTTTCATTTCAACGTTTGCGCACGTGACGAACAAATCCTGAAACTGAGCGTCGTGAGCGTGCTTCATCTCCTCTTCTGGAGGGCGAAGCACGCTATAGAAGAAGTCACTGCTGGTTATGAAGACAGAAGCAACACAGGACGAAGAAGAAAGATAATAATACTACTGGTGGAAAGAGGAAGGGGAGGGGAAGGAAAAAAAAGGAAGGGTTTCAGGAAGATAGGGTTAAAAGGAGAATGAAAACACTGACTTGGGAGCGAGAGAGGAAAAGAGCGCGAGAGAGAGAGAGAGAGAAAGGGTGAGGAAGGCATGCCTTAAAAAAAGAGAGAGAGAGAAAGTGAGAGAGGCCAGCCAGCAGTGGATCCATGGACAGGAAGTGTCGAGGCGTGGTTGGCTCACTCTCCCCTCTCATCAACCCCCCCCCCACCACCACCACCACCACCACCACCACCACCACATCACCGCCCTGCTGCTGCTGGGAAAGGCCTGACCACAACACACACAAACATACACACTGACACACACACACACACACACACGGTGCATTTACGCATGCTTGCTCAGCCCCAAAATACACTCACACACATACATACATGCACTGAAACACTGGATGTGAACTCCTACGGGACGTGTGACTCTGTGACGGTGGAAAGACACCTTTGGGCAGGTGAGGGTTGGTCAGTGAACGCACCACAAAGCCAGAGCTCTGATCACCAGAATATATATATATTTTGAGGAAACATTAAGAAGAGGGGTCAGTTGTTTTGGATATTTTAAAAGATTGTTGCGTGTCAGCAGAAAGCAGCACCAAATGCCTCTTCAACATATCAGCCTTTGAACTTTTCACGAGCACCTCCCTGATAGGAACGTTCAGCAAGGCCGAGCTATAAAAATACAATACCGCAAACTCCCTCACATCCACCGCTCTCTTTTCTTTCATATTGTTGTTGCTGCTTCTTGAGACCGAGCCAGTAATGGGCCTTGAAATGGGATTTCTCGTCAGGACCGGCTCATTTCTGACGGAGCACAAAGCCGAGGAGAGACGCACCTTGGGGCAGGCTGATCTTCTCGCCGTTCTTGCTCTTGAGCTTGTGCTTCTTGAAGGTGCCCTTCCTCTTCTTGACGTTGGGCTTCTCCTGGTTCTGGTTCAGGTGGAGGATGAGGAGGCTGAGCTCGCGCTCGAACACGTCCTGCTCCCACTGGGCCAGCTGCTGCTCGCGCTGCCGCAGGAACTCCTCGTGGGACTTCTGCTCCAGGGCCGCTCGCTTCAGCTCCTCCTCGCGGCATCGCAGCTCCTGGTGGAGGAGGAGGAGGAGGAGGAGAAGGAGTCAGGTAAAAGCAATGCCAGCAGGGGCGACTGAGGTTATGCAGGATCTTCTCCAGAGATATTAGATTAAATATTTTATAGGGGATCAATGAAAAGTTGCTGGAAATAACAAGGCAGTCACTTTTTTACTGCACTGATTCAACTTTTAATTCAACCCTACGACCTTTGACCCCATATATAATCAAAGAACAGTCGCTAGCTCAGCTAAAAACAAGTTTTTGTGACTTTAGTAGTTTCACAGTTCCCTCCCAACTAGCAGGTTTGCTAATAGCATGAACGCTAAAAACATAATTTCTATGCACCACCCCTTTTCTCCTCTACGCACCAATCTATCGAAAGATGCTAAAGAAGATTAGGTATATATGGAGAGAGTTTTGAGATCATTCTGAACGGTCTACAGTGCTATGCTAGCTAACATTAGCCTCAAGAGCTAGCACGTTAGCTAAACAGCACCTTCGGCCGCTCCGTGTCCTTCTAGGCTAACTTCTCTTGAAAGTACCGACACAATCATTCAGATTTTGGACCGGATTTCTCCTCTGACTGGTCGAGAAGCTTGGAATAGCGGCGATAAATCGACCAAAAACCACCGTAGTCTGAGCTCAGTTTAAGCAGGAACCTTACTTTGAACTTTCAAAGATGTGTCTGGAGCCGTGGCGGGCCGTCAGGGCTGGCTGCTGGCTTAAACTTCATCAAAATCACTGACTTACATTTTAATATTTTCCCATTAATCTTATTAAATTATTCCCAATAGTCTACGCTTTTCATTTTATGGCTCGCCTGTCTCTCAGCTGCGGTGCTTCTGGCAGCAAAACTTTGCATTCAGAGCTTTTATCCAATCATATTTCAGCCCTCACATGTTGCCGGAGTCAAAAAAATCTGCCTGGTCCTTCACAGCTAAAACTGCAGGCGGCTGAAGCTTGAAACACATCCTAATGACGCTGTTCCTTTAACTAATCACATTTCAAGTTCGTATTCTTAGGCCTTCTCTGTGGCCTACGGTAGCGTCTGCCACTTTCAGGTCAGCAACTATGAGCACTACCCTTAGGTGACGGGCTCAGAGGAGAAGTCAAAATTTTTTCTTAAGTTCTGGTGAATAAAATGAATTATATTTACACCTTTTATGTGTATTTGTGATATTTTATTGGGTCGACATTGGTGCTTCTGCTGGATTTTCCGCTGCAGTGAGCTTTAGTTTCTATTTGAGATACCCTTCTACGATGCAACGTCCTGTTTTGTTGCGTGTTTGCACAATGTTGATATAGCAGTGGCGCCACAACAATCGTAATAAAGGGGAACTACTGTTTTTTACATCCTGGACCTTATTTCTGGCATAAAATATGATCGTTTACTCAACCATATAACTTTCGAGCGTTCGAACGATATTTAGATCTGCGTTTATCCATATAGTGGGAGTGACTGGGGCACTGAAACGCAGCCTCTAAATAACGCATTATCTGCCGTGAAACTCGTTCATTTCACCAATATTTTGTTATGATACGCTAGTGATATTCCCTGTTGAGTCCGGTGTTACCTGTTATCATCATCCAGGGTCTGTAGATTGACCTACTAACCTCTGACCTGGATGATGTCATCTCTGAGCGACGGTCGGCTTGTTTACCTGTAATTTGCTACTGCTAGTTTTTTGCAACATGGCTGAATATTTTTCCAATTCTGAGGTTGTGGACGACGATTTTGTTTATGATATGTCGTCCTTACCGTTCTGAGCCAGAGTATACGGATGAGGAGCTTGTTGAAAGGAGGATGCAGAGGCAGAGAGAGGAACAACTGGCCAAAGAACAACAAACCACTGCACGTCAGCCAATAGACAACAGGTAACTCTGGACTCAACAGGGAATAGAACTAGTGTATCACAGCAAAATATTGGTGAAATGAACGAGCTCCGCGGCAGATAATGCGTTATTTAGAGACTGCGTTTCGGTGCCCCATTCACTCCCACTATATGGATATACGCGGATCTAAATATCTTCCAAACGACTCCAAATGACACCAAAGTTATATGGGTGAGTAAATGATCGTATTTTATGCCAGAAATAAGGTCACGGTTGTAAAAAAAAAATGGTAGTTCCCCTTTAAGATGCGTTTTGAATAAGGTTGGCTGACAATGAAGGCCTAGGTGGAAAATGCACGGCCCACCACTGCTGTGGAGAATGTACAACGGCAACACTTGCTGTACTAATAATGTGGTTTGTACCGTATTTATTACATGGCCAAGTCTGAAACAAAATTGGTTAAATGTCAAGATACTTTGATCTGTTTAAAGTTAAAAGCGCATTGTTTTTGCATCAGCAGTTAGCCTTAACGTTGTTATTATTTCATAGCACCGACGTCGCAGCACGCTCACCAAACCCTCACCTTCTCTTTAGCCCGGAGTTCATCGAACATGTCCTGGATCTCCAGTTTCCAGTCCTCCTGCAGGGAGTGGAAGGAGTCCTGCGGCATTTCTTCCTTCACCTGCTGCTCCAGGGCCGTCAGCTGGTCCAGAATGGAGCAGAAGTTGGGTCTGCGGTGGGGGTCCTGGTCCCAGCACTCTGTTCAAAACACACGGCGGACACTTTCGGGGTCATAATAAGTACAACTCAGTACAACACACAGTGGTATTTAGTGTGGTATGTTTTTTTTTTTCTCTCCTCTCTGTAAAATGTGAGACAAACATCCGACTGATTCACTTGCTTCCAGCACAGTTTCACTTCTTTTTAGACTTTTTTTGAATCGAGGCCTCTGAAAGAAGGAAATCAGCCACTCATGAGCCATAATCTTCACACACACACATATACCGATACACGCTGCACACATTATGCGCAATGGTGAATGGGTACCCTGCGACGTCTGTAATTATTATTTACTGTTTCAGGCACTTGTACGAGCACAATCTAGAATCAAGCTGATCACTTATTCAGAGTGTTACGCTTAATTATCACGCTGCGGGGAGTTTTGCATAATTTGCCGTTAAACTCTGGGCATTACAAGCAGATCAAAAACCAATCCGATAATTAATTAATCCTCTGAGGTGGCTACTGCTGCACTGATTTTTAAATACAGCTTCAAAAATACCATCAAGGGAAGGGGTCCAAGTAAAAAGAGTGTGAGCTGTCTGCTTTTTACATCAAGGAGTGCTACGTGGGGCATTTTGTTTTGACTTGAAACTAAACAGGAAATCAACATAAATGCGTGAAAATACATTGCACAAGGAGGCTGCTGCAGCGCAAAACACTTCCTCTCTATAGCCACGTTATTAACGCTACATAGGAATTGGTTTTCTCAATTTCATTGCAATTTTGGGGAAATGGAAAGAGCTCGTGCTCTGGGCACGAATTCGATCTCACGCACAAAAAAACAAACAAAAAAAAACACCGAACTGAAAGTCACGGCCTTCACATTTGGGTTTCCAAAACACAGTGTGTCCCACCTGACATGAGCTGCGCGAAGGGTTCGGGGCAGGTGGAAGGGATGGGCAGGGTGAGCTTGTTGACGGCGACTCCGTAGGCGACGGCGAGTCCGTCGATCCCCCTGTAGGGCGCCTCTCCCGTTAGCAGCTCCCAAAGCAGGACACCGTAGCTGAACACGTTGGGGGAAAAAACACAGATGAGAAAGCGTGAGGCGGCGTGGTCGGGCTAATATTAGACACAGGATGTATCCTGGAACATGCTTCGTGACATAATATTTATGCAGCACATACCGTTATAGCTATCAGGGTATTGGCAGAGTTAGCACAGAAGGCTAATTTTATGTGTGTGTGTTGTTCACGGAGCTGCTTCACAGTTGAAGTTTTCCAGCAAATAGCTCCATATGTCCTATATTTATAATAATTTAAATTGGTATTAGCTTATTTGCAGACTGCAGGATCGAAACTAACAAAATCAAAACAGAAATTCAGTCCAACTTTATTCATGGAGCACTTTAAAAACCACTCAAGTGCTGTACAGAAGAAATACATAAATATCTACTAACGTCTCAGTTATAAATTAATTATAACTTACATTTACTTTTAATAATATTTTTATTGTTAGTTTAAGGCCTTTGAATTTATTAATTATATTGTTTTTGACCGTTCTGGTCCTCCATAGTTTAATGAACTTTAATAGTTTTTTCTCCTTTCAGCTCTGTTTTGGTCTCCACTATAGACTGTATATAAATATGGACTACGCGTCACCACTTCCTGGCATTGGCCAAACTGACGCTATTTTCCCGGGGATACAGGCGGCGCCATCTTGCGACTTTGGAGCGAGAGTCTGATTAGTACGATCCGAGGGTGGAGCCACACTGAGCAGCGGTATCGATGCCCCGCCCACACTTCCTCCAGGCTCACTCGAGTTTTTGTTTAATCAATACTACGCTCTGCTCTACCTCCACCAGTTACAAGGAAATGTTGGATTATACACTTGTACTTGTGTTTTTATTTATTTTTTTTACTACTCTCACGCTTTACGGAGTGGTTAGCATGGCAACTGGTAATCGCCATTATGTCACATCCTGTTTCTATAGCGTCAATTAACTAACTATAATGAAACTTATCCAAAAAATTTACACTTGAACATGCATCAACATTATATTAACTACCTAAAATGACAGAAAAAAAAAATATTTTTAGTATTTTAGTGTTTTAGTTCGGCTCAAGTCCCGCCCACTAACATGGAGGGGGTGGAGCTTATGACCTATACTGCAGCCAGTCACCAGGGGGAGCTCTACTTGCTTTGGCTTCACTTTAGAGCAGTTCCGCCGTCCATCTTTATACAGTCTATGGTCTGACCAATGCCCGACTTTGGGCGCCCGCTATTTGGTGAGATTATCAGAGCTTCTATGGTGAAAACTTCTTCCTTTTGTGGCTGAAAAGTTAGGCTGATAAGGAGACCAAACTAAAATCGCAACTAAAGTCGAATAAATTGGTGTAACTTTCCAAATCAAGTCATGCCTGCTACCAGACTATTTAAATACAGTTTAGCTCCTTCACACACTGGGCTGTCTGTTGTGTTTACAGATGAACTAGATGAATTTCTAGTCAGTGTTAACTTTAACTGCCTTTCTTGCTTCGCACTGCAGATCACACTTCACACGTTCATGAACATACGTACCGCTGCCTGACAGCACAGCAACAGAATATTTTTGCCTCGTGAAACTTGAAAAAGTCGACGTGAACTCATGCATGCAAGATTTGTGCAAACACACAAACACGTACCCACACAAGACACATGGGACTTTTGAGCCCACACAATGGGAGCAGCCCTGTGTCCTAAGAAGATGAAGCGTGGCGCAGGACTTGGATCTCCCACACTGTCAATTAGCCCTCGCCCGGACCTGACTGAGCGCACTGTGGAGGCTCCCTAAGTGGAGAGCGCAGGCCGCAGCCTTTTTTTATTTAGTTCTTTAATTACAACTTCCACACACTGTGACTGAGCAGAAAGCGCCGCTCGCCGGCTCGCCCCCGAGGCGGCCGCCGTCTCAGCGTGGCGGCTTTGGAGACGAGCGGCCCGTGGACAGATGAGAAAGAGTACTAGAACAAAGATTACCCTTCATTTTCAGAGCAGGGCTGCCTGCCTGCCTGCCTGCCTGCCTGCCTGCCTGCTACTCGCTCATTTTGTTGTTTTCCAGATTGCGCGGCGATTACTGCGAAAACGTGCACGCGTGGGTTTGTTGTCGATAGACGCTTGCGTGTTTGAGATAGCGAGATGGCACTGGTGGGAACGTTCAGGCGGTAAAATCTCACAGCGACCAGAAATGTCCTCGCGCCACGTCTGAATCCTTTTTTGATGATTTCAAGGACGCCTTCAAAAAGTTCTCTGTAGCAACGCGCTCAATTGGTTTCACACAGCCTCCGTGTGGATTCAAGGGCGGATGAAATGGTCCAAATCTTCAGGATTGAAATCAAACCGTAGCCTGTGAGCGTTAACTGCTGTAAACACAAGTTGTGAACGTGTTATCGTATTAATAATTTACTTTTTTTACGCCCCTATTGCCGAGTACAAACATCCTTCTTTATTCCATATGCAAATTAGTATACAAGCCCCTCTCGTCAAATCATACAGCTGTTAAAGTCATTATCATAACACCGCAAACCATAATCAAGGGAGTCTTCTCTTTCTGTGTAGATGTGGCCAAATAGATATATGAGGAGAGCGCACACACACACACACACACACACACACAGAGCTAGTCCCAGATAAAGGGCTGTGGTTAGGTCTGGTGTGTGGCCTCCTTCTCTGTCTATACTGGAGACAATGGGACAGTGTGCAGCACATATGTCCCACAACAAAGCACAGAGCAGCTCTTTGAAGGGACGCCATCACATGGTCGCCGCGGCCTTGCCGCAATCCATCACTCCGGCCCTCAATCTCTCCATCGCCCCGACTCTCCCACCGCCACCTCTCTGCACTTTCACCCTTTTCCCCTTATTTCTATCGCGGACTTGTTCCGCGAGGACGAGCGGCGCTCAGACCTAGCAATACTACGAGTGCGACTCATGGACTGGTATCAGCTCTGAATGTCCCGATGGGGAAATGACCTTTAGTCCGTGGATGGTATCGATCAGGAAACAGAATCGCCGACTACTACACTTTCCAATGCTATAAGTCATTTATGTTTTTCAGGAGATTAAACTTTTCACTTCAAGCTTTAACTGAGACTTTTGAGACTTTTTTAGAAAGTCTGTGCTCACAGTCTGAGTAGTGTAAATAAAAAAAAAAGAAGCATTGACGTAAATGAGATAAAATGATAAAGGTTACGTCTGTGATGATTCTCAGTCATCCAGGTCATGGTATGTCCAAACAAAACCCTCAGATGAGGGTCGCTTGACTTGTAGGGTTTTCCCAAACTCATCCAAGACCGGTCACAGGTAAGTATGTCATCATTACCTCAACAGACCCTGGTCATGTGAGTTTCACCCAAAAAATGAACATGAAGAACAGCTCAAGGTGTTGACCTGGCCTCCAAAGTCACTAGATCCCAAACTGATCAAGTGTCTGTGGGATGATCCACAGAGGCCCCTCCCCTCAACCCATAGGACCCAAAGGCCCCCACACTAACAACATTGTGTTACCAGACACCACGGGACATCCTCAGAAGGCCCATGTCCATTCTCTGATGAGTCCCAACTGTTTTGGAGGCAACAAGGGAGACCCACACAATATTAGGAAGGTGGTCATAATGTTATGCCTGATCAGTGTATGTGGTGAAGAATCTGTTTATTCTTATGAGGAACATCTTGTTGTCACAGTGACCGTTTGCGTTTAACATGTCACCACGTCATCATCTTATCTCGTTGGACACGTCTGAAAGTTTGCGTGAATTGTCGTTCGGGCCAAACATTTTGTATTTTTGTGAGGACACGGTGACCTTGACCCCCCCTCCGGGTTTCAAATCACGCCATCCTCGAAGCCCAAATGAACGATTGTGCCAAAAATGAAGAAACGGTACCGAAGCGTAACTGAAATAACAGGCTTTAAGGTGGGCTGGATTAGCTGTCAGTTTCAACTCCAAAACATGCATTTTCCTTTAAATTTCATTACCTAGCGTTTCACGGCACTAGTATTAGTCATTTAGCAACTCTAAGTGAATAATATTAGTCATCATCACTCATTATAGCTCAGTTCTGGCCCTGCTGACGGCATTTTTTTATTAAACTCTGTTCTATATATTATATATCAGAGCCTTCAAACACATCAGGGAAACCGTTGGCAGTCTTGGATTAATCTCCTGATGTACGGGGAAAACTATGTAGCACTACATTCACCAGCATTCACCAGTTCACTATTCGCTGAGGCCTAGATGACGAGACTGACATATGCTATTAAGTCTTTATGCTAAGCTAGGCTAACAGCCTGCAGGTTCCAGCTTTATATTTAGCATGCAGATATTAGATTGGTGTCAGTCTGCAAGAAAGCAACAATTCAAATACGTTTAAATATACACCGATCAGGCATAACATTATGACCACCTTCCTAATACTGTGTAGGTCTCCCTTGTGCCTCCAAAACAGTTGGGACTCATCAGAGAATGGACATGGGCCTTCTGAGGGTGTCCTGGCAACAGGATGTTGTTAGTGGGGGGGCTTTGGGTCCTATGGGTTTAGGGGAGGGGCCTCTGTGGATCAATCATCCCACAGATACTTGATCAGTTTGGGATCTAGTGAATTTGGAGGCCAGGTCAACACCTTCATGTGTTTTTTAAGTTGTTCCTAAAGCGTTTTTGTGTGAGGTCAGGCTGCATCCTGCTGGGGATGACTGCTGCCATCAAGGAGTGTCATTGGAGGCACCCCCACCCCGTAGTGGGGGTGCCTGGTCGGGTCTAGGTGGGTGCTACATGTCTTAGTAATATCCACATGAATGAATGCCAGGTCCAGAAGTTTCCCAGCAGAACATTGAATTGTCACAAGATGGTCAATGGTATTTACTTCTCCTGTTAGTGGTTTTAATGTTGTGGCTGATATATGGTATATATTCCATTAAGGTGGTCAATCCATATCACCTGTTCTTATACATGTGCACACAGTACATATCCTGGATTTGGTTCAGCTGAATCACATTGTGAACCCATAAGCACTGACCTCCAGACGTCACTGCCCTTGGAGAAGGTGGAGGACTTGATGACCTCCGGGGCCATCCAGGCGTAGGTGCCCGCCGTGCTCATCTTCGTGGTCTTGTGCCACTCTCTGGCCAGGCCGAAGTCGGTGATCTTCAGCGTCAGACCCTCCATACATTCGTTCTCTATGGGCTGAGCCAGAAGGACTTCAGGTAGGGAGAAAAGGGGAGAAAAGAAAAAGGCAAAAATACTTGTTAGGCTTGTAAACAGTTAAATTATTATGACTAATTTTGCGAGGAGAAAAAAAAAAAAAAAAAAAAAAGTGGCAGACCGAAGTTTCGTCTCCCGTACACACATTCATGCATTCTCAGTTTCTTTCTCACTTCCTCTTCCTCTTGTTTTTCAGGCCACTACAATCCGAACTGACAGCGACAAAACACATTTCCACATTCCACTTCGACTCATTGATGCACGTACATAAATCTCTGCCTCTTTCAATTATGAGCGGTGGGTGGCTGGCGACTACAAGGCGCAGGAAACGCGTCTAGATGTTTTTGGCAAGTGCGGCAATGTCGAGGCGAGCATGTGCGCGAACGGGAGAGGGGTCAGTTACTGTGAGGTCTAACCCCGAATGAACCGAAGCTGTGTGTCGTCAGCGGACTGGCTCAACGCGTTGGTCACATGGGGAAATATAGAGGAAACGGCGTTTTTTTTAAAAAAATGGATTCTTCTGCTGCTGTGTTACCAGAACATGAACCAAAATCAGAAGAACTGAGAGGCAGCAAAGAGAGTAGTCAAATAAAAGACAACAAGTGCAACAACAAATAATAAAATATTATTTAAAATGAACCAAGAAGGTAAGAAATACTGAAAAAACATGATTAAAACTGCTGTTATTTTAAGGTTTACCACATATTTACATATTCTTCAATAAAAAAATCCTTGCCAGTAACACACTCCCATCTTTCTTAAGATATAAGTAAACTAGACTAGCTAGAATGATATTAATGCTACATTAACAAACTAGAGGCTAACGTACTGTTTTAATCACAGACACAAGCTAATGCTAGTTGGATAACTAGCTAGGGTGACTTAAGCCTCCATTACTACCCTGCCATAAGGTGCAGAGCCAGTGTTAGCATTGCTAGCTAGCAGCTTGTCTGTCTTTATCTGAGGACACTCTGATTTAACCAGCTAATGTTAGCCGCTAATGTTAGCTGCTACTAAAGGGTGATGCTTTTGTTTCATCTTAAGCTATGTGTAGTTTTTTTATTTATTTATTATCCTTGTGAGTAAAACACTCCTGTCTACTAACACACGTAGCCTTAGTTTGTGTCTATGATTAAAACAGTAAGTTAGCCTGTAGTTGTTGTGATATAGCATTAGTATTGTTCTAGCTAACAAGAGTTAGCTAAGGCTTATGCTTTGTAAATAGCGAGATAACTAGCTAGGGTGGCTTAAGCCTTCATTACTACCCTGCCACAAGGTGAAGAGCCAGTGTTAGCATTGCTAGCTAGAAGATTGTCTGTCTTTATCTGAGGATACTCTGATTTAACCAGCTAATGTTAGCCGCTAATATTAGCTGCTACTAAATCAAAGCTCAATTTTGTTGTGATATAGCATTAGTATTGTTCTGGCTAACAAGAGCTGGATAACTAGCTGTGCCAACTTAAGCCCTCATTGTTACCCTGCCACAAGGTGAAGAGCCAGTGTTAGCATTGCTAGCTAGATACTCAGATTAACCAGGCTAATGACAGCAGCTAATGATAGCAGCTAATGCTAGCTGCAACTTCAAGTTGATGCTGATTTGTAAAAATAACTCAAACCCCAAATTAGCTAGTTAGCCAGCTAAGAAGGTAGCCACTGTTGCTCTAGCTAATAGGTGATATGTTGCTGAAAGACAATAAATATTACATATTCTACAATATATTTCATCGTGTGTATTTTTTTTATTATTCTTACCAGTAATACACTCTTATCTTTCTTAACCTGTAAGTAAACTCAACAACTACAACCACGCTTAGCAAACTCTTGTTAGCTAGAACGATACTAATGCTACGTTAACAAACTAGAGGCTAACTTAGCTTTGCTACCTAGCAGCTTGTCTGTCTTTACCTGAGGATACTCAGAATTAACCAGACAATGTTAGCAGCTAATGTTAGCTCCAACTTCAAGTTGATGCTAATTTATAAAAATAACTCCCAAATTAGCTAGTTAGCCAGCTAAGTAGGTAGCTACTGTTGTTCTTTAGCTGTCAGGCGACTAGTTGCTAAGTGGCTATCAAGAAAACACATTTCTGTAAATCTGTAATCTGTTCTGTAGTCACTGTTTTCTATTCAAACGAAGGTTACAAGCTAAAAACATTTCACTTTTCAACGATACATGGTCTAAACATTAAATTTAAAGCTTCTCCTCCACGATTATACTCGACTTAGGTATATTTTTACAGTTTGTCTGGTACAGCATGGTACATATTTACCAGCCCAAGCAGACATTTATTTTTTTTGTGGTTGCAATGCTTGTAATATTTGGCTTTGATAAGAGATCAAGATTTTTATTTTTTTTATTTTAAATGAAGGGCTGCAGGTATTTAACTGTATTCAACATGTGATGGAGGTCTTCTATCCTGCTGCCCTGTTAAACGGAAACCCACCCACACTGTTCCTCTAATCACAACCGCTCATCCTGCGTCCATATCCCAAAATGTATATCCAACAAAGAAAAAGCCATTCAGTGTTGAAACACAACAGAGTCACAAATCTGTCGGTCAAATGACTATAAACTGACCGACAACCTAATGGCCCATTATTTCTTCAAAGCAAAGCGATACTCATCTTTCCTGTATCTTATCTCGGGCCTGCAGACCACCATCGTGCGGCCGCCGAGCTACATGCACGCTAGCAAGCTAGCAGAAACCACCGTGGTGGGTTAGATCAACGGGCGTCCTGCGGAGTTTCTGTTCTGCTACACCAACTGACGGATGATGATGATGATGGTGGTGGTGGTGATGATGATGTGGCAAGCTTCGCTCGGCTCATGCTTTCTGCGGTTTTCATATCTTCCCCTTATTCTGTATCCGCTTGTGTATTATCTCACATTTCATGTTTTAAGCTTCCCACGTAAGCTCTTGTTTACTTTAAACTCATGCGTATCTGGGCGTATGTGTGTGGCGTGTTTTTATAATACAAATAAAGTAAAATAAAAATGCATGTGCCTACAACTTATCAGGCAAGAGATGTGGATTTCCTCAGGAAGAAAGGATTAACTGTCCGTTTCGCCCCGCATGAAAATTCAAGTATCTTTTGGTTTCACGCAGGGAGGAAGGTGCTCTGACGGGACAAAGCATTTCCTGGAGCGTATTTGATGTCCCACCTCCCCCCAACCCCAACTCCCCTCCCTCTCCCTCTCCTCGCCCGTAGTCATAACTTTGGCCAACGCCGGGACGCAGGCTCGCTCGCTCAAAGGCCAGGCAGAACGGGCGACATGTGCGCGGCGAGATAAAGAATGTTTCCTTCAATCGAACCCGCAGCAGCAGCCGGTTAAAAATAGGTTCCACGGCGGGTTTAACGTGTGCGGGGCCGGCGAAATGTGGTTAATTGGGACATTTAAACAAAGACAGAACTTAAAAAAAAAAAAAAAAAAAGAGAAATAAATGAACAAGTAAACACACTTTGATAAGCATATGGCTGTTGCGCAATCTCGTGGCGGTGCAAGTCTTGCCGAGCGAGTTTCTGTGAAAATAGAATACAACGCTGAGGATGTCGGTTGCTGCGGTGTGACTCTGTATCACATGTCTCAGTATGAACGGCAGCCGTGCCTCCCTCTCTCCCTCTCTCTCTCTCTGTCTGTCTTCCCCTTTGCTTGGCAGGCCGGGCATCGCTCAGGGCAAGGCTGGCTGTCAAAGGCAAGGGAGGAGAGGCAGCGAAGAATTTGACTTATTATAGGGAAGTGAGCCTCCTGCTATTTGCAGTCACTTTCCGACTTTCCGAGCTCCGCCGACTCTTTCCCTTCATTTTTTCCTCTTCTCTTCTCTTCTCGCTGAAAACTTCTCTCTTTTCTTCGACCACACAAATATGAATTTCAAGCTTTTTCTTTTTTTGTTTTTTTTGTTTTCGGGGGGACACACACACACACACACACACACACATATAAACGATTCCCTCTCTTCTTGCCTCTCTTTGTCTTTGTCTCTCTTGTTCAGACATCCTGTGCTGTGCCTCGCAGCCCAGAGGCAGCGGCCGGGGTTTGACGTCACAAAGGAATGCATCACAAGAGGTTGTGTTGTCTGCTGCTGCTGCTGCTGCTGCTGCTGTGCTGCTGTGTGTGTGTGTGTGTGTGTGTGTGAGAACGTCGGAGGGCGATGGGAGGCTCGCCTCTTTTCATAACGCACTTGCACGACAAATTTCTGCTAAACCCATCAACGCGCCCCTCGTCCGACCCCGTCTCCGACTCTGGCGACAGGTGCATCACTTCCCGTTCTCAAGAGGCCTCCCTTTTTTTGTTTTCCGTCTAAAAGCCGGGCGGCCTCTTAAAGGAGAGGAGAAGAAAAAAAAATAAATACGCGCAACGCGGCACGTCCATCGCAAACTTTCGTATCGACCTCTCTCGCAGAAAGAAGATGCAAACAAAAACAATAATAAAATGGCAAAAGCAGCCGATGGCCAAAAACAAAAACAAACCTCCGCAGCGTCTGCTCGTTTAACCTTTCTGCAGAAAATCAATTTCTGTCCGCTCTGCGTCTGAGTCATTGTTTCTGTCAGTTCAACAGGCCCTCAGGGAAATGAAGGGGGGAGGGAGGGGTGATGGTGTTGGGAGTGGATTTACTGCAACAGGCCCTGATCCCTTGCTCTACTTCTTTTGTCCTCCTACCGGTCAGCGTCTGGTAAAAACAAGCCTCGGTCAGTCACCCCTGTTTCCAGCAGGATGCTAGCTCGCTCGCGCCTCTTTTCGACCGCACTTCCAGGAAGTGACGCCGTCGTCATCGGCGGCAAATTAA
Organism: Chelon labrosus; assembly: GCF_963514085.1. NCBI lineage: Eukaryota > Metazoa > Chordata > Actinopteri > Mugiliformes > Mugilidae > Chelon > Chelon labrosus. The sequence goes on from NC_140337.1 coordinate 21,796,949, forward strand.
ATTCTCCTCCGGCAAGTCGGGCCTTTGCGTTTTTATAAATAAAAAAAATAAAAAAATCTTGTTTAATTCTTTAAAATAGACCATTACCAGCGTTTGCCGTTGTGGTCGCGCCGAGCTATTTTTAGTAAAACCGAGGTTAAGAGGGGGTCACGTGGCTCCTGATACTGACAAGCGACAGACACTAGCGGGGGGGGGGGGAGTGGAGGTATCATGGCAGAGGTGACACACACCGAAACAGAGAGAGAGAGAGAGAAAGAGAGAGAAAGGGAGGTGGTGAATGCTGATTGTTATCATATGATGGAGTGAGACAGGGCTCAGTTAAAAGTGGCTCCGGGCCTAGAAAGCCTAGAGTTATAGATAATGGCGAGCGCGCGCACACACACACACACACAAAGCGCTCGTTCTTACAGCTTAAACAGATTCACTCGAATCGAATTTAACGTCCGTGTTTAAGAAGAACAAAAAGCAAACGTGAGAAATCTCTGCTCAGGTAGAGCTGAGCAACGCGGACGGTTACACACCAACCGCCTACTTCACACACACACCACAAAAACCGTGGCGAAGGCGAAGTCCCCACGGGTGCAAGGGCGTGCTGTGACAACTGAACCGTAAACACCCAAAAAAAAAAAAAATCACCCGCTTCACACTTGACGCACAGAGTTGGTACGGATTATGAAACGTGGTTCAAAAATGTCGAGAGGATTTCACATAATTTAAATGACTAAGGTGTTTTTTGTTTTTTCTTTCACTGGCATTGCGTTGTTGATGACGGAAAACGAGTCCTTTATCTAAATAACGGATGACACGTGGTGACACATGCAAAAGGCTGATGACAGATTTGCAGAATTGTAAACTAGCTTTTCATCGTTGTGTAATATTTTAGTCTCACCAGTTTAGCTCAACATGTTTTTTTAATACTTTCACAACCCGGGTTATTAACGCTAAAAAAAATAAACATGTGTGTCATATCGTAAAGTCAAATACGTGAGTTCACTTGTGACTTTATTGGCGGTTTAGGCCTCAACCCTAACGCCGTAGCCTGATGTGAAACCTCCCCAGAAATACAACCAGAGCCGTGATTGGTCCGCTTGGTAGTTGGCGTGTTTTCCCGCTTTAGTATTTCCGGCCGTTTCTCCATCTACGCAATTTTTAAGCTGACTCTTTTGGATCAAGAAAGATGGCATTAGTCTTTGGCGAAATTTCGGATAAAGTTTCAGTCGCTTAAAGTTGTTGAAAGTGAACCAGGAAGTAGAAACAAAAATTAACCCGACTGGCAAAAAAAAGACACAGCGCCGACTAGGGCTTTGACTTTTTGTCCAAAAATCATATTCGAAGTTCGTTTGTTTATTAATATTAAAATTCGAACATATTCGAATATTTATTAATTATATTTTGACCATTAAATGTCTTCAGTAAGACTGATATTGGTATCAAACTTAAGTTCTATATGTTCTGTCCACCAGAGGGCAGTGTATCGGTCAATGTTAATAGACTACGTGCACGAAAGGCTGAGTATTTATGCGTGTTAAAATTTTTATTATTAAGCAAACAAGATATGCAGTGTCGGAATGAAGATGTAACGAGCAGAATATAACAGAAGACGCTGTTACGACACAGTTAACGCTCCATCGGAAATACACAAGCTTACAGGAACCTTTCGTAAGTCAATGATGCTTTCGGAAGAAAAACACTGTCACACCAGGCGTGAAAAAAAAATAAAAAAAACTCGGAATCTGAATTGAAAACAACGTTTACAAGCAAACACATTCACAAAAAATAATTCCCATACAGGTTCGAATATTAAGAGATCCCTAAAATTCGTTCGAATATCTTCAGTTTTTTAAATAATCGAATTATATTCGGATAACGAAGTTCGGAGTCAAAGCCCTATATGATATAGTAAAGTCAAATACGTGAGTTCACTTGTGACTTTATTGGCGGTTTAGGCCTCAACCCTAACGCCTAACGCCGTAGCCTGACAGGCACCTCCCCAGAAATGCAACTAGAGCTGTGATTGGTCCGCTTGGTAGTTGGCGTGTTTTCCCGCTTTAGTATTTCCGGCCGTTTCTCCATCTACGCAATTTTCAAGCCGATTGTTTTGGATCAATAAAGATGGAAGTCTTTGGCGAAATTTCAGCTAAAATGAAGCAGGAAGTAGAAACAAAAAATTAACCCGACTGGCAAAAAAAAGACACAGTGCCGACTAGTGTTTGGGTGGCGTTGTTACGGAGCGAGCCAGACTGACGAGCGCACGAGTATAAATGGCTAGCACCAACGTAGGCTACGTACGTAGGTTACGTCGTCTATGTCCCGCAGTACTCTAAATCAGCCTTTAGGTGGAGTTAAGTCCAGATTGAAGCCGGACTAGAGCTGCAATCGTAACGTCAACGAGTCATTACTTGTTTACGTTAAATATGTTTTAAATTCATTGTTTGATTCTATGCTACATTCAAGACATTGTTGAATAACAGTGACGACTTTCTGATGCTTGGAAATTAGCTTTGGCTATCCAGATCAGTCGTTAATGTTTTCACACATTCCCAGATTTTATTAGAATATGAGTCTGGTAACACGGCATTTGGGATTTCTTTAAGGGGCGTGTTTGATAGTCCTACAACCAATCAGAGGCCTAATGCAACGATATTTACCAGAGCATAATCAGTTCCCAACAGAGAGACTCAACTTTGGGGAAGTTGCTCTGGCTTCCAGACTACTACATTAGCGGATAAGGTAGCGTAGCTTAGCATATAGATTGAAAGCAAAAAGGGGGAGGGGGGGGACGAGATAGCCAGGCTCTGTCGGTGTAGTTGCACGACTCAACAGTAACTAAGTCATCAACTGGTTGAGGCATAGACTGTATATAAATATGTCGCCACTTCCTGTCATCCTGTCACCAAACTGACGCCATTGCGAGTTTACAGTCAGGGTCTGTGCAGTACTTTTAGTTTTAATATACTCTGTATTTATTTTTACACCTCTCACGGTGACCCTGTTACAGAGCGGTTGGCATGGAAACTGGCGGAAACTGTTTCTGTAGCGTCAAATAACCAACTAAAATCAAACTTATCCAAAGAACTGACACTTGAACATGCATCAACGTTATATTAACTACCTAAAATGACATAAACCATCTTTGAAAAAAATTTATTTGACGTGTATTTTAGTGTTTTAGTTTAGTCCCATCCGCTAACATGAAGGGGGTGGAGCTTATGACCTATACTGCCGCCAGCCACCAGGGGGAGCTCTACTTGCTTTGGCTTCACGTGACAAACTACACACAAAAACTAGTATGGTTGGTTACTTATCAAGAAATTTAAGCAACGGATGTGTGCATGAACCCACCACACACACGTGCACAGATAGATTTACTGCGTTAAGCGCTCGTTTCCTAACAGACACAACAAACCCACGTAACCTGCGCTATATAAATGCGTCCGCGCTTACAGGACGGCACAGAGGCACGCGCACGACATCGTTTTAGCAGCCTCAGCACACATACACGCCACATTCTTCTTCTTCCACTTCCTGAGCTGAGGCAGAGTGCATCTACAGTTCAGAGCGAGCGCTCAGGCTTCCTCCTCTCGCCGCCGCCGCTGCTGCTGCTGCCGCCGCCATCACACTGACTGACGGCAACTGACGGCATTAGTCAGCTGCTTACGGGACGGCATGTGGCAACGCCGCTGTGTCCAAATCAGCCGCCGCTGACCCACATAACATTAAGTCTGCCGCTGACATCTTCAAAGCTTGTAGAGGAGGGGGGGAATAAAGTCCAAAGCTGTGGACTTAGGTCTGGACGGGGGTAGCTCCAGGCCACAGTGGGAGAGACCATGGGAAAAAAACACTCACGTCCTTGATGACCTGTGTGCTGTCTGGTTAGCTACAGAGGCAATATCAACACAAATAGCCTCGAGTGTATGATGAGCGTGTGTGTCAGGGCTTCAAAGAATGACTTGTTTTCGAGCTAATGCGCGGAGGGATTAGGGCGTTCTCTTTGTCTGCATTCCCCGTTATCTCCGAGGTGCGTTAAAACCAAAAGTGCCGCGCGGTCGGGGAAAAAAATCCACGTCTCCTTCGGAGGGTAACGGGCGAGCAATCTGGACTAGATCAGTCTTGCCCAGACAGAGCGTCTTCCTGATCGAGAGGCGAAACCAACAATGTCGCCACAAAAACACCGTGACAGGTCTCCACGGCAACGGGACTCTGTTTTGTCACTGTTTGTTGTGCAGAGACAAGAGTGTGTGTGTGTGTGTCAGTTGCAGACGTGACTCCTGCCAAAGGCGGCCTAGATATGAGCTCGGTGTGCCGGGACTGACTCAGACCCTGCGACTGTTTAACTTAGCGAGGATCCCAGAGTCAGGGAATTTTTTTTTTTTTATGCTTTTCTTTCTCCATTTTTTATTTTTTTTTACTCTGACTGATAAAGTAACGGCGTGCATCCCGGGCAAATATGAACTATTTACGTTCCCCACATTCCTCGAGTCATTTTGGTTCCATTTTAATTTCATGCCACGCTGAGTAAGATGCAGCGGAGCGTGCAAAATCAGATCAAACTCTTTTGGAAAAGAAAAAAAACTTCCAAGTGACGCTAAAAATAAAAATAAAAAAACTCGCTCCGGCATCACCGCATATCCATAATCAGTTGGTTGGCAATGCCTTTAAACTATTAAACTAACCATTTGTGGAAGGCTTCTGCAAAACAACAAATTAAACGTTACAGCTGTTAGCATGCACGGCTAATTAGCTTACGTCTTTGTTGTAGTTCCGAGGCCAACGAGCTCGTCATTAACTAACGCCGCCGCCGAATGGAACTTGCGAGCCCGTGGTCATGACACGGAAATTGTTTTGTACAAAGCGATTGGCATTATCAGTCATAGGCAATTATGGATCCATCTAGAAGCTAATGAGGCTAACCGCTAAGCTAGACTATAGCTATAACAGCCAGTCGCTTAATGTAGGAAATAAGACATTTTCCTCACACATACAATTATTAGAAAAACTTAATATTTCTAAATTACAATATAATGATTAACCAGCCACGTCTTCTATTTCTGAAATTGTCAGCAAACGCACTTACAATTTTTCCTCTTATGAGGTTGTAAATACCACAAGAGGGTGTTAAACACATTTGAAAGGACTGTTACTGGGACAAACTAGATTGAGAGATTAATTTTTAGAAGAAAATATCTACTAATTGCCATGACCAGCACATCTACTAGTCTTGGTCTTTAGCCCAATGTTAGCAATAAACTCGACCGGTTAGCTTTAGCGCAACGTCACAAACAAAGTTGACGCCTTCAAATATGTCGTGTTCACGAGTAAACTTTCATATGAACGGCGCCCTCTTGTGTTATTCACAAGCTCATAACTGGGACTTTTTAGAGATGTCCTTGTTCTCAAGTCGTAACATGTTAGCGGAAATGGCTAAAGTGAATGTTAAGCTAATATATTGTAAGTTAGTCATGCATCTTTCATAATTTTATAATTCAAAAAGTCTAAGGCAACCCCACACTTTTATTCTGTCTTTTTATTACCTACATTAAAAGGGAACTACAGTTTTTTACAACCTGGACCTTATTTCTGGCATAAAATACAATCGTTTACTCACCCGTATAACTTTGGCTGCATGTCGGTGCCCCATTCACTCCCACTATATGAATATACGCGGCGCTCTGCCGAATCTAAATATCTTCAGAACGACTCCAAATGACACCAAAGTTATATGGGTGAGTAAACGATCGTATTTTATGCCAGAAATAAGGTCCAGGTTGTAAAAAAACTGTAATTCCCCTTTAAGTTACCTGGTAGTTAGCATGCTAAACTGTTAGCCTCTGTTAGCCTCGACAGTTCTCACGCCTCACGGCAAATGTCACCACTTGAACACGAAGTATTTTAACCACCAGCCATCAAGTTGCAATGGAAGACGGGTTACAGGTTAAATCTCACCGCTTGTGCAGTATCATCTAGGAAAACTTCTTTCAAATGGGCTTTTATTTAACAAGTTTACCTAAAAGTACATTTTCAGAAATGGCTGAAGTCATGCAAGTTAATTATTCATTTAATTTTTTCAACATGTTTGATGAAAAATGCCGATGCCTTCGTAGTTCCTACATTAGGCCACATTGTAGCTAGCTTGCTAACTGCTAGCCTTGGTGACGGCAACGGTTGCCTAGCAGCCGTGTTCTCACAAATTACAGCTGATTTCACTACGTGGCTACCGTTTCCCGTACGCAACTTCCCACGCTGTAACCACAGCTCCTTTTTAAAGGCAGCATCGCCGCCGCTTTAATTAACCGGCGAGCAAGACCTGACAATTTAATCAGCACTTTTAGCTTCGACGGCCGTTCATTAGAAATGGGAAGTCTGCGGACGTCCCGTTTGTCTGAATTCAAGGAATCCATTGTTTGCAGAAATGATCAGAAACGTAGTGTTTTAACTCGACCGCTGTTACCGTGCTGTGACACTGCATCGCGTGCAGTGTGGGAACAGAAACCATCGCATGCATCAAAGCTATAAATACCATCAATTACATCTACGGCACCTGACACACAATATAAAGAGTAAAAGGTTCAACGCCCTGCTCAAGGACGTTTCAGAAAGCATGCGGCCGTGGTAGGCAGATGCAAAAGTCAGCTCCCAGACTCTTCACTCTGCACCTCATTTAATTATCTTTTCCCTTTAATTCCACACTGGAGCTACATCTCCATCTCTCACCGCATTTTTTTTAAATTTTTTTTTTATGCATGCTATCATTCCTCACCCCATCCAGCCTCTGGCCAGGTCGCACTGATATCCAGGCCGATACCAGCTTAAAAACCATGCAGTATTTCGTTTTTATTTTTGTTTTAACCAGAAAATAAAGACGAGACAAAGAAATCTTGACAGGGGAAACATTTAAAAGCTCTCAATATCGGATCACGGCTCAAAATATCTGCACTGGCTTTTTCAAATGCCCACATCGGGTTAATCCAAGCCTTCGTCAATGCTCTCTCTCTACCTTCCTCCCTTTCCCTGCGCTCTGCCCTGCACCCGTAGGCGAGGGGGAGAATTCCGGCAGGGTGGGGGCTTTCCCAGGAAGAACGGGAGCTTTGTCCCCCGAGGGACGAGGCCATAGGCTGACAGACAGTCTGGCAACCTCTGACCAGGCAGAGAGCGAGGGAGAGGCGAGGGAGAGAGAGAGTGATAGGGCATAATCATAGTGCAGAAGATGTCAACTCACGGTAGAAACTAGCGCTCGCTTGCTCGCTCCTCTGGGGGTTTCACCTAAACTCAGAGGACGTACAGTCAAATCTCTACCAAGCGTAGGAACTTGAGTTGAGTGAGCTTGCATACCAGGCCGTGAGCGACTGATAACTATGATTAGAAGACTCAGCAGTCAGTGTGAGGTGGCTCTACTTCCGCATTTGATAAGTGCGAAGATAAAGCTGTGATTCAAGTTCAACTGCACTCACCGGTCGCCCTCTGCGCCACTTTTAGTTATTGGTTAAATCCGAAATCCCCACTTAGAATACAGTTATTACCCCCGACTTAACGGGGAATGTGGAAGCGCATTAAAACAGATCACTTCCCGCAAGACACCTGTTGTGAAATATCAGTTTGCCGAGTCACACCTGTTGACAACGCAGCCAAAATGTCATTGCTTACAAAGTCATGAGTAATCAGCACTTTGTTTTTTTATTTATCTGTTTTAAATGAAGCGGACAGCTCGCTTAGAAACTTAAATAACTGTTTTTTTTTTGTTTTTTACACGTTGGACTTCAGCTACAACCTGCACGGGACGGGTCATGTGACTGACAGGCCAGGAGGTGTGCCAGTCGCGTTTATAATCAGTTGTATAAGCTAAATGAGTTTTATTTGGCAGCGCACCGTGTTTCTCTTTTACAACCATCGTGTTTGCAGCTACTCGTCTGTGCCGTCCCAAGAGAAAACACCGATCTTTATATTCAGTTTCAGAAATAAAGTGACTGATTTCTGGTTTCGCCCTCTCAGCAATGACTCATATTAACAAAACAATCAAGTAAAAGTTCAGTTGGGCACACCAGACAAAGCACGACGTGAAACCAGTTTTCATCTATGCCAAAATACTACAATTGATGGCTACTTTTCAAGTCTAACGGCGCTTCATTATGCACAAACCCCTGCAATTACTTCAAATTAAACCACTTCATCCTTTGCAGATTCCCTCCAAGTCTGCTGCTCCTTAATTTAATATTCAGGTTATGCATGCAAACTTAGATTTTTGGGCATAAGGAGCAGCAGTCTGAGAGCTGTTGCTCTTGGGTTTATCCATCCTTGAATGCACAATCCTGAGGCCGTTCGGTCCGAATCTGTAGTTTATAAAAAACCGCACGACCGGAGCGCTGTACCCAGTGAGCCAACATTCTTGTTCAGCTGACATTGAGGGAGTCGGTGTTGCCTGCAGAGGCTTAGAGGGTTACGCCTTAAGGCTCGTTTAAGGTACCGGTGCCGCAACCTACGTACGTAGCCTACGCCGGTGCGAGCCATTTATACTTTTGCTCTAAATAAAAGCACCGCCCAAAACGCAAGTCAGCGCTGTGTCTTTGTTGCCAGTCGGGTTACTCTTTGTTTCTACTTCCCGCTTCACTTTCAACAATGGCAACTGAAACTTCTCGCCGAGAAGACGAGTCATACAAATGTTTGTATCTCCGAAACCTCCTCAGTTAACCTTTTCCTCGATGTGTTCTATCGTTATCGATCCAAAACAAATCGATTCGAAAATTGCAAAAGTGGAGAAGCAGCCGGAAATAGTAAAGCGGAAACACGCTACAACCAAGCGGACCAATCACAGCTCTTGCGGTCTTGCGTCCCTGTAATGCGTAGTTACATTTCTGGGGAGGTGAACGTCAGCTACGGCGTCAGATTGACGCAGAAGCCTGAACTGCCTGTAACTCGTAGAGACCGGGGTTACAATATGTAACCTATGTCCTGTTTTGTATAAGCAACAACCTCAAAAAGCCGTAATTATAAGACAGCAACAACCTCAAAAAGCCGTAATTATAAGACAGATGTAACCAGTGACCCAATGTGACGCCAAAGGTCCAGGTATCAGGCCACCAGGTTGTTGTAGTAGAGATGAAATAAAATCTTTAAGACTTGAGCATGCAACAGCTAATTATGGCGCAAAAACCCAACCAAACCTGGCTGCATGACCAAAACAAACCTGCTTGTATCGAGCGTTTTCCGACATATAGGCTACAAGAGTCCAAACACACACACACACACACACACACACACACAAAAGGGAGTATTCTGTTTCTGGGCACCCACGTTAACACTGTCAGAGGGGGGTTATAAATGATTCCCTGTGCAAAGCGTCCTGTGCCAGGTAAAAGGCTGCACGCTTCTGCAAGTGGTCACTCATTAACGAGCCTCCGGAGCTCATGTGTTGAAATTTAACCTTCATTAGTGGCGTGCGCTTAGAAACGCAGACAGGGTGTCATTACTGGGTTGACCCCAGAAGCTCGGAGGGTCAAGGCAGCGGTGGGAAGCGGGGCAAATATGATTACTCAAACACAGGAAGGCACAAAAGAAAAAAACGCACCGCATTGTACGAAGCAGTTGAATAAGTCATTATAAAGCCGCACAGATTTGAGTTTCTATGCGCGCAGTTTCGCCGTAGCACCAATCAGCGGCACTCGCCACGGTAAACCCATCTTTCTGTAATTGTAAAAGCCTTTCGGGAAAACCAGGAAAGGCAGCTCGGGAACTAAATTTAGACACAGCTTTGGTCCTTGAGTTCTTGCCAAGGTTCTTGCTGTGGTTACTCAACGTAATCCAGTGCTAATCAATCGGCAAATTGCTGCGTAATTACATTTATTGTCACGTTAGACATTAGATTATGAAGCAGCTCGACCAATCTTTATTATTGAGCAATTATGCAACTTATAATAAACCGAAACACGAGCCTGTAGTATAACTAATCTGACTTTGTGTGTTTATGATGTATTTTACCATAAACATTTAATTTGTTCTACAGTTTCTATAATCTACTTTATGCTAATGACTGATAGCGAACGCTGCGTTCATCTTGATAAAGTCTGGCGGACTTGGCGTCAATGGAAATGGAAATAAGCTCGGGGTATTATTCATTATTCTTTTGCGCTGACAACATCTGTTCTCGTCGGTATCGTTCCGTTATGTATGTATTTTTTTTTTTTTTTGCAGAGATATACAACCCTCGTAAATGATTGTTTCCTCTTCCGCAAACAGACACGCAGGTTTTTTTGCTCGTTTCGCATGGGAGCTGTCTTGTGATCTGTGTGGTGAGGAAGAGGCAGAGAATGAGGTTTCAGATTGGGGAGGAGAAAAAAAAAAAAAACAACAACAACAGATTTCACTCCGGCTGAGATTTGGAAACCTCTTTGCTTCCTGTGAGCTCTGACCCTCTGGTGTCTGCTTTTATTTTATTTTTCTTTCCCCTCCTCCTCCTCCTCCTCCTCTTCCTCCTCTTCCTCCCCTGCAGTTCTGTTGTTCAGCCCCCCCCCCTTCACTCATCCTGCTTCGTCCACACAAATCCAGACATATTCTGCAGCTTTTCATGACAAGGCGTGGGCGTGCGGCCATTGTGTGTGGGCACATCTCACTTTACACTCGCAGTACGCGGTCTATAGAGCACGCTAAGAGACAGGTTACACCACCACACGGCGCGGACGTTATTTTATTCTTTCCGTGGACGCAGCGACTGATTTTGTCTTGTGTTGTCTTGGAAAGAAGAGAGATGTCACGACTGCCTTCATTTGAAAAGGCAAACAAAGAATTTGCACCTGTTAAAGCTGCATATCCGAAACAAATCAAACTGCAGTCAAAATACGATTAGCGACAAAGGAAGGGCACCGAATGAAACTCTGGCGTAAGAGCCGAGCTAAGAGCGTGCTTTGGTTTAAGCGAAAGGGCCGAGAGAATCTGAAGCTTCGGCTGAAGTGTAATGAACTGAGCTAGCGTCTGAACGTGTGGAGTGTACGGACTGGAAGCCGATGTCATTTGTTGGCTAAAGAGGGAGCAGAACGTAAACAATAGCGAGCACGTGAGCTAATCACAAACTGACCGTGTCATTCAAGTTTAGCAGGAAGAAAAGATGTGACTAGCCTAGCTTAGCATAACTGAAGCTTTTCTCGAAACTGGATATGTTGGTTGGTGTGATTTTCCATCTTTGGCAGACTCAGGCTAGGTGTTACCCTTTCATTCCAGTCTTTACTCTTATGCTAAGCTAGGCTACGTCATGGCTTGAGTTCTGGAGCTGGTTACCTAGCTGAGCCTAGCTACCTAGCCTAGCTTCTTCTTCATCCACTACTCCCTGATCTGATATGCCTTTACAAAATGACCAAGTCTTGTTTTGTTTTGATGAACGCATTTTTTAACAAACAATAGCTGTACATGCTAAGCTAACTAGTGCTAGCTAATGCTAATACTGTGACGACTTCATGGTAAAGGTCAACCTGCGTTTGGCCAGTTTAAAATGTTTGGTTTGCATTTTCTTCAGCGGGACATACGCAGGCTCACTAATCATTGTGTTCTTATCTAGTGACATATATCGCTATGTACATCCATCAGCCACAACATTATGACCACTGACCGGAGAAGTAAATAACACTGACCATCTTGTGACAGTTCAATGTTCTGCTGTGAAACTTTTAGACCTGACATTCATTGGTGTGGATGTTACTTAGACATGTAGCACCCACCTAGACCAGACCAGGCACCCCCACCCCATAGGAGCAAGACACTCCTTGATGTGCAGCAGCCATCCCCAGCAGGTACACAAAAGCGGTTTAGGAACTGCTCAAAAAACATGAAGAACAGAACAAGGTGTTGACCTGGCTTCCAAATTCACTAGATCCCAAACTGGTCAAGTGTCTGTGGGATGATCCACAGAGGCCCCTCCACCACAGGACACCCTCAGAAGGCCCATGTCCATTCTCTGATGAGTCACAAAGGAGACCTACACAATATTAGGAAGGTGGTCATAATGTTATGCCTGGTCGGTGTATGTATTTACTTGGAAATGGTCAGGATTGCCACTTTAAAGGCACAAGTTTAATATTAATCTTCTCAAAGCAGACAACTGAACCTCAAAGACGTACATGCACCATAAATCTGATATTGTTGTCAGTATTAGCTTTGAGAAAACCTACATCTGACATCTGTTTGAACCTGTATGAACTTTTAAAAACCTCTATATCCACCCAGCTCTTCACTGTAAGCCCAGGATACCGGCCGGCCGTCTTTTCCAAATTGCAAAATAAAGGCTGCAGGAAACCGAAGCGGCCAGGCGGCTCGCCAAGCTGCACGCCGAGCTAGGTTTGCAAACTCCCCTCTCCCGCCTTATCGCCCGCTGACACACACTCTGGAGCCAGGAGCAACACAGCAGCTGAGCCTTACCCCAGGTGAACCTCTCTCTCTCGACTCCCCCCCCCGCCCTGCCCCACCAGGACACCCAAGGTCCCCCCCTCGGATGTGCCAGTCAGCAGAGTCTGAGATGAGGACGCAGCCGTGTTTATGGATGGGCTGCTTCCTGACAATGCAGTTTCAGGTGCACTTCGGGGGCTAATGCTGAATAAAAAAGACTTAGCGTGTGCATAAATTTGCTCTTCTTAGTGTGGAAGATTTAAAGAAGTTGAGAATTAGTTCGGCAGATTCTTCTAATTCTGAAATTCACTGTTAATCCACAAGTTCTTCATTTATATTTATAACTTTGCATCTTAGGTTGACGTTCAGTGTTCACGTATTTCCCAGAGATCTCTTCAGAAGCATCTCCTTTCTTGCATTTGGTGTTGTCAAACTATTTTTTCATGTGTAGATAAATGTTTTTCTCCCTTTTTCCGTCACAGTAAGTTTTAATTTTCATGCTAAACGATGTTTTTAATTAGCAGTTTGTTACGCATGGCCTAAAGCTTTGGCAATGAAGGCAGATCGCACCAATGTGAAGCGGGGCTGACTGACTGACTTGACTGCTGCCTTCCTTTGCCAAGCACTTCAGCTTTTAATTCGCTTTGCGTTACGTAAAGTATACACTCCTGCAAGCAATTTGCCTTTCGGAGATAAATCTGACACCAAACACCTCAATGTCCACCAGTAGCAAGACAGAAGCGGATAGAAAACCAGAGTGCAGACATTTCTGGAAAGACGGGAAACTGCACAAAACCTTAAAAAAGAAGCTACTACTTTACTCGCAGCCGTGCTATTTGGAGAGGACGGTACAGTAGCCGGGGCCCGTTTCATAAAAAAAAAAGGGCAACAACGTGCAAAACATACAGGCCGTTACTCGCAATATAAAAATCCTCTCTTATCGTTGATTTAGGCAGTTTTACCCGTGCGCGAGGACGGGAAATAACTGCAGATGCTGTCAGCCTTTGCATGCAAATAAGAGTCTGCTTTAGTGAAAACGGGTTCCCTGCTCTGTAACAGACTTCCAGGACCTCGAGCATTTGTTAGAGAAGATTTCCAGACCTGAAAGCGGTCAAGCCTAGCCTAGAATCTAGACGCGCCCCTAGCGGCAGCAAATTACATTTGCTTCCAGGGGCAGTCTAGTTACTCTCCGTTGACTTGAGATTTCGAAAAATCCAAGATGGACCGGGCCAATCACGAGTCGGTGGGCGGGCTTAACGTGATGACGACTGACCTGCGACCATAAGTTCCGTGAATTACGCGTGAATTCCCCATCCTGCTAGAACTACCAGAGCGATGGCCGCTGCTAGCGAACAACTTTCTTTCGAATCGGCTTTGGTCGCCACTCTGAAAGACTTGAAGTTAAGCTTTTCTCCACCCCTCCGGTTGAGCCCTGTCTATGGAGAGTGCCCAGACCCTACATTTAATGTGGGTCTGGCTCGTCAGGCTAGGTCAAGCCAATTGGGAATTCATCTTTTTTTTTTTACTAAAATGGAATAAACCAGCAAGACCCGCAAGGAGAAGCAGGTACTATCACCTAAATTACGTATTATTGTCTTGCATCTTTGCAAAGCAGTTGCTGACCCACACTAGAAAAACAAAAAAACAAAAGCCACTGGACATATATACGGCGTAAAAGGCTCCTGTCTTTTTACAGATTCTTGACACCATGTGTAGCTCAGCTGAGTTGAGTGTGATCAAGCAGTGACAGCGAGGCAGAGATACGGATAACATCAAGGAGGGGAATTTGCGTGACCTCTTTAAACCGAAGCGTTCGGGTTTTAAGGAGACCGTAACCGTGCAGGGTATCAACGCAGGTCGATGTCATAGCCACATCTGCTTCTAACGATCGTCCAGGAGATCTTTTGATCACTTGATTGAATGATTGAAAAATTTACAAAAAATTCTCTCTTTTTTAATAACAATTCACTGTGTAGATCTCAGAAACATTTCACGAGGCCACGTCCCATGAGATCCTGACACACTTATGGCCAGAGGTCCATATATGAGTCACGCTATGTTTACAATGTCAAATTAACTGCTGTTCTCAGCTAACGCGGTGTAGCAAGAGTCCGTTCTTATCAGAGTGATACGAGTCTGTTAACGCACCTTTTGTATTTCACTTTTAGGTGCTTCAGAACGTAAACAACAGCAAGCACGTGAGTTAATCGCAAACTGACCATGTCGTTCAAGTTTAGCAGGGGAAAAAAAAAAAAGATGTGATTAGCCTAGCTTAGCATAACTGAAGCTTTTCTCATCTTCTCATCTTTGACAGCCTCAGGCTAGGTGTTTCCCTCTCCTTCCAGTCTTTACTCTTATGCTAAGCTAGGCTAAGTCACGGCTTGAGTTCTGGAGCTGGTTACCTAGCCGAGCTTAGCTACCTAGCTACCTAGCTTCTTCTTCATCCACTACTCCCTGATCTGATATGCCTTTACAAAATGACCATGTCATTTTTTTTTAATAAACAATAGCTGTGCATGCTAAGCTCACTAACCAGTGCTAGCTAATGCTAATACTGTGACGACGTCATAGTAAAGGTCAACCTGTGTAAGCTAGGCTAAGTCATGGCTTGAGTTCTGGAGCTGGTTACCTAGCCTAGCCTAGCCTAGCTACCTAGCCTAGCTTCTTCTTCTTCATCCGCTACTCCCTGATCTGATATGCCTTTATAAAAATGACCAACTCTTGTTTTGTTTTGTTTTTAATAAACAATAGCTGTACATGCTAAGCTCACTAGCCAGTGCTAGGTAATGACTTCATATTAAAGGTCAACCTGCGTTTGGCCAGTTAAAATGTTTGGTTTGCATTTTCTTCAGCGGGACGTACGTAGGCTCACTAATCATCGTGTTCTTATCAATCGATTGGAATTGCAATTGGTTAGTCCTACAAAAAATCAGAGCAATTTTCTTGTTAGCAAATTCAACTCCACGGCGCTCAGATGACGTCGCTGTTTTCAAAGTCACCTTTTACACTCAAATCAGTGAGAGGAAGTAAACATTAATCTACTTGGATCATAAATTCAGTGCTTTATCGTGCTATGAACATGAGTTCAGTCTTTACACAGCTGCTGCCTTATGACACAAGGATTTGAGGGTGTGATGACATCCGTTTAAGGATAATGGCGGGGGCGCTGAGCGTTGCGCATACAGCAGGTGCTGCTTCAGACTTTACAAATAATAAAAGGACGTTCCACGCAGTATTGCACACAGGACTGCTGCGACTGTGTATTCTGCATAGCTGTCGTCTGACGCAAGGCCTCGGCGTCGTGCAGAAACGCTGCCCTTTTTTCTCAACACCACAATTCCCTTTGTTCCACAGCTCATCTTGACAGCGACTCCCAAAAAGCGGCCTATTAAAGAGACTATTAGAGCTCATCAAGGGGGGACAGGTTTCATGGTCGGTTTGCTCCGAACCGACAGCTGCGTTGGGCTCAGCGTATAGCAGAATGGCTCCACTTTCCAAATCACAGTTAAGTCACAAAATGTGCAAAACGCATGCAACAAAGAGGAGTTTCAGTGGTGCGGTGCAGGCCAGACGTCCTTGGGAGTCAACAGAAATACCTCTGTGTTATTTAAAACTGGTTTGGAAGTACACAGCGGCAATCAATTAATTATTTGACTAAGGAACAAAATCAAGCTCACAACTTTTATTATCCCGCTTTTCCTCCAAGGATCAGCTCCACCCCACCTTACCGCCTCGCCTTATCGCCCAAACTAATGTTTAGTTTGGGCGATAAGGCATTAAACAGCCGCTTTAACAAAACACAGATCAAAATATAAATCTGTAGAATCAAAAAAATGGCCAAAAAAAATGGCAAAAGAAATGGTAAAAAAAACACCAACATGCCTTTATTATCCCTGCTGCTTAAAAGAGGCAACGGTGATGTGTGGGCGCAGTTCACCACGCACATGCAAAGATCACACATCCAGCCGCCGGTACACACTCAGACAACACACACACACACACGGGATGTTTTGAGTGCGCTGCAGTGTGGGGCACTAGGGGCCCTGAATGAAAACATGCTGGTAGAGACATGTATCAGATGTTTGTCCACTCGTGGAAAAAAAAAAAAAAAGACATGTTGATCCAAGATCTAACTGTGGCTTCTTCCTGAAGCAAAAAAAAAACGGGGGCCTGTGAGTTCCAGCCCGGCATGTGCTTAGCTTGGCACTTGCCCCACCGCCGGTTCTAACTAAAGCCTCTGCAGAGTTTTATGGCGGTGCGGTGATGCCTATAGCCGTTTTTGGGTCTATGGAGGCTTTGTGTGCGGACGGCTGCGAGGACGACGGCGATTCTTGAAGGTTGATTAGCGATAATAAGGTTTTGACTGATTTAAAGCTGCACTAATCAATATATTTTTATTATAGAAACGACGGTGCAAGTTGCTGTGTGCAACGTGAAAGGGCTCTACAAGGAAAACCCTCTCCACAGAGAGATTTGGCGTCTTTCAGCGCATTGTTTTGGATTAAAGGGCACGCAACCACAGTTTTCCGGTTAAGGGCTGCGACACACAACAAGCCGACGGCAATCGCCCGTTTGCCGGATTGGACCATCGGAGTGCGTCTATTTTTTCGGGGTGTGCCCTGAACCTTTTGGCGCAAATCAGATTGCCGTCGGCGGCGTTTTTTTAAACAGTGGCAGAACAAGTCAGTCGGAGAGATCGCTCCGATTAGCCGATCAGTTAGAGGACCGGTAGACAAAACGTCAAACTTGAAACGCTCAAACAGACGAATGTTTTCACCACAGCATCTTCCAGAACGAATAAAATGTAGACCAACTGATTGGCGCGATTCAGGAGAGGCCAGCTCCGTTCAACACTTTACTTTTTTAGGTTCCTAAGCCAATAGCAGCTCTTCGGTTTTTCCGGTCTCGGAGCGCATGAGCTCGCTCGCCGGTCTCTAAACTCTTTGCGGTGTGTTCAAGTGGAAATTCTGACATGAGGCGACATGAAAGCCGGTGAATTCTTCGGTTCTTTGAAAGTGGCTCGGTGTGTGTCCCCTGCCTTAAATCTCAGTTTTTAAATCTGCAGTTGGCAGATGTTTTCAGTAAATATTCCCCGATAATCCCGCTGCATATTGAAACACCAGACAGCTGAACATATTGGGGTAATTAGGAGCTAAAGAGCGAGATACTTTTCTGGAGCGGCGGCGGTCTAAATAGTGGCCTTACATTCCCTTGATGCCGAAGCACATAACTCAAAATAAATGCTAAGTGCACAGTGCGTCACTTTTGTTCTTCTTCTGGCCTTCTAGTTGTTAAAAAAAAAGAAAAAGAAAACATCAGTTGCTGCTTTAAGACTTTAAGACTGATGTAAATCCCGAGAGTCATCCCGTTGAATCAAGAAGCTTTTTTTAGAAATGTTGGGACTGTATGTTTTAGCAGTGACAGAACAAATCATTGAATGAATGAATGAATGAATGAATGAATCATCGTCGCTGGCCATTATTCAGTCAATGATGGTTAAAGGGGAATTACCGTTTTTTTGCAACCTGGACCTTGTTTTGTTTACTCACACCAAAGTTAGCCTTTACAAACTTTGGTGTGAGTCATTCGGACGATATTCAGATCCAGTGGAGCGCCGCGTATATCCATATAGTGGGAGTGAATGGGGCACCGAAACGCAGCCTCTAAATAACGCGTTATCTGCCGCGTAACTGGTTCATTTCACCAATATTTTGTTTTGATACGCTAGTGCTATTCCCCGTTGAGTCCGGAATTACCTGTTATCATCATCCGGGGTCTGTAGATTGACCTACTAGGTAACTCCAGACTCAACGGGGAATAGCACTAGCGTATCATAACAAAATATTGGTGAAATGAACGAGTTACGCGGAAGATAACGCGTTATTTAGAGGCTGCGTTTCGGTGCCCCAGTCACTCCCACTATATGGATATACGCAACGCTCCACTGGATCTAAATATCGTCCGAACGACTCCAAATGACACCAAAGTTAGCCATTACTAACTTTGGTGTCATTTGGAGTCGTTCGGACGATAGTAAGTAAACAAAATAAGGTCCAGGTTGCATTATACCAATATTTTATATTTTAAATAACGCATTATCTGCCGCGAAACTTGTTCATTTCACCAGTATTTTGTTATGCTACGCTAGTGCTATTCCCCGTTGAGCACGGAGTTTGATAGTAGTAGATTGACCTACTAGGTAACTCCGTAACGCGGCAGATAACGCTATATTTAGAGGCTGCGTTTCGGTGCCCCAATCACTCCCATTGTATGGATATACGCGGTGCTCCACTGGATCTAAATATCGTCCGAACGACTCCAAATGACAACTTTGGTGTGAGTAAACAAAATAAGATCCAGGTTGCATTTCACCCATATTTTGTTATGCTACGCTAGTGCTATTCCCCGTTAAGTCCGAAGTTACCTGTTATCATCATCCGGGGTCTGTAGATTGACCTACTAGGTAACTCTCTTACGCGGCAGATAACGCTTTATGTAGAGGCTGCGTTTCGGTGCCCCACTCACTCCCACTACATAGATATACGCGGCACTCTACTGGATCTAAATATCGTCCGAACGACTCCAAATGACACCAAAGTTGGATAAACGATTGTATTTTCTGCCAGAAATAAAGTCCAGGTTGTAAAAAAAACAATTTCCCATTAAAGGGTTCAATGTTTATCTTTCAGAACTGTATGTAAAGTGTGAAACACCTCATCTGATCAAAGCAGGAAACAAGAGTTCACAGAAGGTGCGAAAAATCCCCCCCATCATCCTGCAGACACAACAGTAAGACAAAGAGCCTCTACTCTACTCTACTTGTTGTGTACTTGTGTTCGGCGGAATTCCAGTCATGGCCGCTGGCTTCGACCCAGGACCCCGCCCCCCCCCCCCACCACCCCCGACACTCCTGTTTAATCAGCATCTTCTGCTGGCCATTAGCTACAACAGCAAACTCTTGTCCGCGGTTTACAAGGCCTTCAGGGGATAATGACTATTCGCCTTAATCCATCACTATAACAGATGGTCCTAATTATGAGAAGTAATCTTCTTTTTTTAATCTCAAGTTATGCCCTGGCGGTTGCTCTCTTCACCTGGCCTTTTTGATTATGATATGCATTACATAATCTAATCGTCGCACAAAGAGTTATTGTTTCCTTACTTACTTTTTCCCCCATACCTGGATGACCCACTGCGCTTGTGGCTACGGCTGGGAAATAAGGGTCCTGCCTCCTCTACGACATGATTCCTCCCCCCCCCCCCCCCCGCCGCCCCGCCGTGCGACGGCTGAGCAACCGGCGCAAAATGGCAGCTCGAGAAAGAAGAACTTGCACCATTATTCTGAGGAAGTGACACCATAATCTGAGGTTTACTACTGAGGCGCAAGTACATTTTGTCCTGTCGGAGTTGCTGCCTCATTTTTCAGATTTGTCAGCGGCGCATTTTGTTACCTTTTGAGACGCCCCCCACCCCCCCGCCCCGTGTCGGGATGCTCTTGCACCTGTGTGTCAAACCTGTCAACGCCCAACACTGCCTTTGCGGCACATTGCAGCCTAACTGACAGAGTGTCTCTTTGAAAGACCACCCCCCCTCCTCCTCCTCCTTCTTCCACCACCACAGGATATTGCTCAGCGGCACAACAGGGTTACGGAGACATGTAGAGGCAGGCCGGGGACAAAGACTCGGAGAAGAATTAAAAAACAAGAGGCGGGCGAGCGATACGATCTCCCGGCGTGCACAGCGAGGGACTGTGTTCCCCCTTGGCATGCCTCATATACAAACACTTTATTAACGTAACTCCTCTTTCTTTTGTGCTACAGGAGACGCGTTTCCAGCTGGGGAAGAACCTGACACAGGGGTGAAGATAAGCCAGCGAGGGGTGAAATGGAGTGTGGGGGGGAAAAAAGTCGATAGTGAAACGACCGATGGAAACAAAAGTCTTACGTGTCCCTAGGATGATCTGAATAAGGGTCATCTGCTCTGAGCAAACCTTGAATCAAGGGAGTCAACCTTCCAGCGCTCCCGGCCAAAACCAGATTTTTAAAAACCTACTTTGCCGTGTCAAGTCGTTCCCCCGTCAAACGAGGAGGGATCGTTTTCTATTTTTGGTTGCGATCGGGATCTGCGGCTATAAAAGATGAGCGGGATGAACCGAGGAAGGTTTTTTTTTCCGGGCCGCGAGAGGGATGCACAAGAATGATAATAACAGAGAGGACGTCGCCGTGTAAAAAAACTTCAGGTGGCTCTGCGTTAAAGGGTAAAAGACCGCCGTTGAGAGACAAAAGGTCTCTTTATCAGCAGCACATCTCCCTGGAGCGTGGCTTTAACGATAAGGTCCGATGCGTACGTGTCGGCCGCGAGGGCCCGTTAACACCGACGCAAGGCCTTTCCTGCTTGCCCCCCCCCCCCCGCACGGACGGCATCAAAGTCCAAAGTGTGAGTTGTTACGGGGGCCCCGGGATGGAAAAGCATCCTCCTGAATTCCTAATCCTTGGCTTGGCATTTTCTATCCAATCACCAGCACATATCTGAAGGCCTTTCAGTCTGTGTAGCCTTGGCCTGGGAGTCACATGACTGGGCTGTTGTTATACCTCTAATCTTATTCCTAAGTGCTTTTATATGATCTTGGACTCTAGTCTAGATAAAGCTTGTAAATACTGCACAGATTACGGTGGAGAGATGATTCAGTTTCCAAGGCTGTTGGCGTGAGTCGTCTCTTTGTTCTCAGCTGTGAACAATAAGCTTTATATACACAAACACTGACAGACAGACAGACAAGACTTGATTGGCTTTCACTGACAAAGACTTACTGTTGTTAGACTTGAGGTCCCGGTGGATGACGGGGACGATGGCCTCGCTGTGCAGGTACAACATCCCTCTGGCTATCTGCACGGCCCAGTTGACCAGGACGTGCGGCGGGATGCGACGCCCCGCCAGCGCCCGGCTCAGCGGCCCGCCCGAGGCGTACTCCATGATCAGGCACAGGTTGGGCTCCTGCAGGCAGACGCCCTTCAGCGCGATGATGTTCGGGTGGGTGAGCATGGCGAACAGGCGCGCCTCCTGCACCACGTTCTGCGCCGTCACGCTGATGTCCTCGTCCGGGTCTTGGCGGGCGGCCTTCACCGCCACCAGCCCGCCCCGCCACGTGCCGCGGTACACCTTCCCGAAGCCGCCGACCCCGATGACCTCCTCGAGGCTGAGCTCCCGGAAGTCCAATTCCTCGGGCTCGAAGTCGCCCACCACGGCCGGGCTGAGCTCGCCGACCACGGCGCTGCCCGGGAGTTTGGCGTATCCGCTCGGCTTGAAGGAGCCGTAGTTGGACGGGAAGATACCCACCTTGTTGTTGACCTTTCCCGCCCACCAGCCCTCGTCCCCTGATATCTCAGAGTCCAGAGAGAGGACTTCCACGAGGTCACCTTTGCGCAAGGTGAGCTCATCCTTGCAGGACGCCTCATAGTCGAACAAGGCCGTCCACACGGGGTTGGTGAAGTTCCCTTTCTGCGATTGATCCAGATTCTTCCAGTTCGACAGTGGGCCGCGACTGAATATGTTCTTCAGCGGCTCCATGGAGCCTCAAGCAGATGTTTTGACTGGATCCGACTTTGCACCCCAAGGGTTTGAAAATAAAGTACAAAGGAGTACTTTATTGCGCCTCGCTCCCTTTCCTGTCTTTCTTGTTGGCTCATCAGGGACCAGTGAAATGTGTTCAAAAGCTGGACCCAAACACGTGAGGCTCACAGGAGAGGATTCGAAGATGAGCGAGGTGTCTTTCATTCGCCTCGACGGGAGAATTCAAACCTCTCCATCGATTGGGGGGGGGGGGGGGGGGGGGGTGGATTTCAGTCGAGAGATGTTTGATTGGGGCTAAGAGATTGACGGCTCAGACAGGCGGCAACGTCTCCGCTGAATTTCTCTCTGTTCAAGTGATGTGGTGTGTGGTTTGCCAACACATGGTTTGAGCGCAATATCATCTCACCGGCCTTGTATTTAGGAGGAATCACCTCATCGTGGCTAAACTAGCTCTTCAAGCCCCTTCATTCAAAAAGCTGCCACCTGTTGAGTTCTGATTTTGAAGGACAAGAATGAAGAAGAAGAAGAAGAAGAAGAAGAAAACAAAAAAGTGCTGCAAATGCAACTCTAAAAAAATAATAATAATAATAAATCAGGTTCCCACACACTTTAGCTGTCCATTTTCAGGTTTTATGTATTTTTAGCCATTAAGTGCAGTGGCCACCACAGAGCAGGAAGCGCCGAGAAGCGGAGAAGAATAGCAGGAAAGGAGCATTCAGTCCAGCCAACCAGTGTTTTACGACGAGCTTCGGCGCTGACCAGTTCGCGCTATCAAGCCCGAATCCCCGATAACAGCCGCGTCTGACCGCAGCACCGCGGCGCTCCCGCAGGAAATCCCGCATCCCGCCGCGCCAGCGTATCCATGCTCGCGAGTTCAAGAGCCCGGCGCGCGCAGCGGTCCAAACTTTACCATTTAAAGTGAATTAAACACGCAATTTAAAAAAAAAAAAAGTTGCGGCAGAGAGCAACAGGAAGAGCGCTCCAGATCTGCTCGAGAGGAACACGGACTATATAAAAAAAAAAAAACACAAAAACAACAAAAATCCCGTTATAGTTTTAGTTGGTTAGTTCCTGGTCGGGGTTCAGCGCGTGGCCTGGTCCACAGCTAGGGGCAACGGTCGGTACCGTTGGTGTCCAAACGGCTCGACAACTCCATCATAACTCCTCGGCTACGCTCCTCTTCCTCGGTCGCCGTTCACTCGTCAGGTCCTCGAACCACTTCTACGTCCGTGCCTGCAGTCAGCGGAGAGGGTGGGGTTTCAAAACTTTTTTTTTTGCTCCCAACAGGAAAAAGAGTCAGATGACAGGCGGAGCGCGCGGTCAAGGTGCGCGAGATGAGAAACGAACCGCGCTTCCGGGTTGCTCGGCTTTCAAAATAAAAGCGCCGCAAACAAGCCGTTTAACTGGGGAAGCGAAACGTCAATGTAACAATACTATAACAAGACAATACTAATGTCTTGTCAGATTAGATATACTTTAAATAAACCTAGTTTTATTGCCTTTCGCTGCAGTACAAATATATTATTTCAGCAGAATCAGAATAGTAAGCAATTTATTAGAAAAAGTAAAAAAATCAGTGCCCTATCTACAAATAAGGGACTTCTCCACAACCATATCATACATATATATAATATATTGTATATTTATAAATATTTGTAGTTTGTATTTTGCTGTTATACACTTTTGTATATTCTTCTGTATTTTATACGTACTTTTTATACATTGTACCTCACTTTTATTTTATTTCTGGCCCCTTTTTCTGACTGTAATTCCTCCTTTCTCTGTGTAATGATGCTACTAGACACCGAATTTCCCACGGGATAAATAAATGAAGCGTCTTATCAATTTTCATACATCAGACTTTTATTTTTACGCGTCACGCGTTTCCGGTATTTCCGCGGCTACATCCATGTTAACTTGACAGTGCCGTCGGGCCACACAGCCACTGCGGTGCGCCAAGCTAGCGGAAGCAACCTATTAAAAACAACGACGTAGAGGAAGTGTTCGCCTTCACAATAAAATAATAAACAACAGTAAAACAAAAAATTAAGTAAGCTATTGTTGTATTGAAGCGGTAAGAATATTCAGTTCACACCGCCATTTTCGTTTTATGGTATTTTGGGAAGAAAAGCGAAACTTTTGATACAAGATCAGATTTAGTTTGGCGGCTCTTTTTAATCGAGCTTTTATTCTGAAAGTCACTCGTGTTTTTCACATGACTGTGGTAACAGGTGGAAAATGAACTTGTGACGGAGAAAATATACTAAAGAGAAAACACGAAAACTGTTTTTATAAGTATTTTAATATTACAAACACGACTTTTTATTGATAATTATGAAAAAATAACTACATTAAGTTCTTACAGTGATGTTATATTCCACACATGACAAATATTCGGTATTTAATAAGCTATATGTTCATTTTAAATACATTTGTTGCTCTCATCTGCTATTAAACACAATATTAAATTGTCTTCCTGTTGAGTTATTGGGTTTTAGTGACACAAACTCAGTCCAAATACTCCTTAATGATGGACAGAAGTTCACAGTAAGCGTCCCAACGCCCAAACACAGCAAATGGGGTTAAGATAAAGTCCTGCTGTTTCTTTGCTGTTGCTCTAAACAAAAGAAGGCAACACATTTAAAAGTCTGCAGCTTCGTCTGGATTCATGCGGTGGATATACTCTGCCGTCTGGGGTGGAGGAGCTGCCGGTGAAAACTCGCTCGGGTCGGATTTACTGATTTTCTGTTTGACTTAAAATGAAGCCAAAGGAGGCAATTTAAAACTTTTATCCCAGGGGGGGGGGGGGAGAGCTCTACTACGGTGTGCTTTCAGTATCCTCTTCCTATTGTGGAGGCACTACGGCTCAGGTAAGTGGTTCAGCAGATCCTCTTAATGAAAAACGGTTCCTTTAACAGTGTGAGATGGAGTTTCTTCTAAAGTGGACTGAATTGACGCATTTAAACTAAAAGCCTTCTGTGATATTTAACTACTACACTTAATGCTGAACCTACGGAAGCCCATTTGTGCCATAAAAAAGACAAAAACAAATCTCTTTATTAAATTCATCACCATTATATACAGTTATATAGTTTCCATTTCCATTATATGTATTTTTATTAAACATAACTGGCATTTTCTGTGAATACAAAGTTTATTCTGGACTTTCTCTTAATTTACTGGTGGTTTCTCAGTAGCTGGCATGATGCTGCCACCGCCATGCTCCATGGTGGGGACGTGCAGAGCCTGGTGTCCGCCAAGCACTGCGTCTAGTCTGGCTAATACACTGAATTGAATGCAAATCTTATACAATCTTTTGCTTATATTTTATTTTTGACGACTGGGGCCTTTCTGTGTGGAGTTTGCATGTTCTCCCTGTGTCTGCGTGGGTTCTCTCCAGGTTCTCCAGCTTCCTCCCACCGTCCAAAGACATGCTGGTTAGGTTCATTGGTGAGGTGTAGGTGTGAGTGTGAATGGTTGTCTGTCTCTCTTTGTTAGCCCTGCTATAGACTGGAGACCTGTCCAGGGTGTACCCCGCCTCTCGCTTGATGACAGCTGGGATAGGCTGCAGCAGACCAGGCAACCCTTCACAGGAACAAGCGGTTATAGAAGATGAATGAATGAATGAATGTGTTTTTCAAGAGTTTATTTTATGAATACTTTTTAAGGGCAACAGAGCTACTGTGACCAAGCAGTTCCCTTGTGGATTAATAAAGTCTATCTAAGTCGGTTTAGGCTTCTGTGTCAATTTGACGCCGTAGCCTGACGTCCACCTCCCCAGAAATGAGGCAACGCAGACCACAAGAGCTGTGATTGGTCCGCTTGGTAGTTGCGCATTTCCACTTTACTTACTTCCGGCTGTTTCGAATCGATGGTTTTGGATCAATAAAGATGGAACACATGGAGGAAAAGCTTAACTGAGGAGGTTCGGAGATACGAACATTTGCACGACTCGTCTTCGGGCGAAATTTCAGTGAAAGTTTCAGTCGCCATTGTTGAAAGTGAAGCAGGAAGTGGAAACAAAAATTAACCTGACTGGCAAAAAAGACACAGCGCCGACTAGTGTTTGGGTGGAGTTGTTACAGAGTGAGCCAGACTGACGAGCGCACAAGTATAAATGGCTAGCACTGGCGGAGGCTACGTACGTAGGTTACGGCGTCGAGTCCCCCGGTACTTTAAAATTTAAATGAACCTTTAAGGTACAAAACTCCATTTGGTACTTCATAGTTATCTTGAGGTGATAATAACTTTCTTCCACGGATACTAATCACTATGTAGATTCCAGAGACTAATCTACAACCATGTTAACCATCTCCGTGAAAAACTACAATAGCTGCAATATGTGATTTAGTCGTCTGTGTCAAAATAAAAGGTATTTCTTTAACCCTTGTGTACCGTTGGGGATGAAAACAGCCACTTGGAGTCACTTTCTGCTCTTAATTTGACCATAACTTTCACTCTGTTGCAGAAAATGGACTGATTTTTGGCGAGGAACCTTAATTTTACATCAATTTTGAAAATATGATCTCAAAATTTTCAATAGGCCAATAATACACTGTGGGCAAATTTACTACCCTTTCATGCAAACATTATCAAAACACAAAATGCACTCTTACAAGCACACACCCACTAATCATTCATTTTGTGTGTAATTTTCCCCATATCAGTGACTTTATTTTCTACATTGGCATTAAAAGGGTTAAAATTTTGATTTAATTTTTAATATTTAGTAGTTTTGATCAGGGCTGAAGCTGATTAACAGATTTAAGCAAAAAAAAGTTGAAAAAAATATTTATCTGATATATTTTTACAACAGTCAAAGCTAACGGTATGAAGGGGCAGTGTTTTCTAACGGTACACAAGGGTTAAATACGGCTTAAAGCTAATTTCCATGTGTAGTCCGTTGTTGGGAGGACACCGCTAACGTGCAGGTTATAGAGACATAAAACTTTAGTTGGTGGTCGACAGAAGCAGCCGACGATACAGGTGCATTACGGGACAAAATATCCATCACACCACCTGGAGAGGAGACTCTGAAAGTCTTTATAAAAATCCCGCAGCACAGACTTGAGAGTTTATCGCTGAGCCGGCACCCGGAGCGTCCTCTGATCGAGGCCTGAAACACAAGGTGCATTTTAAACATGTGCTCTTCAAGTAGCTCCGGCGATGAAAAAGGCTTTTATTGTTTAAAAAAAAAAGAAAAGGTCAGTACATTTTCCCATGTTTCCAAAAGTCTTAAAAGTCCGCTGCCTCATGGGAGGGGATGGGAATCAGAGCGCCACCTTTGACCCCCGCCGGCTGCTGTGTGGAAACAGTGCGCTTCCTCCGGTTGGCCTTTTGATGGCTCCCCTCCCTCCCCCTCCTTCCCCACGGCTGCCGCTTGTTTGGACGCCAGCCTCCTAAAGTCAACCACCTACACCCGTCCCACACACACACACACACACATACATACATATACACCGAAACCCCACCCGCCTCACAGTCCGCTGAGTCAACGCTTGCGCAGGAAGGATGCAGTTGTTTTTGCGGCCCCGGATCCGAGCTGCTTGGTCAGTCGGGAGGCGTGGGTGTGAAGCCGGGGAGGAGGAGAGGGAGAGGGGGGTAGAGAAGGCGACACTCCTCGTTAAAATAAAGGAGGCAGGAGGAAGAGGAAAGGGGCTGGGACGAGTGTGTGTGCGACGGCCATTCGGGAGGACGAAGGCGACACAACAATCGCCTCCCTGTGAACGCCTTTCCACACAACCTGTGCCGTCTTGCGCTTATCTGATCCAAATACCAGGAGATGGCTGCAGATAAAACAGCAGCTTCTTGTCTTTCAGGTCGCGCGTGAGTCACTCTGCGCGAATCAACACACACCGAATCCATGGGAACATTTTTTTTTTTTTACTTCTGCAAAAACATAAAGGGAGGAAACCAGAAGTGCAAAGAGCCACAGAGTCAGGTCTGGACGACACAAGATGTCCTGTGAAAGTGGGGAATTAAGAAAAAAAGAAAAAAGGGGAAGCCCTACTTTGAAATACTTTCCTAAAAGATGCCGCCGGGATCGGGCGCACGAGGAGCTTTTTGTCTTTGGCGTGGAGAGAACAAACCGACACAAACGGTCGCTGCCGTTTCATTATAGTTTTTTTTGTTTTTGTTTTTTTCTCATTTGAAATATGAACTTTATTTCACCCATACAAAATAAAAAGAATGCTAAAAGTTTACAATACAGAGTCGACTGCCTGTTCGCAACCATTTAATACCGAGACACGTGAATGGGAGCCCCATGTCTGCATTTTTAAGGAATACATTTAAAACAATCTAAAATAGGGAGGGGAGGAGGAAAAAAAAAATATATATATATGTATTTATAACAATAATAATAATAATGTTGGAGCTAGAAAATAGTTTGGAGGTGGCGGCCAGAATAGAAAATCAGAGGACAAAGGTTTTTTTTTTCTAAAAGCAAAGTTATGGTTCTGATGGGGCAATTCAAGGGGGAATTTAATGGTCATATAAAATAATATACAAGCTCACGCTGCCGCCGCCGCCCCCCCATGACGTCGTCCAAAAAAAAAAACAACAACAACAAACACAATGGAAATCATCAACCTGCTGATATGGATCCGTGGAGGTTTTACAGTTCTCTTGATAAAAACGTGACTTAAAAATAGAAACGGACTCGATAAAGCATCGGCAGTGGCGGCGGCGGCGGCAGCTATCTCTAACCTACAGTAAAAATACACCTGCTTCCTTGTTTATGTTACAGCCTGACAAATGGTTGGTCTGAAGGGGGCGAGTCGTGGCAAAAGCCCGACGGCGGTGTTTCACGTTTCAAATTTTTAAATTTCACAGCCGATCGATAACAAACAAACAAACAAACCGCCGCCGTGAACTCGCTCGTCTATGCCGGGCGTAAAGGAGTAAGGCTTCGTCTACCTCTTTCTTCTACGTCTCTTCAGGCCTGAGTGACGACCGATATGTCCACTGAGCTGTGTCTTCTTCTTCTACTACTACAAAAAGAAAAAGTGCCAAAAAAAAAAAAAAACACAAACCACACCTGTCCTGTCTGCGATGGGAGGGAAACAGCGCGCGGGGCGGCGAGGGGGCGGGGCAATTATTTCTAGTCAAAAATCTGACGACTGACTCGTTAAAAAACAATCCTTTTTTTTTTTTTTTTGGATTCTCCTCTACGATAAAATAAAACCTTTTTTTAAAAAAAAAAAAGAAAAAGAAAATTAAAACATGTACAAGAAATGTTTCCGTCTCTTGCGGCGGTGGCGGTCGGTCGGTCGGCCGTCGGCGGGCTGCGATGAAGAGTCTTTCCCTCCTCTGCTCAGAGCAGCCGCCGGAAGAAGAACTTAAAAATTCAGGGAAGGAAAAAAAAAAAAACAGAGAGTGTGTGTTTGTGTGTGTGTGTGTGTGTGTGTGTGTGTGTGAAAGAGAGAGAGAGAGAAAGAGAGAGCGAGTGGCGGGTAAGGGAGAAGAGGGAGCTAAGAGTCATAGTCTTCATCGTCGTCCTCGTTTTTGTGCGGCGCGGGGGCTGGGGGTGGCGGGACCACGCTCACCATGGAGGGGTGGGGGGCGAAGGCCATGCCGCCGGGGGGCTGCGCCGGAGCAATGCCGCCCATTGAGACCATGTTGCCCGTGTGCATGAACTGAGGGGGCGCGTTTGAGCTGTTGGGATGGGGAGGGGAGGGGAGGGGAGGGGGTGGGGGAGGGGGAGGGGCAGAGGTAGGAAAACCAGGCGTTAGTCAGTGGAGCAAGCTAAACAACAGAAACACTTAATCCAGTCCGGTTTAACGGCACCACGAACCAAACTACATCCTCCAGATCATTACTTTTATTGGAAAATTTGCATTTAATGTCTTCGGCGTAATTGTTGCAACTCGCAAATTTATCCCGCGGGCCACATTAGATCCTCTGGCGGGCCGCTTTTTGGGTCCCCGGGCCTTATGTTTGACACGTACGCTCCAGTCTTTATCATCCAGATAAATTATCACCACCTTTCAGTGCAGAACTGGCGTAACTAATGAACTGGCAAGTAGAGTGCAGTTACAAAGAAACATACACCTGCTCTGAATCAGTGCGTGGGGCACACGGGGACAAACATACGGCCCACGGCCCACCGGAGGGTCTAATCTGGCCGGCAAGTATGAATGAAAACAACTGCTGTCCCTAATTTGTCCACTGTTTTAGAAAGAGAACACAACACTGAGACTCAGGACTAGACGACAGACAGCAACGTGCCCAAGTTACACTAATTTTTCTTAAGAAATCTCATATTTTTAAAGGATATTTTGTTCTTCTTTGCACTAAAACAAACGGAAAATGTCTTGAGTTGTCGTTACTTATAGGTTATTATGCTTGTATCTTACTGGTCCGGCCCGCTTGAGGTCAAATTAGGCCGTATGTGGCACCTCGAACTAACGTGAGTTTGAATCTGGGACATGGCAGCGTTGGCACTAGTGGAAAAACGGCGCCCTCTTCCTGATTTTGGCTGCAATGTCATCCAGTCTGAACAGGTGGCGCACAGTTATTATATTTTTTATTAGGAGAAAGGGGCGACCTGACATTATTCTTTACGTTTTAAGGATGAGAAACGGGTCATTCTTTTTTTTTTGACATTGAAATACAAATTAAAATGACAGTAAAGGGAAGCGTGTTGGTTTATTTTAACGCAGTGGGACCTTTGTGGACACTAGAATATAAAAAACACACCGACATTGTCAGCACTTGGCTCCGATTTCGCAGCCTGGGACGATAACGGCGGATAAACGGCGCCGTCGGGTCTCGCGCGGCTCTAAACGCAACACGGCGAGGTCAGGTTTCGTACCTGTGGAACCTGGACGCAGCCTGCAGGTTTGTGCTCGACTGCGAGCCGTCCTCCTCGTCCCCGTCTGTCTCGCTGTCCTCGGAGTCGTCCTGTTTACACCACAAGGAACAGAAAAAGTGAGTCCTCTCGGCTCAAAGCAGACGCACAACAAAAATAATAATAATCTAGGGCTGCGACGAGACGACGCAACAATCATCACTAATGTAAAGCGTCAGGCCTCGGTGTGCAAACCCTCTCCCACCTCTTGCTCCGACTCCGTCCCAGACAGCTTCTTGTCCTTCCCTTTGGAGCCAGCCCCTCCATTCTTACGACCAGACCCTGGTTTTCGACCCCTGAGGAAGAAAGAAAGAAAGAAAAAAAAAAGCCGTGGTGATGTGTGAAAGTAGTCGTGGGTTAAGGTTTACTAAAAGCTGCCAACTTCCTCTTAGCACAAACTTATTTTAGCGGTAGAAAGCTGGTCTGAGGTGATGGACAGTAAGAGCAACAGTGCAGAGTCACGAACGTCGACTTATTAGCTTATTAGTTCACAACAAAATGGCTCAGATTAGTTGTTTAGGAGAACACAAGCTCCGATTTAGTTTCATCAAAACCAAAGAGCAGACTCTGAAAACGCTCCTCCGTGTTTTAAACGGCCACATGCGAACATTAGCCACGGTTTAGACGTACTGCCACGTCAGCTTTCTTTTAGAAGAGGCTGGGCGATCACCTTCACAGAGATTTATGGGTTCATGTTACTTCTCCTAAATCTCGTACTTTGCAGTGACGCGACGTTCAGCTGTTCTGGAAACAGCGAAACACTTGGACAGTACGGATGGAAAACACAAAACCTGCGTTCTGAGACTTTTTCTTTGCTGTTTGGCATCATGAGATGACTCACTCGTTGTCAATATAGCCTTGGAGCGCTACTTGCCTTCTCCACTGGCGTCGACTTGGTAGCAGTCAGTGCTGACTGATCGAGCCGTTCGCAGGGTTTCCCATACAGTGTTGCTACTACGGAGGCCCGCCAGGGTCTAATTTACTCCGCCGTGGTCTCATGACGAATCAGAAATATTTTTGCAGGTTTCAAACAGCGTTGTGCTTTTTTCCTATCGCTCCTGAAAGCATCTCTCCCTTTCCTCCCGGACAAAACCAGGATGAAACGGCTCCAGACGTAACGTGAACTAGCTTAACTTCATAAGAGCTAGCAAAGGTAGATTAAAAGTCAACTGTTTAGTATAAATTAGATTTATTCGCTGATACTTTATTTAATCTTTGCCCATAGAACGCCACGTCTCAACAGCTTAGTATTCCTGTACGTGAACTGATTAGCTGCACAGGCTGCTGCTAATTGTTACTGTAATTTAAAGGAACAGTATGTAAGAAATGTATTTCAATTAATCATAAAATGGCCCTGATATGTCACTAGACATGAAGAAATCATGTTCATTTCAAATACTTATATCACTGACAACAGTGGTGTGGCCAGGATATTGTCATTTAAAATTGAGAGTTGCAGCCCTCAACTGATGTTATTGTTGTCATGTTGTGTTTTGGCCTGAGGCGCCACCCTCCACCTATCTACTAATCACGAAGTCAGTAGAGTTTCGTCATCCGGGTTGCCAGCTCTGCTCTAGTTACCGCAGCTGCAGCTACGAACGTGTCGGATAAAACATGTATAACGTTACGAAACCTAAGACCTCGTTATGAATCCGAACTACGTCGTGACAAAGTCCGAAATAAAACAAGGATTTGTATAGGAGATGCCTTTGAAAGATGGAGACGGCTGAAAACGGAGAAGAATTTGAAGACAGACGCCAACGTTGCTAATTTTCTCCTGGCTAACTTACTTGTACATAATGTAAATGGACATTTCAAATATTCACGACAGTCGAACAAAGTTATGCATGTTCGTGCAAAGTAACGTTACGTTAGCGCATACAGAGGGGGTGGGTCATCGAATTGAAAAGGTAAGGAATTGTTTGGGAAATAAAAACCCGCGAGTCGTCATTGCTAACATTAGCAATGCGTTATGAGCCCGTTTCTCTGTCATTATGCTGAAACGCCGAGGAAAACAACATTAGCACGTCGATTATGGCAATGTGAAACGTATCGAGTAGCCTAACGTTACCTCGGTAACCTGGCAACCTCGAGTCAGGGGGGAGGTTGGAGGGGATACACCGTTCTACAGTATTTTGAAAGGGATTGCAGTACCAGTTTTGGTCACAATCCTACATACTGTTCCTTTAAAGACGGACTGATAAAAAAAAAAAAAAACATGCTCTTATTTCATGCGCAGAAATTTCATACACTGCATATAGGGTCTCACGAAATCTTGTGGGGACAAACTTAACAGAGTACTCTCATCTGCTTTGGCTTCACATGCCTCACACCCACAGCAGACACTAAACTATGTTAGGAAGCGGCAACAACTTTAAACTGAATCTGAACCGAGTCAGCCGCGGACTTCGGTGAAAACAAGACCCTCTTAGGCGTTTAATTTATCCTCTGTAAAGCTCTCTGCTACAAATCAGCGGCGGCGCCAGCGTTTTGATTCGACAGTCAATGCCGCTTTCTCTTCTCCGCCGCCACCAGATAATTAGCTCTCACTCTTTGAAGCTGGGCAGCTAATCTATAACCACAGAATTAAACGAAATCGGGTTATGATGACGCAGCGTTGCATTGATAACAGAGGCTCTCTTTTTGCTTTTTTGTGGCTGGGGCGTATTTCCAGAGAATGCGAGTCAGATTTACCGGCACACAGCACAGCTCACATTAGCCTGGACCGTTTTAACCGTGTTACGGCGCCACGTTTAACATGTCTTGAATGTGTGTGTGTGTGTGTTTTATACCTGCGTGGGACTTTCTCTCCTCCCTCCATGTGGTTCTCCTCCCCTTCGCCCTGCATGTCGGGCACCGTCGCCACCAGGTCTTTTAAGAAATCAAACTGTTGCTCCAGCTCGATGCACTGCTTTCTGTGAACGCACAAAACAAACAAGACAGGGGGATTAGTGATGTATGCATTTCAACGACATGTATTCTCAACGTCTTAATGGACATAGGAATCTACTAAGGCGATATGTAATAGTGTGTCTTAAAGCTTCCTTATGTAAATCCAAAGAAAAGGGCGCCGCAACACCTTTCCAGCTGCAAGCTAGCAAAATCAAATTACTAATAACTTAAATAAGATTTCCTGTTTGGGCCCGAGTTCACATCTGCGCTCGAACAGAGCAGGAGGCGGCTTGGTGTCTCTCAAAGAGTGAAATGCGGAGTGATAAGAGAGCCAGTTCATTAGGTACACCGGCGCATTCTCGTGCGGCGCTAAATCTCAGCTTCGCAAAGATTATCGAATCAGCGCCGAGAGCTTGCTGATTCGATCGCGTTTCCGTTTGTGGAGGCTGTACCGACGCAGCGTGTTCTCCCTGTGCCTGCGTGGGTTCTCTCCGAGGTTCTCCGGCTTCCTCCCACCGTCCAAAGGCACTCTAGTTAGGTTTATCGGCGATTCTAAATTGTAGGTGTGAGTGTGAATGGTCGTCTGTCTCTCTGTGTAATTCAGTCAGCGGGCCTGCAGGTCTACTTACAGGTGCGACGTGGTCATCGTCTTTGCGTTCCGGGACTGGGTGACTTGACAGGCCTTCGTCAGCAAAGACTCCAAAAAAAGCTCCAGCGCTCTCGCTGGCGTCGTCTCGGTTAGGGAAACTAACGACAACGTCTCAAAACATTATGAGATTGTGAAAACTGTAAACATGCTGTCCACAGCTTTACAACCTTTATGTGAGCGTCACGCCACAACCTGGCCTTTTGTTTCAGTTCAGAACATTTGCATGCGTGAGGATGTGCACGAGATCCTGCAACGTTTATGGCAGAAAGGATACAAATGATAACCGGCACCGCTGCAGCCACTTTGCCTATTTCTTCATCGGTCTGCATAATCTTCTTAATCCTTGCCTGAAAAGAGAAAACATCCAATTATAAACTTTTTTTTTTTTTTTTTTTTTTAAAACAAACACAAACTCGCTTCAAAACAGATTTGTGTGTGTGTGTGTGTGTCACGTGTCTGTAGCCCGTTTAAATTAAGAGTGCGAGGCGTTATTAAATGACCAACACGTACCCCATTCATGCTATGTATGCTGATGACTTTTTTGTGCAGCGTGTGCTCTGTAAATACCTCCAGCGATAGCAACATTGTGCAGCTACACACAGCAGACCCGCCAATGCTGAGGACATTCTGTTCGGCTTAGCATCAAATGCTAAAAACAACGTTATTTCAACGGGCTTTGCAAGCTAACTTGAGAGGCTAGCAAACTCTGGGTAAGTTAGCTAGCGAATTCGGTGAAGCCAAAGACGTCCCACTAATGCATGTTTATTATTTTTTATTTTTTTAATGTGTGATAAATAGCTTGCATTTTGTAGTTAAGTTTGTTAGGTGACTGGTCAACAAAAGAGGCCGAATCCGACTGCGGCTAGCTAGCTAAACAAGTTAGCTCGCTCACAGTTAGCTAACGCTAGCTAGCTAGCTGCGACGCCGGGTTTGAGAAAAAGTTCAACCTTACCGGAGGGAACCTGGCGTTGTATTTCTTCTTTTTGCTGGGCATACTTAAACTACCTGGAGGGCTAAACAAAAATAAAACGCAACAGCTTCCGGATTATAAATCTATCTCATGTATTAATTCGCCTCCGCCGCCGTGTATCCACACACCGGATAGCGGTAGCTACCCGGCTAACCCGTTAGCACGTCGTCGTCGTCACTGGTTCCTTGTTGCCTGGCAGGGCAGTTTGGTTCCGCGGGGTCACAGCGCCGTCGGGTTTGCTTACACGCTACGGTCCCGCAACTTGTACAGAAATAATAAAGTAATAAAGTAATAAAATAATAAAAATATAAAATTGTTAAAAATTGTTTTAAAAAATAGCGAAAATTTCGCTAGCCTAATTGCGAATATACACCACCCGAATAACATGTTTTTCTAAAAAATACATATTAACTTTCACTTAAAAATAACACTTTTATTTTTCTCATATTTTTTTTAGGATTAACAATTTTAATTTATTATACTACATGTGCGACGAACTTGTAAAAATAAATAAATAAATAAATAAATAAATAAATAAAAAAAAAAGGGCGTTAATGGCTCGAGCATCGTCCCATCTCCGTTTGACAGACAGAGGAGCAAAGCTAGCAGCTGCTCTGTCCGGGCAGCATCAACACTGGACGACAAAACTTCGACAAGGTAAATTCAGCAGCCTCGAGTTTACGACGACTTTCTTTATAAAATGAAATTATTCGGCAGTCGTGTTCGTGCCACTTCCTGTAAACGGTTTGTATTTATTTCCAATTGAGCCAAGAAGACGAATGTGTACGTTAATGAGCTAGGCTAGCTGGTCGGCTAGTCATAACGAAACTGAAGCCACTTCCGGTTTATTATTAGTTGTTGTTTTTTTTTTTTTTTTTTGTGGTTACATGTCAGGCGTAGACGGAAGACAAACGCGATAGATGGCAACTTGTTTTATTTTTAAAGAGTCTGTGGTTGAGAAAAGTCTGAGGCTGTCGAATAAGTGTTGCTAATGTAGCCGGCTAGCTAGCTAGCTAGCTTCAGTATAAAGCACAGTGCTCCCCAATAAAGAGCTTGTCTGCGCTTTAAGCTAACACCAGGCTTGAAGCTGTGGTGATTTCAGATTTATTTCTCGTTCCAGTGCTTGGTGTTGTAGTCCTGAACTGGCAGCATCATGGAGGAGGAAGAGGCCCCCGAGGAAGGCGATGTGGAGACCCCCTACCCAGCAGAGACGTACGCCGCTGAGGCCCTGGCTGCGGACATGGACCCCTGGATTGTGTTTGACTCGAGAAGAACTCCCAAATGCGAGTTTGATGACTGGCTGGAGAGCAACATGCCCTCTCAGGTGCGGAGGTATGGCAACAAGGGTAGAGCAACCGTCGTGGGGTGGATTTCCGTGCAGGGCCCGCACTACTGCCCAGACTCTGGGGACGTTGAGGGTCTCCAGGAGAGCTGGGAGAACCTCTTGGCCAGCTCCCGGCCGGTCAGCTTCCAGACAATCAAGGAGCTGGCCCTGAACCACCAAGTGCTCTCAGGCAAGTGGCTGATGCACCTGGACACGGGGTTCAAGCTGGACCGGGCGTGGGAGTGCGTGGCCAGAGCGACGCTCGACGGAAAGATCTTCTCCACTAAAGTCAGTCCATTCGACCCGACGGCCGGCGATGAGAGGCAGGTCATCTGTGTCTACAACACAAACTTCACGGATGAGCGCGAAGTTGTGGAGCTGGATTCTGTCATTCGCGCCACGGGGGTCAAATGCCCCCTTTACTACAAGCCGGACGCGTACACCTACCTGGGGATCTACCGAAAGAACCGCTGGAACCTTTGCCCCACCATATACGAGAGCAAGTTTGACCTGGAGCGCGTACCCAGGCGTTCCCACATCACCAACAAAGTCACCAATCTTGAAGTGACATAAGCCGGAACGAACAAGTGTAGTTTTGCAGTACAGCTACCGCTATACGGAAAGCTCCGTGGTGGACGTTTGATCTCAAGTTCTTCCTTTTTGCAAAAAAAAAAAAAAAAACCTCGAATTAAAGCACTCTCATTTTGTCTTCTCATGCTGTAATATCACCTGAAATACAGCCACATCTTGAATATATTGTATTCATAATTTTTGGCATAAAAGTGGTTCTGTTTACACGACACTAACACTTACCTTGAGTGGCAGGGAAGCCGAAATTCTTGATTTGTACGCACATATTTTCAGAGGATAATAATTTTATCCCGTTGAAGCACTTCTTTTTGACAAATACATACGTTTGCGTCCTCTGCTTTATTTTTTTATTTTTTTGCTTTGTACTCAATCACGAACAAGAGTTGCCAAATAAAATCTACTTTTGACGACACTCCGTACACGGTGTGGGTTTTTATTGTGAAGAAAAGTGTTCTGGATGTTGACAGAGTTAGTTATTCATGACAGCAAAAACACATAATCATACTAAAAAAAAAAACAAACAAAAAGTCTGCTTACATCATAAATAAAAATAAAAAAATCTCAATAAAGCTTCTTTTACTACGCCGTATAACGAGACGACCTACAGGTCTAAAACCCCGTTGAATTAAACTGCAGCTATTATTCATAAAATGTGAATAAACTGTAGAAAAAACGATTAGAGCGTAAAGGCAATTCACCTTTGGCTAAGCCCCGCCCTAGAATGTAGATTGACCAATCAAAGCCAAGAGAGCTCCCACAAGGGTCCGACACTTTTTCCACAGCGCTCCATTGACTTTAACGCAGGCGTCTCATATTTTCGGTCTCGGCAGGCTATACTGTCGGTATATATCCAGCATCCAGGGTATGGATAAGCCCAATGATGTGCGCGCAAAACCCTGTGGAGCTAACCAAAACATCACCGTTACAGCTTAAGTTGCGTAGTTGTTGATACGCTAGCACACGCTGAAGAAATACAACGTTATACGTGCGTAACGTTAGTCCGTTTGCTTCGTAATAACGATTATAGAAGTGAATAGAGACGTACCCAGCTTTGCATGAACAGTGTTGCTCCTTGATATTGATACCAGAGCCTTATAGATAACCAGAAAACCACAGCCCAGAAGAGAATGTCGGACGTAGCAACAGTAACCAAGGGGGGCGGGGCTTAGCCAAAGGTCAATTACGTCACCAGACAAAGACAAATATATATTTTTTGTAATCAGTACTTATATTGTTTGTTTGATAGTTATTTACATGTAGCCCTTCATTTGGTTCTTCGCACATTCAGACGGTTACTGCCAAACGTTTCAAGCACATACAAACACATATTTATATTCCAAAGGGATATATATATATATATTTATATATGTTTTTTAAAAGGACAGTGGACCTAACTCGAGGAATATGAGGTCCTTTGATTAAAGTAAAAAAAAACAGGGAAAACTAGGGTGTCCTGAGACAAACCCAGCTTGGCTTCCGCTGTTTAAAATGGAAATGAGACGATCCTCATCGGCGGACATCAACTCGTCAAACTCATCCAGCATAGAGAGCCGAAGTCCCGCCCCTTCTACTTCCGGGTCATGGGACC
Organism: Chelon labrosus; assembly: GCF_963514085.1. Lineage (NCBI taxonomy): Eukaryota > Metazoa > Chordata > Actinopteri > Mugiliformes > Mugilidae > Chelon > Chelon labrosus. The sequence goes on from NC_140337.1 coordinate 21,835,747, forward strand.
TATCTTTCGAAACAAATATGAACGGCAGTCTATGGGAGAGATCGTCATTATTTTTTGGTCCCGTTCGAATTGTGGCATGAATTTCACATATGATGTGTGTGAGTTTAAAAGATAATTTTTCACGTCAAGAGATAAATTATTTGACGTAAATAAGCTGAACAACATTAGGTTTTGTATGAGATCGCTTAGTGAACTACATCTCTCGTCTCGAACAATGTACGTCACTAGAGAACTACGGCTGTCTCCTTGTTGAGCTTTACCGTCTTCTTCCAGGACGAAGGCAGAAGCATCAAACGAGGTGAAAATCATTATAAATCGGGTCATGTCGAGAGCTGTAGTTACACGAAGGGAGTTTTGGTCGGTTCTGTACGCGCCATCATGCGGGACTTGTAGTTCGTTTAATTACGTATTTTCCATAGCGTTTTACTTAACTATCTTGCGACAAACTGTGACATTCTTGACATGTGAAATAATTTTTTATTCTGAAAAACAACATATGTATAATCCAAGGCATCATTCATATTTTTTCGAAAGATGGGTCCCATGGCCCGGAAGTAGAAGGGGCGGGACTTCGGCTCTCTATTGCGGGCCTGTGGTTGTTGTTGGCCGCGATGTCAATCATGCCCTCGGCCTGGAGCAGGTTGACGATGCTGTTGGGATAATTCATCCAGGTGCTCCCTGGGTTGCTGGCGGGGTCGGGTTTGCTTACACGCTACAGTCCCGCAACTTTGTACAGAAACAGAGTAATAAAATAATAAAAATATAAAATAGTTAAAAATTGTTTTTTAAAAAAAAAGGGGGAAATTTAGCTAGCTTAATGGACACCTCGAAGGGCATTGTCCCGCTTATACCATGGTCACTCACGAAAGAAATAAATATTTAATCAATTAATAATACTTTAATGTGTTTTAGAGTTAAAATCGTGAGGTTTTTTTATTATTATTATTTTTACAATTTTTTTTTTATTTATTTTTACAAGTCGCAGGCGTTACCAAGCGACGTGGCCATAGCGACCCGACCGCAGCAGTTGATCAGTGATGGGAAGTGAGATGATGGCTTAACCTTACGTTACGTGATACAAAGCATCATTTCAGAAGAACCGTGCACTACTTGCGAAATTTTGTTTCAAAGAAGTGATAAAATCACTCATGTTTTGTCTGTCTTGCTGCTGTGGTGAATAAACTGTGAAATAACGTTGAGTCTCCGTTGCCACGGTTACCGTCTAGCGTTTGAGCCGGGGCTGTCATCAGGCAATTTGACGGGACGTCTTTCCTCGGAGTGCTACGTTAACACTTTTTTAACCTACACCCTCCAGCCAATCAGAATCGAAGAACATGTTTTTAAAAAAAATACATATTAACTTTGACTTAAAAATAGCTCTTTTATTTTTCCTCATTATTTTTTTAGGATTAACAATTTAAATTTATTATACTACTTGTGCAACGAACTTGTAATAAATAAATAAATAAATAAATTGGCGTTAATGGCTCGAACATTGGACTCAGTCCTATCTCCGTTTGACAGACAGGAGCAAATGTAGCAGCTGCTCTTGTGGGCAACATCAACACTGGACGACAAAACTTCGACAAGGTAAATTAAGCCTCAAGTTTACGACGACTTTCCTTAGATGAAATTATTCGTGTTACTTCCTGTAAATGGCTTATATTTATTTCCAACTGAGCCAAGAAGAGGATTGTGTACGTTAATTAGCTAGGCTAGCTGGTCGGCTAGTCATAATGAAACTGAAGCCTCTTCCGGTTTATTATTAGTTGTTGTGTTTTTTGTGGTTACACGTCAGGTGTAGACGGAACGCGATAGATGGCAACTTGTTTTATTTCAAAGAAAAGTCTGAGGCTGCCGAATAAGTGTTGCTAATCTGTAGCCGGCTAGCTAACCAACTAGCTAGCTTCAGTATAAATAGCTGTGTTCCCCATTAAAGAGCTTGTCTGTGCTTTAAACTAACACCAAGCTTCCAGCGCTCTCGTTCCAGTGCTTGGTGTTGTAGTCCTGAACTGACAGCATCATGGAGGAGGAAGAGGCCCCCAAGGAAGGTCACGTGGAGACCCCCTACCCATCAGAGACGTATGCTGCTGAGGCCCTGGCTGCGGACATGGACCCCTGGATTGTGTTTGACTCGAGAAGAACTCCCAGATGCGAGTTTGATGACTGGCTGGAGAGCAACATGCCCTCTCAAGTGCGGAGGTATGGCGACGAGGAGGGTAGAACGGGCCCTGTGGGGTGGATTTACGTGCAGGGCCCGCACTACTGCCCAGACTCTGGGGACGTTGAGGGTCTCCAGGAGAGCTGGGAGAACCTCTTGGCCAGCTCCCGGCCGGTCAGCTTCCAGACAATCAAGGAGCTGGCACTGAACCACCAAGTGCTCTCAGGCAAGTGGCTGATATACTTGGACACTGGGTTCAAGGTGGACCGAGCGTGGGAGTGCGTGGCCAGAGCGACCCTAGAAGGAAAGATCTTTGCCACTAAAGTCAGTCCATTCGACCCGACGGCCGGCGATGAGAGGCACATCATTTGTGTCTACAACACAAACTTCACGGATGAGCGCGAAGTTGTGGAGCTGGATTCTGTCATTCGTGCCACGGGGGTCAAATGCCCCCTTTACTACAAGCCGGACGCGTACTCCTACCTGGGGATCTACCGAAAGAACCGCTGGAAGCTTTGCCCCACCATATACGAGAGCAAATTTGACCTGGAGCGCGTACCCAGGCGTTCCCACATCACCAACAAAGTCACCAATCTTGAAGTGACATAGTGCTGGGCACTGTGCGAATTACCCCACCATATTTGGGGGGTACTGCTCCTTCACTTCTATGACCATCATGGTCTACTACTGTATCAACCCCCACCATGATCGCAAAAACACATCCAAGGTCTAAACATGCGACAAATTGATCATCAGTATCTCATTATTGCTATTATAGATCCAAAGAGATCTGTTTGATCAACTTCCAAAAGTTAGAATAGTTGAATACACTGAAATACTATTCTAACGAGTATAATACTGCCTATTTCATGAAATCTTGATTTGGTTCATTTTTAGATAGGCTATCATTAGACCTGGAGGTAAGGCAGAACTTTCTCATATGCTGGGATAAACTGAAACCAATTTTCTATTATATCTATTACATTTCTATTATATTTTCTATGGTGGTAGTTAGTGTAAGCCAAGACGTGACATGAGCTATGAAAGAACAAAACACTTTAATAAATGTAAAATCACGCGTTTTCAACAAGCCAAACTTCTGCTGGCAACTTACATTTACCCATGCACATCAGGCTCAGCAGTGAAATCAACCAACTGCAGGAATTTACCCGGCGTTTTTATCGCGTTTTATGATACCTACCTCCTGCACTTGAGAAAGTTGCGGCATCTGCGTCGGAAGCTTATAACGCCACAGAGGTGAAAAATGGTATGGTCCAAAACGGGGGTTCCGAAATAGCAACATTAAAATATCCCTACAGTGAAAATGGGAGTTAACTTGTAGGCTATTGTTATTTTTATTATTATTATTTTCACAACATCAGAAAAAATTACTTGACCCCCCCCAAAAGTGATATTTCTGTCTCTTTGGGGGGTACTGGGTCTTCAATGGGGGATACAGTACCCCCCAGTACCGCCCGTAATTCGAACTATGGTGCTGGGCGACATGGCTGAAAAATGTATCACGATATACGTGTTTCATATCACGTATACACTATCAAATAGTGCACCATCGATAATTATTGATTCGTTTTTTTTAACCTATTCTACCCAGACTTCTCAACTGTGCCGAGCGGGAACATGTCCTTCACTAAATGATACGCCACTGCATCCGTCGCTTTGATGTTTTGTCGTATGGCACTGCTGCCGTGTACCTCACGATCAGAGGTTGCGCTAGACTTTTTCGTTGTCTGTCATTTTGACTGACAGGGTCATAAAAATCCCGTCCATAACCCATTTTTACCCGTCACTTTAATTTTTTTAAAATGATAACAATGACACATATTCAATAGCATTTAATTTTCATTAATTTTTAATTAATATTCAGTAGCGGTGGGAAAAAAAAAAAAGATTCGGCTCATATAACCGGTCATCAAAGACGACTCAAGAATCATGAATCTAGAGTCTATTTAACCGGCTCAGTTGAGTCCTACCGTGTTTGATTGATATAAACGGCAACATCTTACATCTCACTCGGCAGAGAAACAAAATGTACTACCCGACTTGACCACTAGCAAACTAAGGCACTCAGACGTTCACTCACTTACGCACAATACGCAGAGAAACGAAACTTAACTGACTCATAACCGCTGCTCGTGGATCCCTGCTTAACCGAGTCAGAAGCCACTCACTCGGCCGGCAGAGAAACGAAACTTAACCGACTCTTACACTACTAAATCAAGAGATTAGATTACCTTGAGTGGCAGGGAAGCCGAAATTCTTGATTTGTACGCACACTTTCAGAGGATAATAATTTTATCCTGTTGAAGCACTTCTTTTTGACAATACACACGTCTGCGTCCTCTGTTTTTTTTGCTTTGTGCTCAATCACGAACAAGAGTTGCCAAATAAAATGTACTTCTGACGACTGTCCGTACACGGTGTGGGTTTTTATTGTGAAGAAAAGTGTTCTGGATGTTGACAGAGTTAGTTATTCATGACAGCAAAAACACATAATCATACTAAAAAAAAGTCTGCTTACATCATAAAAAAAAAAAAAAAATCTCAATAAAGCTTCTTTTACTACACCGTATAACGAGACGACCTACAGGTCTAAAACCCCGTTGAGTTAGACTGCAGCTATTATTCATAAAATGTGAATAAACTGTAGAAAAAACGATTAAAGCGTAAAGGCAATTACGTCACCAGACAAAGACAAATATATATTTTTTGTAATCAGTACTTATATTGCTTGTTTGATAGTTATTTACATGTAGCCCTTCATTTGGTTCTTCGCACATTCAGACGGTTACTGCCAAACATTTCAAGCGCATACAAACACATTTATATTCCAAAGGGATATATATATATATATATATTTATATATATATATGTATAACAGTGGACCTAACTCGCTTAGACTTGCCTCTGGATCGGATTACAATCTCGAGGAATACGAGGTCCTTTGATTAAAGTCAAAAAAACTAGGGATGCACCAAAAAGTTTCGGCTGAAAACCGAAAATGCACTTTTGGGCCATTTTCGGACGAAAATTGCTGCGGTTGTTGCTTGCATCATCTCAACATCCTGTTTCGGCGATAAATTTTCAGCTGAAAATGGCCCGAAAGTGCATTTTCGGTTTTCGGCCAAAAATTTTCGGTGCATCCCTAAAAAAAAAAAAAAAAAACAGATCATACCTCAACGCGTCTGTGACCATAGCTACCAAAACATGTATAATGACAGCACAAAAAGACGAAGCTTGACACATTTCACCAAAAGCAACAGATGCCCTTAAAAAGCGTCCGATCCAAATATATTTTTTTTAAACCAACGTCTTCCAACATCGAGTCGACATACACCGAAAAAGCTAGCGGCTGGCGCTACGTGTGGGATGAAATTTGAATATGTTTTGCGTCATTCGTTAGAGAAACTGCATATGAAATAGGGCAAGATACGTTTTCACCACGACAAGTCTTTGCTGGCTTTTTACGTCCACAGTGAGGAGGTTTGCTACATTCTGTGTCCTCCAGCTCTTCATGTCCACTTTCCATTTTTGTCAGTAATAACAAGGGAGCTTAAGTTCTGAAGGCTAAAGGGGGGAGATACAAGTGGTTTTTGTAAAAATGTCTAAAAAAACAAACAAAAAATCAATCACAGGGACAACCTTTAAGTCTGGTGTCCTGAGACGAACCCAGCTTGGCTTCCGCTGTTGAATATGGAAATGAGACGATCCTCATCAGCGGACATCAACTCGTCAAACTCATCCAGCATTGCGGGCCTGTGGTTGTTGTTGGCCGCGATGTCAATCATGCCCTCGGCCTGGAGCAGGTTGACGATGCTGTTGGGATAATTCATCCAGGTGCTTCCTGGGTTGCTGGCGGGGTCGGACGAGTTCTGGGGTGGCGCGCTGTTCTGGACAGCGGCAGAGGTGCTGGATGGGGCAGCTGGTGGGCAGGAAGGTTGAGCCAACATTGACGCGCCGTTGCCACCCTCGTTCATGAGCCGGTGGTTGAGAAGGTCCTCAAAGTCATCCATGTTTAGGCTGTCCAGGGTGACCGGGACCTGGGCTTCAGAAAAGCTAGGGAACTCTGGGATATCCTCATCGATTGTTGGATCCACTCTGAACTGGGAGCCCTGGAGGGTGAAGGAGCTGCTGCTGGTCTGCGAGGTGGCCGTGTTTCCTTGAGGAGCTGCCGGCGGCTCCTGGGCCATGGCCGAGGAAATGTTGGGGAAGAATTCATGCAGGTCTGACAGGTTGACTGTTGAGTAGTCCTGGTTGGTTGTGGTGGTGGTGTTAGAAGAGGAGGAAGATGAAGGGGCAGCTCCCTGGCTCATTGTGAAGGAGGCCACTGGGTTGGGTTTGGGCTTGGGGCCAAGGTTCAGAGTCTCCATGATCTTCCATGACTGGCTTGTAGTCGCCGCGGAGATGGAAGAGGAGGTCTCCACCTTGGGCTGGGCTGAGAAGAGCTGGCCTGGCTGACCATAGGAGTAGGTGGGCTGGGGTTTGACCCCCCCACTGGCACCATGGGGCAAAATACCTGCTGGAAACAGAAACGAAAGAAGCGGTTTTGAGTTCCACTTCCGAAAATCCTTACAGTACAACACAATCTTCATACAGATGCTACTAATAATGATCAGTTTAAAGGGGAACTACTGTTTTTTACAACCTGGACCTTATTTCTGGCATTAAATACGATCGTTTACTCACCCATATAACTTTTGTGTCATTGGTTGCCAGTCGGGAGATATTTAGATTTGCGTATATTCATATAGTGGGAGTGACTGGGGCACCGAAACGCAGCCTCTAAATAACGCATTATTTGCAGCGAAACTCATTAATTTCATCAATATTTTGTTATCCTGACCTGGATGACGGTCGGCTTGTTTACCCGTAATTTGCTACCGCTAGTTTTTGGCAACATGACTGAATATTTTTTCCGATTCTGAGGTTGTGGACGAACCATAGCAGTACAAATTACTGTAGGTCAATCTACAGGCCTCGGATGATGATAACAGGTAACTTCGGACTCAACAGGGAATAGCACTAGCGTACAATAAAAAAAAATTGGTGAAATGAACGAGTTTCGCGGCAGATAATGCGTTATTTAGAGGCTGCGTTTCGGTGCCCCATTCACTCCCACTATATGGATATACGCAGATCTAAATATCTCCAGATTGACTACAAATGACACCAAAGTTATATGGGTGAGTAAACGATCGTATTTTATGGCAGAAATAAGGTTGTATATGTTTGCAGCACATGAAAAGAAAGAAAAGGAGATGAAAAAACCACATCAATATTCAAGTAGTCTATATAATAAAAGGTCCATTGCAATTTCCAAGGAGTTAATACCTTTGGCTGTCTCTCCAGCCGACTAATATGTCCTAATGCTTCAGTTTGAAATAGTAAAGACAGTCTCAGCAGACTTGACACGAATAAATCAAACGGACTCACCGACTTGCGAGGTGATTGACGGAGGCTTGGATGCCACTGGTCTCCTTGCTGGGCTTATGTGCCGTCTATCTTGTGGAATGGACACTGAAATTCCAACACACGTGGTTAGCATTGCACTGCAACAACAACGAAAGTAAGTAAAAAACTAAAAAATTGAGGGGAAAAAAAAAAACGTACCACTTGATAGTATGGGACCCAGCTTCATGCTCTGGAACATGTCTCCTGTACGCTTTCTCTTCTCGCTCAGCCTGTATTCATCTGCAGGGGTCATTTAAAAATAAATAAATAAATCACTTGATCAACAAATGAATCCTACGATAAGAGTACCAGGAAGCGTGGGAACGTTGCCTCTTACCTAGCTCGGCTGGCAGGTACTGGAAGTCCACCGGCTCGCTGACCTCTCGGTCGGAGGGCCGCCGGAGCTGCATCTTGACTCTGATGGGCTCGGTGAGGTTAGTGTCGCGGTAGGGCGGCGTGCGGAACACGATGGCCACCTGCCTGTGCACATCAGCCTGGGAGAAAGTGCCCTTCCCTTCCCAGGAGTCCTGGAAGAACCGCACTTCGATGTCTTCTGCGGGGGGAAACAGAAAAACATGGGACTCGTCACTTTTAAGAAGAACAAACGTCAAACACGCGGCCCCACGGAGGCGTTTTTCTCTGCAGCTTGAACGCACAAGCAGCTCTGAAGAACATGATTAACAGACAGAAAGACCCCCAAGGAGTGTTGCATCACATTCGCCGCTGCGCAACAGAAATCCTCGCAACCGGCTTCAGATGTACAACTTCAAACAAAAGGGAGGGAGACTCCAAGTAAAAATTAGACGGCTCTGGCTCGTTGTCAAAACGGCTGTCTCCAGTAGACATCAGGACCTAGAGTGTTATAAATTAGTCCAATGATGTAATCCTTGCACCATGAAGTACTCAGGGGATTTTCTCACAACTCCCATGTTGAAAATACAAAGCACACAGCGTGATCTTTGATAAGCATTCACATACTTTTCCTTTGTGTGAGTGTTAATTAGGAAGAGCTAATACAAAAGAATGGAAACAGAGGAAGAGATAAAGTCAAAGGAGCAGGAAATCTCAGGGTTAAAGATTTTGGCCTTGTGATCAACCCACACAGGAAACTGTCTACATGTGAGCCAGTTTTTTTTTCAAGCACGTTTTAAATAAAGTAGAACACTTTTTTTTCCCAAAGTCAGCAAAAACACTGGAAAATTGAGAAGTGAAGATCCGACAAAGGAAGAAATATGTTTTGTGATAGAAACCACAAGTAGAGATAACGAGGCGGGCTTTGCATCGACAACTAAACCTCACACGTGCAATAAAGTCGTGTTATCTGAAACCAAAGGTTGTTCAGACTTGTTGCCGCAGTTATTTTTTTTTTTTATTTATTTTATTTTTGCCGCAGTGGTTCAAGTTGGAAACTTGACAAAGATGGTTTATTTAGTTTCCAATTCTCTACTTTACTCATCAGCAGGTTGATTAATTTGGGCCGGACCCCGTAGGTTGCTTCTTTCACTGAAAACTGCTGCCATTGTTTAATGAATCAAATGGACTGGAGGGAGGTACCGACTAGCAAATGGGATCATTTGATACCACAGATATACACCAGTCAGGCAGAACATTATGACCACCTTCCTAATATTATATATGTCTCCCTTGTGCCTCCAAAACGGTTGGGACTCATCAGAGAATGGACATGGACCTTCTGAGGGTGTCCAGCAATAGGATGTTGTTAGTGGGGAGCCCTATTGAGGGGAGGGTCCTCTGTGGATCATCCTACAGATACTTGATCAGTTTGGGATCTAGTGAATTTGGAGGCCAGGTCAACACCTTGTGCTGTTCTTCACGTTTTATTTTTATTTTTTTTTAGTTGTTCCTAAAGCGTTCTCCTACTGGGGATGGCTGCTGCCATCAAGGAGTGTCATTGCTATGGGGTGGAGGTGTCTGGTCTGAAGGCCGTCTGTCATTTTGACAGATTGCAATTAACACCCCTGACCACTTGGTGGCGAGTGACCTTATTAATTTGCTCTTGTCTCTCATCGCAGTTTGCGTTCCAAACATCGCAGAACTTTTGTCGGTGCACGATTTCCTGGTACACCGATTACACTGATGCACACGTCAGAGCTCGGCTAACCATAGACAATACAATATGTATTTAAGTCTATGTCTATGCGGCTAACGGCTACCAAAATGGAATTTGCATACCACCGAAGCACTTCAACCTACGGTACTGTCTAAGAGCTGTTTACGCTAGCAGTCCCGTTCCGAGTACGGACAAGACTTTTTTTTGTTACCACTTTAAGTCAATACTGTTGTGAAAAAAGTACTTAAAGTTGATGAAACTTTAATGAAAATTAAATGCCATTGAATATGTCTTTATTATCATTTTAAAAAATTAAAGTGACGGATAAAAATAGATTATGACGGGATTTTTATGACCTTGCCAGTCAAAATGACCGACGACGAAAAAGTCTAGCACAACCTCTGGGTAGCAGCAAATCTCCTTTCATTCATAAGAGGAGAACTCTTATTCTTATTTCATTCTTTAAAAACCAAACTGTTAAAACCTTCATGCCTCAGTATTTCCTACACACATTTCCACTTGTTTTCACTTTTGAAGAAGGAAACACGATTTGGAAAGAGCGTCGTTGCTGTAATTCACAAGGTCGTCCTATTTCGTCACCCACACTGCGAAACCCGCACCGCTACAGTCGTGAGAGTCAGGCCTCTATATTAAGCTCACTTACTCAAAATGAGCCAGCGTGCTTTCTTGTGTACAACAGCTCCCCCCTGATCTCGCGTGGGCGGGAGGGGTTTACTCCTTTTCTGCATTTAGATTTAGTATTGCGAGCTTTATATCTGCTTAGTCAGACCCTGGCTGCTATTTATAGACGGATCAAATAGAAAGTACAGAGTTTGGGGGTGGGCGGCGTTAAGTAAAGCACAGGCACATTCTAACCTTTTTGCACTTTGTCACACAGCAGGAAGATTTCGTCGCCCCCTTTGCAGCTGCCGGAGTTGCGGTTGACTCTGCAGATCTTCAGCTCTGCGGTGTTTGGGGCCCCTAGAAGACAGAAATAAAAAAAAAATTAAAAACAAAAACCTCAAAAACATTAGATTAACACCACACAAATGGTTACTGCAGAGGAATGTGGGCTGCGGCCAACAAGTCAACGCTACCTCTTTATCTTCTACCACATTTTACTGAAACAACTTGCGTGATACCATTTCGATTAATTGTGACTACTGCTAATTTTTGAGTTTTTAATTCATAGAACAAATTTTGCACGGAAAAACGTTCATTTATTCTGATATTTGAAGTGATTTGTACACACGTAGTCAATTCCCAAGTGGCGTGCATCCTGGTCGCAAATGCAAACCTCAGGGGAATGCGCAGGAAGTTTGATCACCGTGTTTTTGAGAAGAAAAAGCAATATGTAAAGTCACGCGAAGCTCAAACTGAATTGTCACTACTGAGCAAGCGAGTCGGGGAGGGGCTTGCCATGAAATAAATGGACCGCAGCTGAATGCCGACTGAAAAAAAACGAAGGTTAAATTTCTTGTAAATACCTTCGGGCTGACAAGAAAAGAGGAACAAAGAGTGTCTGAGGGAATTGAAGTTTGCGGGATGGGTATGAGATTCATATCGTGTGATGGTGTGGCTACACAGAGCTAACAGAGATGTTGGTTTATCAGCTTTACACACACAAACAGTACTTCTACGCCACATATCAATATTCATTTAACACATGAATCTTGATAACACTTCTATGTATGTGTCTTGTGAACTCACTGTTGTCATAGATGGGCTGTGATACCACAGGCTCCAGAGGAAACAGCTCCCCATTAGGCAGAGTAATGGAGGCCTGGAAGCATAGCCGGACTGAGTTCAGGTCAAATTCCTCTTCCCACACCTTTGCATCAGGAACTGTAGCCAGGAAAGAGAAGGGAAAGGGTGGGGTGCACAATCAGGCAACAAAGCAGTCTGGAAAAGCACAGCAACACGTTAGCTCAAAATGCAAATAGGAGGGTCACCGTTTCTCTGTTACTTTTCATGCTAATGAGTCAGTTTGGTAGTTTGTAAGAGTGAAACTAGCTTAAAGGGGAATTACTGTTTTTTTTTTTTTACAACCTGGACCGTATTTCTGGCATAAAATATGATCGTTTAACTCACCCATATAACTTTGGTGTCATTTGGAGTCATTAGAACCATATTTAGATCTGTGTATATCCATATAATGGGAGTGAATGGGGCACCGAAACGCAGCCTCTAAATAACGCATTATCTGCCGCGAAACTCGTTCATTTCAACAATATTTTGATGCACTAGTGCCCCGTTGAGTTCGGAGTTATCATCATCCGGGGTCTGTAGATTGACCTACTAACCTCTGACCTGGATGATGTCATCTCTGAGCGCCATGTACACCCGCGATGGTCGGTTTGTTTACCTGTAATTTGCTACTGCTAGTTTTTTGCAACATGGCTGAATATTTTTCCGATTCTGGACGACGACTTTGTTTATGATGGATGTCCTTACCATTTTGAGCCAGAGTATACGGATGAGGAGCTCGTTGAAAGGAGGATGTGGAGGCAGAGAGAGGAACAGCTGGCCAAAGAACAACAAACTGCTGCACGTCCGCGAATAGAAAACAGGTAACTCTGGACTCAACGGGGAATAGCACTAGCATATCATAACAAAATATTGGTGAAATGAACGGGTTTCTTGGCAGATAATGCGTTATTTAGATGCTGCGTTTCGGTGCCCCATTCACTCCCACTATATGGATATACGCGGATGTAAATATCGTCCGAATGACTCCAAATGAGACCAAAGTTATAAAGTTGAGTAAACGATTGTATTTCATGCCAGAAATAAGGTCCAGGTTGTAAAAAAATGGTAATTTCCAGAGTTTGCATTCTTCCTCATGCATCCTTTAGCGTATCTAGCTTAACGTTAGCTAAAAAAGCTTTTATACGCCGACAGTACTTGACAGTTTGTTAGCTAATTCAGGCTAAACTGACAGAAACAGAGTACAGTTAACTTCAAATGGAGCTTGTGAACTTGTGGTTAGGACTTTGGACGTCGTCGTGTACACAGAATATTTGCAGTTCAGGTGTTAACATTAGTCACAAGTCGTGATATGACCGCTGCTGGCATCTACAAGCCACCAAGGCTAACAGTTAGCAAGCTAACATGGAGGCAATTTTATGCAGGAAACGTCCGAGTTCACGTGTTGAACTGTTGCTGACGTTTCCAGAGACATCTTATTAAGTCAATTTTAATTCTGCCTTCGCATTTCTCACCGTAAAGGTAACCCGGCCGTTGCTGAACTGTTCGAGATGCCAACGGTTGCCTAGCAGCGGTCTTCCTCGGCTTAACCACAAACCCACGAGCTCCATTTGCCGTTTAGCGATCTGTCTTTATAGCAGCGAGTGACGGGTGTTTTTAAAGTCACTAAATTCTGCTTTTATCAAACAAAACCCCGTCTATTTGAGTAAAACTCCAGCAAAATAACATTCTTTAGATATGAGTGGGACAATCTCTCTGCACACAGAACAATCCCTTTTTTTACAGAAATGCCAACGACACAGGAAGGGCTTTGTGTCCCGAGTACTTACTGTTGAAGGGGTTATTATTGGTCTGCAGTCTGCAAGTGATGGCCTCATTCACATCCTTCTTCTTCACACACTGTATGCCCAGGTTCTGAAAACTGCAGACAAAAGCGTAAGAGACCACTGAAGCATACGTTCAGACTTGTTTTCGGACATGGCTTTTCTTAGGAATTGGTCGCACCAGTTCCTAAGAAAAGCCACACATCAGTATATATGAATGTGCGTTGATGACTGCATTCGTGGGAGCAGAGGATCGCTTAAGACAAGTGGGAGGTGAGCACTCAAGAGCATATGATTTATTAACTTTTAGTTTTTTAAGACTGCACTGATTCATCCGCCTTTAACCCAGTCTGCGTTTCTTCTTCGTTAAACTCATTAGTCAAGAATTTGCTGATCTCATATCCCCGAGTGGTAGTCCATGTCCACATACTGTAGTGAACGCCTCTTCTCTGAAAATCTAGTCGTTTATCTCGCTTAAAAGACGATAGGCATGTTATTTAGACTCCTATCTTCCTGCAAACTGGCATAAGCCACCCAATGGCTTTATCGTAGACGTGTCTTTAATAACCTGTACTGCAGACAGGAGCTAAATATAAATCCTTGAATGTGAAAACAAATGACTAATATAGTCTGTCTGCGTCACACCGCTGCTTATTGTGTGCTGTACAGGCTGTTTGTTTGATTTGGGCCTCGCTCTCGTGATAAAGGCACAGATTAAACACAGCTAGGTCAACTGGTTCAAACGACGCAGACCTAAGTTTAAACATAACATTACGTAACGAGAGGTGTCCCGTCATTTACCGAAGCCCCTCTTTACAAATCCACTTCTTTGCTTTCAACTTTTGCAATTTGCCATCGTCGTACGCGACCTAAAAGGAAGCAAGGCCTCCCACTCAGTCAAACTCTCTCTGTTAATGTTTCACTCGGCTCCACACCCAAGAAACGTCCGGCGACTAGTTTCACCACAGCGCGTAATTTCCCTGAAATCTGATGATTTCCTTATCTAGGTCACTCACAAAAATAAAACATGCCACCTTGAGTTAAAGCGAAACTGCAGTTTTTCTTCGAGGCACTTCTGCGTAAGTTGGCACCAAGTGGCGTTTCCTGCAACCATTCCCCTCGCACCTACCTGTGTATCCGTCTCTCTTGCAGGTCGGCCTCGTAGTAGCCGTGCTTGCAGTCCTTGCCGACCAGCTCGTGGGGGTGAGGCTTGTGCGGCGCGTTCTTCGTCACCAACGAGATGCGGACGCGCAGGGGCCCGCTGTAGTTGTGCACCTGTCCGGGGGGGAAAAAGAGCCACAGTTTATTGATACGAAGGTGCAGGTTAAGTTTAGGGACGCCGCCAGCCTAGACAAACATGCATGCAAGGTGCTATTTACTATTCAAACTGCAGGAATGCCTCTCAGTAAGTCCTCATTTAGTAGATCTCGGCACTGGCTGCACCTTTTTTTTTTTCACCGTCTACAAGCTGCAGCAGTCTTTAGTAAAAGCTTTTAGCTAGTTTGACCTTTTGCGGTTTCCCTTTGCCGGCAGATTTATCTGAAAATAGGGCACAACAACTAGCCTGGCTCTGTGCAAAGGGAAGCAAAGCCACAAACATTACCGTTTAACAAGCTTTTTACTACTTGGCCATCTTCCGCTCTCCTTTGTCTGACTTCCATCTGCTCACACTTTTTTTTTTTCTACTGGTTTGTACAGATTAAGATCCGGTTTAGTCATTTTTTATTTGCAGATCCAGGCTAGCCACTCTCCTTTGCGCTAAGCTGCATCCAACTCTTATATTTACCAAAATGCTTGCTTTAAATCGCACACCGTCGCCATTGCATGTCTTAAAACTCTTGATCCAATCTCGGTACATTCATCCGACGCATTATTACCCTGACCTCCATATGTACCGCCGTGTTTACGAGCGGTTTATTGACTTGCGATTACCACGACACTTGGGCAAACACGATGTAAGAATAAACAGCAGTTTCACAACCACTTGTTTTTCCATGGCCCAAAAAGATATTGGTGTTGAGAACGCTTCACCCGCAAGTTTTACAAGAGCGTCAAGTAACTTCTAAACCGAGTACTACAAGTGCCACATGTTGCACCGTAGCGTGGCAGACAAACTTGCCTTGCCCCTGCCCACAAAATATCTGCAGCAGAAAGTTAGTCTGGAGTCTCTCTGGAGTCAGCAAATCAGCATCGTGTTGAAGAAGGGTAACAGCGACGTAGTGATACTCGTCACCTGAGCACCGTGGAGTTGATTCTGTTAAGACTATTCAGAAAAGAGATTTATTTTCCCTCTGTATCGTCTGAAACGCACCCCTTAAAGGTAACTCCGGACTCAACAGGGAATAGCACTAGCGTATCATAACAAAATATTAGTGAAATGAACAAGTTTCACGGCAGATAATGCGTTATTTAGAGGCTGCATTTCGGTGCCCCATTCACTCCCACTATATGAATGTATACAGATCTAAATATCGTCCGAATGACTCCAAATAACACCAAAATTATGTGGGTGAGTAAACGATTGTATTTTATGCCAGAAATAAGGTCCAGGTTGTAAAAAACAGTAGTTCCCCTTTAAAGGGTTTCAAGTGCATGTAACCAGAGCATAGTCTGTATATAAATATGGACAATGCGGCGCCACTTCCTTCCTTACACTGGCCAAACTGACGCCATTTTCCAGGGGATACGGGAGGCGCCATTTTGCGACTTTGGAGACAGGAGTCTGGGCAGGACGCGATATCGATGCCCCGCCCACACTTCCTCCAGACTCACTTGCGTTTCATTTAATTACTACTGCTCTCTGCCCTACATCCACCAGTTGGAAGGAAATGTTGGATTATACGCTGCACTTATTTTTAAAAATTGTTTTTACAACTATCACGTTCCCACGGACGCTTTACGGAGCGGTTGGCATGGCAACTAGCGGTCGCCATTATGTCACATCCTGTTTTTATAGCGTCAAACAACTAAAATTAAACTTGAACATGCGTCAACATTATATTAACTACCTTAAATGACAGAAACCATCCTTGTAAAAAAAAATTTATTTGTCGTGTATTTTAGTGTTTTATTTCGGCTCAAGTCCCGCCCACTAACATGAAGGGGGGGCGGAGCTTCTGACCTATACTGCAGCCAGCCACCAGGAGGAGCTCTACTTGCTTTGGCTTCACTTTCAAGAAGCAGTTCCTCCGTCCATATTTATAATGTCTGGCGGATGGGCACATATAAAAAAGAGTTTCAACTATTTGGGGCACATCTATCTAAAGTATGCACAGTGGTTTTTATACTTTTTTTCTTTTTCTTTTTTTACCTATACCTTTTGCACAAGTGTATTTCGGTCTCATGTTCCTGTAGCAATCATATACCTGATGCGCTTTCAACTGCATATACAGCGCGTGACACGTTCTCTGTTCTGTCTCAGTGCAATTGATATATTTAGTTATGCTGTGCAAAATCTGAAGGTCTTAACCTTCATCTACTAGCAGATGCTTTGACACTCACAGGCGACACGTGTTTTAATTTTTTTTCCCCTGCTTCTTTGATCTTTATCATTAGATTCATTCACTTTCCTTCGCTCTTGGTTGCAGAAACACCCTCACGCACATCTACGCCTGCTGATCACACCTGATTACGCAGAACTGGCTTATCTGTCAACACTTTCTGTGGTGTTTTTTTCTTCCCACAATTCTTACCAGACTCGTGTCTGTCATCACGTACTGTCAGTCGGCGGCAATTAAACAAAGCAGACAAAAAATGTTCCAGTCGGAGCGAGAGATTAATCAGTCTCGACCTGCCCCGATGTGCTCGCACAAACTAAGTACACAATAACTGTGTAAATATTAGGGACTGTTGATCCAGATCAGGCGTAACATTATGACCGGCTTCCTAATATTGTGCAAGTCTTCCTTGTGGCGCCAAAACGGTTGTGACTCATCAGAGAACTGACATGGACCTTCTGAGGATGTCCTGTGATGTCTGGAAACAGAATGTTATTAGTAGGGGCCTTTGGGTCCTATGGGTTGAGGGGAGGGGCCTCTGTGGATCATCCTACAGAAACTTGATCAGTTTGGGATCTAGAGAATTTGGAGGCCAGGTCAACACCTTGTGCTGTTCTTCACGTTTTTTTGAGTTGTTCCTAAATCGTCTTTGTGTGTGTGGCCGCTGCCATCAAGGAGTGTCATTGCTATGGGGTGGGGGTGCCTGGTCTGGTCTAGGTGGGTGCTACATGTCTAAGTAACATCCACACCAATGAATGAATGAATGAATGCCAGGTCCTAAAGTTTCCCAGCAGAACACTGAACTGTCACAAGATGCTCAATGTTACTCACTTCACCTGTCAGTGGTCATAATGTTACGGCTGATCAGTGTAGGATATTATTGTAGGGTGGCGTACACAAAACATACAACAACTCACCTTGATGGCCGGGTGAGTCTTAGTTGTGTCGTTGCTCTTCTCTCCAGGGATGCTGCCGGCCGAACGTCCTTCACACTTGTACCTGAACCTCATGCCCCTCTGCTTCGGCTGCTCGATGATCTCTATGAAGGGAGTCACTGCTTGGACTGAGGGGAGAAGAGACACGGGACAGAGACAATGCTGAGGTCTGGCACACACGGCACAAAAGAAGCAAACATTGCTTCACTGGTTTGTGCTGGTGATCGATCACCAGCACAAACCAGTGAAGCAATGTTTGCTCATGAAATCTGTGCAGGCAAACTCAAACAAAGGGACGGTTTGTGAACAGGAAACTTGTTTATTTTGTTTTATTACCTGGGTTGAGTGGAGCCAGGTTCCATCCATACACACCTAGACAGAAACAAGGAAGAAAAGGAAAAAAAAACAATAATGCAACCGCTTGTTAGTTAGTCAGAGTCTCCCAGCGAAGTTGTGGTTTGCCTCTACGTTTACAGGACGCAGTTACGCAGTGGCAGCGCACATGACAAAACCCAGAAGCCGGCTTCTAGCACATATTTGTGGTTTTTGTAAGAGTTTGTCATTTGTGGCGTGGTCCGGGATGGAAATCTACCAGACGGAGTGCAGAGCGCTCAGCGAGGTCAAAGGACGCCCGGGACGCAACAAGCAAGGGCTTCCCGGCTAAATATAATTTGCCGGCTCGTGAACTTGCCCCGGCCCGAGAGAAAGAGAAAAAGAAAAAAAAAAAAAGAAGAAGAAGTGCGTGAAGAAAAAAAAAAAAAAAAAAAAAAAACAGAAGAAGAAGAAGAAGGCAAACAAAGACAGGCAGACAGTGTTGGTGTCATGTTACCCGCCCGGATGCTTGGCGGCTCAGGCGGCGCTCTGGTTTCATGTGCTCAGGAGTGAAATGTGACAAAAGATCAGGTGGTCAAAGCTCCACCCTTTCGGCTAGCAGAACTAGTTCAAGGCAAAGGCATGAAGCAGGATCCGGGCTGTGACATGCCCGCTCTCCAAGAGCAAGGCAACGAGGGCCAAAATCAGTCACTCAGCGCGAGATTAACGTGAAATGAACGCAGGCAAATACAAAATGTGAGGCCTGCAGTTCTGACTTGTTATGTAAAAAGACACCGTTGGGTAGTCATTTAGCACCGGAAAGTGAAAGTATGTGAAAGTACCACGCCGCCACCGCTCATAAATCACTGAATGTACTAATACCATAACACAGCTGAAGCTTCAGAGGCTACCCAGTGAGTCACCTTCGCTCCGGTTTGCCTGAGCGAATGCTTCATTAGGCATCTTATTATGACTGTCAAACACATTGTTTGTTTCCGTCTCGCTCGTTTCCACATGAGAATACACGCTTAGCAACGGTTTCAAGCTTTTTTTTGTACTTACGTTCAAAACTCCATTGTAAAATCTTACAATTTAATGTTTTTGCAGTTAAAATACACATTAAATGTGACATAAAATACCACATTTGTAAAATGTTATCTTTACAACATATCCTTAACATCTGCTTGTATATACATTCACATAAGCGGCCCACGTCTTACCACAATGCGTTTCTTTTCCCTGCTATTTAAATGATTTCCGTCTATTAAAATTGAGGTGGGCGGTTGCGAGCAGCGAGGACCAATTACAAGATTAATTGATACGAAAGCTACCTGACGGGTTAACTGTCAGCCGAATAAGAGAAAATATATCGTTAATAACCGGGAGGTGTTTAAAATTCAGGTTAAGCGTGGTGTAGTTGCTCAAGTTCCTAGAAAACTTTAAATTTAGAGATTTGTGAATGGGGTTCGGCGTGTCTGGTGGCTAGAGCCGAATCCATGAGGTGGAAGGACGAGGCAGGCCTCCTGGCAGCGCGAGACACACTGTATGGTCTCCCCGTGCCAGGTGTGTTAAACGCGCACAGCGTGGGGGTGGGTTAATTAAAGCAGGGTTGAGTTTAGCTCGTTATTTATTGTTTCATTAAAAAAAAAAACAATAAAGTCAAACGTGTTTCTGTTCGTTAGCTCACTCTCCGGGAAGAGACTCCTCCTGTTAGCGCAAAACTCAAAATGATAGCGGGGCTTTCCCCCTGTGCGCAAAAACAACTCCCTGTACAGTTTCACCTCCAGACTCCGGGACTGAGTAAACAGGGCCGGGTGAAATAAAAGCGGCTCCGCTTACCATCCATGGCTGTGTCCGGGTCCGGCTCACGTTTCTCCGCGCCAGCCGCTGGGTTTCTCCGCACTTTGTTTGTTTGTTGGTTTTGCAAAAAAACACGACCGAGGACTCCAGAAAAACTTCTTGACAGAGCCGCCGCTCGGTCTCCTTCGCTCCACCCACAGCTGAGGCGAGATAGTAAAGCCGCCGGGATGCTCTGCTGACACGGTGGCGCGTTTTCCGGTAAGAGCGTCGTCTCCAGAGACGCAGCGAGTGTTTGGGGAACAGAGAGTTGCAGCTTTTTGGTGTTTTGCGTAATGCGCTGTTGTCATAGTCAACATTTGGCCTTGATTTGTGCAGCAACCGTGCAGTCCGTGAACCTTGTCCCCCCCATCATCGCTGTGTCTTAGTCACACTCATGGTGGTTTATTTGTTTCTCGCTTTGATTCATCTGATTTATTTGAAAACTGCACACCTGCCACACATGCAGTGTAGACATGGCAACTCTTGGGATAGAATTACAGAAACGCAGGAATTGAATATTAGATATGTTTATATATATATTTATTAAAAAAAATTATAATAATAATAAATAAAATCCGGTGCTGTGACAGTATAAAGTCACAGCAACAATGCCAAAAATAAATAACTAAAAATTATATAAAATATAATAAAATAAAATAACAAATAAAATAAAATAATATAAAGTGCCAGCAACATTGCCAAAAAAATAGAATGATATAAAATAAAATAAAACAATAAATTAAATAAAATAAAGTAAAATGTAATAAAATAAAATACAATAATAAATAAAATAATATAAAAATATATAAAATAAAACGATAAATAAAATAATATTAAGTCAAATGTAATAAAATAATAAATAAAATTAAATAATATAAAATGCCAATAACATGCCAAAATAGAATGATATAAAATGAAATAAAACAATAAATAAAATCAAATAAAATGTAATCAAATAAAATACAATAATAAATAATATAAAATGATATAAAATAAAACGATAAATAAAATAAAATAAAGTAAAATGTAATAAAATAAAATAAAATACTAAATAAAATAAAATGACAAAAAATAATTAAATGAAATAAAACCAGTCTACTGTGCATATTATAAAACATAAATGTTAAAAAAAAATAATATTTTGGCATATAAATAATAATAATGCCGCTTACGCCAGACTACAGCCAGAATTTAACCATTAAAAATACATTTTTATTTTCTTAATTTGCAAAACAGATCAGAATATAAATAAAAATTAGATGTTAAAATATCTTCAAATTCAGCTTGAGGACTATGAAATTGATGCATTTTTATTTTCCTTTTCTTTTTCTCAATTTTACAAATTTGGAAAAAAAAATGTCTTTTCTCTTCTTGTATTATAGACTGATATTAGTTAATAGCATGTATTATTATTATTAATATTCGTTCTTTGTTGTTATTATTGCAGCTGCAGTGATTGCATACTGGCATTATTGCTGCGTCGAGGCTTTGCTGCATGCTGTTATTTTGAAGGGACAACGTGTGTGTTTCCGGCCTTCACCCTCGGGCAGCTTGATTCGGCTGCGCCTCTTTTTCCTCTGCAGCGCAACTTGCCTCCACCCACTCAAAACAGTGCGGAAATACCCAGATGACGCACCAGAAAGGAACAGAAAAAAATAGGCTGTGAGTGGGAGAGGCGAAAACATAACTTCAGAATTTAGTCATAACCTGGAAGCGGGTTTCAGACTGTATCCAGCAGCTCAATCTGCTGTCAGGGATTTCTGTAGACAGGCTGGTTGCAGTAGTTTCACCAGGGTTTTTATTGGCGCCTCAAAGCAGCCTCTTCACACACTGACCTAGATTACAGTTTCAATTTCACTGACAAAAAAAAAATATGTAACTGTAAATATGTATCTTTTAATTTAGTATACACACAAAAAATGCTCCAAACTCTCCTTATGAGCTGTTACTTACTCGTTATTTTCATTATTCTGCAGGAAATAAGGTTAATCTTTGATTTTAATCACTTTTTTAAAATCATAGAAAAACCTGAAGTCGTAAAAACGTTGACACATCCAGACCAGGAGGAGGCGCTGTTGGTAAATAAATCAGAGTCTGATGAAACTGTGTCTTAATAAGTCTGTTAAGTTTATATATATCCTTGTGTGTGTGTATTTATATATATATATAAACGCACACACATATATATATTATCTTATGAATACATTGATAAATTGTAGACTTAACTATTTTTTTCTGTTGCCTTTTCATTATTAATATTATTAGTATTATTATTATTAGTAGTAGTATTGTTGTAATTTGCAGTATTAGTATTATTTTTACATTTACATTTTACAGCAACTTGTTGCAAAGGCTCATCCATGGCAACACTTTAAGAGGCGTTTTTGTGTTATCGGAAATCGCATGCTCAACTGAAGAAAATGCACCGATCTGACAGTGTTGTCCGCCTGTTTTCACAGCTATTATATATATAATATATATATATACTTTACCGTCTAAAGTAGCTGCAAATCAGCTTGTTATTTTACTTATTTATCTGTTTGGTAGCCGTTAATACTGATCACAATGGTTGGGCTATTTAGTCGTTGTAGCACTTTGTACACACACACACACACAAAAAAAAGCTATATTTGGAAAGAAACACGAAATTATGTACTGTATATACACAGCAAGTTGTGTAAAAATATACTTTTAGTTTGTATCCTTGAAGTTTAACTGGAAATATTATGTTTTTGTAGGCGATATGTTAGCTTTTTTTCAAGTAGACGATTAAAGCTGTTAACCGTTACTGAGGCGAACCGGAATTTCCGAGGAGCCCCTGAACGCGGCGCAGTGTTCCTAAATGGGAGGCCCGTGGACGGGAGGAGGGCTGGCGGTGCGTTTGTGTACAACGGCGGCGGCGAGCGAGCGAGCGAGGCGGTGCCTGCTCCTCCAGACTACTGCGGCGGGCAGAGCTGTTCGTTTTCAGAAATGGCGGAGGGGGAGTTGGACGTCGACTCGCTGATTTCCAGGCTTTTAGAGGGTGAGTTCGCGGCCACATTTTTTTATCGCTACACCGTCGTGTTATTCGCGGTATTAACGTGGGGTTTTGGTTGAAGATTTGACCGCGAGTTGAGAAGAAGAGGAGGAGAAAGAAAAAAAAAGACAGAAAAAAAAAAAAAAAAAGGCCCCGCTTCTTTAGTTGCTAGCGTAGCCCCGGTGCTGGGAGCCAACAGGACCGGTCCCGTCTGTCGGTAGTCGGGGGCACGCCTTCAGTTAGCCTCTTTATACCGTAAAGTTACAACTAATTCACGCTAAAAGACAGAAAAGTGTTGTTAAACATGGCGGTTTGAGTGTTAAACAGTAGCTTCGCTGTGAAGTGGTGAGAAAAGTTGTAGCCAGAGGACTGTTTGTGTCCAGCGTCGTTTTTAAAACTACAGCAGTTATTAATGCTGCATTAATACTCATATTAAGAACATAAAATACTTCCTAAATGAATTTTAATATCTGAAAAAACATTAATCTTAATAGCTGCTGCTCTTAAGAAAACACACAACGGTGGGCGGTAGCTCCCCCGGGTGCACGTCTTCACCAAAACTTGACATTTCTTCTAAAAAAAATAAAAATAAAAAAGTGCAGCTTGTTGAGTTAAGTGAGCCGAAATGTTCCACAAAGTTCCCTCACCCCCGAGGAGATAAAAAATGTCAGTTTAATTTTGTATACACAAGGTCTGGCTGCGATTTTAGGCAAAAAACGTCAAGTTTTCAATGGGGGTTTGGCGCGAGGAGGGGGTTATGTTATGCTTCTTTGTGACCATTGCTAAATGTTTACACAGGCCGCAAATATTGATGATATTTCCACTTTTAGGTGAACCTGCACAGTTTGTACCCTGACTGAATTTCAAAACTGACTTTTGTTAACCTTAACCTGTGTGTGTTTGTGTTTTGTAATAAGTTTTGTAATGTTTTGACTCGAGCTGACCCCCTACAAAGGTTTTCACAATAACTCACGTTTTACTTTTTTGTGTCGTCCGGATTTTATCATAATCATTCATAATTTTGCCTGTAATACATATATATATATATTTGTGTATATTTTCATGCTTGGGTGTAATGTGGGTTGTTTTCTTTCACACCCGTACCATTATTTTGGGTCCGTTGCCGCGCAGAAGTCAGCAGTAGTTTCTAAGAAAGGACTGTTCCTGCTCCTCCGTCGTTGTTGTTATGTGTTGGGTACCGACAGTGGGTGACTTTCTTGGCGGCGCCAAATAAGGGATCTCTGACTTAACTGGGCTGATCTTTTCTTTTTTTTTCTTTGGAGAACTCGGAGAAGACGCAGAAGCGGTGTCGAACAAACGTTTACCGATCGGATTCAACGTGCTGAAAGTCAAACGCACTCGGTTTTGGCAGCCGTATGCTAATGAATTGATTACAACGCAATCGCGTGGATTGATTGGTTGGAGGGAGGCGGTGACGTAATACTGCTTCTTCAGTGTTGCAGCTGTACACGGCGGCTGGTCAGTACTGTACCGTAGCTCGGTTAGCTGCTTATGTTTTTTTTTTAATGCAGCAAATAGGAAACCCTCAGCGGAGGAAACTTTGAGGTGCCCTAAAGGCTTCCAGATGTGAGCTCTGAGTCTGTCCGTCTCCCCGTCTGTCACTTTCTCCACATCTACAGCCAAGTTTGTGGACAGGAGAAGCAGAAACGCTGCTGGTTGTCTTAATGCTTTATTCCCCCTTTTCTTGTAAGTTTTAAGATTTGTCCGAGCAGGGGAAGAATCTGATGTCAGCAGTTTGCCGTGCGTGCCACAGCCTGCGAATGTTTTTCTGCAAGGGCTCCAAAAAAAAAAGTTAGTCCAAACACAAGACCAGAGTTAGATGATGTAAGTTTTAGTTTCTGGAGCTGCTTCTGACGATGCGCTGTACGTACGTCCAAATGGCGTTACCGAACCTGAAGGTATTCAACTTCCTAATATAGAAAGTGTATTTTCATTGTAGGATTGTGTTGTTTAGGTTTGTAGGTCTACACGTGCATGAACGAGCCGCTTACAGCTAGCAAACGGCACCGTTAGCATCTGCCCCCGGGGAGTTCTTGTCTGAAACACGACAGATAAAAGACACGACAGCGACGCCCAAAGCCGACAATCGGACAAAACTCGGTGCTGCTTCTTTCTCGTTGTTTTGGCTTTGGGGTGTCCCAGGCCGTGACAATTTTATTTAAACGAAGATCATTTTTCAGAATCGAGAGTTCAGCGCTAATAAAAAGTTTGCGCTCATGTTGCGGTAAAGTGTGGCGTTGGAATCGGTTTGTCACACGACAGATAAAAGACACGGCAGCGACGCCCGAGACGACAATCGGGACAAAACTAGGAGTGTTGGTCAAAATCCTGGTGCTGCTTTCTCGTTGTTTTGGCGTTGGGATGTCCCAGGCTGTGGCAGTTTTATTTAAACGATTCCTAAGTTAATTTTTCGGAAATCGAGAGTTCGGAATCATCTCGTGTCGTTGCAGCGCAGTAAAGTAGTCAGCCTGAGGTTAGTTATCAGAGGAACATGTCATTTGGATGTCATCACGGGACGTGTTTCGTTTCAACCGGTACAAAGAAAATAAAAATATCTTTGCACGCAAACTAAGGGTGCATCCGAATACCCATACTAACGTACTGTTCAGTAGGCGAGACGCAGTACGTCACAGTAGTACAGTATACAACGGTAGCTCACTACGCTATCCCACAATTCAGCGGGAGCCCGCTAAGCGTAGAAGAAGACGAGCCGCCGGGAAAATCAAATCAGACAAAATGGCTGAGACGGTTGTGACAGCTAGTGTTGCTTTCGTCAACGAAAACTATGACTAAATATTGTCGTCAACGAACCTTTATCACGTGACTAAAACGAGACGAGACGTAACGTAAATGCTGGTCATGCGACGATGACTATAATTAAATGTATAATGCAATATCGTTGACGAATAAAAACGAGACTAAATGTGGTTTACAAAATAAAAACTATGCTAAAATGTCTCTCCATTTTCGTTGACCAAAACGAGACGAGAGACGAAATGTTACAACGTAATTTTGTCTTGTTTAGTCGCGTTATTATTATTATTTTGTAGTTTTTCTGTTTCCTGTGTCCAGAGCCCGTTTCTCTCGCAGGCGACGTCACTTCCTCAAGCTCCACTCGCGGCATTAGTTAGAAGTAGCGTGACAGAGAAAGGGAACGATGGCCGGCCAGCCGGGGGTCTTTGGTAGAAGAAGAAGAGAAGACATTTGGAAAAACTTTAAATACATCGAAGTGGAAAATAAAACCGAATGTCTTGTGGTGAAAGATAGGGAGATAAGATAATAAGAACCTTGTTTGAAATAGGTTTGGCTAAAAGAAAATTTTGGTTTTGTCTATACTACAAGGTACTTATACTATATTGACTAGGTTAAATAGAATTGCATTACTAAAAAGAGACTAAAATACAATTTTCATTGACTAAAACTAGACTAAATGTCATCAGTTTTCGTTGACTAAAACTAGACGAAAATAGTCATGGATAATTCTGACTAAAATAAGACTAAAATGCTCAGACTTTTAGTTGACTGAAACTTGACTAGACTAAAAAGAGTATGAACATGACTAAAACTAATAAAAACTAAAATGACAGCTTGACACAAAGACTAGACTAAAACTAAAATTAAAACAGGCCGCCAAAAACAACACTAGTGACAGCTACAGCTACGACAACCCAAGTTTATAAATGTAAGTATATTAGGATAAATGTTGAGTTTAAAATGTTGGTTGTTTCGAAAATACTTCTCCGAGGTGGCTTTAAAATTTCGCGGCATCCGTCATATGTGTCGGCGTCACATGTAAACATCCGGGGTCAAAGGACAGGCAAGATGGCTGCCCAGTACGTCCGAATTGTATGCCTACTACTCGCTCGCATACATAAATAACGTACTAAATTGACGGTTGAGTAGTACGTTCTAACCGACGTTAGTATGTACTGACTATTCGGATGCACCCTAGTCGTCCTACGACCAATCGGCAGCATTTTCTTGTAAACAAATTTTACTTTACGGCTCTCAGATGACGTTGCCGACTGCGCCGCTGCATAAAGTCCCTTATTGGTCCGACAGATCTACGCTGGAGCATAATCGGTTCCCAACGGGGAGAGACTCCAGGAAGTTTGTCTTGCTTCCAGGCCCTGTACTAAGTGTCATAGCGATAGTTTCTCCAAAGTAAAACCTTTCAGGGCGGATAGAGCTCACGAGCCGGGGGTTATCTCTCCAGCAAAAAGACAAAACGGCTTTACCCAAACACCAAGAGACAGATTTGGGCCACTCACCAGCAGAAATACAAATCCTCAAGCTCTCATCTTGTCCCTGGCGTATCAGCATGTCTTCGTAAGGGCCACCTTTTTTTTTTTTTTTTATTTTAAGACTTGACCTTTCAACAACACAAACACCTTTCACGGTGTTGAAATCTTGGTATTTTGGTTTACTTAACCAGATTGCATCTACAAGCTTGCGCCCTATTAGACTCTTTTTTACTATTACTCACAATCTGTGGCTTTTTCCTGGTAGTCACATGAGGAAGCTCAGTTATTACACCGCCACGCTGCAGACGCGTGTTTTTTTTTTGTGTGTTTTTTCTTCTCTGCATAAATAAAAATCATATTTTTCCCCAATGTCGGTAGTGATTTCCTCAACCGCTCGTTGATGTTCCCTTTTTCCAGTGAGCGCTGGGTTCCAGACATACTCTCATAGCACTGTCTGATCTCCTATTAAATGTCAACATGCACAGCTGTCCCTGCTAGAAATTAACCTACCCTTTTGGTGACACAAACACAGCGGGGCGCGGGGGGGGGGGAGATGAAGCGTAATAACCCTACAGTAATACAGTAGACTTGTTGTTTTCTGCTTTGAATATCCCTCAAATTGGTGCAATTAAACCCCTTAAATACACCATATACATTAAGAGTTGTGTGAGTTTGTTGTGTTTATCTACTGAGCCGTGGAAGATCCTTTTAAAGCGGAGTTTACGCCTCTGCCGGGGACATGGACGGCGTAGGGACATACCTACGTAGCCTAGCCAGTCTAGTCGCTTCACTTTCCCACTTCCTGCTTCACTTTCAATAACGACGACTGAAGCTTTTGGCAAAAATATTTGAACACATAGTCAGACAAATGTCTCAAGTTATCTCCAAACCTCCCAAGTTAACTTTACAGATTCTTTATTGAGCCAAAACAATCAATTCAAAAAAACTGCGAAGATGGAGAAGCGTGCTACGACCAATCACGGCACTAGGGCAGGCGTCTGGGTTGTCGCCGTAGCCTCTGCGTCAGCTTAACGCAGAAGTGTAAACCGCCTACAAGTGTTTGTTTTGGCAGGTCGACGACGCTGCCCTTTTTGCCGGACAACGCCAAAACGCAACACACCTGTTCAGATAAGAGGTCCGGGGGAATCCCGCGTTTGGGGCCCAGTGCTGATTGATTCTTAATTGAAGACGTAGAAAATGGGGCAAAATGCCAAAATCAACTTTTCCCTTTTGCGAGTTTACAACTGCACAACTGTTTTCCCGCCATTTTTTATGTGAAATATTCAATAATAGTCCTTATTTCATGCGACAAATTAAATTATTCTTGTAGCCTGTAAACGCCATGCACTCATGATTAACGAATTAATATATTAAAGTGTATTGACGGGTTCATTTTTGTAATTTTGGCCTCTCAATTGCTTCAAAATGGCACCACTAGTCCTAGTTGTTATCATGAATAGGACATGAATGTAATAATATGTATTGTCAGGTTGTTTCTAGATGCTTTTCCCTTTGAAGGGTTGATTATGTCGGTGTTAATATAATTTTAAAGCACCTTCAAGGGGCAGTTTAAGTCAACGGCTGCAAACAGTGCAAATTTTAAAAGGAAGAAAAAACATCTAACGCAGCAAAAAGCTTAAACAGAGAGAAGTCGGTTGGTCAGAAATTTGACTTTAACATCACCCTACACCTTATCTGTGCACTCATACTTTTTATCTTCTCCTCATCTAACCCCCCTGTGTTTGCGGATTTTATTCCAAAAATAAATTGTGAAAAAGCCGCCTGTCAACTGCATCAACCCTAATCTGTGGACGTGCACGCCTACGAGCGCGCCTGTCCTTCAGTGGTTGACAGGAGGGGCTGACAGGCGTCGTCTAGCCGACAGGCCAAACCTGATCGACCGACAACATGGTTTACAATCACTGAGGCCTCCTCAGCCGTCTGAGCGCGCACGTTCCCGGCCTCTCCGGTTTCATGTGTCACCGCGAATAACGTCGGCCTGTCATTCGCCGTCCTGCGACCAATCTCGTGAGTCACAGTTGACAAGTTACGCAAGAAAGCGGTGTGTAGTTTACTTACCGGACCCATTTGAATGTAATATAATGGTATTCAGATGTCTGTGTGTGTCGGACGGACAGTCTACAAGTTAAGCCTGCTTCACAAACGTCATTCCTGTCATTGATGAATGATAGGCAGGCGAGGAAACGTGCGGTTGCACCACAGCATAGATGTGGCATCACAGATCAGACGATGATAATGATAATAACATTATTGTGTTAAATAACAAGCTGCATGCGTGTCATACATAATGTCTTGGTGGTTCCCTCTGAAGGTATTCATTCATTGATGGATGGATGGATGTCTAAACACAGGGGTGTAACGTGCTATCACTGCGGTGAGAACAGATCAATACCATCACAACCACATTGCACCGCAGGACACAGTTGGAAATCAATCAGCCGTCTGTTGTTTTGGTTTGACTCTCCCTCCACAGCAGATTGGCTCGGCCAGATCTCTGCGGCGCGTATTGAGCATATGAGCTGACGTCGCATTTTTCACAGAAAGAAACGACTCTCGCGTGCCTCAGCAGTGTTGCCCCGCATGTTTGTGTGTACAGTTTACCGAACCAGCCTCGTGTTTTTCTGTTTGTCTGGATGTGTTCTCCCTCACCTCCTCCTCCTCCTCATTAGTTTTTACGAGTGCTGTACTGTGTGTGTTTGTGTTTTTGCATGTGCTGCGATCCAGCAAAGCAGTGAGCTATTACAGTCCTCAGCTTTTCCAGCGTGCCCGTTGCTAAGCCCACGCCGGCCCAGGCTTTTGGTGACAACGGGCCCTCTGTCTGGGCCCGCCAACGGCACAGGTGGCACCGTCGACGCCACACAGCCCCCGATCGTTGACCAGTGAGAGCAGGGACTGGCTGGAAAAACGGAAAGTTGGATTATTATTTATTTACGCCACAAAATCTCTGAGTTCAATGACCGAAAACATGTAATCCCCAAAGGCCACTCACGCTTAAGTGTAAAAATGTCAAGAATGGCCAGTAACTGTTGCTAAAGGCGACACTTTGCACATTGTAAAAGAAAAATTGTCCTTAAACATAAATGCCATTTATAGCGAACTTAAAGCTCTCAGCTCTGTTTTTATGCTTTGCTAAAATTTCTTCTGGCATGAAGTTCTTTTAAAATATTTTATTACATCAACTAAATTCAGCCAGTTAGCCACACCTAGCTAGGTAGCCCGGGGTTGCCAGAATCAATGAATCAATGACTCGTTACGGGCACGTACAAATTGAATACGTCGTAAAACATCTTGCCGTAAGACTTGCCGGCGTTCGGATGACGCGGCTGACTACGCCACTGTCCCATCAACGCCCGGATAATTTGATTTGCAGGAGGCTAATCAACTCTCAACGGAGCAACTCCAGATCACAAACCGACTTGTGGGCGGGGCAAGTTTGAGCTGGCTCCCGGGCTTAAGGCTGCCCTCGTTCGGGAGTTATCGCAGCTTGTTCTCGACACGTCAACCGGGCAGAACTTTATTTTTTTTATCTAATGTGGTGTCCGGTTTCTAGTCTGTGATTGGTCAGAAATTGGAAGTGGGCGTGGCCAATGCGGAAAAGCGTAGGGCGGGGCAAGTTTGAGCTGGCTCCCGGGCTTAAGGCTGCCCTCGTTCGGGAGTTCTCGCAGCTTTTTCTCGACACATCAACCGGGCAGAACTTTTTTTTTTTTAATCTAATTGTGGTGTCCGGTTTCTAGTCTGTGATTGGTCGGAAATTGGAAGTGGGCGTGGCCAATGCGGAAAAGCGTAAACGCTAGCGGCCACTCTGTGAGCTCCCAGATGCTAATGTTCGCAGTGTGATCGCTAATCTCTCCTGGGTAGAGATTGGCATACAGCGCGTGGGTGAACGGCGTGATCCGACATCCGAAAAATAATAACAAAGGTGCCTCTCAACATCCCTTTTCCCGCATCTCCCACAATGCTTAGCGTGTGTGACGTATGCTGCAGTGGGAGGGGCCTTATGAGGAACTTCCCCTGGAGTTCGGCGCTTGAGTTTCTCGTGAAGTATAAAGGACCTGTGGCCAGAACGAACTTTGTTCTTGCTCTCGCAGCCCTAGGAGAGAGAATAAATTTCTTGCTTCTTGTGGAGCATGTAACAAGCTTTAACAGTAAAAGTGCTTATATTTTATTGCTGAGGAACGTGCTCTTATCTTTCAAAAGTTGCGTAGTCTTTAAGTTAAAGGTTTTTCAAGCCTTTCCAAAATTTTAATCGAGCCTAAAGGACCCGAACTCGTCTTGGTTTCTCAACTTTTTCTTATTCTGCACCTCCCCTGTGCACTTCACATCGGCGTCACCCTGCTTGTTTTCGTCGGATGCCGAGGCCTGCTGCTGTGTTGCGCGGTGTTCAGGCTGCTGGCGTGGCACTCTGTTATGGAAACAACAATGGTGGAGCCTGTGTGACGGAGGGGGGGGCGGCAAGCAGGGGGGGAGCGGTCGCCCCCTGGCACCAAACGTGGCACTGAGAGCTCACCCAGGCTTTTCAGCTGCCCCTGCTGTAGGCTTTCCAATAAACCCTCCCTTCTATTCACTCCCTCGCCTGCTGTCTCCAGCTTCAGTTTCATTCTGCCTGCTCTCTCTCTTTATTTTTCTTCTACTCCTCGCCATCTCTCCCACTTTCCAAGTCTATAGCCTCCTGTTTATTCCCCCCCCCCCCCCCCCCCCCCCGGTCTCTCCTCTCGGTTTCATTCTTTCTCTTGCCCCCACAAAGACACCCATTCACTTAAAGGCCCGAACAAAACGTCCTCTGAAAAAAAAATGCCCGCACACAAAATGCCATCGCATTCGTCGGGATTTTCGGCCTCGAGAGTCGCTCTCCGAGTTACTGTGCGCTTCTTGTTCACTGAGGGGGGTCACTGTTTTCCATCGGCCCATGCGTGGGAGAGGGTTAGACCGGGGAGGGGAGTGGAGTGGAGGGGAGTCGCTGGCCTCGCGCCCAGTCGGAGAGAATGGCGGTGGTGGTTAGCTGAAAAGGTCTGACGGGGCATCTTTATTGGTGCTGCTGACTAAAACATGCACAGTCATACCTGCTTAAAATTCATGAAGTCTGCTTGACCCGTTAGACGTCGCTTTGAATGTCTTTTGCTTGGAAACTAGAGGAAATGAAAAAATCAGGCTTTTGCTGATCTCGGCCGTTTCTTCCACCGGGGGGAAAAAATAAATGACTTCACCGATCGATATATTTATATGAGCTGAGGAAAAAAAACTGACCGCAGCCTTACCGAGCACCGAGTTTAGCATTTTGATCCGGTCTCGACAACTTTGTTTCCAGGTGTTCTGCAAAAAAAAAACAAAGAGTCAAACCTTAGTTTAGACCTTTTGAAAAGTAAAAATTCTCTATTTGCTTTACAGAGAACAAATGAAGGAGATCAAGGGAGTTACGCGGCTCACACCGTTTGTTTCTCTTTCTTAATATCAGGTGTCAGAGATAAGCAAAATTTTTGTGGTTGGGTCCAAAGCAAATTGCACAACATTAAAGAATTTTTAAAGAAGCCACACCTAGATGAGTTTTGGAAACATTTTGGGCTTGTTGCAGCGTAGAGGACTTGCTCACTTCCCTTCGAAGCACCTCTAAGATAGAACTAGACACCGTCTCGTAAACCGATCAGGCGTAACAATACGACCACTGACGGGAGAAGTGAATAACATTTAAACCGTCTTGTGACAATTCAGCGTTCTGCTGGAGAAACTTTTGGACCTGGCTTTCTTTCGTTTTGGATGTTACTTAGACGTGTAGCACCCACCTAGACCAGACCAGGGACCCCCACCCCATAGCAACGACGCAACAACGGCACAAGGTGTTGACCTGGCCTCCAAATTCACTAGCTCCCAAACTGATCAAGTATCTGTGGGATGACCCTCAGAAGGTCCATGTCCTGATGAGTCCAACCATTTTGGAGGCAACAAGTGAAACCTACACAATATTAGGAAGGTGGTCGTAATCTTACGCCTGGTCTGTGTACTGTTGACAGACTTTACATTGTTGTTGGACGTTAGTTCACTGGTCTGGTTCTCGTTGCGTCCCCGTACCGCCGTGGAGCCTTCAAGCTCCTGGTCCTGATTGACTACTTCCTCCTGCTTGCGTTACAGCTGTGCCCATATATGGCAATGCCTTCCAGGAGCAATCTGACTTATCTCCCTCTCTCTCTCTCTCCCTCTCTCTCTCTGTGTGTTTGGCCCTTAAACACATTGTCAAACTGAACTGTGAATGGAAAAACAGTTGACCCCCTATGACCTTTTAGTGAGCGTTTTTACAACGTGTGAAGCAAAGGGAACAATGACTGACAGCTCAACTCACTCTTTTTTTGTGTAACCACCCGTGCACTCCTTAAAAACTACCGTCTTTATGTTCCTAATCATTAAGTAACATCTTTCACTGGCTAACGTCAGACTAATGGTCATTTTTTTAGAAAACGTAGAGCTTAAAGATTAAACTCCTGCCCTTTTGTAAGTCTACAGTCGTGTCTGGAAAACTGATCCGACTGGCCCGTCCCTGCCATTACGCCGGTTTCACCTTCAGATTAATTTCACCCTGTCACAGCTTAGGTGTGTGCTCCCACACACACACACTTGTCACCTTGTTGTTGTTGTGTGTTGTTGTGTGTCGTAACGTTTCTGTGGCGTGGCTCGACCTGCAGCACAATGGTGGGCCGGTCCCTTTCGCCAATCAAAGATCCTCCCAAATATTTAGTCAGCTATCTTGGAAAGTTTCCAGGCCGCTATTATTCTGAGAACACTGGCTCGTTTGTAGGAAAGATCAACCGGTGTTAGCAGAGCTTAGTGAGCAGAAATAAGAATATAATAATGTACAAATCGCATGGTTGATTGTCAGAAACTAAAATATCATTATAGCCCTCTTTTTAATCCTACAAGCAGTCCAAATATAGGACAATAAACTATTTTAAGCTCGTATAAGACCAAGAAGAGCAGGAAATACTCGTTCTCAGTGTCATTTCTCAAGCAAAGAAATGACTTATCTCTTTTTATGTCGTCGTAAACTAAATGTCTTTGCGTTTTGGACGATCGGTTTTGACATAACAAGACGTGTATAGACGGCAGGTTGGACTCTTTCAGCCGAGGAACGCCAATTAAATGCTGCCTTCAGTTGTGTCGGTACAGGTTTATATCCGTTCACATGTTGTGGTTTCCTCGAGCATGCTTCTTCAATGACGTACCACGTTAGTCACTTTTTTTTTTATTATTTATTTCCTTATTTGGATTCAACCAGCGACATGTGCAGCTGGGTGTTTGCTACTGGTGCTTTTGTGCAGCTCTTCTGTCATCACACGGTCACACATCAGCTTTCAAAGTTGACGCTTCTTGGCGTGTTTTGGATCTCCCCCCCGTCACACGTAGACTTTATCTTTTTGCTCGATCTCGCAAAACCAGTCACGCAAACGCGGTCTGGCTAGACGCACGAAATGGTCGGGGGGGTATATGAGGCTGCAGGAAAGCCAAGGACGAGCAGAGCTGGTTTGGGTCTGGAGGGTTTGATAGCTGCCTAAAATACAGAGAGCCCTCTGGGACGGCGGGGGGGGGGGGGGGGGTTTCTAGGCAGAGCCCGGGCCTCTGACGTAAGCGCAGTTCACTGGCAAGGCTGCGACCCAGGAATTCAGCCACAGACAGGAATGCAACTTAAAAGATAAATAGACGGGAGGGAAGAGGTGAAGCTGGGGAGTGGGGGGGTTGGTGGACGGGAGGTCTGGGAACGAGACACAAATAATAGGAGGTCAGAGTGTGACCGAACGGCGTAGAGGCTCAGAGAGATGTACACCTGACCAAATTAGGAGACGTGAACCGGAGCGCAAAAGGTTTCCTCAAAGACGAGGTTTTCACTTATCTTTCACGGAGAGCTCAACCGAGGAACGCCGCGCATCTGCTTGGGGTCGTCTGTCATGGCGAGAGCGTCTTTGAGCTTGTGTGTACATTGTTGTGATCGTTAGTTTACCTTAACGTGCTAAATTTAGAAGCCCTTCTCAGAAACCCGCCAACAAATCCAACTCATAAACCGGTTCATCTTTTGATTATGAAACTATATTACTGTAGGATTTTTTTATTTATTTTTTTAGGTCTTTGTCGCAGGAAAAAAATAGCTTTTTGCCACGGGGGGTTTTTGTTGCATGACATGCCCTTAGTTCCTCTCCCTGTCTCTCTCTCTTTACTGTCGCCTGTCAGCTACAGGCAAAATGCCAGAACAAGGACACAAACGAGAGACTCCTGCACCACCCTGAAATGTTGGCAGAAGTCCTAAACAAGAACCAACATCTAAGAAAGATCAGAGATGTTAGTGTGACGGTGGAGACAAAACCGTTTGCAGCAGAGTTTAAGTTTCAGGTTCGGGATATCGGATGGAAATATTGGGATATGCGCCCGAATCCTGCACTTTTCTATAACGCAGCGTGAATCACTGGTCCCGTTTCCTGATGTGGGACGCTTGAGCTACACTTTTCCAGTACTTGCACGTCAACAAGGGGATCAGTCCATGACATACATATGGTAGACTGTAAAAAATATCCGTATTTGCTTAAAAGTGCTACAAAAAGTCCGAAACTAATTGAACGCACGATTAAGTTCCTGCATTTCTGAAACCCTTGTTGTTTACAACTCCACACAACGTCTAAATTGAACCTCACAGGGTGAAGCTGGCGGAGAACCCACACAACTTTTACGACGAATGATTACATAATAAACCCAAACACTTGCTTCTCTCGTGCGATGGGAGGCTTGAGTCTAGCGCTCTCTCGACTCCACGAACATCGATCCGAAACCAAAACAGAATATTTAGTTGGGCGCTACCCGTCGCTGCCGCTCCTCTTCCACGTGTTTTGTGTGTAGAGCTGCACGTGGGATGAAAGACTGCGCATCATATTAGAGTATGTCTCGGTGAATCATCATAGCTTCGGCCTGAGTCAGATCGTAATCTCCAGGTGATGTGCTTGGGGCTTCGGTGTTCTGTTGAACATTTGAGCAGAACCGCGAGCTTTAGAGATACTTATTTAAATATATATATATAAGTGTGTGTGTGTGTGTGTGTCATCTGCTGTGGGAGTCATCTGCAGTTGGCGTTAGTATGCAGGGCGTGGGCCGGCGAAAGGTGCCGCTTTATCTGCAAATCGGCTCCTTTCCCTCCTCGGTGATGCAGCAGCAGCAGCAGCCGCCGCTCCGCTCGCCCAAACACCTTGCAGGCTGGAAATTGGTCTTGCTGGGTTGCCATGGTGATCAGATGTGGAGGCGGGGTGGTGGGGTAACCTCCCGTTTTCTCTCTCTCTCTCTCTTTCTTTTCCTTTCTGTTTACTGGTGAAGCTGCAGTGCGGTGGTGACGGGACGAACTAAAAAGGATGCTGGGGAAAAACCACCCCCACGAGCCCCGGAGTGGTACGATCTGAAGTCAAGGTCACCGGATCACGTTGTGTGTGTGTGTGTTTGTGCAAGAGGGAGTGTGTTCCCTTTGCTCTGCCTTAACTTCACCGTATGATTGAAAGGGGATACTCCCAGGCGAGTGGCGCAGGTTGTCAGTCCTATATCAGGCCGAGCCTCCCCCCCCCCGTCAGCTGAGCCGCCAGCAGCACAGACGTGCGGGCGCGTCATGTTTGAAGAAGGAAGGGGTGTGAAATCACTCCCGACGGCCGCAGACACTCCTCGCCTGCCGCGTGTTGTTGTAACCTCTTGAGGGAGAGGTGGCCGCACGCAAACGTACAGTCCTACCTTTTCGGACGGTCTAAATATAGCCCGTCTCAGGTGGGGGACGTGCGTGGACGCAGGTTGTGTTTGGCTTGCGGCCGGCCGGAGCAGCGTTTTTCCGTCCCCGTCTAAGGTCTCCGGGGCAGAAATAGCAAGGTCACGTTGCTGCTGCTGCTGCCGCTGCTGCTGCTGAACACACACACCCAAACAAACAAACACACACACACACACACTGTTGTCCTTAAGAGGTGGACGTCACACACCGTCAAAGCTGCAGGGATTCACCTTGAATTCCACCTCACGTTCAACTTCTCCTTTTTCCAAACCACGTCCGTTTGCGCTGCATGTTTGGCGGCATTCGATTTGCATCATGTTGCCGCGGTGTCGTCTGTCAAGCGGCCGCCTCAGTCAGCTCTAACTGACCCACTTCTCTGGGTTTTACGACCTAGAGAAGAAGAAGAAGAGGACGGCGGGCGGCAGTGGAGGAAATAATGCAGGGAAAAGTTTAAAAAGTCAAATCAGGAAGAGCCGCGTGTGGTTGTTGTCGCAGGTTTTGCATGATGCATTATCTCTTTTGCATTTAAACGCGAGTCGTCCAGAGACTGTTTCGCACCGGACGAGCAGAAGCGCTGTTAATTAGTGTTGTAAAATGTTGTTAAATGTGTCGGCCATGCAGTGTGGAAGATGGTTTTTGAGTTAAAGTAGGTTAAATGGAATTTGATCATGCAACTTGCTGATTAATGTTGGTGAAAGTCGGAGTCGTTTAGTTTTATAGGTCGATAAGTGTGTAAACAAGCACAACAAGCGGTCGTACCAGACGTCTGTGGAGAGCTCGTTCAGTACACAATGAAGCCCCAGGATGTTTTCTTGTTGCCCTGCTGTGGTGGGACAACTCATTTTTTTTACAAATCGCCTATTTCTAGATCTCTGTTTAAAGTCTTCATACTTTGGCGGCTGGGTTTTGGACTTTTTATAGAGTTGGGGACAAACATTGCAACGCGGCGATATCTATTCCAACCAAAATGACGTGTTTATGTGACGACGTCCAAGTGTTGCTGAAGCCCTGTCCTACATTATATGTAACTTAGCAGCTAACTAGTCAACAAAAATCCAAAGACATTCAGTGTACTGGCTTTTGTGAAACAGAAAACCAGCAAATCTTGTCGGTGAGAGTACAAATGGACAATTCTTGACAGTTTTTAATTTGCATCTTCCCAGAAACGTAGCTACACGTAGACCGCAAGAGCTGTGATTGGTCCGCTTGGTAGCAGCGTGTTTCCTCTTTAGTATTTCCGTCTGCTTCTCCATCTCCGCAATTTTCAAACTGATTGTTTTTGATCAATAAAGATGGAACACGTTGAGAAAAAGTTAAGAGATACAAAAGAGATACAAACATTTGTGTGACTCCAACTTCGGCCAAATTTCGGCGATGGCTTCAGTCGCCATTGTTGAAAGCGAAGCAGGAAGTAGAAACAAAAATGAACCCGACTGCCATTTGGGTGGTGTTTTTACAGAGCGAGCCAGACTGAGCTAGGGCCCTATAAAATACGTTTTATTTTTTCCCAAATTCCGTTTTTTCCATTATAGTTTTTGCGAATCTCATCTTTTTTTTTACCTTTTACTCTTATTTTACTATCAAAAACAGTGTGTTTTTAACGTAAATGACTAAAATGTACACAAATTAAGTAGAAATTAACTTTATTGAGGTGACAGACGACACGTTTTCCTCAATGTGGCAAAATTAAAGTGCGTCAAAAACAAGCAGCAAAGTTTTAAGTAATAAAACTATACCGCTATATTAATTAAAAATGAATGAAAATTAAATGCTATTGAATATGTCATTATTATCATTTAAAAAAAAAAATTAAAGTGACGGGTAAAAATAGTCAAAATGACCGACAACGAAAAAGTCTAGCGCAACCTCTGCCTGACACATATAAGTCGTTATATAAGGGAACTGCTCGGCTCTGTACTACCGGGGGGTTAGCGTCGAGTTTCGCAGTTTTTTTCGCCGACGAAGACGGAGCCATAAGCAGCCGCTTCGCCGTAATGTTTTGAAGGGGGAGGGGCTCAGTCTTTTGGAAAAGGGGCTTGTTGTGCCGCCCAGATTTGCTTCCCTCCGTGCAATTTTCCCCAGACGTACGTTCCTCTCGCACATGAAAACGGCAAATTATGTCAAATTCCGCGTTTAAAAAAAAATAGATTCCGTTTTTCTCATAGGGCCCTACTGAACTAAATGGCTCGTCCCAGCGTAGGCTACGTACGTAGGTTACGCCGTCTTCCTCCTGCAGAGGCGTAAACTCCGCTGTAGTTGACTCCGGGTATCAAAGGTGTCTGTCAAGGTCTAGAAGTTGGCATCTAGTCACAGTTTAAGTTTAGTTTACGTCTTATTTGCATACTTCCTTGTTTCCTTTCACCAAATATGGTTATTTCAGACCTTTTTATTCAGTCCAACCCCAACATACATAAAGTAAAGATCAAATTAGTGAGATACTTTAACTCTTAATTGCCCCCCTGCCTATAATCCTCCAGTCTTGGCTGAACTTGACTTTCATACCAATCTTAAACACAGTCGATACTACGGTTCCCCCCTCCCCCCTTCTTCTCTTTTCCTCCGTGTTACACAACAGGAAGCGCCTCCAAAAACACTCCCGACACATCAACAATACCCACACAGGCTATTTCTATCCTCCGTGTGTTGCCTAAACCTTTCCTCCCGTATTTAGCTCGATTTAAAAACTCATCGCGGCGAGGGGTGGCGTGACGAACAACACGGGGGTTATAACAACTGAGCACGATCCAGGGAAAAGAAGTTCTTTAACCCTACTCTTTCTTTTACACCCAGTGCGAGGATGCCGGCCGGGGAAGATCGTGCAGATGTCGGAGGCGGAGGTGCGCGGCCTCTGCATCAAGTCCCGGGAGATCTTCCTCAGTCAGCCGATCCTCCTGGAGCTGGAGGCTCCGCTCAAAATATGCGGTCGGTACCAACCGTCTCCTCTTTGCTCGGTCGCAGATTCCCCGACAATCTTAAAAGTCGCCAGCTGAACTCTTAACCTCTCTGCTTGCGTCCTCCATCCCAGGCGACATCCACGGACAGTACACAGACCTGCTGAGGCTCTTTGAGTATGGCGGCTTCCCCCCCGAGGCCAACTACCTGTTCCTGGGAGACTACGTGGACAGAGGGAAGCAGTCCCTGGAGACCATCTGCCTGCTGCTGGCCTACAAGATCAAATACCCCGAGAACTTCTTCCTGCTCAGGGGCAACCACGAGTGCGCCTCCATCAACCGCATCTACGGCTTCTACGATGAGTGTGAGTTCACGCCGGCTGTGCGCTCCCTCATTTCCGGGATGACGAATCCCCTGGAGAGACTCGAGGCCCGAGCTCGTAAAAACATCGGAGACATCGCCTTTTTAAGGGGGGGCGCTGACGCTCTGCTCTGTTGATGTTGCAGGTAAACGCAGATTCAACATCAAGCTGTGGAAGACGTTCACCGACTGCTTCAACTGCCTGCCCATCGCCGCCATAGTGGACGAGAAGATCTTCTGCTGTCACGGAGGTACGTTTTTTTTGGGTTTTTGGCAATCGGACAGTAGGCGATCTGGCCTGACCTGCATAAGCTTCCGGTATCTTTTGATTCACTAATCTGACGTGAAGCAAATTGGGTCAGAGCTGATGTGATTTAATACCTGGGGGGAGATTGAAGAGATTTAAGTGTTGTTTTTATTTCCCTGTCCCGCTCACAGGCCTGTCCCCTGACCTGCAGTCCATGGAACAGATCAGACGCATCATGAGACCCACAGACGTGCCTGACACAGGTGTGTTTCAGAAACGACCCGAAAGAGAGATCGCGAATAAAGCTGCTGCTTAACTCGACTCGTCTAATCTATGAGAGTCTATCACAGGCTTGTCTTTGTGTTTGAGTTTGAGCATTTTGTCCCCCGTCCCCCGTCCCCTGTCCCCATGCGTGGGTGCTCTGGCTTCCTCCCAACCGTCCAAAAACACGCTTGTTATGTTAATTGGCGATTCTAAATTGGCCGTAGGCGTTGGCGTGGTGGGTGTCAATGGTTGTTTGTGTCTCTGTGTGATAACGCCGGCGACGTGTGCCGAGCGTGCCCCCGCCTCTCGACCAATCACGGCCGGGATAGGCTGCTGCAGCCCCTCTAACACTGTAAGCAGTGACGCACCAGTCAGCCACAACATTAAAACCACTTACAGGAGAAGTGGATAACGTTGATACGTAACCTACGCTGGTGTGAGCCATTTATACTTGTGCGCTGACGCCATATAGTCGGCGCCATAGACGTATATACATAGACGCCTCATTGAGCGGGTTGGCCCGTTGTTGCGATACGTCAACGTCGCCACCGTATTGGAGGAGGCAGCTCTGTCCCGCGAACCGATAGGAACCAAAAACGTCTGTAACATTAACTAAATATTACAGACATTGTTTTTGGTTCCTATTGGTTTCCTGAATATATACGTTCGTGTGTGAATGTGTAAATGATTATAGTACGTTAGTAGAAGACGCTTAATAAAGTTCACTCCATTGACTCGTTTTGGTTCGTGGGACAGAGCTGCCTCCTCCAATATGGCGGCGACGTTGACGTACGGTCCAGCGCTCAATGAGGCGTCTATGTGTCGGCGCTGTGTCTTTTTTTTACCCGTCGGGTTCATTTTTGTTGGCGACTGAAACTTTAGCCGAAATTTCTCAGAAAAAACGAGTCGTACAAATGTTTGTATCGCCGAACCTCGTCCATTAGCCCTTCCTTCATGTGCTCCATCCTTATTAATCCAAAATAATCAATTCAAAAA
The DNA here is from genome assembly GCF_963514085.1 of Chelon labrosus. Lineage (NCBI taxonomy): Eukaryota > Metazoa > Chordata > Actinopteri > Mugiliformes > Mugilidae > Chelon > Chelon labrosus. The sequence goes on from NC_140337.1 coordinate 21,877,391, forward strand.
TTGCAAAAAATTGAGAAGCAGCTGGAAATACTAAAGCAGAAACACGCTACTACCAAGCGAACCAATCACAGCTCTTGTAGTTACTTTCACTTGCTCTGGCTCTGTCGCCAAATTGACACAGAAGCCTAAACCGCCTCTTAGACATGTAGCACCCACCTAGACCAGACCAGACCAGGCACCCTCACCCTTACCCTACCCCATAGCAATGACAACCTAATAAAATATCATAATCTCTAGTTTGTGGCTCAAAGCGTAGTCCCACTGTCTCAGAGCAGTGATCCTCCTTCACTGAAGGTCAGGACACAAAGCTTCGTAGATCTCTCTGATTCTGAGGCGGCTCATAAACACAGGTTCTGATTCCAGCTCGGCAAACGGTGGATGTTCTCTGGTGTTAACACCAGGTGAGAACCTGAAGACCGTCTCTCCCTGTACTGCCATAAGTCCTAACGGTCCGTCGGTGTGGGTTGGTTTAGCTCAGAAAGACGCTTTTAAACCGACTGTTCTCCAACAATAATAATAAGTTTTATCTCGAGAGACAGGCAGACGTGAAGCCTCTCTGTCCCCCCCCTCTTCATTAAACCTGCTTGTTCTTGTCCTTATAAGGCAGCCAGTGTTCAGACCCTGGCAGACGCTGTCTCAGATCCTCTTATGGAGTTTCAGGGTGACTGTGTGTGGATGTGGAGAATGTGTGTGTGTGTGTGTGTGTGTGTGTGTCTGCATTTACGATAAACTGTAACTGTAACATAAAGGTGACTTCCTTCCTGTAGAGTCTGATCCACACGGAGACGTCTTATTGTCCAGCTTTGGTTCACGTGTTGTGTATTTTACTTTATATTATTTATTTTCCTCTCCCTCCTCCTCCTCCTCCAGGCCTCCTGTGTGATCTGCTGTGGTCCGACCCAGACAAGGACGTCCAGGGCTGGGGGGAGAACGACCGCGGCGTCTCCTTCACCTTCGGCGCCGACGTGGTCAGCAAGTTCCTCAACCGCCACGACCTGGACCTCATCTGTAGAGCCCACCAGGTACGAAACGAAACACACAAACTGTCCTGTCCGCCGATTCAAACACACACGGGGCGCTACTTCCCTAACCGCGAGCTTCCTAGAAACACACACATCCATTTGTGGTGTTATCATAAACTTTACATATCTGCGTGGAGCGCTGAAAGAAGTCAAGCAGTGACGTGTGGTGTTTCTCTCTCTGTGTGTGTGGCGCCCCCAGGTGGTAGAAGATGGGTATGAGTTCTTTGCCAAGCGGCAGCTGGTGACTCTGTTCTCGGCTCCAAACTACTGCGGAGAGTTCGACAACGCAGGCGGCATGATGAGCGTGGATGAAACCCTGATGTGCTCCTTCCAGGTATTAAACCGAGAACAAGTAGTAGTAGTACCACATTACATCATATGCCGATCAGCCACAACATTATAACCACTGATAGGAGAAGCGAATAACGTTGAACCATCTTGTGACAATTTAACGTTCTGCTGGGAAACTTTTGGACCTGGTATTCATTCATGTGGATGTTACTTAGACATGTAGCACCCACCTAGACCAGACCAGGCCCCCCCACCCCATAGGAACCCCACAGCAGAATGCACACACACAAATTACTTCAGGAACCACTCAAAAAACATGCATGAAGAACAGCACAAGGTGTTGACCTGGCCTCCAAATTCACTAGATCCCAAACTGATCAAGTCTCTGTGGGATGATCCACAGAGGCCCCTCCCCTCAAAGGACCCCCCCCCCACTATCAGCATCCTGTTGCCAGACACCACAGGACACCCTCAGAAGGCCCATGTCCATTCTCTGATGAGTCACAACTGTTTTTGGAGGCAACAAGGGAGACCTACACAGTATTAGGTGGTCATAATGTTATGCCTCATTGGTGCATTAGTGCTTCACCTCTCACACAGGCTGTGCATTCATTTATCTCTCCACCAGTCATTCCTGTAGCGGCGCCTCAGGCTGCTATTATTAGAAACAAGGTTCAGACTTTATTAGACGTCATTAAGTCGAGATCCATTACGCGTCAGGACACGACTGCCTCGTAATTCACACTCGGATTACTTGAACCCGAGTCCCGACACGTTCATGTTGTTGTAGCTATTAATAATAAATGTGACTTTTAAGAAGGACGGCAAAATAATTCATAATAAAAGTCATCCTGTCAAGTCAAGTCGTAGCTACTGGTTTATTTTGGATTAGCATCAGTCTCCGCTGTCGTCTGACGCCATAATGCACGTACATAAATACGACAACGCCGGCGACTCATCCTGCAGCTGCACATATTTTTAAATAAGATAAAGTTCATACAAACAGCAGGACTATAAATACATCCCTCTGAGACTCTGTAGCTGTTTCCTGTCTCTGCTTTAAAGGTCCACTTTGTATGATTTAGGGTTAGATCTGTTAGTGAAAAAGTGGAATATAGTATTAATACTAGGGGTGCACGATAATTATCGGTCCAATATCTGGAAATTATGACGTCATTCCGATAAGTCCGATATCACAACGAATGGCCCCGATAATATATAATATATATTTTGTCAGTACTGTGGTGTGAGTGGTTGTTTTAATCAATCGCTCCAACTCCCACATGAGACCTGAACGGCCTGAAGTGAATGCTGCGTTCAAGTGGCATCGGTATAATCGGAAAAACAACATTCTGGCTGAAAAAAAAAAAATCATTAAAATACTCCCTCATGTCGGAGAGCAACTCGTCAACTCGGTCATGATTTTGGTAGTAGCTGCCATTACCCAGGATGTTACACATAAACCACAGAAACATAAAAAGGTCGGAAAAACGACTCTCAAACTGGGAACGGGGAACTTCCGTCACCACTTGAATGCGGCACAACGTGCATACGTTTGTAAACGAACAACATGGCGGCGGCGGTGGCGGTGGTGTGGTGTGGGACTTTTTCAAAGTTTCCGAGGATGACTTTTCTCTGGCTTGTTTGTAATAAATGTTTAAAGAAAAAGTGCCACGAGGTGGAAAAATCAGCGCCAGCTTTAATACCTCGAACATGAAAAGTCATTTGAAACATAACCATCGATTCGATGGGGTTTCGAAGGCGTATGAGGGCGCCAGCGCGCGGCTTTTGCTCCTTAGTCTTCCTGTTATCGGTATAGGCCTTTGGAAGCGGAAAGTTATCGGTATCGGTTTTTAAAAAAAGTTATCATGCATCCCTAATTAATACTTTACAGAATCAGGCTCAGAGAGATAAAATTCATTCATTCATTCATTCATTTTCTGTAACCGCTTGTAAATGATCATGGGACGGGCTGGAGCCTATCCCAGCTGTCATTGGGCGAGAGGCGGGGTTCACCCTGGACAGGTCGCCAGTCTTATCCATTTTGCTTCTAACGCCTTTCTCTGCCCCTTTGTGTCCCAGATCCTGAAGCCCTCTGAGAAGAAAGCCAAGTACCAGTACGGAGGGATGAACTCCGGCCGGCCCGTCACTCCCCCCCGCACAGCCCAGCCTCCCAAGAAACGATGAAGGAGGACGGCGGGCGTCGGAGAGAAACGAGAACGAGAAAGAGAGAGAGAGCGGATTGTCTTGTCGACGATTGTCTCCTGTTGGCTTTTCACGACACGAAATGAAATAAAAGCAACACACGCGCGGCAGAGGAGGAAGTCGGCTGTTTTAAAAAGACACGCCCCCACCCCACCCCCACCCCCCTAAAAAAACAGTCTTTCATTGAAACTTTTCTTATCTCCTGAACTGCTGTCACACCCTCCTCCTCCTCTTCCTCCCCCCTCAGCGCTTTCTTCCCTCTGCATCTGTGTAACATTTTTAAAAACGAGTGTTATATATATATATATATATATAAATATAAAAAAGAGAAACGATACCAGGGTGTCATTCTGTCGCATATCGGAGTGTTTTTTTTGTTTTTTGTCTCTTTGTCCTTTGCCTATTTTCTTGACAACAGAATGACAGCTAGTTTAGTTTACCACATCACCTTACTCCCCCCTTCCCTCCCTTTCCTCCCCCTCCCCCGCCTGTACAGATACAACAGGTATTAATGACAACTGCTGGGTTTTCAATAAATAATACAGGGAAAGAAATCTGCCTGGATGTTTGTGTGGTTCTTTCAAATCAGTCTCCAGATTAAAATAAATAAAATAAACACTGACGGGCTCAACAAGAGAAGAAGAAGAAGCCTCTACTGTTGTGATCCCTCACTGGTTGAAAAGATAAAACGAAAGTTACGATGTAACTACGGTTCTATGAGTCCCGGATGACCGCCAGAGGCGGTGCTTTAAGCACTGGATAACTCCGCTCGCGCTAGCGCATGTCGAGTACGAATAACAACAACGTCACCTGTGACCCCTGCATGACCCCCGGGAGGCTATATCTTCCGGTGTCAGCAGGTGATCGGCTCCCAAAATCTTCACGTGAGCGCGCAAGGATTCTGAGTGACAGAGCGCTCTGGCGGTCATCCGGGACTCATAGAACCGTAGTTACATCGTAACTTTCGTTCTATTTCGTCCCTCCTGACCGCCAGAGGCGGTGCTTTAAGCACTGGATGACATATACCAACAGTGTCATGAAGAATCCCACAACCCACCTACTAACGAGAGGTCGAAGACCCAGGGCAAAGAACCACGCCCAGCGGGTGGGGAGCGGCCACATTAAGCCGGTAATATCGATGAAAAGTACCGGGCGAAGACCAAGAAGCTGCTGCACAGATGTCATCCAGGGGTACGCCCCTCAGGGCAGCCCAGGACGTGGAGACACCACGAGTGGAGTGGCATCTGACCCCCGCCGGCAACGCTCGACCGTTGACCCTGTAAGCACAAGAGATGGTGTCCACAATCCAATGGGAAAGGCGCTGTTTGGAGAGGGCACAACCCCTGTTATGCCCCCCATAGCAAACAAACAACTGTTCTGTCTGCCGCACATGTGCAGTGGCACTGATATAGGCAACCAGGGCCCGCACAGGACATAAAACACGCAGCCCATCATCAGCCACTGGGGGATCAAATCGCGCCAGGCGGATAGGACGGTTGACATGGTCACGGGGCAAGGTCTTCGGCAGAAACGCAACATTAGGCCACAGGGTCACCCCTGACCCCTCAGGCCCCCAACGCAGGCAGGACTCGCTGACAGACAAAGCATGTAACTCCCCCACCCGTTTCGCTGAGGTGATAGCCAGAAGAAAGGCTGTCTTTAATGATAGCCACTTGAGGTCAGCCCGGGCGAGAGGTTCAAAGGGTGAAGAAGACAGAGCCTCCAGCACCAGGGAGAGGTCCCACGCTGGAACCCTGGGGGACACAGAGGGCCGCAGCCTCAATGCCCCCCTCAGAAATAGGGACACCAACCGCTGGCTCCCTACGGTAGCATTGTCTATCAGGTTATGCTGCCAAGAAATCGCTGCCACGTACACCTTCAAAGTGGAAGGTGCTCGGCCGTCGTCCAGGAGAGACTGAAGAAAGTCCAGAACGGTGGCCACTGGACAAGAAGTGGGGTCCTCCCCCCTGTCAGCGCACCAGGCAGAGAATCTCCTCCACTTGCTCTCATACTGGAGACGGGTGGACGATGCACGAGCATGCGAGATGGTTCGTCGAACAGGCTCAGTGCAAGCGCTCAGCAGCGTGTCGGGCCCTGCAACAGCCAGGCCCACAACTGGAGACGGCAGGGGTCGGGGTGCCAAACCCGGCCCTCCAGCTGTGATAGGAGATCTTTCCTCCCTGGGAGACGCCATGGCGAGCTGCAGCAAAGCTCCCGCAGCAGTGGAAACCAAAGCCTCCCTGGCCAGAACGGGGCCACCAGGAGGAGGCGGTGGCCCCGATGAAGGACCCGCTGCAGCGTCGGGAGGATCAGAGGCAGCGGTGGAAAGGCGTACAGGAACACGCTGGGCCACTCGTGTCCCAAGGCATCTTGTCCCAGAGGACTGTCCTCCTCCATCCAGGAAAACCACAGGGGACAATGGGTTGACTCCCTCGAGGCAAAAAGATCCACCTCTGCCCTGCCGAAAACGCCCCAGATCAGCTCGACCACCTCTGGGTGTAGTCTCCACTCCCCCGGCGGAAGCTTGTGTCGAGAAAGGAAATCTGCCACCTGATTCCGCTCCCCCGGAAGCCACATCGCTCGCAAACTCAACAGACGGGGCGTGGCCCATGTCAGCAGGCGCTGGGACACCTGCAACAGTTGTGCCGACTTGGTGCTCCCCTGATGGTTGATCTGGGAGACCACTGCCTTGTTGTCTGACTGAACCAGCACATGTTTCCCCTGCAGGTGCTGTAGAAAGTGCCGGAGTGCCAGGTGGACAGCCCGCAGCTCCAGCACATTGATGTGCCGTGTGCAGTCCCAACGAGACCAACGTCCCTGGGCGGATCTGCCACGCCAAACTGCACCCCATCCTATCTGGGACGCATCTGTTGCAACCGTCTCTCGGAATGAAGGAAGGACCCCCAGAGGCGCACCCCCCAGTAGGAACGCCCTGTCCTGCCATGGCTCCAGGGCGCGGACACACACCCGAGACACTCTGATGAGCTTGTGCTTGTGAAGCCTCTGGTCCAGACGGAAGCTGTTCAGCCATATTTGAAGCGGGCGGAGCAGCAACAGGCCGGAAGGTATGGCAGTCGATGCGGCCGTCAGTTTGCCCAGAAGCTGCAGGAACTGAATGTAAGGCAGCCGCCTGCCCCTCTTGAAGGAAGGAAGGAGCTGGAGGATGTCGTTCACGCGCTTCTCTGACAGGTAGGCCTTCATGGCAACTGAATCCAGAACCAGACCCAAATAGGCAGCCCGCTGAGTGGGAACCAGGCAACTTTTCGCAATGTTGACCCTGAGGCCCAGTCGGGACACATGCGACAGAAGACGGTTGGTGTCCCGAATCACCTGGGCCCGGGAAGGCGCACACACCAACCAATCGTCGAGGTAAGGCAAGATCTTCATGCCCCCCGCCTGCAGAGGTGCCAAGGCCGCTGCAACACAGCGGGTAAATAAATATGCATCCTTCAGATCTATGGAAGTGAACCACTCGTTGGGGCTGACTACACGCTGAACAGCTGCTACAGTCAGCATGTGGAACGGCAGAACTTTTAAGTACCTGTTCAGGCCTCGCAGGTCCAGGATGGGTCGAAGTCCGCCGTCCTTCTTGCCGACCAGGAAGTACGTCGAGTAGAACCCCCCGGGATGAAGGAGGGGGTCCACCGGTACGATGGCACCCTTGTCCAGGAGGGACGACAGTTCCTGGGTTAAGGTCTGGGCCTTGGCAGGGTCGCCGATAGAGGTCATCCTCACCCGGCCGAAGGCAGGGGGCCGGTGTCGGAATTGCAATTCGTAGCCCCGGGTCAAGGTGGAAACTACCCAGGGATCTGATAAGCAGGCAGCCCAGTGGCTGAGCTGCTGCTGGGAAAAGCATCCGACGACCGGCCCCGTGGCCCTAGCGCCGCTGCCCCCGGGCCCCGAAGGAACCGGAAGAACGGTGGTTGGGCTTGGAGGCCTGCTGCTGACGAGGTGAGCGTCGCGCGGTGGAGCGAAAGTCATCCGCTGGCTTCTTTGCATCCCGTCGCGACGGCTGCCGACCACCCCGGGGAGGCAGCTGTGGAGGACGTGGGGGAGCAGATGGAAAAGCCCTCGGCCCGCTGGAGGTAGGCGTTCTCTTATGCAGGCCTGCAAGCCGCCTCCTGGTCTCATCTGCCTCAGCCGTGCGGTCCAGTGCATCCAACGCTGCAGAGCCAAACAGCTCACCAGGTGTCGCCGGCACCCTGCGAAGGGCCCTACGAGTCACCTCCGTCAGGGGTGATTGGGCCAGCCAGACGTGGCGACGAGTGTGGACGAGCGTGGACATGAGTCGACCCAATTCTCTCGTCTGGCAGGCAAAAGTCTGCAGTGAGGCATCGCAGATGTCACGGACGGAGTCATCCACCTGAGCCCCCTGCAGCGAAGTCGAGAGAGCCAGAAGGAAGTGGGATAGGGTGTTCCCAAGGCGGCCGATGCGCGCTGCCGTGTTGTAAGCTTTACAGACGTAATCATCCGTAACTTTACACTGGGCAGAAGGACACCGGGGATCCGACTTCATTGCCTCATCCGGAGACACGATCAGGGCAGCAATCGCAGGCTCCACCGATGGCATGTGGAGAAGGCCTACTGCCTCAGCACCCTCCATGGCGGCTAAGGCCCGCTCGTCCGACCCCGGCCTGGTGAGGGCTGACGTGTCTCCCCAGCAGGAGTGCAGCTCCTTCAAAAAATCAGGAGAGTGTGGCACCAAAGTCTTCGCCGTTGGGGGGTTGCGCCTGTAGAAAGCGCTAGGAGCCTTTTGCTCACTCGGAGGATCAAGCTGCAGGCGCGCCAGGGCAGCTCGGATGATTGCCTCCATGGAAGAGTCCTCAGAGCCCCGCCGGGAACCCGAGGCTGAAGAATGTGAGGAGCCTGCCGCCGTCGGAGTCGCCAACTCAGCCTGGGAATCATTAAACTGGCTGGACGAAGCTGCAATGGAGATGGCATCGTCCACTGGCAGCGGTGACCCCTGAACAGCTGCACCAGCAGCATGTGGCATCCTACCAGCAGGCTGCAGGCCAAGAAGAAGTGCCTTCATCTCCTCCATATCAGCTGCCAGACGGTCAACCTTAGAGGAGAGCTGATCGTCTGTCTTCCTCCGTCGTTTTCCTGCGGGGACACTATCCACACCCCATGAGGCAGACCTCTTGTGTGCATCCCGACAAGAATCCGCCCCCCCAGACTGGAATGAAGGCAGGCAAGATAGTGGGTCCAGTTGGGCCAGCCTGGCCAGCCTTACTGATCTTGGCATGATGGCACAATTTATGCAGGCTTCATCTGTGATGGCCTCCCGCAGGTGATCCATGCCAAGACAGGACACACACCGATCATGGCCATCCTCAGGCTCCAGGGACACCATACAGTTGCTACAAGCATGCTCCATCCGGGACCGGATGGAGAGGTAGCCAAGAAAAAATCAAAAAGACACAAAAAGAGAAGACAAAGTGTCGCGTCGCCGGGACGGAAACGCCAACACCTTGAAACGCCAAGCCGAGTTGGGAGAGGGGGCGGGTGCGCAACCTTCACCAACAAGGTCAGTAGTTTAACTAGTTTTTTTTTTTTTTTTTACACCCAACTGAGCTCGAAGAGGGGCTGAACCCTACCTCAATAACACAGTTGAATCCTTCAATAATACTGTGAACACTAAAGAGAGAACACAAAACAAGCAGAGATTAGCACAAAACAGCATCATCCTGCTAGTAAAGTTGTATGCAATGCTGGAAGGTGAGGTGCGGAAACACCACCAAACCAGCCAGCCACCTTTACAGAGCAGGTAACATACAGCGTGCAATTTGCTGGCGACAGCCTCTGGGAGGACGAGCGTCTGCCCGTTACTCCCGCTACAGAGGCACGAGACTGCACAAGCCAGCAGCACGGCAGTGATAACCATACCAGTACAATTGAATGGCTATACTCTACTTACGTACACCTCTACGCGCGGTCACGAGAAGAATGAAGGAGCCGATCACCTGCTGACACCGGAAGATATAGCCTCCCGGGGGTCATGCAGGGGTCACAGGTGACGTTGTTGTTATTCGTACTCGACATGCGCTAGCGCGAGCGGAGTTATCCAGTGCTTAAAGCACCGCCTCTGGCGGTCAGGAGGGACGAAATAGAACCAACGTTATGTCGAATAATGACTCCAAGTTCAACATTTATATTTGAGATATTAACCTTTTCTACCCTTTTACTGCCTCAAATAACATTTATCCAGGTTGAAGTTTAAATGCTTCAAGTCTGCTCTTAACACAGCGACGGCCGTGATTATCGTTGGCGAGCTAAAGTTATTCTAACATGGCTTAAGGAGGCTAACATAATCTGAATCATTTAAAAAAGATCCTCTTAACTCATCGTCTGCTAAATCTGATGCAACTGTTCCACCTTGGATGAAAATATCTTCAGTAACATTGAGCCTCTTATTTTTGAAATAAAAACAAAAAATGCGGGGGTTGGCGCCTCCTGGTGGTTGCACGTGGTACTTTTATTTTCAGCTTGTAAAATGAGATGAACCTGGAAAACTTGAAATGCAACCTGACAACAGCAAGTGAATATAAACCTGTTTTTTTTTTCCCCCCCCAAGACATTTCAAGTTAATATTTTAACATCCCATGATAATTAACTTCAGCCTGACACAGACACACACAAAAAAACGATTTAGGAACAACTAAAAAATATGAAGAACAGCACCAGGTGGTGACCTGGCCTCCAAATTCACTAGATCCCAAACTGATCAAGTATCTGTGGGACGATCAAAGGACACCCTCAGATGGCCCATGTCCATTCTCTGATGAGTCCCAACTGTTTTGGAGGAAACAAGGGAGACCTACGCAATATTAGGAAGGTGGTCATAATGTTATGCTTGACTCTATGTAGATGGACATACTAACTCAGGGGTGTCAAACTGATCCGTGAAAGGGCCACTGTGGCTGCAGGTTTTCATTCCAACCATGCAGCACCCATGCAGTGGGTGTGGCTGGCAAGTTTTTGTTCCAATCAAGCAAGAGGACACCTGAATTGACTGCGTGAAGGCAGTTCAGTTGATTGATTGAGCCAAGTCAGGTGTGCTGCTGCATGGTTGGAATGAAAACCTGCAGACACATGGCCCTTTCATGGATCAGTTTGACACCTGTGTACTAACTGGACCTCGACTAGTCTTCGTTGGCTTTCCCGGGCACGCCAGGGGCCACCCCAGAGTTACCGCACACAAAAAATAAATAAGTCTTTCTACACCAGGTAAGTCATAAAACAAATCAAATCTGCCTCATGTGGCAACTTCAGCTTGAGCCGACTAACTCCTAAGAAGAATCTGTTTATTCAGTTTAGACCAAAAGATATCGCACTTACGACTCCGGCTCAAGTGCCACAACAAAAATATGCAGGAACAAGGGTTTAGTTCATTTAAAAGAAAAACAAAAAGGCAACAGGTGAGACTTGTGGAGCTTCTGCAGCTGAGGAGGGGTCCTCTTCAACAGCGCCCTTCCCATTTATACACATCTTCTCAGGTGTGGCTGGTTAAGGTAATCAAGCACAAGCACCTCCTCCACAGCAAGGCCAGAGGAGGAGGTGCAGAAAAGGGGCGTGGCACAGTACACGTGACAGCCTCCAGTCACTAATAGAGACTTTTCAAACAGGTCTACAGCCGGGAAACACAAATAAAAGACATTTTACCACCTATAAACCACATGCCTCCAGTTGTGTACATCTTATTTGTGCCTCCAAAACACCTCTCATTGATTTGAGAATGGCCTCCTGAGGATGTCCTGTTGGTGTCCAGCGCCAGGATGTTGGGAGTTTCAGTCCACAAACTATTTTTCGTTTGTCTTTTGTGGGGGTTGTCTTGCCTCAGCAAAGACGTTCATGAGTTTCTCGTTAAGTATAAATTACCTGGCGAACTTTTTTCTTGTTCTCGCAGCCCGAGAAAATTTCTGGCTTCTTGCTGAATGTGCAACTCGAGGAAATCCTCACATGCCCCTCCCACTGCAGCATACGTCACACGCGCTGAGCAATGTGGGAGATGCGGGAGATTGACCGACACTTCCTTTGTGATTAGAGATTAGCGGTCACGCTGCTAATATTAGCATCTGGGAGCTCACAAAGTGGCCGCTAACATTTCTGCTTTTTCGCATTGTCCCACGCCCACTTCCAATTTAGAATGTCTTTATTTGTCATTGTGGTACAACGAAATTAATTTCTGACCAATCACAGAATAGGAATCAGAAGGTTGATATGTGGAGAACATGCTGCGAGAACTCCAAAACGAGAGCGAGAAGCAAGAACAAACTTCTCACGGGACCAACACTGTCTTGTAACAAGACGATCAGAGTTATTCACTTCACCCGTCAGTGGTTTTAATGTTTTGGTGATTTTATTATTTTTTTTTTTTTTTCAAACTACCACAGTTTGGTCTTTAAACAGTCAACAGACTTGACAGTTTAACATTGACATTCATTCTATTCATTGTTAGGATTTTCAGAAACGAACCAATCTGGATTTGTTGGTAATCGGTCAAAAGACTTATTCGTACCTGGAGGCATCGTGTGATTTAAAAATTAAACCCCTAAACGTGGCATATTTGCACAGAATAAACATGACTTTTACTAAAATTCACTGACTTTTCTCCTGGTTGTCTGTCTACATGTCAGTTAATATCACACATTTTATACCTCTATACTAAAAATTATATATTTTTAAAAATATAACATGATGTGAGTTTTGACTCCGGGAAAGGATTTACAAACCACCTGTCAGTATTTAAATTTACCGATGGTGATAAATAAATTAAATCCAACGCATCTAAATCTGCTGCTACGCCTGACATCCATCTCATCGTCCGTTGAGATTTCGTTCTTCTGGTGGTTTTGAGCTGTCAACTTTGCGCCCAAACATCTGTCCAAACTTTGATTTATAGTACAGCCTTCATAACACTTAAGTAGAAATCAAACACAACTTTTAAAGATGAATAAGTCACAGAGATGCTGTTTTGCACTGGATTAGCTTAATGTGCATTAATTAATTGCTTTACAATAAAATCAAAGGTGACCTCTGTATTTATTACAAACTACTAAAGGTCTCCAGGTAAAACTAGTCCCCTGTGACTAGGCCTTTATTTAAGGAACTTCCACTAACCACAACACACAACATTGCTGGTTGAAATCTTGCATTTATTTACATTCCATGTACAGATGCATTATGAAAACACAGCAGCATGAATTCCCTTTGCTGTCACTCGTGTGCAGTGTTAAACCTTTGTGTTTGCGTGGATTGTGTTAGTATTGCGACTACGAGCGTATCACAGAAAATGCAGCGAGATGGACCATAGACTGTATATAAAGATGGACGGCGGAACTGCTCCTCAAAAGTGAAGCCAAAGCAAGTAGAGCTCCCCCTGGTGGTTGGCTGCAGTATGGGTCATAAGCTCCGCCTCCTCCATGTTAGTGGGCGGGACTTGGGCCAAACTAAAACACTAAAATACACGTCAAATACATTTTTTTCAAGGATGGTTTCTGTCATTTCAGGGTGCCGCTAGTATCCCCAGGAAACAGTGTCAGTTTGGCCAATGCAAGGAAGAGGTGACGCATCGTCCATATTTATATACAGTCTATGATGTGAACACAATGACCCCAAAAAACATTGAAACATTTAAGATTGCTAATCAATTACAATTGGCAACACAAGAACATTTCAAACTACTGTTAATATATTAGTTTTTTCCAACTAATACTAAATGTTGTATTAAATATGACAAATGACCCAATTGCAGCTGTTCTAATGATACATCTACGTGTCTCTTTTTATGTATATTTATATAAAAAGTCCTTAAAGTACAAAACAAAGCATCAGTTATTTTTGACTTGGTTCTTCTTAACTTACGGATTCAGATCCTGAAATGAACCCGCACGTCAAGTTTCAGTTGACATCTTCAATTCAGTAGCTGTAGTTGCCATGGTAATCCCACTGGATATAAATCCAGAGTCCCATTTTATTATTTCTGTTCCTGCAATCCTTGTTAAAGCAAAATAAATAAATAAAATAAAAAAAAAAGTCAACAGATCCAGTGGAAGAACACACTTTAAAAACTTGCATGTGTCTGCACTACAATCAGAAATAAAGTCATTAAAGTATGGCACATCGGTCAACAATGTCTACAAAATCTACTTAGTCACACAGTGCGGTTGCCAACACGATACGAATAATTACTTTTACCCTCATATTGACATCGTAGTAGATTGTATACTCATGGCTCATAGTAGCAAAAGTGTCACTCTTACATGTAAGATCACACTTCTATGTTTAAGGGAGATTTTTAAAAGAGAGACTGTGCTATTTCTCAGAAGGATTCGTCCAGTAGATGGCAGTAGTAGCCTTGATGCTGGTGCTGAGGGTTAGTACAGGGACAAGGGAGTTGGAAAAACACAACAAAGGCATGGATGGACTATGAGAGAACTGGCCACAGGGGACGTACTGTACATGTTAAAAGCCTCCCACCCAAGCGACATGGTAGTCAGTCGCTGAGAGAGAGCCTCAACTAGAAACAGTACAGCCAATGAGCATATATTTTTAGTTATTTTGAGTCTATTGCTGTTGTTTATAGACTCTGTACGGTCATTATGGGTCTTTACAGTTGGTTTGAGTGTCTTTGTACTTTGAGTCTGTTTAAGGTTGTTTTGAGTCCGTTTCAGATTATTCTTAGTCTATGTGGTAGTGTTTTTGCAGTGGTAGTGTTTTTGCAGAGTGTCTTTACTGTTGTTTTGAGTGTCTTTGTCGGTACTTTGAGTCTCTTTTTTTGAGTCTGTTTCAGGCTATGTCTTTGTGTTTGTCTGTGCGGTTGTTTTGCATGGTTGTACTGAGTGTCTGTGGTTGTTTTGAGTCTTTTTACAGTTGTTTTGAGGCTTTGTGGTTGTTTTGAGTCTCTCTGTGGTTGTTTTAAGTCTGTTTCAGGTTATGTTGAGCCTTTGTTGTTGTTTTGAGTCTATCTGAGGTTGTTTTGAGACTCCTCGTGGCTGTTTTGAGTCTCTTTACAGTTATTTTGAGTCTTTATGGTTGTTTTGAATCTCTCTGTGGTTGTTTTGAATGTCTTTGCAGTCATTTTTGAGCGTCTTTACTGTTGTCTTGAGTGTCCTTGTGGGTATTCTGAGTCTCTTTGTGATTGTTTTGAACGGCCTTGCAGTACTTTTGATTCTGTCAGCCAGAGAAGCTCGTTCAGTGACAGGCTGCTGTCTCTGTCCTGCTCCACAGACAGGTTAAGGAGGTCGTTTGTCCCTCAGGCCATAAGACTCTACAATGCCTCCTTGTGAGGAACCAACTGGACTGTGGTCAATACTGATACTACTGTTTCTATGTGATGAAACTACTGGAGTTTGGCATCTATTTATGTGACAAGGTAATTTCCCATACGTGGGGTAAATAAACATGTCTTATGTCTTGTTTATAATAGCTATTTGTATGTTTTCGTTATGGTTTTGTATCTCTTTCAACTTGTCATTTCTGTCTGCCCATTTATTATAGTTGTGCACCTCTTTGTGCTTGATGGAACATGAAATGTCATGAGTCACTTCAAACAGGGTCTCGAACTCAGGACCTCCCCTGGTCCCTTGAGACTTCGCTCGGTTAGCTTGTTCAATAATCCATCCATGTCTCTGAGACCCAACTTCACCATTACAAGTCCCAGTATAATATTATAAGAACATTTTTTTGCATCTACCTCCTTCAACATTGACCCGTTTCATTAGATTCCCTAGAAAAAAATTAAATGATGCTAGCAAGAACAATAAGTCGGAAGTACTTACTGTAATCAAATCCAATCATTCAGGCTATCAATCAGAGGAAAATATGTCATATGAAAACCGGTCGCTCAGCTGTAGGTAAATTATATGCTAATGCCCTTCTATAGTGTCCCTTTATCTGAGTATGACTGGCACTACACTAACTCTACTCAAAACAAATCTAGAGCAAAACATAAATTAACCTAAAAACTTTAAACAGTCGATATAAAAACTTTACACACAGGCAGTCTTTTCTAACTCATTTTTCTTCAGGTTAGCAGCAGGTCACATGCAGCATTTTGTTTTTTTCTTCTTCCTACTTTTAAAGGGAATCGTGTCTGTCATTTTAGACTCGAGTAGAGTAGTTCTGAGTCAGTGCTTGTCACACCTCCTGAGAGGTGAGAGTGTGGGTGAAAGAAAATCTTTAGCAACCTTGGACCTTTCATCCTGTTTCTGCTTGTTTTGTGTGTATGCCATGTTGTATGAGTGTGTGACTAGACCAGAGCCCGGAGGGGGAAGGACAGGGCGGCCCCTATGGACAGACCAAGGGCCAAGAAGAAGGTCATGAGGGCTCCTGCTGTTTCTGCATCCTTGGGGTCCACTAACCTGATGAGACAAGTCAGAAATCTAGTTTAGTTTACAATATTACGCTAATTTCTGAAAACACACATTGATGGTTTCACGTCCACTTTGCTGACAAGAGTGATATCCATAGCATGGCAGCCATGACCCAAGCAGAAAACCAGACCAGCTTTTGCTGTCTACAATTTTCTTTCTACCTAAAACAGCGACTGATCTGGTTAGTGATGTTGGACGGCTACTGATGAAAGCAAGATTGTTCTTTTTGGGTCTCAGGGCCGTCAGACTAAACCCAAACGCTGAATTCAAGCTACAGTACACTGTGAAGCATGGTGGCGCAAGCATCATGATATAGGGTTCATGGATCAGTTTGAATACATCAAAATACTTGAAGAGGTCATGCTGCCTTGTGCCAGAGGAAATGCCCTTGAAATGGGTGTTTCAACAAGACAACGACCCCAAACACAGCAGGAAGGGACCAGCACCTTGGTTCCAGACCAACAAGATAAATGTTATGGAGTGGCTAGACCAATGCCCCGGACCTTAATCCTGTAGAAAACTTGTGGGGTGACGTCAAAAATGCTGTTTCTGAGGCAAAACCAAGAAATTCAAATGTATTCCAAAGGTCCTGGGCTGGAATACGTGTTCACAGGGGCCAGATGTTGGTCGACTCCACACAACACAGATCTCATGTGGTTTTCAGAAACGGTGGTTACGCAACTAACTATTACTTCAGTGATTCTCAGGAAAGCTAAATGTTTAAGCATTTAAGAGTTTTTTTCTCGCTTTTTATTAAACACACTGCTATTACTATGAACTATTTGTCTCTCGCACTGAGCGCCTATCCTCTATTTGTTTTCTCTCGCACTGAGCGCCCATCCTCTAATTTCTTTTATCTTGCACCGAGCGCCCATCCTCTAATTTCTTTTATCTTGCACCGAGCGCCTATCCTCTAATTTTTTTTCTCTCGCAGTGAGCGCCCATCCTCTAATTTCTTTTCTCTTGCACTGAGCGCCTATCCTCTAATTTCTTTTCTCTTGCACTGAGCGCCTATCCTCTAATTTCTTTTCTCTTGCACTGAGCACCTATCCTCTAATTTCTTATCTAATTTCTTCTCTCTTACTACTCGTGCATTCGTGCGCTATTACTGTATAGTGTGTTATTAGCTGTGTGTCCCTCTCCCCGTCTCTCTTCCTGTCTTGAGACGATTTGTATTATTATTGACGCTTTGAATTTACTTGAATTTAACAGCAGCATTTCCTGGTCAGATTCATATCCCCATTACATGGTGCCAGTGGCACCATGTAATGGGGATATGGCACACTGACAGCGTCAAATAGGAGTCAAATAGCTGCTCTTCCTCTAACTGATTTTAATCCCGTTTCATTCTGCCCACCTCATCAGTTTTAGAAGTATGCATTAGGCAATATCCTCTGCTCCATTATGTCGTAAAAGCAAAAAAAAAAAGTTAGTGAAAGATATTTTGGCAGCCAACTATTGCTGTAATGTCCTTGAACATAATGTGGAGCCTGTGGGAACTGCCATCAGTGGAAGGACCAAGGGCTAAAACTAAACACGTAGTTTATATGGTGATATATAAACGTATATAGATGAAACATCTTGTTCCCTAAAAGAACGAATCACTGAACACAGAAGTGCCATTAAGAGGAATTGTTTATCGAGTCCTGTTGCTAGACATTTGAGTAAAAAGCACTGTGGTTTGGTAATGTTTTAGATTATTCAGTTTTATATATATACATTTCTATGATGTTACATCTATTTTTTTACTCTTTTTTTTTTTACATTTATTGTGTTTATAGATCTTGTTTTTACAATCTGGAACAATGATAGCCCTGAAACCACATAACAATATAATCAAACCTACACTTTTAGGCGTTTCCTGGCTGGTATATAGATACACTAATCTGGCATAACATTATGACCAACTTCCTAATATTGTGTAGGTCTCCCTTGTGCCTCCAAAACAGTTGTGACTCATCAGAGAATGAACATGGGCCTTCTGAGGGTGTCCTGTGGTTTCTGGGAACAGGATGTTATTAGTGGGGGGTTGCTGGGTCCTATGGGTTGAGGGGATCGATATTTGATCACTAGGCTCTCAAATGCTCTCATGGACAGGTGCTTTCAGAGTTAGCCCTCTACAGAACCCCATACATTCACAATACTACATATATGTTTGTCACTTACAGAAGATGCTTCCGATAAGATAGGCCTACTTCACATTAAATAAATTATGTAGGATGGTGTCTTATCATTATCAAAATGCTTCACCTCCTGCAGCTGGCCTGCTGGCAGTTTTTACCCAGCGGTGCAATGATGTATTTCTTTTAGCCGCCTTGTTAAGGTCTTTCTTCTTAATCCATCTCTGTTGTGAAGGCATACTTAAGCACACAAAATTAACATTAGTGAGTCTATATATAAATGTATATATATAAAAAGTATATGTGTAGTATGCCTACATTAGCCAGTTCACTTAGCATATTGACTTTGAGCAATATATAATGCACGATTAAAAAGTTTAAAAAAAACAAAAAAAAACAGTGTTGGTGAGGCTACTTTGACAGTATAGCTTTCCACACTCATACACACACAAAGTCACGTTTCTACCGTAGTAAGGAGACTTATTAAATGAATGCATTCCCAAGTCCCCTTACCCTAACCTTTACCATTACAACTGAATGCCTAACCCCAACCCTGTGCTGCCTTGAAGGCTCCGTTGGGGGCACAAAACGCCAATCAGGCTCCGGCCATGGGATATTATTAGCTTCCTTCGGTTCATGCTAACGTTAAGAGTGTTTTTATGTGCAACTAAGCTACTGTGACCAAGCAATTTCCCTTGCGGATGAATAAAGTTTATCTAAGCTTAATAAAAGGCAATGTTGCGTGACGTGAGGCAAACGTTAAGAACTGCACATTATTGGAGGCCAGGTGGAGACTTTTTGTATTATTCACAGAACATTTGTGATCTCCATGACTGACGAACTTCCCCTCTCCTACACCCACCCACAGCGTTCAGTGTGTCAGAAAGTCACGTGACGAGGGGCAGAGGGCATCGCTGACGTTGTCAAGATAAAATAACTTTTTGATTACAGAAAAAAAGTTAGAATTATAAGGCGATTTAATTTGTTTTAACACTTCTACTTTAGCAATTATGGGCTCATTGTATTGATGTAGAAATTAAAAGGCACTCTCTCCAGAGGGGCAGCTCAGCTATTAAGGGCAAACGGGCTGTTTCCTGAGCAACAATAGCCCGTACCTGTGCATGTCCGAGTAAAAACACTGATAACAACACTTCATGCTTCACACTTAACTACAAGGACATACTTACACAAGGTTTTTTTTTTTATTTATTTAGTTTTTTGTACTCACTGTGGGGCGTACGACATGGAAAGGCAAACAAAGTAGCCACTGGATACAGAGAAGAGAATCATGATGGCCGTGAAAGCACCGTCGTGGGCAAACAGCACGGGAAAGGAGTGGCGAGGCTGGACGTTACAGAACATCAGCAGAGGGATGAACACCACCCTGGAGACGACCAGTATCGGGAAGAGACGAGACTCTTTGCTAGGCTGCGGGGGGAGAGAGGGGAAAGACGAGGGGCGGGTGAATACGTGAAATTCAGTGATTTCAGGGCTTTGAGGGGGAGTGACTTAAAATTGAGTCATAAAATTGACTTGAGTGTTAACACCTTACACTGAGCTAACGATGCCGTTTACACAGTCAGAAAAGATGCTGTAGTTTTACACTTGGTGAAATAAGAAACGAGAGTGCTCGATACTGGGCCACGGTGAGGGAACTTTCATAAGAAAGCTGAAAATATAAAGTTGCGTGGGAGGGACAGCTGGCAAAAGCAGCAAAGAAAAAAAAAATGTTATCTGATTGTGATTCAGCAGAAATATACAACTAGAGCAAATACAACTATCATTTCCTGCTCCAGTCAACGTGTGATATCACTATTAGTGTTCATAGCCGGAGGTTAAATGTGGTCATTTCCAGTCAGGAAGAAAGGGTTAGCGTTCAATCCTCCCATCGTCATTTACTGCATTTGTTTCTAGTGGCTGGTTCTCAGCCAGAATGGATTCTGAAAACACATTAGAGCTGGAAACGTTTAGGTTTGTAGAAGCGTCCGAGCAACAGCAGAGAATTTTTTTTTAAATGGTGGTGGAAGCATGTGACGGAGGTTGCGGTGCAGTTACGCTTCAGTGACAGTGCTGTAACAACAAGCAGTGCAGAAAGAAGGACGTCATGACAACAAACCCCCTCCCCCCACAATAATATGAAAGCCTGGAATGACTTGTGTATTATAGATAGTATAAATATGGACGGCAGAACTGTGAAAGTGAAGCCAAAGCAAGTAGAGCTCCCCCTGGTGGCTGGCTGCAGTATAGGTCATAAGCTCCGCCTCCTCCATGTTAGTGGGAGGGACTTGAAACCAAGGATGGTTTCTGTAATTTTAGGTAGTTCATAAAATGTTGATGCATGTTCAAGTGTCATTTTTTTTTGGATACATTTCGTTTTAGTTATTTCAGGTAGAGCGTAGAATTAATTAAACGAAAACGCGAGTGAGTCTGGAGGAAATGTGGGCGGGGCATCAATATCACGGCTCCACCCTCGGGCCACACTGATCAGACTCCAGGCTCCAAAGTCGCAAGATGGCGCCGCCCGTATGCGTCAGTTTGTCCAACGCAAGGAAGCGGGGACACATTGTACATATTTATATACAGTCTATGGTATGCATCCACTCGCAGCAACTTGATTGACTTGTCTTGCAACGTGACATGAAGCGGCACAGTGGAACACAGTGTCAGGACTGACAACTAGCCCAGCAGCCCCTTGGGGCGGGAACAGGGACCTTATAGACGAGTGATGAATGTCTCAAAGAATCCTGTACGGGTGAATTCCACGCCGACGCAGATGGCGGTTGTGTAACGCATAAGAAAATCCAATAGTGTGTTGAATGACGGGCTCCCTCTCCATTCATTTAGATAGGAGCCTTGTGTTCTTAACCTGACATAACTGGTCACTGAAAGAGGTCAACTTAGTCGAGCATTAGTGTTAAAAGTTGGGGGAAATCAATTCCGCACACCCACCGGCGTAGGTCGATAAGTCCATCTAGTATTGTGCAAGTGAAGTTATTTGCGGCAGAAAGTTTGCACTTCAAAACAAGCTTTACCTTTTAACATCGTATTATGCACCATCGTTACCTGAGATTAGTTTCTTTGCGCGAATCATTTTAGCTAATCGAATTGGGAACTGGTTTGGGACACCGTGACAATTAGCTCGACTCGTTAACAGCCTTTTTCCTGCTGATTTAACAAGTCAAATAACTCAGAGAGTAAAATTCAAAGCTTAATGGGACACAGAAAAACCAGATCAATGGTAGTCTAACTAACCACGCTGCAACCATGGAGGCTCTGCTCTGAATTAAAGCATTTTTGAAGTGGTACACGTCGTTCTTATTTTAAGTTCCTTGAGGATTGCTCCAAAAGACAGAGCTCCAGGTTAAAATGCACAGATTTACAGCGGACTGTTAGCAGCCTGGTGCGGAAACGGCTTTGGTCTGTTGGCTAAATGTTTAAATTAAGGCTTAAATGTATGCATAAATAAAAGCGTGGCTGCTTTGAGTCACAGGTCGCTGTCGTAGTTAGCTAACCGCCTCGTCGTCAGTCGAGGTTTGAAATATTCCAGGGTAGTCGTGGAACAAGAAGGAGCAACGACTTTGAGCTGTTGGATGAAGAGCTGCAGCCCCCGGTTGCTCACAGGATTATGAAAAAGTCAAATTAGAGCCTGACTTTGCTAAAAATAAAATCAAGGACGACAGTTTGTTTTGATGCCCTGATATTAAACTTAATTACAGCTGCAGCCAAATCAACCAGGACAGGAATCTTTTGAGATGAATTAAAGATGTTGTTATTCATTCATTATGTGTGACCACTGGGTATCATCTGGTCACATGCACACACATCCATCACCGTGGGAGGAAGCAATGATAACTGGACACTCACCCTGCGTATCAGCGTGGTAATGGTCCGACCGAACCAGTCGCTAATGTTGAAAGCCAGGAAGCAGCACACTGAGATGAAGAAGCGCTCTGAAGGCCGAGAGAAACAGAAGACAATCAGTGACACAGGATATGGAGACGAAACAAGATATCCTGTATGTGTGTGGTTATCTGATCGCCCATACCCCATTTTCCTGGATATGCCGTCTTGACGTCTACAGTGACGGCGGGGAACACGGACAGAGTGACAGTGAACACGAACGTCACACAGAACGCCATCACCCAGATCTGAAATAATAAAATCAGAGAAACAACTTTTAAACATTGTTTTTTATAAACATCAACTAAGGCCATGTTCAGACCTCATGATCACAAGTGGTAAAATACAGGTGTGCTAACCGGTCTGCCTGCATTCTTCTGGGATGTAAACACAATGCGGGTCCAAGTTACACATTTCCTCATTTATGTCTTGATTTGCCTTTATTACCAGAGATCATGGTGCACATGCAAACTTATAACAAGGGTTGTAATCAGAGTTTGGTGCAGGTCTAACCAACGTCAGTAAATATTAACTTGTGTGAAGCCACAGTCACGACACGCACACATAAAACAGCGCTGATCTCGGGACTGGAGCACGATAGAGATCCATTATCTTTATACCATGTCCAAACAGGCCCTTAAAGGGGAACTACTGTTTTTCTTTCAACCTGGACCATATTTCTGGCATCATTTACTCACCCATATAACTTTAATGTCATTTCTAGTCAGTCGGGAGATATTTAAATCTGCGTATATCCATATAGTGGGAGTGACTGGGGCACCGAAACGCAGCCTCTAAATAACGCATTATCTGCCGCGAAACTCGTTCATTTCACCAATATTTTGTTATTGTACTCTAGTGCTATTCGTCCACAACCTCAGAATCGGAAAAATATTCAGCCATGTTGCAAAAAAAATAGCAGTGGCAAATTACAGGTAAACAAGCCGACCGTTGTGGGTGCCCTCAAGAGATGACATCATCCAGGTCAGAAGACTTCGGATGATGATAACAGGTAACTCCAGACTCACTAGCGTATCATAACAAAATATTGGTGAAATGGATGAGTTTCACAGCAGATAATGCGTTATTTAGAGGCTGCGTTCCGGTGCCCCATTCACTCCCACTATATAGATATACACAGATCTAAATATCTCCCGATTGACTACAAATTACACGGAAGTTACATGGGTGAGTAAATGATCGTATTTTATGCCAGAAATGAGGTCCAGGTTGTAAAAAAACAGCACTTCCCCTTTAATTCTGTGTTTGAGCAGTTTACCTTTTTAAAGACCTCTATGACCCCGGCCTTCTCTGGTTCTTGGTCCGCCTGGTGCGGCGGCAGGAAGGCCTGCTTGTTCTCATCCAGACTGGGTTCCTCTTCTTCTTCTTCGGCCTTGGTCGAGTTGCCGGTCACCGTTCCGTTAGCGTGGCCGTTCAGCTTGCCGTTTTCCACCAGGCTGGTCTCTGTAAATGAATGAATGGATATAATGGCATCAGTTTAGCTCCATTTAAACATAAAAAGCGCCTGACATGAAGGAAATGTGTTCTAGTAAATAATAAACGGTCGTCTGTGTGAGTCTAACAGGCTCCGTCTTTGTAGGGGGTTGGGACTCTAATTGGTTAAGCAGAGGGTCAACTGACTTAACGAGATAATGTTCCACTGAATTGATTCGATGCAGCCAGACTTTGAAGGAAAGAACCATGAATTCAGTGGAAAAGCAAGCAGACTATTACTCACTTTCAGGAATAACATTATGACCAACTTCCTAATATTGTGTAGGTCTCCCTTGTGCCTCCAAAACAGTTGTGACTCATTAGAGATTGGACATGGTCCTTCTGAGGGTGTCCCGTGGTGTCTGGTAACAAGATGTTGTTAGTGGGGGGGCCTTTGGGTCGTATGGGATCTGTGGATCATCCCACAGATACTTGATCAGTTTGGCATCTAGTGAATTTGGAGTGTCATTGCTATAGGGTGGGGGTGCCTGGTCTGGTCTAGGTGGCTGCTACATGTCTACATCCACATGAATGAATGCCAGGTCCAAAAGTGTCCCAGCAGAACATTGTATTGTCACAAGATGGTTTAAATGTTATTCACTTCTCCTGTCAGTGGTTTTAATGTTGTGGCTGATCAGTGCTATAAGTCTGCTAATGTCAGAGTGTTGTGCAACTTGGAGACGAATAACCGAAGAGGGTGTCCCACCTTTCACGGGCTCTTCCGTGGTCACCGCCTCATACGGGCTGCCGCCTTTTTTCAGGTAATGCTGAGCGAACTCCTGTACGAAAAAAAGAAAAAACAAATGTCAGTCCAGTTCTCTGCCGGCTCACAATCGGACGAGGCAGCGATTTGATTTGAGGGCTCACTGACCATGCGGGGCAGCAGCATGTAGCTGATGAGCGTGACCAGCGTCCCCACGCACGGCGTGATGAAGTAACCCAAAGCCGCCGACTCAGAGTCTGCTTCACCTGAGGGGGAAAAAAAACACAAAAAGACAGATGTGTACCTTTGAATTCTGGGAGAGAATAAACCCAAATCTGAGCCGTGTCCTTGAAGTGAAATGGAAAAATACTGCGCAGTGTGGCGTCATGCCGATTTGACTACATTCATTTTCAGTGTCCCCTGTTACTAGGCAACCGGGAGGGGATTAGTAAATCAGCTCACTGGCTATGGCGAGCAGCATGGCGATGGCAGCGAAGGTACCGGCGAGGCCCTGTCCGCTCATGAACACGGCGCTGTACTTCTGAGGCAGAAGGCCCACCAGGCCGAAGAGACTGCCCTGCAGCACGGCGCCGAACGCTGCGGGACGGGGGGAAGCAGGAGGAGGAGGAGGAGGAGGAGGAGGAGGAGAGGTTGTTTATTTTAATATTTCACATCACGCGCCCACACATGCTCTCGCACAATCAGTCGCGCCGACTCACAGTTAATGAACCAGATAGTCGCCATGGTGATGGAGAAGAAGCGGTCCTCGCCCATGGGCACTTTGACCAGCGCTGCCGTGAGGATGAAGAGCAGCAGGATGAAGACGAGGCTGCCCGCGATGCGCACCGCCTCGGATATCCTGAAACAGAAGATTTATACACCTTAAACATTTTTACCACAGCAGCCAAAGTTCCAGGAACTAATTAAAGTTATTACTTTACTGGACAGTTAAACATGTCCTTCGTCGTACACTGACCTCTGGTACAGGAAGGAGTTGAGCAGCGTGAAGAGCAGCAGGGGCAGCTGGGACAGCAGCGTCATCCAGTTGTTGAAGTAGTACTCTTTGGGGGCCACCACCGTCCCATTGCTCCATTCTGTTGTGTTCAAGCGACCTTGGAAGTACTAGGAAGACACACGACAATAGAAAATAAAACATTTGTTTTTTAGTTTCTCGGCTTGTTGTATCTGTTCTTTAGCCTTTTATCTTATTGTTTTGGTTTTTAGCCTCTTTGCTCGTTCGTCAGATTCTTAGCCTTTTAGTTAAGATTTTCTTTAGCCTCGTTGCTTGTGGATTTAGTTTTTCAGCCTGTTAGCCATTTCTTAGCCATTTCTTAGCCTTTTAGCGCTTTGTTTTGGGTTTTTTTGCCTCTGGACTTGTTGTAGTTCTTTAGCCTTTTGGCTTATTGTTTTGGGTTTTAGCCTCTTTGCCTCTTAGCTTAAAATTTTTAGCCTTGCTGCTTTTTTCCGCTCTTCTTTTAGGTTTTTAACCTTGTTACTCATTTGTAAGATTCTTAGCCTCTGTAGTTTAGTTTTTTTTTTTAGCCTTGTTGCTTGTGGATTTAGTTTTTCAGCCTGTTAGCTATTTCTTAGCCTTTTAGCGCTTTGTTTTGGTTTTTAGCCTCTTTGCACGTTTTGTATATTTTCTTTAGCCCCTGGACTTGTTGTGGTTCTTCAGCCATTGCTCGTTCTTTGGTTTCATAACCTCTTTTTTAAAGTTTTTATCCTCGTTGCTCGTTCTTTGGTTTCATAACCTCTTAGCTAAAATCTTTTTAGCCTTGTTGCTTCTGGATTTTGCCCTTTTTTCACGCTTGTTTTAAGTTTTTTGCCTCTTTGCAGATTTTGTAGGCATTTTAGCCTCTTAGATTAGATTTGTTTTAGCCTCTAGACTTGTTGTAGTTCTTTAGCCTTTTGTCTTATTGTTTTAGTTTCTAGCCTCATTGCTCATTCTTTAGTTTCTTAGCCTCTTAGCTTAGATTTTTAGCATTTTTGCTTGTGGATTTAGTTTTTCGGCCTGTTAGCTATTTGTTAGCCTCTTTGCTTGTTATTGTGGTCTTTAGCCTCTTAGTTCTTTGTTTTGGTTTTTAGCCTCTTTGCATGTTTTGTTTATTTATTTTTTGTTGCCTCTAGACTTCTTGCAATTCTTTAGCCTTTTGGCTAATTGTTTCGGTTTTTAGTCTTGTTGCTTGTTCGTAAGATTCTTAGCCTCTTAGCTTAGATTTTTTTTAGCCTTGTTGCTTGTGGATTTAGTTTTTCAGCCTGTTAGCTATTTGTTAGCCCCTTTGCTTGTTATTGTGGTTCTTTAGCATTTTAGCTCTTGGCTTTGTTTTATTTTAGCCTCTAGACTTGTTGCAGTTCTTTAGCCTTTTGTCTTATTGTTTTGGTTTTTAGCCTGGTTGCTCATTCTTTAGTTTCTTAGCCTCTTAGCCTAGATTTTTTTTTTAGCCTTGTTGCTTGTGGATTTAGTTTTTCAGCCATTTCTTTCTTTCTCTCTGCTTCTTATTGTGGTTCTTTAGCCCCTTGTTTTGGTTTTTAGCCTCTCCATATGTTTTATCAGCTTTTTAGCTTGTTAGCTCTTTGTTTGTTTTGCAACACTTAGCCTTTTGGCTAATTGTGTTGGTTTTTAGTCTTGTTGCTTGTTCTTTGGTTTCTTAGCCTCTTAGCTTTGATTGTTTTTAGCCTCCTTACTTGTATGTTTTGTTTGTTAGCCTGTTAGCTATTTGTTTGCATAATTGCTTGTTGTGGTTCTTAAGCTCCTTGTTTTGTTTTTTAGCCTCTTGGCTCATTGGTTTGGTTTTTAGGTTTGATGCACACTGTTTTAATTAAGATGGCCAACTTAAAAACTCTACATGTGCTATATTAACGCACTGTTTGTTTGTTAAAGCACACCTTTTCCATTCGTTCCTCCTCTATATATTTCGTATGTTTTTTTATTATTTGATTTCTCCCTGACCTATGTTTCTTGCAAACACATTCTGATCCTTAAAGGGGTCTTTTATCAACATAAAATCTAATTTTAACCGTCTGGATCAAATCGATCTAATGAAGTCACATAATAACACAGCTCTCATTTGGTTTGCTTGCTTGAGGCCTTCTTTCCACTCGCTGGTAACCCTCACACAGAATCATCCTCAATCAGCAAGCAGCTGAAAATAGCCGACTGTGAAGTGCCACTATTTATAGCAGGAATTAAAGCGCTGGTTAGATCCAAGAGATGAAAGAAACATGTATGTGAAAGGACCCGTGAACACGCAAACATGTGCAAAGTCATTTGACAAGACTTTGGGGATTTATGGGTCCCCAGGGGTCCTGACATTTTAACACCCTAAACCCAGACTGAATAACATGCATGACTTCAATGAATCACCCCAAACCCTATTAATCCGCCTAATCCAATGCACCACATACGCATACAATGCATACTCTGGATTCGGAAGCATTTTGCCGAGTCTGTAAGATTTTTTTTAAACGCATTTAAATAGCAAACACCCAACAATGTTTTCACTTGTGCATTTTTTTTTGCAGATGAAACTGAAGAGATACTAACATGTAATGGACTGAGTAAACATTTATTATACACCGATCAGGCATAACATTATAACCACCTTACTAATATCATGTACGTCTCAGTTGTTTCCTCCAAAACAGTTGGGACTCATCAGAGAATGAACATGGGCCTTTTGAGGGTGTCCTGTGGTATGAATGTTGTTAGTGGGGGGTCTTTGAGGGGAGGGGCCCTCAAATACTTGATCAGTTTGGGATTTAGTGAATTTGGAGGCCAGGTCAACAACTTGTGCTGTTCTTTGTGTTTTTTTGAGTTGTTCCTAAAGCGTTTTTGTGTCATTGGGGTGGCTATGGGGTGGGGGTGCCTGGTCTGGTCTAGGTGGGTGCTACATGTCTAAGTAACATCCACATGAATGAATGCCAGGTCCAAAGGTTTCGCAGCAGAACATTGAATCGTCACAAGATGGTTATTTACTTCACCTGTCAGTGGTTTTAATGTTGTGGCTGATTGGTGCAGGCTACACCAGATCTTCTGTATTCATGGGATTAATCAATTCACATTTCCAAGTCATGTTTTTACCAGTGATGCGGTCATGAAGAAATTCCATGGCAACAGCGTCCCCAGGCCAAGAATGAAGAAAATGATTCCCACCAACCAGCACCTGTAGATGTGAAGTAAATGAACGGGAGGAAGATGAATTTATCGTTAACAGCACCTGGCATTTGTGACTTTAAACGTGTCAGTAACTGAAAAACAGTGGCTGAGAGCAAACGGTGGGAAGTGGGAGTGAAGGTGTTTCCATCTGATTTGAACTCACCGGTCAGGAGGAGCGACCGGTCGTACCATCCTGATGTAGGAGGGTCAGGTGAAAACTGCAAGGTCAGAGGGAGAGAGGATAACAAATGAAATGTTGCAGTTTGTTTGCAAGACGCACCCTCTGGCAATACTTACTAATGCAGGAATGTTTTACATTGTGGCAGAAGGCTGTGAACATAAAACTGCCTCCAGAGAAGCTCTTAGTACGTCGATGTGATATGTGGACAGTCTCTGATTTATTTTTTTAAACCTGTGTGCAATTATTCAAATGCCTTCACTTATCTAACAACGTGCAGTTTAATGTGCACAAGCCCCGAGGTGAAAGCATTACTCGAGAGCGTACGTCGAACAAAAGCGACACGACTGGGTGAAGGTTTAGCGATTTTCCATTGAAGGTTTTGGCGCCGGGACCAGCACCCGAGGCTGGGAACGCATTCAGTCGCCCTTTAATGTGTACACTGGTCGAGAATTTCTGAGCTCACACCCCGATAGCACACAAGAGCATATAGTCACCGGACTATTGAGCCGCTAACTGGAAAAGCTGTTTTCCCTCCAGTCACGGCGTTGCCACTGGCTACTCCTGCTTGTCTGCACTTGTTGAAGGATTTAGGACGGACAAATAACAGAGCCTGACTCATGTTTGTCCCACGTTGAGAGTTGGCATTGGTTCCTCATATATGTGTCACACATTTCCTCTCTGCTATGCAGCTGTTGAGGAGGACGTGACCCAAATAACTCTTTTTGTGTTTCTTTTTTCCATCGCTACGCCCTCTGGTAATTCAGCATTTCCCTTTACTTCCCCAAACTTGCCAACCGACTCCTCTGTCCCACCCCAACAAAAGCAGGTGTGGCGTTAGTAACCTGACACAAAGACAGCTGTGTCACTCTTTTAGCAGAGCACGTTGTAAACCCGAGTACTCCACATGGCTGCCGTACTCCGCCTCCAGTCGCAAGCCTTGTGGTGCACGTTCTTTGCCGCTGTTTTCTCGGCCAGTAAATCAAAAGTCAACACAGTCCGTGTTCAAGGCAGGCTGCGTAGAACTAATTAGAAAGTGCTGGTAAATCATAGACATTTAATAAAAGACAGGTAGGTAGTTTTAGTGCTGGGCTACAACTCAATTAAAACGGACTTCCTGCTGCTGCTGCTCCTCCTACCAATAAAGCTTTGTTCCTTTGAATTAATATATCAGACTGTTCTCTGAAGAGGGTTTGGCTTTCTGCGTGTCAGGGCGCAAAGCGAACATAACAGGATTGGAAGAGTTCACCACAGTTCACCGTGCATCAGGAATGTCAGGCTGCTCCAATCCCACACATATACATATATATACATATATAAGCCTCTTACATGCTACTTAAAGTATGTTTATGTCCAAACTGACGAGAAATGCTACCAAACTACATTTTAGCCTCGTTCAATCAATTTCCTACAACCTGTTCTGTTTTAGTACATTTATATGTGAGAAAACAAACACCGGCTGGCTGGCTATCAAATGATCCAATCAAAGGACGAGGCGATGTTCTAGTGTCGAGTTGTCGGTTAGCGTCTGAGGCCCTGGCGTCCTGTTCACCGCTGCAACTAGTTGGATTCCGAGGACGTTGCTCGTAAAGAGTTGCTCGTCTTTATCGTCTTTGTCTAATTTCTAATCTAACCAACCAACCAACCAACCGACAAATCAACCAATCAACCGAAATATCAACCAACCGGGGAAGTGAATAACATTCAGGTTCTTCTGGAAAACCTGGATCCAGGCCACCTTCTTTTTCAACTGCTCCTTGGTCCAGATCTGGATCCACTGTGTGTTCTGACACTTTTCTGGCAAGAACAAGCATTAACCTTTTCAACAATATGAGCTAGAGTAGCGGGCCAGCCTTAGATAGCACCCCGCATGCATCAGTGAGCCTTGGCAACCTGTGACGGCGTCGCCCGTTTACGCCTTTTCCTTCCTTGGACCACTTTAGATGGATCCACCAAGAACCACCCCCAGTTTTGGAGCATTTTTCACACTATGATCCTTGTAAAGTCAGTGAATTCCTTCCACTTTGCCATTCCACCTTGATTGTGAGGGACCAAATGTTCAGGTGGTGCCATGAAAACCAAATAATCAGTCCCTTCAAGGGACAAGGACCAAAGGTGCAGGTTCTCCTGAGACTGAGGAATGAATTACACATGCAGGAGTTGTGTAGCAGGAATTGGAGAGAGAATTTAACATTCTAGTCTTCCTCGTCGGCCTCTTCATCACAGCAGTCTTTCCGCCCCCACTTTCAGCTACAAAATATACGGACTGGATGAGTGGCCTCTTTGTTTTGGGGCACCTCCTCCGAGACCAACATGCAAACGTGAAAAATTCACAAATGTACCGACCTCTGTAGGCAAACACACTGCTCCAATGTCAACTCCAGCGGCTGAAGACAATCACCGAGATCATATTAGACAATGAGCCCCTTGTCACCGCTCCTTCTGCAGACAATGATTGGTTTAGTCTGAGGGTTTTTTAAGAGGCAGCTGGGATAATAGTTGTCGAACCACAAGTGCTCCTACCAATACAAAAACACTATTTGTGCTTGGGTGTCTTTTCATTACGTAAAACCCCCTTCTTTTATCTCCGGATAGCCAATCTAATCTAATTTCCAATACCCTTGATTCACTTGATTCAGCAATGTACGCGGAGCCATTTATTTTCCACTGACAGTACGCTTTTTTTTTTAAAAATGGGCTCTTATTTGCTTGTCGTTCCACTGAAAATTGCCAAACTGGTCCTTCTCT
Organism: Chelon labrosus; assembly: GCF_963514085.1. Classification (NCBI taxonomy): domain Eukaryota; kingdom Metazoa; phylum Chordata; class Actinopteri; order Mugiliformes; family Mugilidae; genus Chelon; species Chelon labrosus. The sequence continues at coordinate 21,908,582 of NC_140337.1, forward strand.
CCTTCAGAAAACAAACACTGTTTTGACACACAAAACATGCTTTATGACAACTTCCAGAGACCAACTGGGCAAGCAGTAACCTGTGAGCCAACGGCGAGCTCAGACATGTCAGGGAAATGGTCCAATTAAAAAGCATTCCAACCTAAAAACAACAACGCCCGGCTGAGAGAAAGAGGGCGTGAAACTTCATCTTGCAAAAACAAGTTTTTCTTATGAAGAAGTTCTAGATCAGGAAATTAAGACGTCTAAACTTTTGTTTTGGGAACCATTGGGTTAATCTTTCAGCCATCTGCTGCTTCTGTTCCCAGAAACACTTCCTCACCTGCGACCCACAAAGCTGTCCTTCAGCTCGCTCATTTCGAAAACACAATAACACCAAGGTGCCAGAGTTTCAGCTTCAATTTGAATGTTCATTAGCACAGAAACAAGTGAGCAGCAAGTACAGCCCTTTGACAGCAAAGGTTACGGTTTCAAGTATTTAGACATAAAAAAATGACACTAAGTCGTCAATTTGAATATTTTCTGAGAAATCGTTTGCACACAACCACCGCCTGAAGCCTTGGGGCAACAGAGATCAGCTTTGGGTCTTTCAAGGCCTTCACTGTAGACACCTTTGCATCCGTCCTGATCCTTGGTGTCTCCGTCTCCAGGCCCATCCAAGCTCAAAAGATTGCAGTCTGAATCGATTATTCTGATAGAGAACGATTCCTCTTTGGACATTTCTGGTAACTGCGACCCAGTTCTTCAGGCTTTGAGTTTCAGATCCTGCACATCTTCTCTCCATCCCTGACAAGAAACCATGTCCACCTACATCCTGGCAAGCATTCTTGCAGTGCAGTCGCAAAACAATTTGTTCTTCAGCGTGGAAATGGTTTCCCAGGCACCCACAAGATTCACTCACACTCAGTCTATCAGCCTGGTTTCCATTTGCACTTTCTCTTTTTTTCCAGAATGAAACCCGACAGGTTTTTGAGCATCAACTTTTAATATAATCTGACAACTCCACTATGTAAACTCTCAGTTAACTCTGCATCAGGCATGAGGTTATCTGCTTCTCAACTAACGGCTTCTCAACTAACACACAAACAACATCTGCTCAGAAAACACTCCATAACCAAATATCCCTTTGGGTCTGAGCCGCTGCAATGTCACACACACGACTACTCATAGTACAGCTTACACAAGGCACTTGTAAGTATTATACACAGTTGTATTTAAACCAGATTTGTTGAAACCACGAGTCTAAAGGTTAAAGCAATATGTCAGTTACAGAATAGACTCTACAAAGATGCCAGTCAACATAATACGAGACTCGTCCGTCACTACTGACTCAGGGGTATCACTCGTCACAGTTATTCACTGGCTCATGTATGCAGTGAGTTCAGATGACACAGACCAGTGTAGCCATTCACACAATAGAAATAGAAATACAGCAGAATAAACACAATCCTGGTCAGATTGACCACCACACCGTTATGCTTCTTTCCTACTTTGTACTATAACGTACAGAGTAAGGAACCAATACAACCATGCTTGTTCCCTACTCTGTACTCTGTACAATCTATATCTGTAGCAACTGTAACGGGTAATACTCTCTACATAAAAGGCCAAGTACTTGGGTGAAATAGAAATACAGTTATATGTACTACAGAGTACAGAGTAGGGAACCAGCATAACCACGCTGATTCCCTACTATGTCGGTTTCCTGCTCAGAACTAAAAAGTACAGAGTAGGGAACAAAACTCTGTGCTGTATAAGCTACATATGGGGGAAATACTCACATTTATAACTCAGATTTAGAAAGTACAGAGTAGGGAACCGACGTAACCACTCTAGTTCCATAGTCTGTACTGTACAATATACACACATCTATAAATATGCCAACCAAAGTGAGGATTAAATGGGGTAATGTTGTGTCGGCCCCGTTTCATGTAAAAAATGGTGTTCGCCAAGGTGGCATTTTGTCTCCTATTTTGTTTAATGTCTACATGGATGACCTGTCAAGACAGCTGAACACATGTAACACAGGCTGTCTTGTTGGAAATACTGTTGTAAATCATTTAATGTATGCTGATGACCTGGTTATTTTTAGTCCGTACAGTGCTGGTCTACAAAGTTTGCTAAAGGTATGTTCACAGTATGGAAAGGATTATGACATTAAATTTAATGTCAAGAAGAGTAATTTAATGATAGTCAGGAGCAAAGAGGACAAGAGACTAGTGTTTCCTTTGTTTATTCTCGATGATAATCCGCTCATGATATGTCAGGAGACAAAGTATCTTGGGCATTTTCTTACTGATGATTGGCAGGATGATAGAGATATTTATAGGCAGTGTTCGAAGCAATATGCACAAGCTAATATGCTCCTTCGTAGGTTTAGTATGTGCTCAGTTGATGTTAATAGTTCCCTTTTCAGAGCTTTCTGTACACCTATGTATACAGCTCACCTCTGGTGTAGCTATAGGAAAAGCAGTATGCGGCGGCTCATAGTGGCCTATAATGATGGACTGAGGTTGTTGCTTCAGGTGCCCAGGTGGCACAGTGCTAGCCAACTCTCTGTTTATTTAAATGTACCCAACTGTGAAGCACTTCTAAGAAAATTAATGTATCGTTTTATGTGCCGCCTGGATAACTAGGGGAACAGCATTATTGTGGCTTTGACTAGCCCAAATAGGAGCTGCTATAGGTATTCATCCAGGCTTAGAAAACATTGGTGGGATAGCCTGCTTATGAATTATGTGGAGCGTTGATTCTCTATCTGTGTGTCTGTCTCTTTATCGCTCTGTTTTTATCTTGTTTGTTGTCGTTGCTATGGACCGCTTATTGTGTCTGGAATAAAGATTAAATAACATAACCAAACTGGTTCCCTACTCTGTACTGTACAGTATACACACATCTAAACATTTATAACACAATATAAAAGACCAATTCATATTGTTACTTTGGTTCCCTACTCAAAACTATAAAATGCAAGGAGGGAACGAACATAACCAAACTGGTTCCCTACTCTGTACTGCACAATATACACACATCTACACATTTATAACGTGATACAAAAGGCCAATTCACATTGTTACTTTGGTTCCCTGCTCAGAATTATAAAGAACAGAGTAGGGAACTGATGTTAACCACGCTGGTTTCCTACTCTGTACTGTACAGTATACACACACCTACACATTTATAACGTAATATAAAAGGCAAATTCATATTGTTACTGTGGTTCCCTGCTCAGAACTATAAAATGCAAGTAGGGAACGAACATAACCAAACTGGTTCCCTACTCTGTACTGTACAGTACACACACATCTAAACATTTAACACAATATAAAAGACCAATTCATATTGTTACTTTGGTTCCCTACTCAGAACTATAAAATGCAATGAGGGAACGAACATAACCAAACTGGTTCCCTACTCTGTACTGCACAATATACACACATCTAAACATTTATAACACAATATAAAAGACCAATTCATATTGTTACTTTGGTTCCCTACTCAAAACTATAAAATGCAAGGAGGGAACAAACATAACCAAACTGGTTCCCTACTCTGTACTGTAAAATATACACACATCTATACATTTATAACGCAATATAAAAAGCCAATTCATATTGTTACTTTGGTTCCCTGCTCAGAATTATAAAGAACAGAGTAGGGAACTGATGTTAACCACGCTGGTTTCCTACTCTGTACTGCACAGTATACACACACCTACACATTTATAACGTAATATAAAAGGCAAATTCTCACTGCTGCTTTGGTTCCCTGCTCAGAAGGGAACGAACGTAACCACGCTGCCTCGCTACTCTGCACTGTACACTGGAAAAGAGGAAATACTAAACAGAAAAGGGCAATTCATATTAAACAACCTGCTCCGTTTCTGCGAAGAAGGCAACTAAAAATAAATCATCAACATCAAATAAAGCCAAGTCAGGTGTTTATAAAGCACTGCTGTAAAATACGTCTGTGATGCTCAGACTCTCGGGGTTGTATATAATTATTATTAACTACAAACAGCCGGTTGTCCCTTTACGACCAAGCTGACGGTAAAATAGAGGAATAGTTCCCTCTTATAACGATAATAATATTATAACAGTCGGTGTACCGGCTGCTGCACGTTGCTGCTAGCTAACATGTAGAAATGTGAGACTCACCTTGTAGGGGAGAAAAAAGAGGAGATGTGTTGGTCACTGTGTTGTCATAATGTTCCCACGGTTACTACAAGCACTTAAGCTGTCCAGACGGTCCTGAATTTGTTCCGTCGGGGGGGCCGACTGCTAGTTAAATGTATACATCGCCCATACACGTGGCTTGAATGTGCAGTAACTACGGACTAACCGACTCGCCATGTCTCCTGTATGAGACCAGCCCTGCAAGTTCAATCGTTGTTGTGACGCACGCCAATGACAGAAAAGAAGGAGGAGGAGGAGGAGGAAGAGGAAGCGGGTATCACCGGGAAATGTGGAGCACATCAACCATGTCTTCATCCCGAGCGCATGTTGAAAAGCCGTGTTATCGCCCTGCTTAACATGTTTTTCATGAGGAATGCTCCGATGTCGAGCTTCCCGTGAACGCACCGAGCAACTCAGCGCCGTACGTAGTTATTTTTTCGCAGTCATGAGCGGTTCGGCTCTGTTCTGAGAGCCGTCTCTTTTGCCACGGCTCCCAAAGAAGAGCCGTTTCTTTCGGCTCCAGAACGGCTCTTTGTTGTCATTTATAGTCTAATATTTTAGCCCGAGCACAGCAAATATGTATGGTTTGTGAGTTGATAAGCCCTTTTTTTTTTTTGCATTCAGTGTTTTTATGAGAAGCCTAATAATTGTCTCATTTTATGCAGCTGTTCTGTTTCAAAAACATTATTTCTTTTGTTTAATATTTCAATAAAACTTTAATTGTGCAAACAAATGATCAAAACACTGCAATCAAATCCACACAAGCAAAAACAGAACCAAACTCAGTACATAAACAGTATTAATGTCCTTAGTGAATATTTGAGATAATTGAGAAAAATCTGATACCTCAGCTTTGACGGGCTGATGCTGCTGTCTGTTGTCTTACGGAAAAATAGTGGGGAGCCAGGTCTCACGCTATGGGAATCATAGCAATGTCTTCATCCTGAACGGATGTTGAAAAGCAGTGATTTTTTGCCATATTGCCGATGTCGAACTTCCCGTGAACACACCAAGCAACCCAGTGCTGTAGCTAGTTTTTCCGTAGTCATGGTAAGTCTAGCTCTTTTCTGAGAGCATCTCTTTTGCCACAGCTCCAAAAGAAGAGCCGTCTCTTTTGGCTCCAGAACGGCTCTTTATTTGTTGTCATTTATAGCCTTATATTTTAGTCCGAGCACAGTAAATACGTATGGTTTGTGAGTTGATAAGCCCTTTTTTTTGCATTCAATGTTTTTATAAGAAACCTAATAACTGTCTCATTTAGTGCCGTTAATTATTCTTTTACAAAAGCATTCTTTCTTTTGTTTAATATTTCAGTAGAATTTTAATTGTGCTTTACTTAATTAATTTCAATAAAAATTTAACAAATGAGCAAAACACTGCAATCAAATCCACACAAGCAAAAACAGAACCAAACTCAGTACACAAACAGTATGTCCTTGCGAAAATTGCGAAAAATCAGATACCTCAGCTTTGACGGGCTGATGCCGCTGTCTGCTGTCTTTCTCAGTCAGCCACAGCGTCTGTCCTCTTAATTGCTTTCAAATAAATTGTATGATCGTAAGTCCTCATAGGCAAAAGGAAAAATAGTGGGGAGCCGGCTCTCACTCCATGGGAGTCAACCATGTCTTCATCCTGAACGCATTTTGAAAAGCAGTGATTTTACCATGTTTACATATTTTGCAAGAGGAATGCTCCGATGTCGAACTTCCCCTGAACACACAAAGCAACTCAGTGCTGTCGCTAGTTTTTCCTAGTCATGGGCAGTTTGGCTTTTCTCTGAGAGCCATCTCTTTTGCCACAGCTCCCAAAAAGAGCCGTCTCTTTCGGGTCCAGAACGGCTCTTTATTTAGTGTAATATTTTAGCCCGAGCAGATAACATACATATGGTTTGAGTGTTGATTAGGCCTTTTTTTTGCATTCAGTGTTTTTATGAGACCCCTAATAATTGTCTCATTTTGTGCAGTTAATTATTCTGTCACAGAAGCATTATTTCTTTTGTTTAATATTTCAATAAAACTTTACTTGTGCAAACAAATGAACACAAGCAAAAATGGAACTAAACTAGATATATGTCCTTAAAATCAGATACCTCAGCTTTGACGGGCTGATGCCGCTGTCTGCTGTCTTTCTCAGTCAGCCACAGCGTCTGTCCTCTTAATTGCTTTCAAATAAATTGTATGATCGTAAGTCCTCACAAGCAAAAGGAAAAATAGTGGGGAGCCGGCTCTCACTCCATGGGAATCAACCATGTCTTCATCCTGAACTCATTTTTGAAAAGCAGTGATTTTACCATGTTTACATATTTTGCAAGAGGAATGCTCCGATGTCGAACTTCCCCTGAACACACAAAGCAACCCAGTGCTGTCGCTAGTTTTTCCTAGTCATGGGCAGTTTGGCTTTTCTCTGAGAGCCATCTCTTTTGCCACAGCTCCCAAAAAGAGCCGTCTCTTTCGGGTCTAGAACGGCTCTTTATTATTATTTATTAGTGTAATATTTTAGCCCGAGCAGATAAAATACATATGGTTTGTGTGTTGATAAGCCCTTTTTTTTTGTTTTTATGAGAAGCCTAATAATTGTCTCATTTTGTGCAGTTAATTATTCTGTCACAGAAGCATTATTTCTTTTGTTTAATAGTTCAATAAAACTTTAATTGTGCAAACAAACGAACAAAACACTGCAATCAAATCCACACAAGCAAAAACAGCTAAACTCAGTACACAACTGGTATATATGCCTCTGAAATCAGATACCTCAGCTTTGATGGGGTGATGCAATTTCTTCCCTCCATATCTGTCCTGTTGACTGCTGTCTGTTGTCTTACTCAGTCAGCCACAGCATCTGTCCCCTTAACTGCTTTCATGTAAACTGTATGATCCCAAGTTCTCATAGGCAAAAAGGAAAAATAGTGGGGAGCCGGCTCTCACTCCATGGGAATCGGCTCTTTTGATTCACTACCAAGCATCAGCTCTTAGAGCCGGCTCTTTTGAGCATGACACATCGCCGGTACGCCCCATGTGGAGGAGCATCAGTCATGTCTTCATCCTGAAAGCATGTTGAAAAGCAGGGACAAATAAATTATAGAAACTTTACATGCAACAGTGTCTGGTGCAGCATGGAATTGCAACAGGTCATGGGATTGAGGAAATTAACTGAGTTTAGCAGCTATGTTGCTGTCAGTGCATCAAATCTTTTTCTTGCTCTTTTTCCCATTAGGAATATTTTTACTGAAATTTTCTTGTTCACCAATGGGCTGCTGCCTAATTTCAACAGTTCAGTTAAATCAGACGTGTTATTTGGCTTTCAACAAAGTCTGCTCCGGATGTTGCGAAACCTTTTTTTGTTTGTTTGTTTGTTTGTTTGTTTTTAACTTTGGGGATTTTTATTTTTCATTTTTGCAATGTCCTGGAGGGAAGGAAGTGAGATGCAGATAATCGTTTTTGCTGGCCTCACCATTTTCTAAACCAAAGTGCAGCTGGCAAATCCATATGGTGCTTCCTTCTTCAACCGGGAGTTGTGGCAAAACATCGTTCTGATAATTTATCAGCTTCATCCCAGCTTTGCTCAGAATACCCGCCCGCTCTGTTGTGTGCAGTACATTGTCACGTGCGTTTCAGCTTAACTCAGATGACAAGAAAGATAAACTTGTCTGTTAGTCTAGCGCTTTATGCAAAATTACAGGCAAATTAGAAAAAAATGGCATCTTGTAAGTCGAGTACTGCCACAGTATTTGCATGAATTCACGCATTTGCATGAACTTCGTCGTAGAAGTTGCAATGCTGCTGTTTCCAAGAAAAGGGAAGAGCACCCTGAAGAAATAATGTCACACGTCTCCATTTCCTCTTGTTGACGAACCCAAAGATCAGCTGAATGTTTACCACTGCTGTATTATTTAGAAAGTAACAAAATAAATAAAGAAATAAAAATAGAATAAAAGTCATATATATTTTGTATAATTTTGCTGGAATCACAGAGGTACATAAACACAACAACAACAACAACAACAAAAACCTAACCCAAAGTCATATCTCCTGCTGGTGATGGCTGCTTTACACATTTACTGGACTTTCCTGCCCTCTGCTGGTTTAGTCTATTAATTGAACATTAAGTATCAGTGTGGACTATGTCTAATTGGGCGTTTCTAAAGGCTGACAGTATTTTGGAGCAGGATTTACAACACCAGCTTTAGGGGGATTAGTCCTGTGTCTGTGTCGGACACGTTACAGATAGTGAAAATCAGCTGGCAAATCTGTAACTCTGTGCAATAACAAGAGTTTATTATTAACACTGGTCTTCTACACTATATCATATCAAAAGTATGGATTCACTTAGCCAATTTAGATGTAATTAAATTATAAATAAAAGAGAGAAAACACCTCCTGATCGATAAGACACTGTGACTGGATTCGAATGTTTGAACGGTACCCCTGGAAAGCACCAAGAACACGCTAGCTACATAAGCATATGTGCATTACACAGCATTTTAGCAGCAGGGGGGCGCAAGATTACGCTGAAAAAAAAGCTTGTTTTTCAGTTTGACACGTACTGAAGCTACTGATCATCTTGTGCGCACACACACACACACACACAACAAACAGCGTTGTTCATGGTTACAAAACGACAATAGATAGCTGATATCTACCGTTTTGAGACATCAGCTGGTTGCATGACATTCAACTGCACCCCATATGATGTGGGTTGAGTGTTAGTTGCATGTGGAGCTATCACAAGTGTGGAGATGCATTTTAAGGCGACTTAGAGCTGTCCCTTTGTGATCAGATCTCCTAATCTGTCCCTATGATCTGCTGGGTTGTGTTTTCTCCCGCTCCTCTTTGGTGCAGCTCGCCTCTTCGAGTTTCCGCATCCTGCTTTGGGGTTTCTTCACCACGTCAGAGTGGTTAGAACTCTTGAAATCCGTTATCAACCCCCATTTTTGCGATGACGAGGGCCACCTTTGGACCAGATGTTGGACCTCCTCCTTGTAGTTTCTCTTCTCTTTGTCAGGTTTGAGTCCCACTATGAGCAAACTTCACTGTAAGTCAATACAATCACAGGAGGAGGTGGTTCAGAGCTTTAGGAAGCGGATTGACACAGGATCATCAGTGGATCTGTACGCTAGGTAAGCAAACTCGCGCGTCATCGTAATAGCAGCTAAGGCAGTTATTGTCCCAATCTAGGCCGCAGAATGAATTTACAAAATGACATATTTGAAGTTGTCATTGTGGGTTATTATGCTAGTAATATGGTGGCTAGCTTCCACCGCTGCATCTCTGACCTAAAAACAGACTGCTATGTTCACAACGCTTACTAAAATAGACTCCACCCCCTAGTGGACACATTAGGAACAGCAGCAACTTTTATTGAAAAATTGCAGTGAACGTCTCCTATGTTATTTACTGCATTAGGTTATTTTACGCATTAGGTTTGTTAGCACCAAAGGGCGCAAATAAAGACCACTGCTAAAACCACGGAGAAGCTCAACACCTTGTTAAGTTTCACATCTGCCGTAAAGCCAACAGAACACACAACATATCTGTTTATGACTGTGGTTGGTCAAGTCTCACTGCCACAGGTGTTTGTTTCCTCAACTCTTATGTAGTATTAGCAACGCACATATGTATCATTATACATATTCTGACATTACACTGCTTCCTTTACACGTGGTTTAATCTGAGGTGCTGTTAAGTGTGGCCATCGATCGTTAGCGCTCACGGTGAGACATGTGGTTGCAGGTGCTGGCACTGCCTTCAAAATGTGTGAGCGGAGCTTCTGCTTAATTCAATTGTAAACCTGCACTGACGGAAATGGTATGCAGCAACCACTGGATGGCAGCAAAAGCTGGATTTCAATCATAATTTGAACCCGTAGCCACACTTGACAGTTTAAAAACAAGCCCGTTTTAGATTTTGAAAGAACCCTAAAAAAAAAAAGAGCTGGATTGTGTCAGCAGTCTCTACTCTGGTTTCTCGCTTTCGAAGCCATGTCAAATCTCAATCCAAATGAGGATTTGCCTCAAACTGGAAACAGAACTGCCTATGAGAATTTAAAGACAGACACCAAAGGGCTCTACGGTATACTTTTTTCACCGCACTGTCAGCATGCGAGAAGCAACTTAAAGCAGCTGTAGTCTGAAAGAGCACAGGGTGGAAGTGGTAGGTGGAAGATCTGATAACACGTACCCTGCACTCTGACTCACTGTCAAGAAATAAAAATGACTACTTGCGACCATTAACGGTGACTAATTTGAACCCTAATTAATGTTTCCTGACTGATGTGTCCAAAGGTCATGCTAAGGTTTTATGAACTAATATATCATGCACTGACGAGTAGTCTAGTAAAGAAAAGACAAATTGATTAATTTGGTGTGGTGTGAAAAAAAAAGGTATTAGTGAAGTAAATTAATTCCCAGTAAAGAGTTTTAGTAGATGTGTTTGTGTGAGTTACAAGTTGGTCTCCGTGCAAAACCGGACGATTACTGTATGCATATGTCTATGTACAACAGGACTCAATTGGTCTCCATTGACTTCGCTGCATTTTAAAATTCATGCAAATCCAATTATTTGTAAATATATGTGTAGTCAAAGGGAGCTCAAAGTTCAGTTCATGAGTATGCAACAGTGAATACTAGATAGATAGATAGATAGATAGATAGATAGATAGATACTTTATTAATCCCGAGGGAAATTCAAGCATCCAGTAGCAGTAACATACATTGAACATAAAATACAAAAGCTATATAAAAAATAGAAAGTGACTAGAAATAAAATGTTTATACAACTATAAACTATGTTAAAAATATAAAGTGACCTGTTAGAAATATAAATATAAAGTGACCTGTTAGAAATATAAAGTGACCAGTAGAAGTAGAAGTTTTTTTTTTTTTTTTATAAATATGAGAGCTACAAATGGGAAAAAATGAATGAAAATCACAGTCACCAGATGTAGCAGCGGTAGACAGACATGGTAATGACAGAGTGTCCAGTAAGTAGGTGCAAAAAGGTATGTCCCTTGTCTATTGTGTAACTACTATGAAATATGACCCAAGATTTTACTGTAATCAGGCGCCCATTTGTAATTACAATGGGAGTCAAGGGGCTTTAGATAAACTGTTAATTGTAATAATGATACTGAAAAGTGATCACTGTCACTGTCACCCTCCTCCGACCAAGCGTTCAGGACTTTAACGTTTCCTTGCTGTGCACACTACGTCAAACACATGTTTTAGCTAATATTTAGGCCCTTATTTTATTAGTATCTGGGGTACGTAATGTACGTGCTGGGACAAACTGAACCGTAGACTTCAATCCATTATCTGCTGTGAACTCAGGCAAATTCAGTTGTTTTACATACTTATATATAGCCAGTTAAATTACTTTATTGACTCTATATGAGCGTAACTACATGTTATCAATGTGCAGCATTGGTGCAAAGTTAAATTATGATGGGAGTAAATGGGCCACCGAATTGTTATGTATTAAATTAGATTATGATAATTCCCAAACTGTATACCTAATCATGACGAGCTTACAAGGTCAGAGTCTAGTACAAATTTTGAGTGTGGTTTCCATAGACTTCAATTCATCACATACTACAACTCATAGTGGCTCATTAACTGTACATACTATAATCATAGTGACGTTATGCAGGTTTTACCAGTCTGCAGCATTAAGTATTTTGAAATATGAATGGATTTTCTTTTCACTGCAAGCATGTGCCAAGTTATAATGGAAGTTAACGGAAGTGCAGTGTGTTGTTAAACTCATATTAAAACGCAAACTGTGTGCACGACCATAGCTGCAAACAAACAGAAAACAGTTTTTGTTGTGGAATGTCTTCAAATGTCTTTTCAAATCGATTTCACTTGACTCACTGTGAGTCATGATAATGGATTTCAATGGTATTTTTGTTTGAAGTAAAGAATAACACTTATCTTATTTAAGCAAAAACAACAACAACAAAGAATTACACACAAACTAACGTATGAATTGTTAAAACCACAGGATATGAATCAAATACAGATACAGATATAGGCAAATATGGATGTACATGTGTTTGTGTGGTTATGTGAGCATGCAAGCATGCACAACAGCAATATGATTACTGGTTCACAAATGCCACACTGACTGTGTTAGCTTAACTAATTACGTATGTTCAACAAGAGCTTTAGTCTTTAGTCAATAGCCGTGTGGAGAATTCAAAGATTAGTGCGCGAATTAGCAGCTGTGCTTGTTGATCTGTTTAGACAGGCTTGGTAAAGGGCTATGTCAGTGTGACGACTGAAGATTTAGTGGTCTGTGGTTGAGGGTCTTCCTGTTTTTGTACATCATGACGCTGACAGTCCAAAGCAGAGCAGAAGGCCACTTCCGTTTGGCAGGCCTGAAAGATATGTAGGACATGATGCAGGGTGACTGTAGCCACTCCACAGGGCCTCTATAGATAATGTAGCCTGTATAATAGGGAATAAAACTACCTCAGCTCCTTTTTGTTGTTGTTGTAAAATTATGTCATAAAGGATTCATTGACGCTAACAGTTCCCTATGCTGCTAAACTGCCTCTGAGACAGAATCTCACTGCCTTATTCATTTTTTTTGGCTTTACTGTGAAGAAACATTCACCAGTAGATCTAATAATTCCATTAAATGGTCACTTATTCTATGAAATCTGTTAAAAATGTATGGAAATACAGCAGCAGTTCATACTGTGCGCCTTTTTTAGCCTATCTTAGCCAGTTGTGTTGGTATTATTAGCACTTTATGCTGGATTATAATTGCCAACCACACATTGAATTTGGAAAAAATAATTCACGTAATCCAGGGATTTCCATATCTGAACCTGTGGAAGGATCATTAACAATTTCGCGCAATCAAGCATTAAAAATTACTCTATGTTCTTCTTTTTTGTGGCAAAGGGTAACACTGCCCCAAAAAGTTTAAAGGTTCACTGTAACACATGTGTATACAACAAACATTTAAACTTTATTTCTTTTACTTTTTGGCCATTTGCAGGTGGTGTTACCAGCTGTAAATACAATAAACTGTGCCTTTTTAGCCTATCTTAACTAGTTGTGTTGGTATTATTAGCAGAGTCTTCAAATTATTCTAGTCTTTTTGGCCATTTGCTGGTGGTGTTACCAGCTATAAATGCAATACTGACAAATAATTATTACAAACTGTGAACTGTTGCCTATTAAGCTGTGGACCAATGTTAGCATTCGCCAGCCAGTTGTGTTTCTAGTTTCCTTGTGAACATACCGTTCTAGTAGGTTTTAATGACAGTAGTACACCTCCCTGAGGGGCCCAACACATGACACAACTCTGCACACCATATCCAGTTACATGCCATGTGTATTACTAACACAGGTAACAGAGTGTGACAACAGTGCCCAATTCAGTCTTCCTTCTTACTTTTTTGCCTGTAGAGCCCCTAATAGACTTGAAAGGGCGCCGGTCGACTTGCCTGTTAGTTTAGCTAGGAGGCTGAAAGAATGTAAATAAGCTAGAAGTTAAATATTAACACTTAATAACCAGTCAACTTAGGCACTGTTATGAAATACACAGGGTTCTGTAGTGTTATCTGACTGACTTATTTTGCTAATGCAGAGGGTAGAGCTTGACTCTTCAGCTTAGGGTTGTCAAACATACGGCCCGTGAGCCAAAAACGGGCCCGCCAAAGGCTGACATATTTGGAGTTGTCATTATTAATGGGTTATTATGGTAGCAATATGCCATCTAGCTTTCTGTGTTGCATCCCTGACCTAAAAGTTGACTGTTATGTCCGCAACTCTTACTAAAATAGACTGCAACCCTAGTGGACACATTAGGAATAGCGGCAACTTTTATTGAAAAATTGTAGTAAATGTTTTTTTTGAGGCAATCTCTGTGTATTTTTACCTTCTCCTCCAATATTAAATACTGTTTGGATACCTCCATCCAGTTATTGTGTATCTACCTAATTAGCTTAGGGAGCTAGGTAGCTATCTCCTAATTGCTGCTGTTAGCATGATTTCAGCTCCCCTCTCCAGCTGTGCTGCAGCCGTTACGTTCAACAGTAGCTGTAAACTTTGTCTGCTGTTTGTCATTTGTCATAATGAGTTTCTTTTTATCTCCAGGAGCTGCTGCCTGATAACAAACGTAAAGATGGAAGCTGTAAAAATGAACAGAGCTGCGAGGCACCAAAGGGATTCACTGGACTTTGGCTGACTGCTTGGCGTGTCGGTACACAAAAGGCCATTTGGTGGGTACGCCGCTCTATTACGCCTCCACCTCCTCTGGTCTGTGTGAAACTGAGCTTATATTTTCAGCATTTCCCTCTGAGTGCGACTGTATCATGTGTGATACAATCTGAACCGTTATTAGCACAGAGAGTGGTCTGGGGAGCCTCACTTCATGCATCCTGCTTGACAAGATCTCCATTGAACCACAATAAACAAAAAAAACTAAACCCATCCTTAATCTGCGGATTTTAATTATCAGCATTTTAAGCGTTCTCAAAAGAAACACCGTGCCTCTTGTTGTAATACGTGGATTTGAAATTACGACGTCAAGCGTCACGCTAGATGAGGGGAGGACATAACTGAAGCGATGACTGAAGACAACCTGTAGCTGCCCTCAACTCATCTGGAGGGGAAGGAACAGCAGCTGTGGTTTTATGCCTTTCGTCTTCAAACATATTCAAAAAAAAAAAAAAAACTTAAACTGGCACCTAGGCTACTGCTTTGTGTATATCTGATGTGAGGGCCATTAAAGTCGTATTCAACGGTCGGCTGAGAGAGGATGAAGCGTCTCCCGAGCAGTCTGCTACTCGCATTCGCTTACTGTGCCGTCACATGTCGCAGTAAGTAAAATCGTGTTCACCGATGTATTTAACGATTTGCAGACTGGAATTAATATCAAAAAGGATGATTATTAAGCTAATGTTGACTTTATGTAGTGAAATTCAAAGTAACTCTACAGAAAACTACGATCAGAACGATAAAAATACAGATGAAATTTAATGTACGCTGAGTTTGGGTTCCTTTGTCAATGTTCATACCGGAAGTTTGCACAGTTTTTTTTTTTCTAGAAAAGAAATAATAACTGATTAAAAATCTCCATGCTGAGTATAAAACATCAGCTTTGCAAAGGTTTACTTTTTGTTTTCCTTCCTATTTTGTTTTGTACGTAAAGTTTGTCTGCATTGCTCAAAAAAGCTTCAAACATTAGTGAAGGCGCAGTTAGCGACTAGCTGGAGGACGTGGTGGGGCATGGAGCCGCTGGTGGAGATCAAACAGCTGAAAAGAGAGTGAACAAACAGTTTAAAAGTGATTATCCATTTTGAAGATGACAGTGTTGATCAAATTTTCAGACGTTCACTGCCACTGGCAAAAAAACAAACAAACAAAAAACGGTCACACACTCTAATATTTCGCTGAACCGCCTTTAGCTTTGATTACAGCATGCATTCACTGTGGCATTGTTTCAATAAGCTTCTGCAGTGTCACAAGATTTATTTCCGTCCAGTGTTGCATTAAATTTTTTACCAAGAACTTGTATTGATGATGGAAGAGTCTGACCACCAGCATATCCCAAAGATTCTCAATAGGGTTAAAGGGGAACTACTGTTTTTACAACCTGGACCTTATTTCTGGCATAAAATACAATTGTTTACTCACCCATATAATGTTGGTGTCATTTGGAGTCGTTCAAATGATATTTAGATCCGCGTATATCCATATAGTGGGAGTGACTGGGTGCACCGAAATGCAGCCTCTAAATAACGCATTATCTGCCATGAAATGTCACCAATATTTTATTATGATACGCTAGTGCTCCACTATGACCACCTTCCTAATATTGCGTAGATCTCCCTTGTTGCCTCCAAAACAGTTGTGACTTATCAGAGAATAGACATGGGCCTCTGTGGATCATCCTACAGATACTTGATCAGTTTGGGATCTAGTTAATTTGGAGGCCAGGTCAACACCTTGTGCTATTCTTCATGTTTGTTTTAGTTGTTCATAAACTGTTTTTGTGTGTGTGTGTGTCTGTGTCAGGCTGCATTCTAGGGTCTGGTCTAGGTGGGTGCTACATGTCTAAGTAACACCCACAGGAATGAATACCAGGTCCAAAAGTTTCCCAGCAGAACAATGAATTGTCACAAGATGGTCAATGTTATTTACTTCTCCTGGTCATAATGTTATGCCTGATCGATGTATGTTACGTACAGTGAATGGTTACGCTGTGTGTCTCTTTCCAGGTGCTTCATCAGACAAACTTGTGACCCAGACTCCTGATGTTTCTGCTGAGGAGGGGGAAATGGTAAAGATCACCTGCTGCTGGACAGAGAACATTGGAAGAGTTCACGTGAACTGGCTGAAAAGTGAAACAGGAAACAAGGAAGATTTCTACATGAACAGTCAATCTCAAGTGTTTCAGAAGAAGGAGGAAAATTACTGTTCAAGTCTGACCTTTCCAAGTATCTCAAGAGAAGATGCAGGCACATACGTCTGCAGGGTTTCTATAGAGATACCAGTTTTAACTATAGCTCATGGAGACGGTACAGTCATCACAGTTATATTCAAGGAGAAAACATCTGACAACACAGCTGGAGACACAGCTGGAGGCAAAGTCATTGGTAAGTGATTAAACATCCAAATATTGTATGAACATAAGAACCCAAAACACAACCACTGTCCCTCTGAGCATACGTCACAGGACAAAGATGCATCAGATTCATCTTTTTTCTCAAGTCAAACTTTAAGTCCAACTGGCCAGTGCTGCCACAGATTTTAGATTCAGTTTTCATTCAGCTAATTCTTGTCAGACGTTTTGTTAAAACTGGTACTGATGACCTTTGTGTTCCTCAGATCCTCACCAGGATGAAGTGCTCATTCATCTCCTGAGGTGCCTGCCCATCCTTACCCTCATCCTGGCCTTCTTCAGCCTCTACTATTTAGGGACTAAAGCTCAGAAACAAGCACTAGGTACAGTTTAAACCTAACTCCATTTAGTTTTAATGCAAATAAAAAAAAAATATGAAAAGCTTCACTTAAGGTGAACTTTCTTCTTCCTCCTTTTCATCTTCCTCCTCCTTCTTCTCCTTCCAGTCCTCCTTCAACCATACACTTCTTCCCCTCCTTCTTTAAGATTTTCAATCCTCCTCCTTCTCCTCCTTCCTGCTCCTTCATCTGCTTCTTCTCCTCCCTCTTCCTCTCCTCATCCTCCCTCCTTCTTCTTATCCCCTTCTTTTGCTAAATCATCCAGATTAAATCCTCTGGCCGGCTGTTTTTGCCCCAAAGGCCACGTGTTTGACCCCCCCTGACCGAGACCATGCATTATCAGAGTGTGTGCTCCACTGAAACTGGCCCATCTGATTTGTGTTATGTTTTTAGCTGCTCCGGGAAATGAACCAACTTCAGCCCAAAGACGAGAGGAAGGACAAGAGGAAGAAGAGGAGAGAGAAGAGAGAGTGACAGAAGCAGCAGACGAATCACATGAAGCACGTGAAGAAAACAATGGGACGATATAATCTCGATGAGGATACGTACTCTTACTAATTCCTTAATATCAATCTAATGGGATTACTGCATTTTGAATACTTGTTGAAATACTTCTGATGAATAAAAATACGGCCTCATGGTCTGTCTGCTTTGTGTGTGTCTTGTTTTAAAGGTGAATGCTGTAATAATACTTACCAGTTTCAGTATTGAACTCTCCAGCTTGTCCTCTGTGCTCCGGGACAGGTTCATTCAAACACATCCTCAGCTGCTGAAGCCATCTCCAAGACCATAGCCAACCACAACTACACCAAGCAGCATCAAGGCAAGAGGAAAATCAGACTGGGATCTGAGGTGCCAAAGGGATTCACTGGATTTTGGCTGACTGCTTGGCGCGTCGGTACACAAAAGGCCATTTGGTGGGTACGCCACTCGATTGCGCCTCCACCTCCTCTGGTCTGTGTGAAACTGAGCTTACATCTTCAGCATTTCCCTCTGAGTGCGACTGTATCACTGTGTGATACAATCTGAACCGTTATTAGTTCAGAGAGTGGTCTGGGGAGCCTCACTTCATGCATCCTGCTTGACAAGATCTCCACTGAACCACAATAAACAAAAAAAATAAACCCATCCTTAATCTGCTGATTTAAATTATCAGCGTTTTAAGCGTTCTCAAAAGAAACACCTCTTGTTGTAATACGTGGATTTGAAATTACGACGTCAAGCGTCACGCTAGACGAGGGGAGGACATAACTGAAGCGATGACTGAAGACAACCTGTAGCTGCCCTCAACTCATCTGGAGGGGAAGGAACAGCAGCTGTGGTTTTATGCCTTCGTCTTCAAACATATTTCAAAAAAAAAAAAAAAACTTAAACTGGCACCTACTGCTTTGTGTATATCTGATGTGAGGGCCATTAAAGTCGTATTCAACGGTCGGCTGAGAGAGGATGAAGCGTCTCCCGAGCAGTCTGCTACTCGCATTCGCTTACTGTGCCGTCACATGTCGCAGTAAGTAAAATCGTGTTCACCGATGTATTTAACGATTTGCAGACTGAAATTAATATCAAAAAGGATCATTATTAATCTAATGTTCACTTTATGTAGTGATATTCAAAGTAACTCTACAGAAAACTACGATGAGAACAATAAAAATACAGATGAAATTTAACGTACGCTGAGTTTGGGTTCCTTTGTCAGTGTTCATACCGGAAGTTTGCACAGTTTTTTTTTTTTTTTTTTTCTAGAAAAGAAACAATAATTATTAAAAATGTCCATGCTGAGTATAAAACATCAGCTTTGCAAAGGTTTTCTTTTTTTTTCCTTCTTATTTTGTTTTGTACGGAAAGTTTGTCTGCATTGCTCAAAAAAAGCTTCAAACATTAGTGAAGGCGCAGTTAGCGACTAGCGAGAGGACATGGTGGGGCATGGAGCCGCTGGTGGAGATCAAACAGCTGAAAAGAGAGTGAACAAACAGTTTGAAAGTGATTATCCATTTTGAAGATGACAGTGTTGATCAAATTTCCAGACATACACTGTTATATGGTCAATGTTATTTACTTCTCCTGGTCATAATGTTATGCCTGATCAGTGTATGTTATGTACAGTGAATGGTTACGCTGTGTGTCTCTTTCCAGGTGCTTCATCAGACAAACTAGTTGTGACCCAGACTCCTGATGTTTCTGCTAAGGAGGGGGAGATGGTAAAGATCACCTGCTGCTGGACAGAGAACATTGGAAGAGTTCACGTGAACTGGCTGAAAAGTCAAACAGGAAACAAGGAAGATCTCAACATGAACAATCAATCTCAAGTGTTTCAGAAAAAGGAGAGAAATAATTGTTCATCTCTGACCTTTCCAAGTATCTCAAGAGAAGATGCGGGCACATACATCTGCAGGGTTACTATAGAGATACCAGTTTTGACTATAGCTCATGGAAACGGTACAGTCATCACAGTTACATTCAAGGAGAAAACATCTGACAACACAGCTGGAGACAAAGTCAGAGGTAAGTGATTAAACATCCACATATTGTATGAACATAAGAACCCAAAACACAACCACTGTCCCTCTGAGCATACGTCACAGGACAAAGATGCATCAGATTCATCTTTTTCTCAAGTCAAACTTTAAGTCCAACTGGCCAGTGCTGCCACAGATTTTAGATTTAGTTTTCATTCGGCTAATTCTTGTCAGACGTTTTGTTAAAACTGGTACTGATGACCTTCCCTGTGTCCTGCAGATTTCTCCTCAGATCCTCACCAGGATGAAGTGCTCATTCATCTCCTGAGGTGCCTGCCCATCCTTACCCTCATCCTGGTCTTCTTCACCCTCTACCATTTAGGGACTAAAGCTCAGAATCAAGCACCAGGTACAGTTTAAACCTAACTCCATTCAGATGTTGACCCATCCAGACCAGGGGGGTCTAACTCATGTTAGTTCAGCCCAGTTTGATCTCACCAGGAACTAAAGTAATAAAAATAAACTTTGTTTTAGTGCAAATAAGAGCATTATGAAAAGTTTCAGTTAAGGTGAACTTTCTTCTTCTTCCTCCTCCTTCATGTTCTTATTCTTCTTCATCCTCATCCTTCTCTTCTCCTCCACCTTCTTCTTCTTTCTCATTTTTATCCTTCTCCTCTTCCACATTTTCGTTCTCCTCCTTCTCCTCCTTCCGCTTCACCTTCCCCATCTTCTTCTCCTCCTCTTCCTTCTGTTTTTCTTCCTTCTATCTGATATTCAATCCTCCTCCTTTTCATCCTCCTACTTCTTCTCCTCCTTCCACTCCTCCTTCCCCATCTACTTCTCATCCTCCTCCTTCATCTTCTTCTCCTTCTGCACCTCCTCCTCCCCTTCTTATTCTTCCTTCTTTCTCTCATTTATCTCCTTCTCCTCCTCCTTCTGCTCCTTCATCTGCTTCTTCTCCTCCTTCTTCCTCTCCTCATCCTCCTTCTTCTTCTCCTCTTCCCTTGCTAATTCATCCTGTGGGCCAGATTAAACCCTCTAGCAGGCCGTTTTTGCCCCAAAGGCCACATGTTTGACCCCCCTGACTGAGACCATTCATTATCAGAGTATGTGCTCCACTGAAACCGGCCCATCTGATTGGTGTTATATTTTTAGCTGCTCCGGGAAATGAACCAACTTCGGCCCAAAGACGAGAGGAAGAACAAGAGGAAGAAGAGGAGAGAGAAGAGAGAGTGATAGAAGCAGCAGACGAATCACATGAAGCATGTGAAGAAAACAATGGGATGATATGAATCTAGATGAGGATACAGACTCGTATTAATTCCTTAATATCAATCTAACGGGATTACTGCATTTTGAATACTTGTTGAAATACTTCTGATGAATAAAAATACGGCCTCATGGTCTGTCGGCTTTCTGTGTGTCTTGTTTTAAAGGAAATGGTGAATGCTGTAATAACACTTACCAGTTTCAGTATTGAACTCTCCAGTTTGTCCTCTGTGCTCCGGGACAGGTTCACTCAAACACATCCTCAGCTGCTGAAGCCATCTCCAAGACCGTAGCCAACCACAAATACACCAAGCAACATCAAGGCAAGAGGAAAATCAGACTTGGATCTGAGAGTAGACTTAGGCAAGCAACTCAGGTTCCCAGATCACGTCGCAGCAACATCCCTGAGGTCCTGACATTGTGCTCTCGTCGGCCTCTTCACGGCAAGTACTACTGATAGACAATTCCACGGGAAGACCTCATTGAGTAGGCGAAGGAGCGGAAGTGGCCTAAGTACCAGGAGCTGGTGGAGCAATGCCAAGGAAGAGGCTGGAGGGCACGATGTGAGCCCATTGAAGTGGGGCGTAGAGGCTTTGCTGGCCGCTCACTGTGCAGAGTTTTGCTGCTGGGACACAAGCCCTGGCTGGGTCACCTGACGGAGGACGTCTGATGTTGAAAGACCCGAAACGTTCGATGATCTCAGGCTCATCACTGATGATGTATCCCAGAGCATCCTAAGACGAATCCTTCAGCCAGCTAAGGAAATAGAAAAGTCCTTTTAGATACCAAGTCAGATCCAAATGTCTAATTTTTATGGTCTTTTATGTTAAAAGTGTAACATACTACATTAACCTACACTTCTCGCTGGACAGGTTTTGCAAGGAAACATTGGGTCCTTTGGTTGGGCATCTAAACATAGCTGCTTTAGTTATGTTGATCAGTAGTTGTCGACATACTGAATCTGCTGTTTGGTGCTGGGTCTTTAGCATAATGTGGATTCGTCGCAAGGATCACGGCATCAAAGAAGAAGAAGACTGTAAAAGGTGAACTGTGAGGATGTGAAGGATGTCAGAAATGCTTCATTTCCTGTGGGCACTGACACGTATTGCTTTTATGTGGCTACGCTGCCTACTCACACCTCTTCTTTTTCTCAGTTATACAGCGGTTGACCGACGTCACAATGAAGATGATGCTTGCTACGTAGTCTACTTGTCACGCTAGACGAGGGGAGGACATAACTGAAGCGATGATTGAAGAAAAACTGTAGCTGCCCTCAACTCATCTGGAGGTGAAGAAACAGCAGCTGTGGTTTTATGCCTCTGTCTTCAAACATATTTAAGAAAAACAACAAAAAAACTTAGACGATGCCCCGGCATCTAGGCTACTGCTTTGTGTATGGCAGACGAGAGGTCCATTAAAGTCGTATTCAACGGTCGGCTGAGACAGGATGAAGCGTCTCCCGAGCAGTTTCCTACTCGCATTCGCTTACTGTGCTGTCACATGTCAGAGTAAGTGTTCACCGATATATAACAATTTGCAGACTGAAATTAATCTAAAAAAGAATCATTATTAATCAAATGTTGACTTTATGTAGAGATATTCAAAGTAACTCTACAGAAAACTATGATGAGAGCGATAAAAATACAGATGAAATTTAACATAAGCTGAGTTTGGGTTTCTTTGTCAATGTTCATACCAGAAGAAAGAAATAATAAATGATTAAAAATCACCATGCTGAGTATAAAACAACAGCTTTGTATGGAAAATTTGTCTGCAATGCTCAAAAAAAGGTTCAAACATTAGTAAAGGCGTGGTTAGCAACTAGCTAAGCTAGCTCTAATATTTTGTTGAACCACCTTTAGCTTTGATTACGGCATTCACTGTGTCATTGCTTCGATAAGCTTCTCCAATGTCACCAGATTTATTTCCATCCAGTGTTGCATTCATTTTTCACCAAGATCTTGTATTGATGATGGGAGAGTCTGACCACTGCACAAAGCCTTCTCCAGCACATCCCAAAGATTCTCAATGGGCTTAAAGGGGAACTACTGTTTTTTACAACCTGGACCTCATTTCTGGCATAAAATACGATCATTTACTCACCCATATAACTTTGGTGTCATTTGGAGTCGTTCGGACGATATTTAGATCTGCGTATATCTATACAGTGGGAGTGAATGGGGCAACGAAACGCAGCCTCTAAATAACGCATTATCTGCCACAAAACTCGTTCATTTCACCAATATTTTGTTATGATACGCTAGTGCTAGTCCCCGTTGAGTCTGGAGTTACCTGTTATCATCATCCGGGGTCTGTAGATTGACCTACGAACCTCTGACCTGGATGATGTCATCTCTGAGCCCACAGATACTTGATCAGTTTGGGATCTAGTGAATTTGGAGGCCAGGTCAACACCTTGTTGTTGATCTTCATATTTTTTTGAGTTGTTCCTAAAGCGTTTTTTTTTGTGTTTGCCTGTGTCAGGCTGCATCCTGCTGGGGATGTCTGCTGCCATCAAGGAGTGTCATTGCTATGGGGTGGGGGTGCCTGGTGGTACATGTCTAAGTAACACCCACAGGAATGAATACCAGATCCAAAAGTTTCCCAGCAGAACACTGAATTGTCACAAGATGGTCAAAGTTATTTACTTCTCCTGGTCATAATGTTATGCCTGATCAGTGTATGTTATATACAGTGAATGGTTACGCTGTGTGTCTCTTTCCAGGTGCTTCATCAGACAAACTAGTTGTGACCCAGACTGCTGATGTTTCTGCTAAGGAGGGGGAGATGGTAAAGATCACCTGCTGCTGGACAGAGAACAGTGAAAGATTTCACGTGAACTGGCTGAAAAGTCAAAGAGGAAACAAGGAAGATCTCTACATGACGAATCAATCTCAAGTGTTTCAGAAAAAGGAGGAAAATACTTGTTCAATTCTGACCTTTCCAAGTATCTCAAGAGAAGATGCAGGCACATACATCTGCAAGGTTTTTATAGAGATACCAGTTTTAACTATAGCTCTTGGAGATGGTACAGTCATCACAGTTACATTCAAGGAGAAAACATCTGACAACACAGCTGGAGACAAAGTTAGAGACACAGCTAGAGACACAGCTAGAGACACAGCTGGAGGCAAAGTTAGAGACACAGCTAGAGACGCAGCCAGAGACACAGCTGGAGACAAAGTTAGAGACACAGCTAGAGACACAGCTAGAGACAAAGTCAGAGACACAGCTAGAGACACAGCTGGAGACAAAGTTAGAGACACAGCTAGAGACGCAGCTAGAGACACAGCTGGAGACAAAGTTAGAGACAAAGTCAAAGACACAGCTAGAGACACAGCTGGAGACAAAGTCAGAGGTAAGTGATTAAACATCCAAATATTGTATGAACATAAGAACCCAAAACACAACCACTGTCCCTCTGAGCATACATCACAGGACAAAGATGCATCAGATTCATCTTTTTTCTCAAGTCAAACTTTAAGTCCAACTGGCCAGTGCTGCCACAGATTTTAGATTTTGTTTTCATTCAGCTAATTCTTGTCAGACGTTTTGTTAAAACTGGTACTGATGACCTTTGTGTTCCTCAGATCCTCACCAGGATGAAGTGCTCATTCATCTCCTGAGGTGCCTGCCCATCCTTACCCTCATCCTGGCCTTCTTCACCCTCTACTATTTAGGGACTAAAGCTCAGAAACAAGCACTAGGTAAAGTTTAAACCTAACTCCATTTAGTTTTAATGCAAATAAAAAAAAATATGAAAAGCTTCAGTTAAGGTGAACTTTCTTCTTCCTCCTCCTTCATCTTCTTCTTCTTCTCCTCCCTCTCCTATGCTTCCTTGTTTTTCACCCCCTTCCTCTTCTTCCTTCTTTCTGATTTTCAATCCTCCTCCTTTTCGTCTTCCTCCTTCTCCTCTTTCCCCTTACACTTCTTCTCCTCCTCCTCCTCCTTCATCTTCTTCACCTCCTTCTTCTAATCTTCCTTGTTCTTTCCCTCCTACTCCCTCTTCTCTTCATGCTCCTCCCCTTCTTCTTCTTCCTTCTTTCTCATCTTTATCCTTTCTTCTCCTCCCCCCTTCCTTCTCCTCCTCCTTTTCGTCTTCCTCCTTCTTCTCCTCCTTCTTCCTCTCCTCATCCTCCTTCTTTCTTCTTCTTCTCTTCTTCTGCTAATTCATCCCGTGGGCCAGATTAAACCCTCTGGCAGGCCGTTTTTGCCCCGCAGGCCACATGTTTGACCCCCCCGATCAAGACCATGCATTACCAGAGTATGTGCTCCACTGAAACCGGCCCATCTGATTGGTGTTATGTTTTTAGCTGCTCCGGGAAATGAACCAACTTCAGCCCAAAGACGAAAGGAAGGACAAGAGGAAGA
This sequence comes from Chelon labrosus, assembly GCF_963514085.1. Classification (NCBI taxonomy): domain Eukaryota; kingdom Metazoa; phylum Chordata; class Actinopteri; order Mugiliformes; family Mugilidae; genus Chelon; species Chelon labrosus. The sequence goes on from NC_140337.1 coordinate 21,933,826, forward strand.
AGAGGAGAGAGAAGAAGGAGTGATAGAAGCAGCAGACGAATCACATGAAGCACGTGAAGAAAACAATGGGACGATATAATCTAGATGAGGATACGGACTCTTACTAATTCATTCATACCAATCCAACGGGATTACTGCATCTTTTTTCCCCGCTTGTCATTAGTTTAAAAGAAATATTGGAATAAAGTGAAACCATGAATCATCTGTGAAGTTAAAGACCTGATGGTTTTGAATACTTGTTGAAATACTTCTGATGAATAAAAATACGGCCTCATGGTCTGTCGGCTTTCTGTGTGTCTTGTTTTAAAGCAAATGGTGAATGTTGTAATAATACTTACCAGTTTCAGTATTGAACTCTCCAGCTTGTCCTCTGTGCTCCGGGACAGGTTCATTTAAGCTCATCCTCAGCAGCTGCCCGAAAGCACTGGGGGAGGGCCGCAATTGCTGGCGGCACGACGAGGCGCCAAAGGCATCTGCTGAAGCCATCTCCAAGACCGTAGCCAACCACAACAACACCAAGCAACATCAAGGCAAGAGGAAAATCAGACTGGGATCTGAGAGTAGACTTAGGCAAGCAATTCAGGTTCCCAGATCACGTCTCAGCAACATCCCTGTGACCTCACATTGTGCTCTCGTCTGCCTCTTCAAGGCACGTTCTACTGATAGAACTGACAGTTCCATGGGAAGTCCTCATCGAGTAGGTGAACGAGCGGAAGCGGTCTAAGTACCAGGAGCTGGTGGAGCGATGCCAAATGTAGGGGTCCCTACATATCTCTCCCCCCTCTCTGGAAAGTAAATTTAAGGGATGGCCCTGCAGGGGAACCCTTCTTTATCTGGACAGTCTTTACACCTTAGCAGTAATGGTGCCATTTCTGATGCTGAACAGATGCAAAAGGGGCCTCTCTGAATACTGAGGACATCAACTGAGCCAAAAAGACAGATTTGCCACTCTCTTTTTCTGATCTAATTAGTCTTGAATTTAAAGAACATCAACAGGATTTCCTGTTGCTAAAAAGGACAGATGAGAGGAGTTACCTGTCCTACTTCATATGGACAAAATCTAGAAATCTTAATGTTATACAAAAATTTTTAAACCTGTGTTTCATTAACTCTTCCTTTTCAGAGATACACACATGTAAACATGCCGGGCACTTTCTCTCTCCCTCTCTCCCAGAGTGTCCAGCTGAGAAAATCCACATAAGATTCGTAAATTCTTTTACCTCCCTGAGCAAAATCCTGGTCTTCACTTCTCTGTAAAAACCCAAGTTTGATACTATGTCTATCGAAAATGTATTAATTGTTGTAATTACTTTACTGATGCTTGTAAGTTATTTTGGTTTGGTCATTCAGATATGTCATGTTGTAATGTTGAATGTTGCTGCATAGGCAAAAACATTGCTAGCGAGCCACAGTGAATGGTGGAATGATTAAATGAGTGAATATAAAGTAGGTTAAGAAGATCAGTCCCAGTGTCCCAGAGCATCCTAGAATGAATTCTTCAGCCAATTAAGGAAATGGAAAAGTCCTTTTCGATACCAAGTCAGATCCAAATGTCTAATTTTTATGGCTTTTTATGTAAAAAGTGTAACATACTACATTAACCTGTTATTGACATGTGTCAGTGCAATGAAGCATTTTTAACACCCATGACACCCTCACAGATCACAGTGCATTTCAAAAGTCCACCTTTACCGTCTCAATGTAATTAAACAAAGACAGAGCAGTGTGTGGTCCTCCTCTCAGTCTAATCAGGGGTCCGCCACACGATGAACCACCATGTCCTTCAGCCCATTACACACAGAGAAAAGCATGAATACCAGGTACTAAATTTATTTTTACGTTCCTGAGAAGTATGCAACCACATAAATGTCACGTCACACTTCACTCTTCATACTTCTTCTTTCCTCTCCACAGGCCACAGAGCTGCTCACGGGTTTTTAAATATTCAACCTCTTGCTGTTAATGTTATTCTCTTGCGAAATCCAAGCATAGTCAGTGTTACGCGTACATGGGATTTTCCTTATACAATTTCAAAAGTCCACCTTTACCGTTTTATTGTAATTAAACAAAGACAGATCCAATCAAGGGTCCACCACACGATGAACCACCATGTCCTTCAGCCCATTACACACAGAAAAAAGCATGAATACCATATGACCATCTAAACATAGCTGCATTAGTTATGTTGATCAGTAGTTGTCAATGTATTGTATCTGCTGTTTGGTGCTGGGCCTTTAGCGTTATTCATCACACGGCACCAAAGAAGAAGAAGGCTAAAAGGTGAACTGTGAGGGTGTCGAGGGTGTCAAAAATGCTTCATTTCCTGTGGACACTGACAAATGTTGCTATTTTGTGCCTATCCTGCTTGATCACACCTCTAGTTTTTCTCAGTTAAACAGCGGTTGACTGACGTGACAGTGAATATGTTGCCTGCTACGTAGTCTATTTGTTTTATTTGTGTTAGAGGTGAGAGACGTTAGTCTGTGAGAGAAGATGGATCTTGTCCTGATCAGTCTGTTGCTCACATCTCTTTGTGTCGTGTCATCTTGGAGTAAGTAAAGACATATTCACATTTTACTGAACTTTAAATTTTACCAAAGTCAAATTTATATTGTTGGTTGAATGAAGAAAGGAGATCTTTAGTGTCAACAGCAGTTTGAAGTCTATGGTAATAATGGAGTAGATAGATAGTGAAGAAGTAAACTTTGAAGGGACATTGGAATTGACATGTCTGGGGCAATTCCAACCATATGTTGATCTCTCCTGTCTCTGCTTCCCTGCCGATCAGAGTTTCCTGATCATACTCCTTTGTCTACCCTCCCCATCGCCTCTCCCCTGCTGATCAGAGCCTTGATCATACTACCTGAGTGTCACTCCTTTGTCCTTTTGTCCTTTTGTTTTGACCACGTCTGGGAGCCACCCCTGCCCCCTACTGAGTTCACCCTCCTGTGTAAAATTGCCCTCAGCTGACCAATATACATCCACTATATGATCTAATCAGGAACTGTCTGCAACCACACCCGGGGACAGGGTATATCTGTGCTCTGGCCCTGCATTCAGGGTCAGTCTCCGGTCTCAGACCCACTCTGTGTCGGTTGGCTCACCATGACCTGGAACTCCAATAAACCTGAACCACTTCAGCAAACTTGGAACTAGACTTGGATTGTTTTTTTTTCTTCAACAATAGATAGACAGATAGATAGATAGATAGATAGATAGATAGACAGATAGATAGATAGATAGATAGACAGATAGATAGATAGATAGATAGATAGATAGATAGATAGATAGATAGATAGATAGATGTGTGTCTGTGTCAGGCTGCATCCTGCTGGGGATGGCTGCTGCCATCAAGGAGTGTCATTGCTATGGGGTGGGGGTGCCTGGTCTGGTCTAGGTGGGTGCTACATGTCTAAGTAACATCCACAGGAATGAATACCAGGTCCAAAAGTTTCCCAGCAAAACACTGAATTGTCACAAGATGGTCAATGTTATTTACTTCTCCTGGTCATAATGTTATGCCTGATCGGTGTATGTTATATACAGTGAATGGTTACGCTGTGTGTCTCTTTCCAGGTGCTTCATCAGACAAACTAGTTGTGACCCAGACTCCTGATGTTTCTGCTAAAGAGGGGGAGATGGTAAACATCATCTGCTGCTGGACAGTGAACAGTGAAAGAGTTCGCGTTTTCTGGCTAAAAAATCAAACAGGAAACAAGGAAGATCTCTACATGAAGAATCAATCTCAAGTGTTTCAGAAAAAGGAAGAAAATGACTGTTCATCTCTGACCTTTCCAAGTATCTCAAGAGAAGATGCAGGCACATACATCTGCAAGGTTATTATAGAGATACCAGTTATAACTACAGCTCATGGAGACGGTACAATCATCACAGTTACATCTGACAACACAGCTGGAGACAAAGTTAGAGGTAAGTGATTAAACATCCAAATATTGTATGAGAGGTTTTTTAAAAGGAAGAGAGTTTGTTCTACTTTATCACACTGGATGCAGCCTGACACAGGAACACACACAAAAACACTTTAGGGACAACTAAAAAAACACAAAACATGAAATACAGCACAAGGTGTTGACCTGGCCTCCAAATTCACTAGATCCCAAACTGATCAAGTATTTGTGTGATGATCCACAAAGGCCCCTCCCCTCAAAGACCCCCCCACTAACAACGTCCTGTTGCCAGACACCACAGGACACCCTCAGAAGGACCATGTCCATTCTCTGATGAGACACAACAAAATATTAGGAAGATGGTCATAATGTTATGCCAGGTTTTCCATTTATCCAGAGTGCAGTTATCCTTCCAGTCTGTGAGTGTTGCAAGAGACTTTTGATCTCGCTTTCATTTAGAAGAAATAGTTCCTGTCAGACGTTTTGTTGAAACATGTCTGGTGATGTTAGCTTGTGCATATCTGATCACCTGATCATCTTCCTCTGTGGATGAATTTCAGATGCTCCCCTGAAACCAGAGCTAATTTACGTCCTGAGGTGCCTGCCCATCGTTACCCTCATCTTGACCTTCTTCTGCCTCTACCATTTCAGGACTAGAGCTCAGAAGCAGAAATCAGGTACAATAGAAACCTCTACTTAGACCTTATATAACCTTCACCTAGACCTTGGTTGAACTGACTAATGTCATGTTTTCAGCTGCTCCTGGAAATGAACCGACTTGGGCCCAAAGAAGAGAGGAAGAAAAAGAGGAAGAGGAGAGAGATGATAGAGTGATAGAAGCAGGAGAATGAAATGAAGAAGACAACAGGAATATATTTTCTAGATAAGGATACAAACCTCCTTTAATTCATTTTCTTGCTTTCCATCTGGACTAGTGTCTATGATATCTGTAAGAAGAGTTAAGTGTAAAGTGAAATTTATGTGTTTGCATACTTCTCAGGAACGTAAAACTAAAGTTAGCACCTGGTATTCATGCTTTTCTCTGTGTGTAATGGGCTGAAGGACATGGTGGTTCATTGTGTGGTGGACCCCTGATTGGATCTGTCTTTGTTTAATTACATTAAAACGGTAAAGGGGGACTTTTGAAATTGTTTATGGAAAATCCCATGTACGCGTAACACTGACTATGCTTGGATTTGGCAAGAGAATAAGATTAACAGCAAGAGACTGAATTCTTAAAACCTGTGAGCAGCTCTGTGGCCTGTGGAGAGGAAAGAAGAAGTACGAAGAGTTAAGTGTGAATTGACATTTATGTGGTTGCATAGTTCTCATGAACGTAAAAATAAATGTAGGACCTGGTATTCATGCTTTTCTCTGTGGGTGATGGGCTAAAGGACATGGTGGTTCATCATGTGGCGGACCCCTGATTAGACTGAGAGGTGAACCACACACTGATCTGTCTTTGTTTAATTACATTGAGACGGTAAAGGTGGACTTTTGAAATGCACTGTGCACTGTGAGGGTGTCAAGGAAGTTAAAAAAGCTTCATTGCACTGACACATGTCGCTATTTTGTGGTTACGCCGTTTAATTATACCTCTTCCTTTTCTCAGTTAAACAGCGGTTGACCGACATCACGGTGAAGATGATGCCTGCTACGTAGTCTACTTGTTTTATTTGTGTTAGAGGTGAGATACGTTGATCTGTGAGAGAAGATGGATCGTGTCCTGGTCAGTCTACTGCTCACATCTCTTTGTGCCGTCCCATCTTGGAGTAAGTAAAGACACATTCACATTTTACTGAACTTTAAAATTTATCAGTCAAATTTATATTGTTGGTTAAATGAAGAATGGAGATCTTTAGTGTCAAAAGTAGTTTGGAGTCTATGGTAATAATGGAGTAGATAGATAGATAGATAGATAGATAGATAGATAGATAGATAGATGTGTGTCTGTGTCAGGCTGCATCCTGCTGGGGATGGCTGCTGTCATCAAGGAGTGTCATTGCTATGGGGTGGGGGTGCCTGGTCTGGTCTAGGTGGGTGCTACATGTCTAAGTAACATCCACATGAATGAATACCAGGTCCAAAAGTTTCCCAGCAGAACATCGAATTATCACAAGATGGTCAATGTTATTTACTTCTCCTGGTCATAATGTTATGCCTGATCGGTGTATGTTATATACAGTGAATGGTTACGCTGTGTGTCTCTTTCCAGGTGTTTCATCAGACAAACTAGTTGTGACCCAGACTCCTGATGTTTCTGCTAAAGAGGGGGAGATGGTAAACATCACCTGCTGCTGGACAGTGAACAGTGAAAGAGTTCGCGTGAACTGGCTGAAAAATCAAACAGGAAACAAGGAAGATTTCTACATGAAGAATCAATCTCAAGTGTTTCAGAAAAAGGAAGAAAATGACTGTTCATCTCTGACCTTTCCAAGTATCTCAAGAGAAGATGCAGGCACATACATCTGCAAGGTTATTATAGAGATACCAGTTATAACTACAGCTCATGGAGAAGGTACAGTCATCACAGTTACATCTGACCACACAGCTGGAGACAAAGTTAGAGGTAAATGATTAAACATCCAAATATTGTATGAGAGGTTTTTTAAAAGGAAGAGAGTTTCTTCTACTTTATCACACTGGATGCAGCCTGACACAGGAACACACACAAAAACACTTTAGGGACAACTAAAAAAACACAAAACATGAAATACAGCACAAGGTGTTGACCTGGCCTCCAAATTCACTAGATCCCAAACTGATCAAGTATCTGTGGGATGATCCACAAAGGCCCCTCCCCTCAAAGGCCCCCCCATTAACAACATCCTGTTGCCAGAGACCACAGGACACCCTCAGAAGGACCATGTCCATTCTCTGATGAGACACAACACAATATTAGGAAGGTGGTCATAATGTTATGCCAGGTTTTCCATTTATCCAGAGTGCAGTTATCCTTCCAGTCTGTGAGTGTTGCAAGAGACTTTTGATCTCGCTTTCATTTAGAAGAAATAGTTCCTGTCAGACGTTTTGTTGAAACATGTCTGGTGATGTTAGCTTGTGCATATCTGATCACCTGATCATCTTCCTCTGTGGATGAATTTCATATGTTCCCCTGAAACCAGAGCTAATTTACGTCCTGAGGTGCCTGCCCATCGTTACCCTCATCTTGACCTTCTTCTGCCTCTACCATTTCAGGACTAGAGCTCAGAAGCAGACATCAGGTACAATAGAAACCTCTACTTAGACCTTATATAACCTTCACCTAGACCTTGGTTGAACTGACTGATATCATGTTTTCAGCTGCTCCTGGAAATGAACCGACCTGGGCCCAAAGCAGAGAGGAAGAAAAAGAGGAAGAGGAGAGAGATGATAGAGTGATAGAAGCAGCAGGAGAATGAGATGAAGAAGACAATAGGAATATATTTTCTAGATAAGGATACAAACCTCCTTTAATTAATTTTCTTGCTTTCCATCTGGACTAGTGTCTATGATATCTGTAAAATGAGTGAAGTGTAAAGTGAAATTTATGTGGTTGCATACTTCTCAGGAACGTAAAAATAAAGTTAGCACCTGGTATTCATGCTTTTCTCTGTGTGTAATGGGCTAAAGGACATGGTGGTTCATCATGTGGCGGACCCCTGATTGGACTCAGAGGTGGACCACACACTGATCTGTCTTTGTTTAATTACATTGAGACGGTAAAGGTGGACTTTTGAAATGCACTGTGCACTGTGATGGTGTCATGAGTGTTAAAAATGCTTCATTGCACTGACACATGTTGCTATTTTGTGCCTATCCTGCTTGATCACACCTCTTCTTTTTCTCAGTTAAACAGCGGTTGACTGACGTGACAGTGAAGATGATGCCTGCTACGTAGTCCTCTTGTTTTATTTGTGTTAGAGGTGAGATACGTTGGTCTGTGAGAGAGGATGGATCGTGTCCTGTTCAGTCTGCTGCTCACATCTGTTTGTGCCGTCCCATCTTGGAGTAAGTAAAGACATATTCACATTTTACTGAACTTTAAAATTTACCAAAGTCAAATTTATATTGTTGGTTGAATGTAGAAAAGGGATCTTTATTGTCAAAAGTAGTTTGAAGTCTGTGGTAATAATGGAGCAGATAGATAGATAGATAGATGTGTGCCTGTGTCAGGCTGCATCCTGCTGGGGATGGCTGCTGCCATCAAAGAGTGTCATTGCTATGGGGTGGGGGTGCTTGGTCTGGTCTAGGTGGGTGCTACATGTCTAAGTAACATCCTCATGAATGAATACCAGGTCCAAAAGTTTCCCAGCAGAACACTGAATTATCACAGGATGGTCAATGATATTTATGTCACCTGTCAGTGGTTTTAATGTTGTGGCTGTGTCTCTTTCCAGGTGCTTCATCAGACAAACTAGTTGTGACCCAGACTCCTGATGTTTCTGTCATGGAGGGGGAGATGGTAGAGATCACCTGCTGCTGGACAGTGAACATTGGAAGAGTTCACGTGAACTGGCTGAAAAGTCAAACAGGAAACAAGGAAGATCTCGACATGAACAATCAATCTCAAGTGTTTCAGAAAAAGGAGGAAAATAATTGTTCATCTCTGACCTTTCCAAGTATCTCAAGAGAAGATGCAGGCGCATACATCTGCAAAGTTTCTGTGGAGATACCAGTTTTAACTCTAGCTCATGGAGACAGTACAGTCATCACAGTTGCGTTCAAGGAGAAAACAGCTGGAGACAAAGTTAGAGACACAGCTAGACACACAGCTGGAGACAAAGTTAGAGGTAAGTGGAAGAGAGTTTCTTTTACTTTATCACACTGTGTTTGTTGTGGAGGCAGTCTGACACAGGAACACACACAAAAAACGCTTAAGAAACAAGTAAAAAAAACATGAGGAACAGCACAAGGTGTTGACCTGGCCTCCAAATTCACTAGATCCCAAACTGATCAAGTATCTGTGGGATGATCCACAGAGGCCCCTCCGCTCAAAGGCCCCCACTAACAACATCATGTTGCCAGACACCACAGGACACCTTCAGAAGGCCCATGTCCATTCTCTGATGAGTCACAACTGTTTTGGAGGCAACAAGGGAGACCTACAGAATATTAGCAAGGTGGTCATAATGTTATGCCACGTTTTCCATTTATCCAGAGTGCAGTTATCCTTCCATCCTGTGAGTGTTGCAAGAGACTTTTGATCTTTTTTCATTTAGAAGAAATAGTTCCTGTCAGATGTTTTGCTGAAACATTCCTGGTGATGTTAGCTTGTGCGTATCTGATCACCTGATCATCTTCATCTGTGGATGAATTTCAGATGCTCCCCTGAAACCAGAGCTAATTTACGTCCTGAAGTATATGCTCATCGTAATCTTCATCTTGACCTTCTCCTGCCTCTACCATTTCAGGACTAGAGCTCAGAAGCAGACATCAGGTACAATAGAAACCTCTACATAGACCTTATATAACCTTCACCTAGACCTTGGTTGAACTGACTGATGTCATGTTTTCAGTTGCTCCTGGAAATGAACCGACTTGGGCCCAAAGACGAGAGGAAGACCAAGAAGAAGAGGAGAGAGATGATAGAGTGATAGAAGCAGCAGGAGAATGAGATGAAGAAGAAAATAGCAATATATTTTCTAGATAAGGATACAAACCTCCTTTAATTCATTTTCTTGCTTTCCATCTGGACTAGTGTCTATGATATCTGTAAGAAGAGTTAAGTGTAAAGTGAAATTTATGTTTGCATACTTCTCAGGAACTAAAAATAAAGTTAGCACCAAGTATTCATGCTTTTCTCTGTGTGTAATGGGCTGAAGGACACGGTGGTTTATCCATTCATCGGTGGTTCATTACATTAAAACGCTAAAGGTGGACTTTTGACATTTTTTAAGGAAAATCCCATGTACACGTAACATTGACTAGGCTTGGATTTGGCAGCTGCTGAAGCCATCTCCAAGACCGTAGCCAACCACAACAACACCAAGCAACATCAAGGCAAGAGGAAAATCAGACTGGGATCTGAGAGTAGACTTAGGCAAGCAACTCAGGAGGCTGCAGAGAGAGCCTCTAGATGGCTATGGATCAGGAGGAGCAATCAGTGGACCAGTGCTGTTGGGACACAAGCCCTGGCTGGGTCACCTGAGGGAGGACGTCTGATGTTGAAAGACCTGAAACGTTCGATGATCTCAGGCTCATCACTGATGATGCGTCCCAGAGCATCCTAAGATGAATCCTTCAGCCAGCTAAAGAAATAGAAAAGTCCTTTTAGATACCAAGTCAGATCCAAATGTCTCATTTTTATGGTCTTTTATGTTAAAAGTGTAACATACTACATTAACCTGCACTTCTCACTGGATAGTTTTTGAAAGGAAACCTTGGGTCCTTTGGTTGGCCATCTAAACATAGCTGCATTAGTTATGTTGATCAGTAGTTGTCGACGTATTGTATCTGCTGTTTGGTGCTGGGCCTTTAGGGTAATGTGGATTCATCACAAGGATCACGGCACCGAAGAAGAAGAAGGCTGTAAAAGGTGAACTGTGAGGGTGTCAAGGGTGTAAGAAACGCTTCATTTCCTGTGGACACTGACACATGTTGCTATTTTGTGCCTATCCTGCTTGATCACACCTCTTGTTTTTCTCAGTTAAACAGCGGTTGACTGACGTGACAGTGAATATGATGCCTGCTACGTAGTCTTCTTGTTTTATTTGTGTTAGAGGTGAGAGACGTTGGTCTGTGAAAGAAAAGATGGATCGTGTCCTGATCAGTCTGCTGCTCGCATCTCTTTGTGTCGTCTCATCTTGGAGTAAGTAAAGACATATTCACATTTTACAGACCTTTAAATTTTACCAAAGTCAAATTTATATTGTTAGTTGAATGAAGAAATGAGATCTTTAGTGTCAAAAGTAGTTTGAAGTCTAAGGTAATAATGGAGTAGATAGATAGACAGATAGACAGACAGATAGATAGATAGATAGATAGATAGATAGATAGATAGACAGATAGATAGATAGATAGATAGGTGTCATTGCTATGGGGTGGGGGTGCCTGGTCTGGTCTAGGTGGGTGCTACATGTCTAAGTAACATCCACACCAATGAATGCCAGGTCCAAAAGTTTCCCAGCAGAACACTGAATTGTCACAAGATGGTCAATGTTATTTACTTCTCCTGGTCATAATGTTATGCCTGATCGGTGTATGTTATATACAGTGAATGGTTATGCTGTGTGTCTCTTTCAAGGTGCTTCATCAGACAAACTAGTTGTGACCCAGACTCCTGATGTTTCTGCTAAGAATGGGGAGATGGTAAACATCATCTGCTGTTGGACAGAGAACATTGGAAGAGCTCACGTGAACTGGCTGAAAAGTCAAACAGGAAACAAGGAAGATCTCGACATGAACAATCAATCTCAAGTGTTTCAGAAAAAGGAAGAAAATAATTGTTCATCTCTGACCTTTCCAAGTATCTCAAGAGAAGATGCAGGCACATACATCTGCAAGGTTATAATAGAGATACCAGTTTTAACTATAGCTCATGGAGACGGTACAGTCATCAGAGTTACGTCCATAAATGAAACATCGGACATCACAACTGGAGACAAAGTTAGAGGTAAGTGGAAGAGAGTTTCTTTTACTTTATCACACTGTGTTTGTTGTGGACGCAGCCTGACACAGGACCACACACAAAAACGCTTTATGAACAACTAAAAAAAACATGAAGAACAGTACAAGGTGTTGACCTGGCCTCCAAATTCACTAGATCCCAAACTGATCAAGTATCTGTGGGATGATCCACAGAGGTCCCTCCCCTCAAAGACCCCCACTAACAACATCCTGAACATCCTGTTGCCAGACACCACAGGACACCCTCAGAAGGGAGACCTACACAATATTAGCAAGGTGGTCATAATGTTATGCCAGGTTTTCCATTTATCCAGAGTGCAGTTATCCTTCCAGTCTGTGAGTGTTGCAAGAGACTTTTGATCTCGCTTTCATTTAGAAGAAATAGTTCCTGTCAGACGTTTTGTTGAAACATGTCTGGTGATGTTCGCTTGTGCATATCTGATCACCTGACCATCTTCATCTGTGGATGAATTTCAGATGTTCCCCTGAAACCAGAGCTAATTTACGTCCTGAGGTGCCTGCCCATCGTTGCCCTCATCTTGACCTTCTTCTGCCTCTACCATTTCAGGACTAGAGCTCAGAAGCAGACATCAGGTACAATAGAAATCTCTACTTAGACCTTATATAACCTTCACCTAGACCTTGGTTGAACTTACTGATGTCATGTTTTCAGCTGCTCCTGGAAATGAACCTACCTGGACCCAAAGAAAAGAGGAAGACCAAGAAGAAGAGGAGAGAGATGATAGAGTGATAGAAGCAGCAGGAGAATGAGGATACAAACCTCCTTTAATTCATTTTCTTGCTTTCCATCTGGACTAGTGCCTATGATATCTGTAAGAAGAGTTAAGTGTAAAGTGAAATTTATGTGTTTGCATACTTCTCAGGAATGTAAAAATAAAGTTAGCACCTGGTATTCATGCTGTTCTCTGTGTGTAATGGGCTGAAGGACATGGTGGTTCATCGTCATTACATTAAAACAGTAAAGGTGGACTTCTGACATCTTTTAAAGAAAATCCCATGTACACGTAACACTGACTAGGCTTGGATTTGGCAAAAAAATAACATTAACAGCAAGAGATTGAATATTTAAAAACCTGTGAGCAGCTCTGTGTCCTGTAGAGAGGAAAGAAGAAGAAGTAATTTATCTTTTCTTGGACACATGCGCTGTAGAAGAGAGGTCTGCAGGGATCAGTCAGGAACTCATTATTTTGCTGAGCTTACTCTTTACCTTAGTTTGGACCTCAAGAACAATACATCTCTACAAGCAATCTTACAGCCAATCAGAGCAAAGTAGTATGTGACGTTAAGCGAACACGATGTTCTCGACAATCAATTGTTGTTAATTGTTTGTCCTCCAAAAACAGCTCTGCTTCTCGAACTGCAGCCATTTTATTTTAAACTCAACGGCGCTCAGTTGATGTGTGGGCAACTACATCACTGTTGCTCTTCTGTCCATCACCACATAAAGCCACACCTTTGGGTCCTATGGGTTGAAGGGAGAGGCCTCTTTGGATCATCCCACCAATCATCCCACTGAGGGAGGGCTGCTATTGCCGGCAGCACGACCTGGTGCTGAAGGCAGCTGTTGAAGCCATCTCCAAGACCGTAGCCAACCACAACAACACCAAGCAACATCAAGGCAAGAGGAAAACCAGACTGGGATCTGAGAGTAGACTTAGGCAAGCAACTCAGGTTCCCGCCATGGAGGCTGCAGAGAGAGCCTCCAGATGGCTTTGGATCAGGAGGAGCGATCAGTGGACCAGTGCTGCTGGGACACAAGCCCTGGCTGGGTCACCTGAGGGAGGACGTCTGATGTTGAAAGACCTGAAACGTTCGATGATCTGGGACACATCACTGATGATGTGTCCCAGATCATCCTATGAATTCTTCAGCCAGCTAAGGAAATGGAAAAGTCCTTTTAGATACCAAGTCAGATCCAAATGTCTAACTTTTATGGCCTTTTATGTTAAAAGTGTAACATACTACATTAACCTGCACTTCTCACTGGACAGTTTTTACAAGGAAACCTTGGGCCCTTTGGTTGGCCATCTAAACATAGCTGCATTAGTTATGTTGATCAGTAGTTGCCAACGTATTGTATCTACTGTTTGGAGCTGGGCCTTTAGCGTAATGTGGATTAATCACACGGCACCAAAGAAGAAGAAGGCTAAAAGTTAAACTGTGAGGGTGTCGAGGTTGTCAGAAATGCTTGATTTCCTGTGGGTACTGACACATGTTGCTATTTTGCGGCTACGCCGCTTGATTATACCTCTTGTTTTTCTCAGTTAAACAGCGGTTGACTGACGTGACAGTGAAGATGTTGCCTGCTACGTAGTCTTCTTGTTTTATTTTTGTTATTGGTGAGATACGTTGGTCTGTGAGAGAAGATGGATCGTGTCGTGATCAGTCTGTTGCTCGCATCTCTTTGTGTCGTCTCATCTTGGAGTAAGTAAAGACGCATTCACATTTTACTGAACTTTAAATGTTACCAAAGTCAAATTCAGTGGCGTCACTAGCTTTTAAGGACGGGGGGGGCTTAGCCCCAAGGAGTTGCACAGGATGTGAGCAAACGAGCGCGCAAGCATAAAATTTCACAAACAGCTGGCAAAGACTGAGAAATTATTTATTAGTTATTAGTAGTTATAAACATTAGTATTTATTATCAGTCTGTGGAGTTAGGGTTAGGGTTAAGGTATTAGTGTAAGTATTATTATTATTATTATTATTATTATCCACTGATGATAATGATACGTGAATGAGCTCAGCTCCTGTTTCACGGTGCTTGTGGCTTGGTACCCACAGCCACACAGAGCTGAACAGAACACCGTTAGGAGAAGAACATGAGTGGATGGATGGATGCGCAAATGGATATAAGAATGTTTTTCAGGAAAGTAAGTATTCATCACTGCTGGTAGTAACAATTAGTTAGCTCCAGCCCCCAGCTAACAGCAGAAAGTCCCATGTAATTAATGAAATGCTGTTTGACAAATAAAAAAATGGCTTACACACTACAGACAATCTCTGCGCACGTCTTACCTTTGTTGTTTTGGCTCAAAAGTTACATTCCAACTGTAAAAGTTCGCTGCTACTTAGCTAGCTAGTTAGTCTAAAATGCACTGTGAATGTCCTGGTTGTTTATAGAGTTCAGTGTGACTCTCTTTACCATATCTTTGGGGTGACTTCCTTCTGGAGCATCAGCTGTGTTTCTCACTTTACGCATGGATGCACACCGTGAAACAGGAGCTGAGCTCATTCACGTATGATTATCATCAGTAGATAATAATGATAATAATAACACTAATAATAATCACTCCACCAGCCTTATTGGCCTGTAGGAGTCAGGGCAGAGGAGCACAGTGAGTGAGAGGGGAGAGACCAAGACTGGAAAGGTCAGTCTAAAGGATTTCACAGAATAGAGTCATTTGTGATCCGGACGGTCTTGGAATTTTATGGAACTCAACTTGAATATGAAATATGAAACATTTCAGTCAAGGTGCACCATATAAGACTTATTTAACTTGAGCTTTTATTTGAGAGTAATGATTAGAAAGTGGAGAAAGCCAAGTTATATAAACACACACACATATGTATATATATATATATATATATGTATATATATGTGTGTGTGTGTGTGTGTGTGTGTGTGTGTGTGTAAACCAGATTAGCCTGACCCAAAAATTACTTTAATTCAATTAAGTAAGTAATATTTTTCAGGGCTTGAAATTACAACCATTTAAGTCACATATGTGCGACTTCAAAATATTTGGGAGCAAACAATTATTGTGTTCTGAGCGAAAGTCATGGCATTAGCCTCTATGTTGATCAGTTATTAATACAATTCATTGTGTATCTTGAAGGGTCAAAAAAGTAAAAACAGACGGCATTCTTTTATGCTTCCACCCACCAAGTAACTTGCAATTGTAGCCATTTTGTTTCTTGTTAATGCTGTACACATTCTGCTACTGTGCAAACCTTTTTTTATTGTTGTACTGTATTAAACAGACAGACTGATAATAAATACTAATATATAACTAATAAATCATTTCTCAGTCTTTGCTAGCTGTTTGTGAAATTTTGTGCTCGCGCACTCGTTTGCTCACATCCTGTGCATCTCCTTGGGGCTAAGCCCCCCCTGTCCTGAAAACCGAGTGACGCCTCTGGCTGTGGGTACCTAGCCGCAAGAAAGGTCGCAGGGAAAACATGGACTGGATTTTCAGTAAGGTGGGCGTTCTGAACAAATAGAATGGATTGAATAATAACGTACCAATGGGGCTCTCTCTACCGTACACTACGACGTGAAGGGAAACTGACAGATATATGATCACATTTAAGTCCTTAATGACAGGTTATATGATTATTTATTTAAACTGATATGCTGGCCGCTTCATATTGAATTTGTCGGTATTTTTAAATTTTATTTATTTTTTAATAAAGCAACACCAAACAATTTAGGGTCAAAAGTAAAAAGGGTCTTTAGTGTCAAAAGTAGTCTGAAGTCTATGGTAATAATGGAATAGATAGATAGATAGATAGATAGATAGATAGAAAGATAGATAGATAGATAGATAGATAGATAGATAGATAGATAGATAGATAGATAGATGTGTTCCTGTGTCAGACTGCATCCTCCTGGGGATGTCTGCTGCCATCAAGGAGTGTCATTGCTATGGGGTGGGGGTGGCTGGTCTGGTCTAGGTGGGTGCTACATGTCATCCACATGAATGAATGCCAGGTCCTAAAGTTTCCCAACAGAACACTGAATTGTCACAAGATGGTCAATGGTATTTATGTCACCTGTCAGTGGTTTTAATGTTGTGGCTGTGTCTCTTTCCAGCTGCTTCATCAGACAAACAAGTTGTGACTCAGACTCCTGATGTTTCTGTCATGGAGGGGGAGATGGTAAAGATCACCTGCTGCTGGACAGAGAACAGTGAAAGAGCTTACGTTTTCTGGCTGAAAAGTCAAACAGGAAACAAGGAAGATCTCTACATGAAGGATCAAGTGTTTCAGAAAAAGGAGGAAAATAATTGTTCATCTCTGATCTTTCCAAGGATCTCAAGAGAAGATGCAGGCACATACATCTGCAAGGTTTTTATAGAGATACCACGTTTAACTACGGCTCATGGAGACGGTACAATTATCACAGTTAAGGAGAAAACATCTGACAACACAACTGGAGACACAGTTATAGGTAAGTGATTAAACATCCAAATATTGTTTGAGAGGTTTTGTAAAAGGAAGAGATTTTATGTTACTTTATCACACTGTGTTTGTTGTGGATGCAGCCTGGCCCAGGACAGCACACAAAAACACTTTAAGGACAACATGAAGAACAGCACAAGTTGTTGACCTGGCCTCAAAATTCACTAGATCCCAAACTGATCAAGTATCTGTGGGATGAGCCACAGAGGCCCCTCCCCTCAAAGACCCCCTCTAATAACATTCTGTTACCAGACACCACAGGACACCCTCAGAAGGTCCATGTCCATTCACTGTTCAATCACAACTGTTTTGGAGGCACAAGGGAGACCTACACAATAATAGGAAGGTGGTTTCTTGAGTTGTTCCTAAAGCATTTTTGTGTGTGCCTGTGTCAGGCTGCATCCTGCTGGGGATGTCTGCTGCCATCAAGGAGTGTCATTGCTATGGGGTGGGGGTGCCTGGTCTGGTCTAGGTGGGTGCTACATGTCTAAGTAACATCCACATGAATGAATGCCAGGTCCTAAAGTTTCCCAACAGAACAATGAATTGTCACAAGATGGTCGATGATATGTACGTCACCTGTCAGTGGTTTTAATGTTGTGGCTGTGTTTCTTTCCAGGTGCTTCATCAGACAAACAAGTTGTGACTCAGACTCCTGATGTTTCTGTCATGGAGGGGGAGATGGTAACGATCACCTGCTGCTGGACAGGGAACAGTGAAAGAGCTCTTGTTTTTTGGCTGAAAAGTCGAACAGGAAACAAGGAAGATCTTTACATGAAGGAGCAAGCTCGAGTGTTTCACACAAAGGAGGAATATTACTGTTCATTTCTGATCTTTCGAAGTATCTCAAGAGAAGATGCAGGCACATACATCTGCAGGGTTTATACAGAGATACCACATTTAAGTATAGCTCATGGAGACGGTACAATCATCACAGTTACATTCAAGGAGAAAACATCTGACAACACAACTGGAGACAAAGTTAGCGGTAAGTGATTAAACATCCCAAATATTGAATGAGAGGTTTTTTAAAAGGAAGAGAGTTTCTTTTACTTTATCACACTGGATACAGCCTGACACAGGAACACACACAAAAACACTTTACGAACAACATGAAGAACAGCACAAGTTGTTGACCTGGCCTCCAAATTCACTAGATCCCAAATTGATCAAGTATCTGTTGGATGATCCACAGAGGCCCCTCCCCTCAAAGGCCCCCTCTCAAAACATCCTGTTGCCAGACACCACAGGACACCCTCAGAAGGACCATGTCCATTCACTGTTCAATCCCCACTGTTTTGGAGGCACAAGGGAGACCTACACAATAATAGGAAGGTGGTTTCTTGAGTTGTTACTAAAGCATTTTTGTGTGTGCTCCTGTGTCAGGCTGCATCCTGCTGGGGATGTCTGCTGCCATCAAGGAGTGTCATTGCTATGGGGTGGGGGTGCCTGGTCTGGTCTAGGTGGGTGCTACATGTCTAAGTAACATCCACATGAATGAATGCCAGGTCCTAAAGTTTCCCAACAGAACAATGAATTGTCACAAGATGGTCGATGATATTTACGTCACCTGTCAGTGGTTTTAATGTTGTGGCTGTGTCTCTTTCCAGGTGCTTCATCAGACAAACAAGTTGTGACTCAGACTCCTGATGTTTCTGTCATGGAGGGGGAGATGGTAATGATCACCTGCTGCTGGACAGGGAACAGTGAAAGAGCTCACGTGAGCTGGCTGAAAAGTCAAACAGGAAACAAGGAAGATCTCTACATGAAGGAAGAAGTGTTTCAGAAAAAGGAGGAATATTACTGTTCATCTCTGACCTTTCCAAGTATCTCAAGAGAAGATGCAGGCACATACATCTGCAGGGTTACTATAGAGATACCACATTTAAGTATGGCTGAGGGAGACGGTACAGTCATCACAGTTACATCTGACAACACAACTGGAGACAAAGTTAGAAGTAAGTGATTAAATATCCCAAATATTGAATGAGAGGTTTTTTTTAAAAAAGGAAGAGAGTTTATGTTACTTTATCACACTGGATGCAGCCTGACACAGGAACACACACAAAAACACTTTACGAACAACATGAAGAACAGCACAAGGTGTTGACCTGGCCTCCAAATTCACTAGATCCCAAACTGATCAAGTATCTGTTGGATGATCCACAGAGGCCCCTCCCCTCAAAGGCCCCCTCTAAAAACATCCTGTTGCCAGACACCACAGGACACCCTCAGAAGGACCATGTCCATTCACTGTTCAATCACAACTGTTTTGGAGGCACAAGGGAGAGCTGAACAATAATAGGAATGTGGTCATAATGTTATGCCAGGTTTTCCATTTATCCAGAGTGCAGTTATCCTTCCAGCCTGTGAGTGTTGCAACAGACTTTTGATCTTGCTTCCTTTTAGAAGAAATAGTTCCTGTCAGACGTTTTGTTGAAACATGTCTGGTGATGTTAGCTTGTGCATATCTGATCACCTGATCATCTTCCTCTGTGGATGAATTTCAGATGCTCCCCTGAAACCAGAGCTAATTTACGTCCTGAGGTGCCTGCCCATCGTTGCCCTCATCTTGACCTTCTTCTGCCTCTACCATTTCAGGACTAGAGCTCAGAAGCGGACATCAGGTACAATAGAAACCTCTACTTAGACCTTATATAACCTTCACCTAGACCTTGGTTGAACTGACTGATGTCATGTTTTCAGCTGCTCCTGGAAATGAACCGACTTGGGCCCAAAGAAGAGAGGAAGAAAAAGAGGAAGAGGAGAGAGATGATAGAGTGATAGAAGCAGCAGGAGAATGAGATGAAGAAGAAAATAGGAATATATTTTCTAGATAAGGATACAAACCTCCTTTAATTCATTTTCTTGCTTTCCATCTGGACTAGTGTCTATGATATCTGTAAGAAGAGTTCAGTGTAAAGTGAAATGTATGTGTTTGCATACTTCTCAGGAACGTAAAAATAAAGATACCAGTTCATCATTCCAGGTACTGAGTTGTTCCTAAAGCATTTTTGTATGTGTGTCTGTGTCAGGCTGAATCCTGCTAGGGACTTCTGCTGCCATCAAGGAGTGTCATTGCTATGGGGTGGGGTTGCCTGGTCTGGTCTAGGTGGGTGGTACATGTCTGAGTAACATCTACATGAATGAATGCCAGGTCCAAAAGTTTCCCAGCAGAACATTTAATTGTCACAAGATGGTCGATGACATTCACTTCTCATGTCAGTGGTCATAATGTTGTGGCTTAACAGTCTTACATCAGTAGTACTACGGAAGTTTCTTGTCCACTTAACAAGATTATTGTCAGCCTATTGATTAAAGATAAGATAAGAGTTTAGAGAAGTTATCCGATTACAAAACTAAAAAAGAGAACACACAAATTACACGGCTCTGACCAGACGGAGGGAGGTAAATCACTTTTGCAAATGTGACGAGGAAAGATTCATGGAGATCCAGTGCATCTACCATTATAACCTACTGTGTACGTCTGAGCCGTTATCTGGGCACTGTTTTGCTGGGAAAACGGCATACGTAGACTTTGTTGGAGACCACATACCACTCTGACCTCTTTTAGCCGGATAACGTGCACTGCCACTTCGCAGTAACTGTCCAGGAAGCAGCTTGAGGGACACGACAAGAAGTTCAAGGTGTTGGTTTGGCACCAAACATGCCCACATCTAAAGCATTTTGTCGAATGCCTTGGTAAAAACAAGTGGGGCCCCATCTCGCAGCTGACGGGACTTAAGAAGTTTTCTGTCAAAAACAGTTGGACTACATCTCGGCTACACAAACCAGGTACAATATTCCTTCACTTGAACTGCAATGTAGTATACAGTAGGTCGTATTTTGGTCAAGTTATATGGATATAGTCTGGCAGTTGCTCCAGAACCAAATGACTGAATCACTTAGCTTGATTTTTGCAGTGAGTGATCTGCTAGTTTATGTGCCTGAGAAAACCAAGCATATTACTAATGACAGTTTTTTTTTTCAACAAATGCAAAAGCGTGTGTCATATTCAGGCTTGTGAAATAGCACCATATGACTTCCTTCCTG
Organism: Chelon labrosus; assembly: GCF_963514085.1. Classification (NCBI taxonomy): domain Eukaryota; kingdom Metazoa; phylum Chordata; class Actinopteri; order Mugiliformes; family Mugilidae; genus Chelon; species Chelon labrosus. The sequence continues at coordinate 21,954,597 of NC_140337.1, forward strand.
TCTGCAGCACACAGGGTTCAAAACAATTGAAGAACTAGAGGTTGTCGATACCCTGTTCACACAAGGTTTAAAAAAAATGTTGCTAGGGTGATCGTCTGACATCAAGTGGATTGCTCTAAGTACAGGTGTGAACTCTCCAAAACTGCACTGAAGATGCAGAGAGAACCAAAAGGATGTGGTAATAAGCAGTGTGGCCACCAGTTTACGGTCCTCTGTACAAGCAGAGTCTTGCCAAATCAAAATGTTGCTTCACTGCTTGTCAAGCGTCAGCCCTGTTGTTTCACGTCGCCGTGTGACGTACACATCAAACGGCACTGTTCTTGGTTCTGAAGCAACAGCGACAGCCACATGGCGACCCGTTGTTTTGAGACTCCAGCCGCTTGCACAATGTTCTTCTGTGCGAGCAAATGATATAATTATTATTTTAAAAATCACTGAATATGAGTACTGTTCTTGGTTCTAAAGCAACAGCGACAGCCACATGGCGACCCGTTGTTTTGAGATGCCAGCCGCTTGCACAATGTTCTTCTGTGCGAGCAAATTATATAATTATTATTTTAAAAATCACTGAATATGAGTACTTACACACAGCCGCACCCTTTACGACTCAACACATTTCATACACTCAACAAACGGCACTGTTGATGGTTCTGAAGCAACAGCGACAGCCACATGGCAACCCGTTGTTTTGAGACTCCAGCTGCTTGCAGAATGTTCTTCACAGATCAATAATCCTTCAATAATAAGAGCCTATTTAGCTTTATTACATTTCCTCTTGTAAAAATATGCACATGGATGCGTCCCTGCGTTATAAGCTGAGCTTTGTGCAGGCCTCTAAAGTAACAAACGCCAGAGCCGGGAGAGATGCAAGATGAATAAAAGCTTATTATGTGTGGGCTTTTCCTGAGTAGGACAGGCGTGCAGTACATTTCCAGGATAGAGGGAAGTCACATTCCTCTGTAACAAAGAATGGGAGGAACAAAAGGCCTGGCTTCCTCCACTGCTAATAACTCCCAGAACCTGAGGCGATAACGGGGACGTGCCTTTCTTTATCCGGTGATCTGATTCACTGGCTGTTTGCCTCTGTGGCTTTTTCCAGTTAGTGTTTAATATGAAATGCGAGTAACTAAGATCAATGAGCCAAGTTTTCATTCCTGTTTTATAAGGAAGTATATACACCGATCTGGCATAACATTATGACCACCCTCCTAATATTGTGTAGGTCTCCTTTGTGCCTCCAAAACAGTTAATCTGTGACTAATCTGAAAAAATGGACACGGGCCTGTTTATGTCGCTATGTTACACGCACTCATTTCGTAAACACAACAAATGGCTTTGTTCATGGTTCTGAAGCAACAGCGATAGCCACATGGCGACCACTTGTTCCGAGACACCAGCCGCTTGCACAATGTTCTTCTGCACCGGCAAATGTTTTAATTGTTCTTTTAAGTGCAGATGCATTGTAATTCAAGGCGTGAAGAAATATACTCAGGGCTGCCCACTTGTGATCGGTTCACCCAAGACTAGTGTCTAGTTAATGCCAAGTGTGAATTATCATATTATCATAATGAGAGCATCAGAGCATAAGTCCTACAGCGCAACTCACTAAATTAAAGGATTGTCTAGTCTTATTTGATCTTAATTCCTCACACTCCTCTTATTCATTCATCGGGCAAACTGGGCATGCTCCTGAGCAGTTGACTGTCCACAGAAAGGGTAGCGAGTGCAATCAGACGTTCGCGACTTATCGTGTTGGAAAAAAAAAATAAATTCACATAACAAAAGCACGGCAAGACAAGCTCTCCTGGAACTGTGGCTTTGTGGTCTAATGTGGTAGTAAAACAGGTAGGTCGCCTTGATGGAGGAACCACCCATGCTGCAGAAGAACCTGGAGCGTGGGAGATAAAATCTAAAGGGAACACACGGTTGTTTTTTTCAGCGTGTGCAAAGGCGAACCATATCCGCCCGTGAGCGCACTTTAACAAAAAAACAAAAAAGGTGTTAAAATTGCGTTCAGAGACAGATATATGTCGTGTGAAGCTGTAGAACTAAACTATTAGAGCACGTATGTGAATCACACTTTTAGTCTGGATGACTTCATTAACCCCACATACTGTGGTTTTTTGGCTCACATGCAAAGGTCTGCCTCCAAGAATACGCACGAGCTCTGCTGATGTTTATTACTCTGCAGTGGAAAGTAGTTGCAAACAAATGCAGCAAGTTTTGTGAGTGACATTTATTTATAACTATATTAAACTAAAAAACTGATGAGCTGCTTTTTTTTATAGATGCGCCGCTTTGTATCAAGAAACTGGCTTGGGGCCACAGAGGGGATTAAGGTAGATCAGTCGAAAAGTATTGTCTGAGGCCGAGAGCTAAAATAGACATAAGCCGACACTCATGGTATTTATACTGGATTAAGAAAAGCCAGCGGTTTGGAAACCACACCGATCAGCCACAACATTATGACAGGAGAAGTGAATACCATTGACCATCTTGTGACAATACAATGTTCTGCTGGGAAACTTTTGGACCTGGCATTCATTGGTGTAGATGTTACTTAGACCCACCTAGACCAGACCAGGCACCCCCACCCCATAGCAATGGCACGCCTTCATGCCCAGCAGGATGCAGCTACGCAAAACGCTTTAGGAACAACTAAAAAACATGAAGAACAGCACAAGGTGTTGACCTGGCCTCCAAATTCACTAGATCCCAAACTGATCAAGTATCTGTGGGATGATCCACAGAGGCCCCTCCCCTCAACCCATAGGACCCAAAGGCAGACATCACAGGACATCCTCAGAAGGCCCATGTCCATTCTCTGATGAGTCACAACTGTTGACAATATTAGGCAGGTGCCTGATCCCATGTATGCGGCATTGCAAGACAATGTAAAGAAATATTGCCAATAAGGAGGGGTCTGCGTCAGCCCTTCGTGTATAGACTTTGCAAGACTTCGGGGGCTCCTAGTGGTAAAAAGACACTACTCTAAACCCGACCCGCCGCAGTTTCCTCCAGGAAGTTTCCCACAAGCCAAACCCGAGCAGACTGACATGACAGATTGTCTGCTTTCACGCCTCCCGATAGATTAGCTGCATCAGAAGTCCACGCAAAAAACTTTCTAGTCGTCGTCTAACGTTTCAACTCCTTCTCCCTCTGACATTTTCAGGCGCCCTCTCGTAGCATTTCTGAGAAGAGAGAAGAGTGGATCCTGGCTGTAGTTTCTGTCGCTGCATTCTGTCTGAAGGGGGAACGAACAGACCTTGTGGTTTTTCACACTTCTCTCTTGAGAATAACGGAACTTTGAGGATGCCCGCAGTGTTTTTTGTCGTCGTGCAGTGGTGGTGGGAGGGACTTAGAAGGCGCTGCGAGAGGTGAGATGAGTGTTCGCGTTCAGCGATGAATCAGTGTGGAAAGATGAAGCTTCTGCTGAGCAGTCTGCTCTTCGCCTCCCTCTGCGCCCTCTCATCTTGGAGTGAGTAGAAACATTCGACACGAAACTTGTTCCAGAGGCTCGTTGTCACGAACGTGTGCCGCATTTTCTGATATTAGCTGTTATAAATAAGTGTGTTTGTTGACTTTTACGTGTGTGAAATGTGTGCAGACCGCTTGTTTGTTGTCAGCTTCCTACTTATTCAAGTTCTCTCAGCGTACGCTAAATTATAATTTTTTTTTTTTGGTGATTTTAAACAGTTTAAATTTAGTGAAGTGATGCATGTGTGAAAACAAAGTGATACTGAAAAAAAAAAAGTGTGACTAAATGTTATTTTCGTTGTGCGATCGCTGCTCTGCAGGGTTATGCGTTCAAGTAAAGTGTTATGATTTATGTTAAACAGAAAAAATTAAACCACCATAATGCGTTTAAAACCATATCATTGTGGCGCATACGAGTGTCTAAAGAAGACTGCTTTTAGCTCCTGGTTTAGCTTCTTAAATCATCATTTACTGTATGTGTATGGATGACTATTTATATTCTACTGTGTCTCTTTCCAGGTGCTTCATCAGACAAACTAGTTGTCAAACAGACTCCTGATGTTTCTGTCAAGGAGGGGGAGATGGTAAAGATCACCTGCTGCTGGACAGAGAGCACTGGAAGAGTTCACGTTTTCTGGCTGAAAAGTCAAACAGGAAACAAGGAAGATCTCAACATGAACAATCAATCTCAAGTGTTTCAGAAAAAGGAGGAAAATAACTGTTCATCTCTGACCTTTCCAAATATCTCAAGAGAAGATGCAGGCACATACATCTGCAGGGTTACTATAGAGATACCAGTTTTAGCTACAGCTAATGGAAGCGGAACAGTCATCACAGTTAGATCCAAAAATGAAACATCTGACAAGACAATCGGAGGTAGGCAACAAAAAACATGTGTGTGAGGTGAAAACATGTTATTAAACGCTTGATACCTGTTATTATCATTAAAATATGTCGTTATTATTCTCAAGGCACATCTGACAGTTCTTCTAATAACCAACAACTACCCATGATAATTTCCCTGGCTGTGGTAGCGCCGCTGCTCCTCATCGCTGTCGTCTGTTTCTGCACTCTGCGAAAGAAAGAAGGTAAGAAAAAATAAATTATCTGAAAATCATCGTCCATCGAATCGTTATTGAGGAACTTGGCGGACAAAGCTTTCTCAGAAGAAGTTCCAGCTAAATTACAAAGCACACGAATATTTTCTTACTCACCTCTCATGCTACTTAGCCCTGGAGCCCTTTGCCTCGAATATCTTACTCGGCAAAACATGCAGTCAAAAGTTTCCAAAGGGACTTTTTGTTTTTATTTTTATCTTTCGTAGGAAGTTTGAATGTTTACAGTGAGGTTTGTGAGATACCTAGATTAACTGTGACAGTGTTTCTTGGAAGACGTTACTCTTACTTATAATTAATTTATATATATTAATATAATGAATGCATAATACATAATGAAATACTCTGAATGTCCAAATGTTTGATTTACTATGCACTCTAAAAATATCAAGAAATAATGTGTTTGTAATGTAATATACTATATATTGTATTACAAATAAAGATGACAATACACTTTCTATATATATATAGATATAGATATAGATATATATATGAAGAAGCTTTTAAATCTTTCTAAGATATTACATAATGGTCCGGTATCTCAGCGTTGTGAAACATATCTCAGAACAAATAATCTTATTTGTTATGTTTTTTTTAATAAACAACAATCTAGAGCAAGCGTGATAATATTTGGTACAACAATACAAACCACAAAAGGGAATGATAATGGTCAGCGTGAAAGGACGTCCGCAGCTTTACGGTTACATCTCTTTATTTAGAACCGAACGCAAAACCCTCCTGCCCCTTTAAAGGTGACCAGTATGATTAAAACAAAACTAAAACAAATAGTACAATCCTAACAATTGAACTGAATTCCAAAGTGCTTTTTTAAAAATGTGTTTAATACTATCATTTTTTATTAGATCAGTTTTAGCAAAGCATTCTTTAATTAAGTGAAATTTTCCAATTCCAAACAATCTAGAAAACAGACAACGTGCGTCTGACTGTTTGTAGACGAATAAGACGTCCCGGAATAACACACTAACGTCTAAAAGTGGGAAATATCTCGGTATTTGGCTGTGGCTAAGTTGAGGGAAGTAGCTTTACATGCATATTAACTTCTCAAAATTGGTTGCTCAATGTCTGCGTTCAGTCGGTGGACCTCATTGTACACAATTATCAGAACCCTGGACAAAGCTGTCAGAGTTTCCTGGTATTTTTGGTTCATTGCACGTTCGCCAACTCACTTCACATGAGCAAGATCAGTTGCATTTTAACAAAGTTGGGGGTCACTAATCCATGCACAAATCATGCCAGGTATTATTTTAGAAAGAAGAAGAAATTCTTTTAGAAGAATTGAACCCTGTGGTACGCCACTTTTGTGCTGAGAAAAGCTGAAACGGGGTTGGCTCAGTGGAAGAGTATGTTTTTGATATAAAAGCGATGTGGTGACTATTGTGAAACTACAGTAGAATCATGCGACAATTTCCTGCCACAGTTCAAAACTGGTTTGTTGGCAGCTGGCGTCCAGGTGATAGACGGATGCTCTCGGCTCCCACGACTGATGATAGAAGTGCTTGAATAGGAAAGAGAGAGTAACTTGGTGGTAGTCGTTCTCACAGTGTTGACAAAAGTAAACAGAGGTAGTGATTGCAATGCTCATCTGTGTTAACCGTAAGCACATTTCAGTCCAAATGATGTTTTCCATTTGTGTCCATATCTACGTTGCCCATGGGTTCAGCGCAAGCAGCCAGAGTGATCTACGAGGTGCCTCACGTCGACTCAGAAGTGGCAGAGATGGACAAACACAGCACCAGTTCCTCCAGAGGCTCCTCTCAGTGGGTAAGTAGCCAACTGGAGGGACATATCATTCAGTGTTGTGAGGAGTCGAAGCATGCCAAAGCTGTCCTTGCTTCAAAGTTGACCAGCGTGACTGTGAAAGAATTTATAAAATCAATCACACTAGTGTCTTTATCTGCAATATTGATTAGCATTCATTTCCATATCATGTCATCCTGTTTGTGTCTAACTGTGGCTACTACTCTAGCCTACTACGTTCCATGTTGTGAAATCGTCAATCTTTTATTTACTAAGACACTGTGCAATAACGGCTTCTCCGCCTCTTATAATCCACTATTAATTAACATTAGCATAATTAATAAATTGCGCATGATAGCAAACAGTTGCCCGTTTAAGGGTCTATCAGAGATTTTTGCGCTCCAAACAACAACCAGCTAGTGATGTTGCTGCTGGAAAGAATGCAAAGAGAGTAGAGACAAAAAAAACAACAACAAAATAAATCTGTTAATACAAAACATTACTTAAATATAAATCATTCAATAAATTGAACGTTCAACCTCTCAAGTGTCAGGGCTGTTTTGGCGGCAAAAGTAGTACCTATGCAGTCTTACGCAGGCCGTCACAATATCGTGGCTGATCGATATATACAGCGCCGGTTAAAAGTGTTTACGCATTAAAAACGACCCAAAGCTTCAGCGGATCTGCTAAACGCAGAAAACGAGAAGTCAATCAAACAAATAAAACTGAAATTCTATGCTTTTATATTTGTTTATTCAAGAAAATTAGTCATTTGCAGATATCAGTGAGGCGCGAAAGTAAGTGAACCCTTGTTGTTTAGTGTCCAGCGTGACCCCCCATGTGCAGCAACAATAACGGCAATTAAAAATTTTCGGTAACTGCCGAACAGCGGTTTAGAGGAATTTTAGCCCGTTCCTCAGTACAGAACAGAGATGTTGGTGGGTTTTCCTTACATGAACTTGTTGCTTCACGTCCTTCCGCAACATTTCTATTGGATTAAGGTCGGGACTTTGACTTGCAAATACGTAATATACGTATAAGACTGTATATACGCAGGCGCAAACACCTACAGTGACACACTGCAGGACGCAAAGCATTTTAAGCTGTCTTGGCCATCTTTCAATCCAGTGTGGCTTCCAGCGTTGAGACATTTATCAACCCATGCAACTGACATCCTGTTTTTCTGTAATTGTGGCTATTACTCACGCCTACTCCGTTCACATTAGAAATCTGTCTTTGATTTGCTAATAACACTGTGCAATAACGGCTTCTGTTTACCCCTTTTCCCTCTCTGCCTCTCTTCAGTGCCAGGTACCTGTGTATGAGTCCTTCGATTACTTCGAGCGCGTGGAAACCAAAGGAGGCAAATGAGGATCTGCGCCAGGATTTTGTGTCCGTCCTTTTCAGCATGTACATATTAATTATAACCTCATCATGCATTATATAAATGATTTGCTTTACACGTGTAAATATTTTATATTTTATATTTTATATAAACTGTTGCTATAAATTGAAAAAGTGTTGTGGTGCAAGCTCATTTCGAACACGAGAGATGGTATTTATAGACATTTGTACCTGCATCAGGCCAGAGTGAGAAAAATGTAGCCGCTTTTTGACTTGGTGGCTAATCTGTGGTCTACGTAAATTGCACTGGGGTGGGGGTAGGGGTGGGGGGGGTCGATTCTAGAGCGAAACATGCATGCTGACCTGAGATCACAATAGTAGACGCTGAGTGGAAAGTGTGGTGTTACGGAGTTAGAAAGTAATAGGTCAATGCCAGGAAGTGGAGACGGTGCTTGTGACTTGACTCTGACTACGTGCCCACTCATCACATGCGCATTCATTCATCTAAAGAGGTGAATCTGACGCTTAAGTAGCACCACGGTTCAGTACAGTTATTTTCAAGACATTCAGTACGGGTACTCGGCTTTTCAGGTTATGCAATCATCTTCTGAAATTTCCACAGACCGTGTTGGCGAAAACAACGTCTCGTGGAGGCAGAATTAGGCAGAAGTCTGCGGTAGGCCTCTTGTACAAGTCATGTCAACACTGTCAGAAAATATGCACATACTCTACAATTGCACATAAAATGAGCAAACACTTTACCATAGAGGATCGAAGCTGCAGTAATGTGTCTTAACCCTAACCCTAACCCTAGAAACTGACAAGATAGATAAGGTTTGTGTTAAGAGGTGGGTCTGTGTCATCACTAAATACTTTTTGTTCAAGGTGCTATCTTACTGCAGGTTACTCTAGGGTTGTACGGTTAAAGATTAACCGAACTCGTGAAAAGGGAAGTTATAAAGACTAAAATTACACATCAACCCAATTTAAGGGCATTTTAACGTTGTTGGTGTCACGTAAGGAATGACGTGGTGTCATTGCAGACAGAAATATGTGGGACCAAGAAATAAACCCTGGGGTACACCGCTGGTTATTGCGCAGAGAATGAGAAACTGGTTGTTGCGATGGGGTTAGCTTTACTGTAAAAGAAACAAGAAGAAGCAATACGGTGGTTTCCTGACACAGGAAATTAGCGGCTTGTCCAGGTGAAGGACAGATGCTTCAGGGGCCCCATTTCTGACTAGAGTTAACGTGGTACAGGAAATAGAAAGCAAGATAAAGGGTTACATTAGCTTTGTGGTAGCAGCATTTGAAGGACTTCAGTGCTTGGCGCTTCTGCGACTGGCTCTGGTTGCAGCTTGTTCGCCATCAAAAAGAGGACAACTTAATGGACAGAATGAATATAGTGTTTGCATGAGATGCTTCATTGTGCACGTCCTCTGTGCAACCAAGTGTAGTAGACAACGGCCGCTGCACTGTGCAAACACTGGATGGGATGGGCCCATGCAAACATTTTATTATTCTGTCAATAAAGTAGGCATCTGCAGGGACCATAAACAAAGAAGGCGCCTTTGAACATGCACAATCTTGCTCACTCATGCATCAAGAAATCAGGTAAAATAAATAAATAAATAAAAACATTTTAGAGTTTACAAAAGAAATGCTAACTTGTGTGTGCTAACAAGTTCTCATTTTCCCTACAGTTCTTTAACATACTGTACACTAAATTGTTAGCATGTACAGTTTGGGGCGACTGAGGCAGTTTAGAGGTTCTGTTCCTGGTGTATACCTTGAGCAGGACAGTGAACCCCAAATTGTTCCCAGTATCAATATATAGTCAGACATATCATTATGACCACCTTCCTAATATTGTGTAGGCCTCCAAAACAATTGTTTTTTTTTTCCTTCTGAGGGTGTCCTGTGGTGTCTGGCAACAAAATGTTGTCAGTGGGGGCCTTTAGGTCCTATAGGTTGAGGGGAGGGGCCTCTGTGGATCATCCCAAAGATACTTAATCAGTTTGGGATCTAGTGAATTTGGAGGCCAGGTCAACACCTTGTGCTGTTCTTCGTGTTTTTTTTTTGTTTTTTTTTAGTTGTTCCTTAAGTGTTTTTGTGTCTGTGTCAGGCTGCATCCTGCTGGGGATGGCTGCTGCCATCAAGGAGAGTCATTACTATGGGGCAGGGTGCCTGGTCTGGTTTAGGTGGGTGGCACCTGTCTAATTTTTGGACCTAGCATTCTTGTGGAACGTGGATGAATGCCAGGTCCAAAGGTTTCCCAGCATATTAATGCTAGGCCTGATCAAGTTGGAAAATGTGTCATTGTGACTGCAAGGTGACTGCAGGTAATAGGTAGAAAAGCACTGTGTTGATGAAAGTAATTTCATGTAAATGACCAAACGATTTCCCTCGAGGATCAGTAAAGTCAGTCTAAGTCTAATTTTAAGAGCACTTACAGTTTACAGTGGCGGTTATGATAAGTATGTGCCTGATAGGCAAAACTGTCGATACGTCCGAATACACACACTTGACCCGGTGAGTCACCCAGCTCCAGGTTGATAAAGAGTGTAAAAAGGCTACAGAAGACACTCCTCCAACCAAGGCGCCAAACACAACTCTTTCAGCTCCTTGCTTACATGGCAATTGCACACTCACTGGTATGCGCGCAAGAGGTGTTAACCACCTGACACAATACTGTGGCGGTCTCACACTTTTACACGGCTTCTTCTGCTTGCAAAGATGCAACCGGGATTCTGTAAGACTGTTGGCTGCTTTCTGAAACCTTGCGAACGAGCTGAAGTCCAGCTGACTCAGGTGCTCAAACTTCTTTGGCTACCGAAGGCCTTTTACGAGTAGCGCTGCCACAGTGTTCTTGTAATGTTTAATCCGCAACATCAGGGTGCGATTGCGCTGTGGACTGTGTGACCAGAAATGCTTTCTACATCACAGAAATGGCACATTTCCAGGAAGGAAATTTCCAAGAGAGAACAGAGACACATAGACAAAGACAAAAACACTTTACAGACCTTTTCCAGGTAGTAGCACAGATAGCCATCAACCACAGGGAGGGCAGTAATAGTTTCACTTCATCATTTTGTGAAGAATAGTAACTTTAAACACAAGGTTTTTCTCTTTACTATAAACATGTATATATTAATATGCCTCAACATAAACAAATCATTTTAATGAAACCTCACCCTGCTAAGTCCATAAATACCTGACTACAGCTGCCTGTGCCCTTTCAGACGATATGTACTTTGGGCGTTGTAGGATTACAGTTGTGTCAACAGGGTAGGAGACACCACCTACATTAAACACCTGAGGCAGAATTGCCACACCTTCAGAGGCTTGCCTTATCGCTGATCCCAAACCAACTTGTGCAAGGGGTATAAAACAGAGCCGTCTCTCTTCTTTGTCCACTCCCCGCACATCTACTGCTCAGTCGGACCACTCGGCTCTCAGTTTCTTTCTCTTCGCCTTCCTTGCCACCTGCAAAGCAGCAATCATGTCGCAGCTGGAGACAGCCATGGCCATCCTGATGCAGACCTTCGATACCTATGCTGGCGCCGAGGGAAAGAAGGACTCGCTGAGTAAAAACGAGGTCAAGACTCTGCTGGAGAAGGAGCTGCCCGGACTGCTCAAGGTACAGTGCACCCACGGAAAGGGATATCTGCATTAGACGCGGTTTAGCTTGACGATAATCAGTCATTCAACAAAAAAGTACATGCCCTAGGGCTCAGGTAGGTTAGAAAATACAGTTTAACAAAATGCCAAAATTATGTGATTTAATTGTTGAAACAGACATATTGTCAAGTCTAGTTTGTGCCATATAATAAAGTTCATTCTGCAGCAGAGCTGTGCTGTTTGTCCAAAGTCCTGTCCCTGAATTTGAATAAAATGATCTTAATGCCCGACTCGTAAAATAGTGACCTACTTTTGTTGGGTCTGCACAGGCGGCAAAGAACCAAGAAGAGGTGGACAAGCTGCTGAAAGGTCTGGACTTCAACGGAGACGCTGAGGTCGACTTCAGCGAGTTCGTGGTGATGGTAGCTGCCCTTACCTGCGCCTGCCACGACCGCATGAAGAAGTGAGCCGCCACCACCCTTGTCTGGGCCCAAGTGGAGTCAACAAAATCATTAAAATCCCTGTTACTGTTTGTCTGTGGCAAATAAAGTGATTCATGTAACAGTACGTGGCTGTCAAGCGTTTGAATGGAGAAACATTGAGGGAGTCGTTTCATATTATGCAATGTACACAATGCAATTGAAATAGAAAAGATGGCTGGAGGCTACGATATAAATAACGCACGTGCTCCGCTTTGGATAGGCAAGTTTAAACATTGTCCTCGGACGATGATGAAACTGTCTATGAAGAACAAAGCAGAACATTGCCCTATCAAGTAACAGTATCGTGATCAAGCTTAAATCTGATCTTGCTTTAAGGTCCATAAAACCTAGTTCCTTAAAATCTTTAAAAAAAATTTCTCAAGGTTCTTCCCGTCAATGAGCAAAGCTGCACATTTTCAACACAAGGCATGAAGGGTGGAACAGCCGCGGAAATACAATGTGCTTTGTTGTTTGTAGATGTATAAACAGCGAAATGTCAGGTGAAAGCATTAAAACTCATTTGAATGCAGGCAGCATGTATGACAGGGTTATTGTTCAAAATACAGGGTGGAGGATGGTGTTTGTTTTGCAGGTGTTTGCGAGGGTGGTCAAACAGCCTCACTCGCGTTCTGAGCAATCACTATACTTCCTGTCTAAGTAGGACATGTGAACCCAGAGCAAACCATAAAGCACACAGCCTCTTTGTTGCGTCGTCTGGCGACTATGCAAAGTTTGTTAAGTCAGTTTCGGCCCAGGGGAACAATGAAATGATGACTAAAGCCTTGATGTGATGAAAACCATTTGTCAGTGTCAAGACAGACAAATAAAAAAAGACAAAAGATTACAATCTTTAATGCACGCCGTGAGATTTTCTTCATTTCTTTCGTTCTCGGAAAAAACGGCCTCACGCTGTGACTGATGCGTGCAGCGGAAGGGGACATTTGCGAGATCTCGAGCTGAGTGGTCACGGCGGTGGCTTTGATGCACATAATTACGACCACATAGGAAAAAGTGCCTTGCAAGCGTCATTGCAGGCCTTGGGCAGGGTGAGAACCAATTTGAGGAGGTGGCAAAAACAAACAAACACACAAAAAAACAGCCTGTGATCTTTACATAGATTACAACAATTATACTTAGAGCTCTAACCGACCGCCCTGATAGTTGGAGGGAAAACATTTGGACTACTTTGTTTATCGTCTGATCAGAGTCTTAATCCTCCACAGTCATGCTTTGTGTCTTGAGGTCAGGTCAACGCTCTTTTCAGCCCAGCTGAGAGCACAAGCCGAGTACAGCCGGGACAGTTGTGTAATTACAGAATGGATGTGCTGCCCTCTAGTGGCAGATGCATTCCCTCTCCGTCCTTGTACACAATGCAGCAGAAGCTCATCATTACTCTTCCCTAGTACCTAAAGTGTGTCTTGATTCCTCCCGAGCTCGAGGCCTCGCGCCGTTTGCCTGTGAAACCCGGGCCGGGCCTGTAATCGGCTTGCGAGGTCATTAAGCACAGACTCTGCTCTCTCCACTTCCTCCCTCTCTCCCTATTCGGACGGGAGGGGTGAGCATTATAAAGGCTTATGGGGATTAGGTGTCCAGAGTGGAGGAGGATGTGGCTCTGGAGTGAGGAGATACAGGTGGGACGGAGGAAGAGTGCAGTGGTGTGAAGCCTCTAGCGTGTCATATTTGTGTCGGATCACGCATTTTTACAACATTAAGCATAAACACACTTCTCAAGGTTAAATTGTACATGCACCAGTGAGGTTGAGCCTCTTTTAAATAAACATTTACTTTTATCTACACTGTAAAAGCCTAATGGTTTGCAGCCATGTGAGATTGTGAGATTGAACCACTATTAAATACAAGTAGGTGGTAAAAGCGTTGTGGTAAAAAAAGGAAACCCCCTTTAAAAACAGGGCAGGTGGACTGAGACATCATTTATTAACCACTTACAACGCAGGCCTAACATCTGTTAGGATCATAATTGATTAGGGGCAATTATTTGACTATGAGCTCTCACCAATTTAGAGCAAATCCAAAACATACGAGTTACAAGCATTGCTAACAGAAGCGTAGATTCTGGCGAGTTTGGTGTTCGTGTAATGAATTTTATCAAAGATTTTGCATTGAATTAAACTATGTCATTTACACACAGAAGAAGAGTGATCTAGGTTTATGGCAGTATCCCGTTGCTGGTCTGTTATATATTAGTTACATATTCACAAAGAGTTTTACAATTTAGAGAAGCACTTCCTTCAATTAGGGCCTACTGATAAGCGGGTCTTGACACAAGTTTGAAAAGTTATAAACTTAATCAGACCCACAGAATAGCCATCAATAGGGATGCTGCCGAAATAGACACTTCAACTCTCTTTACAGCTTTGAGACCTGGAGGCTTTTCGCTAAACTTAACCCGAGGTAATAACCCTAACCCTAGGTTGACGAAAACCTAGGGTTAGGGTTATTACCTTGGGTAAGGTTTACCCTAGGTTAGCAAAAAACTAGGGTTAGGGTTATTACCTTGGGATAGGTTTACCCTAGGTTAGCAAAACCTAGGGTTAGGGTTATTACTTTGGGTTAGCGTTAGCAAAAACCTAGGGATAGGGTTAGGGTTAGGGTAGTCAACAGACCCTAATCTGAGGAGTTTCAAGTGGACATGATTGTTAGGGTTAGGGTTTAGCGTTACGGTTTTGGAGGCGTTTACCATTCAAGTAGTGAAACGCCTCCAAAAATAACAACTCTAGTTGCCTCCATTTAGGCTTTGTTGGCTTTGTTCAAATTAAAGCTCTCATTCTGTAACCTCACACACCTTCATAAAGACGGATGATTATTCAGTCTGACTCCAGTTTCAGTCACATTTTTTTTTTTTTTGTTATTTAAATTCATTGGATTTAAACCTTAACTTCAAGTGTTTGGTATTTATTTACTTTCATTTATAGCATTGGCAAATCTTTTACTAAACAATAAAGCCATCATAAATCTTATCATTGTCCAAGCCCATGTTTATTATCATCATCATTGAATTCCTCCACAATATATTACACCAGTGAATGCCTGGTGGTGTGTTCAGCACTAACAAAATGAAAATGACTTATTTTGTTATTATAAACGAGTGCATCTCTAAATTGATGTGAAATTGTCTAGTTAAAAAAGTTTTCTGCTGAGTAATTCTGTCGCTATTGCTCCTCAGTCTCCATCCATGTGTGTCATCATCAGTATTTGTGGTCGGAGGTTTCACACCAAACACCGACGCATGGCTCAGCTCAGGCCACGTGAGGAGGTAGAGCAGTCATGAATACCTCATTCTGTTTTAGAGCCACACATCTCTGGTCATATGAGCAGCCGGGGTGTCCACATCATCTCGTGGTCTGACTCTTCAGCAGGAGAAACATGATAAATACACTGCTGCTCTTTGTCTATAAACTTTAACCGAGTGCGCACATTTGTCCCGGTGGGCGCCACGGGGGTGTTGCCAGTTGGGGTCCGCGGTACGTCTTCGGCTGTTAGGAGGCTGCTTGACACATGACTGTTTGGCTTGTGGGTTGTTTGAATACGGATTAAGTCAACTTTTAACTTGTGATGCTGCGTCATCAGTGTGGGGTTTGCAAAAACATGAGTGAAGTTTGAGATTGCGCAAGACAAACAAAAGCTATGTTGAAGTTGCACTAATATTTTATATTAAAACTTTAAATGATTGTGATCCGAAAGCCCATAGTTCCTCTCATTCTGTGATGTGTTTTAGGGTCTTTCAGCTGATTGTTTTGGTTTTTCTTGCATCTCTATGTAATGTGATGTACGGTGTGCCTCAGGGATCAGTTCTAGGACCCACTGTATTTTTTTCTTTATAAACGCTTCCTCTGCTTTTACGTCAGTGATACTCAGCTCTACGTGCCTGTTTAACCCGTCAGACATGAGAAACACGACCCGTAGCCGGTTCCCTCTGCAACAATGGTCCTGCTGTAAGAAACCTGGGTGTCTGGTTTGACAGTTTTTCCACACACAATCCCACATAGCTAGGCTAGTCAGATCCTGTTTTTACCATCTCAGAAGCCTTTCCACAACCCGGCCCCATTTACTTTTTTAAAAATACAAGGATTATTCATTACGTGTCAGCTGGATTATTACAACAGCTGAGCAAAAGATCAATGTCTCAACACATATTTCAGGATCAAGCCTCGGCACTTCAATGTTGAGGCTTCTGTCTTTGTCAACATGAACAACGCAGTACGAGGAGGCCAAACTATCCCATCCCCACTGAAGTCTTCTCAAGTGAACGCTGGTCATACCAGTTTCTGACGACCAACACCCACAGGTGCTCCTATTTAAACCCCAGTCTTTTGGAACTGCAGAAGCTACTTGGATGAAATGTTTTCAAGAAGCTCTACAAGTCAAGTTGAACTTGTTTCAGCTTTTTGGGATATACCATGACCCGGATGACGTCTGCTGTGAAAAGTCTGTCGCATGAACATCTACCCACACCGCAGGAGCTTGTAAAGTCAGCTAGAGAATAAAACCGTTACTTACTTTGTGTTTCCTGTGCCTAAAAATAAGGTTACATGAGACGTTTTATTTTGACACTGTATTACATAACCAAAATTATATCACAATGACCAACCAGCTACGCAACCATCATAACACTCGCCACCACATTTGGTTTCTTGAGATAAGTTTTCTTCCGTTGCTGTGTTACTGTTCCTGTTTCTGATTTTGTGCCTGTTTGTCACCTGAAAATTTCAACAAAGTCCTATGTAAGTAAGTAAGTAAGTAAGTAAATTTAATTTATAAAGCACATTTAAACACAGCATAGACTGACCAAAGCGCTGTACAGTGGATATGTGAGTAAATTTTGACATGTCATTTTGATAAGGATAAAAATGAGTAAGTCTTGAACTGGTCTTAAAATGGCACTCCACGGCTTCAAGGCTTCTTTGGGCTGTGCAGGACACTACTCAGGACCTTTAATGACACCGTGACTGCAACCTTCTACGCTGTGGTCTGCTGGTGTTGCGGAGTCACGGAGAGGAACAAAAAAAGACTGGGCAAACTGATAAAGATGGCCAGCACCATCCTGGGCTGTCCTCTGGACTCGGTGGAACAGGTTGGGGAGAGGAGGATGTTGGCCAAACTGTCAAGAACAACCCCTCTCACCCTCTTTATGAGACAGTTGGGACTTTGGGTAGCTCCTTCAGCCAAAGACTGCTGCACCATCAGTGCAAGACGGAACACCTTCGGAGGTCTTTTGTCCCTTCGGCAGTCAGACTCTTTAAGCATTAGCACTTCTTAGCACTGCTGCTGAGCTTCTTTGTTGGACATATAAAGAACATAAATCATCTGTCTACACCAACTCCTCCCTGTCATTACTTCACGTCATTTTCGTACTCCTATTGGAGTTTGCCATTACTCATGATACTGAGTAATGTTTATTTTCTCATTATGTATATTTAGCCTCCTTACCACTTCAACCTTCGATTAACACTAGTTGGTTCTTGTCAACTTTTTTGTTTAGCTACTTAAACCTAATACAAAATGTAAATATTTTTACTTTTATATAGTTTCGCTTGTCTTACCTTATTCTATTTTTTTTTGTGTGTCTATTTTGCACTTTATTGTTCCCTGCCGCTGTAACAAATAATAAAAATGATCTAGGGGTATAGCATGTGCCGCTGTATAAAAAATGTCTTGAACTGGTCTTAAAATGTCGCTCTACGGCTTCAATTTAGCCAAAAAACAAAACAAAAAAACAAATAAAAAAGCTTAGATTACTGCGGTTAAAGCTTCGTTTGAAGTCTCTTGAAATACCTGCTGACTGAGTCTTTACATTTACGCGTGACTGAGATCACTCAGGAGTTCATTTTGCATTGCAAACAAGGAGGAGATTGGCCTGTGTCAATGGGTGTGCCATAACCCTTTACCTGAAAAACTCCCTCCCAAGACTGACCTGTTGACAGTGTGTGTGTGCAGACTGGAGGTTTCTGTGCTGACTAACCAACAGCTGCCAGGGCTTGTACATCGATGTGTTGAGTTCCTCCCATACCGTGCATTCCTTTCAACTTAGTGTCACGGAGGCCATTTCTGTCAAACAGGAAGCCAGCATCCGTTTGCCCTGAAGGCCGCCCTGCAGGATTCTAATTTACGAAAACCAGAAGAGCAGCAAAGTTTGTCTCCGCCACCGCACGAGCTGTGTTGTCTTTATCAACATGACGTCACACCAGGCAGTGGTGTCAGCGCTGTTACCTCTGAACCACTCGCAATAAACAGACTTGTTGTGGTACGACGGGCTAATCGTTGGCGGTTTGCAGATTATTCCGTTCTCTGTGTTAAACATTTTTGGCAACCTGGGACAATGATGGCTCAGGGTGTGGCTGCATTATTTGTTCCACAGAAATGTAGAGGAGCAAGTTCAAGGTCAATTAAAAATAGGGAATGAGCATAAGTATAAACCATGTTGTGCAGAAACGTGACAATGAAGCTTCTTCTGTTTGAGTTTTACAGCTGAATGTCTTCTTGAAAACCAGTGGAAAAACGAAATGGTTGGTTGGACGGTTGCATTTCCAGATCTATTATAGTATACTGTATACTAGACTATAATAGATCTGGAAATGCAACCGTCAAACCAATGTTGTCACTTCACATTAATTTGTAATTTCCAAATGCAAATTAATGAAGGCATGAAGACCCTATGGATTTTCCAATGTACACTAAACAATATGTGGACATGGCTGCTTTGTAGCCTTAAAAGAAACACTGTGCTGTGTTTTATTTTAGCTAATCTCAAAAAGTGATTCACAGATGTAGTTAAAAAGGGGGCCTAGTAACTTCCTAAAATACCTGGACATGATAGTTTTAAGGAAATGCGACTCAAAGCGAAGAATCTATGTTTTGCTTTCCTAACTTTGAACATGGACCAAGGGACTTGTATGAACATTAAATAGCTCTACATGTAGAAGCGGTTGTGGAGACTTTGTGGAGTGGTCCCAGGCAAACCACCTACTCCCGAATGTGGACAAGACCAAGGAGCTGGTCATTGACTTCAGGAAGAAGAGGACACCAGCAGAGCCCATCACCATCCAAGGCCTGGAGGTGGAAGTAGTGGACCACTATAAGTACCTGGGAGTCCATCTGAACAGCATACTGGATTGGAGGGACAACAGTGATGCTGTGGACAAGAAAGGCCTGAGTAGACTCTACTTCCTGAGGGAGCTCAGGTGTTTTAATGTAAGCAGCAAGTTGCTGGAGACTTTCTGCCAGACTGTTGTTGCAAGCGCCCTGTACTTTGCTGTGGTGTGTTGGGGGAGCAGCACCATCAAAAAGGACATAAGTAAGATGGACAAACTGATCTGAAAGGCTGGACATGTTTTTGGCAGTGAGTTGGAGACGTTTGTCTCAATGAGGGACAGGAGGACACTGGACAAACTGCTCTCCATCATGGACAATCTATCACATCCACTACACCAGACAATAGAGGGGCAGCGGAGCTCATTCTCCAACAGTTAAGGCTACAGGACTTCTTTCATAGCCTACTCAGTCCAGCTAGTCAACAACTCACCTTTCTGTAACTGGCACGGCCCTTTTATACTGGAACCTGGAACGATTGGCCAGCTGCAATCCACAGGTGTAGGCCAATTTGGTTGATTTCACCTGAGAGCAGTGAGAAGGGGGAGGGGAAGAGGAGAATCTTGTACATTTGTTTATAGGCTAATTCTGTACAAATTTTGCTTATACTATTTTGTATTTATAAAAGTACTCACAGTATAATATATATTTTATATTACTAGATTTTACTTTTATTTTATTTTATTTAATCTTTCTTTTACTTGTGGTTCTTAAGAGTGTTTTTTATGTGCAACTAAGCCACTGTGACTAAGCACCCTTTTCTTTAGCTTACAAAGAAAACTGCGGGCAAACTTCAAATAGATCCTTTAAAACCTTAAATGTACACCCTTAACAGTTTGTGTCAGTCAAACCGGCTCTGATCAAAGACAGCAAACAGAGTAAAGAAAAAGAAACACAACTCTGTTTGGCTGGGAGCGCTGCACAGTGGACCTGTTGAGCCGACTATCAGCGATCTTTCGTCGTCTGCAAACAGCAGACAGGTTGACGGAGCGCCGTGAGGCCGTGCTATTTGCATTGAAAGCACATTCGTGTCTGTACTGCGCTGATAACGGGCTCTCTGTGGATAGACTGTGACCCCGTGGCGTAATCCACATTTTCCTGCTTTTACAGCCGCTCGCCGGTGACGTAATTAAAAGGAGCAATGTTTGTGAGCTGTCCTGATGCGAACAGGCCCGCTCTTTGTCTCCTGTTCACTCCCTCGCACACACGTATACATGCAGCCGAACGCATTACAAGGACACTTTGTCCGTCCTTGCTGTCAGCAGCCGCAGAAAAGTCCTTCAGCACATCTACACGTCGTCTTATGTCACCATGAGCCAGCACGTATCTAAATTCATCAAAAGCCACTAGAGCGTATAGAAATTCTTGAACGCTGACAGTCCTTTAGGTTTGTTTCTTCCTGCTAGACATCTGACGTCAGCGTTCAAGCTGATGCATTATCACATCTGCAGTTTAAATTCCTGGACATCCTTGAGGATGAAGCTCATTATCAGTAGTCAAATAACACTTTTCTTACACTCACGATTCAAATATGACCTCATCAAATCAAATAAATAGATGTTTGTTTGTTTGTCTGACTGACTGCATTGTTTTACAGTACAAAAGAGCACACTGTGAGTTGTTAATCATGATTAAATAGAGGGCTAACGCTGCTTTAAGAGCCTCTGTCAGCGTTGCGTACTTGCAGGAAGACCCGGAGAGCAATCAGACTGATTTATCTGCATCCAGTGACCCTCCCTGATTGATCTCTCTCGCCAGAGTGATCACTGAGTACAGGGAAATCAGCTCCTTCAGGTCATGAGCTCTCCTGAACAAACATTGCACATGCAAACCACTGAGGTTGACCTTTTGTGTGAGTGCAGTCAGCAGACAAGTATCTGTCATTTTGCAAATAGTCAGACACCTAGTGCAGCAACAACCTAGTGACCTAGTAGACCTAGAAGTATTTGCAGCTGCTGGTGGTAATCTTTACTGCTGGTAAATAGACTGACATAAATAAGGAAGGTAAGTATTCGTAAAATTGTCAAAGGATGAAAGAAAAAACACACATTTGAACCTACATTTCTTACGTAGCAAAGCAATGACAGGAAGGCAGAGAAAGACAAGCAACAAAGTTCCTCATCAGTGCTCAAAACAGTGACGATGCAGTTATGGCCGGCGCCAGCAAGGAGCCTGCATGCATTCCTTTACTGTCCCAAGCTGTACTGTAAATAAGAGCAAGAAAAATGTGGAAGCACAGGAAACGTCTGAAAAAAAAGCACATATGGATTTATTTTGAGTCTCAGTTTGATACGCAGCGATAAGCCGTGACATGATGACCGGTGATAGGCGAAGCGAACAACACTGATTAAGGTAAGTTAAAAGGATCTGAGCCATATTTGAGACAGCATCTCCAATGCTGCAGCTCTTTTGGAGTATTCCATGGAAGAGGTGAACCAGTGACAGGGTAATTGGTGGCCCATGAGGTCCAATCCAATAGATGAGCTACCATAGCTCAAGGTGCTGAGAACAATCAATGCTGATTCTGACAGAAGAATGCCAAAACGCAGTTATGGTGCACATGCGATATCCCTATCCACTTATAAAAGTGCCTACAATGGAAGTGTGAGTATCCGGACTGGGCCACAGAGCAATGAAAGTAGGTGGCCTGGTCTGGTGCATCATGTTAGCTAGGTGAACATATGGCAACGGGAAGAAGGTGAGCTTTGTTCTGCTAGGAGACCTAGGGTCCTGCCATTCAGTAGGAGTCCTATTTAAACCTCAAACTTCCCACCAGTCCCCTAGAACTGAAGAAGCTACTCGGATGAGTGGTGAAACGTCTTCTCAAAAAACTCTACAAGTCCAGTTGCCTTTTTAAAACCTTTTTGGATATATCATGACCTGGATGACTGAGAACCTTCACAGACACCTGCCATTCCTTGTTCAAGGTTTTGACTCCCAATTCTCCAGATCTCAGTCCAGTTCAAGCATCATTGGGACACCTGGAAACTTCCTGGTCTTCAAGGATCTGCTGCTAACGTCTTGGTGCCAAATACCTTCAGAGGTCCCATGGAGTCCACGCCTTGACCTGTCAAGGCTGTTTTGGTGGCAAAAAGGGGACCTGCATAATGTTAAGATGAGATGGGATCGGTGTGTATATTGTATACGTCCTAAAGAATAAGTCAAGCGTGTCATTTGACCAAACAAAGCGCATGTTTGCACTTATTTGCATTTTCAATCTGAGTCTAAAAAAGGAAGTATAAACGCTGGAGTGTCAAAGTCACGCTGAAACACATTTTACACCTTACAGCATGTTTGATGTGGAAAGTTCAGCAAATCAAACAAACTGAAAAACCAAAACATTTTCCATTTCCTCTTTTAACTGAACTGTAACTTCTAGTTTATTTAGAAGTAGTGTATATAACAATGTACTTAACCCCTACTATTTGTACATGGGTTGTGGATGATTTCCTTTTGTTGACTATCTGGAAATTCTGCCAACATTTGCACTTCATTTGGATGGAAAACTTGACTGCATGTGCTTCACATCCCATTAGCACTGCCTCATCCAAATCAAGACATAAGGGCGGTATTGTATTAAGCTCTTTTGAAGCTGTTTTGACTCCTGATAAAGGTTTCGCTGCCTGGTTATTTCTGCAAGAAGCGGCATGACTTCAGTAACAAGGTACATAGGCTGAGTGCCAGCAGAGGGATTGCACAACTGCGAGCACAGGAAACAAGACATCAGACAACCAAACAAGTCGCACTTAGAAGAGTTTGTATGAGACGCATACATACACAGAGGCCAGACAGAGAGCAGACAGTGGTAAACAGGGCTGGAGACAAGAAAGAGGAACTAAAGTCATGTGGCCCTTATGAAGGGTGGGATTTGTTTATTTCCCAGAGATGGCCATTGGCCTCTTTGATTCATGCTTCAAGCTGTGATTGGTCTCTTCGAAGGCAAGCACTTACATTCTGTAAAAGGATTAGTGTCGTGAGAAGTGTGTCAGCTCAACAGGAGGGGAGAATCACTTGCTGTTTGCTGCACATACCTCTTCAATCCCACCTATTACGAGTCTGACACGTGACCTATGATGAGGCTGAGTTAGTTTATCTGGATAACATACAATAAACTATGTTTATACTTTGTCCGAAATAAACTAGGAAAACTGAAAACGGTACGTTTGTTCAAGCCAGATCAGTCTGGTCACACTGTAGAACTGATCAATAGATGATGCGGAACAATTCTCAGTGTGTGTCAAGTTACGTCCAATAATCTAGTTAATGCAACAGAAATCTAACCTTACTTTACACTAAGTGACTAACTCTTTCGCTTCTCGTTGAGAAGTTTGTTCTTGCTTGCACGTTCAAAGCAGGAGGATGGTTTGTTCGTAGGTGGATCAGGGGCTAGTTGCACTAGCTTGTAACTAAGCTAATACTTACTTAGCCTAGTTATACCAAGTGGAATAAGTGTGTTATGCAAGTGTGAGTCAATTAAGTGTGGTCTAACCGGCTGCCGGTATACAATAATATACAGTTTCTATATAAAAGTCAGTTTTTCTTTCAGTATATATGCCATGTATACCAATTAAATACCAGGTATAGCTAAATAACGACACTAAAGCTAGCCTGTTACTATGACTTGTTTATTTCGAGGAATACAAGCTTTTTTTGTGGCAGGATGTTGGTCTGGAACGACCCTGTTGAGAACTATTAGGATCCAGCAAAGATCTGCCAATCAAATTAATTTCATGGGCAGAAAAGTAATAGCAGTATAGTCATATTTGTCATCCGAGCGCTGCGGAGCAGTTGATTTTGTTCACAACAAAATGGCTCGGATTGGCTGCAGGACTGTCCAACTGGTTGAAACACGTCCCATAATTACCGTGTTACCAGAGTCACCTTGGCTAACATTTGGACATGATGACATAAAGTAGGAAATACAAAGGTATATCAAAAATATGAGGTTGGAAACATTTTCATATGTATTATACAGTTATTATTACAGAAAAATCTTTCACGGCTTCCACCATTGATGGAAATATCAGAAGATTCTACACAACATAAGGCTCATTTCAGGTATTGTGGGACATAGATGCCGCAACCTACGTACGTAGCCAATGCCGGTACGAGCCATTTATACTTGTGTGCTCGTCAGTCTGGGTCAACCTGTAAAAACGCCAACCAAACAGGTTCATTTTTGTTTCTACTTCCTGCTTCTCTTTCAACAATGGTGACTGAAACTTTGGCCAAACTTTCACCGAAGATGAGTCGTACAAATGTTTGTATCTCCGAACCTCCTCAGTTAACCTTTCCTCGATGAGTTCCGTCTTTATTGATCCAAAACAATCAATTCAAAAATTGTGGCGATGGAGAAGATGCCAGAAATACTAAAGAGGAAACACACAACTACCAAGTGGACCAATCGCAGCTCTTGCGGTCTGCGTCGCCTCGGTGTGTAGTTTCATTTCAAAACCACATGTAATAATGACACTTAGGTTGGCTTGAGTTCCTTATTCATTCAAAATTGAATACTCCTGACTCTGGAACACTTTTTGCCATGTATATGCAAAATATTACTTAAAAAGCTAGCTAGCTAACTAGCTTACTGGCTGTGTTCGTACGCCCATGGCATGAAGGCTATCACTAAGACCTTAAAGAGCATCAAGAACTGCAGCTACAGGTCATCCTTTGGAGCTTGCACAGGTTGTGATTGTAACACCATGTTCTAACTCCATGTCTGTTACTATCTAGCTTGTGAGCTGCGACGAACAGAGGATTTTACCTCAGCGACCCGCCCTCCAGACGATAACACGCTTCACCTCAGATGGCTCTGTGAACTCACTGTTAGCGTGGATAGCAACTCTCTTTGTGGGAAACATTTGAGTTTCACAGCACTGGAGCGTAATCACCCCCGAGGCTTCTTACCCCACCCCCCCCACCCCCCCTTTCCCCAATCCCCCTAACCGCCCTTCCCGGGGAGAGGATTATAGGGCATCCTTTAACTGTGCCATCTGCTCCAAATTGACTTTCAATTAACGCTGGCAAATGAGAACGCCGTCAGACCGAAGAGCAGAGCAGATTGAGATGTTGCTCTGTGAATGTTAAGTCGCAGCTTGCTGCTGTGCTCGTCGCTGAGGCTCAGATGAGATTTTATCAGAGGCGGGCAGGAAAGACAGAAGCAGTCGTCGAGGCAGAACTAAGAGTGAAAAGAGAAACTTCAGATGTTTAGCAGTATGTGTACAGGGTGTTGATAGTGGAAAGCCTCATCATTTCATCATAGCTCTGGGGTGCAGAGGGTCAGCATGCATCGACTTTCGGCTGCAGTGCGCAGAAACTCAATATTAGCCTGCAAACTGGGAAGTATAGTATAATTACACCAATGTAAAGACTCCATACACCCTTACGCTGACCTCATTTGCCCTCTGCACACACCTCCCACCCATATGCATATGAGAGGGTGTGTGCATGTGCACTTAGAGATAATTACCTCTGGCAAGACAGCAAGGAGCCGGTGAAGCGCAGGAGTGTGTGCTTTTATGTGCATCTGTATGTATTGTGGAGCCAACAGCCGGTCAATAGGCCTCGGCTCATCTCCGCCCCGAGGTCGTAACCCCACAGGGTCAGAGGGCAGATGAAGTGTGCCACACTATAGACACGTGATAAAGGGCAGGTGGTCAGCGTCCAAAGAATAAGCACTACCCCCGATGGGACACACACACATCAGCACGCTCACTCCCAGGGGTTGGTGGTAACCTAGAGACTATGAGAGGCAGGAAAAAGGGTTGCTGGTTCAGGTTACAAGCGCTCACTGTGCAACTTTTGCTCTTGAGGTTTAGCGATGCTATAAATACACTTGTAGTAATGGCAACACCAAAACTGTATTAATAGTCGAAAGAGGGGACAGCAGCTAAGAACAGCTGTGTTGAGACAATTTGAGGTCAAGGTTCAAGAATGCTACAGGGGCTCTAATCTAGTTCAATTAAAAACAATCAATACCTCGGTGAGAACTAATTTTCTATCCCTGCGCAGGTGCTCATTAATTATAATGAATGTGTGTGCGACCAGGATCAGGATTTCAGATCTTGCATATCATGAGATCCAGAAATGTCTAGTGATTCAGCGTTTGAGCACACGAGAGTACAATGTTTCCACAGAAACATAATGTAACGGAAATCTAAATTGAATTCAGTTTGCTTTGTCGACAACAGAACTAAAAACATGTCTTCTCTTTGAGGTTGCGGCTACAGAAATGTTGCCTCCGTTGTGGTTTCATCTCTAAATTATTTGATTGTGTGCACTCTGTAATAAAAAAAACCCCACACTATTCTGTGTAAATAACAAGGGCTGGTGTGATATATATGTATATGCACGACCTGACCAAAAAAAAAGTCACCACCTGGATTTGACTAAGCAAATAGGTACGAGCCTCCTGTTGGATAATTACTGCATGAACGAATATCTTTCAGCTGGCAACAAGTTATTTAATGCCAACTGATGTAATGAGTAGCTTCTCATTTCTTAAACAACCATGTCCAAAGACACATCCTGTAGTCGTGGGAAAGATGTTAGTCTGTTTGAGAAGGGTCAAATCATTGGCATGCATCAAGCAGAGAAAACATCTAAGGAGGTTGAAGAAACTACTAAAACTGGGTTAAGAACTGTCCAACGTATTATTAAAAACTGGAAGGATAGTAGAGAAACCATCGTCTTCCAGGAAGAAATGTGGTCGGTGTTCTGTGATCACTTAAACGCTTGGTGGAACAACAGTAGAACTCAGGGCTATGTTTAATAGTGAAAGTAAGAACATTTCCACACGAACAATGTGAAGGGAACTCAAGGGATTAGGTCTGACCAGCTGTGTAGCCTTAAGAAAACCACTAATCAGTGAGGACAACTGGGAAAAAAGGCTTCAATTTGCTAGGGAGCATAAAGATTGGACTCTGGAGCAATGGAAGAAGGTCATGTGGTCTGATGAGTCCAGATTTACCCTGTTCCAGAGTGATGGGGGCATCAGGGTAAGAAGAGAGGCAGATGGAGTGATGCACCCATCATGCGTAGTGTCTACTGTACAAGCCTGTGGGGGCAGTGCTATAATCTGGGGTTCTTTGGACATGTTGTCCAAAGTATGAGGTCAGCTGACTACCATACTGAATGACCAGGTTATTCCATCAATGGATTTATTTTCTTCCCTGATGTTCACGGGCATATTCCAGGATTCATGGGGCTCAAATTGTGAAAGAGTGGTTCAGGGAGCATGAGACATCATTTTCACACATGGATTGTCCACCACAGAGTCCAGACCTTAAAGGAACAGTATGTAAGATTGTGGCCAAAACTGGCCAAAACTGGTACTGCAATCCCTTTCAAAATACTGTAGAACGGTGTATCCCCTCCAACCTCCCCCCTGACTCGAGGTTGCCAGGTTACCGAGGTAACGTTAGGCTACTCAATACGTCTCAATTACGTTTCACATTGCCATAATCGACGTGCTAATGTTGTTTTCCTCGGCGTTTCAGCATAATGACAGAGAAACGGGCTCATAATGCATCGCTAATGTTAGCAATGACGACTCGCGGGTTTTTATTTCCCAAACAATTCCTTACCTTTTCAATTCGATGACCCACCTCCTCTGTATGCGCTAACGTAACGTTACTTTGCACGAACATGCATAACTTTGTTCGACTGTCGTGAATATTTTAAATGTCCATTTACATTATGTACAAGTAAGTTAGCCAGGAGAAAATTAGCAACGTTGGCGTCTGTCTTCAAATTCTTCTCCGTTTTCAGCCGTCTCCATCTTTCAAAGGCATCTCCTATAGGAGATCTATCTCCTACAAATCCTTGTTTTATTTCGGACTTTGTCACGACGTAGTTCGGATTCATAACGAGGTCTTAGGTTTCGTAACGTTATACATGTTTTATCCGACACGTTCGTAGCTGCAGCTGCGGTAACTAGAGCAGAGCTGGCAACCCGGATGACGAAACTCTACTGACTTCGTGATTAGTAGATAGGTGGAGGGTGGCGCCTCAGACCAAAACACAACATGACAACATCAACATCAGTTGAGGGCTGCAACTCTCACTTTTAAATGACAATATCCTGGCCGGACCACTGTTGTCAGTGATATAAGTATTTGAAATGAACACGATTTCTTCATGTCTAGTGACATATCAGGGCCATTTTATGATTAATTGAAATACATTTCTTACATACTGTTCCTTTAACCCCACTGAGAATCTTTGGGATGTGCTGGAGAACTCTTAAAACAAGATCTTGGTCAAAAATGAATGCAACATTGGATGGAAATAAATCTGGTGACATTGAATAAGTTTATTGAAATTGCTTGGTCACAGAAGCTCAGTTGCACATAAAAAAAAAAATCTCTTTAACACTACAAGCAAAAAAATAAATGCGTATGTAAATCTACATGAAATAGAAATGAAGTAAATATACACTACATATACAGGAAGGATAAATGATAAGGTGCACCGATATGAATGGAAAAGCATTGACATGAATAAGATGGAGAGAATGATTATTATTTATTAAATTCCCCGTGGCTTTAATGGCAATTATTTTACTTTCGTATGAACACAAGTCATGAGAGTACTAGTTGGGCTTCTGATGCAATACCCCAGCGGAGGAATCAAACCTACGCGAGCAGGACGGCAGAGGTTTGCCTTGTTGCCTGGATACGAACGCGGAGGGTGGCGCACTCAGGAGTCCCCTCTCTTGACTCGAAACTGGCTTTTGATAGCGGACATTGTGGCTCGGATCGCCGCGCGCCGTCGACGGTTGACCTCCGCCTCCCCGCCCCCTTGCGCGAGCCCGAATGTCGCCGGTTTCCCTGACGCCGCCGCCGCCGCCGCCGAAGAAGCACTGGACGTGAAAACAGCGCCATTTCTGTCGGCGTCCATGATACGCGATGCTACCGCAGCGGATTCCAGAGCTCGAGCTCGGAACGGCAGCGGGAGAGTAATAGCCGCTCCCCTTTCGCTGCTTCTCTCTACTTCAGCCCGCGGCAGGTAAGTCAACCAGCAACCGGGAGGAGAGTTTCTCCCCCCCCCCCCCTCTTAGCTTTGTGGCATTTGGCGTTTTTGGTGTTTAGTCGGCTTACTCTTTCGCCGTGTGACGGATATGGCGCACATTTTGAAGGGAAAACGTCTGACAGTCTTCTGGTAGCCTACCGGGGCAAGCCGCTCCTCCTCCTCCTCCTTCCCCTCGGTCACAACAACAACCGTAGCTGCGCGAACGCTAGCCGTTAGCGGCCGTTGGTTTCAGTTTAAACCGGCCACTTCTTCATCTTCTATGTTGTGTCACTTTCGCCATTTTTTTTTTTTTTTTTTTTAATTTTTTTTTTTTTTAATAAATGCGCCGTGTCTCCAAAATGAAAGTTTAGACTCGGCCTCTTGGCGCTAGCTTGTTGCCGTTTACTAGCCGTGTTGTGTTTTAACGGTTAACCGTCGGGGCTCTAATGTCAACCTCCGTTCACCTGCCCGTCACTCAACAAACTAACCTCAGTCACCGGGGGTGAAGGGGGGGGGGGACGACATCGCGGTTAAACCACTCAACCGAGCGTATCCGTTTCATCTGAAAGCCTAATGTTAAAAAAAAAAAAAAAAACAATAATAAAGTGAGCGAGCTAACTCGGCTAGCTCTGTAGCTAAAGGTCGGTGGTCAAGCTAACCTTGCCGTTTGACTGCGAAGTGACGCTAATACCAGAAGTCAGTCCAGCGTTAGTCCAACACCACACCTGCTTGTTCTTAATTTACACATTTAACTTGTCAGTTAGCACATACGTGACATTCAGTGCTTTTGCCTTAAACATTGTTCCTGTTTTTCTTCTTCTTCTCCTGTAGTTGCATTGCCGCACTCGACACACATAGCACAGCGGTGTAAACGACAGTATTAGCCATTAATATTTGGACAAAGTTGCAGTGCAGCCGCTTTAAAAATAATTAAAAAAACAGCTGTGTCGCGAGTTAATGTTGAATAAATAGCTTTCTCTCTCTCTCTTTCTCTTTTCTGTGTCCGAAATGTTAGCTTAACGACGGTAAAGTCAGTATGTTGTCAGTGTAGCCAGGAGCTAGCCGCCGGGGCTAGCACACACACGAAACAGCTGGGTTGTAGACACTGGTCAGCCATATTTAGCAATCACACACAGCTAGCTAAGGCTTTCGGCCGTGTGCTTGCGTTTAACCGACACGGTGTTAAGTCTACATTAGGGTGTTGACTGTTGTTGTTGTTGTGGTAGCGGCTGCACAGTGCAAAGCGGCTCATGTTTTCCTTATTTTGACGTCTCTAACGGGCAACATTTAACATGTCGCTGCTGAATGACGACCAGGCCAGCCAATCAAATCGATGCAGCCTCCATTTGCTCTTCACGTCGGTGCTCCTAATCCACTGCTGTCATGGGAAACACATGCACTTGACGGCTAGCCCCCTTTCTCCACCCCCTCTGCCCACACTTACACTCATCTGTCAGGATTTGCTCGTTTTGGGGAAACAGTCCAGGACGTATTTATTTGTCCTTAAACGTTGCAGATGCGTCTTTGTGAAAGTAATGAAAGCAATAACAAGCAGGAGTCATAAAAAATAAAGCATTGCTTCCTGTTTTTAGGTCAGTTATGAAACTCTTGGTTTCATTCACCTATTTTGTGACTCGGCTCTTGCGTTTATCTTAACAGGGGAAATAAAAAATTTCACGTCGCGTTTACGTGACAGGTCGCTTTTGAGTGAGCGTGCTGTGTTTTAAAACAAATCTGATTACGTAGAAAGTCTGCAATACTCGTTATTAACCTGCTTATCAGTTTAAATGACGATCGTGTCAAGATTGTGGCTGCTGTCGCCCTCAGTGGAGCCTATTAGTCTGCCGGTACACACACACACAGCCATTAAAAACAGCCTCTGGGATATGGAACCAAAACTTACCTCCTGCACCACGACACTCGCAGCGTTTGTCTTGTTTTTACTTTACCATTAAAGTTAAAGAAAATGTTTCAAAAAGCAGCGACCGTTTACCTTCATCCATTTTTTAAAAGTGTAAAGTGACCTTGTTTCTTGGTGTTCAGCGCTGAAAATATTTTAAGTGAAACTGATGCGTGTTTGTCTGCTCTGTTTCAGGTTGTGCCGGTGAAGTACGACGTAGCCCCAAAATGGACCCCTCTGACTGAGACGCAAACACATCTTGTGTTTTGCCCCGCAGCATAAGCCATGCCTGACGAGTAAAACCCCCTCTTTTGCTCAAAGCAATAAAAAAAAACAACAAAAAAAAAAAAAACAACATCCTACATGCCTCCCCATGTAGAGCCCCTTCAGTGCGTCCTGCTGGAGTGACACCCCCCCCCCCCCCTCCTCCTCCTCTTCCAGATAGGTTCTGCCTCATCATCCTCTGCCCGCACCCTTCTCCCCGCCGACCACCTTACAGTAACCACCCGTCACGATGCTGCTCCACCTGAGAATGGCCAACACCTGAGGTCCCATGCGTCCGGTGAGCACCGATTCAGACGGTCCTGCTCCTCCTGAGACCCTCTCTTGCCCCTACCCCCTTGTAGGCCCCCTGCCTGCCTCAGAGATGTCCCTGCTCCAGTCGCTGGGTCCGGTGCAAAGCTGGCTCGGCCAGGAGCTCGAGAAGTGCGGGATCGACGCCATGATTTACACCCGCTACATCCTCAGCCTTCTCCTGCACGACAGCTATGACTACGACCTGCAGGACCAGGTGGGCGCCCGCAGCACGGAACGATTCTTTCCTGTCAGAGTCAGAAAGCTTCGGAAAATTGTTGTTTATCGTTGTTTGTGTTTAGGCAGCGGGATTTAAATTAGTGTGGGGATATAAATGGCTCGTAAGAGGAAGATATCAGTTTGCCAGAAGAGGTTAACCACTGGATAATTCCTCCTTTGAGTTGTCACGTGAATTACATGTGTGGTTTGCCGTGTTCATGTGTAGATTGTTGTGGTAAATGATCTTAAACAGAAATGTCACTACATTTTTTAGAGTCTTGATGTTTGTTTTACCGTTTAAAAGTAACCTGTCCTTTGCCGACCGACCTTTCTTGGTTTGCGTTGACAGGAAAACGACATCTTCTTGGGATGGGAGAAGGGAACTGGG
This sequence comes from Chelon labrosus, assembly GCF_963514085.1. Lineage (NCBI taxonomy): Eukaryota > Metazoa > Chordata > Actinopteri > Mugiliformes > Mugilidae > Chelon > Chelon labrosus. The sequence continues at coordinate 21,986,592 of NC_140337.1, forward strand.
AAGAAATGGGGCAAGAGCAAGAAGAAGGGAGGGACCGACCTGAGTCTCGAGGAAATGAAGAAGCAGGCCGCCGTGCAATGCCTTCGCTCTGCATCTGATGAAGTAAGCGTTGCTGTAACACTGTGATTCTCAAGGTGTTTGTGAGGAGTCGTCAAGATGTGTTGTATTCTTGTTTTGGTGCAACTTCTGAATAATGAAAAGACAAAAAAAGCATCCTGACTTTAAAAAAAAAAAAAGGCCCAGCGGTGTCATTTGTATAATTATGTCAGGAATCTAGTGGCGTAGTACTCCTTGTCGCTTGTTACGGTGCAGTCATGTGGATTTTAATTGCACGAATCACAGTAGATTTACGGACTGTGAATGAAACTGTGTCCACGAACGAAGTAAAGCGTTTAAACGAGGAAGGATCTGTGCTGCTGAAAATGCTTTGTCGCCTCATTTGTCTGGCCGGTAAGTCTTCATCAGGAAAGGTTTTATGTTAAGGTCAGCAGTTGCGTTTTCCTTTGATGTGAAATAATGTTAGAAATAACGACCTTCAGAGGGAACGTCGAACTGAGTTTATGCCACAAAATACAGTTTTATGTGTCGAGTGGAAAAGTGTCATTGTGTCGGGCTTATCGTAAGAGAGATGTGCGCTTTAGTTGAGAATGACACTACACAAAAAGCTGTTGGGAGGAAAGGGGGTGGGGGTTCTGCAAGGCAAGAGGAGGAGGAGGAGGAGTGTCTAGCTCCTCTCTGTGGACTGGACTATGCGCTCTATTTTTTTTGTTTTTTTATTTTTTGTAACCGGCACACACACACACACACACACACACACACTGCACAGGATTGCAGCAGTGAGCAGCAGAGCCGGTCGGCTGTCAGCTGACTGGCATTAGTACAATGATGCAAGAAGAAACGGCAGGGCAGGAGAAAACTTTGCTTGGCTCTTTTTCATGAAGTGGCATGGTAAGGAATGTTGTTATAGGAGGAGTGAACAGGAAACGGGTAAAACCACAGAGTGCGGCATGGCCTTTAAATGAGGAACTGCTCTGTTGTGAATTCTATGAATTAGTTTTCTTTGACGGTGATATGAGCTGTTTATTTATTTTATTTTTATTAGAACCTCAACCTTTTTTTCCACACATTGCGCCGTTTAAGACTTAACAGGATGTGTTGTAAATGACCACTGTTGAGAGCAGTGTGTGTGGAAATCACGTGCGCTATTGCTTAGTCATTTATTTATATATTTATATTTTTTTTTTATTTTTTTTTGGAAAGCATTTCTGCACCGCTGCTAAATATAGCACAGTCACGGCTGAGCATGCCTAAGCTCTAACAAGTCAGCTGGCTCGAGTTGTGTCAACCTCGTGCCTTTCATTCTTTCTTTCGAGAGCGTTGGGGGTCAGAAGTGGCTGCTGGGAACGCTGCGTTCTTGCCTCGGGGCTACCGAACCTTTCGCCATCAGTCGTAGTTGTTTTTTTTTGAGTTACAAAAACACGTGATGAGCTGACACACATCCTACGGTACGGTAACAGGTATTCTGCTTAAAATGTAGGGGTGCAGTTTGAGCCAAATCATGATGTGCTTTTAGTTTAGTAGTAAAGATGTACACTGTGTAATATCTTTGTGATTGGTTACAGTTGGGACAACATTTAACTCTTAAGTTTTCTCTGTCCTTTGTGCAGAACTCTGGAATTGAGAGCCTGGTTGAAGAGCTTTGCTCTAAACTTAAGGACATCCAAACCAAACAGAAAGGTTTGATACCTCCTCCTATTCTTTTAGACTCGTCTGGTTAAAGAAGAACCCAGTTGAGTGATAATAATTGTTTTGTTTTGTTGTGTAATGTCTTCTGCAGAGGAAAAGCAGATTCAAAAGAAATCTGATGGCTCTCAGTCTCCAGAGCGAGCTGAGTCCCCCTCTTCAAAGGACCAGGTGGAAATGTGAGTGGACGTTTTGCACGTGGGACTCTGTCTGTTTGCGAAGGATGACTGTACAACACACCCGTATTAATTTGTTTATTTGAGCCGTACTGTCGTGACTGCGTTTAAATCCCGTTTTCTCGTGTCTCGTCACTGCAGGTATTACGAAGCCTTTCCTCCTTTGTCAGAGAAACCTGTTTGTCTCCAAGAGATCATGACGGTGTGGAACAAGGCTAAAGCCTGCGCTTACTCGAGCTCGTCATCTTCTGCGGCCCCGCAAACCAGCACGGACACCTCTTCCCCCAAAGATTGTAACAGCGAGGGCGAGGCGGCGAAGGAGCGAAACCTTGAGGCATGTGGCGCCATCACCACTGTGACCAACGACAGAGGCCAGCAGCGACGGAGCAAGAAGGAGAAGGAGAACCGATACCATGGCGGCGCAGCGTCGGAGGAGAAATCCACCGTCCACTCCAAGAGACAGATGAGACACAGATCTGAGGGCAAGTACAGACCCAGGTCTTGGTCTTCTGGCTCCAGCGAGGCAGGCTCAAGCTCAAGCGGGAACCAGGGCGACTCCAAGTCGTCCAGAAGCAAGACAGTTAGAATAAGGCACAAATCTAGGGAGGCCGCAAAAAATAAGAGAACACGCAACAGCGGCCAGGTGAAGCTGCAGGTGAAGGTTATTGACAAAGAGGAGCGAAGAAACACGGGAGGGAGCAGCAGCAGTGCCGCTGGCAGTGCTGCCAAACAGCAACAGCAGCAGCTTTACAAAAAGGGGAAGAGACCGCTGAAGGAGATTCGTAGAGATCCAGGCTGGGTGGAAGAGGCTGGAGTCGAGGCCAGAAACAAAAAGGAATACATGGAGGAGCCACTCTGGTACACTGAGCCCATTACAGAGTATTTTATACCTTTCAGCAGCCGACAAAGCAAGCTGGAAACAAAATATCGAAGTAAGGCGGACTCTCCCGACGGCTTCGCCTCGTCAGCCGACGCGGAGAGGCCGCGGGAGAGAATCCAGGGAATCTGCATCGCCAATGAGAGCTACCAGAGAGCGTACCTTGCGGCGGGCTCGTTTGTGGATGGGCACTTTGTGGAAGGGCCCGGCGAAGCAGAAGACGAGACTGCTGAACTCACTGGGACCTCAAGCTGCCCTCAGCCAGAGGATGGTAGAGATTTAGATGACAAGCATCTGTCTGAATTCACTCACTTCTATGAAGTTGACATTTATCAATCCATATTGGATACTAGTGCCTCAGACTCAATACAAGAGAGTCGGATCTTAAGCATGATTCGACAAAAAAGCAAAGAGCAAAGAGACGTCGAGGCAGAATGTTGTTTAGTGTTAGGCGGCCTTGAGCAGCAGCAAGGGAAAAGTGCAATACGGGCGGACTCGCAGGAAGCTTCAGGATCCGTGGGGTTTTTCATGGAGGACCTCGAAAGCATGGCTCAAGTGTGGGGGTGTTACTCGCCGTCTACTTCGGAAGATCTGGACGGAGAAAGCTTCATAGGAGACTCTCCTGTCCGGCTGTCCCCTCTTCTCGACAGCGTCTCCTTCACCCTGAGCAAGCTGTCCGGAAACCCGGAGGAGCCGCCCGTTCCTGAAGCCGCCGGCGAACCGTCCGGTCTGAACTCGTCCTGCTTCTCCCTCTTCGAGCTGCAGTACGACAGTCCCACTTTTCCCTTTCCCCGCGACTCGCTCTCCGTCGGTCACGACAACAACACCGACTCCAGCAGCTGTCTCGACCCGCATTCTAACAAACAGTCTCGTTTGCTAATATGGACCAAAAATAGTGCCTTTGACGAAACTGAACACTGTTCTAACCTATCAACGCGAACTTGCAGTCCATGGTCGCATTCGGAGGAGACTCGTTCAGACAACGAGCAGGGAAACGCTCCGGCGGAGGATGCTGCTCAATTTGGCAACGAAGAGATTGATTGTATAATCCCTCCTCTCTCTGGTACATATCTGGAGGATGAAATCTTGGATTTCTTGCAGGACGACTCCGGCCGCAAGTGTGAGGAGGTCAGCGTCAGCGCAGCGTCCAGTCAGACCTTCACCAAAAAATCCAAATTGGAGTCCATTTGCGGCATACCGTTGGAAGAGGACGAGAGCAAGCAGTACAGCACTGGCATGTTTTCGGACAACACAAACCAACAGAGCGAGGATTACAGCTCAGGGATAATAAAAGACATTTGGACCGCAATCGGAGACGGCAAACGTGTAAAGTCGAGGCAGGGGGCAGAAAAAGCAGGCGGCGAGGGGCTCTTCTCGGACGAGTCGGGCGGTTACTGCCGCAGCTGTTTGGAGGTGCAGGCGAAAGGGGTTCCGGTTCAGGGACCTCAGAAAAAAGCGGTGCAGCGGTCGGAGTATCACCTTTGGGAAGGCAAGAAGGACGAACAGGACTTAGCCAAAAACAAACTCTCCAAGGTAGATGGTGCCGGGGATTACATGACTCCGTCCAAGCCCTGGGACTTAAACTCTGACAAGGAGAGTACGTCGTTCATCCTGGGAGGGGTGTACGGAGAGTTGAAAACACTAAGTGGTGATAAGAATTGGGCTGTCGTGCCGCCAAGCGACACCCAAGACAGCCTGCTGCAGTGCGCCGCTGCGGCTACGTCCGCTTGTAGCTCAGACATGCTGACCATCACCGGCACGGACGTGTTCATGAACGCGAGCAGCCGCTTTGCCCCCGGGCACAGGCCCCTGTGGAGGCCTCTCGTGTCCTTCGGGCAGAGCGACCAGGCCATTAGAGGAGCAGGGGACGGATTGAATAAGGGATTTTCTTTCATCTTCCATGAAGATTTGCTCGGATCTTACGGAGGCTTGCGCGGCGAGGAGCAGGGCTTAGATTACCCGTTCGCATCCTTCAACCTGAACAATCCCTTCTCTCAAGTCCTCCACGTTGAGTGTTCTTTTGAGCCTGAGGACATGGCTTCGTTCAGTCCGGGGTTCAAACCCAAATCCATTCTCTGCTCGGACTCCGAGAACGAAGCCTTCCACCCGCGAATATACGGCATCAACAGGACGCAGTACAGGGCCATTCGCATTTCCCCCAGAACTCATTTCCGACCAATATCGGCCTCGGAGTTGTCCCCTGGCGGAGTGAGTGATTCAGAGGCCGAGACTGACAAAGAGGAGACGAGTTTTCCCGTCCTGGCGCCGGTGGACGTCTTTGATGATCCTCAGGCAGACCTCAAACCTCTGGAGGAGGACGCAGAGTGCGAGGGCCCTTACTACGGGAAGTCAGAACTGGAATCTGGTAAATTCTTACCCAGATTAAAGAAGTCTGGCATGGAGAAGAGCGCCCAGACCTCTCTGGATTCACAGGAGGGCTCCAGTACCCTCCTGCCAATCGCTGAGCAAGAGATTTGCTTAGACTGCAAAACGGCAGCGGCTGCGTCGAGCGCTGGCGGGCAGACGGACGCTTCTGTCGGCAAGATTCAAGAAGAGGAATCTCCGGGAGAGAAACGGCCCTGCTCGTGTTCACCAGCCGGTCAGATCCCCAAGTACGGGATTGCTTACGACTTTGTTGGAGATGTGCCAGAGGTAAGGGGTTTCTTGAAACGACTACGTAAGATTATCAATATATGATGCTGGAGAACCTATAAAAAAAAAAAAAAAACGTTATCCTAACCACGCAGTATTTCTCATTTGTCTTGTTTAGTTCCCTCTGTTAAGTATAAGTGGACAGGGAGGAACTGGCAACCAGCAGGATGAGTGCTGGTGGCAGAACACAATTTGTTCCCCCATATTCCCTGGATCTCAGTGTACAGGTACACTTGTGTTTCAAAAGCACTTTTACCATCTTATTGTCACGTTATACATGTTTCTAACACGTCAAACCAGTAACGGTACATTTTTGATTTTTTGTTTAACCCATTTAGGCCTAAACACTCTTCTGTAAACCCCCTCTCAAAACCTGAGGTTTTTCAGAATATGTCAACGCTTACTAAAACCTTAATTTCTCAGGCTCTGTAGCAGATAAAAACAGGAGATAAAAAGCATTTGAGAGCTTACTTCTTTGGCTTTCAACTTGACTGACTTGCTAGGGCATAATCTTCGATTGCATTTTTTTTTAAAAATCAATAAACACCAAACATTTTTAAAATTTTGAAAATCAGTAAAGATCTATTTTTTCAATTACTTCGTCAATATCACTTCCTTCACTTGAGTCAGCCATGACGGATCGCTAGCACGGTGTTTAAAATTTTCGACCAAAACATACTCCACGTGTAGGCTTATTTCGACCAATCACAAAGCGTTTTATTAGTCACATGAGTTTTAAAAAAAAAAAATCCCTAAGCATCTCTGTCACTCACCCCAAGAATATTTCAGCCAATCACAGTGCATATAATTGGCCATGTGCCTCGAAAAAGACGACAACGCTCAAAATGACACAGACGCGTTTGCCGGCCTTAATGGTAACTACGCACAGATGCGTGATCCGGTCTGAATGGGTTAAATTTAGGATAGCAGTCATATTTCTTTTCTTGTGATTGTGCAGTATACAATAGTTGAACATAATCAGTTCCAATATGCCCTGATGCTCTGGATTTGTTTGATCTGGGCAAGGAAGGCCTTTTTCCACGTCAAGACATTTTGACTTGTCGTTGTACGTGAAGCGCAAAGTGTGTCGATGATTTCTCAGTGCTGTTAAAGAGTCCCAGTCAGACGAAAGCAAGGCCGCCTCCCCTTGTTGCGATCACAGCCATTAATAGACGCCGTTTTCCCCTGCAGTGACGAGTCAAAAATCTCTACTGTGGTAAAAGGTCTATTGATCCTGTGGTCGCAGTAAAAGTGCTCTGGAAATGATGCCGTGGCGATATCCTAAATCCCGTGACACAGGAGTGCTTGAATGTGCTCCTGGCTGGTCAGATAGCGTCGGCAACACGAGATCTCTAAAGTGAAAAATAGAAATCCATCAGATGTATCAGTTCAAGGTTGTATATTTAATTTGTAATAACATTTTTTTTTGCCTGATTTCTTTCTCCAGGAAGCAGCAACATTTGAGTACTCCAGTTCTGCAGAGGACGCCTGTCGCTGAGAGGAACTCTTCCTTTCCTTTTGAGACTGGACCTCTACCAGCAAAGATTCAGGGTCACCTCAGAGCTGGAAAACCTAATGTAGGCTAATGTCTCTGAGACGCCCCCTCCAAAAAAAAAAAAAACCCAACGCATAACCCAGTTGGTTTTCATTTACTAACGTACAAACCTTGTGTAATCAACAATCGGATCAACAAAGAGTGAGTGAAAAGTAGGAAAACTCAAAAAAATACGTTCTGTCTTTGAGTGATGCCATTTGCGGACGTGCATTTAAGGCATTTTAGAATTTGTTTCAGTTGATTCTTCTGTACGCTGGTCCTCATTGAAATCTCACAGTTAACTAGTAGGGACGACATTTTTGTTCTATCCTCGTCAGTTTTTGTTCCCACTATTTTGCTTTTTGAGCTAGGGTTCTGGTAGTCGGTGGTGTCTGAATGGTTGTGCATGTACGTACGTCCGTCCGTCCGTCCAGCCAGTCTCACTCCTCCTCCTCGAGTTCAACCTAATGTTGTGTGAAACGGCCGCTATCGCATCCTCTACTTTCCATCTTGTGTTCAGAAAGACAATATAAGGATGTTGAGATTTTTTTTTTTTTTTTTTTTTTTTTGAGTTGTGGAAGAAATTTGAGAGTTTAATTTATATAGTTTGTTTGGACGACTTTCTGAATGTGAAGTAGAGAATGTGTGCAGCTTTCTTCTAAATATCCGTCAGTTCCCCATGTGTGAAAAGTTATAAGTCTGATTTTTTTTTTTTTTTTTGAATGGTGATAGTCTTTCAAAAGCTAGTAGTAGACATAGTATGGTTTGTGAGGCTAAAATAAAAAAATATCCTTTAAAAAAAAAAACAGGAAATCAAAAGAAGTTCTGTTGGCAAAAAAAAACAAACAAAAAAATACTAATCTACTTGAAAATGCAATGCTGTAAAAGAATTTGGGGGAAAAAAAAAATGAAAAAAGAAAAAAGTTTGTGTTTTGGGGTAAAGACCCATCATGAAAAGACATGACTACAGCCATTTCTGCAGACACCTCTGTTGCAACTGAATGAAACTTTGTTTTATTTTTAATTTTTTTTTTTGTAATTTCTATGGTACAAACTCTTGGTGCTATGAATATGTTCAAAAATCCTTTGAAGTTGCAGTTCCATAATTTGGCTGTGATAAGTAGACGGCATAGCCGAGGATTTGTTTCTTAGTCCCAAAACAGTCGGCGGGCGCCATGATTATCTTTTTTTTGCGGAGAGAGAGAAAACCTTTGCCTGTTTGTTGCTTAATGTGGCTTGGTTTTTTTTTTTTGTTTTAAGGTAACCTCTTAGTTGTCGGGCCTGTAAAAGCTGAAGCAGAAATCTCATGATTCTACACATCCTTGCAGTTTATCGCCCTCCAGCAGAACGGACAAAATACCCATTGACTGTCTATGCTGCAACTAAACAAATAACAAAACAATGTTAAACCAAAAAAAAAAAAAATACAAAAAAAGAACACATAATTACACTAAGGTACAAATGCTTTTTTTTTTTTTTTTTTTTTTCTCCATATGGGGTGTGTTTTTATTTTTGTTGGTTTACAATATATCTTGTTGAAATATTGAGAACGTCTCACTGTGTGTGTATGTGTGTGTGCTGACGTAGAACTTGTTAAGGTTCAGAGTGAGCGAAATAGAGCTTAGTCTCGGAAAATGTGAACGTCTGCAGAGACACATTTCACACAACGGGCCCCTTAATCTGAAACACTCTGAACGAATTGGCTCTGTAAACGTGCGAGGTGTGCTTTACTGACCCTCCTTGTGCCCGTTTCTCTTAAAACCTGCGCTTTCTTTCTGATCTAACTTACATTTATTTTCTCAGATTACGAGGGCAGTAGCAGCGTAACGTGTTGTCGCTGAAGCACAGATAACTAAAAATTATCCCTCCATTAGCGGGCAGTTAAAAAAAAAACAAAAAAACAAACATGTCGGTGTGCGCTGTAATGCACTGTCGCAGGCGGAGGTGTCTCTTTAGACGATGCAAAAATTGCGAAGCCCCCAGTTTTGTCAAGTCCAGTGCCGCTTCAACTGAAAAAAAGACCCCTCCCCCAAAGTAGCTGGATGAGAAGTACTCAACTTCAGGGTCTCGTCACCTTTCTTTGACAGTCATCTGACACTCAGGAATTTTTTAATATAAAGCATACTACATAATCTACACTCAGACCTGTGACAGTGCATTGATGCATCAATGTAAATCTTTTTGATTGTAGAGCAGAAATTATTGACAGGGGTTCTTCCCAGGCAAACCGCAGAGGTGACTGTCTTTAATTTAGAGCTGTAGTTTTGAGTGGGGGAGAAAGAAAAGTAAAATAAATGAAATAAAACTAAGCCATTGTAGGTTGCATAAGCAATGCGGAGGGGAGTTCAAGAGCCCTGTGTCCTATGCAATACCTTGGCGCATGTAAAACATTCAAGAGTATAAAGGAGGAAAAGTCATCCAGTTAATTTTGCATGTGGATTACTTTTGAGTGAGGGGGACACCTGAGACAAAAAACAGTATGGAATGTCTCTAATAAAATAAAAAATAAAATAAATAAAGCATGCAAACATCACACTCCATCTCTTTAAGTTAGATTAAACGAAATATTTTGTTTTTGTTTTTTTTTTTTAAAAAAAGAAGAGTGAGGTTAAATCAGTGATTGAAAGATGTTATATGACTGTGTGTGTGTTGGTGTGTGCGTGTGTGTGAGTGTGTGTGTGCGCAAGAAGTCCCACGAAGCACTTGCATATGGGAGTCGAGAGGAATGCGTCGCCCCATTTAATTCTTCCATTTTGATAGGTTTCAAAAAAAAAAAAGAGGAAAGAAAAAAACACAAAAGATGTGATGAGAAAATGCGTTCAGTGAGTGGATGTGTGTGCTCGGAGAGACCTCGCGCTGTGACGGGAGGTCCCGAGAACGTATCCAGCACTGAAAAGTTTTTCCCCACCCTCCGTCTCTTCATTCCCAAATTAGATGATGCTCCTTCACCCTCCCTCTTTCCTCTTTGTTCCTGAACCCCCACCCTCCCCACCCCCAATCTGTCCCGAGTAGCTGTGTTCTAATTTCATGTACACCCCGAGTAAATTATTTTGTTTCATTGTGGATTTTCTGAACATCTAATAAAGGAATAAACCAAACCCCTCAGCCTTGTGTGATTCTCTCTGTTGTAATTTGCGTTCACCCCTAGTGGTGACTATTCATGAGGTAGGAGCGTTACATTTTAGCTTCATCACCTCATGGTGACACTAGAGAGCAGAGTGAGAAAGCTGAGAACAGTTACTGTAAGTATCACATATTGGGCCTTTTATTTAAATTTTTTTAAGAAACAAAATTTTTTTTAAATTTTTTTTGTATGTTGGAACTAGTATAGCATCCATCTACTGTTATAAGTTACAATAAAACAGTGATGCTATAACTTTTACATTTATGGGGCTGAAATTGTTTTTAGCCAGATATATTAATCAAAATATGATTAAAAATAGAGCTGACATTTTAGAAATCATTATATAATTGTATATATGTATAATTCTAAAATTCATATAATTAAATTTGTAATATAAAATTTTGTACTCTTAATATTTGGAGATATTTTTTTATTTTTGAGTGTTTTTTGCAAAAAACAGTCATTTTTTTCTATAATATGCATCATAAATCTAATTTCTTTACCCATTAAGCACGTCGAACCGCAATTGATCGATAATTGATCGATTAAACATGAACGACGCTTGTAAAATACGCGCGATATCATAGAAATACAAATAAAAATAAAATGTGATACATCATCAACAGCGACTACAGCTACAAATAAAGCATTAAAAGCGGAGAATATGCGCGCCCCCCTTTTTATTTCCTTTCTTAAATTAATAACGAGTGCGTAGGTAACCGGGGCTGATCGATTATTAATGCCTTCAGGTCCAGACAGGTGAATCCATCGACGCGGAGAACAGTCTTGGCTCGATTACACCGCACTCTCGGTACTAAGTTTGTTTTAAAATGGCGGCGGAAGCGTCGAGACAGGTAGGAAATGTTGACGATTCGGGGTGAAACTTGTAAAATGCGCTCGTTTTTGACACCAGACAAACGGCGGTGAAGTGTTTCCGTTCCCGTTGCGGGGCAGTTGAAAAAAAAAAAAAAAAAAACGTCTCTCATTTTTAACTTGAATTGATTCCCACTTGAGGAAGCGCTGGGGTGAAATTTAGTGAGTTGTCGTCGGGGCTGCAAGTGCACTTGCTTCGACGTGGTGTTTGTGTTTTACCGGCCGTCTATTTATTTTATTTTATTTTATTCTATTTTATTTTTGACAAGTAATGCCTGCTGCCGTTTGTGTGCTCTAAGCTGCCTTAAGGAGGTACAGGGGGAGGTGATGGTGGTGCAGCAGTAGTCACAGCAGCATCATCATGGACCACTCCGGCCGGCGACTACCTGCCACCCACCTGTAGCTTTCAACCGGCGGCATGGCGAACACGACCCACGGCACCCAGGACCAGAGGGACGGACGCTGTGGTAGGTCGCTGCCTCCTCCGGTGGCACACTTGCTTAAACTCACAGAACACGTTCACTTTAAAACTATGCGCGGCGCTCTCCTCCCCCGTGAAATCCTAGCTCACACCAAACTCCATTAAAAAAAAATGTAAATTTAGAACGACCTCGAATTTTATAACTCTACACAACTGCCAGCACATTATAAATGAGATTATATGTATTATTTAAAGTCGGTGTTTAATTCGGCATATATTTATATCACAAATTTACGTCCCCAGTGGAATTCTAGCTCCCACCAAACTGCATTAAAAAAAAATGTAAATTTAAACTCACGGAACACGTTCACTTAAAACTATGCGCTGCTCTCCTCCCCCGTGAAATTCTAGCTCCCACCAAACTGCATTCAAAAAAATTTAAATTTAACACGACCTCGAATTTTCTAACTCTAAACAACTGCCAGCACATTATAAATACGATTATATATATTATTTAAAGTCAACGTTTAATTCGGCTTATATTTAGCTTACAAATTTACGTCCCCAGTGGAATTCTTGCTCCCACCAAACTGCATTCAAAAAAATCTAAATTTAACGCAACGTCAGATTTTGTAACACTACACAACTGCCAACGTATTATAAATCTTATTTTATGTATTATTTAAGGCCAGTGTTTAATTCAGCTTACATTTAACACACTAATTTCCCCTTGTTGACAGGAAGTTTGAACTTTTAACCTCAAATGTACACGCTTAACTCTTAACTCTTAACAAATTGGTTTAGGGTCAGTTCAGTTAACTTCAACTAGAACACAGTCTTTTGTTCAGCACAAGTTACATTTCTCGACCCCACAGTTAATAAACCGTGACTCTTAAAATCATGTGAATTGCTTAATCACGTCCTCTGAGTAGATTCAATGACTCAGGGGGAGTTTCCTTAAGGTGTGCTAATTGCCTCCTTGAACAAATGAACCTGTATTTCCAGAACATTGGAATCTAATGTCCCATTCCTTTTATTTTATTTAATACAGTGTATATTAGAAAGCGCCGTTTGTTTAAAACACCTTTTTAAAAGACTTTGCACGCGTTTCAGAACTCAACTGAAAATGAAAGTGGCTCCTGTTTATTATGATATTATGACTCACAGTTTTGTGTGTGCATTAAAATGGGCCATAAAAAGCCATAAAAGGCAGCCCTGTTGTTGTTGAGTCAAGCAAGTCTACGCTGGCGTGGCCTTAAACCTCACACCAAGTGCATTTTTAAATCTTTTGAGTACACTTGGAGAACAGTATTATAGCAAAAATAATAATAAGATCCTGCCATTTATTGATGACCTCTGGTTGTAGATCATTTCCACAGAGGCACAGGAACGACCTGTTGCAGTGTTTTGGGACAAAGTCTGCCAGGCTCACATGACAACCTGCGGGTCAGGGTTTAGAAGCTTGGCTAAGAATCTGGCTCTGGGTGTGTGTGTGGGTGTGTGTGTGTGTGTGTCATTCATTTTGGAAAAACACTAGGCGCTGAAATTTTACCCTTTTTACCGCGACGCACTCTAACGCACCTCCTATGGGGTCAGCCTTAACAGAGGCTTTGAGTTACGTTCCCTAGAAGACGTCTGTGACGCCGTGAGACACGCTGGCAGTGTCCTTGAACTCGCCCTCTATTAAAATATATAGAGTTTGCATTTAGTCAGCATGCATGCATGCATGTATTCATCCACAAGGGAAATTGCTTGGTCAGTAGCTAAGTTGCACATAACAAAAAAAAAAAAAAAACACTCGAGAAGTAAAAAGTAAACTAGGTGAAAATGTGAACAAATGTACAAGAAATACAACTATTGCATTCTAATATAACAGACTAAACCTCATCTTAAGTTTGGTATTTGACATTTCTTTTAAATAACTGAGACTTGTGGGTTCAACTGGATGTGTAGCACCATTGAATTGTATTGTTCCTAATGTTTTGACGGCCCCATTGTAGTCGGTGAGCCAGGCAGTGTTTGGTACCCTGTTGAATTAAAATCAAAATCACTAAACGGTCACGAAGGAAGATTAAAGAAGCACTGCTATATTAGATTACATTCGTTTTCAGTAGCGTACCTAACGTTTTGGCCATGTACTGTAACGTCCTCATTCTATGTTCCACGTATCTGAAGCAGCAGAAATTCCTCTGATGTCTCTCTACTAATGCAGCTTAAGGCTTAAACCCGCTAGCTTTTAGCTTAGCTTCCCCGGCTACTAGTGTGGAGGCGTGATGATGAGGATGAAGATGGTGAAGGGGCCCTGTTCGCATTACACCTTAGACTCCGGTTACAGCCCGGCCGCTGTGGGATTAGTTTTCGACCTACCAAGGCTTCCACACCCACGTATCAAATGTCCTGGACAATTAGAAACAACTTTAATTTAACATATTGAAGCACACACACACTTTATAAACGTATAATAAACTGAAATCCCTGATATTATGCATTAAAGCAGGTGTTACCTTATATTCCTTATATATGTTCTAGCATACACCAGCTACTCAAATGGTCCCCAACTAAGGTTAAATCCTCTGGTCCTACTCTGGACAGTTGTTGGTGGTCCCTCTATTAAAATCACACCTACAGCTTCGTCTTAAGTTGCTTTGTCCCGTGAAAACTTATTCAGTTAAGGAGACAATGTGTCCTTGGTTAAAATTATGTGAAAGTGAGAAAAGCAGAAGACTTTCGAAAAGATATGAAAAGTGAAAGTGGTGCAGTTTTGGCTGACATGTGATGCAATGATGTTAAATGAACTAAGCAGATTTCTAAATTGTTGCTAAATAACCAAATATGTAGATTTACAAAACATTTCGGTGTGCTTCACAGTAAATACAAGACAAATAACTATAGGGAAAACAGAATGAGGCAATTAATTATAATTAAGCCCAAGCTTGTTACATACTGTGTGAGAAGCAAGAAATTTGTTCTTAAGACTCCGGGAAGTCCTCATAGGCTCCTCCCACTGCAGCATATGTCACACACGCAAAGCATTGTGGGAGATGCGCGAGACGGACGACGAGATGCACTTTTCGTCCTTTTTTCGGATTCTCGGCGAGTCGTTTTGACAACTGTGTCCGTCTGATCATGCTGCAAATATTAGCATCGGGGAGCTCACAGAGTAGCCGTTAGCATTTCAGATTTCCCGCATTAACCACACCTACTTCCAGTTTCTGAGTAATCACAGAATAGTTGTCGGACACCACACGAGAAAATAGTTCTTCCTGGGTTGACGTGTCGAGAACAAGCTGCGAGAACCCCCAAACGAGGGCTACGAAAACAAAATTACGTCATTGTGTTTTCAAAGCTAGGGATGTTTAGAGCTAGGGATGTCCCGAGATTGGAATTGGTCCCGATTGAGGCATTTGTTTTTAAAAACTCTTTCCAGTACCCTCTTATAAAATGGCAGTAAACACCTTTGGGTTCAGGTTCTCAGTTTATTAGTCAAGTTGCTTGTTCATCTTGATAGTTTAGTTCTTTAAATAAAGAAGTCGTACAGTTGTATTGAAACTGACTGTCCTGTTCTTTGTAGGTGTGTCTGGAGGAGCCATAGTGGAGAATGGTTCTGTAGTCAAAGACCCGACTGCCTCTCAGCTCCACGATCGCCCCAACAACCACTGCAACGAGCCCAGCCCCACCTCGCCCAGCGTCCCCGTCCTGCTCAGTTACAACCCCTCTTGCTCCTCCACCCCCATCTACTACAGCAGCCCCCAGAAAAGTTATTCAGACCTGGACCCGGACAGCCACAGCTTGACCTCCCAGGACTCCGGTATCCCCACTCTGGAGATCAACCCTCCGGAGCCCGTCCTGCGGCGGCCAGGCGACGGCGGCCACACCCAGGACTCGGATCACGACTGCCCTGCCACTTTACCTCTCGACGACAATCCCTCTGACAACGGCATCCGCAAATCCTCCACCTTCCCCCGCAGCGGCTATGACTCCATCCGCCTCTTCAGCCCCGGCCTCAGACTGTCCGCCACCGCGGGGACGGGCCTCGGGGGCGGCGCCTTGAACCGCAGCGACGACATATCCGTGTGCAGCGTGTCCAGCATGAGCACAGAGCTGTCGGTGTCCAACGAAGACATCCTGGACTTTACGGTCACCTCCGACTCCAGCGCCATCGTGACTCTGGAGACGGACGACAGCGGCACCGCTCACTTCTCGGACGTGACGCTGTCGTCGTCGCCGGGAAACCTCAGAGACTCGTGGAGTCCGGGGTCAGGAGAGCTGCAGCAGGACGGGGATGGACGGCAAAAAAAACTGGGTCCTCTAGCAAGTTTATTCACCAGGTAAGTTCACTGTTGGGATAACACACACTGTATTTTATAAGGTGCAGTGGTTTTAAGAGTCAAACTAGAAATACACAACTCTCTACTTTTTATCTTTATCATGCTAATCCATTGTTTTTAACTTGGCTCCGTCAAGTGCATTTACATGTTATGACGTAGCCCTAACCATAGGTATGTCACATCTACCACATACACCAGTCAGGCATAACATTATGACCACCTTCCTGATATTTTTTGTGCCTCCAAAACAGTTGTGACTCATCAGAGAATGGACATGGGCCTTCTGGGGGTGTCCTGTGGTGTCTGGCATCAAAATGTTGTTAGTGGGGGACCTTTGAGGGGAGGGGCCTCTGTGGATCATCCCACAGATACTTGATCAGTTTGGGATCTAGTGAATTTGGAGGCCTGGTCAACACCTTGTGCTGTTCTTCATGTTTTTTTTATTTTTTTTTTTAAGTTGTTCCTAAAGCGTTTTTGTGTGTGTCCTGCTGCCATCAAGGAGTGTCACTGCTATGGAGTGGGGGTGCCTGGTCTGGTCTAGGTGGGTGCTACATGTCTAAGTTACATCCACACCAATGAATGAATGCCAGGTCCTAAAGCTTCCCAGCAGAACATTGAATTATCTCAAGATGGTCAACGTTATTCACTTCCTCTGTCAGTGGTTTTAATGTTATGGCTGATCGGTGTATGTTTTACACCTACAACAGTTACTTGACCTGTGCTGCAAGACTTCAGCCACCAGCGGTGTGTGTGCTAATCCTTCTAGGGTTTGTAAAGAGTACGCTGTTGCATGTAACATGCTACTTCCCATTTCTCTATGCTCTAGAGTCAAGGTGTGGCGTTCCTCCTTCCTCTTAAACAGATGTGTGTGTTTCGCTGACAGCACCTTTGCAAAAGCATATGCACCACAATAATGTGCAATTATGCACATGTAGGTCAAAGATTAGATAACGTTTAAGAGGAAATTAGAAAGAAGTGTTGAGTAATAAGCCAAACTGTTGATAGTGATCGAACAGCCTTGTGACCTTTTCTGTTTTACATCGATTTACAAATAGTACGGTACTAACGTGCTTTGCTCTGACTGGTGATGGATTTAAATTCAGAAGTAACTTTAAAAGTTCTTTTTAGTTTTACACTCACTGACCCTGGAGCGCATGTAGCCGTTAAGCACATAATCATGCCGGCCCTTTCATTTCCTCTCGCTGCTTTGCCACATTCCACTTTCTGTGGGGGCCCCAGAGATTCCCTTGAATTAACGTGGACTGGAGATTTCCCGGAGCTCAGTTTAATTTTGTTTTCTCGGGCCAGGTTGCTTGGTAGTAAATACAGCAGTAACCTGGCATCTGCTGTGTGTGTGTGTGTTTTTAGTTTTTTTTTTTTTTTTTAATGACACATTTTGTTTAGTAAGTGTGTTAGGGCAAAGTTCAAGGTTTCATGAGACGTGCAGGCTGCTCTAAAACCTGGTAATTAAACCCTGTGATTACTGTCTCTTACTGTAAACACGAAACAGGTCATGGCAGGATTTTGAAATTGGTTGTGGCTGATATTAATAAGGGGTGGCGCTGATACACTTACATTAATAGACTGACTTGAATGTCGCTGATTGTCTTGGTATCATGGCACGTGTCGGCAGCAAGTGAACTCTTCGTCATCAAATGGTTTTGATAGAAAGGTTAATCCCGATTGATTAACCTGGGGAACATATGGCACCATGTGGAGAAGGCAAGCTGGTGGAGGCAGTGTGATGTTTTGGGCCAGCCTATAGTCCGGCCTATGCAGTTGATCAGTTCATTTACACGAATATAAGCTGTTGAGACGTTGTGTTCGATGGACAAATGGATTCAAGATTCAAAGAGTTTATTGTCACGTGCACGGTGCAGAAACATGTTTCGCTGCACAATGAAATTCTTTTTTTGTCTACGTTGAGAGGAGTCAGTTTGGGTGGCTTGGGCATCTGGTAAGGACGCCTCCCGGACGCCTACCGGGGAGAGGTGTTTCGGGCATGTCCCACCGGAAGGAGACCTAGGGGGCCAACCCAGGACACGATGGAGGGATTGTATCTCTCATCTGGACTTGGACCGCCTGGTGATTCCTCCGGAGAGGGCTGTCTGGACTTCCCTGCTGCCCCCGCGACCCGGATCCGGATAAGCGGGACAAGACAAGACAAACTGACATTCAACCTAACTTTGCTAGCTAGAGCTTAAAAAGTTAAGCTACTTCCTGTTTACGCCTGGAGTCGTTTCCTTCGGTTTTGACCAACTCTCTTTAAATAATTGTAAATCTCTAAGATCTAAAAAATCAAGAGCACAAACATCGGGTTTTAAAAGGTGGTGGTAACGTACATTTTTATTAGTGAACAACACAAATAGCTTCTTGTGCTACATGAGTTGTCCGTGCCGTTTTCTCACGTTACATTGGTGCAGATCAGGTGAGCGACAGGTGTGTGTGTGGAGGTTCTGAGGGGGAGGCGGCTTTGGGAAGGGAGTAGCAATAGGAAAAACACAGCGCAAGCACAACATTGTTTGAAATGTGCAAAAATATCATCGTTATGAGGCCATGGCGGAGTAAATTGGACCCTAGCGGGCTGCCATGCTATTGACATTGTATGGGAAGCCCTGACCTAATCAAGTACTGTTACAGACCAAGTATTTATAGGAGCAGTATACCCTGAAGGTAGTGACCTCTGTCAGCCTGCCATAAAGCTAAAATGGTTCAGGAACGGTATGATGGACGCAGCAAATTCTCCTAATCTCAGTCCAGTCTAGCATCTGTTGGATGTTCTGGACAAACAAATCTGATCCACGGAGGCCCCACCTCTTAACTTACAGGACTTTAAGGATCTGCCGCCAACATCTTGGAGCCAGATACCAAAGGCACACCTTCAGAGGTCCATTGGAGTCCATGCTTCAATGAGTTGGGGCTGTTTTGGTGGCCAAAGTGGAACCTACACAATATTAGTCAGGTGATTGTAAGGTCATGGCTGATTGGTTTACTTCTTAGGTCCAGATTAAAATAACTCTGCAACCATTGGATGTATTGGCATGAAGTTATGTCCAGAAGTCCATGACGCTGTGTTGGGTTGGCAAATATTAGCAAGCAAACACACTTAGCAAAGTAGCTTAACCTGGTAAATGCCTTCATTTTAACATGCTGTGTTAATACTTACCACAAGGTGAGGCAGCTTCCCAAAGTTATTCACATTCTCGGCCTGTTGTTAAATGTCTTATCAAGACAATTTGCCAACACCCGTATACACGTGCGGTTCAGAGCTGGAGCGTGAAGGGCCGAGGGTCACTTGGGGTCGGCTAGTTGTGGACGGTCGGTAAACTTCTCCACGTTACTGGCGGATTTTGATGAAATGGTGAAATGGGAAGATGATTGGATTACAGCTTGAGTAACGTGTATTGTCTTGTCAGTGTATTTTGTGGTGAATCATGGCGGCTCAGGTTAGATTTAAATCGTGAAAAACTCAACTTTGATTGAGCCTCCTGTTCGTTCAGACGCTCCTTTCTTTACCGTAACCGCTCTGATTGAATAAATCAGCTGATGTTGGACGACAGTGCCTCCCTTTGTTGTCCCCCGTCCTCCCTCACACGGAGAAGTTACTCATTTCCCTCGGTGCCCTTCAGCCTCCCGGCTCCTCGCACCCTTTTCCTCCCCTCCCGTTTGACAAAGTCAGGCCCCTCTCCGAGGAGGCGGGGACGCCGAGGAGCAGCAGCAGCAGCAGCAGCCTACTCCCTCCCAGCCTACTCACTCTGCCTGATCAGAGCGGCCGTGCAGGACTGTTTATTTAGACACTCTCTTGTAACTACAGCCATGGATGCACCGGGCCAGAATCAGGACTAAAGGAGAGCTTTGACTTCAATCAGGACGTTTTAAACTCTCGTTTTAGAAGCTCGGCCACCGGGTGCTTGTTTTTGACTTTTGTGGCGACTGACGGAGCAGGATGGCAACCCCGTCACTTCTCTACATCGACAGGTAGGAAAATAGAAATCTGCAGGTACATTATTGCTGCTACTGTGGCCTGGAGATGTGTGTTTTTGTGAATGGAGCTGTGATTTGAACACTTAAACTGTGTGAGCCTGTTTGTCCTGGACTAAATACACACCTTGTTCCTTGGATTTAATGAGTTGACTGTTGTGGAAGACGGCCCGGAGCAGTTCTCGTCCTGCTCCGTCATCCGTCAGTGATGGGAAAAGAACAGAATCTCCCTCTTCTTGTGCTGGCTTGTTCGGTTGTTCCCTTGCCAGGTGTTCTCGTTGTTACCCCAGGCGTACGAGCCGCCGGGACGCCTTATCTCACCCTCATTTGCAGACACCTGTTTTGAGGAACCCTGAAAGTCCTTTG
Organism: Chelon labrosus; assembly: GCF_963514085.1. Taxonomy (NCBI): domain Eukaryota; kingdom Metazoa; phylum Chordata; class Actinopteri; order Mugiliformes; family Mugilidae; genus Chelon; species Chelon labrosus. Next base: position 22,006,667 of record NC_140337.1, read on the forward strand.
GAGACGCTGCACGAACCTTCGGAAACAGGCACCTCTGCAGCGCGTTGGACTTTCTAGCTGTTCCACTTGAGCACTCGACCGTAGCTGCAGCCATTCAGCCGTCACGTTGAAGCACTTTTTGGCCCAGGACTGAATGCAAATAGAGTCTGCTGCTTTTGTTGACAGTTCGTTCAGTGGCTTATAAAAAAAAAACAAAAAAAACCTGAAAACGTTCTCTTAAGTCGGACAGAAATGGAGCAATGTCTCTTCAAGACATAAACGTGGCACTTTGCACTTCTCAGTCCCTGTTGAATTGTTTTACAGTGCCTCGCTGGGTTACTCCAGTTCAGCCCTCTCCTTGTTAACAGGTGACTTCTTCCACCCTTGGTTAACACTCTTCTGCTGACACTTCAGAGCCACGTGACCGTTTTCATTTATTAACAATCCGCCCATCGTTGCATTCCATCAGAATATAAACTTCTGGCAGCGGCATCCGAGCTATACTTCAGGTCATGTGATAACTAGAGCACACAGAGTTATAAACGATTATATAAATGCTGATGAAGGCAGAAGGACACTTAGTGGACTTTGTTTTACTGTTGTTTAATGGTCACGTTTTACTATCCTCCATCATCTGTCGTTGGATCAGATTTCAATCTCTCCCTCTGTTTTGTTACAGCCTTGTGAACCTTCTTTTCTGCGGGTGGACTTTTCATGAGTTTTTTCATTACACTAGATGTCCCCGCATGCAAATGACCTCGTCCTCCGCCGTTCAGTCGAGAGCAGAACGCTGCTCGACCAGTTTCGGACGCCTTGTAACATTTTTGTCTTATCGCCCCGACTCCGCTCGGCGTTTCTCCGAGCTGAAGAGATAAGCCAGAATGTCACCGATAGGACACGGCCACAGTCTGCTCACGTGCCGGGTCCCTTTTGACAGCGCTGTGGTCCTTTCAGCTCCGTCATCAAACGCACAGAATGAGGAAATACTCAATGCTGGATGTTTGAATTGTCAGTGAGTGGAAAATATGCAAGAGTGATGTGAAACGTGTTGACTGAGAGAGAGCGAGAGTGTGAATGAGAGGGAGAGAGAGCGAGAGAGGGAGAGAGAGTGTCGGGGGGGCGAGTGTGTGAGAGTGTGTGAGAGAGAGGGAGAGTGTGTGAATGAGAGGGGGGGAGAGAGAGAGAGAGTGTGAATGAGGGAGAGAGAGAGAGAGTGTCAGGGGGGCGAGTGTGTGTGAGGGGGAGAGAGAGACTGTGTGGGGGGAGGGGGAGAGGGAGAGAGTGTGAAAGAGGGAGGGGGGAGAGAGAGAGAGTGTGAGAGAGAGGGGGAGAGACAGTGTGTGAGAGAGAGGGAGACGGGGAGAGAGAGTGTGAGGGAGAGTGGGTGAGAGAGTGTGTGACGGGACAGAGAGAGCGAGCGTGTGTGACAGGAGAGAGAGAGAGGGAGAGTGTGTGACGGGAGAGAGAGAGAGTGTGTGTGTGTGTGTGACGGGTGAGAGAGAGAGTGAGTGAGTGTGAGAGAGAGAGTGAGTGAGTGTGAGAGAGTTCCCAGTTTTAGTTGTGGACACATCTCTGCATTAGAAGCAGTGATCCCTGTGTTTCAGGATACTGCCTCATTAAGTCCCATAATAATTATTTATTATCTGTCCCTACGAAAACATTGTTAAAAGTCTTCTTTAGTGTTTGTCACAGTCAAACTGTGATACTGACGTGGAAGTGATTTGATGCAAAACACCCCAGAACAATCCCTCTGATACATGTGATCAGTGCAAATCAAGTCAGAAGACCTTCGCTCATCTTTCTCGGGATCCTAGAATAAAAGATGTAGACCAGACACTCACGTCCATAGACTGTATATAAATATGGACAATGCGTCCCCACTTCCTTGCATTGGCTGAACTATGGCACTATTTCCCCAGGGATACGGGCGGCGCCAGCTTGCGACTTTGGAGCCAGAGTGAGCGGTTGGCATGGTAAAACTATCTAAAATGACAGGAACCATACTAGGAAAAAAATTTATTTGGGGTGTATTTTAGTGTTTTAGTCCCGCCCACTAACATGTAGGAGGCGGAGCTTATGACCTATACTGCAGCCAGACACCAGGGGGAGCTCTACTTGCTCTGGCTTCACTTTTGAGGAGCCGTTTCGCCGTCCATCTTTAAACAGTCTATGGTCACGTCACTACTGATGTCTTGCATCGATTCATGTCTCATTTACAAGGTCTTGATTCTGTTCGATTCATTTCATTTAGAGTAACTTTTTGGGGATTTGTGGTATTTTAGCTGTAGTTGGCGCATCTTCCATGCGGCTTTGCTTTATTCCAGCTCTTTTTTCTGCTGTCACACTTTTAAAATACAACCATATTTCAGTCCATTTTTTGCAAAACTAGACATCCAAAACCAAGGAGAGGATATTTATTTATTTATTTATTCAGTCATTTAACCCAGCCCTAATCCCTTTTAATCTTGTATTTTCTCTAGTTGTCGAAATCTCGTACTCCATATGTCCATTGTGCAATTACAAGTTATTAGTGAAGCCCGACAGATGCCCACGTGTCTTGCTCTCCAAAAACAAACACAGAAGAAGCCGGCAGCTCGCTCTGTGGACTGCGAGCGAACAGTGTCTGCTCAGTGTTTGGCAGCGTGTTGCCTGTCATCACTCCCCCGGAGACAAAAGCGGGGTCAGAGGTCGTCCGTCCAAGACTGCACGTGTATTTAAAACCTCTTTTCAGCCTCTGGGCTAGGACCGTATTTGTTTTAGTGCAGAGGCGCAATGATGTTAAACATAGGAAATGCCAGAATCGAGATGAATAGCCCCTAGACAAACAACAGGATATGGACTCTTTGATGTTACAGCCTTTCATTGAGGCCGACCGTACTCGGTCAGAAGAGGCTTTTTTATTTGGCCAGGTTATTCATGTCTTTTCATGGCCGGCCTCTTTTCAGGCTTTTAATTAAAGCCCCCGCTAACAGCTGTGCGGCAACACTTCACTGATAATAAATGGAAGGAACAGCTGGGCTAAATGGGACAGTGAACCCTGCTAGATAGAGGAAGGCTTTTTGTTTTTCTTTTTTTTCCAGCAGGTTTCCATGTAGATTGATCCATCCTTAGTTCTGGCAGTCAGGTGATGTTTAGATTTGAGTGCAGAGCAGACGGCGTGCTGGTAATTTGAAGCGGGCGTACACAACGTGCAGGTCGGATCGTTCAATAAAAACCTTGAGGTAGCTGTAATGATTGATTCTTGCTGGTTGTACAATGCCTTTTCCCCCTTTTTAGTCCTTCAGTAACGAGCCTAACCGGCTCACGTCATGTCCCATCGGTAGCTCAGATACTCTGAGTGGCCTGTATGCCTTGGTTCTTAAATTCACAGTTATTTATCCTTTAGCCCTCCAGTCTAATTCCCCCTCTTTCTCTCAGGAGCCTGTTTGCCAGGAGGGTGAAGGACAGTCGGCCGGTGGAGCAGAGGGACCCGGGGTGGAAGCTGTTTGGGAAAGTCCCACTGCGGGAAGGCCCCATCAAGGACCCAAAGAAAATACAAAAGGTAGGGAAGGTTCTCCGTCATCCAGGTTTTGGTGTTTCCAAAAAAAAAAAACAGTTAAGAAAACCCAACTGGACTTGTGCAGTTCCTGGTTTCCAGAGCATTAGCAGTTAGTATCTGTGCATGTGGACCATAGACGGCAGAAAAACTTCCACGTCCTCCCATTGGCCACACTGACACTAGTATCCCGAAGTCCTCGTCTTCGTCTTGCGAGCTACACTTCCTCTACACCACCTGGTGTTTGGTTAATACTGCGCTCTGCTCTACATCCTACTAGTTGTGAAGAAATGTTGAATTATACATTGCATTATTGTTTTTTTCAGGGCGGTTGTAATTAAAACAAAACTTCTGAGAAAAATGGACTCTTGAACATACATCAGCATTATTTTAAATTATTTGACGTCTGCTTTAGTTCAGTTTGAGTCCCATCCACTAACATAGAGGGGGCGTGGCTTATAACGTATAATGCCCCACCAGGGGGAGCTCCACATGCTTTGGCTTCACTTTTGAGGAGCTTAAAGGGGAATTACCGTGGACCTTATTTCTGGCATAAAATACGATCGCCATGTTGCAAAAAAACTAGCAGTAGCAAATTACAGCTAAACAAGAGATGACATCATCCAGGTCAGAGGTTAGTAGGTCAATCTACAGACCCCGGATGATGATAGCAGGTAACTCTGGACTCAACAGGGAATATCACTAGCGTATCATAACAAAATATTGGTGAAATGAACGAGTTTCGATAGATAATGCGTTATTTAGAGGCTGCGTTTCGGTGCCCCATTCACTCCCATTTTATGGATATACGCGGCTCTAAATATCGTCCGAACGACTCCAAATGACACCAAAGTTATATGGGTGAGTAAACGATCGTATTTTATGCCAGAAATAAGGTCCAGCTTGTAAAAAAAACAGTAATTTCCCTTTAAGCCTCAATAATATTGTATCATGGTGTTTACATAGAACATCTGAAGAACCTCTCTGGGCGTCTTGTGTCCTGTAACTTATTAGTCTCGTGAACCAACAATAGGTCTGTTTGTTTTGCAGTTTTGTTTGGCTTTCTGTGTGTTTTCCTTGAACCTAACACAGAGAACATGACCTTCCTGACTTTGGTAGAACAGAGGAGGCCGTCTCCTCTAAGCAGCTGATCTATCATATGCGTAAAACATGACTGTGGAACTGGAAATTTTAAAGAATACGGCAACATTATTGTATTTGACATTTTAATAGTCTGCATTCTTCATTGCTAACATGTTTAGGAACACTGTTGGCTAGCCACTATTGGAAACAAACCCCCCCATGTGTGCAGTTAGTTTTATCTCGCCTTTGACATTGCCTGTCAACTCTGTGTAATGTTGCTGCACCTTTAAACCATTTGCACAATGTTGACAAACTGACAGACAGCAATATAAGTCTCCATTTAAATAATACCTCATCTGTTTCAGTAGAAATGTCGTAGTTTCATTTTCATCTTCATAATGGAAGCCAGGAACTCTAAACACCAGACCTGACTTTCTAAAACCGTAGATACTGCATGATTTATGTTGACATTACCATTTGTGCAGTTATTGAAAATCAAACAGATGAGCAACTAGCTTTGGATGCCGTCATGCATCCGTTCAGTGAGTTACCAGTAGTGAACACCAGTATCTACAATAACATTATCACTTCTTCTCAAACAGAATCCTAAGGCTGTGCTGCATAATGACTCGGTGGCCCAGGACTTTATAGGGACCATAAAATCATTTAGGAGACGCTGTAACTCACTGCAGCCTGTGAATAGTAGCGCGTTACCCTGAGCAGGAACACTCCCCATCAGTGACATTTAGCTTCGACAGCTATATTTAGGGTGCCACATGCTGAACAGCAAACAGGCACTCACTGTTTGGTTTCAGCACTTCCTAGAAACATAATTAAAAATGACAGCGCCGATTGTTGACCAAACAAATGTTTGTTGAGCCGTTCACGTGAGCAGGGAGCACTCGCTGTACTGGTTTTGGTAGCATGTAGGAAAACAGGTAGTAGAAAGAGCAATGTTAACAGAAGGCAGGCTATTGTTAATAGTATAAATGTAGCTTCAAAACACTAGAAATACCAGAAATTAAAGTTATAAATCTTTGACTTTGAAATTGTGCTGATGCATTAGGCTTGAAGCTCTAATAATTGACTTGGCCCATGCAAACTAATTACACTTGGTAAAATGCGACACCCTCCTTTATCTGCGCAGACGACATCCATGACTGGAGGCATCGCGTTTCCTTCTGAACACAATTTAGGATGTATGTACGTCAGTGTGTTGGGCTCATCCTTGTGAACATGATATCTTGGTTGCACCTTGGCGGAACTTTTTCTGATTTGGCACAGATCTGAAAAGATTTATTTATTTATTTATTTGATTGGGACAGTGCACATTATCGAGCATCTATTCAGACAGCAATAGACGTAAATATGCCGGATTGTAGCAACAATGCTAATTTGCATCCGCAGTCCCTAGGCAGGTAAAACAAAAATGTGATAAGACGTAGGACAAGACAATAGATTACAACAATGATAAAGAAGATAAAAGTCAATGGTTGTGAGACTGGTTTGGTTTCAACCACGGCTTGAGGTAAGTTTTTTAGGTTTGTAATCTGGGACACTACCGTATTGAGAGTGGAAGACTTTTCCAGATCTTACTGGCCTTTACAGAAAGAGCATTTTGTCCAAAGGCTGTTTTTCCGTGTGAGACGTCACAGTCCCCTCTGGAGGAGGCCCTGGTCCTGGGACCGCTGTGAGCCCTTTTTATTTGACCCTTTGGAGTTGACGGACGCGCTGGTGTGTCCAAATCACATGACCAGTTTAAGATGATGTAGCAGCAAGACGCAGTCTCAGTGAGTGCTAACTTCAAACTATAGTCAAAGTAAAACTAGATTCATTAAAAATAGTTTACGCCATGCTTTTTCCTGGATATTGTCGTGATGTTTGGTGCGCGTTTAGTGCAGGAAGAAACGGTGAAGAGGAAAATGCTAGCAAGCATAAAGCGCTAGCTGGGTTCCACCAATCAGAAAATCATATGGCAATGATTGCTAAGGAAGAGGGGAAGGTTGTGGGAGTGATGTACAGTCTATGGAGTGACGACGGTGAAAGAGAGAAGAGAGTTTTGAGATTTGAGAGATTAGTGACATTTAGACACTACTTATTGTGACGCCTGAAAATGGTTGTAAATAGTTGCACAAAAAATCCATGATGCATTTCCTACATTTTATTGTAAATAGTTGTGAATAACTTTGTTGTTTGCTAAAATTTTACGTAAGTTTTTGAAATTTACAGTTTAGATTTTAGAAGTTGTAAAAATGCATCGTTAAACATGTTAGTGGTTTTCGCAGCAAGTTTTTCCCACTCTGATTTTATGTTTTTAGTGTGGTCTTCGGTCCAATGTGTTAATACAATATGCTAAAATTAAAACAAAATAGCTGTAAAGTCACACATGTGAGGTTGTGCTGAAAAGAATGACACCAAACAAGGCAAGGTAAACTGTCTTTAAGATGAAATAGAAAGATGTATAGTAGTTTATACTGTAGACCTCAGAGGGTTAAGAAAGTCAGACATGAGAAGTGGGGCAAGTCCATGTAACACCTTGGAGATCAAACAAGCAAATTTTAAATTTTTTAAATTCTTGAAGCTCAATAAGTTGTGCTTTAAGGTGATACAAACATGGACTGACATTGGTTTCCTATCAAAGGCCTCAAATTATGTTTTTTGTTTTGGAGTGATTCAATGATTTTCCATGTATTTACACCTGCCAGAGACCAGCCTGTAATACGATATTCAATGTATGACAGAATCAGTTTCTGGTCAAAGATGAATAGTCGAGGTGGCCTCCCTAACTCAATTTACTCACCAGTGTTTACGAATTGTCTGAATAATGAGTACGAGGATAAAACGATGATGTTTTACGTCCAGATGGTCAACTTCACTGTGACATCGTAATCTTAGTCAAACACATTTTCCTTCAAGGTTTACTCTACATATCTATATATTATGGATATAAACTGTAACCTGACTAGTTGGCGGAGGCATAAACTACAACAGCGAGCGTTCCGACTTCCATTCAGAATGCAGACAGAGAGCGTCTCGTGCCCAGTTAAAGCTGAGGGCAGCTCTCTACTGGTAAAATAAACCAAAGAACAAGATGGCAGCGTGTAATTAGAGCCTCCAGAAGCCTGTTATTGTGCTTCCATTCAGCATGGGTCTGCCACCAGGAAACCAGCATCTTTCTGCATTTGAAACCCAGTTGAAAGGCGCGCTAATGTGTAATTTGTACAGTTTACATTTATGTCACATATTTCCTTTTGAATGGGAAATGTTGGACATGTTGGAGGCGTATATTTGTCTTGCTTTGAAACTGAGCGGACACACGCACTTGCTTAATAATGTCCGTCTCATCTGCGGTTGTAACCTTATATTGGACGTGAGGAATCGGTTGACAAAGCTAGGATTTCAAGCTTTTGTCCTGCTGCTGCCGCCGCTGTTTAAAGGTGTGGTAACTGAGCTCTGTGTCTGTGGAAAGCTTTATTTCGCCCAGGCTGTTGTTCAGCTGCTACGAGACACGCTGTGTGCAGTTTTACCATTTGAGAACAAAATTGCGAGTTGCAAGATTTATTCTCTTAATTCGCACCGCTTTGTGTCGTCGCGGGTCTGGGGACGCTACACTCCACCGAAGCTCAAGGCCTCAGTGTGTTGCCTGCCTGCTGTAATTGTTCTGTGACCCGCTGAGCCTCTAAATCACATTGTGTGGCAACCCAGACACGTCTGAGTGGATGGGATGAGCGAGCTGGGGCAATATTCCCAGGAGGAGTTTTAATTTTAATGTAAAGTCATTCCAAACCCCCTATAGGCTTTAATAAATGAGGGATTTAGACAGGACAGATGTAACGGCTCAGTAAATCGTGTTAAAGCTCCTAATAGCTAATAATAAACGGCATAATATCACTTTTTTTTCTGCCCTTGTGCTCTGTACAAAAGCGTTTGTTGTATTTCTATGCTAATTTACCAAAACATTAGGTACACCAGTGAAAACAAATACATTCTAATATAACTGTCCTGCACTAAATCTCCTTTCATGAGTGCTTTAATGTTCAGTTTATGTAGAAACAGCAACAAAAAGGTAGTGATTCAACTCTTAATTAGTAGTCAATATAGAAACGTGCCAGTACAATACAATTCAATAGTACTAATAGAGTCTCCAAACATGAAAACGCTCATTAAGCTAAGATTTAGTGCTGGACCGTTACATTAAAATGCATTACTAGTGTACCTAATGAAGTGGCAGGTAAGTGTACTTTGTCCCATTGCTGCCCAATGTCCCGACGGGGCCTATCATGGACATTTTCAGTGAATGAAGCATCTTGCAGGAAACCAAATCGAAGTAAAGAACTTTTTTACCGTATGCTAGCTAACATGACACATGAAACTCCAGTTTAGCGTTAGCAATGCTAATGCTACTTAGCAGTTACTTACAATTTAGGACTTGCCAATTCCCAATAAGTAATAAGGGTCCCAAAACTTCAACTGGTAGCATAATTTTATATTAACATTTTAGCTCAAATCAAGGTATTCATTGTGCTAAAACATGTACTCAAAGATCCAACATGGCCACGAAGATGTCTTGCTATCAGTATAAATAGTTTTCAAGACACTTGAACATCCGCAATTGTAGAGGTTGGAGTCCTTTGTTAGACTCGCATCTGAGAGTCCAATGACACCTTTTTTTTTTTTTTTGTGTCGCTCTCTTGGAGACCTACCAAGAATCGTTTGGGTGGGATTTATGTGGTGATGGACAGTAAGAGTAACGGCAACGTGGTCATCTGAGCGCTGTGGAGTTGAATTGGTTTGTGGCAAAAAGGCTCTGATTGGTTGTTGGGCTATCCCAGCTGTCATTGGTCAAGAGGCGGGGTACACCCTGGATGCGTCACCAGTCTATCGCAGAGATTACACGGGAAAAAAAACAGACTGCACGCTGAGTTTGTTTTTAAAAATCTGATTGGGTTGGGACACGGCTCATGTTCTGAATTTAAATCTACGCATAGCGAGGATCCCCTGAATAGGCAGCTTAACGAAATTGTAACCGCGCTCGAGCAGCAGCAGCATCAGCATCAGCAGTTGCTCATTCAGACCTGGCCGGATTAAGAGAGCAGAGGCCCGAGTTGCTGAAACCTGATCTGTTGCTCTGCGCTTGATTAGAGTGACTGCCAGGGCACGGCCGAGCGCAGAGCTGCTCGGAGTTCAGCCGCGGTGACTAACAACACACGGCGGTGCTGATTTGCTGACACACGCAGCAGCAGCAGCAGCAGCAGCAGCAGCAGCAGCAGCAGCAGCAGCAGCGATAGACCTGATGCAGAGCAGATCAGTGTAGCGTCACCGCTCAGAGGGGGAGAGAGAGAACGAGAGAGAGAGAGGGGGAGGAAAATAGGGTATCATGCTGCTGCTGCATCCTTTGCAATGCGGGGTGTGTCCCTCCGTCAGCAGCTCGACTGTCCCTCTTTTCACCTGGGTGTCCTGTTGCCAGGAGTGAGCCCTCTGGAGCTGCAGTGATGCTAAGCTAGGGTTTTTATTTAATTTTTTTTTTTTTTTGGGAAACTAACCCCCTCCCCCCCTCCACCCCTTCCCCACCGGAGGACTGGCTGTCTGTAAGGAACCGCAGCGTTCATGGTGAGTGAAGACAAGCGGCGGCGGCGGCTGAGCACGCCGACCCGCCGTCTCTCTCCTTGTCTGGCAGAATCAGAGGGCATCGGTAGTCAGGGGGGTTTGAAAGAGACTCGGCAGCGGAAGGATGAGGACGGCTCAGGTTTCACATAATAGCCTCTTTCAAGCTCATCGTGCCGCCGAGCCGGGGAGATGATTGTCTCTAGAAAAAAGGAAAAAAAAAAAATGTCAGGTTTTCAGGATGTGTTGACGGGCTAACGTCCAGCTAACGTGCATGGATCCTTCTGCTTCAGTACAACAGAAGCACGTGTAGCAGTGCGAGCGGCGTCTCTTTTTTTTTTTTTTATTTATTTTGGCTTTTTGAAGCATATCGAGGGGAATTCCTCCTACTGTTTCCACTGATGCAGTTAAAAAGACTCGGAGCTTGTTTTGACAGCCGAATCAGTGGGAGTCTCTTGTTTATTCCCGCTTTCCAGTTCAACATGACAAAACAGCAAATCCCTCATATTGAAGTGTTTGATGCCTGCGGAAACTGTAATTCAGCAGTTGGTCTGTCAAAAAAATACTACAATTTAAGTACCTCTGCAGTGCTGTATTGGCTTTTATTATAAATAACCAATAAGTTAATAGTGTGACCAAAGCGTTGTTAGTTCCTACATTAGATGGAGATGTTTGGCAGACATTCAGTGCTTTGGTTACATCCCAAATGTTTCAGAGTGAAACGAGCAGCCCGATATCGGCACGGTTGAATTTAATAGTGGGAGTCAATGGGTGATGCGTTAACTCTTTGCTCCCATTATTTGTTGCCTTCAAGTTGAGATTTCTTCAATTTGGCGTCACCGAAGGATTTTCTTTGCTTTGCTACAACTTGCTGGATTATTAAGTTTCTGAAATCAGAAGCGACGGAGATGTTCAGCTTTTCTGTGAGCTCCGATCACTCTACACCGACCACACGTCACAAAAGGCGACTCGTGCAATCTTATTGTTCGACGCTACCTGCCTGCTAATCTTTTCCTGAGTTGCCTTAGATTCCTGAGATTGCAGCATGGTTATTTCCTGAGTTGTCAAACTTGCTTCAGATCCACAGGCGATATCTAGCTAAGTAGATAGTAGTTAAGCCTTAAGGCGGTAAGATACTCCGCAAGGAGTGAGAAATTTGACTTCTCGCAGCTTGTTCTTGACACGTCAACCGGGCAGAACTTTTTTCTCGTGTGGTTTCTGGTTGCTACTCAGTGATTGGTCAGAAATTGGAAGTAGGCGTTGTTAATGCGGAAAATCGGAAATGCTAGCAGCCACTCTGTGAGCTAATGTTCGCAGCGTGATCCGACGGACTCGCCTGTCAAAACGACCGGCCGACATCCGAAAATAATAAGAAAAGTGAGTCCCGTCGTCGGCCTCCCTCATCTCCCACAATGCTTAGCGCGTGTGACGTATGCTGCAGTGGGAGGGGCCTATGAGGACTTCCCAGGAGTTCAGCACTTGAGTTTTGCTTATAAATGACCTGGCCAGAACGAGCTTTGTTCTCATAGCCCTAGGTGAGAGAACAGATTTCGTGCTTCTTGCAGAGTATGTAATAAGCTTTGCAGAGAAGTCAGCTGCCTCATTCACACTTTGCTCTGCGCTTGTTGGAGTTTGCCTTTGGCAGTTTCCAGTCAATATTTGTCAGTTGCATCTGTTTGGTAAGCAGTGAATCAAGACCAGTGGTGGTTTCACGAGGATGTGATGCAGATGCAAGACAACAATCCACGGAGAGTATTACAAATAACCGTCTTCTCATGCAGAATTTCACTTCTCTGTGAAGCTTTAATTAGTAGCATCACGACATGCGCTCTGTCAATCCGTGTTCCTCTCACCACGGTACTGCTTCCTAGCGTCGTAGCTTTAAACTGCAAAAGCCATTAACAGCCAGCGTGAGCCCCCACTCAGTGAGTCGGTGCAGTCCAGGCGCCTAGAGAGCTCTTACATCACTACCAGGAAATTGGAGAAGTTTACTGAAAGCCAGTGTGACAAAGCAGGTTGCCCCGGAGGCAGTGCATCATGGGATTTTGTTGTTATTCCAGCTAAAAGTTACAATGTGGTGACTCAGCATGCGAGGAGAGAGTCTTTCTTTAGAGAGTGTTGTCATTGGCCTCTGTTTGGTTCCGCTCCTGTGTAAACACGGTGTTCTGCTTTGAGTTGGCAGCTAGCCATTACTGAAAATGAAACTGCCACGTGAAACACTGAGCAGTCAAGAGGTTGTACACATTGTTTTTTTTTTTTTTTTAAAGGTAAAGGTATGAGCTGAGAGATCTTAAACTAGAACTTGTCAGACTAAAACCCCAAATTCCCTCAAACATAGACCATGAACTTAAAGGGGACATATAATACTTGAAATACTAACTCCATATTTTTTAGCCCAGGACTCCATTATAATAGTTTTGCAAGAAATTTGTTTTATACTGGCGCTTTATAAATTCAATTAGTTCATCTTCTGTCTAAAACAAAGGATGTAGCTCCTGTCTCTTTAAGGCCTTCCCCCGAGAAGCCCGCTTTCCTCCAATTGGCCAAAGTTAAAGGGGAATTACCATTTGTTTACAACCTGGACCTTATTTCTGGCATAAAATACGATCGTTTACTCTGGTGTCATTTGGAGTCGTTAGGATGATAATTAGATCTGTGTATATCCATATAGTGGGAGTGACTGGGGCACTGAAATGCAGCTTCTAAATAACGCATTATCTGCCGCGAAACTCGTTCATTGTTATGATAACAGGGAATAGCGTTATCGTATCATAACAAAATATTGATGAAATTAACAAGTTTCACGGCAAATAATGCGTTATTTAGAGGCTGCGTTTCGGTGCGCCCAATCACTCTGACTACATGGATATGCGCGGATCTAAATAACGTCTGAATTACTCCAAATGACACAAAAGTTATATGGGTGAGTAAACGATCGTATTTTATGCCAGAAATAAGGTCCAGGTTGTAAAAAAACAGTAATTCCCCTTCAAGGAAACCTGTTTAAGTTCAGCATGCATGTGGAAAAAAATGTTAGAAAACTAGTATACCTGCAATAGCAAGAAGAGTGTCTCTGAAATGTGTGACAAATTCCCACTCATGAAACATTTTGGTCAATAGTTTGCAAGGAGTTAAACATGTATTAAGACTAACTAATTATTGAATCATTTTCAAAATGATTGAACTTTCAAAATATTTCTCAATAACCAGCTGTATCCTTGCATCCAAATTGTGTCCAGGACCTTATCCTCAACATTATATATTGGTGTAACTGTCCTTCCTCAAAACATTTGGGAATTTTTTTTATCTTAAGAACTGATTCCCTAGGTGTCAGTGTAGCCTCTACTGGATTTATCTCCTGTGTCTTGCTGTGGCACCATCCTACCTTTTGTTATTGCTTTTATAACTTTGCTAATTTAGGTATTTTCTCGTCCTCACACACTTGCAACACTCTGACGCCACCACTTCCCCTAGCATCACCAGCGCCACCTTCACACACACACACACACACACACACACACACACACACACACCCTTTCTAGTGTTTCACCTTGTTGGCAGGACGTACCTGCATTGCTGCTGAACTGAAGCCAGCCTCCACTCCCCTCCTCTACACAATCTGCCTTATCTCCCATGTCTCATCCTGCAGCAGCATCCATTCATTATGGGCTGCAGGGATCTGTCTTAACCTGTTTTATTGACCATCTTTGACAAACCTCACAACAGCACATGCATGTTACATTGTACTGATGAAGTTAAGACAGTAGGTTATCATGGTAACTTGGAAGTCAGAAGAGATAATGAAGGCAAACCGTAAAACGATTACCAGGATTTGACCTTGTCTGATTGTGAACAAAAAGATTTTGTGTATTAGCACAATTGTCCTCCAGTTTAAGTCGTAAACATCATTTGTTCTGATCAAATGTGTTTACATTATGTTCCCAGATCCCTTCAGTAACTTTCGTCACGATCATTTAATGGACATAAGATAATCATTAAAGATAATCCTTTAATTTATCCCACGGTGGTGAGAGCTACTTGATGTCGAACATGATGTGTTGGCCAAAGGATGACACAGAGCAATGCCGGTATTTTGAAGCGCAGCCAAATGAAAGTCCAATATTGACCGTTTCAGCCTAACTTTCCCCTGACACAAATATCTAACTCTGTTTTCGGCTGCTAAATGTCCCACTATGTTCACCGGCTAATTATTGTTCACTGCTATGGACTGTGGTTTGTGGTTTCATCCACCGGTTGCAGCTGGAAATGAAGGTTTAAAGAATAAGGAGGCTGAATTTAAAATCACTGGCTGTGGGTTTTTTTTTTTTTGCCTGTAAAGTCCATTGTGATGAAATAAACATTATCACCCGCTTTCAGTGTAAGACTAATGTCACAAAAGTTCATAGCAGAGAATTTAGAATTCATGACAAGGATGCTGCTTCACCACGAAGGACTTTCTTTGCTGTGCATGGACAGAACATGGCCTTTAAGGCTCATTTAAGGTAGTACGGGACGTAGACGGCGTAACCTACGTACGTAGCCTACGCCAGTCCGAGTCATTTATACTTGTGTGCTCGTCAGTATTGCTCGCTCTGTAAAAACGCCACCCAGACGCCAGTCTGTGCTGGCTGTGTCTTTTTTGCTAGTCGGTTTAATTTTTGTTTCTACTTCCTGCTTCACTTTCAACAATGACGACTGAAACTTTCACCGAAATTTCGCAAAAATTCGTCGTAAAAGTCGTCGTATCTCCGAACCTCCTCAGTTAACCTTTCCTCGGTGTGTTCCACTTTTATTGATGCAAAACAATCAATTTGAAAATTAAAGTAGAAACACGCTACTACAAAGTGGACCAATCACAGCTCTTGCAGTCTGAATCGCCGTGACGCGTAGCTACATGTCAGACTACGCCGTTAGGGTCTTGGTTGATAAAAGTGAAGATATGGACAATAAAGGGAGAATCAAAGTGGGGCAAAGTTCCCACAAATTAGCCTGATTGCTAACTATCTGTGTAGCTCTCTCCTCTTAAAACATCCTCAGTGAAATCTTTTCATGATCCATTCCCCAGAGGCGGAGAAACAATTTTCAGTTATCGCTCTATCTACCAGCCTTTTTCCATAATTGCCCGATTTTGTCAGCAGCTCTCCCTTGAAGCCAAAATCTCGAGGGAAGATTTTGGCCCACCTTCCCTTCTGTCTTTGAGTGCTCTGAAATGTGGCCCCCTTTTTTCATTTTATCTGCCTTGACCTTCATTGATTCTTTGCAAGATAAGAAAAGTAAATGCCACTACTTTGTGTTTATTCCCTTTTTTAAAGCGGTGTTATCTGCTTTTATCTGCCGCTTTCAGCCTGCAGTGCCTCTGTGAAGGCTCGTAATCCTACGCTACGTCATTTGCTCCCTTGAATCTCCAAAGACGGAGCATGTTTTTGTCCATTGTAACTTTGTTTGCAACCAGAAAAGGTCAAGCCAGTTCGTTACACACAATGAACCACGTTGACATTTACGATGTAATAAAATGCAGTCACTCGCCAATTCATTAGGTACAGTAGTGAAAATGAATGCATTCTAATGTAATGGTTGTGCACTTAATCTTATCTTCATGGAGGTTATGGTACCCAGCATTGTTTAAAATAACTTGAGAGTGTGGTTAATTGAGTTGTGTTTTCATTGTGGAAGCTTGGATTTGATGTTGTACTAGCCTGTTCCATTCATTTTTAGTCAGAAACATTTAATTAATTCAAAATCCAGTTTAACAGCACCACATGCATCATCCTCTAGAACTGTATCACCACCTTTTTGAAGCTGTTGCAACATAAACTGAACTTCTTGCTTTAGTAAAATTGTTTTCTTTGGCGTACAGTATTGGCAGCAGGCCTTCAGGGATAATATGGTTGACTGGTACGTCACTTCAATCAAGATATACACTATATTACCAAAAGTATTCGCTCACCTGCCTTTACTCATTCTATGAACTGAAGTGCCATCCCATTCCTAACTCATAGAATTCAATATGATGTCGGTCCACCTTTTGCAGCTATTACAGCTTCAACTCTTCTGGGAAGACTGTCCACAAGGTTGAGGAGAGTGTTTATAGGAATTTTTGACCATTCTTCCAAAAGCGCATAGGTGAGGTCACACACTGATGTTGGTCGAGAAGGCCTGGCTCTCAGTCTCCGCTCTAATTCATCCCAAAGGTGTTCTATCGGGTTCAGGTCAGGACTCTGTGCAGGCCAGTCAAGTTCATCCACACCAGACTCTGTCATCCACGTCTTTATGGACCTTGCTTTGTGCACTGGTGCACAGTCATGTTGGAAGAGGAAGGGGCCCGCTCCAAACTGTTCCCACAAGGTTGGGAGCATGGAATTGTCCAAAATGTTTTGGTATCCTGAAGCATTCAATGTTCCTTTCACTGGAACTAAGGGGCCAAGCCCAGCTCCTGAAAAACAACCCCATACCATAATTCCTCCTCCACCAAATTTCACAGTTGGCACAATGCAATCTGAAATGTACCGTTCTCCTGGCAACCTCCAAACCCAGACTCGTCCATCAGATTGCCAGATGGTAAAGCGTGATTCATCACTCCAGAGAACGCGTCTCCACTGCTCTAGAGGCCAGTGGCGGCGTGCTTTACACCATTGCATCCGACGCCTTGCATTGCACTTGGTGACGTGTGGCTTGGCTGCAGCTGCTCGGCCATGGAAACCCATTCCATGAAGCTCTCTGCGTACTGTACTTGGGCTAATCTGAAGGTCACATGAAGTTTGTAGCTCTGTAGCAATTGACTGTGCAGAAAGTCGGCGACCTCTTTGCACTATGCGCTTCAGCATCCGCTGACCCCTCTCCGTCACTTTACGTGGCCTACCACTTCGTGGCTGAGTTGCTGTTTTTCCCAAACGCTTCCATTTTGTTATAATAGAGCTGACAGTTGACTGTGGAATATTTAGGAGCGAGGAAATTTCACGACTGGATTTGTTGCACAAGTGGCATCCTATGACAGTTCCACGCTGGAATTCACTGAGCTCCTGAGAGCGGCCCATTCTTTCACAAATGTCTTGTTTCACAGTCTGCATGCCTGAGTGCTTGAATTTATACACCTGGGGCCAGGCCAAGTGATTAGAACACCTGATTCTGATCATTTGAATGGGTGAGCGAATACTTTTGGTAATATAGTGTATCTCCACACCCTCTTGGATGGATTACTGTGAAATTTAGATTAGTACAATTAAAAGTTCTCTTTATTGTTTTTGTCTGTTTCAAGGACGATTATATTAGTTACAGTTGGAATAACGTGTTCAGTAGAAGCACATGCTAAACCTCTTCCTATTAGGTTCGATTGTACGTAGCGCTAGTTAGAAAGTGTTGGCATGTATTTTGGTAAACTAGCTATGCTACGTTTGATACAGCTTTATATTTACACATTAAATGCTAATCTTTAGGCAGTAGTTAGATTTGCTGGCAGTTTTTTAACTGCTGGACAGATCTTAGTTTTTAACCATTTCCTGTTAAAGGGGAGCTACTGTTTTCTAGCATAAAATACCATCGTTTACTCACCCATATAACTTTTGTTTAATTTGCACTAGTTCAGGAGATAATTAGATCAGCGTATATCCATTTAGGGCGAGTGATCAGTGATCTGTAGGTCAATCTACAGACCCCGCATGATGATAACGGGTAACTCCAGACTCAACGGGGAATAGCACTAGCGTATCATAACAGAATATTGGTGAAATTAACGAGTTTCGCGGCAGATAATGCGTTATTTAGAGGCTGCGTTTCGGTGCCCCATTCACTCCCACTATATGGATATACGCAGATCTAAATATCTCCTGAAAGACTACAAATAACACCGAAGTTATATGAGTGAGTAAACGATCGTATTTTATGCCAGAAATAAGGACCAGGTTGTAAAAAAACAGTAGTTCCCCTTTAAGTTAAGCTAACCATCGTGTATCTGTAGTTGCATATTTAACAGATATGAATCTTCTCCTCTAACTCAAAGAAAGAAGCAAGTTGCCGTTCTAGCATTGTCATCATGAGCATGTTAGCGTCAGCATGAAAAGCACAACCTGCCTGATCCATCCTCCCTGTAGCTGCTGCTTTGTATTTTGACTTTGCAGTATTTCTATTCATCTCGCAAAGGACCGACTTTCTGGCGGGCGGGTGTCATGGCTGTCGTCGCTAATTTCACGGAAGCGCATTTCCATTTCCACGGGCACAAATTCGATATAATTGAATTACCTTTATTTGCCCCCTAAGGCCGATGGAGACCAGGCATCTGACGGCAACACAAAGGCAGATTAATAACATGAGCTGGTTGTCAGTGGTCGTAGCCTTCACACACACAAACACACGCTCCTATTCACGAATGGATTTTTTTCCGCCTGTGTTTCTGGGCTTGCGCTGATCAATGTGAATGTCCCCGAGGCAGCAGAGTGTTAAGCTGATTGCTTCTAGGCCTCAGCCTGCATTATTAACCAGCTCGATGCACGCTGGAGGCCATTTTGGACACACAGCAGGGGGGTGTGTGCTCTAATGCTGCCCTTGCCCTATTTACAGTGGCTTCCTAATTAACTAGCATGACGACGTAAGATTTTCTAGAGGTCTTTTCCTGACCTGTCTCTGCTCCCTCACGCTGCACACTTGCACTATAAGTCACCTGACGGCCGGCCTTGTGTTAAACTGCTCCGTGGCCTCAGCTGCAACAGACTGTCTGTCACATGGCCTCCGGTCTCTGCAGGCCCTGTATCACCCTCACCAGCTGACACATGCTCAAAGCCCATAAAAGCATTGTCACAAGGTTATTGAGGCGTTTTTCTAAAGTTAGCCCCGTGACTTTATGCATGCAAACGACTTCATTTCCTTTCTATATTTAAACGTATGCTGGTTTTCTCTCACCAGATTGCCCCCTTGTGGCAATTTTGTTGTTGTTATACAGTATACACATCCACCAGTTTTTGTACGCTTCATCGCCAGCGGCAATGTGAAACTAAATATAGGCCATTGAAGCTGAACCCAAAAGCATGTTTCTCTTCCTGTTGCACTTGTGGATTTAAATCTTGCTTCTTCTTCTTTTTTTGTTATTGTTGTCAGGAATATGAAACAAAGAGTGGCAGAGCTGGACCTGGCAACCCGACATCTCCCAGGCAGAGTGTGAGGAAAAACCTGGACTTTGAGCCCCTCTCCACCACCGCACTGATACTGGAGGACCGACCCGCGTATGTAAACACACACTCTCGTCGAGTCGTCCGGGGACTATCCCACCCACATTTTTTTTCTTTTTTTTTTTTCTTGTTTCATCAGACAATAAAGCCACGTCTGTCGTTTTTCTATCTCCTTCTTTATCAGCCCTCCTCCTTCCTCTCCCAGGTCATTAGACTCCTTTCAGCATTGTCCCAGCTCTCACTGAGTCCCTGTTTGTAGCGCAGATGGTAAAAGAGAAGCGCTGCTGAAAGTTTAATGGCCCTCCCCGAGCCTGGCTCCATTACCTTGCCTTTTTCTTTTCTCTTATTCTTTTTTTTTTTTAAATGACATTTAATATTTTGTCAGAAACGGAAATATGCTGGGCTTTATTTATCATGTACAGTAAGTTAGTGCTGCTCAGCCTTGGGATCTTCTTCTGAATTGCTCATCACCCTCTCTGCTGCTTAAAAATACCTTCTTTATACACTGCCTCACCGAAAAAAAAAAGTCGCCACCAAAACAAAAGGTTACTCTAATATTTCGTTGGACCGCCTTTAGCTTCGATTACAGCACACATTCACTGTGGCATTGTTTCGATAAGCTTCTCCAATGTCACCAGATTTATTTCCATCCAGTGTTGCATTAATTTTTCACCAAGATCTTGTATTGATGATGGGAGAGTCTGACCACTGCACAAAGCCTCCTCCAGCACATCCCAAAGATTCTCAATGGGGTTAAGGTCTGGACTCTGTGGTGGCCAATCCATGTGTGAAGATGATGTCTCATGCTCCCTGAATCACTCTTTCACAATCTGAGCCCCATGAATCCTGACATTGTCATCTTGGAATATGCCCGTGAACATCAGTGAAGAAAATAAATCAATTGATGGAATAACCTGGTCATTCAGTATATTCAGGTAGTCAGCTGACCTCAGTCTTTGGGTACATAATGTTGCTGAACCTAGACCTGACCAACTGCAGCAACCCCAGATCATAGCACTGCCCCCACAGGCTTGTACAGTAGACACTAGGCATGATGGGTGCATCACTTCATCTGCCTCTCTTCTTACCCTGATGCCCCCATCACTCTGGAACAGGGTAAATCTGGACTCATCAGACCACATGACCTTCTTCCATTGCTCCAGAGTCCAATCTTTATGCTCCCTAGCAAACTGAAGCCTTTTTTTTCCAGTTATCCTCACTGATTAGTGGTTTTCTTAAGGCTACACAGCTGTTCAGTCCCAATCCCTTGAGTTCCCTTCACATTGTTGGTGTGGAAATGCTCTTACTTTCACTATTAAACATAGCCCTGAGTGCTACTGTTGTTCCACCAAACATTTAAGTGATCACAGAACACCGACCACATTTCTTTCTGGAAGACGATGGTTCTCCACTATCCTTCCAGTTTTTAATAATGCGTTGGACAGTTCTTAATCCAGTTTTAGTAGTTTCTTCAATCTCCTTAGATGTTTTCTCTGTTTGATGCATGCCAATGATTTGACCCTTCTCAAACAGACTAACATCTTTTCCACGACCACGGGATGTGTCTTTAGACATGGTTGTTTAAGAAATGAGAAGCTACTCATTGCATCAGTTGGCGTTAAATAACTTGTTGCCAGCTGAAAGATAATCACCCATGCAGTAATTATCCAAAAGGAGGCTTGTACCTATTTGCTTATTCAAATCCAGGTGGTGACTTTTTTGTGTGAGCGAGGCAGTGTATTTGCAGAATGAATCTGTTTTAAGGAGACAAAACAAATCTCAGCTATCATTAATTAGCTTAGCATGGAATTGGCATGGAGCAGTGAAGGTACAGATGCAATTATTTTTGAGAATTATGCATCGATTGGGTTCATTTATAAACAAAAAGTTCAAATACGAAGGTACTGGTGTCAAAGGGGGACATTAAAACGGATATTTTTACAATTTTACTTTAATTTTATAGACACAGTTGCTATGTAGCTGTGGTGCACATATAACATAATCTTCGTCAGCACAGATTCACAAATTGCTGTCACATGTCTTTTATTTATGAGTCTGATGCGATATAATCTTATTGAGCGGCTGTTTCCAGTCAAGAATAAACATTCAGTGTTATAGCAGTATTGTTTGGTTGGATGTTGCAGGACAATCGAGGGCTTACATTGCCTTTAAAGTTTGCAGTCAGTTGCATGAATGAACGCCACAAGATTTCGTGCAGTTGTTGTTTTACACAGTGAAGTTACTAAACTGGAGTTCCTCCCTTGTTCTTGTCTTAATACACCATGAGCTTACTCACCATGAATAATGCACGAATGCGTAGCTGCTAACCCATTTTCCTTTTATGTGCGTGTGTGTGCGTGCTACAGTAATCTTCCAGCCAAACCAGCCGAGGAGGCGCAGAAACACAGACAGCAATATGAAGAGATGGTGGCCCAGGCCAAGAAGAGAGGTGAGATCACTGGACTCCCAACTCGCCCAGCCTCCCTCTAACACTCAACACCGCACAGGGCTTCAATTTTGTTTTCCATCTCCTCTTTCCTGCAGAGATGAAGGAAGCTCAGAAGAGGAAGAAGCAGCTGGAGGATCGATGCAAGCTCGAGGAGAGCATTGGGACAGCGGCCCAGACCTGGAACCAAGAAATCTTGCCTCACTGGAGTACAGTGTGAGTACCACGAATCTGCTCGCCGATGCATCACCCTGTGTTCTTCTGTGTCCTGCAGCACTGCCTTGCTTTGAAAGGGTTTCTTGAAGGAACTCGTATCAGATTAGATGCAGCCAGAAAGCTCCCATTGTTAGCTTAAATACAGGAGTTCATCTGTGTTTGACATGTGCCCACATTTATGCTGATATACGGTATCTGACTGCTGCTATAAACTCTTGACCTCATCCTCATAACGTCTTGTTAAGTCTCTGTACACAAACATTTTCTGCTCTTTTAATAAATGCAGTTTACATTAAAACATCCGTCCCTTCCACAAGGAAGTCCGACACAGAGAGTCGTCTTTATAAATATTCAAGGTCGATGCCACTTGAGGGAAACTGCACAAACACTGGATGCCAGTCTAATGCCATAAACATTACACATGACAAAATGGAGATATAAAGATAAGAGATACTAAAAGATCTATAGGTTAATTATTAGTTCAGTCATTTCCTGCATTTAATACAGAGTCAGTGACTGCTGCACTGCCACCTTGTGGCTCTGATCCGTAAATGAAGACTGTAATGTGTTGGATTTTCTTTCCACATTCAACCCACATTCTCGCCCCCCCGCTGCAGGTGCACTACTCGGCGAGTGAGGGACCTTTGGTGGCAGGGCATCCCCCCCAGCGTGAGAGGCAAAGTGTGGAGCCTGGCGGTGGGCAACGAGCTCAACATCACACACGGTTCGTCACGGCTGTTATCAGTCAAAATGATTAGCTTTAACCAGAGATTCTTCGTGTCCTCACCTGTTTGCTCTGTTCCTTAACACAAACCAGCATGATTATTTATTTAATTAGTTTGTTTCCCAGACCTGTAGCAACCTCTTAAAGGGGAACTTCTGTTTTTTTACAACCTGGACCTTATTTCTGGCATAAAATACGATCGTTTACTCACTCATATGACTTTTGTGTAATTTGTAGTCCTTCGGGAGATATTTAGATCCGCATATATCGATATAGTGGGAGTGAATGGGGCACCGAAACGCAGCCTCTAAATAACACATTATCTGCCGCGAAACTCGTTCATTTCACCAATATTTTCTTATGGTACGCTAGTGATATTCCCTGTGCACCTGCAACGGTCGGCTTGTTTACCTATAATTTGCTACTGCTATGGCTCGTCCACAACCTCAGAATCGGAAAAATATTCAGCCATGTTGCAAAAAACTATCAGTAGCAAATTACAGGTAAACAAGCTGACCGTTGCGGGTGTGCGCGGCGCTCAGAGATGATGACATCCAGGTCAGAAGACATCATCCAGGGTCTGTAAGTCATGGATGATGATAACAGGTAACTCCGGACTCAACGGGGAATAGCACTAGCGTATCATAACAAAATACTGGTGAAATGAACGAGTTTCGCAGCAGATAATACGTTATTTAGAGGCTGCGTTTCGGTGCCCCATTCACTCCCACTATACGGATATACGCAGATCTAAATATCTCCCGAAGGACTACAAATTACACAAAAGTTATATGGGTGAGTTGACGATCGTATTTTATGCCAGAAATAAGGTCCAAGTTGTAAAAAACCACCAGCTTCCCTAACCCGTCGTTCATCCTTAAACAACATCTTCAGCCTTGAATCTGTGGATTTACGTGCCAAAGACCAGCTGTATGAGTCCAAAATGAGTCTTGAACATCACGAACACGTACAGCAATTTGTCTCGCCGTCTTATAATTGAATAAGTGGCAGCAGCGACACAGATAGAAGTGGAAGGAAGAGTGTGTCCATTAAGAAGGAGCACGGTCCAACGATTCCCCGGCACAAGAGGGAACAAGTAGCATTTCAATGAGTTTTCTGAGCCTTGCACGGAGATTACATTCTCCGCTCGCTAAAAGAGCACCAGCTTCAAATAATCAGCAGTCCCTACGCCTTGAGTGTGTGTGTGCGTTAGCTCCTCAGGGCTACTTGTAGATAAGCGCTCGCTCGCTCACTGCTGAGCCAGCCCTCTCTTGCTTTGTGCTAATCATCCGTTTAAATGGAGCCACGATCCTATGCATGAGGCCACGCTCTCTTAGAAACGTTTAAACCCTTCAGGGGCTGTCCATCGTCTCAGAAGTAGCAGCTCAGTGACCGCGTTAAAACAACTTTTAGTGTTATTGCTACCGCTAATGCAACCGCTAGCATATCTGCCAAGTCTTCTATTGCTGGCGGTGATTACTCTTCTGAAAAGGTCGTACCGGTGCTGGGATACTGCTGCGCGTGCAATTTAGGAAGAGATGTGGAATAAATGTAGTAGTAGATGGGGAAGTGATTTAAAGCAGATTTTTATTTATTTATTTATTTATTAGTTACCAGAAAGCAAAACCTGAAGTAAAAATGTGTTTATCCAGGATTAAGGGGAAGAAAGAACAAGAGAGAGACTTGTGGGTCAGATAAACTACATGAGATGAAAGTGAGAAGTTGTTCAGAGAACTACAGGAAGTTAGTTATTGTAATTTGATCCGTAGTTCATAGAGGTGAATTAAAATCCTTACCTTAAGTTGCCGCTTATATGTGCTGAACTCTCACCCCTTCACTTACTTCTCCAGTTACAGCTGAGTCGGATCCAAACACAGCCAGGGCGACCATTTTTATTTAGATTTGTTATATCTTGCACTATATAATTGCAAGTAATCATCCATTACAGTGTTTCATGCAAGATTTCACGAGTTCCTGGTGTTTTTTGCGGGGCGCGGTATACTGGCTTAATAAAGAACTCTAATTATGATAGAATCCCACCAATTAAATACAAGTCATTCAGTATATGAAATGTCTGCACGTAGAATAAGGGCATGCGTTTTTTTTTTTTTTAGCAGTTTGCCATTAAGTTACTGTAATGATGCCCATTTTGGATTTAGCGACAGTTGGCATCAGCCTGAGCAGTTCATGTACATCAATGATTCCCAATCTGTGGTACCCGTACCCCCAGGGGTACGCAAAGTGAAGTAGGGGGTACGCGAAAGAGCTGATTCTGAACTGATTACATTATGAAACTGAAAAAACGGGTAACGGGTTGTTTTCTCATTTTCTGATTCTCCACCTAAATGAAAAATCAAAAGACTGTTTTTCATGTGAGTCAATTATGTTAATAGCTAGATTGTAGGACAACTGGCTTTGAAGCTATGTATCAGTTTGCTGCTAACGTAGCTAGTGCTAGGTCACCTAAATAAGAAAGACACAGATTCCCTGAAATGTCTGTGATTGGTGGGCAGGTTCAAATCTCCTGATGATATAGCTATACTCGCTACAGTTATTTTCCCCCCAGAAACAAGCAAATCTCGTTCTTGATTGGGTCTTTAAATTATATCGTCAACAATTCTGATAACTTTCTGTCATTTGAGCTGTCAAGTCATCAGTCTGAGGTAAACTAGGTCGCCCGGCTAACCGCCAACAATGGATAAATGGCTAAAATGGATAGATTGCCCTTCCAGAGAGACCTCAACTGCTGCCACCAGTCAGGCTCACAGACATTTCTTTTTCTAGCTGCTACAAGTGCGTGAGAGTAGGTGGTGCATGGCTGGAGGTCAAATGTCTGAAGGGGTACGGGGCTGTGAAACGTTTGGGAACGACTGATGGACATGAATACTAAACGTAACGCTGCTGAGATGTGGTATACTATGACAAATTAATGTAAGATTAAATAAAGTATTAGCGATTTTATCTGTACTAGCTAGCCCCATTAACTTGACATAAAAGTTGGATCGTGTGAATCGACTCAGAATAACAGAACGTTAGTGATTCTCCCTCTAAATCACAGCGTTGGCTCAGTTTTCCTATGAAGGTCTCTGTCTTTAATCGCTCTTTAATGGGTTTCTTCACACTTTAAAGAGCTTTTCCACAGTTAATATTAATCTGCTGGTGTTGAGGTGCTGATCAGGATCAAGGCTTCTAGTGCAGAGCTCCACTTTATGTCTCAGAAAGCTCATTATTTGTTTATTTGTTGTTGACGTTGGGCATTGTACAGACATATTTGGCCTTAATTCATTTACATCAACAACTTCTGTGCTGATTAGTCCATGATGTAACCTGTTTTAAACCAATACAGTACAAAATGAAAACACGAATCAAATTTAAAACTAGAATTTGTTCAATTAAATAAACAACTCTATCTCATTTCCCTCAAGAGAGCTCATTATGTTAATCCAGGATCTCATCACTAGAGGGCAGCGACGGGTCACAGCACATCCCAGTGCACCACGTTAAAATAAACGTCTTCTGAAATTAATGCTTCACCGTCACTGTTACCGCTGCAGGGTACAGCCAATGCCTTGTTATCGCCGTGTGTGGTTTCTGTCCAGTCATCATGTTCTCCCCTTTGTGTCTTTAACCTCGGCTGCCCCCTCCTTTTACTCTCGTATTGACTCTGCTGTTATGGGTCCCTGCAGAGCTGTACAGCATCTGTCTGGCCCGGGCAAAAGAGAAGTGGAGGACGACGGCGGCACCCACGGCAGAGACTGAGCCTGAAGGTACGGATGGATTTATTATTTTTGTTAAATTTCATCCATGCATATTCGCACATTTCCCACAAGGCTTCTTAAAAGCGTTGCTGTGCCTTATCAGATGCTGGTTCTTCAGACAGGGAGTCGAGCCTGGAGCTGATTAAACTCGACATCTCCAGGACCTTCCCCCAACTTTGCATCTTCCAGAAGGTCAGTGAGAGAGACGTACTAAAGCTAACACTTGAGCATGAGCGTATTCTTGGCCTCTTTGTTTGCGCTGTCGTCATTATTTCTCTGCTCATCGCCAGGGCGGACCCTACCATGACGTGCTGCACAGCATTCTGGGAGCGTACACTTGTTACCGGCCAGATGTTGGCTATGTAAGTCACACACACCACAGTGTTTCCAACAAAAGTTCATGACACCCTTGCATTGTTTTTTTTTTTTTGTTTTTTTTGGAGTGAAGGGGTCTATGTTTTAATAAAAGGTCCTAATTATGATGCTATCCCAACTATTAAAAACAATTTTTACAGTATATGGCACATTGAATAGGGGCATGCGTTTTGTACAGTATCAATCCGTCTTTAAAGGAACAGTATGTAAGATTGTGGCCAAAACTGGTACTGCAATCACTTTCAAAATACTGTAGAACGGTGTATCCCCTCCAACCTCCCCCTGACTCGAGGTTGCCAGGTTACCGAGGTAACGTTAGGCTACTCAATACGTCTCAATTACGTTTCACATTGCCATAATCGACGTGCTAATGTTGTTTTCCTCGGCGTTTCAGCATAATGACAGAGAAACGGGCTCATAATGCATTGCTAATGTTAGCAATGACGACTCGCCGTTTTTATTTCCCAAACAATTCCTTACCTTTTCAATTCGATGAGCCACCTCCTCTGTATGCGCTAACGTAACGTTACTTTGCACGAACATGCATAACTTTGTTCGACTGTCGTGAATATTTGAAATGAATCACGAAGTCAGTAGAGTTTCGTCATCCGGGTTGCCAGCTCTGCTCTAGTTACCGCATAGATCAGTATATATATCTATGCGGTAACTAGAGCAGAGCTGGCAACCCGGATGACGAAACTCTACTGACTTCGTGATTGGTAGATAGGTGGAGGGTGGCGCCTCAGACCAAAACACAACATGACAACAATAACATCAGTTGAGGGCTGCAACTCTCACTTTTAAATGACAATATCCTGGCCGGACCACTGTTGTCAGTGATATAAGTATTTGAAATGAACATGATTTCTTCATGTCTAGTGACATATCAGGGCCATTTTATGATTAATTGAAATACATTTCTTACATACTGTTCCTTTAAATTACTGTAATAAATATAGGATTTAGCGACAAATAGCAGCAGCCTGTTAATGTGCATGAATACTAAACATAAAGCTGTTGGGACGTGGTATTCTATGGGCAAATGTATGTAATACGTAAGTATCAGCGAATAAATCTAATTTGTAGTAAACAGTTGACTTTCAATCTTTGCTAGTTAGCTCTGACAAAGTTGTGTTACGTCGTTTCTTCCGTGTTTTTACCGACTCTCCTTAAAGGAGAATTGTTGTTTTTTACAACCTGGACCTTATTTCTGGCATAAAATACAATCGTTTACTCACCCATATGACTTTAGTGTAATTTGGAGTTGTTTGGGAGATATTTAGATCCAGTGGAGCGTTGCATATATCCATATAGTGGGAATGAATGGGGCACCGAAGCTCGGGACTCAACGGGTAATAGCACTAGCGTATCATAACAAAATATTGGTGAAATGAACGAGTTTCGCGGCAGATAATGCGTTATTTAGAGGCTGCGTTTCGGTGCCCCATTCACTTCCACTATATGAATATACGCAGATTTAAATATCGTCCAAATGACGGGCAATTCCCCTTTAAACAATCGTAAATCTCCATTGTGTTAAAAAAAAACAATCAATTTTTATTAACGAGCAAAGCTATGCGAGTGCCGTTTTATCCGTCGGGTTAAATCAGCAGTTTGTGTGTGGAGGGTCTCGGGGGAGGAATAGAAAAAACAACGCAAGCACAAAGTTGTTTGAAACATGCAGAAATGTGAGAAACCCTGCACTACAAACACTGCATGATGCCCTTTTGACACTTCAGCACACTTAAGCAATAACAATGACTAATACATGTTATCGTACACTTGATCTTTACACATGGGGATGACGAAGACAGAGATAAATCAAAGGATATCTCAATTTAGAAAAGACCTTGAAGAGTCTCAAAAATCAAATATTAGCGTTATAAATCTGAAATTAAATATATATACGTTTACATTTGCAAACCATGGTCACGTGGTAAACATTCACGGTACATTTAATGAAATACCGTATTGAGTACACCCGATGCACGCGTCCGAACTTTAAAAATAGCGTGTGAACTTTGCACGTGGTGAAGGTTAATAGTTAATAGTTCCAGAGGCCGCGTTATCCCACGTAACACCTTCAGCACATGTGTATTTTTATCTTGATCAAGCATGGGTTTGATTGTCATCGGGATGACTGTTGTCTTCTGGTGTTTGCCACTGAGTAGGAGGTGTCTGCCGCATTGTAGGAGTGTTTGAAAGTGAAATATTTTCTTTGTGTGTGTGTGTGTGTGTGTGAGCGATGCAGCTTCAACCTCAGGCTGCCTGTGGGTGCGACAAAAAGAGGAAACTATGGTAACCTGAAAGTCAGCAACAAAAACCAACTGATGAACTGATCAAGAACTGTTTTTAGTGTATTAAACACATTTTCTATACACTGACCAGGCATAACATTATGACCACCTTCCTAATTTTCCTAAGCTCTTTTTCATAATACAGCGTTCATCCTTGTTGCGTCTGTAAAGCCAATTTTTTTGAAGATCTATATCAAGACTGTTTATCTGTTTATCTCTGTGGTTTAAATTTGAAAAAAATCTATAAGCCAATATTTTGGTATCTTTTTTCCCCACTCTTTTAGCTTTGTTGGAAACGTATGTCTTTCTCTCTCTAACCACTTACTGAAAGTTAAGGCTCTTTTAGAGTACTGCAGGACATAGATATAGCCTACATTGGTGCGAGCCATTTATACTTGTGCTCTCGTTCTGTAACAATGCCACCCAAACACTAGTCGGCGCCGTGTCTTCTTTGACTGAAACTTTCGCCGGAATTTCTGCAAAGACGAGTCGTACAAATGTTCGTATCTCCGAACCTCCTTAGTTAACCTTTCCTCCATGTGTTCCATCTTTATTGATCCAAAACATTTAATTAGAAAATTGTGGAGATGGAGAAGCAGCTGGAAAAACTAAAGAGGAAAAAAAGCTACTGCCAAGCAGATGAATCACAGCTCTTGCTGTCTGCCTAGTTACATTTCTGGGGAAGTGGACGTCAGCGATGGTATTGGGGTCTGTGTATGACTGTACCTACGCCGTCAAATTGACACAGAAGCCTTAACCACCTTTTTGAGTAACGAACCTATACCGATCAGCCATAACATTATGACCCTCTTCCATAATATTTTGTAGGTCTCCATGTGCCTCCAAAACTCGTCAAAGAATGGACATGGGCCTTCTGAGGGTGTCCTGTGGTGTCTGGCAACATGATGTTGTTAGCGGGGGGCCTTTTGGGGGAGAGGCCTCTGTGGATCATCCCACAGATACTTGATCAGTTTGGGATCTAGTGAATTTGGAGGCCAGGTCAACACCTTGTGCTGTTCTTCGTGCTTTTTGAGTAGTTTCTAAACCACTTTTGTGTCCCTGCTCTGGATGGCTGCTGCCATCAAGGAGTGTCATTGCTATGGGGTGGGGGTGCCTGGTCTGGTCTAGGTGGGTGCTACATGTCTAAGTAACATCCAGCTGAATGAATGCCAGGTCCAAAAGTTTCCCAGCAGAACATTGAATTGTCACAAGATGGTGAATGTTATTCACTTATCCTGTCAGGGGTCGTAATGTTGTGGCTGATCAGTGTGGTCGGAGAGGTCTACATGCACCTTATCCTGACATTTAACAGTCCGTGTCTAATGTTTCAGTGCAGCACATGCTCAGGTGAATGTGTGAAAAGGTGCTAGTGACATATTGAGAGTGGCGGGTTTGTGGTAGCTTCTTACTTTGCATCACGCTCTTCTCTGAATGACGCATCAGCGCAGGCAGCTGTTGCGAGATTATCCGTCACCGTTCTCATGAAGGAACGCGGCGACGGGTGGTTTGGGTGTTTCTCCGTTGCGTAGGCGCCGTTTACCAATTAGCACACCTCAAAAAATAAATATTTTCCTTCCATTCGCCCTTTTTCGTTCCTTCCAAGAAGATTTACTAAACCTTGAGTCACACGGGTACCCTCCTGACTACCAGGGGGGGAAAAAAATACCGTTCAATCACATTTTTTTGCGAAGTAATTAATTAAAAAAAAAAGCTTTTATTTGTCAGATACCAAAACTAATGAACGACATTTTCCTTCATGAGAACGATAAAGTTACCAAGTCCTCACCCCTTCACATTTGGTATCATTGAAACGCTGTAAACGTCCTTTGTAGATGGCAAATGGAGTTAATTCAGTAGTATGCAGTGGGGTGGGAGATATTCAGGTTTACAAATCTGAACTACCGGGCCTTCCCGTTGAATTGTGTCTGCATCTAAATTTCACCGGAGATTTAAAAAAGCTCTGATAAAGAAGCATTTTCATAGTTTTTTTTAAATCGGCTCGTATGTAAAACGTCAAACGTAGAAGAGTCTGCTTTTAGTTTCAGATTGTTTCATTCAACAAAAAATTTCAAAACTAGAGGCTGAAGTTTGCAGCTGAGAGCGTATGGTTAATCTTTATCAGCCATTAAACATGCGTCAACTTAAATGTTAACCACCGTCGTGTTTTGCTCTTGTAGTGAACAGTGCTTGCACTCTGGAGCCTTTCTTCTTGTTGATGCTGTGGTTTACCTTTCTGCTCCTCACCGCAGCCCCACGCTGTTTCTTTCTTTCTTTCTTTCTTTTTTTTTTTATTTATTTTTTTTTAAGAGCGTGGAAATGACTGTGACTTCCTGCGCTGACCCCAACTCATTAGCTTCTACACACACACAGCCTGTGCATTCACCTTTGTGTGCAGTTTCTTCTCCATCAGCATTTCAAAATGAATGTTTGAGATGTTTCCTACACGCCGTGACCGGGGGCTGCAGCGCATGCATGTCTAAACAATACATATGCGTTTTGTGTGTGTGTTCAGGTGCAGGGAATGTCGTTCATCGCGGCGGTGCTGATCCTGAACCTGGACACGGCCGACGCCTTCATAGCTTTTGCCAACCTGCTGAACAAGCCCTGTCAGATGGCCTTCTTCAGAGTCGACCACAGCCTTGTCAGTGCATCCGCCGCCACAGCAACCAAACATGTGCACACCCACCCACTTCACACGAAACATCATCATTTTGACACCAGATTACCAGATTAGTCACCTGTACTGTGTTTATATTGAGAATAATTAAGCTTCTCAATGTGAAACTTTAGTTTTGAACCTCACTGTGTTTTTCTGGTGAGAAATGACGAAGCAGTCTACCAGCTAATGCAGTTCTTGTACAAATTTTTCCCTATTTCCGACACAGCAGTGCATGTGCTTCCCTTTTACACAATAATTGGTGTGATTTTATAGTTTTGACCAGACAAAACATCCCACAAGCCTCGCTGCTGCCTGTTTACATTTCATTTACTACCAAATGACTCATTGTCAGAGTGTGGTTTGTATAATTCTCCTAAGGACCACCTTCTCTTCTCTCCACAGATGTTGACTTACTTCGCGGCATTTGAAGTGTTCTTTGAAGAAAATCTACCAAAGCTCTTTGCACATTTCAAGAAAAACAACTTGACCCCCGATATTTATTTGATCGACTGGTGAGTTGCGTTTTAATTAAAATTTTGAACCTTACACATGGATTCCGCCCACGTCCAGAGAGTGTGTGCGCACTTTGCTGAAAATGCTTTACACCTCCACCACGAAACATGACACTTGTCTCACATTTGAGCTAGTCACGGTTTCACTGTCAGGTGCTTTTCAGAGAAAACAGGATGGGTTGCTTTTGTGGGCCGGGGTCGGGTGTCAGTGGTCTTTGCTATTTAACAGCGGAAATTTTTTCATTTACAACACCCCACACAACACCGAGCTTATTGAGGATGTGGTCAATATCTTAGTTCTATTATTATTTCGTGTCGCTGCGCCCCTCCACCTATTTCGCCCTTTCGCTATAATTCTGTCATGGATGTTTTGTTTAATTTCTGTCTAAAATGTCTTCTGTCCTACCTGCCCTGTGACTGCAGATGAAAATTAGCTATTTGCTATATCTGGTTCAGTGTATCTTCTCCATTTTTAAGTGATTAATGCATTTTGTACGTGGTCCCTGTAAGAAATAAACTAAAAAAAACTAAACTAAAACTGGTTAATGACATCTGAAATACACACACACTACCAGTCAAACGTTTGGACGCACCTTCTCATTTAATGTTTTTTCTTTATTGTCATGATTATTTACATTGTAGATTCTCACTGAAGACATCAAAACAATGAATGAGCACATATGGAATTATGTAGTAAACAAACAAAAGTGTTAAATAACTCTAGATTAACTCTAGATTCTTCAAAACCTTTGATTACTGCTTTACACGTTCTTGGCATTCTCTTGATGAGCTTCATGACGTAGTCACCTGAAATGGTTTTCCAACACTCTCCAGTCCATCTCATCCCAAACCATCTTGATTGGGTTTAGCTCAGGTGACTGTGGAGGCCAGGTCATCTTCTTGATCAAATAGCCCTTACACAGCCTGGAGGTGTGTTTGAGGTCATTGTCCTGTTGAAAAATAAATGATGGTCCAACTAAACCCAATCCGGATGGGACAGCATGTCGCTGCAGGATGCTGTGGTAGCCATGCTGTGCCTTCAATTTTGAATAAATCCCCAACAGTGTCACCAGCAAAGCACCCCCACACCATCACACCTGCTCCTCCATGCTTCACGGTTGGAACCATGTATGTAGAGACCATCCGTTCACCTTTTCTATGTCGCACAAAGACCAAAGATCTCAAATTTGGACTCATCAGACCAAAGCTTAGATTTCCACTGGTCTAATGTCCATTCCTGTGTTTCTTGGCCCAAACAAATCTTTTTTGCATGTTGCTTTTCCTTAGTTGTGGTTTTCTAGCAGCTATTTGACCGTAAAAACCTGATGGGCGCAGTCTCCTCTGAACAGTTGATGTAGAGATGTGTCCTCTACTAAAACTCTGTGTGGCACTGATCTGGGCTCTAATCTGAGGTGCTGTTAACTTGCGATTTCTGAGGCTGCTGACTCTGATGAACTTATCCTCAGCAGCAGAGGTGACTTTTGGTCTTTCTTTCCTGGGGCGGTCCTCATGTCAGCCAGTAGAGGTTGATTGTTTTTACAACTGCACTTAGGGACACATTCAAAGTTTTTGCAATTTTCCGGACTGACTGACCTTCAGTTCTTAAAGTAATGATGGACTGTTGTTTCTCTTTACTTAGCTGATTGGTTCTTGATATAATATGAATTCTAACAGTTGTCAAATAGGGCTGTCAGCTGTGTACCAACCTGACTTCCGCACAACACAACTGATGGCCCCATTAAGAAGGCAAGAAATTCCCCAAACGAACCCTGACGAGGCACACCTGTGAAGTGAAAACCACTTCAGGTGACTACATCATGAAGCTCATTGAGAGAAGTCCAAGGGTTTTGCAGCGCTGTCAACAAAGCAAAGGGTGGCTACATTGAAGAATCTAAAACATCATATTTAGAGTTATTTCACACTTTGTTTGTTTACTACATAATTCCACGTGTTTATTCATAGTTCATAGTTCATTCATTTGATACCTTCAGTGAGAATCTACAACGTAAATAGTCATGAAAATAAAGAAAAAACGTAGTGAGAAGGTGACTGGTAGCGTATATATAAAGTCTTTACAAACTCAAACGTGGTTTTATTCTGAATCATATCTAAACTTGTGCAGCGCTCTGATTACTGAAGTGACACAGAAATTATATAAAGCAGCATATAAAAATAACATAACCAGGTTAAACGTGTTGACTTCATCCACTGAGTGTGATGTAAGTCTTGAAAGTAAAACAGGCTGCGTGTTGTGACACACAACACAGGTGTCTGACATTAGGTTTCCGTGCAGTTCTTGCGTTCATTAAGCACGAGGCGCATTCAAATATGCAGGACTGAGCGACTGTGGCCTTCATGCACCAGTCAGATTTGCCAGGAATGAGGATGCTAGTTGACTAAAGTCAGATTAAAAGCTTTTGAACCATTTTGGAAACGGTTACTGCTCTGTTGTTTTTCCTCAAACAGATAAATTACAATGTGAAAACTGGGAACTCTCCATATTGAGTACAAATGGAGAATTTGTACTCAATATGGAGAGTTCCCAGTCATATGTCACTATTGCTTGCAACTTGCTTGGTGCAAAGTTTCCTGTTAAGAAAAAAGAAGGTGGCTAAAAGGCGTCAAAGTGATGCAAATTTTGGCGAAAGTTTCAGTCGCCATTGTGAAGCAGGAAGTAGAAACTAAAATTAAGCCTAGTGTTTGGGTGGCATTTTTACAAAGAGAGCCAGACTGACGAGTGCACAAGTATAAATGGTTCACACTGGCGTAGGTACGTAGGTTAGGGCGTCTATGTCCCGCAGTACCTTAAATGAGCCTTTAGTGCAGTAGAATTTCAACTGCACTCAATAAACGTTGGTGCAAAGTAACTTAACAAATAAAAGCTGCCATAACTTCTGCTACTAAGCCAGAATCCTTTAGTGAAGGTGTGGTGGTCAGGTGGTATTTGAGTTCCGGGATATTGGGATCAATATCTTTGTCAAGAAAGAGCAAGAGTTCCTTCACGCCTTCCCTAATGTCACCCTAACCCAGTTTTTAAGCCTGTCCTTAGCTAACCTCAGTTATCAAAATATGCCGTCCCCTCCAGGATCTTCACCCTGTACAGTAAGTCGCTGCCGTTGGACCTGGCGTGTCGGGTGTGGGACGTGTTCTGCAGGGACGGCGAGGAGTTTCTGTTCCGCACGGCGCTGGGTCTGCTGCGCCTCTACCAGGACGTCCTGACCTGCATGGACTTCATCCACATGGCCCAGTTCCTCACCCGACTCCCCGACCTCATCCCGGCCGAGCAGCTCTTCCAGCAAATCGCCGCTATTCACATGACCAGCCGCAACAGGAAGTGGGCACAGGTGGGACGTTTCGCAGTTTGTCCTTCCATTAGCCCTCCTCTCTCACCTTCTGTGTAGTCACATTTTGTAATGCACCTCTCTTCCTCCTCCTCCTCCTCCTTCTTTTTAGGTTCTGCAGACCTTGACAGAGCAGAAGAAATCAGGCGCGAGGCAGCCTGGTGCTGAGGCGCTGAGCTGAGATCAGAAGAAAAACCTTCTCACACTAACAGACTCGACCCGATCCCCTCCAGCCTTCAGGAAACCCTGGACTCTCGGGGACAAACCTACTTGTAGCCGCCGCGATGACGCTTTTCTCCGGGAGCATTGTCACTACTTCTTCTCTGACTGGAGCCAGGACCCTGGAGGAGGAGGAGGAGGAGGAGGAGGGTGGTGAGGCCTGTCGGTGACGAGGCAAGGGGGTGTGATAAAAGGAATACGAGGCCTTATTTAACTCCAGACACCCCTCCTCTCTCTGCACAGAGGCCCAGCAGTGAACTGGAAGCTGTAGCCGGGGAAAGGCTTAAAGAATGTAACTCCCACACTCCCACATACGTGCACACATGTACTCAGCAGGCTGATTCAACCACAGTTTCTACATCAAATCCTCCACGTAGCTTTTTAATTCTGCGCCCTCGAGGCCCTGGGTTCAGTCAAACTCTCCAAAATCAAGTCTCTTAACGATGATCGGGAACATTATCTTTTTATTATCTTGTGTCTTTTTCCGTCTTCGCCGCGTCCTTTGTTATCAGCACCCTTTTCATCTCGTCACACTTCAGTCATTCCTTTGTGTTCTCTGATATATATATATGTATTTTTTCCAAATCATTCCATGAAGTCAACAGTTTGAAGGTAAAAAAACAACAAAACAAAAAAACCCTTGAACATAAAACACAAATGCACATAATCTCATAATCTTCATGCTGCAGGTTAAACACCTGGACACATGTTTGGTGTCTCTGATTGCACCGCTTTGTTACATGTAATGAAATGTTGTAACCCTCTTAGAAAACAAAAAAAAGAGGTCTTAAGCTGCCTGTAAAAAAAAAACAAAAAAAATTCTACTGCGTATTTATGTCGACGAAACTGGAGTAAATTCACAGTCACAGATGTGTGATTTTCCCCCTGTGCTTAATAAGTTTGAGGTACATTTTTTTTGTTTGTTTGTTTTGGCTTGTCGAGTGTTTTGTTTCCTGATGTCTTGGTGTGAGTGTGAAGTCTTTTGCACATTTTATTTAATATTTATCAAAAAAAAAAAACGGAAGACGGGACTCAAACGGGACTTGTTCCAGGTAAATGAAGGGTCGAAGCCTATTAAAGGTGGCCAGGGAAAGGTTTGGCCACTAGAGGGCAGATTAGAGCCGACTCGCCTCCGACCAGCTAGCGAAACTTTTTTCCCCGACGGCTTTGGATTGTCTGCAAAAACGTCACGATAATTGTCGGGGCTGCCATGGAGATCCGGACGTACGGTTTCAAACTTTCCGAAGTAATTGTTGTTGTCGCTTCTGAAGAGTCCGCTACTGACATAGCATCAGATCGTGAAATACCGCCCCCTCTGTTCATTCGCTTGATTGCATTTTTTATTATTTTTTTTTTGAGCCGACCCTTAACGTCTCTGCAAATTGGCACCGTTACAACGCTGCAGAATTTTCTTGAAAGCCGATTAATCTGGCAGTCATGAGGCGAATTATTACTTTTAAGCGCATCTGATTGATGTAGCCACTCCAGCTGCTGACTTATCAGGCCCAACCGATCAGTAAAAATCAACCTCAACCTGAGGAACGGCTACTCTTTATGTGATCTAGGACGGTAAACTGAATGTACTTTGGTTTAGATGGTTTGATAAGGAGAAACAATTTGAGGGCATCATCCAGTGACAAGGACTACTCATTGTCGGGCTGCCAATATTGACGCTTTGTTGATGCTTTGACTTCCTGTCACCCAGAACGTACGTGCAGTTCATAGGCAACCTGGGTGTTAACTGGGTCATCTGGGTCAGGTTTCATTTTTTTTTTGTGGCTGCTGATCTCTGAGGTTGTACGTGAGCGAGGGGCCTCGACGCAGCAGGTACACCGTGGTTAATGTGTCACACCGTCCTGACCACTAGTAGGCCAGGGCCTGTGTTTACGTCTCTGTAGAGTGCAGAGTTAGCGAATTTCATTTCTTGATAGTCGGATAAAAAGAAAAGTAGTAGCTCAACAGTTTTTTTTTTTTGTTTTTTTTTTTTAATGAAGATTTTTTTCTTTCAAAGCCCATTTTGCACTAATACGTTCATGAGATGACATGAAGCTAAAGTCGTAGATATATTTCGCCGGTTCATCTGCTCACGTCGTGCTACTGAGCTCCTCTTTCAACATCAGCGACGTCTCTCTTTGTCCTCCGAATTAGCTCACGTCCTCCGCGACAGGACGGCGTTCTGCTCAAAGTATTTTTGGTTTTAAAAACAGGAAGCGGCTTTGGTGTTCAACTCCCCGTCATCTCGGCTGCTTCGTGGCTGCTGCTAGCAGGCAGTCTTCACCCCAGCACCTCGCTGCAGACTTTTCTGATCACTCTTCTTAATGTGCACCCCCCCCCCCCCCCCCATCCCTGCACCCCCCCCATCTTCCTCCTCCTCCTCCTCCTCCTTCACTGTGGTAACACTGCAGGACTGCAATAAAGCTTTTTGCACATACATGGAAGCCTTTGAGTTGAGTCGTGCCTCGCATCATCACCAGTTCGTGTCACGGGTTTAAACGGGTTGTCGGTTATTTCCATCGTCTTTTTATTTTCCCTTTTCCACTTCTTTGTGCTTAAGTGTCTGGCAGTGAATTTTGTGTGTGTGTGTGTGTGTCTTTTTTTGTGTGTGGTTTAATTTCCACCAACAGATCTGTTAGTTGTTACATTAAAAGCTGGCGGCATCGGTATAACCAGCTCTCTACCTACACTACCTTCTTAGTCAATGATCCACTGAGGGTTTTAAAAAAACAACAACAAAGAAATTCAAACTAAACTTGAATAAAAATATGTATAATAATATATACGTTTGCTTCACAATCAGGTTGATTTGCTGGATCTTTTAAAGTCTTAAATTCAGTTTGTTGTCGTTTGCATCGACTTTTATTTCCCAAGAGACCCGTGTACTGTAGAGGACTGATAGACATCCATGGAGACGGCAGTAGGGTCACCATGCAACTGTATCTCACTTGAAATGTATATATGAATAAATGATGGTTTTATTATAATAAAAAGCTGTACACGTACAAGCGGGAGCTGGGTCGTGAGTCTTTTTGGTGCTCTTTGAGTCTTTAAATGTCTTATTGAGACGTCATTCTGTGAAGGTCATCTCTGCTAGTTTTGCTGTTGCCATGACAACCAGTGTGACAGCTGTGTGAAGAGTTCATTCTCTGTATTCCATGTAGGGTCACTTTCATGATTTCATTTGGATAAACTTGATGCAACTCCATTTATACTTGTGGGCTCGTCAGTCTGGGTCGCTCTGTAATGACGTCACCCAAACACTAGTCGGCGCTGTGTCTTTTTTTTGCCAGTCGGGTTAATTTTTGTTTCTACTTCCTGCTTCACTTTCAACAATGGCAACTGAAATTTTCGCAGAGATTTCGCCCAAGATGAGTCATACGAATGTTTGTATCTCCGTTAACCTTTCCTCGATGTGTTCCATCTCTATTGACAATCAATTAGAAAATTAAGCAGCCTCAAAAATTAACGTGGAATCACGCTACTACCAAGCAGACCAATCGCAGCCGGACGACACGGAGTTACATTTCTGGGGAGGTCAGGCTACGGCGTTATAGGCGGTTTAGACTTACGCGGGAAATTGACGCAGAAGCAACGGGGTGACGTGCACCTCCCCCAAAATGTAACTACGCACCGCGGCGATGCAAGACCACAGGAGCTGTGATTGGTCCGCTTGGCACTAGCTTCTCCATCTCTGCAATTTTCAAATTGATTGTTCTGGATCAATAAAGATGGAACACATCGAGGAAAAGTTAACTGAGGAGGTTCGGAGATACAAACATTCATAGGAACATTCGGGCGAACGTTTCAGTCGCCATTGTTGAAAGTGAAGCAGGAAGTAGAAACAAAAATTAACTCGACTGGCAAAAAAAAAGACACAGCGCCGACAAGTGTTTGGGTAGCGTTTTTACTGAGTAAGCCACCGGCGTAGGCACGTAGGTTACGGTGTCCATCTCCCGTAGTACCCTAAAGGAGCGTACGGGCGTAAAATTGATGCAGAAGCGTAAACCGCCTATGAGTCATCATAATTTACCTTTGTAAGCTGATGAATGTTTTAATTTCTGGAAAAGTCAGCAAATGTCGTGCACTTGCTTCTTAAAACTTCCCCTGATGAGGACACAGACTTTTCTCCTGAATTTGGTAAACATGACTCGATTTTTTTTTTTAAGTCGTCAAAATCCACTAAAAGTTTGTTTTTTTCTTGATTTGTGTGAAGAAAATGCAAATGTTTATTCATTTTTAACTAAAAATGGGGTGGGGGGTGCACTCTTAAAATAAAAACTTGAAGGGAAATTACCGTTTTTCACAACCTGCACCTTGTTTCTGGAGTTACCCGTTATCTATTCGTGGTTCTTTGGCCAGCTGTTCCTCTTCTCTCTGCCTCCGCATCCTCCTTTCAATAAGCTCCTCATCCGTATACTCTGGCTCAAAACGGTAAGGACGTCCATCATAAAGTCGTCGTGTACAACCTCAGAATCGGAAAAATATTGTTGCAAAAAACTAGCAGTAGCAAATTACAGACAGGATGACATCATCCAGGTCAGAGGTTACTAGAGGTTACTAGGTCAATCTACAGAAGATAGATGACGACAGCTAACTCCAGACTCAATGGGGAATAGCACTAGCGTGTCATAACAAAATATTGGTGAAATGAACGAGTTTCGTGGCAGATAATGTGTTATTTAGAGGCTGCGTTTTGGTGCCCCATTCACTCCCACTATATGGATATACGCAGATTTAAATATCTGACGAACGACTCCAAATGACACAAAAGTTATATGGGTGAGTAAACAATCGTATTTTATGCCAGAAGTAAGGTCCAGGTTGTAAAAAACGGTAGTTCCCCTTTAAAACTGCAATACACTAACTCAGTACCTACTTCTGTTCTGAATACCTCGGCAGACACGCCACAGCTTGCAGAAACTTTCATTGCTGAAAAGGACCACAACAGATGCCTGTCCATGTGGACTATTCTCGTAAACTGGAAGGCACCAAAATACACAAAAGTTAGAGAGTCGAGGTATTGTAGCGGCCATCATGAAGCTCTGACCTCCATCCAATAGAAAAAAAATGTGTGTGGAACTGAAAAAAATAACTGCATGTGCAAACGTGACTCGGTTACACCAGTACCTCTGTACACATTGTGTATTTATAGTGTTTAATTTCCATGCACATGACGTCAGGTAAAAAGGCATCAAGTGAAATAATAATGATGAACGTTATTGGACTAGAATTGTAAATTTTGATTTGATTGTAAGTTATTTGTGAAACCCAAATGTGAACCCAGTGCCACCACTACAAACTCTTTGTAGTCTTTTAATTTTAATTTATTTTGTGACTTCATATATTACTGGGGCTGCAGAAACTGGTTTTAACATATGTCACCGTCACACTTTGAGCTGCATCTCAAGGCTAACACCACAACTGCTGCATTTCCTTTGCATTCTAGCGTTCAGTCTCACAGAGTGGAAAGTTTCTGTCAGTCCCCTTTGAAACCACACAACCCTCACCACCCCTCCTCCTCCTCCCTTTCACACCAGTGACACTTCGCATTTTTTTTCCTGCATTTTTGATCTTGATAAGACTACCACCTCACCCCCTTTTGTTTAGAAGTCCTTTCACTGAGTAACCGTGGTGTTTATCTCCATCATCAAAGAATATCCAGTCGCCATGAGGACCGCTCACATCCTTCTGCTTTGCATCCTGGGAGCTGCACTGTTATCTACAGTGCTCTGCAGCCGTAAGACAACCTGATTATGTCAATCAGCCATGTCACAGCTGTAGATGCATTGATTATATATATATATATATATATATATATATATATATATATATAATATTTAATGTTCTTTTCTTCAGGTGGACTTGGTCCTGACGACTGCTGCTTCAAATACTACCCAAGAAGAGTACGGAAGGACTTAATCAAATCATATTACATGACTGATGACCGCTGCCCCAAGGCTGCAACCATGTAAGTGCTACAAGCTGTGATTAAAAAGTAGAATAAGTACTACTGTCAGTGTATGGATATTTAAAATAATAATGGGCACAGTTGAACAACAAATTATTCGGTAATGTTTACCTACTTATTTTACTCCAGATATCAGTTATATGGTTTTCCTATTTTATTTTTGATTATTATTATTTTTTTATCTTCTCTGTTTCAGTTTGGTTACAATGAAGTCTCGTAACATCTGTGTCGATCCAAGTGAAGCCTGGGTTGTGGGCATCATGAAACGCCTGGACGAACAGACCTTTTAAACCTGCCGTCTGCTTCTCTCTGATGCCTCCTTTGCTGCTTCAACAAACCATTTACTATTAAAATGCAATTAAGAGTGAGTTTGTTCATTAACCTGCAGCTCTGTTTTTTGCTTTCAGTCATTTTGAGCCTGAACTGACTCACTGACAAAAAAGTACAACTCTTCTGTTTTTTGTGTAATGTCTGTTGAATGCCTTGTAATATCCTGCTGTATAAACCTCATGCAAATACAAATCTGAGTGATGTGAAAACTTTGCGTCGTCTCTTCTTGACTCCTTTGAAGGTAGAAGATCATCTAGTGAGTTTTCAGTTTGTGCATCAGTCTTCCCCAGACTAAAATAATACGTACTTTTGCTTTTTTACTATTTTTCCAAAGTACTGACTGACAGAATATTAATGAATAAAGATGGGTTATAATATAAACTCATCACGGGCATTATATTATGTAACCGTTTTTGGCCGTTATTTAAATTTGACGCTATGCAGACGATGCTCACCTGTATTTCTCCATTTTCACCAGTCATATTTAGTTTCATTTACTTCCATATTTGTAGTAGCCTAAGAGCCGGACCAATTTTCCCCACTGACAGATTTATTTGTGGTGGATAGCTGGTCTGGAAATGCTCCGTTGGGAACTGATTATGCTTTAGCAAAGATCAATCAAATAATTTGGGTGGGCAAAGGCATTTGTTGAGAATGGCTTTATTCGCCTAATGTTTTATACTCCTATTGCATGCAGAAGGGTTTTTCTTTTCCTCTTCAGTCTAAAAGAAGTCCTACCAATGCTACACTTGTGTGTCTTATTTTAGCCTTGACATGTCATATCAGACATGAAAACACAGAGTACTGTGTAAATCTGAATCTCTTCTCATCATCTTCCAGATAAGACGCTTTGGTGACCTTACACTGTCTTATACATGAACAATGAAAATGTAAAGTAAGGACTTTGTGTAAAACAAGGAAGATCTAACTTAAGTCTAGGATGACCCTAAAACAAAACTGTCCTATTTACTGCATATTCCTTGTTTTGTATGGCAACAGTTTAGCAAGAGTGACTGAAAGTTAGTGAAACTATTTTACAAGCACTTGCATGATTTCTAACGAGTCAATTAAGGCTAAAATGTATATGAATACAGTTAGTTACAGCAAGAAGCTTCTGAGTTCGAATCCCTTGGCCGACTGGGCCTTTCTGTGTTCGCATGTTCTCCCTGTTCGCCTTTGCTTCTTCATTAACCCATTTACTATTAAAATGCATTTAAGCGTGAGTTTGTTCATTAACCTGCAGCTCTGTTTTTTGCTTTTAGTCATTTTGACTCTGAACTGACTCACGGACAAACGTGAGTTTTTTGTGTAATGTCTGTTGGATGCTTTATAATATCCTACTTTATTATCCACGTCTCTTCATGACTCCATCAAAGGTAGAAGATCATCTAGTGAGTTTTTGGCTTGCGCATCAGTCTTCCTCAGAGGTTGTCTAAAATAATATGCAAATTACTTTTGCTTTTTGAGTATTTTAAGTACTGACTGACAGAATATTAATGAATAAAGATGGGTTATAATATAAACTCATCACGGGCAACATATTATGTAACCGTTTTTGGCTGTTATTTAAATTCGACATTATGCTGACGATGCTCACCTGTATTTCTCAGTTTTCACCAGTCATATTTAGTTTCATTTACTTCCATATTTGTCGTAGCCTAGAAGCCGGACCAATTTCCCCCACTGACAAATTTATTTGTGGTAGAAAGTTGGTCTGGAGTTGCTCTGTTGGTAACTGATTATGCTTCGGCAAAGATTAATCAAATCATTGGGGTGGGCAAAGATTAACAGCGATTCAGTCATTTGTTCAGAATGGCTTTATTCGCCTAATGTTTTATATTCCTATTGCATGCAGAAGGGGATTTTTTCTGTATGGGTTGAATCACACTTTCCAAGGACAGCTGTGACAAGTCCTACCAATGCTACCCTTCCGTGTCTTATTTTAGCCTTGACATGTCATATCAGACATGAAAACACAGAGTACTGTGTTAATCTGAATTTCTTCTCATCATCTTCCAGGTAAGACGCTTTGGTGACCTTATGCTGTTTTATACATGAACAATGAAAATGTAAATCGAGGACTTTACGTAAAACAAC
This sequence comes from Chelon labrosus, assembly GCF_963514085.1. Taxonomy (NCBI): domain Eukaryota; kingdom Metazoa; phylum Chordata; class Actinopteri; order Mugiliformes; family Mugilidae; genus Chelon; species Chelon labrosus. The sequence goes on from NC_140337.1 coordinate 22,050,965, forward strand.
AATTAAGTCGAGGATGACCGTAAAATTGTTCTATTTACTGCATGTGTACCTGGTGTTTCGACCTTCTCAGTAAAGAGTAAAAAAATAATACTACAAAGAAATGCTTACCTGTATTTCTGAATTTAAACCACCTAGCCTAATTTCGGTTTGCCTTTGTGTTATTTCTTGTTTTGTATGGCAATAGTTTAGCAAGAGTGACTAAAAGTGAAATTATTTTACAAGCACTTGTATGTTTTCTAATGAGTCAACTAGGGTTTTGTTAAGGCTAAACTGCATATGAATACAGTTAATTACAGCAAGCAGGTTCTTGATTCAAATCCCTCAGCCAACTGGGGCCTTTCTGTGTGGAGTTTGCATGTTCTCCCTGTGTCTGCGTGGGTTTTCTCCGGGTACTCCGACATCCTCACACCATTCAGAGACATGCTCGTTAGGTTAATAGTTGTCTGTCTCTCAGTGTTAGCCCTGCGATAGACTGGAGACCTGTCCTGGGTGTACCCCACATCTCGCCAAATGACAGCTGGGTCAAGTACCAAGTACCATACACATCCCACAAGAACAGACAAGACCACATATTGTCCATTGTGTTTGGGTTTAGGTAAAGTGAGATAACACTGCCACCACCAGGTCAAACTGGGAAATGAATGAATTGCACAGAACGTTTGCTTTTTAGGGTTTCTAACACTATGGGTTCCGAACCAAGACCGAGGGTCACTTTTATGTGAACGTTGCAAAGTCAACATCAATGCAGCAGAGTGAAGTGTCTAAACACACTTGCATATAAAAACTTTGTGTTGTAGAATTTCATTTTCAACATCTTCCCAAACAGGCTGTATCTTTGCTGTTCAGAGTGAATCTCCATCAGAAACATGAACTGGACTCTTCACTTCAGCGTTGCTCTCCTCAACATCGTTTGGATCACCTTCTTTCTACAACCAGATCCTTTCTCGGGTAAATTAAAGCTTAAAGCCGTTTTCTATCTATCTATTTTCTATTCTGGTTTCAAATAAAAACATCTTCAGACGGTTTGTGTTGGTTTGTGTTTCAGCATCAAAAGAACAAAATGTACACAGAAGAAGCTCTGACAGCCTTTACGAGTTTTGCATTCACGCGTCTCAGATGACACAGAATAACGGTACCTAATCCTTTCTTGAATCTGCAGATTTGTTCCTAGTGCATCAGTTGCCGTCATTCACAAACATAATTTATTTTATTTTCATTCATTAGAATTGGTATTGATGGTAACTGTTTCAAGTGTATTTGCTGCAGAACCTGAACTCAGAAACCTCACACCTTACGGGGGCAGCAATGCAACTAATGTGAACCACATTTAGCAACATCGCCGCTTCTACACAACAATAACGCCAACAACACACCCAACCATTACACAACCGTCAAGACGTACCGCACCAGGATCTGAAACTCAAATTAAGTAAGTTGATTAAATGACGTGATATTATCATTTGGACATTTTACCAAATCCCAGTTACAGTATTTCTGCGTTAAGGTTAAATACATTAAAATGTACAGAGAAAAATACCATTAAAATCTGCAATGCCAGCAAGATAAATATATATATATATATATATATATATATATATATATATATATATATATAGTATACATATATCTTAGTTACTGGAGAAATGTTCTCTGCTCTGAGCTGCATCTCTGTGCTAACCACAACTACCTTTTCTCTGCGTTCAGTCTAACCGAGTGGAAAGTTTCTGTCAATTTTAGATTTTTTTTTTGTTTTTTTTACATTTTTGATCATGATAAGTCCGACACCTCAACACCTTTAGAAGCCCTTTCACTGCATAACTGTGGTGTTTATCTCCATCACTTCCAGGGGAATATCCAGTCATCATTGTCTGCATCCTGGGAACTGGACTGTTATCTCCAATGGTCTGCTACAGTTAGATTCCCTCACATTATTATGTCAACCAGAGGTGTCATGTCTGAAGATGCCCTGATATGTTCTTTCCTTCAGGTGGACGCAGTCATTACGACTGCTGCCTCAAGTACTTACCAGGAAGAGTACGGAAGGACTTAATCAGATCATATTACATGACTGATGGCCCCTGTCACATGCCTGGAACCATGTAAGTGCTACAAGCTGCGTTTAATAAGTAGAATGAAAGCTACCAGAGGCAGTTCTAGTCTGTTTAATGTCCTGGGTGAACTTTGGTAATTAATGCATTTTAACACTATTACATACACATGTCATTATGCGAAATTCAACATGCTCCAGATGTTGCAAAAATTACAAAATATGTGTATTATGTGTAACATCACAGAAAACATTCGTAGTAGTGTCATATCATAAGTAAAAAAAATAATAATAATGGGTTGTGTTGTGAGCAAGCAACAAAGGAACAGGATAACATGGTTCTACTAACTATCCTGTCTCATTATTACATGCATAATATCCTCCTGACTACCAGGAAAAAAATATTGTCCAATCACAATTTCTTTTAAAATTCCCCAATCTTTGTAAGGTAATCAGAATATTTAAAACATATTATTTTTGAGATGTCATATAACTGATGGACGACATTTTCCTTAATGAGAAAGAGAAAGGTCCCCACCCCTTCACATTTGGTATCATGGAAAAGCCCACACACAAACAAGAACAGTGTGTGAATGTATTTATAGTATTATCTATACTACTGTCTATATAGCTACATTTCTCTCTCTCTGTCTCTTTATACACACACATACACACACATATATCATATCAAACTGATGGCCTGCGCCGTGCAGAGTGATGAGTGATACAACATTTATTATTATTTATTTTAATCTTCTCTGTTTCAGTTTGGTGACAAAAAAGTGTTGTCGCATCTGTGTGGATCCGAGTCAACCCTGGGTTGTGAGCATTATGAAACACCTAGACAAAAGCCCCTTTTAAACCTGTTGCCTGCTTCTCCATGATGGTCTCCTTTGCTTCTTCATATATTACCATTAAAATGCATTTAAGCATGAGTTTGTTCATTAACCTGCAGCTCTGTTAGAAGTTATCAGAGATTCTTTTGTCATTTTGAGCCTGAACTGACAAAAAAGTACGACTCTTCTTCTATTTTTGAGTAATGTCTGCTGGATACTTTTTAAACCTCATGCAAATACAAATGTGAGTGATACGAAAACTTTGCCTCGTCTCTTCCTGACTCCTTCAAAGACACGGTCTAAAATATAAAGTCTTATAATTTGGTCATCAATTGAAGACAGTTCCTTTGATTTCTTATTGGATTGGATTATTGGATTGATTTCAGTTGGACATCGTATTTTGGACAAACAGATGTACCAAATATGAATAAATTTAGTGCAGATATGCTCAGCTCTTTATTCATGGTTGTGTTTTACCTTTTATGTTCAGTTGACTTGCCAAGTACTGGCTCACAGAATATATTGTAGGGGCCCCTGTTGTCCTATCAATCTCTCCCCCCTCTCTGGAAAGTAAATTTAAGAGGTTGCCCTGCCGAAGAACCCTGCTTATCGACCAATCTTTACACCTAAGTGGTTAAAGTGCCAGTTTCTGATGCTGTATAGACCCATGTTAAGGGGCCTCTCTGAACTCTGAGGACCTTACTTCAGTCAAAAGACACAGGTTTACAAGTCTGTAGAATTGCCCACTCTCTTTCTTTTCTGATCTAATTAGTCTTGAATTGAAAGAACATCAACAGGATCTCAGGAACTAAAAAGGAGAGATGAGAGGAGTTACCTCTCCTATTTCATATGGACAGAAACTAGAAACCTTAATGTTATATTGTATAACATTTTAAATCTTAATGGTATAAATTGTGTTAAGAATTTGTTCCTTTAGTTATTAAATATATTTAATCGAGACTGATAAATTGACTTAAACTGTGTTCTTCCTACAGAAAAAGGAGGTGGTGCCCTGACAGGACATTTAAAAGGTATACCAAACCCTACAAAGCTAGTAATTATTTGCGAGTATGACATCCTTACGTCCTGAGCCTGAACTGAAACTGGTTTGGATAAAGACGGGTTATAATATAAACTAATTGTGGGCATTATGATATTTAAATTCGATGCCGATGATGCTCACCTGTATTTCTCAGTCATTTTTAGTTTCATAACACAGGAGGACTGTGTAAGTCAGAATAACTCTTCCAAATGTTGTACTCAGCATCTATTTACCATTGGATCATCTTCCAGATAAGACACTTGGTGACCTCAAATTATTTTTACTGTCTTCTTAAATGTCAAGAACGGACTTTGAGTAAAATGAGGAGGATCCAAATGAACGTTGGTCTTTTAAAATAAAATAGTTCTATTTATTGCATGTGTACCTGGTGTTTCAATGTCTTTTCAAATGAGTGTGCATTGCAGTAGTACGTTTGTTGTATTTCAGGACTGACATACATATACACATCTCCATGTTATATCTTTAGTGAAGTACTTCCACACACTTGATGAACCGCTGCTAGTTTGCTGCATTAACTCAATGGACTCCTCACCTGTCTTCTAGAAGGTGTCCCTGTTGTTATTGTTACGTGATCGGCTATGCATGCTGTGACTTGACGCTTTAGGCAGGAAGTTGACTAGACGGTTTAACCCCTGGTGTGGATTAAAGAAGGCCCAGCAGGGTCTACACTTTTATGGTCATGGTTGGCTTTTTATGGCTTTTTATGGTTGTGTTCTATATAAATGTTTCGGATGTGGCTCAGGTGTAATGCTGCAGAGATGTGTACAGACATAGCAGTGCCCCTTAAATGTCATTCTCTCCTCGTAATTTTCTCCATTTCTATATAATTATGTCTCAAAATATCTAAATGTAAAAGTGAACAAAGAGAACCCAATCAATCAAATGAATATTTATTCAACAGAATCATTTGTGCATCATCTGTGAGTTGTAAAAGGATGTGAGCTTGTTTTCAGTATCTGGTGTACACTGCAGGTATACCGTACACCATCTTTACCAGTAGTGGTTGGGGCTAGTATTGACATTGCCGTAAAGCACTGAACCCCAGTTTGCGTCCCAAAGCCAAATGTGTGGCCCGTGTATTGTCATAATATCTGAAAGTTGGAATAGTTTAACAATTTACTTGGTGAGGAAACCATTACTTGTCTACTTTACTTAACTACTACTTAACCATTTGTACTTAACTAGTGTTTTTGGAGTGAAAACAAGTAGTACTATTCAAGAATTAATGTCTTAAAGGGCAGGAAAGTGTTGTTAAATATCCACATATATTTAAACCAAAAATCTGATCTAATAATGAATCATACTTTGAGCTGCATATGTGGGCTAACCACAACTACATTTCCTATGTATTCAGTCTAACCAAGCGGAAAGTTTCTGTCAACTTCAGTCCCCAAACCCCCCACCGTTTTGCTTTCAATAAGCCTAACACCTCACCACCTTTTCTTTAGAAGCCCTTTCACTGCGTAACCGTGGTGTTTATCTCCATCATCGAAGAATATCCAGTCGCCATGAGGACCACTCACATCCTCCTGCTCTGCATCCTGGGAGCTGCACTGTTATCTCCAGTGCTCTGCAAAGGTAAGACAACCTGATTATGTCAATCAGACGTGTCATATCTGGAGATGCCCTGATGATATGTTCTTCCTCAGGTGGACTCAGTTGTAAAGACTGCTGCTTCAAATACTACCCAAGAAGATTACGGAAGGACTTTATCGCCTCATATTCCATGACTGATGACTGCTGCCCCGAGACTGGAACCATGTAAGTGCTACAAGCTGTGATCAGTAATTGGAATAAGTACTACTGTCAGTGTATGGATATTTAAAATAATAATGGGCACAGCTTGAGGAATAAATTATTCTCTAGTCTCCTTTTTCCTATTTTATTATTATTATTATTTTTTTTAATCTTCTCTGTTTCAGTTTGGTGACAAAAAAGTCTCGTCGCATCTGTGTGGATCCGAGTCAGCCCTGGGTTGTGAGCATTATGAATCATCTGGACGAGCGTTACTTTTAAACCTGACGCCTGCTTTTCTGTGATGACACCGTTGCTTCTTCATCAGACCATTTATTATTAAAATGCATGTAAGCGTTAAGTTTGTTCATTGACCTGCACCTGTGTTTAGAAGTCGTCAGAGTTTTTTTGCTTTCACTCATTTTGAGTCTGGACTGACTCACTGACAAAAAAGTACAACTCATCTTGTTTTTGTGTACTGTCTGTTGAATGCCTTGTAACATCCTACTTTATAAACCTCATGCAAATACAAATCTGAGTGATGTGAAAACTTTGCCTCGTCTCTTCTTGACTCCTTTGAAGGTAGAAGATCATCTAGTGAGTTTTCGGCTTGTGCATCAGTCTTCTCCAGACTAAAATAATACACACTTGACTTTTGCTTTTTTTTTACTATTTTTCCAAAGTACTGACTGACAGAATGTCAATGAATAAAGGTGGTTTATATTATAAGCTCATCATGGGCATTATATAAGGTTACAGTTTTTGGCCGTTATTTAAATTCGACGCTATGCTGACGATGCTCACCTGTATTTCTCAGTTTACGCCAGTCATTTTTAGTTTCATTTACTTCCATATTTGTAGTAACCTAGAAGTCGGACCAATTTAGTGGAAAGTTGGTCTGGAGTTGCTCCGTTGGGAAATAATTATGCTTCAGCAAAGATCAATCAAATCATTGGGGTGGCCTACGACGAAAGATTAACAGCGATTCAGGCATTTGTTCAGAATGGCTTTATTCGCCTAATGTTTTATACTCCTATTGCATGCTTAAGGGTTTTTTTTTTTGTTTTTTTGTATGGGTTGAAACACGCCCTGTAAGGACAGCTGTGACAGGCATGTTCCTCTTCTGTCTAAAAGAAGTAATTCCGATGCTACTCTGCTGTGTCTTATTTCAGCCTTGACATGTCATGTCAGACAAGAAAACAAAGAGCACTGTGTAGATCTGAATCTCGTCTCATCATCTTCCAGGTAAGACGCTTTGGTCACCGTATACTGTCTTACACATGAACAATGAAAATGTAAAGTAAGGACTTTGTGTAAAATAAGGAAGATCTAAAATAAGTCTAGGATGACCCTAAAACAAAACTGTCCTATTTACTGCATATGTACCTGGTGTTTCATAATGAGCCTAAACTTGAAAATGATTGATGCACAAGGATGTTCCAGTTTATTTAATTTCAAAGCTATGCTGATGATGCTTACCTGTATTTCTGAATTTAAAAGCAGCTAGTCTAATTTCTGTTTGCCTTTTCGTTATTTCTTGTTTTGTATGGCAGGTTAGTGACTAAAAGTTAGTGAAACTATTTTACACTTGCATGATTTCTAACTCGGGTTTTATTAAGGCTAAACTGCATATGAATACAGTTAATTACAGCAAGATGGTTCTGGGTTTCAATCCCTTGGCCGACTGGGCCTTTTTGTGTGGAGTTTGCATGTCCTCTCTGTGTCTGCGTGGGTTCTCTCCGGGCACTCTGGCTTCCTCCCACCGTCCATAGTTACTGCATTATCAAGTAGCTGTGACAATGGGTCAGACACATTTTGGTATCAGTGGAAGTTTATCAATACCAAGTACATGAACTTCGGACGTACAAATGTGGTAGTTTGGTACAAAATCTGGAATGTCTGGCTGTCCCAGGTCAAGACAAGTTAACACAGAGACACAGACAACCATTCACACTCACACCTACGGCCAATTTAGAATCACCAATTAACCTAATGAGCATGTCTTTGGATGGTGGGGGGAAGCCGGAGTCGGGTACTCACGCAGACACAGGGAGACCATGCAAACTCCACACAGAAAGGCCAGCCGGCCCATGGATTCAAACCGGTGACCATCTCGCTGTGAGGCATCAGTGCTAACCACCTCGCCACTGTGCCGCCCTGCTTTTTAGGGTTTCTAACACTATAGGTTCCAAACCAAGACCGAGGGTCACTTTTATGTGAACGTTGCAAAGTCAACATCAATGCAGCAGAGAGTGTCTAAGTGTCTAAACACACTTGCATATAAAAACTTCGTGTTGTAGAATTTCATTTTCAACATCTTCCCAGACAGGCTGTATCTTTGCTGTTCAGAGTGAATCTCCATCAGAAACATGCACTGGACTCTTCACGTCAGCGTGGCTCTCCTCAACATTGTTTGGATCGCCTTCTTTCTACAACCAGATCCTTTCTCGGGTAAATTAAAGCTTAAAGCCATTTTCTATCGCCCGTTCTGGTTTTAAATAAAGTGTTTATATCAGCTGCTTATGACTGATGTGAACATCTTCAGACAGTTTATGTTGATTTTCAGCATCAAAAGAACAAAAAGTACAGAGAAGAAGCTCTGTCAGTCTTCAGGAGTTTTGCATTCACCCATCTGAGATGACACAGAATAACGGTAAATAATCCTTTCTTGAATCTGCAGACTTGTTCCTAGTGCATCAGTTGGCGTCATTCACAAACATAATTTATTTTATTTTCATTCATTATAATTGGTATTGATGGTAACTGCTTCAAGTGTATTTGCTGCAGAACCTGAACTCAGAAACCTAACACCTGACGGGGGCAGCAATGCAACTGACGTGAACCACATTCAGCAACATCGCCGCTTCAACACAACAATAACACCAACAACACGCCCAACCATTACACAACCGTCAGACACTGACCTGGGACGTACCACACCAGGATCCGAAACTCAAATGACGTAAGTTGGTTAAATGACATGATATTATTATTTGGACATTTTCTAAGTCCTAGTTCCAGTTGTTTTTTGTTTTGTTTCTTAATCTCTGATGACACAAGTGTGCACTTTATATTTCGCGAACTTATGGTACTTATAACTGCTTCAAGTGTATTTGCTGCAGAACCTGAACTCAGAAACCTCACACCTGACGGGGGCAGCAATGCGACTGATGTGAACCACATTCAGCAACATCGTCGCTTCTACACAACAATAACGCCAACAACACGCCCAGCCATTACACAACCGTCAGACACTGACCTGGGATGTACCACACCAGGATCCGAAACTCAAATTACGTAAGTTGGTTAAATGACATATTATTATTTGGACATTTTCTGAGTCCTAGTTCCAGTTATTTTTTTGTTTTTTAAAAAATCTGTGATGACACAAGTGTGCATTTTATATTTTGCGATCTTATGGTACAGTAGGCTTTGCTTATGGTAATGGTAGCAATGTAATAAGCGCAGTAATAGTAGTATGACAAAATGGTTGCATTGCCACAGATAGTAGAGATGTTTTGTTGTTTAAATATTAAAACACAAAGAAAAGGCATAAAAAGATGACTCCCCTCTTATCCCTAATGCCAACAAGGACCAATGCCTTGGTGAACTTTGAGTCCAGACCGGGTTAAACTTCAGGGTGAGCATGGCCAAACCAACAAACAAAACCAATCAACACACCTTCCAAATTACAGTGGCTTGCAAAAGGTTTCGTACTTCTTGAACTTTTCCACATTTTGTCATGTTACAACCACAAACATAAATAGATTTTATTGGAATGGCACATAATTGTGAAGTACAGAGAAAATTATAGTTGGTTTATGTTTTTTTTTTTTTTTTTTTTTTTCCAAATAAAAACTCAAAGTCCGGTGTGCAAAAGGATTTAGCCCCCGTTTCAACCAATTGCTTTCAGAAGGTGCCTGATGAGTGCTGAATGACTCTGGACAAACTGCAGAGGTCCACAGCTCAGGAGGGGGAATCTGTCCACAGGACAACTATTGGTTGTACACTGCACAAATCTGGCATTTATGGAAGTCAGAAGCTATGTGGGGGACACAGTGGAAGAAGGTGCTCTGGTCAGATGATACCAAAATTTAACTTTTTGGCCTAAATGCAAAACACTATGTGTGGCAGAAAACTGCACATCACTCTGAACACCCCACCCCCACTGTCAAACATGGTGGTGGCAGCATCATGTTCTGGGGGTGCTTCTCTTCAGCAGGGACAGGGAAGATGGTCAGAGTTGATGGGAAGATGGATGGAGCCAAATACAGGGCAATCTTGGAGGAAAACCTGTTGGACTCTGCAAAAGACTGGGACAGAGGTTCACCTTCCAGCAGGACAACGACCCTAAATATAAAGCCAGGGCTACAATGGAATGGTTTAAGACAAAAACATATTCATGTGTTAGAATGGCCCAGTCAAAGTCCAGACCTAAGTCCAATCGAGAATCTCTGGCAAGATCTGAAAATTGCCGTTCACAAACACTCTCCATCTAATCTGATTGAGCTTGAGCTGTTTTGCAAAGAAGAATGGGCAAACATTTGAGTCTCTAGATGTGCAAAGCTAAATAGAGACATACCCTGAAAGACTTTCAGCTGTAATCGCAGCAGAAGGCTCTTCCACAAAGTATTGACTCAGGACGGCTGAATACTTTTGCACACCGCACTTTTCAGTTTTTATTTGAAATTTTGTTTTAAATCATGTATAATTTTCTTTGTACTTCACAGTTGTGTGCAACAAAATGTGGAAAAGTTGATGGGATATGAATACTTGTGCAAGCCACTGTACTTATCAAACAACAAAAAAGGAAAATTTAATACAGGATACCTTCCCTATCAATTATCCAAAAAAAAGGATAGAACATTCTTCTCTACTCCTACTGTGGCAGGACTGCTTCAGGTTGGAAACAAATATTGAAATTAGCGTCCCAAAGCCAAATGTGTGGCCCGTGTATTGTCATAATAAGTGACAGCAGAACAGGAAAATTTGATGTGCCAAGAATTATTGCCATATAATGTAGGAAGGTGTCTTCATATTCAGCACATGCTACCACGATCATCTTTAAACCAGGACAGCTACACTTAAACCAAGTACTTTTTCATATGTTAAATTTAGCATCCAGTGCTATGGTAATATTCCTCAAATAAGGTTAAATACATTAAAACTTACAGAGAAAAACCATACCATACCATTAAAAATCTCCAATCCTAGCAAGATAAATGTAAAAGAACTACTAAAAATGGAAGCTGCACATGGGGACACGTATCTTTTTTTATTTCTACATTTTTGATCATGATAAGCCTAACACCTCACCAACTAAACGGGGTGTTTGTCTACATCGCTTCCAGGGGAATATCCATTCGTCATGAGGACCGCCCACATCCTCCTGCTCTGCATCCTGGGACCTCTACTGGTATCTCCAATGGTCTGCTACAGTTACATTCCCTAACATTATTATGTCAGTCAGAGGTGTCATGTCTGGAGATGCCCTGATGAATATGTTCTTTTCTTCAGGTGGACGCAGTCTTGACAACTGCTGTTTCAAATACTACTCAAGAAGAGTACAGAAGTACTTAATCAGATCATATTACAAGACTCATGAAAACTGCCCCAAGCCTGCAATCATGTAAGTGCTACAAGCTGTGTTTAAAAAGTAGAATGAGTACTACTCTCAGTGTATGGATAGTTAAAATAATAATGGACACAGTTTGAGGAACAAATTATTCTCTCATGATTACCCACTTATTTTACTCCAGATATCAGTTACAAAGGTTTTCCTATTTTATTTTTGATTATTTTTTTTTAATCTTCTCTGTTTCAGTTTGGTGACAAAAATCAATCGTAACATCTGTGTGGATCCGAGTCAGCCCTGGGTTTTGAGCATAATTAAACACCTGGACGGGGTGTCCTTTTAAACCTGCCGCCTGCTTCTCCATGATGACGTCTTTACTTCTTCATCAAAGCATTTACTAATAAAATGCATTTAAGAGTGAGTTTGTTCATTAACCTGCAGCTCTGTTTAGAAGTCATCAGAGATTTTTTTGCTTTCAGTCATTTTGAGCCTGAACTGACTCACTGACAAAAAAGTACGACTCATCTTGTTTTTGTGTAATGTCTGCTGGATGCTTTGTAATATCCTACTTTATAAACCTCATACAAATACAAATGTGAGCGGTGGGAAAACTTTGCCTCTTCATCTCTTCTTGACTCCTTTGAAGGTAGAAGATCATCCAGTGAGTTTTTGGTTTGTCTTCCCCAGACACGGTCTAAAATATAAAGTCTCATAATTTGGTGCTATTGACAAGAAAGATAAACTTTCATTTGAAGACAATTCCTTTGACTTCTTATTGATGTGTGACTGGATTTAGCAGTTGGACATTGTATTTTGGACAAATAGATATACCAAATATGAACAACTTTATTGCAGATACACTCTGCTCTTTACTCAGCAATTATCTGGGGAAGGATGACACCAGTGAAGCAAGTATGACATCCTCACGTCCTAAGCTTGAACTGAATCTGGTTTGGATAAAGACGAGTTATAACTAATCGTAGGCATTATATAATGTAACTGTTTTTTTCGTGATATTTAAATTTGACGCTATGCCGATGATGCTCACCTGTATTTCTCAGTCATTTTTAGTTTCATAACACAGAGGACTGTGTAAATCAGAGTAACTCTTCTGAATGTTGTACTCAGCGTCTATTTACCATTGGGTCCACAGGTCCAGACGAGTTACCTCCACATACATCCTTGATAAAATAGATGAAGCAAGTGAACATCCTGGCATTTGAACAGTACTTGATCTTATTCGTACTTTAAATAGGAACAGTACTTGGGCAGTGACTGATGACATCCCACAAGAACACAAGAACAGACAAGAACATTCATTCATTCATCTTCTGTACCCGCTTATTCCTGTCAAGGGTCGCGGGGGTCTGCTGGAGCCTATCCCAGATGTCATAGGGCGAGAGGCAGGGTACACCCTGGACAGGTCGCCAGTCCATCGCAAGGCTAACACAGAGAGACAGAATGTTTGCTTTTTAGGGTTTCTAACACTATGGGTTCCAAACCCAGACCCAGGATCACTTTTATGTGAACGTTGTAAAGTCAACATCAGTGCAGCAGAGTGAAGTGTCTAAACGCAGTTTTGCATTCACCCATCTGAGATGACACAGAATAACGGTAAATAATCCTTTCTTGAATCTGCAGACTTGTTCCTAGTGCATCAGTTGGCGTCATTCACAAACATAATTTATTTTATTTTCATTCATTAGAATTGGTATTGGTGGTTTCAAGTGTATTTGCTGCAGAACCTGAACTCAGAAACCTCACACCTGACGGGGGCAGCAATGCAACTGACGTGAACCACATTCAGCAACATCGCCGCTTCAACACAACAATAATGCCAACAACACGCCCAGCCATTACACAACCGTTAGACACTGACCTGGGACGTACCACACCAGGATCCGAAACTCAAATGACGTAAGTTGGTTAAATGACATGATATTATTATTTGGACATTTTCTGAGTTGTTTTTTTTGTTTTTTAAAAAATCTCTGATGACACAAGTGTGCACTTTATATTTCGCGATCTTATGGTACTTATAACAGCTTCAAGTGTATTTGCTGCAGAACCTGAACTCAGAAACCTCACACCTGACGGGGGCAGCAATGCAACTGACGTGAACCACATTCAGCAATATTGTACTGACCTGGGACGTACCACACCAGGATCCGAAACTCAAATGACGTAAGTTGGTTAAATGACATGATATTATTATTTGGACATTTATGGTACTGTAGACTTGGCTTATGGTAATGGTAGCAGAAATAGTAGTATGACAAAATGGTTGCATTGCCACAAATAGTAGAGATGTTTTGTTGTTTAAATATTAAAACGAAAAGAAAAGGCATACAAAGATGACTCCCCTCTTATCCCTAATGCCAACAAGGACCAGTGTCCCTGTGAACTTTGAGTCCAGACTGGGTTAAACTTCAGGGTGAGCATGGCCAAACCAACAAACAAAACCAATCAACACACCTTCCAAATTACAGTGGCTTGCAAAAGTTTTCATACTTCTTGAACTTTTCCACATTTCGTCACGTTACGACCACAAACATAAATTTTATGTCATAGACCAACACGAAGCGGAACACAATTGTGAAGTACAGAGAAAATTATACATGATTTAAAAATTATTTTACAAATAAATAAACTGAAAAGTGCGGTGTGCCAAAGTATTCAGCCCCCTGTATGTAATCTAATCCCAGTACAAACACAGTTGTTCTGTGATGGCTCAGAGGTTTGTTAAGAGAATATTGGAGAGCAAACAGCATCATGAAGTACAAGGACCAGACACCAGAAGGGTCAGGGATACAGTTGTGGAGAAGTTTAAAGCAGGGTTAGGCTATAAAAAGATTTCCCAAGCTTTGAACATCTCACGGAGCACTGTTCAATCCATCATCCGGGAATGGTAAGAGTATGGCTCAACTGCAAACCTACCAAGACACAGCTGTCCACCTAAACTTACAGGCTGAACAGGGAGAGCGCTGATCAGAGATGCAGCCAAGAGGCCCATGGTGACTCTGGACGAGGTCCACAGCTCAGTTGGGGGAAATCTGTCCACAGGACAACTATTGGTCGTGCACTGTACAAATCTGGCCTTTATGGAGGTGTGACAAGAAGAAAGCCATTGTTAAAAGAAAACCATAAGACGTCCCGTTTGCAGTTTGCCAGAAGCCATGTGGGGTGCTCTGGTCAAATGAGACCAAAATTTAACTTTTTGGCCTAAACGCAAAACGCTATGAATGGCAGAAAACTGCACATCACTCTGAACACACCATCCCCACTGTCAAACATGGTGGTGGCAGTATCATGCTCTGGGACAGGGAAGATGGCCAGAGCTAATGGGAAGATGGATACAGGGCAATACAGGGCAATCTTGGAGGAAAACCTGTTGAAACTGGATTCACCTTCCAGCAGGACAACAACCCTAAACATATAGCCAGGGCTACAACAGAACGGTTTAAGGCAAAACATATTCATGTGTTAGAATGGCAAAGTCCAGACCTAAATCAAATGGAGAATCTGTGGCAAGATCTGAAAACTGCCGTTCACAGACGCGCTCCATCTAATCTGACTAAGCTTGAGCTGTTTTACAAAGAAGAATGGGCAAAAATTTCAGTCTCTAGATGACATACCCTGAAAGAGCTGAATGCTTTTGCACACCGCATCTTTAAGTTTTTTATTCGTAAAAAAATAAATAAATACATAAATCATGTATAATTTTCTTTCTACTATACAATTGTGTATATATTTATATTTGGAGTTGTAACGTGACAAAATGTGGAAAAGTTCAAGGGGTATGAATACTCTTGCAAGCCACTGTACCTATCAAACAACAAAAAAGGAAAATAAAATACTTCCCTATCAGTTATCCAATAAAAGGGATTAAACATTCTTCTCACCCCTACTTTGGCAGGACTGCTTCAGGTAGGAAACAAATATTGAAATTAGCATCCCAAAGGCAAATATGTGCCCCGTGTAGTGTCATAGTATGTAAAAGTTGGCATAGTTTTAAAATGTATTAAAACGAGGGACACATTGCTTAAAATAAGTAAAATGATCTGACAGTAGAACAGGAAAATTTGACGTGCCAAGAATTATTTTCTTATAATATACGATGGTGTCTTTATATTCAGCAAATGCTACCACGATCATCTTTAAACCAGTACAGCTACACTTTTTTTACATGTTAAATTTAGCATTCAGTGCTATGGTAATATTCCTGAAATAAGGTTAAATACATTAAAACTTACAGAGAAAAATACCATTAAAAATTTGCAATCCTAGCAAAATAAAGTAAAAGAACTACTAAAAATGCCAGCTGCACACGGGGACACATATCTTACTTTTTGGAGAAATGCTCTGAGCTGCACCTCTGGGCTAACCACAACTACATTTCCTCTGCGTTCAGTCTAACCGAGTGGAAAGTTTCTGTCAATTTCAATTTTTTTTTTTTTTTTTTACATTTTTGATCTTGTTAAACCTAACACCTCAAAACCTTTAGAAGCCCTTTCACTGTGTAATTGTGGTGTTTATCTCCATCGCTTCCAGGGGAATATCCAGTCGTCAGGAGGACCACTCACATCCTCCTGCTCTCCGTCCTGAGAGCTGGACTGGTAACTCCAGTGCTCTGCTACAGTTAGATTCCCTCACATTATTATGTCAATCAGAGGTGTCATGTCTAGAGATGTCCTGATGATATGTTCTTTTCTTCAGATGGACTCGGTCGTGGCGGCTGCTGCTTCGGATACTACCCAAAAAAAATACGGATGGACTTAATCAAATTATATTTCACGACTGATGACCACTGCCCCAAGCCTGCAATCATGTGAGTGCTACGAGATGTGTTTAAAAAGTACAATGAGTAGTACCAGGGGAAGGATATAGATGACAGCAGCAACCCTTTATCTCTTGCACGTGTCAGTGGAGAATCACTGCGTTACCCATCAGTCAAGAGTCAGGATTAAACTAATTCACCTTGATGGTGTACACACTGATTTTGTTTTAACCGTATTATTTAACACAAACGAGAACAGTGTGAATTTATTTATAGTATTATTTATACTGTCTATATATTTACATTTCTATCTCTCTCTCTTTATATATAGATATAGATATATAGATATATATACATACAGTACACACACACACACACACACACACACACACACACACACACATATATAGTATACAACTAAAAGTACAGTATATAATCTATTTTACAATATTAACAGTAGAGTCATGTGTGGTTTATTTGACAGTGATTCTTGGTGTCAATTTAAATGCATAGTGGTCTACTGTAGAGGTCCGCTATTTGAAAGATCTGTCTGCTCATCTGAAAGTTGGAGGGCGCCCGCTTTGACCCACAAAGTGAAATCATATCAAACTGACGGCCTGCAGTGTGCAGGGTGATACAACAATTATTTTTTAATTTTCTCTGTTTCAGTTTGGTTACAAACAGGTCTCGTCACATCTGTGTGGATCCGAGTAAAGCCTGGGTTGTGAGCATTATGAAACGCCTGGACAAAAGCCCCTCTTAAACCTGCTGCCTGCTTCTCCATGATGACGTCTTTGCTTCTTCATATGTAACTATTTAAATGCATTTAAGTGTGAGTTTGTTCATTAACCTGCAGCTCAGTTTAGAAGTTGTCAGAGATTTTTTTGCTTTCAGTCATTCTGAGCCTGAACTGACTCACTGACAAAAAAGTACGACTCATCTTTTTCTGTGTAATGGCTGTTGGATGCTTTGTAATATCCTGCTTTATAAACCTCATGCAAATACAAATGTGAGCGGTGGGAAAACTTTGCCTCGTCTCTTCTTGACTCCTCCACCTAGTGAGGTCTTTCCCAGACGCGGTCTTAAATATAAAGTCTTATAATCTGATGCTATTGACAAGAAAGATAAATTTTCATTTGGAGACAATTCCTTTGACTTCTTATTGATGTGAGACTGGATTTTGGAGTTGGACATTGTATTTTGGACAAATAGATATACCAAATATGAACAACTTTATTGATACACTTTGCTTTTTACTCAGCAATTATTTGGGAAGGATGACACCAGTAAAGCGAGTATGACGTCCTGAGCTTGAACTGAAACTAGTTTGGATAAAGATGGATTATAAGTAATTGTGAGCATTATACAATGTAACAGTTTTCACAAGTCATAAGTCATAAGTCATTTTTACTTTCGTTGTAAGTCAGAGTAACATCTATTTACCATTGGATGCTTTGGTGACCTCAAATTATTTTCACTATTTCACATTATGGTCTTCTAAAATGTCAAGAATGGACTTTGAGTAAAACAAGGAGGATCCAGATGAACGTTGGTCTACTAAAATAAAATTGTTCCATTTACTGCATGTGTACCTGGTGTTTCGATCTTGTACATTTTGGAATTTCAACACCATAAACACCATCAATCTTACATTTATAACATGCAGCTCTCGCTTGGCTAACTCTCACCTCTACCATAACTCCCGTGGTGCATTCATTGACATCAAGGACAAAAAACAACTACAGCAACAATATCAACTAATAGAACACAACAGAACCACATGAGCTTATCCATGTATAACAGCTAAAGGTCTAATATCTAAATGTCTAATTCACCAGCAAATTGTTGATTTTTAGACTGATTCTCTCTGTTACTACAGGATGTTTGGTGAAGTTGTTAATTGACTGCTGTGGAGGGGATTTGGACCGTTCCTCTGTTGGCGTTAGCAGATGCCTTTTCAAATGAGTGTGCATTGCCGTAGTTCATTTGTTATATTTCAGGACTGACATACATATACACATCTCCATGTTACAGTAGAATGGTGCTTCATCTTTAGTGAAGTATTTCCACACACTTGATGAACCGCTGTTAGTTTGCTACAGTGACCCACTGGGCTCCTCACCTGTCTTCTAGGAGGCGTCCCTGTTGTCATTGTCACGTGATCGGCGACTAATTGACTTCCTGCTTAAAGCGTCACTGCACAGCAGTAAAGTCGACTAGTTGGTTGGTGCACTTTCATGGTCATGGTTGGCTTTTTATGGCTTTTATGGTTGTGTCCTATATAAATGTTCCAGATGTGGCTCAGGTGTAATGCTGCAGAGATGTGTACAGATATAGCAGTGCCTCTTAAATGTCATTTTCCCCTCATAATCTACATTTCTACATAATTATGTCTCAAAACATCCATGTCTAAAAGTGAACAAAGAGAACCCAATCAATCAAATGAATATTTATTCAACAAAATGAATCATTTGTACATCATCTGTGAGTTGTAAAAGGATGTGAACGCTTGTTTTCAGTATCTGGTGTACATTGCAGGTACACCGTACACCATCTTTACCAGTAGTGGTTGGGGCCAGTATTGACATTGCTGTAAAGCACTGAAACCCAGTTAATGTCCCAAAGCCAAATGTGTGGCCCTTGTATTGTCATAATTTGTGAAAGTTGGCATAGTTTTGAAATGTATTAAAGTGAGGAACACATTACTCAAATTAAGTAAAATTATCTTACAAGTGGAACAGGAACATTTGACTTGTCAAGATATCACAAAGCACGTGAAAGTATCGAGCCTCAAAAGACCATTTTGGATGCTAAATTTGCCAGCTGCACACGGAGACAAAAATCTAAATATTTGCTGATCTAATGAATCATACTTTGAGCTGCATATGTGGGCTAACCACAACTGCATTTCCTCTGTATTCAGTCTAACCTAGTGGAAAGTTTCTGTTAACTTCATTCCCCCAACCCCCGCCTTTTTGATCTTGATAAGTCTAACACCTCACCACTTTTTCTTCAGAATCCCTTTCACTGTGTAACCGTGGTGTTTATCTCCATCATCGAAGAACATCCAGTCGCCATGAGGACCGCTCACATCTTCCTGCTCTGCATCCTGGGAGCTGCTCTGTTATCTCCAGTGCTCTGCAACAGTAAGATTCCCTGATTATGTCAATCAGACGTGTCATGTCTGGTGATGCACTGATATATATATAATACTTAATGTTCTTTTCTTCAGGTGGATTCAATCCTGACAAATGCTGCTTCAAATACTACCCAGACAAAATATGGAAGGGCCATATCGCTTCATATTACAAGACTCATGAATACTGCCCCAAGCCTGCAGCCGTGTAAGTGCTACAAGCTGTGATTAACAAGTAGAATGAGTACTACTAGAGGCGATTCTAGTCTGTTTAACATCCTGGGCGAACTTTGGTATGCAAAATTCAACATGCTCCAGATGTCATAAAAGTTACAAAATATGTGTAATGTTAGCTTAATGAACTCAGAACCTATCAACATCATAGAAAAAATTCAAGAACAGTCTGTGAATTTATTTATAGTATATATATACTGTTTAATTTATTCTACAATATTAACAGTAGAGTCATGTGTGGTTTATTTGACAGTTCCTGGTGTCACTTTAAATGCGTAGTAGTCTGCTGTAGAGGTCCACTATTTGAAAGATCTGCCTGCCCACAAAGTGAAATCATATCAAACTGACGTGGCGCGGTGCTCAGGGCAATAGAGACCGATCACACAAACGTAACGAATGTTTTTGAGAAACAACTTATTCTCTAATCTCTGTTTGATTGTCCACTTTGTTTTTCTTTCATCTTTTTTCAGTTTTTCCTGTTTTATTTTTGATTTATTTATTTATATGTTTGATCTTCTCTGTTTCAGTTTGGTGATGAAAAAGTCTCGTCTCATCTGTGTGGATCCGAGTAAACAATGGGTTGTGAGCGTGATGAAACACCTGGATGGGGTGTCCCGTTAAACCTGCTGCCTGCTTCTCCGTGATGACGCCTTTGCTTCTTCAACAAACCATTTACTAATAAAATGCATTTAAGTGTGAGTTTGTTCATTAACCTGCAGCTCTGTTTAGAAGTCCTCAGAGATTTTTTTGCTTTCAGTCATTTTGAGCCTGAATTGATTCACTGACAAAAAAGTTCAACTCTTCCTTTTTTCTGTGTAATGTCTGCTGGATTCTTTGTAATATCCTACTTTATAAATCTCAAGCAAATACAAATGTGAGTGATGTGAAAACTTTGCCTCGTCTCTTCTTGACTCCTTCGTAGGTAGAAGATCATCTAGTGAGTTTTTGGTTTGTCTTCCCCAGAGACGGTCTAAAATATAAAGTCTTATAATTTGGTGCTATTGACAAGAAAGATTCATTACCATCATTTGAAGACAATTCCTTTGATTTCTAACTGATGTGTGACTGGACTTTGCAGTTGGACATCGTATTTTGGACAAACAGATATACCACATATGAGTAAATATAGTGCAGATATATATTATAGAATATATTAAGCTAGCAATTATTTGCGAGTATGACATTATCATGTCCTGAGCCTGAACTATTCTACTAACTATTGAACTATATTCTTCCATTTCTTGTACATTTGTTCATATGCTAATATGATAATTTGTACATTTTGGCTTATACTATTTCTATTTTATGTTACTATTTTATGTTACTAGATTTTATTCTACTTATTTTTTATTTCTATTTTATTTAATTTAATCTTTTCTTTTTATCTGAGGTTCTTAAGAGTGTGTTTTTTATGGACAACTAAGCTACTGTAACCAAGCAATTTCCCTTGTGGATCAATAAAGTTTATCTAAGTCTAAGTCTAAGAACTGAAACTGGTTTGGATAAAAACAGGTTATAATATAAACTAATCATGGACATTATGATATTTAAATTTGACACTATGCCGATGATGCTCACCTGTATTTCTCACTCATTTTTAGTTTCATAACACAGAGAACTGTGTAAATCAGAGTAACTCTTCTAAATGTTGTACTCAGCATCTATTTACCGTTGGATCATCTTCCAGGTAAGACGCTTTGGTAACCTCAAATTATGTTTACTGTCTTATAAAATGTCAAGAACAGACATTGAGTAAAACGAGGATCCAGATGAACGTGGGTCTGTTGATGATGAGGCATCTGCACGATTGTTGGTTGTTTTGTTGTTAGTTTTGGAACTCGTTGCACCTTCATCCTCTCCTCCACTGTGGCCACAGCAGCTAATGACCAGGGGCCTCATGTAAGAAAGTTGCGTGCGTACAAAAACATTCCGTACGCACTCGCTCACGGAAAAGTTCAGATGTATCAAGAGTGAAATGTCCGGGAACTTGTACGTGCCTACGCTAATGCCACGGCTGGCGTACGCTGGCTTCTTCAGATGTCGATCCTTTGGCGACACTTAGAGGTGATGCCGGGAAACTGTCATAAATGTGAAAACTATTAGTCCGACCGATCGTGACTGTGCCGGTCGACCCTGAGCAGAGCCATGCCACCCATTCGATCAATATACAGATCATATGTGATGCGCAAATGCAATTAACCAACATTGTGGCGTGTGGAGGACAGCGTGCCAAAGAGGACATTTTTGCACACCTCCCCTCCAGTGACAAAGGAAAAATGCTTCTAGATCTGAGCGTGCGCCACGTTTTAGAATTAAATCCACGCAAGTTTTCGTACATGAGGCCCCAGGAGAGGGGTCTGTCTTCCCATTTTGAAAATGTGACCATAAAACCCCCCTCAAATAACAAAACAAACACATCTGCTTGTGCATTTATAGGATCAGGTTTGATCTGCCTCATATCTGTAGCCCAGGTGCTGCATTATCACGTTACTGTGACAATAAGTCAGACACATTTTAGTATCAGTGGGTGTTTATCAATACCAAACTGAACACAATCCTGGTTGTCCCAAGTCCAGACAAGTTACCTCCAGATACATCCTTGATGAAATAGGTGGAGCAAGTGCACATCCTGGCATTTGAACGGTACTTGGGCAGCGACTGATGACATCCTACAACAACACAAGAACAAACAAGAACTGTGTTTGGGTTTAGGCATTGGTAAAGTGAGACAACACTGCCACCACCAGGTCACATTGGGAAATGAATTAATTATGCATGATGTTTGCTTTTTAGGATTTCTAACACTATGGGTTCTAAACTGGGTCACTTTTATGTGAAGGTTGCAAAGTCAACATCAATGCCATCATTGTTTTTCTTGTTTTTTTTTTTTTTTTTTGTTTGTTTTTAAACTCTGACACACGTGTGCACTTTATGTTTTGTGATCTTACGGTACGTGCAATGATTAATGAAAGTCACTGTGAGCTTTCTGGTTGAGTTCCCCAATTTCATTTTTTAATATTCAATTATTTCATTATTTAATATTGTGTATATAGATAGTTTTTTTGTTATATATGATGTATGATATGCTGAGTGCCTGTACACTGCTGCTACAACAGTAAAAATTCCCAGTTTGGGATTAATATCTATCTATCTATCTATCTGATCCCATGCAAATACAGCAAATAGTGCAAAAGCTTTGTCTCGTTTTTAATTTCTTCTAATATCAAAAATAATCTGTCAGGTCTTTGGTTTGTGTGAACCTTTGCTGCAAAGGTAAAAAAAATAGTAACTTTATTCCACGCATGCACAACAGATGAATCATTTTGGAAAAGTCAGTGGCAGTAATCGATCAGCAGGGGTCGCCATTCTACAGGATACATTTAGAGTTCAGATACTTCACAGTGAAAAACAGTCATGGACCATTTTATTCATTCATTCATTCATTTTCTATACCCGGTTATTCCTGTTGAGGGTCACAAGGGGGCTGCTGGAGCCTATCCCAACTGTCATCGGGCGAGAGGCGGGGTACACCCTGGACAGGTCTCCAGTCCATCGCAGGGCTAACACAGAGAGACAGACAACCATTCACACTCACACAATTTAGAATCACCAGTTAACCTAAAGAGCATGTCTTTGGATGGTGGGAGGAAGCCGGAGTACCCGGAAAGAACCCACGCAGAGAACATGCAAACTCCACACAGAAAGGCCAGCCGGCCCATTGATTCGAACCGGTGACCTTCTTGCTGTGAGGCATCAGTGCTAACCACCTCGCCACTGTGCCGCCCTGGACTATTTTGGTCGTTGATAAAAGTCACAACAATTTGCTGCGGGGTCTACGGTAGGTACATCGTCCCTTTCCTTTTCACCTGCGGTGTCTGAGGTGGAGGGTAGGCCTATCTCTCCTGTGCTTGTGGTTTTTTTCTGTTGTGTTACAAAGCGATCCATGTTTCCATTTTTTTCAATCCAAACATAGCTGCTAGCATAATAATAATAGGCTCTCGGCCAGTCACGGGGAAACTGACAGAGCCAGCGTGTCACATATGGCCTTGTGATTGGACCAGCAGCGATAGGAGTGGGTCCTCCTCACCGGTGCCCAGCTTGAAATAACTCCTGTGTGTCGCTGAATGTGTGCATTGCTGACAGAAAGATGTCTTCTGCCTCCATCTGTTCCCTACAGATTGTTTGATTCCTGTTAATGTGTTTTTAAAGACATTTAAGTTTGTGGAAAACATAAATGTCTAATCAACCAAACCTTTCGAGACCCCCACCCCCCCCCCACCCCCCCCCCACACACACACACACACCCCTGCAGTACCCCCATGGACCCCCTGTTGAAGACCTCTACCGTACACCATCTTTACCAAATGTGTGGCCCGTGTATTGTCATAATATGTGAAAGTTTGCGTAGTTTTAAAATGTGTTAAAGTGAAGGACACTTTACTTAAAATAACTGAACTGATCTGCCAATAGAAGCCTCAAAAGACCCACAGATATCTCAGAACCAGTGCTTTTAGACTGAAAACAAGCAGTACTGTGTTTATTATTGATACAAGGAAAATATTCAACAATTGTTGTCTTATAATGTAGGAAGTTGTTGTTAAATTCAGCATATATCTTTAAACCAATACAGCTACACTTAAACCAACTACTTTTTTATATGTTAAATTTAACATCCAGTGCTATAGTAATATTCCTCAAATAAGATTAAATACATTAAAACTTGCATAGAAAAATACCATTAGAATGATAAATGTAAAAGAACTACTAGAAATGCCAGCTGCACACGGAGACAGAAACCTAAATATTCTCTGATCATACTTTGAGCTGCACATGTGGGCTAACCACAGCTGCATTTCCTCTGCATTCAGTCTAACCGAGTGGAAAGTTTCTGTACTACATACCCCCCCCCCCCCCCCCCCGGACACACACACATTTTTGATCTTGATAAGACTACCACCTCACCACCCTTTCTTTAGAAGCGCTTTCACTGTGAACCGTGGTGTTTATCTCCATCATCGAAGAATATCCAGTCGTCATGAGGACCGCTCACATCCTCCTGCTCTGCATCCTGGGAGCTGCTCTGTTATCTCCAGTGCTCTGCAGCCGTAAGATTCCCTTATTATGTCAATCAGACGTGTCATGTCTGGAGATGCGCTGATATATATATAATACTTAATGTTCTTTTCTATAGATGGATTCGGTCCTAATGAATGCTGCTTCGAATACTACTCAAAAAGAATTCGGAAGGACCTAATCAGATCATTTTACATGACTGATAGCCGCTGCGCCAAGCCTGCAACCATGTAAGTGCTACAAGCTGTGTTTAAAAAGTAGAATGAGTACTACCAGAGGCGGTTCTAGTCTGTTTAACGTCCTGGGCGAACTTTGGTAATTAATGCATTTTACACAATTACATATACATGTCATTATGCGAAATTCAATGTGCTCCAGATGGTAAAAGATTTTTTATTAACTTCATTATTTAACACAAACAAGAACAAGAACAGTGAATTTATTTATATATACTATTTAATTTATTCTACAGTGATACCTGGTGTCATTTTAAATGCATAGTAGTCTACTGTAGAGGTCCGCCATTTGAAAGATCTGCCTGCTCATCTGAAAGTTGGAGGGCGCCTGCTTTGACCCACACAGTGAAATAATATCAAACTGACGTAGCGCGGCACTCAGGGTGATACAAACCGATCAACCGATCTAAATCTGCCTCTGCTCACTACTCAGTATGAGTCACTGTCAATGTTTGGATGTTTATTTTTGAGGACCAATTTATTCTCTAATCTCTGTTTGATTGCCCCGTTTGTTTTTCTTTCAGCTTTTCTCCAGATATCAGTTATAAAGTTTTTCCTATTTTGTTTTTGATTGTTTATTTTTTAATCTTCTCTGTTTCAGTTTGGTGACAAAAAAGTCTCGTAACTTCTGTGTGGATCCAAGTGAACCCTGGGTTGTGAGCATAATGACAGGCCCATTATGAAGGGGTCCTTTTAAACCTGCCGCCTGCTTCTCCATGATGACGCCTTTGCTTCTTCAACAAACCATTTACTATTAAAAATACATTTAAGAGTGAGTTTGTTCATTAACCTGCAGCTCTGTTTAGAAATCATCATTTTTTTTTCATTTCATTTTGAGCCTTAACTGACTCACTGACAAAAAAGTATGACTCATCTTGTTTTTGTGTAATGTTTGCTGGATGCTTTGTAATATCCTGCTTTATAAACCTCATGCAAATAAAAATGTAAGCAGTGGGAAAACTTTGCCTCGTCTCTTCTTGACTCTTTCGAAGGTAGAAGATTGTCTAGTGAGTTTTTGGTTTGTCTTCCCCAGACATGGTCTAAAGTATAAAGTCTCATAATTTGGTGCTATTGACAAGAAAGATTCATTACCATCATTTGAAGACAATTCCTTTGATTTCTAATTGACGTGTGACTGGATTTTGCAGTTGGACATCGTATTTTGGAGAAACAGATATACCACATATGAGTAAATATAGTGTAGATCTATTTACCGTTGGATCATCTTCCAGGTAAGACGCTTTGGTGACCTCAGATTATTTTTACTGTCTTATAAAATGTCAAGAACAGACATTGAGTAAAACGAGGATCCAGATGAACGTGGGTCTGTTGATGATGAGGCATCTGCACGATTGTTGGTTGTTTTGTTGTTAGTTTTGGAATTCGTTGCACCTTTGACCTCTCCTCCAGCTGTGGCCACAGCAGCTAATGACCAGGGGCCTCATGTACGAAAGTTGCGTGCGTACAAAAACATTCCGTACGCACTCGCTCACGGAAAAGTTCAGATGTATCAAGAGTGAAATGTCCGGGAACTTGTACGTGCCTACGCCAACGCCAAGGCTGGTGTACGCTGGCCTCTACAGATGTTGATCCTTTGGCGACAATTAGAGGTGATGCCGGGAAACTGTCATAAATGTAGAAACTATTAGTCCGACCGATCGTGACTGTGCCGGTCGACCCTGAGCAGAGCCATGCCACCCATTCGATCAATATACAGATCATATGTGATGCGCAAATGCAATTAACCAACATTGTGGTGCGTGGAGGACAGCGTGCCAAAGAGGACATTTTTGCACACCTCCACTCCAGTGAAAGGAAAAATGCTTCTAGATCTGAGCGTGCGTCACGTTTTAGAATGAAATCCACGCAAGTCTTCGTACATGAGGCCTCAGGAGAGGGGTCTTTAATGAGAGTTTCTGTCTTCCCATTTTGAAAATGTGACCATAAAACCCCCCTCAAATAACAAAACAAACACATCTGCTTGTGCATTTATAGGATCAGGTTTGATCCGTAGCCCAGGTGCTGCATTATCACGTTACTGTGACAATAAGTCAGACACATTTTAGTATCAGTGGGTGTTTATCAATACCAAGTACATGAACTGAACAAAATCCTGGTTGTCCCAACTCCAGACAAGTTACCTCCAGATACATCATTGATAAAATAGGTGGAGCAAGTGCACATCCTGACATTTGAACGGTACTTGGGCAGCGACTGTTGACATCCTACAACAACACAAGAACAGACAAGAGCAGTGTTTGGGTTTAGGGATTGGTAAAGTGAGACAACACTGCCACCACCAGGTCACACTGGGAAATTTATTAATTATGCATGATGTTTGCTTTTTAGGGTTTCTAACACTATGGGTTCTAAACTGGGTCACTTTTATGTGAAAGTTGCAAAGTCAACATCAATGCCATCAATGTGTTTTATTTTTTTTTAAACTGTGATGACACAAGTGTGCACTTTATGTTTTGTGATCTTACGGTACATGCAATGATTAATGAGAGTCACTGTGAGCTTTCTGGTTGAGTTCCCCAATTTAATTTTTTAATATTCAATTATTTTATTATTTAATTTTGTGTATATATATATATAGTTTTTTGTTATATGATGTATGGTATGCTGTGTGCCTGTACACTGCTGCTACAATCTATCTATCTATCTATCTATCTGATCCCATGCAAATACAGCAAATAGTGCAAAAGCTTTGTCTCGTTTTTAATTTCTTCTAATATCAAAAATAGTCTGTCAGGTCTTTGGTTTGTGTGAACCTTTGCTGCAAAGGTAAAACAAAAATGCAGATTGTGACTTCATTCAGAAAACCCACGCATGCGCAACAGATGAATCATTTTGGAAAAGTCAATGGCAGTAATCGATCAGCAGGGGTCGCCATTCTACAGGATACATTTAGAGTTCAGATACTTCACAGTGAAAAACAGTCATGGACTATTTTAATTGTTGATAAAAGTCACAACTATTTAATTCATGTATGCCACCGACAACAAACACAACACTTTGATATTATTCCATCAGAATTAATACTTGGTCATCAGTTGAAGGGTTAGCACTGATGATGCCTCACAGCAGGAAGGTTCTCCTTGTGTCTGAGTGGATGTTCTCCAGGTACTCTGGCTTCCTCCCCCATCTCGTTATGTTAACTGTTGATTGTACATTGGACGTAGGTGTGCATGTGTTAGCCCTGCGATAGACTGCCGACCCGTCCGGGGTGTACCCCACCTCTCGCCCCAATCACAGCTGGGATTGTCATGGTTCAGTGTTTTAAGTTTTCCTGTGAACCACTTCTGAGTCTCCTGTTTTATTTTGTTAAGTTCTTGCTTGGTTTCCTGTTCAGTGTTACTTCCTGTGTTTTCCCCTCTTTGATTGTTTGATTGGTTTCTCCTTGTGGCTCCGCCCTCATTAGTCTCACCTGTGTCTCGTCACCCCTCTGCCCACTTGTGTGTATATATAGGCCTGCCTTTCTCTTTGTTCTCTGTTATTCTTGTTCCTGTTATTTCTCCCGTGTTCTTGTCAGTAACGTCTGTCCTTGGCATTGTTCAGCAGGCGCACTGCGGATGGGAAAAAACTGTTCGCCGTGCGAGTGGTCCTACACTCGATGGATCGCAGCCGTCTGCCAGAGGGGAGTCTGATAAATAGTTCGTGTCCAGGGTGAGAGGGATCGGCCACAATCTTAGCTGCACGCTTCAGAGTCCTGGAAGCGTACAGCTCGTCGAGAGACTTCAGACTGCAGCCAATCACCTTCTCTGCAGAGCGAATGACACGCTGCAGTCTGCTCTTGCCCTTAGCAGAGGCTGCAGCATACCAGGTGGTGATATGCTGCATCATCATTTGAAGTCAATAAGCTTCCTCAGAAAAGATGAGAGACGTGGGACTTCTCCTGAACAACTTTCCTCGTCTTTTTTGGGCAGTCCTGCCCCGGCTGGCCTTTGAATCTCTGTCTGGATTGATCGCCAGGAAGCACCTGGAAAGCACAACATAGAAGACAGACACAAATACAGTCTGTCACTTTGTGATGTGTTCTTCACGTCGTGATTGACGATGACAACAGCACCAGACGTACCTTTGAATACGCTTTCAATGTTTAACTGAATGAGTTGCAAGTTTCTTTTTAATCAATACAGGTAGTGATGCACACCAGTAGGAGGAGACAAAGCGCCAAGTAGATTATCTCAGTAAAGCTTTGAGCAGCAATTTAGCTAACAAGCTAAAGTGTTCAATACGAAATAATCGTAGCTGGTTTTAGAAAATGTACAGTTGTACAGTTCATCTAAGATATATGGAGAAAGAAAACTCCTCAACCAGACATGTGTACGTGGTATAATGAAAAACCTCACCTTACTAATAAATGCTGTTTTCTTGTTTCTGTTCATCTTAATGAAACTGTGTCCATGCCTCAGAGTCGGCCTCAGAAAAGTAGTTCCTTAATTGACCGTAGAGCGCCTCCAAGTGCGTAAAAATCACATGTGTTACGGGAGGCGAGAGCACAGCAGGCTCTTCCAGCTCATCCACTGATGGAAACATGGAAAATATTCCCTCCCCAACACGCTCCTTCCATTTTCTGATTTTTTTTTTTTTTTTTTTTTGACAAAGCCTTCCATCCTGCAGTACACCTGAAAGGCATGTGTGTTGCGACCTTGCATAGAACTGTTAAGTTTGTTCAGCTCAGCTAAAATGTAAGCGAGATATGCAAGTTTGGTGATCCAGACATTGTCGCTGAAAAGTGCAGCCAGCTCTGTGCGCTTTTGGAGAAGTAAAAACTCCTGAATAGACATGTGTAATTCTAAAACATGTGCCAACACTGCTCCGTGTGAAAGCCAGCGCACCTCAGAATGGTACTCTTCTCCTTCAGCAGCAGATAGATTAGAGAAGAGTCGCGTTTGCAAAGCACTGTTCTTGACTATATTCACAACTTTCACGACCGAGTCCATGACATCAGATAGTTCATCACTCATGTCCTTGGCAACAAGTGACTCTCTGTGCAACATGCAGTACGTCTAAATCACCTCTGGAGTCACATCCCTGACAAGTACAATTAGGCCACTTTTTAATCCAGCCATGGCTCTAGCACCGTCGGTGCACAGTGAAACACATTCTTTGCCCATGAAATGTCATTTTCTCTGAAGAAAGTGTCAATCACTTTGAGATTTCAGCACTTGTTGTGCATTCAGGAAGGTGCTTACAAAACAAAAATCCCTCCTGCATTTCATTTTGATCCACAAAGCGCACAAACGCCAGAAGCTGCGCGTCCTTTGACACATCCGTTGATTCATCCAGCTGAAATGCATCTGCCAATCTCAGTTTATCTATCAGTTGCACCCTCACATCCGGTACCATCTCGTCAGTACAGCGAGCAATGGTTGTGTCCGACAATGGAACAGTTTTCAGTTTATTAATGTCAATATCATTCCCATACATTGTTTTACACATGTCAGTTGCTTAAGGCAATATTAAATCCTCTCCTAGTGTGTATGGCTGTTTCTTCTGGGCAATCTGAAGAGCAACTTGATAAGAGCATTTCAAAGCTAGCTAACACCAACTTTGGCTGATTTTTTCATCAATGTCTGTTGGCCTTGGAGGGATTTGAGACAAGTTTGGAAGTATTCAACGGGTTTGTCTCTTAAGTGGCTGTGGGTTGTCTCCAAGCGACGCTGCAGCTTTGGTGGCTTCATAGACTGGTTTGACAGCACAGTAGAACAAATGATACACATTGGAAATTCAATGCCAACCGTCTCCTCGAAGGTAAACCCAAACTTCAGATAATTTTCTGTATATTTTCGGGTCTTCTCTCTTTTACGCTTACCCTTTACAGCTGCGGGGCCTACGGCAGGTACATCGTCCCTTTCCTTTTAACCTACGGTGTCTGAGGTGGAGGGTAGGCCTATCTCTCCTGTGCTTGTGGTTTTTTCCTGTTGTGTTACAAAGCGATCCATGTTTCCATTTTTTTCAATCCAAACATAGCTGCTAGCATAATAAGAATGGGCTCTTGGCCAGTCACGGGGAAACTGACAGAGCCAGCGTGTCACATATAGCCTTGTGATTGGACCAGCAGCGATAGGAGTGGGTCCTCCTCACCGGTGCCCAGCTTGAAATAACTCCTGTGTGTCGCTGAATGTGTGCATTGCTGACAGAAAGATGTCTTCTGCCTCCATCTGTTCCCTACAGATTGTTTGATTCCTGTTAATGTGTTTTTAAAGACATTTAAATTTGTGGGAAAACATAAATGTCTCATCAATCAAACCTTTCCAGACACCCCCCTACAGTACCCCCGTGGACCCCCTGTTGAAGACCTCTACCATACACCATCTTTACCAAATGTGTGGCCTGTGTATCGTCATAATATGTGAAAGTTGGCATAGTTTTAAAATGTGTTAAAGTGAAGGACACTTTACTTAAAATAACTGAAATGATCTGCCAATAGAAGCCTCAAAAGACCCACAAATATCTCAGAACCAGTGCTTTTAGACTGAAAACAAATAGTACTGTGTTTATATTGATACAAGGAAAATATTCAACAATTATTGTCTTATAATGTAGGAAGTTGTTGTTAAATTCAGCATATATCTTTAAACCAGTACAGCTACACTTAAACCAAGTACTTTTTTATATGTTAAATATAGCATCTAGTGCTATAGTAATATTCCTCAAATAAGGTTAAATACATTAAAACTTACAGAGAAAAATACCATTAAAATCTGAATGATAAATGTAAAAGAACTACTAAAAATGCCAGATGCACACGGAGACAGAAACCTAAATATTCTCTGATCAAACTTTGAACTGCACATGTGGGCTAACCACAACTGCATTTCCTCTGCATTCAGTCTAACCGAATGGAAAGTTTCTGAACTTCAGTCGACCCCCCTCCCCCCCCCCCTCCCCCCCCCCACACACACACACACACATTTTTGATCTTGATAAGACTAACACCTCACCATCTTTTGTTTAGAAGCCCTTTCACTGCGACACCGTGGTGTTTATCTCCATCATCGAAGAATATCCAGTCGTCATGAGGACCGCTCACATCCTCCTGCTCTGCATCCTGGGAGCTGCTCTGTTATCTACAGTGCTTTGCAACAGTAAGATTCCCTGATTATGTCAATGAGATGTGTCATGTCTGGAGATGCACTCATATATATATATATATATATATATATATAAAATACTTATTGTCCTTTTCTTCAGCTGGATTTGGTCCTAACAACTGCTGCTACCAATACTACCCAAACAAAATACGGAAGGACTTAATCAGATCATATTACATGACTGATAGCCGCTGCCCCAATCCTGGAATCATGTAAGTGCTACAAGCTGTGATTAATAAGTAGATTGAGAACTACCAGAGGCAGATCTAGTCTGTTTAACATCTTGGGCAAACTTTGGTAATTAATGCATTTTACACAATGACATACACATGTCATTGTGTAAAATTCAACATGCTCCAGATATCACAAGAGTTACAAAATATGTGTATAATGTGTACATCTTCTATGTTAGCTTAATGAAATCAGGACGTAACAACAAGTAGTGTTGAAAATATAAATAATGTGTTGGGTTGTGTTGTGACAGGTAAAATGATATCTAGTTTTAGCTGCTAGTTTGACAGACAACAGAAACTATCGCTCTACTGTATGTATGAATATAGAGAGCAAGCAACAAAGGAACAAGATAAAATGGTTCTACTATCCATCCTGTCTCATTATTACATGAAAAATATCATCATCATTGTTCATAAACAGACAGCCACAAACATTTTTTCTACCCTTCTTGTCTCTGTTTTCTAAACTGGGCTCCTGGTGTCCCTGACCTCTTCTTCTCCATGGTGTTAATGTGTCAGTGGAGAATCACTACATTACCCATCAGTCAAGAGTCAGGATTAAACCAATTCACCTTGATGGTGTACACACTGACTTTGTATTAACTTCATTATTTAACACCAACAAGAGCAGTCTGTGAATTTATTTATACTATTATATTTGTAGATACTGTTTAATTTATTCTACTCCATGTTGCTCATACTTAAATCTGCCTCTGCTCAGTATGAGTTAGTTAAGTCATTGTCAATGTTTGGATATTTAGTTTTGAGAAACAACCTCTTCTGTAATTTCTGTTTGACTGTCCACTTTGTTTTTCTTTCAGCGTTACTCTAGATATCAGTTATAGGGGTTTTACTATTTTATTATTAATAATAATAACAGCCAATAATAATAATAATTATTCATCTTCCCTGCTTCAGTTTGGTGACAAAGTCTCATAACTTCTGTGTGGATCCGAGGCAACCCTGGGTTGCGCGCATTATGACATCCCCCTTTGATGAGGGGTCCTTTATGAACCGTCCGGACAAGGAGTCCTTTAAAAACAGCCCGGACAAGGGGCCCTCTACAAATCGCCAGGATGAGGGGCCCTCTACAAACCGCCCGGACGAGGGGCCCTCTACAAACCGCCCGGACGAGGGGCCCTCTACAAACCACCAGGACGAGGGGTCCTCTACAAACCGCCCGGACGAGGGGCCCTCTACAAACCGCCAGGATGAGGGGCCCTCTACAAACCGCCCGGACGAGGGGCCCTCTACAAACCGCCAGGATGAGGGGCCCTTTACAAACCGCCCAGACGAGGGGCCCTCTACAAACCGCCAGGATGAGGGCTCCCTTATGAATCGCCCAGATGAAAAAAGTACGCCACTTCTTTTTTGCATTTCTCCATGATACCTTTGCTTCTCCATCAAACCTTTTACTATAAAATGCATTTAAGCGTGAGTTTGTTAATTAACTTGCAGCTTCAGTCATTTTGAGCCTGAACTGACTCACTGACAAAAAGCACGACTCTTCTTTTTCTGTGTAATGTCTGCTGGATGCTTTGTAATATCCTACTTTATAAACCTCATGCAAATACAAATGTAAGCAGTGTGAAAACTTTGTCTCGTCTCTTATTGACTGCTTTGAAGGTAGAAGATCATCTCGTGAGTGTTTGGTTTGTCTTCCCCAGACACGGTCTAAAATATAAAGTCTTATAATTTGGTGCTATTGACGAGAAAGATCCATTGCAATAATTTGAAGACAATTGACTGGATTTTGCAGTTGGACATCGTATTTTGGACAAACAGATATGAACAGCTTTATTGCAGATACCAGAGGTGTGGACTCGAGTCATGTGACTTGGACTCGAGTCAGACTCGAGTCATGAATTTGATGACTTCAGACTCGACTCGACAAAATGTACAAAGACTTGCAACTCGACTTGGACTTTAACGTCAATGACTCGTGACTTAACTTGGACTTGCGCCTTTTGACTCGAGAAGACTTGCTACTCATGGGCGTCACACCCGTGGGCTTTTTCAACAAGCTGATTTCACCCCCCTCCACTTTTTCCTAAGGTATTAAACCGTTTGCCCGCCCTGGCTGTGTACCAGCGTACTGAAATAGAGCGCACCTCAGTCCCCCAGACAGTTAGATTGATTGACAGCCATCCAGCCAATCACAGTCATTTGACCAAACCCACTAGTCCCGGCTGCCCGGCAAAGTAAACGCTAACACGGAGCTGCCGACCCGTCACTCGCTGCAGCAGACAGCGAACAGAGCAGAGGTATGAAACGGTAATTTAACTAGTTACAGTGCATGAAAATGCACTGTACTGTTCTTCCTAGTCTTCCGTTTCTTCTTATTATTCTTCTTCTAACGCAGCTAATTCAGCTTCAACCGTTTAACGTAGAAACTTCATCCAAACTTTGTTACGTAGGTCTTACTTAGGAGACCTGTGGAATGTATTTTTCAACTTTGTAACTTTTATACTTTTTAAACTATTAAATAAAAACTAGAAATGCAATTCCAAGGAATTACCAGTGCATGAAAATGCAACCAGCAGTTATGCTAAAAATGCTAACTATGCTAACAATGCTAACTATGTTAACAATGCTAACCAGGTTGATTAGCTAACAGAGCTAATGATTTCTAGCAGTTATGCTAAAATGCTAACTATGCTAACAATGTTAACAATGCTAACAATGCTAACCAGGTTGATTAGCTAACTTAGCTGATGATTTTTAGCAGTTATGCTAAAAATACTAACTATGCTAACAGTGCTAACAATGCTAACCATGCTAACCAGGTTGATTAGCTAACTTAGCTAATGATTTCTAATTGCTTAACGGCTCTCACCTGGCTCTACTGTGATGTCATAATCACAATGTTAAGTCTATGGGGAAATAGTTTTTATTTAATAGTTTAAAAAGTATAAAAGTTACAAAGTTGAAAAATACATTCCACAGGTCTCCTGAGTAAGACCTACGTAACAAAGTTTGAATGAAGTTTCTACGTTAAACGGTTGAAGCTGAATTAGCTGCGTTAGAAGAATAAGAAGAAGAAGAAGCGGAAACGGAAGACTAGGAAGAACAGTACAGTGCATTTTCATGCACTGTAACTATTTCCCCATAGACTTAACATTGTGATTCTAATAGCCGTTAAGCAATTAGAATCCTATGCTAGGTGGCCAGGCCACCTGCACCAACTGTCAGTTTCTCAGGCTTTAAGCATACAATCTCTCTCTGAAGACTACATATCCTGTTAAACTGTTTCCTCTGTCCACAACTGTGTCAAAATAAAAGTCCTCACTGCAATAATACACTATTAAATCATTTAACCATTGAAACTACTCAACTAAAGTCCTCACTAGCAAGTTAGCTAGTTAGCATAGTTAGCATTTTTAGCATAACTGCTAGAAATCATTAGCTCTGTTAGCATTGTTAACATAGTTAGCATTGTTAACATAGTTAACATTTTTAGCATAACTGCTAGAAATCATTAGCTAAGTTAGCTAATCAACCTGGTTAGCATAGTTAGCATTTTTAGCATAACTGCTAGTTGCATTTTCATGCACTGGTAATTCCTTGGAATTGCATTTCTAGTTAATAATGTCGGATTTTCTCAGTAAATAACGAAACTATTAAGCAAGCCAGGTGGCAAACAAAGTTAATGCAAAGTTTTACAAGCATTATTCTTTTTGTTATGAATGCCAAAAAGGAAAGGCAGCAGAAGATTGACTTATTTTTCCACTCAAGTTGCCATGTAGGTGACAGGAGGGAAAAAGAAAGCTGTCAATCCATAAATGCACTAATTCCATTTTTGTTTTTGCATTAGTGCCATATAGGCGTTCATTTATGTAACTTAAAGCTGTTTGTTGGAGCTTAAAACCTTTTCAATGAAGAAAATCCCCTACATCAACTCATCCCTGTTACTGCTCTCAGAAACTAGAAAAGAATAGAAATGAAGACAATGAAATGCAATAAAACTATTAAATCTTAAATAATGTGAGGAATAAAATAATAATATAGAGTACGATAAAGGCTAGGATGAAAGATTAGTTAAAACAGATTAGAACAACAACATATGTAAAATAATAAATAAAAAGCAGATAAAAGAACAACAAAAGAAAGGAATGTTTCCTCATCAAAATCAAGACTGTAGAGGTTTGTTCTAAGTTTACATAAAATATTTCAACACTTCCATTTTCAGGAATATTAACATTGAGTTCTTTATGTGGGATGAAGAAGGGAAGTCCAGGCAATGCAATATTATTTGCATATCATGATGAAGAAAATCTAGAAAGAGACTGAAACAGGGGCCAAAGGCGGTTGCGGTGCTCATGTGCTGGTCCAGTTTTTCAGAAGTGATAATTTTGAGGCGTGAGGATTTTATTGATGACATGTTTAAAAAAGTTTATGCTAAAAGGACCCATGTCTATTTGAAAGTTAAACTGTTTTGCAAATTTGAGGTCAATACAATATAGCACTGAAGCTCCTGTGCATTGTTCTAGTGCAATATGCTGTTGAAATACAAGCATTTTTTTGTGAAAATTACATTTTCTGTTTTTTACTGTATTTGATTAATGTTATCTATCTATAAATCAAGAAGCGTCTGTGTGTCTGTCTGTCTGTCTGTGGCACGCATATCTCGCGAACCGTTGGCCCGATTGATTTGAAACTGGGCAGGTGTCTCGCTACGGGCACGAAGATGTGCACTGCTAAGTTTGACGTTGTTTGGATAAGAAATGTAAAATATATCGGTAAAATAGGTTTTCTCCGCTCTAATATTTCCACTACTCCGGTTGCCATGGCATCAAAAACAGCCACTTTCAGAATTTCACCAAAAACGGAGAGGAAGAGGCGGAGCATGCGCACAAATCTTGAGCACTGTTTACAAATCGGCTTTAGAAGAAACCAAACTCAAGGAGAAATGATATTTTGCCCTGGTAACCCTAATAGGCTCAATATCTTCTCCAGCAGGAAAACTAGCATGTAGTCTGCCATCTATCTATAAATCAAGAAGCGTCTGTGTGTCTGTCTGTCTGTCTGTCTGTCTGTCTGTCTGTGGCACGCATATCTCGCGAACCGTTGGCCCGGTTGATTTGAAACTGGGCAGGTGTCTCGCTACGGGCACGAAGATGTGCATTGCTAAGTTTGATGTTGTTTGGATAAGAAATGTAAAATATATCGGTAAAATAGGTTTTCTCCGCTCTAACTGATGACAGTTCTAAATTATTGCGCTGGCTCAAACGCTAGATGGTAACCATGGCAACGGAGACTCAACGTTATTTTACAGTTTATTCATCGCAACAGCAAGACAGACAAAACATGAGTGATATTATCATCTATCTAATAATGCAAGGAGCGTCTGTCTGTGTGTCACTCTGTTTGTTTGTCTGTTCCACGCATAACTCTCGAACCACTTATCCGATCCACCTCAAATGCTATGTATCTTCCCAATGGTTCGCGGGAGTGCAGTGCAAAGTTTCGTGGTTTTTGGACCATAAACACTAAAGATATCGTTAAAACAAGCATTTACTCATTTACCGTTCTTCTGCTCCGTCTGACTGTAGCCACTCCCCCTGTCACTGTTGCCTAGAGACAGACACTACACACAGCGCTGCTCACATAACCCGCGCCTTTTAAAAATGTCCTCTACATCCCGATACTCCTCAAAAAACGTTCTTCATCCCCAATCATCTTCTGAGACTGATACGGTATGGGACATTATGTTATGAGAGGAAGAGGCGGAGCATGCGCACAAATCTTGAGCACTGTTTACAAATCGGCTTTAGAAGAAACCAAACTCAAGGAGAAATGATATTTTGCCCTGGTAACCCTAATAGGCTCAATATCTTCTCCAGCAGGAAAACTAGCATGTAGTCCGCCATCTATCTATAAATCAAGAAGCGTCTGTGTGTGTGTGTGTGTGTGTGTGTGTGTGTCTGTGGCACGCATATCTCGCGAACCGTTGGCCCGATTGATTTGAAACTGGGCAGGTGTCTCGCTACGGGCACGAAGATGTGCACTGCTAATACAATTAAAACCACCAGTAAAAACATTACAATTAATGTCTTTGTGGGGAGGAGACATGGGTCACGACAATGGTCACAACTGAAAAATCTCCTTCAGCTCCCACTATAGTGTAGCGTAACTAAAGGATACATACATACTTCCGACGGGCAGCACTAGTTGTATAAAAAGAGGTTTAAATAAATACAAATCTTACAGACATACATGATTTGTATAAATGTTATTTCTGTGGTAAGAGGACTTGAAATGACTCGAGACTTGTTGGCTTTGACTTTTGACTCGACTCGGGACTTGCCTCATCTTTGACTCGACTTGACTCGGGACTCGAGGGCAAAGACTTGAGACTTACTTGTGACTTGCATAACAATGACTTTGTCCCACCTCTGGCAGATACACTCGTCTCTTTACTCAGCAATTATTTGGAACTATATCAATGGAAGGATGACACCAGTGAAGGAAGTATGACATCCTCACATCCTGAGTCTGTACTGAAACTGGTTTGGATAAAGACGCGTTATAATATAAACTAATTGTGGACATTATGATATTTAAATTTGACGCTATGCCGATAACACAGAGGACTGTGTAACTCAGAGTAACTCTTCTAAATGTTGTACTCAACATCTATTTACCATTGGATCGTCTTCCAGGTAAGACGCTTTGGTGACCCCAAATTATTGTTACCGTTTTCTAATATGTCAAGAACGGATTTTGAGTAAAACAAGGAGGATCCAAATGAACGTTGGTATACTAAAATAAAACTATTCACTGCATGTGTACCTGGTGTTTCAATCTTCTCAGTAAGGATCAAAATATGACAATTATTTTGACATAAGATGTAAAAAAGTACATAAAGAAATGAGATAGCAAAATAATCTAAAAACATGAGAATCTTGATAAGCATCAGCTGTATATGCGACAATTTGTTATTAACTCTCAAATGCATTTGTAGTCTAATTACTGCATGTAAATACATGATGAGATGAGGTATCTGCACGATTGTTGGTTGTTTTCTTGTTAAGCTGAGGCCACAGCAGCTAAAGGCCAGGGGCCTCATGTATGAACGTTGCGTAAGTACAAAAACATTACGTAAGTACTCGCTCACGTAAAAGTTCAGATGTATCAAGAGTGAAATGTCCGTGAATTACGTACATTCCTTCGGCAACGATTTGGCTGGCGTAAGTAGGATTCTACAGATGTCGATCTTTTGGCGACACTTAGAGGTGATGCCGGGAAACTGTCATCAATGTGAAAACTATTACTCCGACCCGTCGGGACTGTGCCGGTCGACCCTGAGCAGATCCATGCAAGCCGTGTGGGATGGAATTATCCTCATGTCAGCCAGGTATATCAGATTCCCATACAGTGCATCTGAACAGGTCAACATTAAAGAGCAATCTGCAGCGAGAGACGGTTTTCTGACTGTAATCAGAGCTATCGACTGCACACACATTGATATAAAAGCACCATCACATGAATTTTAAATGTCAACAGGAAACATTTTCATTCGATCAGTGTACAGATCATACGTGATGCGCAAATGCAAGTAAACATTGTGACAGCGTGTCAAAGAGCACATTTTTGCGCATCTCCACTTCAGTGAGTAGCGTCTCCAATTCGCTTTCTGTTAAGTTCTTCTTTTTTCCCATCTTATTCATTCTTATGTTTTCGTTTTCTGATCGCGCAGAGAGGGGAATCTCAGGTGCAGGGTCAATTTAAATATAATTTGCATATTTAAAAGGGGCGTGGTCGGGTACGATCGATTGGGATGTACAAAGGAAATGTGCTTATAAATGCTTGTAGATCTGAGCTTATGTCACGATTTAAGTGGAAATCTACGCAACTGTTACTACATGAGGCAGAGGGGTCTTTAGTGAGAGTTTCTGTCTTCCCATTTTGAAAATTTGATCATAAACCCCCCCTCAAAAAACAAAACAAACATATCTCCTTGTGCATTTATAGGATCAGGTTTGATCTGCCTCATATCCGTAGCCCAGATGCTGCATTATCACGTTACTGTGACAATGAGTCAGACACATCTTAGTATCAGTGAGTGTTTATCAATACCAAACTAAACAAAATCCTGGTTGTCCCAAGTCCAGACAAGTAAACTCCAGATACATCCTTCATAAAATAGGTGGAGCAAGTGCACATCCTGGTATTTGAACGGTACTTGGGCAGCGACTGATGACATCCTACAACATCATAAGAACAGACAAGAACTGTGTTTGGGTTTAGACATTGGTAAAGTGAGACAACACTGCCACCACCAGGTCACACTGGGAAATTAATTAATTATGCATGATGTTTGCTTTTTAGGGTTTCTAACACTATGGGTTCTAAACCCAGACCCAGGTTCAATTTTATGTGAAGGTTGCAAAGTCAACATCAATGCCATCAATGTTTTTTTTGGGTTTTTTTTTTGTTGCTGTTGTTTTTTAAACTCTGATGACACAAGTGTGCACTTTATATTTTGTGATCTTGTGGTGCGTGCAATGATTCGTGAGAGTCACTGTGAGCTTTCTGGTGAAATTCCCCCAAACCAGCATTGTATCATTAGAAGACATAAATGCTTATTTCTTTCTATTAACCCTTCTGCTGTCATTCAGCCCTAATCCCTTTTAGTTAACCTCTTGTGTCATGTCAGTACTGTAGGCTTTGCTTCACACAGCTGCACCAAACATGTGGACATGTCTCATAAGTAGTCATTTGTTCATTATAGATAACGCTACAGAGAATTATGTGAATTTTAAAATCAAGTATTGAAACACGTCAAGCTTCATGTGCTTCTAAGTCTTTACAGGATAATTCTGGTTATAGTACACAAGTGCAGTAACAGTAGTATGATAAACTGGTTGTATTGCCACAAATAGTAGAGATTTAATGTTGTTAAAATATTAAAATGAAAATGAAAGGGATGAAACCAGGATTTTGCCTCAGTGAACTTTGAGTCCAGACCGATCTGTGATTAATACAGTGACCTACATAAGTGTAATGAGCACAACTCACTATTATTATTATTTAGGAAATGAACATTTGCATAAAATAGTGTTGTGTTTTTTCTTTTTGTGTGTATTTATTAGTCTCATTACTACTTCAGATTGGTTAGAAAAACATCTGTGTGGATCCGATTCACCCCTGGGATGAGGAGATCACGGACCATCTGGTCAAAAGGTCCTTATAATGCTGCTGCCTGCTCAGTTTAACAATTCTTGCTTCTTTATCGATACGAAACTATGGCGTGCATTTAACAGTGTAAGTCATGGGCTTGTCTGTAATTTATCTTAATGGCTGAATTTGAAATTGCATCTTCCCTCCTATGTCGTGTTTTTGTCATTTGATGTTTTGAGCCACTTCAGATGTACCCTTTTATTATTTTATATTGTGTATATAGATAGTTTTTTGGTATGGTATGGTGAGTGCCTGTACATTGCTGCTGCAACAGTGAAATTTCCCAGTTTGGGATTAATGAACTATCCATCCATCTATCTAATCTCATACAAATACAGCAAATGGTGTAAAATCTTTGCCTCATTTTTAATTTCTTCTAAGATCAAAAATAATCTGTCAGATCTTTGGTTTGTGTGAACCTTTGCTACAAAGGTAAATAAATGCAGATTTTGACTTTATTCAGAAAACCCACGCACAGTGAAAAACAAAAGCTATTCAGTTCCTATCAACACATATACCACCAACAACAAACACAACACTTATTCCATCAGAATTAATACTCAGTCATCAGTTGAAGGGTTAGCACTGATGATGCCTCACAGCAGGAAGGTTCTCCTTGTGTCTGAGTGGATGTTCTCCAGGTACTCTGGCTTCCTCCCCTCCCTTTTAAGTTTTCCTGTGAACCACTTCTGAGTCTCGTGTTTTATTTTGTTAAGTTCTTGCTTGGTTTCCTGTTCAGTGTTACTTCCTGTGTTTTCCCCTCTTTGATTGTTTGATTGGTTTCTCCTTGTGGCTCCGCCCTCATTAGTCTCACCTGTGTCTCGTCACCCCTCTGCCCACTTGTGTGTATATATAGGCCTGCCTTTCCCTTTGTTCTCTGTCTTGTCGTCTGTTATTCTTCTTCTGTTGTTCTGTAATTTTTCCTGTGTTCTTGTCAGTAACATCCGTCCTGCAGCCTTACCTCTGTGCTCTTCTGTTTTCCTTCCCGTATGGACTTCTGTTTCTCCGTTAACTACCCCTGGGCTGTTATTACTTCCTTGTTCTTGTCTCCTATTTGGTTTTGCTCTATTTAGACTTTCCTGCCACCCCTGCAGCGTCTTTTGTTATCATATCGTTTTATTAAAACCATTTTGTTTCCAACTCCTGCCTCATCTCTTGGTGTCCTGCGTTTGGGTCCCAAATTGTCCCATAAATTAACAGTAAACTACTGGAAGCAGGGTTACCAGTAAATTACAATATATTTTTAGTTTGGCGTTAAACTATTATACAGAATATTACTGTTTTATGACCAAATTCAAATATGCTGCATAGGGAGGATCTCACTGACATATGAAATGTCATTTAAAGACAATAAGCTTCCTCAGAAAAGACGAGATGTGGGACTTCTTCTAAACAACTTTCCTTGTCTTTTTTGGGAAGGCCCATCATGAAGGGGTCCCCAGCTGGCCTTTGAATCTCTGTCTGGATTGATCGCCAGGAAGCACCTGAAAAGCACAACATAGAGGACAGACACAAATACAGTCTGTCACTTTGTGATGTGTTCTTCACGTCGTGATTGTCGATGACAACACCATCAGACATACCTTTGAATACGCTTTCAGTATTTAACTGAATGAGTTGCAACTTTCTTTTTAATCAATACAGGTAATGGTAAATGGTAAATGGCCTTGCTTTTATATAGCGCTTTTCTACCTATTGGTACTCAAAGCACTTTACAGTCACAGACACATCTACCCATTCGCTCACACAAGCACTCACACGTTCACACACCAGTGCCACGCACTGAGAGCAACTGGGGGTTCAGTGTCTTGCTCAAGATCACCTCGGCATGGGGCACATTCCGGGGTTCGAACCGCTGGTTTGCGGACAACCGGCTCTACCTACTGAGCCACAGCCGCCCCCCATCCACAAAGGGTAGGAGGAGACAAAGCACCAAATAGGTTAGCTCAGTAAAGCTTCCAGCAGCAGTTTAGCTAAACAAGCAAAAAACAAAAGTGGTTAATGTGAAATAATCGTAGCTGGTTTTAGAAAATGTACAGTTGTACAGTTCATCTAAGATATACGGAGAAAGAAACCCCCTCACCCAAACATGTGTATGTGGTAGGGGAGAGTGGGTTAAGATGAGCCACTTTTTACTTATGTTGTCCTGGAGGCAAGGAAAAATGACAGGGAAATAGCATGAACACCTTTATTTTAGGATGTCTCATAGCTAATTAAATAATCTGAATGC
Organism: Chelon labrosus; assembly: GCF_963514085.1. Taxonomy (NCBI): domain Eukaryota; kingdom Metazoa; phylum Chordata; class Actinopteri; order Mugiliformes; family Mugilidae; genus Chelon; species Chelon labrosus. Next base: position 22,094,425 of record NC_140337.1, read on the forward strand.
ATCTCTGACAAAACTGCCCAAAAAAAGGACTTCTCAAAAAAAAAAAAGTGCTCCTGTGGCACAAATTGCGCCAGGTTAGGGGTAAGTTGAACCAAGTCAGTGGGCAAATTGAGCCATCTGGGGGTAAACTGACCGTCTGAGGTTTAAAATGTAAACCTAAACATATAGTGCTAACAAACAGTTTTAATAATTTGGATCTTGTGAGAACAAACCACCAGTTAGTTTCAAAACCATTTAATCAAAACAACTATTCAATATCCCAACTGTCAAAGGTTGCAGGGGAATATGAACGGCTCCCTCCTTGCAGTTCCTTCAGCCTTTTGAGGTTGAGGTGGCTTCTTCAGCGCATCACTCAGTGGAAGAGATGCCTCATCCTTTTCCTTGACTGCAAATGTGGGTTTCTTACTGCCAGTGATCCTTTGGATTCTTCTGAGAAATCTGGCACTCACTTCGTTGCCCGCAAGACTGTCAACCAAGCCAATGTAATGGTGGCGCCTGCATTTGAATGCAAATTTTACGATGACAAAGTCACCGCCAGCAGATCTGAGACATCTGGTTCACTTCTTTCATCGCCGGAGCTCTCATGCTCAGAAGTGTCATCAAATTGTCTATGCCAACCTACTGAGTCATGTTATTTCTTGCACATCCTAACGGCTAAACCTTTCTCTTTCCAGTTGCTGGGGGTAAGAATATTGTTTCTTTCTGCCAATTCCAGTGCTAGTTCACGGCATTTCTTTGGAGTAAGGCCATGGAACTGCTCTGTAAGCTTCTTGATATGGTCTGCTAGCTCCTTCTCCACTTCCTCTGAGAAGACTCTCTTTGCTTCTGCTGTTCCACCGTAACTGTTTTTACTTCCTTTGCCTCCCTCTTTGTCATGTACCTCCTCAGTGTTGACCTGTCAATATTTCTCTCTTTTGCCACTGATCTGATGGACTTTCCACCCTTGACATCACTGGCTGCTCTCTCCATCTCTTCGAGGGGTGTTGAGCCCCAGCTTGTTTTCCTCTTGTAGGCTCTCGGCATAATATCTTTTCTACAATGGTTAACATATGACAAACACACCAAACCAGTTGAGTATTTTCAACTGAAATAACATTTTATTCGTCAAAGACCTAACTGAATTTCAGTGTCTTGTGGTGGGGTAAGTTGAACCATTGGCTCACTTTGCTACATAGCCACCATTTTGGAAAAAAAGGGCTAGCTTAGAAATTCAGGCTTATCTTTAGTGAAGTGATTCACATGATTTTATACGTTAGCAAATCACCAACATGTATAATATATGATTTTAACATTTTACCTGGTTACCTAGATACAAGGGGGTGGGTCAACTTACCCACTGGCTCACTCTCTCCTTCAATGAAAAACCTCACCTTACTGATAAATACTGCTTTCTTTCTTGCTTCTCTTAATCTTGTTCATGATCATGTGACATTTTAACGGATCATAAAGAGGGTCTTCACTAACTTTGATCTAAACGTACCATATTTGAAACTTACAGAAGTTCAGTGAGCAGCGTTTTACTCCAGATGCAACTCTGCTACAAGGAGCAACCGACAGTGAGTGGAAACATGTTCATGTGTGCAGCGTTACTTTATTTCCTTCACTGTGTTGACTGAAATGGTAAAAGTGTAAAAGTGTGGTTTCCCTTTCAGCCAGCTACGTCGGTGCAGATCTCATGAACATATTAACAAATTAATTTGTGGTTGTGTTACCTATATATAAATATTCCGGATGTGGCTCAGGTATAGGGCTGAACAGATGCTTTGAATATGCGTACAGACATAGCAGTGCCTCTTTCTTCCCTCATAATCTTCTACATTTCTACATAATTATGTTTCAACACATAAAAAACAACCCGTTTTTCTTTCAGTCCTAAAATTGAACAAAGACAACACAATCAAGCAAATGACAGAAATATTTATTCAATGAAATTAAACATTTGTACATATCTGTGAGTTGTAAAATCACGTGAACGCTTGTTTTCAGTATCTGGTGTACACTGCAGGTACAACGTACACCATCTTTACTAGTAGTGTGGGCCGTGTATTGTCATAATGTGTGAAAGTTGGCATAGCTTTAAAATGTATTAAAGTGAAAGACACTTGACTTAAAATAAGTGAAATGATGTGAGTGTTTGTAGACTGAAAACAAGTAGCACTGTGTTTGTATTAATACAAGGAAAATATTCAAGAATTATAACGTAGGAAAGTGTTAAGTTTAGCATATATCTTTAAACCAGTACAGCTACACCAGCTTAAACCAAGTAGCCTACTTTTTTACATGTTACATTTAGTATCTAGTGCTATGGTAATATTCCTCAAATAAAACATTAAAACAGAAAAATACCATTCAAATCTGCGATCCTAGCAAGATAAATGTAAAAGAACTACAAAAAATACCAGCTGCACAGGGACAAAAATCTAAATATTCTCTGATCTAATGAATCGTACTTTGAGCTGCATATGTGGGCTAACCAAAACTGCATTTCCTCTGTACATAGTCTAACCGAGTGGAACGTTTCTGTACTTCATACCCCCCCCCCCCCCCCATGATGTTGATGAGCACCTCACCATCGTTTGTTTAGAAGCCCTTTCACTGTGAACCGTGGTGTTTATCTCCATCATTGAAGAATATCCAGTTGTCATGAGGACCGCTCACATCCTCCTGCTCTGCATCCTGGGAGCTGCTCTGTTATCTACAGTGCTCTGCAACAGTAAGATTACCTGATTATGTCAATGAGATGTGTCATGTCTGCAGATGTGTGTATATATATATATATATATATATATATTATACTTAATGTTCTTTTCTTCAGATGGACTCGGTCCTGACGACTGCTGCTTCAAATACTACCCAAGAAGAGTACGGAAGGACTCAATCATATCATATTACAAGACTGATTACCACTGCCCCAAGACTGCAACCGTGTAAGTGCTACAAGCTGTATTTAATAAGTAGAATGAGTACTACCAGAAGCAGATCTAGTCTGTTTAAAATCTTGGGCGAACTTTGATAATTAATGAATAATGGATTTTTGCGCAATTACATACACATGTAATTGTGCTATGCTCCTGTATTAACTTTATCTGTATCTGTATTAACTTAATTATTTAACACAAGCAAGAACAGTCTGGGAATTTATTTATAGTGTTATTTATCCTGTTTATATTATATATTTACTATTATACTTGTAGATGCTATTTAATTTATTGTACTCCATGTCACCCATACCTAAATCTGCCTCTGCTCAGTATGAGTTAGTTAAATCATTGTCAATGTTTGGATATTTAGTTTTGAGAAATAACCTATTTTCTAATTTCTGTTTGATTGTCCACTTTGTTTTTCTTTCAGCGTTACTCTAGATATCAGTTATAGGGTTTTACTATTTTATTAAAAATAATAATAATTATTCAGCTTCTCTGTTTCAGTTTGGTGACAACAAAGTCTCGTCACATCTGTGTGGATCCAAGTGAAGCCTGGGTTGTGAACATGATAAAACGCCTGGATGAGGTGTCCTTTGATGAGGGGTCCTTTATAAACCGCCCAGACAAGCGCCCCTTTACGAACCGCCAGGACGAGGGGTCCTTTAAAAACAGCCCGGACAAGGCGTCTTTTAGGAACCGGCCAGACGAGGGGTCCTTTATAAATCACCCGGACAAGCGGCCCTTTACGCACCGCCCGGACGAGGGGTCCTTTAAAAACAGCCTGGACAAGGCGTCTTTTATGAACCGCCCGGACGAGAGGCCCTTTACAAACCCCCTGGACAAGGGGCCCTTTACAAGCCGCCCGGACAAGCGCCACTTTACGAACCGCCCCTTTACGAACCGCCCCTTTACGAACCGCCCCTTTACGAACCGCCCGGACGAGGGGCTCTTTACAAGCCGCCCGTACGAGGGGCCCTTTACAAACCCCCTGGACAAGGGGCCCTTTACAAGCCGCCCGGACAAGCGCCACTTTACGAACCGCCCCTTTACGAACCGCCCCTTTACGAACCGCCCCTTTACGAACCGCCCGGACGAGGGGCTCTTTACAAGCCGCCCGGACGAGGGGCCCTTTACAAGCCGCCCGGACAAGCGCCCCTTTACGAACCACCCAGACGAGGGGCCCCTTACAAGCCCCCTGGACGAAGGGCCCCTTACAAACCGCCCGGACGAGGGGCCCTTTACAAACCGCCCAGACGAGGGGCCCCTTACAAGCCGCCTGGACGAAGGGCCCCTTACAAACCACCCGGACGAGGGGCCCTTTACAAACCGCCCAGATGAGGGGCCCCTTACAAGCTGCCCGGACGAGGGGCCCCTTACAAGCCGCCCAGACGAGGGGCCCCTTACAAGCCGCCTGGACGAAGAGCCCCTTACAAACCACCCGGACGAGGGGCCCTTTACAAACCGCCCAGACGAGGGGCCCCTTACAAGCTGCCCGGACAAGGGGCCCCTTACAAGCCGCCCAGACGAGGGGCCCCTTACAAGCCGCCTGGACGAAGGGCCCTTTACAAACCACCCGGACGAAGGGCCTTTTACAAACCGCCCGGATGAGGGGCCCTCTACAAACCGCCAGGATGAGGGCTCCCTTATGAATCGCCCGGACGAAAAAAGTACACCATTTCTTTTTTGCACTTCTCCGTGATACCTTTGCTTCTTCATCAAACCTTTTACTATAAAATGCATTTAAGCGTGAGTTTGTTAATTAACTTGCAGCTTCAGTCATTTTGAGCCTGAACTGACTCACTGACAAAAAGCACGACTCTTCTTTTTCTGTGTAATGTCTGCTGAATGCTTTGTAATATCCTACTTTATAAACCTCATGCAAATACAAATTAAAGCAGTGTGAAAACTTTGCCTGGTCTCTTCTTGACTCCTTTGAAGGTAGAAGATCATCTAATGAGTTTTTGGTTTGTCTTCCCAGACACGGTCTAAAATATAAAGTCTTATAATTTGGTGGTATTGACAAGAAAGATTCATTGCCATCATTTGAAGACAACCGACTGGATTTTGCAGTTGGACATTGTATTTTGGACAAACAGATGTACCAAATATGAACAACTTTATTGCAGATACACTCGGCTCTTTACTCAGCAATTATTTGGAACTATATCAATGGAAGGATGACACGAGTGAAGCAAGTATGACATCCTCACGTCCTGAGTCTGGACTGAAACTGGTCTGGATAAAGACTGGTTATAATATAAACTAATCGTGGACAATATGATATTAATATTTGATGCTATGCCGATAACACAGAGGACTGTGTAACTCAGAGTAACTCTTCTAAATGTTGTAGTCAGCATCTATTTACCATTGGATCATCTTCCAGGTAAGATGCTTTGGTGACCTCAAATTAATTTTACCATCTTCTAATATGTCAAGAACGGACTTTGAGTAAAATGAGGAGGATCCAGATGAACGTTGGTCTACTAAAATAAAACTATTCTATTTACTGCATGTGCACCTGGTGTTTTTCTCAGTAAGGATCAAAATATGACAATTATTTTGACATAAGACGTAAAAAAGTACATAAAGAAACGAGATGGCAAAATATCTAAAAACATGAGAATCTTGATAAGCATCAGCTGTATATACTACAGTTTGTTATTAACTCTCAAATGCATGTGTGGTCTAATTACTGCATGTTAATATATGATGAGATGAGGCATCTGCACGATTGTTGGTTGTTTTGTTGTTAAGCTGAGGCCACAGCAGCTAAAGGCCAGGAGAGGGGTCTTTAGTGAGAGTTTCCGTCTTCCCATTTTGAAAATTTGACCATAAACCCCCCTCAAATAACAAAACAAACATATCTGCTTGTGCATTTATAGGATCAGGTTTGATCTGCCTCATATCTGTAGCCCAGGTGCTGCATTATTACGTTACTGTGACAATGAGTCAGACACATTTTAGTATCAGTGGGTGTTTATCAATACCAAGTACATGAACTGAACAAAAGTTACCTTCAGATACATCCTTGATAAAATAGGTGGAGCAAGTGAGCATCCTGGCATTTGAACGGTACTTGGGCAGCGACTGATGACATCCTACAACAACACAAGAACAGACAAGAATTGTGTTTGGGTTTAGGCATTCGTAAAGTGAGACAACACTGCCACCTCTTGTATCATGTCAGTACTGTAGGCTTTGCTTCACACAGCTGCACCAAACATGTGGACATGTCTCATACGTAGTCATTTGTTCATTATAGATAACGCTACAGAGAATTATGTGAATTTTAAAATCACGTATTGAAACACGTCAAGCTTCATGTGCTTCTAAGTCTTTACAGGATAATTCTGGTTATAGTACACAAGTGCAGTAATAGTAGTATGATAAACTGGTTGCATTGCCACAAATAGTAGAGATTTAATGTTGTTAAAATATTCAAATGAAAAGGAAAGGGATGAAACCAGGACTTAGCATAAAAAGATGACTCCCCTCTTATCCCTAATCCCAACAAGGACCAGTGCCTCAGTGAACTTTGAGTCCAGACCAGTCTATGATTAAATACACTGACCTACATAAGTGTAATGAGTACTACTCACTATTATTATTATTTAGGAAATGAACGTTTGCATAAAATAGTGTTGTGTTTTTTCTTTTTGTGTGTATTTATTAGTCTCATTACTACTTCAGATTGGTTAGAAGAACATCTGTGTGGATCTGATTCACCCCTGGGATGAGGAGATCACGGACCATCTGGTCAAAAGGTCCTTATAACGCTGCTGCCTGCTCATTTTAACAATTCTTGCTTCTTTATCGATACGAAACTATGGCGTGCATTTAACAGTGTAAGTCATGGGTTTGTCTGTAATTTATCTTAATGGCTGAATTTGAAATTGCATCTTCCCTCCTATGTCGTGTTTTTGTCATTTGACGTTTTGAGCCACTTCAGATGTACCCTTTTATTATTTAATATTGCGTAAATAGATAGTTTTTTGGTATGGTATGCTGAGTGCCTGTACATTGCTGCTGCAGCAGTGAAATTTCCCAGTTTGGGATTAATGAAGTATCCATCTATCTATCTAATCTCATACAAATACATCAAATAGTGTAAAATCTTTGTCTCATTTTTAATTTCTTCTAAGATCGAAAATAATCTGTCAGGTCTTTGGTTTGTGTGAACCTTTGCTACAAAGGTAAATAAATGCAGATTTTGACTTTATTCAGAAAACTCACGCATGCGCAACAGATACATTTTTAGAAAAGTCAATGGTGGTAATCGATCAGCAGGGGTCGCCATCCTACAGGATACACGTAGAGTTCAGATACTTCACAGTCCCGCGACCCTTCACAGGAACAAGTGGTTACACTAGATGAATGAATGAATAGTACATAGTTAATTGATGATAAAAGTCACAATATTTAATTCCTATCAACACGTATGCCACCAACAACAAACACAACACTTTGTTATTATTCCATCAGAATTAATACTCAGTCATCAGTTGAAGGGTTAGCACTGATGATGCCTCACAGCAGGAAGGTTCTCCCTGTGTCTGAGTGGATGTTCTCCAGGTACTCTGGCTTCCTCCCCTGGCTCGTTAGGTTAACTGTTGATTCTACATTGGACGTAGGTGTGCATGTAATAGCCCTGCGATAGACTGGCGACCCGTCCGGGGTTTACCCCACCTCTCACCCCAATCATGGCTGGGATTGTCATGGTTCAGTGTTTTAAGTTTTCCTGTGAACCACTTCTGAGTCTCGTGTTTTATTTTGTTAAGTTCTTGCTTGGTTTCCTGTTCAGTGTTACTTCCTGTGTTTTCCCCTCTTTGATTGTTTGATTGGTTTCTCCTTGTGGCTCCGCCCTCATTAGTCTCACCTGTGTCTCGTCACCCCTCTGCCCACTTGTGTGTATATATAACCCTGCCTTTGCCTTTGTTCTCTGTCTTGTCGTCTGTTATTCTTCTTCTGTTGTTCTGTTATTTCTCCCGTGTTCTTGTCAGTAACGTCTGTCCTGCAGCCTTACCTCTGTGCTCTTCTGTATTCCTTCCCGTATGGAGTTCTGTTTCTCCGTTAACTACCCCTGAGCTGTTATTATTATATTATTAGGGCGGTTATTCTCCAGACATGTTTTGGTATCAGTGGGTGTTTATCAATCATGAACTTCGGACGTAAAAAAAGTAGTAGTTTTGTACAAAATCTGGGATGTCTGGTTGTCCCAAGTCCAGACAAGTTACCTCCAGATAGATCCTTGATAAAATAGGTGGAGCAAGTGCACATCCTGGAATTTGAATGGCACTTGGGCATCAGGGGGGTATTCCAGAAAGCAGGTTTAACAAACACTGAGATAAAACTTAACCTCTGGGTTGTCTGAACCTGAGGCGACTAAACCCGAGCTGTCGGTTCCAAAACACCGGTTAGCAATCAGTTCAATCAACCCCGGATTGTTTAACCTAGAGTTGTGCGCGATCACGGCGAAGTTATAAAGGCATCATCTATTGAGAGTCGAAACCATGAGTAAAAATGGCAAAGCGCAGAGCAGCCTATTTTTCTGAAGCGGAGCAGCAAGTTCTGCTCGAGGCGTACGAGGAGGAAAGAGCGATAATCACGAAAAAAAGCAATACTTGCGCGTCTGCCAAGGAACGAGATTTTGTTTGGCAGAGAATTGCCGACCGCGTAAATGCGTAAGTTTAGTAGGCTATAGCACATTAATGTGTCAGAAGCACAATAATTCAGTAGATATTAGGCTACATATTAACTGCTTTGTATGAGACTTTCTTATACTATAGACTACCTTGTCATATATTGTATTATTTTTAATTAGATGTAACCCGACCGCCCTCAAGAGAACGTGGCCGCAGGTCAAAACAAAATATAAAAACATTGTCCAAGTTGGTAAGATATATCTGGGTGCATCATCTTAGACATCACTTATCCAGTATTATATTCTTGAATTGCCATATTACAACAAGTTACATTCATTTCAAAGCCAATAGGAAGAAAGCAGAGGAGAGGAAGACCGGTTCTGGGCCAGCGGTGTCCCCCCTCACCAGTGTGGAGGAGTTGGCGATCAGTATCAATCGAGGGCGTCCGATGATGGAGGGGATTTCTGGGGGCACGTCATCGGAGTCCTCAACCTCCCAGGAGGAGCAACATGAACTAGTGCAATGCATTTTCCCTAATAGGCCCACGCCTAAATCACTTATGTCTAATTTGTGTAGCCTTGCAAGTTCGAAAATGACCAATTTATGAACTTCTCAGTTGTAGGTGGAGGTGGAGTGGTGGAGCCCGCACGCGCAACAATTACGATGAGCGAATCCACGATGCGTAACGTTCGAAATGTGGGGATGGAGAATGTTGTTTAAATAAATTAAAGATTCCGCAGAAAAACACTAGCGCTCTGGCAAAAACTCATTAGGAAAAGAAAGGATATTAAGTCGTGGTCTTATACCCTCTCACGGTGAATAGCCCGAATGATTTTTGTGTTTCAATGTCAATTGGATCTTCCTCAAAAGGAAACGTCATTGTGTGACAAGTGTGGAAACAGCGGTCTGGCTGAACGTGCACTTAAATACCCGAACATAACCTGAACAAAACCTACCCCTACCAGGTTAAGTTCAGAGCCTATGTTACTATAGTTACTTACATAGCCTGATCATATTTGAGCGTTCTGGAACCGAAATCCCAGGTTTACCGCTAACTCTGGGTTTACATACCCAGTTAAGTTCAGAGCCCATGTTACCATAGTTACTTACATAGCCTGATCATATTTGAGCGTTCTGGAACCGAAATCCCAGGTTTACCGCTAACTCTGGGTTTACATATCCAGTTAAGCCAGTAAACCTGCTTTCTGGAATACCCCCCTGATGACATTCCACAACAACACAAGATTGCCCATTGTGTTTGTTGTGTTTCAACATTGGTAAAGTGAGACAACACTGCCACCACCAGGTCAAACTGGGAAGTGAATGAATTACACAGAATGTTTGCTTTAGGGTTTCTAACACTATGGGTTCTAAACCCAGACTGGGTCACTTTTATGTGAAAGTTGCAACATTCATTCATTCATCTTCTGTAACCACTTATTCCTGTGAAGGGTCGCGGGTCTGCTGGGGTACACCCTGGACAGGTCGCCAGTCTATTGCAGGGCTAGACAGACAACCATTCACACTCACATGCACACCTACGGCCAATTTAGAATCACCAATGAACCTAATGAGCATGTCTTTGGATGGTGGGAAGAAGCCGGAGTACCCGGAGAGAACCCACGCAGACACACCTTTTGATTTTATTTATAGACTTAAATTTAATATGTCAATGCAGCAGAGAGTGTCTAAGTGTCTCTTTCTAAATTACAGCTTAGGTAAAAAATAAAACACACTTGCATATTAAAACATATTTAGTGAAGTATTTCCACACACTTGATGAACCGCTGCGAGTTTGCTAGTATGAGTTGTTATTGTCACGTGATCGGCGACTAGTCAACTTCCTGCTTAAAGCATCATGGAACAGCCTTAAAGTTGAGTCGTTGGTACAACCCATAGTGTGAAGTGAAGAAGGCCCAGCAGGGTCTACACTTTCATGCTCATCAGATGAATCTATTTGGAAAAGTCAATGGCAGTAATTGATCAGCAGGGGTCGCCATTCTACAGGATTCAGATTCCAGGGGGGGGGGCAATTTAAGGCACAGGTGAGCAGCTTAACGTGCACGTACAGACATTTTAAGGTGCAAAAAAAAACAAAAAACAAACAGAACAGGATACAAAATACAAAGTATATACAAGTTACCATGCCATAAATGTTATGACTATCCAAAATATCCATGGAGAATGTAAACAGACTGTATAAGTAAAGTGACTTAAGTGCAAATGTAAACAGCAAACAGTAGTTACAGGGAATATATGCAAGTTATAGCCGAGGTAGAATGGGTAATAAATAAAATGGGTAATAAATAAAAACAACCAAGAGTCCATGGTATGTGAGTATGGGGGTGTGGGGCAGGGGGAGGTTGACTGTACTATGGCTGTGTGTGAGCTGGAGAAGAGTCAGAGAGAGAGAGTGTGTCTGGGGAGGAGTTGAGGAGGAGGGTGGTTTTGGGGACGAAGGTGGCTTTTCTCCTCTGAGTTCTGCAGGAGGGGCAGCGGAGCCGTCGTCCAGAGGGGAGCCACTGGTATGCTGAGTGGAGGACGTGTGAGGGGTCTTTGGTGATTTTTACTGCCAAGTTGAGTGTCTGTTGGTCATGAATGTGAGTAAGAGTTCTTACAGGCAGGCCGATGATCTTAGAGCAGACCGAAACAGTGCTCTGCAGTCGGTTTCTGTTGTGGAGGCTGATGGAGTGGAACCAGCAGGTTATTGAGAAGGTGATGATGCTCTCAATAAAACTGTAATAAAAAGTCTTTAGAATGTCTCTGCTGACTCCAAAGAAGCTGAGTTTCCTCAGGAGGTAGAGACGTTGCTGGCACCTTCTGAGAGTCTCTTCGGTGTTGGAGGAGAATTTCAGCAGGTTGTCAAAGATGGTGCCCAGATAACTGAACTCCTCAACCAGCTCCACTGGCTTCCCATGGATGATGATGGTGGTGGCTGCTGTAGTCAGGTCCCTCTGCGTCTTGGAATAAGTCACCACCATCTCCTTGGTTTAGGATACATTTAGAGTTCAGATTAAAAACAGTCATGGACTATTTTACTTGTTAATTAAAGTCACAACTTTTTTTATTCTTATTATCACGTATGCCACCACCAACAAACATGGCACTTATTCAATCAAAATTCTGACATGATGGTTCAACTCTTCCTTTTGTTTTGTAATAGAGAGAGAGGAGAGTTTAACAGTGGTCTTGATGAGAATATAGATTGATGTCCTCCAAAGGATATGACCACTGCCTGTGCAATCAAACATCTCGGATCTCAGATACATAGTGATGTCTACTGAACCAACGATATGAACAGATCATAAAGAAGGCTTCACTAACCTTGATCTAAAAGTTACATATATGCACAAATATGGTACAGCGAGATGGAAATTGGAAATAAGTAACATAACTGATAAATATTGGAATCATGCATGTGATTAAGGTACTTATAGATACTTTAGGCAACTAAGGAAACGTGAAATCCACAAGACTGCTGTAAGAAAAGGAAAACTGTTGGCAAAATTAAAAAGATTTTGGAGTAGAGAGTGAATACAAATGGTGGGAATTAAATAGGACTCTAATACTGGAAGACAAAATTATACTGAAGTTAAATTCATGGTTATTAAGAGATGTTTTTTATTGCATAGTAGGAGGTATAGCTGGATGAGTCGATGACTCATCATGATAATGATACTAAAGAGTTGGATAAGATGTTATACGCCTACAGAGTATTGGTATTTTTTCAACATTAGATCTTATCCTGGACCTGGTTTTCAAGCTGTGAGGTTGAAACAACAAGATAAGAGTTTACCGTGACAAAACTGCATGAAATGAAACAGAAAAAGAGTCGAACCAACTAAGACACATTCATATTTCAACGCAGCAACACAGCAGATATAGAAGTTTACCAGTGTATTTGGCACCAGGCCATGTAAAGTATGCAAGAATTTCATCCCATCCAAGTGTAAAGCAGATAAAACTGTGGTGATATAAGCACGGTTGGCAGGAAGTGATTAGCCTAGCTTAGCATAAAGACTGGAGGCCAAGGTTCTGTCACAGTTCTGTCCAGGCTAACAATCTAAAGCTAACTGATTAACACTGTTTTATTGATACTTACATTATGACAGGTTTGCATCAGCACAGGTTTTCTTTTTAAAAAAACATTACGCTACATTTCTTTACTTTTTAGTTATTTGAGACCAGTCACTTAGAGCAGTCTCACAACATTTCGTCTTTATCGATCACAGAGATCTCATGGTTCAGGTGCAGTTAGCAAAACATCTAACTTCCTTGTATGGTTTGCCATAACTGCTTGACGCTTATCAGGAGAAGGAAATTGAAGGTGTAGATTAAACTGTACAGTGGTTATATGACGTAAAAGCCACGTGGCTGCACGCTGCAGTTTGGGTTTTGTGGTGAGACTCTTCAAAAAAACCCAAAAACTTTGAAAAACCAACATCTTTGGTGATCCCATATAAGCTACGTGTCAGCAGACCTTTGCAGTTCACAATGAATCTCCATCATTAGACAGAAACATGCACTGGACTCTTCACGTCTGCGTGGCTCTCCTTAACATCGCTTGGATCGCCTTCTTTCTGCAACCAGAGCCTTTCTCGGGTAAATTAAATCTTTTCATTCGTGTCAAATGTTAAATCATTAATAGTGTAGTAGCACCTGTTTGTTGTAACTGAGTGTCAGACGTCACATGGTTTGTGTTGATCTTCAGTGTCTGTACAGAGAAGAAGCTCTGACAGTTCTGAGTTTTGTATTGGGCCTCCACCTGATATAAAGACGTCTACTGAACGGTCAGTGAACACCACCTCTGATTCTACCGACCACAATAAAACAGCATCTAAAAACCAACCACCTGTTGAGATTGACCTCAAATTAATAATTAATATTTTTCAAATGTTTTATTGTTGTCCATCTGATCAGAGTTGTCTTTTATTTCAACTATTAAGGCATGTGGAGGAGACAACAACAACAGCTGCTCCTGTCAAAGTGGCCCAACGTCCAACGTCTACTGTCCCAGATAAAGACCGTCCCTCTACACGTCCCTCTGATCATCGTGAGTTAAAAGTCCTTTTGCTTTTATTTTCTCTGTTTGAAAAGTTGGATAAAAATACTCAATTGTCATTTAGATAATTTCCTCATTATCTTATTTGTTCAGTGGTGAGAATATGTACATCAGAATTTTATCTGTCTTGATCCAGGCTCTACAATAGTAACACCTGAAACACCTAAACGGTAAGTTTTCTCCTTTAATTTAAATTCAAATAAATTACTTTTTTTGTTTCCTGTTGAGATTGACCTCAAATTAATAATAACATCCAGTTAGATGATAATAATGTGATTTATTTTCTGCTGTTGCTCCACTTTCCTCATCAGTTCTTCTTCATGATTCTTCTGTTGTACAGAACATTTTTCAAATGTTTTATTGTGGAGCATCTGATCAGAGTTTTCTTTCATTTCAACTATTAAGGAAAGTGAAAAAAAAGAAAACAACTGCTCCTGTCAAAGTGACCCAACGTCCAACGACTACTGTCCCAGATAAAGACCGTCTCCGCCCCAGCAACCGCCCACGTCAGAGTGAGTTAAAAGTCCTTTTGCTTTTATTGCCTCTGTTTGAAAAGTTGGATGAAAATACTCAGTTGTCATTTAGATCATTTCATCATTTTCGTAATTGTACAGTGCTGAGAATATTTACATCAGAATTTGATTTGTTTTTCTTGATCCTGGCTCTACAGAAGCAAAAACTGATAAGAGGTAAGTTCAAATAAATGTGTTTGTTGTCATGTTTCCTCTTTTGACGTGTGGAATATTTCTAAAAAAATTTAAGTTTTGCATCTAACTGTTCTTGTGTATTTTCATTTTTAAGTGGGCCGTATTATAGGGGCGGGGGCGGGGGCTGGGGCTGGTGAGTTACAGTTTTTTATTGTCTCTGTTTGAAAAGTTGGATAAAAATGCTCAATTGTCATTTAGATCATTTCATCATAAGCCCAAACATTTATCTTAATTGTACAGAGCTGAGAATAGTTCCAGGAGAATTTTATTTGATTGTCTTGATCCAGGAGGCACAGTGGCGAGGTGGTTAGCACTGATGCCTCACAGCAAGAAGGTCCTGGGTTCTAATCCATTGGCTGACTGGGCCTTTCTGTGTGGAGTTTGCATGTTCTCCCTGTGTCTGCATGGGTTCTCTCCGGGTACTCCGGCTTCCTCCCACAGTCCAAAGACATGCTCATTAGGTTAACTGTTTTTTTTTCTAATTTGGCCGTAGGCATGCATGTGAGTGTGAATGGTTGTCTGTCCCTCTGTGTTAGCCCTGTGATAGACTGGAGACTTGTCCAGGGTGTACCCCTGCCTCTCGCCCGATGACAGCTGGGATAGGCTCCAGCCCCCCTTCACAGGACAAGCTGTTACAGAAGATGAATGAATGAATGAATGAATGAATGTCTTGATCCAGGCTCTCAAATGGTTGATTTAGATGAATTTGTTTTCTCGTTTCATTCATAATTATTTTTTTTGTTTCCTGTTGAGATTGACCTTAAATGAACAATGACACTGTTGCATGACTTCCTGTAACATTACCAACACTAGTTCTAGCAGCGACAGTGGTTTAAATGAACTTGATTCATCAAGTCCTTTAGTTTTAGTTGGAGCAGTTTATCCAGAAGAGTCAGTGATAGTAGAATAGAAAGTAGCAGTAATGTCAGAGGGAACAGGAACACTACATCCAGTTAGGTGATAATAATGTCCTTTATAGTAACAGTGTCAGTCTTAGTGTCCAAGTTCCTCTTCATGTTTCATCTGTTGATGTGTGGAATATTTATGAAAAGGTTGATGCATCCAACAGTGTTCTTGTGTATTTTCATTTTTAAGTGGGGACGATCATGGTAACGTTTTGTGGTGAGTTACTGTTTTTACTGTCTCTGTTTGAAAAATGGATGAAAATGCTCAATCATCATTTAGACCATTTCATCATAAGCCCAAACATTTATTTTAATTGTACAGTGCTGAGAATATTTACATGGGGATTTTATGATCCAGGCTCTCAAATGGTTGATTTTGATGAATTTTAGTTTCCTCCTTTCATTCATAATGTTTTGTTTCCTGTTGAGACTGACCTCAGATGAACAATGACACTGTTGCATGACTTCCTGTAACATTAACAACACTAGTTCTAGCAGTGACAGTGGTTTAAATGAACTTGATTCATCAAGTCCTTTAGTTTTAGTTGGAGCAGTTTATCCAGAAGAGTCAGTGATAGTAGAATAGAAAGTAGCAGTAATGTCAGAGGGAACAGTAACACTGTCAAGTAGTCCTCACTCTCGTGAGGTTAAACCCCGCAGTTTCCCCCACTTGAAAGGGCAGCTTGTAACGGAAGACTTGGACTGGAATTCACTCAATGACCAGGAATCAATTCTTTCTTTTCTTTTGAAAGTTGTCGTGGCCAAAAGCAGGTGAAAAACCTTAAACCCAAACACAAATAGGTCAAGAAAAATGTACCCCAAGAAACCATAATAAAACAACATAATCCAAGATCAAATACTTAATTTTAAACTACTAGAAATTAATCTTGAACGTAAGTAGGAAAGAAACCCCATATTTAAAGCACCCGAATAAATTTAAGACACTTTTTAAAGCACTGTTCAAAGGATTTTAACCTTAAACTCTAGCAGCTTTAACCTACTACAAATACACAATCCCGTACCATTAGCTTTTTAGCCTTTTAAAGTCCTTTAAAATACAGTACTTTTAAACCTACATGATATTAAATGTATGACATTTTAACTTACAATTCAAGCACATGATTTTTTTCCCAGTACAAACATTTTAACCTGAATTTGATTTTATGATTCACTTAAATGCTAAAGTCCATGTGGCACAAACAAAAGCTCACCGACTCCTTCTTCCTTGTTTGAACAAGCTTTAGTCCTGTGGTGTCACTTTTCCAGGCCCAGTTTCTCCACAGATCTTCACAGTCTGCTTACCACCCTGTGAGTGACTCCACTTCCCCTGATTACTAGATCATTCCCACCTGGTGATCATCTAGCTGTCTTCAGGCTGGGAGCCACACCCAGTGCTGGAGCACCCAGGCAGAGAGGGTGTGGTCTGCAGCTCAGCTCAACAAACACTTAGGGTTGCCAACCCCCTGAAAAATAAATAAGGGACACCTCATTGGCAGGGCTGTTCTGCCCCATGTAGAAATGTATTTCATAAAAGTTTAAAAATGGTTCAGAATAATTTAGTTAAAAATACGTCATAATTCATCAGTAATAATTCCATGCTAAAAACGTTAATCTGGTTTAAAAAGTATTTATATGCAGCCAGCATAAGTTTACTTGCATTTCATTTTGACATGGTCTCAATGCACTATGGGTAACAGGAACAGCTCTACTCGGAGAAAGCATGATACAGAAAACCTGCCTTTCAGTGTGAAAACTTGGCCTCCTGTGTCGTAAATCTTGTCCAAACCTTCGAAAGCAATGGCTTTTCACTCTGGCTTTTATTGAGCTACCATCACAATTGCAAATTGTAAGCTGTCAAGAAGACTGTTAATAAAGGAGCAAGACGCTCGGTTTCCTGGCTCATAAAACATGAGTTTGGCTTGCTGTTGATCTGCGTTGACATACAGAGTATCCAACACGTAGGGATAACAGTACAGTGAAAAGCCATACCAGCAGTTGGTGGAAGATAAAACTCACGACACAGCAATGGACAAGACTCAAGTGGAGAGAGCAGAAGAAAAGTCTATCTCCGAACATGAAGCATCAGCCAAAGCTAGCTCCAGCTCCAAACGCTCAAGCTCCAAGTTATTCTCAAGGTCCAGTATACTGGAAGCAGCTATCCTGGCACGAGCCGCTGCCGAAGCCACAAATGCTAAAGCCTCATACAGTAAGAAACAATTAGAAATAAAAAAGCAACAAGCAAAGTTAGAATTAGAAAAGGCAGCTTTAGAGGCAGACCTAGAGATATTGGAGATGGAGAAGGAAGTGGCAGCTGCTACAGCAAAGGCAGAAGTTCTAGAAGCTGCCGCAGCCGCTGAACAAGACAAAGGAGAAAGCGTAAAAAACGCAGTCCCGCCACAAGTCGTCAGACAGAGAACTATGGAGTATGTGCAACATCAAACCCAGCTAACGTCACAAACAGCTGAAGAAGGGACACCTCAAGTCGAACCAGCACCAAAGGTGCAGTCATTCACTCCAAGGAGACCCGAACATCCTCCTTCTCCTCCAGCACCTACAAAAATGTACGTAAAAAATGAAACCTTTCACACACCAAGAGACTTTGTCAAGCCAAGCAGTTATCATGCATCCCACAATGGTGACCCACCTATAGCAGACCTTGCTAGGTTCCTTGCTCGCAGAGAGTTAATCACAACAGGGCTCTTTAAGTTTGACGACACTCCTGAAAACTTTCGAGCCTGGCAGTCGTCTTTCTTAAATGTAACTGAAGACATCGATCTCACTTATAGTCAGGAGCTGCATCTCCTTGTCAAGTGGCTCGGTAAAGAGTCCTCAGAGCACGTGAAAAGAATCAGAGCCGTCTATTCTACTAATCCCAAAGCTGCCCTCCAGTTGTCATGGGACAGGCTATCAGAGTGTTACGCTACGCCAGAGGTAGTAGAACATGCCTTGTTCAAAAAACTAGACAGATTCCCTCGTCTTACAAACAGAGACAATGTAAAACTCAGGGAGCTAGGAGATCTGCTCTTAGAGCTGCAAGTTGCTAAAGATGAAGCTTATCTCCCAGGCCTCGCTTACCTCGACACAGCCCGTGGTGTTAAGCCCATAGTTGAAAAGCTTCCTCCAAGTTTGCAAGATAAGTGGCTCCATGCAGGTTCAAAGTACAAACAAAAATATGACGTGACTTTCCCTCCATTCTCATATTTCGTAAAGTTTGTCCAAGAGGAAGCAAAAGCGAGGAATGATCCAAGTTTTGCGACGTGCAACAGCCAACCCTTCAGCAAAGGTGAAAGACTCCCATTCAAACAAACGAGCTACAGAACCCCTCTAACAGTAAACAAAACAGAGGTTAACACAAGTGCTCCCACTAGCACTAAAGAGGACGATCTAACTCGCTACTGTCCAATCCACAAGAAAAGTCATCCTCTCGCCAAATGTAGAGCTTTCCGGATCAAACCACTACAAGAGAGACGTAATATACTCAAAGAACACAAACGGTGTTTTCGCTGTTGCTCCCCCAATCACTCAATAAAGGACTGCGACAGTAGATTCAAGTGCGAGGAGTGCCAAAGTGAAAAACATTGCTCTGCCATGCATCCCGACGCAAGTCCACAACTTCATCCGGAAAACACACCTGAGCCAGAGCTCCAGCCCCAAGACAATACGGCACCTGAGGTAACGTCACGGTGCACTGAGATCTGCGGTGAAGGTTGTCTCCCACGTTCCTGCTCTAAGGTATGCTTAGTTCGAGTTTTCCCCAAAGGCCAACCAGAACGCTCCGTTAAGATGTATGTGATCCTTGACGATCAGAGTAATAGCTCGCTGGCCCGTCCTGAATTCTTCGAGCTATTTGGGATCAAGGGTAACCCTCTGACATACCATATGAGAACGTGTGCCGGTCTAACTGAAATGCTTGGCAGAAAAGCAGTGGGGTTCCAAATTGAGCCAATAGGTGGAGGCCCTCGTCTAGACCTCCCTCCTCTCATTGAATGCAACGAAATAGTTATCAATAGAGATGAAATACCTACGCCTGAAGTTGCTCTAGCTCACGCCCATTTGAAACACCTCGCTCCTCTCATTCCCAAGTACGATCCAGATGCTCAGATAGCAGTTTTACTGGGCAGGGACATCATACAAGTCCACAAGGCACGGCAGCAAGTCAACGGACCACACAACACTCCTTTCGCTCAGTGTCTGGACCTGGGCTGGGTAATCGTGGGGGAAGTGTGCCTCAACGCTCATAAGTCAACCGTCAATGTCTACAAAACTCACATGCTTTCCAATGGACGTCCTTCGCTCCTCACTCCTTGTCCTAATAGCATCAACGTCAAAGATAAAACATGCTACGGCGGGGAGCACAAAAATGGCATCTCTAAACGCATCTCAAAACCCAATCCAGCGGAAGATACTTTTGGGGACAATGTTTTTGAGCGTACAGAGAACGATAACAAGTGTGCCATGTCTTTCGAGGACGAGACCTTTCTGAAAATAATGGGAAAGGAGGTCCACCAGGACGAAAATAAGAACTGGATCACTCCTTTACCATTCAAGTCCCCTCGCTTGCCACTCCCAAATAACAGAGACCAAGCATTGTCGAGACTTAACTCGCTAAGACGCACCTTAACCAAAAACCCTCAAATGAAAGAACAGTTCTCTGAGTTTATGGACAAGCTGTTTGAGAACTGCCATGCAGAGATCGCACCACCCATCAACGACAACACTGAGTGCTGGTACCTACCCATTTTCGGGGTATATCATCCCCAGATTCTTGTGGCACAAGGACAATGACTTGTCAAAAGAGGTGCAGGAATACCGCATGCGGGTGCACGTTTTTGGAAATAGCCCGTCACCAGCGGTAGCTATCTATTGCCTTCGAAGAGCCATCCAGAAAGGCGAGCTAAGGTTCGGAGCAGACACAAGGCGCTTCGTCGAGAGACACTTCTATGTAGACGACGTCTCAGTTATGCAAGCTTTCAAACCAGAAGATTTGGCCTCCGGCATCAAAGATTTGAGTCTCGGTGATGACGCTCTACCAGCTCAGAGGAGTTTAGGCCTGTGCTGGGACATAAACACTGACTCTTTTACATTCAAGGTATCTGTTAACGACAAACCCTACACCCGCCGCGGGGTTCTCTCAGTGATTAACAGTATCTTTGACCCCTTGGGACTAGCATCGCCAGTGACGATCAAAGGCAGACTCTTGTTACGCGAACTGTCAAATGGAGTCCAAGACTGGGATGTTGCTCTCCCTCAAGACAAAATGGACACGTGGGAGATGTGGAAAATTTCCCTCCAAGACTTGAGCAGTCTCAGAGTACCACGCTGCTATGTACCGGCTTCCCTATCCAAGTCCACTTACACCGAACTGTGTGTTTTCTGCGACGCTTCAAGCTGGGCTATTGCTGCAGTAGCATACTTGAAAACAGTCAATACAGAAGGACAATGTGAAGTTGGATTTGTGATGGGAAAGGCAAAACTTTCTCCGCAACCAGAGCCCACGATACCTCGCCTTGAACTATGCGGAGCAGTTCTAGCGGTTGAGATGGCGGAGCTCATTCTTGACGAACTTGATCACAAACTAAACGCTGTCAAATTCTACTGCGATAGCAAGGTGGTTCTTGGGTACATTTGCAACGATTCGAAGCGCTTCTATGTCTATGTACACAACCGTGTACATCGTATACGTCAGTCCACATCCCCTGAGCAGTGGTACTACATCACATCAGAGCAAAACCCAGCTGATCTAGCCTCCAGGTCAATACCTGCATCACAGCTTATGGGTACTATGTGGTTTAAGGGACCAGACTTCCTTTACAAACTACCTGAAACTGACACACATGAACATTTTGAGTTAATCGAGCCTGAAGTAGACGCTGAAATCAGACAAGCCGCTACTTTCGCTACACACATTCAGAAAAACGGACTCTCGCCAGAACGCTTCCAACGCTTCTCAAACTGGAACTCACTGGTACGTGCCATTGCATTCCTAACACACCAAGCTCGTTCTCACTCAAGTAACTCGTCAAGTGACTCATGCAGAGGCTGGCATCAATGTGGGAAACCACACACTCCAGAGGAGCTGGATGCTGCTACACTCAAAAAAATCATTTGTTCGCAGAACGTAATAAAATTATGGAAATAATTTCCACCTAAACAAAATGCTTTAATTTAGCCAGAAACAATTTTGTCGAGTGACCTAAATATAAATATGTTGGATCAACATGATGCATTTGTGTTACTATGACTTAATTACTAGGATTATGTCCAACTAGATTTGCAAGGGTAAATGTTACATACTAACATATTTTTGTTGGGCCATTTAAACTAGTATGATATAATTACGAGTTACTTAATTTAAATGGGTAGTTGCAACCATTATTTTAAATACAGTTACATTAATTAATTGTGCTGAGTCAACAAAACCATAATTATTAATAAAATAAATAATTTAACAGTATTTTTATATTCCACAATTTATACAAATGTCAACCTAAATTCCCCAAGCTGGTGTCAAGTTTTGGAAAAGAAAAACACGAAGCAAACTGGATTTGTTGGAATAACACTTTACCAGAAATGGCAAAACTCACTTTCAAGCAATTGGCTGAAAACATGTTGCTGTGAAAATACAAACAATTTCAAATTTCAAGTGTAAACCACTTAAACAACCAGTATTAGGTGTCTATATTTGGAGCTTTCTGATGACCAAAAAACTAATCAAAGCTGGTTATGAAGCTATATGCAGAATACGGTCCTGGCAACTGTGTGCAAAGAAAAATGTTAAATACAGCATTGTGCATCATCTCAAGTTTCAAAAGAAAACTTTGTTGTTTGACAACACTTTTTTTTTCCTTCCCTTGTTTAAAGAAACACTTCTAAACATTATTCTCCTCTAACCTCCAAATATCAACAGTTTAAAGTATCAAAACACATTAACAACAGCTTATCATATTTGAAGGTAAATGCCTGAAAGGCTTCAAATAGAGTCACTGCTACCTGAACAGTAGTTTACTCTAATGAGGATGACTAACGTGCAAGTAGTGTTTTCAGTGTTTGAATTTTTTTTGAGAGTCGGTTTCCATCAAGCTCCATGATAAGCTTCTGCAAAGCTTCGAAGGTGTATCGCAGCTCTGGTGGATAGCTGAGGTTGAGCGCGTATACAAGTGCGAACAACATTCCCACGGCAAGTGGTACGTTTCCGAGCTCATCCAGAACTTGCACGCCCTCCAGAATGATACCTACATCTTCCGGTCCATCTTTTGGCTCTGCATCTTCTTTGCGAATGACAAATATTCCAAATGTAGTCTTCATCATCGCAGCTTCACTGCTTTCACCATCTGTGTTCTTCACAGAAGAAAGGGGGGAAATAGAGGATATGCATGTCAAAATGGTACTGTAGTCCCATTTTTTAAACACACAAATTTCTGTAAAGCAGCTGTCACTTATCTTATGTGAAAGATTCTAGTATTACATTGTCTTTTCTTAACCCTCCTTTTGTCCTGGAACAAAGAAGAAGGGAGGAAGGAAGGAAGGATGGAAAGAAGGAAGAAAGAGAGAGAAAGGTGGAGGAGGGGAACTGATTGGGTCAAGAAAGGAAGGAAGGAAAGAATGGAGAAAGGAAGGAAAGAAGGATGGAGGAAAGGAGAAATAGAATCAAGGAAAGGAGAGAGGAAGGAGTGGGAGGGAGGGAGGGAGGGAGGGAAGGAGGGACAGAAGGAAGGGAGGAAGAAAGGAAGGAAATTAGAGACAGGAGGGATGGAGGGACAGAAAGATTTGAGGAAGAGAGGAAGGAAGGACCAGCCAAAACAGATTGGGTCAGTTTCACCCCAGAGGACAACAGGAGGGTTAAGTGTGTAACTGGGTTGTTTACAGATGTCAGAATTGGGACTGGAGAATAAAAACAAAATTACATACCATGTATTCTTTCACGAGGTTCTCTGGCTCTTCATTTAAGTAGACACACAGGGCTTTGATGATGCACTCTCTTCTGACATCAATGGCATCGGTCTGAGTGTGTAGGACAATAAAAAATTGACAACAAAAAGCAATTTTAAAATCAACAGGTAGAAAAGATTTCACAAACATTGAACAAACACTGAAATTAACTTTTTTTTTTTAATGTAAAAACTTGATTGATATTTTTATGATATGTGAACTTACATTATCCTTGGGTGGTTTGGTTTTATTTCCAAGCAAGACATTTATTCATGTGTCCCAGTAAACAGTAACTACCATTGTAATGTCAGTGGACATTGTCAAATGTGCCCGACGTTCGTATTTTATCAAATCATTCTTCAATCAAGTACATTACCCCCTCTCCATCTAGTTTTATTTACCTTCATCCCTCTTACATTTTCCCTTAAAATGTCAAGCATGACATAAATATTATGGCTGTTCAGTTTCTTTTTTTTATCCTCATACCTGGGTGATGGGTATCATGATGCTCTTGATCTTTCTTCCTTGACCGCCCCCTTTCTTGGAAAACACCTTCATCAGCTTTGCAGATAGAGCATCCAGTTGGGAGAAGAACTTTGGCAGCAAACTGACGGTTGTAATCCTCTTGAATTCAGCAGTTAGCTTAAATGAGAGAAGAAAAAAAAGGTACACAACACTGAATTACTTACTCATATTTGTTTGGCTTACACTAAATCACGAGCGCTCTGTATTTATTCACCCACCTCACGTACACAGAAGAGAGCCGGCCATTTGGTTTTGAAATCAGCAATCAAGGGTGCATCACGAATAACCTCTTGCCTTCTGTGTGCAAAGGTCTTCTCCATCATGGCCGCCACTGTGCCCTGATTGTTCCTTTTCTTTACTTCTAAAAGCAGGGTCTCTCTTATTTTTTCAAGTGTCTCTGCAGATTCACCAGATGGGTAGGTGGGGCAGTAATTTACTTCTGCTCTTCTGGGCTTCTTCACACCATAAGCAGGACTGCATTTGTCTGCAGGTTTATTTGTCAGCGAATTCAGTTCAACTTCTGGACATCCAAGCCGCTTGAGCTTCCTCCGGTAGTTAGCAAGTTTGTACTTTAAGCTCACCTTCCAGCCACCATATCCAGTGGCAGAGCCTGGCTCTTTCAAACATGGATGGGATGACACAAGGGCTTCAGCAACCTCTTCAAACTCACTGTCTGAGGGGTACACTTTGTACCGAACAATTTCCTCAGCTAAACTGTCAAGAATGGCAGTTTTAAGTCTAACATCTGGATCCAATAAAGTTCCACTTTCTTTGAATGCCGCATTGGCCTTGTCCAGCTGAAGCTGACAATCATATGGGAAACGGGGTACAACAAAAACAACAGGCCATCCAGAGGATCTTGAAGGGGTGGACTCAGGAGAAGACAGGATGTCTGTGTCACACAAGCTACTAAATGAAAGTGATGAGTCATCACCAGACCATGATGTGGCAGGAGTGGAGCAGGGTGGAGGTGGGGAGCCACCAGGCAGGGCAGAGGCAGCGGGAGCTGAATCAAAGACAAGCTTTAAGGTACTTTTGTCCTGGATCTCTAACACTGAAGTCAAGTTGGTGAATTCATTGCCAAACTCAGCATCCATAAATTGCAGCCTGAAGTGATCCTCTACCCCACACTGCCTCTTAATGTGCTGAACAAGTTCACCAATAGTCTCTGGGATTCCATCCTGCAGGATCAGTCTCTGGGAATCGTTTTCTCCAAGGATGACTCTGAGCTTCACTGGAGCAGCCATTTCATCAACAATCTGTGAATAAAAACAAAAACATATAAAGACATAAATATAAAAATATATTTGTACAAGAGTACTTATCTAAGGTTGAGACTTATTTTCATTGGCAGTTCAATTAACATTAAATTTTAAATCAAAACGTCATCATACCTTATACATGTATGTGTCTTTTCAATGTCACCATTCTGAGAGATCCAACAAAGTAGTCTGCCAGAGGGTAGTCATCTGCTAGGTCACTAAGCTCAATCAGATCTGTGTCTTTGGTTGGACATGACGTGAGCTCAAAAGCCCTGTAATGCTCACTATACCATCCACAAAGTCTCTTAACCATAAAAAACAGTCTCTCCTGAATAACAAAAACGTGAACAATCTGTCCAAAATCAGGAAGTCCACTTGTAGACCCATGAGCTATAATCATGTCCTTTTTAAAAGTTACACCTTTGGTTGACACAGATCGAGTCATGTGTACCTCTCTGGTACCAGGAAATCTTTGTTCAATGTTCTCAACAATGTCTGTTTTTAAAACATCAATAGGAACTGTTGAGACATTTGTCAGCTCAAGGACAGGCTTTTCAAAACTGGATGCTCTCATGTGATACGAAATCATGAGCTGATGCTTAAAAGCTAGCGAGAGGGGCACGTTTTTGAAGCAGTTGGAGTGTCGAATTACATGCTTAAAAAAACTGTGCTTGGCCTCGAATCGCATAGTCCAGAGACCAACGAGAGGACCAAACTGCCTGATGAGTCCAGGATAATGGTCTAGGTAATGATGTTTGGGTAGAAGCTGCACATTAGGAAACAGTTCTTGGTATCTTTTGCGGTGCTCTGAAATTTTGCACTCAAGGTAAGCAACAGAGTCTTCTGTGTGTGTTGGAGCAACCACCAGCTCTACAACATCTTTTAGAACCATTAAAATTTGCCATGCCATTTCATCTTCTGGCACAAGATGCCCAATGATGAATGGAAGAAATCTTATCAAAGCCCAGTTCTCATGAGCGTTCCCCCCGATTGTTTTTGAGAATGTGTGTGGAATTACGTGGGGCCTGTTAGTCTTGTCTGACCACTTGAAGGGAAAACTAAGGATAGACTTGTTCAGAAGCTCAAGACTGAAATATTTCTTGGATATCAGCAGTGACAAACAATGTGCAAGCTCCACAGGTACGATGCCTTCAAAGACATCATGCATGATATCTGGTGGATAACCAGTCAGAACATTAAAGTGGGCAAGGTTTTTGGTGATTACACATGGGCCTTTCACCCCAAAACAGCTTGAACTGTTCTGCTGGGCTGAATGCACATGCGAGTCATGTAGTTCTTTAGTCCTCAGATCAAATAAACCTGATTTCACATCTCTTGTTTGGATCTCTGCCCGTGTTGCTGTGCAGAATCGGCAGATGTACCCACCAGAAAAACTTTCATTAAAACCTGCCACACTATGGGCACTGAGGTTATCCGCTGCAACAACTTGAATTGTGCCTTTAACACATTTACCAAGCAATGGGACAAAAATTCCTTCCTGCTCAAGTGTTTTTACATCTTGAAGAAGAGGATGCAGGACATTGTCATAACCGTACTTCTTCACATTATCAGATTTGCACAAGATTGCCAGGTAAATCGCGGAAAGTGCTGAATGTGAGCCTGGTGGCAAATTACTCAAAGTCCAGTAGATACCACAGAGCTTATGTTTCCTGCGCGAAGTGCCAAGAGGATTACACAGCTCGAAATCATCTATGTACAAAGTTAGCAAGATTCTTAACTCACCCCCTGAAAGAAAACCATTTCCCTTAAAGTGAGAGCCATCTTGAAATGATTTATAAGTACACTGTTCTCCTGTGACCCCATGACTCTGATGTGCTCTGTGATTTTCAACAACTTTATCCACAACATCTTTCCTATTGAAGAGCTGTTGCAAGCTCTTCAGTAAAGGCACATACTGAAAGCTTTTGTTTTCCTTTTCATCAAGCATGTACTCAGTGGGTTCAATGACATTAAAGTTCTCCCTGTAAAATTTGTTTCGGAGATATGATGTGCTCAAAGAGCCACCTTTCTCTATAGATTTTAGCAAGGGGTGAGACGTGGCAAGGGCTGTGGCGACTTCTTTTATCACTGACTTTTCAGGTACGGAGCCATGTTTCTGAAACATAGTTTCAATAGTGTTAACAGTGAGAGGAAATGCAGCTGAGCATAACAAATAGTGTAGCTCCTGTAGAAACTCATCAACTTTTGTGCCTGGCACATGTGCGAAATGTTCTAGTTTAAGCAAAGCTGCAGCAAAGTTCTGCTCAATAATGTCAGGCAGGGTCTTGCTTATATCATCATTATTTGAAGATGCACTGTTTAATTCCACTACACAGTCATCTGGGTTAAGTGTATCGTCCTCTGCACTGTCAGTTGATTCTTGTGAAACTCTGGTTGTTGTCACTATCCCTGGTTTAAAATCATTTAATGTATGGGGGTTGTGTTTCCGGTTCTTGTGGGAGTGAAATGTTGCATAGATATTTGTTTTAAAAGTACAATCCCCAAACATACAGGTAACAGTTTCATGACTCTTAAAATGAATGCCAATATGTGTGAAAAAGTCCCTCTCTGTAGAAATATTGCTACAGTTGCACAAAGGACAACAAAATGTTTTCAATTCCAGGAGCTCCTGACTTTGAGTTTGCTTAGGATGAACTCTACTTAAATGTATGCGCAACGCATTTTGCGTCTTAAAATTGCATGGACAGTTTTGATATGGGCATGAGTGAAGTCGTCTATGGCGGTGATGTAGTCTTAAATGTTTAAGTAGATCATATCTAGTCGAAAAAGATAGACTACACTCCTTGCACCTCCACATATCAGTAACACACAATGGTACAATCTAACATCTGGGCATTTAACATTTTTCATTTCCCATCTTTCCCTTTTCACCATACTTGATCTTAAACAGTTTGTCACTACATTTGTGTACAAACTTACTGTCTACACTGACCCTGACACTAGCAGATGACTCCCTTTTCCTGCAGTCACTCTTGTATGATGCCAGAAGAGGACGCTTTCACAGGAGTATGGCCAATGGTGGTGACTTGTATGATGACACTGGACACGTTTACTGCCACAAATTTCTGTGATGAATTGAGAGAGAAAAGAGAGACAGGGTGAGGGAGAAGTACAATAACTTTAACGTACATAATAATAGAAAGAGAGTTAAAACAATAGTTAATCCAATGTATGACTGGTTCTATTATTTCCAGTGGACAAGTACATTAAATATGCTTCTTTGTGTTTGTGGAGGGACTGATTTGACTGAAAACTACAAGTGCGTGAATGTGGCGCGGTGCGATCGAGAGATACTGTAAAAATCCATAGCACAGCTGCATGTCACGACAAACACCTGATAAGTGTGCCTTGGAGGTTGGTGGTGGCTACACCAGGCTACGAGCTAACGTTAATGCACACAAACAGTGCAACAGTACTTTTACACTCACGGTAGCACACGTTCTCTCCCTCCTCAATAACGTGAATAACATCAGACTGTGGAGAGCTCCGTAGCGCAACGAACTGCTGTGTTTACACTCTCAGAAACCTAGCTGCACCAGAGCAGTGGTCCAGCCCGAGGAGATTTACGTCGAGTTAACAGAGAAACCCTGCCACGGCGGCGGCCGAAAAAAAAACTAAAATAAAAAAACAACAACACTTGCTGCTCGCCAAAGGTGGAGTTAGTGTCGACTTTTTGTCGGACTCCAGGCGAAAGCAAGACGCTACTTGGGGGATTTTTAACTTTACCGCTATTATTTTTAAAACGTTTTAAAAACTGTTTGGTTTGAGCGGTTTTGTAAATGAGTCAACGCCGTCAACCTGCTAACCTTAGTTTGCAAGCTTGCACATGGCGACAGTCGGACATGCACTACAATAAAACACGCAGAACAAAAAAAAGTCATTCAAAATGCAAAAGGCGGCCATAACTAACTGTCGATAACAATTCTGAACTTTTATTACCTTCTTTTCAATTGAAGATAAAGGATTAAGCTTACCTTCTTCCACATGTGCTGTCTCTTCTCAAAATGTCTGCTCCTCTTTGCCCGCCAGGGACACACCTTTGACCATGATTAAAGAGGGGCACTACTGATTAGGAATTTGCTCATTACTGCCACACATGCTCCGGAGTTGTAAACAGAAGTGATTTGCAGTCTTAATCCATTAGAATTATGTTGTGTTAACATAAATCAGTCTAGTAAATTTAAATTGTTGTATCTTTTGTTAAAACTACATAATTTAGAAATGTTCAACTCTAAAACATGATTTTATATAATATAAGTTACATACTGGATTTAGGTTAAGGTAGCAGACCCCCAGTTTGCTTTTTTTGAGTGTAGCAGTCTTATTCTCCAGTCTGTTCAAAAAGACGCTTTTCCCGACGAGTACGCTGCACTCCAGGCCGGTCAAACTGTGCTCAGCTCAAGTCCTATCGTCGCTCTCGACCCCTACATGGATGAAGGCCTCATCAAAGTCGGAGGTCGCCTCAAATATGCTTCACTGAACACAGCATCCAAGAATCCCGTCATTCTCCCAAACAAGCATCACGTAACTAAGCTGCTTGTCCGACATTACCATGCTAAAGTTGTGCATCAAGGAAGGCAGTTTACTGAAAGTGCAATTCGACAAGCTGGACTGTGGATCGTAGGTTGCAAAAGACTGGTTTCGTCCATTATCCACCATTGTGTAACATGCAGAAAACTCAGGGGAAAACTAGAGACTCAGAAAATGGCTGATCTCCCGCCTGAGAGGCTTGAAACTTGCCCTCCCTTTTCTTATGTTGGGTTGGACGTATTCGGCCCATGGTCAGTAGTCACTCGACGCACACGAGGTGGTGCAGCACAAAGTAAGAGATGGGCAATACTTTTCACATGTATGACCACAAGAGGTGTACATATCGAAGTCATTGAATCTATGGACACTTGCAGCTGCATAAATGCAATACGCAGATTCTTCGCAATAAGAGGCCCAGCAAAACAAATGCGGTCTGACAGAGGCACCAACTTCATTGCAGCAAGCGTGGAGCTTGGTATGGCACAACCAAACAAGAACCCTCCCAACATTGTCAACTATCTTCATGCCAGCGGTTGCACATGGGAGTTCAATCCCCCACATGCCTCTCACATGGGGGGCATCTGGGAAAGGATGATCGGGGTAACTCGGAGAATATTGGACTCTATGCTCCTGCAGAACAAGCATACCCGTCTGACACATGAAGTGCTTTGTACCTTAATGGCTGAGGTATCGTCTATAATCAATGCAAGGCCCTTAGTTCCCATCTCAACAGACCCTTCCTCACCGTTCCTACTTTGTCCTGCAATGATCTTGACCCAAAAGCAGCATGTCCCCCCACCACCGGGAGATTTTTGTGGAAAAGACTTGCTTAAAAACCAGTGGAAACAAGTGCAGGCACTCGCCGATGAGTTTTGGAGTCGCTGGAGAAACGAATATCTCAACACTCTCCAATCAAGGTGCAAGTGGCATGCGACGCACCGCAACCTCCAGACAGGCGACATCGTGCTGTTGAAACAAAATCAAGCACCCAGGAATGAATGGACAATGGTGATCATCACATCCACCTTTCCAAGCAGCGACCGGAAGGTCAGGAAGGTCGAAGTGAGGACATCACCCCAGGGTGTCTCGAGGACTTACTTGCGGCCCATCTCAGATATCGTTATGCTCTTAGAAAATGAAGAGACTGTTAAAAAGTAGTAGTGGCATCAATAGTGCCAGGCGGGGAGTGTTCTGCCCTATGTAGAAATGTATTTCATAAAAGTTTAAAAATGGTTCAGAATAATTTAGTTAAAAATACGTCATAATTCATCAGTAATAATTCCATGCTAAAAACGTTAATCTGGTTTAAAAAGTATTTATATGCAGCCAGCATAAGTTTACTTGCATTTTATTTTGACATGGTCGCAATGCACTATGGGTAACAGGAACAGCTCTACTCGGAGAAAGCATGATACAGAAAACCTGCCTTTCAGTGTGAAAACTTGGCCTCCTGTGTCGTAAATCCTGTCCAAACCTTCGAAAGCAATGGCTTTTCACTCTGGCTTTTATTGAGCTACCATCACAATTGCAAATTGTAAGCTGTCAAGAAGACTGTTAATAAAGGAGCAAGACGCTCGGTTTCCTGGCTCATAAAACATGAGTTTGGCTTGCTGTTGATCTGCGTTGACATACAGAGTATCCAACACGTAGGGATAACAGTACAAGGGCCTTCAACCTTCCTGGCGTTGTGAATTTCTTTATTCGTTTTTTGTGTGTGTGTGAAACAATTTTTTGATTTTTATTCAATTTTAACATTTACAACAGACCAACAAGGAACATCAACAACAAAAGGATATAATAATGATAAAATAAAATAGTAATACTAATAGTCTACATTCTTCTTTATCTATCTTTTCTGTCAGTTTCGTCCTCTATATCAATTGTCTTTTCATTTTGTCTGTCGCTGTCCGAGTCCTGTAATTAGTCCAGTCATTTGTCTTCTAGCTGTGTTTCTTGCAATCTCAGCCGGTGTGTCAGTTTTTCCATTGTATAGATTTCCTCTATTATTTCGATCCATTGATCCCTGGTCGGAAGATCTACTTTGCCCCATTTCCTTGTTATCGCCTTTTTACTAGCTATTAACAGTATTTTTGCAAGGTACTTATCTCATGCGTGTACATTGTCCTCTGTGAAATTACACAGATAGAGTACCGTGCAGCTCATGGGAATGTCATACCTTAGTATTTCTTGGATGGTTACATGTACAGTTCTCCAAAACACCTGTATCTCATGGCATTTCCAAAATACATGTGTGTGGTCTGCATTTAATATTCCACATTCTCTCCAACATGGTAAGTTTACATTCAGATGCCTACTCTTGACCTTGGGTGTGATAAAGAATCTAATCAGATTTTTCCAGGAGAATTCCCTCCATGTCCGCGAACTGGTGGTTGTTTGATGTATTTTCCACATATTTTGCCACTCATCAT
Source organism: Chelon labrosus (assembly GCF_963514085.1). NCBI lineage: Eukaryota > Metazoa > Chordata > Actinopteri > Mugiliformes > Mugilidae > Chelon > Chelon labrosus. The sequence continues at coordinate 22,126,364 of NC_140337.1, forward strand.
CTGAGATTTTGGTATTGAGCTCCAATTCCCATTTTTCTTTTATATAATTAGTTGAATTTTTGCTGCTTATTGTCAATTTTTGGTACAGTGAAGATATTATTCTGACTTTTGTGCCTTTATACATATTGATTATAATTTGGATCACACCATGCACTTCCATGAAGGGACCCGTCCTGATTTCCTTCTTGTAGTAATCCCTTATTTGTAGGTACCTATAGAATTCGTGTTTACCCAAATCATATTTGTCGCTCATATTCTGGAAACTCTCCATCTCCCCATCTCTTTCTAGAGTACACCATGCTGTAATTCCCTTAGTTTCCCAATGTTTAAATCCCTTGTCATATGTGGCCGGTTTAAAGTTACTATCAAATGCTACCCACCTTAACATATTACTATCCTTCTTCATCCCATGTTTTTTAACGATTCTAAACCATAATTCCAAAGTAAACCATGTAATCGGATCTAGTTGTTTCTTTATTTTGTTGTATACTTCTTTATCTCCAATCACATTCTGAATTGGGTGTCCTCTGAACTCTTTTTCCATGTCTTTCCACTTAGCTGTGTAGTTTGGTTGACACCAGCATATCAAATATCTAAGCTGTGCTGCATAGAAGTATTCCCTGAGTTTTGGTAATCCCGTTCCCCGTCTGTCCTTTGGCAGTTGGAGAGTCCCATACCTAATTCTGGGTTTCTTGCCTGCCCATATAAATGTGAAACAATTTTTTAACTATTTGACTCGAACCTGAATTGAATTAGATTCCTATTTTTGAGTGATATGAACACTACACATGGAAAACAAAATATTATTCAACAATTTATTTTTAATACAAAATAACAAAATTAACAGAATTAAATAAATGTCTTTCTTAAACAGAAACCTGTCCTGCTTAACTTAAAACTGTATACATTAATATAAAACAACAGAAAGCAGAACATTCCTCTTGTAATAGTGCAGTAAGAGTCACAGAGCAGGAGACGGCCTGGGAATAAGTTTACCGCAAATGTTCATATAAAGCGCCCTGTTATTCATAAATTCCATTGACATTTTACACAATATTTTTGATTCTCATGATAATACAGGACAAAGTGCGTAGAGTTTCAGTTCAATACAGGACGTGTACTTTTGTTTCTAAATACAGGACGATTGGCAACCCCAGTAACACTACATCCAGTTAGATGATATTAATGTCCTTTATAGTAACAGTGTCAGTCTTAGTATCCAAGTTCCTCTTCATGCTTCATCTGTTGATGTGTGGAGTATTTCTAAAAAGGTTGATGCATCTAACAGTGTTCTTGTGTATTTTCATTTTTAAGTGAACTTACTCCGATGTGATCATGGTGAGTCTGAAAAAGCTTCATATTCATTGATATAATTTCATCTCAAGAACCAAACATTTATCGTAACCTAACAGCGCTGTGAATGTCTGCATCATCATTTTCTTTCTTACTCTATTCTTTACCTCTGTCTACAGAGAACTTAAATAGAAAGCACCAAGTTGATCCAGATGCTGAATGGACTCTAATATTTTCTATTCCTTTGATAACAGGAAGGAACCAGAACGTAACGGATGTTTTCTACTGTGATCCAAATTCAAGATGGAGATAAAATAGTAGTGACATTAAATCAAAGAGTGAGGGATCAGTATTTTCATTTTAGCTTCATTTTATTTGTTTAATCAGCAGTTTTAACAGAAACGAGTCCAATTTTTTGTCCTTCGTTTCCTGTCACTGTGAGCTTTTTTTTTTTCTTTTCAGAGTTTAATGTGAATATGTAATCACACTCGTTCTTAGAAGTTAGTTCATTGTTACAGTGGTCGGCAAATACACTTACAATAAATATAGATCAATAATAATCTGCCTTTAATGTAATGAACATGGAGAGCTAAGGAGGTGTAGTGATATTTTGCATTGTGAATATTAAATGTGGATTAAAAGTGTAGCTTCATACATGTTGTTTACATGTATAGCGGTTGTTTTCTGAGAGAGACACACAGTAATTGTCAGTGAATAAACTGAGATGTATCTTGTAATTAACCCTATTTTGTAAAATCAACGCTGAGCTGTGGTTAGACACCAGTTTTCTTCGTCCCTGTCCTCCCCTGCTGTGGGATCATGAGTGTTGTTGCCTGTAGAGCTGAGTAAAAAGACCACAATGAGAAGTAAACCGTGTGAGTAAGTGTGTGTTCTGTACATGGTAAATAATTTTGATGGTTTTGTGGTGAAATGCTAAATTGCACAACTCTGCAACACACAGATGAAGTGATTTAAAGTCAGAAACCACTGAGAGGAGGAGCATTCAAGTATCACAACTCAATCTGTAGTCTATTAGTGTTATAATTAATATTTGTGAGATGCTGTTTGCGGAGTTTTGTGTTCAACCTCCATCATCACATCTACATTCAGTCACCATCGTCTCCAATCCAGCTCGAGCTTTTATCACTGATGCCTACTAGTGTTTCTTTCTAGTGAACGAACAGAGATGCAAATAAAACAAAGGTAGATTATACATGAAGGCAGAACAAGGATATTCTATGTGAAGGAAAATTAGTTGGCAAAAGCTTGATGTGCACACGGCGGATGAAGAGGAAGGAAATGAATGAAGGCAGGCACCAATAGCTACACTACACTGACTGCTGTGTAAAGCTTTATAAAGAGGAACTGACTGCAGGGAACGATGAGGAGGAAGAATCTCCTGGATTGGATGGAACACCATCCAAAACTTTAAATAAACTACAGTACATCCAAAATTCTGCTGCACGTCTGCTCACCCACACCCGCACCCGTGATCACATCACTCCTGTCCTCCAGAAAGTCCACTGGCTCCCAGTTCCACAGTGTATTCAGTTCAAAATCCTCCTCCTCACACACAAAGCCCTCCATAACCAGGCCCCTTCCTATCTCACTGACCTGCTCCATCGCCACAATCCATCCCGCAGCCTCCGTTCATGTGACGCAAACCTCCTTACTCCACCACTCAGGACCAAGCACCGAACCTGGGGCGACACAGCCTTCTCTGCAGCTGCCCCCTCCCTCTGGAACTCTCTCCCCAAACACATCCGCGACTGTACCGACCTTCCGACCTTCAAATCTCTGACAAAAACACACCTTTTTAAATTTGCTTTTAATGTTTAGCTCAGTCTATTGTGTTTTCAGTGTTCTATTTCACATTGTTTTACTGATGATGTTCATTTTATGTAAAGTGTCTTTGAGTATCTTGAAAAGCGCTTTTAACTTAAATGTATTATTATTATTATTATTAATTCACTGAATAAAACATGATACCATAGAGAACTTGGCCAAGATGAAAACAATGAAAACAGATCAACCAGAGTGAGACTTAATGGAAAAACACTTCACATATTCAGACTTCTCTGTAGATTTCACAGACTATATTGTACGCCTGATTTAAATGAATGATTTTAATCTGTTTATATTTATTTTACATTCTCATTGTGTGTGAAGTTATGGCAGCAATTAAACTTAGACAAGTTCAGTGACCAGCGTTTTAGTGGGAGTGGAAACATGTTCATCTGTGCATTGAAATGATAAAATCCATCTTTAAGCGTGTGGCTTCCTTTTCTGCCAACTACATCAGTGCAGTTCTCAAAAATGTCCAGACAAGATTAATGTGTGGTCGCGTTGTGCATGAATGTTCCGAATGTGGCAGAGAAGTGTGCAGACATAGCAGAGCCTCTTAAAAGTCATGCTTCTCTCAGAATCATCTACATACCTGCACAGTAAAACCAATGAAACAGACATATTATGTTTGTGCATTTATTTATTTATTAAACAAGTTAATAATTTCTATGTATCTGTGAGTCGTAAACGTACATGAACCCTTGTTTTCAGCATTTGACCTCCTTGTGCAGCAGTAATAGCAACTAAATGTTTCCGGTAACTGCTGATCAGCCTGGAGGAATTTTAGCCCATTCCTCACTTCTGAGATGTCTTTAACAATGACTTGAATAACGTCTTGTGTTCTTGGGGTCGTTGTCTTGCTGCATGACGCAGTTTCTCCTCATGCGTAGTCAATTTAGGATCAGTCCAGACCCTACGCAGAGGAGGTTAGGAGATACAAACATTTGTATGACTCGCCTTTGGAGGAATTTTGTCGAAAGTTTGAGTCGCCATTGTTGAAAGTGAAGCAGGAAGTAGAAACAAAAACTAGCGACAAGTGTTTAGGTGGCGTTTTTACAGAGCAAAAGTATAAATGGCTCGCACCGGCGTAGGCTAGGTGCGTCGGTTGCGACGTCTGGTCCCACATTGTCACAAACTGCACTTAAGATTGAGTTCACGGACAGATGTTGTGACATTTTGTTGTTGGTTGTTGGCAGTGACTTTGTCCTTGCTACTCTGACATGCACACTGTGGTTGTTCAGTGTTCTCCTGATTCAAGAACGTGATCCTTAGCCAATGTGAGAGAGGCCTTTACTTCCTGTGTTTTTCTACTTTGATTATTGGATTGGTTTCTCCTTGTGTGCTCCGCCCTCATTACTTTCACTTGTGTCTCGTTAACCCCTCTGCCCAGGTATGTGTGTGTGTATATATATCTATATATAGTCCCGCCTTCCCACTTCCCCTTTGTCCTCCATGATGTTCCCCTCTGTTTGTCCTAAACTCTTGCTTCCTTGTGTTCTTGTCTTAATTTTGGTCCTTATGCAAAAGTTTACCGCACGCACATCCACTTTGACTTCTTTCTGATTCATGTTGACTCATTTATATTTGTCCTTAACTTTTATTTTTGTTTTTTGTTTGTTTTTTCCATAGTATCACTACTTCATATATAGTGGTAGAGGCATCTCTAAAATTTCTTAGATGTTTTACACATTGTAGACCTTGTCTTGTCTGACCTTTTTCTACCGATATAGTCTAAATAATGTATAAGTGTGAAGAATATGATCGAAAAATAGCTATAAATGTATATGTATATTCTATGATATAATGCCATTTTTACATAATTGATTATTTTTACATAATTGATCACATGTCCAAAGATGGATGTATATATGGAGGTGTGTCTTCCCACATGTTTCATGTCTGATGAAGGGCTAGGGCCCGAAACGTTACACGTGGTGATATACCATTAAAAGAACTGAGGAGCATTTTTCTGGTGTGCAGACTTTTTGTTCTCTTTTCTTAATTTTGGTCCTTACCTGCTTTTGAAGTTGTGTTTTTGGATACCCTGGCTTTCCTGCCGTGCCTTTACCTCACCTCACCTGATCATATGAAGAAAAAAACAAAGGCTGAACAATACACAGCAGGGACATGGCACCCTCTACTGGTTCAAGGTCAGTATTACACCTCAGAGTCTGGACAGACCTTATCAATACTAATGAATGGTTCTTTTCACTATGGTGAAAAGACCACTCCCTTTCTCTGTGGCTTTTGCATATTCTCCCTACTCCAGCTTCCTCCCACCGTCCAAAGACATGCTCGTTAGGTTAAGTGGTGATTTTAAATTGGCCGTAGGTGTGAGTGTGAATGGTTGTCTGTCTCTCTGTGTTAGCCCTGAGATAGACTGTTGACCTGTCCAGGGTGTACCCATTCACCCAATGTCAGCTGGGATAGGCTCCAGCCCCCATGGCTATAAAATAATTAAATAATTAAAAAAAAAAAAAAAAAAAGAAAGAAAGAAAATAAAAAAAAAATATAAGTAAAATAAAATAACAAAAAATGCACAAAATTTGCAAATGAACAAATGTACAAGAAATAGATGCTTATCAACATTAATAACATGGAGTTTCAGAAAGGTGAGTTGTTTTACAGCTGGATTGAGAATGGTATGAATGACGTCCTGTACTCTAATGACGCCACTGTGGGAATGAGCTCCGCTGACCCTCTATAGTCGGATGAAGTGGGTGTGACTAAAAAACAAAACAAACTGACTAATTGATATGTTAAATATAAGTCGATAAATAAAATAAAAATATAAATAACAACATATTTTAGGATATGTTGTTGCAACCTTCACATAAACGTGACCCTGGGTCTTGGTTCGTAACCCACAGCGTTAAAAACCCTAAAAAGCAAACATTTTGTGTAATTCATTCATTTCCCTGTTTGACCTGGTGGTGGCAGCGTTGTCTCACTTTACCGATGCTGAAATCCAAACACAATGGGCAATACAGGTTCTTGTCTGTTCTTGTGTTGTTGTGGTGTTACGTGCCAGGCAGGGGCAGTGCATTTCATTTGTTTCTCGCTCTCCCCCCACCCCTGTTCAGGTTGATTCCACAACTGATTGCACCTGAGAAGTCTGACTGGTCCTGCTGATTGGTTGGTTCGGCCCCAGATCATCCAATTACGACTCAGGGTCTACGTTAAAAGGGATCCAGCGACAGGATCCAGTCTCTACCCTCTTGGGTTCTCTTTGCTGCTCTGCTCGAGCCAGTCTCTTTTACCTGCTGCTTGCTTGCTAGCTATTCTGCTGCTTTATTGCTCGACTATTACTTTGGTTTCTATTGCTTAATTTCTTTGTTATCGAGATGTGCGGACCTTTGAGTACCATTTCTGTTAGCTATAAGGTGGAAGGTGCGGACTACGGGTGAGATTGGGTAGGAAAGCATACAGCATGATGTTTGTGTATATTTACATGGCAGTTACATGTACAGTTAAATGGCAGCCAAAATGCACTACATGGAGGGAAAAGAGCCCCCACTCTCCCCTTAACAGCAAGTTACTGTCATTCATCTGCCCATAACCGTCCAAAGCTGTTTTTTTTTTTTATGGTAAAAATTATCCATAAAGCAAATATCTTCCATAGTTCCTCGACTTTAATGAGCAATTATTGTAAAAACAAACAAAAAAAAAACAACGTAGGCAACGGCAGCTGCATTCGCGCGCATTTGTGGAAGGCGTGGCTACAGCGCTGTATTTCACCCGGCAACAAAAGATGCCATTTTCTGATTGGCTGATGGGTCGCTGATTCAAACAGAGCAGCCTGCCTTCGCCTCAACCGTTCATAGTTTACTAATCTCGTTTTATACAGTCTGTATTACTAATATCCTGCGAGTTTTATCGCTTTTCAGCGTGAGAAATGTCATGTGTGAACGTGTGAACTTTTTGAAATGCGTGAGACATGAGAGCCCTGCGTACAATATGGTCTGTAACTTCTACAGAGAAGTCTGAATATGTGCAGTGTTTTTCCATTCAGTCTCACTCTGGTGGATCTCTTTCCATTGTTTTCATCCTGCTGTGTGCACATTAAGCTTTTGCCAACTAATTTTCCTTCACATTCCTCGTTCTGCCTTCATGTATAATCTACCTTTTTCTTTTATTTACATCTCTGTTCATTCACCAGAAAAAGCCCTAGTAGGCATCAGTGACAAAAGCTTGAGTTGGATACTGAATATAGATGTAATGATGGAGGTTGAATATAAAACTCTGCAAACGGTATTTCACAAATACTAATTATAACACTAATATTAAATAATATGTGAGTCATGATACTTGAATGCTGCTCCTCTTAGTGGTTTCAAAACACTGATCGTATCATGGCAGCACAAACAGCTCTCTTAAAATCACTTCATCTGCGTGTTGAAGAGTTGTGCAATTTAGCATTTAACCACAAAACCATCAGAATTATTTAACACGTACAGAACACACACTTACTAACACGGTTTACTTCTCATTGTGGTCTTTTTATTCAGCTCTACAGGCGACAACACTCATGATCCCACAGCAGGGGAGGACAGGGACGAAGAAAACTGGTGTCAAACCACAGCTCAGCGTTGATTTTACAAAATAGGGTTAATTATGAGATACATTTGAGTTTATTCACTGACAATTACCGTGCTTCTCTCTCAGAAAACAACCGCTATACATGTGAACAACATGAAGCTATACTTTTAATCCACATTTAATATTCACAATGCAAAATATCACTACACCTCCTTAGCTCTCCATGTTCATTACATTAAAGGCAGATTATTATTGATCTATATTTATATAGTGTATTTGTCGAAACAAACTGTAACACTGAACTAACTTCTAAGAACACGCGTGATTACATATTCACATTAAAATCTGCAAAAAAAAAAAAAGAAAAAGCTCAGAGTGACGGGAAACAAAGGACAACTGCACATGACAAATAAACTTTTAAAATTTTTTAAAAATTTGACTTGTTTCTGTTAAAACTGCTGAGCTCAAATGAAAATACCGATCCCTCACTCTTTAGCTCAGCTCTACAGCTGCTCCTGTCAAACTGACCCAACGTCCAACTGTCCCAGATGAAGACCGTCATCTCACAACGATTGTATCTAAATCTTGAATTTGGATCACAGTAGAAAACATCTGTTACGTTCTAGTTCCTTCCTGTTATCAAAGGGATAGAAAATATTAGAGTCCATTCAGCATCTGGATCAACTCGGTGCTTTTTGCTGCTTGAGAAAGAAAGAAAATGATGATGCAAACATTCACAGCACTGTTCAGTGAAGATAAATATTTGGTTCTTGAGATGAAAATATATCAATGAATATGAAGCTTTTTCAGACTCACTGTGATCACATCGGAATAATGCCACTTCAAAATGAAAATACACAAGAACACAATTAGATGCATCAACCTTTTTAGAAATATTCCACACATCAACAGATGAAACATGAAGAGGAACTTGGATACTAAGACTGACACTGTTACTATAAAGAAAAATAATTATCATCTAACTGGATGTAGTGTTACTGGGGTTGCCAATCGTCCTGTATTTAGAAACAAAAGTACGCGTCCTGTATTGAACTGAAATGGTACGCACTTTGTCTCATATAACCGTGAGAATCAAAAATGTTGTTATTTATGAATAATAATAATAATAATAATAATACATTTTATTTAAAAGCGCTTTTCAAGGTACTCATATATAACAGAGGAATAACAGGGCGCTTTATGTGAAAATTTGCGGTAAACTTATTCCCAGGCCGTCTCCTGCTCTGTGACTCTTACTGCACTATTACAAGAGGAATGTTCTGCTTTCTGTTGTTTTATATTAATGTATACAAGTTAAGCAGGACAGGTTTCTGTTTAATAAAGATATTTATTTTATTCTGTTAATTTTGTTATTTTGTATTAAAAATAAATTGTTGAATAATAAATTGTTTTCCATGTGTAGTGTTCATATCACTCAAAAATATGAATCTAATTAAATTCAGGTTCAAGTCCAATAGTTAAAAAATTGTTTCAAACACACAAAAAAAGAATAAAAAAATTCGCAACGCCAGGAAGGTTGAAGGCCCTGCCAATGAGGTGTCCCTTATTTATTTTTAAGGGGGTTGGCAACCCTAAGTGTTACTGTTCCCTCTGACATTACTGCTATTTTCTAGTCTACTATCACTGACTCTTCTGGATAAACTGCTCCAACTAAAACTAAAGGAATGGATGGATCAACTTCATTTAAACCACTGTCACTGCTAGAACTAGTGTTGTTAATGTTACAGGAAGCCATGCAACAGTGGCATTGTTCATTTAAGGTCAATCTCGACAGGACACAAACAAATTATGAATGAAAGGAAAAACTAAAATTCATCAAAATCAACCATCTGAGAGCCTGGATCATAAAATCCCCATGTAAATATTCTCAGCTCTTTACAATTAAGATAAATGTTTGGGCTGTTGATTAAATGATCTAAATGATAATTGAGCATTTTCATCCAACTTTTCAAACAGAGACAGTAGGGGGAAAAAAAATAAAAATAAAAACTCACATTAGGTCCAGATCATCAACATCACTTTAAAATGAGAATAGACAAAAACACATTTAGATGCATCAACCATTTTAGAAATATTCCACACATCAACAGATGAAACATGGAGAGCAACTTGGATACTAAGACTGACACTGTTACTATAAAGGACATTATTATCATCTAACTGGATGTAGTGTTCCTGTTCCCTCAGACATCACTGCTACTTTCTATTCTACTGTCACTGACTCTTCTGGATAAACTGCTCCAACTAAAACTAAAGGACTTGATGAATCAACTTCATATAATCCACTGTCACTGCTAGAACTAGTGTTGTTAATGTTACAGGAAGCCATGCAACAGTGGCATTGTTCATTTAAGGTCAATCTCAACAGGACACAAACAAATTATGAATGAAAGGAGAAACTAAAATTCATCAAAATCAACCATCTGAGAGCCTGGATCATAAAATCCCCATGTAAATATTCTCAGCTCTTTACAATTAAGATAAATGTTTGGGCTGTTGATGAAATGATCTAAATGATAATTGAGCATTTTCATCCAACTTTTCAAACAGAGACAGTAGGGGAAAAAAAAATAAAAATAAAAACTCACATTGGGCCCAGATTACCAACATCACTTTAAAATGAGAATAGACAAAAACACAGTTAGATGCATCAACCATTTTAGAAATATTCCACACATCAACAGATGAAACATGAAGAGGAACTTGGATACTAAGACTGACACTGTTGTAAAAATGATTTTTTTTTAAAATTCATCAAAATCAACCATCTGAGAGCCTGGATCAAGACAATCAACTAAATGTCTCATATACTAGATACTTTATTTATCCTGTGGGAAAGTTGGTGTCCAGTGGCTTCATCACACGGAAACAACAAAAGATATTTAAGTCAGATAATATATATATTTTGCTGTGTAAAAATATATAATAGTAGCAACAGTGAACACAGTCCAGTTGTTTACTCAAAATGTACATTTAAGATAAACGTTTGGGCTTATGATGAAATGATCGAAATGACAACTGAGCATTTTCATCTAACTTTTCAAACAGACACAATAAAAAAAACAGTAACTCACTGCCACGGGGGATGACTATACTCCTTACTTAAAAATGAAAACACACAAGAACACTGTTAGATACATCAACCTTTTCATAAATATTCCACACATCAACAGATGAAACATGAAGAGGAACTTGGACACTAAGACTGACACTGTTACTATAAAGGACATTATTATCATCTAACTGGATGTAGTGTTACTGTTCCCTCTGACATTACTGCTGCTTTCTATTCTACTATCACTGACTCTTCTGGATAAACTGCTCCAACTAAAACTAAAGGACTTGATGAATCAACTTCATTTAAACCACTGTCACTGCTAGAACTAGTGTTGTTAATGTTACAGGAAGCCATGCAACTGTGTCATTGTTCATTTAAGGTCAATCTCAACAGGAAACAAGAAAAAAAATATGAATGACAGGAGAAAACTAAAATGTATCAAAATCAACCATCTGAGACCCTGGATCAAGACAATCAACTAAATGTCTCATGTAATAGATAGATACTTTATTTATCCTGTGGGAAAGTTGGTGTCCAGTAGCTTCATCATACAGAAACAAAAGATATTTAAGTTAGATAATATATAAATTTTGCTGGGTGAAAATATATAGTAGTAGCAACAGTGAATACAGTCCAGTTGTTTCCTCACACTGCACATTTAAGATAAATGTTTGGACTTATGATGAAATGATCTAAATGACAACTGAGCATTTTCATCCAACTTTTCAAACAGAGACAATAAAAAACAGTAACTCACAGCCACGGGGGACGATTCTTCTTCCGACTTAAAAATGAAAACACACAAGAACACTGTTAGATGGATCAACCTTTTCATAAATATTCCACACATTAACAGATGAAACATGAAGAGGAACTTGGATACTAAGACTGCCACTATTACAATAAAGGTCATTATTATCACCTATCTGGATGTAATGTTCCTGTCACTTCGACTGGAGCAGCTGTTGTTGTTGTCTCCTCCGCGTCCCTTAATAGTTGAAATAAAAGACAACTCTGATCAGATGCTCCACAATAAAACATTTGAAAAATGTTCCATACAACAGAAGAATCATGAAGAGGAACGTTAGGTTACGTTGTAACCTTGGTTCTCTGAGTGAAGAGACTATCTCTCCACTCCGTTACATATTCCATATGTACGGGGAATGACCTCCCCTGCATGTCAGGGTACGTGGATACTTCTTTAAGATACACCAGCTCGCCCGGTCATGCCCCCAGGTTTACCCTATAAAGCACCTGTGCTGGCGTGAAATCAGTGGTAGTTTGATCGACACTGGTCTCCGAGCGGCCCTAAGAGCTGGAGAGATGGTCTCTTCACTCAGAGAACCAAGGTTACAACGTAACCTAACGTTCTCTATCGTCTCGGAAAAACCTTAGGCAGGAAAGCTGGGTTGGGGTGGGGGACCACGCTTGACCCATCTGGTGAGAACCTGCAGCAGTCACTGTGGACCGACAGTGCCTGGAGCTCACTCACCCTCCTGGCGGAGGTTATGGCCAGCAAAAATGCAGTTTTAAGGGAAAGCCACTTCACCTCAGCAGCCCCAAGGGGCTCGAAGGGACGGCCCCAAAGCGCATCGAGAACCACGTCCAGATTCCATGGAGGGACTGTAGGTCTAGTCCTGCAAACCATCAGCCGCCGTGCACCTTTAAGGAACCTTGAAATCAAGGAGCAGCTGGCCTCACTCAGGGCGTGTTCACTGCTACGCACTGCCTTGATCGCCGCCACCATACCTCGGAGGGTAACGGCAGACTGTCCTGCATCCAGCTGGCCCTGCAAGAACAGCAGGATGTCCTTGGCCATGGCTGAATAGGGGTCCACCTGGTGGGCCCCACACCAAGTGGAAAACACCTCCCAGCGATATGAGTAGGCCGTCCTAGTAGATGATGCCCTTGCTTCCTGTATAGTCCTCACCACTGGTGCTGGCAAACCTAGATCCAGGAGCCTGTCCCCCTCAGGGGCCAGGCCACCAGTCTGAGCCCCGCTGGGAAGGGGTGGAACAGGGTTCCATTTGCCCGAGACAGCAGGTCCCTGCGCCGTGGGAGTTCCCACGGCATGCCGTCCAAGAGTTGAGGAATCGCCGAGAACCATGGCATGTGGGGCCAAAACGGAGCCACCAGAATCAGCCTCCCCCTTCCATCTGCAACCTTCGGAGAAGAGGCTGGAGAAGGGAGAAGGGGGGAAAAGCGTAGAGCAGCCTCTGGGGCCATGGGTGAGCCAGAGCATCCCACCCCAGAGGAGGATTGTTGTTCCTCAGGGAGAAGAAGAGTTGACAATGTGTTGACTCCCTGGAGGCGAACAGGTCGACCTCCGCCCTGCCGAGGCGACCCCAGATCTGCTCCACCACCTGCAGGTGGAGCCTCCATTCTCCTGGACATGGGCCCCCTCTCGACATGATGTCCGCAGCCGTGTTCAATGACGCCGGCACGTGTACTGCTCTGAGCGAGCAGAAGAGGGGGTGGACCCATTTCAGCAGCCTGGTTGCCAGCTTGCACAAGATGGGGGAGCCCAGGGCCCCCTGCTTGTTGATGTAGGCGGCTGCCACCATGCTGTCGGTCCTGACAATGACATGGTGGTCTCTCAGTCTCGGCAGGAACTGGTGAAGTGAAAGAAAGACGGCTCTCAACTCCAGGAAATTTATTTGCTGGGTTGTCCAAGGACCGATCCAGCACCCGCTGACCCCCCAGCCCTCGTGGACGGCGCCCCAGCCTGCCAAGGATGCATCGGTGGAGACCACTTGGCGATAGACCACTGGTCCCAGAGTACTCCCTTTCTGTATGTTGTCCGAAACTCTCCACCAGTGAAGGGCTGTGTGAAGTCCCCGGGAGACCACCACCTCGGAGTGGTGGGACCTCTGTGGACATAAGCCCAGGCTCAGCAAGGACCGTTGGACAGGTCTCATGTGCAGCAGGGCCAGAGGGACTACTTGAACCATTGCCGCCATCAAGCCCATAAGGCGAAGGCAGAGCCCCCAGCTGACCCAAGAATGCAGCTGGAAGTGTCTGAGGCAGGCCCTGAAGGCCTGCCTCTTCTGTGACAACACGATGGTTGCAGTCCTGGAGTCCAGGACTGTGCCTAGAAACGTTGTCACCTGGGCAGGCTGGAGCCTGCTCTTCTCGTAATTGAGGCGTAGCCCCAAGCCCTGAACGTGCTCCAGGAGCAGGGCCACGTGACTGTGGCATTGCTCCTCTGAGACTGCACAGACCAGCCAATCGTCGAGGTAATTGAGGACCCTTAGTCCTCGGCGCCTCAAGTAAATGTACGGGGGGCCAGGGAAATGCCAAAAGGCAAGACCTGAAATTCGAAGACCCTGCCCTTGAAGCCGAACCTCAGGAAACGCCAGTGCCCCTTCCAGATGGGAATCTGGATGTATGCATCCTTGAGGTCGATGGTGGCAAACCAATCTCCCGCAGTGATGGCCTGCCTCACCCTGGGGACTGTCAGCATCCTGCATCTCAGGGGGCGAAGGAACTTGTTGAGCCCCCTGAGGTCCAGAATAGGACGAAGCCCCCCGTCCTTTTTGGGTACCAAAAAATAGCGGGAGAAAAACCCAGCCTGGTGATCTCCCTGGTCCACCTGCCGTATGGCCTTCTTCTCCAGAAGGGAGGACAGCTCGGCCTGCAGTACTTCTGCATGCCGAGAGTCGCTCACTGTGGTGAAAGTGGCCAGTCTTGTCACACGGGGTCAGCGAAGAAACTGCAGACGGTAGCCCTGTGTCTGGTGGATACAACCCATGGGTCCGCCCCCAAGCCCAGCCACGCTGCCCTGAAACTGGCCAACAGGGGATGCTGGCTGACTGGGTTTCGGGACTAGTCAGGAGGGGGGAGGCTGCCTGGAAGACCCCCGAGCCTTAGATGACGGTCCCCCGCCCCTTGCTTGACGGCGGGTGTTTCGCCTACGGAGAGCCTCCAGCTGTGGCCTGAGGTCCCCCGGCCCCCATGCCATGCGCTATTTTTGCCCGTCTCGAACCCCTGGAGCGCCTCAAGAGGCTCCCCGAGACTTCCTGTGCGCAGCGGCGATTTTCCTGTGCCTGCTGCAGCAGCCGAGCAGCATCTGGGCCAAACACTGCTGAGGAGTCTACGGGCAGCCTTAGCAGGCAGTCCCAATCCCCCTGCTGGAGCTGGGACTGAGACAGCCACAAGTGGCGTCTGACCACCCAAAAGGATGCCAGAGCTTTGCCTGTCTCCGACTGCTCCTTCATAACTGAGGAGAGGCATGAGGAAGCTGCCTGAAGCTCGCCCACAACACCGGATCCCCCTGAACCGTCCTGTAGCTGACGAGACAGCTGGCGAACGTACAGGGACATGATCGCTCCAGTGTTAGCCAGGCCGGTCTGAGTAGCTATGGCTCTGTACAGCTTGGCAAGCAGGCCGTCCATAACCCTGCAATTCTTGCTAGGGCATGTGGCTCTGCCGAGAACAGAGCTGGAGGGAGAGACCAGCGGAGTAAGAGCCGGGTCCAGTGGCGGAAGCGACCCACAGGCGACCTGCTCCTTATCCTGCATGTCAGAGAGTCTTCTGCATGAAGTAGACGGCCTAGTTCTGGCAGCTGGTGTGGCAAACTGTTTGCAAACCAAGGAAAGGATCAGCATCCAGGGTGGCTGCCCGTAGACAGACAACTCTGATAAGGTAAGTGGATACCTGCTGTAACCCTCTTTACTTTCTCTTTCTTAGATTATAACTCTGCACCCTGACTGAGGTGGAGATCAAACAATCACTGATTTCACGCCAGCACAGGTGCTTTATAGGGTAAACCTGGGGGCGTGACTGGGCGAGCCGATGTGTCTTAAAGAAGTATCCACGTACCCTGACATGCAGGGGAGGTCATTCCCCGTACATATGGAATATGTAACGAAGTGGAGAGATAGTCTCGAGACGATAGCGAACTTGGATACTAAGACTGACACTGTTACTATAAAGGACATTATTATCATCTAACTGGATGTAGTGTTACTGTTCCCTCTGACATTACTGCTACTTTCTATTCTACTAACACTGACTCAAATTAAAGGAGAAAACTAAAATTAATCAAAATCAATCATTATATAAATATTCCACACATCAACAGATGAAACATGAAGAGGAACTTGGATACTAAGACTGACAACTGGATGTAGTGTTACTGTTCCCTCTGACATTACTACTACTTTCTATTCTACTAACACTGACTCAAATTAAAGGAGAAAACTAAAATTAATCAAAATCAATCATTTGAGAGCGTGGATCATAAAATTCCCATGTAAATATACTCAGCTCTGTACAATTATGATAAATGTTTAGGCTTATGATGAAATGAACTAAATGACAATTGAGCATTTTAATCCAACTTTTGAAACAGAGACAATAGAAAAAAAATAAATAAATAAAAACTCACGATGGGTCCAGATCATGCCACCCACTTAAAAATGAAAATACACTGTTAGATGCATCAACCTTTTTGGAAATATTCCACACATGAACAGATGAAACATTTAGAGGAACTTGGATACTAAGACTGACACTGTTGTAAAAAAAAAAAAATAAAAAAAAAAATTAAAGGAGTTGGAATTGAATTAAAGGAGAAACCTGAAATTCATCAAAAACAACCATCTGAGAGTCTGGATCAAGACAATCAACTACAATTCTCATATAATAGATAGATACTTTATTTATCCCGTGGGAAATTTGGTGTCCAGTAGCTTTATCACACAGAAACAAAAGATACCACATAATACATATAGTACATATATTTTGCTGTGGAAAAATATATAGTAGCAACAGTGAACACAGTCCAGTTGTTTCCTCACACTGTACAATTAAGATAAATGTTTGGGTTATGATGAAATGATCTAAATAACAACTGAGCATTTTCATCCAACTTCACGAACAGAGACAGTAAAAAACAGTAACTCACCTGCCCCCGTCAATATAATCCTTCCAACTTAAAAAGGAAAATACACAAGTACACTGTTAGATGCGTCAACCTTTTTAGAAATATTCCACACATCAACAGATGAAACATGAAGAGGAACTTGGATACTAAGACTGACAACTGGATGTAGTGTTACTGTTCCCTCTGACATTACTACTACTTTCTATTCTACTAACACTGACTCTTCTGGATAAACTGCTCCAACTAAAACTAGAGGACTTGATGAATCAACTTCATTTAAACCACTGTCGCTGCTAGACCTAGTGTTGTTAATGTTACAGGAAGCCATGCAACAGTGTCATTGTTCATTTAAGGTAAATCTCAACAGGACACAAAAAAACTAATTCATGTGGATTTAAATTAAATGAGAAAACTTACCGTTTATCTTTTTTTTTTTCTGGAGAGCCTGGATCAAGACAAACAAATCAAATTCTTATGTAAATATTTTCACCACTGTACAATTAAGATAATGATGAAATTATCTAACTGACAATTGAGTATTTTTATGCAACTTTTCAAATAGAGATATTAAAAGCAAAAGGACTTTTAACTCACGCTGATGAGAGGGAAGGTCTTGATCTGGGACAGTAGATGTTGGACGTTGGGTCACTTTGACAGGAGCAGCTGTTGTTGTTGTTTTCTTTTTTTTCACTTTACTTAATAGTTGAAACAAAAAACAACTCTGATCAGATGCTCCACAATAAAACATTTGAAGAATGTTCTGTACAACAGAAGAATCATGATGAGGAAAGTGGAGCAACAGCAGAAAATAAATCACATTATTATCATCTAACT
Organism: Chelon labrosus; assembly: GCF_963514085.1. Taxonomy (NCBI): domain Eukaryota; kingdom Metazoa; phylum Chordata; class Actinopteri; order Mugiliformes; family Mugilidae; genus Chelon; species Chelon labrosus. The sequence continues at coordinate 22,143,841 of NC_140337.1, forward strand.
GGATTTATTATTAATTATTAATTTGAGGTCAGTCTCAACAGGATTTATGTGGATTTAAATTAAAGGAGAAAACTTACCGCTGATCAGGTGGTACTTCTGTAGAGCCTGGATCAACACCAACAAATCAAATTCTGATGTAAATATTCTCAGCACTGTACAATTATGAAAATGACAAAATAATCCAAATGACCATTGAGCAGTTTTATCCAAATTTTCAAACAGAGGCAATAAAAGCAAAAGGACTTTTAACTCACGATGATCAGAGGGACGTGTAGAGGGACGGTCTTCATCTGGGACAGTAAACGTTGGACGTTGGGTCACTTTGACAGGAGCAGCTGTAGAGCTGCTGGTAGAAATCAACTCTGAGGCTGTTGTGACCTCTGAGGATGTCAGACCCAGAACAGGAGAACCAGCTGTTGTTGTTGTCTCCTCCATGTTCCTTAATAGTTGAAATAAAAGACAACTCTCATCAGATGGCCAACAATAAAACATTTGATAAATGTTCCTTACAACTGGATTTGAATGAAAGGAGAAAACTTACCGTTTATCAGGTGGTACTTCTGGAGAGACTGGATCAAGACAAACAAATACAATTCTGATGTAAATATTCTCAGCACTGTACAATTATGATAATGATGAAATGATCTAAATCAGGGGTTCCCAAACTTTTCAATGCCAAGGCCCCCCAAACAACATTAGATTCTGGCCGAGGACCCCCTTTGCAAACCCACAGCCTGTGTTGTGGGTAACGCGTTAGAGTACTCTAATTACTTTTTTCGTGTAACTTTTAACGTAACGCGTTAGTTTCGTGCGTTAAGTAATCAGTAACCTCGTTATTTTTTTTAAAAAGTAATCCGTTTCTTTAACAATTACTCCGGATAAGGAAAAATTAGATAAGAAAAAAATAAGAAAAATAAAAATAAGAAAATTTCCGACTGCAGCCTGCTTTTTGTCAGACAGTACTGTGCCACCTGCGGATGTGTCAGCGGAGGCGCAGCGCTGTGATGATGCGTCTGTGCCCTGCTGACCTACGTTACCTGTGTGTGTGTGAGTGTTTTCGAACCGCCGGCAGGATGGCAGAGAGGACAGCTTTTGAGTCGTGGAAGTACGCACATTATTTTCAATTCGACAGCAAAAAGGACAAGAACAACATAACGGTAAAATGCACACTCTGCGTTGGTGAAAAGCTTCTGTCGACTTCTCGGTGCATTTAAAGGAGGCTGTGTGTTGCTGAGTTGAAGCATGTGCGAGGCGCTGCAAACGGCTTTTAATTTTTGGTAACGCATGAGTACTCTAACGCGTTACTTTTATTCATAAGTAACGCTGTAACGTAACAGATTACTTTTAATTGATGGTAACGTTGTAACCTAACTAACTACTTTCCAAAGTAACTATACCCAACACTACCCACAGACAATGCTAAAAAATATGTAAAGAAACATCAACTTTTAGAATCTATTTGTCTTACTTTTATTCACTATATAATAATATAATAATGATTAAAAATAGTTAACTATATTTTTTTTTTTTTTGCAATTTTTTTTCTTATCTTCCCTCCAACAGAGACAATAAAAGCAAAAGGACTTTTTAAGGGGAACTACTGTTTTTTACAACGTGGACCTTATTTCTGGCATAAAATACGATCGTTTACTCACCCATATAACTTTGGTGTCATCTGGAGTCATTCGGGAGATAATTAGATCGGCGTATATCCATATAGTGGGAGCGAATGGTTCACCGCAATGCAGCCTCTAAATAACGTATTATCTGCCGCAAAACTCGTTCATTACACCAACATTTTGTTGTGATACGCTAGTGCTATTCCCCGTTGAGTCTGGAGTTACCTGTTATCATCATCCGGGGTCTGTGACCTACAGACCCCGGATGATGTCTTCTGACCTGGATGATGTCATCTCTGAGCGCCGCACGGTCGGCTTGTTTACCTGTTATTTGCTATTGCTAGTTTTTTGCAACATAGCTGAATATTTTTCCGATTCTGAGGTCATGGACGAACCTTAGCAGTAGCAAATTACAGGTAAACAAGCCGACTGTTGCAGGTGCGCGTGGCGCTCAGAGATGACATCATCCAGGTCAGAAGACATCATCTGGGGTCTGTAGGTCAATCTGCAGACCCCAGATGATGATAACAGGTAAATCCGGACTCAACGGGGAATAGCACTAGCGTATTATAACAAAATATTGGTGAAATGAACGAGTTTTGCGGCAGATAATACGTTATTTAGAGGCTGCGTTGCGGTGAACCATTCGCTCCCACTATATGGATATACGCTGATCTAATTATCTCCCGAATGACTCCAAATGACATCAAAGTTATATGGGTGAGTAAACAATCGTATTTTATGCCAGAAATGAGGTCCAGGTTGTAACAAACAGTAGTTCCCTTTTAACTCACGATGGTCAGAGGGACGTGTAGAGGGACGGTCTTCATCTGGGACAGTAGACGTTGGACTTTGGGCCACTTTGAGAGGAGCAGCTGTTGTTGTTGTCTCCTCCACATGCCTTAATAGTTGAAATAAATGACAACTCTGATCAGATGGACGACAATAAAACATCTGGAAAATGTTCCGTACAACAGAAGAATCATGATGAGGAACTGATGAGGAAAGTGGAGCAACAGCAGAAAATAAATCACATTATTATCATCTAACTGGATGTTATTATTAATTATTAATTTGAGGTCAATCTCAACAGGCGGTTGGTTTTTAGATGCTGTTTTATTGTGGTTGGTAGAATCAGAGGTGGTGTTCACTGACCGTTCAGTAGACGTCTGCTTTATATCAGGTGGAGGCCCAATACAAAACTCAGAACTGTCAGAGCTTCTTTTCTGTACAGACACTGGAGATCAACACAAACCATGTGACGTCTGACACAACAAACAAGTGCTATTGCACTATTAATGATATAACATTAGACATGAACGAAAAGATTTAATTTACCCGAGAAAGGCTCTGGTTGCAGAAAGAAGGCGATCCAAGCGATGTTAAGGAGAGCCACGCAGACGTGAAGAGTCCAGTGCATGTTTCTGTCTAATGATGGAGATTCACTGTGAACTGCAAAGATCTGCTGACACATAGCTTATATGGGATCACCAAAGATGTTGCAAGCAGAAATGTTGTGGCAAAAACATGGCAATTTTAGTTTAGTGGTTTAAGATACGCAGCTGAATATCTTCATCAACATCTGTATCTCCACCGATCTACACCATTCAATGTATAAATACTAGGGGTGAGACTCGATTAAAAATTTATCTAATTAATTGGAGGCCCTTCTGTGTGGAGTTTGCATGTTCTGTGTATGCGTGGGTTCTCTCCGGGTACTCCGGCTTCCTCCCACCATCCAAAGACGTGCACATTAGGTTAATTGGTGATTCTAAATTGGCCGTAGGTGTGTGCGTGAGTGTGAATGGTTATCTGTCTCTCTATGTTGGCCCTGCGATAGACTGGTGACCTGTCCAGGGTGTACCCCTGCCTCTTGCCCGATGACAGCTGGGATAGGCTCCAGCAGACCCCCGTGACCCTTAACAGGAATAAGCGGGTACAGAAGATGAATGAATGAATAATTAGAGGCTCTGTTATTAATTAATCTCGATTAATCACATTTTAATCGCATTACAATATTTGCCCCATTTTTCAATTTAAATGGATTTTAGTGGACAACAGTTTGGGCTGCCGATACGTCTTGTCCGTACTTGGACCGGGACTGCTAGCGCTAACAGCTCCGGCAGTTTCTGTGCTCACTGCAACATGCTTTGCATTTAGATGGTACCGTAGGGTTGAAGTGCTTCGGTGGTATGCAAACTTTCTTTTTTTGCATATTTTTCACAAAACCGCTTTTATCAAGGCTTCCATCGGGGAGTTTTTTTTTTTTAAATAAGACTTTCATCAGTCCTAGCAACGTGCTTTCATACGATTCCTCAAGGTAGCCGTTAGTGTAATCGGTGTACCAGGAAATCGTGCACTGACGTAAGTTTTGCCTCGTTTGGAATGCAAACTGCGACTAAATGTGTTCATTTTTGTAATTAATTTAAGTCCCACCCCTACTAAATACAAATGTGCAAATTAATAATTTGAACCTTGCAGCATGTGTTCTGTACATGTTAATTAATCCTGCAGGAGATAAAAACTGATGGTTTTATGGTGTCAGACCATAAAACCATCCACCATCAGCAGCTGTTGTTGTTGTCTCCTCCACGTCCCTTAATAGTTGAAATACGTAGCTTATATGGGATCACTAAAGATGTTGGTTTCTCAGTTTGTGTTTTTTTTTTTTTTTTAAGTGTTTCACAAGAAAACCCAAACAGCTTGGCTTTTATCATATAACCACTGTGCAGTTTAATCTACACCTTGAATTTCCATCTCCTGATAAGCGTCAAGCGGTTATGTCAAACCAGACGAGGAAGTTACATATTTTGCTAGCTGCATCTGAACGATGAGATCTCTGTGATCGATAAAGACGAAATGTTGGCAGACTGCTCTAAGTGACTGGGCTCTAGTCATTTGAGCCCAGTCACAAAAAGTAAAGACATGTAGCATAATGTTTTTTAAAAAGAAAACCTGTGCTGATGCAAACCTGTCATAATGTAAGTATCAATAAAACAGTGTTAATCAGTTAGCTTTAGATTGTTAGCCTGGACAGAACTGTGACAGAACCTCGGCCTCCAGTCTTTATGCTAAGCTAGGCTAATCACTTCCTGCCAACAGTGCAAATATCACCACAGTTTTATCTGCTTTACACTTGGATGGGATGAAATTCCTTCTAAAATGTATAGTTCTTGAATACTTTACATGGCTTGGTATCAAATACACTGGTAAACTTCTATATCTGCTGTGTTGCTGTGTTGAAATATGAACATGTCTTAGTTGGTTAGACTCTTTTTCTGTTTCATTTCATGCAGTTTTGTCACGGTAACCTCTTATCTTGTTTTGACTTCACAGCTTGAAAACCAGGTCCAGGATAAGATCTAATGTTGAAAGGATGCCAATACGCTGTAGGCGTGTAACATCTTATCCAACTCTTTAGTATCATTATCATGATGAGTCATCTCTTAATAACCATGAATTTAACTTCAGTAAAGTATTTATTTTTTTTTCAGTATTAGAGACCCATTTAATTCCCACCATTTTTATTCACTCTCTACTCCAAAATAGTTAAAATACACATAAACCCTTTTTCCTTTGACTTCTTCCAAGTCAGAAGTTTACATACATTTCCTGAGTATTTGGTAGCATTGCCTTTAAACTGTATGACTTAGGTCAAACGCTTTGGGTATCCTTCCATAAGCTTCTCGCAATAGTCTGCTGGAGTTCTGGTCCATCCCTCCTGACAGAACTTGTGTAACCGAGTCAGGGTCGTAGGCCACCTCGCTCGTACACGCCTTTTCAGATCTGCCCACAAATTTTCTATGGGATTGAGATCGGGGCTTTGTGATGGCCACTCAGAAACACTGATTTTGTTGTCCTTAAGCCACTTTGTAACTACTTTGGCAGTATGCTTAAGGTCACTGTCCATTTGGAAGACCCATTTGCACCCAAGCTTTAACTTCCTGGCTGATGTCTTGGGACGTTGCTTCAATATTTCTTTGTTCTTTCCTCATGATGCCGTCTATTTTATGAAGTGCACCAGTTCCTCCTGCGGTAAAACAGCCACACAACATGATGCTACCACCCCCATACTTCACAGTTGGGATGGTGTTCTCAGGCTTACAAGCTTCCCCCTTTTTCCTCCAAATGTAACGATGGTCATTATGGCCAAACAGTTCCACTTTAGTTTCATCAGACCACAGGACATGTCTCCAAAAATTAAGGTCTTTGTCCCTGTGTGTATTTGCAAACTGTAATCTGTCTTTTTTATGTTACTTCTGGAGTAATAGCTTCTTCCTTGCTGAGTGGCCTTTCAGCCCATGTCGGTACAGGACTCGTTTCACTGTGGATAATGACACTCTCTTACCAGCTTCAGCCATCATCTTGACAAGGTCTTTAGCTTTTGTTCTGGGGTTGATTCGCACGTTTCGGACAAAGACACGTTCATCTCTGGGACACAGAACCCGTCTCCTTCCTGAGCGGTATGATGGCTGGACATTCCCATGGTGTCTATACTTGCGTATAATTGTTTGAACAGATGAACGCGACACCTTCAAGCATCTGGAAATTGTACCCAAGGATGAAGCAGTCTTGTGGAGCGCCACAATTCTCTGCCTGATATCTTGGCTGATTTCTTTTGATTTTCCCATGATGTCAAACAAGGAAGCACTGTGTTTGAGATGTAGCCTTAAAATAGCCTCTGTAGCCTCTGGTTTCAACTGTATATATAACACAACCACTATGTGCAGTTTTTTTCCATTCAGTCTCACTCCGGTGGATCTCTTTCCATTGTTTTCATCTTTGCCAAGTCCTCTATGGTCTCTCATATTTTATCCAGTGAACTAAAGAGTTCAATCCAGGAGCTTCTTAAAGCTTTATACAGCGTTTTGGCGTGTTCCTTACTCCGTTCATTTCCAACAACTCTTCATCTGCCGTGGGCACCTTAAGCTTTTGCCAACTAATTTTCCTTCACATTCCTCGTTCTGCCTTCATGTATAATCTACCTTTTTCTTTTATTTGCATCTCTGTTCATTCACCAGAAAAATCCCGAGTAGGCATCAGTGACAAAAGCTTGAGTTGGATACTGAATATAGATGTAATGATGGAGGTTGAATACAAAACTCTGCAAACGGTATTTCACAAATACAAATTATAACACTAATATTAAATAATATGTCAATAAAGTTGTGCGTCGTGATACTTGCACGCTCCTCCTCTCAGTGGTTTCAACACCGATCGTATCATGGCAGCACAAACAGCTCTCTTAAAATTACTTCATCTGCATGTTGAAGAGTTGTGCAATTTAGCATTTGACCACAAAACCATCAGAATTATTTACCATGTACAGAACACACACTTACTCACACGGTTTACTTCTCATTGTGGTCTTTTTACTCAGCTCTACAGGCAACAACACTCATGATCCCACAGCAGGGGAGGACAGGGATGGAGAAAACTGGTGTCTAACCACAGCTCAGTGTTGATTTTACAAAATAGGGTTAATTACAAGATACATTTGAGTTTATTCATTACCGTGTGTCTCTCTCAGAAAACAACCAAGTGTATTTGTCGACCACTGTAACACTGAACTAACTTCTCAGAATGCGTATGATTACATATTCACATTAAAATCTGCTAAATGAAGCTCAGAGTGACAGGAAATGAAGGACAACAGCATATAGCAAATTAACTTTAAACTTTTAAAAAAATTTGACTCATTTCTGTTAAAACTGCTGATTAAACAAATAAAATGAAGCTAAAATGAAAATACTGATCCCTCACTCTTTGAATTCATGTCACAGCTATTTTATCATCATCTTGAATTTGGATCACAGTAGAAAACATCCGTTACCTTCTGGTTCCCTCCTGTTATCAAAGGGATAGAAAATATAAGAGTCCATTCAGCATCTGGATCAACTTGGTGCTTTCTGCTGCTTGACTGAAGTTCTTTGTAGAGCAGGGGTGTCAAACTAATTTTTGAAAAAAATTAGATTTATGACAAAACAGCAGTTTATATAATAAGTGCAATTTCGTCGCATTGCTGCCATCTACTGTTTAGTTCTGGGTCTCAGTGTCGTGTTACGTCTGCAGCTCTTAGTAAAACAACACAACGCTTAGTTACGTAATACGTAATTTTTTGCACTTTGCAAATTCTTCCTGTGGGCCAGATTGGACCCTCAGACGGGTCAGTTTTGGCCCACTGGCCATATGTTTGACACCCCTGCTGTAGCGAGAGAGAAAAAAAAGGGAAAGAAAATTCTGATGCAAACATTCACAGCACTGTTCAGTTAAGATAAATGTTTGGTTCTTAAGATGATTTTCTGATTGGCTGATGGGTCGCTGATTCAAGCAGAGCAGCCTGCCTTCGCCTCATCCGTTCATATTTTACTAATCTCTTATACAATCTGTATTACCAATATCCTGCGAGTCTTATCACTTCTCAGCGTGAGAAATGTCATGTGTGAGCGTGTGAACTTTTTGAAATGTGTGAGACTTGAGAGCCCTGCGTACAATATCGTCTGTAAAATCTACAGAGAAGTCTGAATATGCAAGGTGTTTTTCCATTCAGTCTCACTCTGGTGGATCTCTTTCCATTGTTTTCATCCTGCTGTGTGCACATTAAGCTTTTGCCAACTAATTTTCCTTCACATAGAATTTGCTTGTTTTGCCTTCATGTATAATCTACCTGTTCATTCACCAGAAAAAGCCCTAGTAGGCATCAGTGACAAAAGCTTGAGTTGGATACTGAATATAGATGTAATGATGGAGGTTGAATACAAAACTCTGCAAACGGTATTCCACAAATACTAATTATAACACTAATATTAAATAATATGTCAAAGATGTGAGTCATGATACCTGAATGCTGCTCCTCTTAGTGGTTTCAAAACACTGATCGTATCATGGCAGCACAAACAGCTCTCTTAAAGTCACTTCATATGCGTGTTGAAGAGTATTTCACCACAAAACCATCAGAATTATTTACCATGTACAGAACACACACTTACTCACACGGTTTACTTCTCATTGTGGTCTTTTTATTCAGCTCTACAGGCAACAACACTCATGATCCCACAGCAGGGGAGGACAGGGACGAAGAAAACTGGTTTAACCACAGCTCAGCGTTGATTTTACAAAATAGGGTTAATTACAAGATACATTTGAGTTTATTCACTGACAATTACTGTGTGTCTCTCTCAGAAAACAACCGCTATACATGTAAACAACATGAAGCTATACTTTTAAACCACATTTAATATTCACAATGCAAAATATCACTACATCTCCTTAGCTCTCCATGTTCATTACATTAAAGGCAGATCATTATTGCTTTATATTTATTATAAGTGTACAAACTGTTCGTTTGTCGAAACAAACTGTAACACTGAACTAACTTCTAAGAACGCGTGTGATTACGTATTCACATTAAAATCTGCAAAAAAAAAAAAGCTCAGAGTGACAAGAAACAAAGGACAACAGCACATGACAAATAAACTTTGAACATTTTTAAAAATTGGACTCGTTTCTGTTAAAACTGCTGATTAAACAAATAAAATGAAGCTAAAATGAAAATACAGATCCCTCACTCTTTAGCTCAGCTCTACAGCTGCTCCTGTCAAACTGACCCAACGTCCAACAACTACTGTCCCAGATGAAGACCGTCATCTCACAACAATTTTATCTTCATCTTGAATTTGGATCACAGTAGAAAATATCCGTTACGTTCTGGTTCCCTCCTGTTATCAAAGGGATAGACGTTGGACTTTGGGTCACTTTGACAGGAGCAGCTGTTGTTGTTGTCTCCTCCACATGCCTTAATAGTTGAAATAAATGACAACTCTGATCAGATGGACGACAATAAAACATTTGAAAAATGTTCCGTACAACAGAAGAATCATGATGAGGAAAGTGGAGCATTCATTCATTCATTCATTTTCTACACCCGGTTATTCCTGTTAAGGGTCGCGGGGGTCTATTGGAGCCTATCCCAGCTGTTATCGGGCGAGAGGCAGGGGTACACCCTGGACAGGTCGCCAGCCCATCGCAGGGCCAACACAGAGACAGACACCCATTCACACTCACACGCACACCTACGGCCAATTTAGAATCACCAATTAACCCACATGTGTCAAACTGATCCGTGAAAGGGCCACTGTGGCTGCAGGTTTTCATTCTAACCGTGCAGCAGCACACCTGACTTGGCTTAATCAATCAACTGAACTGCCTTCACACAGTCACTTCATGTGTCCTCTTGCTTGATTGGAACAAAAACTTGGTAGCCACACCCACTGCATGCAAAACTCAGAACTGTCAGAGCTTCTTCTCTGTACAGACACTGGAGATCAACACAAACTATGTCACGTCTGACACTCAGTTACAACAAACAAGTGCTACTACAATATAAATGATATAACATTTGACACGAACGAAAATATTTAATTTACCCGAGAAAGGCTCTGGTTGCAGAAAGAAGGCGATCCAAATGATGTTGAGGAGAGCCATGCAGACGTGAAGAGTCCAGTGCATGGTTCTGTCCATTGATGGAGAGTCACTGTGAACTGCAAACATCTGCTGACACGTAGTTTATATGGGATCACCAAAGATGTTGCAAGAGGAAAAGTTCTGTGTTTTTTTTTAAGAGATCTGAAATCTTATCACAAAACCAAAAGTGTCCAGTCAGTCATTTTCACACAGTGGTCATATGACTGACAACTCCTTTTTTATTTTTCATACATTTTCAACAAGAAAATAGCAGAAGATGGTAAATGTGTGTGTGACCACTTATACTGTGTAGGTCTCCCTTGTTGCCTCCAAAACAGTTGTGACTCATCAGAGAATGGACATGGGCCTTCTGAGGGTGTCCTGTGGTGTCTGGCAACAGAATGTTGTTAGTGGGGGCCTTTGGAACCTATGGGTTGAGGGGGAGGGGCCTCTGTGGATCATCCCACAGATACTTGATCAGTTTGAGATCTAGTGAATTTGGAGTCCAGGTCAACACCTTGTGCTGTTCTTTATGTTTTTTTGAGTTGTTCCTAAGGTATTTTTGTGCGTGTTGCTGTGTCTGGCTGCATCCTGCTAGTGATGGCTGCTGCCATCAAGGAGTGTCATTGCTATGGGGTGGGGGTGCCTGCTCTGGTCTAGGTGGGTGCTACATGTCTAAGTAACATCCACGTGAATGCCGGGTCCAAAAGTTTCCCAGCAGAACACTGAATTGTCACAAGATGGTCAATGATATTTACTTCTCCTGTCAGTTTAATTCAATGTTATTTATATAGAGTCAATAACAATTCGGATTGCCTCAAGGCACTTTACAAAACCTGGTCTGAAACCTGGCCTGAACCCCCAGAGCAAGCAAGAAGGCTCATATGGAGGCCCAAGCTTTTTTCTTGATCTTACACGCTGAGGAAGCTTACGGTGGAATTTCCTTTGGTTGTGTTTTTTTAGGAAACTTCCAGTGGTGCTGTTTTCTGGGAGTCATACGTTGGCTGTCGCTCTACTGATATCAAGAGCTTCAGGAAAAACAAAACAGAAAAAAACAGACAACGTAATTTCAAATAAAAAATGTGGCAATTTGAGAAGTAAACTGTGTGAGCAGGTGTGTGTTCTGTACATGTTAAATAGTCCTGCAGGAGATGAAAACTGATGGTTTTGTGGTTAAATGGTTAAATTACACAACTCTGCAACGCGCAGATGAAGTGATTTTATTAAGAGAACTGTTTGTGCTGCAATGATACGATCGGTGTTGAAACCACTGAGAGGAGGAGCATTCAAGTGTCACGACACACATCTTTATTGACATATTAAATCATTAAAGTTGGTTATATAAACTATACTGCTAGTTATTCTACTTTATTAGTCATGAGCATTCAACATAAGCTTTTATCACTGATGCCTAGTAGGGCCTTTTCCTTGTTAATTAACATAAAGATGAAAATAAATAAAGATTATACGTGACGGCAGGTGGAGGAAATTCAATGTGAAGGGAAATTAGCTGGCAAAAGCTTAATGTGCACATGGCAGATGAAGAGTTGGTGGAAATGAACGGATGCAGGAACACGCTAACAAAAACAACAACTCTGTAAATTTGGAGAAAGCTGCAGGCGCACCAATTGCTAGCTGCAAATACCCAGATTTCTCAGTAGATATTACAGACTGTATAGTACATGTACTTTATTTGCATTTTTCTCACTTTTGTTAATTCTTTGTTTTGTTATCCCGTCAGTCTTTTCTGTGTTTGGTGTTATCTTCTTGTCTTCCATGTGTTCCTTGTTGGTGTTTGTCTCCAGGGTTAGTTTTGGATGCTTGTTTTACTTTGTATGCGCCCCCTAGGATTGCCCTCTGGATTTTCATTTCTTTTCAAACTTTAATTAACCTTTTTTTTTTGTCCTTAAAAACCTGCTTCCTGTCACCTGTATTTGCAATCTCCCTATTTTCTTAGATTTAAATATCACTCAAAGTGACACAGTACTGTCAAAAAAAAGCTCTAAATAATTAAAAGATCTTTTAAAAGGTCAGCAAATCCTCAATCCTGAAAAGCTGGAATCTTTAAATATGTGGCATTTTTGCATCATGTGTTTTGTATCTGACAATTTTTAGTGGTAAAGCAACTATAGCTGTCTCCCTATATCTCGACCTCTATCTGTAGCCGCTACGATCTGCACACCATTGGTCCGTCAGCCCATCACTTCCAGTTCCAGCTTTCCCCCCGTCAGATCTTTCCCCACAGTGGTAGCAAATGTTCCAGGCCTACTCCATGGCAAGTGTTTTTGCTCACTAAGTGGGTTGCACATCAACTTTGCGTGCCAAGCCAAGAATACCTCCTTGCAACTGTCGCCTTCTTCGAGGCCTTCACCTCCCCCAGCAGCCTCAGCCTTCCTGAGCACTCCACTGCCATCTTCTGCTCCATGCCACGAAGTGACTCCAGCCGTCGGTGATACTCTTCTGCTCACCACCCTACTGTACAACACCTCCCTCTGTTATTCCCTTTTTTCTTCTTACATATCTCACCCTATAACTAAAAGTCCATCTGAGGTGTGTTGCTCCTTACCTGTTAGGTAGGGCTTTGCTAGCATTAAAGAGAAATTGAGACAGGGAAGCGGATCAGTTGTCCTAACTTTGCGTCACGTGAGTAAGCGTATTGCGTCATTTCCTGCTTCTGCACCGTGTGGTATTGCTGTTTACAGAGTGTTAGCGTCGCTCAACTTCCAAAAAACGTTCTGTTTATTGCGGGGAATTCTTACGTATCTTCAACCACCTGTCCTCTATAGCTACTTTTTGAACCACACACTCTCTCTCTCTCTTCTAATCAACTTTGTCTGCTAACGTTAGCGAATTAACATGGCTTCTCCCTCTGCTTCCTCTTCTCTCTCCTGCATCTCGTGCCACATGTTTAGTTACTCCTCTGCCTCCTTTAGTGGTAATGGTATGTGTAACAAATGTAGTTTATTCGTAGCACTGGAGGCGAGGCTTTCCGAATTGGAAGCACGGTTCCGCACCATTGAAAAACAACCAGCAGCTAGCCAGGGCCCTGTAGCCGGTGCGGACCGACCAAGAGTAGCTCCTGTTAGCATAGCTCCAGTTAGCTGTCCCCCGACAGCTCCCGAGCAGCCGGGAAACCAGGGCGGCTGGGTGACGGTTCGAAGGAAGCATAGTCCCACAAGGCCCGTGGAGCACCACCAACCCCTTCACGTCTCCAACCGATTTTCCCCACTCAGCGACACACCCGCTGAGAAACCAACTCTGGTGATTGGCGACTCTATTTTGCGGAACGTGAAGATAGAGAAACCAGCGACCATAGTTAGATGCATTCCAGGGGCCAGAGCGGGCGACACTAAATCTTACCTCAAACTGCTGGCTAAGGCTAAGGTTAAATACAGTAAAATTGTTATTCACGTCGGCAGTAACGACACCCGGTTACGTCAGTCGGAGGTCACAAAACTTAATGTGGAATCGGTGTGTAAGTTTGCTAAAACTATGTCGGACTCCGTAGTTTTCTCTGGTCCCCTGCCCAACCTGACCAATGATGACATGTTTAGTCGCACGTCGTCATTCCACCGCTGGTTATCTAGGTGGTGTCCAGAAAACAACGTGGCCTTTATTAACAATTGGCACACTTTCTGGGGAAAGCCTGGTCTGATTAGGCGAGATGGCATCCACCCAACTTTAGCGGGTGCTGCTCTCATCTCCCGAAACCTACTAATAAAATTGTCGGCATTAGAGAAAATATTCAAGGCATCCTTCCAACAGCTGTTAAAGATGCAAGTACAGCGACATTAGAAACTTTTGTACGACCTTATCAATATCTGGAATCCTTCTCCCCAGTAGATCTTCTTGAGCTCTCTTCAACAATTACAGCATCTAAACCATCAACCTGTCTTCTAGATCCAATCCCAACTAAATTGCTCAAAGAAGTTTTTCCATTAATTAACATCTCCATATTGAACCAGATAAATTTATCTTTATTAACAGGATATGTGCCTCAGTCTTTTAAGATTGCTGTAATTAAGCCCTTACTCAAGAAAGCCACTCTAGATCCAGATGTTTTAGCCAACTATAGACCAATCTCCAACCTTCCCTTTATTTCCAAAATTCTAGAAAAAGTTGTTGCCAGTCAGTTGTGTGACCACTTAAACAAGAATGGTCTGTTTGAAGAGTTTCAGTCAGGTTTTAGAGTTCATCATAGTACAGAAACAGCTCTGGTTAAAGTTACCAATGATCTCCTCATGGCTTCAGACAGTGGACTTGTCTCTATACTTGTTCTGCTAGATCTTAGTGCTGCATTTGACACTATTGATCATAATATTTTACTACAGAGACTTGAAAGTGAGGTCAAGATTAAAGGAACTGCATTAGACTGGTTTGAATCCTATCTATCTGACAGATTCCAGTTTGTTCATGTCAATAATGATTCCTCTACTTATACAAAAGTAAGTTATGGAGTTCCTCAGGGTTCTGTGCTAGGACCAATACTCTTCACGTTATACATGTTGCCATTAGGCAAGATTATTAGAAAACATGGCATAAACTTTCATTGCTATGCAGACGACACCCAGCTATATTTATCTATGAAACCAGATGAAACTAATCAGTTGGTTAAACTCCAAGCATGCCTTAAAGACATAAAGGCTTGGATGACCTGTAATTTCCTACTCTTAAACTCAGACAAAACAGAAGTTATTGTATTCGGTCCTAAGCATCTCAGAGATTCATTATCTAATCACATGGTGTCTTTGGATGGCATTACCTTGGCCTCCAGTACTACTGTAAAAAACCTTGGTGTTATATTTGATGAGGATATGTCCTTTAAATGTCACATAAAGCAAGTGACCAGGACTGCCTTCTTTCACCTGCGTAATATCGTCAAAATTAGGAACATCCTGTCTCAGAGTGATGCTGAAAAACTAGTTCATGCATTTGTGTCGTCCAGACTGGATTATTGTAATTCATTACTGTCTGGCTGTCCAAATAGCTCTTTAAAAAGCCTCCAGTTGATTCAAAATGCCGCAGCAAGAGCATTGACAGGAATTAGCAAGAGAGATCATATTACTCCAGTTTTAGCTTCTCTTCACTGGCTCCCTTTAAAGTCTAGAATAGAATTTAAAATCCTCCTCCTTACATACAAGGCCCTTAAAGGCCTAGCTCCATCGTATCTTAAAGACCTTATTGTACCATATCATCCCAGCAGATCACTTCGGTCTGAAAGTGCAGGCCTACTTGTGGTTCCTAGAATTTCAAAAAGTAGAATGGGAGGTAGAGCTTTCAGCTATCAGGCTCCTCTCCTATGGAACCAGCTCCCAGTTTGGGTTCGGGAGGCAGACACTCTCTCTATTTTTAAGGTCAGGCTTAAGACTTTCCTTTTTGATCAGGCTTATAGTTAGGGCTGGACTAAACCATCCCTTAGTTATGCTGCTATAGGCCTAGGCTGCTGGGGGACGATGCACCAAACACATGTCCTCCTTCTTTCTTCTCTCTCCTCTCTCGCATCCTCCACTTTCTTTTCTCTGGCACAGAGCTCTTGCCCTCTAATTTCCTATATACTACTAGTCATACAATTCTGTGCTATTACTATGTAGAATGTTTACTGCTGTGTGTGTCCCACCCCCCTTCCCCCCCCCTTCCCCCCTCTTCTTGTGAGTATCTCTGGCCTGGAGTGGTGTGTTTCCTGTGGAGCTCTATACTACATCTGTTGTCGTGGTCTCATCAGCCTGCCCAGTCTTCATGGAATCCTGCAGTTATCCACTCCTACCTGAATGAACAATTCTCCAACCTGCCTATGATTCCTCTTACATTTTCAAACTGTCATGTAACATCATCAGTTTGTATCATAAGATTCCACATGTACACTTTAGTCAGATATGTGTATCTATGACAGATGTATGTTTATCTTGCTGTTCTCTTCTCTTCTCTCTTTGCTGTTCTCTTCTCTCTTTCTTCTGTCTGTACCCGGCTGGCCTTAGGCAGATGGGTCCCTCCATATGAGCTGGGTTCTGCTCGAGGTTTCTTCCTGTTAAAAGGGAGTTTTTCCTTGCCACCGTTGCCTTCAGGCTTGCTCTGGGGGTTTCAGGCCGGGTTTTTGTAAAGCGTCTTGAGACGATTTGTATTGTTATTGACGCTATATAAATAAAATTGAATTGAATTGAATTGTTTTGGGGGTCGGAGTGCACTCCCTGATAACTCTTCATAAGCTTGCAGCCGTTGTCTTTTCGTGTCAAGGTTGAATCTGTCCCAGGTTCCTTTCATGAAGTTATTATAACTTACATTCAGGAAGAGAACCATTTATTCATTCATTATCTATGACTGTTTATCCCCTAGGGGGTCACGGGGCTGGAGCCTTTCCCAGCTGTCCACAGGACGAGAGGTAGGGTACACCCTGGACAGGGCGAGCACAGAAAGACGAACAACCGTTCACACTCACTCTTTGGACTGTGGGGGGAACCTGGAGTGCCTAGAGAAGACCCACCCAGGCACAAGGGGAACATAAAAACCCAGAACCTTTTTCTTGTGAAGCGTCAGTGCTAACCGCCACACGAACAAGCCCTGGCCTCATGTCATTTTATTAGGAACTCCCTTGGGTTCCTCCATCTGAAGATGATCTCCAGTCTCCACAATCCACCTCATTCATCCCATCCCTTCAAAACCTATCCTCCATCAGCTCCTCTCTAGAATCCCATCAATTAATAAACATTTGTGCATCTATTAAGCTGTGGCCAGTCTTAGATTCTGTATTGTCACCCCTTTGAAACTGTAACTTAGGGAGTAAATTACAATATTATTCGTTTGCAATGCGTACATTTAACCCGTTCTTAAAATTCTTCGCAGGCAACCTTCAAAAAACTGTTAGTAGTTTCTTGTTTAGAACAGATACAGCCTGGTTCCTGGTACCGAGACCTCTAGGATGGAGCCTTGACCTCACATGACAGTGTAGCGGGTTTGACTAGATTTAATGTTGGGGTGCCAGTCAGAGTCAAGTCTGACAAAGTAAAATAAAACAGAACAAAAATAGTTTAGTCAACCCACACAAAATTATAACCAGGCAGATCAAACGCATCAATAAACCACAAAAGCAATCAAACAAACCAGCAATGCGATTTCCACCACATATATTTTCACAATTATAATCCACCGTGCCAAAAAAAAAAAAAAAAAAAAAAAGAAGGGGTGCGCCTCAGTCTGTCTGTTACTCCCAGTTCAGTCCATTTGGAAAAAGTGCGTTTCAGTGTTCCACAGTTCAGTCCAGTACATGCGCCACCACAAAACAACAACTCAAAACTCCGCTCCGAGTTTTACCGCGGACTCCAACACAAAATAAGGAAATAAACTCAAAATGTGCAGCAAACAGCACATACGAAACAAAAATGCACACCGGGTACTCACGGTACCGAAGTTTTTAACGTTAGTCAGTCAGTCAGTCAGAGTCGGACGTTGCTCCACTGGACCCGGCATCTCCCGACTCCTGAGACAGCTGATCCGACAGGGAAATAAATACAGCCACCAGGCAACCGTGCCGACGGAACTCCAGGGAGAGGATTTAGTAGCCAAGACGCTTAATGTCGCGGTCACTCTTCTCCTCCACGGACTCTCCTTCTGACTCTCCTCTCTTCGTTCACCGGTGACTTGCACTCATACCAAATGCCCTTCCTGGAGGACGGATTCAAACTGCGCGGGAATCGGTGGATTATTTCCACTGGAGTAGGAGATGAATGTGGGTGAATGACGGAGGAAGCCACGAATGGAGGTGTGTTTTGATGGAAAGGTGTGTCGCAGTGTGATTCTAACTTTGCGGGCACTACAACAGGTCTTTTGCTGCCTTCAGCTGCAGAACTTCCTTCCTGGTTTGCTGCCAGTTACTGAGATAATGAGGTCTTTATAAAGGCCAAGCCCTGCACATCGTCTGAACACATACACAGATACACAGGACTGGTGTGATCCGTAGCCAAGATGATTCTCTTCATCGGTCAACTGCTTTTGATGATTCTTCTGCGCCAACCAGCTGCAGGGAGTGAGTTATGAGATATTTATATATATTTTACTTATGATGATTGCTAAAAAATAGTTGTATTGTTTTCTTTTAGCCTTAAAGTTGAATGCATTCAAGGCAGAGGGGCTTAGGTGAGGGAATGGAATCATATATGCAGTTTTGAACTCAATTTTGAAGGTATTGTTGAAATTACGCACTGATTTTCACCGACGGCCACTGAAAGGGTTTACCGCCAGTCGTACAATATTCCGTATAATCAATATGCAACCTTCGAAAATAGTTCACACTATATCTGTGGCAGCTCTAACTTTGTAAGAGTTTTGTTATATCAAAACAGGATCGCCACTCAAAAAATGGACATTCTGCACACATCACTGCAAAGCAAAGAAGCATCCATGACCATTTGAATATACCCCGTAACACTGAATCGTGTTATCTTTTACTTCATGCGGGTTGCGTCACTTAGCTGGTGAACATATGGCACCGGTATGCACGTAGTAGTAGAAGTAATACCCTCTTTGCCTTTGCTGTGTGGGTGTGCTTGATCTTCAGCAGTGTTGAGACAGGAGCCAGGTTTCCCATAAGAACATCTCATCTTTATAACCCTCAGTTGGAGAAAAGACAATTGGTTTTCTGCTTTCATATGTATTGATGTGAAATCTGAGTTTAGGAAGTTACACTGATCAGGAATAACATTAAAACCACTGACAGAAGTAAATATCAGTGACCGTCCATTCTCTGATGAGTCACAACTGTTTTGGAGGCACAAGGGAGACCTGAACAATTTTAGGACGGTGGTCATAATGTTATGCCTGATCAGTATATTCTCACTATTCTGATTCTCAAGTTAAGAGTGTGACTTTTCTCTACAACAGTCATCAGTGTCATTCACTTGACTGATGGTTCTAATGTTCTGGCTGACTTACTTCATCACCAACATCGATCTTCTCCTCTAGATGGAGAATGGAAGACAGCTGAACCTGACAGCTCTGTGGGTTTTGAGGAGTTCTGCGTACGTATTCCTGACGACCCTCCATCAACCAGCTCCAAACCTGTTTCTCAGGTTCCCACAAAGACCCCCCATCCATCTGAGCAGCCCGTGGAAGCGAAACAGCGGAACAGCAACCCTGCCCAGGCGTTTGGTCTGAATTCCCCCTTTCCACATGAGCCTTTTTCCCCAGGTTCAGAGATACCTATTGCCTCTTTAACGTTTTAGTTACCGGGAGTGTTTCTTTAAATGGAAGTACAACCAGCAATGACACATCCTTTATACGTATGTATAAGTGTTTGTCTTTTATTTTGAGGAACGCCTGGAGCACCACCCCAAGACAACAGTGGATGTTACTGCAACGACAGCAATATGAAACAGCTAACTGAAACCTCCAAAGTTAAAAAACTGGCCAAACGACGCCCCACTGAAACTTGTAGCTTAACTGAATACATGTAAGTGTGTGTGCGCGCATGTGTGTGTGTGTGTGTGCGTGGGTGTGTGTGTGTGTGCAACATTTCAAGTCATTCGCAGATGGTTAGATGAAACTGAACTCGGTGAGTGTACGTTTCCCCGATGCAGAACATACACCAATCAGGCATAACATTATGACCACCTTCTTAATATTGTGTAGGTCTCCCTTGCGCCTCCAAAACAGTTGTGACTCAAGAGAATGGACATGGGCCTTCTGAGGGTGTCCTGTGGTGTCTGGCAACAAAATATTGTTAGTGGGGGGCCTATGGGTTGAGGGGAGGGGCCCCTGTGGATCATCCCACAGATACTTGATCTGTTTGGGGTCCAGTGAATTTGGAGGCCAGGTCAACACCTTGTGCTGTTCATTTTTTTTTTTTTTAGTTGCTTCTAAATCGTCTTGTGTGCATGTGTGTGGCCGCTGCCATCAAGGAGTGTCCTTCCTATGGGGTGGGGGTGTCTGGTCTGGTCTATGTGGGTGCTACATGTCTAATAACCTCCAAACGAATGCCAGATTTAAAGGTTTCTCTGTAGAACATTAGCTAATGTTAGCCCCAAGAAAATATTGGTCGTAGCACACCAGGAAAGGCTGCAGCGTCAAACCCCTGCTGTTGTGTATGAATTCTGGTTTTCATTTGTAAGAAGATGGCTCTGTTGTATCAACCTACCTCGTCACAGTCTATTATTTTGTTCAGCTACACAACCTTTATTCAAATAAAAGACCATTTTCATCCCTACGTACTTAAGAAACCACTGGTCCAAGTTAAAGTGTTGCTGTATTGAAACCACCACTGTGACAATGATCTGCTGTCAGCCATTTCCTCACTGATAACAGATTACTGCACACCCTGGGTGCGCACTTCCTGCCCCGTGACTTCTTGATAAATATAATATGACTCAATCAACCCACAGCATCTTGATTAAAGCTCCAACTCGGGCTCCGGTGACGTCTCCTCCTCCAACAGAATGTGAGTTCTGTCACAACAGAGTCAAGTAACAACATTTTGTGCAGCATTTTGTCGATTTTTATTTGATTAAATGTTTGACTCATGTTGCTTTACAGCACACTGCAAACCCTGCAACCCATTCCTAACAAACCTCCAGAACATTGATCCAAAGGCAGCAAAATTCCTGCTCGGATTAAGTGAGACTCTAACAAACATTTTGCAAATAACTCACACAGATTGGTAGAATTCATTGTTTTTAAAATAAAATTGTGGCTTTCTGTTTGCCCGCAGTATTACCATGAACGACAGTAGGGTTTTCTGTGCGGACCTGGTCCAGCGCGAAGCAGTGCTCCAGAAACTGGAAATCCTTCCTCCTCATGAAGATCCTTCTGAATGCCCACCAAAGAGCAGTTCGTAAAACTTTCAATTCATCAATTAATTAATTTATGCATTAGTTTTAATCTACTCCTAAGACATTTGTTGAAGTCTCAGACTGAGGAAATGACGTCTGAGACTTCAACAAATGTCTTAGGAGTAGACTAAAACTAATACATTAATTGATGAAACACTGCACTTCTACACGGCCTACAGATATTCTGTACATTGCTGAAAGGTTATCTTTTATTTCCGTCAAGTTGATGATGGATGCCACTGCCAAGAGAGGGCAAAGAAACTTCCAACTGGACCTCCTGCAAGTGCAAAAATTTGGCTCCCCAGTGAAAGCTGTCGCTCAACCGAAGTCGTGTAAGCACTGTTAATGTGTGTGAGAGAGAGAGTGACAAATATTGCTAAAAATGAGAGGTAATGCAAAAAAGTGTTTTGGGTCCAGTGCAGGTTATTTCAGAATGTTTAACACGTTCACTTTTTTCACATTTAATTGTTCAAAATTAATTTACCAAAGTACTCAGATCCCTTTGGCATTAGTTACTCCTCAGAGTCTCCTTGGCTAAGTTGGCATAAGCTGTACACACCTAGATTTGGGCAGTTGATCCCATTCTTCCCTTGCAGATCCTTTCAACCAGATGAGATGGGATGCGCCCCTTAACTGACATCTTGAGGTCTCTTCGCAGATGTTCAACAAGATCTTTGTCGTCTGTTTGCTTCAAGGAGTGAATTGTTACCCCAGTCTCAGGCTGGTGTCCTCTAGAGCAGATTTTCTTCAAGGATCTCTCTGTATTAGGAGTCATCCTTCCCTCAGCTCTAAACCCTGCTGCTCAAAGGCACCTGTGTAGCTTGATACTACCACCACCATGCTTCACTGTAAGCATTGTGTCGGCAGGTTTTAAGGAGTGCCTGATGTTCTCCAGCCATAACGCTTTGGGTTATGCCCAAGCTAAAGGCCTGATTTAAGGAGTGCTAATGAAATGGTCGTCCTTAAAGGGGAACCACCGTTTTTTATAACCTGGACCTTATTTCTGGCATATAATAAAATCGTTTACTCACCCATGTAACTTTGGTGTAATTTTTAGTCCTTCGTAAGATATTTAGCTCCAGCGGAACACCGCGTATATCCATATTGTGCGAGTGATCAGGGCACCGAAATGCAGCCTCTAAATAACGCATTATCTGTTGCGAAACTCGTTAATTTCACCAATATTTTTGTTATGATACACTAGTGCTATTCCCCTTTGAGTCCGGAGTTACCTGTTATCTATTCGCAGACGTGCTGTGGTTTGTTTTTCTTTGGCCAGCTGTTCCTCCCTCTGCCTCCGCATCCTCCTTTCAACGAGCTCCTCATCCATATACTCTGGCTCAAAACGGTAAGGACGTCCATCATAAACAAAGTCATTGTCCACAACCTCAGAATCGCAAAAAATATTCAGCCATGTTGGGTCAGAGGTTAGTAGGTCAATCTACAGACCCCGGATGATGATAACAGGTAGCTCTGGACTCAATAGGGAATAGCACTAGTGTGTCATAACAAAATATTGGTGAAATGAACGACTTTCGTGGCAGATAATGCATTAGTTAGAGGCTGCATTTCGGTGCCCCATTCACTCCCACTATATGGATTTACGAGCCGCTCTGCTGGTGCTAAATATCTTCTGAAGGACTACAAATGACACCAAAGTTATATGGGTGAGTAAACGATTGTATTTTAAGTTTAAAAATAATTTAAAGTACTGTGGGACTAGATAAAGTAACCTATACACGAAACTTACGCTAGTGTGAGAAATTTATACTTGTACGCTTGTCAATCTGGCTCGCTAGACCAACCCTAACCCTTACCCTAACCCTGTCTTTTTTGCCAGTCGGGTTAATTTTTTTGTTTCTACTTGCTGCTTCATAAAGAGTCCTGGCTAGTGTGAATGTAGCGATTTTAAGGGCAATTAAGGCAAACCTGATACACATAACCACTGTTAGGACTGAATACTTCTTCTTGATTGGGAATAACGCCTCTTGCATTCATTCAAATTAAGCCGATAAAGTGTACAAAAGGTGATGGGGCCCGAATTATTTCTGTAACATCGACCCTACATATGTTTCTAAATTTGAAGAAACTGTATTTCAAACTGAATTCAGTGCAACCCTTATTTATTTTATTTGTTTTCCAGGGAGCACTTGCTGGATGACAGCGTGGTGTGTGTGACTATCTGCGACCTCTTTCAATACTTAACTCTGTAAGTCGGAACTTTTTTGGACATTATCAATTTTACATTTTAAATCACAATATTTTCTATTGATAATATATTGATAATATATTCCATTCGACTGGCCCAATGCAATGACTCCAGACCAACTTTACACCACAAAAAAAATGAATGTGCAGTGAAGTTGGTCTGGTTCCCAGGCTACCCATTTATGCCCCAAACGCATAAAGTAGCCCAACTGCAAAATACTGTTCTAATCCATATTAATCCAACAAGAAACATAGACTGTTCTGGTATTTTGTATCAGTGTCAGTATGATCCGTAATAGATTTACTCATATACAGTTACCGTCGCATTTGTGCACGCCCACACTTTCCTGCTCTCTGAGTGTTTTTGCCTAAAGATGCAACCATACTCTGAGTCTTTATCTCATCACCTTTTCCGTTTTAAAATCAGAAGCCCAGATCATAGTTAATTTGGAGAAAACAGAGTTTTGATAACTGAATTTTGCAGGTTTGTGCAAGTACAGTTTTACGTTAGGGCGTTGTATTTCCCTTACATTTAGTATCTTTAATGTATTTTAAATCCTAATTATGATGCAAACTGCATAACTGTAATAATCCTCAGCATGTGACAGTAAAAATGGTTTAACACTGCAGTTTTAATATTTCACAGGGTCAGTTTTTGAAACTGTCTAGCATTAATTATCCTCAGATCCTTAGCAATTTACAGTACCTGAACTGTCTGTTGCTGGAAGAAAGCACTGAGAGCATAGAGAAGCACTGAACGAAGAGAGTTCAGTTTCCCCAAGATGGCGCCCGCCTGGATAAGCGAGCCGGACGCGAACGGTACTGTATTCCTTTTTTAATAAACTGCCTGTATACTTGCAAAGTTCTCAATGCTTCGGTTTACATGTAGAGACCCTAGTTATGCTACCGTGTAAGTGTGGTGATATTGTGAGCCTTGTTAGTGGTATAGAAATAGCGATTTCTTTTTATGTGTCGGTGTGCCCCGAAGGCTAGCGTTATACGCTAATTAGCGGTTTGCAAGAAAACTTGTCACATTTGACTAACAAAACAAATACATGAAAACAAATACCAGAGAACGGTCGAACTCGGTACACATGTGTTATTAACCCCAGGTTCATTTTGCGCCGGAGTTCCCCTTTAAGTTCACTAGCTAACAGTAACTGCTCATTAGTCAGACATAAGTCGTTATCACGAGATAACAGTGCATAAAATAAATAAATAAAATCCATGGCCGCTCTCGGCTTCTGTCATTGCAGGATACCCATCTGCTGCAACGTGTAAGAAATGTCATAGTAGACACTACATTACCTGAATTGCCGCGCACAGAGCCATTTCCGGGTTACGTAAACCTGACCAATTAAATATTAAAATCAAATTTTGTCCTAGTGCCCGTTTTTCCATTTCGTATTTTTGTTCTGAGCCTAAAATTGAAATATGAAAAACCAGGCATTTTTTCGTTTTTGGTGTTATAATAAAGAACAAAAAACAAAATAAACAGTCAGTTTTTCATTATTTGATTGCCAATTGAAAATGGAAAGAACAAATGGTAATACACAGATTGAAATGGCCAGTTGTCATCAGAAATTCATTTGTAGTATTTGTCAACAACAGGTTTCTTATGTTGACTTCCAGGGTGGGGTTCATGGACATCTACATCATTTAATTTTAAAAGACAATGAAATACTATTTATTTTTTTTCCCCAGCAGGTGCCTGCTGTGATTGGTGAGGATGCAACCTCTATCGAGAGGCATGTGCATGACCTACATATGCAGTATGAAAAAATGCAACCAGACAGCTCTGTGGTCAAAGACCGGATGCAGCTTACTTTTGCATGGCGCCGAAAAGAGATCATGGATGGCATGACAGTTGAGGATGTACTGAGGAAATACCCTTTCCTGAGAACACCTTCAGGCGTCAGTGATACAAAACCATAACACTTAGAATAGTAAAAACTAATGTAACTCTATGAAATACATTTAAAATGCTTTAGTTTTTAGTTTTTACTGGCCTCATGCGTGAATGTTGAGATTACTTGGTTAAATCAGCAAAATTTCCCCTCTCTATTAACTTTTTCAGCTGTCGGAAGAGGTTGACAGGATCCATCCATCTGCTCAGAACTTGCGCCATCGCTGGAAAGAGGGCTTCACCGACATAGTGCCAAAGGTGATCAAGATGGTGGAAGGAAAATCCACATTGGCCAAAATTTATGCTGAAGCTAGGGAGGAACTGCTGGCAGAACAACTACCAGGTATTACGAGTAATTTATTTTTTTAAACTAACTTATTAAAGATACTAATGTTAATTTACTAAGATCTACTAAGCTGACATTTCATTGTCTCTTACAGAGGCTGACTTTCGTGCAGCGCTAATCTTGCTGCCCCTCATCTTTAAAGAGAAAGTGGACCACTTCATCACAGTGGGACAGGTAATTTAGTCCATTTTAAAAAAAGCAAGTTTAGAAAGTGCTTTTCAAATTGCTACACTTTCATATTTTTTGGATAAATTATGGTGAAAGTTTAGAGCCTTGATAATGAAGCTGAATCTGTTTAATTTATCTGCTTCACCATTGTTTGACTTTTTTTGCAGTGTACCAGTCAGAGTCCCTATCCAACTGTACAGCTGGGAGACAGTGACTGGAAAATGGCATTTACCAAGAAGGTTCCGGTTTCAGTCAGGGTGGACGGTGTCGATCTGTGCCAAGGGACAGGAGTTGAGGAAGGGTTAAATGCAGCCTTCTGCGCCTACTTTATTTTTAATCTGGCTTACCCACACTATATGAACAAGACGCTGACCTTTCTTCAACGCATTATACTAAACATTACTGAGGGCCTTCCTGTCACTGTCACCCGAACAATTAATCTTCTTTTCTAAATATGCCTCAGCCATATAGATGTCCCAGATGTCGAAGAACCGCCTTCACCTTAACGAAACTCATTCAGCATGTTGGTCTCATTCATGCTCATGAATCCAACTTTAACATCAGTTGTGGACTAAATGACTGTAAAACGTCTTTTAAATTATATGAGTCCTACAGGCATCATGTCTACCGTAAGCACAGGGAACATGTGCTACCTGGGAGCAACGGAAATGACACTGACCTAAACAACGGAAATGACACTGACCTAAGTGATGGAGATATGTCGGACAATGATATGCTGCCTCAGGTAGATGTACCACCTACTATGGATGCACTATTTAGAAACTTTAAAGAAAATCTTTGTAGCTTCATTCTTAAATGTAGAGAAAAAAAATAACATTCCACAGGCTGTCCAGCAGGAAATTTTAAATGATATCAATTTTCTGTTTAGTTATTTTAAGGAAAATTACGATGCTTTTATTACATACCATCTTCTAGAAAATGGGTTCAATATTTTGGAGTATTCTGAACTAAGAGAGGTGATACAATCAAATGACTTTTTTGAAAAAGCTTCAGCAGCTGTCAAATCGCCATACATGTTGAAAGAACATTGTAAGTCTAAGCTAAATTTGGTTGAACCTGTGCATCACATTTTGAGGTCAGAAAGTGGACACAAAATAGGTACGTATTCTTATGTGCCCATCACAGAGATTTTGGGACACTACTGTTCACATGAGGACATATTTGATGAAATTCAGGCCAACAGGCATATGGAAAGAGACCCTGATTACTTGAGCAACTTTACTGATGGTACTTACTTCATGGAACACCCCTTCTTCAAAGTTAATCCAAATGCATTACGTCTTCATTTTTATGAAGATGAATTTGAAGTGTGCAATCCTATAGGCTCAAAGCGAACCAAGCATAAGCTATGCGCTTTCTACTATACTATAGGCAACCTTGATAACAAACATCAGTCAAAGCTCAAGCATATCCATCTTGCTCTTTTAGTTCGTCAAACATTTGTGAAACGTTGTGGTTTACAAACTATTTTAAAACCCATGTTAGACGATCTTAAAAAACTTGAAAGAGATGGCATCACTATCACAGTTAATGGGATTGAGCAGACTTTATATGCTGCAATAGCAACAGTTTCAGCCGATAACCTTTCAGCCCACGTTAGGTGGTTTTACTTTGTCGTTCAACTCACACAGAGTTTGCCGTTTTTGCATGGCAACTTACACAAATATTAAAGAAAAATTCAATGAGAGTGACTTTGTCTTGAGAAGCCCAGAGGCACACGAGTATCATCTGAAATCGTGTACTGAAAACCCTGAGCATAAAGTGACATATGGAGTAAATGGTCCTTCTCCTTTGAGTGAGTTAAACTATTTTGATGTGACAAAGGCATTTCCACCTGATATAATGCATGACTTGTTAGAAGGAGTCATCCCACTTGTACTGAAACTAGTTGTGTGCCAAGCACACAAAGAGAAACACATAACTATACAAGAAATCAACGAAGAACTACAACATCTAGCAATTGGTCAAAATGACAAAAAAAACAGACCAGTACAACTGTCAGAGCGACTAATGCAGGGCTCAGGAATTTCAGGGTCTGCTGCTCAGAAATGGTGTCTTTTTAGGCTGTTGCCTTTTTTAATAGCACACCGCGTTCCACCCAGTTGCAGTTATTGGGACGTATTCCTGCTCTGTCGTGACATAGTTGATATAGTAACTGCCCCTAAAATCAAAAGGGAGAGTTTGTCTGTTTTGAACTTGCTTGTTTGTGAATTTCTGACAAAACTTAAGGATGTTTTTGGCAATGTCATCACTCCAAAATGCCACTATATGACACATTATGCAAGACTTATAGCCATGTACGGCCCCCTACAAAGGTTATGGTGCATGCGCTTTGAGGCAAAGCACCAATATTTTAAGACTGTTGCGAGTAGCTGCAGAAATTTTATCAATGTAGCAAAAACTTTAAGTGACAGGCACCAGATGCGACAATGCTGGGAGTTTTCCCAAGCCAACTTTCTTAATGAATTTGAGATTGTGACAGGGACAAGTACGCATACCCTACTTTCATCTCTCCCACTTGGGCTACAGAGGTGTCTTGTTGATGTACAAGGGAGTGAGGATGCATTTATAAACATGCAGCGTGTTTCAGGGGTCTTTGTTGACAGTGTAAAATATGCATGTAAAGATGTTTTTATTGTTGATTACTTGCATGCAGAGGATATTCCTCTTTTTTTCCTGATCAAATATATTTTAAATGTTAACACACTGTGGCTTCTGTGTGGAAAGCTTCTTGTTCCAACTGTTTATGATGCACACCTGCATGCATACAGGGTCAGTGTTGATCTGGACTGGAGTTTATTTAAACCAGGACAAGAAATGGACTTTCAGTCCCTCGACTTATACAATATTGAAGACAAGTTGTATGTCACCCTGAAAAATGTTTGAATGTCTGCAGGGATTATAAATGTGATCTAATCTTAAAAAAAAAAAAAGTTGAATGGATTGTTTTGGCTTACATATTGTTGCGTTAAATGATAAATGGAGTAACGACACTGTAACAAAATGTTAAATGTTTTAAAAAAGTGTGGTTATTTAATGTTTTTTCAGATTAATAAACTGGATGAAATATTTTTTGACCCTTTTGTGTTGTTTTGAGTACAAATTTGCCATCATAAGGTACAAACGGTTTGTCACTGGGGCAGTACCCCCTTAGAGACCAAATTTGTACCCTTTTCAAGGGTACATTTTAGTCCCTAGTGCATTTAAGTCCATTTTTGTACCCCAGGGTGCATAAATGTCCCCATGAGGTACTAACAGGAAAGGTACAAAAATGTTCCCATGTTAAGGGGTACAATAGGTGTACCTTTGAGGGTACTACCCCAGTGACAAGCTGTTGGACCCTTAAAGGTACAAATTTAACACATTATTTCTTAGAGTGTACGCAGAGGAGGTTCAGAGATACAAACATTTGTATGACTCGCCTTTGGAGGAATTTTGGCGAAACTTTGAGTCGGCATTGTTGACAGTGAAGCAGGAAGTAGAAACAAAAACTAACGACAAGTGATGAAGAGTACAAGTATAAATGGTTCGCACCGGCTAGGTGCGTATACGGCGTCTGGTCCCACATTGGCACAAACCGCACTTAAGATTGAGTTCACGGACAGACGTTGTGACATTTTGTTGTTGGCAGTGACTTTGCGCTAACTCTGGTTGTTCAGTGTTCTCCTGATTGAAGAACGTGATCATTAACCAATGTGAGAGAGGCCTTTACTTCCTGTGTTTTTCTACTTTGATTACTGGATTGGTTTCTTTGTGTGCTCCGCCCTCCTTACTTCCACTTGTGTGTCGTTAACCCCTCTGCCCAGGTGTGTGTGTGGGTGTGTGTGTGTGTATATATCTATATATACATAGTTCTGCCTTCTCACTTCCCCTTCATCCTTTGTCCTCCGTGATGTTCCCCTCTGTTTGTCCTAAACTCTTGCTTCCTTGTGTTCCTGTGTTCTCGTCTTAATTTTGGTCCTTACCTATTTTTGGAATTGTGTTTTTGGATACCCTGGCTTTCCTGCAGTGCCTTCACCTCACCTCACCTGACCACATGAAGAAAAAGCAAAGGCTGAACAATACACAGCAGGGAAATGGCACCCTCTACTGGTTCAAGGTCAGTATTACAACTCAGAGTCTGAACAGACCTCATCTCAGTGAAAAGTCAGTTATTAATACTATTGTACTATTATAATGCTGCAACTATAGTAACGAATGGTTTGTTTCACACTGGTGTAATCGGATTACTTCCTCTGCTAAACCACCATCCCGTTGTTTTACTTCCTACCTTTGTTAGTGCCTCCCCCATCCTGAGAGCAGGTGTTTAATTTCTTTGTTCACTAACAAATGTGACAATGTGATTGATTTATTTCATGTTTTACTGTTTATTTGAGTTTTCAATGATCAGTTTTCTCCTGGAAGAGGAGGATGAAGGCTGAGGAAGAGAGGACAGATAATGGGAGGTGTGGCAAAGGGTGAAATGGGTAAAAGTGTGGACACAGTTGGGTGAAAAAAGAGAGGAAGGGTGAAAGAGGAGAGATGTGGGGATAAGAGGGTGGAAGGAGATGGGTGTAAAGGGGATATTTGCATCCAGTTCTCTGTCTACTTCCTCACCTTCTCCTTTCTCTACCCTTCTCTTCTGTCTTCTTTCTCCTGATTCCTCTTTCTTGTGATTTTCCTTATTTGCTGTCCTCTGTCTCTTTAGCTTCCTCCTCTTATTTCCCATCGTTTTGACCCTGTTTCGATTTCTAGCATATAATATTCTGAATTTCTAAAAGTAAATTGATCAGACTAGTAGAGGAGATTGAGTCTGGTGTTAGATGTGCATCTCTGCGGCCATGTAACTATGCCACATGAGTAACATTTCTATACGAATCAACGCAACAACATATTAGTCTTGTCAGGACATTTAGGCACAAGCTTATCGTCAGTTCTTATTTATAAAAGAGACGAAAAAAATCATGGCGCTAACGATGATATAATATTTTTCATGAATCGTAACCATGATCGTTTGGGTGGTGTTTTTACAGAGTGAGCTAGACAGGCGAGGTATAAACCACTCACAGACAGATGTCCTGACATTTTCTTGGTATAATTCAGAAGTCATTGATCCGTCAATGGTGACAAGTCGTCCTGGCCCAGATGCAGCAAAACAAACCCAAACAAGAACGTTACCACCCTGTCATTTTACAAGTGGGATGAGGTTCTCTATAACAGCTAAAAGCCTAATAACTTTAGACAATGAAATTCACCAACAATTTGTTGATGTGCAGCCTCATTCTCTCTGTTACTGGAGGACGTGAGAGGATTTGGATCGTTCCTTTGTTAGCGTTAGCAGATGTCTTTTCAGATGAGGGTGTAATACAGTAATACTGTTGTATTTCAGGATTGACTTACATATTATGCATGTCACGGTAGAATGGGCATTAAGTATTTCGACACACTTGATAATGAGTTGACAAATTTGCTGCAATGACCCACTGGGCTGTTACTGTCACGTGATCAGCAACTCGTCAACTTCCTGCTTAAAGCGTCATGGAACAGCAGTAAAGTAGACTGGCTGGTAAAACTCCCAGTGTGAAGTGAAGAAGGCCCAGCAGGGTCTACACCTGGAAAAGTCAGTGACAGTAATCGATCAGCAGGGGTCCCCATTCTACAGGATACATCTGGAGTTCAGATTAAAAACAGTCATGGAGTATTTTACTTGTTGATTAAAGTAACAACTTTTTTATTCTTATTAACACATATGCCAACAGCAACAAACACAACACTTATTTAGTCAAAATTCTGACATGATGGTTCAAATGATCCTTTGGATTAAAGTCATAGAGAGAGGAGAGTTTAACAGTGGTCTTGATCAAAATATAGATTGATGTCCTCCAAAGGATACGACCACTGCCTGTGAAATCTCAGATCTCGGATACATACTGATGTCTACTAAACCAACGATATGAACAGATCATAAAGAAGGCTTCACTAACCTTGATCTCAAAGTTACGTATACAGTATGCACAAATATGGTACAGCAAGATGGAAATTGGAAATGAGTAACATAATTGATAAATATTGGAATCACGCCTGTGATTAAAGTACTTATAGATACTTTAGGCAACTAAGGAAACATGAAATCCACAAGATTGCTGTAAGAGAAGGAAAACTGTTGGCAAAATTAAAAAGATTTTGGAGTAGAGAGTGAATAAAAATGGTGGGAATTAAACAGGACTCTAATACTGGAAGACAAAATTATACTGAAGTTCAATTCATGGTTATTAAGAGATGTTTTTTAATGCATAGTAGGAGGTATAGCTAGATGAGTCGATGACTCATCATGATAATGATACTGAAAAGTTGGATAAGATGTTACATGCCTACAGAGTATTGGCATCCTTTCAACATTAGATCTTATCCTGGACCTGGTTTTCAAGCTGTGAAGTCAAAACAAGATAAGAGGTTACCGTGACAAAACTGCATGAAATGAAACGGAAAAAGAGTCTAACAAACTAAGACAAGTTCATATTTTATCGCAGCAACACAGCAGATATAGAAGTTGACCAGTGTATTTGGTACCAGGCCATGTAAAGTATGCAAGAAGTATACATTTTAGAAGGAATTTCCACCCATCCAAGTTTAAAGTGGCTAAAACTGTGGTGATATAAGCACTGCTGGCAGGAAGTGATTAGCCTAGCTTAGCATAACAACTGGAGGCCAGGGTTCTGTGTCTATATTTCCTGTGAGCCTGTTTTTTGTGTTTCCTGTCTTATTTTGTAGTCTTCCTTGGTGTTGTCTTGCGTTGCTTTCTGTGTTTTCCCCTTTGATTTATTGGTTTCTCCTTGTGTGCTCTGCCTTCATTAGTTTCACCTGTGTCTCCTCTTGTGTCTGTGGCCCTGACTTTGCTTACCCCTCTACTGTAATGTTTCCTTTGTCCTGCTCAGCTTTGTTATATGTATGTATAGCAATCTGCCAACATTCTGGTTCAGATGCAGTTCGCAAAACATTTAACTTCCTTGTTTGGGTTGCCATAACTGTGTTTGAATGTATGAGAAATTCAAGGTGTAGATTAAACTGCACAGTGGTTATTTGACGTTAAAGCAATGTGCCTTCATGCTGCTGTTTGGCTTTTGTGGTGAGACACTTAAAAAAAAAAAAAAAAAACTTGAGAAACCAACATCTTCGGTGATCCCATATAAGCTACGTGTCAGCAGATGTTTGCAGTTCACAGTGAATCTCCATCATTAGACAGAAACATGCACTGGACTCTTCACGTCTGCATGGCTCTCCTTAACATCGTTTGGATCGCCTTCTTCCTGCAACCAGAGCCTTTCTCGGGTAAATTAAATATTTTCATTCGTGTCAAACGTGAAATTATTAATAGTGTAGTAGCACTTGTTTGTTGTTATTGAGAGTCAGACGTGACATAGTTTGTGTTGATCTCCAGTGTCTGTACATAAAAGAAGCTCTGACAGTTCTGAGTTTTGTATTGGGCCTCCACCTGATATAAAGGCGTCTACTGAACGGTCAGTGAACACCACCTCTGATTCTACCAACCACAATAAAGCAGCATCTAAAAACCAACCACCTGTTGAGATTGACGTCAAATTAATAATTAATAATAACATCCAGTTAGATGATAATAATGTGATTTATTTTCTGCTGTTGCTCCACTTTCCTCATCAGTTCCTCTTCATGATTCTTCTGTTGTACAGAACATTTTTCAAATGTTTTATTGTTGTCCATCTGATGAGAGTTGCCTTTATTTCAACTATTAAGGGACGTGGAGGAGACAACAACAACAACAGCTGGTTCTCCTGTTCTGGGTCTGACATCCTCAGAAGTCACAACAGCCTCAGAGTTGATTTCTACCAGCAGCTCTACAGCTGGTCCTGTCAAAGGGACCCAACGTCCAACGACTACTGTCCCAGATAAAGACCGCCCCTCTACACGTCCACCTGATCATCGTGAGTTAAAAGTCCTTTTGCTTTTATTATCTCTGTTTGAAAAGTTGGATAAAAATACTCAATTGTCATTTAGATCATTTCATTATTATCATAATTGTACAGTCCTCAGAATAATTACATCAGAATTTGATTTGTTTGTCTTGATCCAGGCTCTCCAGAAGTAACACCTGATAAATGGTAAGTTTTCTAAGTGATTTAATATAAATTCAAATAAATTTATTTTTTTGTTTCCTGTTGCGATTGACCTCAAATGAACAATGACACTGTTGCATGACTTCCTGTAGCATTAACAACACTAGTTCTAGCAGCAACAGTGTTTTAAATGAAGTTGATTCATCAAGTCCTTTAGTTTTAGTTGGAGCAGTTTATCCAGAAGAGTCAGTGATAGTAGAATAGAAAGTAGCAGTAATGTCAGAGGGAACAGCAACACTACGTTCCTCTTCATAAATCTTCTGTTGTATCTTCTGTTGTTGTAGGGAACATTTTTCAGATGTTTTATTGTGGAGCATCTGATCAGAGTTGTCTTTTATTTCAACTATTAAGGGACGTGGAGGAGACAACAACAACAACAGCTGCTGCTCCTGTCAAAGTGACCCAGCGTCCAACGACTACTGTCCCAGATAAAGACCGTCCCTCTACACGTCCCTCTGATCATCGTGAGTTAAAAGTCCTTTTGCTTTTATTATCTCTGTTTGAAAAGTTGGATAAAAATACTCAATTGTCATTTAGATCATTTCATCATTATCATAATTGTACAGTGCTGAGAATATTTACATCAGAATTTGATTGATTGTCTTGATCCAGGCTCTACAGAAGTAACACTGGAAGACTTGTAAGTTTTCTCCTTGAATTTAAATTCAAATAAGTTTGTTTGTTATCATGTTTCCTCTGTTGATGTGTGGAATATTTCAAAAAAAGTTTGAAGTTTATTTTCTTGTTCTTGTGTATTTTCATTTTTAAGTGGGTCGGAGGAAGTTGACTGGTGCTGGTGAGTTACTGTTTTTTATTGTCTCTGTTTGAAAAGTTGGATGAAAATGCTCAATTGTCATT
Organism: Chelon labrosus; assembly: GCF_963514085.1. NCBI lineage: Eukaryota > Metazoa > Chordata > Actinopteri > Mugiliformes > Mugilidae > Chelon > Chelon labrosus. The sequence continues at coordinate 22,178,373 of NC_140337.1, forward strand.
TAGATTATTTCATCATAAGCCTAAAAATGTATCTTAATTGTACAGAGATGAGAATAGTTCCAGGTAGTAGTGTAAAACCCAGATCTTTTGAGTGATTCGGATCAGTCTGAGATTCAGTATCAGTTACTCGCAGTCCAGAAGAAAACAGACATTCTTGTCCGTGATTAATGGTCAAAGTTTTAAAATATGGCCAGTTTTTTGGCTATAGGCGGCAACAGATTAAGAGCATTTGTATTTTCTCTGAGATGACAATGATCCCTGAGTCGGTTAAGTTTCATGCTGCTCTCTAATTTTCTGCTCTCGGTTCAGCAGGGATTTATGAGTATTCATGTTTCATCTGTTGACGTGTGGCATATTTCTAAAAAGGTTCATGCATCTAACAGTGTTCTTGTGTATTTTAATTTTTTAGTAGGTTGAATTATTATCCCTGGGAGTGGTGAGTGTTTTTTACTGTCTCTGTTCATAAAGATGGATGAAAATGCTCAGTTGTCATTTAGATCATTTCATCATAAACCCAAACGTTTATCTTAATTGTACAGTGTGAGGAAACAACTGGACTGTGTTCACTGTTGCTACTATTATATATTTTTACACAGCAATATATATATATTATATGACTTAAATATCTTTTGTTTCTGTGTGATAAAGCTACTGGACACCAAATTTCCCACAGGATAAATAAAGCATCTATCTATTACATGAGAATTGCAGTTGATTGTCTTGATCCAGGCTCTCAGAAGGTTGATTTAGATGTATTTCAGTTTTCTCCTTTCATTCAAATCCTAACAAATAATTTTTTTTTTCAATAGTGTCAGTCTTAGTATCCAAGTTCATCTAAATGTTTCATCCGTTGATGTGTGGAATATTTCTAAAAAGTTTGAAGTTTATTTTCTTGTACTTGTGTATTTTCATTTTAAGTGGGTTGGAGAAAGTTGACTGGTGCTGGTGAGTTACTGTTTTTTATTGTCTCTGTTTGAGAAGTTGGATGAAAATGCTCAATTGTCATCATTTCATCATAAGCCCAGACATTTATCTTCATTGCACAGGGCTGAGAATAGTTCCAGGTAGTAGTGTATAACCCGGATCTTTTGAGGGATTCGGATTAGTCTGAGTCACTTGAGTTACTTGACCCAAAATGGCCCGATTGCAAAAGGAAGTGTTTCCAGTACATTCACTCGAGACATAATAAAGCATAGCAAACACCTAAGAACGGATTGTTACAGTTACCTGTTATTGCCATTTATCAGTTGTGATACATAGCCACTGAAAATCTTATCAAGTAGCTTACATAAGCCTAAGCCTAAAGCTCAAAATTAGGCTGTGCAAAAAATAAATAAACAAATAAAAAAATGAATGAGACAGGGTCAGTACTACGAAAGAATATTTTATTTTCTGATGGTGTAAAATGTACGTGGAGTGGATGGAGAGTAGGCTATTAAGTCCCTCACAACATAGGCTCCAGTGAGATTCAGTATCAGTTACTTGAAGTCCAGAAGAAAACAGACATTCTTGTCTGTGATTATTGGTCTACATTTTAAAATATGGTCAGTTTTTTGGCTATAGGCGGCAACAGATTAAGAGCATTTGTGTTTTCTCTGAGATGAGAATGATCCCTGAGTCGGTTAAGTTTTGTTTCTCTGCCGACCGAGTGAGTGGCTGTTGGCTCCCTGCTCTCGGTTCAGCAGGGATTCATGAGTAGCGAATCTGTAGCGGATTCGAGTGGCTCAGTGCCTTAGTTTGCGCTGTTTGCTAGTGGTCAAGTCGGGTAGTACGTTTTGTTTCTCTTCCCAGTGAGATGTAAAATGTTTAAATGGTGCCGTTTATTGATTATATATCAATCAAATTTGGTAGTACTCAACTGAGCCAGTTAAATAGACATCCAGATCTATAATTCTCAAATTCTCAAGGGCGAGGTGATGCCTCACAGCAAGAAGGTCACGGGTTCGAAAGCATGGGCCGACTGGGCCTTTCTGTGTGGAGTTTGCATGTTCTCCCTGTGTCTGCGTGGGTTCTCTCCGGGTACTCCGGCTTCCTCCCACAGTCCAAAGACATGCTTGTTAGGTTAACTGTTTTTTATTTTTTTTTTCTAAATTGCCCGTAGGTGTGCATGTGAGTGTGAATGGTTGTCTGTCCCTCTGTGTTAGCCCTGTGATAGACTGGAGACCTGTCCAGGGTGTACCCCACCTCTCGCCACCATAACAGCTGGGATAGGCTCCAACACCCCCCAAGTAGCAGTAATGTCAGAGGGAACAGTAACACTACATCCAGTTAGGTGATAATAATGTCCTTTATAGTAACAGTGTCAGTCTTAGTATCCAAGTTCCTCTTCATGTTTCATCTGTTGATGTGTGAAATACTTCTAAAAAGGTTGATGCATGTACCGTAAATTCCAGACTATAAGCCGCTACTTTTGTCACTTGCTTTGGACCCTGCGGCTTATACAACGGCGGATGGATTTTTACAGCTAACGGTCACCAGGGGCGCACTATCATGTCATAGACGATGACACGAGGATTAAGAACTGACTTTTCTGGTATAGTAGGCTGGTTATTTTGATACAGTAAACGGCCGTGTTACTGCACCTTTACTGCTGTGTTGGCTGTTTTCGAAAAAGATGCTGGTTATTTTGTTGAGCAGCCGGGTTACTGCACTTTTGCTGCCGTGTTACAGGCAAGCACTTTTACAAACGAATTAAATTTAGCCATTTAACGTTATTGCCTCGTCAAGCGTTGTAAGCTTTGTTTTTTGTTATACTGCACTACTACGGTAGCCTACCATGACTCCAGGAAGTGCGCTAGGAGCGTTGTATTATTTGTGCACTGCACGAATGCTGTTTGTAATGTCAAAGATGTGAAAGTTGATCGATTGATTTTTTGTTTGATTGATCGAAAGATTTATGTTTGTCAAATGTAAATAAATGGTCATTTCTGTCCCGACAATCGCCTCCGTGGTAGAAGAAACCCTTACGGTAATGAAACATTAAAACACCAGCGGTTTATAGTCGGGTGCGGCTTATAGTCGGGTGCGGCTTATAGTCCGGAAAATACGGTAATAGTGTTCTGTGTGTTTTCATTTTTTAGTAGGTCGAGTTGTTATCCCTGGGAATGGTGAGTTACTGTTTTTTATTGTCTCTGTTCGTAAAGATGGATGAAAATGCTCAGTTGTCATTTAGATCATTTCATCATAAACCCAAACATTTATCTTAATTGTACAATGCTAAGAATATTTACATGGCAATTGTATTTGATCCAGGCTCTTAGATGGTTGATTTAGATGAATTTTAGTTTTCTCCTTTAATTCAAATCCAAATAAATATATATATATATTTTTTTTTTCAACAGTGTCAGTCTTAGTGTCCAAGTTCATCTAAATGTTTCATCTGTTGATGTGTGGAATATGTCTAAAAAGGTTGATGCATCTAACAGTGTTTTTGTGTATTTTCATGTTTAAGTGGGCCGCTTGATCGGGACATATGGTGAGTTACTGTTGTTTTTTTCCCCCCTACTGTCTCTGTTTGAAAACTTGGATGAAAATGCTCAATTGTCATTTAGTTGGAGCAGTTTATCCAGAAGAGTCAGTGATAGTAGAATAGAAAGTAGCAGTAATGTCAGAGGGAACAATAACACTTAGAGTTGCCAACCCCCTGAAAAATAAATAAGGGACACCTCACCTCACCTTTCCCGGCATTGTGAATTTTTTTATTCCTTTTTTGTGTGTGTGAAACATTTTTTTTTAACTATTTGACTCGAATTACATATTGAATTAGATTCATATGTTTGAGTTATTCACTACACATGGTAAACAAATTGTTATTCAACAATTTATTTATAATACAAAATAACAAAATTAACAGTAAATATATATCTTTGTTAAACAGAAACCTGTCCTGCTTAACTTAAAACAGTATAAAGTAATATAAAACAATAGAAAGCACTACATTCCTCTGGTAATAGTGCAGTAAGAGTCACAGAGAAGATTTCCATTGACATTTTACACAATATTTTTGATTCTCTCGATAATACGGGACAAAGTGCGTACCGTTTCAGTTCAATACAGGACGTGTAGTTTTGTTTCTAAATACAGGACGATTCCGTTTTTCAACAGACGGTTGGCAACCCCAGTAACACTACATCCAGTTAGATGATAGTAATGTCCTTTATAGTAACAGTGTCAGTCTTAGTATTCAAGTTCCTCTTCATGTTTCATCTGTTGATGTGTGGAATATTTCTAAAAAGGTTGATGCATCTAACAGTGTTCTTGTGTATTTTAATTTTTAAGTAACATTATTGGGAAGTGATCACGGTGAGTCTGAAAAAGCTTAATTTTCATTGATATAATTTCATCTCAAGAACCAAACATTTATCTTAACTGAACAGTGCTGTGAATGTTTGCATCATCATTTTCTTTCTTACTCTTTTCTTTACCTCTGTCTACAGAGAACTTAAATAGAAAGCACAGAGTTGATCCAGATGCTGAATGGACACTAATATTTTCTATTCCTTTGATAACAGGAAGGAACCAGAACGTAACGGATGTTTTCTACTGTGATCCAAATTCAAGATGAAGATAAAATAGTTGTGACATTAAATCAAAGAGTGATGGATCGGTATTTTCATTTTAGCTTCATTTTATTTGTTTAATCAGCAGTTTTAACAGAAACGAGTCCAATTTAAAAAAAAGTTTAAAGTTTATTTGTCATGTGCAGTTGTCCTTTGTTTCCTGTCAATCTGAGCTTTTTTTTTTTTTTTTTGCAGAGTTTAATGTGAATATGTAATCACACGCGTTCTTAGAAGTTAGTTCAGTGTTACAGTGGTCGGCAAATACACTATATAAATATAGATCAATAATATTCTGCCTTTAATGTAATGAATGAATGTAATGAACATGGAGAGCTAAGGAGGTGTAGTAATATTTTGCATTGTGAATATTAAATGTGGATTAAAAGTATAGCTTCATACATGTTGTTTACATATATAGCAGTTGTTTTCTGAGAGAGACACACAGTAATTGTCAGTGAATAAACTCAAATGTATCTCGTAATTAACCCTATTTTGTAAAATCAACGCTGAGCTGTGGTTAGACACCAGTTTTCTTCGTCCCTGTCCTCCCCTGCTGTGGGATCATGAGTGTTGTCGTCTGTAGAGCTGAGTAAAAAGACCACAATGAGAAGTAAACCGTGTGTGTAAGTGTGTGTTCTGTACATGGTAAATAATTCTGATGGTTTTGTGGTTAAATGCTAAATTCCACAACTCTGCAACACACAGATGAAGTGATTTTAAGTCAGAAACCACTGAGAGGAGGAGCATTCAAGTATCACAACTCACATCTGCAGTGACAGACTGTTTAATATTAGTGTTATAATTAATATTTGTGAGATTTGCAGAGTTTTGTGTTCAAACTCCATCATCACATCTACATTCAGTCACCATCGCCTCCAGTCCAACTCGAGCTTTTATCACTGATGCCTTCTAGTGTTTGTTTTCTAGTGAACGAACAGAGATGCAAATAAAAAAACGCAGATTATATTTCCCAGACTATATTGTACGTGTGATTTAAATGAATGATTTAAATTATGTATTTTACATTCTCATTGTGTGTGAAGTTATGGCAGCAATTAAACTTAGACACGTTCAGTGACCAGCGTTTTACTCCAGATGCTACTATGCTACAAGGAGCAACTGGCAGTGAGTGGAAACATGTTCATCTGTGCATTGAAACGATAAAATCTATCTTTAAATGTGTGGTTTCCTTTTCTGCCAACTACATCAGTGCAGTTCTCATAAATGTCCAGACAAGATTAATATGTGGCCACGTTGTGTACAAATGTTCCGGATGTGGCAGAGAAGTGTGCAGACATAGCAGAGCCTCTTAAAAGTCTCGCTACCCTAAATAAATAAATGCACAAACATATTATGTGTGTGCATTTATTTATTTATTAAACAAATTAATCATTTCTATATATCTGTGAGTCGTAAACGTACATGAAGCCTTGTTTTCAGCATTTGACCTCCTTGTGCAGCAGTAATAGCAACTAAACGCTTCCGGTAACTGCTGATCAGCCTGGAGGAACTTTAGTCCATTCCTCACTTCTGAGATGTCTTTAACAATGACTTGAAGAACATCTTGTGTTCTTGGGGTCGTTGTCTTGCTGCATGATGCAGTTTCTCCTCATGCGCAGTAAATTTAGGGTCAGTCCAGACCCTACGCAGAGGAGGTTCGGAGATACAAACATTTGTATGACTCGCCTTCGGAGGCATTTTGGCAAAAGAATCAGTCGTCTTTGTTGAAAGTGAAGCAGAAAGTAGAAACAAAAACCAACCCGACTGCCAAAAAAGAGACGGCGATGACTAGTGTTTGGGTGGCGTTTTTACAGAGCGAGTCAGACTGATGAGCGCACAAGTATAAATGGTTCGCACCGGCGTAGGCTAGGTGCGTAGGTTGCGGCGTCTGGTCCCACATTGGCACAAACTGCAGTTAAGATTCAGCTCACGGACAGATGTTGTGACATTTTGTGGTTGGTTGTTGGCAGTGACTTTGTCTGTGCTACTCTGACACGCACACTGTGGTTGTTCAGTGTTCTCCTGATTCAAGAACATTAGCCAATGTGAGAGAGGCCTTTACTTCCTGTGTTTTTCTACTTTGATTATTAGATTGGTTCCTCCTTGTGTGCTCCGCCCTCATTACTTTCACTTGTGTCTCGTTAACCCCTCTGCCCAGGTGTGTGTGTGTGTGTGTGTGTGTATATATCTATATATAGTCCCGCCTTCCCACTTCCTCTTTGTCCTCTGTGATGTTCCCCCTGTTTGTCCTAAACTCTTGCTTCCTTGTGCTCCTGTGTTCTTGTCTTAATTTTGGTCCTTACCTATTTTTGGAGTTGTGTTTTTGGATACCCTAGCTTTCCTGCAGTGCCTTCACCTCACCTCACCTCACCTGAATACATGAAGAAAAAGCAAAGGCTGAACAATACACAGCAGGGAAATGGCACCCTCTACTGGTTCAAGGTCAGTATTACAGTCTGGATTAGTAGTCTGGGCAGAATTTATCAATACTAATGAATGGTTCTTTTCACTATGGTGAAAAGACCACTCCCTTTCTGTGTGGCTTTTGCATATTCTCCCTACTCCAGCTTCCTCCCACCGTCCAAAGACAGAGTGATTGTAAATTGGCCGTAGGTGTGAGTGTGAATGGTTGTCTTTCTTTCTGTGTTAGCCCTGAGATAGACTGTTGACCTGTCCAGGACGTATCCATTCACCCAATGTCAGCTGGGATAGGCTCCAGCCCCCACGGCTAGAAAATAATTAAATAATTTCAAAAAAAAAACAAAAAAACAAATTTAAATAACATAAAAATATAAGTAAAATAAAATGGCAAAAATGCACAGAATTTGCAAATTAACGAATGTACAAGAAATAGATGCTTATCAACATTAAAGACATGGAGTTGCAGAAAGGTGAGTTGTTGTACAGCTGGATTGAGAATGGTATGAATGACGTCCTGTACTCTAATGACGCCACTGTGGGAATGAGCTCCTCTGACCCTCTGTAGTCTGATGAAGTGGGTGTGACTAAAAAAAAAAAAAAAAACTGACTAATTGATATATTAAATATAAGTCAATAAACAAAATCAAAATATAAATAAAATATTTTAGGATATGTTGTTGCAACCTTCACATAAATGTGACCCTGGGTCTTGGTTCGGAACCCACGGCGTTAAAAACCCTAAAAAGCAAACATTTTGTGTAATTCATTCATTTCCCTGTTTGACCTGGTGGTGGCAGCGTTGTCTCACTTTACCGATGCTGAAATCCAAACACAATGGGCAATATGTGTTCTTGTCTGTTCTTGTGTTGTTGTGGTGTTACGTGCCAGGCAGGGGCAGTGTATTTCATTTCGTCACACTGTTAAAATAATCGCCTAAGTCATTTTTTGTCAAAATAGTTTTTTTTGCCGAAATCATCTCTTCATGTCGCCGGCCACCTATGGTAAAATCGCCAACATCCTCAGTTGATCAGTTCATGTGATTTTACCCCTTTAAGATGATGGCCTATGGCAAGTGTGTGAGGCGTCTGGTGAAGTTTTTTGTGTTTCCTGAAAAATGATTATTTTAACAGGGTGACGATTTGTTTCTCGCACTACCCCCACCCCTGTTCACAGTTGATTCCACAACTGATTGCACCTGAGAAGTCTGACTGGGCCTGCTGATTGGTTGGTTCGGCACCAGATCATCCAATTACGATCCAGGGTCTACATTAAAAGGGATCCAGCGACAGGATCCAGTCTCGACTCTCTTGGATTCTCTTTGCTGCTCTGCTCGATCCTGTCTCTTTTTCCTGCTGCTTGCTTGCTAGCTATTCTGCTGCTTTATTGCTCGACTATTATTTTGGTTTCTTTTGCTTAATTTATTTGTTATCGAGATGAGTGGACCTTTAAGTACTATTTATGTTAGCTATGGTGGAAGGGGCGGACTACGGGTGAGATTGGGTAGGAAAGCATACAGCATGATGTTTGTGTATATTTACATGGCAGTTACATGTACAGTTAAATGGCAGCCAAAATGCACTACATGGAGGGAAAAGAGCCCCCACTCTCCCCTTAACAGCAAGTTACTGTCATTCATCTACCCATAACCGTCCAAAGCTGTTTTATTTATGGTAAAAATTATCCATAAAGCAAATATCTTGCATAGTTCCTCGACTTTAATGAGCAATTATTGTAAAAACAAACAAAAAAAAAACAACCCAAAAAAACAACTAAGTGATGAAGTGATTACCTGATCGCCAGCTTCCCGGCTCTTCTTTGACGTGTGCACGTACGCAACGGCAGCTGCATTCGCGCGCATTTGTGGAAGGCGTGGCTACAGCACTGCTATTTCACCCGGCAACAAGAGATGCCATTTTCTGATTGGCTGATGGGTCGCTGATTCAAACAGAGCAGCCTGCCTTCGCCTCAACCGTTCATAGTTTACTAATCTCGTTTTATACAGTCTGTATTACTAATATCCTGCGAGTTTTATCGCTTCTCAGCGTGAGAAATGTCATGTGTGAGCGTGTGAACTTTTTGAAATGCGTGAGACATGAGAGCCCTGCGTACAATGTAGTCTGTAACTTCTACAGAGAAGTCTGAATATGTGCAGTGTTTTTCCATTCAGTCTCACTCTGGTGGATCTCTTTCCATTGTTTTCATCCTGCTGTGTGCACATTAAGCTTTTGCCAACTAATTTTCCTTCACATTCCTCGTTCTGCCTTCATGTATAATCTACCTTTTTCTTTTATTTACATCTCTGTTCATTCACCAGAAAAAGCCCTAGTAGGCATCAGTGACAAAAGCTTGAGTTGGATACTGAATATAGATGTAATGATGGAGGTTGAATATAAAACTCTGCAAACGGTATTTCACAAATACTAATTATAACACTAATATTAAATAATATGTGAGTCATGATACCTGAATGCTGCTCCTCTTAGTGGTTTCAAAACACTGATCGTATCATGGCAGCACAAACAGCTCTCTTAAAATCACTTCATCTGCGTGTTGAAGAGTTGCGCAATTTAGCATTTAACCACAAAACCATCAGAATTATTTAACACGTACAGAACACACACTTACTAACACGGTTTACTTCTCATTGTGGTCTTTTTATTCAGCTCTACAGGCGACAACACTCATGATCCCACAGCAGGGGAGGACAGGGACGAAGAAAACTGGTGTCAAACCACAGCTCAGCGTTGATTTTACAAAATAGGGTTAATTATGAGATACATTTGAGTTTATTCACTGACAATTACCGTGCTTCTCTCTCAGAAAACAACCGCTATACATGTGAACAACATGAAGCTATACTTTTAATCCACATTTAATATTCACAATGCAAAATATCACTACACCTCCTTAGCTCTCCATGTTCATTACATTAAAGGCAGATTATTATTGATCTATATTTATATAGTGTATTTGTCGAAACAAACTGTAACACTGAACTAACTTCTAAGAACACGCGTGATTACATATTCACATTAAAATCTGCAAAAAAAAAAAAAGAAAAAGCTCAGAGTGACGGGAAACAAAGGACAACTGCACATGACAAATAAACTTTTAAAATTTTTTAAAAATTTGACTTGTTTCTGTTAAAACTGCTGAGCTCAAATGAAAATACCGATCCCTCACTCTTTAGCTCAGCTCTACAGCTGCTCCTGTCAAACTGACCCAACGTCCAACTGTCCCAGATGAAGACCGTCATCTCACAACGATTGTATCTAAATCTTGAATTTGGATCACAGTAGAAAACATCTGTTACGTTCTAGTTCCTTCCTGTTATCAAAGGGATAGAAAATATTAGAGTCCATTCAGCATCTGGATCAACTCGGTGCTTTTTGCTGCTTGAGAAAGAAAGAAAATGATGATGCAAACATTCACAGCACTGTTCAGTGAAGATAAATATTTGGTTCTTGAGATGAAAATATATCAATGAATATGAAGCTTTTTCAGACTCACTGTGATCACATCGGAATAATGCCACTTCAAAATGAAAATACACAAGAACACAATTAGATGCATCAACCTTTTTAGAAATATTCCACACATCAACAGATGAAACATGAAGAGGAACTTGGATACTAAGACTGACACTGTTACTATAAAGAAAAATAATTATCATCTAACTGGATGTACTGTTACTGGGGTTGCCAATCGTCCTGTATTTAGAAACAAAAGTACGCGTCCTGTATTGAACTGAAATGGTACGCACTTTGTCTCATATAACCGTGAGAATCAAAAATGTTGTTATTTATGAATAATAATAATAATAATAATAATACATTTTATTTAAAAGCGCTTTTCAAGGTACTCATATATAACAGAGGAATAACAGGGCGCTTTATGTGAAAATTTGCGGTAAACTTATTCCCAGGCCGTCTCCTGCTCTGTGACTCTTACTGCACTATTACAAGAGGAATGTTCTGCTTTCTGTTGTTTTATATTAATGTATACAAGTTAAGCAGGACAGGTTTCTGTTTAATAAAGATATTTATTTTATTCTCTTAATTTTGTTATTTTGTATTAAAAATAAATTGTTGAATAATAAATTGTTTTCCATGTGTAGTGTTCATATCACTCAAAAATATGAATCTAATTCAATTCAGGTTCAAGTCCAATAGTTAAAAAATTGTTTCAAACACACAAAAAAAGACTAAAAAAATTCGCAACGCCAGGAAGGTTGAAGGCCCTGCCAATGAGGTGTCCCTTATTTATTTTTAAGGGGGTTGGCAACCCTAAGTGTTACTGTTCCCTCTGACATTACTGCTATTTTCTAGTCTACTATCACTGACTCTTCTGGATAAACTGCTCCAACTAAAACTAAAGGAATGGATGGATCAACTTCATTTAAACCACTGTCACTGCTAGAACTAGTGTTGTTAATGTTACAGGAAGCCATGCAACAGTGGCATTGTTCATTTAAGGTCAATCTCGACAGGACACAAACAAATTATGAATGAAAGGAGAAACTACAATTCATCAAAATCAACCATCTGAGAGCCTGGATCATAAAATCCCCATGTAAATATTCTCAGCTCTTTACAATTAAGATAAATGTTTGGGCTGTTGATGAAATGATCTAAATGATAATTGAGCATTTTCATCCAACTTTTCAAACAGAGACAGTAGGGGGAAAAAAAATAAAAATAAAAACTCACATTAGGTCCAGATCATCAACATCACTTTAAAATGAGAATAGACAAAAACACATTTAGATGCATCAACCATTTTAGAAATATTCCACACATCAACAGATGAAACATGGAGAGCAACTTGGATACTAAGACTGACACTGTTACTATAAAGGACATTATTATCATCTAACTGGATGTAGTGTTCCTGTTCCCTCAGACATCACTGCTACTTTCTATTCTACTGTCACTGACTCTTCTGGATAAACTGCTCCAACTAAAACTAAAGGACTTGATGAATCAACTTCATATAAACCACTGTCACTGCTAGAACTAGTGTTGTTAATGTTACAGGAAGCCATGCAACAGTGGCATTGTTCATTTAAGGTCAATCTCAACAGGACACAAACAAATTATGAATGAAAGGAGAAACTAAAATTCATCAAAATCAACCATCTGAGAGCCTGGATCATAAAATCCCCATGTAAATATTCTCAGCTCTTTACAATTAAGATAAATGTTTGGGCTGTTGATGAAATGATCTAAATGATAATTGAGCATTTTCATCCAACTTTTCAAACAGAGACAGTAGGGGGAAAAAAAATAAAAATAAAAACTCACATTGGGCCCAGATTACCAACATCACTTTAAAATGAGAATAGACAAAAACACAGTTAGATGCATCAACCATTTTAGAAATATTCCACACATCAACAGATGAAACATGAAGAGGAACTTGGATACTAAGACTGACACTGTTGTAAAAATGAATTTATTTGAAATTGAAGGAGAAAACTAAAATTCATCAAAATCAACCATCTGAGAGCCTGGATCAAGACAATCAACTAAATGTCTCATATACTAGATACTTTATTTATCCTGTGGGAAAGTTGGTGTCCAGTGGCTTCATCACACGGAAACAACAAAAGATATTTAAGTCAACTTGAATACTAAGACTGACACTGTTACTATAAAGGACATTATTATCATCTAACTGGATGTAGTGTTACTGTTCCCTCTGACATTACTGCTGCTTTCTATTCTACTATCACTGACTCTTCTGGATAAACTGCTCCAACTAAAACTAAAGGACTTCATTTAAACCACTGTCACTGCTAGAACTAGTGTTGTTAATGTTACAGGAAGCCATGCAACTGTGTCATTGTTCATTTAAGGTCAATCTCAACAGGAAACAAGAAAAAAAATATGAATGATAGGAGAAAACTAAAATGTATCAAAATCAACCATCTGAGACCCTGGATCAAGACAATGAACTAAATGTCTCATGTAATAGATAGATACTTTATTTATCCTGTGGGAAAGTTGGTGTCCAGTAGCTTCATCATACAGAAACAAAAGATATTTAAGTTAGATAATATATAAACTTTGCTGTGTGAAAATATATAGTAGTAGCAACAGTGAATACAGTCCAGTTGTTTCCTCACACTGTACAATTAAGATAAATGTTTGGACTTATGATGAAATGATCTAAATGACAACTGAGCATTTTCATCCAACTTTTCAAACAGAGACAATAAAAAACAGTAACTCACAGCCACGGGGGACGATTCTTCTTCCGACTTAAAAATGAAAACACACAAGAACACTGTTAGATTGATCAACCTTTTCATAAATATTCCACACATTAACAGATGAAACATGAAGAGGAACTTGGATACTAAGACTGCCACTATTACAATAAAGGTCATTATTATCACCTATCTAGATGTAATGTTCCTGTCACTTCGACTGGAGCAGCTGTTGTTGTTGTCTCCTCCGCGTCCCTTAATAGTTGAAATAAAAGACAACTCTGATCAGATGCTCCACAATAAAACATTCGAAAAATGTTCCATACAACAGAAGAATCATGAAGAGGAAAGTTAGGTTACGTTGTAACCTTGGTTCTCTGAGTGAAGACACTATCTCTCCACTCCGTTACATATTCCATATGTACGGGGAATGACCTCCCCTGCATGTCAGGGTACGTGGATACTTCTTTAAGATACACCAGCTCGCCCGGTCATGCCCCCAGGTTTACCCTATAAAGCACCTGTGCTGGCGTGAAATCAGTGGTAGTTTGATCGACACTGGTCTCCGAGCGGCCCTAAGAGCTGGAGAGATAGTCTCTTCACTCAGAGAACCAAGGTTACAACGTAACCTAACGTTCTCTATCGTCTCGGAAAAACCTTAGGCAGGAAAGCTGGGTTGGGGTGGGGGACCACGCTTGACCCATCTGGTGAGAACCTGCAGCAGTCACTGTGGACCGACAGTGCCTGGAGCTCACTCACCCTCCTGGCGGAGGTTATGGCTAGCAAAAATGCAGTTTTAAGGGAAAGCCACTTCACCTCAGCAGCCCCAAGGGGCTCGAAGGGAGGGCCCCTAAGCGCATCGAGAACCACGTCCAGATTCCATGGAGGGACTGTAGGTCTAGTCCTGCAAACCATCAGCCGCCGTGCACCTTTAAGGAACCTTGAAATCAGGGAGCAGCTGGCCTCACTCAGGGCGTGTTCACTGCTACGCACTGCCTTGATCGCCGCCACCATACCTCGGAGGGTAACGGCAGACTTTCCTGCATCCAGCTGGCCCTGCAACAACAGCAGGATGTCCTTGGCCATGGCTGAATAGGGGTCCACCTGGTGGGATCCACACCAAGTGGAAAACACCTCCCAGCGATATGAGTAGGCCGTCCTAGTAGATGATGCCCTTGCTTCCTGTATAGTCCTCACCACTGGCGCTGGCAAACCTAGATCCAGGAGCCTGTCCCCCTCAGGGGCCAGGCCACCAGTCTGAGCCCCGCTGGGAAGGGGTGGAACAGGGTTCCATTTGCCTGAGACAGCAGGTCCCTGCGCCGTGGGAGTTCCCACGGCATGCCGTCCAAGAGTTGAGGAATCGCCGAGAACCATGGCATGTGGGGCCAAAACGGAGCCACCAGAATCAGCCTCCCCCTTCCATCTGCAACCTTCGGAGAAGAGGCTGGAGAAGGGAGAAGGGGGGAAAAGCGTAGAGCAGCCTCTGGGGCCAGAGGAGGATTGTCGTTCCTCAGGGAGAAGAAGAGTTGACAATGTGTTGACTCCCTGGAGGCTAACAGGTCGACCTCCGCCCTGCCGAGGCGACCCCAGATCTGCTCCACCACCTGCAGGTGGAGCCTCCATTCTCCTGGACATGGGCCCCCTCTCGACATGATGTCCGCAGCCGTGTTCAATGACACCGGCACGTGTACTGCTCTGAGCGAGCAGAAGAGGGGGTGGACCCATTTCAGCAGCCTGGTTGCCAGCTTGCACAAGATGGGGGAGCCCAGGGCCCCCTGCTTGATGATGTAGGCGGCTGCCACCGTGCTGTCGGTCCTGACAATGACATGGTGGTCTCTCAGTCTCGGCAGGAACTGGTGAAGTGAAAGAAAGACGGCTCTCAACTCCAGGAAATTTATTTGCTGGGTTGTCCAAGGACCGATCCAGCACCCGCTGACCCCCCAGCCCTCGTGGACGGCGCCCCAGCCTGCCAAGGATGCATCGGTGGAGACCACTTGGCGATAGACCACTGGTCCCAGAGTACTCCCTTTCTGTATGTTGTCCGAAACTCTCCACCAGTGAAGGGCTGTGTGAAGTCCCCGGGAGACCACCACCTCGGAGTGGTGGGACCTCTGTGGACATAAGCCCAGGCTCAGCAAGGACCGTTGGACAGGTCTCATGTGCAGCAGGGCCAGAGGGATTACTTGAACCATTGCCGCCATCAAGCCCATAAGGCGAAGGCAGAGCCCCCAGCTGACCCGAGAATGCAGCTGGAAGTGTCTGAGGCAGGCCCTGAAGGCCTGCCTCTTCTGTGACAACACGATGGTTGCAGTCCTGGAGTCCAGGAGTGTGCCTAGAAACGTTGTCACCTGGGCAGGCTGGAGCCTGCTCTTCTCGTAATTGAGGCGTAGCCCCAAGCCCTGAACGTGCTCCAGGAGCAGGGCCACGTGACTGTGGCATTGCTCCTCTGAGACTGCACAGACCAGCCAATCGTCGAGGTAATTGAGGACCCTTAGTCCTCGGCGCCTCAAGTAAATGTACCGGGGGCCAGGGAAATGCCAAAAGGCAAGACCTGAAATTCGAAGACCCTGCCCTTGAAGCCGAACCTCAGGAAACGCCAGTGCCCCTTCCAGATGGGAATCTGGATGTATGCATCCTTGAGGTCGATGGTGGCAAACCAATCTCCCGCAGTGATGGCCTGCCTCACCCTGGGGACTGTCAGCATCCTGCATCTCAGGATCTGGATTCTGAGGTCCAGAATAGGACGAAGCCCCCCGTCCTTTTTGGGTACCAAAAAATAGCGGGAGAAAAACCCAGCCTGGTGATCTCCCTGGTCCACCTGCCGTATGGCCTTCTTCTCCAGAAGGGAGGACAGCTCGGCCTGCAGTACTTCTGCATGCCGAGAGTCGCTCACTGTGGTGAAAGTGGCCAGTCTTGTCACACGGGGTCGGCGAAGAAACTGCAGACGGTAGCCCTATGTCATGGTGGATACAACCCATGGGTCCGGCCCCAAGCCCAGCCACGCTGCCCTGAAACTGGCCAACAGGGGACGCTGGCTGACTGGGTTTCGGGACTAGTCAGGAGGGGGGAGGCTGCCTGGAAGACCCCCGAGCCTTAGATGACGGTCCCCCGCCCCTTGCTTGACGGCGGGTGTTTCGCCTATGGAGAGCCTCCAGCTGTGGCCTGAGGTCCCCCGGCCCCCATGCCATGCGCTATTTTTGCCCGTCTCGAACCCATGGAGCGCCTCAAGAGGCTCCCCGAGACTTCCTGTGCGCAGCGGCGATTTTCCTGTGCCTGCTGCAGCAGCCTAGCAGCATCTGGGCCAAACACTGCTGAGGGGTCTACGGGCAGCCTTAGCAGGCAGTCCCGATCCCCCTGCTGGAGCTGGGACTGAGACAGCCACAAGTGGCGTCTGACCACCCAAAGGGGTGCCAGAGCTTTGCCTGTCTCCGACTGCTCCTTCATAACTGAGGAGAGGCATGAGGAAGCTGCCTGAAGCTCGCCCACAACACCGGATCCCCCTGAACCGTCCTGTAGCTGACGAGACAGCTGGCGAACGTACAGGGACATGATCGCTCCAGTGTTAGCCAGGCCGGTCTGAGTAGCTATGGCTCTGTACAGCTTGGCAAGCAGGCCGTCCATAACCCTGCAATTCTTGCTAGGGCATGTGGCTCTGCCGAGAACAGAGCTGGAAGGAGAGACCAGCGGAGTAAGAGCCGGGTCCAGTGGCGGAAGCGACCCACAGGCGACCTGCTCCTTATCCTGCATGTCAGAGAGCCTTCTGCATGAAGTAGACGGCCTAGTTCTGGCAGCTGGTGTGGCAAACTGTTTGCAAACCAAGGAAAGGATCAGCATCCAGGGTGGCTGCCCGTAGACAGACAACTCCGATAAGGTAAGTGGATACCTGCTGTAACCCTCTTTACTTTCTCTTTCTTAGATTATAACTCTGCACCCTGACTGAGGTGGAGATCAAACAATCACTGATTTCACGCCAGCACAGGTGCTTTATAGGGTAAACCTGGGGGGGTGACTGAGCGAGCCGATGTGTCTTAAAGAAGTATCCACGTACCCTGACATGCAGGGGAGGTCATTCCCCGTACATATGGAATATGTAACGAAGTGGAGAGATAGTCTCGAGACGATAGCGAACTTGGATACTAAGACTGACACTGTTACTATAAAGGACATTATTATCATCTAACTGGATGTAGTGTTACTGTTCCCTCTGACATTACTGCTACTTTCTATTCTACTAACACTGACTCAAATTAAAGGAGAAAACTAAAATTAATCAAAATCAATCATTTGAGAGCGTGGATCATAAAATTCCCATGTAAATATACTCAGCTCTGTACAATTATGATAAATGTTTAGGCTTATGATGAAATGAACTAAATGACAATTGAGCATTTTAATCCAACTTTTGAAACAGAGACAATAGAAAAAAAAAGAAAAAAATAAAAACTCACGATGGGTCCAGATCATGCCACCCACTTAAAAATGAAAATACACAAGAACACTGTTAGATGCATCAACCTTTTTGGAAATATTCCACACATGAACAGATGAAACATTTAGAGGAACTTGGATACTAAGACTGACACAGTTGTTAAAAAAAAAAAAAAAAAAAAAAAAAAATTGGAATTGAATTAAAGGAGAAACCTGAAATTCATCAAAAACAACCATCTGAGAGTCTGGATCAAGACAATCAACTACAATTCTCATATAATAGATAGATACTTTATTTATCCCGTGGGAAATTTGGTGTCCAGTAGCTTTATCACACAGAAACAAAAGATACCACATAATACATATAGTACATATATTTTGCTGTGGAAAAATATATAGTAGCAACAGCAATGAACACAGTCCAGTTGTTTCCTCACACTGTACAATTAAGATAAATGTTTGGGCTTATGATGAAATGATCTAAATAACAACTGAGCATTTTCATCCATCTTTACGAACAGAGACAGTAAAAAACACTAACTCACCTGCCCCCGTCAATATAATCCTTCCAACTTAAAAAGGAAAATACACAAGTACACTGTTAGATGCGTCAACCTTTTTAGAAATATTCCACACATCAACAGATGAAACATGAAGAGGAACTTGGATACTAAGACTGACAACTGGATGTAGTGTTACTGTTCCCTCTGACATTACTACTACTTTCTATTCTACTATCACTGACTCTTCTGGATAAACTGCTCCAACTAAAACTAGAAGACTTGATGAATCAACTTCATTTAAACCACTGTCACTGCTAGAACTAGTGTTGTTAATGTTACAGGAAGCCATGCAACAGTGTCATTGTTCATTTAAGGTAAATCTCAACAGGACACAAAAAAACTAATTCATGTGGATTTAAATTAAATGAGAAAACTCACCGTTTATCTTTTTTTTTTTCTGGAGAGCCTGGATCAAGACAAACAAATCAAATTCTTATGTAAATATTTTCACCACTGTACAATTAAGATAATGATGAAATTATCTAACTGACAATTGAGTATTTTTATGCAACTTTTCAAATCGAGATATTAAAAGCAAAAGGACTTTTAACTCACGCTGATGAGAGGGAAGGTCTTCATCTGGGACAGTAGATGTTGGACGTTGGGTCACTTTGACAGGAGCAGCTGTTGTTGTTGTTTTCTTTTTTTTCACTTTACTTAATAGTTGAAATAAAAAACAACTCTGATCAGATGCTCCACAATAAAACATTTGAAAAATGTTCTGTACAACAGAAGAATCATGATGAGGAAAGTGGAGCAACAGCAGAAAATAAATCACATTATTATCATCTAACTGGATTTATTATTAATTATTAATTTGAGGTCAGTCTCAACGGGATTTATGTGGATTTAAATTAAAGGAGAAAACTTACCGCTGATCAGGTGGTACTTCTGTAGAGCCTGGATCAACACCAACAAATCAAATTCTGATGTAAATATTCTCAGCACTGTACAATTATGAAAATGACGAAATAATCCAAATGACCATTGAGCAGTTTTATCCAAATTTTCAAACAGAGGCAATAAAAGCAAAAGGACTTTTAACTCACGATGATCAGAGGGACGTGTAGAGGGACTGTCTTCATATGGGACAGTAGTCGTTGGACGTTTGGTCACTTTGACAGGAGCAGCTGTAGAGCTGCTGGTAGAAATCAACTCTGAGGCTGTTGAGACCTCTGAGGATGTCAGACCCAGAACAGGAGAACCAGCTGTTGTTGTTGTTGTTGTCGTCTCCTCCATGTCCCTTAATAGTTGAAATAAAAGGCAACTCTCATCAGATGGACAACAATAAAACATTTGATAAATGTTCCTTACAACTGGATTTGAATGAAAGGAGAAAACTTACCGTTTATCAGGTTTTACTTCTGGAGAGCCTGGATCAAGACAAACAAATAAAATTCTAATGTAAATATTGTCAGCACTGTACAATTATGATAATGATGAAATGATCTAAATCGGGGGTTCCCAAACTTTTCCATGCCAAGGCCCCCCAAACAACATTAGATTCTGGCCGAGGACCCCCTTTGCAAACCCACAGACAATGCTACAAAATATGTAAAGAAACATCAACTTTTAGAATCTATTTTTCTTACTTTTATTCACTATATAATACTATAATAATGATTAAAAATAATTGGATTATATTTTTTTTATTTTTGCAATTTTTTTTTTTCTTATTTTCCCTCCAATTGTGTGAGCGCCCCCTGGCGGCCCCCACTTTGAAAACTACTGATCTAAATGACAGTTGAGTATTTTTATCCAACTTTTCAAACAGAGACAATAAAAGCAAAAGGACTTTTTAAGGGGAACTACTGTTTTTTACAACCTGGACCTTATTTCTGGCATAAAATATGATCATTTACTCACCCATATAACTTTGGTGTCATTTGTCGTCATTAGGGAGATATTTAGATCAGCGTATATCCATATAATGGGAGTGACTGGGGCACTGAAACACAGCCTCTAAATAACGCATTATCTGCCACGAAACTCGTTTATTTCACCAACATTTTGTTATGATACGCTAGTGCTATTCCCCGTTGAGTCCGGAGTTACCTGTTATCATCATCCGGGGTCTGTAGGTCACAGACCCCGGATGTTTTCTGACCTGGATGATGTCATCTCTGAGCGCCGCAGGGTCGGCTTGTTTACCTGTAATTTCCTACTGCTATTTTTTGCAACATAGCTGAATATTTTTCCGATTCTGAGGTTGTGGACGAACCTTCGCAGTAGCAAATTACAGGTAAACAAGCCGACTGTCACGGGTGCGCTCAGAGACGACATCATCCAGGTCAGAAGACATCATCCGGGGTCTGTAGGTCAATGTACAGACCCCAGATGATGATAACAGGTAACTCCGGACTCAACGGGGAATAGCACTAGCGCATCATAACAAAATATTGGTGAAATTAACGAGTTTCGCGGCAGATAATGTGTTATTTAGAGGCTGCGTTTCGGTGCCCCAGTCTCTCCCACTACATGGATATACACAGATCTAAATATCTCCCGAATGACTACAAATTACATAAAAGTTATATGGGTGAGTAAACAATCATATTTTATGCCAGAAATAAGGTCCAGTTGTAAAAAAACAGTAGTTCCCTTTTAACTCACGATGGTCAGAGGGACGTGTAGAGGGGCGGTCTACATCTGGGACAGTAGACGTTCGACTTTGGGCCACTTTAACAGGAGCAGCTGTTGTTGTTGTCTCCTCCACATCACTTAATAGTTGAAATAAATGACAACTCTGATCAGATGGACGACAGTAAAACATCTGGAAAATGTTCCGTACAACATAAGAATCATGAAGAGGAACTGATGAGGAAAGTGGAGCAACAGCAGAAAATAAATCACATTATTATCATCTAACTGGATGTTATTATTAGTTATTAATTTGAGGTTAATCTCAACGGGCGGTTGGTTTTTAGATGCTGTCTTATTGTGGTCGGTAGAATCAGAGGTGGTGTTCACTGACCGTTCAGTAGACGTCTTTATATCAGGTGGAGGCCCAATACAAAACTCAGAACTGTCAGAGCTTCTTCTCTGTACAGACACTGGAGATCAACACAAACTATGTGACGTCTGACATTCAGTTACAACAAACAAGTGCTACTACACTATTAATGATATAACATTAGACATGAACGAAAATATTTAATTTACCCGAGAAAGGCTCTGGTTGCAGAAAGAAGGCGATCCAAACGATGTTGAGGAGAGCCATGCAGACATGAAGAGTCCAGTGCATGTTTCTGTCTAATGATGGAGATTCACTGTGAACTGCAAAGATCTGCTGACACGTAGCTTATATGGGATCACCAAAGATGTTGCAAGAGGAAATGTTCTGTGTTTGGTTTTGTGATAAGATTTCAGATCTTTAACAAAGGTGTTCAGTCAGTCATTTTCACACAGTGGTCATGTGACTGACAACTCCTTTTTTATATTTTTATATATATATTATTTCATACATTTTCAAAGAGCAAACAACTGTGAATGGTAAATGTGTGTATGACCACTAATATGTGTAGGTCTCTCCTTGTCCTATGTGCTGGGGGAGGGGCCTCTGTGGCTCATCCAACAGATACTTGATCAGTTTGGGATCTGGTGAATTTGGAGGCCACGTCAACACCTTGTACTGTTCTTCATGTTTTTTGAGTTGTTCCTAAATCGTTTTTGTGTGTGTGCCTGGTCTGGTCTAGGTGGGTGCCACATGTCTAAGTAACATCCACACAAATGAATGCCAGGTCCAAAAGTTTCCCAGCAGAACACTTTATTGTCACAAGATGGTCAATGGTATTCACTTCCCCTGTCAGTTTAATGCAATTTTATTTGTATAGTGTCAATAACAATACAAATTGTCTCAAGATCCTTTTCAAAATCCGGTCTGAATCCCAGCCTGAAATCCCCAGAGCGAGCCTGAAGGCAGGCCGGGTAGAGACAGAAAAGAGAGAGAAGACAGCAGCAGGAGGAACAAGATAAACATATGTTTGTCATAGATACATATATCTGACTAAATCATACATGTAGAATCTGATGGGGGAGACACAGCACTTAACATGCTATACAGTAGTAGCACAGGACTGCATGCGTAGTAATAGAGAAGAAATTACATAAGAAATTAGAGGACATGAGCTCGGTGCCATAGAAAAGAGAGTAGAGGACATGTGCTCAGTGCATCGTCCCCCAGCAGCCTAGGCTTATTGCAGCATAACTAAGGGATGGTTCAGTCCAGCCCTAATTATAAGCTTGATCAAAAAGGAAAGCCTTAAGCCTGACCTTAAAAGCAGAGAGGGTGTTCAAATAAAAAAACATGGCAATTTTAGTTTAGTGGTTTAAGATACGCAGCTGAATATCTTCATCAACATCCGTATCTCCACCAATCTACACCATTCAATGTATAAATACTAGGGGTGAGACTCGATTAAAAATTAATCTAATTAATTGGAGGCCCTTCTGTGTGGAGTTTGCATGTTCTGTGTATGCGTGGGTTCTCTCCGGGTACTCCGGCTTCCTCCCACCATCCAAAGACGTGCACATTAGGTTAATTGGTGATTCTAAATTGGCCGTAGGTGTGTGCGTGAGTGTGAATGGTTGTCTGTCTCTCTATGTTGGCCCTGCGATAGACTGGCGACCTGTCCAGGGTGTACCCCTGCCTCTCGCCCAATGACAGCTGGGATAGGCTCCAGCAGACCCCCGTGACCCTTAACAGGAATACGCGGGTACAGAAGATGAATGAATGAATAATTAGAGGCTTTGTTATTAATTAATCTCGATTAATCACATTTTAATCGCATTACAATATTTGCCCCATTTTTCAATTTAAATGGATTTTAGTGGACAACAGTTTGGGCTGCCGATACGTCTTGTCCGTACTTGGACCGGGACTGCTAGCGCTAACAGCTCCGGCAGTTTCTGTGCTCACTGCAACATGCTTTGCATTTAGATGGTACCGTAGGGTTGAAGTGCTTCGGTGGTATGCAAACTTTTTTTTTTGCATATTTTTCACAAAACCGCTTTTATCAAGGCTTCCATCGGGGAGTTTTTTTTTTTAAATAAGACTTTCATCAGTCCTAGCAACGTGCTTTCATACGATTCCTCAAGGTAGCCGTTACTGTAATCGGTGTACCAGGAAATCGTGCACTGACAAAAGTTTCGCCTTGTTTGGAATGCAAACTGCGATTAAATGTGTTTAGTTTTGTAATTAATTTAAGTCCCACCCCTACTAAATACAAATGTGCAAATTAATAATTTGAACCTTGCAGCATGTGTTCTGTACATGTTAAATAATCCTGCAGGAGATAAAAACTGATGGTTTTGTGGTGTCAGACCATAAAACCATCCACCATCAGCAGCTGTTGTTGTTGTCTCCTCCACGTCCCTTAATAGTTGAAATACGTAGCTTATATGGGATCACTAAAGATGTTGGTTTCTCAGTTTGTGTTTTTTTTTTTTTTGAAGTGTTTCACAAGAAAACCCAAACAGCTTGGCTTTTATCATATAACCACTGTGCAGTTTAATTTACAACTTGAATTTCCATTTCCTGATAAGCGTCAAGCGGTTATGTCAAATCAGACGAGGAAGTTACATGTTTTGCTAACTGCACCTGAACCATGAGATCTCTGTGATCGATAAAGACGAAATGTTGGCAGACTGCTCTAAGTGACTGGGCTCTAGTCATTTGAGCCCAGTCACAAAAAGTAAAGAAATGTAGTGTAATGTTTTTTAAAAAGAAAACCTGTGCTGATGCAAACCTGTCATAATGTAAGTATCAATAAAACAGTGTTAATCGGTTAGCTTTAGATTGTTAGCCTGGACAGAACTGTGACAGAACCTCGGCCTCCAGTCTTTATGCTAAGCTAGGCTAATCACTTCCTGCCAACCGTGCAAATATCACCACAGTTTTATCTGCTTTACACTTGAATGGGATGAAATTCCTTCTAAAATGTATAGTTCTTGAATACTTTACATGGCCTGGTACCAAATACACTGGTAAACTTCTATATCTGCTGTGTTGAAATGTGAACGTGTCTTAGTTGGTTAGACTCTTTTTCCGTTTCATTTCATGCAGTTTTCTCACAGTAACCTCTTATCTTGTTTTGACTTCACAGCTTGAAAACCAGGTCCAGGATAAGATCTAATGTTGAAAGGATGTCAATACTCTGTAGGCGTGTAACATCTTATCCAACTCTTTAGTATCATTATCATGATGAGTCATCTCTTAATAACCATGAATTTAACTTCAGTATAGTTTTTTTTTTCAGTATTAATTCCCACCATTTTTATTCACTCTCTACTCCAAAATAGTTAAAATACACATAAACCTTTTTTCCTTTGACTTCTTCCAAGTCAGAAGTTTGCATACATTTCCTGAGTATTTGGTAGCATTGCCTTTAAACTGTATGACTTGGGTCAAACGTGTTGGGTATACTTCCATAAGCTTCTTGCAATAGTCTGCTGGAGTTCTGGTCCATCCCTCCTGACAGAACTTGTGTAACCGAGTCAGGGTCGTAGGCCACCTCGCTCGTACACGCCTTTTCAGATCTGCCCACAAATTTTCTATGGGATTGAGATCGGGGCTTTGTGATGGCCACTCAAAAACACCGATTTTGTTGTCCTTAAGCCACTTTGTAACTACTTTGGCAGTATGCTTAATAGGGGTGGGAATCTCTTGGCACCTCACGATTCGATTCGATTCCGATTCAGAGGTCAACGATTCGATTCTAAAACGATTATCGATTAATCTCGATTTTTTTTTTTTTTTTAATGTACATTTCCATGCCTGATTTTAAATTTTGTGATATGTACACATATTTTAGTTTGGTCAGATTCTTAAATATGAGTTTGCTACTCAGAATTTGCAAATCACTTCCTACTATTGTGTTGATCATTAGAGAAAGAAAAACAGATGGCTGGCATCAGGAATGGGTCCCCTTTTTTCTGTCAACTCTGGATGGTATCGTGAAATGTGGCTTCGCAAATTCATTGTATTTCCTAAGTATTTGATTTGAATTCCACAGACCTTACAAACGGTGTAAGTCTTGTCCATCTTGCCTCCAACCTCATAGAATCCAAAATGCTGCCATACGGCAGCTTTTAAAGAAGCCGGTGCAGGTCGTATGAGTCGAGCCAGAGAATGTCCAATAAGGGGAGAAGTTCCACTCTCAGTGAACTTCCGGCTTCTGAACTGTTCGTTACAATGGGACTTAATAGAGAGTGGCGAGGCTCTCCGTAGACGGGCTCTGGTCTAGCGCTCGCCATTGCAGCCATTTTATCGCCGCTTAAACTTTTTTGCATGTAAACAACTCGCACGTGTGTTAAGTGCGCATGCGTGTATAGCAGAGAATCAGCAGGCCAGAGAGTAGAGTTTTCTGTTGAGCTCCGCAGCAGGCGCACAGAGTATTGCAGCGGGCGAACTAATTAAAAAATTTAATTTTAAAATTCCGATTATGAACTTATTTGAATCGAGACAGAATCGTTCAAGACAGAATCGAAATCCATCGGAGAATCGATTTTTTTTCCCACCCCTAATGCTTAAGGTCATTGTCCATTTGGAAGACCCATTTGCGCCCAAGCTTTAACTTCCTGGCTGATGTCTTCGGACGTTGCTTCAATATTTCTTTGTTCTTTCCTCATGATGCCGTCTATTTTATGAAGTGCACCAGTTCCTCCTGCAGTAAAAGAGCCACACAACATGATGCTACCACCCCCATACTTCACAGTTGGGATGGTGTTCTCAGGCTTACAAGCTTCCCCCTTTTTCCTCCAAATGTAACAATGGTCATTAAGGCCAAACAGTTCCACTTTAGTTTCATCAGACCACAGGACATGTCTCCAAAAATTAAGGTCTTTGTCCCTGTGTGTATTTGCAAACTGTAATCTGTCTTTTTTATGTTACTTCTGGAGTAATAGCTTCTTCCTTGCTGAGTGGCCTTTCAGCCCATGTCGGTACAGGACTCGTTTCACTGTGGATAATGACACTCTCTTACCAGCTTCAGCCATCATCTTGACAAGGTCTTTAGCTTTTGTTCTGGGGTTGATTCGCACGTTTCGGACCAAGACATGTTCATCTCTGGGACACAGAACCCGTCTCCTTCCTGAGCGGTATGATGGCTGGACATTCCCATGGTGTCTATACTTGCGTATAATTGTTTGAACAGATGAACGCGACACCTTCAAGCATCTGGAAATTGTACCCAAGGATGAAGCAGTCTTGTGGAGCGCCACAATTCTCTGCCTGATATCTTGGCTGATTTCTTTTGATTTTCCCATGATGTCAAACAAGGAAGCACTGTGTTTGAGATGTAGCCTTAAAATAGCCTCTGTAGCCTCTGGTTTCAACTGTATATATAAAACAACCACTATGTGCAGTGTTTTTCCATTCAGTCTCACTCTGGTGCATCTCTTTCCATTGTTTTCATCTTTGCCAAGTCCTCTATGGTCTCTCATATTTTATCCAGTGAACTAAAGAGTTCAATCCAGGAGCTTCTTAAAGCTTTATACAGCGTGTTGGCGTGTTCCTTACTCCGTTCATTTCCAACAACTCTTCATCTGCCGTGGGCACCTTAAGCTTTTGCCAACTAATTTTCCTTCACATTCCTCGTTCTGCCTTCATGTATAATCTACCTTTTTCTTTTATTTGCATCTCTGTTCATTCACCAGAAAAATCCCTAGTAGGCATCAGTGACAAAAGCTTGAGTTGGATACTGAATATAGATGTAATGATGGAGGTTGAATACAAAACTCTGCAAACGGTATTTCACAAATACAAATTATAACACTAATATTAAATAATATGTCAATAAAGTTGTGCGTCGTGATACTTGCACGCTCCTCCTCTCAGTGGTTTCAACACCGATCGTATCATGGCAGCACAAACAGCTCTCTTAAAATTACTTCATCTGCATGTTGAAGAGTTGTGCAATTTAGCATTTGACCACAAAACCATCAGAATTATTTACCATGTACAGAACACACACTTACTCACACGGTTTACTTCTCATTGTGGTCTTTTTACTCAGCTCTACAGGCAACAACACTCATGATCCCACAGCAGGGGAGGACAGGGATGGAGAAAACTGGTGTCTAACCACAGCTCAGTGTTGATTTTACAAAATGGGGTTAATTACTAGATACATTTGAGTTTATTCATTACCGTGTGTCTCTCTCAGAAAACAACCAAGTGTATTTGTCGACCACTGTAACACTGAACTAACTTCTCAGAATGCGTATGATTACATATTCACATTAAAATCTGCTAAATGAAGCTCAGAGTGACAGGAAATGAAGGACAACAGCATATAGCAAATTAACTTTAAACTTTTAAAAAAATTGGACTCATTTCTGTTAAAACTGCTGATTAAACAAATAAAATGAAGCTAAAATGAAAATACTGATCCCTCACTCTTTGAATTCATGTCACAGCTATTTTATCATCATCTTGAATTTGGATCACAGTAGAAAACATCCGTTACCTTCTGGTTCCCTCCTGTTATCAAAGGGATAGAAAATATAAGAGTCCATTCAGCATCTGGATCAACTTGGTGCTTTCTGCTGCTTGACTGAAGTTCTTTGTAGAGCAGGGGTGTCAAACTAATTTTTGAAAAAAATTAGATTTATGACAAAACAGCAGTTTATATAATAAGTGCAATTTCGTCGCATTGCTGCCATCTGTTTAGTTCTGGGTCTCAGTGTCGTGTTACGTCTGCAGCTCTTAGTAAAACAACACAACGCTTAGTTACGTAATACGTAATTTTTTGCACTTTGCAAATTCTTCCTGTGGGCCAGATTGGACCCTCAGACGGGTCAGTTTTGGCCCACTGGCCATATGTTTGACACCCCTGCTGTAGCGAGAGAGAAAAAAAAGGGAAAGAAAATTCTGATGCAAACATTCACAGCACTGTTCAGTTAAGATAAATGTTTGGTTCTTAAGATGATTTTCTGATTGGCTGATGGGTCGCTGATTCAAGCAGAGCAGCCTGCCTTCGCCTCATCCGTTCATATTTTACTAATCTCTTATACAATCTGTATTACCAATATCCTGCGAGTCTTATCACTTCTCAGCGTGAGAAATGTCATGTGTGAGCGTGTGAACTTTTTGAAATGTGTGAGACTTGAGAGCCCTGCGTACAATATCGTCTGTAAAATCTACAGAGAAGTCTGAATATGCAAGGTGTTTTTCCATTCAGTCTCACTCTGGTGGATCTCTTTCCATTGTTTTCATCCTGCTGTGTGCACATTAAGCTTTTGCCAACTAATTTTCCTTCACATAGAATTTGCTTGTTTTGCCTTCATGTATAATCTACCTGTTCATTCACCAGAAAAAGCCCTAGTAGGCATCAGTGACAAAAGCTTGAGTTGGATACTGAATATAGATGTAATGATGGAGGTTGAATACAAAACTCTGCAAACGGTATTCCACAAATACTAATTATAACACTAATATTAAATAATATGTCAAAGATGTGAGTCATGATACCTGAATGCTGCTCCTCTTAGTGGTTTCAAAACACTGATCGTATCATGGCAGCACAAACAGCTCTCTTAAAGTCACTTCATATGCGTGTTGAAGAGTATTTCACCACAAAACCATCAGAATTATTTACCATGTACAGAACACACACTTACTCACACGGTTTACTTCTCATTGTGGTCTTTTTATTCAGCTCTACAGGCAACAACACTCATGATCCCACAGCAGGGGAGGACAGGGACGAAGAAAACTGGTTTAACCACAGCTCAGCGTTGATTTTACAAAATAGGGTTAATTACAAGATACATTTGAGTTTATTCACTGACAATTACTGTGTGTCTCTCTCAGAAAACAACCGCTATACATGTAAACAACATGAAGCTATACTTTTAAACCACATTTAATATTCACAATGCAAAATATCACTACATCTCCTTAGCTCTCCATGTTCATTACATTAAAGGCAGATCATTATTGCTTTATATTTATTATAAGTGTACAAACTGTTCGTTTGTCGAAACAAACTGTAACACTGAACTAACTTCTAAGAACGCGTGTGATTACGTATTCACATTAAAATCTGCAAAAAAAAAAAAGCTCAGAGTGACAAGAAACAAAGGACAACAGCACATGACAAATAAACTTTGAACATTTTTAAAAATTGGACTCGTTTCTGTTAAAACTGCTGATTAAACAAATAAAATGAAGCTAAAATGAAAATACAGATCCCTCACTCTTTAGCTCAGCTCTACAGCTGCTCCTGTCAAACTGACCCAACGTCCAACAACTACTGTCCCAGATGAAGACCGTCATCTCACAACAATTTTATCTTCATCTTGAATTTGGATCACAGTAGAAAATATCCGTTACGTTCTGGTTCCCTCCTGTTATCAAAGGGATAGACGTTGGACTTTGGGTCACTTTGACAGGAGCAGCTGTTGTTGTTGTCTCCTCCACATGCCTTAATAGTTGAAATAAATGACAACTCTGATCAGATGGACGACAATAAAACATTTGAAAAATGTTCCGTACAACAGAAGAATCATGATGAGGAAAGTGGAGCATTCATTCATTCATTCATTTTCTACACCCGGTTATTCCTGTTAAGGGTCGCGGGGGTCTATTGGAGCCTATCCCAGCTGTTATCGGGCGAGAGGCAGGGGTACACCCTGGACAGGTCGCCAGCCCATCGCAGGGCCAACACAGAGACAGACACCCATTCACACTCACACGCACACCTACGGCCAATTTAGAATCACCAATTAACCCACATGTGTCAAACTGATCCGTGAAAGGGCCACTGTGGCTGCAGGTTTTCATTCTAACCGTGCAGCAGCACACCTGACTTGGCTTAATCAATCAACTGAACTGCCTTCACACAGTCACTTCATGTGTCCTCTTGCTTGATTGGAACAAAAACTTGGTAGCCACACCCACTGCATGCAAAACTCAGAACTGTCAGAGCTTCTTCTCTGTACAGACACTGGAGATCAACACAAACTATGTCACGTCTGACACTCAGTTACAACAAACAAGTGCTACTACAATATAAATGATATAACATTTGACACGAACGAAAATATTTAATTTACCCGAGAAAGGCTCTGGTTGCAGAAAGAAGGCGATCCAAATGATGTTGAGGAGAGCCATGCAGACGTGAAGAGTCCAGTGCATGGTTCTGTCCATTGATGGAGAGTCACTGTGAACTGCAAACATCTGCTGACACGTAGTTTATATGGGATCACCAAAGATGTTGCAAGAGGAAAAGTTCTGTGTTTTTTTTTAAGAGATCTGAAATCTTATCACAAAACCAAAAGTGTCCAGTCAGTCATTTTCACACAGTGGTCATATGACTGACAACTCCTTTTTTATTTTTCATACATTTTCAACAAGAAAATAGCAGAAGATGGTAAATGTGTGTGTGACCACTTATACTGTGTAGGTCTCCCTTGTTGCCTCCAAAACAGTTGTGACTCATCAGAGAATGGACATGGGCCTTCTGAGGGTGTCCTGTGGTGTCTGGCAACAGAATGTTGTTAGTGGGGGCCTTTGGAACCTATGGGTTGAGGGGGAGGGGCCTCTGTGGATCATCCCACAGATACTTGATCAGTTTGAGATCTAGTGAATTTGGAGTCCAGGTCAACACCTTGTGCTGTTCTTTAAGTTTTTTTGAGTTGTTCCTAAGGTATTTTTGTGCGTGTTGCTGTGTCTGGCTGCATCCTGCTAGTGATGGCTGCTGCCATCAAGGAGTGTCATTGCTATGGGGTGGGGGTGCCTGCTCTGGTCTAGGTGGGTGCTACATGTCTAAGTAACATCCACGTGAATGCCGGGTCCAAAAGTTTCCCAGCAGAACACTGAATTGTCACAAGATGGTCAATGATATTTACTTCTCCTGTCAGTTTAATTCAATGTTATTTATATAGAGTCAATAACAATTCGGATTGCCTCAAGGCACTTTACAAAACCTGGTCTGAAACCTGGCCTGAACCCCCAGAGCAAGCAAGAAGGCTCATATGGAGGCCCAAGCTTTTTTCTTGATCTTACACGCTGAGGAAGCTTACGGTGGAATTTCCTTTGGTTGTGTTTTTTTAGGAAACTTCCAGTGGTGCTGTTTTCTGGGAGTCATACGTTGGCTGTCGCTCTACTGATATCAAGAGCTTCAGGAAAAACAAAACAGAAAAAAACAGACAACGTAATTTCAAATAAAAAATGTGGCAATTTGAGAAGTAAACTGTGTGAGCAGGTGTGTGTTCTGTACATGTTAAATAGTCCTGCAGGAGATGAAAACTGATGGTTTTGTGGTTAAATGGTTAAATTACACAACTCTGCAACGCGCAGATGAAGTGATTTTATTAAGAGAACTGTTTGTGCTGCAATGATACGATCGGTGTTGAAACCACTGAGAGGAGGAGCATTCAAGTGTCACGACACACATCTTTATTGACATATTAAATCATTAAAGTTGGTTATATAAACTATACTGCTAGTTATTCTACTTTATTAGTCATGAGCATTCAACATAAGCTTTTATCACTGATGCCTAGTAGGGCCTTTTCCTTGTTAATTAACATAAAGATGAAAATAAATAAAGATTATACGTGACGGCAGGTGGAGGAAATTCAATGTGAAGGGAAATTAGCTGGCAAAAGCTTAATGTGCACATGGCAGATGAAGAGTTGGTGGAAATGAACGGATGCAGGAACACGCTAACAAAAACAACAACTCTGTAAATTTGGAGAAAGCTGCAGGCGCACCAATTGCTAGCTGCAAATACCCAGATTTCTCAGTAGATATTACAGACTGTATAGTACATGTACTTTATTTGCATTTTTCTCACTTTTGTTAATTCTTTGTTTTGTTATCCCGTCAGTCTTTTCTGTGTTTGGTGTTATCTTCTTGTCTTCCATGTGTTCCTTGTTGGTGTTTGTCTCCAGGGTTAGTTTTGGATGCTTGTTTTACTTTGTATGCGCCCCCTAGGATTGCCCTCTGGATTTTCATTTCTTTTCAAACTTTAATTAACCTTTTTTTTTTGTCCTTAAAAACCTGCTTCCTGTCACCTGTATTTGCAATCTCCCTATTTTCTTAGATTTAAATATCACTCAAAGTGACACAGTACTGTCAAAAAAAAGCTCTAAATAATTAAAAGATCTTTTAAAAGGTCAGCAAATCCTCAATCCTGAAAAGCTGGAATCTTTAAATATGTGGCATTTTTGCATCATGTGTTTTGTATCTGACAATTTTTAGTGGTAAAGCAACTATAGCTGTCTCCCTATATCTCGACCTCTATCTGTAGCCGCTACGATCTGCACACCATTGGTCCGTCAGCCCATCACTTCCAGTTCCAGCTTTCCCCCCGTCAGATCTTTCCCCACAGTGGTAGCAAATGTTCCAGGCCTACTCCATGGCAAGTGTTTTTGCTCACTAAGTGGGTTGCACATCAACTTTGCGTGCCAAGCCAAGAATACCTCCTTGCAACTGTCGCCTTCTTCGAGGCCTTCACCTCCCCCAGCAGCCTCAGCCTTCCTGAGCACTCCACTGCCATCTTCTGCTCCATGCCACGAAGTGACTCCAGCCGTCGGTGATACTCTTCTGCTCACCACCCTACTGTACAACACCTCCCTCTGTTATTCCCTTTTTTCTTCTTACATATCTCACCCTATAACTAAAAGTCCATCTGAGGTGTGTTGCTCCTTACCTGTTAGGTAGGGCTTTGCTAGCATTAAAGAGAAATTGAGACAGGGAAGCGGATCAGTTGTCCTAACTTTGCGTCACGTGAGTAAGCGTATTGCGTCATTTCCTGCTTCTGCACCGTGTGGTATTGCTGTTTACAGAGTGTTAGCGTCGCTCAACTTCCAAAAAACGTTCTGTTTATTGCGGGGAATTCTTACGTATCTTCAACCACCTGTCCTCTATAGCTACTTTTTGAACCACACACTCTCTCTCTCTCTTCTAATCAACTTTGTCTGCTAACGTTAGCGAATTAACATGGCTTCTCCCTCTGCTTCCTCTTCTCTCTCCTGCATCTCGTGCCACATGTTTAGTTACTCCTCTGCCTCCTTTAGTGGTAATGGTATGTGTAACAAATGTAGTTTATTCGTAGCACTGGAGGCGAGGCTTTCCGAATTGGAAGCACGGTTCCGCACCATTGAAAAACAACCAGCAGCTAGCCAGGGCCCTGTAGCCGGTGCGGACCGACCAAGAGTAGCTCCTGTTAGCATAGCTCCAGTTAGCTGTCCCCCGACAGCTCCCGAGCAGCCGGGAAACCAGGGCGGCTGGGTGACGGTTCGAAGGAAGCATAGTCCCACAAGGCCCGTGGAGCACCACCAACCCCTTCACGTCTCCAACCGATTTTCCCCACTCAGCGACACACCCGCTGAGAAACCAACTCTGGTGATTGGCGACTCTATTTTGCGGAACGTGAAGATAGAGAAACCAGCGACCATAGTTAGATGCATTCCAGGGGCCAGAGCGGGCGACACTAAATCTTACCTCAAACTGCTGGCTAAGGCTAAGGTTAAATACAGTAAAATTGTTATTCACGTCGGCAGTAACGACACCCGGTTACGTCAGTCGGAGGTCACAAAACTTAATGTGGAATCGGTGTGTAAGTTTGCTAAAACTATGTCGGACTCCGTAGTTTTCTCTGGTCCCCTGCCCAACCTGACCAATGATGACATGTTTAGTCGCACGTCGTCATTCCACCGCTGGTTATCTAGGTGGTGTCCAGAAAACAACGTGGCCTTTATTAACAATTGGCACACTTTCTGGGGAAAGCCTGGTCTGATTAGGCGAGATGGCATCCACCCAACTTTAGCGGGTGCTGCTCTCATCTCCCGAAACCTACTAATAAAATTGTCGGCATTAGAGAAAATATTCAAGGCATCCTTCCAACAGCTGTTAAAGATGCAAGTACAGCGACATTAGAAACTTTTGTACGACCTTATCAATATCTGGAATCCTTCTCCCCAGTAGATCTTCTTGAGCTCTCTTCAACAATTACAGCATCTAAACCATCAACCTGTCTTCTAGATCCAATCCCAACTAAATTGCTCAAAGAAGTTTTTCCATTAATTAACATCTCCATATTGAACCAGATAAATTTATCTTTATTAACAGGATATGTGCCTCAGTCTTTTAAGATTGCTGTAATTAAGCCCTTACTCAAGAAAGCCACTCTAGATCCAGATGTTTTAGCCAACTATAGACCAATCTCCAACCTTCCCTTTATTTCCAAAATTCTAGAAAAAGTTGTTGCCAATCAGTTGTGTGACCACTTAAACAAGAATGGTCTGTTTGAAGAGTTTCAGTCAGGTTTTAGAGTTCATCATAGTACAGAAACAGCTCTGGTTAAAGTTACCAATGATCTCCTCATGGCTTCAGACAGTGGACTTGTCTCTATACTTGTTCTGCTAGATCTTAGTGCTGCATTTGACACTATTGATCATAATATTTTACTACAGAGACTTGAAAGTGAGGTCAAGATTAAAGGAACTGCATTAGACTGGTTTGAATCCTATCTATCTGACAGATTCCAGTTTGTTCATGTCAATAATGATTCCTCTACTTATACAAAAGTAAGTTATGGAGTTCCTCAGGGTTCTGTGCTAGGACCAATACTCTTCAGGTTATACATGTTGCCATTAGGCAAGATTATTAGAAAACATGGCATAAACTTTCATTGCTATGCAGACGACACCCAGCTATATTTATCTATGAAACCAGATGAAACTAATCAGTTGGTTAAACTCCAAGCATGCCTTAAAGACATAAAGGCTTGGATGACCTGTAATTTCCTACTCTTAAACTCAGACAAAACAGAAGTTATTGTATTCGGTCCTAAGCATCTCAGAGATTCATTATCTAATCACATGGTGTCTTTGGATGGCATTACCTTGGCCTCCAGTACTACTGTAAAAAACCTTGGTGTTATATTTGATGAGGATATGTCCTTTAAATGTCACATAAAGCAAGTGACCAGGACTGCCTTCTTTCACCTGCGTAATATCGTCAAAATTAGGAACATCCTGTCTCAGAGTGATGCTGAAAAACTAGTTCATGCATTTGTGTCGTCCAGACTGGATTATTGTAATTCATTACTGTCTGGCTGTCCAAATAGCTCTTTAAAAAGCCTCCAGTTGATTCAAAATGCCGCAGCAAGAGCATTGACAGGAATTAGCAAGAGAGATCATATTACTCCAGTTTTAGCTTCTCTTCACTGGCTCCCTTTAAAGTCTAGAATAGAATTTAAAATCCTCCTCCTTACATACAAGGCCCTTAAAGGCCTAGCTCCATCGTATCTTAAAGACCTTATTGTACAATATCATCCCAGCAGATCACTTCGGTCTGAAAGTGCAGGCCTACTTGTGGTTCCTAGAATTTCAAAAAGTAGAATGGGAGGTAGAGCTTTCAGCTATCAGGCTCCTCTCCTATGGAACCAGCTCCCAGTTTGGGTTCGGGAGGCAGACACTCTCTCTATTTTTAAGGTCAGGCTTAAGACTTTCCTTTTTGATCAGGCTTATAGTTAGGGCTGGACTAAACATTCCCTTAGTTATGCTGCTATAGGCCTAGGCTGCTGGGGGACGATGCACCAAACACATGTCCTCCTTCTTTCTTCTCTCTCCTCTCTCGCATCCTCCACTTTCTTTTCTCTGGCACAGAGCTCTTGCCCTCTAATTTCCTATATACTACTAGTCATACAATTCTGTGCTATTACTATGTAGAATGTTTACTGCTGTGTGTGTCCCACCCCCCTTCCCCCCCCCCCTTCCCCCCCTTCCCCCCCTTCCCCCCTCTTCTTGTGAGTATCTCTGGCCTGGAGTGGTGTGTTTCCTGTGGAGCTCTATACTACATCTGTTGTCGTGGTCTCATCAGCCTGCCCAGTCTTCATGGAATCCTGCAGTTATCCACTCCTACCTGAATGAACAATTCTCCAACCTGCCTATGATTCCTCTTACATTTTCAAACTGTCATGTAACATCATCAGTTTGTATCATAAGATTCCACATGTACACTTTAGTCAGATATGTGTATCTATGACAGATGTATGTTTATCTTGCTGTTCTCTTCTCTTCTCTCTTTGCTGTTCTCTTCTCTCTTTCTTCTGTCTGTACCCGGCTGGCCTTAGGCAGATGGGTCCCTCCATATGAGCTGGGTTCTGCTCGAGGTTTCTTCCTGTTAAAAGGGAGTTTTTCCTTGCCACCGTTGCCTTCAGGCTTGCTCTGGGGGTTTCAGGCCGGGTTTTTGTAAAGCGTCTTGAGACGATTTGTATTGTTATTGACGCTATATAAATAAAATTGAATTGAATTGAATTGTTTTGGGGGTCGGAGTGCACTCCCTGATAACTCTTCATAAGCTTGCAGCCGTTGTCTTTTCGTGTCAAGGTTGAATCTGTCCCAGGTTCCTTTCATGAAGTTATTATAACTTACATTCAGGAAGAGAACCATTTATTCATTCATTATCTATGACTGTTTATCCCCTAGGGGGTCACGGGGCTGGAGCCTTTCCCAGCTGTCCACAGGACGAGAGGTAGGGTACACCCTGGACAGGGCGAGCACAGAAAGACGAACAACCGTTCACACTCACTCTTTGGACTGTGGGGGGAACCTGGAGTGCCTAGAGAAGACCCACCCAGGCACAAGGGGAACATAAAAACCCAGAACCTTTTTCTTGTGAAGCGTCAGTGCTAACCGCCACACGAACAAGCCCTGGCCTCATGTCATTTTATTAGGAACTCCCTTGGGTTCCTCCATCTGAAGATGATCTCCAGTCTCCACAATCCACCTCATTCATCCCATCCCTTCAAAACCTATCCTCCATCAGCTCCTCTCTAGAATCCCATCAATTAATAAACATTTGTGCATCTATTAAGCTGTGGCCAGTCTTAGATTCTGTATTGTCACCCCTTTGAAACTGTAACTTAGGGAGTAAATTACAATATTATTCGTTTGCAATGCGTACATTTAACCCGTTCTTAAAATTCTTCGCAGGCAACCTTCAAAAAACTGTTAGTAGTTTCTTGTTTAGAACAGATACAGCCTGGTTCCTGGTACCGAGACCTCTAGGATGGAGCCTTGACCTCACATGACAGTGTAGCGGGTTTGACTAGATTTAATGTTGGGGTGCCAGTCAGAGTCAAGTCTGACAAAGTAAAATAAAACAGAACAAAAATAGTTTAGTCAACCCACACAAAATTATAACCAGGCAGATCAAACGCATCAATAAACCACAAAAGCAATCAAACAAACCAGCAATGCGATTTCCACCACATATATTTTCACAATTATAATCCACCGTGCCAAAAAAAAAAAAAAAAAAAAAAAGAAGGGGTGCGCCTCAGTCTGTCTGTTACTCCCAGTTCAGTCCATTTGGAAAAAGTGCGTTTCAGTGTTCCACAGTTCAGTCCAGTACATGCGCCACCACAAAACAACAACTCAAAACTCCGCTCCGAGTTTTACCGCGGACTCCAACACAAAATAAGGAAATAAACTCAAAATGTGCAGCAAACAGCACATACGAAACAAAAATGCACACCGGGTACTCACGGTACCAAAGTTTTTAACGTTAGTCAGTCAGTCAGTCAGAGTCGGACGTTGCTCCACTGGACCCGGCATCTCCCGACTCCTGAGACAGCTGATCCGACAGGGAAATAAATACAGCCACCAGGCAACCGTGCCGACGGAACTCCAGGGAGAGGATTTAGTAGCCAAGACGCTTAATGTCGCGGTCACTCTTCTCCTCCACGGACTCTCCTTCTGACTCTCCTCTCTTCGTTCACCGGTGACTTGCACTCATACCAAATGCCCTTCCTGGAGGACGGATTCAAACTGCGCGGGAATCGGTGGATTATTTCCACTGGAGTAGGAGATGAATGTGGGTGAATGACGGAGGAAGCCACGAATGGAGGTGTGTTTTGATGGAAAGGTGTGTCGCAGTGTGATTCTAACTTTGCGGGCACTACAACAGGTCTTTTGCTGCCTTCAGCTGCAGAACTTCCTTCCTGGTTTGCTGCCAGTTACTGAGATAATGAGGTCTTTATAAAGGCCAAGCCCTGCACATCGTCAGCCCTGCATATCATCAGATACACAGGACTGGTGTGATTCGTAGCCAAGATGATCCTCTTCATCGGTCAACTGCTTTTGATGATTCTTCTGCGCCAACCAGCTGCAGGGAGTGAGTTATGAGCTATTTATATATATTTTACGTATAACGATCGCTAAAAAATAGTTGTATTGTTTTCTGTTAGCCTTAAAGTTGAATGCATTCAAAGCAGAGGGGCTTAGGTGAGGGAATGGAATCATATATGCAGTTTTGAACTAAATGTTGAAGGTATTGTTGAAATTACGCACTGATTTTCACCGACGGCCACAGAAAGGGTTTACCGCCAGTCGTACAATATTCCGTATAATCAATATGCAATAGGGATGTAACGATACACTCAACTCACGACTCGATACGGTTCACGATTTTTTGTTCACGGTACGATTTTCTCACGATTTTTTAAAATCAAAATGAGCTACAGACAAATTATGACCAAATAAAATTATTTTATATGTTTTTTTTATTATTATTATTATTTGATTTTTATTCGTAGGAAAAAAAAAATCTTGTGGTAGACACAGTATCATCCTTCCGGAGAATCTCGACCACATGAGCTCTTACCTGGTAGAGTTTTGGTACAACCACCTGGCTGAAGTGCTGTCGTGACGGGATCTTGGCTCCGGCGTGTTCACCAACAGCCGAAAGCCCTCATTGTCAACGATGGAAAATGCCCTCAAATCTTTTCCAATAAAATAACCAACTGCCCTGGTAATTTCTTGCGCTCTTGCATTGTCATGGGGGAGAAGAGATGCAAAGCCTCTCGTCAGGGTGGTTTGCCCATTCGGCAATTTTCGCTAACGAGGTGGCGTAACATTACTTTGCTTCTCACTGTGGTGGCGGCTAATATGCTGCTGCATGTTGCTCGTGTTGCCGCTATATGTTAGCGGTCTCTTGCAATATTTACATGCTGTTTTGGTTTTGTCTGTCAATTTCTCACCGGTTGTATTTGTGTATATAGGGAATCCAAAATGCTGCCACACAGGTGATTTAAAACCGCTCGGTGCATCCTCTATTAAGTTGTTGCCTACCGTCGCCATGTCTTCCCTCGTTCTGTGCCCTGTCAAAGACCAGAAAAGAGTCTGCAGACAGGCAGAACGCAGGTGGCGAAAAACCAAACTCCAGGTTCATTTTGAGATTTACAAAAACAGTCTCCACACCTATAATTATGAGCTGAAGAAGGCAAGACAAGCATTCTTTTCCGAGATTATTAACAGAAACTGTAACAATTCCCGCACTTTGTTTTCTGTTGTGGATGGGCTGACAAATCCCAAAACATCAGTCCCTCCGGAACTGCTATCCAGCAAGTCATGTAATGACTTCGCAGCCTTTTTCACAGATAAAATTTCAAGGATAAGACAAACAGTTTGCAGCTCCAGCTCAGGCAAAATTGTAACTCCTCTTGTGCCTTCTTTTTCTCCAGTTAATCTGGCACATTTTGACCTTCTAGATCACAGAGCTCTGACGGAAGCTGTATCGCAGCTAAAATCCACAACATGCTGCCTTGATATTCTGCCAACAAACTTTTTTAAAAATGTTCTTAATAGTATAGCTTCAGATGTATTGCAGATAATAAATAACTCTATTCAGTCCGGTCAGTTTCCTCAAGCACTGAAAACTGCAGTAATAAAACCTCTCCTAAAAAAGTTTAATCTGGATGCTTCAGTAATAAGTAACTACAGGCCAATATCAAATCTTCCCTTTCTAGGAAAAATCATTGAAAAGATTGTTTTTCAGCAAACTCATGCTTTCATGACGCAGAACAATCTCTTTAATGCATTTCAGTCTGGTTTTCGTCCACACCACAGCACTGAGACTGTACTTATCAAAGTTCTAAATGACATACATCTCAATAATGATGCTTCTATGACTTCAGTCTTGGTATTATTAGATCTTAGTGCTGCCTTTGATACAGTTGATCATGATATACTGCTTGACAGACTAGAGAAGTGGGTGGGACTAACTGGCACTGTACTACACTGGTTCAAATCATATCTACAAGATAGGGAATACTTTGTGTCAATTGGTGAACATGTGTCTGAACGAAAAAAGATTATGTGTGGGGTGCCGCAAGGTTCCATTCTTGGACCACTTCTCTTCAATATCTACATGCTGCCCCTTGCCCAGATTATGGAGGACCATAATATTTCTTATCATACGTATGCAGATGACACACAACTTTATATCTCGATGTCGTCAGATGATTACGGTCCCTTACTTTCACTGAGCAAGTGCATTCATCAAATCAATGAGTGGATGTGCCAAAATTTTCTCCAGCTTAATGCAGATAAGACTGAAGTGATTGTCTTTGGCCCCAAAAGTGAAAGATCAAAGATCAGGGCTCACCTTAACTCCATGTCATTGACATCAACTGATAAAGCCAGAAATCTTGGTGTAATTATTGACTCTGACTTGAATTTTAATGACCATCTAAAGCTCATTACCAGATCAGCGTATTACCACCTGAAAAACATAGCCAGAATTAAGGGATTTTTGTCCAAAGAAGATATGGAAAAACTTGTTCATGCATTTATTTTCAGTAGATTGGACTATTGCAATGGTGTCTTTACTGGTCTGAACAAAAAATCCATTAGACAACTACAGCTGATCCAGAACGCTGCTGCAAGAGTGCTAACAAACACTAGGAAAATGGATTGCCTTGTACCTACGTAGTGACGTAAGTCACCAACCAGTGACTTTTTTTAAGATAATTAACCTATTTCAAAAAAAAAAAAAGAAAAAGAACATATCCTACTTCTCTCGCATTCGCGATTCATTTTTTCTGTCAACCGGTGCGAATCGTCACGCATTTGTACCGATTTTTAATCGTGTCACGATGCATCGTTACATCCCTAATATGCAACCTTTGAAAGTACAGTAGTTCACGCTAATCTACGGCAGCTCTAACTTTGTAAGAGTTTTGTTATATCAAAACAGGATCACTGCTCAAAAAATGGACATGCTGCACACATCGCTGCAAAGCAAAGAAGCGCCTATTTGGATGTACAGATGAGGACGAAATTATTAGCCCCCCCGATGGAAATTTGATTCTTTTGAAAATATCTCCCAAGTGCTGTTAAACAGAGCAAAGAATTTTTAACACAGGTCTTTCAAACATCCAACTTTTATTTTGGTTGCTTAAATTATGTTACTTTCCACACAGAAATGAAATTATTTCACAAAAAACACAAATTACCAGGGTCAAAATTATTAGCCCCCCTGATGTTAATTGTTAATTGCGTATCCTTTTTGCTGGATAACAGCCTGCAGTCGTTTGTTGTAGTTTTCAACAAGTCCCTGACACGTCTCCTGAGGAATACCAGCCCATTCTTCTTTGGCAAATCTCTGAAGCTCTTCCAGATTTGATGGCATTCTGGCATGGACCTTGGTGTTTAGTTCACCCCACAGATTTTCTACGGGATTCAAGTCAGGGCTTTGTGTAGGCCATTCAATAACATTCACTTTGGTCTTCTGGAGGTAGTTCTTCACCAGGAGTGATGTGTGTTTTGGGTCGTTGTCGTGTTGGAAGACAAAGCGATGACCCAGACACAGTTTTGCTGCTAACTGCTTGACATTTTCTTTCAAGATCTTCACATATCCTTCTTTCTTCATGATTCCTTCCACCTTGACCAGATTCCCAGTTCCAGATGCACTAAAGCATCCCCACAGGATAATACTCCTTCCACCGTGTTTCACTGTGGGGATGGTGTTCTTTGGGTTATACGCCTCACCCTTCTTTCTCCAAACATAAGCAATGTCTCTGTGGCCAAAGAGCTCTAGTTTCGTCTCACCTGACCAAAGGACATGCTTCCAGTATGCATCATCTTTTTCCAGGTTGTCCTTAGCATACTTCAGTCTGCCTTTAAGGTCTCTTCTGCAGAAGTGGAGTTTTTCTTGGTCTGCAACCTCGCAGTCCATTCCTGTGCAGAACTCTAGTGATTGTCTTATTAAAGTTGTCGATTCCCGACAAGGCTAAGTCATTCCCTAGTGTCTTGGCGGTTGTTCTGGGGTCTTTAGACACATCTCTCACAAGTTTTCTTTCCAGGGTCTTTGAAATTTTTCGCTTCCTACCTCTGCCAGGCTTGTTCCGTACAATGTGTCTCTCTTTTAATTTCTTGATGATGGTTCTCACTCCACTTCTTGACACTTGGAAACCCTGTGATAACTTTGTGTATCCTTCTCGTGCTTTGTGAGCATCAGCAATTCTCTTTCGCAAGTCTAAACTGATTTCTATTGTTTTTGGCATGATGCTTCCTCAAGTGCCAGCCAAAACCCTTACTGGAGGATTTATACTGTGTGTAAATTGGGAGATAACTCTTAATTTTAACTTGATTTTACAAGCTTTGAGCATTACAAAGTCAAAGCACATCATTGCACAACAGTGGTTTGTGCTATGGCTAAAACAAAATGGTCAGTTCTTAAGGGGGCTAATAATATTGACTGTGCTAATTTATTTTTTTTTTTTTTAACAATTCTATTATTGTGTGCAAAAAAAGTAATTTATGCTTTCTAAAGAAAACTAGTATGTATAGAAATGCTATGTTGAAAATTACATGCTCTATTAAAAAAGCACTTGGGAAAATTTTGAAAAA
The DNA here is from genome assembly GCF_963514085.1 of Chelon labrosus. Lineage (NCBI taxonomy): Eukaryota > Metazoa > Chordata > Actinopteri > Mugiliformes > Mugilidae > Chelon > Chelon labrosus. The sequence goes on from NC_140337.1 coordinate 22,221,206, forward strand.
GATTTAAATTTCATAGGGGGGCTAATAATTTCGTCCTCAACTGTACCCCATAACACTGAATCGTGTTATCTTTTACTTCATGCGGGTTGCGTCACTTAGCTGGTGAACATATGGCACCAGTATGCAAGTAGCAGTAGAAGTAATACCCTCCTTGCCTTTGCTGTGCGGGTGTGCTTGATCTCCATCAGTGTTAAGACAGGAGCCAGGTTTCCCAGAAGAACATCTCAGTACAGTTGGAGAAAAAACGATTGGTTTTCGGGTTTCATATGTATTGATATGTTCTTGGAGTTTAGGAAGTTACACTGATCAGGAATAACATTAAAACCACTGACACGAGAAGTAAATATCATTGATCATCTTGTGACAATACAATGCTGGGAAACTTTTGGATCTGACATTCGTGTGGACGTTACTCAGACATGTAGCACCCACCTAAACCAGACCAGGCACCCCCACCCCATAGCAATGACACTCCTTGATGGCCATCCCCAGCAGGATGCAGCCTGACAGAGGCATACACGCAAAAAACGTTTTAGGAACAACTCAAAAAAACACACGAAGAACAGCACAAGGTGTTGACCTGGCCTCCAAATTCACTAGATCTCAAACTGATCAAGTATCTGTGGGATGATCCACGGAGGCCCCTCCCCTCAACCCATAGGTCCCAAAGTCCCCCCACCAACAACATTCAGTTGTCAGACACCACAGGACACCCTGAGATGGTCCATGTCCATTCTCTGAGTCACAACTGTTTTGGAGGCACAAAGGAGACCTGAACAATATTAGGAAGGTGGTCATAATGTTATACCTGATCGGTGTATTCTCACTATTCTGATTCTCAAGTTAAGAGTGTGACTTTTCTATACAGCAGTCATCAGTGTCATTCACTTTGTTGATGGTTCTAATGTTCTGGCTGACTTACTTCATCACCAACATTGATCTTCTCCTCTATATGAAGAAGGGAAGACAGCTGAACCTGACAGCTCTGTGGGTTTTGAGGAGTTCTGCATACGTATTCCTGATGGCCCTCCATCAACCAGCTCCAAACCTGTTTCTCAGGTTCCCACAAAGACGGCTCATCCAACCAAGCAGCCCGTGGAAGCGAAACAGCGGAACAGCAACCCTGCCCAGGCGTTTGGTCTGAATTCCCCCTCTCGACATGAGCCTTTTTCCCCAGGTTCAGAGATACCTATTGCCTCTTTAACGTTTTAGTTACCCTTAGTGTTTCTTTAAATGGAAGCACAACCAGCAATGATACATCCTTTATACGTATGTATAAGTGTTTGTCTTTTATTTTGAGGAACTCCTGGAGCACCATCCCAAGACAACAGTGGATGTTACTGCAACGACAGCAATATGAAACAGCCAACTGAAACCTCCAAAGTTAAAAAATTGGCCAAACGACACCCCACTGAAACGTGTAGCTCAACTGAATACATGTAAGTGTGTGTGTGTGTGTGTGTGTGTGCGCAACATTTCAAGTCATTCGCAGATGGTTAGATGAAACTGAACTGACGATAACACTCTGATTTCAGTGAGACGTTGGCAGACGGTCGGCAGGTTTGTGTGGAGCCATTCAGCTTGTTATCAATCCTTGATTCTATTTTGAGGTGAGTGTACGTTTCCCGATGCAGAACATACACTAATCAAGCATAACATTATGACCACCTTCCTAATATTGTGTAGGTCTCCCTTGTTGCCTCCAAAACAGTTGTGACTCATCAGGAAATGGACATGGGCCTTCTGAGGGTGTCCTGTGGTGTCTGACAACAGGATGTTGATAGTGGGGGGGCTTTGAGGGGAGGGGCCTCTGTGGATCATCCCACAGAGACTTGATCAGTTTGGGATCTAGTGAGTTTGGAGGCCAGGTCAACACCTTGAACGTGTTGTGTTCCTGTAAAGTTTGTGGACCAGTATTCGCGGAAAAATCTTATGTCCTTTGTTCAGAGAAGGGTAGCTCAGCCCTGCAGGAGATCATTACGTTGGCTGTTTGCAGTCCATTATGCTCCTAACAAGCACGTAGAGCATTGTGAATCTTGGCTATAAATTTTACTCACATTAGCTAATGTTAGCCCCAAGAAAATATTGGTCGTAGCACACCAAGAAAGGCTGCAGCGTCAAACCCCTGCTGTTGTGTATGAATTCTGGTTTTCATTTGTAAGAAGATGGCTCTGTTGTATCAACCTACCTCGTCACAATCCACTACTGTGTCCAGCTACACAACTTTTATTCAAATAAAAGACCATTTTCATCCCTACGTACTTAAGAACCCACTAGTCCAAGTTAAAGTGTTGCTGTCGGCCATTTCCTCACTGATAACAGATTACTGCACACCCTGGGTGTGCACTTCCTGCCCCGTGACTTCTTGATAAATATAATATGACTCAATCAACCCACAGCTTCTTGTTTAAAGCTCCAACTCGGGCTCCGGTGACGTCTCCTCCTCCAACAGACTGTGAGTTCTGTCACAACAGAGTCAAGTAACAAAACTTTGTGCAGCATTTTGTCGATTTTGATTCGATTAAATGTTTGTCTCATGTTGCTTTACAGCACAATGCACGCCCTGCGACCCATTCCTAACAAACCGTAACATTGACGCAAAGGCAGTACAATTCCTAGACGTGCAGATGATAACGCGTTATTGTCCTGCTCGAATTAAGTGAGACTCTAACAAACATTTTGCAAATAACTCACACAGATTGGTAGAATTCATTGTTTTTAAAATAAAATTGTGGCTTTCTGTTTGCCTGCAGTATTACCATGAACGACAGTAGGGTTTTCTGTGCGGACCTGGTCCAGCGCGAAGCAGTGCTCCAGAAACTGGAAATCCTTCCTCCTCATGAAGATCCTTCTGAATGCCCACCAAAGAGCAGTTTGTAAAACTTTCACAGACTTTCTGAGACTTCAGCAAATGACTTAGTAGATTAAAACTAATGCATTAATTGATGAAACACTGCACTTCTACATGGCCTACACATATTCTGTACATTGCTGAAAGGTTATCTCTATACTACATCTGTTGTCGTGGTCTCATCAGCCTGCCTAGTCTTCATGGAATCCTGCAGTTATCCACTCCTACCTGAATGAACAATTCTCCAACCTGCCTATGTTTCCTCTTACATTTTCAAACTGTCATGTAACATCATCAGTTTGTATCATAAGATTCCACATGTACACTTTAGTCAGATATGTGTATCCATGACAGATGTATGTTTATCTTGCTGTTCTCTTCTCTTCTCTCTTTGCTGTTCTCTTCTCTCTTTCTTCTGTCTGTACCCGGCTGGCCTTAGGCAGATGGGTCCCTCCATATGAGCTGGGTTCTGCTCGAGGTTTCTTCCTGTTAAAAGGGAGTTTTTCCTGCCACCGTTGCCTTCAGGCTTGCTCTGGGGGTTTCAGGCCGGGTTTTTGTAAAGCGTCTTGAGACGATTTGTGTTGTTATTGACGCTATATAAATAAAATTGAATTGAATTGAATTGAATTGAATTATCTTTTACTTCCGTCAAGTTGATGATGGATGCCACTGCCAAGAGAGAGCAAAGGAACTTCCATCTGGACTTCCTGCAAGTGCAAGAATTTGGCTCCCCAGTGAAAGCTGTCGCTCAACCGAAGTCGTGTAAGCGCTGTTGATGTGTGTGTGAGAGAGAGAGACAAATATTACTCACCCACATAACGTTGGTGTCATTTTTAGTCCTTCGTAAGATATTTAGCTCCAGCGGAGCACCGCGTATATCCATATTGTGGGAGTGATCAGGGCACCGAATCGCAGTTCGCATACTCATTTATGCCCCAAACCTGATACACATAACCACTGTTAGGACTGAATACTTCTGTAAATAATACATATCTTGACTGGGAATAACGCCTCTTGCATTCATTCAAATTAAGCCGATAAAGTGTACAAAAGGTGAAGGGGCCCGAATCATTTCTGTAACATCGACCCTACATAAGTTTCTAAATTTGAAGAAACTGTATTTCAAACTGAATTCCTTATTTATTTATTTATTTTTTCCCAGGGAGCGCTTGCTGCGGGATGGCAGCGAGGTGTGTGTGACTACCTGCAACCTCTTACAATACTTAACTCTGTAAGTCGGAACTGTGCTCTGTTTTGCACATCAATTATACATTTTAAATCATAATATTTTCCATTGATAATATATTGATAATATATTCCATTCGACTGGTCCAATGCAATGACTCCAGACCAACTTTCCACCACAAAGAAAATTTATGTGCGGTGAAGTTGGTCTGGTTCCCAGGCTACTCATTTATGCCCCAAACGCATAAAGTAGCCCAACTGCAAAATACTGTTCTAATCCATATTAATCCAACAAGAAACATAGACTGTTCTGGTATTTTGTATCAGTGTCAGTATGAACCGTAATAGATTTACTCATATATAGTTACCATCGCATTTGTGCACGCCCACACTTTCCTGCTCTCTGAGTGTTTTTGCCTAAAGATGCAATCATACTCCGAGTCTTTATCTCATCACCTTTTCCGTTTTAAAATTAGAAGCCCAGATCATAGTTAATTTGGGGAAAACTGAGGGTTTTGATAACTGAGTTTTGCAGGTTTGTGCAAGTACAATTTTACAATAGGGCATTGTATTTCCCTCACATTTAGTGTCTTTAACGTATTTTAAATCCTAATTATGATGCAAAACTGAATAACTGTAATAATCCTCTGCATGTGGCAGTAAAAATGGTTTAATACTGCAGTTTTAACATTTCACAGGGTCAGTTTTTGAGAATGTCGAGCATTAATTATCCTCAGATCCTCATCAATTTACAGTACTTGCACCCCCAGTCTGTTAACTTGTTTATAACGTTGTTGAAACTACCCTCAGCAGCCAGCCTGAGGCAGATAACTAGGAAGGGCCAGCTATCCCATCTGTGATAAAAAAACAATATTGTGCACCATTCCTACAGTGAATAAACATACTCTTTCAGTTTTGGAAGCCGTGGACCACAACGTGGACCAGACCCTCCACCCGGAAATCATGGCAGCGTAGGTACGTTTTTACCATTAATGAACAACAGCTTTCTTGTAGCATACAATATAATGTGAACATTTCAAAGCAACCTAATACCCTGCTTTATGTCTTGCCATTCTTACTTCTTCTTAAAAGTTGAAGCTGATGAATGCCCAGTGGAAGTTGGTCATTAATTAAGGATGCACAGAATCCTTCTTCAGACTTTTTCAAACCTGTGGTTCTGCTATAGAGGTGGAAACAGAAGCTGTGACAGCCAGTAGTTTCTGATGGGTGGTTTCTGTTGTGGTTTCTGCCATTTTATAGGCCTGTAGTGCTAAAAAACATGTGATAGTGGCTACTGATAGGGGGCTGTTGCAAGGCTCAGTTCTTACCAGAATATGAGTCTGGCAACACTCCATTTCTTTATAAAGAAAAGAGGAAAAAAAGTACTTCTGCACTTCTGCACAACCAACCAGAATCAACAAAATCAACTCAGCGGTGCTTAGATGTATAGATGTATATCTCCATTACTGTTGATAGCCAAAATATGACTGGATAAAAACTCTAATGCAAAGTTACACTGCCAGAAGCACCGCAGCTGAGAGACAGACGAACAATAAAAAGAAAAGAATAGGCTATTAGGAATAATTTATTTATTACATTTTTTTTCAGTCGCTAACAAGCGCTTACCCATACTTCAGCTCTTTTTTCTAAACTCTTAACACAGACTCACGCCCATAGGCGCCGAAACCGTGGGTGCTCCGGTGCTCGAGCACCCACGGAAAATACTGAGCACCCACGTGTGCCAGACAGGTGGCACTGATTCTTAATTTCCCACGAAGCTGATCGCGTTTAGTTCAACCTTTCATCTCCAACCCTATCTGTATTTTTGAAGAGTGGGCTGTCCTGAAAAATAGCCTACTTTACGGCTTTAGTATCGAGTCTATGCGTGTGTGTTCGTGTCGGCCGCTGTCCATTTGCTAAGGTTCTGAAATGCGAAACGGCTGTTTTGTTTTGGGTTTTTTTGGGGGGTTTTTTTGTTTTTTTTAAAGGGCGTGCGCTCATGAGTACGGAAGCGTATTGCTGCCACACTTTAGAAAAAAAAAAGGCTCAATATTATGTAATTACGTGAAAGTTTCTTGTTATAACATGATCGAGCACCCACGGAGGAAAACATAAATCGGCGCCAATGCTCACGCCTACAAAACACAATTGGCCAAATGGATAATTTTGTTCTCAAAAACACATTTTGTTAAATATATACTAACTCTTCATTTCAAAATTCAACACATCTTTCTCTGCACACACTAACTTTATACCAAAACACTAGAAATATGACTCAGAATGAAATTATTCTGTCAAAGAATAAGACTTGTTTTCACTTCACAAGGTACATGCAGTAAATCAAAGTACACCAGGTTTCAAAATACTGGCTATTGTTGAGATTACAAAAACTGCATAGAATTTTATGTTTCAGTTTTACAGGTATTTGCATGCAAGATTAGATTAGATTAGATTATACTTTATTTATCCTAGGGATGCACCGATCCGACTTTTTCAGTCCCGATACCGATGCCTGGGCTTTGTATATCTGTCGATACCCGATACCGAGCCGATACCATAGAGAGCCGACGTCCCGCCCTTCTACTTCCGGTCCATGGGACCTATCTTTCGAAAAAACATGAACGGCAGTCTATGGCGAAAGATAAATTATTTTCTGGTCCCGATCGACTTGTGCCTTAGATCATACATATACTGTTTTTCAGAATAAAAAATGATTTTACATGTCAAGAATGTCACAGTTTGTCGCAAGATAGTTAAGTAAAACGCTATGGAAAATACGTAATTAAACGAACTACAAGTCCAAGTCGCTTACCGCTTACCCGCATGCTGGCGCGTACAGAACCGACCAAAACTCCCTTCGTGTAACTACAGCTCTCGACATGACCCGATTTATAATGATTTTCACCTCGTTTCATGCTTCGAGACGAGAGATGTAGTTCACTAAGTGATCTCATACAAAACCTAATGTTGTTCAGCTTATTTACGTCAAATAATTTATCTCTTGACGTGAAAAATTATCTTTTAAAGTCACACACATCATATCTGAAATTCATGCCACAATTCGAACGGGACCAAAAAATAATTATGATCTCTTCATTAACTCCCGTTCATATTTTTTCGAAAGATAGGTCCCATGGACCGGAAGTAGAAGGGGCGGGACTTCGGCTTTCTATTGTTGAATGCAAACAGCCGTCAAACTAGTTGGCATGGCAAGCGTGAAATATCTCCACACAGCCGACTCTTTGGCTCGCTCCATGTTGCTTAAATGCTCCAACTCGTGCTGCTAACGAATGACGTAGGATCTGCTGCGACGAAAAAAAACAACAACAAAAAACTGGATCGGCCCGTGGATCTGTTCATTTTTCCGATCCCCGATCCAGCTATTTTGTCAATATCGGGGCCGATATCCGATCCCAATATCGGATATTTTTTTTCACTTTACAGTTTACTACAGGAGGCACAGTAGAAATACTGTTTACAGTATGATAGAACAGAAAAAGTTTTACAGTATTGCTTACAGTGAACAAAATATCCATGATACACACAAGAGCATTCAGAACAAAAATTACAACAGCAAAAAGCCCAGATAAAAAAGGAGGGGAACTAAAAAAAGCACAAAATGACTGTATCCAATCTCTGCGATCTTCAGGGTTAGGCCACATGTTTTCATCAACATCGATAATGTGATATTATCCAAGGCGATGCACCTGGGATAAAACCGCTTCGTATGTCGGATCCACCCTTGGCAATCATCATCTGTGATGTCCCTGCAGCCAGCATCCATGGCTTCAAGGAGGGACATCTGGTCATGTGGCTGATGGTCATAAACCTTCCACCTCCATGCAGAAAACAACTCCTCTATGGGGTTGAGGAACGGTGAATAGGGTGGAAGGAAGAGATGTACCAGTCTTGGGTGGTGAAGAAGTAATCTTTGAAGGGACACTGAAATTGACACGTCTGGAGCAATTCCAGCCATATGTTGATCTCTCCTGCCTCTGCTCCCCTGCTGATCAGAGTTTCCTGATCATACTCCTTTGTCTACCCTCCCCTTCTCCTCTCCCCGTCTCCTCTCCCCTGCTGTTTAGAGCCTTGATCATACTACCTGAGTGTCACTCCTTTGTCCTTTTGTCCTTTTGTTCTGACCACGTCTGGGAGCCACCTCTGCCCCTCTACTGAGTTCACCCTCCTGTGTAAAGTTGCCCTCGACTGACCAACATGCAACCACACCTGGGGACATGGTATATCTGTGCTCTGGCCCTACATTCAGGATCAGTCTCCGGTCTCGGACCCACTCTGTGTCGGTAGGCTCACCATAATCTGGAACTCCAATAAACTTGCACCACTTCAGCAAACTTGGAACTAGACTTGGATTGTTTTTTTTCTTCAACAGTGGACTTCAAACCATGTTGTTAGCGATTGAAAAAAACTGTATTATCAGCTGAGATATGTTGTTTTTGAACTGATATCATTGCAGAAGCAGAGGTTTTTATACTGTATCTAAGGTTTGTAATATTGCTTTTGCTATTGTGGGATGTTGTGTGTTAACATTCGTAAATAATACAAAAACAATCCATAATTTTGTTGGGAGGTACAGCTGGTCTGTTAAGAAAATGTAAGCATTGTGGAAATGTGTTCACTGACTGCATATTGTGTGGAAACGACATGAAATGTGTGAATGGTATGGCCACAAAAGACCGATGCTGTGCTAATTGTGTTTAGAGTTTTGAAAATGTGACCACTGATTGGACAAACGCTTGTTAGCGACTGAAAAAAACTAAGATTAATGGGAAAATATTAAAATGTAAGTCAGTGATTTTGATAAAGTTTAGGCCAGCAGACAGCACCAACAGACAGGACATAATACAGCAATGTTGCAGTAAAACAACAGTGATCTTTGGAAAACTTCAAATAACTTTAGCTGAAGTAACTGCTCACGTAATCTGGTAACTTTAAAATGTGTGTTTTGTGTTAAATTACTGTTTGAAGTTTTACCTTACAGGTTACCCTTGCATGAGATGCAGATCCTACATAAACTGGGAGAGCATTGATCCAAAGGATGTAGAGTCCCTGGAGATAGAAATGCCATCACGTGGCTGTCCTACCATTGTTAGGTAAGTCCTCCTCTACGGCTAAACTAGCTCTTTTGTACCGTGTGTAAACATGAGTTGACATACTTTTTTAAGCATTCTCAAAACTCCATAGTAGTTCTGATCAAAAGCAGTCATATCATGCAGGCATAGAAAACAAACATTAGATACTGTATTTATATTATTTGTCTTTTGCATCACAGGGTCACCCTGACAAATAAAAATGAAGTCTGCATGGACTCATCAGCGCCGTGGTTTAAGGATGCGCTGAAGAAGCTGGAAAATCCAGCCAACTAAAGAAAACAGCCTCCTAGGAAATGTGATACTTGAGGTGGTGGAGATTCAAGTTCATAATCAAGCTGTAATGCAACAGTACAGAGTGAGAAATATCCAGATCTTCTGCTTGGCTTTATCATTCAATAATAAATGTGTGAGCTGATGTATTCAATGCAGACTTCTTCTTTGTGTTCAAACACAAATACAATGTAATATGATGTTTTTATTAGTCATGCTACACGATTTGCTAATTTGTATTCAGATCAAACATGACAACTTTGAATTTACAATCCTAATGCTGCTTCTCTAGCTCCCCCTGTAGAGTAAAATAAGCCAATGCAAGGTCCCTTGTTTAAATCCCATATACGGCCATGGGCCAGGTGCCTTGAGCAAGCACCTTAACCCGTCAAACTGGTCCCACCTGGATGGCTTGAGTACAAATCTTTTGTTTGCACTTGTATACATGGTCAATAAAGTGGATATGATTGTAAATAGGCCATTTCCTGCAGGCCTACGTAGTTCTTATAATTCGTTATGCTAAGCTAAGCTAATTGCTTTGTGGTTCTTGTGCCATACTCAGCACATAGACAAATGAGAGATAGAGAAAATTTAGATTTTCTCTGAGCATCCATGTCTCCACTGATCTACACCATTCGATGTATAAATACAAATGTGCAAATGAATAATAATCATCATTGATGCCTGTAGAGCTAAATAAAAGGATCACAATGAGAATCCTGTACATGTTAAATAATTCTGATGGTTTTGTGGTTTTATTAAGAGAGCTGTTTGTACTGCAGTGATACGATCGGTGAAACCACTGAGAGGAGGAGCATTCAAGTGTCACGACACATCTTTATTGACATATTAAATCATTAAAGTTGGTTATATAAACTATACTGCTAGTTATTCTACTTTATTAGTCATGAGCATCCAACTCAAGCTTTTATCACTGATGCCTACGAGGGCCTTTTCCTTGTGAATGAACAGAGATGAAAATAAATAAAAAAGGTAGATTATACGTGGCGGCAGGAGAAGGAAATTAACTATGTGGAGGAAATTTGGTCTGCAAAAGCTTAATGTGCACATGGCAGATGAAGAGTTGGTCGAGCAGGAACACGCTAAAAAAACCAACAACAACTCTTCAGTAAATTTGGAGAAAGCTGCAGGCGCACCAATAGCGAGCTGCAAATATCCAGACTTCTCAGTAGATTTTACCAACTATATTGTACATCTGTGTAAAAATATCTCCATGATTCTTATGTAAACGAATCGTTTTCAAGCTGTTTGTGTGTGTTTTACATTTTCCTCTCGATAGACGTTTGCAGCATTCAGCGCTGTAACGCATAGAAATCAGTCAATGCCAAACTTTCTTCCCACCAAAATTCAAATCAACAGTGAAGCATGAAGTAAATGAATCGTATCATCTAGTTAGCTGTTGTATAGTTGCGAATAAAAACATGATATAAATACACCTGCTCTCGTGACTTCAGCTAACTGAAGATGACCGTTCACCTCACCTGAACATTTGTAGTAAATGCACAAGCTGAAATCTTCACAGCGGGGGAACAGCACCCTCCTCTGGTGCAAGGTGAGTATTACATCTATTAATGAATGGTTCTTTTCATCATGGTTTAATCTGATTACTTCCTCCTCTACTAATCTCCTTCCCATCTCCTGGTTTAACTTCTTCATTTGCTGTTATTTTTTTCTCACCTTTGTTAATTCTGTGTTTTGTTATCCCGTCAGTCTTTTCTGTGTTTGGCGTTATCTTCTTGTCTTCCATGTGTCCTTTGTTGGTGTTTGTCTCCAGGGTTAGTTTTGGATGTTTCTTTTACTTTGTATTCTTCCCCTAAGCTTGCGCTCTAGATTTTAATATCTTTTCAAACTTTAAATAAACTTTCTTTTTGTTCTTAAAATGAAGGTTGAATCTGTCCCAGGTTCCTTTCATGAAGTTATTACAACTTAGGAATAATTCAGGAACAGAACCATTTATTCGTTCATTATCTATGACGTCCATCTATCCATCTCCTCTAGAGGGTCATGGGGCTGGAGCCTTTCCCAGCTGTCCATGGGACAAGAGGTAAGGTACACCCTGGACAGGGCTAGCACAGAAAGACGTCAGTGCTAACCGCCACACGAACAAGCCCTGGCCTCATGGTATTTTATTAGGAACTCCCTTGGGTTCTTCCATCTGAAGATGATCTCCAGTCTCCACAATCCACCTCATTCATCAGCTCCTCTCTAGAATCCCATCAATTAATAAACATTTGTGCATCTATTAAGCTGTGGCCAGTCTTAGATTCTGTATTGTCATGAATACATTTAACCTGTTCTTGAAATTCTTCGCATGCAACCTTCAAAAAACTGTTAGTAGTTTCTTGTTTAGAACAGATACAGCCTGGTTCCTGGTACTGAGACCTCTAGGATGGAGCCTTGATCTCACATGACAGGTTTTTGCTGTCTTCAGCTGCAGAACTTCCTTCCTGGTTTGCTGCCAGTTATTGAGATAATGAGTTCCCGATAAAGGCCAAGCCCTGCACATGCTCTGAACACATACACAAATACACAGGACTGGTGTGATCCGTAGGCACGATGATCCTCTTCATCGGTCAACTGCTTTTGATGATTCTTCTGCGCCAACCAGCTGCAGGGAGTGAGTTATGAGCTATTTATATATGTTTTACTTATGATGATTGCTAAAAAATAGTTGTATTGTTTTCTTTTAGCCTTAAAGTTGAATGCATTCAAAGCAGAGGGGCTTAGGTGAGGGAATGGACTCATATATGCAGTTTTGAACTCAATTTTGAAGGTATTGTTGAAATTACGCACTGATTTTCACCGACGGCCACTGAAAGGGTTTACCGCCAGTCGTACAATATTCCGTATAATCAATATGCAACCTTTGAAAGCAGTTCACGCTAATCTACGGCAGCTCTAACTTTGTAAGAGTTTTGTTATATCAAAACAGGTTCGCCGCTCAAAAAATGGACATTCTGCACACATCGCTGCAAAGCAAAGAAGCGTCCATGACCATTTGAATATACCCCGTAACACTGAATCGTGTTATCTTTTACTTCATGCGGGTTGCGTCACTTAGCTGGTGAACATATGGCACCAGTATGCACGTAGTAGTAGAAGTAATACCCTCTTTGCCTTTGCTGTGTGGGTGTGCTTGATCTCCAGCAGTGTTGAGACAGGAGCCAGGTTTCCCAGAAGAACATCTCATCTTTATAACCCTCAATACATTTGGAGAAAAGACGATTGGTTTTCTGCTTTCATATGTATTGAAGTGAAATTTTAGTTTAGGAAGTTACACTGATTAGGAATAACATTAAAACCACTGACAGGAGAAGTACAAGGGAGACCTGAACAATATTAGGAAGGTGGTCATAATGTTATACCTGATCGGTATATTCTCACTATTCTGATTCTCAAGTTAAGAGTGTGACTTTTCTCTACGACAGTCATCAGTGTCATTCACTTTGTTGATGGTTCTAATGTTCTGGCTGACTTACTTCATCACCAACATTGATCTTCTCCTCTAGATGGAGAATGGAAGACAGCTGAACCTGACAGCTCTGTGGGTTTTGAGGAGTTCTGCATACGTATTCCTGACGACCCTCCATCAACCAGCTCCAAACCTGTTTCTCAGGTTCCCACAAAGACGGCTCATCCAACCGAGCAGCCCATGGAAGCGAAACAGCCGGACAGCAACCCTGTCCAGGTGTTTCGTCTGAATTCCCCCTTTCTACATGAGCCTTTTTCCCCAGGTTCAGAGATACCTATTGCCTCTTTAACGTTTTAGTTACCCTAAGTGTTTCTTTAAATGGAAGCACAACCAGCAATGACACATCCTTTATACGTATGTATAAGTGTTTGTCTTTTATTTTGAGGAACACCTGGAGCACCATCCCAAGACAACAGTGGATGTTACTGCAACAACGGCAATAAGAAACAGCTAACTGAAACCTCCAAAGTTAAAAGCTGGGCCAAACGACACCCCACTGAAACGTGTAGCTCAACTGAATACATGTAAGTGTGTGTGTGTGTGTGTGTGTGTGTGTGTGCAACATTTCAAGTAATTCGCAAATGGTTAGATGAAACTGAACTGACGATAACACTCTGATTTCAGTGAGACGTTGGCAGACGGTCGGCAGGTTTGTGTGCAGCCATTCAGCTTGTTATCAATCCTTGATTCTATTTCTCGGTGAGTGTACGTTTCCCCGATGCAGAACATACACCAATCAGGCATAACATTATGACCACCTTCCTAACATTGTGTAGGTCTCCCTTGCGCCTCCAAAACAGTTGTGAGTCATCAGAGAATGGACATGGACCTTCTGAGGGTGTCCTGTGGTGTCTGGCAACAAAATATTGTTAGTGGGGGGCCTTTGGGTCCTATGGGTTGAGGGGAGGGGCCTCTGTGGATCATCCCACAGATACTTATTCAGTTTGGGATCTAGTGAATTTGGAGGCCAGGTCAACACCTTGTGCTGTTCTTCATGTTTTTTTTGAGTTGTTCCTAAACTGTTTTTGTGTGTTCCTGGCTGCTTTCACCAAGGAGTGTCATTGCTATGGGGTGGGGGTGTCTGGTCTGGTCTAGGCAGGTGGTACATGTCTAATAACATCCACACGAATGCCAGGTTCAAAGGTTTCCCGGCAGAACATTAGCTAATGTTAGCCCCAAGAAAACGTTGGAAAGGCTGCAGCATCAAACCCCTGCTGTTGCGTATGAATTCTGTTTTTTATTTGTAAGAAGATGGCTCTGTTGTATCAACCTACCTCATCACAATCTATTGCTTTGTCCAGGTACACAACTCTTATTCAAATGAAAGACCATTTTCATCCCTGCGTACTTAAGAACCCACTAGTCTGAGTTAAAGTGTTGCTGTATTGAAGCCACCACTGTGACAATGATCTGCTGTCAGCCATTTCCTCACTGATAACAGATTACTGCACACCCTGGGTGTGCACTTCCTGTCCCGTGACTTCTTGATAAATATAATATGACTCAATCAACCCACAGCATCTTGATTAAAGCTCCAACTCAGGCCTATATTCAGGCCTATACGGAGCCTGTGGTGACGTCTCCTAGTCCAACAGAATGTGAGTTCTGTCACAACAGAGTCAAGTAACAACATTTTGTGCAGCATTTTGTCGATTTTGTTTCGATTAAATGTTTGTCTCATGTTGCTTTACAGCGCACTGCCAACCCTGCGACCCATTCCTAACAAACCTCCAGAACATTGATCCAAAGGCAGCACAATCCCTAGATATGCAGATACCAACGCCTTATTGTCCTGCTCGAATTAAGTGAGACTTTAACAAACATTTTGCAAATAACTCACACTCGTTTTAATTCATCTTCATGTATAACTGTGGTAACATCTCATAAAGAAAATAAAATCATGGCCTTCTGTTTGCCCGCAGTATCAACATGAACGACAGTAGGGTTTTCTGTGCGGACCTGGACCAGCGCGAAGCAGTGCTCCAGCAACTGGAAATCCTTCCTCCTCATGAAGATCCTTCTGAATGCCCACCAAAGAGCAGTTCGTAAAACTTTCACAGACGTCATTTCCTCAGTCTGAGACTTCAGCAAATGTTGTAGGAGTAGATTAAAACTAATGCATTAATTGATGAAACACTGCACTTCTACATGGCCTACAGATATTCTGTACATTGCTGAAAGGTTATCTTTTACTTCCGTCAAGTTGATGATGGATGCCACTGCCAAGAGAGAGCAAAGGAACTTCCATCTGGATTCCTTGCAAGTGCAAGAATTTGGCTCCCCAGTGAAAGCTGTCGCTCAACCGAAGTCGTGTAAGCGCTGTTGATGTGTGTGAGAGAGAGAGTGACAAATATTGTTTCAGAATGTATGACACATTCATGTTTTTCACATTTAATTGTTCAAAATTAATTTACTTTTTTAAAGTACTCAGACCCCTTTGGCATTAATTACTCCTCAGAGTCTCCTTGGCTAAGTTGGCACCAGCTGTACACACCTAGATTTGGGCAGTTGATCCCATTCTTCCCTTGCAGATCCTTTCAACCAGATTAGATGGGATGCGCCATTTAACTGACATCTTGAGGTCTCTTCGCAGATGTTCCACAAGATCTTTGTCGTCTGTTTGCTTCAAGGAGTGAATTGTTAGCCCAGTCTCAGGCTGGTGCCCTCTGGAGCAGATTTTCTTCAAGGATCTCTCTGTATTAGGAGTCATCCTTCCCTCAGCTCTAAACCCTGCTGCTCAAAGGCACCCGCGTAGCTTGATACTACCACCACCATGCTTCACTGTAAGCATTGTGTCGGCAGGTATTAAGCAGTGCCCGGTGTTCTCCAACCATAGCGCTTTGAGTTCTGCCCAAGCTAAAGGCCTGATTTAAGGAGTGCTAATGAAATGGTCATCCTTAAAGGGGAATCACCGTTTTTTACAACTTGGGCCTTATTTCTGGCATATAATTAAATTGTTCACTCACTCATATAACTTTGGTGTCATTTTTAGTCCTTCGTAAGATATTTAGCTCCAGCGGAGCGCCCCGTATATCCATATAGTGGGAGTGATCAGGGCACCGAAACGCAGCCTCTAAATAACACATTATCTGCCGCAAAACACTAGTGCTATTCCCCATTGAGTCTGGAGTTACCTGTTGTCTATTCGCAGACGTGCAGTGGTTTGTTGTTCTTTGGCCAGCTGTTCCTCTCCCTGCCTCCACATCCTCCTTTCAACGAGCTCCTCATCCGTATACTCTGGCTCAAAACGGTAAGGACGTCCATCATAAACAAAGTCGTCGTCCACAACCTCAGAATCGGAAAAATATTCAGCCACGTTGCAAAAAACTATTCATTCATTCATCGTCTATACCCGTTTAGTCCTGTTAAGGGTCACGGGGGTCTGCTGGAGCCTATCCCAGCTGTCATCGGGCGAGAGGCAGGGGTACACCCTGGACAGGTCGCCAGTCCATCGCAGGTCTGCAAAAAACTAGCAGTAGCAAATTACAGGTAAACAAGAGATGACATCATCCAGGTCAGAGGTTAGTAGGTCAATCTACAGACCCTGGATGATGATAACAGGTAACTCCGGACTCAACGGGGAATAGCACTAGCGTATCATATCAAAAATATTGGTGAAATGAACGCGTTTCGCGGCAGATAATGCGTTATTTAGAGGCTGCGTTTCGGTGCCCTGGTCACTCCCACTATATGGATATATGAGCCGCTCCGCTGGTGCTAAATATCTTCTGAAGGACTAAAAATAATACTATTATATGGGTGAATAAACGATTGTATTTTATGCCAGAAATAAGGTCCAGGTTGTAAAAAATGGTAGTTCTCCTTTAAGGCTCATTTAAAGTACTGTGGGACTAGATAAAGTAACCTATACACGTAACTTACGCCGGTGCAAGCCATTTATACTTGTACGCTCGTCAATCTGGCTCGCTAGATGCACTGTGTTTTTTTTGCCACTCGGGTTAATTTTTTTGTTTCTACTTCCTGCTTCACTTTCTACTTTCTACTTATTTTCCACCCAAACGCTAGACGTGCTACTTCCTGCTTCACTTTCTACTTTGCTTTTCACTGAAGACGAATCATAAATGTTTGTATCTCCAAACCTCCTCATTTAACCTCTCCTTGATGTGTTCCACCTTTATTGATCCAAAACAATTAATTCGAAAATTGCGGCGATGGAGAAGAACCCGGAAATATTAAAGCGGAAACACGCCACTACCAAGCGGACCAATCACAGCTCTTGTGGCCTGCGCCACCCTGACGTTCAGATTCATTTCTGGAGAAGTGCACATCAGTCTAAGGCGTTAGGGTCTGCATAAGGTCTGGGCTGTCGACAAATTGACGCCTCTTAGCTCTGCAGACGACTTCTGAAGATAGTGTTGGATTCTCAGTTACATAAAGAGTTCTGGCTAGTGTGAATGTTGGGATTTTAAGGGCAATTAAAGCAAACCTGATACACATAACCACTGTTAGGACTGAATACTTACTTACTTATGTAAATAATACATATCTTGATTGGGAATAACGCCTCTTTCATTCATTAAAATTAAGCCAATAAAGTGTACAAAAAGTGAAGGTGCCCGAATCATTTCTGTAACACTGACCCTATATATGTTTCTAAATTTGAAGAAACTATATTTCAAACTGAATTCAGTGCAACCCTTATTCATTTATTTATTTATTTTTTCCAGGGAGCACTTGCTGGATGACAGCGTGGTGTGTGTGACTATCTGCGACCTCTTTCAATACTTAACTCTGTAAGTCGGAACTGTGCTCTGTTTTTGGACATTATCAATTTTACATTTTAAATCACAATATTTTCCATTGATAATATATTGATAATATATTCCATTCAACTGGCCCAATGCAATGACCCCAGACCAACTTTGCATCACAAAAAAAATTAATGTGCGGTGAAGTAGGTCTGGTTCCCAGGCTACTCATTTATGCCCCAAACGCATAAAGTATCCCAACTGCAAAATACTTTTACAATCCATATTAATCCAACAGGACTGGCGACCTGTCCAGGGTGTACCCCTGCCTCTCGCCTGATGACAGCTGGGATAGGCTCCAGCAGATCCCCGTGACCCTTAACAGGACTAAACGGGTATAGAAGATGAATGAATGAATTAATTAATCCAACAAGAAACATAGACTGTTCTGATATTTTGTATCAGTGTCAGTATGATCCGTAAAAGACTTAGTCACATGTGCACACCCACACTTTCCTGCTCTCTGAGTGTTTTTGCCTAAAGATGCAATCATACTATGAGTCTTTATCTCATCACCTTTTCCGTTTTAAAATTAGAAGCCCAGATCATAGTTAATTTGGGGAAAACAGAGAGTTTTGATAACTGAGTTTTGCAGGATTATGCAAGTACAGTTTTACAATACATTCAATAGAAAATGTTGACATTTACTGTTTAAGAAGGGCATTGCATTTCCCCTACATTTAGTATTTTTAAATGTATTTTAAATCCTAATTATGATGCAAAACTGAATAACTAGTAATCCTCTGCATGTGACAGTAAAAAATGATTTAATACTGGTTTTAACATTTCACAGGGTCAGTTTTTGAGAATGTCTAGCATTAATTATCCTCAGATCCTTAGCAATATACAGTACTTGCACCCCCAGTCTGTTAACTTGTTTATAACGTTGTTGAAACTACACTTAGCAGCTGGGCTGAGGCAGATAACTAGGAAGGGCCAGCTGTCCCATCTGTGGTAAAAACCAATGTACTGTTCACCATACTCTTTCAGTTTTGGAAGCCGTGTACTACAATATGCAAAAGGCCCTCCACCCGGAATACCTAGCAGCATACGTAAGTACCATTATTGAACAACAGCTTTCTTGTAGCATACAATGTGCTACAATGTGAACATTTCAAAGCAACCTAATACCCTGCTATATGTCTTGTCATGCTTACTTCTTCTTAAAAATTGAAGCTGACAAAGGCCCAGTGGAAGTTAGTCATTAATTAAGGATGGACAGAATCCTTCTTCAAACTTTTTCAAACCTGTGGTTCTGCTATAGAGGTGGAAACAGAAGCTGTGACAGTCAGTAGTGACAGTCGTGGTTCCTGCCATTTTATAGGCCTGTAGTGCTAAAAAAAACATGTGATAGTGGCTACTGATAGGGGGCTGTTGCAAAGCTCAGTTCTTACCAGAATATGAGTGACTTCTGCACAACCAATCAGAACCAACAAATTCAACTCAGTGGTGCTTAGATGTATAGATGTATATCTACATTACTCTTACCCTTCTGTCTATCATCATATGAAGCCCATCCAAGTGATTTGATTGGTTTGGCAGATCTTTGCCGGGGCATAATCATTTCCAAATGAAGCGACTCCAGACCAACGTTTCCTCCATAAGTATTTGGTGGGCGGAAGAAGCCTGGGCTGGGTTCCAGGCAAGAGCTGCACAAAAAAAGTGTATGGGCAACAGTTGTTTCATCAGCTTCTAAGATGTAAAAGTTGTTGTTGTCTCTTAATTGTTTCTACTCAAGGAAAACCTTGTATGCTGCTGATCAGTGGCAGCCATATATTTTCCACCTAGGCCTTCAGTGACTTCCAATCTTATTCATAACACCTCTTAATGACACCACTGCTATAGAAACCATCAACATCATGCAGACACACAATAAAACAGAATGTTCCATCGTAGACGGTATCTCGTATAGCGAGATAAATGCCATTACTAAAGCAAGAAACTCATTTAGAACATTTCAAAAAGTCTCCTCTCAAATCCAGCAGAAGCATCAATGTCGACCCAATAAAATGGCAAAAATATACATAAAAGATGTAAATATAATTCATTTTACTCACCAGAATTTAAGAAACAATTCAGAGTTCTTCTCACAGCCTGTCAGTCAAGGGTAGCGCTCATAGTTGCTGACCTGAAAGTGGCACACACCCTTTTGCTGGCTTGGTCAGGCTAGCTAGCTCCAGGATCAGGCGGCCTTTCCTCATAATATCCAGCTTTTCCTTCAAAGTCGGCCATGAAAATGTCTTTCTAAGAAGATCTGCAACCAAATCAATAGCCTCTCCTCCTTCCGCCAAAGTGTTTTCAACAAATAGCATAAGAAAACGTTAACAGGGACGATTTGGTTGTGCGGCTCGCAACAGATGAACATGAACCACTAGCTTGGCTTAAACTGAGCTGCTCTCTGACCCTCCAATCAGAGGACGCGAAAATGTTGACACTATCATAGGCCACAGAGAAGGCCTAAGAATATGAACTCGAGATGTCATTGGTGGGTGAAATATGATTGGATTAAAGCTCTAATGCTGAGAGACTGACAAGCCATAAAATGAAAAGAATAGGTTATTGGGAATAATTTAATAAGATTAATGGGAAAATATTAAAATGTAAGTCAGTGATTTTGAAAAAGAGAAAGCTTTGCTGGCCCTGATGTCCCACCAATGCTGCTGATAAACTGAATATAAGGCAAACCTGACTGTATACTGTATGTTCAAGCCCGGCTCACGTCGGGCATTTAAGCACCAACAGACGAGACATAATACAGCAATGTTGCAGTAATGATGATCTTTGGAAAACCTCAAATAACTTTAGCTGAAGTGACTGCTCACGTAATTTGGTAACTTTAAAATGTGTGTTTTGTATGAAGTTATTTCGCACCACAAGGAAGTGTCATCATACTGCACATACTGCAGTTACTTGGAGAGCATTGATCCAAAGGATGTAGAGTCCCTGGAGATGGAAATGCCATCAGATGGCTGTCCTACCATTGTTTGGTAAGTCCTTCTCTACGGCTAATCTAGCTCTTTTGTACCGTGTGTAAACATGAGTTGACATACTTTTTTAAGCATTCTCAAAACTCCAGAATCATGCAGGCATACAAAAGAAGAATTAGATACTGTATTTATATTATTTGTCTTTTGCTATACAGGGTCACCCTGACAGATAAAACTAAATTCTGCATGGACTCATCAGCGCCGTCGTTTAATGATTTGCTGGAGAAGCTGGAAAATCCAGCCAACTAAAGAAAACAGCTGCTTTGGAAATGTGATACTTGAGGTGGTTGAGATTCAAGTTCATAATTAAACTGTAATGCAACAGAACACAGTGAGAAATATCCAGATCTTCTGCTTGGCTTTATCGTTCAATAATAAATGTGTGAGCTGTGAGCTGATGTATTCATTGCAGACTTCTTCTTTGTGTTCAAACACAAATACAATGTAATATGATGTTTTTATTAGTCATGCTACACGATTTGCTAATTTGTATTGAGCTCAAACATGACAGCTTCGAATTTACAATCCCAATGCTGCTTCTCTAGCTCCCCCTGTAGAGTAAAATGAGCCAATGCAAGGTCCCCGGTTTAAATCCCATCCACGCCCATGGGCCAGGTGCCTTGAGCAAGCACCTTAACCCGAAAAACTGGTCCCACCTGGATAGCTTGAGTACAATTTTTTTGTTTGCACTTGTATACATGGTCAATAAAGTGGATATGATTGTAAATAGGCCATTTCCTGTAGGCCTACGTAGTTCTTAT
The DNA here is from genome assembly GCF_963514085.1 of Chelon labrosus. Taxonomy (NCBI): domain Eukaryota; kingdom Metazoa; phylum Chordata; class Actinopteri; order Mugiliformes; family Mugilidae; genus Chelon; species Chelon labrosus. The sequence continues at coordinate 22,242,633 of NC_140337.1, forward strand.
AATTATGCTAAGCTAAGGTAATTGCTTTGTGGTTCTTGCTCCATACTCAGCACACAGACAAATGAGTGATAGAGAAATTTTTGATTTTTCTCTGAGCATGAAAGTGAATTGGCACATTCTCTTTGTTTATATTTTTTATTTGCTCTTTTTGAGATCATGAGAACACGCACCTAACCATCCAGCCTTTGAACCTAGGCGCTAGCGACTGAAAAGCAGCAGTTGCTGAAATGAGATCATATTAAAATGCCCAGACCAGAGCAAAATGACTGTTCCAGTGTTCCAGAGATTTCCCAGTTAAAGGCTTTTAATGTGAAACTACAAATGGCGGCAAAAGGAAAATCCTGTGTTGTGTTAATCATTTGATCGTTCACTCGTATTCTTTCTCCAGCTTCTTCTTCCATCTGCCACAGCTAAAAGCAAACTCAGCTTGTGGGCATTTTAGATTTTCCAGTCGTTCCTCCAGGTGGTCCGAGGCGTCCACAGTGTCCTCAAAGTCTCGGAGCAGGGCCATGTTCCCCAGCAGTCCACGACGCTCCTTCAGCCTCAGGTTGTCCCTCTGCAGGTTGTTACGCACCTGCTTGGTCCTGGTGAGGAGTTCCCTTTTCTTAGTCAGTATGGCCTCCACCTCTGCAAGCTGCTCTTCCTTGGCCTGAACGTCCATCTGGCCCCAGTACAGCTTCTCCTTTACATTTGACAGGAGCTTACGCAGCAGGAAGAAAACGGAAATGTCTATTTTAGCAGCAACAGATATTTGAACTTGACACCACCTGGACTAGTGGATTCATCAACCTACCTCCAAGCAGCTGTTGATCTTCTTCTGCACCTTTGACAGTTCCTCACTTTCCTTTTCATCGTGCTTCCTCTTTTCCAGCCTCTCAGCCTGCAGCTGATCAAATTGGATCTGTAAGGGGTCCTTGTCACTCTCTTCCTCTTCACGGAGCTCCGCTTCCAGCCTGCAAATCTTGATCGTCAGCTTAAAGTACTTCAGGCGCTGCTTGATCAGCTCCTCCTGCCGGTGCTGCTCTGCTGTCAGGACGGACTTCACTTTGGCCTGAGCCGCTTCCTTGCCAAGGCGTCGGCTTAGCGCCGTCACAGCTACGTCCCGCTTCAGTGCCAGCAAAGCTCGCCATTCATTTTCCACCTGAGGACGAAGATGTGGACGTTTTGGCCACTGATCCGTACAGCACATTTGGAAATAGTTTGAACAACATTGCTGTAGTCATGTCTATAACAGGATTTGCTAAATGTTCAAAATCTTTCTCTAGACTTTGTTTTCTGAAAATTTCTTTGCCCTTATTCCTCAGTTCAAAGTGCTTTCCAAGTGATCCAGTATGCATGGCACATCCTACTTACTAAATCCAATGCAGCATGTGTAGACCCTTTGTATTCCTTCTGACCGGAGAGACAGAGGATCATTTACAGGCCCCTGAATGTGGTTTCTAATCGCGAATATATTCTTTTAAAAGGGAATTACCGTTTTTTACAACCTGGACCTTATTTCTGGCATAAAATACAATCATTTACTCACCCATATAACTTTGGTGTCATTTGGAGTCATTCGAACCATATTTAGATCCGCGTATATCCATGTAGTGGGAGTGAATGGGGCACCGCAACGCAGCCTCTAAATAACGCATTATCTGCTGCGAAACCTGTTCATTTCACCAATATTTTGTTATGATATGCTAGTCCTATTCCCCGTTGAGTCTGGAGTTACCTATTATCTATTCACTGACGTGCAGCGGTTTGTTGTTCTTTGGCCAGCTGTTCCTCTCTTTCCTCCTTTCAACGAGCTCCTCATCCTTATACTCTGGCTCAAAACGGTAAGGACGTCCATCATAAACAAAGTCGTCGTCCACAACCTCAGAATCAGAAAAAATATTCAGCCATTTTGCAAAAAACTAGCAGTAGCAAATTACAGGTAAACAAGCCCCGTGGGGTGTGCGTGGCGCTCAGAGATGACATCATCCAGGTCAGAGGTTAGTAGGTCAATCTACAGACCCCAGATGATGATAACAGTTAACTCCGGACTCAACGGGGAATAGCACTAGCGTATCAAAACAAAATATTGGTGAAATTAACGAGTTTTGCGGCAGATAATGCGTTATTTAGAGGCTGCGTTTCGGTGCCCCATTCACTCCCACTGTATGGATATACGCGGATCTAAATATCGGCTTAATGACTCCAAATGACACCAAAGTTATATGGGTGAGTAAACGATCGTATTTTATGCCAGAAATTGGGTCCAGGTTGTAAAAAACGGTAGTTCACCTTTAAATCATTAAGATATTCTTCAGTAAACAAGAATAGTTAAAGTTGCAGATTGTAACTCTAACCTGCTTTATCTGGACCGTATAGTTATGGTTTGATCAGATTTGACTGACAAATGAAACCATGGAACCTCATAAAAAAAATCATAAAAAGATGGCAGGTAAAATAGCTTTTCAGGAAATCATAAAAAGTTGCACAAAGTCAGTGTCTACATACTTTTTTTTTAGCAAGTTAATTCCTTGTCATGTAAGATACTGTATCTGCGGACGTATCAACGCCAGCCGTAGGCAATGAAAGGTGGCGCAAAGTTGGAGCATTTCTTCACTTTTAATGAACATGGAACTGCCATAATTTGGAACTGTGTTTGACTACAACTCCCAAGGTGCATTGTGGCGTGAAACATAAAATTCTATAGTGCAAGCTACTAATTGGGTTGAGGGGGGGATTGTTGTGTTATCTGGAAGAGTTCTGCGTGACCTGAAAGATGACGTATAAAGAAAAAGAAGCTGGAATGTGAACACAGAATGGGTAAAAATAAAAGTTCGCAATGCACGCCTGCAGATTCAAGACCTATAAATAAACTTTCCTCAAGTTTGATCATGATTGGGAAACCTGCACAGGCTCCTGAAATAACACCAACCTTATCCAGCTTCTCTTGGGAGTCTAGTCTGAACTCCTCCGCCTGCTGCCGGGCTTTCTCCGAGTCGACGTCGAGCTGCTGCTTCATCTCGACCATGGCGCTGATGCACTGCTCGTACTCCTGCAGCTGCGCCGTCACAGGCATCTCGTCCTCCAGCTGGATGCCGTCCTTGGCCTTCTTGGAGAAGTACTCGGCCAGCTTCTCCTGCAGCTGGCTGTTGCGTTGGCTGGCTTGATCCCTCTGCTCGGACAGCTCCTGCAGGAGCCGCATGCACTCTTCATAGTTGATGTCTACTTCGTTGTCAGCTTCTTCTTCTTCTTCTTCTTCTTCTTCTACTTCTTCTTCCTCCTCCTCCTCCTGTGCAGGACTGGCTGTGTCCCTATCCGGGGTCTCAAGATGCAGCCTGGGATTTCCATCGTCACAACTGCTGTTATTCTCAAAAACAACACTTTCTTCACGGATGAGTTGCCGTTCATGGACTTCGTTCATCTTCTTGTCATCACTTGCACCAGGGATCTCGTCTGCACCGAGCATTTCTGGCTCACGGATGACGCCTTCTTCGTCGTAGGGCTCTTCTTCTGAGGCTTTCTTGCCCTCGGCGTGTTCTTCTTCATGATCTGATGTGGCCATTTCAGCTGGGCCATCTTTTCCTTCCTCTTCTGATGTTTCCTTCTCCATGTCCTTGTCTTCTTGCTCTGTGTTCATTTTGTCAAAATAATAATAATAATAATAATAATAATAATATCAGTTATATTTATATAAATATATACCCTGGAGGTGATATTTAATGTGTATACAGCTATAAAGACAGAACACTTCTTTAGTCAATGAAACTCTTGGTTTTGTTTGTGTTGTCGTGGAAACTAGGCCCGAGAGCCAATCACAGGCGACCCGACGCGTCCTCATGAATATTAACGAGCAGGATGTTGAGTGGCTCGTCGCGCGAGGCCGGCGGTGCGCAGGCGCGAAGCTGTGCCTCCGACAACAAGAAGCAGGAGCCAGGCAAGATGGCCGACCTGGGAAAGAAGTACTGCGTTAACTGCCTCGCAGACGTTACGAACCTGCGGCTCCGCTGCACCGACTGCCCGGATATCGAGCTGTGCCCGGAGTGCTTCTCGGCGGGCGCGGAAATCGGCAACCACCGGAGATGGCACGGCTACCAGCAAGTCGACGGCGGTCGGTTCTCTCTCTGGGGTCCCGAGGCTGAGGGAGGATGGACCAGCAGGGAAGAGCAGTCGCTACTCGATGCTATCGAGCAGTATGGATTTGGAAACTGGGTACATCACTTTTTTTATTTAATTTTATATTATTAAAGTTACTTAAATGAACTTACCTCAACAATATATAATATGTAGTCACACTACTTTCGTTTTAAAGTGTTTAGAAGGAGTCAAAAGCGAGGAACGCTTATATTACAACAACGTTAATGACCTTTGGAGGGAAACTATTCATTTTCTTTTTTTTTTTTACTTGCGTTAAAGTTTGGAGTATGAGGCACGAATATGTGATTATTGACCTCTTGAACAGAAGAAGGGATGCATATTTAGTTTTGAGCGGCTTTGCATTAGTTTAAGAAACCTAAGAAAACGTTAACATGTCACTTTAAAACTGAGGAGATGATGAGTTGTAGCAAACGGCAAAGTAAGTGTGTCCTTTAAAAAAAAAACCAAATCACACAAGTCACCAAACAAACCGAATTTAAAACTAAAGGGACGAGAATATTGTAGAAATTTACTAAAAGTCCACTTTAACTAAAACTAGGACACTACTAGTACCAGTACTACCATAACAGTACATACAGTGTACTTATTCTTGTTGTCATTCTTAAGCATTAGACTAAAATAGGGTCCTTTAAGTTTTACTAATCGACCCCTTTGTCCAGGCGTTTGTTTTAGGGCCATGTTACGATAATTGCTGGTTTATAATTTATTTTGTCACCATTTTAGTGTATTAATGAATAAAAAAGGGTAAAGCGCGATTTCTACATCATGGCACCTTTAATGTTATTCAGAATAGTTCAGTTTGTGATGTTTTCTAGTGACCTCAGATAGCTTGCTTTGGTTTTATTTGAAAATCAACAGGTTTAAGGACCGCTTGCTTTTCAGTTTTGTTTTTCCCCACCATCCTCATTAGTATTCCCTGTTTGTGTTCTACCAGGAGGACATGGCCGCTCACGTCGGCGCGTCCCGGACACCTCAGGAAGTCATGGAGCATTACGTCACCATGTACATCCACGGAAACCTCGGTAAGGCCTGCATCCCCGATAGCATCCCCAACCGGGTGACGGACCACACCTGTCCGAGTGGGGGGCCTCTGTCGCCCAGCCTCACCACCCCGCTCCCGCCGCTGGACATCAGCCAGACGGAGCAGCAGCAGCTGGGCTACATGCCGCTGCGCGACGACTACGAGATCGAGTACGACCAGGACGCGGAGAAGCTCATCAGCGGGCTGTCGGTCAACTACGACGACGAGGACGTGGAGATTGAGATGAAGCGCGCCCACGTGGACATGTACGTGCGCAAACTCAGAGAGCGGCAGCGGCGCAAGAACATTGCTCGCGACTACAACTTGGTGCCTGCGTTTCTGGGCCGGGACAAGAAAGACAAGGAGAAGGAGAAGCCTGGAGTGTTGGGAGTTGTCGGTGCTGCTGGCGGCGTGGGTGGGGCAGGAGCCGGCGGCGGTGCAATAGGTTCGGGTTCCACGACGGCAGCAGGGTCAGGTCCTGTTCCGAGTACACCCAAGAGAAAGATCACCAAGGAAGAGAAGGAGCAGCGGGTGAGGCTGCGGGGGCTCTGCCAGTTCATGGCACACCGGGAGTTTGAGGACTTCTTCGAGAACATGCACAAAGAGCGGTTGCTGAGGGCCAAGGTGCGCGAGCTGCAGCGCTACCGCCGCAACGGCATCACGCGCCTGGAGGAGTCTGCGGAATACGAAGCAGCACGCCACAAACGGGAGAAGCGCAAGGAGAACAAAAGCGTGGTCACCTCCAAGCGGGGCGGCTCGGGAGGGGGCGGCCTCGGTTCCGGGATGGGACTCGGGGGCGGAGCTGGAGGAGGAGGAGGAGGAGGAGGCGTCGGCGGAGGGCTGGGAGTCGGCGGCGGAATCAAAGAAGAGGGCAAAGACGGCGAGTTCGCCGCCATCGAGAATCTGACGGGCTTCGAGCTGCTGTCGGACAGGGAGAAGGTGCTGTGCAACTCTCTCAACCTCAGCCCGGCGCGCTATCTGACTGTCAAAACCATAATCATCAAAGATCACCTGCAGAAAAGGCAAGGCATACCAGGCAAGAGCCGGCTACCCAGCTACTTGGACAAGGTTCTCAAGAAACGGATTCTCACCTTCCTCACGGAGAGCGGCTGGATATCGCGAGACGCCTCGTAGCATTTGGTCGGGAAGTACAAAGCTGAGGAGGCGAGACTACTGGTTTACACTGTTTTTTTGTTTTTGTTTTTTAATTTTATTTTAGGGTTGACCTTGTGAATATGTACATTGCAAAGAAAAAGGAAAAAAAAAAAGTATATTTTCATACCAGGGCTATGAACAAAGCTAAGCCTATATTTTTGCATTTGGAAAGGAACGGGGGTGGAATACAGATCTGTGGCTGCTTCCCATCCACAAAGGTTCTATATGATTACACAGTGCTAACAAGTATTTCACAGCGGCAGCGTTGTTTTCGTGTAATTGCAATACAGTTCACTGAAGGTATCGGTGTTGAAAGTACCGTAAATCCAACCGGTGACAGGGCGACGGCCAGTTTAATGCGGAAAAAGAAGAGCGAATGAGAATATTAGACCTCCTCAGCAAGTTCTTAGTAATTGTTCCTGTCAGCTTTTAACCCGGAAGCCTGTAATGTTGGTCTGGCAAAGATCTACCACGCCAATCAAATCAACTGGAGGAGCTTTATGGACAGAAAAGTAATCGTACAAGTTTGCCGTGTAGTTGGATTTGTGAACAACATGATTGGTCGTAGGACTATCAAATCGCATGTAGACCTTTTAAATTTTTGTTCCCCATAATGTATTTTTCATCTTCTGGTAAGACTTGAGTCTACCTGTGCCAGGCTTGTCATCAACTTCAGGTGTTTTTCCCTTGCTGGCTGTCGCAAGGACGGGTGATAACAAACCGGAGCAATATTCTTCCCATCGTCTAGTTTGACATCAAGCTTGACGGATCGTATTATCGTAAATATATCGGCTAAATCTCGATTGGTGCCCAGACATTTGCGACCTCGCTCTAACGTAACCCTGCCTTCCTGTTGAATCCGTTGAACCGAAACTGATGGTTCAACGGGTTTTTGTGCCGAGATAGGATCCCACGACACGTAGGCAAATACCCCTATCCAAATGTAGCGCAGATTCTGAAAGTCGGTGAAGAAAAATGCAAATGAGTGCCGGTGTGTATAACGCTAGGGATTTCCATTCTTTAGTGTTTATATGAATATTAGGATTGCGGTGCGAAATATTTCGTCACAGACATATTTTGAGGTTTCACTCCTGGTTGATCTGGCGACACCTGGTGTCACACCTACCGCTGAAAGAATCCTCGGGGGCAGCAAAACAAAATTCTGTCATTTTAATAAAGGAGTCGGACAATAATTGGCCTTTTTTTCCTGTGATTCTGTGAGCACATGGGACAAACCTTCAGACAGCAGGGCACAGTGGAAAGCTGGTGTGCAATAGGTCAGCTAGCCCTTCACCCAACAGTTGACTGTGGCTGCTCCTTCTTGTCCCATTACGTTGAAGATTGATAGCGTCAAATGCTAAGCCCAAAAAAAACCCTAAAAATTTTCTGTCATAACTTTGTAATAAAAGTAATCTTTTGCCAATTAAAGGCTTTTAATGTGAAGCGGCACCAGTAAGAAATGCTGGATTTGCATCAGCAGTACACTTGGAACCCATTTTGGATCAAATGATTACATTAGCAGTAACTTCATACATCAATTTTCTGGACGTTTTGGCACAGACACCTGGTTCCATAGTAATGCAGATATATATATATATATATAAATATTACAATAATTAGGTGACAGCCCCAACAACTTAGCAAGCGACTGGCTCTTTGCCCATCGCTTTGAATCTGTCAGTTCGTTGATAATGGACGCTCAACGCTCTAGGTAAACCTCTTGTGTATTTAAGAGTGAAACGAGCAGAAGATAAAAAATATTGCTGCTACCGTCGCTCCATCTGGTTTCACTCGACGCTCCAAGCTAGCTATCAGCGCGGTGATTGGTGGTAGGAACCAAAGCTTAGGACCTTGTTTCCTCCCTTTAGAGAGACTTTAGAGCAACTCGGTATTTGCGTCAAGTCAATCAACCTGTCAGTCGCTTCCATTGATTGTCGCCTTCGTTCAACGCGGCCCCTTCTTGCCCACCTGAGGACTTTTCGGCGCTGCTACTTGCTGAATTTAATTGCCAGTCGATAGAAAGTGACCTTTAAATGAAAATGTTGATCTGTTAAATGCGCACGGAGGTAGATTGAATGCATACGTAGTATTTTCCCTTGAAAATCCTGGTTATTGGTCTGGTTCTTGTTTGCACCTGTAGGTATTTTACAGTCCGCACAGGTGAAGAAGCTGATTGTGTAAGATCATTAATCATTAACATTCAGGTGCACAACACGGTTATTGTTCTCTGATGTCATCCAGGTCATGGTAAATCCAAAAAAGGTTAAAAAAAAAAAAAGGCAACTGGACTTGTAGAGAATGAAACTCTACAAGTCCAGTTGCCTTTTTTTGAACCTTTTTTGGATTAAACCTTGGTTGTTCTCACCCAATATCATTTGCCTGCTTTACACGCTTTTCTCGAGCTGATCGGTAGCCATTGTGCTGTTTAAATGTAAATGAGATTATTGAATCGGCCGCCGTTTTGCAGAAGGATTAAAATTAAAGAAGGAAGGCGTGAGAATGTGCAGATGTTACCTCCTATTGCTGGAATGTGTTTGTCTCTTTGTTTGTCTCTTAAGACGGTGTCTGATTGAAAATGGTGCTTGGGTGGGGGTTACAAAAAAAAAACGCCAAGTCACGAATGTCATTAGCCCCGTAGTGGTCAGGTCGTTTAATGTAGCGTCTATGAACTTGAACGTTGGGGATCAGTTGTGGAAGGGGATGTTAATATTTGGTTTTGTCCGAATCCTCGTCATTCCATGTTATGTTTTACTCAAACTCTACGAATATATTTCATGAAAAGACCAACAAGTATTAGGGATGCACAGAAAATTTTTGGCCGTGTTGTTTCGGCGATAAAATTTTGGTCGGAAACGGCCCGAAAGTGCATTTTCGGTTTTCGGCCGAAGATTTTCGGTGCGTCCTTAACAAGTATTATATACTCCTGTTGCTCTGAGGTGGTTTATTCTCATTCTCAAGTCCCACTTTGCAACATCCTGCTATCGTAAACGATCTGGAGACCAAATGTGTATTCATCCGCAGCAGAAAATAGTCCCCAACAAATGCACTTTTTTTTTTTTCTCCCATTTGAATAATACGTGCTCAAATTTACAACTAATCTAACACATATACAGGAAATTGACAGGCTTGGGGGAGAAATTAGAAAGTATTAACACATGAGCAGAATTTTTTTGTGAGATTTGTTGACCGCACGAAACTAAAGGCAAGTCTTTTGGAAAACCCTAGAGGGCTTTTCAGCGTCTTCCGAGCAAATTTCTTGTATGTCCATCTCTGATAGTGGGTCCACTCCAGTACGATTAGCTCCTAGACCATCGCAGTGCATTTATTGGAGATCCTGTTTGAGGATGAGTGCTGCGTTGTCAATGTAAAGTAGACCTGATGAGCGTCTTTCAGCCAAACTTCCACCTGACCCAGAATGTTCCGTAAAGGCTAATGTAGAAACTGCCAGTTGAAGCTACATGATGATTTTTATTTTTTTTCTTTGTATTTCAAGGACGGGCTTTTATTTTTATTTTATTTTCCTTCAGATGTCGACAGCGGAGTTGTTCCGCACGTGCAACCAAATGTTCCGGATTATTTCCAATGTGGTGTGTTTCGCTGTAAATGTCTCGCTGTATGTTTTTTTTTTTTTTTTTTTTTTACACCAAAATGTAAATAATTTTATAAGATAAATTGAAAAAGGGGGAGAGGGGAGATATAATTACTGACCTGTGAAATGTACAGTATTTTGTGTCTTGGAGAATTTTTATAGCTTTTGTAATAAAACGGAAAGGCTTTTGGATTACGAGGACGGAGAGTTTGGCTTTGGGGGGCGTCTTAAAAAATCTCGCAGCCTGTCCGAAACTCTTGAGCTGTTTTTTTGTTTTTTTTTGCTGTTCTGTTGCTTTTTGTTGTTGGGGAGATGGCACGTATGGGGATGTGTATTAAAAAGTGCAAATTACTTTATACTTTTGATATAGTCCCGTTTCCTCTTCGGCTGGTCGTTCAGCGTCAGGAGTCACAAAGGGAGTTGTTGTTGTTACGGAGGCTGTCTGAACGGCCGCACGGGAGCAGCATGTTAATTAGATTCAAATTGAGGGAAGTTGAGATTGAACAGATTCAAATAGTCGTACAATTTTCTTCCGTTTCTTTTACCTACCTCTATCTACACTCCCTACATTTACTGTTATAGTCCATATACCATAAAGACTCCATGGACGCATCAACTATTACAATCCAATAGTTATAATAATAGCCATATATACTCTAAATAATGAATACATTTTGGTACTTGATCCAAATATGTCTATATAACTACTGCAGTAGTTTTATTTAAAAATACTGCACACAGTATACCACTACTGTAAAACTACTTTTACTGAAGTAGTGCGTCGGATATTCTTTATACCTCCAAATATGTTTCAGAAGTAACTATACTGTAATACACAGTGTATTTTTTTTGGTATTTTTTGTATTGTGTAAAAATCCCTTTCTACGGAACCCGAGAACGGCCATATTATATCGTGATGACTGTTATCTCGAGATAACGAATTAATTCATAATGTGTTCGTCTTGACTTCAAACTAATGCGCTGCCACTAACGGCTAGCTTCCAGATTAACGAGTTAAAGGTATATTTTATTTAGCGAAAACTTTCTCAGAACCAAGTTAAGCCCCAACTTTGTGGACTTACAGTAAATACCTTCACATTATTATATCTAGAAGCTACAGCACTTACATGCACAGTTATTTTTCGGAGTAGTTTATTTAGCATAAAAAGGCCTAAGTGAAGATAGTTTGTGAGTTTTAACGCTAATAAAAACCTACATACGCGTTTAAGAAACAAAACTTTCACTCCTGGCAAGACGACAGAAGCCGTTGCCTACCAGTTACACTACTGGTTACTTCAAACAAATGCGGTGCCACGAACGGCGTCCGTCGCTAACCGGTAGCCCCAAAACAAACCCAGTCAACTAACAAAGTGTAACTTACTGGTAGGCTACGGCCGGTGGCGCTACGGAAGTCTTCGTGGAAGCACATTAATTTGAAGTCAAGACGAACACATGATGAATTAATTTGTTATTTCGAGATAACGAATTAATAAGTCGTTATCACGATATAACAGTGCACAAAAAAATAAAATAAAAAGTCCATGGCCGTTCTCAGCTTCCGTACCTTTCTCCTCACGCTTTAGATAAAATACGTATGTAGAAGTCAAAACACTCAAACCAACGTAGGATTTCAAAGCTTATCACTTTATTCTGACGCAGTTTGAACAAAGCTCCGAGCACAATTCTTCGACTGGTTTATGGATAAAGCTGGAACGCAACCGTCCAGCACGGCTATAGCCAAACTACAGCAGAGATGAGATGTTGGAATAAAGAAGCCAGCATCAGTATAAAGTAATAGCTCCGTTTTATTGTCACGTCCTTCGGTACTGTTCCTTGATTTATTCACAGAGTGACTTTCAAACTCACAAAACGAGATTCCACAACCGAGGAGTTACGTTCAAGATTACTATATATTTTTATTTTTATTATTATAATATTATTAATAAGGGTTTTAAACAGAAGTCTGGAATGACACCAGCAGCACAGCGTCTGCACCACTCGCTCTCTGAATGTACTTCACATTTTATGACGTATCTCACTCACAGACATGAAAGTGTGTGAACAGGTGATTTTTACTTAAATCTGACAAACCGACTCGCATGACCGAAGACGAACTTTATTAACGAAAAGACTGTCTTGTGCCAAACAGAGTGTATCTATATTTCCCCAGATACAAAGTTCAGATGGGTCCCTGTCTCTTTTGAGGCACCTTAGGGCGGGGGGGGGGGGGGACAGGTTCACCCGTCGACCAGGACGCAACACTAATCCCACTTTGTCGCGGACGACCGTCGGCAGTTCTACGGGCCTTTAGCGACGCCCACCAACGCCGGCCGCAGGGTGCGGCCGTGAAGCTTGTAGCCCACTTTGGTGACTATGGCGACCGTGCCGGGCTCCTTGCCCTCCACGGGGGCGTGGAAGAGGGCCTCGTGCTCGTAGGGGTCGAACTTCTGGCCGTCGGGGTTGAGCTTGACCAGGCCGTGCTTGGTGAACACCTTCTGGATCTGGACCTCGGTCATCACCAGGCCGTCGTACAGGTTCTTCAGGTGAGGGTTCTGGCTCGTCACCTCCTCCTTGGGCACGCTCTCCGTGGCCTTCTCCAGGATGTCGGCCACCTCCAGGAGGTCCTTGCAGAAACCCTGAATCCCTGGTGAAGGAAACATGTTCAACAATATTAAACTTCAAGACTACGTAACCTGAGCTCTATTTAACACATGCTAAAATGTAGCATAGCAGATGTATTCATTGGGAAAATCCATCATGCCATTTACAATATCAAGTCTGCTAACATTAGCCACCATATGCTAATTGTTATACCAGAAGAAGACAGCATTTAGTCAAAGGGTTGCCCTTTTCTGACATCTAGTGGTGGATTCATGTAACTGCAGGACTTTCTACTTGACAGAAAGGCCCGTGCACATGTGTGGAAAAGTCTTTACCATATAATTTGGCATCCTCGACCATCTTTTGACTCCTCGTCCTGAGGTTCTCTGTGTCTGCTAACGCCCTCTTGTACTTTTCCTGGAAACGTGGTGAAAACAAGAAGAGGACGGTTTAAACACTCACTTTTATACGCTTTTATCAATTGAGTTAATGTATGTAAAGAGCTGGTATGAACCTCTGTTTAAGGATGTTTAGTGATTAAGCTCTCAATTGTTTATTTCAATTAACCATGTCTTCCTTCAGTTCATGCAACTTCAGCCACAATCCAAAGAGGCGTGACTGAGAAATCAACTAGTCGAGCGTGATTTCGAAGGTCCAGCTCAGGCTTACCGTCATGTCCTTGAGCTGCTCCTCCAGCTGGGTCTTCTCCTCCGTCAGGACTTTCTCTGCCGCGCTCTGCTCCGGCTTCTCGGCCGCCTCCTCCTCTGAGCCCTGGTGTCCATTTTTCTGCTGGGTGGCCGTGCACAGCAACCGCGGAGACGCCCTGGGTGGAAGGGACGAATAAGTCGTGAGTGTCTCTGCCTTATACCAGGTAGTATTGCTTCATACGGATTAGACAATGTAATTAGACTGTATGTACTGTATATTGTTTTACTTCCACAAGGTATTTTGGTTCTTTGTACAGACCTGCTAATTGATGGCATCAGGCAGCTTAATTAGCACTACAGCCAAACGAGTTCAAACTGTTATGCAACTACCCTACATGTCAATTTAATACCCACATGTAATAGTGGGGTTGTAGTTTTGTTGGGACACTTAAAAAGTAGTAGAGCAGACTTATGTCACTGGATGTCATCAACCAAGTCAAACCCCATTCATAAATTGCTTATTTAACGTCACGTAAAAGGTGTAAACAAAACACTAGCATGCGCCTTAAATTAGCTGAATAATGAATGGAGTTTGGTTTGGCTTGCTAGCATACCATAGACAAACACAACAGCTAATTAGCGGCACAAAAACAACACATACAGGAGCACACACACACTATTTTAGATTAAAACCCTGTTATTACAAGAGTATCTCACGGTTTGAACGTTAGCTTAGCATGAGCTACATCCATTACTACATACATGCTGGTTATGTCAGGTTATGTCATCATCTCCCCCCCCTGCTCCTAGCAATGACATGCTAACAATGTCACACACAGACAACGATGTTTTAGCTTGAGTTAAATCCCCTGCATCTCCCATATACACCATATACACGTCTCTAAGTTGAGGTTATGTCTGTATATTTTATATAAAGGTCAAGAGTGAGGACTATGATCGGTTGCTAAAGCTAACGTTGCTAGCCGGCTACAACCATGGGATGTCAGGAGATAACCACTCAACCTAAGCTAGCGTTTTTTGTTTCGTTGTTTTTTTAATGTCTTGTTTACCTTATTAGCGCAGGTGAAGCTACGAGTGAGTAGCTCTGTCTCACGGCTCGTACGCACCAGCTCGCCATCTTCCAAATACTGTAACTGTGCAGGTACGAGAAGAACAAGAAGAAAAAAAAACTCCTTGTAATACACGCTGACGGGACGTACGACCTTGATGTCAGCAGCGTGCCGTCTCAGCCAATCAGAGGTGAGTATGAAGAACGCCTCTCCCCGGCAACCAATCAGATTCGTTTAAGGGTTTGACGCGGACGCTTTGGCGTTTGGTTGCACTGAAGTTAAAGGTTGAAGCTGCACCAATGAGCTACATGTGACCAAGGACAGTTTTTTATTTTTTTTAAAAAGCCCAAACCAGAGAGAAGGTTACTCCTCCCGTGGTTATTCAACTCAGATAATTTCCCTCGTGGACATTCAGTGCTTTATCTCATGATGTAAATTTAGACATTTCCTTGTTACAGAGCAATAAAAATGCTACAACTACTGTTTTAGTTGTGCGGCTTCAGGCCAGCTGACAGTTGTTAAGTCCAATATTTACTGTCTTTTACGTCTGTCTTCAACTGATTAGCCGCAACATAATGACCAGAAATTGGGTAATTATGTCCTTGTAGAGTTTCTTGAAGATGTTTTATCCAAGTAGCTTCTTCAGTTCGAAAGGACTGGTGGGGAGTTGGGCTTTAAAAATTCACATCTGTGGGTCTTACCTATCAGAAACTACTTCGACGAGTTAAAGGGGTTCTACTGTTTTTTACAACCTGGACCTTATTTCTGGCATAAAATACGATCGTTTACTCACCCATATAACTTTAGTGTCATTTGGAGTCATTCAGGAGATATTTAGGGCCCGTCCACACGTACGAAAACGATCTTTTCCCTCTCCGTTTTCGATCATCGTTTCAAGAAATATCCGCGTCCACACGGATCCGTTTCAGCACGACCGAAAACGCTACTTCCTATTCCAGGCCTATAAGTGGCGCTGTTTCGGTTTCAGAAATTCACCAAAAATGGAGAGGAAGATGCGGAGCATGCGCATAAAGCTTGAGCGCTGTTTACAAATCGCCTTTTTTGCTCAGCGTGGTGGCACAGGAGCATGATATTTTGCCCTAGTAACCCTAATAGGCTCGATATCGTCTCCAGCATGAAAACTAGCATGTAGTCCGCCATTGTTGTTGATGTTGTTACGAGACGTCTCGCGGGATGTGGAAGGCTGCTCGGGAGTGTAGCGATGACGTCATCGTTTTCCCCGTATTCGCCGTCCACATGAAAACGCAAGAGCTGCGTTTTCGAATTTCTCCACCCTGGGACCTGTTTTCAGAAAAGTGCGTTTTAGGGCAATGCGTTTACAGGATACGTGTGGACGAAAGGCCAAAACGATGAAAAACTTATGCGTTTCGGCGTTTTTGCGTTTCCGTGTGGACGGGCCCTTACAGCCGCGTATATCCATGTAATGGGAGTGACTGGGGCACCGAAACGCAGCCTCTAAATAACACATTATCTGCTGCCAAACTTGTTAATTTCATCAATATTTTGTTACAATACACTAGTGATATTCCCCGTTGAGTCTGGAGTTACCTGTTGTTCTTTGGCCAGCTGTTCCTCTCTCTGCCTCCGCATCCTCCTTTCAATGAGCTCCCCTCCCCAAATACTAGCAGTAACAAATTACAGGTAAACAAGCCATGAGGGGTGCGCGCGGTGCCAGAGATGACATCATCAAGGTCAGAGGTTAGCAGGTCAATCTACAGACGAGTTTTGCGGCAGATAATGCATTATTTAGAGGCTGCGTTTCGGTGCCCCAGTCACTCCCACTATATGGATATGCGTGGATCTAAATATCTGACGAACGACTACAAATGACACCAAAGTTATATGGGCGAGTAAACAATCGTATTTTATGCCAGAAATAAGGTACAGGTTGTAAAAAAAAAAACCTTTAAAGAGCAAGTGAAGGTTTAGCCCTGAAAGTTCGGGTTAGGTTGAGGGATTTGAGTGAACACATTGTGAGGACTTGACGGCTGGGTCGGAGCATCTCAAAAACCGCAGCTCTTGTGGTGTGTTCCCAGTTTGCAACTGGACAAACTAATCTGGTTCACGGAGGACCCACTTCGCAACTTGTAGTGGCCAAGGCTCATTGATGCACGTGGGGAGCGAGGGCTGGCCTGTGTTGTCCAACTCAACAGATAAGCTACTGATGCTCAAGTTGCTGAAGAAGTTAAGGCTGTTTCTGATAGAAACTTGTCAAGACACACAGTGCATCACAGTTTGGTGCGTATGAGGCTGTGCAGTCGCAGAACATTTAGAGTACATGCTGTCCTCTGTCCTCCTTCAGTAGGAAAATTACATGTTCAAGGTGTTGACCTGGCCTCCAAATTCACTAGATCCCAAACTGATCAAGTATCTGTGGGATGATCAACAGAGGCCCCTCCCCTCAAAGGCCCCCCACTAACAACATTCTGTTGCCAGACACCACAGGACACCCTCAGAAGGCCCATGCCCATTCTCTGATGAATCACAACTGTTTTTGAGGCAACAAGGTAGACCGACACAATATTATAATGTTATGCCTCATTGGTGTAAAATGACCTTAGGTGTTTAAGGTGGTCCAAAGAGCAAGGATGGCTGGAAACCTATGGAGTGCCACCATGGCAATCGAAAAATGTCTCGATCTAGTCTTAAAAATTTTGTGACAAGATCACCTTCATGATTGCCGTTGTTCAAAATGTTACAAGATCTTTAAGATCGAGCTACATCTAGCGTTGCTTGAAGCTTCAACAGGTTCTTAATCACATAGAGGCTGGTAAGAGGCTGGTTTCTTGAGGCAGCGTGTTGCCAAACACTCATGCTTGAAGCCCTTGAGTTCCACATCAATGCTCCACAAATTTAGCAGTATTTGGCTGCATTTCACTGACTACTACTTCTGTCGGTGTTAAGTGTGCAGATGTCTTTTAGAAGAGAGGAGTACCATCTTGAAGAAACTCAAGCAGGTCCACTTGTCTTTTTTAGCACTTTTTTAGATATACAATGACCTGGATGACTGAGGGTCTTCCCAGACATCGAGGTACACGGTTAAGTGCTTGAAATCCATCCGTAAAATGTCAGACGGTGAAAAAATATATCATACATAATTGTACCGTCACCCTTTTCTCTTCCTGTTAGCGCTGGCAGCTGTGACGTACGACCAGCTGAGTCACTGTCGTTTTCGTAGCGGCGAGATTAGAGCAACAAAAGTGACACCTAAAAAAAATGCAGGTTATAACTTGGACTCCATCTGGGAGCTGTAATGTGCGGATCCTTTATGTGAGTGGTGACAGTCAAATTGCCTGTATCTCCCCGGCACAGCCCTGTGAGTGACATTACCACTTACAGCCTGTTCATTCACAGATGTGTTGTCACCCCGACTGCTTCCCATCAACTAATCAGCCTCATTGTAGACGAAATGAAACCTTGCATCATCTTCCTGTCTCTCACCCTCTCTCTCTTCATTTCACACATTTCAATTTCCTTTTCATTTTCTGTCTCTCTCCTTTTTTTTTTCTTCTTTCGGTGCACATTTTCGCAAGGCGGGGCTAATTGATAGGCATGCCATTTACTTCTGCTCCCCTCCTCAGACCCGTGACTCCACCTGTTCATGTCTCGGTCTCTGCCTCGGCGGGTGGGGGTGAAAAAAAAAGAAGAGAGGAGGCAAATTACTGCTTCATTTTGCCCTAAGCACCGCAGACAGCAGACGTGTTGGCACTTCCACCTTAGGAGGAGGTTTGTTTCGTAAGGCGGAGCACGGATTCCTCCAGTTTTCTGCTTTGATGAGGCGTGCAGAGTCGGACTTTGATGTCTTTCATTAGCGAATCTCTTAAGACTTTCGATAGGTGCTCGATGGGAAAGTGACTCAGGAAATGTGGCAGTTCCGAAAAGCACCATTCGACGGAAGCTTTAGGCTTTTCATTTCCCCCGCTGATGAAAAGCTTTCAACAAATTGTTCACACGGGGGTAGCCAGCCTTGGTGGTTCTATCTGAATTAAAATCTGCTTGAGTTCATTAAAGGGGTAATCAGTGGAGAGTCCAACTCTGCCTGAGGAAGCACACTGAGAAAAAAGGATGGTCTGGGTCCTTGGATTGCTCTAATTACATCTAAATTGTACAATGTTCTTTCCTTAAAATGCATTCTTTTGTTATTTGTTCGAAACCTAATTTTTGATTTAATGCCAATATTTAGACAAAGACAAAAAAATTACCGTCACATCTAATTAACAAACTGAGCATAAAGTACACCAATCAGCCACAACATTATGACCACTGACAGGAGAAGTGAATAACATTGACCATCTTGTGACAATTCAGTGTTCTGCTGGGAAACTTTTGGACCTGGCATTCATTCATGTGGATGTTACTTAGACATGTAGAACCCACCTAGACCAGACCAGACACCCCCACCCCGTAGCAATGACAATGTCCGCAGCCATCCCCAGCAGGATGCTTACATACAAGGCCCTTAAAGGCGTAGCTCGCATCTTGATTGTACCATATCATCCCAACAGGCCTGATTGTGGTTCCTAAAATTTCAAAAAGTAGAATGGAAGGTAGAGCCTTCAGCTATCAGGCCCCTCTCCTGTGGAACCATCTCCCAGTTTGGGTTCTGGAGGCTGACACCCTCTCTACCTTGAAGGTTTGGCTTAACACTTTCCTTTTTGATCAAGTTTATAGTTAGGGCTGGACTGAACTGATCCATTAGTTATGCTGCTATAGGCCTAGGCTGCTGGGGGACGATGCAATGAGCACCTGTCCTCTACTCTATTCTCTCTCGCACCTATCCTCTAATTTCTTATCTAATTTTTTCTCTATTGCTACTCATGCAATTCTTTGCTACTACTGTATAGCATGTTTACTGCTGTGTGTCATAATGTTATGCCTGATCGGTGTATGTCGTAGACTGGAAGAAGCGTTTGAATAAATCACCAAAGCTTTTTCTAGAAACTGAGTTGGTTCATCTTAAGCCTGAATAATGTTGGTTGTACTCAAATCATACTAATCTCACTCTAACTATAAAAGTCTTGTGGGATTTACTAAGTTGTGGTTGAGTTGGAATTTGTTAAAAAGATCCATGGAAATTGTTGCCTTAACTTTTTAAATTCTTTCTTTGATTCTTGCGAATGTTATTATATTATGCTAATTCTACATTTTAATTTAGGGTGTTTGCAGTTATTTTTGCGTATCCTCGTAGCCTTGCCTGGTGAATTTAAATGTTAAAACCTTCTTTCACCTGTTAAAGTCCTTTTTTTCCCCCCCAGGCTTATTTTAGTCTGTCTCCCATGTTTTTTTCCCTTCCAAAGCTGGATTGGGGACACATGATGAGTGTGTTTGTCGTCGGGTGTTTATCTGGGTAAAGGATTTAGTCCTTATGAATAGTCATTGTGAGGCCTCAGCCTTGGGGATGGCAGACAGAGCTGTGTGTTTATTTACCAGAGAAGCTGAAGCAACTTGCCAATGTGGTATAAAAGCATAAAAGGAGGGAGGGCGACAAAAGAGTGAGGGGCTTAGACACCGGCGGGGAGAGGGAACACACAAGGGCACGGAGGAAAATGAACCTCACTTCAAAGCCCCGCTCATAATGGAGGAAAGGTCGGGACCTGGTGGGTGGATACAGATTGTTTGAAAGTTGGTTTTATTTATCGCCACCCAAACTAGAAGACAACATATTCAAGGTTGTTCAATTATTCATGTCCGGGGAACTTCTCCGAGCCCTTCCACTTCTCCTACGACAAGACTAACAAGACCTTCGCGCTATTACCAAGGGGATGTTTGTTTACACGGATCACATCCAGAGCAGGAAAACAGCTCGCCTGGGTCGGATGATTGCCTCGGTTTCTGACGGGCAGGGTGTGCAGACTACCAGCAGGGGGCATTTGGGGCACATGTTTTATGAATGGCCTGGGCTCGGCGGAGGGGAATGTCATGCAACTCACAGCGAAGCCTGGAGGGAGGCTTTCTCTCCTGGTGCTGGTGACACCGACAGGACAGCCCACACCACAAAGGAGGACTTTCATTCATCATCTTTTTTTTTCTTTCTCCGAGAGGCAGCGGCAGCATACGCAGCCCTGCAGAGTGCTCCGCGGAGTCACAAAGGCCCTGTCAACACCGCTATCTGTACAGCCCATCACTTTGTGTAATGGAGAAGGAGAGTACTCCAGTATTGTGTGGCTGCTAAATGCAAAACAAAAAGTCCCCTCAGTAAGCACTGGGTTGCATCACCTTTTCTTAACTTGCTGGATTCAAACTTCTGATTTGCTAAATTGGGTCACACTTAGCTTGAAAGTCTTCAGCAGTGTGTCAATTCTTCATTTGACATCAATGATTTTTTGGGCTAAAAGATCCACCGCAATATTTAACTTCAAGAAAAAAACGTCCACATGATTGTATTGATCCACACGCACAACATGCTCTTCTCTTTAATTTAAATTGTCTACATCAGGGGTGTCAAGCATGTGGCCACTGGGCCAAAACCTGCCCGCCAGAGGGTCCAATCTGGCCCACGCTGTGTGAATCAGCAAAAGAAGAGCAGAAGAAGAAGGGCGAATAAGGAGGAAGGAGGAAGAGCGGAATGAGGATGAGGAGAAGGAGGAGTAGATGGGGAAGGAGGAGGACAAGAAGATGGAGAAGGAGATGACGGAGGAGAAGAAGGAAGAGAGAAGAAGAAGGAAGAAAGAAAAGAGGACGAGGAGAAGGAAAAGTAGAATGAAAAGAGGAAGAAGAAGGAGAAAGGGGATGACGAGGTGGACAAGAAGAAGAAGGAGGATGAGATGAAGGAGGAGAAGACGAAGGAAGACAGTAGGAAAAGAAAAGAGGATGAGGAGAAGGACATGGGGAAGAAGAAGAAGGGGAAGGGTATGAGGAGTAGGACAAGGAGGAGCAGATGAAGGAGGAGAAGAAGAAGGAAAAAGGGGATGGGCCGTAGGACAAGAAGAAGGAGGAGATGAAGGGGGAAGGAGAAGACAAAGGAAGAAAGAAAAGAGGATGAAGATAAGGAAAAGTAGATAGGGAAGGAGGGAAAGATAATTAGAAGAAGGCGAGAGGGGATGAGGAGTAGGACAAGAAGGAGGAGGAGGAGATGAAGGAGGAGAAGATGAAGGAAGAAAAATGAGGAAGAAAGAAGAAAGGATGAGGAGAAGGAGAAGTAGATAGGGAAAAGAAGAAGAAGGAGAAAGGGGAGAATTATTAGGAGGATGAGGGGGAGGGGAAGGAGAAGTAGTCTGGGAAGGAGGAAGAGGAGAAACTGGAAAAGGAAGAGAGGATGAAGAAAGTGTGAAGATTACATAGAAGACATTAATTTCAATTCTCCAATAAAACTGGCATTTTGAATACTTAGGGGTCCATCCATCACACAACACTGAGACCTGGAACTAAACATCAGATGGCAGCAATGGAGGATTAAATGTAAATATTACAGAGTTGTCATTTATTAGTTTTTTTTGTGTTTCTTGTTTTTATTTTGTAAAGTTCTTCCTTGGTGTTTCTTGTCTTGCTTTACTTCCTGTGTGCCCCCCCTCCTTGATTGTTGGATTGGTTTCTCCTGGTGTGGCCCCGCCCCCTCATTAGTTTCACCTGTGTCTCATTAACCCCTCAGCCCAGGTGTGTATATATAACTCTACCTTTGCCTTTGCTCTTGTCAAGTCATCTGTCATGTTGTTCCCTGTGTGCTTCACCAGTTTCTGTTGGATTTGTGCGTTTGGATTACCCTTCCATCCCTGCAGCGCCTTTTTGTTCCGTAAGTTGTCATTACATTTTACTTTTGGTTGCTCAGCCTGGCTCTCTTGACTGCGGGTCCTCCCTTCCCTCCCTTGCTACTAAACGTGACGCCAATAACTATTTAAAAAAAAAAATTAAATGTACATAAAGCAGCTCTAAATAACAACATAGTGAAATTGACTAAAGTCCAGGCTTTATTGAGCTTATATGTGATGTTGGTGTGTGTATGGAACTAAATCATTTTGCTATACCAACCACCAGGCGGCTAGTACGCCAAAAAAAAAAAAAAGGCCTTGAAGTTGTGTGTAGTTCTTGGGTGAGGTCAACAGAGCTGTGCGAAAGTACCTTTTGTTGAGATTAGTAACTACGCAGCCTTTACGTCTTATAGTCACTTCATGAAACAGTGGTACAATTAAACTTGAGAAGCACTGGATCCATCTGGCTCTTAATACTGCAGTTTACTTATAAATACACATGAAATTTATTTCCTAACACCAACTTTAACAAAGTTTTTAAACTTCATTTGAGGCACTTTAATGAACAGTTCAAGCGCTAGCGTTGTCATGTCAGATGTGGTTTCTTATAAGATGCTATTAACAGACCGGTAAGTGATGATATTGTGGTTACATGTGAAAGTTGTATTTGGACTTGGACTCAGACTGTCTTTATTCATTGACGAGGGAAACTGCTTGGTCACAGGAGCTCACGTGCACATAAAACACACTCTTGTGAACCACAAGTAAACAGAAAATATAAAATAAGATGAAAATAAAGTATACAAGTAAAACAAATCCAGTAAAATAAAATGGTATTAGCAAAAATGTATGAATTATATCCATAGGAAGGATTAATAAGGTGCAATAATGTGCTTTAATATGAGTAACATGGAGTTATCTGTTACAGTAAGGTGAGTTGTTGTACAGCTATACTGAGTTTAATATAAATGACATCCTGTAGTGTTCACTGTGTGAGAGGAGCTGGATCAGTCCATGATGGAGAGCAGTTTGTTCAGAGGCCTCCTGTCCCTCACCGAGACAAATGTCTCCAACTCTCTGCTGATCACATGTCCAGCCTTTCGGATCAATTTGTCGATATTACTTATGTCCTTTTTGGTGGTGCTGCTTCCCCAACAAACTACAGCAAAGTACAGGGCGCTCGCAACAGGCTGGTAGAAAGTCTCCAGCAACTTGCTGCATACGTTAAAAGACCTGAGCTTCTTCAGGAAGTAGAGTCTACTCAGGCCCTTCTTGTACACAGCATCACTGTTGTCCCTCCAGTCCAGTCTGTTGTTCAGATGGACTCCCAGGTAGATATTTATCCACTACTTCCACCTCCAGGCCCTGGATGGTGATGGGCTTCGCTGGTGTCCTCTTTCTCCTGAAGTCAATGACCAGCTCCTTGGTCTTGTCCACATTTAGGAGTAGGTGGTTTGCCTGGGACCACTCCACAAAGTCTCCAGCTGCCCTGATGTAGCCAGTATATGAGTCTGGTAACATATCATTGAAGTTTAAGAATGGGGTTTACAGTCTATGGCACCTGTATGACTATGTCACTGTAACTTTTCTGTCAATCCCAGCATAAAGCCCACCCAGATGATCTGATTGGCCCATCAGACCTTTGTGAGGGAATAATCGGTTCCCAATGGTGCAACTCCAGACCAACCTTCCCCCTCCCAAATTGTTGTGAAAAAGGCAGATTAGAGCTGGCTTCCTGGCTATACAAGCCTGGCTATGCAGTCTTTAGAATGTCTGTACTACGTTACTCCCTCGGTTTGAAGTTGCCAAGAAGAAAGTTACCTACCTGTGTCTGATTAATGACCGTTTCTGAAGATGACTCAGGAAACTCGGGCACAGGAATTTGTGTAAATGGCGATAAAGTCTGTTCT
Source organism: Chelon labrosus (assembly GCF_963514085.1). NCBI lineage: Eukaryota > Metazoa > Chordata > Actinopteri > Mugiliformes > Mugilidae > Chelon > Chelon labrosus. The sequence goes on from NC_140337.1 coordinate 22,266,466, forward strand.
ATGTCAGCAAGCACATAAAAGCTCAGGAACTGAAGGCTTTTCCTAAGCCGGTTCCTCCCGTCTTCTGATCTAATCTGACCTTGTGCACGGAATAACGTGAGGATATAATCCACTGCTAGATTTCTCCGTGTTCCAGTGCATTAATTCCTCTCATCCCCATAGACATCCATGCTGACATCCACACACACACTCCTTCCATCCACCCCCTTTTCTTTCTAACCCTTCCCCTGACAATAATTAAGACATTTGCTTTGCACAGTAAACAAATCTGTCACAGTATCGTTACAGCAGGGTGCGTTTCGTCGGCCCGCCTTGGGTCCAAGGAGGTGGAGGTAGCAGGGGGGCGCTTCTTTTCGCCTGTGTTCAGATGTGTAGCCCTGTTGAAAATAAAAGCCCAGGGGTGGAAGGTGGGTTTGATTGAGTGGGAGTTGTGGGCGGGAAGGCTGGTGGAAAGTGGCCTGGCTCTCTGGGGAAATCTGACAAATGGAATATTGTGAGAATTCCCGAAGCAAACACTGACATCAAGCAGATGCAGAATAAAACTAGTTTGCTGCTGCGGCGAAGAGCGTTTAAAGATGCTTCGTATTAATAGAGCTGAAGGGTTTTATTGCTTTTATGGCCTTGTGTGGGAACGGGACCTTGACAGCAAAATATAATTCTCCACTAAGTGTGTGTCGGAGGCTTTTAACGCAACGCATTCCAGTGCAATGGTGAACGTCTACTAATCAGTGTTTAACCTTTTAAAGCGATGAAGGGGTTTCTAATAAGAGTTGTTTTTGTCTTTTTTTCAAGAAAAGGTGTAATTTAGGTTTCTTTCCAATGCTGCACCTGTTGAAAGGGTTTGTAGTTGGAACTAATGATTCTTTCATTGGTTAATAAATCATCTGCTAACACAGATCAGTTGTAAACTATTTAAGGAAAACCTTTGGCTTATCATGTTGTCAAAATCTCTTTGGTGGTTGTCTGTCTTCCTGAAGTTGGCAATGAAGGTCAACGAGGTTTGTATTGTCATTTCAACCATATATAGCAAGTGCAGTACATAGTGAAATGAGAGGACGTACGTCCAGGACCAAGTGCGTGTGTGCAGACAATACAAGACAGTGCAAACAGTACAAAACGCTTGGGAGACACGTGTAAATAGACATTACACAGAACAGAGAGCACTAACAACTGATAATCAGACTAAAGGCTCATTTAAGGTACTGCGGGACATAGACGCCGTAACCTTCGTACGTAGCCTGCGTTGGTGCGAACTTTTGTTTCCACTTCCTGCTTCGCTTTCAACAATGGCGACTGAAACTTTTGCTGAAATTTCACCGAAGACAAGTCATACAAATGTTTGTATCTCCAAACCTCTTCAGCTAACCACTGCTTGATGTGTTCCATCTTTATTGATTCGAAATAATCAATTTGAAAATTTGCCCAGATGGAGAAGCAGCCGGAAATACTAAAGCGGAAACATGCTGCTACCAAGCGGACCAATCACAGCTTCTATGACACAGAGGTCTAGACCGCCTATAACGGAGTATGAGTTAGCGTGGCTGTATTTGACTGATGAGCGGCATAATGTGTGCAAAAGATGCAAAGATGTGTGCAAAGGGCTGACAGTTTATGAGTACAGGTTATGATGTTATTGTGGTTTTGGGTGATTATGTCTATTTGTGTCTGAACCCTGGAGACTTAAGTTTAGTTAAGTTAAAACAATTAGTTTTTGGAACATTACAGGAAATTGCCAGATGATTTTCCCATTAATTGCTTTAACCTAGATTTAAAATGTATCGCAATTAAACACAACTTTGCTGGTGGTAACCCAAACCCTGGTCCTAGCCCTAGCCCTTAACCCTGTAGGGAAAATATGGCATATTTTATAGCAAAAATAATTCATCCTTTTGGGAATTGCTGCGTTCATGTCAGAGATATACCAAAAGAAGTGTCGGCACACCTCTGCATAGATTCTACAAGTCTCTGGATTGCTACTGAGGGAATAAAACACTATTCTTTTGAAAGATATTCCTTCTTTTGGTGTTTTTATGATGGAGAGCGCTGTCTACCACCTCAGTCTAAAGTCCTCCCATGGCTGTTTAATATAGCTGAGATCTTGTCATTGCAAGTATGACTCACCTGGTCGTATGACTTTATTTCCCCACATCTCTTTAGACCTATATGGTTTTGGCACCACCGAAACTCTCAAATGTGCATTCATCTTTTATGCAAATACTGCAAACTCACAATATTCTCCTCTATATAGCTGTCGACTGACTTTTCTTGCCGTCATAGTCTTATCACGTCCTACGCTGACACTCTCGGTCACCTGAGAAGGGTCACGATCACAGTTTTTTTTTTTTTCTCCACTTACATATCCCTTTAATGCACGGGCATCACGGTCATCAGAGGAGCGCCGACTCTGATTAGCCCATCATCCCTGAAGGTTTGTTGTAGGTCAGGGCGATTGCTGGGAGAATTAAGCCTGCCTATGACGCAGCTCTGCACATCACTCATTAGGAGACTTGAGGGTTGAAATGTGTCGGCACGGTGGGGGGAAAAGAAGAAAAACTTTAATAATGCACTCAGATCTGTCAATATTTGACATGAAAACACTTTCAATTCTAGTGTTTAAGTACGTGTGCTGCCAGGTACTTTAGGGCTTAGAGGTCTATCAATTTCTAAGCAACCTTTATAAACCTGACTATTCGTTAGTGAACTCAACTCAAGAATACTCTTTACTTCAAATGATGCGATCGTTTCACCTTGAAGTTTGTGCAACACGTCCAAACTAATAAGACATTCACCGCTGCGCCTTTGCACTTGTCCTGATCTTAAAATATAATAGAAAAAGCCTTCTGCTGCCGCAGTGAAACGGTTTCAGTGTATTCATGATGTTCACTTTGAGACGCATGCATGCATGGAAGGGTGAACATGAAAACACTCGTGTATATTAGTCCTGTACAAGCGCGCCTGTTCATGCACCAGTGGTGCCAAGTAACACGGAGCCATTCAACGGGACCAGCCAGGGTGAGTTATCAACCTCCCCTCTTTTTAATGTGGGACGACAGAGTGTGACCGCGAAGGGAAGGAGGAGGGGACGGCCCATGTGTGGCTCCTAAATAGATGGTCACACCTTTTAGACCATGCAAGAGGAAATATGAAATGCTTAGGAGGGTGTGTGTGTGTGTGTGTGTGTGTGTGTGTGTGTATGTGTGCGCATTAGCTTTAATAAGTGCTTTAAGATTTCTGAACTGAGATAATTACTCCTCAGGAGTTCAGTAAGGTCAATCGTCGGGTGGAACATCCCATTAAACTGTGCTGGGAGTATACCCTGCATAGGACCCAGGTGTGTATTTGAAGCATGTTGCTTTAGTACCAACTTTTTAATACACCTTTAATGTCGACTTATAGATGTGTTTATGATTATTTTGTATTCCATAGCAACATTTTTGAGTCATTTGGCTTTTTCTGTTGACTCGGTTGATTGTCCACATTTCTATGGACCTTTTTAGCTCATTCTTTTGTATTGCCCACAGCTTTGTTGACCACATTGGCTCATTGTCAGTGCTTTCATATACCTCACCCCTAGCAGCCGTTTTCTAGGGCAAACATACTGTACATCCACTGTGCACTGTCAGCCCAGTTAAACAAAGCTGCCACCTTGCCAGTGAACACCGTGGAGCATTGTTGTTACATGTCTGATGAAATAGGCAAATATTGGCGAACATTACATCACATCAGTTTTGTGTGTACAGCCAAACCATCCCCAAGCTTTTTAAGGGTAGCTTCTTCAGTTCATAAGGATTTTTAGTTCAGAGTTGAAGAAGCTACTCGGATGAATGTTGAAAATGTGTAAGTGTAAAAACTCTGCAAGTCCAGTTGCCCATGCTTCAGCTTGTTGTTAGGGCCAACAAGTATGTTCTGCACCTTCAGGAGAAGAAACAATTCTCCACACTAGCAGGTGGCAGTCATTCTTCATGTCAGCAAGGACGCTCGTCCGCTACTGATCTGGCTCATCCTGAATCATTCTGATCAGCTTTGTGCATTGTCATTGTCAAGTCGTTGTGATGCCTTGTTGGTTGTTTGATTTCTCCTCTCGTGCATGTGTTTTGCTGAGCTGAACTGCAAAAAATTTGTTTCTTTCTGGACTCCTGAGTAAATACTGGAGCGTATTTACTTGTGTTTTGGGCACTGTCAAATTTTCGACTGTGTTGAATAGTTAATTGCCAAGGCTGTTTATCATTTGATGCTGGGTTGGTAGTTTGGAGTGGATTTAAGAAGGCTAGAGAACCAAGCAAAGATTCAAAAGAAGGTATAAATCTCTCTAGAATTAGCCTGGAAGGCAGCCCAAACTTTCCCACCCACAAAATATTTGTGAGTGGGAAGTTAGTCTGGAGTTGCACCATTGGGAACTGATTATGCCCCATGAAAGATCTGTTGGACCAATATGGTCGAAAATGGCTCTGACTGATCCACAACATTATGACCACTGACAGGAGAAGTGAATGACATTGACCATCATGAGACAATTCAATGTTCTGCTGGAGAAACTTTTGGATCTGGTGTTAATTTTGATGTTACTCAGACATGCAGCACCCACCTAGACCAGACCAGGCACAAAAACGGTTTAGGAACAACTCAAAAACAAACAAAAAACACAAAGAACAGCACAAGGTGTTGACCTGGCCTCCAGACTCTCTAGATCCCAAACTGATCAAGCATCTGAGGAATGATCCACAGAGGCCCCTCTCCTCAACTCATAGGACCCAAAGGCCCCCACACTAACATCATTCTGTTGCAAGAAACAAAATACCAATGAAGAAACTTTCAAAACAGAAACAGGAAACGCACAGAAAACCAAACAGGATTACAGAAAATGTTCAAAAGTTGTTAGCATGACAGAAGATGGGATGTTTACAGAGGCAGAGAATTCTGGGTAGGATGTGATGATTCCGTGCAGTAATACAAAACCCATCATAACCAGGAAACAGGACTCCATGTAAACAGAGTTGATGTGAGCATTTTATTGTGAACTTCAGAGGAGAAAATCGTTGATGAATTCCATCTCCGTGATCTCTTAGCAAACTAAAGTCAGTAAATATTTCACGGCTCTCATTGACGGGCTGCCCGTGGCATCATTCTGTTTGTGTGATCACAGATGAGAGGTATGGATTAGTAACGCGGGTCTTGCATCATCTGCGCGGAGAGACAGCCCAAGGGGAGGCAAACCTTGGACTGCAGGAGTCCAGCTCGTTGGCATGCGTCTGAGCTGGTGCCGAATGCAGCGTCGTCATGAAATTTTCATGGATAATTGGAACTTATGAAGATTAATGTGCATTCGTTTCGCAGGAGAACCTCCAAAAGGCTTTGATTCTCAACAGCTTCCAGAGGCTGTCTGCTTAGCGTAAGGCTTACCGCGGCGCTGACTTGATCCCTTCATGCTGATTGATCACTTGATCACTTCATTCGCACTTCGTCACTGTAAGCCGGCAGTCCTGTTCTGTCTGTACTATGCTGTGCTCTTACATGCCCCAGAGGATCTGCAGTTTAACTTCACTATAATTTATTGCAAATTATACCAATTAGGGAATGCATAGAAGCAAGTCTAATTGTATGCTTCACTCTCATTACCGTTATTCCCCTCCATACGCTGTAGAGTGTAATAAATTTAATCACGAATCAACCATAAAAAACTTCCATAAGGTTGTTTGGAGCAAAATTATATTTACTGCAGAAAACATGTACCTCATATTTCTCTTTTGAGGGAATGCAATTAAACAGATTCAATGGGAGGATGATAAAGACCCACTGTTGCATTCTTTCACATTTTCTGAAGCCAAGTTCTGCATTCTCTTGTAAAGTCTTTGTAAAAACTGCAATTATTGCAGAAGTTTTGTTTCAATTGATGATGTTTTTTCCCTGCACGCATTTGTGTGTTTAAGTGTTTAAGATTTTTAAGCCAAACTTTTTTATATAAATCTCCTACAAAGGTTTTTTTTTTTTTTTTTAATCCCAGGTTGTGCTTTCTTTGTGTAGAAAAAGCTCTGCCATTCTTGCAAAATCCTTCTTTTGCACAGGTTTTATGTGCTCACAAAATAAAATTCACATTCTCTTGAAATAGTTGTTTGCTAAAGGGATTGTATTTTTTTTTTCCACAATGTTTTGCACTCTCCAGTGAGCAGTTGCTCCTCAGAAATAATTGAATTTTTTTTGCAGCTGCTAGTTTTATGTCCCTGCGATAGACTGGCGACCTGTCCAGGGTGTACCCCACCATTTGCCCAGTGGCAGTTGGGATAGGCTCCAGGTTTTGATTCTCTTGCCAGCAGTGATGGGAATAACGGCGTTAAAATAAACAGCGTTACTAACGACGTTATTTTTTTCAGTAACGAGTAATCTAACTAATTACTATTTCCTCCGTTACAATGGCGTTACCGTTACCGACAGTTAACGCAATAGTTACTTTCCCTGGTAACTAGTTACTTTTAGTGGAGTAATTCAGTTACTAACTCAGTTCTGGGAGAAGTAACTAATAACTAACTGATTATTTTTTAAAAGTAACATGCCCAACACTGCTTGCCAGTGATTCACATGCTTGGCAACTTTTACCCTATCAACTTTAGGGTGGTACCATTGACAGTTTAAAGATGGACGGTGGAACTGCTCCTCTAAAGTGAAACCATAGCAAGTAGAGCTCCCCCTGGTGGCTGAGTGCAGTATAGGTCATAAGCTCCACCCCCTCCATGTTTGTGGATGGTAAAACACTGAAATACATATGATTTTTTATTTATTTATTTTTTCAAGGATGGTACCTGCCATTGCAGGTAGTTAATATAAAGCTGATGAATGTTCAAGTGTCAATTGTTTGGATAAGTTCCGTTTTAGTTAGTTATTTGACGGTATAGAAACAGGATGTGACATAATAGGGACTACCTGTTGCCACGCAACCTGCTCTGTAAAGCAGGGCCACAAGAGTTGTTGTAAACAAAAAAAAAGTGGGGAATGCGTTGTGCATATTTATATACAGTCTATGAGTAGGAGTATAAAGAAGAGGAACCATAATTTTTGCTATTAAGATAATTATTTTTTTATGGGGACAAACATTGTGTTAGCGAAAATTATGTCTTTTTTTTTTTTAACCATAATCCACATTATCTCTGGGGCTCCATAGTAAGTTCTTCATATACTAGTGGAGAATCTCCACTTTCTGCATAATTTCTCCAAGCATGTAAAAATAACTCCTCTGTAATTTAATACATGCTATTTAATCTCCACATTTACTGAGCTCAACAGATTCCATTCGGAGTCTCTGCAGACTCCTTACCCCAACCCTAACCATCTCAACTAAGGGTAACCTTTACGCTAAAACCAAGTCTCATCCTCAAAACCACACAGGAAAATGGCCCCACAAGGCTAACATTAGTATTCTGCAAACATTTGGTCTCCACAGCCTAATAATAACAAGCACACACACACACACATTATGAAATATTTAAACTTAAGCTCCAGTTTAGGAGGTGCAATTACAGGCAGGATGCTGACGATAGAGGTCACGCAGGGTGCAAGCTCTGCCATCGCCCGCCCTCCCTCGCTTGTACGAAGAAAAGAAAAACCTCCACCCCGGAGGCAGGGCACAGGCCCATTTCCGAGATCACAGGTTAATGTTTAATTTAACAAGATGAGGTTTTTGATCTGCGAAATCTTTAGACATCACATTTAGGTGAAGTTTTCATGTTGATGCGTGTTACTAATGCCGGCTGAATTATTCAACGGTTTCTGGGTCGCATGCATTATTTACGCCGTTATCTGTTGAATTATTTTCTTGGAATGACTGAATAAGTGGGAAGAAAAAAAAACGAATAAACCATTTGGAGCTGGAAATCCTTGACGCCGAGCCCCTCCCCTCTGCTGTCTCGCATTACCTACTCAGCTTGGCGTGTCTTCGACTTTGCCCGGTGGGGGTTTAAGAAATGAAACCTATAAAAGAGCCAGACAAGGGAGCAACATGTACACAGAATCAGTATTGTGATGATTTGAAAATTTTTCTCGTGTGTCGAACAATGATGCAGCTTCTGCCTTCACGGCCATGAAATATTCAAACCGACCGTGCTCCCGTTCTGCCACTCTGGCACCTGATCCAAGACCTGTTGAGCCAACATCTCGGTTCATTCTCAACCGGCAACAGCAGAAAGACTCTTGACATGTAAATAATGAATTACGATCACCTTTTCAACACTGATACTACTCGTAGGTCACTCAGAGCAGGCGTCTGTCTCCTAAGCAGAGGTTCTGCTGAAATAATGCTACCACGCAGCCTCCTAAAAGTATATTCACATCTGATTCCTGTTATTAAAACATTTGTCTGCAGTTTTGTTTGCAGCAGAAATCAATGTTAATCATCATCAAACCTGACACGGTGGTATTTTTTTGTTTGTTTTGGGAGGCTCAGTCTTGCAGTCCTCATTAGCAGCAGTTCGCTCAGTTGTTACAGATCAATTGTCATGACAGGCCCTCAGTGAAAAGCTTTGCTTGTGTTTGCTTATACTACACTGCAACATGTGCTAACTAGATAGATGGATACTTTATTTATTCTGTGGGAAATTCAGTGTCCAGTAGTTTCATTACCTAGAAATGGGTATGAAAGATATTTAAGTTACATAATATAACTATATAACGCTGTGTTAAAAATATACAGTAGTATCGGCAATGACCATAGTCTAGTTGTTTCCTCACAGGAAGGCGTTGTAGAGTTGTATGGCTTGATGGACAAACGACCCCCTCAGCCTGTCACTGAACGAGCTTCTCTGCCTGCCTTGTGTTGTGTAGAGGGGTGGAGGACATTGTTCACGATGGACCAGAGTTTGTTCAAGGGCCTTGCATCTTCCACCGATGTTGGGGACTCCAGCTCTGCCCCTACTACAACGCTCGTCCTCTTTATCACTTTGTCCAGCCACGAGGTGTCCTTCTTCTTAGTGCTGCCTCCCCAGCACACCACAGCGTAGAAGAGGACACCAGCAACAATAGTCTGGTAGAACATGTCCAGCAGCTTTCCTGAGGAAATCGAGACGGCTCTGACCTTTTTTGTTTTCTGAGTCTATGTTAGCCGACCAGTCCAGTTGGAGATCCAGATGTGGACCCAAGTACTTGCAGGTCTGAACCACCTCTGCGCACTCCCCATTGATGGTTACAGGCTGCAGGTGGGGCTCGGACCTCCAGAAATCCACCACCATCTCCTTGGTTTTAGCTTTACTGATCTGAAGTTGGTGCGCTCCGGTTAATTGGTGATTCTAAATTGGTCGTAGGTGTGAATGTGAGTGTGAATGGTTGTCTGTCTCTCTGTGTTAGCCCTATGATAGACTGGAGACCTGTCCAGGGTGTACCCCGCCTCTCGCCCGATGACAGCTGGGATAGGCTCCAGCAGACCCCGTGACCCCTAACAGGAACAAGCGGTTACAGAAGATGAATGAATGAATAATTGATTTCAAGGGCGACAAGTTGACTTGAAAGGGCGATAAAGATCAAAACTATCCAGATTCATATTGTCAAACCATCGCAAACAACAGAAATCAGACAAAAATCTAAAAAAACATATTACTTTTAATGCAAGAAGTTTGTTTTTGCTAATTAACGTCATCCTGTTACAGACGTTGTTTTTGGTTCCTATCGGTTTCCTGAATGTATACGTTTGTGTGTGAATGTGTAAATGAGAGGCATTAACTTGTAGTACTTTGTAGAAGACGCTTAATAAAGTTCACTCCATTGACTCGTATTGGTTCGCGGGACAGAGCTGCCTCCTCCAATATGGCGGCGACGTTGACGTATCGCAACAACGGGCCAACCTGCTCAATGAGGCGTCTATGTATATATATGTCTATGGGGGCACAATGGATGGAACCATCTGATAGAGAAACCAAGCGTGGACACTAAAGAGAAAATGAGGGCATGTAAATCCTTAAAACTCATCTCATAGTTGTAGGCATTTGTGTCGTGATAGCTGAAGTTCTGCCTAGCTAGCAGCAAGGCTATAAAACAAACCTACTGTACATCAGGCTTGGGTTATTGTGAACCGAACCAAAGGCTAGTCTTGACAACTAACTGGCACTAGCATGGCTGGGTAAGTTGCCTACGTGTTATATATATGCTTCTGTTTTATTTTTATTGTTTTAAACGTCTTTTGGGATGGAAACATCAACTGTATCTGGCAACGCTGAAGACCACGTATAAAATGGGCGGGGCAAGAACTGACAACAACCAAGAATATGTATAAAGAAACTACTATAATCTATTTTGTTTATACTTGAAATAATTGATATTTTTGGTCTTTTGGGGGCAGTATAACGCCTGTAATGCGACAGCCAGACTGAACCAAAACTGAGTAAAAACAATGAGCTGAAAGGGATTAAATCATCTCCACTAATGGAACTCTCTGGGTCTGTAACTAAAAGGAAAACCTGTCACATTACACCAGTCATTTGACTTATTCGTAGATCTGTGCAGCTTTAATTTGTTAAATGGCATGGATTAGCGTCACAGAGCTTATTTTCAGGATGATTCAATTCACCGCTAAAACATATACAACAATCCGAGGTCGATCTCTAAATGAGTCGTTTCCAAAAATATTTCCATTTCAGCGCCACTATTTTACTTAGACGTGCAGAATACGATTTAAACTCATTAACAAAACTTATAAAGTACGATTTAGTACAACCCCTGCAACGTTAATTAACTGCATATTTATTTATGAATGCACCAGTTAAAGCACAGGGTCAGCTTAATGAAAGGTTTTACTCACCAATCCATCATATTAGCATAATTAAAAGGTTGCACTTGGCCACACTGATGCAGTAAAAGTCCATTTATTTAACACTAACTGAAGAACGTTAAGTCCATCAATTACATATTACACTTTCTTTGTTCTGCACTTTATTCATCAGCAAATGTATTGATACGCGAATGAACAGAAGAAACAACTCGTCAACAGAAAGAAAAGATCGATCTTTGTTTACGCGACGAGACGCCCGACCTGCCTGCCACTCCTGACTCGTGAGTCACGGGCGTAATCCGGCGTCTTTCTATAATTGGATAGGAGGACGGACACAGCGGGGGACATGCTATTACTTAGTGGGATCAAAAGCGACCTTTGACCCCATGGCCAGCTGACCACCAACGCAGAGGCAGTGGAGCAGCAAGGACGATGAGTGGATTGAAATAATGCAAGGAGATTGTGAACTGTTTGTTTTTTTTACTCTTTTGGGACACGTCATAGGTTTTATCATTTAAACCGAGATGGTTTAATAGTCAAATGAGGGAATCATGACTGTGTGGCATCCTGAAGTATTTATAAATGGCGCAGGATCAAATTGCATGTCTTGGTGCCGAGATGTGGACGAGGAACACTCCTGGATCTGTGTGTTTTTGCGAAATACAGTTTAATCACCTTGATGCACTTTGTATGATTTCACTTTGAGCTGCAGTCTGTCACAAATGTGTTGCTCGCTGTGCAGAATAATAAGCATGGCATGCAGAGCTGGTGAACCGACTCAACTCGTACACATATCGTTACCAAAGTGTAACAGATACCGCTGTACAAAGAGTAAATGTCCATTAGGGACGGGTGTGGAATGCACAAATATCTAGCCGTGGCGCAGCTGCCTCAGAGACGCACCTGGAAAATATACTTGATGGTCTTCTGAGAATAAGCACGCTGCTAACTGACCTTCAGGACTGCCTGATTATGCTCAGTGGAGAAGCCGAGTGAGTTTACCAGACTAAACCACTGCATTATAGATCGTCTGGAATTGTAATACATTAGTATTCCGTGTGACAGTAACAACAAATGCAGACAGTGGTGTGAGGAAATTAACGACGGGTTTCACACTAGATCCAGAATCGTATTTTTCCTGCGATGATTGTTTACCCACGCATATGTCACCTCAGACTTCTGTTCGTGGCCCATGGGTGGCCTGATAAATAAAAATGTGTTCAAAACGACCTGCAGTTTGTATATTTGATTTTCTCACGCGGTGACACTTTATTAAGGCGGATTGAGTAATGGGGGGGGGGGGGGGGGGGTTCAGTCAGAGGACGGTGCAGCTGCAGGACAGCAGATGGCGCCGCTGCGCCGTTTCCGCGGCTCCTGCTTGGCACGGAGACGCGTCCACGTTGTTCACACTGTCTGCCTTCGCTCCAGTTCCCCTCCCTCCCTCCCTCCATCCCTTCCTCACTCTCTCTCCGTCGGCTTACAGTATACACCTATCTATCTCCCGCAAGCATCAGCAGTCTCTCCATCAGCCTCCGCGATACGGGCGCTACTACGGCGCAAAGCATGGCACCTCTGCGCCCCGAAGAACCGGCATCCGCCGCTGCGCACCTCTGCGTCTTTCTGTTGACCGCCTCGGCCTGGGTGGCACTGCCGGGACCCGTGCGCGGCTCCAGCGGAGCTTTAAACCGGCGCGGCTGGGAGGATCGCGCGTCTGACATGGGCGGAGATGGAGGCTCCCCGCCGGGCTTACGGGCGGACGCGGGCGAGGAAGCCGCCGGCGCGGGGGGCTCGCCCCGCTTCAAGAGGGCTCTGTCCTGGGATAAACAAATGTCCCTGCTCAGCAGCTCGTTCGTGCTCAAAGGGGATGCGACCCACAACCAGGCGATGGTCCACTGGACAGGAGAGAACAGCAGCGTAAGTAGCCTGTCCCCCTCATCCTCTCGCCCTGTCCCGTCACGATCCGCTGGTTCGTGCACCCTCCCCACCAATCCCGTCTCTTGTCACCTTCCACCATCCATCACTCCAGCCACAGCGCACATCACCAGAAACAAGTTATTGTCCTCGCAGAAGGCGGCTGCTGCTTCTGCTGCTGCTGTTGTTGTTGCAGACGCACGGGCACGGTGTGGTTTTTACGCATCCAGCTGGTCCACCTGGACGCGCGGTGGATGCAAAAAGGCTCCGGGCTTTGTTGAAACATGAGGGCTTTTTCACACCAGGGTCTTCACAGATATACCCGGTTACATTATACTCCCACCAGATCACGTGCTGACCCAGCGTCGTGTCATTGTCTGTTTACGTTGCGCTGCTTCTGAGAAACCCAAACATCCAGGTCGAACTTATTACCCGCCTGTATGAACTTCAGAGATCATATTTAATCCAGTAACCTCAAGGCATGGCCCGTTTGAGTGGCGCAGCCTTTTATAATGTTTAATCAGTCACCCCCCAGGAGCTCCTGCTGAACCCACCTTGAATCGTATAACCACTCCTGCCACCGTAAGATTCGCAAGTGAGTTCGAGGATGCGAGCGCACGGATCACTGTTGGAGACAAGCTGTCACACGGAGCCATGACTAAAATATTGATGGAGCTCCTTAATCCATTAAATTTGCAGCGCGCTGCTTGGTTGTTGCTTGAAGCGGGATTTGGCACGAGTGGGGAAAAAAAAAGAAGTAGATGTAGGAAATTAAAACTAGACTCCACACAGATGTTGCACTTATAGCACAAGAAATACACCCCACGTGGGTTGAACTGTTAGGTAAGCAAAGATAAAAATAGAGCAACATCCAGTCAACATGAACCATCAACCTTGTAGGAACATTTCAGGGATCAATGTGATTACAAAGCCAGACCGCTGTATGAATATTACAGCGTTCATTCTTTTAGGGCCCAGTCAAGTGAGAGCAGCTACACTGTGTAAACAAGAGCAGTCTTTGTGATGGATATTGACAGACGCCTGGGGATTTCAGTGCCGGTGTCTGGTGGGGACGTCGCTCGCACTCAGAAGCTTTTTTGTCAGTGTGGCTCTGCTGTTTTACTGACAGCGGCTGCGGGCACGTCTGGAGAGAAGGGAGGGAAAAAAAATAATAAATGCGATGAAAGGAGAAACTGTTCAAAGTTTCTGGATTCCTTGACAAATTGGTTGGTAAATAATGCGACGCTTGCAGGTTAACAACTTAAAGGATTCCTGACAGAGGTGAAATGTATTGAGTGTACAGCTGCCACAAGCACGGCAGGAAGAGATCTGTTTGCTGTTCATATTTCCTGCACAGAGGTGGAATATCTGTCGGTCTGAGTATCTCAGGGCAAAGCGGTCTTAAATGCACAGACAAGACGTGACATTATGACCACCTTCCTAATATTGTGTAGGTCTCCCTTGTGCCTCCAAAACAGTTTTGACTCATCAGAGAATGGACATGGTATTTCTGAGGGTGTCCTGTGGTGTCTGGGAACAGAATGTCATTATTGGGGGGGCCTTTGTGTCCTATGGGTTGAGGGGAGGGGCCTCTGTGGATCATCCCACAGATACGTGATCAGTTTGGGATCTAGTGAATTTGGAGGCCAGGTCAACACCTTTTTTTTTAAGTTGTTCCTAAAGCGTTTTTGTGTGTGCCATCAAGGAGTGTCGTTGCTATGGGGTGGGGGCGCCTGGTCTAGGTGGGTGCTACATGTCTAAGTAACATCCACACCAATGAATGCCAGGTCTAAAAGTTTCCCGGCAGAACCCTGAATTATCTCAAGATGGTCAATGATATCTACTTCACCTCTCAGTGGTTTTAATGTTGTGGCTGATCGGTGTAAGTGTTTCCGTCGAAGTTGACTGAACCTTATGAACATGTTTCGGACATGATGTTTTAGCCTGGTTTGTAATTAATCATCTGCAATTGATTGGTTGTGTTTCCTTGATCTATACTCGTAGCCTACAACGTTGTAAACATTTGTACTTTGTGGTGTGATTGCACTGAACCAATGCTGGTCGGCATCTCGTCGGGTTTTTCCTCTCTGTACTTCAAACAATCGTCCGTGTTGGAGCTGGAACTAACAGATGCTGAACAACGGCTACTTTCGCTGAAATCACTGCAGCTCAGAAAATAGAAAAGACGTAGGAGTTTGTTTGGAGAAGGCAGAGTGAAGGTGAGTGTTCTGTGCTCGTCTGGTCAATGAGAGACGAGGAAGAGGAAGTCCATTTTTGGACCAGTCCCAGCTGTTGTGGTCTGGGTATAGTTGCATATCTGGGGAGGTACGTGTCCGGCTATGGTGCAGGGTAAAGAGCTACAATGCATCTAGGGCATAGATCTGATGCAGAGGTATAATACTGGCTTTAGACTGACTATCACTACAGCAACACCAGAGCTAGCTAGCATAGATTGCTAAGCTTGACACGATTCCTGCTACACGTTACTTTATGGATAAAGGATATCAACGCCGTGGTTGGTCTTTGTTCAGCAAAAGTAAACGTTGTTTTTCATTTGGAGCTGGAGCTCAAGTTGTGGTTTGAAAAAGTTGACGTGTTCAAACAAACAGCCCAAAAGTCACTTCGAGGACGAGGCACCACAAGTCACTAATGACTTGTGGGATTCTAGTGCACTGGCATTCAAAACTAGACATTTAAGTAATAAAAAAAAATTGACATTCTCCATAACGGACTCCTATGGAACGAACTCCCTCGTCTTCATCTTTTCTTTTTCTCTCTCTTTTTTTTTTTTTTTTAATCGAGGCGATGAGTCCGCGGGGAGCTTGGTGCTCTGGCTCTGCCAGCCATTGGGTTCTCCCAAGTTTGACTTATCCTCAATTAACTTGGCGTCGCGTATGTACTCTGAAAGGTCGGCGAGACCGAGTTCATCCCAGCCTAATAAACACAGACAAATGGTGCCATTCAATTTCCCTAAGGCTGACATTTATGAGCAGCGCACGGATTGATGGAGGGGAAAAAAATGAACCTCGCACTCACCACTAGCACCCAGTCGTTTTCGAGTTCCAAATGCAAGTCCCTAATGAAAGGGTCAGCGACGTGGAGGACTTCTGTTGTCACATCCGTCTTGGCGATGGGCTGTCACACAATCAGAGGCTGCCTGAACAGAAAACACATTTTTCTCATCTCACATCATTGTAATGTGCTCTGGCCAACTTCCACCACTTGTGAAGCCTATTTTGGTGATAGTTTTTTGGTTTTTTTTTTTTTCAATAAAAGGTTGATTTGTCCATGTAACCAGGAGTAAAATCACTGTTATTGAAAGCAGCCCCTGTGAACTCTACTCTGTCCCTTTCGCTGTGACCGTCATTTTACTTTGTCGGCCTTGATTGGTCAATTGATGCCTTGGGGCATAAAAGAGTTTTCCTCCCGGCAAACCTCCAGAGGTGGCTTTGAAGAGCACAGCATATGTGTGTGTGTAAGAGGCTTGAAAGTATAGGAAAATGGAAAAATAGGTAGAGGTGGGATCCAGATCAAAATACAATCAGTACAACAATAAAATACCCAACTTTTCATCAGCGTTTCAAAACCCAATACTGAACACGGCGAAGGTCAGAGTCGCAGCTCTTTGATAGTAATCCTGAACCCTAAAAAGACTAAGCGGGAATTTATAGGAAAAATAGCACGAGAGAAATAACACGGGAGAAAATGAAATATTACCCTGCTTATTATCTGACGCATTATGTGTCTGTAATTGCACGTAGTAAATGTGCGTGTACACCACAGCTCTCATTAGGCAAAATATCAAAGAGGCAAAAAGGCACGGGGCTCGTTTTATCACGCCGTTTCAGCCTGAGGGGATTCCCTTATCTGCGCGAGCCGAGTCATTTCCCCGTGTTTAGCTTTAATATTTGAACCTCGCCCCGGTTCTGTAGCGGTCACTGTGATGGCATTTTGACATCACAGTCAAAATGCCAAAGAGCCGCGGACCCTTCAGTAGCGCTGCGTGCTATGTTGAAACTCAAATTGTCGTTTGTTCACAAATAACGTTAATATGCATGGAAGCTGTCGAAGGAAACAGCAGTCGGGCTCCTCGTGTTTACAATAATTAATACTTTATGACCTGGAGTCAGTGTCACAGGTACGTGCTACTACGTAAAGGTGCAGTGTTGCAGTTTCTTTGAACGCCGAGGGACTTGAAAGAGACAGATTTAGAGAAGAGTGGTCGAAACTGAAGCCGCAGAGCTGAGGATACGAGTCGCTAATGCTTGCAGAGCTGGATCCTACGTCTCCCATGATGCAAAGTTCGTTTAATAGCATTCCAAACTACCTTAACGTCTCATGAGAATTAGCTGCAAGCCAGAGGTTGCGCTAGACCTTTTGTTTTCCGTCATTTCGACTGACAGGGTTATAAAAATCCCGTCATAATCTATTTTTACCCGTCACTTTATTTTTTTCAAAATGATAAGAATGACATAATAGTATTTCATTTTCATTCATTTTTAATTAATATTCAGTAGCGGTGGAAAAAAAGATTCGGCTCATAACCGGCCATCAAAGGCGACTCAAGAATCATGAATCTAGAGTCTATTTAACCGGCTCAGTTGAGTCCTACCATGTTTGATTGATAATCAATAAACGGCACCATTCAAACATCTTACATCTCACTCGGCAGAGAAACAAAACGTACTACCCGACTTGACCACTAGCAAACTAAGGCACTCAGACACTCACTCACTTACGCACAATACGCAGAGAAACGAAACTTAACCGACTCATAACCAATACTCGTGGATCCCTGCTTAACCGAGAGACAGCAGCCACTCACTCGGCCGGCAGATGAACGAAACTTAACTGACTCTTTCACTGCTAATCCAAAGAGACAAGAGATAATTAATATGCTCACTCGCCACCAAGTGGTCTGGGGTGTGAATTGCAATCTGTCAAAATGACGGATTGTCTAAAGATTTTCCCGTCGCCGTTTTAAAAAAAAAACGGTCAATAACGGAAAATATTCGGTCAACGCGACCCCTGCTGCAAGTTAAAGCTGCTGTTCCCAACGGGAAGAACGAACCCAGTGTCTGGCGTGCACGTACGCACCGTTAAGAATTTCTGGTTCTCCAAAGTTGTGGTGACCCCGCCGGAGGGGTGGGATGTGGGTGTGCGACAGCGCTGCATAATGTAATACCGCATCCGCAGACTGGATTTTTAAAATGTCTCTCTTCGGTGATGCGGAAAAGAGGGAGATATATGACCCGGTGGCAGCACATAGACGGGACAAAAATTCCACTGGGACCGTCTCCTTTTGCCGCAAACAAACAGTTACATAATCGGCGATGCTTGGGCGATCGCACACGGGGGGGCTTTGGTATGCCACGTATTCCGATGTCGTGCGTTCATTTCTTGAATATTGAGGGAAAAGGAGACGTAAACGTGCAGGCATGCTTTTTTTTTTTTTTTTAAGCGTGTGTGGAAGGCATCCTGCTGGTTGTATAACGTGACACCAGCCTTCAGAGCGAGGAGAGACTCCACTATTGAGAGGACTGTCTTTGTTCTTCTCTTTCTCTCACTCGCTCTCTAGCCCTGGGGAACTCTGAGCTGTCTTCCCTCTATTTCTGTCTCCTCTCTGCGGTGATGAGCAGCGTCACGTCTGTCTCCGCATCTGTCCCGGCGAGGACGGACGGAGCAGCTCGGGACGTTTAACGGGGGCCTTCTCTGTTTTTGATCAACTCGCGGAGAGAGACGTTATGCATTGGCATTGCGATCACACCTTTTTTGTAAACTTGCAGTAGCTAGCGAATGTGTGTGTGTGTGTGTGTGTGTTGCTGATCCCCGGCGGCCTGTCCCACAGTAGCCTAAGTGATTAATGAGCGGCGAAAGGGGCGCTGACAGTCCAAACTCTCGGCCCACCCTCCACCCTCGCGGGGGAATTGTGGGTAATTTCTGCCACTTCCTGGTTTAAGAGCCCTCCAGGGTGGAAAGAGGTAAAAGCAGTAGGAGGAAACGGTGTCTGTGTGGAATCACGAAGGATTTAAAATATAAAAACATGCTCTGTTATAAATGCAGCACTGCTTCTGGTTGGTAGGGAGTCCACAGCTAACAGGACGGAGCAGGGTTACGTCAGGGAGGCTGTGGCGTTTTGTGCGTTTCAGTCTTTATATTTATGATAGACAATGGCAGTATGGCCCTTTTTTGTCATTTCATCGCCATACCACGGCAAACGTATACAAAAGCAATCGGGGTGCGGTAGCGAAGGGAGTGCTGGCCGAGGAGGAGAGGTCATAAAGACGCCGCTTTCTGGAGAGTCGGCAGAGACGCTGATGTTGGAGACTAGGTGTAAACCTGCGGGGATGCGTGAGAAGAATGCCGGTGCTGCGAGGCCGCATTTGGATCCAGATGCGAGACAACTTGTATTATGTACTTCGATCAGCCACAACATTATGACCAAAACAATTGTGACTCATCAGAGAATGGACATATCCACAGAGCTGTCAGGTTCAGCTGTCTTCCATTCTTCATCTAGAGGAGAAGATCAATGTTGGTGATGAAGTAAGTCAGCCAGAACATTAGAACCACCAACGAAGTGAATGACATTGATGACTGTCGTAGAGAAAAGTCACATTCTTAACTTGAGAATCAGAATAGTGAGAATAAACCGATCAGGTATAACATTATGACCACCTTCCTAATACTGTGTAGGTCTCCCTTGTGCCTCCAAACCAGTTGTGACTCATCAGAGAATGGACATGGGCCTTCTGAGGGTGTCCTGTGGTGTCTGGCAACAGAATGTTGTTAGTGGGGGGTCTTTGGGTCCTATTGGTTGAGGGGAGGGATCCTCTGTGGATCATCCCGCAGATACTTGATCAGTTTAGGATCTAGTGAATTTGGAGGCCAGGAACTGGAGAACAAAACCTCTTTACAGAGAATCTTTTAAAGCACACTAATACCATTCGTTTGTCTGCATGTGTGCGTGAGTGAATACCGAGTGTTGCGTTGCATACGGAGTGCAAGGATGCAGCTACCTCCAGGTACTGACTCATGCAATTGTCGGCCCTGGCAGATCCAGAGCAGCGTCCGAGCACCTCCTCTTTTTTTTTTATTATTTTTTTTTTATTTGATCCATGTCAATGATGCAACGCTCCTCAAAGTGGCAGGTCTGTGTTGCGCACACAGCGGCTCACACTAGTGACATAAAGACTCCCTTCAGTATTCCTCGAATATCGCACATCATCAGTTCTCAGCCTGTTCCTTCATTCCTGGGGTTAACCTCATTTTGTTTTACAGTTGTGTTCACTTTCCATACGTAAACCCTCGCCTCCCCTTCTCTCCCTCCCTCCCCCGCCCACCCCTCTCCTTTCACCTTGCTGAACCATCTTTAGATTGCACGCATCATTTTAGTCAATCCGGTCCAGGATTATCCGCCTGCAGCTTACATCTAATCTAAACATGGCACTGGCTGAATTTAAATGGAGTATTTAGAGGGAGCCATAATGTTTTATAATAAGGTGCTTGCCTTTATTAGCATGCTAAGTCATGGCTCATGCAGGTGTGTACGTACGTGTACAAGCTGTAACAATACCCGGCAATGCACTGCAGTCACACACGTGCACGTACACACACACACACACCCACAGTCTACAGTAGGTCTCCAGAGTCCTGACTTAATGTGAAAGGCATTTGTTCACGCTTCACATACTGAACAGACAGTTCATTTGGCCCCTGGTCGTTCTGCGGCGGAAAATTGTTTGCACATGTGAGGAGAGCCTTTCTCGTCATTTATCTTGTCTGTCCTCGTTCATCCCGCTTAAAGAGACACTCCAAAACCCAGACTGTAAATCATCAGTCTTGTTTAGTTGGTTTTACTCTGTCTCTTTTTTAATGGGGATCCTGCATCGGGTCCAAGTCACACCGTACAGTACCGCCAACCAACATGGCCGTCGGGGCACATTCAAGCGCCGGTGGGTCGCAGCGTCTCCCCTCGGTGTCGGGGATGATTGATGCCTTCCCTGCGTTATGTCACGATGAGGGTTTAAAAAATGTTAACAGAAGCTGTGATGTTGACCAAGTATTGGCTTAAAATGCACATATGCCAATTAAACCAAAAATCTCGTTTTGCATTTCAAAGCGTAGTCTCAGAAGAGCCGAAACCCCCTTTACGGCATAATAATGTTAGGTCTTTATTCTTTTATTCATGGTGGTGCAGAGAATTAGATTGATATAATATGGAAAATTCATTAAACATAACAGTGACTGCATTATTATTCATTTAGACTGACTTGCATCCACACCTTGAATTGAATCATTGCAGTTATACATCACTCTCTGTTCACTAGTAGAGTTGTGACGTTAGCAAACGAATCGTATCTATTGACCGGCTCTTTAAAACAAACGATGGGAACCGAGTCGCACTTCTTAACAAGTTTCCCACAGGATAAATAAAGCACCTAAAAACACAGATATCCCACCAATAGAATTTTAAATGATTCTAATCAGACTGGCATCTTAAAAATAAATAAATGTCAAACTGAACCATCCTTTTGAACGGCTCTTTGAAAGGAACGGATCCACAAGATCCGGTTCCTTCAAAGAGCCGAAAAATCCCGCCTCTACTCGCTAGCTGCGCAAGTCCCAACACAGAACGCCTTCAAGAAAATAAGTATTCATGTTCTGATTAGTGATGAGAACATTGATGCAAAAACCATTAAGTGTTTTTTTTTTTTTTTTTTTTTTTTAAATTCTTTCCATATTTCATACTCGGGGAGAAAAAGGAAGCCAATCTACTAGTGTTTTTTCTGAGCAACCTAGCTTTTACAGCTAAGCATTAAAGTTGCCATAAAGAGCAGGTAATATCTGAAATAATTAATTGTTAATGTGATATTTGTAGAGAGATATGCTTTTTATTTAACACCATTTTGTGCCAACTCCCGCCAAAATAAATGAAAATAAATGCCACAAGAACAGAGAGCTGCTGCCTCCTTATTCATCCTATTATTTGAAAATATAAGCAAAGTTGAGAAGTTTGCTTTAACACTTACTTTTTTTCACCATGAAAATCGATAGCCGGAGCTATCAGTGGTTGCTGGAAACAATCACAGCTGTTGCGACCGAAGCTGCCATCATCGGAGAAGGAGCCAGTGAGTAACTTCAAGGCTCTGCAGACCGTTTGATGCTTAAAACATATGTTTTCAGTGCAGCGTTATTAAGTATATATTGATATAAATGGATATGCGTGCGTGATGCAGGAAATGTGATGAATTCACATTTGGAAGAGATTCATAAATCTGCCTTTCCCTGCATTAATCTGTGCAAACCAAGGAGTTTCATCAGTCACGGTGTCAATGGAGAGTTTTATTACGGTCTAAGTGGTGTGGAGATTTATGACTAGAGAGAGTGACAGAAAATTCTGGGTTATTCTAACCAGCGGAGTAGTCAGATTTAAACACGCACATGAATAAATGTCAGGCCCGACTTCCAAAATCCATATCCGTGAAATCTAATCGAGCTACCTGGCGCAGCGGGACGCTGTTATTCTGGGCTGTGAAGGAAGGCGTTTGTATATCCGTGTGCTATCAGTTGGCAGAGACGGAGTGGACAACAGGTTTATTGTCTGAAACATGAAAGCGTGGCAGATGATCAAGCTCTTCCCTCGATAAGATCATCATCTTTTCTCATCTTTCTTTTCGTAAGGCCCGGGAGCTGGCGGAGAGCCCCTCTGTGCCACATGGCGCTAGGTAGCGTTTGCCGCCTCAGCGCCGTGGTTTCATCGCTAACTAGACCTTGGGAAAGTGCACGGAGCGGCATGCTACTGTAGTGTTACTGTTAAAATGTAGTGTTCAGTGATGCCAGGTGGATGCTGGCTGCACTGGCAGCTAAATGAAAGCATATTTGTCTTACGGGTTGTTCTGAGGTTGCTGGCAACACGACAGAGAGATTGTTTGTTCTTGTGTTGCCGAATGTGTACGGGGAAGGCATGTGTGGTCGGTCACGAACCAGTTACGCTCGTTCCTTTTGTGCTCCATAACTTTTTGTCTTAGCTTGGCAAACTCTTGAAAGCTTTTAAACGCTTCATTCTCCAAGTTCCTCAGTATGCGAGTTAGTGTCTGTGATGGAGCTCGGGTAGTATCAATTACCCGAGCAGCCGCCAATACGGCGAGTTGGAAAGCTGCGGCGCACAAGAAAGACTTTTTCTGCTTGAACATCTCAGACATTCTCCAAACTTTCATTCGTTTGTTACGGTGCAAAAATACACCCAGCGTGCGCTCATTGTCTTTCCAGTTTGGTCCCTGTAAACAGAGGGCTTGTCCTCCCTCCCCTCCCCCCCCCCCCCCCCGTTCCCTCTTGTTTTGTGCTCTCCTCCTCGTCGTCGTCGTCGCCTTCGTTGTCTGCAGTTCGGCTGTCATGGTTGAAAGTTCCTGCTCATGTTGCCCTGGCAACCCATACTGGAATCCTGTCGGGGTCTTCCAGTGGTTTGGTTCCTGATCTGAATTCAGAGTGGCCCCCCCTCGCTTGGTACTCCTCCCAGGTCCTGCATATTTTAAACACAGCTCTGGCGTGAATATATGCCTGTCACTTTGAGATTGTCAGGTGGAACACCGGCACTCTTCAAATGTCAACTTTCCGGTAACAAAGCCTTGTTGTGAGGCTTATCGTCATGCTGTAGTCCGCCGGTTATGGTTTCCGAGCAATATTCACAACTACTGGACACATTTCTATGGTTTTAGTTCCCTGGATGAAGATTTTTCCAAATAATTTTGTGACCTGTGACACCGTCAGCCCCAAAGCTTTGTTTGATCAACGTCCATGACGGAGAACGTCAGAGAACAATTGCAGGATTTCCATGAAATCTGCATATAATTAAAAATATTTGCAACCCCTGGAGGACAAAGTCATTGATGATGTCCCAAACCTTAGGACTCTAGCGGCACTATTAGGACGGCATGGGGAGAAATTTTATCCTCGGCTAAAGTAGATTCATTATCCTCAGTGGATATTTCTCTTCCTTTTCCAACCTTTTCCTTCCAAATTTACAAAATATTATCTGTTCCCTAGATTGCCATAAAATTATGAGCGCACATTCATGTTCCCCAGAGGCTATTACACTAGAGCAATGTAGTATCTTCTCCTTTGGTGACACTAATCCCTAATAAGAAAATTCACAACTATATCCATGGTGCCAAACAGCTTAACCTTTTTTTTGATTTTCTACCAGCAGACATACTTTAAAACTAGCGACTCTCGACAAATCTGAAAAATTCAGTTCTTCGTTCTAGGCGTCAGTGTCATCTTTGTTGTCAACATTGCGTCGGTTATTAACCGTTAAGTTCCTCCAAGTGGAGTTAACAACATTTCACCTGACAACAATGCTATGTAGATATATAAAAGCTTGTTGTATTAGCTTTTGGAAACATTTCTGTACGTGTTATGTGCGGGGGAGGGGGCGGTGTGAGATGTTCGCCCGCCTGGCTGGCTGCAGCTAATATAGGAGCAGTGGGAAAGCTCTCCCTATAGAGTCCCTTGGAGAGTTGTGAAATGCGTTGCAGCGGGGCTTCTCCAGTATTTCACCTTCGCGGCAACGCATTTAGAGATTGGATCTTCTTCCCTCAGCTCTAAGCCGTTCCCTTTTTCTATCAACCCCCCTCAAATCCGAACCGCCACCCCTCGTCGGGGGGCTGGGGGTATTTTCAGTTTCCGACAGCGTGAAGTCTTCCACACGAGTGGGCGTCGACTAGAAAACAGATACAGATATAAAAAATGATGGTGCGTCTCCTTGAATTTGATGGCTCCATGATTCAATACAAAAAACATAATACATACACAAAGGTTGTCTAAAGGTTCATTTTTATATTTAGAGCTAGATAAGACTTATTCATTATTTAAAATATCTGCTAATACTCTGTAGTAGCTGCACACGTGTCTATATGTGCACTGCAGTGGGAGGAAAACGGACATACATACAGGTAAATGTGCTTTAGATTGTACTATCGTTGGTACAGTGACTTGGAAAATAAGCGTCTCTTTTTAGGGTGGCGTGATTAAAATAGTTGAGAGGTGATCGGGCTTTGGTTTTTTATAGACAGCGTGTGTTGGCTTCCAGCAACTAGGACCGTTTGCAGTATTTTCTCAATCATTTATTCAACTCCTACCCCAGTATTCTTTTAACCTTAAACTTAAACAAAGCAACTTTTGATTTTTCGCAAAATATATCACTTTTAAAGGCACATCGTTGTCTCTTAGTTTCCCAAACTGGTTGGGTGTCTGGATGTTTGAAGATCTGGTGGTCTCCCCTTTGGGCTGTTAAAAGGGAAAAGTATTTAATTGCGATTAATCGCACGATTTCCACAGTTAATGCGCGATTAACTCAGATTAATCGCAGTTCTTAGTACTTGGCTTGATTTGGTGGTCACTCAATTCATATCAACAGCAAATGCTGATAAGTTTGTCAAGAGAACCGTCTCCCGAGGCTTTGTAGTTGAACTTGTCATTCGAAAGACCCGTTTCTTTACACTTTTCTGCTCGTTTGTGTCCATTTGCTTTCTTCTTTGTCTTCGATTGGGATTTTTTTCAACAGTTTTGATGCCCTCCGCAGGTTTAGAATGATCATTAAATTAAAGGAATATACAAATAACATGTAATCTTGACAGCCCTGTGAAGTGTCACAATGTCCTTTATAGCATACGAAAACCGCGCTGTGACCTCCTGTACATTCAATTAAAGACTCCAAGAAAAGACTGTGACGTCGTCATTCTAATAAACGTCATTCGTTCCTGCAGCCTGAATTATCTTTTCCTTTTTTTTTTTTTTCCCTAAAGCCTCTACGAAACACAGCCCCACGTTGCTTTTAGCTAAATCTCAGTCACACTGTCTGTGAAGTGAATAGAGTTAATTAGCAGTTAGTTAATTTGATTTTAAACTCTCTTTCTTCTTCGCAGTTAGGAAAAAAAAAGCAGAATCATCAAACGCTTCTCTGTGAAGGTACTGATTTCATACAGAGTCTGCTGATGCATACAATGACCAAAAGGCATATCAGCATTCTTTTCATATTGTGGATTCGCTCTGTAAAAAGCTCTTTTTAAGGATTGTGAAATCTACTGCAGCATAGTGCAGGAGAACTTTCTTCTGAGAGGTTCTGCTTTGGTTTGCTGCTGCGAAACCCAGATTTGCCTCTTTTAGCGAAGATCGCCTTTTAAGAGCTGCAGTTGTTCTATGTTTCCATCTGGCTGAAGTTTATCTTGGAGCTTAAATCCGGACTTGTCTGCAGTTCAAAAGACAACTCTGCCACCCAAGTCCTGCAAGGAATGACTTGGCTGCCCTAGCCCCTCACACACGCCTACACACAAAGGCAACGCGAAGCAGTAAAATAGGAATTACCACGTGTTGATGGACGCGAAGCTTGCCAGTAATAATTCTTTTCCCTGGAAATGGAAAAGATAAAAAAATTAAAGAAAAAAAAGTGGGTTTGTGACTCATGTTGATAGCAATTAGCACGCCGTCGCATCAGGGGAGGGGTGGCGGTGGCGGCGATTGCGTGTGGGAGGACAGAAATGCAACGAGAAGAAAACAACAAATCTACACTGGGGCTTTTTTTAAAATTTTTTCCTCTAAACTCTGAACGTTTCTTGGGAGGGTTTTCAACAACAGCGGTTGTTTTTACATGAAAAAGACGAGGCCGTGCGCCGTGATCTGATGGAACATACTCCCTCTCCCAGCGCTGTTTGCAACTTCTGTCTTTCCCCCTGCGTCTCCCGCCCCCCCTGCCCGTGTGGTTTTACTCGATTCTGCGAGTGAGAATAAAGATGCAAAGCAGCAACAAATTCAATTATTGTCTTGCAGTGCGGCTTGTCACGGCAGCGGAGTCAGGTGATTTCAGGATCTGCACCGAAAAAACAAAACAAAAAACAGAAGTGGTGTACAAAGACGAGGTGACAGGCAGCAGCCGGTGGGAGCCTAAATATAGTCATGAATGCAAACTGAAGGAGTAATTATGTGGTTTTTAATAAGCGGGTTAGTCATTTGAATGTGAGGTGTGCTGGTATGGATGCTCCCGACATGCACAGGCATTTCTTTTGTACGGAAGATGGCTTACGTTGTTAAGGAGGTTTAGATTATTGAAAATATGTAAAGCACATAAGTAAAACTGATAAGTTGAGAAAGGTATAGGAATTAAATCTAAATGGTGTTTTTGCTGAGCAGTTAAAATAGAATATTTGTCAGTATCGTGTCTTAAAAAGGAGACAAAATGCCAGTATGCCAGTAGTCCTCTCGGTCACGTCCCTCCACACAAGGATACACCAACCTCTGGGATTGACATTGCAAATAAACATATAGCGGGACCCAGAGCCCATTGGTTGGATGTTGGGGCGCATCCCGTGAGACCTTTCGCACCGAGGGTGTCGTTCAGAAACTGGGAGCGCTTCCCCACCAGGTTGGTTTGTTTGAGCTCGTGTGAACACAGCTGTTTGCCGAAACTGTCGGGTGTGCAGCGGAGCGGAGTAGCCACTCACAGGCTTTTAACTTGGTTATTATTATTATCTGATGACCAAGCAGTTAACTTGATGTCTGGCAGCAGCAGTGCGCCTTCACATCATACTCTATATACTGTACGTAAACACTGATTTCTACTCGTAGGCCAGATGCTTGATCAAATCACAAAACTGTCTGGAAGCGCCTAGCGTTGTGGGCCTCGCGGAACTTCTTCTCTCAATTGCTTTGTAGAAGACAAACTAAACCAAGGTGAAATACAATCGAGACGAAACCGGCTGATTTTCTGAACCAGCTTACAGACGTTGGTCTGTACTGAAGACACATGACGTCTTGTCACCGTCACCTATGAGTGCTGCGTCTGCCTACATGTGGCATTGTTTGATTTGTTGACGGACACAAGACCTTTTTTTAGTTAAAACCTGGGCCTCCTCCCCTTAACATGTGCTGTCACTGCTTGTTTTTCCTCTTTCCCGCTCTGGCGACAGACTGACGTAACTTCCTGTATTTGCTTGAACCGTCCAAAAGTCCAGTTCTTACCCGACAGTGACTCCCTCGTATTCTTGGACCAAGGTTTAGCTGCTTAGTACAGACTGTAGTCCAGGGAAAAATTCATGAATGTAATTGTTGTTCTAATCAAACTTAAAAGTCTTGACTGAATAGAAGTGTGAACTGTCCTAGTATTTAGGGCAATGCTAGTGCATCTGTGTGGCTATACAAAGACGGATTAAAGGTTACACCAGTGACAGTTCTGGCATACTGATGTACAAGGTGTTACATGAATTTGCCACACCTCCCATGTCTGACGTTCTTAACAAAAGGGCTCACAGCGGTCTCAAGACCAGGGCCTCCTCTAGAAGGGACTGTGAGGTCCCACATAAAAAAACAGTCTTTGGACAAAATGCTCTTTCTGTAAAGACCAGTAAGATCTGGAACAGTCTTCCACTCTCCATAAGGGAGTGTCCCACATTACAAACCTTCAAAACTCACCTCAAGCAGTGGTTGAAAGCAAACCAGTCTTGTAACCACTGACTTTTGTCTTCTTAGTAATGTACTGTCTTATGTTGTGCTCTTATTGAGATCCATTGTCCTGTGCTACGTCTTATCATGTTTGTGTGTTACCTGCCTAGGGACTGCGAATGCAAATTGGCATTGTTGCTACAATCCGGCATATTTACGTCTATTGCTGTCTGAATAGATGCTCGATAAGGTGCACTGTCCCAATCAAATGAATAAATAAATAAAATAAATACTGCCGATAATCATGTACAATGTTTACCTTGGTTTAGGAAGTCAGAAAGCTCACATTAGCTCACCACAAAGTGTGATGATTCTGTTATGCATGTCACGGTTGGAGTGCAAACAAAGACCAGACTAGACTGGTTTGAGTCTATTGAATATCTTTCACCTGAGTGGCTTCTTCATTCCTAACTTTCTCATGGGAGTCTCCGGATTTAACGGATTTATTTATTTTCTTGTTAGGTTGTAAGTACATAATATGCCCTTGTTGTTGTTGGCACCTACCAACCCTGCAAGGGTTTAAATGTCGGAAATCGGTCTTTTGGATGAAAGGTGCGACGTCTTCCAAAACACAGGCAAATCCAGACGTCTTTGTTAAAACGCTTTAACTTTTTTAAATGCATGAAGCGCAAAGAGCCGTTGAGCTGCTTTTTGGCCTGCCTTACCTAAACAATACCTTACGCCCGGCGCTAGAATAACAGATACAGACGCACCCACGCTACCTTCGTCCTCCTGTCTGATTTCGTTGTTCACGTCGTCACAAGTGCTGTCGTTGGTGGGGTTTGGGGGGCAAACGTCTGCAAGGAAATTCCAGCTCTGTCTGCGACAACTCTGCTTCTGGGGAAAAGAGCCCTCCTCTGTGGCTGAGCTGGTCTGTTTGCTATTGCAATTGGAACTTTTTTTTCCCCCTTCCCAAGAAAGAGAGAGCGAGAGAGAGAGAGAGAGAGAAAGGTGGGGGGAAAAAGGTGCGTTGAAGCCTCTTTGGAATAACGCGTGTAAACACAGGCAGTGCATCACTCAGGTAATGAGATTCTCCACTCTGCTTAAATCGAAAGCCCCTCAACACCTGAGGAGGACAAACAACCCCCCTTCCCTACCTTCTCATTCAAAAGAAACACACACATGCAAACACACACACACGCATTCACGCTCACTATATTTGCCAGTCGTCGTCCCCCACCACCACCACCACCACCACTGCAGCACCCCACCCTCACCCTTCCTTCCTTCCTTCCAACTCTACTTCCCCCCTCTGTGAATCTGGACAGGCTGTTTGTATGCAAATATGTCATTTGGAAGATCCCCCTGCCCAATTCACACATGCACACACACACACACACACACACACACACACACACACACACACATACTCGCACAAATAGCGAAAATCCCATAGAGGTTCAGAGCTGGCGTGCTGAGGTGAACAACACTCCTGCAGGGCCACGGAGGCTGGCAAAGGAAAGCTTGTTTGCCCTTTTTTTTTTTTTCTTTTTATTTATTGTGTGTATTCAGCAACAGGCCCAACTAGTTCTCTCCTCTCTTTCTGTGGTTAATCCCCTTTTTCATTATCATCCTTTTCTTTTCATCTGCCTGTGAAAAACAGCTTAGCGTCGAATGCTGCGCAAACCACTAGCCGATTTCCGGAGCGTGGTGTCTCTTTTCTGTCTTTTCTCTGGGAGAGATCTGCAAAGCTGCTTTTGCAGTGATGTCCACGCTGCATAGTGGGATCATTGCAGGTCATTGTTGGACATACAGTAGGTCTGTGTTTCTGTATGGAAAGCTCTGAAATGAACACTCTAGGGAAGGACTAGTTTTTTTTTTTTGTTTTTTTTTTTAAAAAAAGGGTTGTAGTATACTTGGCCAATATAAATCTGGTACCAGCCATTAAATGTCAAGCCCCGCAAATACGACCAATGCAATAATAGTAGCAATCAGCAAACCCTTTCATAGGAACCTGATGTGAAATGAGAATGTCTGAGACCAGGATCCCACCAGAGGGATAGTTGGCCAAATTCGTTCACTCAGAACGCTTGAAGAAATGTGTGAATAAAAATTAAATTGAACACTTGTAACCGTAAGTCTGTATCTGGAGAGGGCATTTAAACATAGCAGCACGAACCTCTTCACATAAAACACAAGTTTTTTTTTTTTTTTTTGCGACGCTCTTGCCAACTAGCTGAGAGTAGTGTCAGGAGGACAAGAGCAACTACACAACAGCTGTCTTGCAGTGTACCGGGCCATAAGTGGATTTTAATCTGAGTTGGAGTGGCCCATGATGGAGCAATGACTAGTTGATAACTGACTCTCTATTCCAAAGGTACTGTTGTGATGTTAAAAGAGAATGAAACATTATACAAACTAGTGGTGGTAAACTCGGTTTATTTTATGGACTCGGGTTACGTTGAGTCACTCAGTAAAGCGATCCGGTTCACTTGAGTCACTTGAATCCATTGAGTCAGCATTGTTGGCCACCCAGTATTGCAATATTTAACTTATAACTTGTGGAGTGAAGTCAATGAACCGAATCATCTGAGTCTGCGGTGTTTTCCGATGAGTCTTCTGTCTTTTTGAGTCCTCTAACAGCAGCCAGCTGGAGGGCTCATAGGAACCGGGTTAATGGAGACCTCGGACTCCTGATTCAGTACGAAATCATTAATCTGGGTGATTCAGGAACCGACCAGCTCCAAAACGAACCAGTTCTCCAACAGAACCAGATATATCTGGGCAAGCTTTCTCTATTCATACTTCACACTTTGGTAGTTTGTTGGAAGTTTTGTCACTTTGCGAGTTCTTTGCACGCTCTACGTGTAGACCAAAGTTGAGCATTGATCTTCATGTTCCACCTTGACAGTTGTCTCAAATTGATTGTTCACCAACCAGCTTTTTCTAGTTTTTGGAGCTTTCAGCGAAATCTCATGGTCTTCAGTTGACATTCTGTCTCAGCAACTCTGTGTCTGTTACTAACACTCAATTCATTGACATTTTTCGAATTATGGCGTATCTGTGAGGAGGTCACCGGGTTTATGTGGTCAACCTCCGGTGTCGTGATGGAGACAGAAGGGCTTAATTTGTTTCTCCAGCTCTTTCAGCCCCAGGTTGTTAATACTGGCATTACTTTCATGGAACTATTACTGTGGGTTTAAAGTTAAACACTGTTCCCTCATGACCCTAGAAATGGTATGGATGACAGATGAATAATAACAGAGTCGTGGTAAATTATAATTAGTTGAAATGTTGGATTAAATTTAGCCTTTTTTTTTTTTTTTTTGGGAGTGTTACTGAGACTTAATTTCACGCTGAAACATTCTTGAACCGGTGGTTATGTGTAATCCAGATGGAATTACACTTCTCAACTAAACTGAGCAGAGGTTGAGCGCATACATCTAGGTGTGTTTTGACCTGCAGATCAGTGAGTGTATTGGAAGTATATTTGCCTTGGATACATTTGGACTCATGGAACAATCAAGTCAAGGAAAAGTTATGCCTGTTTGCATATTTTTTAAACGTAGGAAAGCAATGCCTCGAGATGATGCATGTCCCAAGCAATCGCCTATTGCAACAAACCGCTGCAATTAAGACATCATTAGTGTACCAGCTTTGAAAGGCCAAGTACCTAAGTCTTGTTAACTAAGACATTTATGCTTTATGAAGTATGGCTTTCTCTGGGCAGAGTCTGCAAAGCTGATTTTTGAATGACATCATCTGCAAGTTATTTGGTCACCGTTTGGACCTGACCTTGTTTCTGTACCCGCAGAGCTGAGCAACATCAGAACAGGAAGTTCTTTAGTACGCGCTTGATACAAAGAACTTTATCCTTGATGGTGGAACATGACACTGTATCACTCTTCAAAGCCTGTGTGTGTTTCCTTAGTCCCTGTGTCCATCCCTGTTAGTCCCATTCCAGTGGCCCATGGAAAGAGGACATTCTTTTCTGCAGCGTTACAGCCTTGTTAAACCCATTTCCCCCTGTTAAACCTCGTCTCGCTCACGGCCCCTTTTTCTCAATCTATTCCTCCGTTTCCAATTCTCCAGCCGGTGAAAGACAGTCTATCACTGGCCATTCAGAAGCCAAAGAACACAATGTCTGATTGGTGTAAATTAAAAGTAGCAAAGCCACTTTTGATCGAGTGTGTTTCCGTACTCCTTGTCTGCGTCGGGATGGTTGCTCGGCTGGGGTTTCGATTGTCAAACGGAAAAGATAAAGTGAACTTCTTTTTTTCTTTCTTCCCCGTTTCCCCATAAATCCTTTTATTGGAAGTGGCCTCCAACATGGCTGCCAGTTGTCAAGAAGCTGCCCTTATTTCCCAGTCAGCTGCTGCCACTGGCCCAACACTGAGCATGTTTTGACACACTGCGTGGGGAGTATGTGTGTTGCAGGAGAAAGGGTGTTGTGGTTCTGGCTTGTGTCTCTCCCCACATCCGTCACAATGGCTGCCAAAATCCCCATGACCTCATTCTCATTAGCGCGGCTTCAGCTACAAAGAGCCAGGCTGGGGCTCATGGGCGAGGTGCAGCGGTCTTGAATGGATGACGCCCGCTGCATTTTTAAAAAGGTTTTGAGATTTCCTCGTCGGGCCGCGGAGAGCGTGCACACAAAGCCCGCTCGTGTGTAAACACGGCGGATAATTATGCGAGCAGGTCTGTCGCCTTAGCGCGAGCTGCAGGAGTCCTCGAAGGTCTCTCGAATTAATTACGCCGAGCGGTGGACTCTCTCACCAAATTTGAGAAGTGGTAGACCTTGGAGAAATGCAGCCATGTGGAATGTTTTTAACGCCAATTTGCCATTCTAATTAATAAGTTTTAGCTTGAGGCTGACAGCAGGGATGTTGAGTCAAGGTTTGCAGACAAACAACTTAATAGGCAGTTAAAGCCGTCAGATGCTGTTCTTTCCGTTTTGCCTTTCAGACATTTTATCAATTTAGCAAACTTTGTTACACTACAAAATCAAATCTGCTACTTTTCAGATACAGGACAGTCTGTCATCCTCATGCTGCATTGGAACATCCACAACATGTTGAGTTGGTGGTGTTTCAGCCATTTTCTTCACGACTAAATTAGGGCAAAATCTTCTTACAGTATGTGTTTGTAACCTTAGGAGGCAGTCAGGATAAAACAGAAAACCATGAGGATCGCTGCCAGGTAGAGACGAGATAAAATAGCCAAGTGAAGGATGATGAAAAGGTTTCCTTTCCCAAAATCTCCCACCCGGAGAGGGGATTATCTCTCAGGAAATATCTCCATCTTCTTCTTCTCGGTCTCTATCTTTATCGGTTTTTCTTTACAGGGAAGGGATTCACCACATTTCCTGCTGGTCTGGTTTGATTTTATGCTCTGTTGCAAGAAACCTTTGGCTTGATATCCGTCTCGATTGGCGGTGGAGACAGCCCCACGTCCAAGCTGACCCCTGACCCTGCCTCACGTCCGTACTGTTGAACACGGCGACATCGTCGGCATATTCAGATTGGAAATTGCAGACGGCGGGAAAATGAGCAAAGCACTGTGGGGAATTTTGGAGTATGCGACCTTATTATGCGGTTGACGCTTACTGCGTGAAACGCCGATTGGCTTCAATTAGCCCGTTGGCACCTTCACAACATGTGTGTCCCTGTGGTGCCACCTCGATTACTGCCATGACGATTACTTATCTGTATCTTGAGATAAATGGGATGGGACTCATAATGTTAATGATGCTGAAGGGGGGGTTGGGGTGAACACCTGCCACAAATGCATAATATTGTATAATAGTGGGGGTTGGGACAACATCTGTATTCCAGTGCTGGAAAGTGGAGTAGGGCAGAGAGAAAGAAAGTGGTGAATATGCAAGGGGGATTGCCTCCTTGTTGTCACCAGCTGCACGAAA
This sequence comes from Chelon labrosus, assembly GCF_963514085.1. NCBI lineage: Eukaryota > Metazoa > Chordata > Actinopteri > Mugiliformes > Mugilidae > Chelon > Chelon labrosus. Next base: position 22,300,476 of record NC_140337.1, read on the forward strand.
TAGTTAAATGACAGAGTTGTACAATAGCATTGATATGCAGATGCATTTCCCTCACAGCACACAGAAGGGTATTGCTCCACTGGAAACACTCGCACATTAACTATTTCTTTCCCACCGCAGCTCCGCCTCGCACGCTTACACTTTTCTCCGCTCAGGCCCATTGTAAAAGACGTCTGCCGCTTGCTTTTTCAATTTGAGACACAATTCGCCGGGCGAGATAGAACCCCCCCATGTCAGGCCACAAATCATCCCAGTGTGTCGGAGAAATTGAATTTCCCATGAATACGTGATTGGCTGTGATGTGCTCCCCAGCATGCGTGGCGACTAATCCTCCGTCGTGGCGGTGGTGGTGTGTGAGTTCTGTGGCGCTGGGTCACGACAGCTGCACAGGCAAAAGTAAACATGCATGCCGCCGCGCGCACACACACAGGAAGACACACCTATGCAACGACACGCTCCTGAGAAATGGAACCCATGTGAGTCATGATCACACACTCGCAGCGGGTCGCCGGCAGCTGCCTGTTTGTGTGTGACTTCAAGGCCTGCTGCGTGCACATGTCGCCGCGATTACAACCTGCTGTGCGTGCGTGGACATGTGCTTGTGTGTGTGTGTGTTTTGTGTTTACGAGTGTTACAGTCTGGTCTGCCCCCCCTGTCTGCTCTTGCCCTCTCTCCACCGTCGCATTTACAGACCACTCGTGAGCCTCAGTAGCGTGCCGCCACAAACCTCCAGTATCACGTCAGTCATCAGCCCTCATGCTAAGAGCCTCTCGAAATTCAGCCGCTTCTGTCTTTTGCACAAAGGACACCGCCATCATTTCCTCTGTGGTCCACGCTCCATTGCAGCGAGCCGATATAATTTTCACACGTATTTCAGGAAACGGTAATGACTGTATATCCAGGCGAGCTGGAGCCGATGGGCTTGTCTCCTATGTCAAGAGAATGGCTTGTGGATGAGTCACTCAAACACAAGTGTGTGTATAATTTTACATGCACATACACACCTTGCAGACATACACTTGATTTAACATTAAAAGCACACACACAAATACTAGTTGAGAAAGTGTTTTGACACCTCTACCTTGTCCAAGTCACAAATGAGTTTTTCCACCTTAACCTTTTACGTCACTAACAAAGACCATGCCTTAATTGATGCAAATCAGTTTATTGGTAAACAGGTTGTGAGATAAATGGATGGAGGGATGAAAAGGCTCGAAGGATATGGGATAACAAAGGGTTGAGGGCATGGGATGAAAAAGAGTGAAAAGGGGTCGAGGGTATGGGATGAAAAGGGGTGAACTGAATCGAGGATATGAGATTAAAAGGAGTGAAAGGGGTTGAGAGGGTATGGGATGAAAAGGGGTGAAAAGGGGTCGAGGGTGTGGGATGAAAAGGGGCAAACTGAGTCGAGGGTATGAGATTAAAAGGGGTGAAAGGGGTCGAGGGTGTGGGATGAATAAGGGTGACAAGGGGTTGAGGGGATGGGATGAAAAGGGGCATGAACGTGTAGCCTGATGATGGTAGAGGAACCCAGGGAGTGAGACTCAGAGCTGGAGCACATCTCAGGAAGCTTCGGATCCTTGTCCCCTGGTTCCTGTAACGAAAGGTGGAAGAGGTAGACAAGAAAAGAGAGATGGGGAGGGTTGGGGTTTTCTGGGGTTGAGAACGGAGACGAACCGAGAGAGACAGAGGATTAGGACACACTTATAGGTAAGTGTGGGAAACTGAATGATATCGACCGTGGTCTTACTGTGATAACTGCATTTATTTCTCACATTTCAGCAACGTGTCCTTTTGGGGTTAAAACAGGAGCCCGTCTTTTTGCGGTTACCTATGCTGTTTCATCCCAAATTATCACCCACAGCAGCTCCAAATGCCAATCATCAGGGCTGAGTAAATACACCGTTTTCCCGTGGCACATTTGTTTACCCAGCGTTATTCGATTAATCGGAATGTCAAGGCGCAATGAAGGGCAGTGATTCCCTCATGGTGGAAAAACGTAAGATTATGGACAGACGGTATCATGTGAAACCCCGTGACTCACACATTCATTGCCTACTTTAAATATAACCTAGTTAGATTTGAAGAAAATATAAACATTTGCATTTTCTCTGTGACATTCTACACATTGTCCTTTGTGTTCACTCAATGTCACCTCAAACCAAGCTTAAAAGAGAACCTGAAGTCGTAGCGGTTCATTGCTGGGGTTTTCCCCTCATCTCCATCATGTGACGTGAACCTCTGCCAGGGCGAAACCTAATATATTCCCACACGGGAGGCCTGTTAAAGGAGTTTGAAAATCTTAAGTGTCACTGTGTTTGTGTGTTCACTGCCCGGGGTTAATTGGGCTTGATTGGCTGAATGGACGGTCAGAGAAAACTATCCAGAGCCTGGGAACTCTGCGTGCGGATGTAGCCACCAAAAGCAAATACTACACAGAAAATGAACTTGCTTTCTCAAACCCACATAATATCCTATAATTATCCTTCCACAAGCATTTAAAAACATTAGCAGCAGAAAGAACTCCACTCAGGACATTCCGTATCATTTTGGGTTTTTGCAAAAATCTGCCCGGCGCTTACATTACAAAGCTTCCCGGTTTTGCCTCTCATCTGCCCTTTTCTTCACAGATTTCTCACTTCCTTCCTTCCTTCTATCCTTCCATCTTCCTGTTTTTCCTGTAGAAGTCTTTGTGGCTTGTGCCCAGCTGGACAATAGCATGTAACCTGGCACGTCTGGGAGACCAGAGCGAAAGACAAAAACGGAGAGCGGCAGAAAGGCATACAGTGAAAGATGCAGGAAGAGATTTTAGCGATGTCCAGACAGAGAAGAAGAGGGGGTTGTTAATCTGATAATAGCCCTTGGGCAGGATGACTCTTCCTGGCCTGCATTGTGGCTTCACACACAGTCATCTATCAGGCCTCGACTCTCCTGTAATTACATATTCTTCATGTGGATACAACTGGGGAGAGCGTTGAGGGCCGGTCAGCACATTGAGGCGTGGGATGATTGGAAAGGGAGAATCAAAAGAGGGATTTTTTTCAAAAAAAAAATTTTCTCCCCTCTGTAGACATAGAGATATGAGAGAGAGGGAGACATAAAGGGAGAGAGAGAAAGAGGGTGAGGGAGGCGCTGTAGGTTACCGGCCTGTTGTGTCCACACCGAGATAAGGCAGGGTAGGATTTCATTTCAGAGCCAGCTTTCAGGTGAACCTTTTTTTTTTTATTTTGTTGTTGAACTTTTCGCTTCTCACGTCTTTCACCTTGTCTGCAGCACCCCAGGTGAACTCACGGCAAGCTTTAGTCTTGTTTTATTTGCGCAACTTTGACCCTGCGCTATCGGTGGAATTCGTGATCGTTCGATTCAGAATGTACAATGCACTCGTCCTCCTTTCTCAGATTGTTAGGTTTTTATTTCGTATGTCCTTAAAAAGAGGTCTATACTTATTCAGCGTTACACCATAGTTGGATGTGCACTGCACGTCTCAAAGTTTTACTCATTGCACCCAGCTCATCTTCAGAGATCATCAGACAAAGGGTTTTTCAATATGCATTCTTGTCTGTTCTTGTGAACATCAGTCGCTGCCCAAGTACTGCTCCGATTCAAAGTACACATCTGACCAAGTACAACTTTTGTCGGCTTGGTACAGCCATGTATCCCAGGATGCCTTTTTTGTGGTATCCATCCTTCAGAGGCTGAAGGCCATCGTAAATCACATGATCTGACTCACATGGGCAACGTTTCTCCCGATGAGGAGCAGTGTTGCTCAGAGCCTTACAAGCTTCTTTGGTGTAGAGAAAATTGGAGCCCTGCCACGTTCAAACCTTTGCTTTGTTTCATTATTTACTCCTTTCAGTCCAGCACCTGCCCTTGATTCATTTTTTTGTCATGTGCATTTTCTTTTGTTTGTATAGAACTCAAGCTCAAATACCTTGTGTTCAGACCGAAGAGTTTCCATTTAAAGGTTAGGGTTCGGATAAGGACACTAAAGCAGCCGTGTCATGCCTGTTGTACAGTTTGATCAGAACACCCAACTGCCTTATTTCTCAGCTTTAATGCTTGTCATTGCTCCAGAGTAGCAGCATTTATTTATTTTTGTGATAGGTAGTAGCAAAGAGCATCAGGAAATAGTGTATTGAGAGGTTATGATATACAAGAATCACACCTACACCACTGCGGTGTTGTCTATAGCCTTAGTTTATGGAGCAGCCGCTCAACCAGGTGAACAATCGGGGCACTCCATGACAAGACTGTCACATCCTCTCCGTCCTACCTTAATGAGCTGTTCCTTTTCTCTGTACAGCCGGTCGTGTGTGCGCAACCCCCCCTCGACCCCCTTAGGGTCCCATTTTCAGATCATCCTCTCCTTTTTCCTCGGTTGTTCAGACAAAGATGAACAATGAAAACCATGAGAAGTCCTTTGTCGCGGTCGACTGCATCTAATCTGTCCAGGCCAGACATGGGAATACTGGATCTGACTGCATTCATTGGTTCCACTGTCTTACCCAATCTCATGTTAAAATCGTACAGGCAGATCGTAGCCAGGCCTCGAGATCTCATTTGTTTTTTTGCGGGAAAAAAAAAAAAGAAAAGATGGGTTGCATATTTAGTGCAGCTATTTCCCGGGCTATTGAAGTTTTATCTCATTCCTTTGATTTTGATAAGTTGTGCATGCATACTGTATATACTGTGCCATATATTATCAGCTATAAATGGGTACAACAACTCCCAGCAAAGTCTAAATTCCAGACGAGGTAGGAAGTCAGCTAATCAAATTGTGCTCACTTGCTGAAGTCCTCATCCGCTCTGGCCTACTCTGTTCCCTTTGTTCCTTCTCTGTGCACCCTTTCAATCCGGCAGTTCTGGTCCACTTTCCAGCTCTGCATTGCAGCCATTGCCTTTTCCCTGCATGGGCTGTTGTGTAAAGCTTTGTGTGTTGACCCTTAAATGTCTGCACATCCTGGAGAAGACTGAATCCCCTTTGTGAACTAATCTGCAGGGGTCAGAGTCCGCCTGGCAGCCTGTAAAACCAATCACAGTAGAGCCAGATTGCTGTATATGCGCTGATTCTAAACTGTGCGCTCCTCAGGAGGACGCGACCCCAGGAGTGGAGATGTGATGGACCTGGCTGAATACCGTTAAAAAATGTTTCCAGCAAAACAAGCTCTTAAAAACTAAAATTCTGTTTGGTGATTGTGTCGGGAAACGGCAAAAACAACACTTGCTGTGTCTGGCATTCACCTTCACTGCAATTTTCTACAGGCTCATTAAGCAACCCGTCCTGCGGCTGTTTTGTTCGGAACTGAAATGTATATTTACAGATGGACAAAAGAATCGCATGAGTCTCACGAGTAGCTGAGCAGCTGTGGAGGTTTATGTGATGTCATGTCAAGGCTTTGTGAGTCACAGCGGGGAGAGAGTGAGAGAGAGAGGGAAGCAGATCGTGTTCTGCATGGAAATCCGCTGACTGTCCTCACCTCATCCAGGTGTGTTGGTTGAATCATCTATGCAGGACATTTAATTGATGCCCTCTTGGAGAAAAACAGTATGTTGAACGAATTTACATGAAAGTTTGTTTTTCGCGGATGCCAATGCCCTGTGGACTCAACGGAACAAATCTAAAACAACTGCAACTGGACTTGTTTGAGTTTTCTTGAAGATTTTTTCGCCACTTACCAAAGAAGCTTCTTCCCTTCTAAAAGTCTGGTGGGGAAGTTTAGGTTTTTAACTAAAACATCTGTCGTTGGTGGCCACCTGAAACTGACATGATTGAAGTCCATTGGAGACGCCTATACAAACCTGCAATTAGAAGATGTTATTTACATTAACCTGGGTGATATCCTCTTTTCCCCCTCAATTAGTGGTTCTCTAATGGCCAGAAAACATCCATAAACTCCCCAGACCCAGGGTATGATTGGGGGTGAGTCTTTGTTGGAAGAGATTTTAAGACTGTTGTATGTCTCAGTCATCCAGGTTGGTTGATTGAAAGCTAAAACCAAGGCAGTTTGACTTGTTGGTTTATCATTCCTTCATTCATCTTCTGTAACCGCTTGTTCCTGTGAAGGGTCGCGGGGTCTGCTGGAACCTACCCCAGCTCACACCTATGGCAAATTTAGAATCACCAATGAACCTAACCAGCATGTCTTTGGGCGGTGGGAGGAAGCTGGAGTACCCGGAGAGAACCCACGCAGACAAAGGGAGAACATGCAAACTCCATGGATTTGAACCCGGGACCTTATCGCTGTGAGGCATCAGTGCTAACCATCTCACCACTGTGCTGCCCCTTGTTGGTTTACCTTGAGGACAATTTAAGAGTTTTTATTTGTAACATATGTGGGTGGTGCCCACCTGAAACTCAAGACGAGGCTCTCTTAATGACAAGCCATGGTTAAGATTGTGTTGTGTGTCGCTGATACGTGACTGAATCCCCTGTTAAGAGAAAGGTATTCCAGTTTTACATAGGTGTCTTCCTTGGAATTAGGAAGTCATTCTCTAAACAGGTGAAATGGCCTGAACATGGAGGAAGCCACTTGGTTGAAAAACATCTTCAAGAAAACCCCCGAAACGAATCCAGTTGCCTTTGCTTGGCTTTTGTTTTAGACAAACCGTGACCTGGAAGCTCTTCAGACCTTTTCACCGCTCACTATTTCAGTGTCAAAGGAAGAATGCGCATTGTTGCTTTCAGCACCATTGCAAAACCTTTAGCCTGGTGACATGACGTAGATCAAAGAACTCCGGAGCCCTCGGTGCTTCGGTGAGTCATGGCCTGGGCCGTGTTAAAAAGCAGCTGTCGTTGGTGCGCGGCTTTGTGGGGAGAAGAGAGGAAGTAAAAGGATCAGTCTTGACCTTTGGTGGAGAAAGCGGCCGGCTCTCTCACAATGCCTTGGAAACTTAACACTGTCTGTGACATTTACTGTCTGTTGTGGAGTGCAGCCACTGTATTGCAGCGAATGGAAATGAACATGAATGAAAGAGGAATTGGAGGAGCAGGCTGTGATATTAAATCCAATGAAATGAGCATAGTTTTTCCCACAACTGCTCTTTTGTCGGTTGAAGTGTCGGTTATAGAGTTTGTTTTTACTCCTGAACAGGTGGTGGTGCAGCGCTTTACCTGTTGTTTAATGTCAGTGGTTGCAGAGAAAGATTAGCGTTTGGTGACTATAAACCTGTTACTGTGTTGTTGCTAGGGCTACAAACCTCCGGTCACTGAACATGCATTCGTTTACTGCAGGGCTGAGGGAATCGGGGGAACACACAGCAGATGTGCAGATGGTGATCAAGTTTATCAGCTGTGAAAACGGTCACAGCTGGACCTTTCTTGGATATCATCCATCAACGGCCAGTTGAAGCCTGGGCTTTCCTTTTTCCAGGGTTTAGGGCAAAGGGGCATTAAATGTAGTTGACATACACCAATCTGGCATAGCATTATGACCACCTTCCTAATACTGTGTAGGCTTCCCTTGTACCTCCAAAGCAGTTGTTACTCATCAGAGAATGGACATGGTCCTTCAGAGGGTGTCCTGTGGTGGCTGGTAACAGAATGTTGTTAGTGGGGGTCTATGGGTCGAGGGGAGGGGCCTCTGTGGATCATCCCCAGATACTTGATCAGTTTGGGATCTAGTGAATTTGGAGGCCAGGTCAACACCTTGTGCTGTTCTTCTTGTTTTTTTTGAGTTGTTCCTAAAGTGTTTGTGTGTGTGTGTCTGTGTCAGGCTGAATCCTGCTGGGGATGGCTGCTGCCATCAAGGAGTGTCATTGCTATGGGGTGGGGGTGCCTGGTCTGGACGAGGTTGGTCGTACAATTTTAACATCCACATGAATGCCAGGTCCAAAAGTTTCTCAGCAGAACATTGTGTTGTCATAAGATGGTCAAATACATTCATTCATTCATCTTCTGTAACTGCTTGTCTTGTGAGGGGTCACATGGGTTACTGGAGCCTGTCCCAGCTGTCATTGGGCGAGAGGCAGGGTACACCCTGGACAGGTCTCCAGTCTATCTCAGGGCTAACGCAGAGAAACAGACCATTCACACTCACACCTACGGCCAATTTAGAATCACCAATGAACCTATTGAGCATGTCTTTGGACGGTGGGAGGAAGCTGGAGTACCCGGAGAGAACCCAAGCAGACACAGGGAGAACATGCAAACTCGACACAGAAAGACCCCAGGCCTGGATTCGAACCCGGAATCTTGCTGTGAGGCATCGGTGCACACCACCACTCCACTGTGCCGCCAAAAAAAAAACTAAGGTCACTTTGCATTTGCCCTCCATGCCGTGTGTCTCTTCATTTAGCTTCACTGTACCTACTCTGTGTAATGACCGTCTACATTTACTGTAGCTGGTGATCCCACAGAGTTTGGACTGGGTCAAAAAAAGTCTGACGGCTCATATTGATTCATATTACAGTAGCAGATTATGGGGTCCGGTAGTGTATCTATCTGCAGATATCTGACACCTCATCTGTTACATTTTTGCTCAGTCCATCAGTCTTCCTAAGCCATTTAGTGTCACAGAATCTAACAGGACATTGATTTCATTGCAACACCGGGACATCGTCATTTATATAGAAAGCTCTTCCTGTAAATGCAATTGAACTTCGCATTTTTATTATGTGTTTTAAGGGTTAGGGTTAGTGTTTGTAACTTCTTCCTCTTCCTTAATCTTATGCTTTTGCGACTTTTTGTACAGCACTTTGGAGAAAACAGAACAAATGAAACGGTAGACTTCAAAAATGAAAGTTTCAAAGCAATGCATAGAATAGTTGCATCAATTTCTCAACTTAATTTAACATTCTGCTTGTTTGGGCAACAAAATCTGCAAGTCCTCTTTTCAAAAAGTTTTGGTTATATAATGTCAGGGTTAGGGGAAGGACAACAGTCTGGTGTAGTTTGATAAGCTTGTGTATCTAGCTGGTCACGACTCAATTAGCTACCCCAGCTGACTGCAATAGTCCAACAGAGCCGCGTTGTTTACAGTAGTTAAGTCCAGCGTGTTCAATTTTCCGGCACTGACCCCTGAGTAGAACTTAGTGTCCCACATCGGCTTTGTCTCACATGGTGTGTACCGTCAAAACTCTGGCCTGTTCAGATGAGGCATCCCAGTTCACACACGGGTCAGCGTTGCATTATTTCAGATGACGGGGGGTCGCTTGAAGAAAAGAAGGGGTGCGAGCAGCTGCTATGTCCCAAAATCAAGGCACTTTCAATCCCCTGTGACGAGCTGCCTAGAAGACAATGGCTCTTTGTGAAAGCTCAAACGGGCATGCCTTTAAAAGCCTACCTGTCCAGTCGCACCTGTAATTAGTATAGGTGACCTCGGGGGCCCACTGGTAATTATAACTGAGCTGAGCTGTGATGATGGCACCCGAGGGAAAAACGCTGTTGAACATTTTCCTCGGGTGCCGCTTCAGGGGTTGGACCCATTTCGCGATGCCTCCTCAAAAGGTTTAGACGCTGAAAAATCGTCCCGCTTAACACGTTGTGTCGAGTTTTGTAAAATGTCAGTTTTGTTCATTAAATTGGGACATTGTGTTCCCTGAGCCTGAAAAAGCACCTGAAGAACAGAACAACTTATTCATCCTCTTTTATTGTGTCCTCTGTGCGTTATGCCGCTTGTGTGGGTGGAAGCTTTTTTTTTTTTTCCCGCATCTCCTTTTGTCTTCCTAGTTCTACTTCCTCCTCAAACACCTACCTGAGACTCTCAGGAGTGTCATCACTCCTCTCCTTTAATTTCACACCTCAGCAGAAAGGACCTGTTCACACCTATACATAAGTTGTGTTCGCTTATAGTATCCTAAAGAATAGGGATGCCTTTTTCTCTTCGTGTAAGGTATTATAAATAACACCTTGTGCACCTTCTATTCAGAAGCACAGAAGTGTCCAGCAGCCACGGCTACAAAGAACAACATTTTTGAGAGAATCTGAATTCCTCTCGCGTGATCCTGACAGTGATTACAAGCTGTTGAGGCCCCGAATTGAATCGAAACCACGGGGCGTTCGCACGCCGCCGCCGCGTCCTCGGTGTGTGTTTGCCCGCGCCCTGGCGTCTGCGAATGCATGCGGATGATACTGTATTCCCCCATGCATGTAAATGGAGAAATTGTTTAGTTGTTGAGCGTGTTTGCCTGAAGGGGGGGAAAACTGGAATATAGCAGCAGTCAACTGTGACAATTGAAGAAATTGAGAAAGACGAGAGAGAAAGAGAAAGAGAGAGGAAGATGTGGACGAAGGGGAATATCTGACATGAATAATATACCTGGATTTCAAAGCAGGCAGCACGACCTGCATAGGCAGTCCTGCTGATGTTCCAACAGTATGAATATGCTAATAGGAATTAAACCATGCGTTTGCAGCTCCTGTGTGGATGTTAAATATACCATGTTGAGTGAAACAACAGAGAAACCTTATCTGACCGTGGCGAGACAAATATGGAGGTATAAAGGCATGATTTATTACTTGAGGTGTGCAATTTTGAGAGGCTCTTACTATAGAGCATCAAGAGGCGACGTTACACAACACCCCAGGCTGTTCCTCCTCTCTTAAAAATGCTTCTTGAAGGATGTGCATAAGGGCTCTGGGTCCTCCAGATGCTGACAGTTCCCATGGACTCTCCAGTGGCATTTGGCTCTTCTAGGCTTAATAATGAAGCTAATGACTGTCGCCAGTGTTTGATTAAACCCCTGCCCCGGCAGCCCGCGGGCTCAGGTGTACTCGCTGTAATTAACACATGGTAATTAATTTACAGAGGAGCTGCAAGAGGATAAGGGTGCCCCAGAGGTTAAAAAAAGCACTTGTTACAAGAGATGGAATAAGCTGCATCGACTGCAAGTCTGACGAAAAAAAGGGGATGTCTTGGAATATTTAGAAAGATCCATCCGTTTAAATTGAATGTCAAGAGGTTCCTGCTTCTTTGCATTAACCGTTTGAGCAGGAGTTTCGGCAGAGAAGTTTCCCAGATTTGTTAGGAGAGTTGTGAAAGAATCTCTGACTCGGAATTAGGAGTCTTTGGAGAAAATGAGGTACGCATGAAAGTAATTTCCTTCGGACCCAGAATGCAGCGTGTCTTCTGTGCAACGCAACCGGCTTCGGACATTTCGTCAAATTAGGCGGCATCGTGATACTCGTCGAGAAGTGCGCCTCATTTCAGTCGCTCGGAGCGTGAAATTATCTCGCCCCCACTGACGAGTCTTACACCGAACGAGCAGCTCTTTTTGAAGACTCAATTCGAGTCCAAATTGCTTGACATTGTTTGCAGCCACGCCACTTGCGACGCTGCGAAGAGCTGCTGGTTGTTATTACCCCCCCGGGGGCCCCGCTGCTTATCTTGCGGTTGGGGTAAGATAACCTCTGCACGGGGGGAAAAGAGCAGAAGGCTGGGGCAGAGGTTATCTCCGATTCAGTGGCCCCTCTTCCTTTACTCCATAATTTTGTCCCAATCACAATAGGTTTCGGATGTTAAGATGCAATCGGGAGCATGTACAGCATCCGGGCGGGCAATTCAGACGGTTATGTTGATGTCTATTCGTCTGGCATTAGCGTTTCTATTTGCAGCGAGGGAATTAAGCAGCTGATGCAGTGAACATTTCAATACAAGAGCAGCTACGTTGAGAACTATTATACTGAATTGACTTGCAAACTCAATCCACAGATGGCCATTAACATCCCAGCTCTCCACTATCTATGGCTTTTCTGCAATCACACAGACTGGGTGTCCCTGTTCAGTCTACCGTACATCTCTCTCTCTCTCTCTCTATCTCTCTCTCTCTCTCAAGCTCATCCTCTAGCTTCATGTCTCTACCTCCCTCTATATTTGGCCTGTCCCCCCCTTTTTTTCCTTCAACTCATCCTCCTTTCGGCTTCAGTTTTATTTTTGCTCCGCTATCGCCACTCTCCTTCCTCTGTGCAGCTACTGCTCTTTGATCACACACACATACACACATGTCAACCACAAACATGTACGTAACACGCGGCAGCATCACACACACAGTCTGCCTCGGATAGATAAGAGGTGTGTGGAGATTAGCCCGCGGAGTGTTGTCTTTAAGCAGGCCAATATGAAAGAGGATGCGCGGGGAGGTGTCGTCCGCGCTGTTAGCTCCGCTGATAGCCGCCTCGGCTAACACAGGTTTATGTACACCGTCGCTGATAGCCACCTCGGCTGACACACAGAGCAGCGGTAGTGGAGACCTCTACGGATGCCGTGATAGTGCAGATAAAGTATTATTGTGAGCCCGGTGGTGTTGAATTTGCTGTCAACGCACGATGGACTCCATTTAAGCAGATTAGCAGATTACCTCAAAATTTACACCAATCAGCCACAACATTAAGACCACTGACCGGAGAAGTAAATTACATAGACCATCTCGTGACAGTTCAATGTTCTGGGAAACCTTGCATTGGACCTGGCATTGTACCACCCACCTAGACCAGACAAGGCACCCCCACCCCATATCAATGACACACCTTGATGGCAGCAGCCATCCCCAGCAGGATGCAGCCTGACACAGGCAAACACACAAATACGCTTCAGGAACAACTCAAAAACACATGAAGAACAGCACAAGGTTTTGACCTGGCCTCCAAATTCACTAGATCCCAAAATGATCAAGTATCTGTGAGATGACCCAAAGGCCCCCACTAACAGCGTTCTGCAGCATTTAGCACATTTGCTTCAGTTTACCAAGCTTTAATACATCCCACAAGGTTTTTATTTGTGATGGTGACCCTTGATGTACGCCTATTGATTCTGATTTCCTGACTTACCTTCTTTTTATAACTGCCTTACCTCCTTTTTTTCCCACCTTTGTCTGTACTTATTCCAAATCATATTTGTTATTATGTGTAAGGTTTGGCTTCGGTCCATGGCAGGTGTGTGGCTGCTTGAGTGAGTTCTGAAGAAGGCGTCTTTGCTGCGATACACGAGTTGCACAATAGTCTCCACTATGCAAACATGCGAATGCGTTTATGCAGCTATTTCTCCTCAGAAAAGGCAAAAAATTTGGCTATAATCCTGACATTTGAATAGCCCGTGTTCAGCCCTGCAAGGACAGGGGGCAATTTGCTAATAGTTCAAAGTGGTCAAAAATAAATATGACTTTAACGGAAAGTGTAATCCTCTGTTTTGTTTTTGTGCTTTTAATAAACCACATCATTTGTCCATAGTGGCTTATTTCCTTTGACAAAGATTACCTTAAGTCTTCCTCTATGGGGATTAGTGTTATGGTTGTAGCTGGTATTGTCCAGTGCTATTCCTGGCGTGTGTTTTTGTCCTGGTTATGGATGAGGGTTGGTTGAGGCCTACAACATGAGAGGTTTAAGCCTGGGAGCACTCTCTGTCAGTCCTTTCAGTTTGAGGCACTGACACAGAGAATGCATGGCCCTTATGTTGAGGGTTTATATCCCTCTGTAGAGAGCAATAGCCATTTGAGCTTTGTCCCTTAAATGGTCTTTGTATTCTCATTCTTTTATACGTAGTTTTATTTTTTTTTAAACAGCATGTCAGAGTTTGAAAAGAGGTAATCAGAGATGATGGAAGGAAACACAATGCAGCTAGCATCAAATTCCTCTTGCACACATTTGTGTTGGCGGCCAACAAGAGTTGGCAACTCAGACAAATCTCCTTTAGTGTCATTGTCAGAAAGATGTTTCCAGGCTTCTCCGGATCTCGAATTCCCTGATCTTCACAGTACCTTGAGACATGACCATATTCAACGGGTGCTCTGTGAATGCATAATTCCTTACTTACACCAGCTTCACGTAAAACCCCTCCTGACTTTGAGAAATCACTTTACAACAGCGTGTAACCTTGTTGAAAAGTGAGAAAGAAAAGCCGTCCATGACATGCTCAGAAGTCTCAGGGAGCACAGCTGGCAATGTTGCAGGAGCACAATGCTAAACTGTACTTTTTTAATTGCCTTGCCAGCTATAATTACAATATCATACATGATAAGGGCGCACATGGTGCTTTTCATCAGATAGCACCCTGGCAGTAGCGCTGATTAAGATATTCTGGATTTTGGTCAACACTTTAGATGTTACCGGGTTGGGGGGGGGGGGCATATCAAGGTCACAGTGTTTTGCCAATTCTCCGCTCTCACCGTGTCCTCAACACATGATAACTCCTGCTTTCAGAGACTCATCAGTGTGGACGAGAATTTCTCTCGTGTGTCTCGCCGCCTTGTTGTGTGTGATTGTCTCTGTCAGCCGAGCCTCACTCGGCTACGGATCGATATATGTTTCTGTTTTCAGGCTCGCAGCGGCGCACAGTGTGTCTCAGTGGAGGCTGGTGTTTCGGAACAACCCTTTCAGTCGTTCTAAAACATTTTTAAACATGTTTAGCTACAGCAAACATTAAATCAAACCCATTTTTCCTTTTGTTAGTTGCCGGCCCCCTACCAGGCATCCTGCGGTGGGGCTTGCCAAAGCCCCGGTAAAACTGGTAGGGTCTGGTTTGGCCGTGGACCTGTCTCTAAGGTGTTTCATTTTGCTGCATCAGGGCAGCCGGCCAGCAAACACCCTCTCCGTTTTATTCATTGTATGCTCACAATCATGTAAAAATAATATGGCTTAACCTGGCATCGTGGGTAATTAAGTGCTCTGATTGTCTTTGTCTCCTTGGCGTATTTCTTCAACAATACAATGCAACCGCTCGCACAAAAGCATAATACTTGGGCGTTCATCAAAGCGCGAGCTGCCAGAATCATCCCCGTTGCTGAAAAACATCCATTCTCCTGGGGAAGCCTTGGCAGGTGGCAGTGGTCCAATCCTACAGAGCCTTGAGGAACAGCACATCCTGGGTGTGGGTAGCTGCCAGCTCGCTCTGCCTGTCTGTATCAACTCTCAAAGCCTCGCCTAGGTAACAGTGATTACCTGATTTTTACACACTGACTACCTAGACTCCAGTTTTTAGTGTGCAAATATTTTGGGGAATGAAATTATCCTATTTGATCAGTGTTTAATGAAACTGAATGGTTTGGACTGGTTCATTGGCAAATGATCAATTCAAACTACAAGATGTCAGCATTTTTTCTGGCACCTTTTTTCCGGAAGTTTTTGGTGTCTTAGTCCGGCCAACAATCCAAACACTAAAGATTCAAGTTCAATTGTGTATAAAAGCATATCCTCCACATTTGTAGCCAGTCAAATATGTTTGATATTCTTGCTTGAAGATTAAACACAGACATAGTTGATCACGGCTAGGATTCTTGTTAGGGCTTTAGGGCTAGGGCTAGGGTTAGGGCTAGGGCTAGGGTTACCTTTATGTAGATCAGTTAAATAGGCATCAGTCGACAGCCTAGATTGCCTAGATTTTTGGCCCAAATTCAACATTTTCATAGTGATTACTAGAAAGCCTAGGGCTACTTTTGTTAAGAGCATGAGCAACACCCAACATCGTTTCCTTTTTGGAACCAAAAGACACAAGTTAGTTTTGTATGTGCCCAGGGACTAGGAACTTGGTGGTGCTCAGGGGTGTTCCACCTTCCGCACGGGCCAGGGTTTAAATTAAACTCCCAAGAACTTATTTTAGCCCTCAGAAGTCCACGCTCGAGGAGTATAATTTTCAAAGTAAACTTTTGCGGTAGGGCTCGCAGCCATGAATGTTTCTGATCTGGTTGAATTCTTGCAGCATTTTACTTTTTTTGGCATTTTGAATCCGTTTTGTAAATGCCACTCATCTCTTGTCTGGCACAGCTGGAACCTCGTCCCTACGCTATGTGTTCTTAGCTTTAGATGGAGGTATCACTATTGTATCGTCTTTTGCATTTTTTTTACTGGACAGGAGTAAAACTAATTGTTGTATATTTACACACACGTAATTCAACCGGCTACACTGTGATAGAAACATCCGGGAGTCTGGTTCTGGGGGCGAAAAGAAAACTATTTTGGGTGGAAACGCAGCTTATGTCTGCTTGGTGCAAAATGGCAGCACATAGCACAGATGAACACCCACTGTGGGACCATGAAGAAGGCAAAGCTTCTTTTTTACCACCAAGTCATTCATCTTCCAAAACACAGACAATATTCACTGGTGCCAACTAGCTCACTTCCTGCTCAGGGCTACTTGGCTTTGATCACTGTCTTTCCTCCCAGTTTGTCTTTTCTCAGTGCAGAGCCCCGAGCAAGAATCTGTGTGATCCTCAGTCTGTCTTCTGCAGCATCTTTGGGACGGTTGCCTATTATGTCTGGACTCTGTGAGCGATGATGATATGGTGTGCATTGTCAGCGCAGCACAAAAAGGGGTCGATAGGCAGTAGTGCGTCTTGGGTGATAAGGCTAGTATCTGTCTAATGATGTCCTGTTTAACGCATCCTTTTTGTGTTTCATTATTAAATCCCTCATGTAAGTATCAGAATGTGGGACACGTTCATGCAACTCTGCAGCAAACAGCCAGAGCAGTTTCAGCGAAAGGGGGGCGCAGAGTTAAAGGGATCAAAGTGAATGTTTCCACTCAGCTGTCCCGTTTATCACCTTCTCCACTCCCACTTTCTGTGGTCACGCCGCTTCCTTGGATTACTCTGGTGTCTCCAAACCGCACATACCAACAGGCGGGTCAGCGGCGGCCGGTTCTTGGGGGGGGGGGGAGGTTGAGGGGACGGGTCCTAAACCAGAAGGCACGCCGGGTATGTGGTACGGAATGGGGGTGATACTCGGCAGCTGTCCTCCTCCTTCCCACCATCCTTCACCTGCAGCCGTCCCACGGGGGTTGGCGCACAGCTGGGCATTCATTCACCCCGATATAACCCACACGTACACACAACGTACATTTCAATTACATCATCTCGAGGTGGGACAGATGGCTACAGGATCCCGGTTTGCGGGGATGAGGCGCAATCTTTTGTTGTTCAGGAAGAGAGCAGATCAGCTGCAATCATTTTTAGCATGCCATGTATAGCTGTGTGATCTATTGGGCACATGATCCAATAAGTTAATGGATCGGTATGATACATGCCCTCCTATGAGTGGTGAAGACACTCTTCAAGAATGGTGCTGATGGAGAATGCAAAATGTTTAAGCCTCAGCAGCTGAGCACACACATTCATATACCGTATATATATACTGAAGTCCCTGTACTGTATATCCTGTATTTATTCTATTCACATGACCCTATAAACACAGACAGTCTGTTTCCATTGCCTCCAAAAAGCCAATAGTAATTCAACATGAAAAAATGTCGGAAGCAGTTTTTTTTTTTTTTGGCAAAACTGAAAATCCTCATTGTGTCTTGATGTGCTGATATACCCGAAATATGCAGATCTATAAAGGCAGTAAGCTTTGAGCTCAATGCACTTCCTCGAGCACCATTCAGCATATATTGATTATTTTTTTTTGCACACCACAAACAATGTAAAATTTTTATTTTTTTTGCAAGCAAGGTGCTTTTTAGCTTTTTTTTTTTAACGATTAGATCACAGGCTAAACGGTGTCGCTCCACATTCAGACTCTTTCTTCGAAAGAAACACTGGAACGCCTGGAACGCCTGGTTCACCCACCACCCGTTGACTTCATATCACAGCTGCACTTGGCCCGGATCCCTAAATTATTGGAAGTACAGTATATCTCAGCAATTGGAGGACCATAATGGCGTGCTTATGCATTTTAGTGCTTTGGCTGCAAATCATGTGTACTTAATTATTTCAAAGGCATGCTATGCATTTTTTTTTTTCTTTTGCTTTCTTTCCAGGCAACCGCTGGTTTCCAATTATTTGCATAAAGTATGAAAACGGATGTACAAACTCATCGAATATCAGTGTAAATGTTTTATATATAGAGACAGAAACGTCTGTATTGCAGTACCACACAACAAACTTGACTGCAGCCAAGGTTTTACAAACAGATCATATGATCAGTTTATATAATTTGACGAATTAATATGTCTAACTGACACATTTTTAGCGCAACTTTTTAGCAAAATAGGATTACCATCAGGCTCAGGCGACCCTCTTTAACTGGACTTAGGGATAAATGTTTCACCTGGGTTTCAACCTAGGTGTCAAAGTACGGATGACTTATGTTTATTTAGAAGCTGCAATCAGTTCTAGCAACTATAAAATCAATGCCTGAGTCTAGATCAGATCCGAAGCAGGCAAGTGCATATACACAGATCAGGCATAACATTATGACCACCTTCCTAATATTGTGTAGGTCTCCCTTGTGCCTCCAGAACAGTGATGACTGGACATGGGTCTTCTGAGGGTGTCCTGTGGTGTCTGGCAACAGGATGTTGTTAGTGGGAACCTTTGAGGGGAGGGGCCTCTGTGGATCATCCCACAGAAACTTGATGAGTTTGGGATCTAGTGAATTTGGAGGCCAGGTCAACACCTTGTGCTGTTCTTCATGTTTTTCATGGTGCTAAAGTGTTTTTGCATCCTGCTGGGGATGCCTAACCCTAACCCTAACCCTAAGCCATCAAGGAGTGTCATTGCTATGGGGTGGGGGTGCCTGGTCTGGTCTAGGTGGGTGCTACATGTCACCATCAGTACTCACATTTCTCAAACTGCAAACTCTTCAAAACATTTTATGGTTTCTCTTTGATTCTACTGTTGAACAGTCGAGTATCAAAACCCATTAACGTCACATATTCCCAGATACCGACTCCACAATGAGCTCTGACAGTTACCAGCTCAAATCTGCCCTGCAGGACGCTGTAGTTTGTGGAAAGCAGCCGAGCATCACAGTCTCACATTCACGCACAGTCGGATAATGCATACAGACAGCGTGTGCATCAAGGTGCAGCGACGGCTCCATTGTGTTCAGCCGGCTGAACGACAGAGGTGTGTGACATGTCTCGCATATGCTAGGCGCCAGGAAGGGTCAGTAATTGAATTTACGGATGCTGCGTATGTAAAATGGCATGTCGGAAGGAGCGCGCGACGTTAAACAATGTATGTGCGCGTTGCGGACCCGCAGCTGTTCCCAGGCAAGCGGGAGGGCTGATAAAAGGCAAACCGGGCCGCAGGGCTGACGCTGGTCTGTCATCTGGTGAGGCTGGATTCGAGCTAGAGCGCAGGTGGATGATGTACCGAGCACGCAAAGGTCAGCTTTACACAAACCCTGCATGTCACGTGTGCAACAGTTTGTTTTTAACATCCTGACATGTGGCACCGCGGTCGGTGGAAGAGGCGGATCGGCCCGGCGTGACGTCCCCGCTTGTTAATAGCCAGAATGTGACTCTGTGCTCGTGCGGTATGTAAATCGGCGCGCTCGTGTTTTCGGTCGGGTCTGATGACAGCACGGCAAACACACTCCTGGACACACATCTTCATCTGACCTTGTGGTTAGCGAGATGTCGACAGCTTCATCTTTCTGGGTTTCAGTTTGCCGCGGCTTCTCTGCATACAGCATGAGCGCGCTCAAACACCCGGGCGTGCATTCAGAGTCTCTTGCGTGCGCGCCCGGGCCTTTTACCAGTGATTATTACCCCGCTGAGATGAGTTACTCCCCTGTTTTAAAGCTTCCTTTGAACACACGCACAACGTGGATATTACTGGGGAAGTGAGCAGTTTAAAAAGTCCAGTAAAACTGCTCACATGTAACCTCCGAGATAGACCGTCCGCCCGCCCGCCCTTCCCCTCGCTGCCTGCATTACCCCTTCTTCCCTTGGTCTTTATAGTTTAATTTAGTATCGCAGCGCAGGGGCACAAACAAACGATGGGGGCATAATTACGGGTTGCGACTGGGGAGCGGAGTCTTTAACCCACCGCGTTTATTTACAGCTCTGACGGAAATGACACTCGGCGGACCTCTAATGAAGCTTTTTATTCTCCCTTTCTCCCTTAATGCACCCACTTGCCTTCGCTCTTCCCTCTCTGTTGTTGATACAGTTAACTTAAAGCTCGGGTAATGAGTTATAGCTATTACCAGCGACGAGAAATCCGTTTTCTGAGCCCCGGTCTCTTGATCCAAGTGGCGGATCCATGTACGTTTTAGGATTTCCGGCCGGAGTTGGATCACGTGCACCCCCGAACTGTGCTGCAGCACCGAATGTAATCGTGGACCGACCCTTTTAAAGTCCAAACTGTGCGTCCCCCCGCGGGGTGAGTTAAGCAGCAGAGTTTATCACGGTCGTATACTCGCAAAGCTAGTGAAATGCATATGCCTGCTTTACGGGAGAGAGGAGTGTGCACAGTAGCAAAGTGTCAGTTCAGCAGGGTACATAAAACTGTTATGAGCAATAAAACACATAAAAACTGTGTAATTCTCTCTGTTCTCCAAAAAAAAAGCAAAAAAAAGCAAAAAAAAAAACAAACAATGTTCCCTGTTAAAACCTGTTTCCTTTGTTATTTTTCAGAGTTAGCCACAGCACCCGGGGGGCGCAAATAAGCACCTTAAAATCGTTTCGGTGCAGCCCTACCTCTTACGGCTACATGACATTTACTTATTTTATTTTTTTTTGGCCGTCGTTAATATTTCCGCTCATTTGTCATTTCAGTCTTTTGTCTAGTATCTGATGTAACGAGCCAAACGTGAGTAAGGGGGGAAATTGAGGCACCCGCGAGACTCATCCGTCAAAAGAACAAGAGAGTCTCCAAATTCACGTGTGGCGATCGTTTCCAAACGCCATCTCCTCTTTCTTGGCTCGGCTCCCCTTACACTGGACACGTTTACGTGGATGGAGTAATCCGGCGTTTTGCCATAACCCCATCAAGGTCTCGTTCGGGTTAATCTGTTAACATGCACCTTTTACTGCTCTGTGATTGAATCCCCAAAACAAAAAAAAACAACAGCGCACAGTGCGTACACCGCTCTTTGTCTTCGCGCGAGCCGACGAGGGTTACTAATTCAGTTCATGCAGGGGAATAATGATCACGGCGATGCTCTCGATGACAAATAACGGGACGTCACAGGCAATTACGTCGAACGCTGTAATGAATCACAGATGTCAGGGGTAGCAGGGTTGCTGCTAAAAAGCCCTGACCCTGAGGAATGAATTGATTTCCTCGGCACACAATGGCCAGCGATCATACATTGAACCTCGGGGAGGAGGGAAAACTGCAAGTGAATTATGGCGCGTTTGATTTTATAGCGTTTTAGCCGTGGCTGCATTCTCTCAGCCCAGTCAGGTATGTGCCCAAAACTCAAGGGAGCGCCTACGCCACTGTTGGACGTTTGCCCTCGCATTAACACTTTAAAGCACATCGCCGCCGTCGCCACCTGAAGGCGAAGCCGGCAAACAAAGCTGATGTTCTAACACATGGAAATAAAGTGTGATTTATGCGCAAGGGGGAGAAGGAACGAGGAAAGGAAAGTGGCGGGGTGACAAGGACATCATGCTCGTTATGGCATCGCAGGCGACCACAGAGGAGTGATGGTTGTTTGGAGGCAGATTAGTCATGTCTGCATTAATCTGCGCGCCAGGAGCCGAGGAAAAAAAAACACAGCAAATTGATATAAATCACACAACTGTTTGTTGCGTTAGAGAGTGAAATACGAAGGGTAAATCGGTTATGACAGCTTAGCATGTTGGAGATTTGTTGCTCTTGTTCTCTTGGACTCCCAAGCATGACACCGAGAAACGCGCTCGGTCACGTGCGCACGCCGGATTACTTCCATGTACAGCACAAAAATAGAACATGGTCTCGGTGCATTGGTGCTTAAAGGGTAGCGCTGACAGATCAGATCTTGCACAGGGAAGATGTATGCCGGTATGCCGGATGGCCAGACCTGTGTGACATATCAGGCAGGTAATTTTACCTTTTACAAGCATCTTGGCTTCATTGCTGACACATTTTAAAAAGTGAAACCTGAGCCTTGGTGTATGTACACTGCATCTTGAAAGGCGGCTTTCAGGATTATAGTTTCCAAAAAAATCCAAGGGGCCTTTTCACACCCATATTATGTTCAGATTCAGGAAGTAATTAAAAAATTATTGTTGCAATGTTGCATTTAACCTCAGTTTGTGCCGTCAAGACAAAGTTCTGACTCTCTCATTCAGGGAATCAGGGAATCAGGAAGCGATCCGATTGAAAGTGGCAGTCAGTGTGGGCACTGACATTTATTGCTGCTCTGGGGTTCATGCACCATGTCCATGTTCAGAGTTCTTTACATGAGGAGCTTGTTCACTTTGGTCAACCATTTAGGCGTAGAACACGTACTGTGTATACAATAAGAAGGCAACACTGCTGCTGCCAGAACACTCGCCACGTTGGGAGGGCACTCTTCCAAAGAAGCATCAGGTAAACTACTTGCTTATACGAGGTACTTGTATTGGTCCGTAGGTTACGTATGTTCACCCCCCAAATGAACCACTTTGGGGAGTGATTGCAATGGGCCTGAGACCACCCTATGTAACTGGGCTCAGCTCAGTTAACTTGTTCCAGAACAGAGGCGATTGCTTTGTTCACACAAACCCAAACGAACCAGCCTGAGGGATTAATGCTCCTGGTTTCGAAACAAGTACTTAGCCGTGAAAGCACCCTAAATCGCTGAGCTGTAGTCAGTACCAGCAACCCTAACGTCAATGCCAAGCTCGGTACGGTTGAGTCTAGATGTGGTCTCCTTTCAAAATCTGGGATCAAGTCGACTTCACTTGGCTCCTACAGTTAACAGCAACTACCAGATTTTCTATTTTGCTCAAAAGCGCAATCTTAATATCAACCAATGTAGTTTTCCCCACTTATACGATACAAACATCAACACGTATGCCTCTTAAATCTACTTGAACTGCTTAGTTAGAGCCTCATTGTTCCATCACTGGGGGATGCCAGTGTGCCCAGATGGGTACAAAGAGTTTACTTAGACGTTAAGTCAAGTCTGAGACCAGACGATCCTAAGATAAACAGTTTGCTCGCATTTCCAAATGTGAAAATGGGGTTTTGACATGTAGATCTTTCTGCAGAAAACCTCATTGCATTATAGCCCACGACTGAGACGAGTCAGTCAAAAAACACTAGGGGTAGAGACAAATCAACCAGAACAGGGATCTTAAGATTCAAGGTCCAGGCTAGATCTCAGTGTTTCAGTCACACGTCGTCCTTTCTGTCAGGATCATTCATGGATTGTGTAAATGGTTGCGAGGTTGGATAGGGCGAGGGTCCAGACCCTCTGAGTGGGAGAGTGGGTGGGTTTATGGTACCCTGCTTCGATTCGCCCCATTTGGCGCTTTCAAAATCCTCTGCTTCTGCACATAAAAATAAAAGAGTCTCGCCATAACACAGCTACCAGATTGACCACACAGGTGGTCCCTTTGTACTTTGTTTTAGATCTTTATTTTTGGACACGGATGGATAGATGGTTGGATGGCGTAACGGAAAAGACGGTGTGTGGATGCGAGTAAAACATGTTGGAGAGTTTTGAACAATGCGAGTGTTTTCCTGCCAATTTTTCCTTATTCCACCTTCACTTCCTCAATCACGCTCCCATCCCTCGCCGTTCCTATACGTAGCACACCTGCAGCATGCACACACACACAGATGCAACCCACACACACATTGCCTAAACCCGGGGTTGTTGCTCCTTAGACGGCAACAATAATGAGGACGTCTTTAATTTACCCAAACGAGCGGGGGGCCTTTAGCGCGGGCTAGTAATTAATTAACAGCAACACTGTTACTTAATTAGCTCCACATGAAAGGAGAGGGGTGGTGGTGGTGGAGGATGAGGTGTACCGTGTGTGTGTATGATTAAGCGGAGATGGAGATTGATTACGAGAGCACATGTGTCTAGCTGACTTTATGTTGCGTCTGTTAATGTAATAAGCGCTGCGTGGCGGTTTGCGGGATATCATCTGAACGGCTAAGGATGCAACGAAGGCCGCTAATGTGACAAACGCAAGACGGTGTAATAATCCGTTCAGACTGTTGAAGTAATGACCCCAAAGCCGTTACTTCTTTTTTGCTGACTCCATTTGTGTGAATTGGACCGTTGTGTATGTGGGTATATGCATACATTTTCTTGTCTCTGTGTTCATAAACGGCAGCGTGTTCCCACCCACTCCCTGGTTATCTCGCTTTTCCCAACAGCTCACTGCAGAAGCTTTCACTTTGCTAGCTGCAGGCTAAAGCGGAGCCTTATCAACCCAGATACCAAGCCATACTCCCTGAGGGTCGCATAACCCTCTCCGTGAAATTCCGCAACTCGGCATTACTGCCCGCTGTATACATATTCAGGCCTGCAAAAGAAGCTTCAAAGAGGCCCTTTTCACCTCTGACTTAATTCTGCTGGTGCTGTTTTATAACTTACCCCACTCGGCTTTGGTGCACATCACTGGAGACCATGTGTAGTTGTAAGTGTCGATGGGGTAGCCTAAAGGTTAGGAAAGCTGGTTTGGACAGTTTGAACTGTTCCGCCCTCTGTGCCAGATATCTAATACTCTCATTAACCTTCACAAATTTTCAGGAAGTGAGAAGGCACCTTGAAATGCAGATTAGTGAAGTGAAGAATACGACTAAGATTTCTCTTTCCCCTAGGTCCCAGAGTGTAATGGAAGAAGCACATGTTTGGAAAAAGGTCACAAATACATAGAGTACATACATTCATGCCTACATACGCAAATATGTTTGAGGGTTGGATAGGGGTTGTGGACAGAAGAATAAAATGAAATAACCCTAACCCAGGTTGACATTTGGTGAAGGGTGGATGACGTAAGAAACGAAACCTAACCCTAACCCAAGTGACTGAAACATCTCAACGAACCACGAGCAATCAGTTCAAGTTTTCCCAGAAAGTAGTTTTAGGATTCATTAAAGAATGTCTACGCAGTCGCTGGGTATGTTTACATGGCCAATTTATCTTTATCCTCACTGTAATCATTCTGAAAAGATATGATCAGAATTATAGTGCCTATGGTTGTGCCCTCTGCAGCGCATGAAATCAAGTTTTCAAAGACGCTGCCCACATCTATTCCAGCGTTTTTCATATTTGCTTTGTTCACCTAGTTGCTTTGCTATTGCCAAGTTTCTGACCTTCCTGGAAACTCATCACACCACCTGACATCAACCCTACATGTTCTGTAAATGGGAGCTTACACAAACATCCGTTGATCAGGCCAGTCTCTTTCAATTAAAGTGGTTATTAACGGTATACTAGTTTCCATGAGATGGAAGAAGATTGTGAGTGGTTGTTTTGTGAAGGACAACATTCGGTTTAACTCCAGATTTCATGAAATGCATATGCTACTTCTTCGTCAAGACCATTTTAAATCCGCACTAACTCTCTACCACTCTAAGAGATGCTGTTGTGCCGCCAACGTAATCTTTTACCTCCATGAAGTGGCTGCAAAAGTAAAACAAAAAGCACTTATGGGGATCAATAAAACAGCAAGCGGAGACTGTCACAAGATTATTTCTCCCTACATCGGTTACAGCCTTTTGCCTCATAATACCAACACGAGGAGTGACAGCCTGTATAACGCAGGGCGGTTATAAAGTCTGGGTGACAGGCAGCGGAGTTGCGCTACTGTGGATGTAAACTGTGGCTCCCCTCTGGCCTTTCACTGCGCTCCAATCCTCTATAGGCGCCTCTGTCTGGGTGATTCGGACAAGACGAGGTCAGGGGGCGCCACGCTAATGCAATCATATGATTTAACCAGATAGAGGATAGCAGCGCGAGCGTGTTTGGATGTCCATGCCGGCGCAACTCTCGAGCTGCAAGACGGAGAAAATGAGTGAAACGCTGCATGTCTTTTGAGATGATTAAATTATAAATCGCTGCCTCTTATTAAAACAAAAGTTATTTTATATATGGGGAAGCTGGAATATAGTTTAATACATGCAGCAGATCTGTTAGAATATTGCAGTGGCCAATTATGATCTACTGAATAGTGTCTGCACGCATCCAAGGGACCCCTTTGCATTATTAAACCCCTGAATAAAATGGATAGGGTTTACTAGATGGGTTCTATTCATCAGCTTTCATTGGATTATTCATGAGGCCACAGGGAGATATTTGGGCAACAATATTACATGACTATATACAGCAATAGAGGTTTTCCTCTTTAAATGTCATATTTCATTCTAATTCAATGCTTGGAATACGAGCACTTAACGAAAGCAAAGAGCTTTCAAAGCCAACACTCCGAAGTTAGTGAAGTGCTGTATTGGGCGGTTAATTTGGGCTCGTAATTTGTCTTCAACCGTCACTCTTCCTCTGTCATTCACCCATCCACAGCTGAATAGAAAGCAAAGGATGCTCCAGTCGCCATTATTAATTATGTATACAACCCTCATGCAAGTCCTATCTGGACCGGGAGCGATTAATAATGGAACAGCGCGGTAATTACGCGGCGCTCGTCACAGATATTTTCAATTCCTCCTCCTCCTCCTCTGCCTTTTTTCTTTACCTCTGATTCTATGTGTCTCCCCCCCTCCCCCGTCAGAGCTGTCCATTTCTCTTTGTCCGCTTCTCTAGGTTTTAATCCAATTTCTTCTGATCAGCGTCAGCTTTTGCCTGAGATGCTGTAGGTGGCATCGCTGCGGAAGAAGCCACCCTTTGCAGAGGTGTGCGGCAAAGTATAATCACTTCTTTGTTGGTATTTACTTGAGGAATTTGGTACAGTGCTTGGTACATGTGTCTGGGATGACTGTCATCCTAGATTCTGGACCAGCTCCACCCATTGTCCAAAGAACAAAGGATTCTTCAATGGCATTACCCAAGGAGTGATATTTTGGGATGGTGCTTTCCACCTTTTTGCCAAGGCATCAAAAACCTCATTTCAGTCAGCTGGGACAAAAAACATACATTATGACCACCTTCCTAATATTGTGTAGGTCTTCCCTGTGCGTCCAAAACAGTTGCGACTCATAAGAGAATGGACATGGGCCTTCTGAGGGTGTCCTGTGGTGTCTGGTAACTGGATGTTGCTGGGGGACCTTTGTGTCCTTTGGGTTGAAGGGAGGGACCTCTATGGATCCGGCTTGTCCAGTGCATCCCACAGTTACCTTGTGCTGTTCTTCATGTTTTTTTGAGTTGTTCCTAAACTGTTTTTGTGGGGGTGCCTGGTCTGGTCTAGGTGGGTGGTACATCTCTAAGTAACATCCACATGAATGAATGCCAGGTCTAGAAGTTTCCTAGCAGAACATTGAATTGTCACAAGATGGTTAATGTTGTAATAATTATAATTAGTTGAATTGTCCTCTTGTCCCTAGATTGCGACTTTTTAGGGGATCAGGAACTATAGCTGAAGTTGTGATTACATTTATCTGGACTGTAACGTACCCACGTGTGCTCTTTCATATTGGAACGTGTGCAGTAGCTGCAATCAAAGCATCTCCATCGTATCCTCTCCTACTGTGCTGTCAGGTACAGTCTCCACAGCCAGACCATGATGGCGCAAATGAAGTATGCAGCAGCTCGCCCGACAGCCCGCCTCACCATCCGCCGTTCCGCGAGCTCCTTTGATTCAAAAAGCTTGTTAATGATTTACACGGAAACGACAACAGCGGCGACAAAGCAGGCTTTTGTCTGTGGTGCGTCGCGGAGACCGCGGCAGCAGAAGGGGTGGCGTATGAGTGGATTCTGATTTGTGTCTAGAAGAGGAGGCAGGAGGTCACTTTGGAGGAGCCCCGAATTGAGCAGACCTCTCTAAAGCAGAGCAAATTTATAAAAGGCGCCGCTTCGTTTATCAGATTTGGTTTGTCCTAGCACATTCATTTC
Organism: Chelon labrosus; assembly: GCF_963514085.1. Lineage (NCBI taxonomy): Eukaryota > Metazoa > Chordata > Actinopteri > Mugiliformes > Mugilidae > Chelon > Chelon labrosus. The sequence continues at coordinate 22,328,065 of NC_140337.1, forward strand.
TGGGCTTTTTGCATTTTCATTCTGCTCGGTTTCTGACTTCTCTTCCGGCCTAACCTCAATCTCCCCTTCCTCCCTTCCTTCCTTCCTCTGCTCCGCCACCTCTTCCATTTAATCTGCTTGTGAATTGTTTTTATTGTGGTGTGCGCCGGCGAGGCTGCCATAATGATTACAGGTGTCCTTTCTGCCGTTGCACAGGCAATTACAGGACTGCAGGAAGTGACCGTGTTCGCCAATGAGTCTTAAGAATTAAGCAGCGGTGTACTTGTATTTGTATGTCTTTGTATTCTCGGTAGGCTTGGAAGGAGCGTCGTGATGTGTGAAGTGAACTTCAAAATAACGTCCAATTACATCACCATATCTATTTTTGCATGTTTCGTTCTAAGTTCTCTGGAATTTTTGGAGCGTTGGGGTGTGTTGTTGTCTTCTTGATTCATTTGAATTGATTCATTAATCAAAATTTTGGTAATTTTTTCCTGTATTGATCCCACTTAAGGAAATTCTTTCTCAGCATTTAGACCTAATGTTCATTCACTCAGTTGTATGCAGACTTAGAGCAGTGAGCTGCCACCTGTGCAGCACCCGGGGAGCAGTTTGGGGTTCAGCCTTCGCTCCCAAAGCTGCTCCTCTAACCACTCCTTCCCCATTACCCAGCAGTCAATTTGTCTGTTACTGATCTGCTCTTAGCACGCCACTAAAAAAGCTCAGACTCTCTGTGGTCTTGAAGACGTTTTATAGACGATGCGTATATCATTATATTTACACGGATCAGGCGTAACATTATGACCACATATTAGTATGTCAAATATTGTGTAGGTATCCCTTGCGCCTCCAAAACAGTTGTGACTCATCCGAGAATGGACCTTAAGGGGCCTTGAGGGGAGGGTCCTCTGTGGACAGATACTTGATCAGTTTGGGATCTTGTGAATTTGGAGGCCAGGTCAACACCTTGTGATGTTCTTCATGTTTTTTTGAGTTGTTCCTAAACCGTTTTTGTGGGGGTGCCTGGTCTGGTCTAGGTGGGTGCTACATATCTAAGTAACATCCACATGAATGAATGCCAGGTCCAAATATTTCCCAGCAGAACATTGAATTGTCACAAGATGGTCAATGTTATTTGCTTATCCTGTCAGTAGTTTTAATGTTGTGGCTGATCGGTGTATATATCTGGAACCATGGCATTACTAACCAATCCTTCATGTAAGTTGCAAGTCGGAGATCAGACATCCACTAACACCATCCCTCTGGAGCAGACAACTGCCCGCTGGGACCCCCCCCCCCCCCCATAAACATTTTTATTTCAGAGAGGGAGTTGTGTTGCTGTAAAGACTTTGCTTTTGTGCCAACTCAGATCTTTAAACGTCCCCATTTCCATCCAATATGTTCACGACAAGAACATGTGTAGTTCCAACATTCTGGCTTAGACTCACACACTGCACTTCTGAAGCGTTTTTTATCACAACTCCCAGTCGGCTAACGTTATTTGAGCAGTGCATCCTCTTCATTAAAAAAAAAAAACAAAAAACAAAGTTCTATTCATGCAGTCCTTATTAAAAACCCATTGAAGTTGTCATGTGCATCAGCGGCATCTTTCAATAGAGAATCAAAATGCGCAACAATCTGATTCTTTGTTCCCTCCGCTGTGCGAGCACCTTGCCAGCTAGCCCGTCTCGCAAGTGTTTTCATGTAATCAGGCCGTAATTATACCACAAATAGCCGTAAATACCGCATCCATATCCACGATGAGCCCCGTCAACGTCTCGCTGCGGAGACCAGTTATTAGTTGATTGGTGGGCTGTCAGCTTTGCTTCCTGTTGGAGCCGCTCCGAGCAGGCCCTGATTGGCTGGCGCGGTGACAGAGGGCGACAGAGGGGTTGACGGGTGCTGTGGGTGGGAGAGGGGAGGGAGGGAGGGAGGGCAGGCATTTGCACTGAGGGCTGTGGGCAAAAAGAAAAAAAAAATTCCAAAAATAGCTCGCGGCTGTGACAGGACAATGACGGGCCTGTGTGTGTGTGTGTGTGCGTGTGTGTGTTCCCATCCTGTGAAATCTTAATAACAGCAGCACAACGGGCCCTGCCCTATCATTAGAAATCTCCATAGTCACAAGGGCACCCTAAATAATAACACGAGCAACAGAAGCAATGTGTGCGTGATTGAGAGATGCAGGGAAAACAAAGAGAGGGAAAGAGAAAGCTGATCCTCAGGGAAAGTGTTTGTCTACCTCCCCCGCCTTTGTTCAAACTGCTATTTGAAATGACACACACACACATGTCGGCCATCGCGGCATCCCTGCAAACCCGGGGAGGCGCAGGTCGATGGTAAAAACTCCTGCGCCGCGGTGTGAGCTGCTGCCGAGCGCATCGACAAATCAGTGATTGATTTCCTTACCTGCTCGGGGAGAGGCAGACCAAGGGAGGCAGGTAAATGATGGAGAGAAGAGAGGAAACGGAGGCCGAGGGGGGAGTGTGTGGTGAAAATCAGAGCAAGAATAATGAAAGGGCAGCAGGCCAAATGGGGATATTAGTAGGACAACTGGAAAAATGTGATATTTCAAACTCAGCTGTTAAATCTCGTATTTTAACTCTCAAAAAGCTGATTTTTATTATAATTTTGGAAAAAGATTGATAGCTGTGGACGCTATATGGACGTATTAATCCAGCTTTGATGCAATTTCGGTTGCTGAATTGTGACATTTAGTTGTTGTTTTTTTTTAGTTTCAGCTCAAGCAATCCTATCATGCCTCTGGACTGACAGGAGATCAAAAACAGGAGGATTTAAGTCAACACATTAGAGCCGCCGAATTCAGCGCGAACGCAGTTTTATGTTTCGCTTATTTACGGCCCCCTTTGAATCAATCCACCGCCGGCAGCAGCATATAATATCACGGGAGCAGGAGGCGAAGGTCCGTTTGACATGTTCACGTTCAGACGGAAAGCTGTGGTGCGGTCGCGGCTCGTAAATCTCGGCTGAATGATATAATAAAAAGAATATTTACAGACGGTAGTTAATGTTATTTGATTAACCAAGTTTTAAGCTTTAAGTACTTTCAAAGCATGAAAATCAATGAAGCCTTGTCACAGTCAGTTGTTTTCAGGTCTTAGCAATGTCTAGTTGGAGGTAGCTGCTGCCGATAACTGGGAAACTTGACTTGGGCTTGACTTCAGGAATCTTAAAAGACTTACTTGTGACTTCATACCACCTCTGGTTTAAAGAAGGGTCATATTCAGTAACAGGATCCAAAGAAGACTGCTTTTTTGGAGTAGCATTGTAGCGGTTTATAATTCTGCGTCAGCTTAGCGTTGTAGCTACGGCATCAGCCAAGACCCTTTGTAGACCCTAACGCTGTATTCTGACGTGCTACACGTTGCGGCGACGTGGACCGCAAGAGCTGTGATTGGTCCACTTGGTAGTAGCATGTTTCCACTCCAATATTTCCGGCTGCTTCTCCATCGCTGCAGTTTTTGAATTGATTGATTTGGATCAGGGCGGCAGAGTGGCGTGGTGGTGGTTAGCACTGACGCCTCACAGCAACAAGGTTCCGGGTTCTGCGTGGGTTCTCTCCAGGTACTCCGGCTTCCTCCCACCGTCCAAAGACATGCTGGTTAGGTTAATTGGTGATTCTGAGTTGGCCGTAGGTGTGAGTGTGAATAGTCGTTTGTCTTTCTGTGTTAGCCCTGAGATAGACTGGTGACCTGTCCAGGGTGTACCCCAGCTCTCGCCTGATTACAGCTGGGATAGGCTCCAGCCCCCGCCGCGACCCTTCACAGGAACAAGTGGTTACAGAAGATGAATGAATGAATGATTTGGATCAGTAAAGATGGAACAAACAAAGGAAAGGTTAACTAAAGAGGTTCGGAGATACAAACATTTGTACGACTTGTGTTTGGCAAAATATCAGCAAAAGTTTCAGTCGCCATTGTAGAAACAAAAATTAACCCGACTGGCAAAAAAGACACAGCGCCGACTAGCGTTGTTACAGAGCGAGCCAGACGGACGGACGAGCGCACAAGTATAAGTGTCTCTCACCTGTGTAGGCTACGTACGTAGGTTACGCCGTCTTCCTCTTACCTACTACCTACATACCGGCCTAAGCCTTGTGGCTACTAAACTGTCCTTTATGCGTAAATCTGGCTGAATGTTTAATTTGGATTCATGGGGAGTTAAAGGAGCCGATGAAACAAATGAGGCTGGAATAAATGTGTGGACAGAAAGAGTGGCGCGCTCTTTAATCTACAACCCAACGAATTTGGAGCTTCTCCCAGAATGCCCTCTAATGATTAAAATCCAATGACTGGCTGCAGGCCGGCGTGAAATCACCTTGTTTGCTCTCAACTTTAATTGACTAATTGCTTAGATATTTCATTTCGCCTTGCACACTGGAGTGAATTGTTATTGTGTGCGATCCATTTCCACCCTTAAGCACTGACAACCCCCCAAACCCCCATCCCCCGCCTGAGCTGTGTTCTGCTGAGAAAAAAAAAGAAGCTAATATCGATTACAAATCATGGCCAAAAGGTGTTCCAATTAATCACCCATTGGCTGTCCTGTTTTATGCACCTTTGGCGTTTTCTTGTATCGCTGATATTTCTAACGTTAGCCCCAGATTAGCTCGGACAAAGCTCGGGAGAAACAGAATGTGCTGATGCATTCGCAGAGCCACGCCCCGTTTACGGTCGGTTACCTTCAGCGTTTTGTTTTTGAAACAGAGAAATGGAGGAGGGGTCCTGCGGGAGAAGGCAAACAAAAGCTTTGCACTCTCTTTTACCCGCTCTAAATCATTCATGGCAGCATTGTTGCCTGGACGGGAAAATCGGGTCGGATCCTGACAGGTCGACATTACCCTGATGCTGCCCTCGGCTAACACCAAAACCTGCCCATCTTTCCCTAATTCGTAGTGACTGCCGGCTTCAGTCAAGTGTGAGATGAAGTAGCCGGGCTTGACGTGGGTGATCAGAGTGAGAGAGGTGTTCATAAATGTGTAATGATCCAGACTGGTGTCTGTCTGTTCTGGCATCCAAACAACAACAGTACGCAAAGTGGAGAAATTCTCTTAAAGGGCTTAGGTGCGGTTTCAGAAGATGAAATCAGGGCTTCTTCAGGATAAGAATAAGCTTTCACTATAACTCTAAGCATCTGCTTGCATTTTGTCTGCGTTGATGTGTTGTGGCAGGAAGGCTTGGACGGAGTGTTCGGCCTCTCCGGCGGGAGCAAAATGCTTCACTTTCACTTCACACATAATTGTCATGAATGACAGCTCCACCGCCAGGGCACTCATTCTGATTAGCGAGTTAGATTCAAACACTGTCAAGGTGTAATTACGTTGCGCTGATATACAGCGTTTGGCCACGTTCTCTTTGGCAAAGAAACCGAGGGGCTGGTTTTTGTCGGGGGGAGGTTTTTTTTTGTAGACGCACTCAATGCTTATCAGGATACGAGTCCAGTAACACGGCATTTGGATTTCATTACGAGGCGCGTTTCAGCTGATTCAGAGGAAAAAAAAATACTTCTGCACACGATTGTCCTTCAACCAATCAGAGCAACGAGGTATGTGACATTAAGTGAGCAAGGCATTCTTGACAAATATCCTTAATCGCTGTTTGCTATCCGACCTCTGAAGTTATTTCACCGTTGATTTATTTTACAACAGACGTGATTACGGGATCTAAACGGCTCACTTCTCACAGCGCTTGCTGTCACTGTTGTCTCTGTATTTGCATAAAGCCCACCAAATCCATTTGATTGACAGGGCGGGTCTTTAGCCAGAGCATAATCAGATTCCAACGGAGAGGGTTCAGACAAGCTGATGTGCACTGCAACAATCAATGCTTTATTCTATAAATTTTTTCTCGAATATCCATAGTGACCAACGGCACTGTGGGTGGAGCTGGACTAGTTTGTTGACGGGCCCCAACAATCAGACCAGGACAAGAAGTGAATCATCATCTCAGAAGGCTTTCATGCTGTTGATAAGATGAATGGCCGTGGAAGTGGCTTTGAATTTGTTTACCTGCCGTTTGCCTCACCTTAATGCACCTGAAATTTATGAATGTGACTTAGAATTGGATAGACTTTATTGATCCACTTGGGAAATTGCTTGGTCACAGTAGTTCAGTTTCCCATAAAAAAAAAAAAAACAAGCAAAAAAAAAAAAAACACTGGCTACTAAAAAGAGAAGTAGTTATAAGACAATTAAATTAAATTAAATTAAATAATAAAAAAAAATGAAAAATAAAATAAAATAAAACATAAAATAAATAAAATAAAATAGTATAAGCAGAAAATGTGCACATACACAAATGTAGAATAATTAGAAATAGAACTAAATATGCACTATACATGGAAAGATAAAATAATAAGATGGAGCAGCATTAACAGTTATGTTACAAAAAATTACAATAACAATTCCCTTAATATATAAAAAACACTATACTTTACCTGCTGTACTTTCTGGCCTGGCAAGAAAGTCAAAGCCACTTTTGCGTAGACTTGTACGGACTTGTTTCCAACCAGATAACTAGAACCGTTTCTGTCTCAGATCAGCCCCGCTTCTCAGAAATGTTTGGCTCAATAAACTCTCACGCGCTCTTATAATGTTATTTATTATTTTTTTTTGATTTTGTCGCACCTCCGCGAAACCCCTCGGCCTCCTTGGGCGACGCAGCCGATGTAAGGGACTCACTTTGTTTGTTGCGCCTTGTGTTTCACTGCCACAGAATTGAAGGTTACAGACTATTGTCCGGCCACAAAAGGCTGTATGAGTGTGTATACCTTTTAGGTTGTGTGTATGTGTGTATGTGTGTGAGCTTCCATGACTGGTGTGATATGTTTGTTAGCTGGGATAACCTTCAACCGCTGCCCAGCGAGTCGGAACAGACCCGACGTGCCGGCTGCCTCGTTTCTGGCATGTTGTTTTTTTTTTCCTCTCACCTGTTTTTCTTTTTCCTCTTCACTTGTTTTTCTTCCCTTCTGTGTGTGTGTGTGTGGGTCTGGGGATGGGGTGGCGGCGGCGGTTGCGGGGAGAGGAGGCGCTAAAGGCGACGGTAGCTTTTTGTGGGACAGGTTTGTACATTTCCGCGCGCTGGCTGGTACAGTACAGACACGCTCTCGCCCAGACAAAGACGCGGGAGGGCAACAGCGACACACTCCTTGCACGCCTTTTATTCACGCACACTTAAGCACACTCCCGCGCGGCTGCGTTCAAGGTCACGAAACGGCCCTGCCGAGGGAGGTAAATAAGTGATTATTGCAGCCCCGGAGCAGGAGATGAGCGTGCGGGTCTCCTTATTGTTATGCTAATGCGGGAGGTTGGAAGTGTAGCAGCTCCTCTCGGGCCGTGTTTGGCCGCCGCGGCTGCAGCCTGGTTAAAGATGACCTTTTCAGACATGCATGGATGCGTACGAGACGTTCACCCACACACAGGACGACAACGCTCGAGGTGGATGAGACACGATACACCTCGTTGCAGCTATACTTCTAAGTCCACACGGTGCATTTCATCAACGAGGCCGAGGCCGGTGCAACACTAGTTCCAGTTTTTTTTAAATGCATAAATGTGCTGCAGTTTGATAATGACATTAGAAGAACAGGAAAGAGGCGCTCATGTGTGCTTTCTCCCCATTTTTCTTTTTCCCATTAAGCCCTTTCTGTGATGTCTAGACGGCGGCTTCTAATGCGCGCAGACAAGTCCATTAACCTAAATGACGGCCTGCGTTGAACAAAGCATTTCATAAGCTACAAATGTATAAGCACAGGGCGATTACTTTTGGGCTATTTTGTTTTCTTTTTTCAGAGTCAATCTTGAGAGAAACATGGTGAAATCTGTGGTCATCAGTCCAAAGATAACTGTTTTTGAGATTGGTTCAGAAGTCGAAATGAGAGAATGCTTGGTTTCATATCTGCAAAAGCAACTTGTTGATAGATCCTAACAGTAATATGATTCAACACATTTAACAGATGTGACAGAACTGCAGTTGCATTCACTCTTGGGTTCCCGCAGAACTTTGATGAAGACTTTTTCGGGGAAACGAATCGAGTTGCTGCAACAGATCACCTTGAGTCGTGAGGAGCAACAGTCAACAGAAAACTGTTCATCTCAAAAAATAAACTGTTTGAAAATGAAAATCTATAAAAGCATTTCTAGAAAAAAAACCAAAACAGTTGATTAATTTAAAAGGAATACATTGATCAGGCATAACGTTATGACCACCTTCCTAATATTGTCTAGGTTTCCCTTACGCCTTGAATGGGCCTTCTGAGGGCGTCCTCTGGTGTCTGGTAACAGGATGTTGTTGGGGGGGGGGGGGGCTTTGAGAGGAGGGGCCTCAGTGGATCATCCCACAGATACTTGATCAGTTTGGGATCTAGTGAATTTGGAGGCCAGGTCAACACCTTGTGATGTTCTTCATGTTTTTTTGAGTTGTTCCTAAAACGTTTTACGTGGCTGCATCCTGCTGGGGATGGCTGCTGCCATCAAGGAGTGTTATTGCTATGGGGTGGGGGTGCCTGGTCTGGTCTAGTTGGGTGCTACATGTCTAAGTAATATCCACACCAATGAATGAATGCCAGGTCCAAAAGTTCCCAGCAGGATATAGAATTGTGACAAGATGGTCAATGTTATTTACTTCTCCTGGTCATAATGTTCTGGCTGATTGGTGTAGGCAACAATAAAATGCAAGAGATTATCTCAATGAATTAGGATCAACCAACTGTCTTTCAGTTATCTTCTAAATTTGAAATGGAAACAGGTGAAGCTGCATATTTACGCTTCTTTGTCCTTTGTGTGTACCTTCAACAAATAATTGAACTTTTATAAGTAAGTTGCATCTGTTATACTCCAAAGTCAATCCTCTCTGGGCCTTTTAGATGCAATGTTTTGGCGCTCCAGTTCACCCCCTTTGTTCAGATCGCCTCCTGAATTGATAAGAACACGCCCAGTAATCCTCCAGCGACTCCCGACCCTCCCCGTCAACACGTCGCACCCTCCCGTTTCACTGGGCGCCCTCCCGCTCGACGCTGAGCTCGGCTCCGGGGGCGAACCCCGCCGAAATTCCACAACTGCGTTCTTCACCCAACCCCTGCAATCGCATTACCGAATTAGATCTCTGGATTGAATTAGCCCAATTTGGCCTTAATGGGCCCACTTAGACTCACATTCAATACCGCGGGCACCTGTAATTTGAGAGTGAGCCATTTGTTGCAAATTACACACTCCAGACCTGCTCGCCTTATTTAACCCACATTGTGTAGGTAAAGCTATGCATACGCACACCAGCTCCCTGAACAGTGATTTATACTTTATGTGTGTGTGTGAGGGGGTGTAGATGTTAAATTGGTGTTTCTGCGAGTATGTGCGTTTGTTTGTACATGTAATTATGTGCGCGCCTTCAGTCTATTTGATTAATGTTGGCATTCAGTCTCTTGTGTGTTTGTGTGTGTGTGTGTTTGTGAGCTCACAGTCAGGCAGCACACGTCAATGTTACCGCCTAATGTGTGCGTGCCCGGCCTCTGGAAGTGTCAGATTAGCGGATTAGAGGGGGAGAGGGCCTCCATCAGGGGACACAACAGAGGCAACAAGGGGGGAGAGAGACTGGGAAGGTCCCATTAGTGCACTCTTCTCTCCCAGTACACCCCTCCTCCCCTGTTTCCATTTTAACCATGCCTGTCAAACTTCCCCCTCCCTTTCCCGTCTCCTGAAGCCCGCAGCTTTCCAAAGGCGTCGTTTCATTTTTGGCTTTTTTTATTCATTTATTTATTTTTATATCTTCTCTTTCATTGCTTCTCTGTATATTATCATAGTTGCCCTGTTCCTCCTCCTCCTCCTCCTCCTCCTCATCATCATCGTCGCCTGCTGTGTGTTGCTTCACCTCCCCTCCTCTTCTCTTTTCTCAGTCTCTTACCCTCCCACTCGCTTTTCCGCACAAATAAAAAAAAAGAAAAAAAAGAAAGCACAAACACAAAGCCGGGGTGGCAGGATGGACCGGTAAGACGGAGAGAAAACGAACGTTTCGCTGGGGTTTGGACGAGCCGCTGCCGTGGCGACGCCAGTCGGACAGCCCGTAATGGCCCCCGTGCAACCACCCTCCCGCTCGCTAACTCCGGCCAGCAATTAGTAATTGCAGGCAGGCCTTGGCTAATCTCAATCGAGCAGTCGCTCCTCTCAGATTTTGGATCGTTTTTTTTTTTTTGCGCTCTCCCACGTAATGCTGTGGTGGAGTGTGGAAGCAGGCAGCGAGGCCGTGTCACTGCCCTGCAGAGAGTAAGTCTCCAGCTGGTGTGGGAATGACATGCTAAAATGAAATGTAAGATTTTTTCTTTTTTTGCCCCCCTCCCCCGATCCAAAACAAATCGGGAAATCTCAGCATCTACAGTAGGAAGTGAGCTGAAGGTTTACCGCTATGGAGGATTTGCTCTTGTAAGTCATTCTGGCAACAAGAAAATATCATAAGTTATTGCCTGCGTAGAATATGACGATATTATGGTAAACTAAAATATTTGTAATGTATGTAAATGTAACACATTAAAAGCTGTGAGGCTGGTTCGCCAAACTGTCATTGCTTCATTTTACGCCTAAGAGCAATAAAACTATGGTATTCATTGCCATACATCTTGAATTAGCAATGATTAATGACACGCACCATGGCAATGCGGTCTCTATCGAGTGAGTCACGCTGAATTTACAATCTAACTCCACAGGACACCTTAAACTTGTCAAATAAATTACAAAAAAGTTGACGCATTAAAGTAAAGGCAAGAGAAAGGTCACTTGGATTCCATCACTGAGACAGAGGCTGTTCCTGCGAGCTTGGCTGCTTTAAGCGAGACTTTATCGACTGCTGTTACTGTTTTTTTCCATAATACCTGAAACCTTTAGACTCAGAAAGTATTTTCAAGGAGATGAAAGATTCCTCCGGACCATTCAGACTTTCTGAATTTCTGCCCTGATCTCAAGACACACAAGGATTAGGCAAATAAGTCCGCTGTCATATGACTCAGCAGCAGCTGTTTCTACAAAGCTTACAAAGCTCTGGAACAAGCCTGCTCCACTCGATCAGGCTTGTTCCAATTCATCTCACAGATACTTGATCAGTTTTGGGATCAAGGGAATTTGGACGCCAGGTCAACACCTTGTGGTGTTCTTCATGTTTTTTGAGTTGTTCCTAAAGCGTTTTTGGTGCATCCTGCTGGGGATGGCTGCTGCCATCAAGGAGTGTCATTGCTATGGGGTGGGGGTGCCTGGTCTGGTCTAGGTGGGTGCTACATGTCTAAGTAACATCCACACAAATCAATGCCAGGTCCAAAGGTTTCCCAGCAGAACATTGAATTGTGACAAGATGCTCGGTGTTAATAACTTCTCCTGTCAGTGGTCATAATGTTATGCCTGATCAAAAATCCAAGCCTAATGTAGGTACTGATCATGCCAGTCAGAAATGTTGAGCAATGTAAGCCCCACATCCTAAAGTGAAATCGTTCCTAGCCCCTGGGGAACGCGTCTACACGGTATCATGGGTTTATTGAGAGGTACAACTTAACGACGGAGGCTATCACTGTTGAATACTTTTCATAATTTGAGCAAATCCAAAGAAAAGACCAAAAACACACAATGAGTTGATGCTTTTAACCAAGTACTGCCTCCGCAACCTTAGTGCATCATAGAGCTCCAAGGGGCCCCTGTGGCTCAGTAAGTAGAGAGGACCAAAAAGTGTCCTTGGCAAGAAACTGAACCCAGAGTTGCTCTCAGTGCTTGGTATTGGTGTGTGAATGTGACATTGTGACTTTATAAATACAGCACAATTCACAAGGCTGTTTACTGCCACACTGCTCATAATCAAGTCAAATCTAGTCTAATCACGTGCAGGGGGTCATAGTTTATTGCCGTAGATGTCTCTTTCAATCTGTACATTGCCCCCAAGCTTAAACAGCGCTGTATCTAAAAGGCAAATCAGAGTTTTCACAGAAGTTATGAAATCCCTTTCCCTTAAACTCTGCTACCTTATGCCATGTCGTCGGTAACACCGGTGTTATAATAACACAGTCATTTACAAGTGTTATCTCAGCTAACTGTCGGCTCGCGCAAATCATCGCTTACGTAATTTCACAGGAATGTGTGAGAAAGGCCCGCGCTGCCAAGTTGGCAGATGCTCCAGCAGAGGCAAAACATGGCAAGATCATGTGGCACATCCGTGTGTGTGTGTGTGTGTGTGTGTGTGTGTGTGTGTGTGTGTGTGTGTGTGCGTCCAATGTGGGAATTTGTTTCACACATGCTTCAGATTGAATGTTAGAAGTGCGTGGGGGTCATGTTTTTTTGTTTTTTTTGTATTGCCGGTTTGTTCATGTCATGACTTTGTTTTTTTTTTTTATCCCCCCCACTATTCGTACTCGCTGCCAGACATAATCTGTCATCTTTTCCCAAATTGCCCGTCCCATGAAGCTCAGTTTGAAAGTAATCATGTGTGACATTTTCATTTTGAATAACGTCCATTATGGCTCGGTGACATAACGCGAAAGGCGAAAGCGGCGTCCCGGCCCGTGCGGCTTTTTCTTTACGCCAGATGTCTTCTCTGTGAAATACCTCTTGGTGCAGAGGAAGCGATGTACGCTACTTTCCATTTTTAAGGTAAATAAAAGAGCTGTGAAACAGCTGGAGAGGTCGACGTGTTCTCGTTAGCCTCTTCCGAGCCCTGGCCCTCGTATAATATACTGTATCACGCCATGATAACGTTCTGGACCTCTGTTTCATAGAGTCATAAATTGGCGCGCCAACACACACAGTAAACCTCAAAGCACTTGACCTCCTGCATCATATTTTTTTCCCCCTTTCACCACCACCTGTAGCAAACACACTGCTAATTGTAACTGTGCGTCGGGGTGGCAGGCTGAGGTAGGTACGAGGGCATCACCTGCACCTGGAGCAGGACCGGGGGCATGTTGCTGGAGGCCGGAGTCCGGCTGGCGACGGGGCACAGGGTTACGAACCAGACAAACCCCAGCCTCTTTGTTATTCTGTAGGGCGAGCAGTCGAATCGGACCACACGCCGTTCCAACCCAACGTCCGCAGAATCCAATCCTAGGAAGTTAAAGCGAGAGATTTGAAGCTACAGTAGAAGCAAGGGTTTCTAGCAAAACAGAGTGCTTAGTGAGTTTGGCCACTGTCACTAGTGTCATGTCCTGTTAGGGTATCTTTCTGTCTCCCCGAGTTTCACAGTCACTTTTCATTTGCTCCTCTGGCGGCTGCTCACCATTTCGCTTTCTTTTATGCGCTACAGTTTCTGCGTCCGTCGACGTGGTTTCAACTCAGTCTTTTGGAACTTTAAGATGAAAGACATTTTAAGATGTGCTCAAGATACTGTCACTGGTTTGGACATTGCAGTATCTGTACAGCTACGATAAAGGCGCAAAACGATCTCGTAAATCCATCGAGTAATAACTACTCATTTGGTTCAAGCCTGCACATTACCTTCCGCGTGCCTTTTTCCTGAGCCCTTCTGTTGCCTCTTTTGTTCTTCTTCTTGTCTTCTCACACTTCTTTGTCTCTATCTTGTACACGGCTTTATGCAGAACGGAGTCTTTGTTAAAAAAATTTTTCTCCCATCTCGAGAGCAGTTGTATTCGTCAGACACGCTACAGGGACGCGGCGCTCCTTGCAATCTGCATTCGCGACGTGATCTCCTCCCTCGTCCTTGATTCGATCTCGTGTGTGGTGCCGAGCGCTGTAAACACAAAACAACGGGTTGTCACGAAAGTTTTCTACCTTCTGTTGAATTACTTTTGAATGTTGACAGTCGGCCTCTTCAGCCTCGTGGTGATAATAACCATGTGTGTTTGCAACTGCTCTCTATAAACAAGCCCCCTCCCAAATTATTCACGGAGTGAGCAGACATAATTGATGAGGTCTTCTGCTTGTGTTCTGAATCTGATCCATCGCACTGCCTCTGTGTTTTCAGAAAAGGCTTTGAGTCGACATGTTTTTGCGGCTCCTGTTTGTTGGGCCTAGGTATTGGCAGGACAATAAAATAGAGTTGCTGATCTTAAAGGAACGGTTCTATGTTGCGGGATGTGAAGCAATACATGCACGGTGCACATTAATTTGCTTTACGGGACTAGGGCAGTAGTAGTTAAATGTTGAGCCGTTGGCCAAATCCATTCCTGCAATCAAACCCAAAAAGTTACTATTACTGCCACTCACCCCTCAAGGCATTAGGGGAAGAACCGCTCTTGTGCAACTTTACAATATTGTTTTATGTGGCGTGCGGCAACAGGTCTGCAAAGGACTGCCACTGTGCAGCAACATTGAAAGTGAGCCTGTGGAAAAAGGTTCAAACTCTCGGACCACTGCTTTTGCACACATTGAGATCAGACAACAAATAAGTGCTTAGCAATATACAGTAGTTTCTTATACTTTTCTAATAAGTAGCAAACCAGAAACTAGAAACCATTAGCATTGTCGCTAATGTGGACGCGTTCCATCAAGCACCACAGAGAGTTCCAGAGTAGTGTATATGCACTGACAAACATTTAAGGTGCTAGGTTTGTAAATGCTTTTACAGTTGGCCTAGCTTTATAAAAGGGCACATTGCCTTCAGTTGACAACGATTGCTAGCGTTACTTCAATAAGGAGAGATCAAGTGGGTGCAGGATGAACATTTATTGAGGAAATGTGAGCATGGCAGGGTAATATTTTAGAAAGTCATGGAGCTGAATCCCAAATGATAAAGGTCGACCCCCAGAGTCTAGACGCCGGTGGTGGTGGAGAAGCAGACATAGCTGGCCGGTGGCTAAAGGAGACCACTGATGAAGACTTTCAGGATGACCACGGAGAGGTGGAGATGTGACTTTAAAGGCCGGGGAGGGGGAGAATGACTGGCTCAGAGGAGGCGAGCCAATAGTTCATTGGATGATGGTAGTGACCTAGAAATTGGTGAATTGGTCGAAATCAGCCCACCCTCAGAGAGGAACTGATTGTGAGGGGACAGATCTTTCTTACTGGACCTTCTGATGGAAAAAGAACTTGGAGAGAATCTGGTCAGAAGTCAAGAGTCTAATTACAGGTTCTCTCTGGAGAGAAGCTCCTCGGGCTGCCTCCCCTGCACTCGCAGCTTTTATACAGATAATCTTAGTATGTGGTTTCCACGGTAATGCAAGTTGTATCAGTCCCTTATCAATTGTTGCCTCCAACATCCTCCAACCTTGTGAAGGCAGAAGAACAGATGAGAAACCATTCTAAACCCAACCGTAGAGATGTTACAAACGCACTCATAAAGATGTTAAATAAAGGATTATACACAGGTTATACATTTAGTTGCATCATTGTTATACAAGTCTATCTATGTTGTAACTAGTCTAAAGTTGAAGGTAAGGTGACCATAGAACACAATCAGTATTTTTCTATCACTTCGCCTAAGGTTTATATGTAAACTGTCTGGTTTGACATAATTCCTAGGTGCATTGGACAAGCAGTGTAGATTTGGACACACTAAGAATACAGCTTCACAGTGCGGTAGACAGAAAGTAGTATTAAGTAGTTAAACAAAATGTGTATTTAAATCAGGAGTTATGTGGTGTTTCATACTCTAATTAAGATCCAGTACCTAGCTCTAGTACTTGCTTGCATTACCTCGCACAATTTCAGTGTTTTCCTTTACCCCCAGCCCCGTTCAGTTCCCGTCCCCTTACTTCATTAAACCCCACAGCCGTTTGTTCATTACATTCCTCCATCTGCATCAGCAACTGTAGCACTCAGACCGTCGGTTTATGTACCTCGAGAGCATTTTAGCGTCGTGCCGAATTAGAGTTTGAATAACGGACCCGGCGTATTGAATTTCAATGTCGCTGCATTGATATTTTAAATGAGGTAAGATGGGTGACTGTGAGTCAGCCGGGGTGATTATTCATTAATTCATCATAGCGGCGCGGTGACATCCTTATCATGCAGATATAATACAGTGTTACAGGAACTATAGATACTGTCAGGTAGTGATGAATGGTGAAGAATTATAAGGATCTTTCATGTTTTTTTATGTGTAGGCCAGTTCATACGCTTTTATATCAACCCTCGACAATTTACAACATCGGATTTGTGTTGTGACAGTCGTATAATGCCGGTGGAAACGTTACTACACCACAGACTTGGTGTATTCTTGTGCGTTCATGTGCACAGCAGCGCCTCAGCCTCCTAGACTGAGTGAGAACAAAGACTAGCCAAAAACAGGAGAGGAAATGTGTGCTCAGAGTCGTCCTTGAATATTTTCACTCCAGGTTTGCCTCTTCCAAGAACAAAAAAGTGAAACGACAGACGCTCTAATCAAAAATGGAAAAAAAGGGGCTATTTTGTGCAATAAAGAATGCATTTACAGGAACTGCTGCTACATGAAGGGCAATCTTTTTTTTCCCCCTGTATCAGATGGATTTATTTTCCATGCTTATTATGTCCTACGTCTGTGTTGCTGCAAAACAAAGAGCGGCCCTGAGATGAATAATAAAAAAGGCCCGTACAGTAGCTTGGCGTCTCTTCTGCTGCCTGCCAGGCCCCCGCCACGAGATCCACCCGGCCCACCGCCATGTTTATGGATGAGACGTTGTGCGCCGTACCGCAGGGACACGTCGCAACCGGACCCCGCGAAATAAAAAAAACCCTGCGCCATCTGCACCGCTGACATTTCCCACACCAGTGAAAGAGCGCGAGCATCTGGTGTTCACCTCTCGGCTTGTGCCGGGTTTGAAGTTGTCGTAATGTCATGCTGCCGTGTGGTTTGTGTGCAGGAACCGGTGAGAGCAACATGACATGTGTAGAATGTGGTCGGACTGACTTGTTAGGAAGTGTGTTTGTGTTTGTGTGCTGATATCCGGCTGCCTTAGCTTTGGCTCGACTGTACAGCAAAGACTGACTCCGTTTTAATGCAGTGTGCAACAACCATAGCATTATGACCACCTTCCTAATAGCGTATAGGTCTCCCTTGAGTCTCCAAAACAGTTGGGACTCATCAGAGAATGGACGTGGGCCTTCTGAGGGTGTCCTGTGGGGGTCTTTGGGTCCTATGGGTTGAGAGAAGGGGCCTTGATCAGTTCGGGATCTAGTGAATTTGGAGGCATCCTGCTGGGGATGGCTGCTGCCATCAAGGAGTGTCATAGCTATGGGGTAGGGGTGCCTGGTCTGGTCTAGGTAGGTACTTCTAAATTTGCTATTTTGTCCTGTCGCTTTAAGACCTTCCCTCCTGCTTAACCTACCCTGCTCCGGGAAGAGATTTACTTATTATTTTTCTCCTTCAACTTCTTCATCTGTAGATTTTTGAGCTCTGCTCCTAAAAATGCAAGAGGAGAACATCAACAACCCACCGAACAACCCAAGCAACCTTGGAAACACAGGGCGTGAAATTGGGAGTTGTGCTTGTGCATCTAAAGCCAGATTTCTTTGTTTCAAACACAAGAACGTCCTCATTTGGATTCAAATATTTGCTATCACTGTTGTCCACAAGTCTTTGCAAACCGAGCTGGCAGTGCGTTTCTGCCAACATCAGAGCGTTCAGCGGCTAACACCGCCAAACCTCGGTTTACAACACGCCTCGTACGATTGGCTCAGCGGTGCAGCACCTTGCTTACTTCACAGACTTGGCCCCTGAACAAAGGCAGCGAGCTCTGTGTAGGCCCTCCTCGGCCGCTGCTGAAGGTTCTTGTTTGCGTTCGGGTTTTGACGGACAGCGAGGCTCAGCCATGTGTCAGAGTGCATTTGTGCACCTCTATGGGTGAAGCGGCCATGGTGTTTCTGCTTGTTTAGACCTTAACACTTGCTCTGACCTCATTCTATAGCTGGGTGGCCTGGGCCTGAAAGGGAAAATACAAAGAGGTGGAACACAGAGAGAGAGAGAGAGAGAGAGAGGGAGAGAGAGGAGAGACCAAAGAAAACCTAAAAGACTGTGAGTGAACTCTGGTTGTCTGCGGTTTGGAATTGAGCTTACAGTAGCAGAAAGACTTGTGTGCATTTGTGCACCCCCCTACAGTGTGTGTGTGTGTGTGTGTGTGTACAGGTATACTTGCATGCTGATGTAATGTATGTATTAAAAAGCTGCACCTACATCAAACTCCATTCCTCTTCCTCCTTGGAGGCTAAATGAAGTGTGACAGGGCATTAAAGCAGGACCAGAACCCTGGGTCTTTCCACGGGGGAGATGTAGATGAAGGGGGTTGGACAGCCTGGACGGAAAGTGTGTGTGTGTGTGTGTGTGTGTGTGTGTGTGTGTGTGTGTGTGTGTGGGAGGTTAGATTAATAGGAGGAAGGAGAAGATGGCATGTGACAGTGGGCAGGGTGTGGGTCTGTGGCTAAACATGACCTCTTTTGAGACTTGGCTGGAGGTGGGGGATGGGGGGGATTGGAGAAGCAGCTCTGACACCAAAGAGGCCTGGCAGCTAAAGATGGCAAACCTCAAACGACTCACCTTAAAGGGCTTCTTGTGAGTTTTTCCCGAGCATATCTAAGAATATGGGTGTCTCAGACTCAAAACGTACAGTATGGTCTAAACTTAGATGTTGTCTTAATGCCTTAAAGCCAAAAGGGCGATACCCAGGTTTGGACTTGGCCCTGAGTTGATGTGTAAGGGGCTGCTCAGCACTCGTCCAAAGTTTTCTTGCAGCGTAGACTACCCACATCAGGAATTCATGCGGCGGCTTTGTTTATGAAAAGCTTAAAGAGCAGACACGCTTTTCTCTCTCGGTGCAGGAAGTGCAGCATCAACGGCAATTTTTGTGCTGATAATGAAAAGTTTGTTTTCGTAACGACTAATGTCGGTAGTTGTCACTATCAGCAAAACGGTCCTTAGGTGCAGCTCCCGAGCACTTAGAAACTCCACAATGCACCAGTGTGCTCTCATCAGAGGAGCAGCCGCTACACTACCTATTCGCCTCTATTTTCTTTTTTTGATGTTGTTGTAAACTGTCAGCATTGCAGTGTGGCGGGGGAGGGGGGGGGGAGAAAAAAAAAACACCCCAGCTTGCTCTCTCCTGTGATTAGCGAGCTCACAAATCCACAGTCTGTGGCACAGTCGAAACTTTTCCCTAACTTTAAAAAGACCTCAGTTCTGTCTCTTATTAAGAACCAAGGCTCAGCGTTTTTTATTTCCAAAGAGAACACCTTCAGGTTGTGTCGGAGCTGCTGCACCCTACAATGGCTTCGGTATAAAAGAGGCATTTCCAACGAAAGCTGGGAAGCATGTTTGAAGTAAAGATCCGGATAGGCAGCGAAATAAAAAGAGTTTATTATTACATTGTCGCAATCCTGCTAACCCCAATTAATTAAAGCCTCTCCCATCATCATCAGAGAGAGAGAGAGAGAGAGAGAGAGACGAGATGATCTCATCCGGGTAGATGGTCTCATTGTTGAGACGGCGTGGTCTTGCTTCAGCTGAGGAGTAATGAAGCATCCTGGCCAAAAAGCACCGAACTCAATTAGCCGTGTTAATGCTCCGTTTAGCCGAACCAAGCGTGTTAGTCCTAATGTATTTACACAGACCTCTGCTCCCGGCCCTCGGCCTTTTAGCGTTCGGGGCGAGGCAGATATTTTGGGGACGGTTATTATTATTCTCGCTCCCGTGAGCATTCCCTTTATTTTTATTTTTTGGAAAGGTTTAATTTAAAACATTGTACAAATGATAATAGTTTAAGTGTTGATATCGCTGCTTGCGGCTTTACCACTTCTATTAATGCTGCTTGTGACAATACTTCTCTGCTACTATTACTTCAACAAGCATCATTAGAACTTAGACTTAGAACTAAGAACATTAGACCCTAGGCAGACTCTAGCGCCGTAGCCTGGCGTGCACCTCTCCAGAAATGTAACTACGACCACAAGAGCTGTGATTGGTCCACTTGGTAGTAGCGTAGTAGCCAATTGATTGTTTTTTTATCAATAACGATGGAGCACTTTGAGGAGATTAGATTAGATTAGATTCAATTTTATTGTCATTACACATGTACAGTTACAGAGCAACGAAATGCAGTTTAGCATCTAACCAGAAGTGCAATAGGCAGTAAGTAGTATGGTACAGGTTGTGTTTTTACAGCATATGGACAATATTTACAGATCAAAACCTATGTACAGGTGAGACCATATATACAGGTGAATGAGCGGGATATACGTAATGACTGAATGAGGCACTATGAACATATTATACAGATGGATTTGTTCGTTAAATGTGAGTAGACTATAAGCAGGAACTATAACATAACATAATTTTCAATAAAGGAGATGGGCAGATGATAAATTAGGCGATACAAAAGCAAAGCTAGTTCCCGGGCCGCGTCGGTGAGAGCGCCGAATCCTAACCACTAGACCACCAGGAAAGATACAAATATTTGTACGACTCGAGGTGAAGCGGAAAAGACACAGCGCCGGCTAGCGTTTGGGTAGCGTCATTACAGAGCGAGCCAGACTGACGAGCGCACAAGTGGCTCGCACCGCCGTAGGTTACGTACGTAGGTTACGTACGTAGGTTACGCCGTCTAAGTTCCTCCGAGGAATAAACCACACTTAAGTTTTGAACACTGTCCTCCATTTTCACCAAATGTGTGGCGCAGTGCAGAATAAAGCTCGACAGACGTTGCAGGTGCACTCTAGGAACCAAACACTGATGCCTGCTGCTGTGAAAACTGTGAAGAGGAAAGTAGCTGAAGTGGTGGCTGATTTTTAAGCCAACATCTTAAAATTGCGAGCAAAGTGGCCAAGATAGATAACCTTTTAGATTTTTGGAAAATGGGTTCATTTACATGCAGGGCTTCTTCTATTGAAAATCCATTTTCTAAACTTACAGTTTCCATTTAGGCTTCTTTTTGCATCACAGGAGGAACTACTCCAACTTCTATTTTCTAACTGGCTGTGCTTTTAATCCAATGTCCTATTAATACACATGTAATTGCCACAGCTATTTTATAATATGTTATTGCTGAACAGCTTGAAAGATATCCTCGCTATCCTTGCTGCTACGTGCTGCTGCCCCTACCCCTAGCCCTGCATGCTAAACATAATTAGCATTCTTCCACATTGATTGGAATGAAATCCAATGCAAGTGTCTAATTGGAATTCAATCCAGTGTAAGTGCTTGCCGTCAACAACCAGTATTGATCAGGGCCCCGCGATCAATCTGTCATCAATCAAAGTGCAGCTTCATATCAGATTATCCGCGTAAACCTAGCAGCCAGTCTGTAGGATCACAGGGATTAGAAGACGGAGGTTAATCGTGATTATTATTTTTTTTTTACCGTCTAGCCAAGGGTTTGCTCTACTTAAACCGTGCCTTTTTCTCAGCCAACTGTTTATGTCGATAAGCCGATTCTATTCTGTTTTGTAATTTCCATAATATCCCCCCTCTGGCTTTGATACTGGTGGTGTTGTAATAACCCTGTCCGTTTCCAGGGGAGTAAACGCTGCCCTGTGAAAAAACATTAATGACAAGGTGGAAAAAATGTCGCAGTGAAGGCCCGCGGTCTCCTCGAGAGTCGGCAGGGCTGGAGACGCGCTGAACAACGGCCGCGTGACGGATAGCGGCCGTTTCTTTCGCGGCTCATTTGCACATGAAGGTTTACGCAACGAAACGCAGGACAAACTGCGCCTGAACTCCGGTTGCCGGGAACAGGGAAAACACTATGTATAATAATGTACACGGATAAATAATGCATCTCCTTTGTGTAATTAGAGCAGCTCCCCGAATATATTTGCCCATATTAGACCCTGAAAGTATTTCCTCCGTGTTTAATGTTGCATTCAATACTGGTTACAGTCTGCACCACTTACCCAAATCATCTTTAACTCCCATTAACAGAACAATCTCTGCCACGTTAATAGCTGTTAATAGCTTTATTTGTTAATGACGTGCAGTTTCAGACTTTGTTTTGCTGGATACAGAGTGCGCCCGCTCGCATAAAGTGAGGCACGGATAGGAACAAAAGAGCTGGGAGCGGCCGTATATGATAAAGCAGAAACAATTTAACTAAACTGCCCAAAAAGCAACAGGAAGGATGGGGGGGAAGGAGCGGGTGAGACGGAGAGAGAGGGACGGGGATTATGATAATGCTGAGGCGACAGCTGTTCGGCTGTGGCGAGCAGCTGTATCCACTGAAGGGGATGATGCCTGAGCCAGGACAGGAGCTTCTGTCGGTGCCGCCATGACAGTAAAGGTAGCCAGGACAGACACAAAGAAAACAGAGCTGCATGCAAATATGGGCTGAAAGTAAAGAGGTGTTAATATATATTTATATATTAATAAAAAGGCCAAGGAAGTGAGGATCATCTTCTTAATAAGAGGAACTATGCTGATTATACAGAAAAGGATCGGTTTACTAGCTAGGGGCGGGGGAGGAACAACTGTGAAAACACTTGGATGATGTGGCTCTGGAGGAGCTTTGTAAGATCTGAGGGCTCCTGAGAGGTGGGGATTGTGAAAAAGCTAGGATATTTCATTTTTTTGTCATGGATACATCAGTTTGCCAGACTCAAGTCAAGCTCCATGGTAGCTACTAGCCTTTATCAACAGTTGACGTTTGCTCTTCTGTAAGGAGAAGTTAGTGATTAGATCTTGAGTTGAAACAATTTTGTTAAACTGAGATAAGGGAGGTTGAAAGTCTTGTAAAGTTCCAGGCGATAGTAGGGGTTGTACCGACTAGTCGATTGGTCGACTTCAGTGCTGTGCCATGATGCTTTAAGCAGGAAGTCGACTAGCCGACAGAAGACGGGTGAGGAGCCCATTGCAGCAAACTAGCAAAAAGTTGAAGATGAAGCCCATTCTACCGTGACATGCAACATATGTACTACTTCAACGCACACTCATCTGACAAGGCATCCGCTAACGCTAGCAGAGGAACGGTCCAAATCCTCTCAACAGCAGGCAATTAACAACTTCACCAAATGTGCTACGGTATCAGCAACATCGGCGGTAGTCTCTGGACCGGAAAAACGATGCCAGAGTGCATATCAAAGTGCGTATGGTTTTGTTCTCGTTCCTGTTTGAATCCTATCAAGGCCTAAAGCTATGCACGATTAAGGGTGTGGCAGCTTTTGGGTACCCTCACAGGTCACTAGCTGGAGATGCCTAGGTGTCAGACGCTCGGCAGCTCTCAACCTCCACCTCCGTGCCTATTTTTGGATTAGCCGGTGGGATCGGGCCCTGCCAAGGTGGCGTGGCCAGCACGCTGACCTTCAAAACAATGGGAAACGGTCCATGGGAATATACCAGGCAGGGAGGCTTTAATGAAAAGGCACTGTCAAGTTGAATAAACCTACTGCATGGGAAATGTAGGAGCAACTTGGTTCGTAGCTTGAGCCACACTGTTGAAGGTAATAAAAGTCAGACAATAGTTTTTAAAACAGTGATTTCAGAGCTTGAAGTGCACGTTCTAAATCACTTCTAAAGGTTCCTTTAGACGTAGAGTCAGGCGGTATTGGATTAGTCTGAATTACAGAGTCGGCATTATTACATTCGGATGTCTTGATAGTTGATAGTTGGACGGCACATATCCAACGTCTAATGGCAATAAGAGTGACAGTATAAGGTACCACGATCTCCACCATTATCCTACACATTCCTATTAACGGGGTAAATCTTTAAAAATGGCTCGGAAATCAAACATTTGACCCTAAAAGATAATGACATGGTGCAAAAGGATGAAAGCATGACTCAAACCAAGAAGGATGAGGTCTATTTTGTGCAAGTGTTAGCATCTGTTATTGCTGATGCGCTTGATGTGGCAACCTGCCGCCTTTCGCTTGAGAGAGACAGGACACATTTTTACCCGATGGACGAAGGATGTGACGAGTCAACCCTTGGTACACATGAAGGCAAAATCCAGTGTCGTCCTTTAGGTTCACAGGTTTATCGGCAGTGTAGTTGGATTCAGTTTTATACCTACTAAGAGTCACCCCCACCATAGTTCCACCTGTGCCTCCGATGTTTTTCTCTAATATTCTCGTCTGGAAGTATTTTATTGTGGCTTTAAGTACAACAATTCAACGTCTGTCTACCTGAAAGGAGACTAAGCGTCCCCAGACACCCGTCCGTCCATTTAGTCCATCTTTCTTCTTGTAATTGTGACTTTCAGATGAGACTCCGTCGGTCTCTTTAAGCCTGATGAGACAAGAGCGTTTCATTCTGCACCGGCCCTGCATGAAAGAGATAGAGACATCACAGATCATCGCCGTTTCTGTATTCAAAGGCATCTGCTTTATGATGCTTCCCGAGTCTTCCTGGCATGTCGGGACCATATGGTGGTAATGTACTCTCAAGATTAAAGGAGCAGTTTACCCCGAGTCGGTGATTATCGCGCCTCTCTGTGTTAGTCAAAATTGCACGTAGGTTTGTTCGTTGAACCTTTATCATCTGACGCCTTTCTGGGATTCTGTCTCAGCTGGGTTTCCTTTGCACCAATAACGTCAGATCAAAGTACAATTAAACCGTGCTTGCTACGGTGCATATGTTTTTATCAGTCCTGTGCTGGTTTTGTCAAGTTTTTCTTGATTTTTAAACTGCAGTTATCAATATTTTTACACTGCCATTGGATCAAATTGGTGGACATACAGGTTTTAGCAGCTCTTTGGGACATTTTAGCTTCTTTCAAGCAATTATTTCTGTCACGGTGTCGACATCTTCATTGTTTTAGTTCAGCCTAACAGCTCTCACCAGGGCTTTTTTCACATGCAGTAGACATTTTCAATGAAAAAGCTCTAATAAACCCTCTATACGCTCCTTGCCCAGCAGGGAACAGCAGTTAGACGAAGGTGGCAATTAGCTGGCGAACAAGGTAATGCACTTACCAGCTTGAGAAAGATCATTTTGTCGGTTGTGTCCAAAGCCGAGCCAAGAAAGGGAGCGAATATTGACTCATTCACGTTGTCACACGGACAAAAAGCTGATTTTGCTCTTTAACTGTTGTGAAAATTCAGATGTTACGTAAGCTCAGGTCGAGGTTGGAGATAAATACTTTGAAATGCGCTGGCAACAGCCTGAGAACGTGTCCGGCCTCCTGTTGGTCCGCTCGCCTCCGAGAATCACGCCACTCGCCTGGATGAGGTCATGAACCCCATCAGGTTTCCCCTTGAAGACCAGGAGTGAGTACTTAGAGCCGGGTTAAGTCGGCCTCCAGGTCCCGGCGGTCCCCGTTGAACCCCGTCGCCTTGTCCCCGCCCGTGAGCGCCGCAAATCGATGGACATATTTGAGGGCCAGAAGGCCCGTCTCAATCCCTCTGCTTCATCGATTGCCCTCCCCATTACGGCCTTCACACCAGCAACCTCCCGGCCCTGTTTTATTTCTGCCGCCTCGTTCTCTTGTTCCCCTCCCCTATCCATCTCCAACCCTCCATCTTTTCTTTATCTGCTTGTTCTCTAACTGTAATTCTTCTCTCTTTTTTTTTTGTCTTGTGCAGCAACTTATCCATCCTCAACTCTTTTCTCCTTTCAGCTCTTTTCTTTGTCTCTTTGTTCCTTGGTCTCACAGCATTTTCTTTTTATCTCCCCGTCTCCCACTATATAACATATCTCTCTTTATAGCTCCCTTTCCATCCCCCACTAGTCCCTCTCTCTCTCTCTCTCTCTCTCTCTCTCTCTCTCTCAGTCCCAAAGGCCCCAGGCTCCCAGCAGTGGATTATAACACATCTAAGGAACTCAGCTCGCTCAGTGCTGTTGGTCCAATTAGTTGTCGGAAACCACACCAGTCAATCTACTGGACCCTCGACGGGCAAAATTATCCCCACAATTCCTCGTGCAGGAATATATATTTGCACGGATAAATGATTTTTCTTTGGGATTACATGTTTAAAATGTGTCTTGATGATACCCTTTTGGGCCCGCAGTGGAATTACTATAATGTGTGTTGCCGAAGATAGCCCGTTGTTGTGGATGCACCCCGTAATTTAAGAGAACTGTGGGAGGATGCACGTGCGTTTGTGTGAACATGGCCGGCCCTGGCTGTTCCAGTCGCTTCCTTAGAAAACAGGCTGCCAATTTGATCAGAGCCCAATTATAGCAATTGCTCGGATATTCATGGGAGAACAGAGGGAGGCTGGAGAAGAAGAAGAAGAAAAGGAATAGGGGAAAACCGCAGAGACCACAAGAAGAGCGGAGATCAAAAAGAGAAGGGAGGAAACAACAACAACAAGAAAAAAAATGTTAGACGGAGGAAGGAGGAAGAGGTAAAGACAAAGGGTGAAGGGACAGAAGGAGAAAGGAAAGGAGTGAATAGTTTAAGCTTCTATAAAGATCTAGGTAGTTGCTTCCTCATCAAACGCGTATCAAACAAATTGTTCCATAATTTGCCATCACTGCAGAAAAAAACCTCACCTAAATCTGCTATAACTGTTTGGACAGATTCTGGTCTTCACCCTTGGTATTAACTCTCACATCTTTGTACAATTGCAAGTCTGACCTGAGCAGGAAGGGCAAGTTAGCCCACTGGATCAGAGTTTGCCTCTTTCATGAGTAGAGGTGGTCCATTGTTATGTTATAATTCTGTTTATTGTTAATTGTCACGATTGAGAGAAGCAAGAGAACATGACTGAAGATGCCTTTGAGACTGTGAATGTGGTCTGCTGCTGCAAAAAAAGGCCAATTCCCACTTCCCGACATTTTAAAATGGACACATCTCCAGTCACTTTCCCACTTGGGATCTTTAAAGTGAAGCACAGATGTATGCAAGGAGCAGAAAAGAATCACAAAGCCCAAATAATTTCTACCTACCACAGTCGGTCTGGTATCCAGATGTGCTCCCATTCCACCTGAGTGGAAGGGCCGCAGCCGGCGAGGTCGGCGCGACTCCTTTGTGTGGACGGAGCACAAGGCGAAGCAGAAGCAGAGGTCCATGTAATTGCCCTCCCCTCCTCTCCGCCTGAGCAGTTTAATGAATGGTGGCAATCTCAAAGCACTGTTAAAATGGTAACGAGGGCGCGGGTCACCGGCCGGCCTCGGATAAAGAGCGCCGCCGAGGTCCGGCTCCAAAAAAAAAAAAAGAAAAAAAGAAAACGACTTCAGCCAGATGCGGTGGCGTACCTGAACCATTAGCACGGCCTCTGAATGGGAAGGAAAGTGGGACTGTTTTGACGAATGGAGCACTTTATTTAATGTGAACACGTGTATGTGTGTCTAGGCAAGCGGACATTATGGAGAAGTTTACAGCCATGGAAATGCCCTTTGGGTAACCAGGTGGAATATTGGACTTGTCAGCTAACGGGGGTTTATTCAAATTGTCACTTGACCCAAATTTTATTTACCTGTTTGACAGATTGTACAATTTGCACTCAAAACTGTCCAAAGTAATGGGTATTCAGGAAATGTTGCCGTAAATGTATCACGTGCACTTGTTTAAAGTCGTCCAAGAGGAAGCACAACATCAAATCCTGCTAGAACCCTTCCTCCAAGCATATTTTTACCGAGCAGAGCGGGGGTGGACACGGAGAACACAGCCCGACCGTCGGACGGGGTAGCATGAATCATGGTGCAGCGCTGGTAATCACAGCTAACCTGCCTGGAGCAGATACGGCAGCTCTGTGTCCGCACTATAAAGGCAGGGAGGCTGCCGTGGAGTTCATTTAAGCCCCTTTGAGGGAGTAGCCAGGTTACAGTCTCTATTATGAGAGGCTGTTTCAATGTGGGTCTGACTATGTGTCTCTGTGGCGTACCCGGCTTACCGTGGTGTCTTCTCCAGGCCTAGATATCTGGTCGAGCTCAGAATATAGCTGTGTATTGTGTCTATGAATGGCAATGTATGTAAACATGCTATAGGTTGGGGGTTGCAAAAGGAAACGGATAGTACCACGGTGTCTTTGCTTTCGTAACACCATTGAGCACCATTGAGTTTGATTTAATGGGATACAATTATGAAGAGGCTTTCTTTTGCCAGGAATTCATGGTGGTCAAACCTTGGTTGACCAGTAGTTGACGCAAAGATGCGGATGTTATGTGTTGGGTTGTCTCCAGAACTGGAATGTGAACTCTTGTCTGTTCTCCAAATGATAGGAAGATGTCGACTTTGTAACTGCAAAAATACCTTCGGTCCAGCCTTTGTTGCACATCCTCTTTAATGTTTTCCAGCCTAAGGTTTCCTGTCTGATTCTCCGTCTGATCTCTGCTGTACTCTTCTGTGTAAAAAGAATATTTTATGAGGCATAACATTATGACCACCTTCCTAATATTGCTTAGGTCTCCCTTGTGCCTCCAAAACAGTTGTGACTCATCAGAGAATGGACATGGGACTTCTGAGGGTGTCCTGGAAACAGGATGTCATTAGTGGGGGCCTTTTATCATCCCACAGATACTTGATCAGTTTGGGATCTAGTGAATTTGGAGGCCAGGTCAACACCTTGTGCTGTTCTTCATGTTTTTTTGAGTTGTTCCTAAACTGTTTTGCGTGGCTGCATCCTGCTGGGGATGGCTGCTGCCTTCAAGGTGTATCATTGCTATGGGGTGGGGGTGCCTGGTCTGGTCTAGGTGGGTGCTGCATGTCTAAGTAACATCCACACCAATGAATGCCAGGTCCAAAGGTTTCCCTGCAGAACATTGTATTGTCACAAGATGGTCGATGTTATTTATTTACTTCTCCTGTCAGTGGTTTTAATGTTGTGGCTGATTGGTGTAAATACAATTCGTTTTAAGTCAAGGTTACATATTACGCAACAAAAGGACGGGATTCATGCACAGGAAAACCTGCCTCACTGTCTATTTGTATTCATGTCTGTGCAAACGAGAGAAAAAAAAAAAAAAAGATGGCGTCAATGTGCACAAAGTCATTCTTCAAGTTTGATCGCCGCGGAATTTACTTCTGTGCTTCAAGAATATAAATTGGGCTTCTTCTTCCTTTTTTTTTCTTTTTTCTTTTTCTTTTTTTTTGTCGAAAATAGACCACACGCAATAAACAATTCATCACAGTCCGGGCTAAAAAGGAGGGACTCATTTTTGTCTGTTTCTGGAGAATGTGAAGCGCCCCCGGGGAGGGATGAGGCGGGGGGTGTCGCACACTTTCGATAGAGCACTTTCATTTTACTGTTTTCGCTTTTAAAAAAATGAATAAGTGCATTCTTTCTCCAGAGCGTCGGAGACTGCCGGTCTTGCTTCATTTCCCCGCAGTCCCCTTTCTTCATTTAGCTTCTTTTTTTCTTTTTCTTTTTCTCCTTGTGTCTCCTCAATAGCTGATTCATAGCGCTCCATTGACACGCAGTTGATGGGAATGTCTCGGGGACAGACAGCGGTTGTCATCCCGGAGTTCTTGGTCAATTCGGGTATGAGCTTGACTCTCAATGGGGTCTCTTGTGGACCTTGTGCGGAGTCATCCAGGGGTCCTGACCACCCTGTTGACTTTTCCCCAATAAAAGCCTTTGGACTCATTGTCTAGCAGCTTACAAACAAGAAACCCACAGTGGCGGACTGTGCAGTCTGGGTATTACAAGATGGTTACAACAGAACAATGCTTCCTCCATGATTAGGAAACACAGTCCATCACAAACCCCCTTGTAATATATCATTCAAATCGGATACAGTGACTTTTTACTTCTCATTGCTAATGTTTAAAATGAGCTACCAGACTTTATTTGCCTTAGCTTGACAAGTTTTCCAATACTTGTTGACTTTAAGTGAGGTTTTGTGATTTATTTGTATTGAATTACAACCAACCGACTGGAATGGTGTACTGGGGGAGTTTTTTTTCCCCTTCTTACGGCTCTGGTCAGAGTCGCAGCCCGTGCCAATTTTGCCCTTTAGTCCAATGAGCCGCAGGTAGCGGCTGCCAAGTTGTAGTCTTAACGCACTGGGCTGTACACTTGAGGAAAAACAGGAATCTAGCTTCCTTTCTGTTCAGCAGTTTTGTCAATGTGGCCACATGCGCCGCTGCCAAATAAACGCTCCCTCTGCCTCCTGCCAGTAGTGATTTATGGTCGAATACATCCTCGCCCTGTCCACTTCATCCCCCCAAAGAAAAAATCATTTTCCAATTGAACAGAACTTGGGCCTTGAGGGCTGACTCAACTTGAGGACAGAGAAGCAGAATATTTTATTGGCATTGGCATTTGGGTGAATGATGCACACCTAAGTCTCGCGGGGCTGATGGGCTGATAGACTTGCGAGGCACAGTTTCTTTTCCCCTTTCCTTTTTCACGTGCACGACGGAGGATGCAATTCGTCGTCACACTTCATTTGTAATAATAGATGTATACTGTAGACGGGGCTTATTTTGAGTTTTTGCAACCCAGTGCTGAGATCTATTATTGTTTGTACTGATACAATATATTACAAAGGCTGGTTGAACTTTGTATTTATATGATGTCAAGTAGTTTTGGTGCATATCTCTGACATTAGGTTTATGAGAGCTGATGAACAACGTTGGACGCTTATGGTGCATTTCATTGACCGTATTAAATATGGACAGCGCGTCCCCACTTCATTCCATCAGTCAAATTGACGCTAGAATTCCAGGGATATGGTTGGCGCCATCTTGTGAAATGACTCGCATTTTCATTTGATTAATGCTGCGCTCTGCTCTACCTCCACCAGTTACAAAGACATGTTTGATTGTGCACTGCAAAATGAAAATTCTTGGTTGAATCCTTGAAAAATAATTTTTTGATGTGTACTTTGGTGTTTTAGTTTGGCCCGAGTCCCATCCACTAACAAGGAAGGGGGGTGGAGCTTATGACCTATACTGCAGCCGGCCACCAGGGGGAGCTCCCCATGCTTTGGCTTCAGTTTTAAGGAGCTGTCATGGCGTCCTTCTTTAATATACGGTCTATGGCGCATTGATGATCTGATAGACTTGATGAGCAACAAAAGCAATAACATGTGGCTCTTAGATTTTTTTTTGCTGAGTTGCCATTTGAGCGCATCAAAGAGTGCTTAAGTGAAAGCACTTGTCGTTGGAACGGGCACTGATAACATGGCAACAGGTATATCAAACAAATATGACTGGTTGACGCGTCACTAGAGAAAGAAAGTTGAAGCCAGCTCAATGTTCACGTTGCGCATCTGGCCTGACATATAGCGATTAGTGGATGTAGCGGATGTCAGACTTTTGCTTCACATCGCCAACTTCCATTGAAAATGCGTTGTAAGTTGTTAATCTCTCACTGATAGTGTGAACGCACCGTTAGCACCTAGAGCAGGGTCACTCATTTACATTTACCCAAGAGCAGAATATTGTGAAGCACGCCGAGCCAAGTGCAAAAACCATTGCTCCAATAACAGCTGTTTTATTTGGAGATGCTGTTTCTGCTGCAACTACCATTATTACTACTAGTAGTAGTGTACAGTAACAGTTATTTGTAGCACTACTAATAATAATTATGCACTCTTGAAACACAGTAAGCTCAAAACCACTGTGTTAATTATGTAAATGCAGATGTGGGGACTTTGTCCTGGACCAGCGACAAACAACAGCCCCGCATCAAGTGACACGCAGCAGGAAAGCAGGACCCCGAGGCTAAGATAACTCTGCCAACTTTTCTACAAAGGCCTGACATAACTCTGCGTACCACCAATAACATCAATAACAACGAATGCTGATTGTTACACAGTGTACCCATCAGCAAAATGTCCAACCAGAGACTGCTATCGGCAGCATCTCCACAACCACGTTCCCCCTCTGGAAGAGCCAAGTGACTGCAAAGACAGAGACAGGAGGACAAACAAAGACAGATGGAAAGAGATATGAGGCTAAATACCTAAATAACACAACAACACATTATTATTAGACAGTTTAGACATGTATTAGACATGTGCCTACCAAATAATGGCAGTTAGCATTTAATCCATTGAATTTTCTAATATTTTTGGTATTACTTTAATGTCTTATTATTTGAATTTTAGTACTGCCCTTTCCACTGTTTCTGTTCTCTCTTTGTGTCTATTTGTTCTTTTAAATTAAGGTCTGTAGCATTTGAAGTACAAAACGTGGTACATACAAATGGAATTATTATTATACCACAACAAGATTTATAAATGGTCCAAATAAATGGACTTTTACTCAGCAATCACTGAGAGAATGACAGAGATGGTCTGAGGCAACCCTTCTGAAGTAGCTGGCATTAAAACAGCTAGCATGCTACAGCCTGCGTGCTTAGCTAGCTAGTTGGCTTAGCATTAGCATAGTCCGGTAACTGACCAGTCCAGTCAGATTTTAACTGTTGGATTTCCTGGTCGACTCTGTGTTTTTTTTCTTGCAGACCATGGTGGCTTACTACTTATAGCTATTGGTTAGTAGACAGGCGGCTAAGCTAGTAAAGGAGCATTTAAAACTGCAGTACAGTCGCTCTACACGTGTAGGTCGAATGTCAAGTGTACGGTGTGGGTCGAGGACAAGCCACAGCAAAGCATTTGCACATTTTATTATGCACGTTGTGCATTATTATTTCACATATTACGACAATACCCAGGTCAGATGGCCGCTAACTGGGTTTCAGCGTTCCAGTATTTACTTCATATGAACTAAAACACTAGAATAAAGGTGGACTATTCCACCTTTATTATTTGTAATTTGAGCAGAAACCCCACTCCAGAGGAATGCTTTTGTTCCTCTGATGGCTGTGTAACCGCGACAGCTTAATCAATTGACTTGAGTCTGATGTTGATCCAGATCCAAAGAGAACATAACAACAGCAACAAAAATAAATCGATGCAACCATAAAAGCAAATGCATACATCTTCAGCTGAAGAAAAAAAAATAAAAAAAGAGACCAAGAGTGGCTTGGTAGGCCTGAGTACGGTGTGTACGTACGTAGATCTGATCCTTGTGTCAAGGGACTTTCTGCCTGCATGATAAGGGTGTCAAGCTTTGCACCAGTATCTCATTAGGAAAAGGACAGCTGTGCAGAGGCGGACAGCCTGTTTCCAGAGACACCAGTTGAGTCACAGTAGGCCAACAACCAATCGGGGAACGCTTGCTACATGCTGCATGACTCACACGACTGCCCATGCGCACATTCATACAGTATGTGGATGCTGTGTAATTCCTTATCAGGAAAGGAAGTTTCTGTGGCGGTAAGACACAACAAAAGAAAGCAGCTTGGACACTGACAACGGATCTGTTTGAGCTGTTACCAAGATTGTTATCAGGCCTGGCAAGGGGGGGTTGCTCTGTTCCGGTTTTCTGGATTCCACAAACATGTTCGCAAGCCAAGCTCCATGTGTTGAAGCTCCTGAGTTTGGGTTGCTTTGAGCCAAGTGCCTCGAGACTCCGCTGAGAGACTTTGATGGCAGTCTGGGTTGTGGAAATTGGTCAAGAGCCCTCAAAGCTCGTTCCGTATCTCCCCGGCTGTAGTGGTTCGCTTTGACCAACTCTTAGTTTTTTGCGGAAAAGACTCTTTCAAGACACAGTTAAAGACCGGCCCTGCCTCGGCGGAAGGTCTTATAAAAACTGCACAAGGTTTCTTTTTGAATATTAACTGCAACCCAGATGCTAGAGGCTGTGTGGCTTTGACCCAACTGAAGAGGGCAATATGAAAGCCTTGGGCTTCACTTTATGCAAGGGGGTAGGTTTTACAAGGATAAACGTTCCGACATTGATGGCCCGTAGCCATGTATATTATTTAGCCAGCTGAGTAACACAGCACAGTTTCATTCTATCTGACAAAGAAATCAAACAGATGTTTTGTCTTTCATTTTCTCAGAGGCCACCCAGAATGTGACATGTTCCGGCTCTTGTTCCCCGAGACTTCAAAGAAAGATGTAGCCTGAAAATAAAAGCCGGGATGGTGTACTATCACCACAGAGGATACGGTGAAACAGAATGTGCCTGCTTTCCACATTAAGATGTATCAGGTGTGTCCATATTGCACAGAGTTTGCTGCTTGACTCCGAGGGAGCAGCCACCTTCGGCATAGCCCGCTGTTGGCAGCTGCCTCTGGGCAAGACCCCTTGGCCAATCAGCTCCCCTCCCAGGCCGTGGTTTCTCTCCTGCTCTATTTCCTAGAACTGCAAGCCAGCTTGTCAATCAACCTCCAGGCCCCACTGTGCTTCCTGACCCATTGGCACTCTTGCCATGGCAACGCAAATCCCGGCAGACCTTGCTGTCAAGAACAGGAGTTCTCAGAAATATGAAAGACAAGCGTCTCTGATCCAGTGTACGCGCAAGGGGTTTGCTCCCCAGACCGAGATGTCTTGGCCACATGAATAATGCATTCATGTTACTTTTTTTGGAATAATATTTTTATCTGTCCCCTAACCCAAAACAGATCTTCTCCAAATAAAGATTTCATAGTCAAATCACCCACAAGAAAAGTGTGTCTGAGCTAAATTCATAATTTTTCTTGTACAAAGGAGGCAAGGAGGGAACAGTGAGGAAAGCTCGGCGTGAGGTCTCTCTGGAATCACAGCGGCAAACAAGGCTATTATTTGTTCGGCATAATAGTTTCTCCGAGCACACTCGAACTGAACTCAGCGTAAAAATCAGCACCCGTGCAGATAGAGTTACCTCACAGTCGTCTTGGCATAAAACACAAACAGAAAAGAGAGATTAGTGGAAATGGTGCCCAAACACTTGCCACGCTTATGCAGGCCCATTGACTGACCAGTGAGTATTGACTAAAAGCATTCCCTCAAGTCCTGCTGACCGAATTTGTAAGTGGTGGCTTCTATAAAACAAAATAAAGAAGAAAAGTAGAGATATTAAACGATGATTTTTTTATTTATTTTTTTTCATTTAATCTCAAGGGTCTAATAGAAAATCTAAACAAACTGCTTGTACTTTACGTGGTTTATAGACACAAAATGTTCCAAAAACATCAAGAAAAATACATAAAAATGTGGTGATTAAAAATTTACAGCTGGTAGTCCTATTTGATTTGATCAGAAATTGGGGAAATTAGCAAACAGTGAAAATTCGGTAATAAAAGGTTACAACAAAAGAATAATTTCCAGCAACTCAACACCACAAATAGTTTAAAAAAACACAAGGTTAAATTTACTCCCACACAATATCCAGTCTTGATTGTGCTATTTGTAGCAGACTGTCAGAGTGTATGCAGAAATTTGCACAAATCCTAGGTAAACCAGTTATCTTACAAAATAGATTCATCTTCCGTAGCAAGGAACCATATTTGGTAACTTCCACACACATTTTAAATTGTGTCCCGGTGCCTCTCAGTGAGGTCGACAAGCATGTGGTTTTCACACAGCCAATCAGCGAAGATCAAGGCAACAGGTCAAATGTGGTCTGCAAGGTCCACCTCTGCATGGACGCCGAGCATAACTGCTGTATTAGGTACCACGAAGAAGAAGTGGCCTAACGTTGTCTAATGTGATAATCTGTATGTTGACAAGAGCCTGAATCCGCAGTTATGTTCTAATGGTCTAAAATACATAAGTGTAAGATCCACATGTTCTTTGTAAGAGGGTTGTTTTCCTTCGAGCCACCAGGGGGCAGCGAAATGTCGAGTTTATTTTTTGAACTACTTGTTTTCATTATAACCAATGGCACCGTCATGAGAAATAAAAGGACAATTTAAGTAAATCACGGAAAACGGACAATCGGTTTATTCGTTTCTTTTAAACTGAGTACACGTCTTAACGGCTTCAAGCCCACCATCAGCCGGTAGCGGCTAAGTATAGGACTAGCCACTACAACATGTTTACATTTGTTTACCACTTAAGGGCAAGGAACCACACATGGTAACTTAATTTATCTCGATTTTCTACATGAAATGTCCGACAAGATCTTGAAATTTAGAATTTTCAAGTGTATAGATGAGTGCCCTATGAAGGGTTAGCTGAATAGCAACTTAAGCTAGCTCATTGCAGTGTTATACATTTAAATGTTGTGGTTTTTTACTACGGGGCTGGATGCTGCAGTTATAACTTTTAAATCTGCCGTCAGGTGGTGGTCAAGTGTTGCACTGTGGCTTTGTAAGAGGTTTGGAAAGCTGCATGTCGGTGCTGAAAGTTCCGTAAAAACAAAACAAGAAGCTGAAAGATGCTAAAATGCTCTGTTGAGCTTAAGGTAAATAACAGAGCTTGGTAATAATTAACTGTTAATATGAATGACACCTTTCACATTACATGTTGTTATTGTTTGTTCCGTTGCACATGCAGAATTATCTGTTAGTGTACCTTTACAAAATTCCCCCAAAAAAGGTTACCACTTATATTTTAGCTAGTCTTCTCCGTTGTCTGTAGTCATTTAATAGAATAAATTAAAAGCAGAAACTCCGGGGAACTGAAATGGAATGAGCAAGACATTTAAGTCTGTGAATATTTTTTGTCATCCAGGTCATGCTGTACCTAAAACAAATCAACTGGACCCGTTTGTGTTTTCTCCAAGTGCATTCTTCGGTTCAGGACTAAAAGAGGCACTTTGGTTGAGTGGTGAAAGGTCTTCAAACAAATAACTCCATTTACTTTTGTTTTAGCTTTGTTTCAGATATAAAAAAAAAAGAGCCAAAAATGGAAAAACAAATTGACTTATTCATCATACTGTGGTTGTGAGTGGGTTCTTGGACGCCTGACATCAATGGCTTTAAAATCAAATCTCTGCTACGGCCCTGATTTCATTGTCGTCACTTGTATCCTGTGTCTAAACATCTCTCTCTTCACCACCTTCTCTTGCAGGTCATTCTGATCCTGACCAAGTACTACCACGCTGACTCCACCAAGGTGCTGGAGAGCTCGCTGTGGAGGTAGGCCAAACGTTTACACCGTGTTCTTCCTCTTGCTGGATGTCTTTATGCCGTGTCTGGACACAGGCTCACACAGACCTTTCATCAGCAAGCCGCCTCCACTTAACAGGGAGGTCGGGCAGGTCTCGGTTATCTCTCCGCTGTGCCTCTTCAAGGAGACAAGGGTGAAAGGGAACGCGGGGGCGGACAAAACATCAGCAGGCGGCTACGAGTAAAGTGGGGGACCGGAGAGTGGCGCTGCGAGGACAGAGCGGGCATCTGTTTGGGCAGATAGCGTATCAGCGTGGCGCAGGGCAGGACGGCGGGCACCGGCAGCGCCAGGGAAAGGGGTCAAGTCTGGCTGGCAGAGCTTCCTCTATTTAGCAAAGCCGCCGCCCGCCAAAAACCACTTCTCACTTCTCTTGCTTTTTGAGTGGCGGAAAAGCAATGCCCCCATTCCGCTCCATTTGACAACAAGCATCTTGGTTTTACACATATTCTCGCTGAGCATTAATTTCCTCTTATTCTGCATCCACTTGCTGCCAGTTCTTAGTCTTGAGCCTCGACCTTGTAGACGAACAGGGTGGAGGAGACTTAATTAGAATCAAATTTCCAGAAAAAACTAAAAAAAAACAAAAAAAAAAAGCCTCATAAAACTGGCTAAAACGAACTATCTTGGAGGCATTTGCGGGGAGCAAAACGTGTCTGATGGCGGTACTTAATTCATGCCATTCACCTCACTGAGGGCTCCATGACTTCAAAGCTTCAGCCTCTCATTAGCTCTGACTGCCTGTCTCCCTGGAGGACAGATATGAATAATGTACATATTTTCCTCCTTCCCCTGTTGATGTTTTAATTGTTGCGGCCTATGAATAATACCGAGGAATCGCCACTGGACAGCTCGTCTGAAAAAAAAAAAAAAAAAAGACAGCAAATTTAATCTGAATTAAACCTAAATTGGCGAAAACGGTTGAAGCTAGCCAGATGCCTGCTGGCACCATTGTCCAAAAAGCCGTGAAATTAGCATGTTTCCAAGAGAACCCATATGGCTACCTGACCATATCTTGGTAGGTATTATGCGTGGGATGCACCCCCGCGTCCTCTGTAGCTGTCAGATTGGCGTGGCGCGTGGACGGCCACAGTCCGCCAGCCTATAGGCTTTGAAGTCCCAGAGCTGTAGCATCAAACAGGAAAGATAGGAGGAAGATGAATGGCTTTACCGTCTTGCCCTGTCAGGTGGTGTAGATCAAGATGCCAGGTTTCGCGCGGGGGGCGGGGGAGGGGGGAGTTAACAACAGGAGCAGGGGAAAGTTTTCAGGACAGCTGAGTTAATGAACTGAGGATCTTTTAGAACCGCAGAGGCCTATAACGGTAAAAATCCTATATCGGTAATTTAAATGCACAAGGGTCTTCACAGCAGAGCACTTATAACTAATATTGGTTGATTCTACCCCCTCCCCCCAAAAAACCTGCTGGAGATCAGCCAGTTACTATCATTCACCTGACATTGCTCTGAGAGAAATCATTCAGGTGTAGTGCCTGCCTTATTGCGCTAAACCACCTAAGGGAATGACTTTTGTTTCACCTAAAACTGCAATTTTCCTCGATAATAACAATGCGGTTCAGTAATTCCTTGTTCAGCAAACATCATAAACTATTTATATGGTTTAACTTAAACAAAACACTAAATGTTAATAGAAAATATTGCTTACAGTTGCTTAAAATACTGCCAGAAAACATGATTTCACCAGACCATGACGGTATTGGCCGTTCACTCGTACAACCACTTTCATCGCAGCATGACTTAAGCTTTGACCTCGGGGAGCTGGAGTCCACTTACTGGCTTATTTTATGGAGCTTTCAGCAGGATTTTGAAGAAAACCACAAAGAATTCGCATCTGATGCCAAAGATCCTCTATGAATAGAGACAGATGCGGTAACCGTGACCTCCCATGGCATGAATGGTGACGTTGTAACCATGGGGGTAAAAAAACGTGGCCAAGGGGATGGTTGGTTGCACAAACTGAGCGTCTTTGAATTCTTTCACCTACCGGTAGTCTGTTTCTGTTTCTTCCAAGAATACGGTAACCAAGTAGTTTCAGTCGGTCCTTTTCAGCAACTTCCTGAACACCTATGAGTCAAGAAGGTCAATCATTGCAAGTCAAGTTTCTCTAAAGTCTGAAAAAATAGTTACTTGCACTGCTCCACGGACCGTTAAGTATCAAGTGGACAGCCCGTACCTTCTAATCATAACCATAACCACCCTCTGTGCCAGTGCCTCCCAGAACGCTGTGGAGAGTTTTGTCTGTCCCCAGGCTTTGGCGTCAGCGTCGGCTCTTTTATTATTTCTTCCTGTTACCTCCTGCACGTCTGTCCTTTGTAGCTGTTATGGCTGGCCCAAGGTCCCGTGCTATAACACGGCTGATAAAAGATCTCCAAATAACCACTAACCCCACCACACACACACACACCTTTTGTGGCCCTTTGTAAAAGGAAGAGGTTGAAAAAGGTGGCAAACATACCTGAGGCTTTCCCGAGCAGTTTATGCTTGTCTTTGAAGAACTCATGTGGAAATATGAGAGCATTTACTTGCAGGATGAGACAGATTTATCCGTGTGAGGCTGCCGAACTCTCCATTGGCAACGGGGTCTTCTTTCTTTGATTCGGTCTCTCTTGCTTGCCTTATCTGTAATAAAATCCTCAAAGTGTCCAGACTCTGGCCAATAACCGATGCTGTGGCGGCAGTGATGCTGTTGTGTTTTCCTCCAGCGGAGGTGAATTACCGCAGTCAGAGGTCCTGGACCCCTGAAGGGAGAAGAGATACACTGGAAGTTTAATACTCAGACTCCCTGCAGGGTGTTTGTGGGTTATATTTGTTAAAGTGTGTGTGTGTGACTACCGAACCCTGTCCTAGACAAAGAAAAAGGAAAAGTCTAGCCATAGTATTTAGGGTTTTTTCCCAAGTTGTTATTTTTTTTACTCCTTTCATTAAATGTTATCATTTTTCAATAGACTATCTGCAAGGACTGTGCATGCATCCATGCTGGCTGCATTCCTCTGTAAACTACCTTACTGCCTCTGTTTAAAGTATTCGACGCAAAAGGCAGAACAACCAGAAGGAAAAGTAAGAGCTAAGTAGGAGAAAGACATTCAAACCCTGCCTGTAGTTTGGTAAACTTGGCATAGGATTGACAGATTGTCAATTTCCGATGCTGCATTGCAAAACAGGTTTCTGGATATGTTTTGACAAATTTTCTGCAACATAATTATACCTCACTGCATTCACTTGGAGATATCAACCTGAAGTAATACGAGTGTCACTTATCCTCAATTGTTTTCAGGTAGAATAAACAAAATCTTAATTTGGCTCCTTCAATTTGTCAGTCCTAGAGCATAAAATTAGACGGTGGACGGAACACGAGACCCGCAGCGAGTCCTTGCATCTCGCTTAAGAACACTTTAAAGGGATATCCGTCGAACCCGATACTGTCTTTGAGGCGACTAGCCCGGGCTTTACGCCTTAAGTGCAGATCAAATTCGGCTCCTGCCTCGGAGTAAACAGAGGGAAAGGTGCCTCCGGATTAGGCAAAGACGTGAGGATTTGCCGCTGCCTTCGCCAAACACCGTGATGACTGCAGGCTGACAGAACTCATGTTTAGACTCTGTTGCTCTGAGTGGAGCCATGAAATGCTCGGTAAACCTTTTTTGATCCTCAGACTGAAAGGAACAGATGCACACTTCACTTTTGTTGGGCGGTGCTCTGAATGCTCGGTGCAAGTGTTTCTTAGCTTCAGATGTTCGCCTCCTGTTATATTTATCTAACACGATTTTAATGTGTCAAAAAAATACTTTTATCCATTATATAAAAGAAGTTATTTAAGGGAGAGATATTCGTTCAAAGATTGGCTCTTGGGAGCTTCACCCCTATTAAAATACCCATTATTGGCCTTTAGTACCGACCCTCTTGGTAAAGTATTTATATCATCAGTTTTGCCTTTTAAAACTGGGCTTTTTGTTGGTCCAGTCCCCAAATTACTTTTGCAATTGCCCTTCAAAATCCCAAGCTGGACCTTCTCTCCACTCCCTCATTTATCAAGTTAAGAAGTTATTTAACCCCGGGTAGCCACATGTGATCCATTTTACTCTCGCCGCCAATCACACACTCACATAAACAGGTTGTTGGGGTGTGAGAGTAGAGGTGGGGGGTAGGGTATTTATAATTCATGCCATCTTCACACATCTTTTGAAGAGGCGAAGGGGGCTGGTAGCCATCGAGCTGGGAGGGAGCGTGGGTGGGTGGGGGCTTCGCTGTTCCATTATGGATGAAGAGATTGTCTGACATGGCTAGCGCTTCTGCGAACAGCAGCTCAAGCACAACAATATGTCCACCGCGAAGGCCAAACTGTCAAATATGGTAAGCTGACTTATCAACCATAACCACAGAGCCAAATTCATAAACAGATGTGAAAATTGGGTCAAAAATTCAGAAATCTGAGTTCTTGTGCATTTTTCTTTTTGCATAAATTCTGCTAGATTTGCATTTAAAGGCGTTTGCACATTATGTGTTTTCATGTGGTCTTGTTTAGTCCACTTAGCTTTAGTAAATTGTCTTTTTGTTTGTTTTTATGTGTGGGTATGACATTATGACCACCTTCCTAATATTGTGTAGGTCTCCCTTGTGTCTCCAAAACAGTTGTGACTCATCAGAGAATGGACATGGGCCTTCTGAGGGTGTCCTGTGGTGTCTGGTAACACAATGTTGTTAGTGGGGGGCCTTGGATGGGAGGGGCCTCTGTGGATCATCCCAGAGATACTTGATCAGTTTGGGATCTAGTGAATTTGGAGGCCAGGTCAACACCTTGTTCTGTTCTTCATATTTTTTTGAGTTGTTCCTAAACCATTTTTGTGTGTGCCATCAAAGAGTGTCATTGCTATGTGTTGGGGGGTATCTGGTCTGGTCTAGGTGGGTGCTACACGTCTAAGTAACATCCACATGAATGAATGCCAGATCCAAAAGTTTTCCAGCAGAACATTGTATTGTCACAAGATGGTCAATGTTTTATTCACTTCTCCTGTCAGTGGTTTTAATGTTGTGGCTGATATGTGTAATTTTCTCTACTCTTTGTTTTCTAGTGTGTGTATTGTTGTGTGTCTTGATTCCATACTATGTGTATGTGAGCACCTGCTAGACATCCGCTGAATGAGAGAGAGGAAGGGTAGCTGAGGCATTCAGGCAGGGAGGGAGGGGGAGTGAATCAAAAGATTCTCCAGGGCTTCTTTAAGCTGAACAGTAGGGGGCATCACACTTCAGACGGTCATATCAGCCCTCCACCATCATCCTCACATCCTCTTCTACTCCGTCCTCAGTCTCATCCTTGTTGCTCCTCTCTTGTACACGGCTTCAGATTACAAATTTCTTCGTAGCAACATCAACTGCTCAAAGCTTCCTTTAACAAGCACAGCAATCAGGGAGATGATACGTTGAGGGACGAAACAAGAACTTGAAGATGATTCCTGACATAACTGGGTCATATTGGCAGCAAAAGGGTGATGCTATAGAGAAGAGAAGAATGAAATAGTGCAGTCTGACATGAATGTTTATTCACGTGAAAAATTGTTTCACCTAAAAATGCAGGCTTTTGACTAATTACTACAGATGACTGGCAGCCGGAGTGTACTTGTCATAACACAAATCATCTGTGTCAGTTTAGATAGCGTTGGGTTGTTGTCTTCTTTTTCTCCTGAACATCTGTAGTTTGCTTCCGCCAGACTCCTCAGTCACAGAAAAATGTGAAATCCACGATAAAACACTCTCGTTCAGAGGACAGTTTAAACATGTTAACTCAAAAACACGCATACTATCAGTAAATAGTATCAAGTGGAGGCTGGTACAAGGAAACTTAAAGTGAGAGCAGCTGCCTTCAGGTCTGAAAAACAAAGCCAATGCGGGCGTATCAGGAACTTAATGCCTTAATACTTGAGGGACATGAGGTATACCTTCCTAAAGGTATGTCTTTGAAGGTTCTCAGTCATCCAGGTCATGGTATACCCCAAAAAGCAAAGCTGAAACAAGGGCAACTGGACTTGTAAGGTTGCTTGAAGATGTTTCACCACTCATCCTTTGAGACAAAGTTCTTCTTTGAGGACACCATCTTCTTTTTCTTCTGTAACCGCTTGTTCCTGTTAAGGGTCGCGCGGTCTGCTGGACAGGTCTCCAGTCTATCGCAGGGCTAACGCAAAGAGACAGACAACCATTCACACTCACACTCACACCTACGGCCAATTTAGAATCACCAATTAACCTAACTAGCATGGCTTTGGAAGGTGGGAGGAAGCCGGAGTACCCAGAGAGAACCCACGCATACACAGGGAGAACATGCAAACTCCACACAGAAAGGCCCAGTCGGCCCATGGATTCGAACCCAGGACCTTCTCGCTGTGAGGCATAACCACTTCTCCACTGTGCCGCCGTTGAGGACAACAACGTAGACATTTTAGTCAGAAGACAGACGGTTCCCTGAACAAAGGGTCGTGGATGGAGGTCTGTCCTCAAAAAGTTTCACCGCATTCACACCTTGACACTGGACTCTCTAGAGTACCATCCATTGGAGAAGAAAGACGAGATTCAGAAATGTTTCCTCCTATTACAGTTAAGTATTTGGTCGTGACGGACTCTAGTCGTATAGGTTTCTACTGGGCAACATCCACAGATGTTCCTATTAAACCTCCCTACTCCCTGCCGGTCTTTTAGAACTCAAGAAGCTACTTGGATTAGTTACGAAAGGTCTTCAGGGAACCCTGCATGTCCATATTTTAGATATTCCTATAGGTATCACTTTCTGACACTCTCAAACACCTGGAAACACTCTTTAGCACATATTGATCTTCAAGCAGATCTATATGAACTAACTGGACGACGACACGTATGCAGGAGGCGCAGCGGCATCCCCAGCACGTTGAGCTGCAATGTGATCGAGGGCTGAAGAGGAAGTCGAAGGGGAAAGATTGAGCGTAAACGCCACAGTCGCTCGTGCATCTTTGTTTCAGTTCGACTCGATGTTTTGAAGTCGCTGCTTTGAGGCTTATTGACTGCGGGGTAGCGCCGCAGCTACAGCTCACTTCCCACTTTGATGCCTCCTTAATCAGTTTATTTCAGACGTGGGAGTGCGTACACGCGCCAACACACACACACACACACACACACACATAGTCGTTCCACCATTACAAACGTGCTGATGATTAGCCCTCCCTGGGGTCTAGATCGCATTTCCCCAAACTAAACTGGAAGAGAGAGCCACAAAGTAGAAACACACACACGTTTGGGCTTAATCGAGACAGCATGTTTCATTTCCCCCTCTCCTCTTCCTCCCCGACTCATCTTCTCTTCACTTCCACTTTATTTATTTTGGATTAATTCAGTCCATTTCCCCTTCTCCCTCCTTGTCTTTGTTCTGTCAGTGTTTCTCCCTCGGTCCAGATGGTCTGAGGTGCTGTAAATACTTAATCGAGGCGAGAGCATCGTCTTCCCTTCATCCCTACAGCCCCACACCTCCACCGCCTCATCACGTCTCCCCTCCATGCATATTTCACAGCCTGCAGAGAGAAAGAGAGAGGAGTAGAGCGAGGGAGATGACACCCAAGAGTGCTCTGCTTGTTACCTAAGATGGCAGGCAGTGAGTCTGCTCTCAAAACACAAGTGGTTTGATATAGAACCAGGAAAAACATCTCGAGGGTCATACCACAGTGCTGGGTGGAACATTTCAGAAAAGATGTGAAGGATGTGTATAGAGGCATGAAAGGGACACGTACAAACTCGGAGCCCATGCTGAACATCAACTAAATAAGTTTTGCTGCATAAATCTGATCAGAAAACGCGGGTAATTTGGAGGAATTGCATTTTGGTATTCCCTGACTCCAACACTAGGCGAAAAGGTAGTGACTGAAAGGAACTGAGGCAGGCGTTTGACGGACCAACAAAGACAGCTGGCGGCCTGCGAGGGCATCTATGTGTCACTTGAAGCAACTACGCCCTTAATTGTGCATAATTTTAAGCCTTAAAATAATTGAAATGAGTTCACCAACCATGCAGATGACATCTGCATGGTGTCACTTGCATGGGGAAATTAGAAAGAGAGTCCTGAAGCATG
This sequence comes from Chelon labrosus, assembly GCF_963514085.1. Lineage (NCBI taxonomy): Eukaryota > Metazoa > Chordata > Actinopteri > Mugiliformes > Mugilidae > Chelon > Chelon labrosus. Next base: position 22,372,801 of record NC_140337.1, read on the forward strand.
CTTTTGCACAAGGTTGTAAAGTTGGGCCTTTTCACATGGGAATCTGGTGGTTGAGTCTTTGACTTGGGTAGCACAATCAAGTCAAAGGTCTTGGCTAATAAACACACTGATCAGGCATAACATTATGACCACCTTCCTGATATTGTGTAGGCCTCAGTTGTCCCTCCAAACCAATCAGTCACCCATCAGAGAATGGACATGGACCTCCTGAGGGTGTCCTGTGGTGTCTGGCAACAGAATGTTGTTAGTGGGTGGGCTTTGGGTCCTATGGGTTGAGGGGAGGGGCCTCTGTGGATCATCTCTCAGATACTTGTTCAGTTCAGTTTGGGATCTAGTGAATTTGGAGGCCATGTCAACACCTTGTTCTGTTTGTCATGTTTTTATCGAGGTGTGCCATCAAGGAGCGTCATTGCTATGGGGTGGGGGTGCCCGGTCTGGTCTTGGTGGGTGCTACATGCCTACGTAACATCCACACCAATGAATGCCAGGTCCAAAAGTTTCCCAGTAGAACATTGTGCTGTCACAAGATGGTCAATGTCATGTACACCTCCTGTATAACTTAAAATTGTCTGGTGAAACATACTAATGCTAATATTGACCCATGTCTGCATGATTTGTAAATTTCTTAAAGGGAGTCATCCAAACTTTTAACACTTGCATTGCATTCTTCTGTCCAAAACTAAATACATACACCCTGGCCACATCACTGCTGGTATGTTATGTACAAACTGTCCACAAACAGGATTATAAAATATCAGTTTACCGTTTCGGTATCCAACAATTACAATAGAGGCAGGATATGAAAGCTCGTCCAATAACACAATCGTTGCCAATATTAATCTGCGAGGATGAAGAGGTGCAGGAAGCTCGGCTTACTATCTGATTGGATCTGAAATTAACTGAAGAATTAGACAACTGCAAGTATGTGGCCTTGTAAAGAACATAATGCTTGCAGTGTGTGTGGGTGTGTGTGTGTGTGTGTGCGCAGCCTTGTGTAGTGTAGTGTTAAATGCATGTTTTGCACATGTTTAGTCCAGGTTCCTGGCATGCGTTTATGCTCATGTATTGGAGTCAGATTTTTTTCTTTTAACACAGCGGCTGAGCAGGGCCATGAGCCCAACCATCTGGAAGATGTTTTGCATTTCCTCAAACATCCTTCGTGCAAGGAGGAATAAAAATCCACATCTGCACACGGCTGGAAGAGAGAGAAAGTGCCTTCTGGTTTTGCTACTGTCTAAATTGTGAAAGTACATCCACAGGAAACAATGGCTGGCAGAGAGCTCGTAGCTGGAGAGCCTGCTCTGCTATTAGCCGCCTCTCATCTTCTTCACACACACTAGCCTTCATCCATTTTCCCTCTTTTTATCTTTATCCCAATTTCACGGCCTTGTCAGAGGCTAACATCCGTGAGGACACTCTGGCTTTGTGGGCCACACACTACAGAACAATGCGCAACAAAAGTTTCTTCAGCAATGGTTGTATAACTTTTGGTTTTTGTAGTTTTTGTCAGGCCTTATAGCTCCCCAAAAAATGCATCTGAGTTGGATGAAGTCAGTGGAATGAATAGGAAGTGTCGCACGCTGTGATACATGGCCGAGCACAATAAAAAGAGGCTGGATATCAGACACCAAAGCCAGCAGTGTAGTGTACAACAAATCAAATTTAGTGGGATTTTACTGGCAAATGTTGGGGTTCAGCTGTGCCTTTTTTTGGCTTTTATCGCTGCAGTAAGCCCAGGCTGGCCAGCAGAAGCATTACTTTTAACCCAGAGCTGGGGACACAACACTGTATCATCACAGGGAACATTTTTACTTTACTGCAACCAGTTTTAGTTTTACTTGGATTAATAAAAAACATTTAAGTCATTTCTAGTGCAGTCGGTTCACAAGCTGTACGCAGTGTCGATGCAGTGAAGCACGTTCTTTAGGATGGACTGCTTTGTACAGACATTCGCGGTTCTCAGAGGATAAACCCATCTGCTGATCCGTAAATTCTTCTAAAGCAAGTTGATAGCATTTGTTTGGAGTGAGGTACTGTGACAAAAATAATAATTTCACATCTAATAAGCTTTTTGGTACCCGCTGTTCATGGTTCCCAGAGGGTAAACCATTTCAGATTTGTTTAAATGACTTCTTTTCATCTAACTGTTGTTAAAATTTCTTCTTTTTTCTTCCAGAAGTTTGGTTTATCTGTTCAGTGCTAGCAAGCTGACATGCTAAAATGCCGAACTGAAGCAGTAAACATTAGCATCGTCATGTTAGCATTTAGTTAGCGGTTTGCTATGCTAGCTCTTTGAGCTTGGTGTTGTTTAGAATGAACGAAAACACCCCACGATGAGTTTTTTAGTTTCTCTGAGGCATGATAAGATGAGAAGAAAGACTAAAAGAAAGAATATGAGAAGAATAACTTTCATATTGTGTGTATTAATCTGTGATTTAACCTCATGCCAACCTTTTAAATTGTGTGCCATTGTAGATAGACTGGAAAGAACAATAGCACAGAGATGGAAGCCGGGGTAACGGGGAGAAATTGGGGTTTGGACAAGATTGTTAATTGTGTTTTAATAAAAACAACAGATAATAGAGGAGAAAATTGCCTTGTCAACACAACCCGCTTATCACAAAATGCGAGCGTAGTCATCGGATGACGCGGGGAAGCCTCATTTTCTACAATTTGTCCTCTTTCTGACTCTTCTGGCTGCTTATTTCCACCCACTTATGCGACACAAGCCAAAAAGGTTTCCCTCAATTAGATAGGAAATCCGCGGATTGCGGTTTAGGAAAAGCACATGCGAGCTTTGGCGTGTCAGAGCGAAGACAAAAACGTTCCCGGTTCCGTCAGTGAAGCAGCCTTTTTTTGTTTTTTCTGCACGGTCAGCGGCCGGGTGGTTAGAGGTTGCATGAAAACACACGCGGGTTCAAACACGCACGCACTCACAAACAAAGCAACTGCGCAAGGTTTGCTGACGGAAAGCACACAATGAAACGCGGCCACGTACAGGTTCATCACCAATTTGTTGTTTTTTTTTCTCCCCCGTGCAAAAACAGCAAAGTGTTTCAGCAATGAATTGACAGGTGTGTGTGTGTGTCTGTGCATGAGATAGTGGCTGGCTGTTTGCTAAAAGCAGACGATGTGTTTGGACAGGCTTTGATCACATAACTAAAGCTGGGACGCCACATCTGTTCAAAGTTAAAGCTAAGCAGCTTTGACTGCTGAAGCTTCCACTGCTTAACTCCTTCATGTATCATAATTACAACACAAGAGCACATCAACTATTCAATTAAGATTTCCTCTTGTTTGTCCTGTTGGCTTTGCAATATCGTACTTGTTTCAAAGGTAAAGTAAACACCACGACTATCCCATTTTGAACTGTATCAAAACCACCTGAAACTTAAGGTCAAGCCCTACCTTTGCGTGTCCTGGCCTATCTAGTTAATAAAACATGTTTTTTTTTTATATAGTTTTGGGTATTTTTCTACATTAGTTATGATAAAATCTTGCTGACCATGGCGATTGCTGAGATTTGTGATCATGGCAACATTGCTTCGAGCGGTAAGACAATCAGACAAGCCGGAAATCATCCACAGGACCTGTTCCTAAGTTCTATGGATCTGAAAAAAATTCCAGATTTAAACCAACATAAAGTAAGCGCGCTTAAAGCCCTGCTCTCAATGTTCTGTCTAACAGCTTGGGTGACACTGGTTAACCTGGACATTCATTCGCCTTCTGTTTAAAGCTACGTTCCCAAGGACTAGCAGTTAACTTGGCGATGCTAAGCTGGAGTCATTGCCAGCAATGTCACCACAAGGTTCACCTGGAAGCTTTTGATTGTGTCTAATTTCCATTTTTCTCATTTTAATAACGATCAGCATTTTTATTTTTTTTTTCAGCTCTAGTTTAAATCTGGAGACAAATGCTGTATTGTTTAGCCGCTAAAGGCTCACAGCTTCCTGTGTTTCTTTTATCTGCTTGAGCAGGAAGCACAAAGTGGGTTAATCAAAGCTTTTTCCACTAAAAGAATAGCTGCCTGGTGTGTCTGGAAATGCTAATTACACTCAACCAAAGCAGTAAAGTAAAACCAAAACCATTAGCTAAATGATGCTAAACATGCTCCACAGCGCTCAGGCTTTCAGTCCTTCCACGTTAGCAGATGGGGCAGTTCAACGTTTTAATGCGCACCATCTTGCAGCCTCATCTCTGACTTTCACTTTGGATGAAAGTCCTGAAACAACCCCCGTGAAGTTTCTAAAGAGAGAACTTAAAGATTGTGTATGCATCCTCTGTTCTCAAGTCCCAATAGAGTCTGGCACCGCACGGGGGGTGGGATGGGGGAGAAGGGGGGTGTCACTCTTTGGCCAGCACCACACACACAGTCACACCACGGCATGCCAGCTCTGTTTTCTGAACAGACTTGGCAATCTCTGTCGCTCCATCATCAGTAACAGCTTAGCGGTCACACGGAGCTCTTCGTAAAGTTTATTTATGAGCCGGCCATCATCGGAACAACGGGGCCTTTCAATAACACGGCACGGGTAATTACCATAAAACAATGGCCGTTATTGCTTTAATGATGTCGTTAAGATGCGCGCGCTGGGACCATCGCACGAGCTTATGAGGTGAAGATGTGGGGCCCACGAAATGAAGAGCCGGGGAGGAGTTTTCTGTTTGGTTTGGTTTATGACTTTTTATTAGCTGTCCACGCAGGGAGGAGGGTTAGTCACTTTTTTTTTTCCCACTCGGAGCTATATTAATGGGGTGAAATGAGGTGAATCGTGGCTCGGGGACTACTTGCAAGACTGCTGAGTTTGCGAATGAAACGGGATGCTTAGATCTAGATAGACGAGCATGGGATACACCCAACCACTAGATGTTTTAGAGTACAGATGTTACATAAGGACATATTGGAAGAAAAAATATGTTATATAGCAAAACAAATTTACATATTTAAGCTGTTCACAAGCAGGAGAGGCTGGTCTGATGAAGGGCCTGGAGGATACATAACTGTATGGTGTGTTGCCTTGGAAGCCAACCCTAGGGTGCTATACGTACCCTGTGCTGAGTCATAGGTAATAATCTTCTGTATATGTGCTGTAACCTCTTGGCTTTTCAGTGAATCATTGTTTGAAAGCACCAGCGTGCCTGTGCACAGTGTAAAGGGACTGATTCGCAAATTTACTGGCACTTTCACACCTACGCTCCGAAACCAGGTCGGTTGATTTGCGAACGCAGCGATCGCACTCTGAGCTGAGCCTGGTTAGAGTGGGTGGTCTGCGCTCGATTGCACTCACTTCCCTTAGCGGTTCCTTTGCAGTGTGAACGCAAGTTGCGGGCGACATTGTAAGTAACTCAATTTGATTATTTCCCCGATTACTTGGAATCCATTTTTTTCCAACAACCAGTCACAAAACTGGAACGTAACTGCAAGAACATGGCGTTGAGGACGTGTTTGAACTCCGCCTCAATTTTCCGGTGAACACAAACCGAACCAAAGTCAAATGCCACACTGTAACAATGCTGCATTAATTATGAATTGGAATCAAATATGGGTGTGACAGAACTCTAAGACATTCCAGTTAGGGGTTAGAGGTTAGCCTTAGGGTTAGGGTGCTGAGTTTGGATGTCCAGGAGTCAAAGATGACAACCCAATCCACTTTAAAATAGATTATAGCATCTCATGGTAAAAATCTAAAGACTTGTGTTGTTTTTTTTGGAGAGTGGCAAATTTGGTGCTGCCTCTAATGTTGATTTTTTTTTGGTGGGGCAAGTTCTTTTGGTTGACCACTGGGGGCACCAATTCAGCCAATTCCTAATTATGCACATAGTAGTTATAAAGCAGCCATAATCACTGTGGTCATACTACGAATAGGTTATGTGACTACTTGTGTTTGGCAGGGGACACTGTAATGATGGCCAGGTCCACAGTTTATAGAGCTTCATGACAACTCCCACTTCAGCTGCACACACTTCTGTACACTTCTCAGGAGTTGGTGGAGACTAAAATCGGAGCTAAAAGGTCATGGAATATTGAACTTAATTTTGTAAGGTTACCAGGAGCAAATCAGTTGGATCAGGACTCCAAATCAGTTGTATGTCAGCTACAGTTATTTGCCACTGAAAGGCTGACATTTCACTAGTCTGCTCATAACTTTAACATTTCTGCTGCCAAAAAAAAAAAAAAAAAAAAAAATGTTACTGCATGTTTCAATTTGCAGGAAAGTAAGGATGCAAGGCGAGTTCATGTTGAATATTTGTTATGCCACAAAAAGTGGCAACCTGCCACCTGATTTGGACACGGACTCTGTGTTTTTACAGTCTCAGTAGAAAGCCAGTTCAAGCCCCTGGACCCTGCTCTGAATTCCTTGGAGCAGTAAATCTAGTTTCTGTTCCACCAGGCGGTTAGCATGCTGGGCATCTAGCTGTGAAAGTGCTTCAGGGGGGGAAAAGCATCATTACGTAATTTCAGCCAATAGCTCCCCGTGCCAGAGAGGTGGCATTTGGCGAGACGGTGGCAGCAGTAACACCTCCCCCGAACTCTGTGGAAGGTTCCGATCCAGACAGCTTAGGGACAGGAAAAGAGGAAATAGGAAAGAGGAGAATGTGTCCAAGCAAAGGAAGCTGATCCACGGAGTCATTTGGTGAGGGGGGTTGCACGGTGGTGCGTGCGGGGAAAGAGCCAGCAGCTGATGGAGGATGGCTCCAGGGCAAGGGTGGAGGACAGAGAGAGGGAGATAAAGCTCAGGGTCCTTTAACCATGATCACTGGGAGGCACTGGCCCTTCTGTGTGAGCTCCCCAGTTGGCTGCAGGATCGGCTGCGAGGAGGCCAATTTTCCATTCGGCCAAGATGGAAGTGAAAGAGAGAGCAATCAATGGAAACAAATGTTGGGTGTTACTATTGTGGTAGAGCTTTGTGAGGCCTGTTGGGGTGGTGAAATGATCAGTAGGGTGCTTTGTGTTGCATTATATCTCATAAGGCTTCATCCAAATTAGTGTTGTCATCAAACCTGGTTGTCTTTATAAGGGGGAATATTTTACATTGTTAATTTAGCACCGTTAAACCTAAGCTTTTTCCCACGTTAAAAATGTAAGCTGTAAATATAAAACCATATAGTGTTTTATAATACATGCAAAATCTTAAGTTGCTTAGTTAAAGTTTAAGCGTTACTTTTCTATTTAGCGACTTGAAAAAAACCTTGAGGAAATATTGTGACAACATGACCAATAAACCCAGATGGTTGTTTAACTGTGGTACTGTTATAAAAAAAAAAAAAGCAATTAAACACACGAAAATAAATACAAAACATCAGTTTCTTTCGGGTTCACTTGTGGTTATTTGTTGTTTGCGTCCAACAATTTTTGATCAATGTGCTGAAAGACACTAAGAATGCTGCATCGTACTGATGACTTGTTACAAACAAGAAAACCAGCACAATGAAAACAGTTGAATTCCAGTATACAAAATGAACACACACTGAAATGTATGAACAACATTAAAACCACTGACTGGAGAAGTAAATAACATTGACCATCTGGTGATAATTCAACGTTCTGTTGGGAAACTTTTGGACCTGGCATTCATGTTACTTAGACATGTGGCACCCACCTAGACCAGACCAGGCACCCCCACCCCATAGTAGCTATGAAAGCTTCAGAGAAATACCTGGCTACGCTATCCCATCTAACAACACGCTGTCTAGTACTATTAAATGCTATTGGTGGTGCCGAGTTGCTGCCTGTTTTTATACAGGCTATGCATATGCAGCCTGACATAGGCACACATACAAAAACGCTTTAGGAACAACCCAAAAGAAACACGGAAAACAGGACAAGGTGTTGACCTGGCCTCCAAATTCACTAGATCCCAAACTGATCAAGTATCTGTGGGATGATCCACAGAGGCGGGGGGTGGGGTCGACTGTTATGTGATGAAAGTCAAGTGGTAGAAAAGTAATGCTTTGCAACAATGAACAGCTCATGTGCTACATACTGCGCTCTAAAGATATGTATAGCCTGTATAAAAACAGGCAGCAACTCAGCACCATCAGTTTAATAGTAGTCTGCAGCGTGATGTAAGATAGGATAGTGTAGCCGGGTTCAAATAAATTATTTTTCTTAGAAGTCTTCTCCATGTATTGCAGCTAAAGGTCTAATAACTTTGAGAAATTGTTGATGTGCAGCCTCCTTCTCTCTGTTACTGTAGGATATTTGGTGAAGTTGTTAATTGACTGCTGCCGAGAGGGTTTGGACCGTTCCTCTGCTAGCGTTAGCGAATGTCTTTTCAGATGAATGTCTATTGCAGTAGTACATTTGTTGTATTTCAGGACTGACATGTCGTAGTATGGGCTTCGTTTTTAGTGAAGCATTTCCACACACTTGATGAACCACCGCTAGTTTGCTGCAACAACCCACTGGGCTCCTCACCTGTCTTCTCAGAGGCATCCATGTTGTTATGGTCATGTGATCAGTGACTCGTTGACATGATACTTAAAGCGACACGGCACAGCAGTGAAGTCTGTACAACCTCTAATCAGAACCTTTCAAAACAAAGATGTTTTAAAATGTCCTTTAATATCTTTATTGTTGTTGATATAAAGGTCTGGATACTGGACTGGAGTTGGTTGTGTGTTGTGTTTTTTGCATTCATGTCATTATATGCGACATTTCTATATATGTATACTCTATGTGAGACTCATATCCATCTATTCATGAGGGAGTGTCACTGGAGGGATCTAATTGGATTCCATATGATATACTGGCTGAAAATATCTGAATAGCAAACTGCTACATCTGCCGCCTGGAGTTGGAGTTGTACTCCTCGTACCTTGTGCAACTTGGGTATTCTGGAAGAAGATGGATCGCTGGGATATTGAATAATAGAGTGAGAAGCTGAAAATCCCCTGTCTTGCCATGGAGAGAGCAAGAATTATTGAGTGACAAAGAAGGAAAAGCTCAGAGAGGTGTGAGTGTGATGGAGAGACCTTCCTTGAGTATGAGGGCTTTGATAACGGCAGGAGAAGGGCAGCGCGGCCAGAGATGCCCCCCCCCATCCCCATGACCCCTCTGGGCGGACATGTCGCTCTTCTTGACACATGCGCTTTCTCACACTCGCACACCTGCTAGCATACAGCTGGATTTCACTGTTGCCGGAGGCGAGAGGGTGAAAGGAGCGAAGCCAGGCTCAGTCACCACTGGCTATCTCAATAAAACATGAATATGGACTCGATTCAAGATGGCCGCTCACACACACTCATGCGCATACACAATGCTGGTTGTGAGGTCGGTCCGGGCAGAGAGCCTGGAGAGGGTGACCGACCGGGCCAGAGGCTGAAATTAGCCAAGCTATGACTCCATTTCCCAGGAGGCCTAGCTGCTGAGGCGGTCCCAGACTGCCAGCCCCTTTATCAAACGCCCTCCCCGTCTTTGCAGCGGGGGAAGTTTCTGGCGGTCACCATGACTACCAGCTCCAAAAAGGCACAACAACAACAACATCCGCCGCGCTCAGGCCAGACGTCCTGTGTGGAATACACTCATTTAAATACCGTCAGCTGTGCAAATACAGAGTGGGCAATCAACACTGCATCTGACAGGAGATTTAATTATATCTGACTGCTGGGCCATCGTTTTGTTTTTTCTTTTTCTTTTTCTTTGCCCAGACAGTCTAAGCGACTTATGATTGCTGCTTATATGTTCATTCACTTTACCCGGCGTATTCCCGGCCAAATTAAACCACACGACTCCACAACCAGAGAATGTGCAAAGCCCACCAGGGAGGGAGTAAAGCACTGTACCTTGTATGTAATGACTGAGATGACTTAACAAGATTTTGTGCCGAAGGGAGAGAGCTTTGGCCTTATTTAATCTAGCCGGAGCTTCTTAGCAGCTTTTCCCATTGGCACACAAGTTGGGGAAGAGTTTTAAATGGTGTTTTAATTAAAGCTGCATTTGGCTCAGCTTACGGCGTAAGATGGTCTCTTCATCCTCCCACCCTAATTTCTCCGTCTGTTTGTACGATGGCCCTCACACTCGCGTTAACTAATTTTTTTCGTGCTGGTGCTGGAGTGCTGTTTTTGTGTGCGCAATTGCATTTTTCCTGTTTTGTCAGTCTCTGGTATTAAAAATGTTTGCGTTTCGTAGATGTGTTTAACTGTATATTATACAGGAACTAAACGTATTATTTCTGGTCTCAAAGCAGATTTAAGTCTGTAAATGGTTCTTGGTCTGGTGGGTGCAGCTACTAATAAGTCCTTGACCCAAACAAAGCTGTGTGGCTTTGTTGAGCTCACCAAGAGTGCTTTTTCGCTCCAGGCTGAAACCAATTGAGCTCGTTAGCATTGCCACCTTGAGAAATGAATCACTTGCCTTTGAATTGTCTGTGATTGACGCACTTCAGCTTCTTAGAAAAATTGCTATTTTATTATCCTGAGCCACGTTTGCGCATATTCGGCCTTCGCATCGTCATCATGAACGGGGCATCAGACAATGATTCTATGTCCATGTGCAGTGTGTTCAGTCTGTGCTGGAAAAAATGGACGAAAGTTCAAAGCTATTCAAACGTGGCAAGGACAAACAAGCGATCAAAAGACGATACAACCGTTCCTTAAAATCCCGAGTCATGCCAAACAACGTAGAAACAGGGCAAGTTGATTACCTCACAGGCAATGACGCATGTCCAAGTCAAAGTATTCTCGGTCAGTAGTGGTGGGCGCGTACAGATAGTGGCCCATGGGGAGACACGCTGTGAACCCGCAACAAGGCATTGGGGTTTGTGTTGAAACAAACCTATCCGGCACCCAACTTACAGGATTTCAAATGATCAGCTTCCAACAACGTTATGGTCAAAGATACTACAGGATACATTCAGATATTTTCATGTTCTCTGTAAGCTGAAGCCTTTGGAGGTACACGAAGGACCAACAGCATCCAAAACAATGAACCGGTGCAAATTGGTTTGAAAGAATGTTGGACCAGCAATTTCTTTCAGTAGGAATCCCTGGTTGGATCTGGTTACTCACTAGAGATTGTGATTAGGGCCGTTTGTCTGTACTTGCGTCTTTGTGAAACGTCTCACATACTGTTCCCATTTAAAGTACAAACTAATACAGTCCAAATACCTGGATGCGTGCTTGCCAGCCCCGTTTTGCCGAGGATGCATCTGGAGGCAACTTGTGTGGACCCAGAATTCATTTGGCGTCACCATCAAGGAAGCTGCTGTTCGATTTCCAGAATGACTGCCCTGCGTCCTCCTGTCCTCCAGAATTTCAGAATTAAACTTGTCCGATCTAAACTATCATGTACGCGAGTCCAAAGTTCAGGTATTTGCAGCTGATAAAAGCCCTAGGTCTTGAAGAATGGAGAATGGAGTAAAAAGGTCTTCTATAACAGTTTCTGTTGATGACGTGTGTTTGTTATGAACCGAGAGAATCCAGATATTTATCATTTCATAAGTAGGCTAACAGTATTCAGCATGTTTCCAGGATTTGTTAAGTAGCCTCTTTTATCTTTGAAACTCAAACTATGAGTCAGTCTTTCAGTGCAATCTCCATTTTCATTCACGAGCCAATGGCAAAGGCTTTGTTGGAGAGGATGTAGATGAATTGGCATTACAAGTGGAACCACTCTGCATCAGTTGGATGGATATTGAGCAGAGGACAGAGACTGGTGATTGCATTAGCTGCACTGATGCTCGTCAGCAATCCGGCATGTCGCAGTTTCCCACAGGGTTTCCGAGCAATGCTTAAACACGGCGAGTGCAGTCGGGCGTGCATGTATGTGCGCGACAGACTGAGGGGGTTCAAGGCCGGGCCAGGCTCTAGGTGTTATAAGTAGAAGATGGAGGTCAGTGCAGTTCAGGGATCTGTGCTTTTTCTTTGGCGCGACCGATGCGACTTGTGAGGCTTGTGGGGATTGTGAGGTGTAAAAATCACCAGCTGTCAGTCAGAAAGACGTTTCTAGCCTGTGTATGTGTGTGTAGATCACAGAGAGGGTGACAAGGCTACGACACAAACTCTCTGGTTCTTTTAGACAGCATTTCCCAGCAAAAGATTTTCATGTCGGAAGAAGGATCAATGTCCCCAGGATAAGGGTTGGTTCGTCCATTGTACTGACATAAAACTGAATTTGTATTCTTTGTGCTAAGTGCTACTTACTCAAGACCTTCCACAGTCTTACCTCGTGGTTAGTGTGTTTTACTTGTAATTTGATCATCTACGTCTGTGCAAACCGATCACCCAGTATTATTCTGATTGCATACCGTATGTATGTGCCAGTCAAGTCAGTGTGCAATATGTGTTCGCCTTTTGGCCAAACACAGAGGTTCAGTTTCCGAATTATGGCATATTAATCCCACACATGGGCTCATTTTGAGTTAAGGCAATCTGGACAAGGGAATTAATCTAGATTTTACATTTCTTGGCGGAATCAATGACGCTTCTAATGCAGTTTCCCCGTCTCATGCGGATAAATCCTTGGATAACTCTTCTTTATTATTTTTTTATAGCTTGCAAATCCCATTTAAGACCAAAACCAACAGTGAATGAATACTACACTGTGTATACCTTTCTGATTTCTGTGCACACATTGTGCATGCAGCCTATTTCGGTCCAATCCCACATACGCCCATCCTGCTGCCAGAAATCCGGCACCCTACGTAGTCCGCGGTAAATGCACTATTTCCCCCTTTGCGTTTGTTTACAGCGGCACCTGCAGTGTAGTGGGTTTTGAATCCCTTTTGGATCCAAAAAGTTGCACCCAGCAAGGCTTTGCTTCTTTAAACCAAATCTGGAAAAAGAAAAATCTAAAAGTCACTTGATCCTCTGTTTTTTTTTTTTCGATAGGTGTGTTGCTGCATGTGCCTCTTTTACATATTCATGGACGTATATGCTATATAGTGTGTTGTAAGGAGTGACACTTCACCGGTGGGGGTGGTATATGCCACACTGTGTAGTTGCCCACGCTGTCCTGTTTGCATAGCATTCACAAGCAGTTATTTTTTTTTGTATTGGTATGAATTTTTGTGTGTGTGTGTGTGCACGGGCAAGCGCAACGTATTCGGGTGTGCAGAGTGTGTAGGCAGTGCGTTTTATGTGTATGCACGTATATGGATAATGCATGGTTGTTGCCGTTTCGGGTTCGCACACATTGAAATTCTGTTTATGTGCGCGTCTGGGTAGCTGAGAATGCTATAAAAGTGTTAAATCCCGCAGAGGCGCATTCCTCGCTCGCTGTTTTGTTTGTGCAAACTCACAAAAGGAGACAGATCGCATAAGAACTGGCAAGGAGAGATGCTTTAATTGGGGCGGGCTGAATTTCACACACACACACCGTTATCGGCATGCTGGAATGATGTGATGGCACACAGCGGCGGTGTCACCAACCTCGGCCCGTGTTCATGACATCATGATGGCTTCAGCTGGACAGGATTACGCCTGTGTTTCATCGCTATCTGTCTTCATCATGACCACAGCGAATATATACAAGAACATTTTTATCGTTTCTCTTAATCTATGTTCCACGGTGGCTCTCAACTTCAATACTTTATCTCCACATGCCTGCCACATTAGCCTCTTCCTTTTTTTTGCCCCCAACAGCGGCACCTTCCCTCGATAAACCATTAAAGCTGACTGACTAAATTGATATGAGAGAAGCTTTTGATCGAGGAAAAAAAAAAAAAAAAAAAGGCACATCAAGAGGTACTTGTGTTGATTGATAGCAATTTCGAGAGTTTAATATCCAGTGGACCTACCACACCGCGGGTCGCGGCGTATTTGTGAAATCGCTCTGACGTTTTATTTGATTCTGCGAGGAAAACCCAGTAAAGTGTCGTCTTCACAAATGCATTTTCTCTCATGATATATCCTTTATTCCTCCGCACGTCTTGCCAGTCGTTTCCGGTGAGATCCAGTCAAGAGATTTTCTTTTAAAAAAAAAAAAAGGGACGCCCTGAAATGAAACCTACAGCGCTGCTCCGCTAACACCGAGGCGGCTGGCCCAGGAGACTCCTGGAAGCAATTAGTGCTATTTGAACTGAACACATGCATATTTCCTGTGTGATATTGCCTTACCTCATTTGAACTTCCTAAAACATAAAGTCAGCTTTTTAAAACTGGCAGACTGATTTCAGAATAGTGCTGGTACTTTCAAATAGCTAGACGGTATTTGATGATTGGTTTCTTTTCTGCAGCAGTTTTGCCCCCTACAAGACTAAATCAAACAGTAAAATTAAAGCAATGTGATGGCTAAGTTGTGTTGGAAATGTCATAACCCAATACGGTCACTGTTTTACAGCCACTATTACTATGTTTCATTTCTTCAGGGGCTGGGATAAGTGTTGCCAGATGGGAAATGAAGAAATATCGTACTGTCGCTTTAAAATGATCGTAGTTTGACCCAAACTGCCAACAACACTAGGACAGTGCATTTAAAATCAAAGCTATGTGCATGTAACTGCAATAATTGGATATTTTCCCTATTTTCCCGTATAAAATACGATAAATACGATAATTATTGTATATCTGGCAACCCTGGCTAGCAGTGTTTCCCAGAAGATTTCATGAGACCCTGGTGTTTTTTGGGGGGAGGGGTTCAACTTTCTGAATGATAATACTTTCTAATTATGATCCTATCTCAACCATAAAAACTAGTGATGCACCGATGTAAAAATTCTGGCCGATACCGATAACCGATGTTAATATTGCTGTTATGGCCGATACCGATATTTACCGATGTCGATATATATATATGAAACACATTTTTATGATAATCAAAATCATTAATCATCAATAAATCATTTTTTTCTTTTACTTTTGCATTTTATTTTCAGAAATGACTGATACTGTATTCTGATAACATTGAAAATTATTTAAGGTACAGTAGTAGGCCTAAAAAATGGCCAAAGCCACTTAGCAAAATATAATGACTGATACTGTTTTCTGTAAACATTGAAAAATCTTTAGTTGAGCAGAGATGTCGTCTGTTTGGTCATTTTTCAAAGTCTTTGAAGAGGATCCTATGCTGTATGTAATGACTCCTCGCTATGCTGTATGTAATGACTCCTCGCTATGCTGTATGTAATGACTCCTCGCTATGCTGTATGTAATGACTCCTCGCTATGCTGTATGTAATGACTCCTCGCTATGCTGTATGTAATGACTGTGAAGGCCGGGTGATGCGAGGGGGAGCTCGTGTCAAATCGTTCAACACAACCAATTTGATCACCCACTTAAAAAACAAGCATCCCGAAGCCTACAAAGAATATGAAAAACTAGCTAATGCTAAGCAGCGGAAGAAAGCTACTGCTATCAGAGCTAGTGAGCGGAGCGCGAGCGAGCGAGGGGCGGAGCGGATGGAATTTTGGTGGAGCGCGGAGCGCTTGTTAATTTAGAGGCCGGAGCGGGCGCTCTGTTCCGCTCCGATACCGCTCACACCACCAGCCTGACGCGTGCCCAAATCCACCCCGAATTAATTTCTTCCTAATAAAACCAAAACCGTTCATTTTCAAAAAAATTGCCATCGCAAGATGGAGTTCGTGAAATATTTTAGAAAGGAAACTGATAGGGTTATTTCTCCCTCTTTTAAATTGGAGCGAGCGTGGAGCGATTTCGCTGCAGCGGGGGAGGACTTTTAGGTGGAGCGGGGAGCGAAATTGAGCGGAGCGGCCTGACGTGAATTTGAGCGGAGGAGCGGCCGACTGAACAGCCACCTGAGCGAGGAGCAGGACATTCGCACCGCTCAGCTCCGCTCACTAGCTCTGCACACACATCAAATACACAGGAATAATTATCGGCCTGTTCACATCGGCTCTATTTTTACACCTGACCGATACCGATGTGTAAAAAAATGACCATATCGGCCGATGTTATATCGGCGGCCGATATATCGTGCATCACTAATAAAAACTATTTACCGTATATGAAATATCTGTACATAAAACAAGAGCATGCACTTCGTATCAGTCCATCTTTAAATTACCGTAAAGAAGCAGATATTGGATTTAGCAACAAACAGCAGCCGTCTGTGTAATACTAAACATAAATCTGCTGAGACGTGGTATTGTATGGAAAAATGTATGGTATGTATGTATGTAAGATTACATAAAGTATCAGCGAATAAATCTAATTTATAGTAAACAGTTGACTTTCAATCTAACTTTGCTAGCTAGCACTTGTAAAGTTAAGCTAGTCCACGTTAGGATTGCAGTCGTTTCCTCAGGGTTTTGACCAACTCTCTTTAAATAATTGTAAATCTCCATGGTCTAAAAAGTCAAGAGCACAAACATCTGGTTTTAAAAAGTGGCAGTAACGTCAATTACTATTGGTGAACAACACAAATAGCTTGACATGCAACATGAGTTGTAATTAGCTGCCATAATATTAACATTGTATGTGAAACCCTATGTTTGCATCTTCCTTGGTAGGTTTTTAGCTAGCCTGGGATGTAGCCTGAAGTAATCCCATGAACTTTTAGCAAGGGAAATCTTAGGTCTCATCACTTATGTTGAAATATTTTCCAGACTGCTGACATTGCTACTCCTCTGTTATCTACACAATCACACGACGTTACATCAAGCGCATTCATCCTCTCTGCTTTGTACTCTCGGTTTCGGAGTACTTTTCTTCTGCTCTCTATGATGGCCTTTTTGTCCTGCACAGACACAGCCCAGACACTCAGAGACATCAAGGTTAATGCCTCTCCCCTCTCGGCATCCTTAATGCTTTGGAGAGTGGGGAAAAGGCGAAGCAAAGAAGGAGGACAGCCTGTTCACTTCTAAGTGGATAGAGGCTGTCGGGGATTGCTCGTGAAAGAGGCCGGCCTCTGCTGCTTCAACCAGAGGCAGCTGTGGCGCGAGTGTACATGAATGAAATTGATTGTTGTCTGTCATGGAGATTTGACTTTGAAGAAACTTAAGATTTTCTTTGAAAGCGCTCATCTGCATGGCTAAGGTGATCTGAAGCGCTGTTTTGCCGTCCCCATATCATTTGGATTTCATCTCTTAACAAGAAGCCTTTTCAGGGAAACAAAAAGCCTCCGAAACCCCAGACAATCGGGGAGAGATTGCATAATGCTCATTTGGCGGCCGGCTGGGACATTTGGCTCTGATTTGGCTCCTCTTTAACCCGCAGAAAGAGAAAAATCAGCAAGGATTTGGGCTAATCCTCTTAGCCCGATGCTTTCTCTCCCCCTGCCGACTGGAAGGCGAACGCGAGCTCAGGCATTCGGACCCCCCGTCTGAGCCAAGCCCAGCTCCCCCTCAGCAGATTTTAATTGCGAGACGGATACTGACAGCTTCCTGGTGACTTCTTGGCCGAGGACGCTTTTCCCATCGGTCTTCCGGGTTAGAGACCCTGCCCGAGGTCCAAGCCAAGACAGCCCTTGACAAACAGCGTGACTGCAAACTGTCCAGTCATTGCCTGCTGCCTTTTAGTCCTTCCAGTATTTAGATACATCCCTCTTATCCATCCTGATTTGTGTTGTATTACTGGTGCGATTTTCAGCAAAATGTTAAAGCAACCGTGTTGTGATATAAAATACTTTGCTCACTCTTCTTTCTCTATTTCCATTTCTTTTTTCTGTATAATCTTTCTCTCCTAGCTCCCTCCATCTGTCTATGTCAGCTAATTAATTTATTACTTATCTGAAAGACGTGATCTTTTCAATACAGCTGCATTATACCGTACCTCCCACTCACACTGCTGTACACAATGAGCCTATAGTTCTCAGCAGACCTGGAGGAGCATGAAACGGGGGATACTACAAAGCGAGGGAAGGAGGGCAAGAGAAGCAGACAGAATGCTGGACTTAATCAAAGGGTAGTTATTTTAAGACCGAATCAATCAAAGTTGAAGGTCTCACATAATAAGCTCGGAATCCTGGTCAAAATGTCACATTTAATGACTTCTCGGAGACAGCCAGTGCCAGTGTTTTTGGACACTAATGAGGGCATTATTTACAGGAAAAACATCGTGTCGTTGACCGTGATCATTCTCAGCCATGATTGCTCTTTGAAGATCACATCCATCAGAGCCAGGATGTTATGACCGAGCCTGCCAGATAAGCTGTTGGTCCTCCGCTCGCTGCCAGAACATATCAGACCCAACAAGGCATGGACTCTACAAGATGCCCCGTGCTACCTGGCAACAAGATGTGAGCAAAGAGCCTTTACGTCTTGCAAGTTGAGTCTGCCATGTATTGGGACGGGTCAACGGTGACCTTTTTGTCAATTCATGGTCTATCCCTCTGTTGGTAATCACTCCCCACTGCCGACCAGAGAAGTCTTTCGCAAAAGCCGATCCACTCATCTGGCTATAGCAATTTGGGCCTTGTCAGATCCGATCAGGTCTTCAGACTTCACCTTTTTCACCACATGTAATACGCTAGCTACATGAACATACTGTCTAATATATCCTGGGACCCTGACACCCATCCTTGTACGAGACAGATAATCTATCTTATCCACCTTCATCTTTGAGTGGTCCAAAAGGTTTTTGCCCATCAGCATTGACTCTGTACAGCTTTCACCCCAGAAACATGCCGTACGTGTGGCATTATGTAGAACGAGGCCGGTGCTTTCAAAGGAAGGTTTGAAGTGGCTGCTATAGTAGCATTACTGCATTCTACCCCTTCCTTTCAGCTAAGCTGGACATCCATCCAGAATTGTAATTGTGGGCGTAATTGTCACTAGATGGTAGATGTTACTTACTTTTGAACTCAAATGTCTGTATTTTTAATTTCTTTGAATCCTATCATCTATGTTGTACAGTCTCTTATAGAAACATCATCATGCTACACACAGTCTCATTACGACTGTATTCATCAAGGATGGATTACACCATAATGTAGTAGACACAATACACTCCTTTATCGGATGTGTTTGCTTTTTAAACTGCTGCTAAATATCAGTCTTCAGCCTTCATATGCACTTATTCTAATGCTAATGATTTTATTTTTTTTTCTTCTTCTTCTATCTCAGCCCCTGACAGATAATCACAGCTCTTCTCGTCAGGTGTTTTTCCCAGTTTGAAGCACGGCAGCCAAAGCGAATTACTGCACGCCGGCTCAAATGACACACAAAAAGAAGATAATTATGACAAAGGCTGCCCCCCCTCGCCCCCCAGGCGCTTTCCTCTGCATTAATGAAGCTTTCCGCACTCTGGCGGCGAGTTGTCCTCTCTTCAGCGCTCTCAAGCCCTTTTAAACCTTGTTCTGCGTGATTGAGGAGAGCAATATTGATTAAATTGTTTGCTTTTGGATCTTTTTCTGCCTTAGGCATTAAGGTCACTGTCGGCGGACACGTTGTTGGGGGTGGAGGGGAAGCCTAGATGTCAAAATCCCCAACAGAAGCTTGATTAAAGACATTTAACAATCTGCTACCAGTTATCATCACAGCCGGCAATGAGTAGACCGCAATAAAGTCGCAGTTAGCGCCCATTTTGCACCGTAACATAATGTAAAATGACATAATCCCAGTATTAGAGAGCATTAACCTTCGACAATCCACCTCTATTTTAGGGTATTTCGTGTGTCAAGTCAAAAGTTCAGGCCTGTGTGTGCAGAGTGAACCAGTCATCTTGCACCCGGCTACATCTGCAGTCTATTAAACCCTCGGCGCTACACCTTGGCCTATAAATTTCCGCTTTCTTAATATTCTCTGGTTTGTCTGGCCTCCAACCGTGGCACAGTTCCTACCGCCGACGGCCAGACCGAACTCTCAGCTGAGTCCTGAGCATAGAGGTGGGGCGTTGAGGATGGTGAGAGGGAGGGGGGTGATGTGAAGTGAAAGAAGATAACAAAATATAGCATCCATTGAAAACAAGTGATGGATGAGAGAAGGGTTAAGGAAGACGGAGTACAGATGAAGATTTGGAGCACGCTGCGGAATTAAAAATGTGCAACGGTCCCGAAATTGAAAACGCAGGCACTAATGTGTTGAGCCTCATTAATGATTTGTTTTTGTAGAAATCACCCAGTTCTAGATTTGTGATTTACTCATGATGGCAAACATCGCCTTATTACATATTCTCTTTTATTTGTAACAAAAAACAACAACAGACCAAATTCCTAATGGCACCGATTTCTCAGTTGAGGAGAATGTACGTTTGTTTGGCAGGATCTCAAAAAAATTCTCAATTCACTCCTGTGATGTATTTTGTATGATAGCAATCCTTTATAGAAGCTCCCTCATTTTACACACTTCTCGTTAAAACTATTTATGTTTTACACTTGGTACCAAAGATGGATTATACAGTAACATGTACATATTCCATAATGCTGTGGTTTTGTTTTCTGCTCCTCTTCATGAGGTGAGGTATTGTTCAAACATTTCCCAGTTTGAAGCGCCTGAGCATAAACATCTGTTAATTGAAGAATTATATTTAGTTGTATAAACAGCTTGTCAACCATACGTTGCTATGCAGTAAAAATATGCATTTTAAATGAGAGAACTTAAGGATTCACTCTCTTAAGATTAAAAATTCATGATGTTTATTGTCATGTGAACTGGTGCTGTGTCGTTGGCGAACGAACCGGCTCTAAGAGACGAATCTTTGTAGTGAGAAGAGCCAACCTGCACTGAAGACTTTTAAAGTGTAATGATGTTAAGACTTTGTTTATTTGATTTGTTTGTTGTCGTTTAGTTGTTCATTTTAAATCTAAGACAATAAAATAGAAGGCGAATCTAAATGAAGAGCCGTTTGGGAGCCATAAGAGCCGGCTGTTCTAAGTGAGCCGATCCAAAAGAGACGGATCTTTGAAAAGAGTCAGACTTCCCATCACTACAGTAAAAACAGCAGTCTAGATCCAATGAAACTTTGCAATGTTAAATTAAAAGCTAAAAAGCTTAAGAGCTGAGTTGTGGAGTGGAGCTCAGTGCTACAGATCCAGTGAGTGGGAGTAATGGTGGGGAAGTGAGGCAGTTCTGGCGTCTCATGGCTTGAGGTTAGAAACAGTTTGTGAGTCTTGTTGTCCTCGATTTCACACTCCTGTTGCTTCTCCCCGACGGCGGGAGTGTGAAGAGGTTGTGTTGTGGTTGTGTAATGTCCTTGATGATGTTGTGGGCTCTTCTTATCACCCTGGGCTGGTGAGATCCTCCCGCTTCTGATGGTCTGGACAATGCAGGGTTTAAAAAATGAATTATGTTACAGTGGAATCTCAGAGGATGAGAGGATCAGAGCTGAACTTTAACTGCTGAATTAGGGTCATGGACTAAAAGTAACCTCTGTTATGGACAGCCAGAGTTCAAAATGTGGGAAGCCTAGCTCTTTAGCTATGCACTATCCACTTCTGTTGAAATAAAAAACAATTCTACAAAGGAGCAGAGGTTTGCAAGACAGTTAAGAAGCAGGAGTTAATACTAAAATTGCCTTTCTAATAGAGATGTATGTCCTATTGGCAACCTGGCTAAGGTGTCATGCTGGTGGGAAGCAAACAAACAGTAGGGAGAAAACAGAGAGTTAGCATTGACCTGCTAACCTGCAAGTGCACCGGTCGCATTTCGAGTATTTGGTATGGACACGGAATATCATGATGATGTGGTTGATGTTTTAAGTTAGAGACACTGCATAAAATTTAAATGCATCATACACTTATCAGCCAAAACGGTATGAACACTGACAGGAGAAGTGAATAACATTGACCATCTTGTGACAATTCAAAGTTCTGCTGGGAAACTTTGGGACCTGGGATTCATTCACGTGGATGTTACTTAGACATGTAGCACCCACTTAGACCAGACCAGGCACCCCCACCCCATAGCAATGACAAACGGTTCAGGAACAACTCAAAAACACATGAAGAACAACACAAGGTGTTGACCTGGCCTCCAAATTCACTGGATCCCAAACTGATCAAGTATCCGTGGGATGAACCACAGAGGCCCCTCCCCTCAACCCATAGGACCCAAAGGCCCCCCACTAACAACATTGTGTTGCCAAACACCACAGGACACCCCCCTCAGAAGGCCCATGTCCATTCTCTGATGAGTCACAACTGCTTTGGAGGCACCTACACAATATTAGGAAGGTGGTCATAATGTTATGCTCGATCAATGTATATTTTAAAATGTTCCAAGTCATCTTCTTCTTCCTAAAAAGATTTTGAAAAGCAACGTTTTCTTTGAAGGAACAGTTTTTACATCCATTAGACTGAACTTTCTGGGGAGATACTCAGTAGATGATGATGTTGAAAGGCTAATGGTTTTCTTTCTCATACTAGCTGGTGGCTTCATCAGTTTACACTGCACCAAGTGACTCTACAAAGCCGGCGAGTCAAAGCCCGGAGTGCTTTGAGAAATGAATAATGGACGCGTGCATGTCTAAGGACTATTTTTTGGGCATCTGTGCCTTTAATTAAACAATAGGCAGGCTAGAATCAAAGCACCAGTTCATGAGGTGCCTGTTGAACCAAGGGAGCTCTAGGGGAGTCACGGAAAATCTGAGCTCTAAATAAAAAGGTAAGGGGGTGATCAGAACATTTGGCTTCATGGTCTGAGTACTATAATCATCCACAGCAAATCTCCTGGAAATCTCGGTTGGACAGCGGCATAAAAAAACAAACCAACATCTCCGTCCATTGCCCAGTGCGAGTGGTGAAAACTTTTCTCAGTGCAGCATAAGTACCTCTTCCTCTCTGGCTTCACGCCAGCATGCCGGGCAGGTCTTGTCGTGACATCTCGCTAATCCCAGGTCCCTCTGTGGTCCCCGGGGGCGGGTGCGTTCACCTCTCAACGACCCCCCTCTGGCACACTTTTTATCCCGAGCCTAATCTAGTCAGACACCCTGGGCATGTTGGCCCACAGCCCTCTCACCTCGCACTCAGCCCAGACTCATCCAGCGTCCCTCATGGATGCTCTCTGTCTGCCGCGCTGTGAAAGGCTTCTTACTTCAGGCTACAAAAAGCCTCTTCATCCCTGAGAGAGGCAGAGCGATTGAGAGGGCACAGAAAGGGGAACGTGAGTGTCCTCGTATGTGTGTCTCCAATCTTGTCCCTGCAAGGTTGGGACGAGGAGCAAAATACTGAACAATTACAAACATTAGCTGAGTTGATACACATATGTAACCCAGCAGCCTTGTAGCTGTGTGCGCATCAGCCCGACTGTTTACTGAGTGTGTTTGGAGAGAGCCGTGTGTATATACCTGAGTGGCCGCGGGTGAGCCGAGGTCAGGGTATGTTGGAGTTATCTTTGAAATCTGGCGGGCGGTCCGCGGGGAGCCGTGAGAGGTAGCTGAAGCAGAGTTCAGGGACGGAGTCAGACCGCCAGCGCAGCCCGCGGCTTAGATGCTGAAATCAAAACCCTGCCATCAGAGGCAGATGGAGAAGACATCAGTACGAGCCTGGTGCACTGAAACTGCTGTAGGAGAGTTGCAAACAATCTTTAGGACATGCTTGGGGTGAAAATGTCAAAAAAAAGAATACTACTCAAAACACTAATCAAAACACCTTAGCTGAATAATAAGAACGTACCTGTGGGTTATACGTAAGTTCCAGTTGCAGCTGCATCAACAGTAATCGGTGCTGCAATTGATCAGTTAAAGGCGGTTTAGGCTTTGGCATCAGACCCTAACACCGTACCCTGATGTGCACCTCCCCAGAAATGTACAAGTCCGCAAGAGCTGTGATTGGTCCGCTTGGTAGTAGCGTGTTTCCGCTTTAGTATTTGGATTAATAAGGATGGAACACATGGAGGAAAGGTTAACTGAGGAGGTTCGGCGATTCAAACATTTGTACGACTCGTTCTTCGGCCAGATTCCGGTGAAAGTTTCAGTCGCCATTGTTGAAAGTGAAGCAGGAAGTAGAAACAAAAATTAACCAGACTGGTAAAAAAAAGACACAGCGCCAACTAGTGTTTGGGTGGGGTTGTTACGAGTGCACAAATATAAACCGGCGTAGGCTACGTACGTAGGCAAAGGCGTCTATCTCCCGCAGAGGTATGAACTCAACTTTAGTAATGTAATGCAACACAACTATTGCATTTTAGCACGAGGTTGAGGTTGTCCGACTGTCGGACTTTGACACCTAATTTGCACCAAACTGATTGAATGTCTTCAATCAGCTGAAATCAAAGGAAGGATTTGAACAGATTTTAAGTGATTAAATGAGCAGCTGCTCTAAGAATTGACCGACCCAAAGATCAGCCTTGATAACAGGGAGGCCAGATGGAAGTCTCTGCTGTATGAGTTGATTATAATTTGATAATGGGAAATCTACGTGAGCCTTTTTGATCTTTTGTTCTCAGCTTCGCACGTTGCCGCTGAAATAATTGGCCATCTTGCGTCTGAATGTGTGTGGGTGTATCCAGGAGATTGATCTCGAGCTAATTTTCCAACCATCTGATGCCTGGATTGCGTTTAAATTATTGAGTGTTTCTCCTCCATCAATTTTTTGTATCGTGTACACCCGTCAGGCATAACATTATGACCACCTTCCTAATATTCTGTAGGTCTCCCTTGTGGCTACAAAACAGTTGGGACTCATCAGGGAATGGACATGGGCCTTCTGAGGTTGTCCTGTGGTGTCTGGCAATGGAAAATTGTTAGTGGGGGGGCCTTTGTGTCCTATGGGTTGGGATCCCTTTGGGATCTAGTGAATTTGGAGGCCAGGTCAACACCTTGTGCTGTTCTTCATGTTTTTTTGAGTCCCTGTGTCAGTGCCTGGTCTGGTCTAGGTGGGTGGTACATGTCAGGTCCAAAGGTTTCCCAGAAGCACATTGCATCCTGTCAGTGTTTTTAATGCTGTGCCTGATCGGTCTGTATATACAGTATATGTTTGTAATGTTCTTATTTCCCCAGTCCTTCCACAGCACATCATTAAAGTTTCATGTTTTCTTCACAGATCAGTCTTCCAGAACCACAAAGTCTAGAGAGAATCTATAGTGGTGCATATAAATTGAAGGGCCGAGGACATGTGTCACGGGTTTTCCAAACACTGACCAGTGGTGAAAACTTGAAAGATGAAACTAAATTCCCTTTCCCTTTCACTGGAAGCCGACAAAAGATTTGACTGAAGCTCCGTCATCAATTTAGCAAAAATAGGCCTTTAAGAGCTTAAAGTCTTATATTAACATGCTCCGTGCGCCTTTTATGGCTGCGTTGGGTTTAGCTCACACATTGATTTAAATCACTTTGGAACTCTTGAGATGTTTGAGTCATAGCTAATGGAGCAATTAAATTTGCCGGTTGTCAGGAAGGAGTGAATACCATAATCTGAGGGCCATAATTAGGAGCTATCGCTGACAGCCCCTCTCCTGCTGTACTCGAAGCCCCGGCTTACAATAACATCACGGCCTTAAACATTTTGTCCACACTTCCCGACTCTGAAAGGCTATTGATCGAACACGACACAGCGGCGTTGATTGAAGTGTTGCAGTTTTGGCGCGGCTCGTTATTCAGCTCGGCCTTTGTGCGAGAGGAATGAGGGGAAATAAACGGCTTTAAATGAAATTGCGGTGTGTGTCTAT
Organism: Chelon labrosus; assembly: GCF_963514085.1. Lineage (NCBI taxonomy): Eukaryota > Metazoa > Chordata > Actinopteri > Mugiliformes > Mugilidae > Chelon > Chelon labrosus. The sequence goes on from NC_140337.1 coordinate 22,398,243, forward strand.
CACGGTTTGGAGGCGGCGGCCCAGCGGGGAGACGAAGGAGGATTGATTTGATTAGGCGCCGCTTTAGCCACGCAGGCCCGTGCGGCAGCTTTCATTGGAGGATCTTATCAGGGTGGCTTCGGAGTGGAGAAATGGTTCAATGGCTCAGCTGGAGGGTGGCAAGAAAACACCCTCAACCCAATTAGTAGCAGGCAAACAACATCTTTGCAGTAGTAGAAAGTTATTGTGCTATTTATTCTATATGCAGTTGCTAATTTTGCTAATTTCTCAAAGTGGCGGCGTCCGCATTTTTTGACTCGGCTCGGCAAGAAAGAAATAAAAGTACCGTGTGACCCACTGGGATCCACCAAACTAAACAGTAAAGTAGTTAAAACTGGATCTAACTTCTACGCTAACAATAATCCTCGACTGGGAAAGCAGACCCACCCCCACTCCCCCCAAAAAACAAAGGTGGAAAAGCTGATATATTGATGAACGAGTGCAATGGAAACAGACTAAATAAATAATGAAGCCTCTGGCCGGGCTGAAGAGATGAGTAGTGTTGCCAGATGAGTGGAGCGATGAGGAAACAAACATACATATGCTTTCATTATGCTATCGACTGGCGCTACCCATTTTCTTTTGTGTTTTCGCAGGACTTAAGGTCAGGGCAGCAAAAACAAAACAAGAAAATGACCATAAACTATTGGAAAAGTGGGTTATCTGCAAGGGAGAGCCTCACCAGAAAGTTCTGTTTAAGAGACGATCTGTATCAAATAATGAAGAACTTGCAGCACCTGTTGTCTGCCGGGGGGCGAAATATGTTGGTGGTTGGGGCGGGGGGATTAAGCAAAACAATCGGAGAGCTGATGTGTACATTTACACTGATCAGCCACAACATTATGACTACTGACAGGAGAAGTAAATAACATTCACCATCTTGTGACAATACAGTGTTCTGCTGGGAAAGTTTTGGACCCGGCATTCATTGGTGTGGATGTTACTTAGACATGTAGCACCCACCTAGACCAGACCAGGCGCCCCCACCCCATAGCAATGACACTCCCTGATGGCAGCAGCCAGTTTAGGAACAACCTGGCCTCCAAATTCACTAGATCCCAAAGATCAAGATCAAGTATCTGTGGGATCCCCCATTCAACCCATAGGACCCAAAGGCATATACTATAGCAGCCACTTCAAACATTTCCTTTGAAAGCACCGGCCTCGTCCGTTTCTGGGCTGAAAGCTTCACAGAGTCTTTTGGACCACTCAAAGATGGAGTGGAAGAGATAGATTATCTGCTTCGTACAAGGATGGATGTCAGGTTCCAGGATATACAGTATTAGACAGTATGTTCATGTAGGTAGCGTATTACATGTGGTGAAAAAGGTGAAGTTTGAAGACCTAAACGGATCTGACAAGGCCTAAATTGCTATAGCCAGATACGTGGATCGGAAAGTGTCTGTGGGATGATCCACAGAGGCCCCTCCCCTCAACCCATAGGACTCAAAGGCCCCCACTAACAACATCCTGTTTCCAGACACCACAGGACACCATCAGAAGGCCCATGTCCATTCTCTGATGAGTCCCAACAGTTTTGGAAGCAACAAGGTAGACCTACACAGGAAGGCCCCAGTAGGCCAAGGGATTAGAACCCAGAACCTTCTTACTGTGAGGCGTCAGTGCTAACCACCACGCCACGGTGCCACTATAGGGTATTTCCTACAAAACATGTACATGGGTTTGGTTTGAGAAAACACTGATCATCCAAATAACATTCAGACATTTCACTGATACAAACGTGTGCTTATTTCCATCTCATCAGGTCTTAGTTCCTGCTGAATAAAAGATGCAAGATCTCCCACACTTCATGTGCATTTTAGGAAGGCATTCATTGTTGTCCAGTTTTTGCGTGAACGCTCCCTTCCTCCAGACTGAGCGACGCTTTGTTCCCCCCCTCCACGGCTCCCAGTTAAGCCTTATTGAGGAGCTGTCCGTGGTGCTGAGATTTTGCCTCCCGTCTGGTGTGACAACCCGCTGACACCATCTTGGCTCCAGTTAAACAGAAAGCATTCGGGAAGGCGTCGCATTATCGCCTCCCTCGCTCATTGTTGTGAGGAAAACGCTCACGGGGAAGCACATTTGGATTCAAACATGCACACGTTTGCCCGTCCTCTTCCAAATTAGCTCGCCGCCACACAGGCTAGGCCACGCGGTGTAGGTGCTCATCTCATTTGTGTAATTGCATTTAAAAGCAACGCTTGCCTCCTTATTGGACGGGTAGAGCTATAATGCCTGAGTTTGCAGACAGCGAGCCTTTTTTTCTTTTGCTGTGTGAAGTAATAAGATAAGAGAGTTGCTGGCGCCAAATCAAAAGCGACATCACCTGACAAGGGGGAGATGTATCTGCGCCGGGAGCCGTAAAAAAAAAAATCTGACAGTGTCATGAGGAGGCTAAATTGCGCGATTGCATGTCAAACCATATCGGCCCAGATCAAAAAAACCCCTGAGAGATAAAAGCAGAGCCAAGAAGAGGAGATTATCGCAGGGCAGGACGGGGCACAGGGGCCAGAGAGGAGACCTAAAGCAGGGAGGAGGTGGAGGAGGCAGAGGCTGAGAGGTTAAGTGAATTCCATCAGCGTGTTCAGTCTGAGGCGGAATCAGAGACAAAGTGCAGTGAAGTATGACTGCGCCACCGTGCACCCACACCACGGACGCCACCCCTCAATCTGCCGTCAGCCAACAGCCAGTTAAGATCAGCGTGCCCAGAGAAAACAGACCGGGGGGAGGCCCTCGGCAGACGCATGTGGCAGAATCAGGCTTGTGTTTGTGCAGCACTGAATTATTTCCAAATGCAAACGAACAGAAAGCACCACAGAGATTACACAACATTAGGGTTTGGGTTAGATCACCTTTTATCAGATGTTCCCTCGATCCACACACCATAGACTGGACAGGACAGGTCTCCAGTCTATCGCAGGGCTAACACAGAGAGACAGACAACCATTCACACCAATGAACCTAACGAGCATGTCTTTGGACGGTGGGAGGAAGCCGGAGTACCTGGAGAGAATCCACACAGAAGCAAGCGGCAGCAAGAAGGTTCTAGGTTTGATTCCATCTGGGGCCTTTCCGTGTCTCGTTTGCATGTTCTCCCTGTGTCTGCGTGGGTTCTCCGCCTTCCTCCCACCGCCCAAAGCTGGTATCTGTCCGATGACCTTAACTGCGCAGAGAAGGGCTGCTCCTTACTCTCTCCGTTCAAAACATCAATTGAAGCTTTCTGTTCCATTTGCCTACACCGAGTCGGTTAAAAAAAGGGGCTCACTCTGCACATTTTGCACGGAATGTGTTGCAGAATGACTGGAGTTAATTTCATTGAGCCTCTTTTGGTCCACACTGAGAGGACTAGAGGCCGACTGCCGCTACATATCTTGGGCTAAGGGCTTCTTAAACTCAGTGAAGCCTTCCTGGTTAGATAAAGGTTAATTAAACAGACAAAACTAAAATAAAAGGTTAGGGGTCTGTCTCTCTGTGTTAGCCCTGCGATAGACTGGAGACCTGTCCAGGGTGTACACTGCCCCCCCCCCCCCCCCCCCCCCCCGCAACCCTTCACAGGACAAGCGGTTACAAAAGATGAATGAATGACTGGAAAAGTCAGGGATGTACACCTGGCATCCTTTGGCCTTTGACTGACTCCCATCTATGGAAATGGACACTGAGAGCGAACGTTCTGGCAATACTGGTGGAGGTATGGTTTGAAGCAATGGCCAAGCCCTTCGAGGGAGGTTTGAGGGGGGATGACGTAGGGACGAGTAACTGAACTCTCATCCCGGAGACTAATTAAGTTTTCATTTTATTTAGGTTCCAGAAACTACTTGGCTAGGTTTAGAAAGAGATCACAATTTGGGGTTAACATGGTAGAAAGGAATGAAGTCTTGTTGATGCCAAAGGGCACCTGTTGCGTAGCTCTTCAATGCCAGCCGCCGGCGTCTTTCTAGAAAAAGAATCGGATCATTATTGTCTTATTCTCAACTTTCCTTCAGGGATCAAGTTAAGTCAAGGTTTTTGAGTGCAAAACGTCAAACTTAACTTTTTGATTTTACAAGGCCCAGATGGTAAAGTAAGAAAGGTAAATGATAATTTCAGCATCCTTAAAACTGAGAAGTCCTCCCGGGCTGTGCGTGAAGGACAAGAGATAGACGCAGTAGAAAAAAAAAAAGCAGCTGTTTGCATCAGGACATGTTCCATCCATTACCCTCCACCCGTTCGTACCCTTCATTCATTACCCGGCATCCTCTATTAAACGCGACATGTTGTGCCTGTTATTTAATCGCCTCTCCTCGCTTTGCGGCTGATTGCTTGAGACAACAGTCGGCCCCGCGAGCGATCCGCGCGGGGCCGATGATGGCGCCGTTAACCCGGTCACTGTGACGCGCTGTGGCGTCTGATTGCTCCCTGCACGGCTGACTGTAAATAAACCAATTAATGCATCTCTGGGCGTCTCCAGGGAGGCCGAACAACACGGGCCCACCTGTGAATGTGAATGTGTGTGTGTGTTTGACGGTGTCTAGAGGCCAATCCCCATGCCAGTGAACAGATGTACTTGTCTGTGAAGTGGGAGGGTATAGAGGATGTTCCCAGACGTACAAACATGTGAGTTGCGCCTCGCTGGTGGAGTCGAGGAGAATTAGCCGTCACCTCCTGTCAGTTGCCTCGCCTCATTTTTCAGCACGGCCTCCGAGTCATCTGACGTGTTGTTGGCATGCACGAAAATGTGCGTTTACATTGGTGAGGCCAATATAAATCAATATACCGTATACCGTTAGTCGCAGCGATTGTGGGTTTACTCTCCCTCAAACTGTGAATTAATGACCAGCCGAAGCAGCCCGAGATACGTTTGGGTTCAGATACTTCTGTTAGAAATGTCACCCTGTTCCCTCAAGTACTCTGGTGACTGTAGTGTCACCGTGACTGATGATGGGAAGGATGTTGCCTGAAATGAAACATTGTCCTGTTCTGTCAGTAAGAAGAGCTCACTCTGTTTGGTCTTCACACAAAGGAGGACCCGAATGTGTGTCACGGGAAGAAGGTCATTAGAACTGAAGGTGTGGTTTTAATAAAGAAAGCAGTAACAGAAAACCACCGTGAACAAAAGAGGTGTTACAAAGAGAAACCCATTAAAAGTGAACACAGCATAGTCGACAACAAGATGGAACATGGGCGAAACCAGTCAGACAACCTAAGCTTGAAACAAATACCACAAGCTCGATGTGTTCTTCTTGTTGTGACTCATCAGAGAATGGACATGGGCCTTCTGAGGGTGTCCTGTAGTATCTGCCAAAGGGATGTTGTTAGTGGGGGCCTTTGAGGGGAGGGGCCTCTGTTGATCATCCCACAGATACTTGATCAGTTTGGGATCTAGTGAATTTGGAGGCCAGGTCAACACCTTGTGCTGTTCTTCATGTTTCTTTGAGTTGTTCCTAAAGCGTTTTTGTGTGTGACATCAAGGAGTGTCATTGCTATGGGGTGGGGGTACCTGGTCTGGTCTAGGTGGGTGCTACATGTCTAAGTAACATCCACACCAATGAATGCCAGGTCCAAAGGTTTCCCTGCAGAACATTGAATTGTCACAAGATGGTTTAAATGTTATTCACTTCTCCTCATAATAATGTTTTGCCTGATCAGTCCAGCATGCATATAAAGCTTTTCTTACCTTGAACCTTAAGTGCATTTATTGCCTGAAACTAGCCAGCCTGACTTCCCCTAAGACTTGGATTGCCGGATGCGCGAGATTGGTTTGCATCTAATCCACATTAGTGTCATTTAACTATGACTTAAGTCTTTCCGTAACTTTTACCAGTTAGCTTTCACTGCTCCATGCTCACTAAACCATGCATAAAGAAAGGCCACATCAGAAAACTCTAGAATCTGTGGCACCACTCGGAAAAAGTCATGTATGTGGTTAAGACAGAAAAAAAAAGTCACTGTTGCATGAATAGAAGGATGAGACTCTTGCGTCAGAACCTCATACGTCAAGATGAAGTAAATGATATAAGACCTTGTGCTTTCTTCCCACGCGAAATTCCCCTGACGTGCGGCTAAGCCCGGCCTCATTGGCGACTTTCTCCACACATCCATGAAATGTCTTCTTTTTTTTTTTCTTTCTTCCCTTCAGCTGTAAGGAACCTGCCATCGCCGGAGCCCCGGCACTCTCTGGGTCAAATCCTTCCAGCAGCGTTTTAATGGTGTCTCCTCTACCTTCAGCCCTCTGCGCTCGCTGGAGATATTAATAGTGTGGGTTAGCCGAATGCACGCTGAGAACACACACAACCTGCTCTCCGCTGAAGGCACGCGGCCGCAATAAAGATCACCCCGTGAGTTAGGATTCCTTTATAGGCCCCGTAAACTCATTCAAGACGTTTAAGACCCATCTGAGTTGCGTTTTATTTATTTAGAAAGACGTGGATGTCCTTCGTGGTGAGGCATAATAACCTCAGATGGGCTCACTTTAGCGGGCTTCCATTACAGACATCAGGTGGAGGTGAGTGTTTACGAAAGCCTGAGATGAACCTAATCAGACTGAACCGGCGTTGGCTGGTAGATATCTGGATGACCTGGTTTTAAGCGCTGCATGCGATCTGCATGTGTGAGGGTCTGTGGAGGGGCGTGACAGATGATTAGGAGATGTGAGGGCAATTCAGTGTGCTTACTCTGCCCCGCGGGGAACCGAGTGCTTCTCTCTGCCTTATCAGCCCACTTACAGAAACCCGCCATCTTCCCAGCTCTCGCCCCTTTCTTTTTATTTATTTTTTTCCTGAGAGGCATGTGCACAGAAATGCGTCCGGCTGCCGTCACCGTAGTTCCCAACTCGGCATGAGGTTCGAAGAAATTTGTTTTGAAGGAAATGGTATAGCATCCAGATGACGGTTCCTCGTGATGTGGAGACACTACAAACAGCAGCAGCTAGTGTGTATTTATGAGAAACACTTTAGTTATGGTTAAGAATTTAAGCTTCGGTTAATGTTTGTTTAAATTCGGATCGGAGTCTGGGTAGAAAACCCCTGTGTTTTGTAAACCCTTCCATCGCCCCCGGCCACCTCCCGTCAACTCCTCATTCATTTGGAATTAAACATTGCTTTTTTTTTTTTTTTTTTCTGCTCCAAGCATTCAAACTATACTTGGTCAGGGCAGTTATGATGTGGTCGTATTCAAATATACAACTTTGTAATCAAAAACAGTTTCCCCAAAAATGTGTGGCATTGTATGGCATTTGTGAGCGACGGACACGTAGCTTGCGAGGGACAAAACTGGCAACATTTGCCAAGTCTGCATCAGGGATACGTATGTTTCTGCTGGGAGTTGTGCAGACTAGTTGACCGGTCAGTTTGCCGACTTCACTGCTGCGTCAGTCCTGAAATACTGCGACAGGACTACTGCAATGCACACTCGTCGGAAAAGGCGCCCGCTAACGCTAGCAGAGAAATGGTCCAAATCCAAATCATCCAAGCAGTCAATTAACAACTTCACCAAATGCCCTGATATATATATATTAGACCTTTAGCTGCAGTACAGGAATCTCGCTACCCTATCCCGTCTTAAAAACACGCTGTGGAGTGCTATTAAATGCTATTGACGGTGCTGAGGTCCTGCATGTTCTTATACAGGCTATACATATCTGTAGTGCTCAGTATGTAGCAGATGAGCTGTCTGTTCTCAGCATATGTATTCAGGTCAGGAATATAGACTTCAATGTTGCAAAGCATCACTTTCTATTGTGTTTCTATTAGTGACGTCATCAGCGACTAGTTGTGTCTCGTCACATAATAGTCAAAAATCTGTGTGAATTTTCTAAATCGGGAACAAATGTTTGTGGTTGTTCCAGCCTCACACGAACACACATGCTACAGTTAGCTACTGTAGCTTCTAAAACGAATGGATACAGGGATCATTAATAAGATTTCCTTATCTACCGATTCCCATTTCCCACCAATCAAACCTTTACATATTAGATCTGAGCCACAGCAGCAAGAGTGACGGCATCTCTCTTAGGGCTGCAACATTAAGGTACTAACACCACCGAATTTACCACACATCTGTAAGTCCAGGCTTATCGACAGTCAAACTAACAGCAATCAGCGGTGGCTGATTAGACTTGGGGTCCTGTCAGAGTCGGTTACTGAGACAAATTGGTTTGTCTTTGGGCTGCCCGACGTTGGCATGGGACCCCTCTCCCCTGAGACCTCACCTCTGGCCCCCTCCAAGAGCATGTGGGCGTCTGACAATCTTGTCAGGCTTCTCCTTTTGAGGTCAAAGGTCAGACAATTGAGATAAAAAAAAAATAAAGGTGAAAATGGTGACAAAGGAACATACGTAAGATGCAGATGTCTGTTCCCTGCATATTAAATCTGCCAAAACCAAATTCTGTCTAGTAGGGCTTTGGTCTACGTGATTAATACTATTTCAATGAGCTACATCCTTAATCCAGTAAAAATAAATAAAAAACGCTCTGTTCTATGTTTTTTTTTCTGCCGTGGAGCTTCATACAAGTTACACATCCAGCACCACCCCTCGACATATCAAAGGCACCTTTTCCACATCCTTTGTACTATTGTCTTCATACTTGCCCTTGATCATTGCTAGCGAGCCAGTGGTGTTGGCCTTTATGTGGACTACTGTGAAATGCCCCAAGGCGCTCGGAGAGTGTGCTCCCAGCGTGAAGCCTCAGTTACCAGTGAGGAGCAGTCCGTTGGCCTTTGAAGTCAGGGCCCTTAGAGGGATATCAGGTGATGAATGGAGAATCAAACCAGTTTTTTTCTAATTAAATTCTGCCTCTGTGTTCGTAAAAGTATTCATCGTCTAATCAAGGAGTCAAGATCAAACTCTGTCCTTCTACAAATGAATGTTCTTTAAACCGTAAATTGTGATTAATTTCTGCTTCAGTCTATTCCCAAAAACAAGAGCCCAAAAGCCAAAAATACTGAGGGTGCTTTTACATTAGATTGTTGTTCTGAAACTGGGAGTATCCCTTTGGTTGGTTCGTTTGAGCCAGTGTGAACACAGCAACAAATCACCCGCACTATTGAGTGGTTTCAGCCCGATTGCAATCACTCACATAGCATAGATGATTGATCAAACTGAACATGGTGTTCATACACAGAACACTAGTACATGAACCACAGAGCAGCCCGTGCACTCTGCTCATGCTCCGTTCCCGATTTCATTATTTCCTGATTTCTTGAAATCCATTTTTTCCTGCACAATTATGAGCAATCACACAAGTGTTTGCAAGAACGTAACGTTGAGGGCATTCAATTGCTCTGTGAACACAGACTGAACTAAGGCTTTATGCAACATTGTAGTACTGAATTGTTCCTTTATTGAACCGTCATGGGGAAATCCTTTCACAGCATTGGACCCATCCATTCGTTCACACAGTAGCGTGTACGTACACTCAGAGGGGTGGGCTGCCACTTTGGTAGCAACTCGGGGCAACTTGGGTGCTCTCCCAATATGAGTGTCCTGTATATTGAGCACATGATGGAAAGCACCCTTAAGCTTGGTTTATACCTCTGCGGGACTAGACGCCGTAACCTGCATACGTATCCTACATAGGTGTGAGCCATTTATACTTGTGCGCTCGTCAGCCTGTCTCGCTCTGTAATAACATCATCCAAACACTAGTAGGCGCTGTGTCTTTTTAGCTAGTCTGGTTAATCTTTGTTTCTACTTCCTGCTTCACTTTCAACAATGGCGACTGAAACTTTCGCCGAAATTTCGCAGAAGACGAGTCCCACAAATGTTTGTATCTCCGAACCTCATCAGTCAACCTTTCCTCGATGTGTTCTGTCTTTATTGATCCAAAACAGTCAGTTTGAAAATTGCAGAGATGGAGAAGCAGCTGTAAATACTAAAGCGGAAATACACTACTACCAAGTGGACCAAACATTGCCGTAGCTAAAGCGCCAAATTGATGCAGAAGCCTAAACTGTGCATTCATTTCCAATAATAGCGTAGTCTGAACCAAGGTATGGCTAAATGCTAATGTAAACATACTGTTATGCATGGAATGACCACGAAAACATGCTGATGTCTTGCAAGTCAGCTTTACCATGATTAGCATGTTAGCATGCTAAAATTTGCCAATTAATATAAAGCACAAAGTCAGATATTGGTATAAAATAAAACTGATTTGGCCCAAACCAGTCAACATAATTAGAATAAACATTACTGAGCTAAATGTCTGCACCTAGTGTACATGTGCATTAAACAGTACCAGTGTCATATTTCAATAGATAGAACAGATATACAAAATCTGGACCTTAATATGAAATTTAGACATGAAGTTTGAAAGGAGAGGATGTTAACCTGGTCAAGAGGGTCTGATGAAAACAAATGGGAGTCTGCATTAAGAAATGTGTGTGGACTTGTAATGCCACGACACTGAGCCACGTTTTTTCAGGCAAAACTAACATTTAATCTTAAGGATTTCATTTAATCCGTTATATGAAGCTGCATGCGAGTTGTACCATTCCAGCCGCTACTTAGCGTTTCGCCCATTACTTTATGGCTGAAGACGACAGAAAACGCAGAACCAGTCAAACCCTAATTTTTCTCGAAAACAATCTAATTGCTGACTTGTGGGGTAATACCTCTAACACATGAGCGTTTTGTCTCTCTCTAATCACTGAGATGAGATCAGTAATTGGCTTTTTGTGGTGAGACTGATGAGTATTTTCCAAAAGCTTGAGGAAAGGAGCAAAAAAAACAAAAAAACAAAAACAAAACATGTTTAAGATTTCCAGTAAAAAGCAATTAAGCTGGAGAGGATTCTCTTGTTTCTGTGTTTCCTCTGTTGTGCCGTTGCGTCTCAGAGTGGTTGTATAGAAGCAAAACAAAGCGGGCGATCGGATCTTTTGTGGAACGGCGATTGAGACAGCAGAAAGACAGTCTTTCACACTCGTGCCGAGGCTGTGAACGATGTCGTCTGGTTAAGGATCTGCGGCCAAGTTCAGTCTGAGGATTGGCTCTTTTTTATTTATTTATTTATTTATTTTTTGTCTGCTCACTTTGACTTCCCACATAAAACACAAGGCCGAGCTCTGACCTCACAGATCCGACTGCTCACGAACACATGTGAAGCCCGGGAGAGCGTGGCGTTCAGGGGGCGCGTCCCCCCCAGAGTACTGATGGGGATGTCACCTAGATAAATGTCCCCACTTGCCGCCCGTCCTCCTTCTATTCCTCCGGGACATGGGTGCAAAGAGGACGCGGCGTGGGCGCTTCAGAGAAGAAGAGGATGAGTGGAGGTGGTGGCGGTGGTGGGAGGGGGTTGTTTCGCGGTGCCTTCGGTGCCATGAGCCGAAACCAGATGGTAGAAGCGGTTGAGTCAGAGCTTGGCCACATTTGAGAGGGAAGACAGAGGTGAAGTCTGTAACAGGTGTTTAATCTGAGTCAGGAGAAAGGGAGAGATGAGCGGACTTCTCAAATTTCAGTTTGTCGGTTTATACTTACAGTAATGGTCGGATTTCTAATAGAATGGCCCAATTTCATCGTTTAAATGGGACGTTGAGGGATTAAAGTTAGAAAAGACAAGGCTAGCACGGGAGAAACCTTATTTCATAACTGTGTACATGCTTAAATTAGTTTGTAGGATTTGCATGTCCATGACAATTCAATCGGACAGGAAGTCTGAAGGGATACAAGTGAAGATAACACTTCTTGTAGCTGTGTTAGACGATTTACTGTCCAACGAAAAACTTAAATATAAAATCATGCATCGTGCTCATGCAACCGCGAACCAGCTACGTGTAATCATCGGTTTCTAAAATGGATTAGATCCAACATGGAGTTCAAATTATTCTAATACAAAAGAGTCCAAATGAGAAATGGAGCCAGGGATTGTCAGATCTGCACCAGCATGCATCCGGGAATGTGACTCTCTAAAAGCCTTGGATTTAAGGTTTTATTTTATACTATTGCACTGTAAATTACATTCTCCAATTTTCTTTTGTATCTTAAATTTCTCCTGATTACATGAATCTTTCTGAATGTACCCTTGTGTGAGAACAGAAAGTACAGATTTTGGTAATTCTCTGAGAGTAGTTTTGGTTCCTATCTGCCTGTTTACAGTGGGAAACATAGGGCTGTGACACACTCCCTGCTTGCATGCTCCTGAAAAAATAAGGAATAAAGTAGCTCGTGCACTCTCCTGCCGTGCTGGTGTTGGTAAAAGAGGACCGGTCAAATAAAACTGTAACCCGCTTGTCACCCACAGCCCACACAGAGCGAGGCTTGAGCGAGCCACCAACCAAGAAATGAGGGTTACAGCAACTTAGTCTTGTAGCAGTTTTCATTTTGCAAATTTCGGTCTGCAGCGGTCGTCCTGGATCGGTGGCTAAATTCCTGAGCAGAAAAATCATCTTCCGCCCTCCACTTTTAGCTCCAGACCTTACAGTCTCCTCCATGCGCGTTACTGTCCTCTCATGAAAAAAACAACCTCTGATTTCTTTCTGCAAGCAGCGACTGTGAGGGGAGGATCTGAGGCTACAAACTCCCAGTGGGGAGGAGGTTGTGGTAGATGGACGGGTCAACAAAACAAACTAAAATTTAGACAGAGGAAGTACAAATACTTCGTTACTGTAGTTAAGTGGATTTTTCAGGTATTTGTACTTTACTTGAGTATTTCTTTTTCTGACGACTTTTTACTTTTACTCCCTACATTTGTACACAAATACCGGTACTTTCTACTCCTTATAGTGGAAAAACAGGCTCGTTACTTTTTTAACCTCCACGGATGACAAGATGTAAAATACGTGACATGATCGGACATGACTAGAGCATCGATACCCTCCATCAGCTCTATACACCGGTGGTCCTGTGTACTTCCTCTATTGGGTTGAACAGGCAGCCTGTTGATTAGTTTGAGCTCTACTGCCTCCTGGTGACTGGAGGCTTGTTTATCGTTCAAGCATCAATAAAGACACTAATACTGAAAGTCGCTCACGCCCCCCTGACCCAAGGGGGGACACAAGTATTGGTCTAATCTGGAAAAAAAAAAAAAAAAAAAAAAATCACGTATGGTGTGGTTTCTGTTGCTATCATTAGCTTTTTGAGGATTTTTTGGAAGCCAGTTTACAACGTTAGCAATGCTATGGGAACACAACGTTTTGATAGTCTATAGATAACGCTAGCTAGCTCTTGGTTTAAAAACAACAACCCCATAACCCTCAATTTATTATTAATGATAATATTAATGATCCAGATGCTCATGCAGGACCTCTGTTTGGGTCAGTCTAGATTATTCTGCTAGAACCGGATGAATTGTTTCATTAATGGCAAAATCATTTTTAGTACCAGTACTTTACAGGCCAGGGATGCTAAATCACCAAACTACTATGGTTACCATCAATAAAAACAAAAGGTTTCTTGTGGCTTAAGTTACCACCACCGAACTAACATGGTGTTTGCCTCGGTTGACTTCCTACGGTATTTTCGGCACCTCTGCTTTTGCCTCCTCAGATGTGGAGGTTTCACAAGAAACTGGACAACATAATTAGCCTATACCTGATACAGATTGTTGTATTTTTTATTTTTTAGTTCAGGTATCATAGATGCGTGCAAGCCATGTTTTCAGTTTCAATTTGTGCTAATTATGCTCCCTGGGAGTGCAGTGAAGTTTTGTCGATGACATCGGGGAGTGTGGGTATTTCTCCTGGTGATACAAAGTCTTTCATACACCTACATATTTCTTTTTTTATATAGATATATCATTTTTGCACCTTCCTTAAGGGAAAGAATCTGCATGTGCTCAACGAAGGTATTCTTTGGCTTTGATCTCGAAGTAGCAACAGATTAACAGGACGGGATATTAGGTTTGAGCCCTGAAGAGAAAGTACATTATGAAACAGTATTTCTAGTATGGACACTGAGGTGGATGGATGATGTTGAAGTATATGAGACAGAGCTGTGACTGAATGCCTTCTTCCAAGTGCTATCAAAGGCTTTGTTGATAGAGGCAGGCTGCTGGTGGTCCATTGAATTAGACCTGTAGGCCACGGCAACCGCTATACGTCTTTTTTATCATTCCTTTATTCGGCGGTTCTTGTCAGAGGGATCTAAACTAACTGTCATCTCGGCCGACACGACGAGGCCAAGAGGGAAGAGGTCAGCGGTAAAATACAGCAGCGACCTCTGGGACAAGCTACCGCGCCGCCCCGCTTTCTGGTGCCTGTGTTTTTGCTGTAATGTGTCATTTTCTCTGTACAAACAGGAAAAATAGATGCAAGAGGGCCCGTCAGGGGACTTCCATAAGCAGCTTTTCGTGTGGCAGCAGCACTCGGCTCCTGATAACTATGCTCCAGTGGTTTTGTGCACTTCAAGAGACTATCCGCCGCTGTGAAGTGCCCTTACCGAGCATGAATCACTGTATCCTGGCTAACTGCCTGCTCAGACTACTTGCAGTGTAGGAGGCACTTCCAGATGCAATTTGCCAATTGCTGCTCAGGCATCAGTGACTAAGCTGAACAGAAACGTAGCCCACATCTTAGCAACTCCTGCTGCCACGTATTGTGATTCTAATGCAAATTACCTAAATGACTCTCATCATACAGTGTGTGCCATTTCAGCAGAGCAGTTGTAGAATGGATCCTTCACGTAGCGGCGTGCGCGACTGTCAGCTCTGATCAGTTCCGCCTCTACAAGCATCTACTCCTACTCTTTACAGTGCAGGGCAATACAATGCATTATCTTCCTTAAGTCCTCTTTGCCGGATTACACAAGACTGTGCGTTTGAGGCCCCTCTGGCATCGCATATGGCATTTTGATAAAATGGTGCCAAGTGCAGAGGCAGAACTCAAAATCCGATGTGTGATATATGTTTTTTTTTTTTTTTTTTTTTTGTGGAAGTGAGGGGTGTGAAAAGGTAAAGAAGGAGAACGCTAAAGAGTACATACTAACTCTCAGCAACACCTTGTGGTATCTGGCCTCATACAGGCTAGAATCACTACTTAAGCTAAGGACACACTACAAGATTTCTTGCAAGATTTTACCCACAATTCCCATTTGGGCAGTCTTGGATAGTCGACATAGGTTGTTGGCACCAAAATCTGTTAGTGTGTGGGGGGGAACAGACCCAACCCGACCTCAACCGCAATCAATCAAACACGTTTGAATTGTTTGAGTCGAATCTGGATGCAGTCGGGTAGTTTGAAGTGATTACCGACCCAACTGCAAACACGTGTTGCCAACAGCCAATGAAAAAGAGAGGGTGGGACACAGGGTATAGCGTCAGAAGATGACCGGAAGTTGTGCGTACCACAACTGCCGGCCTCGCAAGAGTTTGCACGAGAGTTTGACGCGTTCAGTTGGCTTTCGTTGGGTTGACAAATCGTGTAGTCTGTGATCCCTCATCAGGTGTAGTTGTTAAGCATGTGATCCCAAGTCCGTCTGTTAACGTGTACTCCTAGTTTTATCAAAATCTGTAAAAAAAAAAAAAAAGTGAAAGTTGTGCAGTGTGTCCCCAGCTTTAATTGTGTTGAGAGTAACCTGTTTTGGGTGGTTTTGGGCAACTCATATGATTGCATCCTGAATGAGACTGGGGGCAGAAATTATTACTACCACCACCACCACCATGGCCCAGACTTGGAAGAGTATTGGAAAATGGAGGGAAGGATGGTTTACAGACAGCTGCATCTCTTTTCCAAAATCAGTTCAACAGTTAATTAACCTAACAAGCATGCCTTCCGACTGTGGGAGGAAGCCGGAGTACCCGGTGAAAACCCAGGGCGCAGGGCGAACATGCCAACTCTGCACAGAAAGACCCCAGCAGGCCTTTGGGTTTGAACCCAGAACCTTCTTGCTATGAGGCATCAGTGCTAACCACCACATCGTTGGTCATTCTAAACTGGCCGTAGGTGTGCATGTGAGTGTGAATCATTGTTTGTCTCTCTCTGTGTTGACCCTGTGATGGACTGGCGCCCTGTCCAGGGGTGTACCCCACCTTTTACCCGCTGACAGCTGGGATAGACCCCCTGTAAAACAGTTCTCTTTGCTCTGTTTTCAAGTCTCTCACACCTTTCTGTAGACACCGCCACTTGTTTGCCATTTCATGATGTCTGACCAGCATGCTTGACACCTCCGCTACTGTCATCCCGAGGCCAGTTGTCTTTTTTGCTTTCCCAGCGAACACAGATTCGCACTTTGCTCGGCGCAGTTGCCATTTTCTGGTGGCATTCTCACTAACAGGCTTGAGTGTTAAATTCTGCTCGTCCGACCGTCACAACTAGACCACCGCGGAGCCACAAATGTCTTGAGAGGGTGAACAGTGTTTTTTTTTTTTTTTTAAAGTTGCCTCACGGCTCTGCTTCAACTTCCGTGGAAGACGTGCTACAGCATACATCACCCCCACAGTCCATTCTATAGTCAATAAACCCAGGCTTTGACACAATCAGGCCATAGCAGACGGCCGTAAAGCCTTTGTCCAGAGTGCACCTGAGACTCCCTAGAGATGTATCATCCATAACCATTCCACTGGCGTGAAAAGAAGTGGAAATAAACAGATAGATGACGCTGAGGTGTGGCTTGGTCTGTTTAAAAACAGCTGCAGTCGAAACGCAGCGGTCATTTTTTAAGGAGTTGGAAAGAGGTCGGCACTACTGACCTGCCCATGTGTGGAGCAGATGGGAGTTTCTTTTTATTGTCTCAGCATTGCAGACCTGTGTCACTTTCATCCCCCGGAAAGCATAAAACGTGAGCGCACTTGTTGAAAGCTCAATCTGTCCGCCGGTATTTACGCCGCCTTACTTTCGACCGCCGTAAATCAGCTTTAACAGTAATGGCGACTCTCCCTCTCAGCAGTATTTTTTTGACACTAGTCATGGCAATTAACTTTGACGCGATAAATCAAAAGCTCCCACCTCCCGCTAATTCCCAGCTCTTTCAGAAAGAAAGATGGGAAAGCTTAGATCGTTATGATCGCTCGCGGCCCCAAGCTTTAACCTGCTCCGGACGAAATTTGGCACAAATTCTTGCGGGATGCAGCTAATAGCCCGAGTGAGTGATACCCTGGCAAGGAAGCAAATTCACCCCATGCTTCATCGCTGTTGTCAGCGGAGCGGCGGCGTTGGAATGCATTGCTGATTTTTTATTTTTTATTTTTCAACTTTGTGCTTCTGTGGCAGTGCATTACTTTGCGTGGATGATGGAAAGCTCTGTCACAGTCCTCTCAGGCAGATACGGCTCAACCCTCTCTCCTGTCAGGGGACTGCTGGCCTCCTTCCCAACTGCCTGCCAGTTGTTACTGTAGTCGGGGCTCCCTGGAAAAAAAAGCTGTGTGTCAGCCAATCAGTGATGAGCCTCACAGTCTGGCAGTCTGGCCGTCCAGGCCTGACTCAGACTGACAGCATCTGTCTGATTCAGCTTTTGGCTCCAGAAATCAAACCTTGACCAGCATGAGACGCGTCCAGCTTCCGTGCATGTCCGCTGGCTTGTCTTCAACATGCCCTCCTTCTGCTCTGCTCTGCTCTGTGATTAGCTCCACTTGAAACCTATGCATCAGGGCAGATTTCTCTTGAGGCGCTCTGAAGGATACATTTCCGTCTGCCCGCGTCTCAGCCTTGACACCTCGCTTGTTAACACGTTGAAGATCTTTGCTCCGGATTTATCAGGAATCGGTTTCTTCATATCTATTCTCCGTCCTCCTCCTCCTCCTCCTACTTCCACCACGTCCTCGGTAGTCTGGTTCATCACACATTTCGCTTGACACTCTCAGTTTTTCTTCCCGGAGACGTCAGGCACTGGGAGCAACCTTGACATATTAGGACATTAAATCTGAATCAGCACCTGTCGCCGCCCCAAAGTGCTTCCACATTTCTCTGTTTTCTCAAGCGCATCAAGGAAATACAATTTCACCCAGAGTGTCTGTCTCTGTCACATCCATTCTCTAAGATATTCAGCCCCTCCCCCTCCCCCTCTTTTCTTTGTCTCCATACCTCAGTATTAGAATGGTTTAGGGCCTTCCACTGTGATTATTTCAAATGATTGGTTTCTACCAAAAGGCTTGTGTCTGTGGTGACTTGTTTAAGCCTCGGTGTACCAGAATACTTCTTCAGCCACGTCATGATTCGGATATGACTTCCAGAACTGAACGGCACTGATGTGTTCAAAGCAAATGGCAACGGCAGTGGTCATTCTGCGGCGACTCAGTGCCATAGATTAAACTTTAGTCGCTTCCCTTCCCCTTCTTCTCCTCCCAGTGGTTCCCCGCATCCCCCGTCTCGTCTGCTTCCCACTCGGTTCCGAAGTAATTATTCCTCATTAATCCACAATAGCTCCCTACCACTCTATTAATCCAAAGGTCTTGATGGCAGGCAGAACAAAATGAGCTTCCCTATTAACTCGGCATCATTACTGTCGCCGTATATAAGGTGCCGGGCCGCCGACTCTCCACAGCAACCTCCTGCCACCCTCCGCATTAGCCTCATCAGCGGTGCGGCGTCTTTCCGCTGACCCCCTCAGCCGTCCTTTTCGCTTCCATTTTTCCAGCTGCCCTTTTCCATGTTTGGATAGCCACGCCGTCATTGGATTAATAAATTATACCTCTCTCTGCAGTTAGAAGAAAAGGAAACTACACCAGTTGCATCTGCTCTAATCGGGGATGATTGTACCAATTTGTTAAGTGGTGATGCAAATTTGAGAATTACAGTTAATTTGGAAGTACCATTACTTCTATACCCACGAGAGACTTGAGACTGGCCTTTCATTAAAACCGGCCCTGAGCTGTTCGTGAAAACTGCTTATTATGACTCATAGTTATATTTCACTTTGGCATAATTACTATGTTACCGTATTACTATGGACAGTAGATGGCTATATCAGTTATGACAGGGGGAAGTGTGTCAGGAGGAATGGAGGAAGGGAGTTTTATGTAGCCACAGTCTGCATAGGGAGGAGGCCGAGGTGGATGGATGGGTCATCAGAATGTCCATTTCAAGATATTTCTTGAATGGAGTTTAGTTGTAACCACAATGAGGAAGGTCTGGTTTTTAAACTTGATCATTAATACCTCGCTTAACTGAACTTTTGAACTCTTGCTCTTGCTCCGATGGGTTATCTTGCATGAAAGAAACATGTTAAATATTTACTGATCAGGCATAACATTATGACCGCCTCCCCAATATTGTCCAGGTCTCCCTTGTGCCTCCAAAACACTTCATCAGAGGATGGACATGGGCCTTCTGAGGGTGTCCTGTGGTGTCTGGCAACAGAATGTTGTTGGGGGGGGGGCTTTGACGGTAGGGTCCTCTGTGGATCATCCTAAAGACACTTGATCAGTTTGGGATCTAGTGAATTTGGAGGCCAGGTCAACACCTTGTGCTGTTCTTCATGTTTTTGTCGAGTTGTTCCTAAACCGATTTTGTGTGCGTTCCTGCATCCTGCTGGGGATGGCTGCTGACATCAAGGAGTGTCATTGCTATGGGGGGGGGGGGGGGTCTGGTCTGTTCTAGGTGGGTGCTACATGTCTAAGTAACATCCACATGAATGCCTGACCCAAAGGTTTCCCAGCAGAACACTGAATTGCCACAAGACGGTCAATGATATTCACTTCTCCTGCCTTCTCCTGTGGTCATAATGTTATGGCTGATCGGTGTTTATGCGGTATATTGTTGAGGTTGGAAGACTTGTTGGCATGAATTCTTAACCACCCAATAGCACTTTTAGGCGCTTCTATTTTGTTACGACCTAAACACACACCTTGCGTTTTTTAACCGACGCAGCCTCCGTCATAAGAGACTCTTGGCGGAAAGGGGTGGCGCCGGCATAAAAGATAGGACACAAGGGAAAGTCAAGGTCCAGATGATGAGCTGTGTTTCTGGGCAGAAGGCCCGCCTCGGCACCGGTCTCCCATTACACTCGCGCTAAAAAAGACTATAAATATGTAATAGTGACAAGGCTTTGGAGGCGTCTGTGTTCGAGCAGAGATTACCCCTGCTTTGTTCTAGGCAATGCCATGTACGGTAAGAGGGTTGACGCATTCTTCTCCTCCAAGATTTGCCTCGTGTGAGAGTAAAATTATTGAATCTTTTACGTTGTCAGCAACTTCCAATTGGGCCAACAAGTCGAATTAACTGATATTTTAATTTGAATAATGGATGGATGACTAGTAAGTGTTATCACCGAGGTAGCATTTCTCTTCAGCTCCAAGAATTTATAGGCCAGTGTCAGAATTTTGGGATTTCAGCTTCAGGATTTTCTATTACACATATGAGTTAACACACCAAGACAAAATGGAAATTGAGTAATAAAGAATTTAAAAAAGCTTAAAAAGATAGCTGCCATGTCTCATATGTTGGGGTTTCATCATAGGAAGTTGATTTAGATGCTTTTACAGGCACAAACTGAATCAAATAACTGCCTGGATGAAATATGAAATCACTGATACGACGTCTTACAAAATCTGTCATTTAGCCATTCAACGCATCCCGGTGAGTTCGCGCGGCAGCCAGCGCCGCTTCTCAAGCTGTTCATTACCACCCTCCTCACTCATTAGTGCCGAATCTGACTGCTCGGGGTGATTTCTTGCTCTTAAGCCCGGATGATCCGTCCTCCGAGCGGACCTCTCTGCACAGGCCCTTGCACTCGTCCACGAGTGGGCTTCCCGAGATAAGCGCGGGGCTCCGGCTGCTCTAACGCGGCCGGCGGCGCCCGATCCGTGCGCGTCCGGGAGTTAAACGCTGCGCGCAGGCCCGGCGAGGAAGATGAAAACACTTGCCAGCTCACCGCGGAGAAGCAGCTCACCCCTGCCACGCCGCTCCATTTTCTCCAGCTGTATCAGAGCACTCTGGGAGACCTGATTGCTGAATGGCTTGGCGGGGGCTTCGGGTGTGCGTGTGTGTGTGTGTGTCTCATTGTGCGTGAGAGTGTGTGTCTCTGTCAATCCTCGACGTCCCACGGCGCCAAGGAGTAAATCCTCTCATCCTTAACCACACTGACGTGCCAGCTCATCATTCTCTTTCATCAAGACCTCTCCTTCTAGACTCCCTCCTGTTGAACCCTCAACCATTCGCTAAATGCTGTAGCATCTCCTCTTCTGCACTGCTTTTGAAATTAGCCCCAGAAGCTGCACACTACGAGAAGAATGCAAACGCAGGAACTATTACATTTGCATTCTTTATTTACTTTATTTAAACTCCGTGTCTTAATCCATCATAATCACTACTTGCTGCCTTAATCTACTTGGGCTGAGGAGAATGTTTCCCGCGTTAGCCCTTCTTTTGTTTATTCCCGACTGGAATTTGAGACATTAATTATACATAAGCGGTCACCTCATTTCAGCCTCGCCGTGCCGAAACCTGAGCGGTTTCTCACAACCTGTCACCGGCAATCACCTTCACTCTGGCTCTGTGGGTTGCGCCCGAGCCGGCCTGGAGAAACAATCCAGCAGCCAGCCATCAATCCACGACGCACACGGCGCTCCATGCCTGCTCTTAAAGCTGCCAGATCTTTGGATTTGTCAGTACCTCGCCGTCGGGCCCCCGAGGCTGTGTTTGCATCGTCGCTGGCAATGACAGGTTGTCCGGCCATTTCTGATTTGTCGCTTGGATTCGGGCCGCAGACCGCAAAGTGGTAATGCTCCGAACAGAGAGAGCTGATATAATGCCTTCAGGGCAGGTTGAGAGAATAAGCAGGTCACTCTTTCCCAGGCTTTTTGCAGATTTAATCTCCTTCTGTCAACACAAAGGTTTTTTTTTTATTTGGAGCTCCACTTGTTTCAATATGCAGGAAAAAGGAGATTGCGGCGAAATGGAACCGAGAAAAGTTATAAAATCCAATACGCTATCAACATATTGTACATGCAGGGTGTCCTATTCTTCGCTGTTGACATTGTGAGATCATTGCGAAAGGAAAACTGTCACACAAATGCTCTTAAAAGTTTCCAGACTAACCGCTTCTTGGTTTTTATCTGCTCGTTTTCAGGTCCACCGACTACGGAACGACGTACACCAAGCTCAATCTGATGCCAGGGACGACCATTGTGGTGACAAGTTTCTACATCTGCCCGACCAACAAGAAAAAGGTAGGAGTTTGCATCGATTTTGTTGTGATGCTTTGGCCGTGAGCTGAAAAGCACTGCGGATATTGTTTCCTTGGCCTCGCCGGTTAACAGCTTGGCTCTGGTGTGTTGTTGAAAGTTGTTGAGGCTGTGGTTGAGACGCGCCCGGTGATTTGAACGCGATCGGCTCAAACGAAAGACTTAAACTCTCGTGTTTGAAACGAATCACGGCGGTTCAGCGTTAAGGCCCAGAAACCATCACTCAGTGCAATATTGTGCAATCACAGTAAAATACCATATTTCACCAACGTAACGAGTCAGTTCAGCCAAACACACAACCTTAACACACAAAGCTATCACCCCTAAGTGGTACTATGGTAAATACGACATTGTGAGCACGTAGAACTTTGGTATAAAAGTACTAAAGACATCTTGTAATGTCCTTTTCCCGGTGTCAGAGAAAAATTGTGGATACTAAGGTTAGAGAACTTGGGAAATTTGCCCCAGACAGATTTGAGTCACGTTCCTTGGTTCTGATTCCTTAGATTTCTCGTAAAGCATCGTTCTTTTATAATATTCGACCTTTCTGATAAAGTTTCACGTCTAATGGGGCCCCGTGTCTCAGGTTGGTGATGTGGGCTCTCTGTTGTAAGTCTGTAGTCTCAAGCTGAATCCCAGGTGACACCGCTGGTTATTGTCCTCGAGCTTGAGAAAGCTCTCCTCCAGACTCTCCAGAAAACAGCTGTTTCAAACTGGACCTCATGTCCAAAGCAGGCATAACATTATGACCACTGACAGGAGAAGTGAATAACATTAACCATTTTGTGACAATCCAGTGTTCTGCTGGGAAACTTTTGAAACTGGCGTTCATTGGTGTGGATGTTACTTAGACATGTAGCACCCACCTAAACCAGACCAGGCACCCCCACCCCATAGCAATGACACTGCTTGATGGCAGCATCCATCTCCAGCAGGATGCAACCTGACACAGGCACACACCCAAAAATGATTATGACTAACAACCTTCTGGATGCGCCACGTCCATCCTCTGGTGAGTCACAACTGTTTTGGAGGCACAAGGGAGACCTACAAAAAATTAGGAAGGTGGTCATAATGTTATGCCTGATCAGTGTACACTGCAGTATAGACCAAAATGAAGGAATGACAAGGAATCCTGGCCAAAAAGAAAATTGGCGGGATGTCCACATTGTGTACACCCCACGACAGAGATTGGCTGAATGATAGCGTCTAATATTTTTGTAATTCCTCATCACTTCTGTCGTTTTGCACTCTCTTAGTCATCCAACATCCTTTGACCACATGCACCCTCCCCCACACACCTCACAGTTATTCAATCCACAGACGGCCCCAGAACTCCACTGAATTTCAAAAAGCAGGCAGCAGATAAGCTGAAGTGAGGGCCAAGAGGTACAGTTAAGGTGACTTAAGCCGCGATACGACTGGACTGCCCGCCGAGGCGGCCTGCTCTGATTGGCGGCCGTTATCGCCCGGGTCCAGGGCTCCTCCGATCGATCGGTCGGGGAGATGGAGGAAGATTAGATGCAGTCACTTTTCTCACTTCCTGCTCCAGTCCCCACTCCCGCTGTCTGCACAGGATCTGCCATCGCATCTTCTTCCCACACACACACACTGAACAGCGGAGGGCCAGGCAGCATGGGAGCATTTAATTGCATGGGAATGGAGTCATCTTAATTTCCCTTAGGGACGGAACGAGACGAGCGGGGGAAAGAGAGTGACTGGCGCCGAGAGTGTGTGTTGTGACAGTGGGATGTCTGGTAATATGTGCCGAGGATCAAGCTGCTGCTTAAACACACCTCCAGGCCTGGCAGGAGGTGAGTGATGGAAAGGTTCAGCGCTGCTTGCCGGAATCAGCGTGCGTGCGTGGGTGTGCTTCTGCTATTGTTGCATGAGAAAGTGTCGAGTGGAAGGCAGTGGACGGAGGCCCGGCGCCAGTCGGTGCGTGCGGACTCTGAAACGAGGCATTGTTATGCACTCTTACGCGCCTTTTTAACATCCAAATTGTGAGAGATCACGCGCACACACGTGAGGGCCTTTTGATCAATACGGCTAATCACGTCAGAAAACAGCAGACAAGTGGGTCTGTAAGCTCTGTGCAGGGATTACACACAGCGCGAAGGGATCACATGGGAAAGGTGTGAGGGGCCTCTGGTAATCAATAGGACTTGAGGCAATTAGAGAGAGAGGAGAGTCTTCAGAAGGAGACAATGTCGTCCTCTCTTTCTCTCTCTCTCCATCGCATCACCGAGGGCTCCATTAAAGGGCCGCTCAAGGCCCTCGGCAGGAGAGGTCTCCCAAGGACCCTTGACACATTTCAACACAAATAGAGACGTAAATAAACTTTGAGTCTGGAAGCTTGGCACACTCTCTGTCTCTCCCCCCAGTCGTCTCCAGGGGCGCGTCAGATGGGCGAGTGCTTGCACAGGTCCGTTTTCTTGTTGCTGAGCGCTTAGTGTGGGATATAAATGAAGGTTCAAGTGTATGCTAATAGTGATTTTGAAGCCTCCTTTTCTTGTGCTACTTATTTACTGGATCTCTGCCAGCCCGTCTTGGAGATTACAGCAGGGCTTGTTTCTTACACTCTCTGAGAGCACAATTGGGTTGAGGGGAGGGGCCTCTGTGGATCATCCTGCAGATACTTGATCAGTTTGGGATCTAGTGAATTTGGAGGCCAGGTCAACACCTTTTGGGCTGCTGCCATCAAGGAGTGTCTTTGCTATGGGGTGGGGGTGCCTGGTCTAGTCTAGGTGGGTGCTACTTGTCTAAGGAACATCCACACCAATGAATGCCAGGTCCAAACATTGCCCTGCTTCAAGAAACAAAAGGTGGATTTGAAATTGGTTGTTTAACGTGACCTCAAGATCCAAGATGGCAGCTTGGCGCATCAACATTACTGGAAGCAGTGGTAATATAGTATAGTGGCGAATGGCATGCAGTAGTGCTCCCTCAGCTGTGTTTCCTCTGGTCTGTTGCCAAACCAGAATTTGAAAAGGACAGTTCATAGACTGAACAAAATCTAAACCAACAGACCTAATTGTTCATATTATTTTTCATTAACAGTTAGCACCCAATGAAGAGCTCAACCAATATTAGCAATACCTCTTGCCACAGATGAAATGATAAAACTCCAACTGGGAAAGCAATCTGAAATCTTTGCAAATATAGATGGATGTTTCCTACGGTGATCCTGCCTCCTTGTCCCTACTGACTTTTGTCCCTACGTATCAAAGCGGCTCGAAAACATCCTGCAAATGGCGAGTGAGCGCAGAGGAGTCAAATCACTTCAAGCATCCAAGGTGTCGGAGAAAATTAAAGCAGTTCTGGTCGACTCCGGCGTATCCCGTGGTTTATTTCGTGGTCCATTAACGGCTTATCCAAATCTGATCCCTATTGAAATGCCGTGCCCCCTGATGATTGAGCATGTTTTTAAAAAGACGGACGCTCCGAAAACACTCGGCGGCATCTGAACACTCATCTGTGGGTTTATAAAACGGTCTTAACGTCACCACCTCTGCAAAAAAAATAAAAATAAAAAACAGCATCACCTTGAGGAATCCCGTCAAAGTCAGAGGCCACCGAAGACAAACCACCTTCTGAGCCGGTGTCCTCAATTATGTCTTCGGTCACTATTCAGCGTGGCATCTCCTCAGAGAGGAGCAGCGCCAGTGATTTCCTGCCTGTTGTCAGAACTAAAATTTGATTTTGATGAACAGCAAAGTATATTCGGCTCTATTATAGTGGACTGTTTTAAACTGACAGTGCTTGAGGAAGGCACCACTCTTTTCCGGGCTGGTCGTTCCTGCGCAGCCCCTTTTGAGTGCTACACTATTTCTGCTCGCCGGTAAGCTATTTAATGATGTCTTTAAGTGTGTAATAAAATGCTAGGAAACGCAGGTCAGGAATCCAACCTGATACTGGGACATTAATATTCAAACCTCCCACTTTATGTGATCACATCCCGATCTGCCAAAAGAAAGAACGACATGACATTGCACTTTTATTTTATTATTATTATAATTGCACTTATAATAGACACTTTTTTTTTTTCCTTTAGCGTAACATTCCGGTCTGGATCCAGCAAGATTCACTCCCCAGCCAGGAGGGTTTACCAGTTTAATATATAAAATATCACAATATTCACTTCATAAGTGAGCACAGGACTGACAGAACCAGAAAAGATATTGCTTCAGGCGGAGAGTCAAGTGATGGCGGAGTTTAAATTTTTCTTTATACATAGAGTGGAGGGGTCAAAATGAGAGATAAGGACTTAACAAACTAGCTCAAGGCTTCTGCTTCCACTACTCTTTTAGTGCCCTTGTGCAAATGCTGCAAATCTTTATCAGTCTTTAAAGTTTCGGGAAGTTGCTCGATCAGCAAGGGAGGTTTTAGAATAATAGGCTGTTTAGGCTTCTATGTCAATCTGATGATGTAGCTACGGCGACAGCACAGACCCGGCTGCTTCTCCATCTCCACAATTTTTGAATTGACTGCTTGGGATCAATAAAGATGGAACAGATCGAGGAGAGGTTAACTGACGAGGTTTGGAGATAAAAACACTTGTATGACTCGTCTTGGGCAAAATCTTGGCGAAATTTCCGAGAAAGTTTCAATCGCCATTCTTGAAAGTTGAATCAGGAAGTAGAAAAAAAAATTAACCCGACTGGCAAAAAAGACACAGCGCCAACTAGGGTCTGGGTGGCGTTTTTACAATGCGAGCCAGACCGCTGAGCCCACAAGTATAAATGGCTCGCAGTGGCGTAGGCTACGTAGGTTATGGCGTCTATCCAAGCAGTACCTTAAATGAGCCTTAAGATGCAAAACGATCAGTGAAGACTGTTTTATTCAAAATTTCTCATGCAGACCTTGTTTGTTGAATAGATAAATGTATTAATGTGTTTATGTGTATTGTGGTTTTCAAATCTGCAGTAGTTGCTATAAAGTTTTCTCAGTGGTGGAACATTTCTCTGTTTCTCCAAAGAATTGTGCATTCTGATTTGTAATTTAGGTTTTACATAGAAAGTTTATTTCTAAAGCACCTACTAATCCAACCTTCGTTAATTCACCACACTCACAGCTTAACATGTAACTTGATCCAGTGGATAAAATCTGCAGCAGCAACAACAACAGCTCGGAGTGAGGTGAAAACAAATTGACAGTAGTTTTTGAAAATGCCTTTAGTCACCTACCCAGATGGAAAAAGAAGAAAGCCCGAAAAGAACAAAGCCCCCAAAAAGAACAAAGCGGGGAGGAAAAAAATAGACACTGAGATGAGTAAACGCAGGCATGCAATGAAAAGAGTTTTTTTTTTTTTTTTTTTAAGAAAAGGAAAATAAGAAAAAGAGTCATAGACTGAGTGATACTGTAGATTTACCGTCAGCATTTCGGTGATTGGCAGTTCAAAGAGCTTCAAAGGGAGACGTGAGATCTTCAGATATGGACACATTATGTTCAGATGATATTCCTGTGATGAGGAACATTTTCTGTAATCTCAGACAGACTACCCCATTCTTTCCTGTGACTGATGGTGCAATAACTGTCTGTGAAATAATACCGCCTACGATCTCTTTCTGGCTGTCAACATAGAGCATATATTAGTAGATGGAGCATTTTTCTCTAAGGCAAAATTTGCCTTCTTTGTCTGCTCTCAAAGAGGAGTGGGTCTGGGGAATAATCGTGAACAAAATGATGGTAAAAGCAGTTCAGTAGTAATAAAGGCCACTCGGTTTATGGAAAAATGCCTTAAAATAGTATGTGGGGATGAATAAGATGAGAGGAGGGTGTTATCTGTGTTACCTTTGTATGTGAAGAAAAAGAACTCACGAGAACTTTAAACTCGGCTCCATGCTTATTAATACCTCAAGTTTGCATCAGCTATTAATGTTGCTCGGATCAATTGTGTCCTAATAGCAGTTCTGTATCAACTGCGCAAGTGGCCATTAGTTGACTTGTTGACGCCTCCTAGAAGACAGGTGAGGATCCCAGTGGGTTGTTGAAGCAAAGTTGCAGCGGTTCATCAAGTGTATGGAAATACTTCACTAAAGATGAAGCCTATACTACCGTGAAATGTCAGTCCTGAGACACAACAAATGTGCCACTGCATTTAATTTTGACCAGGTTAAGGGGAGGGAAAGGTATGGGATAGGATGAAAGGGTTGGGGGGATGGGATGAAGGAAGATGTAGAAACCGATGGTTGTCATCTGATGTTCAGATGGAGGAACCCAGGGAGTGAGCTTCAGGGTGGGGGCATATCGGAATAAGGCTTTAGAGAAATACCGCGTTTTTTAAATGTTTTTTTTTTTTTTTTTATCATCCAATCTTACAACACGCTGTGAAGTACTATTAAATGCTATCGACGATGCCGATTTATATAGGCTATACATATCTGCAGAGCAAAGTAAGCTCATGTGGTTATGTTCCGTTCTGTTGTGTTCTATTAGTTGACATTGTTGCTGTGGTAGACCATGTTTTTTGTCCTTGATGTCAGTGAATGCACCATACGAGAGACAGAAGTTATGGTAGAGCTGCGAGTTTACGGAGCGAGAGCAGCATATGACTGTGTTTATGGTGTTATCGTGGGCTACAGCGGACAGTAGCCTCTGTAGCTTCCTTCGTGTGAGACCCTACAATATGTATTCAGGTCAAGAATATAGATTTCATTGTTGCAAAGCATTACTTTCTACTGTGTTTTTAGGTGTGATGTCATCGACTAGTCGACGTCGACTTTAAAAATTGGAATTGGCTATGTCTTCTGGGGGATCAAATGGAGCTGCAGAGCTCCAAGGAGGTTGCCATGTTGGGTTTCATTGTAATGTCAAGAATGTGTAATTACCAAGTGTCTTTGGTTTTGGATTGCTCACATTTGAACAAACTTTCAAAACGGTTTTTACAGTAATGCTTGGTATCTATGGTATGTTTGGGGAAAGGAATTTGTGGAAGACAAACCACCTTAAGAACCTAGTCAGTACAAATGTATGCTTGTCAGTTTCCATTATTTAAGGATCAGTTTCAATGAGGCCACTTTGACCCTGAAAAATTATGCTTCAATTTATCTGACGCAAGCTGATATTTACTATTTCTCCAAACCAGGCTTTCAAAGTCTCCTTCTGTTTTGAAGTCTCTTTTCATTCAGGCTTCTATCCCCATTTCAGGGCCATTTCAGAGCTGCTGACTCCTAAGATATGACAGTTACGATGTGGCCATGCTGGCTCCTTTCTGTGTGATCAATGGTCAATAATTCAGTAGGTTTACAGACATACTTTGATGGAGCACTTTGCTCTCAGCCCCTGGGGGTTTAACCAAGTGTTTGTCCATCCCCTTTCCTGAGAAACTAGCTGTGTGAAAAGACTTGGATATACAAAGTTAAGCTAGTCTCTTATGTGTGTGTGGCTCCCATACTAATGTTGCTGTGGAGCAGAGCTGAGCTGTGTGGCATCTAAATAAATTGTAGGTTTTCTTTTTTTATTGAAACAAAAATAAAAGACATGCAAAGTGACCCTTTGGCACAGCTTGACATGGAACAGCACGTGCTGCAGGGCGGAAAGCTACACTGGTCTAACCACAGCAGAGCTACATGAATACCACCCATTACCCCATTGCTTTCTCTTCTTCGTTCTGTCCCTGCAGCCATGTTTTCTACATATACCGCACAGTAGCAGCCTTCCTTTTATTCTCTGCCCAAACACTGATCTGAGACCTGCACATGGCCTGATAAGCGCATGGTGTAACCGTGAACCGGGGACAGTCGGTGGCAAGGTTAGCCGGCAGAAGCTAGCGCTAACAGTCGCCGGAGGGTTATCGACTTTGGATTCCGCCACAGACGTTTGGTCCGCCCACGCCGCCATT
This sequence comes from Chelon labrosus, assembly GCF_963514085.1. Lineage (NCBI taxonomy): Eukaryota > Metazoa > Chordata > Actinopteri > Mugiliformes > Mugilidae > Chelon > Chelon labrosus. Next base: position 22,428,152 of record NC_140337.1, read on the forward strand.
GCATGGAAGCACTGCTCGATTTCTGAGTCTGCATGCTTCATCTGAAGCCTCGGAAAAGACAAGTGCCAGGGTCTGAGGCTCAGTCAGGAAGCAACTCATTTTGCATGACAAAAAAAAAAATAAACTTTAGATCATCACAGGTCACAGAGAAAAAGGTTCCGTATTGGATTTTTATAAATGCACAAAGGCCACAGTTCATGCATTTTCTGTTGGCGTTTCTTTGATATGAAACTAGACACACCATGACACAGACAGGATGCATTTAAGGCAGCAAGTACCAGGTCATGGTAGAGTCAGGTTTTCTTTATGTCTTCCTTTCAGCTGATCAGCACCTCCTTTATCAGCAGTCTACATGCATCTCACTGATAGCAGACAACTGTTCAGATTTGCTCACTGACTCAGACACGAAGGGCAACAGGTTTCAATTCATTTTCAATGGAAGCCAACCTTATGAAGCGACAATATGACACTTCTCACCATGTGACCGACTGGCTATCAAAGTTGAGTTGGCGGCAACTTTTTTCCAATGCTCCCCTGTCTTGTTAACCAATCATGTGAGTTTTTTTCATTAGTTAAGTTTTAAACAGATGACCACATCAAAAAACGTCAAAAAGCCATAGCAGGACAGGAGATGTGAATAACATTGACCATCTTGTGACAATTCAGTGTTCCGCTGGAAAAACATTTAGACCTGCAATTCATTGGTGTGGATGTTACTTAGACATGTAGCACCCACCTGGACCAGACCAGACACCAACACCCCATAGCAATTTCAATCCTTGATGGCAGCAGCCAGACACAGGCACACACACACAAACAGTTTAGGAACAACTCAAAAAAACATGAAAATCTCAAGGTGTTGACCTGGCCTCCAAATTCACTAGATCCCAAACTGATCAAGTATCTATGGGTTGATCCAAAGAGGCCCCTCCCCTGAGTCCATAGGACCCAAAGGCCCCCACTAACAACATTCGTCATTCTGTTACCAGACACCACAGGACACCCTCAGAAGGCCCATGTCCACTCTTAACTGTTTTTGAGACACAAGGGGATCCTACACAATATTAGGAAGGTGGTCATAATGTTATGCCTGATTGGTGTACCGTTGCATAAGACATTCCAGAGTAATAAATCTTAAGGTGAAGTGGAAATGACATTCTACCTCGTTTCTGTTTAACATTCAGGGTATGTTTGACACCCAGCAGGTTAATCCAGCTCTGCTCCTGTCTCCACATTGACCTTGACTTCGCTGATCCTGTCTTCTTACTGTTGCACCGTCGTTCACACCGTCGGCTCCGTCTCATATTCCATCCGCAGTGTTACTGCTGCGGGTCCCTGCGGAGCGTGATAAATCATATTTCCACAGTCTATTCAGATTATAGCGTAGCATTAGCTGTGATCATCTTTAACCTAGCATTGATCGCAGCTATTGACCCACATGCTCCGTCCAGCTGGGCTCTTGTGTTTGTCCTCCCGCGCCGCAGCAGAGGCCCCGGGGGGAATCGGCTCTGCTGCTCTCAGCCCCATTCGCATGCCCGGGCCCTAAATGGATTGACCTGACCTCGATCCCCCCGATTCGGATCAATAGGCAGCGGTCCAGATCCATTGACTCACACTGCTATCTGCTGGCTCGCCCTGGAGGGAGCCCGGGCTCTGAACTCTCCGTCATGCAGCTTTTGCAGGCATGTAAATGCTGCAATGTGCTTGTCTCTGAATTTTAGAGCCATATGTGTTTGCTGCACTCTGGAGTTTAATGGGGCTTGGTTAATATTTCAATGCAGCTGAAGTAGACTGAATATAAGAGCAGACATCAGAGGAAGAGAAAATAAAGACGGGGCAGTCTGAAATCTGTGTTTTTCTGCTTTGTATAAGTCACACAGTGTGTTGTGAAATGTATAAATGAATCTCTCATTGAAGTCAACATTTGTATTCTATGCAGAGGCCGCCACCGCCAAAGAGGAGACGTATCAGTTTTGACGTAGCTCTTTAACTGGCCTAGTTGTTTAAGCGTGGAGTCTAAAAATAAATATGGCTGCCACTAATCCCTGTATAATGTCCCTTCCTGATTAAGGAGAGCTAAGTTTTGTTCCACGGAATTCAATTTTTGACGTCTCCCAGTAGGTTTACGCATGTATAGGGTTACAAACAGTACTAGCCTGGTGAGTTGTAGTGCTGCACTAAAAAAAAAAAAAATCACTATTTTAGTTTCTTCTTCCTCCGTCCACCTATTTCTTTATTCATCCTTTTCATTAACGTCAGGCTTCCTCCACCTTGTCCATCTACTGCCACACTATCCATCCACCTATCAGTTATTGATGGGTTGTTGCTTTTTTTCCCACCTGTGTGAATTTCTTCCTACTTCTCATGTCCATCTTCACACATATTATCTTCTTTCTGTATTCCATGTGTATAAATTACTCTCCGGCCACTCCTTCCCGCCATGTTCGCCACCATAATCACCTGACCCTTCCCCACCTTACCCGCTCAGCTGTGTCCATACTCATCAGTTCCCTCTGCTTATATACCGCTAATCACGCAGACATTACCAGACTGTCTTTGGATACCCGCCAGAGAATTCTTTACTCTTACTGTTTTTTGCCAGTCGGGTTCATTTTTGTTTCCACTTCCTGCTTCACTTCCAACAATGGCGACTGAAACTTTTGCCAAAATTTCGCAGAAGACGAGTCGTACAAATGTTTGTATCTCCGAACCTCCTCAGTTAACCTTTCCTCGATGTGTTCCCACCAGAGGTGGAAAGAGTACTAAAAATTTGTACTCAAGTACAAGTACCATTACATTGCTTAAATTATACTCAATTCCAAGTAAAAGTACTGGTCTTAAAAAAATACTTAAGTAAAAGTAAAAAGTACTCTTCTCAAAAACTACTCAGAGTATTAATTACTTTTCAACCAGATGTTTTATTACATCAATAGCAGGCAGAAAATTTTTTTGTAAACAAAATCAAATATTTCTTTTGTTAAAAGATAGATAAAACAAAATCAAACCTTTTGTTATTCCTCACACATGTCACACGTGGTCACATGTAACCAATCAAAGTCAAAATAAAGTCAGTCCAGAGAGTGACTTCAAAAGCATCTTGTACTCAAATCACATCTGTAAACACAACAAAGTCAGCATCTGTCCCTCCACTCTGGCTCTTACTTTCTCCCTTTTCGCTCAGATGTCAATGCACAGAACAGTTTAAACTCTCTTTTTCTCCATTTTGGCTTTTTTCCCTCCAAATCTTCATTCAATTAAGCGCTCTCTGGCTGTGTACTGCCGCAGCTGCGGAGTTGTCCTTTCCTTACGTCATCACGTTAATCAATTGGCGCGGTCGCGGATTGGGGGCGTACTCAGTAGCGACTTTTAATTCTAAAAGTAGCGGAGTAGATTACATGCTGCAAATTGTACTCAAGTATGAGTAAAATTACACACTTTAAAAAAATACTCAGAAAAGTATAAGTACCCAAAAAATCTACTTAATTACAGTAATGTGAGTATTTGTAATTCGTTACTTCCACCCCTGGTTCCCACCTTCATTGATCCCAAAACAAGTCAATTCAAAAATTTTGGAGATGGAGAAGGAGCCGGAAATACTGAAGCGGAAACACGCTGCTACCAAGTGGACCAATCACAGCTCTTGTGGTCTACGTTGCTGTGATGTGTAGTTACATTTCTCGGGAAGTGCATGTTGGCTACGGCGCCAGGGTCCGCCTATTAACCTGTTTGTACCTAGACCCTGATATTTACCTGCTTACTTTGTCTTGGTTGCATCAGCTTTTATGACTATTAGCTATTTCCTTGTTCAACTTGCTCCTAGCTTTTTGTCCCCCTCCATGCCATCCTTTGGCCCCTTTCCCTGCAGGAACTGTTTCAGTTATCCAGGAACCTTCTCAGGAACTCAGGAAGTTTTTAGAGGAACAGTTCCTCGGGTGCTTCTTGTCGAAAAAGCGAAAACAAATCCAACTTTTGTGCACTTTTTAGAGACTCATCAACTAACGTGAACTCAGAAGCAGTGAAAACTCAAGTGAAGATGTGCAGAAGGGACTGAAAGACCTCATTTACACCTGGAAATAACCTGCATGTGTTCTCCATCAGAGAATGGTTTCCGGCAATGGCTGCTTCCCGCGCCTTGGTTTTTGGCGGCGCCCTGAGATTGTTGCCTTCTGTATCAGCAGCTTGAGTTCACATCTAGCGCTGCCTGTTAGCTTATAGGTGCCTAGCTTGAGCTGCTAGTAGCACTAGCTAGACTAGCACACAAGGTGATATTCATTTTTTGTTTCCCACATAATGTATCTATGGACTGAATTACACATTAATACTATATGCTCTTTGTCAAAGGAGACACAATTCCCGCCAGTTTAGTTCTTGAAAACAGTCTTCTTAGTTCCTGGAACTATTTGATCAAACAGGAACTTTATTTTTTACCATTTTTACACTTCCTCTCACTCTTTACAATGTTTGCTTTCATTTTTCTATTTTTATTTCCCTTTAAATATGACACCAAATGCCTTTGATAGGGCTTTCATGTCATCTGTATTTAGCCACCTCTTTAGTGGTATTATTAGCTTCACATTTTTCTGTTTCTTCCCTTCTTTTCTCAACATTTTTCTCACTAGTGTCTACCCCAGACATCCGGTCTTCCCTTTCCCCTCACCTACACAATGACTTCCAGTCTGCGCTAACGTCCACGATAAATATTAACACAATAGATTTATGTTTGCAATTGCCCTCCTATTTTCTCCTTCCTCCCGCTTCTCTCCAACATCCCTTGCCTCCTTTTCATCCTCCCCCTCCTTCGCTAACTGCAGACGACAGACCGTGAGCCAGACGCTTGAGATTGATTGACCGTGAGCGAGTATTGTGTGTGTGTGTGTGTGAGGAACGCCGGCGTATAGACAAATGAGGAGAAAGAGGAGATAGAGATGGTTGATTTATGCCGCAGGCGGAGGAGGGGCAGATGTTATAACCCCGTGGTCTCTTTGCTGATTTGCCGCTGATGTAGACGGCGAGTTTTTTACTCCGGGAGAGGATGGGAGGACGGCGTGATGAATAAGTAAACAATAAAAGGGTAGCAGAAAAATGGGACTTGCATCAGCAAATAAAATGCGGCGCTGCTCTAAAACTGTGTGTTGCATTGTGTCTCCCAGACCTTATTGGGGATTATTCAGAGCACTTCAGATGGAACTACGGGAACATGTGGAGGTTATGTGGAGAAATACAGCTGCACGGCTATTAGTTAACTACATCTTTCACATTTTTGATTTAAATGTCTCAGAACGGGACTGATATATACCTTTTCTTTGTATATTTGGCGTCAAGCTGCTGAACTATGTTTTGGCTTTGCACCTTTTCCCAGTTTTCTACTTTTCTCCCAAATGCAGCGCCTGTCACATTAGATTCATTGAAACAGGCTCACATCTGTGTGAAGACAAGAGCTTGATGGATTTAGCCGAAACCTCAAGTGCAAATTAAGGTTTCATGCACGGAAGGGGATTTTAGGACGCAACGGGTTGCATCATCGTCTTGATGATGTAACGCCACCGCCGCCACCAACAAACTGCCTTTCTGGTGCAACAGAACCGGTTGAATCCCAGCTAATCTCCCGCCGGGCAGAGCATGGTTGCAGAACCTGGGGTTTACGATAGGTTTCTGCAGGGCCGTGGTGGTGCAGGATGTTTGAGGGTAGGTTTTGGGGATCATCACCCAAAATGTTTGACGTAGTGTAAAGACAAAATGGCATTGCACAGTAAATTGGTGCAGCTACATGGACCTAGGGGTTGAACGACTTCCAAATATGTAGTGAAAGCCATATGATTCCGTTTTTTAAAGTTGACGTCACACATAAAAACACAGTAATGCTTTGTAACAATGTAATCTATATTCATTTTTTTGTGATTACATATTGTAGCCCCGGAATGTGCCACATGCCGAAGTGTCCTTGAGCAAGACACTGAACCCCCAGTTGCTCCCAGTGCATGGCACTGGTGTGTGAATGTGTGAGTGCTTTTGTGAGCGAATGGGTAGATGTGTCTATGACTGTAAAGCGCTTTGAGTACCAATAGGTAGAAAAGCGCTATATAAAAGCAAGGCCATTTACCATTTACATTGACATGTCGGTAGTATGGGCTTCATCTTTAGTGAAGTATTTCCACACACTTGATGAACCACCGGGCTCCCCACCTGACTTCTCTGAGGCATCCGTGTTGTTATTGTTACGCGATCGGCGACTAGTCGACTTCCTGCTAAAAGCGTCATGGCACAGCAGTAAAGTCAATTAGAGTCAATGCAGGATTGTCCAATATCAAAAAATGCATGTTTTACATTATATTGGACCAATGTTATTCAAATATTTATAGAAGAAAACAATTTAGTGCATTCATTGGTGAAGGAAACTATTAGTTCTGAAGTAATTCTTATAGCCTGCTAAGAGGTGCTCCTACCTCGGTCCTGAGACAGGTTTTTAAGCGGTAAACTCTCAGAATACTTGAGGTTTCTTCATTTGGCTAAGGCAGTATACACTGATCAGGCATAACATTATGACCTAATATTGTATAAGTCTACCTTGTGCCTCGAAGACTTATCAAAGAATGGACATGGACACCTTCTGAGGGTGTCCTGTGGTGTCTGGCAACAGGATGTTGTTAGTGGAGGGCCTTTGGGTCCTATGGGTTGCCGTCATCAAGGAGTGTCATTGCTATGGGGTGGGGGGAACCAGATAAGAGACATAACATTCATGACTTTTTTTGGCATTACAGAGAAGCCTAAAATTATACTTTCACAGGGCAGGGTTCAAGAGGTTTTTTGCTGTTTGGAGAGCTTGTGTCTGCGTGGATTTCTGTAAAGATTGTATTACCAATGAGTACCTCTTAACACTTTATATTTGATCATAAAACTTGTGCATGGAGTTCCATTTTTCAAAAATATATTTAATGTAGATACTCAGTATTTACCGGCTCGGGGAACGCTCTCCATCATGTCAGTGGGGTATGGTACTGAGTTGCCACGGTGTCTAACGTGTAAATAATCCATGGGATTTTTATTTGATCATAAAAACAGACCGTAGGCCGCAATATTTCATCCAAGTTCTTCGGGCGGCTCCTTGGGCCAGGTGCGGTTTTCTGTTCGTAAAGCTCAGAAGGTGTTCACCTCGTAAATCGTGCGTCTACACCGGCTTGTGTTTCTATCGGCTAGCTGTATGATGGATGAGCTCACACATCAAAGAGGAGATAAAGTCGAATAAAACAGTTGCACGCTAACTTTACAAAGACATGATATTGAGTAATAATGTATATATAGATACACATTATATTGTATGAGAACACATTATATCTAGTGCCTATTATCTATTTCTGTCTCACTCTCTCTCATCAACACTCCAGCCAATTCCCTCACTCACAATCTCTCTTTTGGGCATCTTCCAGCTTCTCTTTCTCACATTTTCCACTTATCTTCCCCCAATTCCATGGCAAGAAAGGAGGAGAAAAGATACCCTGGGCGCTAGAGAAAGGAAGAGAGAGCGAGGGGGGGAGAGAGAAGTGATGAAAGCCGAGGTCTAAAACTGGAAAATTGATCTTTTTCTTTGGGACTCCTCTTCTTTTGACTGCAAGCAGCACTGAATATAAATTGATAAATTTGCCAGACTGTACTTGCTATGACACCCAAGGCAAGTCGGGAATAAGATACGGCTCCCCGGCGTAGATACGGAGCAGGCAGAGGAGATCTCGCCGTCGGAGCTGAACATGCGGGATTACATCGAGTTTATGCTATTTATGTTGACCGAGGGAGATACATTCATTAGATGCCTCATGACGCAGAGCAGAAGTTAAAATACATTCTCTTGTGCAAATTTTTTCACTTATAGCTGCCCTAAATTTTAATCATCAAAACTAGGAGATTTTAAAATCTGTTCTCCAGGCGATAGGAATTTGGTTTTAACAGTATCTGTGTGAACAGGAATTAAAATAGTTTGTTATCAGAGTTTCCATGCCAGCTTAGCAAGTTTCTTGCTAGATTAGTTGACTTTTGAAATCTTCTTAGCAACAAAAGACCAAGCAACTTTTTGAGCAGAATTTAAACACTTTCTATTGGGGGAAAAAAAGTTGGAAACACTGTATTGCATTATTCAAACAGGCAGCTAACCATTAAATTCTATCAATGGTGCTGAGTTCCTGCCTGTTTTTATACAGGCTATACATATATGTAGCTCACAGTATGAGCTGTGAGTGCTTTCATAGTATGTGCTAATCCATGTCATAGAGTGGTATCAACCATTATCTTAAGAGGACTGTCATCATTTGCTATCACCGCATCTCGACCATAGACTGTATAAAAGTGGGCAGGGGAACAGCTCCTCAAAAGTGAAGCCAAAGCAAGTAGAGCTCCCCCTGGTGGCTGGCTGCAGTATAGGTCATAAGCTCCACCTCCTTTAGTGGGCGGGACTTGGGCCAAACTAAAACACCAAAATACACGCCAATTTTTTTTTTTTTTTTCATGGATAATTTCTGTCATTTTAGGTAGTTAATAAAATACTGATGCATGTTCAAGTGTCAATTTTTCCGCGTTGCTCCACCCTTGAGCCGTACTAAGCAGACTCCAAACTCGTGAGATGGCTCGTATCTCCGGGAAAATTGTGTCAGTTTGGCCAATGCAAGGAAGTGGGGACACATGGTCCATATTTATATACAGTCTATGTTCTGGAGTCTTGGAAGAAGACAGAAACTGCTAACTAGATCCGATTTTGTTTTTGGATTATATTTTTATAAATGCATCATTTCTATAATGGTGGCATATGTCTATAACTTGAGCACCACATGTACAGGGGCTACAAATGGTAGCCCATTGTCTAGTAGAACAATTGCACTAAGGTTAGCAAACCTTCTTCTACTTGGATAAAATACAAATATGACTACAGTGCTGAGTAATGCCTAATAGATTAAAACCATAATCAGATTAAAGTTCTTGTGCACTTCCCAAGATCCTTTTTTAAAGCTGACTGGATGGCAATACTGTAGTTGCTCATGCTAACATCCATCCATTATCTATAACCCTTACCTGTAGAGGGTCATGGGGGAACTGGAGCCTATCCCAGCTGGTACTGGATGAGAAGGTACACCGGAACTAGTCGCTAGTCCATCACAGTGCTAACCATTCATACCTACACACATTCACACACCTATCACCAGCCAAGCTGACATGTATGCCCCAGAAAACCAGAAAACCCACACATGTATATCCAATATAAATGAGCTGGGAATACAACATGTTTATTGCTGAGATGTAAAAGTTTTATTTTGTTTAGTATTTTTACTAGAATATGCACACCAAACACATATTGGATAAAAGGTTCAAAGTCAACTTTTACTTTCGTCCGTCCCAATTGGCTTCACAGCTAGAATCAGAGTGATGTTAGATGAAAATGTTACACTGACAGCACAAAACATGACCAGTACGTCAGCTGCCGACGAAAGCTGTCAAGCTGCTTTCAGACAAACCGGGTGATGGCTGCCTGAGAACCTTCGGCGCCGTCGTGCAAAGTGTCAAACATTTTTGTTCTGAAACGACATCTGAATGCGCCAGGCTCCTGAAAGTGGCAAGAGTGCGATAACAGACTCAGACGTAACATAAGAGATTGTTGCGGCACGTCCTGCACGACCGCTGCACACAAGCGTCACCTTGAAAATTGCCAATTTTCACACACAGCGATACTTCATATTCCCTTAAAGGCTCTTGTAGAACTGGGGAAGGTTAATGCCGCTGTGCATTGTGGTTCGATTATTGTGTCCAATATAGAAAAATTCTCTTGTTGTTTTGTTCTTGTTGCTTTCACTTAGCTGGGGCAACTGCATGTGACTTGTGTAGAAGAAAGCTTTGCAAAGGGTTTTCTTAAGATCTACAAAGGTCATATAGAAGTTACTTATATTTTGGTTTCATTTGGACCCCCATTATATTTGTCGACAACGTCTTCTGGGAAAGGTCCATAAATCTACACGGCTAGACACAGTGACATTGACGAACCAGTCGGCCATCATTAGTAGGTGATGGTCCAGAAGTCTACGGAGCTTTCTATCAACCTGCTGTGGTTTGGAATAAAGTTGACAAGAGCAATGCCCACACGAGTTGAGGAAGCTAGGAAACCAAGCCTGAACATCTAGGAATTGTAGCTTCACCATAAGCTACAGCTTGGCGTCATAGACACCACATGGGGGCCATAGACGCTACATTTCAGAATAATGAGACAGATAACTAGACAAGGTCTTTCTCATTGGTGCTGTTTAGGATGAGTATATTACTGAGTTTGCATGTTCTCCTTGTGCCTGCGTGGGTTCTCTTCAGGTACTCCTGCTTCCTCCCACCATCCAAAGACATGCTGGTTAGGTGATTGGTGATTCTAAATTGGCCTTAGGTGAGTGTGAATGGTTGTTTGTCTCTCTGTGCTAGCCCTGCGATAGACTGGAGACCTGTCCAGGGTGTACCCCACCTAAACTGGGATTCCAGCTGCCCATGACCCTCTTGATGAATGAATGAATGAATGAATGAATATCTACATGTAGATGTAGCAATTTCATTTACTATGGTGAATATACACCGATCAGGCATAACAATATGACCGCATTATTCCTAATATTTTGTAGGTCTCCCTTGTTTCCTCCAAAACAGTTGTGACTCATCAGAGAATGGACACGGGCCTTCTGAGGGTGTCCTGTTGTGTCTGGCTACAGAATGCTGTTAGTGAGGGGCCTTTGAGGGGAGGGGCCTCTGTGGATCACCCCACAGATACTTGATCAGTTTGGGATGTAGTGAATTTGGAGGCCAGGTCAACACCTTGTGGTGTTCTTCATGTTTTTTTGAGTTGTTCCTAAAGCGTTTTTGTGTATGTGTGCCTGTGTAAGGCTACATCCTGCTGGGGATGGCTGATTCCATCAAGGAGTGTCATTGCCACAGGAGTGGGGGTGCCTGGTCTGGTCTAGGTGGGTGCTACATGTCTAAGTAACGTCCACATGAAGGTTCAAAAGTTTAGTCAGTGTTTTTTACTTCTCCTCTCAGAAGTTTTAATGTTGTGGCTGATTTTTGTATATTCAGAGTTTCTGACATGGTTAATTTAACATTTCGAGATGATTGATAAAGATTTTAAACATAAAAAACTGTCAGGACAACAGATGTAACCTGCAGTTATTCTAGCATTTAGCCACTTGTTAACATTCAGCAATGGATTCAGATGAAACATATTTGAATATCAAACCTATGAAGCTGATCCACTGCAAACGTGCACTCATCCATGTTGGTAACAGAATAGGGGATATTTTCTCTGAAGTGCACACATGCTTAACATCAAAACTCTTATCTTACTACTCTGTGAGTGTGTGTGAGTGTATACCAGACAGGGCTGTCTCCTCCCAAAGCCTGCAGCAGGCAGCCTGATCAGCCTCGTGACAGCTGTATCCACAACCTCCACTACATCTAGTGATGTCTCCTCTGCAAAATCCACGCCTGCAACATTAGAATCATCTTGATTTTTTTACCCCTTTGATTTTAAAAAAGAAAAAAAGATAGCAGGCTGTAGGGTTACAAACACAAGTTTTCATGAGTCTGCACGAGGGAAAAGTGCGATTTGGTGAAAGTGGATGAGATGTGCTGAGCTCTGTAGGCATCAGCCTCTAAATGCAAAATGTACGGATTTGCATCTGGTTGTCGTTATATTATCATATCAGTTCATTTTAATCCCTTGACCTGTATCGTATAACCGCACAGACATGGTCTGCAAAAAAAAAAGAAAAGAAAAAGAAAAAGAGCAGCAGTGTGGTTCATTATGGATGAATGTATGGAGGGAAATTTGCATTACTGTGTTCCCCGAAGTCCTCCTCATTCTTTCTTTCCTTCAGTCTTTCCCCGTGCTCCTCCGTGTCTCTCTCTCCCTTCTTTCATTTTCCCTCCGCGTTTTCATTTGACCCCCGATTTCCCAATCCCCACTTCCTTTAACTCCCACTTATATCCGCTATCATCTGCTCTCTTTCTCCCCTCTCTCTCTCTTCTGTTTCTCGGCCCGTGTGTGTGTGTGTGTCAGCTCGCCACATGCTCCTTGTTAGCTCCCAGCTATCTGTGTGCCACAGGGGGGGAAACGAAACGCTTATTATTTTATCGCGCCGTGTGTGTGTCTGTGTGTGTTTTTCAGGGTGATGCGGTTGGAATAATCTGTCTCTGCAGGGCGACGCGGCAAAACTAAATATAATTGGGACTAGACATGCAACCCAAACACACACATACGCCACGAATGCAAACATGCGCGCAGGCGTCGGAAGCGTTGGAGGACATTTAGTGATCTGTGCGCGAGTGTGTGTTTGACTGAGAAACGAATGTCACGACTCCATTCACCTTCACCTCTCAGCGGCTGCCGCCGCCCCATGGGCCTTTTTCCATGTCCGTGGAATGTGTGTCCTCATGATCGTTGTGAGGTTACCTGCAGGTTGACCTTGACTCCTTGGCTGCACAGAGACAGGGCTATCCTTGAGTTACTCGACTGTGAACACACACCTGTTATAAAGCGTTGGGGTCCCTACGGTAGCAGCAAAAAAAAAAAAAAGGTTATAAGAAAACAAGTCTCTCTTTTTTTTATATACTAAATCAATCCTTATTTCAGCACGTAAGAGCTGCGGCGGCAAACATTTACCTTGTGCTGAGGTAGGCTGAGGCCAAATCGATATATCGACGAGCAGCACATGAAGCCAATATTTGCCTTTTATTAGAAATAAACCACCTACCCGGGCCTGTCCACTTCCTCCCTGACCACAGCCGGTCAATAGCGTCTTCTTTATTGTCCGTTCTGGCATGACTTTCTGCTAAGGTAGACTTTTGAAACGGTTCAACTGTTGACTTTGTACATGCTGATAAAACATTAAAAGAACCCACATGACTGCTGGTACCAATTACTCAATGGCATCCACCAGACATTTGTAGGCAGGTTATACTCAACTAAACAAAAAATGTTGTTTATTTTGGGCTGCCAAGGTTTGGGAAAAGAAAATGTGTCTGGTAGAATTTTTATTCATTCAGGAGACATTTTAATATTTTGCAAGCTGTAGTGGAATTACACAGCAAGAATCTGTTAGTTTGATGCTTTGAACATTTTTTTTTTTTTTCTACACCACAGCATTCTGTATTGGGATACAAACAAATTGCGATATTATGGAACTTCATCAAACAACACTACACTTCCCTATTAAATATGGACAGAAATTAGTTCACTTATTACCATGATGCATTGTACTGTATGGATTTATATCTTTGTAAGTTCTGTTTCTGCAGAATTTTCAAATTGTCAAATAGAAAGTCCCTCTATAGCCGTGTCTGCTTTTGCATATACACCGATCAGCCACAGCATTAAACCCACTAACTGGAGAAGTGACCCAACTTTTGGACCTGACATTCATTCATGTGGATGTTACTTAGACATGTGGCACCAACCTGGACCAGACCAGGCACCCCCACCCCATAGCAATGACACTCCTTGATGGCAGCAGCCATCCCCAGCAGGAAAAAACGCTTCAGGAACAACTCAAACAATATGAAAAACAGTACAAGGTGTTGACCTGGCCTCCAAATTCAATGGGATGGATCAAATGGGATGATCCACAGAGCCCCCCCCACCCCAACTAACAACATTCTGTTGCCAGACACCACAGGACACCCTCAGAAGGCCCATGTCCATTCTCTGATGAGTCATAACTGTTTTGGAGGCACAAGGAAGACCTAAACAATATTAGGAAGGTGGTCATAATGTTATGCCTGATCGGTGTATGGTATATCACTGTAAAACATACTGTAAAACTTAAGTCAGATGTTTAAAATCTGAAGGCTATGAGCATATCTTCGCAAGTTATAATGATACAAACCAAACTGACAACCTATACGTTGCTTTCTTAATGGGTTCTGACTGATTTATGAGGGTAAATCAAAATGTAATAATTTATCTTGTGGCGTCTGATGTTGAAACACATGTCATTCCTCTGTGACTCATCCCTAGACCACTGGATCTTTCTGGTTCACCTGAAGTGCAGAGGTGAACCAAAAGAAAGCACAAACTTAAAATAGCAGATGTGAATCGCCTGGACGAGACAAGAGTGCTTCAACTTCTGAAAGTAATTCAGGCCAACACACAGGTCAGCACCGGAGCCGGACAGCCAGACAGAACCCGGAGCCAGTCGTCCATTACGTTCACACTCGGCCCACCAGTAACCACCTTCGCATACAACAGTTTGACATTTCTCACACGGACTTCACGCCCGCCGGTGACACCAAACTGTCACATCGGCTTAGGCTCCGCGTGAAGCCTCCGCGTCGCTCTCTGGCTTTTAAAGTCAGAACGACGGGGTGTGGTGAGAAGGAAGAGTGATGAAGGAGGTGGGTGGAAGGGAAGTAGAGTGACGTCGAGGCGATGATGTGAAGCAACTTCGTCTGGCAGAGCTTGAAACTTGGTAGGGGAGGGAGTATAAAGCAACGAGTAGGCGACCTGTCAGTCTGAGTGTAGAGAGAGATTGATACAGATGACAGGTCGGAGGAGGGAGGCGGAGAGAACAGGAGCGCCGGGTGACTTTGAAGCTAGGAGAAGGACAAAAAGAAGGAAACTGCACAAGTTCTCACATTTGTTTTATGGATTGTTGTGTGCATGAGCGCCAAGGCGTGATAAAACTATAGTCACTGACATACTGTTGGAAGTGGAGTACCACTCTGTCTTCATGTGACACTAGTTACTAGTTTACCTGAGCCTGAGTTGCTCTTATTGGGTTTGCCTCTCTTGATATATCAGTCAAATATGGTGGAATCAAATAACCCGGGCCACAAATGCTTGAAAACTGATAAATTTGTTCTGGAACAACAATATGAAACAAACTCAAGTGGAACAAGCAGAGCAGCACTTTGTCATTTCTGAAAGCTTAACTAATAGAGTGAGGGAAGCCCACACAGATATCTGCCCGCTCCACAACCTTCCCCTTTCCCACTTACCCGAAACATTTGTAAGCCATACCGGCATTCATGCAGAATTAGGTTTCTGATCCCATGATTAGCACAGGGTTTCCCATACAATGGTAATACTACAGTGTCCCGCCAGGGTCTAACTTACTAACTTGGTCTCATAATGAATCTAAAATATTTTTGCACATTTCAAGTAATGTTGTGCGTTGTTTTTCCTATTGCTCTCGAAAGCAATGGAATCTCTTCCTCCTCCCTATCCCCAAAGCTGCCTCCCCCCCGTACTGAATTTGACCTGAGAAAACGGCACGGACAATTCGCCTAGCATGTGAAGCTATTTGTGTTGTTCGCTAATAGAAATTCCCGTTGCCGTGACTTTTTAAAACCGCGACGTTTTGTGCTCTTGACTTTTTAGACCATGGAGATTTACAGTTATTTAAAGAGAGTTGGTCAAAACCCGAAGGAAACGACTCCAGACGTAACGTGAGCTAGCTTAACTTTATAAGCGCTAGCTAGCAAAGTTAGCTTGAAAGCAAACTGTTTACCACAAATTGGACTTATTCGCTGACATTTTTCCATAGAATACCACGTCTCAAAAGCATTTTGATTAGTATTCATGCATATTTTATTTGTGGCTAAATCCGATATCCATGTTTCGGTAATTTAAATATGGACTGATTAAAAAAAAACGTGAGAGTAGAACCTAAAATAAGTAAGCTGAAACAAGGGCAAGTTTAGTTTCTTGAAGATGTTTTCCTACTCATCCAAATACTTTCTTCAGTTCAAAACGATTGGTGGGGAGTTGTGGTTTTTATTATTAACTCCTTACGAAACTCGGGTGACTAGTGTGTAACGACCGGATATTTATCAGTGATTGATTGGAAGGATTAGTTGTGATCCTATTTTCCTTCTCCAATTTCTGGTACTCCACTACAATGTATTTCTGGCCAGATTCCAGTCTCAAAGTGTGAATGGTGGTAAAACCTTTGGGGGAGGATGTTAAGACTGCGTTGTAAGTGGATGGCGGATCGTATTTCAGTTCACCTCCCCTGCTCAGTGTGGGCTTTTCCAATTTTACATAGATTGCTTTCTTTACTCCTCTTTCAAACAAATCCAGTTGGCCTTGTTTCAGCCTTGTTTTATGGATGCACCCTGACCTAGATGATAGATAGCCTTCGCAGACAATGTGTTGAAAGATGCTAAAACTCACCAGAGGAGATATTTAAGCTATTACAATTAGTGTGCTTTTTGATGTACCTATGAACAAGGCTATTTTCCTACCTTCAGATATTTTTATGTCAAATCTAGAGGTGTAGTTTTTTTGAGGAAAGCTCCAGGTTTGCTTTGAGAGCATGAAAACAATTATATTTCTACCTAAAGCAGCCCTAAACGCACATAATCTCCTTTTTACAATCTGTGAAATCTGACATTGGAGTGAGCTTTTTCTAGCATATTCAAACCATAGCTGGTACGTTTGAAGGCTGGAAATGTGATCCAGCCGAGATTCCTCCAAATACCAGGACGGAAGGTCAGGATTATGAGTTCAGCATAGTGTGTTTTACGGATTGAGGCCCAGTTTAACCGGGATAGAAAGCTCTTTCTTGCGCCACGTTTCAAACCATCTCAAGGCCTTGAGCTCATAATTCACTAACCAAAATATAATTAAACTACGGGCGACTGCAGTGGCGTGGACCGTAGCCACTTTTGAATATTGACTGAAATGCAGATTTAAAGTCTCCCTGCAGTGAATTTATTCAATATTCTTACATTTGTCTGGATTTTCTGTTGTTCGAAATGCCTTTTCCGCCCAACTCCTAAAGTCCCACAGCCAAAAGTTTTCACCTTGCATGTGAAGAAGTAATGAGGGATGGATGTAGTCAGCGGTGAATGCTAATGCTCTTATCAAATCATCTGTATGACAGTCATATCTCTGTGTGTCTCCAAAGTTTTCCCTGTTATGATTTCGGATAGAGTAACCAGTCTTTCATTTTCCCTATCTGCTACTTGCCACTGGCTTCACTCACATTCCTAACACGACTGCGCTGAAGTTTAAAAAAGTTTTAAATGGTAAAATGGCATAAAATAGTACAAATATAAAGGAAAAAGACAGTTTGTTTGAGCTAGGAGACAGTTCAAGGCTAGAACTGCTAAAAAATGTCTCGATATGTGGGCTTATGGAACAACCTCTTAAAAACTAGAGAAATGAGTAAAGCAATAGTTTTTTAACTGATAGGTGGGCTTATAGAACAACCCCTTATAAACTGTAGTAATGAGTAAAGTAATTTTAAGGAAGAATCACCTCTGGATTCGGGGCCAACGTTCTCTAAACAGACATGTTTTCGTGTCATGTGTTATGCATTCATATCTCCAGAGGCTGCGTGTATGTGTGCGTTGGTGGTTTTCCAGACCAGACACATGTGGTGCGGTCGGCTCTGCTGAATGTGGGAATAAATAAAAAGACAAGTGGCGCCGCTGTGGGACGGCGTGAAAAATGGTCCAATTTGTTGCTGAGCTGAAATCAATGGGACAAGCCCGAGTGCCGGGTCGCCGCTGCGGCAACGGCGCTTCCTCCAAATCTGAAGCCTCCCGCCTGCCTCCCTCACCGCGCGCTCCTCTCTCCGTCTTTCTCGGATCAATGCGCCGGGTTCACGCTGACCGGAATGGGCTGCCTTGGACTTTTTCTCTCTCTGATTTGTCTGATTTCCGTTTAGAGCTCTTTTTATATTCTACCCAACCTAAAAATTACCAAATCATTAGAGATCAATCCCATTCCTGAATCTGGTATAACTCAATCTCAAACTCAAGCGACTGGAAATCATATTTAAATAGTTCCGATCCCATGCATTAGACAGGAGTTTCTTTCAAGTTGCTTGGGAGATCAGGCTTTGATGTAGTTCTGTAGAATCAAAGAGCAAGGGCTTTTTACAAGTCCCTTTTTTTCGGGCTTGAAGAGTTAAACAGAATCACAGAAGAGCAAAAAGACTCGGGAACCAGAACAGGCAAGGAAGCGTTGAAGGAATCCAGAGGGTTACCCTCGTTGTAGACTGCTTAGATTACAGAGCTTTTTTTCGCCCACACTTTTTTCGGAGGTCTCCTAAACTTCAGGGAAAATGCTGGCTGGAGTCCTCGTCAAACAAAGGACCTCAGTTACACCAGATCCAAATCATCAACAGTTGTTTCTGTAAAGCTTCCCCTACGGCTTTCGCGTTTTTTTGTATTGCAACACTTTTTTCACCACTTCCAAATTAACTGGTTGCATTTAACATCTGGTACTTAATCTTCTAGAAAATGTTTAAATTACGTGCAGAAATTCTGCTGCAAAGTTGGCCAGGTATTTCTGTAAAATCTGGCCTGTCTTGCACCAATTCAGGAAACTGCCCACAAATGTTATAAACACCCTAAATGTAGGCGCTCCAGACAAAATTTGCCAAGGCCAAATTTTGTGTTGGCCAAGGCCAAATTTTATGAGAGAATCGACCAAAAACCTGATGCTCTGCAAAAGTTTCTTGCGTGATATTGATTAACACAAATCCATGATATGTAATTACACAAATGAAACCATAGATTCAGGCAAAGGTTTTCTATCTACTGAAGAAAGACTAGACCAGGTACAGCACAGGCCTGCTGCAGCAGATGGGCAATTCCATTCTTGGATGCTCTGGTATTCAGATCTTTCACGCTCGAAAACGCTCCACTAAAAATCTGTCGCCTCGCGGATGAAAACCTTATCTCCGATTGTTTATTTTCATTTCTCATAGCAACAGACGCAAACCAGATGCTGAAACGCCAGACCCCGCGCAGCCCGGAGCGCCAGCGATGTGCCGCGATGAACGGTGTTCAAATTTGGATTGGCAATCCATCTCTCCAGCCGGCTACACAACTGGTTTCACTTTTTTTTTTCCACCAAACAAACAAGGGTAAAGATCTCTGGCACAACTTCACTTGCTCCCAATGTGCGCGAAGAAGGAAAAATAAAGTCTGAAGATATCAGACCGTTCAGCCGGTGGTAGGATGAACCTGATAAAAACCACATGCCGAGAAGCGCCTGTTATGAAAAAAAAATAAATAAAAAAGCAATCCGGGAACAATGAATCTCAGCGAATATTACTAAAACTTCATAAATTTTGTAGCTCCCAGACTTCAAAGCGGTCCGACTGCCCAACAATATAATGACTTCCTTGTATTCAAATTCATCACCTACAAAAAGTCCATGTGTTTTGATTTAGTAGGTGCGCCAACTCCTAACAAGGGAAAAAGAAGCGGGCAAAAAAAGAGAAGGCATTTTAAAATATATAATGTACATATTTATGTTAGAACAACACAACCCCAACACAATTCCGAATCATTGCGGGTCCACATCCTGTTGCATTGTGAAGGAGTCTATAGAAGTGAGGCGAGGCCACAGCCAGACGATCCAATTACCCAGAGTCAGTGGAGTGATGAAGGCTTCCTCATGCATCTCCCGGTCTCCTCTTCGTCATTGTTTTGCTGGCCCTGCATGTGTGTGTGAGAGTAAGAGACACTTTAACCTCCTTATTTCCCGTATGTATATTTTTGTCGGCTTTCGCGGCGGATCCGCGACCATCCTCCACACCGCTAATGAGGTCCCGCGATGCTCCCCCGGTGGAGCTTCTTTGTGTCGTGTTGACTTGGGGTGAGAGCTGATTGGCAGCTGAGAAAAAAAACATGCGCTTGACCTTCTCCACCTTTCTTGGTGACCTGCGAGGAGATAGGAATCAAATCAAGACCAAGGTGACCACTAGCGCAAGGCATCACTGCATTGTGATAATCATATTATTCTCAGGGGACGGAATCAGGAATTAAATCAACCAAACTGGACTCTATATACACATTTCTAGTCATTTCATAGCATATACTTGCTCATTTATCACTCAAAGCTTCTGACTGTATGTCCGAGGCTCACAAAAATCCATGTCTGGATCTACACCCCATCATTTCCATTGACCCCATCTGCGTCATATTCCAAAATGACCCGTCGAAGTCTCCACTTTGCAGCTACAGAACAAATAAGAGCCTGTGATTCATGTGTTTAGGGAGTCATGCTTAACTCCGGGCTCCGAAAGGCTTGGAGCCTCCAAAAGCTTGAGATCTGCAGACCAGACGGAGCACATTGCATCTCCTCCGCCAGGATTGAGAGATGATGAACGACGCGTCGGAGAAGGATAAATATCATGGCAGGGGAGGGAAGGTGAAGCAGATGGAGCGCTTTGCCAGTGCAAATGCAACATTTTGCCGCCGCGAGAAAGAGCGATGGGGGGAGGGAATGGAGACAGAGAAGTTGCAGAGACAAAGTTGATCAACGGAGAGCGGCGGCTGGCAGAGTGGCGATGACAAGCGGCCTCATTACTCTCATTTAAATGTCAGTAGCTGAACCTCAGCTCATTTGTTTTGCGGCCGTTTAAAACGCTGTCCCGTGGGCTCTGATCCCTTCGCCTCCACCGCTTTAATTGAATCAGATGATAAACAGCCGAAGAGTGTTAATTTGCATGTGTGTGTGTGTGTGTGTGTGTGTGTGGGTTGTTGGCAGAGAGAGATAAAGATGATATACTGAATCTGTCTGCAAGTGTGTTGGTGTCTCTTTTGTGCTTGGGTGTGTGACTTTGAGAGTGTGTCTTAATTCACAGTGCAAGCAGGGAGTGAATGCATGTCTGCAGGCCACTGCCGGCCTCACTGCCTGGTGACTGAGTCGTCATACACGTGCGCTGCAAACGCTGCAGGTTCAGAAAATTGCATCTGGATCATTAGACAGATTCTTGTTCATCTCCAGTTCATTAGCTTAAGACATTAGATCTGTTCAAAGTGTATACATCTCACTGAATCTTTAAGGAAGTATTGTTTTTGCGCCAGAGAGGCAACAAAAGTATACTCTAAACAGTCAGCTCAGGATGCAGTCTCCAAAAAGCTGTTGTGTATGGTTACCATAGTTACCAATTTTACTCTTATCGACCACGAGCTGAGTGGAAAATGTTTAAAGTCTAGTTAAAATTACAAAATCCCAGCTCAGAAGATGACTCACCCACTTACTCAGTGAATACTTGAGAGGAGATGCTGTGGATAGCATTGATAAAGAGGTATTTAGTTAGCAAACTAAAGGGAGACTTAGATGGATTATTGCAAAAGAGTGCCAGGGCTGACTCTTTATTTCTGATAGCGACTTGAAAGATAGCTGACAGAAAGCCACAACATCCACACCGCCTGCTGCGGTAACCTCCCCATTCATAAATGCGCGCTGGCTGCAAATTTTTCAAATCAAATCCGCTTCATTTGCCGTGTATATATGTATTCGCATATAAGGAGTTTGCTCTTTGCGTTAAACCCTTGTGCGAAGCCGGGCAAGGCAGTTAAGGGAGTCGCAGGGGCTTGATGAAGGCACGGCAGCCATAGCCTTGAGTAGCCAGACTCAGAATATGAATCTGGTAACACGCCATTGGGATTTCACTATGAGGCTTGTCCTGAAACCGATCAGACGTGTGCGACTACGTTGCCGTTACTCTTCTGTCCATCACTGCATAAATCTCATCCAAATGATTCAGTTGGCGCAGCAGATCTTTGCTGGAGCAGAATCAGTTCCCAACAGAGAAGTTCCAGTCCAGCTTTCTGTCTAAGATCATTTGTGGGCGGGGAAGTTAGGCTAGCTTCCAGGCTACCTCAGCAATGAATGTAAAGGGGATCAAGCCGGTGACCTCATGGCCCAGTGGGTCGTTGCAGCAAACTAGCAACGGTTCATCTATTGTGTGGAAATACTTCACTAAAGATGAAGCTCATTCTACCGTGACATGCAGAATATGTAAGTCAGACAGAAATACAACGAAAGTACTACTGCAAAGCACACTCATCTGAAAAATCATCCGCTAATGCTAGCAGAGAAACGGTCCAAATCCTCTCGACAGCAGTCAGTTAACAACTTAACCAAACGTCCTGCTGTAACTTGTCTTCAGTACACAGAGAGGGATTCAGAGAAATACTGCATCTTCCAACACGCTGCGTAGTACAATTAAATGCTATTGATGGTGCTGACTTGCTGCCTGTTTTTATACAGTCTATACATATCTGCAGCACACAGTATGTAGCTCATGAGCTGTCTGCTCTCAGCATATCTATTCAGGCTTAAAAATATACATTTTATTGATGCAAAGCATTACTTTCTACTGTGTTTTTATTTAAGGCTCGACTCTGAACTTGTGCAATCCCTAGTGTAAAACACTAGCCTCCAAAATATACTAAAAAGTGCAGTGGATTGAGGTTATTGAGAAATGTTGTAGTAATTCACTCAACATACAGAGAACCTCACTTTAGAGCGGAACGTCTGCAACTTGTGCGCTACATATCAATTATTTAAAAAGAAAGCCGAACGTCTGCGTAAGTCCATGCACTGTGTGAGCTCCAAAGTCTTAAGTATCAGTCGAAGTGGCATGCACACCGCAAATCAAGAAGAACTGTCAAACACTGCCTACCACTCACTTAGTGTTGTGTCAAATCTGCCTTCGGGTGAGGAGCGGAAATGTCATCTTGACATGCACTTGTTACTGGTGCAGACACTTGTCAGGAGGATGATGTATTTTACACATTTTACCTTGCCTTGAAGTGTCAAACTTGCTAGACGTGCAACGGGATGCCTGCACTGTCATAAAACATACGGTAAACGTATATATATACGGAGTTGAGATAAAATACCTGGTTCTTTTTCTCAGTTAACGTTTTGGTGAGTCGAATTAACCCTCTTGTTTTCGGCCCTGCTGTAAATTCAGAGCAGATTCTGTCTGTTAAAAATAAATCAGTATCTCATTCTCACTCATTGCGCCTGCTTTTTAACGGACTTGTCTTTTTATGGGTAAATCAAGTGGAATCCAGCTCACGCACATCCCGAGCTCCTGGTCCAGTCCAGTTCTTAAAGGGGAAGTATTGTTTTTTACAACCTGGACCTTATTTCTGGCATAAAATACGATCGTTTACTCACCCATATAACTTCGGTGTCATTTGGAGTCCTTTGGACGGTATTTAGATCTGCGTACATCCATACAGTGGGAGTGGATGGGGCACCGAAACGCAGCCTCGCATTATCTGCCGCGAAACTCGTCCATTTCACCAATATTTTGTTATGATACGCTAGTGCTATTCCTTGTTGAGTCCAGAGTTTCCTATTACCTCTGACGTGCAGTGGAGCCATGTTGCAAAAAACTAGCAGTAGCAAATTACAGGTAAACAAGCCGCGTGGGGTGCGCTCAGAGATGACATCATCCAAGTCAGAGGTTAGTAGGTCAATCTACAGACACCGGGTGATGATAACAGGTAACTCCGGACTCAACGGGGAATAGCACTAGCGTATCATAACAAAATATTGGTGAAATTAATGTGTTTTGCGGCAGATAATGCGTTATTTAGAGGCTGCGTTTCGGTGCCCCAGTCACTCCCACTATATGGATATACGCAGATCTAAATATCTTCCGAACAACTCCAAATGACACCAAAGTTATATGGGTGAGTAAACAATCGTATTTTATGCCAGAAATAAGGTCCAGGTTGTAAAAAAACGGTAGTTCCCCTTCAACAGATGAATAATAACTGATCTACGGCCTTGCTATTAGCCTCAAGCCTCGGCTGCCAATAAAGCAAAATCACCACGTGAAAAACACTCTGATTCACTTTCCCTATCATGATCTCCCGCTATGCAAACCCCGTTGGCATGAACGGAACACCAGGCAATTTGTGCGAGGTGTGATCTCATTCAGACCCAGTTTGTTGATCCCTCATTTGATTCAGCATCGCTTCGTCAGTCTCCAGACCTGTCGACATGTTTTATTGACGCCATGAATAAATAAGCAAATTAATAATGAAACAAAAGTATGCTTCTTTTTTTA
This sequence comes from Chelon labrosus, assembly GCF_963514085.1. Lineage (NCBI taxonomy): Eukaryota > Metazoa > Chordata > Actinopteri > Mugiliformes > Mugilidae > Chelon > Chelon labrosus. Next base: position 22,451,998 of record NC_140337.1, read on the forward strand.
TTTATTTTTTTTTTATTTATTTATTTATTTTTTTAAATGCATCGGCGCACCCAGACCTTGTGGTTGTTGTGTAAATGTGTGTGTGGTGTGTGTGTGTGTACACTGCAGGGGTAATGAGCTCAGGGATATGCTGTGTGAACAAGGATAGAACGGTGACAGCATATTGAATGGAGATGAATGTGCGCTACGAGGATGACTGGCAGCGCTAACAACGGAGCAAAGCAAGACGGGCCCTCTGATCCTCCGCACCTCCAAGCTGCTCCCTGACAACCACACAAATCAATAATTCAGAGCAATCAGCCCTCGCGCGGTTCAGATTCCTTTTAATTGTCCCTCATTGTTGGTTTTAAATGGAGATTTGATATAAAAAAATAAAAAAATGATTGAACAGATTCAAACAATTCCCCCGTTTGCGGCAAAGCTATCTGCGAAATCTGTTCTTTGTTTCGTGAAGATTAGACGAGCTTTGGTCTAACCGCACGACGCTTTGATATCACATTAGCGCCCTTTGTTTTCTTTTTTTTTTTTTTTCTCACTCGGCCTGCTTTAACCGTAGCGCCGTGCTGCCGAGATTCTCCTTAACCTACAAAGTCAAAAAGTTTCCTTTGATGCTCGTGGAGAATTTGAGCCATTGCATCACGCGCGCTGTTACGGGATGCAACGAGAATGACACTACAAAGCGAGAAAGAAATCCACCTTCAAAGCTGCAATTTATGCATTGTATACGGAACGCTGTGCATTTCAGAAAAGGCACAAAATATTTCAATAAAGTCACACAGCTCGCATAAAGTTCGTATTCACCGATCAAGCATAACATTATGGCCACCTTCGTAATACTGTGTCGGTCTCCCTTGTCGCCTCCAAAACAGTTGGGACTCATCAGAGAACGGACATGGGCCATCTGAGGGTGTCCTGTGGTGCCTGGCAACAGGATGTTGTTAGTGGGGGGCCTTTGGGTCCTACGGGTTGAGGGGAGGGGACTCTGTGGATCGTCCCACAGATACTTGATCAGTTTGGGATCTCGTGACTTTGGAGGCCAAGTCAACACCTTGTGGTGTTCTTCATGTTTTTTTTTAGTTGTTCCTGAAGCGTTTTTGTGTGACGTCAGGCTGCATCCTGCTGGGGTTGGCTGCTATGGGGTGGGGGTGTCTGGTCTGGTCTAGGTGGGTGCTACATGTCTTAGTAACATCCATACCAATGAATGCCTGGTCCAAAAGTTTCCCAGCTGAACACTGAATTGTCGCTGTTATTCAGTTCTCCTGTCAGTGGTTTTAATGTTGCTGTTGATCGGTGTAGAGAAAAATCACATAAGATGCAACAGAAAAACTATTGATGCAGGCGTTTAACTGAAAGGTACCTTAAAGTGCATCTTCTTGTTGAAGAGATAGAAGGGAAGAATGGTGTGACGATAGATAAGTTCTCCATGCCTGGTTTGTCTCTTGTTTAGTCGACAGTTGACTTGCAGTATGTTGTTTAGACTGACCCAGACCATTCATACATAGGATATGTTACAATGAGCAACTTCCGACTCTGTGGTTAAGAAACACTACAATAAATTTTCTGATCCTTATGGCCAGGTTAGGGCAACATTTAGAAGAACACTTGCCTGATAAATACTAGTAAATAGAGTAAAGAGAGCAAATAACAGCCTTGACACAACGAGTAAGTGGCACTGATGTTTTTAAATCTATTCTACAGCTTCTCAACTGCAACTCCACCAAATCTGATACAAGTCCAATGCATAAAAGATGCCACATTCACCCCAGTGATGGTAGTAATAGGCCGTATCCTCAGTTAATACGCCTTGGTTGGTAACCTTCAAAGAACGGCGCTGGCTGCAAACACAGCCTGGCCCTGAAACAGAAACCTCCAGGGCGGAAGTTTTTTTTTTTAAAACAAAATGTTGAAATCCTGAACTCAGCTTTTAATACGTGCATGTACGCCGATCAGCCAAAACATTATGACTACTGACAGGGGAATTAAATAACATTGACCATCTTCTGACAGTGTAATGTTCTGCTGGGAAACTTTTGGACCTGGCATTCGTGTGGTTGCACCCCCACCCCATAGCAATGCCAGCAATGTCAAAAACTCAAGTTTTGTTGGCTGTTCCACAGAGGCCCCTATCCTCAACCCTTAAGAACCAAAGGCCCCCCACTAACTAATTGTGTTGCCAGACATCACAGGACACCCTGAGAAGGCCCATGTCCATTCTCTGATGAGTCCCAACTGATTTGGAAGCACAAGGGAGACCTACACAATTTTAGGAAGGTGGTCATAATGTTATGCCTGATCGGTGTATTTGCCTCAGTAATGGATTTCTTCCCTGTCGGTAAGGACACAGGGATGATTACAGTTTATTAGTTTATTATTTATTTCCATGTACAGTAAATGTTATAACTGACCATCACGAGATAGGCTTTGTTTTTGCAAAGGTTGTATATGCCTTGTTTTAAATGATTCAACTGATAATGTTGACTTAACGAATGTTTGGTTTTCGATAACCGCCAGTGCTCCAGTGGTGTTGACACAGCCACACACATCACATGCTTCCTTATTGCAAGGGAAAATCTGATGCAAACGGAAAACGGCTTCAGCAGACTGCTTTCTATGCAAAGGATGTGTAGGGTTGATTGTAATGCCTTATAAGTAGATTGGCTTAGACTGCCTCAGTGCATTGGCTTGAGTAGACCATCTTACAGCAAAGACTGCATTAGGGTAAACAAAGTGTGTGCCTGTGTAGGTTTAAATTGACAGTATTATCACAAGGAGCGCACAGACTCATAACACGGTGAGCGAGTAACGATGCGGTGAGACCTCACCGCTTTGTGCCATTTCGATGTCCGCAGAGTTTTAGGGAATTTTCTGTAATTAAGTTAAAACATTAACAGACATTGCTCTCTCTGTGGTTGCTTTCTGGTTTTCTTTTCGGGGCATGCCGGTTTCTAGCGGAACTACGGGGTCAGCCGAGGTGCGCGAAGAACAGGAAGTATCGCGTACAAAGAGGAGGAAGTTGGGTTCTGCTACCAAGAGTCCATGCTGCATAATAAATGTGTTGTTGTCTTTGTCCGGCACTTCAGCACCCGCTGGGATGGAGCCTAATGCCCTATGCAGCGCTGCAACAATTCCCACCGGCGCTCAGCTCCGCGGCGTGAAGTTCCCCTCTGATATTCGTCCAGGAATTTGTTTTCTTTGCTGGAAAGCAAGCTCTCTCAGGCGGAGAGACTCGCTGGTGCGCTATGCATCTCTTTTCTTTTGTTTATCCCACTGTCATGGCACCGTATAAATCTTACTTACAGATGTGACAGAAGATTTATGAACGTGACACCGCGTTCTCCCTCCCTGGAACATCATTGAGACACCCTAAAGGCCCGTTCTCGACACCCATCGAGGCGGAATCCGATCAATCAGAATTTTAACAGCAGCGCCAATTGCCACTGAGGTTGCTTCTTTTATTTATTTATTTATGTTTTAAAGCCGTAACCACCGATAGCTTCTCTAGGGTTCATTTCATGGTCGGTAAGCCTTTGCAAACAACAGACAGCATGCATGTTTGCCGTCACTTAATTACAGCTTTTGTTGTCTGATCACTAAAGGCAGTAAAGTGGGGAAAACCCAACAGCGCAGTGTGTAATCTGAGTTTAACAGCATGTGAACGACTACAACAGATCCCAGATGCCCCTTTTCAATTAAGACGCCAGTGAGCGCACACCAAACATCTACACGTGTAAGGACATCGGTACCACAGTTTTTCTTGTCTGATCGATCACTCGGTTGTGATTCAGGGAGCGGTGGGTGCTTCACGGCAATCAAAATTCTGAATTTCGGCATGAAGGACCTCACGCGTTGTCTACGTGGGATCCGTAGAGATGGCAACACGTCGGTAAGGCGGTCCCGCAAAGTCCTCTGCTAGATCTGTTAAGTCACATTTCATCCAAATGATTTTTGAAAGCAATTACAGCCCAAGACACACTCAGCCGTGTTGTTCAATGAGGCGAGATGAAGGACCCGGGTGAAGGTGGTGGAGACTTTGGTTGAGGTGTCCTCAATAACCATGGGAAGGAGGAGGCCTGGACAATAGATATATCTCTATAATATAGAGAATTAATGAATTTAAAGACAAAGGACTGATTGGCTCAGTGACAGTTGGCAAGAACAGGAGATAACTGGGCAAGAGGACTGATGTTGAAACTGAAAGGGAAGTTATGTCGGCTGCTTGGGAATGCGGAGGCGATGGAGACGATACAGTAGCAGTAATCACAAAGAGAAGAGAAAGATGTGCTTAAAAATGTGAAGTCATGAAGTCTGGTCCCTGTAGACAGCTGTATTGATTACAATCACAGTGAACCTCTCAAGTATCAGTCTCATCGCTCTCAGAATGTAATTTAAACCAACCCTTTCCAACAGCTTTCCACACAAGTACAGACATTTATATGGTATAGTCACTGCTAATAGCAATGTACAAAGCTCTTTTGAGGGAATTACATTATTACACGAATTACTTTAATCAATACCCACATACACCGATCAGGCATACCATTATGACCACCTTCCTAATATTGTGTAGGTCTCCCTTGTGCCTCCAAAATAGTTGTGACTCATCAGAGAATGGACATGGGCCTTCTGAGGGTGTCCTGTGGTGTCTGGCAACAGAATGTTGTTAGTGGGGGGGCTTTGGGTTCTATGGGTTGAGGGGAGGGGCCTCTGTGGATCATCCCACAGATACTTGATCACTTTGGGATCTAGTGAATTAGGAGGCCAGGTCAACACCTTGTGATGTTCTTTATGTTTTTGAGTTTTTCCTAAAGCGTTTTTTTTTTTCTCCTGCTGGGGATGGCTGCTGCCATCAAGGAGTGTCATTGCTATGGGGTGGGGGGTGCCTGGTCTGGTCTAGGTGGGTGCTACATGTCTAAGTAACATCCACATGAATGAATGCCAGGTCCAAAACTTTCCCAGCAGAACACTGGATTGTCACGAGATGTTCAATGTTATTTACTTCTCCTGTCAGTGGTATTAATGTTGTGACTGATCGGTAAAATCACACTATAGGCCACAGTTAACATCCATGAGAGACATCTAAGACCAGATTCTGAGAATGTAACTGCTGCTGCAGCCCACATCTACAAACCAACCAGTCAGAATATAATGTAAAATCCCACAGAATACAATGGCTATTGTGAATAAAATCGGGAAAAACGACACACACACGCCCAGTGAGACTGATTCTCCCGAAGTGAAAGTATTTAAAATGGCAGTGACCCTTTGCTCTGACTTCTCTCAACTACGCTAAACAAATGCAGCAACTTACCCCACTGTAAAACTGCTCCCTTTATTGCCTGTGCATGATGTATTGACTCATAACAAGCGATGATATACAGACCCCTTTAAAACATGCAAAGCATTCATCATTAGAGTCCGCTGTCTTGTGATGCACCGTGCACGCATATAATGGTGGGGGGTGCTTTGAATCACACGCAGGTTCATGAATCTTCTGCCTTTTGATGTGAGTAATACATTTCTGTCCCCCGGTCCACCCTGCGAGCCTGCCTCTACGTTAATTGATGTGAGCTTCTTTACCTCTCGCTGCTCTAGGGCTTTCCCTGTTTGGGAAAAACTAGCAGGGGGTCGATTTAATGACGCTGATTTGTGTTTGTGCATGGCAGGGTGTGTGTGTGTTTACGATATCCATGCACTGCAGAAAGACTGGACTCTACGGGTTATTTTATCATATTCTGTGCCCCCCCCCCCCCACCCCACGACCTGGAGTTTCCATGACCTGGAGTTAAACTGGCTTTGCCATTAATGAGCTCACATTACAGAAAATGTACTTGACTTTCCAATGAGCTTGACCTATGAAGTCCCTATAGTGTTCTCACTTTCTAATCCAATATTCTACTGTCCGATCCAACTTGTCTTTCTTACAGCCCTGCATTTTTTTTTCTCTTTGACACTCTCTGACACTCTCTTCTTTTAGTGCGAGCTTTGATAACTTTTTAAGGCAAAAATGCTCCGAAAATTGCACCAACTCAGGCAGGAAGCGCTTTCAAGGATGTTAAATGTGTTTCAGAGCTGTCGACATTTTTTAAAGGTGCAGTCAATCTTGCATATAAAGACACAATTGATTACGTTAACTCTGATGAATTTGTGTTATAACTGCATCATTGGCACGGAGCTAATTTGTAGTCTTTTGCCTCTTGCTTTTCTCACTAACTCCATTCAAGCCTTGCTGCATGGGAAATGTTTGCTTCCCAGCGTTGATGTCAGTTGCAAGTTGTGGGAACACTGCTGCCGGGTATCTGTTGGCATCTAGAAGCAATAGAGGCTGGAAGTTTAGCAAGCTAACGGCCAGGAAACTTAATGTGGGAAACATTAAGGCCTAATGAAAGAATTACCGTTAACATTTGTAAATGACGAAGCTTGAAACTTAACTGAATTACACCATATTTCCACTTACAAGGTTGTGAGTAGCACAAAGAGGGGGCTCCTGCTACAGAGACAACCACATTAAAAGGGAACATCTGAAAGGCCCCGACCACTGGCACAGAGGTTTTCAGTTTAATCTGATGAAACAGTTTAATCTATTTTTCTAGTTAAATGTTTTATTAAACTGTATTTTTTGAGCACTCCCCACCAAAACGGACAGTAATGCTGCCTACGAATGAAACTTGTGAAGTGTCCAAGTGATAACACCATCTATAAAGCTTGGTTTATGCTCCTGCATCCTGTCTATACGGAGCCTACACCCCAGCAGGCTACACCGGTGAAAGCGTTTATGTGTGTGTGATGTTGTTGGCGTTACTTAGTAATTAAGCCACTAACATGCTAGGCAGTGACGAGTCAGCTGTGTGGAGTTTTGACTGTGCACTTGTTCTATTGTACAATGATGAGTGGCTTAATGTTAAAGTCCAACTTAATAACTTGACAACAGTTACTTACAGCAGTTACAGTTACCCAAGCAGGGGGAAATTTCGGTACTTGTCCAGGCGCTAAGAGACGTGGTTACATTTCCGGGGAAGTGCATGTCATGTTACGGTAAAGGTTATGTTAAGGTGTAGGTTTGTGGTGTAGGTTATGTTACGGCATAGGTTATGTTACGGCGTAGGTTACAGCGTAGGTTACTTTATGGCATAGGTTACAGCATAGGTTACGTCATAGGTTACGTAGGTTATGATATGGCGTAGTTAACAGCGTAGGTTGTGTTACAGCGTAGGTTACGGTGTAGGTTACTTTATGGCATAGGTTACAGCGTAGGTTATGTTACAGCGTAGGTTATAGCATAGGTTACATTACGGCATAGGTTACGGTGTAGGTTACTTTATGGCGTAGGTTACAGCGTAGGTTATGTTACAGCGTAGGTTATGTTACAGCATAGGTTACATTACGGCATAGGTTACGGTGTAGGTTACTTTATGGCGTAGGTTACAGCGTAGGTTATGTTACAGCGTAGGTTATGTTACAGCGTAGGTTACGGTGTAGGTTACTTTATGGCGTAGGTTACAGCGTAGGTTATGTTACAGCGTAGGTTATGTTACAGCGTAGGTTACAGCATAGGTAACATTACGGCATCGGTTACGGTGTAGGTTACTTTATGGCGTAGGTTACAGCGTAGGTTGCGTTACAGCGTAGGTTACTTTGTAGGTTACACCATAGGTTATGGTGTACGTTACCGTGTAGGTTACATTGTAGGTTACGGCGTACGGTACAGTTATACAACCCTTTGAATCTGTTGGGGCTCAGTAATTATAGCGGGTTGTCCATGAACCAGAGGGTATGCAGTTTGTTCCCAGAACATGCCACATGCCCAAGTGTCCTCAAGCAAGACAATGAACCCCAAGTTAGCTAGCAACAGTGCTCGGCACTGGTGTGAAAATGTGTGTGGGCTTGTCTGAGTGAATGGGTGGATGTGTCATTGTGACTGTAAAGCAAGTAGGAAAAGGCATAATAACAAGATGAGGCTATTGGGAATATCAACACTTTCCTCTGACGTGTTATCAATTTGCTGTGACTGAATTACATTATATTTGCAAACTATCCAACAAAAAGTAGCAGCAGATACGTCACAACCCAATAACTTTCAGAAAAATGTCCCTTGGCAACGTATGGACTCTCCTCAGGAACACGTTTATATTACTGATACACAGTGTGTTGCAGCTTTCTGGCTCATTAATATTGTCAAAAATCTTTTCATGCGGGTATATCTGACTTTATTTCAGTGGTGTTTGAGGTCAGGTTTATTATCTGAGCGTTAATGGAGAAGAGGTGTGAAGGAAGCAAGTGAAAGTGAGAGACTAAGAGGGGGAGTAACTTAGCGGAGGCTAATGAGGCTTCATTAACTGTAGCTAATTGGTGCTTTAACCTCTGGCTGCGGCTGTCACGATGTTTCTCTTTGCCAGCAGGGAGACACGTGGGAATCGGGGCAGAGCAGACGTTCTGTCCTTCGACATTCATTTTCACCTCCCCATCTCTTCTGACACCGAAAATAAATATATATTCGTTCCCGGCTGGTTTTGACAGGCACCAGTCAAACTGACTTAATTCCCTCCAAGTCGGTGTCAAAACTTGGGAAAGGTGAACGGAGGTGAGCTTGGGGGGGAAAAGGCAGCAAAAGAGGAGGTGATGGAGAGCAGAGAGAGAGAGGGAAAGGGGTGGACGGATGTGGGGGGAGTATATTAGCTGGAGTTAGGCAGGGTTGAGTTTGCATCATAATAAGAGCAGGCCTATTTCCTCTACCACTTAATCATATGCAAGTGAAGATCCTGGCTTCAAATTGAGTTTTTTTTTCCTTTCTTTTGTGGGCTGTCGGGCCAATCAGAACGGATGAATGGCTTGATAGATTGCTCGGGGGACCAATAATGAGCTGCCAAGCAAAACAAGTATCTTCCAAGAGAGGCGTTTTTTAATATATCACATACTACTCTGTTCTGCAGTTAAATAACACCTACGATGGAAGCCCTATAACAAATAACATTAAATTGACAGTTTATTTTGTGCATTTAAACATTGTAAAAGTCCCATTTTTGCAAGAACAAGGCTCATTTTTCATTAATTTTCTGTAACAGCTCATCCTCTGGAGGGTCGCGGGGGTGGGGTTGGAGCCTATCCCAGCTCTCATTGGGCGAGAGGCGGGGTACACCTTGGGCAGGTCTCCAGGCTATCACAGGGCTAACACAGAGAGACAGACAACCATTCACACCTACGGCCAATTTAGAATCGCCAATGAACCCAACAAGCGTATCCTTAGGCCCCAGTCGGCCATTGGCGTAGAACCCAGAACCTTCTTGCTGTGAGGCATCAGTGCATCACTGCCAAATTTCAATTAACATTTGAAATTCTTTTACGTATGAAACTGAACTCTTGATCCGGTCACCACTCTTGCTCCTACATTCTGTTGTCATGACCACAAGCGTCTTTACGGACGGAGACGCCAACCAACGTGATTGGTTCTTAGCTCGCTGCGAAAAAGACCCACAGTTATCGTTTTTTTTTTCTTTCTGCCGAACAAACAAATGAATCAGCAGCTTCAAATCAGCACGAGCAGACGTTCGCCGGCGGTTTAGGAGCCCGAGTGTCGGACTTAACTAACTAAACAGAACGGCGGCTCGTTCTCCGCATTCATTTTCAAATCCATTTTGTCGAGCGACCACATTTGCTTAATTCAATTCGCGGTATTTAGACTGTAATGATGTCTGACTGTCTGCACTGTTGTAAACATCATTGGCAAACAATGCATGATTACAAAGCTTTGCTTTCCTATTATGAATATGTAAATGTTGTGAATGCGGCTGTGCATGTGTGCGCGAGTATAAATGAGTTTCCACTACTTACTGTTTGTAATGACTGTGGCAAAAACTGGAAGACAAATGGGAGAGGGGCTACTTTTATTGTAACAGCTGTGCAGCATATACGCAGTAGCATTTTGTCAACTGTCAAGTTAATTAAGATTACTGTATCCTTGCCGTAAACAAATTCAACTACAGCCCAGACAGGTGACATGGTTGTGGTATTGTATTTCAGTTCTCTGTGGAAGGGATTTTTTTTCACCCTTCTTTAGTCTACAGCTCAATCCAAACTTCAACATATGCTGTATCGTTGTTTGTTTATATGAAATAGATAAAGTTTTGTAGAGGAATCCAAGGACATGATTCACCGTAAGCGTTTTGTTTCTTTTTGCTGTGTGTTGTATATTTTCAAGACGATTGGGTGTTATTATTGTGTCCAGGTTTTGTGTTTTTTTTAGCTGCTGTAAGCTAGCAGAGTTGTGTTCTTGTTGTAGTAGCAATGTAGCGGCTCACACGCTTGTCTGGGGAATTAAAGGACATACATGTAGTCAGACAAAGACAAGAAATGGTCCACCTACCTTGTCCGTTATTGCTTTCCATCCATTTTAAACATGAAATAAAGCAAATGACACAAAAATACTAACTGAATTCAGATTCTTAAACTCAAACAAGGCATTTTGTTATTGACCTTCCTGTAAATCAAAGCAGTTATGATAGAGAATTTTCAAAAAGTGTTCTTTAATATAAAAAAAAAACATCTTTTTTTTTAGTTTTTTTCTGAAACCAGTTACTGATGCTGAAGATATTACAACAACAGTAAAAGTTATTACATGTTGTTGAAGGTATTCTCAGGGTTATTTTAGACGTTGTCATTTCCTGGAAAACAATTAAGAGAACGCTGGTGAGTCATCCCGCACTAGGGGGCGTGTACTAAATTGGGTCAAGTAAAACACATTCCTCTCTCTCTCTCTCTCCCTGTGTCTTTCCTTCCCCAGCAGAACTCCACTGGCAGTAAATATAAAAACGACGCCGCTAGCAGTTTCATGGGGACTTTATTGAAAATTCAAAACTCTTTGAAGCTGCTTTCAAATTACACTTAGCTAGTGTTAAAAAAAAGTACATAACTAAGTGCACCTTTAAATTAAATTTTCAATGCCGTTCTTGGACTGGCGGATGATCGTTAGATTTGCCGAAAGTGCTGTTGCAGTTTTGTCAGCAGTCTATTTGCTCCTAGAGCCATGTGGAGAACTCATTAGCTCATAAGAGTCTTATAATACTCTAAGATTTTAATGTGTTTTTTTGTGCCTGCCTCATAAACTTTGTTTCCTTGATGTGAATTTCCAGTATCATCTAAATGCCTGAAAGTTTTTGTACTGATATAAGCAAATTGTGGCAATGGAAACAGACTGAACACGTCATGTCATACCGTACAAGAAGAACATGACTCAAGCTTCTTCACAATAAGACCAATCATGACGAGAGATAACTGTTTCCCTAGTGGCTCATACTCCACACAGGCAATTAGGAGTTCTCTTAATTTGGATTAATCATTTTTGTGATTGGATTTGCAAGTTCAAAATTGTGTGGTCGTCTGGTTTGATCGCGTGCAAGCGACAGAGACCCAATATCCTCCATTCAAACAAACAAACAAACAAACAAACAAACCACTATTTAAAGTGTCAGACTGGCCCATTTACAGCCATACATTATCCTCCACTCCTTGACTAGTATATTAAAGTGAAAGTCTGATCCTAGTGTCTCAAAATGTATGCTGTTATTGGGAACTGATCCTGCTGGGCATTGCTGCCTGTCGCACCTCTTCCGGTGCGCATGGGTCAGCTGCAGGGTCGTCAGCCAGGAACCACCATTGACCAATGTTTCGGCCCTTTAATCTTGGAACGTCTCCTGGTGGCGGGGCACCCCCTGCAGCTGGTAGCTGTTACCCCCTGCAGCTGTTGTTGGGGTTAGGTGTTCTTTACCCAGCTCCTCAGCCAGAGCCGGAAGCTGCCTTTTTCAGCCTCCTCTGAAAGTTCCTTCGTAGCCTTCTCCAGCTTCCCTCCCGTTACTCCTGCGTCCCTCAAAAGGCATGCGGTTGACAGTCCCACGAAGCCTTGGCAGCCAACCTCCACAGGGTAGATGGTGGTCTTCAAGCAGGACTCCCGGCACTCAGAGGCCAGCTGTGAATACTTGGCCTTCTCCCACTCGAAGGCAGCCTCCATCTCCTCCTCTGCTGGGGCCGTGAGCTCGATGAGGTGTGCCACTCTTGCCCCCGTGGACCACACAGCAATGTCAGGGCGAAGAGATGTAGTGGTAATCCCGGTGGGGCCTGTTGAGGTCAACCCTCATGCCCCACTCCTGGTCAAGGGAAAAAGGCTTTGATGTCTCTCTTGGCCTGATGTATCTTTGTCCCTCCCCTTCCGTGACAAAGTTGGTGTGGTTCACTGGTGATGGTGGTTGTTTGCTGCCCTGTCGACACCCTTCCAGCACCCCAGCCAGCTTCCTCACAATCTAGTCATTGCGCCATCTATAGCGTCCCTGAGAGAGTGCGGCCTTGCAGCCTGACAAGATGTTGTAGGAGGCTTGCGTTGGGAGCATACACATAATGCAGAGTGACACAAAGAGAAAGCAGGGTTCGATGCAGAGGTTCATGATCACAGAAGAACGTTGCAGTTAAAGAGATTTGAGACGGGGATTTGCCCTTTACGGGTATTAACATGAGTCATAAATTAGCCACACAGCAGTATCTGTCCTCTTAATTAATTTCTTTGTTGAATCATGACACTGTGACTCGGTGCCTGTTCCATCTCGATAGAAAACCCGACGTTGGACTCTTAATTGTGCATTTTACAGCTTGTGTGTGTGCGTGTGCATTTGTGTGTGTGTTTGTGTGTGTGTGTGTTTTCTCTGGTGGAGAAGGTCACTGCTTCCCAATTAAACCCAATCTCCAGACGCACAGCCACACGCCTCGAGGCATGAAGCAGCTTCCTAACCAAACCACAACCTCTCGCTTCGAGCAGATGGGAACCGTGTCAACACTGGCGCTCCTCTTTGTTCTCGGTAATCTGTGTCGGGTATTAATAATCTAACGGGAATGCGGCAACCCAAACAATAACCAAAAGAATGAGAATTAAAGTACACCAATGACTGATACCTGGTCAGAATTCCTGTAGCCTTTGCTGTACGTCTTTCCCTCTCTCACCCATAACTTCCTGACTCTCTCTACTTAACTATCTAATAAAGACCAAAACAAAATTACTTTTTTAACTTCAGTAAAAATTTTATGTGATGATTGTAGATCTGATTGTATGTAAATGTGGTCACTCACAGTCTCATGCCACCTGCTTCTGCAGACTGTAAGGAAGCTCTGACACCTAGTTTGTTGACCTGAAACCAACAGCGTTACTTCACCAGGTCAGTCCGTTTAGGCTGGTGTGTACACAGCAGGCATACTCCATCCCGGAACAGATCAACTGACCCGAGTCCGGTAAATGAGGTTGGTCTCGGCCTGCATGCAATTGCTCCCTGGAGCAGTTTGTTTGCACTGAGAGCCCATGGAGTGATAGGACTCTGTCAGTATGCATCCAGAGCGTGACTTCTCCTTCAGAGGTCTCTGGCAGCGGCAGCGAATCTTCTTATCATATACACCGACCAGGCATAACATTATGACCATTTAATTAAATATGTATTTAAATTAGTTATTGTGAGGTCTTGGCCTCACATTACGCATACAGGAAGTAGCTGGATGAACCCACTGGAATGCCCAAATCTCTCCTGAGGTGCGCTCCAGATTCAGCGGAGGAGGTCGGGAGAGAGACAAGTGTGATTGCCAAACTGTTGGCCGTTAAGGACCGCACCTCCCGCCCCCTGTGTGACAGCCTGAGTGCTCTGTGCAGCACCTTCAGTAGCAGCTGCTCCACCCTTGGCGTGGGAGGGTCGCTCCTGCAGGTGCTTTGCGTCTGCTGCTGTCAGATACCGCAAACTTCATTACCGCTCCCAGCAGACTACCCCAAAAAAACGTACGGCCCATATACACATCCCTTCGTCTTACTGCTGTATTTTATGCTTTAGTTCTGCACTGCTGCTAAAATGCCCTGAACGTTCTTCACTGGGATCACTGCTGTCATCTTATCTCTTGAGTGCAGTTGCTTTCCCACACTGCAGTTTGCAATATTAAGTGCGGTCTACACCTCGGCAGAACATAGACGCCGTAACCTACGTACGTAGCCTATGCCGGTGTGAGCCATTTATACTTGTAAAAACGCCACCCAAACGCTCATTGGCGATGTGTCTTTATTACCAGTCAGGTTTATTTTTGTTTCTACTTCCTCCTTCAAATTCAACAATGGCGACTGAAACTTTCGGCAAAGACGACTCAAATGTTTGTATCTCCGAACCTCCTAGTTAACCTTTCCTTGATGTGTTCTGTCTTCATTCATCCAAAACAATCTATTAGAGATTTGTGGAGATGGAGAAACAGCCGGAAATGCTAAAGCGGAAACACGCTACTACAAAGCGGACCAATCACAGCTCTTGCAGTCTGCATCTCTGTGATGCGTAGTTACTTTTCTGGGGAGGTGCATGTCAGGTGTAGCTTACCGGGTACCGCATTTCACTAAAAAAAGAACTCTTGTAATTAAATTTTCCCTAACATCCACCTTTCATTACATACCATCTCCTGACCTCAAAAAGATCAGTGGGCACTGATTATATATGAGAAAATGTGAAGGAGTAAAACTTACATCCTGTTAAAAGATAAAATGACAAAAAGATGAATAAATGATTCAGTAGTTACCCCGACTAAGTCTTGCTTTTTGCCAACTTTACCACTTAATATCCAGTTTTATTCCAATCCGAACACAGTCTTAGCAACTTTTCCAGCTACTTCCAATTTGCTGCCCCGCATGATCGATGGTGGATGGGACTATTGATGAGCGTTTCAGCTGTGAATGCCAAGAAAAGTCAGAGTGAGAAAAGCTAAATGGATATACAGTGAGTCCTTATTGTGACTCGTGATAGATTACCTGATCGTGAGACTCTTCTGCAGGATCTCATCTCTAATTAGCTAATTTGTCTCTGAACAATGAAATGGTAGGGGATGTGCCAGAGACCTCCCAGTTCCGGTCCACGCTAATGCATGCCGACATGAGTTATTGTTATAATCTGTCATTTGAGCTTCATTGGTTAATATACTGTGGCGTTTACTTTCTGGATCCTAACTCCATAGGGGTTAAAATGAATCCTACAGGAAACAGGCCAGTGTCAGTCAACTCTGAGCCAAGCGAATATATGAATACATTTGTAGATGATTCCAATGGAACCACTACAGTCTAGGGGTAAACACATGCACATTATTATTTTTATTTTTATTTTGGGGGGTATGTTGTAGATGGTTGGATGTGCACCAACCATGCATCCATTATCTTTTCTCTCCTCTGTTTGAGTAAAAATCTTTCCACGGATAATTGCTCTTTAATGGTTTGCAGACAGTCACAAGAATAAATGGTGTGTCCCGTTAGCACCCAGGCTAATTACCCAGCAAGTTTCTTAACTCACATTTTGCAAGCTTGTTGTCTTTAATACCTCTATTTTCTCTTATGAATACATTTTCAGTAAAAATAACGGTTGATAAAAAGCCATGGGAGAATGAAAAGACCAGTAAGTCACGTTCGACTAACATGCATGTCAACACTCAAGAGCTAAAAGCAGACCAGTCTTCAAAAACTGAGTCCAATTTCATTAACTCTGAGATATGGAAACCGCTGTTTTTGTTTTATCTTTTCATACCTTGTCTCCATGAATGAGTCGTCTTCCATACTCAACATCCCTCAGCGAGGTGGAAGGTCTGGGCGTGACACGGAGGCTGAATAATTAACTGTTACCTTCAGAGGGGCTCAACATATTTATCACATGCCATTATTCCGAAAAACTCAGTCTGACCCTCCCATCGCTTCGCACCCCCAACTCCCTCCAGTCTTGCTTTCGGAACCTGCTATGACGAAGACGGCAAGGTACAAGGTCGCAGTCTGGCAGCTGCGGAACATAAGGCGACAGCAAAAGCGTCTGAGCGAGAGTGAGAGTAAAAGTTTCTGTTGTACAATTAAGTCATAATGGAGGCAAGTCGGGAGCAACGCGGAGCCGAGAGTCGTCGTCGCGAACCCCTACTGCGAAAATAGAGCACCATAAATAAACTATGTGCCACTTTCTAACACACTCGGAACACTCTTAAAAATGTTGTCTGTGTGCTCTTGAGTGCAGCAGCGAGCCATTAACCTCTCCAGAAGAGTGGTTAAGCAGCACTCAGCGGTAAGTTTTTTTTCCTTTAGTCACCGTTTTAGATTTGGCTTAAGTAGGAGTCAAAAATCACCCGTCGATTCACAGATACCTGGATTAGCACAAACGCTTTGCTGAAGCAGAGGGTCTTTCCTCATGTTCATAGAGCAATTGCTTCCATAATAAACACAATGTCAATATACACCAATCAGCCACAACATTAAAACCACTGACAGGAGAAGTGAATAACATTGACCATCTTGTGGCAATTCAGTGTTCTGCTGGGAAACCTTTGGCCCTGGCATTCATTCATGTGGATAATACGTAGACATGTACCACCCACCAAGACCAGACCAGGCACCCCCACCCCATAGCAATGACACTCCTTGATGGCAGCAGCAAAACGGTTTAGGAACAACTCAAAAAAACAGCACAAGGTGTTGACCTGGCCTCCAAATTCACTAGATCGCAAGAATCTGATCAAGAATCTGTGGGATGATCCACAGAAGCCCCTCCCCTCAACCCATAGGACCCCCCTCCTCCCCCCACTAACAATATTCTGTTGCCAGACAGAAAGGAAGTGGCAGGCTACGTAGACTTGCTATTTCATACCACATACTAAAATAAATGAGACATTAGTGGTTCGACTGGCCCGTCAGATCTTTGCTGGAGCATAATCAGTTCCCAGTGAAGAGACTCCAATGTTCCACCACAATAAAACACAGCAAAAGTTAGCGGGGGGAAGTTGCTCTTCACATTCAGGCTAGTGAAGTTGCTGTATTTCCCCCAAATAGTGCCCATACTCATTTTCAGGGATTTTCTGTCTGCAGCAGTGAGTTGACCGTACTTCTGGATGCTTCCCAAATAATGTGGGTGTTAATTTGCATAAAGAGCGCAGAATGCATTCTCATTCCAGGTGTAAACGGATCTACTTTAAACTGCCCAAAACACATTTCAGTGCTTGGTGTGAGGAGGGCTTTATTCTCCCGGACTGTGAGCGAATCTGCAGGTTTGTGAACTTCCTCAAGAAGAATCGAGAGACAAGAGAAAGCGAAAATGTGCTACTTTGCATTCATCCTTCAATTGGAAAAACATACACAACAGCTGAAATATGCAGCCAGCTGGCGGGTTATTTAATTAAATTTGTACAATTACGACAGCAATAAATGATTAAAACAAAAAAATAAAAAAAAAAATGTTGATGAAGCCATTTATGCGGCCGCATCAATCAGTTGCCGTTTCAGTTTTAATTCTTCTCTGTGTCTCGCGTCATCGGAATGTGACAGCATTTGCACCGTAATGGATTTCGCTGGATTAACGAGGCCCGCTCGTCTCCACCGTGCGAAGAACGCAAAGTCACACCACTGCAGACTGGTCATCACAGTGTTTGGTTATTTTAGTCTAACTTAATGAGCAGAAGTGAATTCTGTAGCAGATGCCGTTTCATCTTTAATTCCTCTCCTGTATCCTAAATTGGATACTCCAGATTTCCCAACGCATGCGATGCGCGTCCTGCTGCCCTGCGACGCTGCAGGGATTTACTGACCTGAAGGAGAAGCTTTTCATACATAATATATAGGCAACAAATACCGCAAAGCTCAAGCTCATACGTTTATAGACATACAACGGGGTAAAGGTTAGGATCGTGTCACACTTTCAGAGCGCAGCTTGGGGCCGTAGACTCTTAACAGACGCTGCCAGGAGATGCGTAAAGCCTAGGAGGGGAAACCAACAGCGACAAGGGGATATACGCTGAATATTATTTGTGACAGGAGTGAGGAGAAGCAATTTGCACTGGAGGGATAGCGTGGGCCGTCTTGATCATATCTGATGTAAGGTTAACGTCCACTTTCTTGTGGTAAATTTTCATCATGATCATCGGTATAATGAAATGTCCTCTCGGCTGCTCAGCACACTTGTATTTATGTATTGGTGGTAAGCTTTACCCAGAGCGTGTGCAGGACCACGGCGCAAAAGCTCCTCTCAGATGTCGGGAGCCCGGAGGTTTCTCCTCACGGGCGACGGAACAGTGGCAGCTTGTGCAGGCAATGAGGCAGAGCTGCTTGAAAGGCGAGCGGTGGGCTCCCGCGGCGTGCACGAGTGTGTGTTTGCATGTGTGTGTTTGCATGCGAGGGAAAGGAGGGAGTGCGACCCGGGTGCAAAAAAAAAAAAAAAACACGGCTCCCTCTGCAGATGTAAATCAGACAGGCGGGGGTGTGTATTTAGAAATGCAACAGCTGCCGGAGAGTGCGATGAGCTCTCTCTTCGGCCTCACACTCCCGCAGCTAGAACTTTTTTTGTCAGTGTTTGACCCGTCTGGAAAAATGTGTGTGTGTGTGTGTTCCCGCATGCTGATGCAAGAGAGTCGATGGGGGGAAGCTGGCGAGGATCAGAAAGAGTTCCCAGCAGCGCTGACGAGAGCAGGCTGCGGTCAGGCATCTGTCCGGGCCACATCGCATGTTCACCGGGATCATCACAGAGCCCAGCGTCTGCAAGCGGTGTTTTTTTTTTTTTTTTTGAGGAAATGACAGATGGATGTGTGAAGCTGGAGATCAGTGTGGGAGTAGATGTGGGTAGTTGCGTTTGGAGAATACTGTACGCTCTGGAAGTTGAGGGTGCAACTGAGCCGTCTCCAAGCAGCAGGGATCACGCAATAATTCTTTCTTTATATAACACTTTTTTGATTACATTTTATCTGGCTTATGGAGTTTTTTTTTTTTTCTCGGGTGATATAAAGTTTGCCAGCTCATAACCCGATGCTAAGTATGGTATCCATGTAATAACGCTGCCCCGGCGGTGTGTGATGCCTGAAGTGGCTGACTGACTGACTGATTGACTGATAGATTGATTGGTTGTTTGTCTAAGTTGCGGTGGAGCTCCTCCCCGGGCAGCCTCCACGCCTGGGACTGATTGACAAGTGGACACTCTGAAGCTAATTAGGTTTGGCGGCGGCGCTTAGAGATGATTGGCAGAGGCGTTGCTATTGGCGACAGGCTCTTATCAAATTGCGCTGGTTGAGAGGGAATTACAGGGTGTTTCATGCTACTCACAGACATGTGACTTCCCTCGCCTACAGAGCTGTATATTTACCATAAGAGGCTTGATTCTCAGACTCGATATCTGTCAGCTGGACGGCCCTGCAGCTGATCACAGCAAGGAAGAATGTGGCATCAGGCGGTAAAAGAGTAGCGGACTCTAAATAGCTCGCTTCTCCAATTGCGGCCATTTTGTTGTGAACAAATTCGACCCAACTGTGCGCAGATGACGAGCATGACTATGTTGTTGTAACTCTTCTGTGCATCACAGCATAAAGCCAAAGATTCGATTGGCCAAGCAGATTTTTGGCGGACCATAATCACTTCCCAACGGAGGTATCTCCAGACCAACATTCTGCCACAAAAAAATTTGTAGCAGGAGAAGTTGGTCCAGCTTCCAGGCTAGATTGACGCAATCATTCATTTTCGAGTTTTAATGGTTAACACGCTAACATGCTAACAGCTAACAGACTCTTCTTTGCTCTGATTTGGTCCCCACCAACTCCCAATGGCTCAACCCTATGGTGTTAGCTGTTAGCTACTACAAAGTAAATCCAACCGGTGACTGGTTGCTGGGGAACAGTGACATTTCTCAACACACCAACTCTGTTTTGGTTGCCAACTGCTGAATGCTGATCTGATCAACTGGACCGAACCAAAACAATGAAAGAAAGAGGTTAAAAGGCTCTTTTAGTTGACATATTTTCTGAGAACGTGTCCTGTGTTTCGAACCGTCCTTGTAATTAGGGGTCCATGCAAACGAAGTTGCAGGATCCCTATTGATTGCCAAGGTGTCAATACACATGCCTGCAGCTAGGTGGCACTATAATAAGCCAATTTACGTTTTGCCTCATATCTCGAGAACTGTGTGCCCTAAAAATAAAAATTGTTCTCCCTCTGATAGCCCTGGTTCTAATGGACTAGGCCACGCCCATTTCCGCCTGCCATTTTTCCTGCCATTTTGAAAAAATTCCACCTCAAAGCCAAATAAACTCCTCCGAGCCCATTCATCCAATTCTCACCAAACTTGGCATGTTTCATTTATGGACAAAGATAATGAAAAGTTCTCAAAAGAACTTTAGCAGGGTTATTGATTAAAAACTTAACGGCTAATTAATGTTTATGGCTTGACACAGTATAAGTCCAAAGCTAATATTTTGTGAAGTATATACCCAAACTTAATATCATTAATATCATTGACAATATCACCCCAACTTTTGTGACCCTTGGTCTCTAGGGGGCGCTACAAGGCAACATTTCAATATCTCAAAAACTGCAATAGCTAACTTCATGAAATTTGTGTGTGTGGCCCTGCGATGGACTGGCGACCTGTCCAGGGTGTACCCCTGCTTCTCGCCCGATGACAGCTGGGATAGGCTTCAGCCTTAACATAGGTATAGAAAATGAATGAATCTGTAACATATTGTGTAGATGCCCATCAAGTTGCGTGACATTACGTTTACAGGGGGAGCTACAGGTGACACTGAAACATTTCATATCGTCACACTGTTAAAATAATTGCCTAAGTAATTTTTTTGTCAAAATTGTTTTTTTTTTTGCCGAAATCATCTCCTCATGACGCCGGCCACCTATGGTAAAATCGCCAACATCCTCAGTTGATCAGTTCATGTGATTTTACCCCTTTAAGATGATGGCCTATGGCAAGTGTGTGAGACTTCTGGTGAAGTTTTTTGTGTTTCCTGAAAAACTTGAAAAAATGAGTTCGGCGATTATTTTAACAGGGTGACGATATGACTTTAAGGCCTATAACTTTTGAAGTATTCACCCAATCCCTATGAAACTTAGCAACCGTCATTATGTTTGCGTAAAATCATGGCAAGTTTTGTGAAATTCGGGCTGTAGGGGGCGCTACAATGACTACATGTTTATATCTCACAAACCACCACAGTAAACTGCTTGAAATTTGACAATGATAATCTGTGGATAACACCTTACAAGCCCACCAAGTTTTGTGCAATACGGTCTATAGGGGGCGCTACCGGTGACTTGTGCTTCTGTGTCGCGCTCAGGGACGACTTGGCCACGGCATGAATCCCTTTATGATCGCTTGAGAACATCTAGTTAGACATATTTTTGTGTTGAGTTACAAACCCAACACGTCCTTTAGGTGTTTCAAATTAAAAGCCCTCACTCAAATCAGTGTACCAAAACTTTCTTACCAGGGCTTTCAATTTGAAGCCTTTGCATGGACAGTATAGGCTACACAACAACGGCTGGGTGGGTTCTGGACAAGGAGAACAACACCAAAATGAGTGAATCAAACGCCACCATTGTGTTAAGAGGGGCTAATCAGCATACGAGTTTCGCTTCTTATTTCCAGCATGATGAGAGGAGTCACCTTTCTCTGGTCAGGGATCACGAGAAGGGAAAATGCGCCATTATAAAACGATGATATCAAAAGCCGAAGCGCCGGTAAGAAACTAATTAAGATATTTAAATTCAGCCGGTCCTTTGCTGCTGTGCTCTTTTGACACGTATCACTTACAAAACACAGAATACGCTCTCCAATCCGGTGTCAATGTCTTAACGAACACACACCGGACAGAAAAAGTCCTTCAGATGAAACAAGTCAAACGGACGCTGAGCTATAAACAAGCGGCACTAATAGTTTTTTTTTGCTTTATCCTTGGTTTGTACCGCGCTTAGTGAGCATTCGTGGATGTTGTTTTGCCTCACCCAGTCTCCCATGATCAGTCTTTATTGCTGTGTGATGCTGATTTCAGTCATCGTAACACCCTCCGCCTCATTTGCGCACTCATTTAATGAAAACGCTCTTTTCAAGGTGTTTTATTTGTGGGCCAGTTTCTAAAGTACGATCTCATCACCCAGCCGATGAACCTGTCATGCCTCTCTGTATCGCAAATCCCTGCAAGGTGAGCGGGGGTTTTATGCTTTTAAGAGTAATATTTCTTATGAAGATACCAGTTTAATGAGTCCCTTTCAGCATCGCCAACCAGACCCCGATGGCAGGTGCTTTGAAGTTCTTATTTGTGAATGTCACGAAGTGGGACTCTTTAGCAGCTTGCGGTGGCGGCAGGTAACTTGCACCCTCCTCCCTTTGACCTCTTTTACCCAATCAGCTTTTGAAAAAGCGAAGACTCTGGGAATAATTTGATTGCGTGCATGCAACTCCATTCCTGCAATTTACTTTTCGAAACAAAGGCTGCAGACTCCGTAACCGTTCGTCTCATTGTCATGTCACCAGAGGAAGCACATCAGCCTTCAGTTGATAGCAAGCTTTTCCTTTGTTAGTTGCTTTAAAAAAAAAAACAAAAAAAAAACTGAAAAGCACCTTGTTTCGCAGTGGGTGCCAGACGGCAGAGAAAAATGAATAGCCGAGTCTAGGCAGGCGATAATAGTGTTTGTTTGATCAATTTCACATTCCTCTCCCTCGGGGCTTACTCTTGTTGTGTTTGTCACTATATTTCAGCAGTGAGAGAGAGAGAGAGATACATTTCTTCTAAATGCAACCTTTGCTATCGCAGGGCGCACTTTTTTTATTTTACTGTTATTGAGAAAACAGCTGTATGCATTTGCCGCGGTGATATATTTATTTGACGGCCGAACTACACCTCTGTCTCGCCGTAACGATATTTCAAGTCCTTCTGCAGATTTAGGAGCACTTGAGGATTGTAAGATCAACCTGTTTGGAGGCTCTCGGGGAAAATGCTTGTTTTTGGACGTCTGTTATCCCTACATATATCTTATTGAATTCCCTATAATGTATAATGTACACAGTGCTCATGCATGAATGGTCCAATATACCAAGGAATTACATTTACATATATTTGACGACTCTACACATCCTGATTTACTTTTTACGTCAATGGCCAATGCTGTTCTAAGAAGGCATATAGGCCTGTTGGGAATGGTAGGTAGTTCATTTTCCTTAAGGCCAGGGCTTGCATTTAGTCATGCACCACCTTGCTTTAGCTATCAGCAAAATGTTTCCCAACTACAACTGTAAGAGTACAATTGCAGAGAAAATTGCTATTTTATTTAGGAATATCCGTGAAATCCATTCCATCTAAACACCCAAACCGACAATTAATTTATCCTACTAACGAGTGTTGTGTGTCCAAAGGCTGACATATATTATTCCTCTGTGCCATAGAGAGCACTTGTTGTGGAGTATTAAAAACACATCAGTGAGCCACACTGTTGCACTGGCTGGCTGGTACTTCTTTCATTGTAGTATATTTTGATTCAACTCCATGTTTGCCATCCTGCTGCCAGAAATATTCAAGAGAGCAATATAATGTATTCATATGCTGCGTTTGCAACTAGTTTTGCAAAGTTGAAATTCTGTATTTGCAAACTATTAAACCTTAATAGGATTCAATGGGCTCTGGGCAAGAGGCAGAGTAATACTGGATTACTTTCTGATTTCTACAGGCCTGTTGCTAATGACTAAGTGAAATGTGTGAGAATGCTAAGTCGTCCAAATTGGCCCGTTCAGAACATTCCTTTTGGGAAGGTGCCGACTACGTCTCGCAGCTTTCTGGAGAACCACTCTTCCAAAGAAAAAATGTTGACTAAGTTGTGGTCCGTGACTTGCACCCCACTGACGATGTGCCTCCTCAAACAGTGCAGGGACCATTTGAACCAGGCCTGTTCGAAACAGCCAATCGTGGCTGTATCCTTGCTAACGCAGTAATCGATACTGGTAGTAAATTGACAACTTTCCGCCAGAATGTGACAAACTTTTATCCAAAGATGTTCAAACTCAACACTGCACTGACTTGAGTTAACCCAAACCCTAAAGCTTGAAGGGAATTTCCTTTAACAACACTTTCCGAGGGCTGTCCAGCTTTTGAATGATAACAGACTCATGAACATATGATTCTAACGGCCTCTTATGCACCTTGTTTTAATTGAAGCACTAAGGAAGCACTTTAAGAACTCTTAGAACTTTTTAGAACTACTACGATGATATGTGGTATGCAGTGTGTGATTGTGCAGTGTGCCTGTGAAATATGTGTTGGTTGATTGTACAGTATGCGTGCTGCTTATGTTGTTGACTGTGTCTCTTGTCCCTTGAAATTTTGAAATAAGCAACTACAATGCGCCCTTTTAAATTGCCCCTTGGGGACAAATAAAGTGCTTTGAATTGAATTGAACTGAATTGAATTGAATTTCCTTATTCCTAACCCTTTTAAGTAAGTACTGTTACATACTCTGCAAGAAGCAAAAAGCTTGTTCTCGACACATCAACTGGGCAGAACGTTTTACTCGTGTGTCTGATAACTATACTGTGACTGGTCAGAAAGTGGAAGTTGCCGTTGTTAATACGGAAAATCGAAATTGCTAGCGGCCACTCTGTGACCTCCCAGATGCTAATATTCGCAGTGTGACCGCTAATCTCTCCTTGGTAGATATCGGCAGACACGGTTGTCCACACAACTGGCCGACATCCGAAAAAAATAAGAAAAGTGCCTCTCGTCGTCCATCTCCTGCATCCCCCACAATGCTTGGTGTGTGTGATGTATGCTGCAGCGGGAGGGCCCTATGAGGATTCCCCGGAGTTTAGTACTTGAGTTTCTTGCGAAGTATGTAACAAGCTTAAGTACCTAATGCTAATGTTTACCCTGAAACCACATCTTGACAAGTTCTAACTCTCAAAAAGTATTGGGACCTAGGAAAAGGTCCCTACGCAAGAGTTTGACACAGATTCCCTGCTTTATTTGGAAATGAATTGGGTTTCTAACTTTCTGACCTTCCAACAACTACTTCCGATGAAGTACCACACAGTGCCACTGATGGTATGGGGCGATGGAAAAACATTGAGAGTTGAGCTAACACAGTTGCTTTTTGGTCTTTTAATGGGATTTGTGGCAAAAAATAAATCTATTGAAACGACACTAAGGACTTAAGTGCTCGGCCTTAAGAAAGAACCACCACATTAAGTAATATTACAAGGTCAATCTGAGTTAATATCGTACTTAAGGGGGGGAGTATCAAACTAATTCCCGTTTAATAAAATTATCTCCATTTAACTGACATCTGGTAGTACTGGGTCTTTCGGGGCCACCCTCGGACATTCGCTTGCTTTGCTATCCAGGCTTGGGAATTGAAAATATTCCAATTACAGTCTAACTGCTAAACTGAAAACCTAGATTGTGGGTCTGCTGTGATGGATGGGCTGAAGAAGTAAGCAAGTCTGGATGCGGCCACAGTGGCAGTTAGATAAAAAAAAAAGAGAGAGAAAGAGGCCAACTACTGGGTGTAGAATTATTAGCCATTAGCGCTAACTGAGGTGCCCATTAATCTGGCAAAGTCAGCTCAGCTCTATGCAAGCCGGGGCATGGCTCCTTATATAAACATGTCTTCATTAGTCTGAGTTTCACAGCGCCCGCTGGTAGCATTAGGAATGCATTTTATCCAATTTATAGCCGTTGTCCTGGTTCAGGGATGGATGGTCTTCCTTAATGTCTTTTATTGTTTCTCTAAGAAAACTTTTAAAGTATTTTTGTCCAAGTTTGTTTCGTCAAAATATCTGTCAAGACGACGGAGACAATTTTGCATGCATTAGCAAGTTCAGCTCTAGCGAAGCTTAAACTATCACTCCCACAACTTTTCTTCTTCTGGACAGAGTCAGATACTGTAAGAGGGATTTGGCGTGAGCAAAGTAGAATTTCTCAGTAGCTGCTGAGTCAGGCCCTCTATGCTAAATCATCCAGTCGCCCGTCAGACTATGGCTATTGTTTCAGCGTCCTCCGATTCAGCAGTGCCCACGTTTTAAATATTTATTGTGTGGATAAAACCATTCATTCTCTTACCAGATGAGAAACCGCTAAGTTGTCATCGCAGGAGAAGAGGCCCGAGCTGCTGTGAGAACGAAAGCAAAGACCTCTTTTGCTCAATTTCTATCAATCTGGTTCCCATTTGGATCAGTAGAACGACCCTGAGCTACAGAGCACTTAGTCACAGATGCTCCAAACATACCGTCACGTACGTATGTCCAAACAAATACACAGCAACCGACGGCGCACACATGGTGGGTCCACGTGTTAACAAGCAACGCTGAAGGATACCTCATATGAGGGCAATTTATTGGCCCTCGTGGCTGGCAGGCCAGAGATTAATGAGCTGTTTGTTGGGTACACACATTCTCCACGCCTGTGTACTCCCTGACCACATGTTTCCAAGCAGTGTTATTGGGTTTTCTCACTTAGCACAAAGGCAGAGAGCATTTTGCAGGAGCGCTCAAGTGAAATATTGTGTGTTCGCCTTCTCAGTTTTCCTGTCCATGACGTAGGTTGGTAGACTCGGCTGCCTTGTTGAGCGACTAAAAATGATTCTTTGAGGAAGAGTAAATGTTGAAGGGGCGTAAAAGTCAAATCTACTGTTGATGGTTCCGATGTCAGAATGATTTGTGGGATCAGCCCAGATATAGAAAACAATCTGTTTGTGGCATTTAGGTTTAATTATTTGAGCAAAACTTAGATTTCCATGTGACATTTTGAGGTGCTAGACAATCCATAGCCTCAGAAGGAAGGAGATGCTATATTTTCTGTCTCCCTCCGCCTCGGAAAACATCTTAGCTGTGTGACATACGGGACGTCTGGACAGAGGCAACGATCACATCTTTTTGGCTTTTAAGGGCAAGTAGTGACTGTGTTTTGTTAAATATTTCAGCACCGACAAGGCTGTTTCAGGGAGGTTATGTGACAAAGGGAAATGGAGCACTGGTGGGAACGATGGAGTGGAGGACGGAGACGGTGAACTTCAACTGAACTTTGACTGGATGAAAACAATTTATTGCTTTCAAGAGCCGCATCCACAACACACTTATCTTGGGGAATTTGATAGATGTACAAGGTTTCCTTATCAGAAAGTTGAGAAAATGAGAGGTTCTGTGTTTAGTGTCAAAGATCATTGCATATTCCAACAATGGATAGACAGAAACACCTTGCGCAACGTAATTAGAAAACGCCTTTGGGATTGTGTCATGTGGCATGTTTCAGACAATTTAGAGAAAAATGTAAGGAATGGGATAGTCCCACAACCAATAAGAGACATTTAATTGTAAACAAATTCAACTCCAATGCATTTGTACTGTTGCTCTTCTGTCCATCATTGCATAAAGCCAGTCCCAACGGTTTGACTGTCCCAGCAGATCTTTGCATAATAAGTACAAAACGGAGCACCTCCAGACCAACTTTCCAAAGCAAATATTTTGTGGGTGGGGAAGTCGGGCTGGCTTCCATGCTAGGAATTCCCTTCACTGGTATAAGCTTAATTGTCTGGTGACCATTAATATGTACTAATTGGCTTGAAAATACTGTAAGGAAAATAGTCCTGATAACCTCAGCCTTGACCTCATTACAAAAGGAATGTAGCCATTAATTAGTATGTAGCCGATATAATAACCATAATTAACTAGTGATATTACACTTTCCATTATTGCAAGTCATGGGAGAATGCCCAACATGGTTTAAATGAGGTGTACCTTAAATTCTTGACAAGGCTCCGAATGCTCCATTCCAGTTTTCTCTTGTACCTGGGATATTGACTCCTTCTTTATATACACACATTTATACACCAATCAGGCATAACATTATGACCACCTTCCTATTACTGCAGGCCTCCCTTGTGCCTCCAAAACAGTCGTGACTCATCAGAGAATGGAGAGGAATTCTGAGGGCTGTGGTGTCTGGCAACGCAATGTTGTTAGTGGGGGGCCTTTGGGTCCTATGGGTTGAAGGGAGGGGCCTCTGTGGATCTGGGATCTAGTGAATTTGGAGGCCAGATCAACACCTTGTGCTGTTCTTCATGTTTTTTTTTTTTTAGTTGTTCCTAAAGTGTTTTTGTGTGTGTGCCTGTGTCAGGCTGCATCCTGCTGGGGATGGCTGCTGCCATCAAGGAGTGTCATTGCTATGGGGTGGGGGTGCCTGGTCTGGTCTAAGCGGGTGCTACATGACCCATAAATGACCCTTTCTGAGTAGTTTAAGTTGCCAAATTAGCTAAATGCTAAAATCACAATATCTGTGAAAACTGTTCTACAAATCACAAAAAGTAGAATCACGAAGTTGATTCTTTACTTAAGACCAAAGCTACAACACAGTAGATGGAAAATACCCAAATCCAAGTAAAAGTCATTCAGCATTCAATATTTAAATGTACAAAAGGAACGTAAATGCAGATATCACTGACACATTAATGTTCAAGCAGGATCAAGTTTAACAAACTGATATTGTTTTGTGTAGAAATGTAGTGGACTAGAAATACTTTGATACAGTGGTTAAGCACAGGACATGAGTAAATATAACTTGTGAGACATGCAGCAAATGGAAGGAATGAAAATCAAGCAGAGGCAGGCTATAGTTCATGTTAACAGTGAAGCCACATTACGGCAGTGAAAAGGAATCTGCATGAATCATGATATTTCACAGAAAGAAGGCCGACGTGGTGACAAATGTCTCTCCTCATATATCAAGAATATAAATGTGAACCAGTGATGTGTGTGCTCGTCTTTGAGGGCACTTCTCCTTCTCTTTTTCCATTTCCTCTGTGACACCAGCCTTTCGTGCCTGTAATAACATTGTATGTGAGTCTGTGCTCGGCCTCTTTCCTCATCCGTCCATGTATTGTGCGACAGACCTTACGGGTTTTGTGCGAGTTTAACGTGAACCGCATCTGAATTCAGTCCACCGTAAGAGCGACGTATTTATCAAAAGATTACAAGTCCCTAAAAATTCATAGTTCCAATATGCAAAGAAGCCATTAGGAAATTCAATTTTCTAGAGGTGAGTCAGGGGAGTTTCCACTTCATTTTCAATGTGGATGAAGAATTGTTGGTAGCTCTGAGTAAGCAGTAAGAATTCTCATTTTGCCCAGATAAAAGACGCAATAAAAATCCACCCCCTTCGTTTCTTTTTTTTTTATTAAATAATATCCTCTTGTCGGTAAATCTCGCTTCCCCACTTCCCTTAGTTTGACACACACCTCTTTAGGAATTTATCCCCTCAATCCTGTCTTGTTGTATCATCTCTCTGTGGCAAAGAAGCCGTCCCAGAAAAACAGAGGAATCTAAACCGAAAAGGCTGCAAAGAGAACGAGAGTAATTCCCCTCTCTGAGGCTTATGACTGCTTCAAACAATGGGCTGCGAGAATCTGAAAGATCACAAAAAAAAAAACACGGAGGAAATCCCCGTTCGTGTCTCGGCACTTCCAAACCCTCGTCTGTTATGCTATTAGCCTAAATACACAGTGAAATCACGGGCGCCGTCAAGTATGGCCGCCCTGTGAAGGACGCGCGGCATAATACGGCGTGTGATACGGACCGGGATTGCTGCTTCATCGACCTTTCCGCAAACGGGAGTAATGGCTAATGACTGAGGCGGGCGACTCCAGATGCAAGGCTCATTGGGCTCAAGTGAGGCCCTTCAGCATCTGTGTGTGCGCCCGCTAAATACTTATCATTCCTGTCGGGGTGACAGGTGCCGCGTCGGGCTCCGTGGAAGGCTTCCGTATGGACGGTTTCGTTTCACGAGGTGATTTTGTACACAGTTTGACCTTGAGCTAATGGTTTTGTCTCCCCTCTCTCTGCTTTTTCTTTTACATGTCCGCCGCGGCCTTGGCCTTCTTCGACGCTCCTCAGGTAAGAGAAAGCTTTTATTTTGTTTTCAGCTGCTCGTGTGTGCGATACAGGACATTTTCTGGACACTGAATATGAAGATGGCTGTAAAAGTGTTTGTTGTTGCTAAAGTGTACAGCTAATGAGTGATTAAGCTATGCTAACAGGCTAAAGACAGGGCTTTAACCTACAGTTTTGGGTCATAGTGTCACAAGGCTAGCCTTTATATTTTTCTCTGTGGTGACTCATGGTGCGTTACCCAGAGTGGAAAAGCAACTGGCTAAAAGTAGCTCGTAGTATAAAGCTAGAGACAGTGTGACGGGCTTGACTTGCTACATGTTGAGGTGTCATCCAATGACACAGTTGAAGCGCCAAATTGTTCTCCCCGAGATTTTCTCTTCCATTATGTCTGAATAATCGTAGAAAAACTTGCTGTTGACCTGTCCCCAGTGCTACTTGACATGCTATATCATGATGGCAGCTACTGTTGGATAACCAGGTATGACGACATCAACAAATGCTTGAGGAACAACGACAATGCACCTAGCCGCACTTGGACGTTTTTTGGCAACTTCGTCAACTCACAGTGTGAACATAGGAGTAATTATCCAGATTTAGTCTCATGCTAAGTACAGTTACTGATGCAAACTTTGGATCACACAGCTGCAAAATAAGAATGCAGCTTTTGGCATAATAGCGTGAACGGTAGCTCCTAATCTTGGACGTTGAACATTGACCGGGGGAGAAAGCAATCTCACTTTTTCTCCTAAACTCTTTTTGGAAGAGAAAATCCATGCAATCCATTGGCTTCCTGTGCCTCAGTGGGTTTTCTCTGGTTGCTGTAGCATTGTCCCACGCTTGTTTGGATTCTAAATTGGCCATATACGTCTTCCTGTGTTGACCTAGTGACAGACTGGCAACCTGTCCAGGGTGTACATTGCCTCTAGCTGGATGGTCGCTAGGATAGCAGGCTCCAGGGCTCCTCGACCTCTAGAAGATAAACAGTAGTAGATGATGAATGAATGGGTTATTAAAAAAAAAAAAAAATTCTAGTTTTCTTCTAGAGTTTGGTGTCAGCAAAAAAGAAGGTCTGGTCCCATTGGTACTTTAACAAGAACGTAGACCGTTATAAGGCACAATCAAGGTCCTTGACTGGCATTTCTACATTTCTGCATAAAAGTGACTCAAAACATCTGCAGATTCTCACACAGATAGAACCCAAACAAACAATCAAACATGATTTGGTATTGGTTTATTCAGGAAAATGAGCCAATATTACACATCTTTCTACCCACAGATATGTGCAAATGATTAATTTTGATTTGATTGCACTGGGATCTCTTTGTCTACTTTCAGGATTTGTGGGAAAATCTGCCGATGCTTTGAGTCATTCTGTTGTCTGCAGCCCTGATTATGACTGCGGAAAAACCTATTATGTAGGTTTATTTGCCATACCCCTAGGCTAGCTTTCTGTGTCAAGCTGGAAGACCAAAGTGAACGGCGTAGGAACACATGCACGAACCCTCGTCCTCATCGCCAGGAGAGAGGGAGGTTTTTGAAAATGATCCAGCCTTTTCACCGTCTGCTTCAGAATTACAATCCTGAAGTAGGCACTGGATAGCATATCCATGACAATTGCTCAGTAAACACTGACGCTGTTGAACCTCTTAAACCTCTTGACTGCACCCCTGCTAAACAAAAACAAAAATGAAGTGCATCAACGCTACATCTATATTAGTCATACAAGGCAGGCATGTGAATTTTTAACCATTTGGAGAGGGCCTAAACGGCCAAGTCCCAGATTGCCAGTCCATTGTGTGCTGTCTATTTCTGAAACTTGTCCCAGTCTATTGCTTGTTTTTTTTTTGTTTTTTTTTTCTGTTCCCTTTTGTTGGCAGTTCGAGTGCAGCTACTCGGTGACACTCTTTCAAAAAATGTACGACTTTGGCGTTGTTTGTTCTCCGTGCAGGCTGATACTGAATGATCTGGCCTGTTTGCTGAGAGCTTGCGATCGTTCAGCATGCATTTTTTTTACACCAGCACAAAGATTGCAACTTTTTTTTTAAGCTTTGGAGACACAAAGGCATTCGCAGTGCTGCACTTGTCTTGTATTTTAGTTTTTGTTTCTTTAACAGCAATCTACCGCGGTGAAATTACATGGGAAAACTGGAGCTGAATAAAAGAAGGTGAACTCTGAGCCGCCCATGCCGTGCAGCCTCAGATGGATTCTGAGTCATTTGTTTCCTCACTCCTGCATCTTGAAAAAGTCCGCGGTAACAAGGAAAAGCCCTCGTCATGATCTAGACCAAGTGTTTATTACACCTGGAAGGTAGGGAGAAAGGAATTAATGGCTCTAGTTGTCGCTTCAATTCCCCCCCAACCCCCTCCAGCACTTTCTCCGTCGCCTACGTGAGGAAACGTATCCTCCGCGCTTCTCGGCAAGAATGATAAATTTCATCATTGCACAGAGGCAGTAATCACCGACTCCACGACTGCGTGCTTTCATCGCTCCTAATTGGCTAATAAATTACCTCCTCTAATGAAAAATGGCGTGTGTGTGCAAACTTGAGATCAGATACGCTCTCCCTTACAAAGCAGCCCGAGTTGTGGGCATAGGTGCGAGGAGGAAGATGAGGAGGAGGAGGAGGAAGGAGGCGCTTTTTGAAAATTCACAAGGAGGAAGTTTTATTTAAGGGGAGCTTTTCATCATTGATTGATAAAACGCAATGGAGAGTGGGGAAGGATTAGGAGATTTATGAGATTTGAAGATAAACCGCTGCGTGTTTAATTTAGGGGACAATTAAAGCGACGTATCGCCGTTGCTACGCCGCCGCACATTAGGCTAATCCCCACGGAGACTGTTGTAATGTTTATTTAGACTCCAGCCCTCCCTGAGACGAGGACGTGCGGCGGGATTTGTCAGATGATGCGTCCTGTTTGGTGCACGCCAGAGAGAATACTAATGCTCGCCACAGGACGGCAAAGAACACCGTGTTTGTTTAACTGGAATAAACGTGTGTGTGTGTGTGTGTGTGTGTGTGTGCATATGAATAATTATTTTACTTTCTGAAGGATTGTTACCCTTTAAAGTCGGCATAAATCTTTGTTATTTGCTCCCAGGTGTAAAGGCATAATGGTTTCTGGAATGTTTTCATAAAAACAGCTCAACGAAACACAAAGAGAGGCTTGCCTAAAGAGGAGACTGGTTATATTTTGGTGGTCTGAAGCATTACTGATTGCATGTGGATTTTACCATTACTGGTTGTACACAAGTACAAATAACTATGACTGATGCTTCTCAAATTGACCCCAGCTCTAATCCACTACTTAAAACCTCCAGATTGAATTCTGGAGTTGGAGTTTTGTGTATATGCTTAACCTCGTAACCCATAAAACCTGACACTGACACTACCGGATTTTGTGGCCCAATGTATTCCAGTATTTACCCCTCCCAAGAAATGGAATCTGGAGTCATCGTGTACACAGTGACATATTTAGGATTTAAAATCTGGACGATCATGTCCACGTTACTTTCAAAATAACCAATGAAAAACGCGTCTGCAAGGACACAGAGCAGTTGAAAGTGTTGCCAAGCAACATGAGACGGGGCCCAAAGACTGATAAAGTTTAAAATTGACCGTTAAAGACTCACTTCCAGTTCTCCGTGAAGAACGGACACACTGTGTTGACCACATCTTCCCAAACATTTACTCCTCTACACCCATGTAGCCTTTTGGGTTTTTATCCTTTATGACTGCAAAGTACTACAAAGTCAGAGCGGGTCCTTCTTCTCCTTCTGCTTCTTGTTTTTCTTTATTTCTTGGTCTTATTGGCAGTTAGCAAACCGGTCTGCATCTGCATTGCTGCTGCCTTCCGAATTAGAGCACGGATCGTCAGATTTTACGTCAAGTTCTTGCACCCCATTCTTGTCAAGAGCGTAGCAAGGAATGGAGAACCCAAGTGCAAGACAGAGTCAGGAAAGGCGCAATGAACAATCAAGTTAAAGGAGACTTATGAAAATGACGAACAAAACATGCTGCAGTGATAACCAGGGTAAGTCCAACAATTGAGGGCAATGCAACCAAAAGAAGAACAGGGTAATCCAAAAAGGGGAGCGGAAACCAGGGCACGGGCAATCTGGGAAAACAGGCAGGAACGGCAGTACAGCACGCAACTAACTCGACAGACAACTTGACAACCCACAAGGCGAAAGACAGGGCTATATATACACACACAAAGGCTGATGGGACTGCAAGAAACAGGTGAACCTAAAGAGCACACAGACAAAAGACGAGGCAAGACAGGTTGAGAGCAATCACAAAGGAGGGAAATAAGTCAAGGACGGGCAGTACAAATAACTCAAAGGCAAGGTCCGGTGTCTTTTCAGAACAAATCGGGAAACACAAACTGACTTTTAAAAAGTCAAAACACACTAAATAATGAAACAGAACAGATAAATAATACAGACAGAATGACAGTTCTTTGTGTTGTTTCCCTTCCGAGATCATGAGAGGTGGTGCATTCAATGCACCTTGAGTCCAGCTTAAATTTGAGACCCAAAGGCAACAGGATTTAAAACAATAACCTATATTTACCCTTAATTACATCCATCACTGAGTGTCAACTTGCCAGGCTAATCGTCTAAACCACTTACTTATAGGCATTATGCAGCTGCTGGCACAGAAACATTTACACTACAGCTGGCCCAAAATTGAAATCCATGAAGACTGGTTTGGGGTGAGTGGATTAAGGTTCTGGCCAAACAATCCCTGTAGGTCCTTTTCTTTATTTCATTCCCTTTAACCCTTTCTTTCTCCTTTGTGATGCAGAAAAAAACGTGCCTTTTGCACAAAGCTAGAACCAAGAATCTCACCTGTGAAGGAGCTACCTAACCAGTGTCCCTGAGCAGAGTGTTAAACGTTGCTACTGGCATCCAGGGACGCATTTCACAAAGCCACGGACACGCATTGCCTTTGAAATGACATGCGGCGGATGTTTTAGCACTGCCATGGCAACCGGAAGGGCAAATGTGTCGAATGCATGCCAGAAATGACGAGAAATACTTCACTGTCGGTGCAGACAATGTTAGACTCCCTTGGACAAGTATTTAGAAAGAGTCCTTGTAAAACAGTTGACCCTAATTTTGTTTTGAAAATGTTGCGGACAACATCCGAAATTCCATCCTGCACTCTAGTGTATTATACGACATGTGCTGATGAAGGCGTGCGATGTTTCCCCTCAAAGTCTGCGAGGGTAAATTTAAAGTAGAGCCTGCTATTCCGGTTTGACGTTCATGTGTCTGGCCCCTAACTGAGAAACCTATAAACCCCCCAGAGAACGAGATGATGAAAGCGCGCAGCAGTGGAAGCGGAGTGGTTCTAGGAGGACTTCCATCCGGCTGTGCTTTTTGTCCTCCCCACCAATTACATACTCAGCATGTGATTGAGCGCTTAGCAGGTAATCCTTCATTCCATCAGTCCTTCCGTTCCGTCTATCAATCTGACTGTTTTCCCTCCATCCTCCACTGCCTTCTCTTTCCTTTTTTAATTTTCATATTGGGCTACGAATGGTAGCATCCAGATTACACAGCGGAACCATGTAGAGTCAATGATACAAAGGGGTTAGAAATACTTTGTAGCCCAACAATCCTAGGTATCCAAGAATTCTCCCGAGAGTTTGTCAAACTTGTCAAGTCCAAACCACTAAGCTCACAAGTCTGAAGTCCGAGTACTTAGTAATGATAAATGTGTTATGTGTGAAAAGACATTTTGCTTGTCGGAAATATCAATAAAAATGAGACTTTGGAAGAAAATCGTCATAACCTTCATGAAGAAAGGATTTGTTGCAGCGTTGTTGTATTTGCCGTACTAGTTATATCTCAGCATGCCCAATAAACTGCCAACCTGGTGTAAATTGCTTTTGTTTTCCATTCATTTTGACTAATGTGGCCCTTTAAATCTAGGAGTTTTGGTTTGTTTGAATTTCTCAGAACAAATATGAACTTTGCACATGTTTTTCC
Source organism: Chelon labrosus (assembly GCF_963514085.1). NCBI lineage: Eukaryota > Metazoa > Chordata > Actinopteri > Mugiliformes > Mugilidae > Chelon > Chelon labrosus. The sequence goes on from NC_140337.1 coordinate 22,487,701, forward strand.
TTTGCTTATCTTTCTCCACAAGCAGATACCCATCGTTTCTTTCAGTGCTCCTTACTTCCAGCTTCTGTATTGTTCAGGAGTGTTCAGAGCTGCAGGAGAGACTCCTGGAGCATTAAAAGAAAACAGTGGTTGGTTTGGTCCACCACGACCCTTCTCTTTGAGCTCTGCCTGTAATGTGAGGCCTCTCTGTCTTCACCACACAACAACCAGAGCAGAACAGGAAGGCGAATGAAACATAGTCGTCGCTGAACACTCTGCCACACTCCAAAAGAGACCAAAAAAACAAACAAGGCAGGGTTGTTCTATCACATCCTTGTCGAGGCAAGTGGTCGCCAACATTCCCCGGTGTACCCAGCGGGCAATTTGTTCTTAGCATGGAGTGATGCTTTGCTACAGTTTTCACTCCTCAATTGCTGCTCCTCAAGAGCTAAGGCTGTTGTGGGCGCACCGCTGGCCTCGTGCTCGCTCTTTGAGTTGAGGCGCTGCGACACTTTGTCACAAAGAAACCGAGAAATTTGAAAAGAGGCGTTTTAGGCTGCCTGACAATCCCTTATTGAGAAAAGTGCTAGTCAGACACATTTGAAATAAGCAGGAGGCTAAACGACCTAACGTGACCGGAGACTAAGCTCTGAATCATGGAGCCCAGCTGGGTGGCTTTATTGAACGACTCTTTTATTATGAGTCAGCATGGTTAATGATCTTTACTGCTGAGAATGCCCTCAGCAGAAAAGCAAAGGCAAAGGCACCAGCAGTGGTGTTTTCTAACGAGTAACCTCTTGCGGAATAGATAGATATGGAAGTAGTGCGATGACGTGTAAAGCACTGAAACATGTTCATACGGAGAGTAGTACAGTTAAGGTGTATTATTTACTGAATCCATTATTGAATCCACTTCACATCATATCCAAACATTCAGCTTTCAGCTGTAAAGAAAAGTCGTCAATATTGATAACTCATTCCCTTTTATATCAGCTTGTGATGTCCAAGAAGGCATTAGTGATTAATGTGTTTCGCAACAATCTGACGGAGACTGAAAATGCTATGAGAAAAATAAATAAAAATGGACTACTGTAAGCATAAAACATTAGAGAATTTACTTTATAAATATCTGTAAATAATAATAAATGTAATAATTTCAAAATACACAAATGGACCCACAACTCGTTTGGCTATAATTTCCACCTACAAGATGCAGAGAATAGGCATTTATAGAATATAAATAGAATATTAACAAGGCAACAGCTCTATGGCTTTGATAACCTACCTAAAAATATTCCAAAAAAAACCCTAAACATTGACATACAAGTCACAATTATTAATATTTTATCATTAAATTTGATCCGTTTCATGATATGTGGACTGGTCTGGTCTGTTCTTGTGGTTCTTGTTTCTCGACACCTCAAAGTACGCATCTAACCAAGTACAGTCCAAGACGTACCCAGATATGTTCCTGCTCCAACCATTATCGAGAACCTGATCTGGAGATAACTTGTGTAAATCTGAGGCGCCAAGATATCCCAAAATGCACTGTTGGAGCCGTTCCAGAGCCACCAAGTACGCAAATCCGAAGTTTGCATACTCTTTATTGAGAAACATGCCTGCAATTACAACGTATTGCCACAGGGGGCGACAAACATCACAAAACATAGATCTGTGTGATATGTTTTGTCAAACCGTGACTGCACATTATCAGGACCCTACCGTGAATGGTTGGACTTAGGCCTACTAAGTGTCTGTTCTGTTTTGTCCATTACCGCCATGTTGTCTAAAACTTTTGAAAAGCAAGGACAAATGGCTTGTTGTACTGTTTATTAAACTGGTTCATTAAGATTTACTGGTTAGGAAATCCAAAAATGATGTATTCCCCTCTGTGTATTTGTTTTGTGTCTCCTTTGTTCCAGCGTTGTTAGCCCTTCATGTGTATAAAACCGAATAACATCTAATAGGTCCTTGCTCCTGACAGCGCTGCTGTTTAGCCCCTGATCGATGTTTGTTTTTTGTTTTTTTCCATCCAATCTCAACCACTCCCTGTGGCTGTGACCTGTTGCCACAGTAATCAATAGTGCACCGAATCTTGCACCAGCACTGGAGATGCACCGGAGAAGTAGGGCAATTATAGCGGAGGAGTGGAGCAGAATGTGGAACAAATGCAGAAAGGAAAAAAAAAAAAAAAGGCTCAGTCACTGCAGAGATGCACATGTCAGAGATACAGCTGGGTTGCTGTGTGCCACGTTTGCGATCCATTGTTTTATTGGAACTTCATGTGCAACCTACAGTAAATGCATGCGCGTTGCGTAATTCGCCGCTCAGACAGCATAAGCAGTGGAGATACAGTAGGCGTGATATGTAGATGAGGATAATGGATGTGAGGAAATTACAGGTTTTCTGAGGAGTTGACGCGTGTCAGTGCCGGTAGCAAAGCTCTCTGATGTGCTTCATCTCGGGGCGACATGTGTCAAGACTCAACTAGTGTGTAGGCTTCTACAAAAGAAAAAAAAAAAACTGTAAAACGGCAAAATTCAAAAAAGTAAGAATATACGTAGATCAGGTATAACATTATGACCACCTTCCTAATAGTGTGTAGGTCTCCCTTGTGCCTTCAGAACAGTTGTGAGTCGTCAGAGAATGGGCCTTCTGAGGGTGTCCTGTGGTGTCTGGCAACAGAATGTTTTTAGTGGTTCTGGGTTTGGGTCCTAGGGGTTGAGGGGAGGGGCCTCTGTGGATCATCCCACAGACACTTGATCAGTTTGGGATCTAGTGAATTTGGAGGCCAGGTCAACACCTTGTGCTATTCTTCATGTTTTTTTGAGTTGTTCCTAAAGAATTTTTGTGCCTTTGTCAGGCTGCATCCTGCTGGGGATGGCTGCTGCCATCAAGGAGTGTCACTGCTATGGGGTGGCAGTGTCTGGTCTGGTCTAGGTGGGTGCTACATGTCTAAGTAACGTCCACATGAATGAATGCCAGGTCCAAAAGTTCGGTCAATGTTATTAACTTCTCCTGTCAATGGTTTTTATGTTGTGGCTGATTGGGTTATACTGCATTGTCTATTATATATATATTTTTTCTTTTGAAAGACAGTCGAATACAATAGTCTGTAATTAATACAACCTTGGATCAACCCCTTGTCATGTTTAATTCAGTTTATTCAGATCTATTTGATTTATGAGTCCATTGCTTGTAGTGAACATGTTACTTCCATATTCCTGCTCTCTATGTTTCTACGCTTGTTATCATAATGTCATAACATACTGAGAAATGACAGCAGTATGAGAATGGAAAGACATACGGCTCACTTCAGTGGCGCTACAATAAACTCCAGTCCAGTTCATCATAACATTCTAGAAATGACACTTCCTGCAGAAGCCTAGTTTGATTCTTTTTTTTTTTTTTTTTTTTTTTTTTTTAAATCGAGGCCCAAGTTGCAGATCTGCAAACCAAGCAGAAGACGTGTTCCTGTTCCTTGCGCGCTCCGAAACGCTGTGCATCACTCCATTTAAAAGGATTTGCCGAGATTAGGGCAGACATCGGCGGAGAATGAGATGAGCCTGTTTGTGTGTTTTGCGGGCAGATGTGAGGCGAATTACACGGTGCGCGTGTGACGATATGCTAATTCGAATTATCCTCAGCCTGCCTGCTGTGAGGAAACACAATCGCATCGGACACGCGTGTGAATGAATCACAGGTTCGCGAACACGAGCGCACCTGCCCGGCTGCACTCATACGTACCGAATCACGGGACGCTTAAATGCACAACCGTGATTAAACTACAACCCGTGACTCTGTTTTCATACCTTTTTTTTTTTTTTTTTTTCTTTTGCTGCTGCACCTGTGTTGTTATATCACAGCAATAATCAGAATGACAAACAGAACTGTCGCTCTTTTTCATTTGAGGAAACCTTTACTTCTCACTGATGCAACAGCAAGAGACCGTTGTTCACGTCAATGAAATATAAACCGATCAGGCATAACATTATGACCACCTTCCTAATATTGTGTAGGTCTCCCTTGTGCCTCCAAAACAGTTGTGACTCATCAGAGAATGGACATGGGCCTTCTGAGGGTGCCCTGTGGTGTCTGGCAACACAATGTTGTTAGTTGGGGCCTTTTGAGGGTATGGGCCTCTGTGGATCATCCCACAGATACTTGATCAATTTGGGATCTAGTGAATTTGGAGGCCAGGTCAACATGTTTTTTTGAGTTGTTCCTAAAGTGTTTTTGTGCTGCTGGGGATGGCTGCTCCCATCAAGGAGTGCCATTGCTATGGGGTGGCTGTGTCTGGTCTGGTCTAGGTGGGTGCTACATGTCTAAGTAACATCCACACCAATGAATGCCAGGTCCAAAAGTTTCCCAGCAGAACACTGAATTGTCACAAGATGGTCAATGTTATTTACTTCTCCTGTCAGTTGTCATAATGTTATGCCTGATCGATGTAGGTGTCTAACTCAACTGAATTAACAGGTATAACCTACTTATAGTGCACATTTTGCACATGGCACATGTTCTACTTTATGTACCGCTCTGGAAATGAAGATTAGAAAAACTGCAGAAATGATCCCAAACCAACCCAAATTTTGTTCACCGGCCCAACTCTATTTTTACCCACAATATAAAATTGTATACCGGCCCACTTGGGTATGAAACTGTCCAATCCGGCAACACTGAATTCTGATAAAAAGCTATTTCTAAATTACTTCAACAGATTCATTAAATTTGCCCTCGAGATGCAGTGAAGAGCTACGTGACCTACTATCCAGCCCCGGATTAAACTTTCTTTTGACTCCCCCCCCAACGGATCTTTGTAGCACCCCTGATACAGGATGACAGGCACAGAGACTGAGTTACTTGTTATTCAGAGCTCTTAATGGACCAGAACAATAAGGCACCATTTTTGGATGAAGCGTGTAAGCCAGAGTACTTTGGGTTTGGGGCAGATTTGTGCCCAAAACCTTGCAGAAAGGCAACTGGACTTGTAGAATTTCTTGAAGATGTTTTATCAAAGTCTTCAGTTCTAAAGGACTGACGGGGAGTTTGGGTTTAAATGGGCACATCTATGGGTGTTGCACATCACAAACTTGCTGGACTAGTGTCTTTTAATGACTAGATTCTCCAATCCTCCAATGGAGATCCTCTTTCTCCAATGAGTGGTGCCCTTACAACCCATTATCAGTCAGATGCTCTAGTCCCAAGGTTTGAATGGGGGTGAAACTTCTTAGGGACATAAGTTAAGTATTGCCATCAATCTACAATACAGTCTTAACTTCTTCAAGGGAGTTTCAGATGGGTAACACCAACGGATGTTCCTATTTAAACACCAACTCCTCCACTAGGCCTTTAGACCTGAAGACTTGGATGAAACGTCTTCAAGAAACTCTGAGTCCAGTTGCCTTTCTTCAACGTTTTTGGATATCCCATGGCCTGGATGACTGAGAATCTCCACAGACACCCTCTCTTTTCTTCTGGACACATGTGGTATTGACCCCACTGTGGCTGGAGACTGGAAAACACCCAATTTGAAAAAGGGTCACCTGGTGAATCGACCTAAATCAATCCAATTTTCTCGTAAACTGTACAAAAACAAACATCTTTAGGAATTCAGGTCTATATTTTAATCTCATTAAGCAGATTTTGTTGCCCCCATAGAGAGAAAAGGCTAAAGTGATGTCTCAAAATCTATACAGGATGCTAATTTTCTTAGTTTGTTAGTTTGAGAAGACCTGCAACAGTGAGCGCTAGAATAAAGACATACAGAAATATAATAAATATTTTCTAACTGAGGCTAACAGCTAATCTTCAGTTCATCTTGTCGTTGCAACTTCTCTTACAGAAGCACAAGCAATTTCTCTCCCCCCCGTCTCTACTCCTCCTCATCCTTATTTATTCATCTCTAAGCTGTTATACATTCTCACTCCGCAGAGAGCCGTTACAGAGCTGTCACCTACTGCCGCACTCGCCTCTCCTGATAAGAGAGTGACAGCTAAATGGTTGTTAAGTAAATATAAACCTTGACATCAGTTCTGACTTCATAATAAGTTGTTGCCTTGCGGTGCGAGTGCCTATACATGACGCCTGGAGGGAAAGGGATGTGTTTGGTGTCAGTCGTAAATTACCACGTGCCTGGTGTTTTTTTTTTTCTTCCTAATGTTGCATGAGTTCAGTTCAATTGTTTATTATTATTTTTTTAAATCCAGGATGAAGTTTGTATAGCTGCATCCTATCAGCGAGTCAGTGTTCACCTGAGTTTTATACTCTTTTAAAAAAAATACAATAATTTATCCTTAATTTTGTTTTACTTCTAAGCATTCATTAAAGTTGGCTCAGGGGCGGCAACGTTAATATCAAATCATTTAATACAGTCAGAGTTTAATTTTTCATTTTGCCTGCATAAATGCGTGACACAAATGGTTGTACGCCTAATGTACCTAACCAGCAGACAGTGAGCAACATTAGCATTTATTTAGCATTGTGTTTCTAGCCATGTCATGAACGTAATTTGAATATTTGTTTTTCCTCGTAGCTCCATTTTGGTCTCAACCACTTCCAGAAAAAAAATCAGCTCCCTTTAGCTGCTTAATGCTCCTCTATATTTGCAAATGGGTTGTCGATTCTTTCTACCTGCTGTTTGGAATACGTTGGACATTCATTCATTCATTCATTCATTCATTCATTCATCTATTTGCTAAAGCAGCTGCCAGTGACAACTGAACAAAACAATGCGCTAAAAGAGGCGAAAATGCTCTGTAGGATTGATTCGTGGAGCCTCTAAATCAGGGGTGTCAAACATACGGCCTGCGTCCCGCCAGAGGGTCCAATGAAGAATTTGCAAAGAGCGAAAATTACATAGATCACATTAACTGCACTTTTTCAATAAAACTAACTGCCATTCCTAATTTGTCCAATAGGGGTCGCACTGTTTTAGTAAGAGTTGCGGACATAACACAACTAAACAGCAGATGGCAGTAATGCGCCAATATTGCATTTTATTTTTTTTCCTTAGGACATAAAATGTTCATAAAATGTTTTGTGAAAAGATAGTTCGTTAAACGGAAAACATTCTTAATGTACTTGTACTTCTTTGAAGTATATCAAAGGGAAACGTTTGGAGTTACTTATAGTTTATTATTCTATTATATTACTGGCCTGGCTGTCCAGAGATCAAATTGGACTGTATGTGGACCCTGAAATAAAAAAATAAATAAAATGAGTTTGACACTCCTTGTCTAAGTTCAAATCAAATGAAATGACTTATAAATAATATATATTAAATATCTGAATAATAATAAAATGTAAATAACATTTAAATTGATGGATTTCATCAATAAACTGGATGACTTTATTTTTTCAATATTGGCACCTCAGGGCTTCCATATTCAAAGGATCATCTGAGGCCCTTTCTTTGTTTACACATAAACCTCTTCATAATATATTCCTTTATTCATGAAGAATCTTTTCAGGGTAAACAATCATCCCTCTCTCTCTCTCTCTCTCTCTCTCTCTTTCTCTCTCTCTCTCTCTCTCTCTCTCTCGAACACATGACCTCATTCATCTCTCCATCAGAACCTCATGCTTGTTTTGCATTCCTCCAGGTCACCATTCCTCCCGGTGTTCACATAAGTGCTCCCATGTCCCGCGCCCCTCGCACGCCTCTGGATTTTTTCATCCGCCTCGTGTGCATTATTCAAAGCAGCCGTCCCCAAATGCAACCCTGCGGGGACTTTGCCTCGCAGATGCCCCCGCCGCTGACCTCTAAATCCCTTCCCTCTCCCCCTCCGTCACCGGCGGCCTCCCACGCTATCCTGAGTGTGGCCGTTTTGAGCGCGAGTTTAAATCTTTAACGGCATCCGTAATGGGTTGCGAGGGCACGGGGATGGGGACGGGGGGGGGGGGAGACGAGGGGGTTGCCTGGTATTCAAAACATCGGAGGGCATGATAGAAAGGGTCTGTCATTAGCAAGCTCGCGGCAATCAGAGGAGGGAGGAGCCGGCTGCCATCCTGACGAACATTTTGGGAAAAATCTCAGTGGGACGCCTGCTTTGATCACTATCATTTCCCCGAGTGTGTGTGTTTGAGTGTGTGTGCGCACTGGCAGCCAGTGGTTAGTCTGTTTATGCAAATGTACTTTTGTCCTCTGAGTTTTTACGGATCTGTCAAGGTGTTTACGCTTCTTTCTGCTTTCCAATATGGGTGAGCATGGCTGTTTATTTATAAGCAAGCAGCATCGGTAACAGCAGGTTTAGAGGCCCCGGGGAGTGGGTGTAGGGTCTGGTTTAATGATAAGCCTACGCTGTCTTTGACTATTGGATCAACACAGATGTGTATTGGAATTCCTATTTCCAAACTGTAATCTCCGGGTTGAAGGAGAGTGAAGGAGAGCGGGCGGAGGAGGCGGGCGAAAGAGAGATGAGAGAAAAAGCGGAGATGACTCTGGAAGCTTAGGAGGCGAGTATGCGATGCGGTACGTTCGGACCTTCACGGTCAAGGTGAAGCGAATGCCTTGATGAATCTAAAAATTCACAAACTAGTCACCAGCCAAGAGTCAAAACTAAAAATGTGACCATTAGACGCATTGTCTTCAAAACATGGAGGTAGAAAAAAAGAACTTTTTGACATTTTCTAAAGGATTACAAGCTGATCTCCTGACAATCGGATCGGGATGGGTAATCCTGACCAGGCCTTGCCGTGAAGAAACTGCATATTCGGTGTGAACAGACATTTCTAAGCTGCCATGTTGATTTGACCTGGGATGTACCGCTCACAGCCTGTGAAGAGCCAACACACGAGTACTGGCTTTACTGTAATGGTTCGGTTAAAAGCTTTCTAAACGCCGTCCCTAGCTGTGAGATGTGAACCGAGGGGTATTACGGCATATTAACGCACCCCGCACAAGGTCCTGACATCGGGGGGGGATTATCTCGGTAATCTTGTGAAACGTGTCATGCCCCGTCCTCGCTCGTCACGAGAGCAGATGCACGGCAAATCAAGCGTAATCCGTCACCTAATGCCGTAGTTAGCTGCCGCGGCGATGCCGAGACCTTTTTTGGCCTCCGTCGCGGGGATTTTTTTTGCGTCTGCGAGCCACGAGCAGATCCTCTTCGGAGGATGCTGCCGAAGCCGCGGAAGCGCCAGCCATGAATCTCGCCGCATTGTCGGCTCTTGTTAATCTCTGTCCACGTGCTAAGGAGGAGGCCGCTGCGAGGAACGGCTGTCTTATAAAATATTTAGCTGACGTGCAAGCCTGAGATTATTAAAGACAGAGAAGGTTAAAGTTGCTGTATTATCTCACAAGGGAGACAAAAACGGTCTTAGATGAAGGGAACTGCTGCACCATCTGGACATAGTGCAACACATTACAATATGATACATTAAATATGTTGATGCTGATTTCAGCCACTCCGCAAAATAAGTCAATGTACACCGATCGGGCATAAGATTATGACCAGGAGAAGTGAATACTATTGACCATCTTGACAATTCAATGTTCTTCTGGGAAACTTCTGAACCTGGCATTCATTCGTGTGGATGTTACTTACACATGAAGCACCCACTCACCTAGACCAGAGCAGGCACCCCCACCCCATAACAATTTCACACCTCAGTGGCAGCAACTATCCCCAGCAGGATGCAGCCATGCAACGAAACGGTTTAGGAACCAACAGCGCACAGTGTTGACCTGGCCTCCAAATTCACCAGATCCCAAACTGATCAAGTATCTGTGGGATGATCCACAGAGGCCCCTCCCCTCAACTCATAGGACCCAAAGGCCACCCCCTGAGTAACAACATCCTGTTGCCAGACACCACAGGACACCCTCAGAAGGCCCATGTCCATTCTCCAATGAACTGTTGTGGACGCACAAGGGAGACCTACGCAATTATAGGAAGGTGGTCATATTCTTATGCCTGATTGGTGTAGTTCTATTGCTGCTTTTACTTAAGTTAAACATCTGAGTGCCTCTTCCTGCGCCGTCTCCAGGTCTGTAGTTTGGTCTTGCCTTGTCTTTTGTGAGAGAGTGGTGGGAGAAGAGCAGTCCGATGAGGAGGAAATGAGCTGAGAGCGTGATCTGGTTTCCTTATCGGAAATCCTTTGTCCGCTAATTACAGTAAAAACTAACTTTAGAGGTTTGATACTGCGGGTTCATGTCAGGTGCATGCACGCTCAATAATGTCTCTTTATATAATCCATAACGCGCTGCACTCCATCCGCCTTCGCTCTTCCTCCTCTGGTTTCACCGTTGTTTGAGGTAGTCCCTCACACGCGGTCAGCGCTTGCCATCCCATGGTCATCTCTGTAATGAGAACCGACCCTGACACAGATACGCTGTCAGAGCTGCATATTGTACGCCACATCCTGCTCCTCTCGCCTTCTGTTTCGGTCTGTCCTCCCTCCCCCCTCTCCTCCTCCTCCTCCTCCTCCTCTTGCTCGTCTGCCCACTCTCTCATAAATGTAGCAGGGAGGATTATGCAGCCGTCAGATTTCTCCAGGATGACGGCGACACCCCGCCACCACCACCACCGCCGCCGCTTCTCCCGCCGCCCTTTCCCTTTCAAACCTCGTCTCACCCCCTCTCATCTTCCCACCGTCGCTCCTCCAATAAGCCCCGAGGTCCGGCGGGGAGGAGGGGGGGGCGACGGGAGGTCACGACTGACTTTATTAAAACACGGGTGTCTATTAATCTGCAGTCCAAATCACACCGAGAAAGACCGGGAGGGGATGATGGGAGTGAGAAATATAATAATAAGAAGAAAGAGGGGGAGGTGGAGCAGATGAGAAAAAGAAAACTGCCAACGAGGAAGGTTTAGCAAAAGAAAAAGAGAGAAAAAGTGCAGAAGGAGAGCTGAAAATATCAGGGATTGTGCATGAAATGATATATCAAGGCTGCACACAAAGCTTTTGTGTGCAATTAAATCCGTGCTTTCATTTTGATTCATTCAGCCACACAAATACACATCTTTCTCTCCAATTTCCATTCTTCCCACTCCCCCTCTTTTTAATTCGTTTGTGCACATTTCATAATTCATGCGAACAAATTAATTAAAGCACCGCTTTGCCTGCAATTTAATAAAAATAAAAGCCTCATTTAACTTCCTCGGCAACCTGCAACCTGGCTCCTTCTCTCAGCTGATTGAACGTGCTCGATTGCACAGATTTATTTGCGCGTAATTAGTTTTTTTTATATATCTATTTCACATGATGCGGGTTGACCCCATAGACTGTATATAAATATGGACAATGCGTCCCCACTTCCTTGCATTAGCCAAGCTGACGCTAGTTTACTGAGATACGGGCGGCACCGTCTGAGAGTGGAGCCACGCAGAGCCGCGGTATCGATGACCTGACCACACTTCCTCAAGACTCAGTCGCCATTATGTCACATCCTGTTGGCGTCAAATAACTAACTAAAATGAAACTTATCCAGAAAATTTACACTTTAACATGCATCGACATTATATTAACTACCTAAAATAAAATTTATTTTACACGTATTTTAGTGTTTTCATTTGTCCCAAGTCCCATCCACTAACATGGAGGGGGTGGAGCTTATGAGCTATACTGCAGCCAGCCACCAGGGGGAGCTCCATCTTTACACTGTCATCTGAATTAGGTGCAAGTTAATTGGCTTTAACTATCACCAGGCTGCTTCATACCACTGTGTTTTGAATCACTGGCATTGGGAGTCATTTACTAGCAAAAAAAAAAAAAATATTCTAAAGCTTTTCATCACACAGGAGTTATTTATTATCCAAAAGCTTTGAGTCTGTGCATGGCACTGCTTTTCAAAGAAGAGCAGTGACGGAGACTTTGTGAATGGATTTAGTGTACGTCTTTAATTTATCTCAGCGGCAGAAAATAAACCACACTTTTAGATTAGGGATTGCGGCCTGTATCTTTATTTTATCCTACTCAGTTCACCTCTGTTTCAATTTGCTGTTGTATTGTCAGTTCAACCACATACTAGCACAGAAATGCACCAATCAGCCACAACATTAAAACCAGTGGCAGGAGAAGTAAATATCATTGACCATCTTGTGACAATCCAATGTTCTGCTGGGAAACGTTTGGACCTGGCATTCATTCGTGTGGATGTTACTTAGACATGTAGCACCCACCTAGACCAGACCAGGCACCCCCACCCCATAGCAATGACACTCCTTGATGGCAGCAGGACGCAGCCTGACACAGGGACTCAAAAAAACCATGAAGAACAGCACAAGGTTTAAATAAAAATAGTACCGGACTAACCAAAGTATATTCTAATTGCGACTTCATTATTTATTTGAAATTTGTCATTTTGACATTTCTTTCATGAATTTAAGTCCATGAATGAACTCATACGGCAGAGGCATTCGTGCAGCCAGAACCACTCTTGCAGGGTACAAAAAAAACAAAAAAAAAAAACTGTTGAAACCGGCAACAGACGGTCGGTGTCAGGCTGTCAGCTGCCATTTTGAGTGAGGGCATGGAGGCCAATCTGCCGTAATGACTGTTTGATGATGAGTCTATTTAATTATCATTACCCTGAACACACATCCCCGTTCCCTTTATGGTCCCCACTGAGGTAATGAGACAGGTTTCCCGGGGAAGCGATGGGAAGAGTTAGAAAGAGGTGGAGGAGGAGGAGGAGAGGCGGCATGAGCGGAAAGAAGATTGTAGAAAATAAAGAAAAACCGAAGACAAAAGCACAGAGAGGAGGGGAGGTAAAGGAGGAGGGAAGGGAATGGGAGAGGATACAAGGGAGGGAAGAGAGAAAATAAGATGAAGGAAAGAAAGGAGCAGAGAGGGGGGAAGAGAGACAGAAGAAGAAGACAGAAGACAAGAGACTAATGAGAGGGAAGGAGATATGAGAAAACAGAAGAGGAGAGGATAAAAGAGTAGACAACAGATATCAGAGGAGAGACGATAGGAAAGAAGGATCACAGGAGAAGACTGGAATAAAGATTAAAAGGAAGGGGGAGAGAAGAGGAGAGGGAAGGGAAGACAACAAGATGGAAGGAGATGGGAGAGGGAAAAGAGAGGATGCTAATGAAGAAAGGGGAGAACGGACAAGAGAACGAGGCATAAAATGTGAGAGGAGGGGATAAAGATCATGTGGAACATGACAAAAACAATTCTGAAAATTAGATAATGACAAAAAAAAGAAGAGGAGGAGGTGTACGGAGAGGGAGCAACGGGAGAAATGAGTCTGATTGTAACAATTAGACTGATTGAACGAGTGGCACTTCTGCAACTGTTCACCCTCATCCCTCGCCTAATTTACCGCGCTACACTCCGGCTTTCTAACATGTCTTGGGGAGGGGAGGGTAAACAAGAGAGAAGCCGACAACAACGCTGTATACACACAAATATGATGTGAAGAGCATCCACTTAACCTCGGAGCGTACAACCCAATGAGTCCTGCAGTTAAAGGTGTTTTAAATGGAGGAGGACGTGGCTAATATCTGCTGCTAATGCTAAGCAAACAGGCAGATAGGTGAGAGCATAGTAGCAGACACTCGCTGCTCCTTCAGAAGCCAGTTGTCTTTGCTTGTTGTCAAGGTCCGGATAAGCAGCGTACTCCGCGAAGCCCGGCTGTGGCAGACCGAAGACCAAGCAGCTTCCGGCGTCTTTATTGAACTCGACATAAAAAGCCGAGGAGGCCGACGTCGTGAAAAAACACTTCCAAGGCACTCGCTCTTATGAACCGCCTGGCCGCCCGGGGAGAGCTGCTCGCGTCGGCTATGAAATGAATTCAAGGAAATGGGATTGCTTCTCGTGACTTAAGGTAACTGGCGCAACATCAACAAAGGGAGCCCTCCGAGACACGCTGATGCAAACCCGTTCGAACAGGTGCAGGCCGGAGACAAAGAGGAGGGCTCGCCGTGATTCCATCGCAAACATTTCCTTTGACGAGCTGCCACAGTCCCGCTCAATTGTAGTGGCGCCTTTTCCGGCACAGCACACTAGGATAATACGTACTAGCAACAATAGTTGGGTTTGCACGGAACATAATAATAATCCGTTTATAATTCCAGCTTTATGCTTCTCCCCCTCTGGTCAAACAGAGAAGACAAACACATCCCACAGCATGTACACAATCCCTTTACAGGAACGTCTGAAGCGAAGCATTTGCAACACAAACAGCAGATAAAAGACGGCGGACTGAAAGGAACAAGAAACAACAGCAAACATTTTAAAGACGTACACACAAGGATCTTGTTTTTTGTTTTGTTGAACCTCACATCCCAGAGATTCAAGTGGTCAATCTATAAAATGATAGCTCCGCTTACTGTCTGTAGCAGGAAGATACACCGAGCAGGCGTAACATTATGACCACCTTCCAAATATTGTGTAGGTCTCCCTTGTGCCTCCAAAACAATTGTGACTCATCAGATAATGGACATGGGCCTTCTGAGGGTGTCCTGTGGTGTCTGGCAGCAGCATGTTGTTAGTGGGAGGCCTTTGGGTCCTATGGGTTGAGGGGAGGGGCCTCCATGGATCATCCCACAGACACTTGATCAGTTTGGGGTCTAGTGAAGTTGGAGGCCAGGTCAACACGATCAAGGAGTGTCATTGCTATGGCGTAGGGGTGCCTTGTCTGGTCTAGGTGGGTGCTACATGTCTAAGTAACATCCACACGAATTCCAGGTCCAAACGTTGCCCAGCCGAACATTGTCAGAAGGTGGTCAATGTTATTAACCCCTCCTGCCAGTTGTCTGGTTGATTAAAATAAGTTTCTTCACTGCCCTATGCAAATGAATGTTGGCTAAGCTCAGTTCATTTGAGGATTTTGTGAGCCACTACTACTCAGCGTTAGAGAGTATGAGTCAGATAGGAAGTTGTGGGAAACTCCAATTAACTGGCGACCACTAACATCCTGGCTGAACTGGAGCCAAAGTCCTGTTAGATAAAACTACAATGGCCTCTCTGCTGTTCTGTTGTCTCTTATAAAGCTAATACATGCAGGTGGATGCACCGCCGCGGGTTTTCCCTCCCATACACGAGCCAAGGTTTTGTACCCACTCGCTGCCATTGATTCCCAGTAATCCACTAACAACTGTTTACTGTAGCGGAGTGCTGCAGGCTTTGCACTGTGTCAGCCCACGCCTGGGTGTGCAGCGCAGCACACAGGGCCATCTATCTTTCCCTCTACACAGCAAGTCCACCAGAGCAGCAGTTTTTTTTTTTTTTGTTGTTTACAGAGTATTGAAAAGCTGAGAAATATTGTACACAGTCTATTATGGTTTATACTCTAAGGCTCGGGGGTGTTTGAATGGGCTTTGTGACTCTGTGATTGCATATGTGTGCGGTGGTCTAGCGCGACGTATGACAACTTGTCCCCGTTGCCTTACCCTGAAGGACACAGCATGGCTCCCTTGTGCCTATGTATGCCAATAGACACAAGAACAACATGTTCAAGGCCCTGGACTTGAGACAGCAGATGCTAACTCTATAGCTCAATACTCCCTATAGCTGTACATCTTCAGCAGTTCAAAAAAACATTATAGCATTGGCAGTTCAAAGATAAATGCCCCTTCCCAGAAGGCACAGAGTGAGTATTACAAATAACGAGTAGAAAGTTCATTTTTAGTTCATTAAAGGGGATATATTATGCACATTTCCAAAGCTATCATTTTAATTCTGGGGCTCTACTGGCATATTGTTGCATGATTTAAAGTCCTTATGCGGCCCATTAGCTCGTGCTCTGTGCATTTTAGCTCCAAAGCCTCGGTGCGTTTTCAAGCCCAAGTCTAAAATGTGAGGGCGGATTACACCAAGAACTCACCAAACAACCTTGACAACTTAGCAGGAAACTCCGCGGAATCCGTGGGCATGTGTGAACAACCTAGTGCCAGTTCCATGGGACGTGGAGGTAACACTGCACATGAGGTGTTTTTGCTTGGCAATTCACATTTGACAGACGTCTGAGAGCATGAACGAATTGCGACGATAGAAAGTCTAGGAGTTGAGTTTTAATAAAAATGTCCAACCGCCCCAACCGCATTTAAATTGCTTCACGTGGTTCAACGGAAAAAAACACCCTTTTACAGTCCTCAGAAAGGGGTGTGAACTTGTTGCTCTCAAATAGCAGTGGGTATACGAGTAACTCAAGTGCCTTATGAATATCAGAACATGTTTATGATCATGGATAAGCTGACTTTTACAAATTCTTAAATGATTCAGGGAAATTGGCTACAGAGAAATTTCCGGAGACAGGACTTTCGAGCCAATAATACGTATAATTAATAACTAGGAATTTGTCAACAAAAGCTTTCGGAAAAGTTTTTATGTTATGCTTAAAACTTTTCTTTTTGATAAAGCTCGTAGTTAGGACCCTGAACCATCCCTTAGTCATGCTGCTATAGGCCTAGGCTGCTGGGGGCACTTCCTACGATGCATTGAGCATCTAACCTCTAATTTATTCTCCCCCTCGCCCTGCCCAGTGTTATCCATGAATCCCATATGACCATTGTACCAATATGTCTGTGAAATCTAGAACAGCCACTGAAAGTCTATAAACCAGAACTTCCAGAGGCTTCCAAAATCATTAAGCAACACAATCCAGAGACAAGAGTTTCTAGCCAATAATATGTGTAAAAACTAGGAGTCAACAAAAACTTTAGTAAAAGACTGTCAAAAATATCGTTTTTAATTTTAATACTTATACTTAAAACTTTCCTTTCTGATAAAACTTATAGTTAGGACCCTGAACTGTCCCTTAGATATGCTGCTATAGGCCTAGGCTGCTGGGGGCACTTGCTATGATGCACTGAGCACCTGAACTCTAATTTTCTCTATTATTCTCTATTTTTTTTTACCTGCCCAGTGTTCATGTCTTATAGTTATCCACTCTTGTCAGACCACACAATTCTCCATCCTGCTTATGATGCCTCAAGCAGGTGCCTCTGCCAGCCTTAAGCAGATGGATCCCCCATGTGATCTGGGATATTCAGTTGTGACCGCCTATTGCACAAAGATGGGGGCTTATGTACACTGCAAAAACAGTAATGCAAGTCTGAAAGTAAAGTCTCTGTAAATAGCAGAGTCGCAGAGATAACGTCGAATTAGCACAATTAATGTAGTCCCAGTACCACTCTACAAACTCAGTAACCTAAGGGAATATCAACAAAATATCTTTTAGAGCTGGCTGTGGGGCGGATTTAAGTAAACACAAAAATTTATTAGCGTTAAGAACAGAAAGGAACCCAAAATAATCAGTCACATACCAGAAATATGTGGACAGGGGTGTTCAAAACATACTGTAAATACAGTGTGAGTTTTTGTAATTTCACCAAACTGTCACTTTATAATGTAAAAGTATACAGAAAAACCTTGTAAGAATACCTTTTTCAGTGTAACCTTGAATAGTTTGACGTCCTGAACAAAGCTGTAGTGGACCGAACCTTTTGTTTAACATCCATTCTTTGTTCCCTGACTTTTTTTGATGACACCTCTGAGGAAGGCTCTCCATGCACTTGCTGTTCTTTTTGTTTGGGAATCGCATTGTTCATTAAAATAAATTACCCCCTGGACTTTGTGGTGGAAACTTAAATTAGTCCCCGCTCAGCCATCACCTATAGCTTTGAGCTTTGATGTCATTGTGAGCCTGAAATGTGAACAGACTACTAATGGAGGAGCTGGAGTAAGACACAGATACCGTCCCCTCCCACAGGGCAACTTGTGAGGAATAAAATTAGCGGCGCAAAGAGACTTTCCACCCTTTGCTCACAGTGGGGGGATCTCGTCCGTGCGGCGTGCTGCTGCTGCTGCCTCTGCCTCTGCCTCATTATTCCATCCGTTCGAGAGGAGCACAAATAGAGAAACAGAAGAAGGAGATACAGGGAAGAGGTGAGGCGGCGCTATCAAACTCAAGGAGGAGGGGTCAATGGAAACAGATGGCACCGAAAAAGCCACTTTAAAAAAAAAAGTCTGCGCTCTGAGCAAACAATGCTGGATTCCATTTCAGGGAGCAGAGGGGTCAGGCTTACCTCCCATCCCCTCCCAAATTTTCCATTCCTGTCACGCTCACCTTGCGCGACCCCATGTTGACACACCAAACACATGGCCGCCACTGCCAAATCATAGCAGCCAATCGGGCTCATCGAATGATAAAAGCGACTTTTATTTTTCCACCTTTTAGTACCGTAATGCAAATCGTTGTAATGGTTGTTTGTTTAGCCGGGCATGAAGCTTTTGTTTGCAGTCTGTCCACCATCTGCAGCACAAACCGGGCCCAATATTTCGGCCATTTACCTGTAAACGAAATCTTCACATTTGTTGTATGCGCCTCTAAATGGCCACGGGTTATAGTAACAAGTCTTTTTGTTTATTCTTTGCCAGAATTGTGCGCTTAATCGTCCCATTTGCTTGATTTAATCAGAGTTGGAGGTTATCGGTTCGAAAGTCGAACCTTCACAGATCTGAACCGCCGTTCCAAGAAAGCAGGAACGCCGCCGCGGCTTTCTCGCCAACAGCAGCACTTTGTAGGAGCCACAGCACCACCACCACCACCAGCAGCAGCATGCCAGGACGCCCACACACCCACTTTATCAGGGTATTTTATGGCAGATCAGATGCTGCTAGTGCTACTGCAGCCTTGGAACAACTTGTTCTAATGAGGCAGTAATATAATAGCAACATAAGTACCCCTAGTCAGCCAGGTCCACAGCTGTGGTTAAAAGGTCTGGATAGAAATGAAAGTTTAGACTTAGGCTTAGATAGACTTTATCCATCCACAAGAGAAATAACTTGGTCACAGTAGCTCAGTTGCATATAAAAAAAACACTCTTGAAGACTACTAGTAAAAAAAAGTAATACTACCAATAATGAAATGGATACTGTAAAATACAATAGATATAAGTAGTAGAAATAAATATATACTATATACATAGGAAGGCTAATGGAAAGGTGCAATGACATGGATGGTGTTCAGATTTAGGAGATGAGAGGAATCCGTGTGACTCTTCCGTATAGATTCATGATCTAGGATCTGCAGATCTGCATCGCTGACCAGGAGCAAGCCTTCTCGACAGTGCTGTTTTTTTTAATCTCCACTGTCTTAGTAAAATCTGACCCGTAAACCAGCAGCGGTTTGGATCCTGTTGAGAGTTGATGGTAAAAATAGTCCAAATTGCAGAACGAGTGAACCTAAGCATGGAAATTGACATATTTACTTTGCTAAGTAACTATTAGCAAGTGCTTCTCTCGGATAACTATATGGTGCGAGCAATGGTCAAAAATAATACCAAGGGGAAGTAAACCAAACACTACGGAAGAAAATCCCTGGGTTAGTGTGACTAGCCCAGCTGGGCCCACTACAAATTAAGCAGCTGGCTCGCAAACGGCAGCTGTTTACTTTGAGTCGTCTCTATGTCACTAAGCTTCTAGGCCCTCTATATCCCCTATATCCTGGTTGGTGTCCCTGTGGTTGTGTGATCACTGCTTTACTCTACATCCTTCACAACCTTTCACGTACTGTCCTCGTGACGCTTGGTGCTCGCCAATAATGAGCATTGATAAGCAGCTAAAGTTAGCTTCATCATCGTCCACTACAGAAAACAGAAGATCACTTTTCTGGTCAATACCTCAAAAGTAGACGAAATAATCACCAGAATAATCAGAAGTGTCCACTGGTGAGCACTTGGAAGCTCATATTCCGACCCAGTAATTCACAGAGCTAACCTACTTGTCGAGAGATGGCAACAACTTGCTACTGCTTAAATCGCGTAGTACTTCCTGCACTGAATTATTTTATGGCTTGTACATGATATTTAAAGATGTCGGTAAGCAGCAGGAAGATGACCTTTTCACTTACTCTTCATGCTATGTTTTTTCCGCATACTTAGACACTAATCTTAACCGTTCTGGCATGCATTTAATGACAGTCGAGGTGTATGTTAATTCCCCATAGGTCAGTGTATGAATTCTGATTAGGTCTGACATCCTCTTTACAAAGTGTCACCTATGTCTCTTCACTTTCACATCCACCACCTCCTATGTAATAAACTCACTGTGTGTCAGGGGTTTCCGGTAATCCATCCGGGCTCCGGTCAAAGCCAACGCAGAATAAACAGCCAGACTAAATACCGTTTCATTGACTCCCACTTGCTCTTCTCTTCTCCCCTTTTGTCTGGCTGTCTCTTAGCGAGGCCAGCAGCTGTGCGCAGGCTGTTTCGAGAGGCTTTTGTCTGCTGCCGGATAAAACCAGGTCAGGCGCAGTGGAGATAAAGCGGAGTGTTTCATTAAGGTCTGCCAGATTAGAGCGTGAGCACACGTGAAGGTCTGTGGAAGTACCTGCTCCGGCCTGTTCTTCTAAAGCAGGACCACATGGAGACAAACCGGAAACCGGTTGAGGTCTCAACGGGGCCATTGCCGAGGATACAGTAGGGCTGAATGGTTTGTGGTTTAGAACCACTTGTAGTGTACTTATCATGAGATTTGAAGCACGAGTACACTGTCTTTTTGTCTTTGCTAATGTTGAGTCAGCAAAGGCTACTGCTCGAGACGAGATGGACAGGTGCATGTCGGTGTAAGATAAGATAATTACATGATAAACAGTCGTAGCGGCAACACGCAAGATTAGTGCCGGATCAAAAGTCAAAAGCCATAACTCAAATTTGAGCAGACACATTGTTTTTTGCACTTTCGGTGAGGCTCACACTCACCAAGGGTATCTGTATCTCCAGTGTCCTTCATAAACAACCTGTTCTTTACGCTGCAGGGCTTGAATCCTAGTGTTTTATTTAGTATATTAATATTTCAAAATATAGTTGTCAGTATATCCAACATCACAAGCGAGAGCTAAGGCGGCATACTTATTTCCCCACAATCTAAACGCATGGAAAAAAAAGAAATAAACTCAGATAAAAAAAATGGGTCTCACGTCGCAGCCAAGCAAAGTGCAACTCATTAAATCTGCGGCAACGTTACATTTACTGCTTCTTGTAAAAGTTTATATCTGTTCAAGACTATTTAATGCAACACTATCCAAAAGACCTTGCGGGCATAGTCGTAAGGAGTTCTCCTCTGGGGACTATGAATATCACAGTTCCCATCTTTTGTTTTTCGCCTTGCAATCGGGGTGACTTTTGATGAAATCTCGTAGAAAATACTTCCTAATATGCAACTCGGTTATGGAGATGAGTCACCAAGGACACGATCAGATTTCACTTCCTATTGAAATAAAGTAAAAACTGTGATTGCTCCCAGCACGATTGCTTGTATTTTCATCTAAACAACGGTGTTTCATCATCGCTCGGTTTAGCTGTGAGCTTTTTCTCGTAGCAGAGACAGACTGCTGGAATGGAGTCAACGAGACTAGAGTGCGGCGGGAAATAATAGCCCTCCCGCACTTGAACTACACTGCAACAAGGAGACGGGAATATCTTCCTATTATGTCCTCACCCTCAGAGGTCATATCTGCTCACAGGTGCCAGCTTGTCAGCGGGAGACGTCCTATAGTTGTTCTATTAAAGTGATGGTTTTCTAAATGCTTGGTCAGTTACATTTCCTGCCACTGATGTCTTAGCTTTCTCTTCACCCCTCCCCTCTGTGCTCCGAAAATCTCCACGCACCATTATTCTTTCATCTCTCAGTATCTCCCTCTGGTCTCTACGGTCTCTCATCCCCAAACCCACCCACCCTCTCCCAACTCATCCCTCTGTTAATTTGAGCCATTTGCGGCTGGAAATGAAATACGCCGTCTTCCCTGTCACCGCCCGTCCGGATCTCCCTCTAATTAGAACGCTTGTGTAACATTGTGCACTGTGTCGTGTAAGGGCGTCACATGAATATCGGAATATTGGTATAAACTGATGCACGGCCTGCTGTTTTTTATCAGCCTCTCCGACAAGATATGAGGAAGGTGAAATACCTCCATTAAAGCAGATTAGACACGGAGGGAGATAATGGCCTTCACCTTAATATGAGTCTTTTCTTAAAGCGGCAGTCTCGATTATTGCAGCCGTGGTTGATTTGGCGACACAGCTACTACTTCTTCGGTTCAGAACTGAAGCAGCTACTCGGCTGAGTGGTGAAACGTCTTCTCAAAGAACTGTACAAGTCCAGTTGCCTTTGTTAAACGCTTTTTTTTTTGGATATACCATGAAGTGGACAACTGAGAACTTTCACAGACATAACCCGTCCAATGACAGGTAAGTATCTAGCCGTTAAAGGACGCTAGTCACGCCAGTTTCTGCTTGTTAACGGAAACATGTCTAGCAAGTTTCTGATGGGTAACACCCAGAGATGTTCCTGTTTAAACCCTAAATCCCAACCAGACCATTAGAAGTGGAGAAGCTACGTCTTCTCAAAACACTCTACAAGTCCAGTTGCCTTTCTTTAATGTTTTTTTGGATATAACTACATTCATTCATTTATTCGTTTGTTTTCTTGTCCTCTGGAGGGCCGCACATTGGCTCTAGCCTATCCCAGCTGTCATTGGGTGAGAAGCAGAGTACACCCTGGACAAGTCACCAGTCTATCGCAGGGCTAACACAGAGAGAGACAAACAACTACATTGTTTTCCAAAATGTGAATCAACCAGACGGATTTGGGCTACAATTTTAGCAGAACATTTAATTGTCACAAGATGGTCAATGTTATTTGCTCTTCCTGTCAGTGGTTTTAATGATATCGCTGATTGATGCATGGCAACCCCATAGCCCCTAGCCCCTAACCCTTCAACCTGCCAAGGCTTGCACTCTCCAAGATCTTTGGAGATGCCCCATGGTATAAGGATTTTACTTCATCTGTGTCTCACATATATGATCGAACATCGCTCTTTCACAAAGGGCACAATAACAGACTTCTCTTTCAAGAAACTATAAATACACTGATTTTGTCAGTTTTTTAAACCTAATCTGGTAGTTATTTGATTTACATCAGGTCTGTGCATGCATCCAGCATCCAGCGGTGCGCAGTTCGAAGCAATAGAAAGTTCTCCTCTCAACTTTTCTCCCACACATACTCAAACAAACCTGGTCTACAGCTATGCATCAAAATTTCCAGAATGTCAGTTTCCCTTTATAAAAAAAAAAAAAAAAAAGAAAAGAAAAGAAAATGAAGCTAGTATATTTATGTGAATGTACCCCGGAGAGCACTGAAAACTAGGATGTTGGATGAGGTCCAGTTTATAGTCCACCATAAGAAATCTTGTTTTCGCATCTTGTATAGTCAACCCATATTTTTTGGGTAGTACTGGGGCAAAAATACGTCAAGTCTCATCTTTTGGTCTTGCGTTGTATACCTGCAGAGAGCATGGGTGTACACGAACCAGGCTATACGATCGTTTTTTGCGTCACTCTTTCCACACACACTCTCTTACAACACCAGAATCAGGATGGCTTGAAGGCAGTATGGCAGCTTCAAAGAGGTTTCAATATATCACCTGACTTGAATGTCTGCTTCTTCTCTGCCCGTTAAATCTACTCTATGGTATGTCAAACTCACTTTTTCCTCTTGCCCATTCACAAATCCCATTCCAAGTCTCACCATGCTCAGGATATGAGAAATGGCCACACAAGCTCAGGTGAAGAGCACGTGGAACATTTTCCAAGCATTGGTTAAGGAAAAAAAAAAAGACAGAGTTTTACATTTCCCTGTCCGCTTTTTTAATTTCAATAAAATGTCTGCCTCTGAAGGGGGGAGGGGGTAAAACAACAATTGAACCCTTTGAGGCGATATGCAGAAAGTCCAGTTAATTGAAAATCATTGTGACGGAAATGGAAAAGCGTGTGCATGCAGCCTAATGGGCCACCAGCTCTCCGGTGATCCGAAATCTAAAGCGCATCTAGCTCTTCAGTCATACTTGGAAACAAAAAAAAAATAAAGGCCTGCATTAGGTTAGGTTTGTTTTCAGCACATTCTCATGCTCTTCTTCCACTGTTGATTAATACCAACTGTCAAGTGTGCTGCTTGTGCTTTGTTTGGTGTGCTCTCACTTTTCCGGGAACAAATATAACATTTGGAACCTCAAAACCCTGTCTGCTTTCTTATATCATGAGACGTTACATAAAACAGGAGGAGATTTTTGTGTTTGTTTTTCTATTAAATCATTCTGGACCTTTGACAGTTACATACATACAGGCATAACATTATGACCTAACATCCTAACATTTCGTAGGTCTCCCTTGTGCCTCCAAAACAGTTGTGACTCATCAGAGAATGGACATGGGTCTTCTGAGGGTGTCCTGTGGTATCTGGCTGCTGCCATCAAGGAGTGTCATTGCTATGGTGTGGGGGTGCCCGGTCTGGTCTAGGTGGTGCTACATGTCTAAATAACATCCACACAAATGCCAGGTCCAAAAGTTTCCCAGCAGAACATTTTAATGTTGTGGCTGATCGATGTATGCCAACTCCATAAGCCTTAACCCTCCAACCTGCCCAGGCTTGCACTCTCCAAGATCTCTGGAGGTGCCCCGTGGCATCAGGAAACAAGATGTGAGCAGTAAGTCAATTTTTCTTCACCCCTCAGCAGGTTCATCCCTCCCCATACCAACCAGTCCACAAGCCTGTTTCAGAAATACTCCAACCCATTCATCAATTTAGCCCTTGTCAAAGTTATTCAGGTCTTCACACCTTGACCTGCACCGTTGTTACGACATTATGTTTTGGTTATCTGTGTATTACATGTGATTCCATATAAAAAAAAAAAAAAAACAGATTTAAATTTGAAATCAATTAACCTTCCGACAGACGAACAGCAAATGGCAGTAGTTGGGTTGTTTGCTTGTCTCGCCGTCAAGGCACTGCTGTCAACGCTGCGCCTCTTTACAGCAAACTTCTCCAAAATTCTCTAAGTGTTTCCTCCACCGACGAGTGGTGTGTATTAGTTTCCTGAGAAGTTTCCTGCGATTAAGTATTTAATTTGTCCCTAATTACAGAGGAAACAGACACAGCGTTCAATTAGATTCTTTTCCAATTAATTGATTCCAATCAGTTGATGCCACGTCTAGAGTATTTTAGTTTGTGCACAGCACGTCTGCAAAACACGACACAATGTGATAATTGTGTGCAGGAAAATTACATGAATCAGTACCTTAAGAAATAATAGATCAGGATAATGAATCAATGTTTACTGCTTGCATGCCTTGATTATCAGAGGGTTAAAGCAGAAAACTACCTCCTAGGACTCAGACGCTCAGCACTCCCAAAGATCCCCAGCGTTACTGTGTGGTTCGTGTGGTTCGTGGTTATTTAATCAGTTCCAGTGCACTTCAGTATCTTTCTTTACCCAAAGCAGGACAAATAAAACGTATTTAATCATTTGTACCACCAAAGCAAGGCATGAACGTAAATGATCAGGATCCGGGCGTTTGACTTAGTTTTGATGCCCTTTCTGCTGGGAAACTTTTGGACCTGCCATGTCAATGTTGTACCACCCACCTGGACCAGACCAGGCGCCCCCACCCCATCCACTCCATAACAATGACACTCCTTGATGGCAGCAGCCATGATCTTTTGACCTGGCCTCCAAATTCACTAGATCCCAAACTGATCAAGTTTGTGGGATGATCCAGAGAGGCCCCTCCCCTCAAAGGCCCCCACTAACAACATTCTGTTGCCAGACAGGCCCATGTCCATTCTCTGATGAGCCATAACTTTTTGGAGGCACAAGAGAGACCTACACAATATTAGGAAGGTGGTCATAATGTTATGCCTGATCGATGTGTGTTTTAGCTGGATTCATACAGGTGGAACTATTTGTAGTAATGGAATCAGGGGGTAACTGGAGACCACAGCTCATTTATGCCCTGAAGCCCCCTTTCAAACCAGCTTTTAGGTGATTTAACGCTGCCAAAAAAAAGTATGGAAGAAAAGAAAAAGAAAGAGACAGAAAGAGAGGCTGAATTAGTATTTACGAAACCTCAGTCAAAAGGGCATACATGAAAAAATTAATTATGACTAAGATATGCACTGACTTCAAATTCCTTCAAAGAGAGGTGAAGTGTTGAGCGTGTTTCTTGCCAGCTTCCACTTCATAGTCCACAGTTCCACTTGTATTTCAGCCGCCTAAAGAAGAAGAAAAGCAGAATTACGCCAAACCAAATCTTTTCATACTGCTGAGAAATCTCTTTTTTTCCCCTTGCCTTAGTAAAAGAAGAAAAAAAAAACACTTCTTGTCAAATTTCCCAAAACACTGTCAGCCAGACAATTAAATACTCCATATCTGCTCAAATCAATTATCTCCACCATGGAAGTGCCCCGCAACACTGTTGTGAAATGATTGAGCTAATGGGTTTTTGTTCCCACGCATGCGGTATCAAACCTCTCTGCAGCAATTAAGATCATTATCCACCCTTGTGTTTTTGTTTAAGCCCGTCGCAGGTCCATTTCGCCGACTCGCAGGTTCAGCTCTGATTGAATTCGAGGCGAGAAGCAAGTCGTGTACTTTCAACGGCGCTGTTAGAAACGCACTGGGTGACCCAATAGTCGATCCTGAGTGCTCTCCATAGCATGAGTAACTGACCCTGTGGTGGACAAGAGCAATCAGTACCTCAAGTAGCTAAGATATGTTTGTGTGAAATGATTCACTGACTGAATTCTGTGGAAAAACCCCTGAAACTTTAGAAAAACTATGAGGCTCTTAGGAATGAATGCTGCATAATAATGTATATTTATGGCATATGGTGGATATCTTTCCGGGGACAGTTTTGTTCTGTTGCTCATGGTCATATGTTATGTAGGAAGATCCACCCATTAATTTTGGGGCAATAATAGAATAGTGTTATGGCTTTTTGACACTTTCGTAATCCTGACACTGTATAGCCTCCGAAATAAACATTGAAATACACCGTATGTAATGTCGGTCCATATTGTAACATTCCTTATCTGATTCTATTGTTCATAGAACAACATAATTTACTGACAATGACTCATCTGACAAATCTCTGGGTAAGGTTTGCTTAGATTTTACTGACACAAAGTCCTGGTAAGGTCAAGCGAATCACTGTGACTTGGGAAGTTCAGTAGTTACTTTATAGTTATAATCCCCCTTAATACCAGCTTGTTGCTTTTTGTACATATGAGACAACACATGCTAATGGTTACAGCGGTTGATGGTCCAAGGTCTGAAAATATAGGTAAGCCCTTCATTTTTCTTGGGGGGATTGTTTCCACCTTTACAAATTAGAAGATGTGAGGTCCAAACTTTCCTTTCTACCTGATGTGGAAAGCTGAACTCTTGCTGTATTTGCTTTCAGAAGCAATGAAATCCAACTTGCCATGCTGCACTGACGTGGCTTTGTGTTTGCTTTTTGAACATGACATTACCTTGTACGTCAGGGTACGTCTAGGTAGAAATTGCCAAAGACCTTCCAGTGTAATAAAATGCATAGAATGGGACCGCAATCAATCAGAGTTCATTGTACCACTAAATAGCTCTGACCCACATGGGGCATGGAGTCTACAAGCCCCCAGAATGTGTTCTGCAGTAGCAGGCACCAAGACCTATCTACCCTTTATAGATCAGTTTTTCGAATTGGGGTTGTTGAGGTACAATCAGCGTACCATCTACCGTAAATGGTGGCTGACATTGCCCCAGTCTGATAGGAGTACCGCCACAAAAACAAAACCCTTAAAGAAAGCAAACTGTCCCTTCTAAACCTGTAGGTCAAGAGTTGAGACAACCATGGATAAGACTTATTTCAGTGCTTGCAACGCGCCTTTTCCGGTTTGCCCCGACTAGGTTCAGTCTTGGTAGGTGCTAACCATTAGACATGACTACCTAGCTATTGTCGCAGTTGCTCAAGTCTTTACACATGACCATTTCTCCTGAATCCAACACTCTACGGGAACCAACAGTTACGACGTTACCTTTTTAAACCTGATAGTTAACACACAGCGCCCTGATCAGTGTTGAGATATGCAGTGTGTGTGCCTGGCCTTGCATCCATCCAGCTGTGTCTCTCTTGCATTTGTGCCGGTGAGTGCGTCTCTGTGTGTGTCCAGCAGCGGGGTTATATGTGCGCCAGTCAGAGCGTTGCTCCTTGTCAGCGGTGATAAGTGGTAATTTAATTTAGCCAGGCGAAGCTAACAGAGCAGGGCTGGCAGCCTAAGCGCGAGTGTGTTGCATGATTTGGTTTTGGCAGCATAATGCCTTTAATTGTGTCGGTCAGGGGCAGCATGGAGGTCCGTCTACTGCAAGCTTGCAGTTCACTCTTTGTCTGTACATCTGTGTGTGCGTGTGGGACGCCTGAAAAAGGGTGTGGTCCTTGTTCTGATTGAGTACCCATGAGTCGTAACGTCAACATGTTGATGGGTTTTGCAGTTGATGGGTTCCCACGGCAAGCTTGTCTCTGTGTCTTGTCTCCCGTGCTACACAATTGTAGTGTCCAGGATACAGAGTGTTTTTCTTTCTATTACTTCTAGACTTGACTGCGCTGTCTGTCTTTTCTTGTTATGACCACGTCTCTCTTTGTTTATTATATTCACTCGCTGCTCCCCACAGTAGTGATTCTCTCCTTTGAGTAGTTTCTGTTGCTGCTTCTGAAAGGTTTCAAGGTTTCAGTCCTCTCCTTCTCCCGCAACCTCTCTGCCTTTGTGTCTGTGATTGCCCTCCCCCTAAGTGTTGCCGACAGCGGCAGGTTGCGATGGCTCCCTTGGAAGTGCAGCTGCTGGCAAACTGTGCCCCATTTTACTGCCGGCGTCAACGGCCGAACTGGAACTCTGTTATTTATTCTTTCACACTTTCTCACGCTCCCGCCACTCCCATGCTTCTGTTGAATTTTCAGGTTCTGACATGTGCTGTGTTTTTGATTTTGGGGTTTCCTTGGAAGCTATTTTCTGTCTGCCTTCCTTGGAGATGTTATCTACAACTATGTGTGCTGAAACCCGAGCGTGTATGATCAAGACAGAAATATAAATCAGGACCTGAAGGCCAGAAGTGTTGATCAGTTTGTGAATTCACAACCCTAAGAGCAATCTGAACAACCTTGGACTCTATGGATAAGAATTACTTTGGAAAATGCTGTATAATAAGAGTCCCTATCCTCATCATCAGGCTAGTGGGAGATCTGAAAAACACCACCAAAGATTGACATTCAACATCTCAACTGCAACTC
The DNA here is from genome assembly GCF_963514085.1 of Chelon labrosus. NCBI lineage: Eukaryota > Metazoa > Chordata > Actinopteri > Mugiliformes > Mugilidae > Chelon > Chelon labrosus. Next base: position 22,516,734 of record NC_140337.1, read on the forward strand.
TACCAAATGTGATGCAACAAAAATGAGGCCCAACAACGCTGCATCCAGTTCAGTCATAGGAGTCGTTTTCAGTGAGTCCACCATGCTCTGCAACCCTCAATAAATGGTGTTGGGTTGCTTTAAGGTCCCAAAGTTAAAAACAATTCAAATGTCGAGTTCATTTTCAAGATATTCCCTTATATAAAGATCTTTAGTTGATCTCTGTGTAAGTTATTCTAAAGTTTCTTGGTATTGAAGAGGGCACTTTTATGACTTAAGATGTCGTGCTTTGATTCCTTCGTCAGCTTTAGCTGGCCATGATTGACATCAAAACATGTCCCACAAAGACAACCACAGAGAACTTTTCGAGATGAAGCGCTGGGAGACGGTGCAAATGAGATGCCCTCATTCAATCTTATCTCGGCTCGACTTGCAGGGCCCCCAAATGATTGCAGTAATGAAGAGTGGAATTATTTCTTGTTGCTGTGTTACTTTTGCTGATGAGCTTGCGTAGTTGGTTTTGGCGGCACTTGAATTGAACAGGAGCGAATGAACTCGGCGTGACTGGTGGTTTTGCAAAGTCATGTCACAGCAAGAAGGTTGAACAAGGTTGGCTGAGAGTGAATGTGGCTGTCTGTTTATGTGACAGACATGAAGCATCTTCGAGGGTGCATCTGGCCCAAAGCATGCCGGGGCAAGAGGTGCGGCAACGAATGTCCTTAAATGCTTGGTTAGAGTTCATTATTCTGTATTCACAGCTACTCTTAAAAGAAAAACAGAGAATGGACGTGGGCTTTCTGAGGGTGTCCCACAGTGTCTAGGTCCTATGGGTTGAGGTCAGGGGCCTCTGTTGATCATCCCACAGATACTTGATCAGTTTGGGATCTAGTGAATTTGGAGGCCAGGTCAACACCTTGTGCTGTTCATCATGTTTTTTTTAGTTGTTCCTTAAACGTGTCAGGCTGCATCCTGCTGGGGATGGCTTCTGCTATCAAGGAGTGTCATTGCTATGGGGTGGGGGTGCCTGGTCTGGTCTAGGTGGGTGTTACATGTCTAAGTAACATCCACACCAATGCCAGGTCCAAGCGTTAAGATGTCCAAAGTTATTTACTTTACTCCTGTCAGTGGTTTTAATGTTGTGGCTCATCTGTGTAATCAGTACATACAAGTGTTCTTCTGCGTTTGCAAAGTGGTATTCATACCACAGTTAATTTTATTACCATTTCATTTGATCTTCCAAAGTATTTAATTCAGTCATTTGGAACTGACTTACTCCTCACACTGACAAGATATACAATCCTCTATCTTGACTGAATGTCTGGCCCAAGGCTGGCCGACGGCAGCTTAGAGTTCTTCTGTCAGGCCAAGATTCAGGAGGGAGCCCGCGATTTTAAATTCCAGCTCTTATAAATTCCAGCTCTTATAAATGCTTCACCACTTGGCTCAGATTTTATTCAAATAGACCAGGATGAGTAGACCGAACCCAAACTGTGGCAGAAGTGATGAAGAAGTGATAAGAAGCAAATTTTTCTAGTCTATTTTGTTCTGATGATTGTAACATACAGTGTTGAGATCCACTCAAGCATTAGAAAGACAAAACCATCCCCCGAGAGAATAAAAAAGGAACGCCGCGCAACCGGATTACGCTGAATATGATTTCCCCCGGGACTGGTGTCCCTTGGGTGACTTGGGTATTAGTTACAAAGAAAATAATGAATCCCTAATGACTTGGCAATGGATCTCCACTGAATATTTAAACGCACAACAGGACAACCTGAAGCTTTTCTACCAATGCATCAAGTGGGTGCTCTGTGTGGTAATCAACTACCGATTTTTCTGGGCCATTCTGGGATCATCGTACAGCGCATGAGTGACACATCAAGCCATGTTGCGTGCTCTCCGTACAGACTTTGTGTTTTCCGTGTGGTATTTAACACCATATAATCTGGGACAAGAGCCTCGTGTTGTCTTAACCATCTTAAGTGCCATTTTTTCTTGTCAAATAATACTTGAAAAGCTCAAAGTGTGCTGTCGTCACGCGTTCTATATGCCTGAAGTAGTATGCTATACCGAAACTGTTCATGTTATGTATTCCCAAGTTTCACCCTCTCTCAATAACAATAACAAACCAACCGTCAGCTGATTTAGACTCCCAGATTCATTCACATATGATACGCATTTTTGCATCTAGTTGTTATTTTCCTTCAGTTGTTGCCGGTGGTTACACAAAGAACTGATAGCTCTAAGCCCCTAAGACGAGGCTCAGACGATTTTGCTGTCTTGGCACGTTTTGTATTCATTTGCTATCTCTCCATAGACAAACAGTTGTGCTGCTCATGGTGTTGTGGAGAATAACTGTTTAAAGAGCTCTTTGGTATTTAGTACAGCAAACTCTTGGCACTTGCACTGAAAGCACACAAAACTGTACAAACTTTTATTATCTGTCATGTTTCATAAAAAAATACATGAGATGAACAGAGAGCCATTTTAGATGTCCTTCTCAGTCATTTATTGTATGTTACAGTAAAAACTGACGATCCAAATGAACCAAAAAGGTGTTGTTATAGCTTACGTCAACCTGCACCTCAATGTCCCTTAGACACAAAGGCATTCTGTAGGGAGAAAACGTGAAGAATGGTGGATTTTGCAGCTCGTTTCCTTGTAACCTTAAAAAAGTGAAAAGGTAAGTGAAGAAAAGGGTTAGGGTTAGGGGTTAGGGTTAGCCTAATAGCCTAATAGCAACTCAACTCAATGAGGTGTCCCTACAGCATATATCCTCTGATTCAGTTGGCATTTTGGCAAATCTGCCACAAAGACACTTGGCAGGTTAGCCATCAGCGGCTCGAAGTAGCGTCAAGTTCACCAAACATTCAGAAAAGTCTCGTTCCAACCTTTATTGCCGAATTTCCTTCGAGGATCTCCTGACTTTTCCGGGTTCCACTCTGGTACAAATGCATGGACTGCGCCGTCGTACTCTACCTAACGGTTGCCAAGGCAACACTGGCCAAGTTCGCCGGCGTCCCTTGTGGGCGTACTTCCCGGATTGGAGGGCCGGGGTTAAAGGAGCTCATTCTCAAGAGGAAGGGGAATCGGAGCAAAGCAGCTTACTGTTTAATACAACAGTGATTTGTGAGATTTTTTAACCAAACCCTGCAACAGAGATTATGTCAAGTCACGAAAGAAACGTACAACATCAACTCGTCCAATGTCCCCTCTAAAACTTTCCAGTCAGAATTCAGAATCTTCAACTTCACACAGATTATGTTATCACTGCTTAACACCAGCTATTTTTCCCTTAATTTGAAGTTGGGTCACGTGAATCTAGTCATCTGTAAGACTCTGTATTAGTAAAATGGCAATTTTTACATAATGCAGATTCATATCATTGGTGTTTATTGTGCTGGCAACTGTAATAGGGTTTCCATGTGCCAGAACAGAGTTGTCATGGAGATGAATGTTCCTAGTTCCTGGTGTGTCGGTGGAGGTGGTTGACACCTGAATGGCAGCCATCAGTCACGGATGAGTCCTTCAGGTGGACGGCCACATATTGAAGCACTCCTTCTCTCTCATAGCACAGCTTCAGGCATGGAGTTTTTCTTTTTAAAGACATTATGTAATTAAGTCTAGAATAATTGCTCTAATGTTCCTCTCTTCCTCTCCACCCTCTCGTTCTCATCTCTTTCCTTTGACACAGGAATGTAATTTAAAAGAAATAAGGAGGGGGAGCTTCCCCGAGGTTTGAGCGTCGTCTCCATCCTCTAATGGAGAGCTCAGGCCCGCCGTCTATCATCGACAGTTAGGGGGAGGGAGGAGATGCCGGGAGAGTGATGGAGATGGAGAGATCCATCAGTGAGAGGGAGAGTGACGGGAGGGGGGGGAAAGCCAGTCGGGGAAAATGTAAAGAAGCGGACAAACAGATCAAGGAGGAGAGGCAGGAGAAGAGAGGAAGCGAGACACGGTTTATAGAGGGATTCTGTGTGTCAACACTGAAAATGCTCCGGTCAATAATTACACTGGAAGAGAGATCGCTGCCAGTTTTGGTACTATTCTCAAATAGGACAAAATTCACAATGGGTTTAAAAGTTATAGCTCATGGCTTCCTTTATGGCTAATAAATCCTTTACTAATCAGTCATAGGGCATTACATTTATCAGTGGGACAGCTTTTGGGTGAAAGTTATTAAAATAGCAATGAATATCGCTCTGTGGCACTGGCTCTGCAGTTAAATCTAAATGTAACAGTAAGTCAGCGGCTCCTATAGGTGTTAAAATGTCAATGATAGAGTAGCATCAGGTCTGTAAATGTTAAAGGGCTGTGATCGAGCTTCTTCACAGCCCTTTTCTGGATGTCAGATTCACAATAAAGTCTGTTGGTGTGGTCACTGTGTCTGAGTACACACAATAACACAGTGGCTATCAACCAGTCATAGCTTCCCAGCCGTCACAACCTGGGTTATGTAATCAGGAAGTAGGTAGTAAGTGAATCTAAGGGAAACATTATGGTGTAAATGATACTGTTTGGAAAAACAGAAATGAAGGAGTATGGTTCCACCTGAGCACGGAATGGTTCTCATGATCTTGTGTTTTCAGTACCTCTTTTGTAATCCTGATTGGCTTCTTTGTGTTTCCTGTTTTTGTTTTGTAAGCTTCTTCCCTGGTGTTGCTTGTCCTGCTTTGCTTCCTTTAACTGTTTGGTTTCTCCTTGTATGCGCCACTCTCTTTAGTTTCGCTGTCTCGTCAACCCTTCTGCCGATGTGCTTAAAAAATATTTTGGGGAGATTTGTGTTTGCGGATTACCCCTGGTTCTTGTTTTCGGAAGTTGTCATAAATTTTACTTTGAGATGCTCAGCCTGCCTCTCTGGACTGTGTGTCTTGCACTTTAGGTCCTCCTTCCTTTGCTCCATGATGTGACAACAGTGGTGTAGTTCCTAGCACTGGTGCCTCATGGGAAAAAGGTTCAGGGTTTGACCGGAGTTTGCATGGTCTTTCTGTGCCAACATGAATTTTCTTTGCTCCGTCTTCCTCTCATAGAGCAAAGACATGCTCGTTAGGCTAATTGGTGGTTCTTCATTGGCCGTTTGTTTGAATGGTTGTTTGCCTTGTGAGAGACTGGCAACCTGTCCAGTTTATACCTTGCCTCTTTCCCAATGCGAGCAGGGATGGGCTCCAGCCCCTTGCGACCCTCTTGTCCCACCTAGGTCACGAAATGAGGACGGAATCAGCTGTGCGTCCTTTACATTGCTTTTAATTGGGTGCAAAATATTTAATGCTGGGGGCAAAGGAGAAGACACTAAGTTCTTATTGGTCAACATCACCCATCAATATGTCTATGGACGCTGTCACTACACGTTGGCATCCTTCATGCTTGATGCAGAATCAGTTGTCGTCAGCTACACAGTACATGGTATAAAACCTTCATTTTTATGTTAATATTGTCTAGTCTGAACCTGGCTGTAGTGGTCAAATATAAAACTTTTAAAGAAGCATCAATTAAATCAGAGCTGGTACACTACATCTTCACACCGAAATAGGAAGGTGGACTGGTTTGGGAAAAGAAATACAGCTTCAAAAAGCACACTTCATTTCAAGTTAATGTGTTTTGGGTCGTTAACTTCAGAATTTTCCAGAGGCAAAGGCAAGTGCAGCTCAGTGTCTTTTTATTTTTTGTAACGTGGAATGCTTGATTCCTTGTGGTTTGAGAAAGTCACGCCCATATGCATCCAAGTTTTGGGTGTACTTTTAAAAAAGAATTTATCTGAAATTCTTGCAGAAGGTGCTGCAAAACAGTCCCTGAAGGACAGGGAGGGAAAAAAAAAAAAAAAAAAAAAAAAAAAGTGAGAGGAGAGTTTATCCAAGCCCTTGTCAGTCACAATCTCTGCGCTTTGGGAGGCTTCCGATGGAGGGAGTAGCAGATAACAGGGCTGAATCTGGGACAGGCAGTGATGTACCGCGCACACATAAAAAGCCCACACCTCTTCACTGTATCTATCCTCGCTGTCAGTCTCGGCGTTACCACACACGCGCTCTCTGTGTGTCTGCCTCTTCTCTTTCCTTTTTGCTCAGTTTAAATTAGGGTCAATCGTGTTTTACTGAAATGAATTAACACCAGAACCAAAGCCGCGACAGCCATGATGACGGAGGGGATTTACACTGATGCTACAGAAGTTCAGAATTAAAAAAAAATAGACAAAAACGAAATGAGCTTCAAGCATACACCAATCAGGCATAACATTATGATGATCATATACGCTAATATCGCGTAGGTCTCCCTTGTGCCTCCAAAACAGTTGGGACTCATCAGAGAATGGACATGGGCCTTCTGTGATGTCTGGCTACAGATTGCTGTTGGGGGGGGGGGGGGGGCTTTGAGGGGAGGGGCCTCTGTGGATCATCCCACAGATACTTGATCAGTTTGAGAATTTGGAGGCAAGGTCATCATCTTGTGCTGTTTTTCATGTTTTTTTGAGTTGTTCCTAAAGCTTTTTTGTGATCTGCTGGGGATGGCTGCTGCCATCAAGGAGTGTCATTGCTATGGGGTGGGGGTGCCTGGTCTGGTCTAAGTGGGTGTTACATGTCTAAGCAACATCCACACCAATGAATGATGGTCAATGTTATTGACGTCTCCTGTCAGTGGTTTTAATGTTGTGGCTGATCGGTGTATGTGTGTCCCATACAAGATATGGGAGCTAATTTGCTGGAACCAGGTGGGTTTGCTAGTCACTTCTGCTCTAACACAGACCAAGAGCGCCGAGAGAGGAAGTTAGTATGTATAATGCACAAGAATGCCTCCGGATAATGCATTTGCGCTGTCGTCGAGGTGGGCGACAACGCTCTCTCACCTCCCTGTACCTGACACCTCGCAGGACAACGTGTTGCCTGTGTTTGCTACCCACCCCCCCACTCCGGTTCTCTGCTCCGACCAAACGGTGCTCCGTTTTTCACCTCACTTTCACAGAGGTGTTACTGTGAGGTGGCGGAGACGGTGGTGAGGCTCTGAACAAGTCGCCTCGGCGTCCGTGAAGTCTTTAAATCTTAAAATGGATTTTATTGAGCGAGGGGGAGAAGTGCAACATGCATCCAGCATTGTGTGAATCAACTTGTGTGAGGGATTAACTTAATCCACTGACATTTTCTTGATGCCGAACCCGTCCCGGCTTGATTCAGAATATCGGCAAAGTCGTACTGAGACTCCGCTGGAAGCAGGAGGAATTATCTTACCACATGAACAGATGGTTTCAATATAAAACCAAATAACACAAAAAATCTATTCTTCTGAATATTATGACTGATATTCAGTCTAACCAAAAGCAGAGTTAGAAAGCTGATTCTTGACCTCAGAAAAAAAATGGTTTGGCAAATCTGTCTTGACTCAGGGTCATTTGATAGCTTATTCCAGAACTGATGAGAGTCAACGTCGAAGTTTTATATTTGTAGTTTTAGACACAGACAAAAAAACCTCAGCCTTCAGAAATATGCAGGGCTTTTCACAAAGGCCTTTCAAATGTCCAAATCTAATCTCCCACAACTCAACGTCGGTATTTACCTCATTCGTCCCAGCAACGTAGGGCAAAATGATCTTGCAACAATTACGATTTCCTGAGTCTTGAGTTGTCTGGGCTTTCTGGGCTCCGTGAGTTGTTGATACGGTGGAATAAAACTTTTGGGAGAAATCTTTAACAACATGATACTGGTGGGACTCGCGGAGGATTCATGTCGGAATAAGTTCGTCTTGTCAAAATGTACATCAAGTCCGTGTGCGTCCTAAAGTGGGAACCATGTGATCATAATAGCAACCGATTTAACAATGTATCTCACATGTGATATCTGGATTTACTTCAACACTCTATCCTTCCGACATGCCAGTTGGTGCCTAAAAATGTTGAGGCTTAATATCCACACCTACTGTATGAAGGGCTAACTAAACATCCTGTTAAACTTCTAATGTTTTCGGATGAGGCCCCCTGGGCTTCCATGCTGCTCTGCTCTCCCAGGTCTTAATTCCCAACGGCTCACGGCTCAATGAGCTGTCTTCACACGGGGGGGCCCCCTCTCTCCCGGTGGAAACCACAGCCCAAGCAATTTACATATGTAATTGAGTGGAAAGCAATTGTGCCGGGATCTGCTCGCTGTAAGCAGCTCCTGGTGTCTGTGTTTGTGTGTGTAAACCCATATGTCCATAGGAAGGGTAATTCTGATTTATTATAAGGCGGGCCTTGTTTTTGCAGCTCTGTCCATCTTCTCTCGCAGTTATGATAACCCTGTGCTCAACAGGCTAATTGTAGAGGTCTGGGAACGTGGCGGCATCTCTTCGGTGAAACTCTACGACCACGTTCATACCTGATCAGTGCATGTTGGGTGTTCTGATCTGAAGTGGACAGCTCTAAGCACAGATGTTAACATAGCTAAGAGGCATTGGTGAGATCTGATCGCTCTAACCACATCTGAAGGAGGTCGGTGTAAACACAGTGTGAACACAAATACGTCCTGGGCCACATTCAAGAACTTCCTGTTCGACTAACTGGTGGCCCTCTGCTGATTGAGCTGTAGGATTGGAGGATGAATAGGATTCCTGAAGAGAGATTTTGAAGCTCAATGTGGGTGCCTCTGGCCGTCGGCATGTTGGACCGTCGAGCTCCCTGCTAATTCAAAAATGAGCAAAGAGGTGGAGCTTGCGTGGAGTGAAACCTATGCAGTTAGCTAGCAACCTGCGAGGACATGCTCAAGGGTCGCTCAACTTGGCCTTTCCGTAAATTATGCATAACTTTAAGCCTTGGTATACCCTTTATTTTTGAGTTACATACAATTTCATCCCAGTACAGTTGTCGTGAATGAGAAAGGTAGCTATAGAGACCAGGCTGTAAACATATTAATTGCTGCGTATTTTGCCGTTTTGAACATTGAAGTCTATGGGGACCAGGGGTCGCGTTAACCGGATATTTTCCGTCACTGACCGTTTTTTTAAAACTGTGACGGAAAAATCTGAAGGCCATCTGTCATTTTGACAGATTGCAATTCACACCTCTGACCACCTGGCGGTGAGTGAGGTTATTAATTAGCTCAAGTCAATACTGTCAATACTGAAAAAGTGCTTAATGTAGTTAATAAAATTTTATTGAAAATTAAATGCTACTGAATATGTCATTATTATCATTTTAAAAAAATTAAAGTGACGGGTAAAAATAGATTATGACGGGATTTTTATGACCCTGTCAGTCAAAATGACAGACAAAGGATGGGGACTGAGTCATTCAAGTGGTCACTGGAGAAACTGCAGCTTTAGCACCTCCCAAGTCAGATTAATTTTTCATCTCCGGATGTAGAGATGCATGACTTCTTGTCACAATTAGCTATCCACCCCAGCTGTAAACTAAATAGATCCGTGGAGTTGGCCATCTGTGGTGGACTCATGACTTTTTCTAATGGCCTTCTATGGTTCAAAACCTGTATTCCAGCGCTATTAGCCAAAAGCTAGCCAGCTAACCTGAGCTAACCTTTAACAACAGTACCAATAAAAACTAAAGTGAAAACAATGCATGCTAACTTTATGGCTTTAAAACTGAAGCAGAAAGTTGATGAAGTCTGAAAACTGACGCTTAAATAACCTTTCTCAACCTCGAGGTTTGTTTCAAAACCATCTGACTGCTTTACTTTTTATCGAACTCTCTCTCTCAATTAACTCAGCAATTCACTTGCACACATTCTTTTTGGGTGACGATAATATCACTGTAGACACTAAAAGATGACCTCCAGCTAAAGGAAAACTTCTTGTATGATGTTGAGGTATCATCATTCCAATGGCAGCCCTTGTGCACCCATATCATCTTCGTGTGCACATGTACAGTACTTACATATTTTATAATCTCCACGTGTCTTTGAGACGCTGCTACGTGTGTGTGCATCATGATCACACTTTCTCCATTCTCTCAATACCTAGAGAACTTCCATCAGCCACGTAACCCCTGCAGCATTTAAACCCTTCCACTGCTCCAAGATGTGGCATGCAATACAAGATAGTGCGAGCTCTTATTCTTCTCTGCCACGTAGGGTTTCCTGGTGTTCGTGGTCTGACTGCATGCCAGCACTGTTCCATAAGCTATTTCAAGCTGCTAAGTAGATTGTGTTGTTTTACAATAGATTATAGAGCTGATACCGTGTGATGCTTGTGAACACAGCGGGACCTCAATGATCAGTTCCCTCTGTCGGACTGACTGTGATCAAAGCATTACCAAATGTTGCACGGATTGTGTGTGCACTTTATATATTTTTTTTTTTTTGCGGATTCAAAAGAGCTGAGTTTTGTTTCTAGAAAGTCCCCATAAAGTGCCACGCCCGGGCATTCTCCAGAGCAGACGCAGGAAGTTTAGAGGCTGCTTTTATCTGCCGAGCACAATAGCAGCACTGTGCTTCCCAGTTATTACTCGGAGGAAATCGCTGCAGAGGAAGACTGTATCAGAGTCCTTTGATTGTGGAGCTGTGTGCTACACGAGAGGACTTGTAGTGTTTTGAAGCCGTCCCAAAAAGTTCAGTCTAATTTGTCAGATGAGGATGAGTCAAGCTCAGACTGAAGACTTGAAGACGGGCTTGCTTGTGTACAGTTGGACAAGAGTGCCACTTGTTGGCAAGTTGCGTTACTGCACTGGGGGCGGCGAGTACATCCCTGAGGGAGACAATGAAACTTTTATCCTTGTGTAAACTTGTCTGTTTTCTTTAGAACAATTTGAATGAGATCAGAGAAAGATCTCAGGATTTGCTTTTGGTTTGTCTCGCTTTGGAGCATTATAGGGGAAATTATATAGGGGCTACAAGATGCTTGAGAAATTAGGAGTTACACAACCACTTAAAATGATTGAGTTGCTGAATTTTCTCCTTTTGTTTAGAGATATTTGACAGTTTTTCCTCTTCAGAACTAGAAAGAGTTGCTCATTTGAAAGGGACCGGGATAAAAAGCCATTGCTTGGCTATATATCAGGGGTGCCCACACTTAAGGTAGGCATACCTTGCATAACTTCAGGAACCCTTATGGCACAATACAAGATCTCAGACTGGCCATCCATCAATCCGTCATTGTATTGTACGTCAACCAAGTGTCAAATGCCATAGTAAGGATAGATGATAGACTTATGATTGAAATCTACCTGGTCCACTCAATACGATTGTCGTATTGGGTATGCAAAAAACGAAGTGTTTTAATGATACGTGTTCAAAAGTATAGGATCTTCTTGGCTTGGGGTTTCCAATGCACTCAGTGTTTTCAGGTGAGGTCTCTAAACCAAAACCATAAAAGAACCAATGAGATTGCATCAAAGGTTCCTCAGGTGAGTAGTTTTACGTTTTAGGCTGGAGGGCTTGGGTGGGACCGATCAAAAGAAACAGTAAAGATCAAGATTAAAGCAACAGCAGCAGCAGCAGAGTGTCTAGAGTCCCTGGTATGTTTCAAAAAACACTCTCCAATATCTCTCATAATGCAACTAGTAAAAGCTAGTTTAAACTCTGCACCGGCAGTTTATAACACAGACTTTCTATTGGTAGTCTGAGCTTAAGCCAAGATAACGAGTATTTTCTCAGACTTGGCAAAGCTCACGCAGAGCCGTACAGCAAATAAAACAAATGGTTTTAACCCAGACATAAGACTGTAGATTTACATTTTAAACCAGTCTGAGAACCTGTATCTGGCATACGTGTTAGCTGAACGTTTTTGAATTTAACAAATAAGGGGATCTTCTCCTTTATAGTTTTAATTTACTAATCGCCACAGAAAACACAAAAAAGGAAACACAATCTCACTGTCCTAATAGTAGCGGCAGCCCTACTAATTGTTTTTTTTTTTTTTTTTTTCAAAGCCAATGGGAATTAGCATTACGTTCACGAGTAGCCTACAGGCTTTTATGGGTGAGTGGGTATAATTAAGCAATACACAGAGAGACATACATGAGTTCACTTCCCCATATATAACATTATTATTTTCATAGGATTAAAATATTGAAGTGTGTGCGGGTGCGGGTGCAGAGAGGGGTTGACTTGTATGCGTGTGTGTGTGTCGCAAGGATGTCCAGTCTTCAGAGCTGGACTAGGCTGAACTGAGCGAGCTTTAAATAGAGACGTATCGGCAGGTTGACCTGATTGGCGGTCCCTAGCCCCACTCACGGGGACATGCATCAGAACAAGGAGTCTCATCAGGGTTTTGTACGGTAGAAACCAAACCTCTTACGCAGGTGTGATCAGCAGCAGCTGCAGATTGCGAATGAAGAATATGTTGGTTGTAAATGCATTGGAGGAATTCAAGGTGCCCTGGAGCAAGGTACCAAAACGTACACCACTGACCATCTTGTGACAATACAATGTTCTGCTGGGAAACTTTTGGACCTGGCATTTGTGTGGATGTTACTTAGACATGTAGCACCCACCTAGACCAGACCAGTCACCCCCACCCCATAGCAAAGACACTCCTTGATGGCAGCATCCATCCCCAGCAGGATGCAGCCTGGCAAATTCACTAGATCCCAAACTGATCAAGTATCTGTGAGATGATCCACAGAGCTCCCTCCCTTCAAAGGTCCATGTCCATTCTTTGATGAGTCCCAACTGTTTTGGAGGCACAAGGGAGACCTACACAATATTCGGAAGGTGGTCATAATGTTACGCCTGATCGGTGTATGTTATCCATCCAGGTCCTAAAGGCCTATGCATCCATTAAAATAAGTCATACAAAGAAATAGCTCTCCTCCTTCTACTGACTCCACCACTCCAGTGCTCCGGCTGCCAAAGAAACACTAGATTTTTAATTGACCGTGCTGCTCACAGAAGAGTTACACCCAAACACACACACAGCTCTCAGTGCAGTGCAGGGCTAAAAGATGTGAGGCGTGCTACGCGAGCTGCCTAATTGCAGTCATGATGAGAATACTGAAACGGATTTGTGTGTGTGTGCATTTGTGTGTGTCTGGGCGTATGAATTAATATAATTCATTTAATACGACAAAGAAGTGACTCAGCTTCGGAGTTCAGCGCCGGTGTCAGGTTCGTGAAAATGAATTGAATGTTGAGACTTTTATGATAGCAACAAGGACAGACGGAGATAAAGAGGAAAAAGACAGAGGACGAATTGCACGGGATGCGTTTGGGAAAAACAGAGATGAAAACCTCAAATAAATAATTAAAAAATCATTACTCCGTTAAGATTAAAGCTGCCATATTCAAAATACTGCGGCATTAATCTGCCTTTCGCTGCTTGTTCTACTTTGATTAATGTCATTAAAAAATAACATTACAAACTACAATATGTAATATGAGATACTGTTTATATTGTAATCTCCAAATGACCAGCAGTGATTTGAGAAGATAAATTAATGACGATTTCTATTACATGACCCCCACCCCCACTTCAAATATGCCTAAAGAAAATCCTTTTACAAACAAGGCATTGAAGTTAATAAGCTACTTTAATAGTTGCCAAACACAGAAAAGCATCCGGTAACGATTGATATGTTTTCATGAGTTATAAAGAGGAGTGAAGGAGAAGAAATTAGCTCCGTAGAACTTCTGAAACCACAAATAGAATCCACTGAGGAAAACTGTGAAACTTCAGTAAACCTTGTGAGAGGATCAGCCACAACATTAAAACCACTGACAGAAGAAGCGAATAACATTGACCATCTTGTGGCAATTCAGTGTTCTGCTGGGAAACCTTTGGACCTGGCATTCATGTGGATGCGACATGTACCACCCAACTAGACCAGACCAGGCACCCCCACCCCAAAACAGTTTAGGAACGACTCAAAAAATTCCCAAATTTCCTAGATCCCAAACAGACACCACAGGACACCCTCAGAAGGCCCATGTCTATTCTCTGATGAGGCACAGGTAGTCATAATGTTATGGCTGATTGGTGTATTCTTTCATGGTTTTTCTACTAGGTTTTAGAGGTCTAATCATCTTACATCTTACATAAATTAAGTTCATTCCTCTTTGTTCCAAAATCTTTTGCCCCGGGTCATCCACGCCCCCTTGCAGTGTCTCTCTGGCTCTCCGCGCGGCCTAGCCCCACAGTTTGAGAAGCACAGGATCCGGCTGATTCAATTTGGCGGTGCAAATTCCAAAACAAATCAATAACTGATTAAATTACAGAAACCCGCCGAGTGAACCCAGGGAAACAGGCAACTGCACATGAACCTGAAAGATGGTTCACTTGTGGCCCGCTCAGTTATCCAGCCTTGTTTTCAAAAATCTCAGCACTCAGATGCTAAAAGCCCAATACCTTTTACACTGAAAATCTATTAAGACTTAACAATATCTGTTTAAAATTGAAAAAAAAGAAGATCTCAAAATAAAGTAAGAACTGTATATAGAAATCTATGAAGTGAAATAACCTAGACTGTACTAACTTTGCAAAACTCACCAGTTACAATCATAGACAGTATAAAGATGGAAGGAGGAACAACTCCTCTTAAGTGAAGCTAAAGCAAGTAGAGCTCCCTCTGGTGGCTGGCTGCAGTATAGGTCATAAGCTCCACCCCCTCCATGTTAGTGGATGGAACTTGGGCCAAATTAAAACATAAAAATACACGTCTAATAAACTTTTTTCAAGGATGGTTTCAGTCATTTTAGTTAGTTAATATAGTGCTGATGCATGTTTAAGTGCCCAGTTTTCTGGTAAGGTTGGGTTTTGTTAGTTATTTGTTAGAAACAGGATGTGACATCATGATCACTACAAGTCACCATGCCAGTCGCTCTGTGAAGCCGTCCTGTGGGTCTGTGACGGTTAGAAAAAATAAATAAATAAATATGTACAGTGTATAATTCAACATTTCCTTGTAACTGGTGGAGGTAGAGCAGAGCGCAGTATTGATTAAACAAATACGTGAGTGATTTCGGAGGAAGTGTGGTCGGGTCGTCGATATTGTGACTCCTCGTGGCTCCACTGTTGCACCGCACTGATTCTGGCAGACCCTGGCTCCAAAGTCACAAGATGGTGCTGCCCGCATCCCCAGAAAAATAGCATCAGTTTGACCAATGCAAGGAAGTGGGGACGCATTGTCCATATTTATATACAGTCTATGCTTACAATAAAAAACTGATTCGAAAATAAGATTTTTGGCACCTTTAAACTTATTTTCGGGCCCCACTGCTGATCACGTCTACTTCTTTATATGAAGAAGTCTCAGGTGTTACCAGATTGTATAATCATTCTTCACCCTGGTTTCAGGCATAAGCATACAATGATATTGCCTCTCTTCCTTGAGTATTCAAGTACTGAATTCTTCCAGCCTGTGGCTTTTGTTGCTTCCAAATAAGATTCAAGATTCAAGATCCTTTAAAAGGAAACTGTGGTGTTGCAGCAGCATTACTTCGCATCAGCATCACAGTAAAAACAACAACAAGCAACAGTTTTAAAACAATGAAGGATATTGGTGGTTACCTAAGAAGTCAACCAGGAATATGGCTCAGCAAAATAAGATCTGAATATATGAGAAAACATCAACAAAAAGAAAGCTTTTGCACGTACTTGACAATGTCTATCCTTCCAGTTGATTCATCGGCCTGCTTGCTTATTTGTGCACACGCATAACAAGCGTAATTGCGGTTTTAAATGATCGTTACAAGCTGAGCTACTCTTTTTTCATGCTATGTCTCTTTAATCCTTTGCGACCATTAATCTCCAACTTCGGCAGCAGAATGAAACAGATGTTTCTGAAAAAAAAAAAAAAAAAACGGCTGCCGTGGCTTGATTTTCATTACTCCACTGGCTGAACAAACAGCTGAAAGGGTTCCAGTTCTATAACAAATGCTTTCCGTAAATGACCGGTTGTAAACAAGACCGTGATGATGACAAACTCCAAGAAAATCTCGCTGGATAGCTTCCCACCTCTCACAAACTCCTAATGAACGCGTCTGCTTCATTAGCTCCTATTGATCGCCCCTTTTGGTAGCCTTACTCCTGAGTGTCCAGGCCATAATTGTGATTGGTGGGTTGGCAGGTCCTGGTCTGCGCCGTGTTTAATGTCTTCACTTTATGAGCTGTAAAACTCTGAATAGATAATCAATACAGTGTCGCCACGGTCTGTGCAGCCTGTGAGGTTGATGGAAAGTTCCTCTGTCCCAGAGAATGGCCTTGAATAAATGTGCGTGCATAGCCGTGAATATGTTTACGTTTATCAGGTTTCCTGTATGCACACGTATTGATACGAAGAGGAGAGTGTTGGCGCGTCTTCAACAGACTGCTGACTGAGCGGCGAATATGTTGCAGGACATTACCCTTTGACCTGTTCGACCCCTGACCTTTTGTTTTCTTCTCCCTCTTCTTTCTTATCGTCTCGCAGGTAGTGCTGGTGGGTTCCTCCGTCAACGAACGAGATCAGATGCTGTTCATCAGCACGGACGAGGGCTCCTCCTTCCAGCGGCAGTCCATCGCCTTCACGCCGGACACGCTCATCTTCCACCCCAAGGAGGAAGACAAGCTGCTGGCCTACTGCAAGGAGGGCAGGGTGGGTATCACAGGGAAACAAATCCCGTAGCTCAAAGAATGAACAAAAAGACATCATTGATGTTACACCGGGGAGGAAAAAAAGCATCAGTGCAGCAATGAATTAAATTTCCATTTTCATACACACCAGCGGAACACGAATCTCAGAGAAAACTTGCTGTGTGATTTACCGTACGACAACAGCTGCAGGGCAAACCTCCTTATTCAAGTGAAAAAGAAACCAAACAGTTGCCTTATTCAAACTCTCACACACACACACACACTATACTGAAGTATACTGTTGCAATCTCACTTGGCTTTCAGTAGGAACGTCTTTGGAATACAAGAAAGAAAGTTTGTATACGCCTCTTCTACCCTGAAATCTACTAATATCACTCTTGGATGATCTTTCAAATGCACAAAAGGTCTTTTTCTTGAAAGATTTGTTTGATTGTGGGGAAGTTTTTATCAGTTATAATAACGTTGCACTTCTCTACATACTGGAATTGTGGGCAACACTGCAATTCCCTAACCCTAACCCTAACCCTAACAGACAGTTTAGGCTTCTGCATCAATTTGATGCTTTAGCTATGGCGACAGCCCAGACCCTACACAGACCCTAATGCCGTAGCTTGACATGCACCTCCCCAGAAATGTAACTACACATTGTCGCAACGCAGAACACAAGAGCTGTGATTGGTCCACTTGGTAGTTGCATGTTTCCTGCTTTAGTATTTCCGGCTGCTTCTCCATCTCCGTCAGTGGAGGAGAGACCTCAGCCGCCGGTTTCTGAGCGCACATGCACAATTGCACGGCAGATAGCGCTACGTGTCTCTTCATGTCATACACTTGCTGTTTTCCTTCCGTGATTCTAACATGTCGGTCCAGCCTGAGCCAACGCGGAGGCGAACGCACTCGTACCGCCGCCCGATGTATTACTTATGTGCTGTTGCTGAGGGGCACCGAGATGATTCAGCTGATGAGACAGGCCCACAGCGCTGTAGAGGAAGAGCTACAAGACGAGACCAGCGTTGGTTGAAGGCGTACACCTGCATAACATGCTGAACTCAATATACCATCACGTCTCATTAATTTGGAGTCATTAATACGCGACAGATGCGATGTCTTTCAGCCTCTACATTCATTTAGCTGCTTTACTACAACGGTTTCCGACAAGGGAGTCATGGCCCAGTCAAGGGCTTCCAGCATCTTCCAACAAAGAATGTTATTATCCCACCAAATATTCAGTTTTTTTGCTTTAGTCCTGAGATAAACTCAACACTTTCATATTCTTAGGCCTCAAACCCCTTCAAATAACATTCAAATGGAGATCTCACTTACGTCCAGATGAACTAAGGCCATAACTTGAGGTGAGGGAGCCTCTTTAAAGCACTGGCAAACAATGGAACAACTTTTTGTTTTCCCACTAAAAACCAAATGCACCAGAAAACAGGGAACAGCAACATGGCTTCTGTTTCTTAAGAAATGCTACGCCGAGTGTGAAACATAAGCAATCAGTTATCTTCACCTTCACTACGGTTATAGTCATTGCATTGCACAACCGAGAAAGTGTAACAACCAATGTACCTTTTGAAGGAATGTGACACTTTAACCCCAGATTTGTCATTTAGTTTCCTAATTTTATTTGCTTTTTCAAATGTCCTTCTAGTTTTTTTATCATTATTTTTTTCGTTTTGAACTATTCACTTAGCTTTGAAGCCAGATCAGCTTCGCTGCCTACAGATTTATTTATGAGGGAAAGTTGGTGTGGAACTGATTATGCTCCTGCAACGATCTAACTGGCCAGTCAGATCACCCGGGCTTTGTGCAGCAATGAACGGAAGAGTAACAGTATCCTAGTCGTCCATTGCACTCGGAGAAGTGAGTTGGCAAAGTTATTGGCGGCAAAATAACTTTAAAGGACGGACATTTGACGTATGTACAATACACTGCAGCTCTGACTGGTTGTAGGACTATCCAAGAAGATTAGCTATTACTATTAGTAGCAGTAGTAGTATGATTACTAGAGAATGTATAGTTAAGTTTCCTATATCATGGAATAGTTATGTTGCAAAAATGAAAAGAAGTTTAAATAAAAATCTAAAACTTACAGATATACAGATGCAGAAAATGGTAGTGGAGAAAAGTGTGCGTGCCAGAATTAACTCACAAAATCTGTGTTTAAAATCTCACCAGAGACCTGTGTTGTTTTGCCGTCACCATTCTCCAGACAGTCAAACAAAGGTAAAACACGAAAAAGAGCACCTTTGAAAAGGCACATTCTGCATCGGTAATTAATGCATCAACCCAAAAGCACAACAGAGCAGACGACCGTGAATCACTTCCCACCGCTTTTACGCAAAACTCTGTGTAATTACAGTTTTTCACACCAGGTTCCTGCCCTTAATTGAATGTTTTGGGTTTTTTTATTTTTTATTTTTTGCAAAATTTTGAAATTTACAACACAACTAAAAAGAAATGATAATGCATAAGGTCACAAATGGGATATAGATGAGATGTTTGATGGATACAGACGGGACAAAAATTCCAATAGTTCATAAGTTTAAGCTTGCCCAACTCCTCCTCGGCTTTAATAATTTACACGTAATTAAACAAGAAATTCAATTAGGTTTTAATCTGTTCCATATGGGCAGGCCGCAGATGGAAACGAGGAATCCATTCAAACAGAACAAGAGAAAAAAAAAAGATAATCGTGTAGCTGGAGGAGGATGATGATGTGAGGGTGCGTGGAAATTAAGGTGTGCGAGGGCGGGCGTCGATTTCTATCGAGGTCGGCCTCAGCTTTGCTTTCTCATGGCCAGAGTGGTGCGTTTGAAAGGTGCTTCAGGAATAGCTCTTGTCTCGTTTTTTTCTGATGACCATGGACGAGGCATAGTTTCGTGAGCGGTATGAAGACCAAATCCGTGTCTGCGGTAGAGGACGTTTGTGTGGTGGAATCCTTTTCTCCTGCTCCGGAGTGCTTTCAGACATCAAGGATAGCTCGGGGGATCAATAGACTTTCATTATGGGCGCGATCAATGCAATACAAGCTCGGGCTACGCACACACACACCCACACACACACACATGCAACAAATGCATATTCCCCTCTTACAGCTCATGAAAGGTACGAGCACACACATATGGACACACACAAGCACCGAACCTGTTACCATTAATAATTAACTGAGCTCAGTCTTAACTTGGCGGACCATGAAATTCAGTAGTTTGATTGGGTGAACTTTTTTTTTTTTATTATTATTATTCCCCTCCAGACTCTCAATTTATCTTCCAATGTAAAGGATACAGCTAGTAATAGGTTTGCTTTATAATTTAATGCTACATGCTTTGAGTGGGTGTTTTTTTTTTTTTTTTTCTTGTCTAATTATGGTCTTTCTCTCTCTGTGTCCAGCTCTTTGCTTCAACAGATTTGGGCCGCAAGTGGACTTTACTTCAGGAGAGGGTGACCAAGGACAAGATCTTCTGGTCAGTTACATTTTTTTTTGTTTTATTTTTTTGTTGGATGAAATTTATGTGCACTACCCATAGATTGTATATAAATATGGACAATGCATCTCCACTTCCTTGCGTTGGCCAAACTGACACTATTTTCCTGGGTATACAGCAGCCGCCATTTTGCGACTTTGGAGCCAGAGTCTACACTTCCGACTTTAAACTTTTTTTTTTTTTTACAACTCTCACAGTCCCATTGGACCGCTTCGCGGAGTGGTTGGCATTATGTCACATCCTGTTTCTATAGCATCAAATAACTAACTGAAATGAAACTTATCCAAAAACACACAACATTCATCAGTATTATATTAACTACCTGACAGAATGACAGAAACTGTCCTTGAAAAAAATAAAATAAAAAATTGTCATGTGTTTTAGTGTTTTAGTTTGGCCCAAGTCCCATCCACTAACATGGAGGGGGTGGAGCTTATGATCTCTGCTGCAGTCAGCCACCAGGGGGAGCTCTACTTGCTTTAGCTTCGCTTAAGAGGAGCAGTTCCACCGTCCATCTTTATACAGTCTATGGCACTGCCTGAATACACATCTAGCAGACACGCATATATCCATACACAAAAGAGGTTAAACATATTAATATTGTTAAACAAACAATATTACATAGGTTGAGATAATGTAGCATAGGCTGAGGCTAATGGATATAAAGCCCAGATGTGTCTATACAGTGAGCAGTTCAAACTGTTTTTGTGCTGGTTGAGTCCTTATATTTGTATTAGAATGCATTTGTTTTCACTGGTGTACCTAATGAAGTGACAAGTCTGAAAACCTTATAAGACAAACACACGCAGAGTAAAGATTCTGAACAAGCTTCGTGACACGATAACCTGAACTCCTGCAGAGTTTATTTTCCGAGAAGATGTGCTCTCATTTAAACAATATAACCAGAGTTAGAGTACATCCCACATTCTAATGCTAATAAATTAGTTCAATTAGTTTGCCGTAGTACCGATAATGCCTGCTCTGGTTTTTCTTAAATTAGCAATTAGCAAGGAGTTTAGGTCGTAACAGCTGGAGTTCGTGCAGCAGAACTTTTTTATAGATGGATCTTTACCCACAGCAGGAGAACGTATGGCCTTTCCCAACCCATTTTGTAATATTTCACAGCTTGAGAGCTATCTTTTCGCTCTCATTTTTATTTTATATCATGCATCTCTTTTCTTTCTGTCCAACTTCTTTCCTCCATATTTGAATCAAATTAGCTTCTACTTATTCATCCCTGTCCACTTTGCTTTAATGCACAATGATGTCTTAAAATGTGCATCGTTTAAAATACAATTGACTACACTCTCTCGCTCTCTCGTGTTTTGAAGGTCACGAAGGTGTAGCAAGCTCCCCTTAGTTTGCTTCCCCCTCTTCGGCAGCAGCAAATGAGTTGGTTCACACGTGTGGGCATCTGTGATTTATACCACCAACTGTAACGCACAAATCATCCCCACTCTGTACTGTAAAAAAAACAAAAAACAAAAAAACAAGAAGGTAGGAAAGAGAAGGAGGGAGGGCAAAAGAGGATGAGAAACAGTCCTAAGTGCTTCTTACTTCAGACTGAGTTGACTATTCAACCTCAGAGCAGGGATCTAAATGTGAAACCTGGACCTTGACCCCTGTTATCAGGGAAGTGCTAGTAGACTGACTTTAAATCATGGTGGAACAGTGTGGGAAATATATTTCTTCGCTGTCTTTCTGTGATTGACATGACATGTTGAATTTAAATCACATGTTGGTGTGTTAAGAATGGAGGTGTCCATGGTTAGCCTAGCTTAGCATAAAGCCCGGAGGTTGGTGGATTTACAGTTTTAATGTTTAGACCTAATGCTGGGGATAAAAAAATCTAGGAGTTCCAAAATCCTTCACATGAATGCCTGTACACATTTTATGGCAATCCAGCCAGTATTTGTTGAGATGGACCTGCTAGACCAAGGGTGCCAGATCGCAATCGACCGGTAGATTATGATTAGATCAGATTGCGCAGATAAATTGTTAGTCTGTCATCTATCCTCACTATGGCATTTGAAACTTGGTTGGTGTACAATACAGTGAGATCCCCCATGTATGCGTGGCCAAACACGTAAGCTGCTAAGTGGTTAGCCTTCCAATTTATATCGACTAAAGAAGGGGTATAAAACATGTTTTGAGGTATTAGACCAAGTAAGAAACCAAAAACTTACTACTTCCATGTGAAATCGGAGGAGGAACATATTGAATTCTGTTGTGCCTTAAGGGTATATGCAGTTAGGCAGCATATGCCAAGTATGTAAAGTAACATTAGGACCCTTAGGAAAAAGTAGTATACTTGAAGTTTATTTTATTAAGTATACTTGAGTATAAGTATAAGTATAGTAAGTATACTACAGACCATGTACTTGTAGTGTATCAGAAAGTATACTAATTTAATACTTCTTCCGGCTAAATTGGAACGTTTTAAGTATATAAAAGTATACTTAAAGTATACTTTTATAAGTAAACTTAAAGTATACTTTTATAAACTAAAATGTAGACTAGAAGTATACTACCAGTACACTAGCAGTATATAGATGAGTGTACTTATGGTATACTAGAAAGTATACTAATTTAATACTTCGTCTGGCTAAATTGGAACATTTAAAGTATACTTGAAGTATACTTTTATAAACTAAAACGTAGACTAGAAGTATATACCTAGTACACTAGTAGTATATTGAAGAGTGTACTTATGGTATACTTAAAGTATACTTTTATAAACTAAAATGTGGATTAGAAGTATATACCTAGTACACTAGTAGTATATTGAAGAGTGTACTTATGGTATACTTAAAGTATACCTTTATAAACTAAAATGTGGATTAGAAGTATATACCTAGTACACTAGTAGTATATAGATGAGTGTACTTGTTGTGTACTTGAAAGTGTACTTTTGTAAACTTAAAATGACCTTAAAAAGTATAAAGTATACTTTTATAAACTTAAAAATGTTCCAATTTAGTCCGAAGAAGTATTAAATTAGTATACTTTCTAGTACACTACAAGTACATGGTCTGTAGTATACTTTCTATACGTATACTTATACTCAAGCATACTTAATAAAATGAACTTCAAGTATACTAGTTTTTGCTAAGGGTAAGTATGAACTTAGAATTACTGAAACTGAAAAACACAATTTTTTGGTATTTTACTAGTTTACCTGTCATTATACTACAAGTATACTTGTAAGTTTGCTTAGCATATCACTTGTAACATACTATTTATATACTTGAAATATACTTCTTCTAGTATTCTCTAAGTATTCTTAAAGTTAACCCATACTGTGTGTGCACTAGACTGCATTGTATTTACAAAATCACAAGACAGAATGTTGAGAACAAGTTTGATATATTTATAGAACACTTTATAACATACAGTGTATTTACAAATACCTGCTTAAAGATGTGCATTTCAAAAACAAAGAGCTTCTATGAAATCAAGTCCTTCTTTGCTGAAAAATTAAAAACGTAAACAAAACAGTGTCTGCAACTGAGAACTGAAGTCCTTCCTTGTCAAAAGAAAAAGGTAAAAGAAAAGTGCACGTCTTTGGAACCAAACATAATAAATACCTTGACAGAAACAAAAACGTTACTTTTATGACTTATTTTCAGCTACTTGCTTGGCATAGCTTATATTGTTGCATTTCTTTCTTCTGATTGGTCTCACATCTTGCATGGTGGTGTCAGGGAACTTGGCCTGGACATGGACTGTGAGGGAAAAAACACAAAACATTACTTCAGTGTTATTTTTATTCACCATCCACAATGAACACAATTGTTAAAGAGGCATGAAGGACGGTTTATCAGGTACATTTCTGAACTTAAATGCAATCAGGAAAAAAAAAACTCTATAGAGGGAATGCATATATGTATATATATATATATATATATATATATATATATATACACACATATACATATATATATATATATATATATATATATATATGTTTACTGAGGCAAACAAAAATAACCACTAAGTTATTTTTTTTAGTGCAAAGGGCTCATGAAAATAAAACATAAAAATCACCATCCTCTTCAAGGATGTCAGAAACCTGCAGAACATTAGACAAACATTAATTGCAAGAACTTATTTGTGAATTTTTACACTAAGAAAGAGTTGAACATTTTCCCTGTATACCCACTCTACCTCACCACTACCAGCAGTGGCCACTGGTAAAAAGTCGCTGTTGTTTGTGTACTTTTGATTTAAGGTCTGCTATGATAGCAGACCTTGCAGCTTCAGTATACTTCTCGTATTTATCTTTGTGCAACGTGTTGTAGTGGCGACTTAAATTGAAATCTTTCAAGGCAGATTAACGTCTCTAAGCAGACTAAGTACATAGGTTTGCTTTTAAATTCTGTGAACAGATAATCTTCTTCCCATTTCACCTGAAACACACACACTATTTTCTCGATCAAGTTTTCTCTCTCCTCCGCTCTTAGCCACGGCTCAACGTCTCTTCTTCACTGGTAGAGAAATCCCGGTGGAAGCGTGTATGAGGCGGCGTCTGCATTAGAGGCCATCTAGTGGCTAACTGTGTCATTACAACTGATTCAGTGCCGCAGAGGACACATTTTTATAATTATCAAAAATTAATCTAAAGGCCACTTCGAGTGAGGTCGCGGGCCGTGTGTGTCCCCGGGTCGCCAGTTGCTCATCCCTGAGCTAGACTGAATGACAGAGTGGTAACTGATGGAAAACAATGGGCAGCATGCCGGCGGTGACGTCACGTGCAAACAGCTGGGCTATGACAAAGTGACAGATTAAATCAATGCTATCAAGGTAACTGGGAAGAAATATAATGCAACAACTTACCACCAAACATTAAAACCTTTGCTGGGAAAAAGGCTGGACCATCTGACTTTTCTCTGCCTTTAATGTCCCACTTCGCCTCCATGTCGTTTTCTCCTTCTTTCCTTGTTGAGAACGGGACCGTTGGTTTTTCTTTGGAGAACAAGATCGTTACCTGCAGCGGTGGACGCCAGATTGAAACTAGGTTCCCATTGGCTGCCAGGTAGGGAGGCGGGAACATGGACCGGAAGTGCAAAGCGCGACCCTGTGACAGCGAGAGCTGGAGGAGCTTCTGAATTAGCTCATTAGAACATCGCGAAACATCATAGACCTTATAAAATACATTTGGAGGATTACACAGCAGAGATTCCAAGGACTACCAAGTACAGATGGAAAGTAAAAGTAAGTAACAGATAATGATCATGATGTCTAAGATCAGAACACAGTAGCTAGCTTGCTGCTTACAGTGCAGCAGAGCTTTATGTTCTACAGAGTTGGTAGAATATTCCATTCCATTACTTTCCACACATTATCATGTGACTAATTTTATATTAAATGACCGTTTCCAGTTGCATATTTATGTTGAACTGGTTTGATATGTAAGAAAAATCATCATCAGTTGAAAAGGTCAGACTGAAATGTAATGTTTTATTTTAGTTTATTTGGGGACTATATAAATTACTAGTTGCATTAATTTGTAATACATTTAGTTGAGCAACATTGATTGAATTCATCAATTTGTATCCTAGTTTTGAATACATATATTGTTTCCCACAGAGAAATTAGAGATGATTCAACAGTAGGAGCTCCTCCACACTTAAGCTTTTGGATACTGCCTTTCAACAGGTAAATACACAATGACACAGTTTGTCCAAGTTATTACAGACATCCAATCTTGAAATATGTCAGGACATATTCTGTTGCCAGGATACATTGCCCCATGTATCTTGGTAACTTTCTTATCCTGCTTGATTGAATTTTAAGAATCTGATTTATATAATACTCATCAGAGGGCTTCCAGTGACACCCTCAAAAAGTGTCAACAGTGCACACATGTAGTTTACTGTACATGTAGTTAGAGGTTTGCTGTAATAGTTGAGTGCATTCATACCATCTAACAGACAATTTATCTTAATTGTGGTACATTTTGACCTATCCTCTAGTCCAACCCAAGTGTAGACGAATGACAACATTGTCAGCACAAGGCAAAAGCTACAGCAAACCACCTGCACAATTTCAGTCATCGTTTTATGAACTACATTTTTTCATTCTCTTTCCTTGGTTCACATGTAGAATGATAATAACGATAACCTAATCAACACAGAAGAACACTGGAGTAACACTTCCAGCAGTGAAGAAGATGATGATGAAGTCCACACTGGGAACCCTACCACAAGTAAACTGGATGTGGACATTTCAGACTAAAGAAGAGATACAACAGTGCTGTATGCTTGAAAGATATCATGAATCAGACAGGCCTGTATGTAAAGATTCACAGTACAAAGTACTTTATATATGAGAATAAAACAAAACGAAACTGTTAATGCTGTGTGGCCTGACATGATTAAAACTAAATGTGTTCTTGTTGAAATAGATGATGCTGTGTACATAACACCATTGTCAAACTCTTATGAAAGGGACTAGAACTTGATCAATAAAGTCAAGTCAATGTTTCTGTTGTTGTGTATGTTTTTAAGGTATATAAAGATAATGCTAGTGAACACACATACCATTTACTGTAAACTTTTAAAGTTCAGAACTATATGATCTTGAACATGTAAGTTTCTAACAGGGGTAACACCTCAAAACAAATTATGTAGTGAAAAAACATTTTTATTCTGCTAAATTAAATATATGCACAAGTCAATGACTTGATCTTATTCTGTACTTGGACTAAGATATACTAAGTAGTAGTAGTATACCAAAGTACAAGTATAAGCTTTAGTCTTAAAGTATAAGTGTAAGTCTTAGTATATATATACTTAGTCTTAGACTTTTCTTTATACTTTTCAGTATAAGCTAAGTATACTTCACTATACTATTCTTAAGTATATGAAATATAGTATATGAAAAGTAAACTACTAGTATACAGTACTACCTCAATTTTAGTATGAAATAAGTATACTTGTAGTACACTTGAATAAACTTCTTTTTGCGAAGGGACGATATACTAAGTATTAGTACTTTGTGGCAGAAAGAAGTAAAAAGTATACCAAAGTACAAGTATAAGCTTTAGTCTTAAAGTATAAGTGTAAGTCTTAGTATATATATACTTAGTCTTGGACTTTTCTTTATACTTTTCAGTATAAGCCAAGTATACTTCTCTATACTATTCTTAAGTATATGAAATATAGTATATAAAAAGTAAACTTCAAGTATACTACCTCAATTTTAGTATAAAATAAGTATACTTGTAGTACACTTGAATAAACTTCTTTTTGCTAAGGGGATTTATTAAGTCGCAAAAACATTTCTTTAATGTAGGTAGATCATTTTGACTTGGTCATTGTAAAAGTAGTTCACAAAAGTGTGTGGACACCCCTGCGCTAAAAACAGACTGACTAACCAACGTAATTTCCGTTCTTTGTGCTATGACGCTTTAGGCTGTCTTGCTATCAAAGTATATAATACTACCACTGAATATGAATTAGTTCCCATTAAGTCCTGTAACCACAACTCCTGTGCTGAAACAAAACGTAATTTGTTTTAGCCCGTGGTAATTTGCTTAAACACAGTTTTATTCCGGAATATACTCCTCATGATAACACTATGAATTGAAATAATATAGGCCTTAAAGGGTGATATCAACATAAGTGTTCCTCCACAAGACAATTGAAACATACCCCACAAACTGAAATTATGCTATTCTTTGATGACTAAAGTACTGGGGGAATGGATAAACAAGCAGTCATCAATCTCTGACTAGTGAAATTTGGCAGAGGTTAGGATTTATCTGTTTGCACACACAACAGTACCAAATCTGGCAACTTGGCAATGGCACTGTGACGATAAGACTCTGGGAAGCTGCACAGTGTCTGGTCGTTTGCCATTAAAGAGTTCCTGCATGTAAATCCTCCATTCATGTGTATTCATGTAGAGGTTATATAAACAAGGGACAAAGTATTGATTGTTGAGTTTCACAACCCTCATCCCCTGCATGATGGTCTTTCTGCCTTGCTACCTTCACAATAACTTAACTGAAAGAGTCGTAATCAAACAGAACTTTTACCGTCTTTCACTTTTCATTTCGGTTCAGCCTTGCCACTTTCATAAATGCTGAGATGTCTCTCTTTTGTCCATTGTGAGTTAGCACTGGTGAACAAAGTAGAGCATTTGCTGTAGCAGCTAAAGAAATATTTCTGTCAGTAGTTGGTGGAAACCAAGAGATGAGGTTGAAGGACTATGAATTTTGGACTTACGTTCACACAGCGAATGAACACTGCAATTGCAATTCGTCCACGCACATAAACAACACACCTGGTCGATTACCAATGACATGTGATTGTTTGGGTGAGTTAGTATAAAGATCGAGAAGAAGGGGTGAATTGTAGCATCAACCTAACACCAAATTTTAACCCAGGAAGCTGAAGTTTTTGTTGACCATTACTTTTGCACATGATTGACCTGTGGTCAATGTCTAGGTAACTTAACCAAAGAATGCCCACCCAAATGATTTGAGGAGCAAGGTGTTCCTGTGCTAGAGCATAATCAGTTCCCAACAGAGCGACAAAGTCAGGCTGGCTTCAATAATAACTTCCAGCAGCCGCTACCAGCTTCTATCTAGCTTTCTAGTTTTCTAGCTAGCTTTCTAGCTTTCTAGCTTCTACACCATTTTCTTGGCTACCATGGTGATGAGTCCTGCCCAGCTGAGTGGGCGCCTACGTACCCCCCAAAAAAACCAAACTGAATCCACAGCAGTTATATTTCTGGTGAGGTCAGGCCGCTAAATGCTAACATGGACGCGTACCCTAGCCTTCACTATGATTGTTAATACATCATGGGTATGCAAACAGCTTTCATACACTTATGTGAGACTGATATCAATGTGTTTAGCGCAACATTTTACTTTTCACAACTGGATTTCATTACGTTCTAGTTTGAATAGTTTACAATATTATGAACATTAGCAATGCCCACATTTGTATCTAAAGATGTGGTAGACTGCTGTATTTCATTTGGCTCATATAATACCGTATTCAGGCGTATTGG
Source organism: Chelon labrosus (assembly GCF_963514085.1). Lineage (NCBI taxonomy): Eukaryota > Metazoa > Chordata > Actinopteri > Mugiliformes > Mugilidae > Chelon > Chelon labrosus. Next base: position 22,545,698 of record NC_140337.1, read on the forward strand.
CTGTATATGGTAAGGTTGCCTCCTCTGTAAAGAGAATCCCACATGTGCACATGTGACTGTGCATACAGTTTGTGTGTGGTCAGAGAAGACAGCGTTAGCTAGTTTTTTGGGGATCTGGCTTTAGCCTTGCCTGTGGCCTAATAGTCATAAAAGCAACAAGAGAACAGGAGTCTGCCAGCAGGCGCACATAAATCACTTTAAAAACAGCACATTAAACCCAATCTGCCGCTGGGGTGGTCTGGCCAAATGTGTTCCGGTGGGTCTTGTTTTTTTGTGATACCAGGCTGTTGAGTTTTTGTGTTTGTCATCGTGAATGAAAAAGAAACAGCAGTTCTTTTTTAAATTGAGCTGGCATCTCGCAGGATGACAACTGACAACAAAAACAAAGGCGGGTAGGTGATAAAAATGAAATGCTGTGAAAAGCACGCGGATAAAAAGCATAATTGAGCGGCAGTGAAACCGAAGCCGGGATGAAGCTGAATTCCCACACAAAGGGATGTTTTCGCAGCATGTTTGTTTCTCTTCTAAACAAATCTACAAGATATACATAAAGTATATCTCCCTATCAGCATTCCCCTGCTTCTCTTTCAGTCCTGTTAATCCATCTTCTTTAATTTCCACGACCAAAGTAGAAGAAAATCCGTGATGAAGGTCTAACTGGACCAAAACATGATAAATGATGTATCGCGAGTGCAGAGTGTACATTCAACTTGGCTGTCCTTGGCATTTGCATTCAAGCATGCACTTTTATGCAGAGTAACCTGCACTGACTGTGACAGCGAAAGGTTCAACTACTTGATCAAGGACACTTGAGCCCGTCACAGAGGACCTGTTGGCGATGGGTACTCCAGTAGATAAGAGAAACATGCTGCAAGATGCATAATGAGCTCTGCAGTTCCTCCCCTTCCATTCATGGTGACCTCTTGTGGTCGTACGAACTACTGCATTACCTGGTCTACACTCAGGGTTGCCCTTATTGGCCACATGAACCTGATTTTATATATGTATAACTACACCAACAAACTTGTGCACGCATAGCACAATCAAACCTTAGAGCTACTTGGGGATAAAAAAAAGAAGAAGAAGACGTTAATTAGACCTTTCAACTTGCAATTACTTCGTCACACATGCTGTTTCCAAGGTAGAGAATTAACTGTACTCAGATAACTGTCATTGCTTTCACAGGGATTTAATGAGTTAGAAAAAGCTCCATACAGTTTAAGGGACTATTTTCAAACTTGCCTGACGGCAGTAAGCAATGATGATTTTGAAGTTGTATATATTTTTGCTCTTTGGGTCCTGTGCTTGAGCTTTTGTAACTCAATTCGTACCCAAACCTAGAGACAACGCAATAATCTAAATATTGGACAAAATCTACATGAGTTCATTTGAATCATTTCTTATCCATCAATCCAATCATTTTTAAAATTGTTTGTAAAATATTTAGTTTTCTTTCTACGATGCATGCGCACGACAACTATCATGCAGTTAAAGTGGAACTACTGTTTTTTACAACGTGGACCTTATTTCTGGCATAAAATACGGTCATTTACTCACCCATATAACTTTTGTGTCATTTGTAGTTGGAGATATTTAGATCTGTGTATATCCATATAGTGGGGTTGAATGGGGCACCGAAACGCAGGCCCTAAATAACGCATTCATTTCACCAATATTTAAAATTGCTATTTTTTTGCAACATGGCTGAATATTTTTCCAATTCTGAGGTTGTGGACGAACCATAGCAGTAGCAAATTACAGGTAAACAAGCCGACCGTCGCGGGTGCGTGCAGCGCTCAGAGATGACATCATCCAGGTCAGAAGACATCATCTGGGGTCTGTAAGTCAATCTACAAACCCCGGTTGATAATAACAGGTAACTCCAGACTCAACAGGGAATAGCACTAGCCTACGATAACAACATATTGGTGAAATGAACGAGTTTCGAGGCAGATAATGTGTTATTTAGAGTCTGCGTTTCGGTGCCCCAGTCACTCCCACTATATGGATATACGCGGATCTAAATATCTCCCTAACGACTAAAAAATGACATAAAAGTTATATGGGTGAGTAAACAATCGTATTTTATGCCAGAAATAAGGTCCAGGTTATAAAAAACAGTAGTTCCCCTTTAAGGTTAGGCAACTAAAACAGTTTAATCAAAGGGTATTTGTTGATTACAAGTAAGTGATCCAACAGGCTGAGACCCATTCACCACCCCAACCTCCACACTCTAACTTTACCCACTGGAAACTGGAGGTTTGGTTTAGTAAGGAGAGCATTAGTTGGGATTTCCCTTTCGTACTTTTGTGTTTCCACTCATACAACAGCATACTATGAAAATGAGCTGTACAGTGTTAGAAAAACAGAAGCTCACTTAGTGACCATTAGATCAGTGGGCCATTCATTGACTTACGTTTGGTCTGATAAAGAACACACCATGAGTAGTATGCAACAGTAAAACAATCATATAAATAAATCACTGCCTTTTCATAGTTAGTTAAATATCTTAGTATTTTGTAGCTTGATCAGACAAAAAAAAAGCATTTTTAGACATCTACTCACACGTTGAATGATTGATTGCTGAATTCAAAAAACACAATTAACAAAAACAGTCATTTTTAAATCCCAGCATGTTACAGGGAAAATGAAAATGACATTATAGCATTGTCACTGTTGTATGTCTAGTACTACTACTACAGTACTACAAGTATTTCAATGTTCTGTAGCAGCCAAAGGTATGGACGCACTCAGTCAACATTAAACTTTTGCTTTATTACATGAAGATATGAGTTAGTTCATACCTGCCCCAGGAAACAGATAACAATACAGTTATACTCTTATTAACTTGATTTGTTCCCTTATTTTGGGGCATTATGTCTAAATTAGTTTTATGGGAAACGTCTTGTTTTCTCCTTCCCGACTGCTGGACTCCATACATCAGTTTTACATGTGTTAAAGTTGCGGCATCACTGATTTTACTCTAGCAAATGAGGGTTAATCGAACCAGGACCGTAAATAGGATTGCCTGAACTACATTCATAAACTGTTCACGGGGGTCGCCTAAATTTGTCTTGGCTGGTTTGAAAACGAGCTGTAAAATACTAATACAGAGTAGATCAAATAAAGTTTTATGGATCATTTTATGTGAGTCGACCTGCACAATACCTATTCTACTGCCTGAAATCCTTGGCGTTCACAGTTCACTAGGCTAACCGGCCATACTGATTGAACTAAAGAAGCCTGAACCTGAATCCCTTTTTTGTGTCCGTGATTGATCTTCTCCCCTCATAACTCTCTTCCTCCCTTACCTCCCCCCCACCCCTCCACGGCCTGCTAATTGCTCATAAAGTCTCTTTTATAGGGAAAGTAACGAGGTTCTAAATCTCCACTCTATCTTTACGGGGCTGGGGAAATTTCACAGACTGCGCCACGCAGTTCTAATCAGATGAACTGCTTAGTTTACTGCTCACTGAAGGGCACGCAGAGCCACTGTACTAGAGCATTATATATCAGTGGCTTCTTTAAAAAAAAAAGTGAACGAGCGTATAAAAATTTTGGGAGGCTTTAAAGCATGCCAGACCAGGCTGAGTTCATGAGTGCGCTTCCCAGGAAGAGCTGAGCAGCGCATATCTACTGAGGTACCTGAAGGGGATCAAAAGATATCTACGGAATGCTCACATGCTCTGTGGCTGCACGCTAAAATCAACCGTTTAGTTTTACTCTATCCAAAATAAATAGTCTCCACTGGTTGACATGTTTTATTTGCCTAAAATTGAATTAGTTCAAGAATTTCCCTAGTAGTACCCTTAACGGCAGAGTCGGGTAAAGTAATCTAGGGTAATCTTCTTCTATCGAGACAGAGAGGCAACAAACAGCCATGAAAGTTGAAATAGCACATGGTTATTTCTAGAGATAGGAGCGTTGATGACTGATGAACTGGTTTCCAAAAGAGAAAAAGCTTCTAAAAGTTAATTTGACTAAAGCTTCAAGTTGTTTAAGGTTAAATTGGGGATGTATTGTGATTACTGTTAATAGCAGGTCTTTAAAGTACTTCTATTCCACTGTAAACACCATTACATGCCCATACACCACCCCAACCTTCACACAGTGTATTCATTTGCCATATAATGGACACTTGACATAGACTGGCAACCTGTCCAGGGTGTACCCCCACCTCTCGCCCAATGACAGCTGGGATAGGGTTTGAATCCATCGGCTGTCTGGGGCTTTTCTGTGTGGAGTTTGCATGTTCTCCCTGTGTCTGCGTGGGTTCTCTCCGGGTACTCCAGCTTCCTCCCACCGTCCAAAGACATGCTCATTAGGTTAATTGGTGATTCTAAATTTTCCGTAGGTTTGAATGGTTGTCTGTCTCTCTGTGTTAGCCCTGATAGACTGGGGACCTGTCCAGGCTGTACCCCACCTCTCGCCCAGTGACAGCTGGGATAGGCTCCAGAGGACAAGTGGTTACAGAAAACGAATGAATGGACACTTGACTTCATTTTTTTTAAATGTTGGCTTTGAGCCTCCCGAGGTGCAGAGCCAACCAATAGAGATGTTTTCTTGTCTGTGCTTTGCGTCGTTAAATCTAATTCTCTGTGTTCCAGGTCCGTGTCAGGCGTGGACGTGGATCCCGATCTGGTGCACATGGAAATGCAAGATACAAGTGGAGGTGCGCTGATGTTACATCTTCTCATTCTTCGTATTGTACTTTTTTAGGACTTGGCCACACCACAGACCGCAATCGTTGAATGTATTTTGAATGTTGTGGAAAACTGAAACTGTGTGCAGAGAACACAAAGAGAGAAGGGTTGTAACGGCGCCCTTGTGGTGTTTCTTTGACAACAAAATGAACTGCATGCATAGCTGAGGTCACAGGGCAGATATTTGGAAGGTTTGCACCATTAAGGCGTTCAGTGAAAATGTTCAGCATGCTCTGTTTAGAAAAGTATAATTGCTCTACTGCATAAAATCGTATTTGTTAACCACAAATGAAGCCACTGAACTGTATGGACATTATCCATTGCTAGCTAACAAGTCATTAAGCCTCAACACAGCCCGAGCAGATAAATAAATAACAGTTGGTTGGTCCAGTTTTCATATATCCTTCGACGCTTGGTTCAGATCTATTCTGAAAACCAGATTAACTCTTCTGTATTACTTGCTGAGGTGAGATTTAAACATTATCTTCCCACGGAGGAAGCACTAGTTGCCTGCAGTTTAAATGCAGGTAGTAGAGGAGCATACCGGTTGACCTTGCTGTGGGTGAACTGGTAGTGTTCATATGTGAGGGGACAATAGGGTATTAATGGGGGGACTTAGTGCCCTCCGGGACATGGACAGCGGATCTGGATTATCATATCAGCAGAGTGACAGACGGAGGGGTTTGCACTTAACTCCCCGTTACCAGAGGGCCAAGAGGGTAATAGAAGTGTGTGTTTGGGATTGTGTGTTTGCCATTGTGGGGTTGTAAATGTCTGCATGTGTTCAGAATCCTTATCAACTGGACTTGGCCTCCTGGGAGCCTCGCAACCTACATATATTCCCCTGCTCTAAATAAACCTGAGCAGGCAAAGTCAGAGAGGAGTGACAGAGGGTGAAGTCCAAATTGCAGGATATTTGCCATTCCACACTCTGTTTCTCCATAAACCTCCCTTCTATAAAAACATAAGCACCTCCTAAAAGTTGCACTGCTTGAGGATACGTGCCGTGCTTTTTAACAAACGTGCGAAAAAAAGATGCCGCCTGCATTGTGGAAATCTGTCAGACGGAACAAGGCTGTCTGTGTTTGTGGAGGGTTGAAGAGGAGAGGCTGCCTCCCTGGGCCGGCTGCCCAGACATGGGCAGGCACCGCCACATGGTCCCCTCCCCTCCCCTCACGGTTCTCATTCTCCTCCTCTTTCCCCGCTCCTTCCTTTCTTGCCCTGCTAGATAGATAGTCTAGGGGGCTGGAGCAATCAGGCATGCTAAACCAATCTGTTCACCCCGCGCCTTACTCCACCCCCAGCCCGTCACATGTGGCACGGCCAAGGTTAAACGGTGGCACGCTACGACGAGCGACGCCGAGTCGGGGGAGTCTCTGCGGAGACAAGGAACTGTGCCCGTGCTGTGTCAGGGGGTGTTGTGTCTGGGACCGCTGGCTCACTAGAAAGAGAAAGGACTCGGTGGTGGATTGATGGATGAGCCCGGTGAGCAGGGAGGTTGACATGGAGTGTGTCTCTGCATGGGTGTCATTAGGGAGACTGATGTGTGGGAAAGTGTACCTCGTCATGCGCCGATACACACATGCATGTATGCATTCACGCATCGTCAGACAGAGACATACTGTACGTACATGTGCACGCACACTTCCCTACTAGTCCATGTAGTACTAATATTTAAACATAAGTCTCCACACGGTATAGAATTGTTCACATGTTTATTTACTCAATAAGCCCCTATGTGCTACCAAACCACCCCAGTTGCACAGGTGCAGGAGAAATATGTGCGTGCTCAGCAAGCGAGTGTGTTTGCAGGTGTGCGACGACAGCAAGTGGCAGGAAGAAGCGTATGTGCCACAAGCTGGAACTGAACACTTAGCCCGATCTAATAGTTTTTTAATGAGTTCTCCGCCGTATGCCACTCTGATTAAACGTCCGGACTTTTCAATAAATTAGCCGGTCCGTTTGTTAAACCCGGCACCTCTTGAACACCGACGACGCAGAGGAAAGAAAAGTACAGCGCCGGCTGCTTACACGTTCTATTGCTTTTATTCCAGTGAGAAATCGATTTGCTACACAGTTAGTAGAAAAAAGAGCTGCTGTCAACATGAATTCACTTAAATTTTTTTCTGTTAAAACATTCATAAACTAACTACAATGACCAACACAATGTGAAGAAACACCAGTAAAGTTATGTCAGAGTAGGCTGTTTATTGTTTTGCAGAAATAGCAACAGAAGCTAGCATGCTAACCAGCTAGTGGCAGCCTGTCTGATACCGTAATACAACTAATACAAGATGGGTTAGTGAGTTAATGATGTGTTTAGTCTAGACCATAGACAGCATAAAGATGGACGGAGGAACTGCTCCTCTAAAGTGAAGCCAAAGCAAGTAGAGCTTCCCCTGGTGACGAGCTGCTGTATAGGTCATAAGCTCCGCCTCCTCCAAGTTAGTAGATGGAACTTGGGCCAAACTAAAACACTAAAATATACGTCAAATAATTATTTTTAGGTAGTTAATATAATGTTGATGCATATTGAAGTGTCAATTTTTTTTAGTTAGTTATTTGACACTATAGAAACAGGATGTGACATAATGGCAACCACCAATTGCCATGCCAACCCCTTCATAAAACGGTCCCATTAAACTCTGGCTCCAAACTCTCAAGATGTTGCCGCCCGTATCCCCAGGAAAATAGTGTCAGTTTGGCCAATGCAAGGAAGTGTGACCTCCATATTTATATACAGTCTATGGTCTAGACTCAGGCTTTGTTCAGACCTTACAACATCCTGGTGAATTATGATTGCAAGTGGTCAGCGTAAAGCCCAGGTGTGAACACACCCAAGACAAACTGAGGTCGCATTAGGTGCTTATGTGAGATTTCAGGGTTCAGTTATAATCTGAGCTTTGTGTGGGTCTGTCAGGGTAGAAATACATGAATAAATATAGATTTCAGTGAGAGATGTGAAAGTCAGTGACGCCATTTTTTTTACGGTAAAGTTCTGGTGAACACACCTGCCAGTATTTTACCGTAAATTTTTTACACTGCAGGTCAGATATTAGGTAAGGTCTGAAGAGGGCCTTAGTAAAACATGAGAGGAAGAAATTATAATCATAGTCTATGATTATGACCTTTTGTCAAACTTGGCTGAAGCACTAGGCATGAGACCTTGAAGAGCAGGATGGGTGGCAGAACCTGCAGGCTAGGATTTGCTTTTAGCCTCGCCTCCGCTTCCTTCCTCACACACTGCTTACAGTAGCCACGGACATTAGCAGCCTTGGTGTGTAGTAGGAATGTTAGTGTTAAAGAAAGGTACAACGCCAACACGTTTCACAAGTGCTCCTTTTAGGGAACTGTACATTGCCAGGCAATCTCTGACAGAAGAGGGGTTTGGAGCTCGTGCTGTGAAAGTGTACATTAGGCTGAGTTTACCAAGCGAGCTATTATTGCACACTCCAATCCTCACTAAGTATAGGCTGGATACTGGCCCGGACTGCCTCCATCCGGCAAGTGTTTTCTTTTTGTGGGGGAAAGTTGGCCTTGAGTCACTCTGTTGGGAACTGATCATGACCTGGCAAAGATGTGTTGAGACAACGTGGTGATGGAAAAAAGAGAAACAGCGATGTAGTCAAACACATCATGGCAGTTTGGGAATTAATCGGAATACCGGCATTAGTATAATTTGCTACAGTCACTTTCTTGCAATGAAAGTAATGTCACTCCTATTTTAATATTCAAGTAAGTGACTCTCTTTTAACTCTCTTGAGGAGCCATCAGTCTTCCTATTAGTTCTCGGATTTTATCTTAGGGTTAACCCTAGCGCTAACCCTAACCCTTACCTTAGTTTTTATAAATCTCTTTGGAAGATTTGGAGACTCCCTGATTGTTGCTCCATTTCCGCCATCAGCACAATCCTGAGAAAGTTCTTCTGAAGGATGGATTTCCCTGAAATTTACCATGTCCTTACGCTTGTCCTCTGGAGGATCGTGGGGGGGCTGGAGCCTCTCCCAGCTGTCGTAGGGCGAGAGGCGGGGTACTCCTTGGACAGGTCACCGGTCTATCACGGGGCTAACACAGAGAGACAGACAATCATTCAGCACATCAATGCTACCCAAATTTACCAAATACAGTATGTGGTTGAAACGTCCACAATGGGCGGCACACTGGTGTGGTGGTTAGAACTGATGCCTCGCAGCAAGAAGGTCCTGGATTTGAATCCATCGGCCGACTGGGCCTTTCTTTGTGGAGTTTGCATGTTCTCCCTGTGTCTGCGTGGGTTCTCTCCGGGTACTCCGGCTTCCTCCCACCGTCCAAAGACATCCTCGTTAGGTATATGAGTGCGATAGACTGGCGACCCGTCCAGGGTGTACTCCGCCTCTTGCCCAATGACAGCTAGGATAGGCTCCAGCCCCAACCACGACCATATACGTTTAAGGAACTTGTAGATCATACTCATCAGACTCATTGTGATCTGGTGTTTTCATTTTTAAAAGCAAACCCTATTTGAAGTTGTCAACTGAAGGTCAAACACTTAGGGTTAGGGAGGTGCCATCTGAACTTATAACCTCACACGTGTGTGGTTGCAGGCTCGAGAGTGTTGTGTGTGCGTGCAAGCGTTTTCCCTGCCGCCAGCTTGTTGTCACCTCTGGGAGGAGAGTAACGGCTGGATTTCAGCAGCCAATGTTGCTGATGCAGCTGCTGCTGGTCGAAATTCAATAGCGCGGGGGGAGCTTTTGCAACAGGCGCTAACCTCTGTGTGTGTCTCTGTGAGGATAATCCCTCCTGGCCATTTGGATGCTGGGATGGCTATATGTCTATGGGAAGCTGTCATATCTTACAGAGTCTGGAAAATGATGTCTCAATTTTTCTAGTTTTTTTCCTCTCATATATATATATTTTTTCCCTGTGGCTATAAACTTGTTTTATGTACTATATGTAATGTAACATGCAGAATTAATTTCTTGTCATTCTTAACCCCTTCATCTCTTATTTTTCCCACCTACTACAGCCTTCACAACTATATCAATTCATCTATAGTGCAGATATTGCTTGAGTAATTACTTAAATAAGCAATTAAATTCTGCATAAGCAGTATATTTAAAATGTTAACACAAATAATTAACAAGATCATGTCCTAGAATATAACATTTGAACGCTCAAGTCAAGTGGCAGTATGTAAGTGGCTACGTAAGTACCTGGAAAGTAAGATTTTCTCTTTCTCTGTTTCTTTTGTACGTTACCAGCAGTAACCATTCTTCTCTGCAGGCTACCTGTACGTCACCTGCCTCATCCAGAACTGCTCGGACAAAATGGTGACGGCCCAGTTCCTCGGCAAGATCGATCACAACTCCCTGCTGGTGCAGGACGACTACATATTTGTCAAGGTAGGCATCGTCAGCTCAAAGACCGTCGTTGTGAGGAAACGTGTGAAAACCCCACAGCTTGTTTTTGACACATCAGCCGGGCAGAACTTTTTTCTCGCGTGGTGTCCGGCAACTGTTCTGTGATTGGTCAGGAATTGGAAGTGGGCTTGGTTGATGCAGAAATGCTAGCGGCCGCTCTGTGAGCTGCCAGATGCTAATGTTCGCGGTGTGACCGCTAATCATTCCTGGGTAGAGATTGGCATACTGTGTGCAGGTACATGCTGAATGAACGGCGTGATCCGACGGACGCGGCCGTCAAAACGACTGGCCGACATCTAAAAATAATAAGAAGTGCCTCTTGTCGTCCGTCTCCCACAGTCCTTGGTTTGCTGCTAGAGTTTCTTGTGAAGTATAAATGACCTGGCCAGAACGAACTTTGTTCTTGTCCTCACAGACCTAGGAGCGAGAACAAATTTCTCGCATCTCGCGGCGTACGTAACAAGAAGGAAAATAAAACAAGCTGAACAAAAAGTCACTGAAATCAATCTTTCCAATCCCATTTGGCGTCGTCTCTCCAGGAGTACTGGAAGAGACACACTCTTCTTGTTTTGACTCAAGGCAGTCGATAGCAGTCTGTTCTCACTGTAAATTGCGGAGTAAAGCCAAGCAGACAGTGGCATCTCCCAATCACCGCAGACGTGTTTGTGTGTTTTAAATGCACAAATGTCTTTCACTGGCTACACAGTAGCTATTACTTAATCACTACTGTCTGCACCTTTGAGTTAGTCTTTGTCCATCCTGCACTTCCCTTATTGTTTATTATAATTCAGCATTTGCGCACAAGCTGTATCTGTCAGTGTATCTATTCGGCATGTGTTTGCACTCTCTGCCGTGGCTTCCCGTCTTTTTTCACTGATAAACCCCGGCTGCCCAGATAACATAAAGTACTGTCTGCCCGAAATGGAAAAAAAGAACCGCTACATGGGACAGTGTGCAGAATTAATCTCGCCTTGTCTATAATTGACTTGCCTTGCGGTACGGCACTGCACTCTCTGCAGAAGCCGGTAGCCGAATCCCATTTGCATGTGATAACAGCAGAATATACATGAGCTGGTGCACCAGGGCGGGATCCCCATAGTGGGGGAGAACAGTGGCATCTTGTTAGAGTGTGTTCATGTCTATTTATGAGTGTTTAAGTTTAAGTGCGTATGATGTGAATATGTGTAGATGGTGTATTCTGTGTCTGTGAGAAGAATTAAATCCTTGTTAGGCAACAATAGACCGGCCCATTATCCTTTAGGGATTATCTTCCAAGTACTGGAAGTATTACTACTGTAACTACTAATGTAACTCCTCCATATCAGATATAGGGACAAGTATGTGAACAAGGGCTAATCGTCAACCAGGAATGTGAGACATGAGATTTAATTTAAGTCAGAATGGTCATAGAGGTTCATAGGTTCAAAGTTCACAGAGGCGCCTCTCAATCATGAGCGTGTTTTGCCCTGGGTTTCATCTCATAGGCTACAGGGCTCCCAATTGCCTTTCCTTCAGATTGGAGTGGATTATTGCTGCGTGGGAAGAGGACCTTAAACACCCTAAACAGGATTGCAAAAAAAAAAAAAAACTGTTTCTTGGATTAGACTTTCATTTCATAGACTATAGTTATCTTACATCGATCAGCCACAACATTATGACAGTTGAAGTAAATTACACTGACCGTCTTGTGACGAGTCAGTGTTCTGCTGGGAAACTTTTGGACCTGGCATTCATTTATGTGGATGTTACTTTAACATGTAGCACCCACCTAGACAAGACCAGGCACCCCCACCCCATAGCAATGACACTCAATGGCACAATGGCACAATGGCACAAGTTGTTGACCTGGCCTCCAAATTCACTAGATCCCAAACTGATCAAGTATCTGTGGTATGATCCACAGAGGCCCCTCCTCTCAACCCATAGGACCCAAAGGCCCCCATTAACAACATTGTGTTGCCAGACACCACAGGACACCCTCAGAAGGCCCATGTCCATTCTCTGATGAGCCCCAACTGTTTTGGAGGCACAAGGGAGACCTACACAATATTAGGAAGGTGGTCATAATGTTATGCCCGATCAGTGTATGAGTTGTTTTTATTATTGTTGTGTGTGGGATTCCATTATCATTATTAATATGATAAGCCCAATTCCATTATAATGCATTATTTGCTTTTTATCTGAGTAGGCAAAGGGGAAGAAGTTGTAACCTATACCCTTGACAGATAATACATAAGAATGCACAGTATATATTTACATTCCCTTTAAAGCAATATTACAATAAAGTAAAATTTGCTATATATTGCCATTAAACATTCAAACATATTGAAATTATGTGAAAAATTAAAGAAGAAATGCCTAACTTTTTCAATGCATATGCATTTTACAGTGTGAATTATAACCATTTGATAGACTAGCAACTTGTCCAGGGTGTACCCCTGTCATCTCGCCCGATGACAGCTGGGATAGGCTCCAGCCCCCCCACGACCCTTCACAGGACAAGCAGTTACAAAAGATGAATGAATCTGAATTATAGGTGTAAGCCCGGGTGTTTCCTGTAGCATGGAATCCTTTTAATCAAATACAGCACATATGGTAGATACGTATAAAAAGTTCAAAAGAAACCACTTGAAGGCAAAAGTAATGCTTGGCAAGGTTGTCCTAGGAAAACAACTGCAGCCGGCGAAAAAATCACTTGAGCCGTGAAAAACAACCCAAAACAAGTCATCACCACCAGCCTAGAAGGCGCAGGTGTGAACGTGTCACTATAGCAAAAGACTCGGACGGCGAGAATTACACCGGCTTTGCTTCAAGATCACCAACGGTCTGATCGGAACTTGGAACGAGAATGTTTTATGGACAGGCACGACCAAGAGGAAGCTGCAACCCAGTGATGGGAAAAGCCAAAATTGTGGAGAAAGACATGAAGTGGCAATGTTCTAATCACTCTTAGACTGGTCAGTCACCTGGGAAAACAACAAAATATAAGACATCACTTTTATTTCTGTTGACATTGACCTGTCAACTGGATTGAGTACACCTAAGAATGCATATAGACTGAAATATTAGCTAAAAACCAGTCTCATTAATGTGTTTTGAGCTTAAAGCGGCAAAAAAATATCAAACATAACTGTACTTTTAATACGTTATTGGAGGGAAGTGCATTTATACACAGTTGATGGTGGTTCCAGGCTTCTTATCTGATGTTAAAGCTGTGCAGAAATATGCAGAGTCAGAGCTGAGAATGCAGCATTAGCACCGGCCCACACACACTTCATCTCATCCCACTGTGGAAAGTGATTCCTTTTGAAAACACAGTTTTCGCTTCCTTCAGGGGCAAAAAAAAAAAGAACGGCTTTCATTGTTTCATCACTTTTTCATCAGTGTTCAGCATTAAAATAAAGCCATGCTCATCTGCCCCTTTCAATCAGAAACGGCAGCTGTAATCACGGCTCAATCTGAACTCCCGACGACAGAGGCGCAGATATCCGAGAGAGAGAGAGAGAGAGAGAGATAAAAAACCCAAAAAGCTCTTCCCACAAAGCTCAAAATAGAAGAAGCCCTGACTACAAAGTTTTCCATTGGATTTTGTAAGGTGCTCCAAAAGTTCCAGCGTAGCTCACCTTACAAAAAAAACACAAGTAGCGTTTTTCAAAAAAGCAGCATCTGAGCCCATCACTTGGGATATGACATGTTCAGCTCCTGTTTGACTCACTGTCAGTGACTTTTCCTCCGTCTCTTTCACTGAACTTCCTTTGCCAAAGCGTAGCCTCAGCTGTTTCGGGGTTCCGGTTTAGCACCTCGCAAGCAACGCGCTCTCACCTGGAGGGTGGCATGATTCAGCCTTTTACCCCGTTTGTGAGGTTGACACTGCCAAGGTGTGAGCAACGCGGGGCAGTTTCTTTGTATTTACCTCTTAGCTCAGCATGAGTCACCAACAGTAGATGGTGAACTGTGGACCTCCACCTGGAGTCAGCTGCACATTGGCAGATGCTGAGTATCTGATTTTGTCTGAAAAAGAAAAAAATGTGATTCTGTTCGTCTCCAAAAAAAGAATTGAATTCAAGCTTTAATTTGCTGTTTCTTGGTGCTATGTTGCCCATGTTTGCATTTTCTTCTCCACATTTACAATAATCTTTGTATTCTGCTGAAAAAGACAATCACGTCGGTCACGTTGAAACTGTACAGTTTATCTTGTCGTTGTTCTTCCATTTCACAGGTCACCACGGGGAATCGCACCAAGCACTACGTGTCCTATCGCCGCAGCGAGTTTGTCCAGATGAGGTTTCCCAAGTACGCCTTGCCAAAGGTAAAAACGCAACAGAACTCACACATCATTCATTGCTGATAACAACTGAAACTAAACTGTAGGTGCAGTTTGTTCAGGGAAAGAACATGCTGTTATAATGAGTCCCAGTTGCACATGGTATTCCTCATGGCTATGTGTTGGGAACGCTTTAATTTACTATCTATCTCAGTGCCCCTAATATGCATTTATTGCTATGCTGATGACTCCCTACTTTTGAATGACAATAAAAAGGGGAATACATTCACCCCTTCACCATGTCCCCTGTTTACTCCCTGTCCTGATTTCAACAGTATTTTTCAGTTTTCACATCCATAATATCTCACATACTCCCTATTTCCACCTGTTTTACAGTGCCATACTCTGGTATTCCTCAATAGTCTTCTCCATCAGCTAGTAATAATTAAAAGTGCATCCCCTCCGACAAGGACCCACTATTTCACACACTTCCTCATCAAGCAGCAGAATAACTTCCATAAAATTTGGAGTGATTGGATTCTACTTCCATAATTTTACTTCATGTAAATTTAAGATCTTGTCCAACCTATGTTCCTATTCACTGTTGGTGCTATCAGTCCCTGTTTTTAGCTTCAACACAATGAGTGCCAGACTTTGAAACTCACTGCCACTACACATACACTGATCAGGCATAACATTATGACCACCGTCCTAATATTGGGTAGGTCTCCCTTGTTGCCTCCAAATCAATATTTTTGGTATCATGCATTTGTGTATAGGTGTCCTTTGGCGTTCTGAAATATTCCAACAAATATATAATATAATTATTTGCTAAAGCACAGGTTGGACACTGGCTTGTCAACAGCTGCTGACTTAAGGTTATGGGTGAACTGACTTGTCCCTTGCTCCACCACCATGTTCCGCTTCTTTATCAGTGTCAAGTGTCAGCGCAGGTATCCACCCTGGTACTGGCCTGAAACACGATCACGGTCATAAAATATTCACCGCCAAGCATTGATCCAGTTGCGCCTCATGCGACCGACACCGCGACGACGATAAATGAGCTTCACTTCGATACAAGGCGGGATGGGAACCTTTGCTGTCAAGCGTCAGAGGCACAGGGGGCCATTTTAGCGCGACACCGGCCAGAGTGCTATTGACCTGACCTGCGCTGATTGAATGCAGAGCCCGGGGGGAGGCGTCTCATGTATTTTTAAGCCTTAAACTCAGAAAAGAGAACCTTTAAGACAATCACTGGTATTGACAGCCCGACGGAGAGGAATCCGTTGAGTGAGTTTTGCAGCCACACACACACACACACACATATGCTCTCCACTAAATGTATAGAATTACTCTTGCTCAACTCCAGCCGACCACTTAGAGAGATCTTATGCCTCAATTGTTTGGCTGCTTCAGCTGCAATACTCAGTGATCCTTAAGAAAGGTGAAAGGGATTGTATTACACACACACACAAACACACACGCTCCTTCCAAACAAGTGGAGACAATAGAGATCAATTTGATTAGATGATAGGAGGCCGCTGGATAAATCCGTTTATGTAAGTGTGTGTGTGTGTGTGTTAAGTATGCCCTAGTTGCTTTCTCTCTTGTCTCCTCTCTCTCTACATGTGTCCTCTTACTTGGGTGAGCAGATAGGTCACACTTTGCGAAGCTTTTAGGTCGAGCGACATGGGGTGGGTGCCGGGGGAGAGACACAGAGAAGGAAAAGAGGGATGGAGAGAGAGAGAGAGAGAGAGAGAGAGAGAGAGAGAGAGAGAGAGAGAGACTGAAGGGAGGAGTGAGTGACTGTGTGTGTGTGTGCGGGAGTGTTTCCATGATTTTCCACTGTGAATAATTGAAAGGCTGGAGGATGAAAAATGCAGAGGCCATCAGAGAAAGCAGTTTGGCTCGGTCCTGCGAGACCTGACCCGAGTTATGGATTAAACACACGAACACACACACACACACACACATACATGCACGAACACACGCATACAGCTTGTTGGCCTGTGAAATCACAGGTAATAATTGTCCCCTTTCACTCTGCTCCCGTCCCCTATTTTTCCGTCTACCACTCAGGATGCAGTCGTCTTTTCTGTGTATTTTTAACACTTTCTTTAACCAAATGAGATTATATAACCGGAGTTACAGTTTGCTCCACTAAAACCAGACAGTGTCTCGCTCAAGGGCGTTTCAGAGGTGGTACTTAAAAGAGAGAAGCACTTCATTTCCATCAGAATAGTGCCAGGACATTTACTAAAACATTTTGCGAAATTGTCCTTCTTTAAGCTTAGATTTCTCATATCCTCCTGACTAGCGGTAGTTCAAATTTGTCCTCTGTGGAGGACATTTGTAATCCTGAATATCTCCCACCCACTGCATACTACTGAATCAACTCCTTTTGCTTTCAGTATTCTAATTATCTTACAAAGATTGATTGGACAATAGTTTTTTCTTGGTAGTCAGGAGGATATTATTGAAGGTTGTCATCATCTTCACATTGCAAGGCAACTTCCCAAAAAGGCAGCAGGTTTCCCAAACTAATTGGCACACTGGGCAATCATGCCATGATTACTTTTTCCGTCATTTTGAGTTTGGAAGTCCATCTTGGATCCCTTTACATGACAAGAACAAACATTTAGCAGGGAGAACTGATACAACACCGTGAAATAGAGAGGTGGTGTTTTACCTTGATGTAGTTGTGCAAACTTCAACACTTACAGCCCGAGTTGGACAAAACAGTAATGGAATGATCTGATTTTCGTTGATGGAATTTTAGTTCTGTATCTGTGCCTGTACCGACCTCGATAAAGATTATGAGGATTTGATGCAGGATATTTTTTTGCTATTTGGTATAAAGTACATGACATGGAAATCTGTCATCTGTTGCTTGTGCTCAGTTTTGCAAATGTCACATGTTGTGCAAATTATAAAGCGCTTTTTATATTTGACTTGTGAGCTGACTTGAGTTGACATTTATTAGCTCTCCCACTCATTCCACAGCCTGCAACAGCAAATGAAAGAATGGCATTTTTATGTTTAGGACAGTGGAAAGCATGTGAGTATATCTTGAGTGGAGAAGATTTAGTTGTACAACATGCAAAAGAACTACACTAGAATCCAATATGCTGTTTAACTAGCTATAATGCTTCCGCATTGAATCTTGACAGACTCCATTGGCCATTGAGAAGAGTATCTGTGGGCAAACAAGCACAAACTGCCTGGGGGAACTGACATTAGAGTGGCAAGGAAAATGCCAATCCCAGAAGTCGTAGAGTAATGGTACATTCACACTAGCAGTGAAAGAGCAGCTAGTGACATCGCATTTTCAATGGAAGCCAGTGATATGAAAGAGCTGACGTCCAACATTTGGGGGCATGAACGTTATACTGGCTTCAGCTTTTTTTTGTTGCTCCACTGACGTGGTGACGCATCAACCAATCGTGTGTTTGTTTGCCATGTTATATATATAGTTTTCCAATCCTCCCATCAATGACATCACCGAGACATCATCTGACCGAGTTGTAGCAAGCTTCTGTTACTTGTAAATGCATCATAAGAGTTGTCTTTGAGCTTCTTTTGATCTTCTAGAAATGAAGTTTCTACTCAACAAGGAGGTGGTAGGGGTTAATGACGGGCACAAAAATGCACAACTTTGATTTCTATCCAGGAGTTTTGACACGCAAAGCAAATTCATTAGTGTTGTCTCAAGTCCGTGTGGACATTTTCCTACCCTAACCTGGACTAAGTACTGTGAGTGGCTAAAAAGAAATATAGAATTTGAATAATACTTTGAACCTATTACTGATACATATGTTAAGTTGCAGAATATGTTAATTAACTAGGTTTCCTAATTTTTAGACGAAAAAATCTACTAGTCACCCTTACATTTTCTTCAAAAGGTGTTTCGCTGGAAAGAAATATGATAGTAGGGATGCAGGTTTGCTGTATCCTGTATTTAATACTGTATATGGGAGAATTGGTATGACCAGATGCAAGCTGGGTTGAATCAAACACACAGGCAGTAGTATTAACAATCGTGGTAACAAAAATCTACTAGTCTCACAAAGCCAGTAGGTTTTTTTTTTTTGTTGTTGTTGTTATCTGACTCAGAGTGCAAGACTGCGCCCTGTTCATCTACCAGGGAAGAAGTATTTAGAATATACTGTACAAAAAAATATCAATACAAAGCATATATTGCTGAAGTTGTCTCCACATCAAAACAAGTAAGCAGTTGCCCTGACAACAGATTTCTTTCAGTGTTTGAAATGACAGCTTTGACAAGCCAATTTGAATACATGCTTTGAATAACTAAGAGGGTTGATCTTATCATGAAACCCTTAAGAAAGCCGAACAAGGGCTGAAACCTGTGAAGTCTTTCCGAAAGCAGAAATGTGTGGGCTGACTGTATCAAATACCTCTTTACTGAATCCACTAATGTCCAAGGGGCATGATGAGGATTTTAATGTGATTAATGGGATCTGTTAGAGTGTGAAAGGAAATGAGCTCAATGCCTAGAGAGGGTGAGCACACTGAAGAGGCTATTATGTCACAGCTGACTGCCAGGAGAAATCTGGCATCAGATGTTGTCCATTTTTTAATGAAATGAGCGAGACATTCCTTACGCCGTTGTCACAGAGTTCTCAGTGATGGTTGCTACGGGAAGGGGGGCAAGGACGGAGTTTAATTTGCTGGAGCAGAAGCCTGGAATGATTACATGTTAGCCTCCAGCCGCAGAATGAGAAATGACATAAGCACGGGACATGTGTCAAGCAAGTGTTACAGTTTTAGCATGTGGCCTGAAAGCAGTTATGTGACAGTGATGGATGCAGGAATTTCGCTGAGCATTGACCGGCTTGTAAGTGCAGATAAATACAAAGCGGCAGCAAAGATTGGACGCCTATAGCCAACAGCAAATGGCACCCAAAGCCTGAATACTGTAATTTGTTAGTCCTTTGATAGACCTACTAGGGTATGACGAGTTCAGTCCAAACAGATGGTGCCGCGGACTCCAGTGAAATCATCCCTGAACAGGCTGACCAAAAAGACCTCAGGAACTCGATGATCAGTTCAGTGTGGAAAAGAGAATTTGAAACTGGAGTACAGGACACCGGTGTTTGTTGGGCAATGAGCAGCATGGACAGAAACAACAAGATGAAGCGACACCAACAACACCAACAAATGTCATCTCAGCCACTTCACATAAGGTCAAGATCTTACAGTATTAGAGGGAGAAGCCCACCCCAGAGATTGTCTTAATGGGTTATTGTAAGAGGAGAGCGAGGAGAGAGAAGGTGAGCTAATGATGATGTTGGACACGTTACATCACCAACCACCCACTGGTGATCACTGTGCATAAATTGTGCCCTCCCTTAACATCTATTGGAAACGATGCTGCAAGCAAACTGCTGGAACAGACGCAATTTGGCCAGTAGAACGCGTTTTGCAGAAGTATCTCAATTATGCAGATGACGCCCTAATTTAGATTGATCTGTCATCAAGTGACCTTGTTTGTGATCGGCACCTTGCATGGTAAAAAAGCGAGGCAAGAGCATTTGCACTCCCAGAAATCAGACTCATCAGAAATACATCTTAAGTGTGCTACATCTTCAGTGATGTTTCCAAAGCCATTGGTTGTTTCAGATCTCTCAACATCACGCACCCTCTCTCTGGTGACCCAGTAGATCAGACCCTGACTTGTGTCCTGGGAGCACTTCCCCACGGTTCACTCCTTTCGACCCACAGCCATTTGTAGGCCCTTTCTGCAGCTTCAATGGTGGACTTGAAAGCTTTCCTCTTGGCAGCCCCAGTAATACCAATGAGCATGTAGACTTTGGGCAGTGACTGGCCTGGGAAGCTTCTGCATCCCACCTCGACGGGCTAGAAGCGTGCCTTAATGCGGTCCTTCCGGGCCTCTATCAAGAGAAAGTTCTTAAAACTAGCTCAAGTCAGCACCACCTCTTGCCTCAATGAAGTTGGCGTGATTTTGTCCGGGAACTTGAATTGCCTCCACAGATCATCCCGAAGCTCCCAGTCCAATGCTGAGTTGAGCAGCCTGGCTGTCGGTTTGGGTTGTACACGGGGGCTGTTTACCAAAAACAAATGAAATACTATTAGGATATACCAGGGTAATCTGATTAATGGCCAGTAGACATATACACATGACTGATTTCAACATGTTTCACACTCGTCATCAAAAAACACACTATAGGGTAGTTCCATTTTTGAGCATGTGCATGGACTGTGTCTCTACAAAGACAATTTCCATTTTAGCTTTAGCTCCATCTAATTATTTCTTTCTGTGTGTGCCTTTCTGGTGTTATTAACACCATGCTGAGTTTGGGTCAAGTAAAGGTTGAAATGTCTCATCTAGCTTCTAAGTCCCATGGTCACTGATATTTCACTCCCAGCAGTGGTCCTTGTCTCTGGGGCGACTGTAGCCCCGGTGTCAGAGATGGATGGGGAATGTATTTTTTTTTTTTTTTTCAAAGAACACCCAGTGATGCAGCACCAATGAAGGAGAGGCTGGTGGAGAGCAGCTATTTCAACTCTGGGATTTCAGCCCGAGAACAAAGGACATTGCACTTGAAGCCAAAACGGTGGCATTTTCACAGCGCACATAGCTAGTCATGCCAAAAGGTGAGCTGTCTCAAGACCATTTGTCTTTCCCTTGCCCTTATCATACTACATTTAGCTCCTTTAGCTATGGTGGAATGTAAAAGCCCAACACAAATGCCACCGACTCCAGTAATGGACCAGAGAATACAGGTCGCCTAGAATCTCAATTACATTGACAGGCATTTTTGTGTTGTTGTTGTTGCTGGGATTCTTCCGGTTGATTACACACCTTTTTTTGGGGTAGTTTTGTTACAATTCTCTCTTTGACTTTTCTCAGCAGTGTTTCTCAACAGTTTTAGGTGCCATCAGGTCAGGTTTAAATGTAAAATCGGTCACTGGAGGAGGAGGATGGTTAGAAGCCAGTCCTGATAGGAAACTTGAATCATTTAACTGTTTACGCATCCATCTACTCCAGTTTCTTTCCTAGAAGGCTGTTGATGCTGAAAACACTAGTTGCATTAGTGCAGCTCAGGCTAGCAACCAAAGAATTGGGGTAACCAAAGAATCAAAGTGCTTGAGTGAGAAGCACTACATTCATGATGGTCCCACTAAATATCCAAGAGGAAATCTGACACTGGTAGGTACTCCTTCCCTTTTTTTAATAACATTTCTTTACATAAGACACTGACATATAGAGACTTTTGCCATTAGACAAAGGAAATGATCTCCAGTCCACCACTTTCTGAGTTGAGTTAAGACTGGAGTGCAGACTTCTTACTCTTGGCCACTTTGGTCTTCCAACCAAGAAGACTGATCCAACCCCTGAGCCTTCTAGACAGCATTTACACAAATCCTGAAATGTATTTGATCTCTGTGGATTCGGTCAGTGCTGTCTGCAAGTATTTACATCCTCAGCTCGACACATCTTCCGCAGCATAGGATTATGTTTTTCCCCACTCTGGTGGGTGGAGGAATGATTCTGGATGTTAAAAGGCAGCCGGAGATGACGTTTGTACACTTCTTAGTGCCAACTCCAACCTCAATCCTCAAAAAGCTGCCTGACACGAGCTGGCACCTGTAAGCCACAGGTGCAGTGCAGTTCTTTGGAACAGGGAACGAAGAGGGAAGAGGGTAAAGGTAGATGAAGGGGAAAATGCAAGGGAAAGTAAATGAGGTGGAATATTTTGAACTCGCATAAGGTGCTGTCATAATGGCGACTGCACATTCAACCCTCTATTCAAAGCCAGTGTTGCACAGTAATGCTTTATACAGAAATGACAGTGCTTTGCAAGTAATGTTGCAGAACAAATTATAAGTTTCTTTCATTATATTGTAGTTTATACTATTGTAGAGTGATTCACTGTCGGTTGGCGGGTTCATTCGGTGATCGGATATGGGAGGTTCAAGGTTACTTGAAGCTGATTTACTAGTTGTCACCTCCCTGGGACTGTACATTTGACTAAATTATGTGGAAAGCCACCTTGATGATAAGCAAACAAAGTGATTGCATTTATGGATTTATAGATCAACAATGAGTGGATGGGGAAAAACAAGGAATGGTAGTTAATCAGAGAGAAGTGTTTTGCTGTACGTTCTACACCTCCATTCACCAGCTGGCTTCATCCTTTACTTTGCACTTTAGTACTTAGGGGTCACACTTCTTTCTCCATTTGCTCCAGAGTATGTAATCAGTATGAGACTCAGTTTTCGAGTTTGAGTTTCGGATCTTGCAGGACATACCAACGGGATATCTGGATATTCACTTGCAATACAATATGTTCTGATGTCTACATATCTTGCGGTATGACAGCAGTAGAAATTAGAATTATTTATACAGGAATGAAAATGTAACTTAACCATGTAACTTAAAGACACTGCAGCAGTCTCCAAAGTAAAAACTTGATGTGACAGGCAAACACACATAGAGGCAAACAAGCAGTAGAGTTTCTTTTGACTCCGGTACATGAACAAATTGTGACAGGTCCGAAAGCTCCGTGGTCGCTCCGTTTGGTTTCTTCGGCACACCAACTGCAGTGCAGCATGTAAGGGATTTATTAAGGGAATTGAATCGGTATGAGAGCTTATGGAAGCATCAGCTTTTGAAACAAATCACAGTTTTGAGGTTTTTTTTGTAGGTTTCTAGGACCGAACAGTCGCAACAAGAAGTGCATACTGCTAGAGTTGGCCTTGGGGAGAAAACATAATCACTACTTCCATTGCTTAAAGCAACTCAAGAAAGTTTGTAACATTACTTGCATTTAAAGGCCTGGCAGTTACTTTGGTAACATAAGCAAGGTGGATAGGCAAGAGAAGGACTTCAAAGTGTAAGCATATAGCTATTTTCTGAGCGTGATCATAATCTTGCTTGGGTCTGAGACTTAGATTGTTCCTTTTTTTGTATAATTCGCATTATGGCAATTTCTGCAACACTACATTTAAGAATATAAAGATCTGTGCACATAAATATTGCTCTTACTTCGAACCACAACCATAAACCCAAGGGTAATTGAGCTTGAGTGTTTTTGTTTTTTTTTTCAGTGCAAGATGGAAGAGTGTCAGTGATTAGAAAGACCGTCTCTAGGGCACTCTCCCCCCACCCCGCCCTCTTGACGGCTTTTTCTTCAAATGTTATGTTAATGTAATCACTAACGCGGAGAAAGTGCTGAGTCGTTCCTTCATGAGTGATGAAACCATTTGCATCAGAGGCTCTAGAGCTTTGACAACTACACCTAACAAGTTTTCTGGGCTGCCAGAAACACTTTTTCGATGGCTCTCTCGTCTCCCTCAGTTTGTTTCCTTGGGCTCTGTTGCTCTGCATTTGCAGCATGGTGTTGTCTGGATCGCTGGGAATTGCTGTCAAACGTCAGCGAATCACACGCTTTTGCTGCTTTATTCGCGGCCCTCTTTGTTTTTTCGTTTCCTTTCCCTGTTTTCTTTGTTTTCCCCATGTGTCATTACTCACTGATTTATTTGCCTTTTTCATGTATCCACTGTGGCAACAGCCATGTCTGGATGCATTAGCCGCGTGGGTTATTTGTCCATCTATAGTTTCCACCCAATATGCGTCGCCTCACCTTTACAGAATTTCTTCAAATTTGGTGCAAATGTTCATTTGGACTCAAGGTTGAAGGGGTTTTGATGGTCATAGGTTAAGGTCATTGTTACCCCATGTGTGTCCCATTTTTGCAAATACATGACACATCGACAAAACTTCGTCAAACTTGGGACAAACATGTACTCAAGGTTGATATGAATAGAATATATAACATTTTAAATCCAAAAGGTCAAATTCCTTCCTTCAAAGACATGGTTGTAAACTACAACCGAACTGGAGTGTAACTAGTTTGTTGATATAAAACAAAAGAAAGGCAAGCCAGGCGTGTTTGAGTTTCCTTGTAGTATCACCACTATAAGTGGCTTCTTCAGTTCTGTAGAACTGAGGAACTCAAGAAGCCACGAGGATGAATGGTAAAGCTTCTTCAAGAACATTCAAAAGTCTAGTTGCCTTTTGTCAGATGCCGGGGTTTTGCAGATCTTGTGTTTGTCCATGTCTCAGTTTAAAGGCTACAGGAGTCTTACCCTGTTGAGCTCCTTAGAGGCTTTACATAAGCTGGTGTCACCGAAAAACACCCGGCCACACACACTGCCTTTATGCCTACTCGTTTTATATTAGTTTTTGGATATACCATGATCTAGGTGACTTCACAAATATATCATTATGCCTAATCCTCCCTTCTTCTCTGCTTCCTCCATCCCTCCATTCCTACCTCAAGGATGTTCAGATAGTGAGTACAGACGAGAACCAGGTCTTCCTCGCCATCCAGGAGTGGTACCAGTCGGACACTTACAACCTGTACCAGTCAGACCCCCAGGGCGTCTACTACTCCATTGTCCTGGAAAACATCCGCAGCACTAAGCAGCCAGAAGAGAACGTCCTCATCGACATCCTGGAGGTGAGCTGGGGTTGTGGTGTTAAGTATGTAAAATGTGTTCTTTTCACTTCATTCTTTATCAGCACTTTGATAATAAATTTAAATTCTGTCTCAAGTTTTGCTACTGATGGCTAAGAGCCAATGTAGTTGGGACATTATTGAGATTATTAACAGACAAAAGTAGTGTGAATGTTTGGAGGAAATTCAACTATTGGAGTGACAAATACGTCTAAACTTCCAATACCTTGTACTGTCAGGTGTGTATGCATTGCGCATGAGATGTATTATCTCTCGTTTCCATTCTGAGGTGACTCACTATAGTTTGATGAATATTAATCACAGCGTACACTTTGATTTCAGATCTGCTTGTGCTTATCTTATACAAACAAGTCGCAATGAAATGTGGAAGCGCTTCAGATAAAAAGTTGGTTTCTTAGAAATGGTTTGAGTGGCCAGTAACAAAAGACAGCGCAAGGAAGAAAAGTTCCTGGAATTTGCAGAACAATCAACCACAGTGTGCAGGCACTGTACAGTGTATCATTTTAACTAACCCATGATTTGAACTGGTCCCAGGAGCAAGTCACGGTGAGAGGAGGGTAAACTAGGACCTTTATTCTGAGCCAGTCCAACCCCCCCCCCCCCCCCCCCCCCAAGCATTGTTTTTTTTTTTGCCAGTCGGGTTAAGTTTTATTTCTACTTCCTGCTTCATTTCCTACCTCCTGCTTCACTTTCAACAATGGCGACTGAAACTTTTGCCAAAATTTGACTGAAACTTTGCCAAAGACGAGTCGTACAAATGTTTGTACCTTCGAACCTCCTCAGTTAACCTTTCCTTGGTGTGTTCCACCTTTATTAATCCAAAGCAACCAATTCAAAAATTGCGAAGATGGAGGAACACGCTACTATCAAGTGGACCAATCACAGAGCTTGTGGTCTGGGTAGTAACATTTCTGGGGAGTTGCATGTCAGGCTACATCGTTAGGGTCTACGTAGGGTCTGGGCTGTCGCCGTAGCTACAGTTAAGTATAGACCGTACATTTTAGTCTCACCCTTCTCCACATAGGTGTGACCTCCACTAGAGAGCACCTGGGAGACATTCCTATCAGATGCCGGTACAACCTCCTCCTCCTTGCTGTGCAGTGCTCGGTATCTGACTCCTTATTTTGTCCCAAAGGGGAATCCCAAACTAGCCGGGAGAGAAACTCATCTCGCCATTGTTTCTTTCAAAATGAAACTTCTAAATCGAGGTATTGACCGAAACCTTTCGTTTCATAAGAGCATACTCCAAAACAATCCTCCTGTCAGGGTACTGCGCCATGTTACCCTCACTGATGAACAACAGAGCATAAAGAAAAAAGTCAATGGAGGGTCCTTTTGATCTAAATTTTGTTAATTGCTTATCAATGTAGGCCATCTGTGCAGCTACGCAAATGCATGAAGGGCAATGTCCCCTTCAGATCTCCAGCTAGAAAGAAATGTTCGAAACAATTGCATTGCATTGACTTGCTCGGATTAGCTCAGTAATGAGAAGAGGGGCTATGCAATAAAGAGCAGGACAGAGCTGCTAATTATTCCTGGAACTGTTGCGCAGACAAACAACAGGCAATGGCATAAAAATGTAAAGTATACCAGTGGTTTCCTCCACCTAAATGGATATTAAATGGGTGCTGTATCCCTTTACTGCAAGCATTAATTATGAAGACTGCTCAAGGACTTGGACGCGTTGTCATGGTGCAGCCCGAGTCTTAAAACTCCCATGTTACCCCTTCATTCTAGCAGGCAAGCGATTGTTCATCTGTGTGTCACCTGAGCGTTTTGGGAAGGTCTCTAGATAAATGTGCGCGGAGGACATGAAACAAGCGGAGGAGGAAGAAGAAGCGAGGAAGTGTTGGGGGGGGGGGGGGGGGGGGGGGGGGAGAAAAGAACAGGCGGTGGACCATGGAGGCAAAGGCCTTCGCTGCGGAACTCATTTCCTCCTTCTCCTCCCCCCTTCCGTCATCCCTCGCTCCGGGCTGCATTTTCCTCACATGCTGTAGATGGAGATAAAGATAGAGAGGCAGACGATGTACAAGGGACGGATAAAGACTCGGCGCAGAAGGAGCAGAAAATGCAGAGAAAAAGATGAAGTGCTGAGTAGACTTTCGAAAGATGAAGAAATTCAGACAGGAAATGAGAGAAGCCAGAAATCTTGAGAGAAAACAAGAAGGCTTATGTGCTGTGATTTAAACAATTACCTTGTTTCACTCTATAAACATCAGCAATACGTAATAGACCGCAAAGGGAGTCTGTGGACGGAGAAATGCCGCCTGGCTCTGTTTAAAAGTCTGCACTGTCTCCATCATTGTCTCGCTTTTTAATGTTTCAGCTTCAGGGCTTCTAGCTAGCAACATCGCAGCCATGCAGTATGTATTGATTTCAGCGATCTTTTGAACTTTTAGGTCCCTGCACGTTCTGCGTCAGTGGCCGCGGTTCGGTTTACAAGTAACACGCACAAATCACGCTGCACTCTGGGTAATCAGGTCGCAGCGACTGCAGTTGGTTAAAAGGAGGCGTTCGGCACAAGGTTGCAATCCAGCATTAGCGATTCCGGTAACGTTTTGCAAAGCTAACCACTGTGAATTCATCCCATCGCAGGTACGTGGAATCAAAGGCGTCTTCCTGGCCAATCAGAAGATTGACGGAAAAGTGACGACTCTAATTACTTACAACAAGGGACGCGACTGGGACCCCTTGACCCCGCCGACCACTGACATGAATGGAAAGCCGATCACCTGCAAAGCGGTGAGCACCCTGGAAAAGGTTTTCCTTTTCGTTTGCAAATTAGTTCTAAGCATGTGACCTCACTGAGCCGAGCGAATCAGCTGACGGTTGTAAGCATACGTACAGAAGACTGAAATCAGACTGTTAACCATCTCTTGTAAAAGCCGTTTCGCACATGTCAACACAAATTCCGGGTCCAAAAGTTTCCCAGCAGAACACCGTATTGTCACAAGATGGTCAACGTCATTCACTTCTCCTGTCAGTGGTCATAATGTTGTGGCTGATCAACGTAATTGGCTTTGTAGTGCCGTGCGCTGTGCTACCAGACAATGCGTTCAAACTTTGCATCTGCACGCCTTGGTGGAGATGCAAGCTTGGACAAACAACAATCCGTCAAAATCCCGAGACCCGTCGACCAGGCTGTTCGTCGTGTGAGCGCGAAGTAAGAGAGGGAAGGATGAGTGTTGTACTCTGAAGAATGTGTGTGAGACGCCTGCCCGGGTCCGCCATCCATCTTGTCAAAGTTGCCGCTGCGGGGCTACGTAGCAAAGAGCAATGAGTCACTCGTAGTCTGATATCCATACATCACACCTCGCTGGGAGATAGAGGGGGAGTGAGTCTGGTCCTTTATTCGAACCATCGCTCTAGTCGGCTGACAGATTTGAAGGGGGGGGACGCAGATATCAGCCCGAGACGTGTTTACCGTCGAGGCGTGCACACGCGTGGTTGTTCATGCTGATATTGACCTTGTCTTCCCTTTAGCCTCATTGATACCGTGGCAGAGTAACCTTGTATTTATTAAAAAAAAAAAAAAAAGAGAGAAAGTTATCCTGGATGCAGGTTGCTACATCGATCAGTCAGTGAGACGGCTTCATTTCAAGCGCTGACGCCACACACATCGCTTCTCTGGCATCACAAGTCACAAGATAGACAAAGCCAGATAGTGGATGTGCTATCTAGTGTGTCAAGTGTATCAGGCAAACGCTGTCAGCTGTATCCATCAGCTTGCCTCTTGATAGAGGCCAGATATGAGAAATGACCTCTGTGCTCAAGGGAGGTTTATCATGACGCTCGAATGTGTTGACTTGTAGTCTAACGTATAACCCTCGAGAGGTTTACTATTCTTCTCGAGATGTTGGGTATGAAGGAAGCTCAAATGCAAAACCAGAACCTAACTTAAACCTCAACCAGTTGTGTCTTACATAAGCTGGTTGGGGTTTAAACTAAATAATATGCGTAAACTAAACCCAACTTTATCTTTATCTTAAGTTGTCTGTTCTTTTTCCCAAGCCTTACACTCTACAGTCCACCTCAGAATTGTTGACATGCCAGTAATCCAACCACCATTCAAATATCCAGTCAGATTAGTTAAAGTACAGGTCATCAGTCAGGTAATGTTACCCCCACAAACTGCTTGTCAAATGAGAACCAATCTGGTAGAAAACTGGCATGATTCTAAAATTGGTCATAGCAAATACTGAGTCTACAATGTTATATTACATGTTACACTGATCGGCCACAACATTAAAGCCCCTGACAGGGCAAGTAAATAACATTGACCATCTCGTCACAGTTCAGTGTTCTGCTGGGAAACCTTTGGACTTGGAATTCATTCATGTGGATGTTACTTAGACTTGTAGCACCCACCTAGACCAGACCAGGCACCCCCACCCCATAGCAATGGCACTCCTTGATGGCAGCAGCCATCCCCAGCAGGATGCAGCCTGACACAGGCACACAAACAAAACCACTTTGGGAACAACTTAAAAAAAACATGAACAGCACAAGGTGTTGACCTGGCCTCCAAATTCACTAGATCCACAGAGCTCACTCCCCTCAAAGGCCCCCACTAGCAACATTGTGTTGCCAGACACCACAGGACACCCTCAGAAGGCCCATGTCCATTCTCTGATGAGTCACAACTGTTTTGGAGGCAACAAGGTAGACCTACGCAATATTAGGAGGGTGGTCATAATGTTATGCCTGGTCGGTGTATGTTACATGTTATATTGCAGAATCTTTTCTAAAAGTCTTACCTAAACGGCAGTTAAATTTAATTTTTACTCAAAATTTTTTTTTTTTTATAAAATCTAATACATTTATTCATATATTTATGTCATGAAGAATGAAGAAACACACTACCTTCTGTTAGACGTTATTTTTACAGACGAGTACAGATGACTGGCTGAGAGCTTCGTCAGATGGTGCAACGACAATTACCTGAAGCTCGGAATCAAGAAACCAGTGGGCATATGGTGGACATCAAGAACAACAGGAGGCGCTCTTCTCCTGCTTGTCACCCTCTTCCACCCTGCTATTTGACAATTTGTGTGAAATTCTGTAACAGTCAGCAAATGAGTTATAACCAAAGACACGTTTTATGGGTTTGCAATTAACTTGACCTTTAACTTCTGAATGAGTTCTTCTCTGAGTTTAAGTGTCAGATATAAGGAAATTCCATCCATGCATTTCTAAGATATCACGCTCACAAGACCTTGACCTTTGATCTTGGACCAACAAAATCTACTTGAGCCCAAGAGAGTGAAATCTGAAGATGGCATACCTGAGAGAGGTATGAGCGTCTCAATTAAATATCAAATGCTGTCGCTGCAAAAAGGACCATATTATCAGCGATGGATTGCAGTCAATGCACGATACAGCACAAAATAAGCCGCAGACTCATTCATGTGAACCTGTGAAGAATGGGCCTCAGCTTTGTCTGTGGAGTTTCACAGCAACAAATCCCCAGATCGGCTCTGCCTCTGACTATTGTCTGCACTTGTGGATCTCCAGCCTGATTCTCTCATTTGAAGTGAATTAGCTTCCATTGAAAATCTTTCACCATATTAAACTGGATTAACTGCGCTAAAACCCCTGTACTGAGCTGTATTTGCAGCAGGATTATCAGGTATCTGCGTAGTAAGACTCATTAAACATGGCAGAGTATTGGAGTACTGGCATCTACAGTCTTTTATTGAAATCTACTGCTGCAGATACACAGTGAGACACTCTACTGGATGGTGGAAAATTGTTTGTACTGTTAATGACTCACGTGTGTTTCCTTTGCAGCCGGACTGCCACCTTCACCTCCACCTTCGCTGGGCAGACAATCCTTATGTATCCGGGACGGTCCACACCAAAGACTCTGCTCCAGGCCTCATCATGGGTGCTGGTGGGTAAAACTATATTTGACTGTAAATTACTGATGTCTTATTACCTTGTCTGTGTCTGACATTTATAAAGTTTTGACCTTCCTTCTTAAGTGTGGTTAATGCCTCTGCAGGACATAGACACCGTAACCTACGTACGTAGCCTACGCCAATGCGAGACATTTATACTTGTATGCTGGTCAGTCTCGCTCGCTCTGTAGCAACGCCGCCCGTACGCTAGTCTACGCTGTGTCTTTTTTGCCAGTCAGTTCCTGCTTCACTTTCTACTTCCCGCTTCAAATTCAACAATGGTGACTAAAACATTTGCCAAAATTTCGCCGAAGACGAGTTGTACAAATGCTTGTACCTTTGAACCTCCTCTGTCAGTCTTTCTTTGATGTGTTCCATCTTTATTGATCCAAAACAATCAATTGGAAAATTATGGAGACAGAGAAGCAGCCAGAAATATACTAATACCAAGCAGACCGATCGCACGTCAGGCTACGGCGTTAAGGCTCATTTAAGGTAACGCGGGACGTAGACGCCGTAACCTAAGTACGTAGGCTACTTACAGTGCGAACCATTTGTACTTGAGCACCCATCAGTCTGGCTCACTCTGTAAAAACGCCACCCAAACACTAGTCGGCGCTGAGTCTTTTTTGCCAGTCGGGTTCATTTTTGTTTCTACTTCCTGCTTCGCTTTCAACAATGGCGACCGAAACCTTTGCCGAAAGTTCGTCGAAAGACGAGCCGCAAAAATGTTTGTATCTCCGAAACTCCTCAGCTAACCTTTCCTCGATGTGTTCCATCTTTATTGATCCAAAACAATCAATTTGAAAATTGCGGAGATAGAGAAGTAACCGCAAATGCTAAAGCGGAAACACGCTTCTACCAAGCAGACCAATTGCAGCTCCTGCGGCTTGCGTAGCTGTGAAGTGTAGTTACATTTCTGGGGAGGTGTACGTCAGGCTACGGCGTTAGTTCCTGCGTGAGGTCTGATCTGTTGCCATAGCTACAAAATATAAACCTCCTATCACACTTGAGGTTTCTGTCCAAACACTGGCTTTAGAGGAGAGTTTCGAGCATCCAGAACCAGTGCTTTCTTTTTTAATGAAGCCATAAAGAATTGAAGAGTTATCTATGGTATAGGCGTTGATAGCCACGGGGGAAAAGAGAATCACGCTGTACAGAAACTTGAAGATAAATGAAGTAAGAGATGGAAACGAAGGCTCAGGTGGTAGAGCTGGCTGCTAGTGAACAAGAGGGTTATAGCGGTTAGATCCCCACATGCCAACATAAAGCGTTATGTTTTATTCTATTGTGACATCTGTGAACAGATTACTGCCCATTTGTGCCTTTATGTGTCGAGACGCTACTATTGCGCTCCGTGATATGCAGACAGTCCGTGTGGCCGAACTAAAAAGTGCCACTCCTTTAAAGACAAGAGCTTCGACTACTCCCCTTCTGCCCGGGCGTGCGCTGATGGAGCATAAAAGCGCCCTGCTTTCATGCCTGAGCACTCCAACACACGGAGGAGTTCACTGAATCGCCGGCAGTTTTACTTATTGAATACTTTCACTGTGTTTGTTTGGGCGCTGGCAAATCCTGACAGCAAGCAACCAAATGAATACATGAATGAATAAATAGATAAATAACACGCAGGGTGAGAGTCTAAAGGGAGAGCTGTCTGTGTCTGTTTATGAGACAGAGAAAATAAGCCGTCTAAGCCATGCCTCTCATTTTTCTATGGAGTCCCATTTCTGCCAGAAAAAAAAAAGCAAGTCAAAAAAGAGGTGAGTCAGATATAAAAGATATTAAAAACTATAAGAAAAACAGACAAATAGGAGTTATAACTTTGTATTGTAAGGGTGTTTCTTCTGTGTTACACATAAAGTTTAACTTATTTATTGGCTCCCGGTTGCGCAATGGCTGTCTGGGTCTGTATTAATAACCCTTATAATGTCAAAGGGATCTGGGCTTGTGTTTGAAAAGTGCAATTTATAACAAAAAGGCTGGATTGGTGAGGTTTGAAACTATGCATGCCTTTAGCAATGCAAGGCCCTACCAACTAATACCAACTGTAAATTGCAAAGAGATTGGATCAAATTGCATTCATCCAACTTAGGCGGGGCTTGTCAATACCCCTGGTGCATCCCAGGTGGCTCCTTTTATCCATTGGTCCAGCTAATCCAATTCCAGTCCCTTCTGCTCTCTGAGTCTAAATGGGCATTGAAGTCATTCTATAGGTTATCAGTTTCATAGCTTATGGAGGTACAATAAAAGAATGCAAATTATAAAGCAGTACTTACAAAAACAAAGAAAAATGAAGGTTGATAAGTCCATATTGTGCGTTAACGAAATCTAACCCAATGCCCGATGTCTAAAGCCGCTACAG
Source organism: Chelon labrosus (assembly GCF_963514085.1). Lineage (NCBI taxonomy): Eukaryota > Metazoa > Chordata > Actinopteri > Mugiliformes > Mugilidae > Chelon > Chelon labrosus. Next base: position 22,578,858 of record NC_140337.1, read on the forward strand.
CTGTATTGTTACGCATCTGTAATTGTGTGTAATCAGTGAACCGGTACGTCTGCGTTTGTTCTACAATTTTGAACAGTAAAAATAAATAAGAGCCAAATCATCTGTCTACTTTCATCCACGGCGGGTTTTGACAAGAAAGACTCATTCAGCTAATTTCTCTAAATTCTATAACCCTCTAATTAATTACTCCCTAGTCTGCCTGCAAGTGTTCTCTGTGTTTTTGACTCTTTCCTTGAATCTCTTTTTTTGTTGTTGCCTGCCTCGTATCGGCGCCCCTGCCTGAAGGATTCCCTTTTCTTTATCTCTCCTTCAGGTAACCTTGGCTCCAAGCTGGTAGAGTATAAGGAAGAGATGTACATCACTTCAGACTGCGGGAAGACATGGAGACAGGTACATCACGCCCTCTCGTGCTTCTTCTTTTATACCCAGGACTCCTCTCTCTCTCTCTATTTCTCTCTGTCTCTCTCTCTCTCCACTGTGAAGAGAACCAGAGGAGATATAAAATATTTTCAAAACTTATCCAACAGTTTTCTTAACGCTGAAATAAATGACAACGATCGAGCAAAGTCATTCATTTTCCACCTTCTAATGTTGCTTCTTGAAGGTCTTCGAGGAGGAGCATCACATCCTCTACTTGGACCACGGTGGCGTCATCGTCGCCATCAAGGACACCTCCATCCCCCTCAAGATACTCAAGTAAGATCACAGTCAGGTTATCAAAGACATAGTAACTCCTCCTGCTGCATAAATGACATCGTTTAATGGAGCGTAACTGTTGCATTATTGGCTTTATATTAAACCCTCTACGTGTCCATATCTGATATGATGGATATGATGCAGGTTGATTAAATATTTTTTTGACTTATGCTGGAGGATAATTTATTAGTAGCCTCAGACAGTCAGTGAACCTTGCATCGTCTTTCATCAAAAAGACAAGAGAAATGATAAAGCAACATCTAGACCAGGGGTGCCCCCAATTTTTGGCTATATATATATATATATATATATATATATATATATATATATAAAGAGAGAGAGAGAGGAATATATAATATGAATGTGGCCAATAATATAATATTAGAGTGGCATATAGAGGGTCATATGAATCTAAAAATAATAGTGTTGGTATATAGTGGATGACATGTGTGGTGTGTATCATATGTGAATATTCACACACATGCTGTCAGCAGTCATAGGCTTTTATTTTGAAAATGCAACGTACGCAAAGTCCTTTGAGTGTCTGACTTCAAAAAAGCCTGTTCGTCAGCTGCTTTTTGCTACTCAGAATTAATTTTAATTTAAGTTTAATGATAATAATAATAGTATCCAAGATAACAGGAAATAGTTAATAAGCATATGTAATATGAATGTGGCCAATAATACAATATTAGAGTCTCGTTATTATGATCGGTTGCATGAATCTAAAAATATAATAGTATCAGTATACAGTGGATGACGTGTGTGGGTTGTATCATATGTGAATATTCACACACATGCACACTAAATAAATAAAGAAGATAAAGAAAAGGGAAAAGTATTAAATCAGGTTTTACCATCTGGGGCTCTCAGAGTGGTACATCGGGGTTACGCCGGCCAGTGTCCAATTATATTTTATTCCAATTCCTATTTATTCATATATTTATTTATTCAGTCTATTTATTATTAATAAAACCAAATTATTACCAGCAGATTGATTTCACATCAGATACAGACATCTATTCAATGACTTTGGCTCATTTGAATGAACCTACTAGCCGACCTCCACGCTCACTGACCTTGGAATTAAACACCACACACCACGGGCAAAGCAAATTTTGAAGCTAAAACCTCGACTTACCCACTTGCCTTTTTGATTTGTTCAACCTCCGAAACTCCCCATGCGCTGAAACACCCTGTTCACAGCTGAAGAAACGTACCTTTCAAAGTCATTTAAGATCATCCCCTTCTCTCACCGCCGTTCACACGGACAATTGAGAGCTCAGCGAGATGTTATCTGGTCGACCTTAATAAATAAGGATGAAATAATGAGAAAGCGCAGATAAGGGAGTACTCAGGGAAAAAAAACATTTAACTAAATCAGATGACCTTAGATGGACATGGAGTCCTTCACGCTTCTCTTTTTCCAGAGTGCCTCGTCTAAATCAATAACCCCGAATGCACCAGTGTACACAAAACATGTTCTGTAAGGAAAAAAAGTGAACTGAGCAGAATTAAAAAAAGAAATAAAAAATACTCTAACGTTATCATGTGAGATTTTTCTGGCTTCCAAAACTCCCTCTGGCCCTGCTGTACCGCTCTGGAGCCAGAAACTCTCTTCGCATTTGGAGTCTTCTGACCTCACCGATAATTCCTTCTTTCTCAACTGCTCTGTAATTGAGTCCAGTGTTACGCGTGAGAGCAACACGTTTCAGCTGTGGCGACTAAAAGGCACTGTTCGCCGGCCAACAAACTAATCGTGGAGCTGCGTTGTTATTCTAGGATTTAATACATCTTCAGTATGCGGGTCAGCTGGACGCCTTTTTCTATTTAGCTGGCTTGCTCTTCTACATCATAAAAAAAAGCAACTTTCTTTTTTAAAGTTGCCATTTCAAGTTACCGCTGTTTTTTTTTATTTTGTTTTTTGTAAAGAGAAGAGGATACTTTCCCAGTTTCCAACCGCTCTCCAACATATGTCATTGAACGCTTAGCAGTAGCCCTTTTAAAGTTTTTATTTTTCATATAGATCAAAGCATCTTATTATTTTATAGCTGGCTGCCCTCGCGGCCCCCAGACTTTCAAAGAACCACCCAAATCCCCAGGTTTTATTCTTTTGGCAACTGATTTATTAAGACGTCTCTTTGTCTGGGGGAAAAGCACAATAACCACTGACAGCCTTCAAGAGGAGGCCCCCATGTAAAAGTGAAGTTTCAGTTAATGTGTTAGAAGGTTATAGGTGAGAGTTATAGGACAAATAAATCCCACACTTTTGACAATGACACAAAAACAGTTTAGGAACAACTCAATAAAACATGAAGAACAGCACAAGGTGTTGACCTGGCCTCCAAATTCACTAATAACAAGCTGTGGAGTACTATTAAATGCTATTGATGGTGCTGAGTTGCTGCCTGTTTTTATACAGGCTATACATATGCAGCCTGACACAGGAACACACACAAAAACACTTCAGGAACAATTAAAAAAAAAACAAAAAAAAACATGAAGAACAGCACAAGGTGATGACCTGGCCTCCAAATTCACTAGATCCCAAACTGATCAAGTATGTGTGGGATGATCCACAGAGGCCCCTCCCCACAACCCATAGGATCCAAAGGCCCCTCAGAAGGCCCATGTCCATTCTCTGATGAGTCACAACCGTTTTAGAGGCACAAGGGAAATCCACACAATATTAGGTCATAATGTTATGCTAGATCAGTGTGTATATATACTGGTGTTCATTTTCCCGAGTGGGGTATACTCTGCATATTCATGTACGCTGGAAACAGTACATGCACGTATTGTACCAGACATTTCTGGCTCTGCTACAGACAGGAAGGTAGAGAATGGGACCAAATGTAGAAAGTTGCAGTTCGTGGTTGCCATCTCAAATCACCTCCGCTTCCGGCAGCAATAACTCCTGCATCATTGAAATTCAGCTGCGTTCCGTACCAGTATTTACGGGAGTCACCAAATCAACAAAGGCTAGAATTGTAAAGAGTTACAACACCAAGGCAAAATAATCATGCTTGCACTGTTCACGGATAAAGTAGCGCGTCCAATATTTTATATATATATAAAATATATTGTATATTTTACAAAGACAATCTTACTTTGCAGGTCTCCCTTTCTAAAAAAAGTCCAATAATTGTATCGGACTGCTAGTGCAATAGATCACACCGGTCTTCTGTCATATTTGTGGTCAAAACTTCTGCACTCTCAGATCGTAGAAGTCGGGGCAGCTATGAGTTGATTTCTTCTCTTTGAAATAAAAGCTTTCAGTGAGCCTTTATGGCTTGGCTTGACCTCACACACAAAAATAAAGAACAAATGATGGAAAGTAAACGGTAGCGATGACGCAGAACAAGAAATACAGCAATAAACAAAGGTAGATGGCAGACGTGTCAAGCTGTAGTTCAGAGGAGAGATGGCATTCGCCTGATAAGAACCCTTCTTGATCTCAGTGCTTCTTCACCGAGAGTCCTCCACTTGTGGCTCCCCTAATACTCCGAACTATCTGTCTCCACATCCGGAAAATAAGACTCCGCTACCAGACTCTGTAGTGCCTTTGACGCTCCAAAATAATTACACCATGTTCCCAAGCGGGGGGTTAGGATATCTACAACTGCGAGCATCAAAGCGGTGCCTTTTTCACGGCCTCTTGAATCGAGCCGCATCTAGACTTTGAAAAGGGATGCGCTGTGCGTGTTCACACTCTCAGATTATTTCAGATAATTCCCCAGCTCCTCTCATCCAGTCGCTCAAATTTGAAGGAGATTTTTTTTCTCTCTCTCTCTCTCTCCCTCTCACAAGACATTCGTATCAGTTAATTATGAAAAGGTAGCAGGCTGAGAAAATGAGATGTCACCCTAACGGTGCACGGACAGGACGGGCTGTGTGCGTTTGTGATTTGTGCTGCGTCTTGTTTTTGCTTTCATTATTACGGGAGTAAAGCGCCATGTGTGGCAGGGAGCGTAATTATAACTTTGACTTTCTAATCTGTCTGATTACAGCGTCATCTCTGCATCCATTTGCAATCATTCTAATAGCTTGGGTATTATCTGGAGGAAATTAGAGATAATCGGCCGGTTGACTGAGGATGTCGGCATGTACAGGAGGCCGTGGTAGGTCGTGGTTCCGTTGATGCCTCGTCGAGCAAATAGATGGTTTGGCATCCTTTCACATGTCACCTGTTTGAGTCAGCTGAAACCGATTCTGGTGCATTTGCCAGTTTATTTAGGGTGGCTTGAAAGCCGTCAATCAAACTCCAGTGCAGACTAATCAAACAGACCAAGACACGCTAGAAAGAAGGACCTGGTTCCATTTGGACACCGGTGTGGGTTTGTGGTTGTGAAAGCACTACAGAAATTGTTGATCTATAGTTTAGTCTTGTTACCGATGGCGCTGGTCTTGTGCTTTTGGCCAGTATAGCTCTGACAAACCAAGGCTAGATTCTACAAGACCTTGATAGGTGGAATTTTTCCACAAGACATTAACCGAGGATGTCGGCACGTACAGAAGGCTGTAGTAGTTCCGTTGATGCCTCGTGGAGCAAATAGGTGGTTTAGCATCTTTTCACAGTACACCTGCCAGTTTGGGCCAGTTTATGTAGGATGGCTTGAAAGCCATCTGTCAAACTCTACTGCAGACTAATCAACCAGACCAAGACTCGCTGGAAACAAGGATCTGGTTTCTTTTGGATAAGTGGCACTGGTTCTTCAGTTTTGGCCAGTACAGCTCTGCCACACCAAATCATAGACACATCCTATGAGTGCTGGTTGACCGAGGATGTTGACATGTACAGAAGGCTGTAGGAGTTCTGTTGATGCCTCGTGGAGCAAATAGACAGTTTAGCATCCTTTCACATCTTACCCGTTTGGGTCTGTTGAAACCAATTCTGATGGAATTTCCAGTTTGGTCTAGTTTATTTAGATGGCTTAAAAAGACGTCACTTAAACTCTACTGCAGACTAATCAACCCAAGACAGGCTAAAAAGAAGGATCCGGTTTCCATTTGCACTGGTGTAGGTTTTCAGTCTTGTTACCGGTGGCACTGGTCCTTAGCTTTTCATCAGTACAGCTCTGGCACACCAAACCATACACTCTATAAGACCTCGAAAGGATTTATGTGGTATCTTTCCACAAGACATTAGCAACATCCTATAAGTGCAACAAGTTGTCACAGATTGAAAATTTGTCCCTCCATGAACTACTGTTGGTAGCCCCACTAGCCATAACATGCTCCAACCCAGTCGTCCCGCAAGAATGATATGACCCTTTTCAAATTTTCTGAAGACTTTACAAATTCCTCTTCTTTGCCTCATCCAGCAAGTCGACAATACGAAGTGGGAGTTCACCTACCATCTAATATATCCCTGTAAAGAAACGATCAACAAAGTCTAGTTATTCTATGAGTGGTCAAAATGTTCTGGCTCATCTGGGTGAGATCACTGGTAAACTCTTGGGGAATGTTTTGTCACATTAGAAAAAATCTTTGAACACATCAGGCATTGTAGTGCGTAGTACTGTCTGCCGCAAAGTGAAGTGTGAAAAAGCACCTTTTGTGCCTTCCTGTATCTCTTTTGGAAACTTGTGTTGTTGTTGCTTGTGGTTGTACCCATGAAAAGTTGAAAGATGAAGTTGTGTCTAGAGCGAAAATAACCAATTCAAATCTTGCTTTCTTTCGCTCCTCCACACACACTCATTATAGACAATTACTAAGCGAACCGAGCCCCCGACTGATTGTACCGAGAAAAGTTGTCAGTTGAGTCGACAGCTCTTTGTTTGAGGCCTAGCAACAGCTTGTTTAGCAGCTTTGTGCAGCCGTTCTGTTTTCCTCTCACTGTGCATGTTTACCTGTTGATTATCTTATTGTAGCACTTGTTAGAACATCATTGAAACACACAGCCCGAGGCCCCGCGCTGCTCGGTTCCACATTGATCCCTCTCCATCACACAGTCACTCGTAGTCAGCACTGCTGCCACTGTTGTATGCAGGAGTTGTCGGCGCAGTAAATAAAGAAGAGCAGATGGCTGTCTTTGTTTGTTTCAGACTCTTCATTGAGTCTAAGGTTTGAAGAAATACAAAAACACGGTTCCACAAGGATGATGATCTCATGATTAGGAAAATGTGTTCTTACGTAACCCTGGCTGGTGGGGTGGGGGGATTGGGACTGTAGGATCACTGGCTTGCATCCTACATCTACATCCGTGCTCTAAGAATGATAGGTTCAAAATGTGTACCTGGACATTAAAGCTGGTTTATGTTAAGCTAACCCGTTTCCTGAAGGGTAAGATACTATTTAGTTGATATGCTAGCCATGAGTAGGGTTTTGTTTTATGTAACTTTTTGTTTTTACTTTCTACTGGATTTGACGTTAATGCTTTGATTTCAGTGTTTATGAAAATCATTGACATTAACTTCATGTGTAAGCAGACAGCCACATTGTTTAAACCATTTCTTTCACTGGTTTTCATTTTGAAAGGCAAATAAAAGAACACTACCACTCAAAGCATAGACTGTAGAAAAAAATGGATGACGCATCACTTTTGTTTTCCCATTGGTCAAACTGACGCTAGTATCCTAGGGTTATGGGTGGTGCCATCTTGCGAGTTTGGAGCCATAGTCTGCGCGGTACTGTCCGATAGTGGAGCAGCGTTAGCCATGGCTTGCCCATACTTCCTCAAGTTAGCATTAGCGTTTGATTAATACTGCACAGTTACCTCCACCAGTTACAAATAAAGCCGGATTATACGCTATAATTTTTTTTCCTACTCTCAAAGCCCAACGGGAGCGCTTTACAGAGAGGTTGTCATGGCAACAGTTTTTCAACATGATGTCACATCCTGTTTCTCTAGCGTCAAATAACTAAGACGGAACTTCTCAGAAAACTTAACTTGAACATGCATCAGTATTATATTAACTACATAAATGACGGAAACCATCTTTGGAAAAAGCTTAGCAATTATTATTAAAACATATATATTTCTATTTAGTGTACTTTAGTGTTTTAGTTTTAGGCCCAAGTTCCATCCACTAACACGGAGGAGGCGGAGCTTCTGACCTATACTACAGCCAGCCACAAGGGGGAGCTCCACATGCTTTTGAGGAGCTGTCATGGTGTCCATGGTGTCCATTTTTTTTTTACAGTATTAATCCAAACTCTTTAAATACCAATTGGACAAGGAAAGAAGTCAATTTCTTGAGACATAATATAACCATTACTGACAAGCAACTCCATCTGAAGGCAGTTTCACATTTCTCAGTCTGATTATTGACGATTGTGAACATTTCCTCTCTCTCTCCACAGGTTCAGTATTGACGAGGGGCGGACGTGGAACGTTCACAACTTCACCAGCACCTCTGTGTTTGTCGATGGACTCCTGAGCGAGCCAGGGGACGAGACCCTGGTCATGACGTGAGTGAAAAAAAAACTCAATTTTCAACGAGGCAAAAATGTTCCCTCGCAAAACTGCTGCAGGAATAATTGATAGCAGATCTACGTGGGCTCAGACGAATTCACTCAAAATGGTCTGAAAACTTTTTAAAAAACAATAATGGAAAAAAAAAAGGAAATCTGAGCTGCCATCGATACATTGCGGTGAAGGTTATAATGTGTCCTGCTGGGAGAACTACGTGGAAGCAGAAGTTAAACACATGGACTCCCCTACATCTCCTATAGTTTAACTCTTTAGTGCTCCCTTCACACTTCATGCTCCCTGCTTGGTTCTAATGAGTTGTCTGAGAGGATCTGCCAGGCTGTACACTACATTCGAGGGAGCTCAAGTTTCTCTTCCATCACAACAATTCCCTCTCGATCTGCTGGACCGCGGAGCCCAATTTCGCGGCGCTAACAGCAGCTGCTCTCACTCCTGATTTCCTGCAAAGCCGTCCTCTCTCTTCACCTCCCGATTGCCATTACAGCAGGGGTTGATGGGAGAGGGGCCCGCATGTGCCCCCTGCTCTCCCTCCCTGTCTTGCTTTTCCCCTCTCTGACATTTCATTCCTACGGTTGTGCGCTGAATTCGGGCGCTCGGTGTGTTCCTCTCTGCTGGGCTTCTTGCCAGACACCGCCAGGCTTAGACGAGTACAGCAATCTGGCACAGGTACTATTTTATTTTAGATATCAGTCTTCGGTTTTCATGTGTTTTTCATATGGTGGATTGAATGTATTATAGAAATAGTAAAATAGAAATGATCAGTGGGAGGCCTACACGGGTTATTTATAGGATTCAAGACCTTATCTATAAAGTATGTTTGCATATGTCGTACAATTAGCATTTTAGCTCTTTGCGTGTATCCTAACAGCTGAGCTGATTTAATTATCTGCATATGCAATGCCCAGAGGATACATCCAACTCAATAACAGTTCAATTTGTTCATGACAGCTGTGGAAAGACAAATGTTTACTTCCAGTCAGTCTAAACTTTGCCTCAGGGTTAATGCTGATGTGCTGATATGTTAAATACACAGATCAGCCACAACATTAAAACCACTGACAGGAGAAGTAAATGCCATTGACCATCTTGAGACAATTCAATGTTCTGCTGGGAAACTTTTGGACCTGGCATTTACTGGTGTGTACTATTAAATGCTACTGATGGTACTGGGTTGCTGCCTGTTTTTATACAGGCTATACATATGTGGCCTGACACAGGCACACACACAACAAAAAACGGTTTAGGAACAACTCAAAAAGATATGAAGAACAGAACAAGGTACAAGGGAGACCTGCACAATATTAGGAAGGTGGTCATAATGTTATGCCTGATTGGTGTAAATTCATGTGCACCCTCTTAGGTTGTCTCAAAAACAGCATACTAAGATTTGTCCAAACTTTCAAAACAAAAGTCTAAAAAGTTCTGACTTTTGGTGCAGGTACTAAACTTCCCAAATGTACCAAATGTGCCTGACGGTTTGCCGGCAAATGTTGCCAGTTCGATATAAATGTTGGAGGTCTCGAATGAACAGATGACAGGCGAAAACCTGGGTTTGAATAAAATATGCAGAAATGCAGTGTGTGCCTTTGCCGGCAGAGAGGCTGATGCTGTCAGTCAGTGACAACCCTAAAGCTACTTGGGGGGGGGGAAACAGACGATAGGAGAGGATGTCAAAGGGTTAAGACAGACGTTGAATCTGAACCTGATGGCTCTGAGCAAAGTACTTCGAAATCTGACAAGCTTAGATTCCGCCGTCTCTACATTTCACTTAAGGTTTTATATAATAAACCCTTCTGATTAGCTCACAGCAAAGGAAAATTATACCTTTCCACCCAAGTAGTGCTTCAGATCGAAGTTTGTCGTAGACTTGAATCACTGCTATTGGTGTCTGAAATTTCGGACCCCCTACTAGGAAAAGTGCTCTGGAATGCCACTTGAAGCCAGAGGTCCTACTAGCGAAGTCGGGGCAAATTGGTCTACCCCGACTTCACTGAGATGCAGCAGCCTGACGTCACGGAACAATGGCGGCGCCAATGGAGATGCACACCGTGAATACTAAAACATAATTTGAATCTGTTTTATTTTTTGGTCATACTAGATGTCGTCATATTACACAACATGACTTTTGCGCTAGGATATGCCGCTATAATCTCTCTGCTTGAAGTTATTAGATGAAGTGTAGCCTAAAAAAAAGCAACGAACGAGTCTGACAGAAAGAGAAGGTTAGGGTTAGGGTTAGGGTTAGCGTTTGTTGAGTGTCTACCGTTAGCTTTCAGCGCAAAGAGAAGTATATTACCTATAGCTGGTGGAAAAACTTTGGGAGACCAAAATTTCGATCATTGTCAGTAGCTTCGGAAACAAAGCAAATATTATCTTCATCATGGTCGGCCATGTTTGTTGTTCACGTTCAACGCCGTTCTCCTTGAACGCCTTGACGTCGCATCCAGCACACTCCAAGCGGGATAGCATTACACAAATCTGAATCTGGCAATTTCCTCGGCAAGAAAAATCTAAAAATATATTAAATCCTGGCCCAAAATGTCAGCTATCAGCAGCGTCAGACCCAGACTGTTAGACTTCAAGAGTTCATATCTTCGTAGGCATAAAGTCTGCCCTGTGTCTCTCTTCCCAAACCTCTCCATCAGTAAGTTAGCTTGAGTGAGACTTGTCACATCATCTAAGACTCCGGGCCCCGGCGAACAGATAAGACCGGCTCCCAGCTGTAATCCGCTGAGAAGGGCAAAGATATGGTCACACGCACACACACACAGATTCGCATATATATTTATATACATTGTCCATCTGGCTCCAGAGAGATAAGGTCGGCGGCCAAGGAGGGGTGTTGAGGGCAGCTCATGTCATGACAGATTAGCCGGGGTCTATTTCCTCGCCGCGGAGTTTCGATTTTTGACGGCGCAGCCCGCTGTCCCATAATGAAGTCTTTGAGCAGTGACTTAGCGCCAAGGACAGGTGGGTGAGCAGAGCCCGTCCACCACTCTCTCATACTAATGACAGCTGGTCAAGTATCAGAGACCGGAGCGACTAACAGAGGACCTCGTGACGGCGTACTCTGCCCTCTGCTGAACCGCGTGGCTCTCTTGTTTTCCTGTGCCACTAGAAACATCAAAAACAATAATTCCTCACATGAATCTGCGCGTTTAGTCTTATTCTGCACCAAAAAGCCTCCCAGAAATGACTTCCAAGACACGTCCCCGGTAATGTTTTCTCCTCTCCAGCTCCGCGTCTGTAACGAGAGGAACTGTTAATGAGTGTTTATTTGTTTTTTTTTCCCGCGGTGCTAATTGGAGTGTTGTTTGTCCACTAATAGAGCTCTTAAGGCTCGGGAGTGCCTGTTCAAAACTAGAGACACGAGATGAGAGCGATAACTGAGCCGAGATATCGGCGTGTGCAGCGATGCAAGCAAAAACTAAAATGATAGTCTGGCAGAAGCCCGTGGATTGACTCACATCACACAAAAAAACAAACAAACAAAACATGCTCATTTGCTCGCTCCTGTTTTTATGATTTGATATGCTGAATTTGAAGACATAAACCGATCAGGCATAATATTATGACCACCTTCCCAATATTGTGTAGGTCTCCCTTGTGCCTCCAAAACAGTTGTGACTTATCAGAGAATGGACATGGACCTTCTGAGGGTGTCCTGTGGTGTCTGGCAACACAATGTTGTTAATGGGTGGGGGCCTTTGAGGGGAGGGGCCTCTGTGGATCATCCCACAGATACTTGATCAGTTTGGGATCTAGTGAATTTGGAGGCCAGGTCAACACCTGGTGTTGTTCTTCATGTTTTTTTGAGTTGTTGATAAAACATTTTCTTGTGTGTGCTTGTGTCCGGCCGCATATGTATAGCCTGTATAAAAACAGGCAGCAACTCAGCTCCATCAATAGCATTTAATGGTACTCCACAGAGTGTTGTTAGATGGGATAGTGTAGCCAGGTATTTCTCTGAAGCCTTCATTGCTGCTATGGGGTGGAGGTGCCTGGTCAGGTCTAGGTGGGTGCTACATGTCTAAGTAACATCCACACCAATGAATGCCAGGTCCAAAGGTTTCCCAGCAGAACATTGAATTGTCACAAGATGGTCAATGTTATTCACTTCTCCCATCAGTGGTCATAATGTTGTGGCTGGTAGATTTACTGTCCGATACATTCAGTTTTTTATTTATTCATTTTTTTAAATAATGTGGTGTTCTTTTGGGTCTGTTGATGGGGTCAGACCCTCACTTGCCCTAGCCAGGTAAGTGGTCATTCCTCTAGGAATCAAAAAGCCTGTGAAAGTCCTACATATAGTTTTGATGGAGAAACGAATGGTAGAGAGGTGGAGGTGAGAAGTGAGCAGACTGCAGAGCAGCAGACAGACCCCCAGGTGAACAAGAAAAACAACAGGTGTTAAAAAAAAAAGTGAATTATGTGGAACGGCAACGGCATATGTGGGTCCACAGCTGAGACGTCCATCAATTCCCTCTAACGACGCCAGTCAAGGCGGCATTAGTCATGCTCGGTCGCGGGCCGCCACCAGCACAGAAACATATGTCAGAGCCGCCGACTTGAGTCACATCAGTCTGCTTCAAGGACGCCTCTGAGTGACACTCAGAGAAAAGACTGCTGAGCTCAGGAGCGGGCATGGTGTCCTTACCTGCGTTGGACTGTAGAGCAGCACCATCTAGCGGAGATGAGCTGGAACTGCAGCTATGTCAGGAGTCTGGGAAGGTTCTCAGTCATTCAGGTCATGGTATATCCAAAAACAAAAAAGGCAACTGGACTTGTGGAGTTTCTTGAGAAGACGTTTCACCACTCATCCGAGTAGCTTCTTCAGTTCAAAGGGACCAACTTGGATGAGTGGTGAAACGTCTTCTCAAAAAACTCCACAAGTCCAGTTGCCTTTTTTTTTTTTTTTTTTTTAAACGCCTTTTGGCTGTACTTTGTCCGGAGGTTTCGCCGCCGTGTGAGGAGTTGATTTTATTCTTCCCAGTGGAGTTATTACCCACATATAACCCCAACCGATCTAGGAAGATGCCCACCCACGCCGAGTCTGTTACCGTTACTGTTGCCAAGTGCTGGCTCATGACTACATCAGTAAAATTGCTTAGTTATTCAAATTGAAGATTAAATCCGTCTCGGGCTTGCGTCATATGAGAGAGATCGTGTCATCTGAGTAATCCAGTTGTTATACAGTGGGACAAGTAGATGGATAAAGGCCGAATATGTGATTTGAATGAGGTCATCCAGTGCTGCCTGGAACCAAACTTTGTAATGATTTGTAATTCAAACGTAAACTAATAGGACCCAAAGGCCCCCCACTAACAACATCCTGCTGCCAGACACCACAGGACACCCTCAGAAGGTCCATGTCCATTCTCTGATGAGTCACAACTGTTTTGGAGGCACAAGGGAGACCTACACAATATTATTAAGGTGTCATAACGTTATGCCTGAGAAATACAATCTACAATTCAGCGTTTTGTGTTCGCAGCGTGTTTGGCCACATCAGCTACAGGTCGGACTGGGAGCTGGTCAAAGTGGACTTCAGACAGTCCTTCACCCGCCAGTGCACCGAGTCCGACTACGAATCCTGGCTGCTCACGGACCTGCAGGTAATGCCCTCCCAGATATCTTGTCACACTGGACCGCGTTAGAGCCGCAGGGAGCGTACGTGACACAAGTTGTATCGCCCCCAGGGAGAGAAGTGCATCATGGGCCAGGAGCGGACTTTCAGGAAGAGGAAGGACACGGCGTTCTGCGTTAAAGGGAAGAGCTACACCTCAACTCTCACCAACAAGTCCTGCCAGTGCTCGGAGAAGGACTTCAACTGGTGAGTCGCACGCTTAGAGATAAACTGAACAGACTAACAGACTATGATACATGAAAAATTATGCTAATTTCAATGTATCCCCTCGCCATGGATAATGTGATGGAAGTGTAAAATAATGCTTACTGTGTATCATAGCATAACTGGAGGTATAACCATATTAACAAGAGTTATAGATAGGTTGCCTTCACCTTTTATTGTCAGTCATTGCTTATATGAATACACCCATCAGTCCTCAAACCTGTTTGTCTGTCGTGTGTGTGCAGCGACTACGGTTTCGAGCGGTCACACTCGGAGGGCGACCGCTGCTTCGCCGACTTCTGGCACGATCCAGACTCCCCACCCGAAGACTGCCACCAAGGACAAAGCTTCGAGTCCAGCACTGGGTCCGTAAAAGCAAGCAGTGTTCCGGTCCCTTCTTCCCGGCTCACGCAGCCTCAATCTAATAAAGCAGTCCTCGCCCTAAAGCCGAATGATTTATGTCGCGGGGACTAAGTTTTTGTCTCAACAAGGGAGGCCCCAACTGGTGACACTGTATACAGTTTTAAATCACCTCATTAAGAGTGACGTAAAGTTGGAAAGCAGCAGGGAACTGTAGGGCTCGTGCCAAAAATACAGTTCCAGTATGCAACTCCCCCTCAGTGCTATTAAATGCTCTTACTGCATTTCTGTTTGGATCCAGATGCAACAAGTTTCAGACATATTTGTAAATTATAAGTATTAGTATTTTTGAAGTAAGGACATAGCCCTATTTGCAACACTGGCTCAAGTTATGTCTTTAATGCACACATAATATACTGATACCCTATTCTCAGATTCTTTGCCAGATTTGTATAGTGTTTCTTTCAGTGGGGGGCCGTTCATTTTCCACCTAGGCCTTCACTGAACTCCAGCCTTACTCAAAACTTCTCTTAATACAGCCGTTATGGCGCCACTGCTATGGAAACCATCAACATCAAACAGACACACGATAAAACAGGACATTGCATCTCATACAGCAAGATGAATGCCATTACACTCACATCAAATCCAGCAGAAG
Source organism: Chelon labrosus (assembly GCF_963514085.1). NCBI lineage: Eukaryota > Metazoa > Chordata > Actinopteri > Mugiliformes > Mugilidae > Chelon > Chelon labrosus. The sequence goes on from NC_140337.1 coordinate 22,593,858, forward strand.
CATCAACGTCGACCCAATAAAAGGGCAAAAATATACACAAAAGATTTAAATATAATTAATTTCACTCACCAGAACTTCAGAAACAATTTAGCGTTCTCCTTGGAGCCTGTCAACCAAGGGTAGCGCTCATAGTTGCTGGCCTGAAAGTTTTCCTGGCTGGGCCAGGCCAGCTAGCTAGCTCCAGGATTGGGCGGCCTTTCCTTACAATATTCAGCTTTTCCTTCAAAGTCCGCCGCGAAAATGACTTTCTAAGAAGATCTGCAACCAAATCGCTTTAATTGTGAAGGCCCATGCAGAGTTCTTTGACTCCGGCAACACAACGCTGAGATATGATCGGATAAAAGCTCTAATGCAAAGTTGCACTGCCAGTAGCACCGCAGCTGAGAGACAGACAAGCCATAAAATGAAAAGAATAGGCTTTTGGGAGTGATCTAAGAAGATTAATGGGAAAATATTGAAATGTCAGTGATTTTGATAAAGTTCAGGCCAGCTGAGAAGGCTTTCCTGGCCCTGACGCGCCACCACTGGTTTCTCACACTCGCTCTGTCCTCTGCCGTGTTCCAGTTACAGGAAGGTGATATCCAACACATGCGAAGGGGGCCTAAACAAGCAGCAGAGTGCGAAACAACACAGCTGCCCCCTGCTCCCCCCTAAAGGACTACAGGTCGGCATAAAAGGGCAGATGCTGGCCGTGGCGCCCGGTGACGACATCACATTCATTGTGCACCAGGAGCAGGTGGGATGAAAGCTGTTTTCCCTCGCTGGTCCGTCATTTGCTCTGAAGCAGGTGGCCCTGATGCAGTTGTTCCTTCCTAACAGGGTGACACCAGCAGCACCAAGTACCAGGTGGACCTGGGTGACGGGGTTCGGGCCATTTACCAGAACCTGACGGTGACAGATGAACCCATCCAGCACCGCTATGAAAACCCGGGTGTTTACAAGGTCACTGTGAAGGCCGAGAACCTGGCAGGGCACGATGAGGCCACCATGTACATCCAGGTCACAGGTCAGTCTCCTATTTAGCAACCTTACACCGATCAGCCACAATATTATGACCACTTACAGAAGAAGTAAATAACATTGACCATTTTGTGACAATTCAGTGTTCTGCTGGGGAATTGTTGGACCTGGCATTCATTCATGTGGGTGTTACTTAGACATGTACCACCCACCTAGACCAGACCAGGCACCCCCACCACATAGCAATGACACTCCTTGATGGCAGCAGCCATCCCCAGCAGGATGTAGCCACGCAAAACGTTTTAGGAACAACTCAAAAAAACATGAAGAACAGCACAAGGTGTTGACCTGGCCTCCAAATTCACTAGATCCCAAACTGATCAAGTATCTGTGGGATGATCCACAGAGGCCCCTCCCCTCAACCCATAGGACCCAAAGGCCCCCCTCAAACAACATCCTGTTGCCAGACACCATAGGACACCCTCAGAAGGCCCATGTCCATTCTCTGATGAGTCACAACTGTTTTGGAGGCACAAGGGAGACGGACACAATATTAGGAAGGTGGTCATAATGTTATGCCTGATGTTTTATTTAGCTATTACTTGACAACCCCAGGATTTTTATTTATTTTTTTGTTTCTTCTTAGCTTATACTTTCCACATTTCCAAAAATCATAACCACATTTCTTGGATCTAAATTTATTTTAACACCAACTAGAGAAGAAGCTGATGAAAACATCTTTTTTCATCAACTGCTTCACTCATCTCTGATACGTCTGCTCCAACCCTGCTGTTAAGACAGCTCTGAGTTTTACTTCAGTCGTAACTTTTCATTAGTTCCTTCTCAAGCAGATATTCTTTCCCCACACTTACTGTGTCTCAGATCGCTGGTTTCTTTTGAGTTGAAGCTGAGAATGAAGACTCCTGTGGGAGATTTACATCTTAAATCGGGTTTGACCTCAGATTTTGTATTTGTTTTGTCTTATTTGTAATATTTATTGAAATAAATCACTTCATTCAAGGCATCATTCCCATCTTATAGTGTTTTTTATGGATATCAATGGTAAATATTATGTTTTTTCCATCTCGTGCAGCCCCCCTACAAGAAGTGCACCTGGAAGTTGTTCCTATTGCTGGAAGGAACCAGGAGGTCAATCTGACAGCCTTAGTTCTTCCCACTGAGGCAAACCTGACTGTCTTTTACTGGTGGATAGGAGACAGCCTCCGGGTAAAGGACACGCTACACATGTCACCTCACATTATTGACTACAAAATGTCATACATGGAGAGCGATTAAATCTGCACTGGCTCAGCTAAGCACATTATAAAGCCGGTATATCCAACACGGTAGTCGACCAGACAGTTCTCTTCTTAGCTCTGTTTTTGGTCTCCACCAAATCCGGAGAAAAATATCTGACATGTTAGCTGCTACGGTAAATTCTCACATTGTTTTCTTACAGTTTGATGCTGAATCAGCAGAATTCAGAGTTGCTGCAGCTGGAAATTAAGTTAATAAGAGCAAATTTTGGCCCAACAGCCAAAACAATGGGCTAAAATAGGCACAAAAATTCATAAAGGTCAAGGAAACATTATGTGACGATGTTCTGTACTGTCACTACAAACTGAATATTTCATGAATAAAAATTGGAAAATTCCATTATTGCTTTAAAAACTATGTTTTAGGTCTCCCTGAAAGTTGTGAAGTTTGTGCTGACCTCCTGTGGGGAAGTCAAGCAACCAGGAAGTCTTGTCGCCTCCAGAATTTTCAGACACACCTTTTTTTAACTAACATGTCTGGCTTTATCGCACAGCCCATGCTGACTCTGCAGAACAGCCTCCTGACTCGGTTCCCAGAGACAGGAGAGGTGTCGGTCACCGTCCAGGCCTCCAACGGCCGGTCCATGGTGCAGGAGACCAGAACCGTCCGAGTCTACGGTATAAAAAAATAACGTTTTCATCCTGAACGTATGCTGTGAATCATAGAAACGTTAAAGTTTATCTTACTTACTTTATTTATGTATCTAGTTGCCTTGAATCTTACGCATTTGAGCAAAGTTTAGTTTAATTCATGTTATCATATCATTATTGTTCTTCTTGCCGGGGCCTGTACAAGAGCTTTCAACAACATCTTACTCTCTTCTCTTCAGCTGTTCTTATAGTCTGTGACTCATTCAGACACAGCCGAGGCAAACCTGCTGCCTGACATTCTCCGCTGTTGCCTTAAAATACTGTATGATCTCAGCTCTTCTTATTTGTAAGAATGTCAGAGGATGAAATGTGTCAGATTTTCTTTTTCTAAACAGATGTGCCTGTTTTATTTATAAGCTGCGAGCTTTTGTATCTTAAGAGAGTCACAGAGTGAGTACTCTAAGCAGCGCTGCAGTATTATAACATTTACAGCTGCTATCCATTTCAGTTAAAGTATTTTAACTGTAGTCGGCAAGCTGTATCCGTCTATTCGTTCTTACAGCATTCTTACCATGCACAGAGTGATTTTTCCACATATTACCTCTGAGGTGATAGCCAGCAATGCACAAGTGTCCATTCAGCTCATACAGTTTGTTCCAGCATCTCTGGTTTCCTTCTGTTTGCTGGTCAGAACTCACCACTCATTATGTAACATCACCTATTTCAGACGTTACCAATCGGAGTTTTGAATCGTAACAATCATGTTTGTTGACTATTCTTCTAGATAATTTCCAGATCATCCCCTTGAGCTTCAGCAGAGACCTGGACCACTTCAACCCAAACATCCCAGAGTGGAGGAACGACGTCGGCCACGTGGTCACCAAGCTATTGGCTAAGGTAGGTGGATAAGGGGATGAGGAGAGCAGCTTGGCCATCCCAACAGCCTTGTTGCTAGCCAGGCTAAAAATAGGTTTAAAAGCATTTGTAAGGTGACAGAAAGCTCAACGCACTGCAACGCAAGAAAGCACATGCAAGTAGACACGAGGAAAGGGTCATCAGTTTGGGAACACATGCCCTACAAATGCTCGCAGCGAACACTAGAAGAAGGACAGGGTTTCTCATACAATGTTAAAACTATCGCGGCCCATCAGGGTCCAATTTGCTCTGCCATGGTCTCATAACGAATTGGAAATATTTTTGCATGTTTTAAACAACATTGTGCTTGTGTTTTTTTTATTTTTTTCCTGTTGTTCCTGAAAGCATATCACCCTCCCCAAAGCCGCCCCACCCCCACCCACCCTCCACACACACTGGTCGCTCGGACAACTCACGTAGCATGTGAAGCTATTTGTGTTGTTCACTAATAAAAATTTGCGTTACTGCCACTTTTTAAAACCCGATGTTTGTGTTCTTGATTCTTTAGACTATGGAGATTTAGAATTATTCAAAGAGAGTTGGTAAAAACCTGGAGGAAACAACTCCAGACGTAACGTGTGCTAGCTTAAAGCTAGCTAGCAAAGTTAGACTGAAAGTCAGCTGTTTACTACAAATAATTTTTTATTCGCAGACACTTTACTTAATCTTACATACATTTTTCCATATATTACCTCCACGTCTCATCCGATTATGTGAATGAGATGCACAGGCTGCCGCTATTTGTTGCTTAATCCATTATCCGCGTTATTACGGTAATTTAAAGACGGACTGATACAAAATGTATGATCTTGGCTGGGATGCACTTGTTATTCAAAGTTTTAAAACTTTTGCAGTTAGACATTCGGTATTTGCAGCAACATTTTTTTTTAATGTGTTTGTGTTAAATCTATTTGCAGGCATTTTCCTAATTTGTAGTGCGTTGAGCTCTCTCAGCCACCATAGATTTGCCAAAAAAGGGCAGCATTAACAGCCATTTGTCAACCTATCAAATGTTAAGACCATTATTCAGTCTACGTTAGCTTTAGTAATTTAGCTGCTAAATGCTTTACTAAGTGCACCTGCAAATTTTTTTCAACTATTTATTGATGAGCAGGTGGCATCAAAAAATTAAGTTTCACAGCTTCTTTCTTTGTCATTGAATCTGTTGTTACCATGAAGAAAATGGATTAGCTTTAAGATGTGACTGACTTTTTAAACCCTGATTTCAGATCACAGGCGTGCCTCAGGAGTCTCTGGTTACCGTGGTGAAACCAGGCCTCCCCACCACAGCGGACCTGTACGTCCTCCCACAGGACACCACACCTGTCAAGAAGAGCATGTTTGTAGATAAGGTGCAGGCAGTACTCACATTCAGCATTAGGACATCATAAATCCCTTCTTCTTTTTTTTTTTAAACGTATTAATTATTTTGTTTTTCCTACCCATAGCGTATTCCAGCCATTATGCAGGCCTTCAATGACAACAATGTCAGCTTTGTTGTGCGAGGGGGACTCCAGGTGTTGGTGATGCTAGCTGACCCAAACTCAGGTATGCTTGTGTGCGCGTTACTTACCGTATAGTCTGCTTTTTAAAGCTACCACTACGTCATTTTTTTTAATGATAATCGCATGCTATTGGTTTATTTCCAATGACTAGGTCTAATTGCTAATGACTCAACAGCTACAGCAGCAGAGAATGGTGCGTTCATGAACCATCTACCTGCAGCTTTCCCTGTGAACACTCTAGCTTCAACTTTGACTTCCGTTTCTGCCTTTCCTGGTTGCCCACCAAATTTAAAAAAAAACAAATAAATCTCCTCCGATCTGAGCCTGTCTGTGCTGTGCTATGCTGCTGTTTTTTTCCACCTGATAACCCTTCCTTGTGTTCAAAATGGTCGTGCTTTCTGTGGAAGGTTGAAGTGTTTCTCGACATCTCTATCGCATTTTTCTGCCACCTCTGCCCCTTTGTTTCTGCTGTTTTTGACACAAGACCTCTCTTTGTCCTCTGTATATATATATTTCTTTTTCGTTTTATCTGTAATGCGTTCTTCACTGGTGTGTGTGTGTGTTGTTGTTGTTCACTCCAGGCTACCACGGAGCAGCTGGGAGTCCAGGTGTTTGGGCTCTAGCAGTCATTTTCCTAATCAGCATCATTGCCACTGGCTCCTTCATCCTCTACAAGTTCAAAAGGTGAGCTACAGTTTGTCATGTTAAAGAGCTGTGGCATGTCCGTCAGCCCTCACAGAGAAGATCCAGCCATGTCCAGTAGCACCTACTTAGTTTAAGGCACAACTCTAGTGTAACAAAAAAAAATTAACTAATAGTGTTTTATTCAGTTTTCAGAATTAGTTTTTCTACGATAAAACATTGGCAGTGTTTTTTCTTGGCTTATGTTTCAGTTTTTAGACATAGTATAGCATTGAGACATAGTGGATAAAATATATTTTGCAATATCAGAAGAAAACAAGATAAATGTTCTGGAAATCCAGTTTCTTTCTGTTACTTCTGTGACAACACGTCTTTAGCTTGCGGCACCTTTAAGACTCTACCTAGGAAAGGTGGTGGTTTAAGCTAAAAGCTAGGTTTGGTTGTTATAGTTGACCATGTTTTAGTACCATTTTCTAATTAGTACTAAAACTAAGTTTGATCGTAAAAAAAAATGCTGAATAACTGTTAATATTTAATGTAATTGTTAGTATTTTGGACAAGACGTTAGACATTATGTTCTGAACCATCTCATAGTCTCTGGGATCCACTTGAAAACTGACCTCATGGTGACGAAAAATGAGAAGATCCCCAAAATCCTTAGGTTTCGTCATCTTGTGAACATGAATGGGTCTGCCCAATTTTGTGGCACTCCAATACCACTAGCACAATTAATATTTGTCACAGTGTGTTAATGTTGTATCCCACTTCTATCACCTTGCATGACATCTCATATACTCTGAGTGATACCTTGAGTAACTGCATGCTTTCTTTTCACATCAGTAATGCACCAGCAGCACCTCCTCAAGTCCCGAACACAAATATCCACCCAAAAGTCACTTAAATTTAAACATGTGGTCCAGAACTACAGCCCCGTCTTACCAAAACAACAAATCCCACAGTCCTTGGCTTAGGACTGAGGATGCCTATCCCCCGCTGTTTTTCAGGAAGCTTCCAGGCAGCCGCAGCGTCTACGCCCAGATGCACAACGAGAAGGAGCAGGAGATGACCAGCCCCGTCAACCACAGCGAGGACACCCAGCACATCATCCAGGGCGAGGAGTTCATTGACGACGACCTGGACTCGCAGACTCTAGGTAACGCAGGAGGTAGCCCCGCCTTCCGTTCCCTTATAAGGACTACCACTAACCACTGCTACTAAAACTCAAGCCACTAACACCAGCAGCTAACACACACCAAGGTACTGGAGGACTTTCTCCTTTTCATCCTTATCACTGGTATTGCTTAAGGTCTTACAGATTTGCTGTTAATATTTAGATCTTTAGTGTTGGTCACAGGGATGTTTTTATGTTCATCACCTGCATGTACAAGCACGTCACTCATGTCAAAACTATTGTAACAGATGATGTTTTTGCCCCATAATGAGTAGGTAATGGGCAATCACATTCACATATGGGGTGAAGTTTGAAAGAGTTTGTGTATTATTGTGTTGTACTGGTTGATTATTTATAAATGTTAAAGCAATAAACTTATAAATCTCTTTTTTTTGTCATAGATTACAGTAAATAAGGACATTTCCATTTTCATTTCTTTATTTTAATAGAAATACCAGACATACGTTACGATATGACAGGACAAGACACGTATGATACTGTACGACACAACACAACATGTCACGTACGACACGGCGCGATACGATATGATGTGAATGATGCGACATGACATGTACGATACGTACGATATGACACGACACAACATGACATGACACGACAGGATATGATATGACACGATGTGTACGAGACCATATGACACATCACGTACGAAACCACATGACACTTACGACACAACACTTACGATATGTACGGTACGATACGATACGATACAACACGACACCTACCATACAATACGATATCACATGATACAACACATACCATACGCGGCATGTACAATACGTACGATATAATACGATACGATATGACACAACACGATACAATATGATATGATGGCTGTGCTTATGTTGGAAATGCTCCACGATCGGGAATGTAGTGAAAAGGCACCATCTAAATAACAACTTTTTTTTTCTTGTAGGATAGAGTTACTCTTTTACTTACCACTACATTGCGTTGTGACCAACACTTTAAGCTATCTGTATAAGTGATACTGTTCATTTTTGCATGGATGCTAAGATGATGCAAATGATTCAGATCATTCAAATGTGCTCTGTGGAGGTTTTGACTGCTAAGTTTAGAGCAATCCCTGATTCAAACTGATCCCAAAAGAGTTTAACGGTTTTTGTCATTAACGAAACAAAATCTGCCAAAAGTTGTCAAACGTGATCTTTCACTGCATTTCTTTATCGTTATAGTCCAGTGTTTTGAGGCAGTGAGTGGTAATTTCAGATGGTATTAATCAAGTGAAGCAAAGAGTACAAAATTTCCAAGTAGTGAAGCAGAAGTGGCAAGTAAACATAGGTTAGTTGTGAGGAGATTTTGGTGCAGTGTTCGCAGTTGGCACTGAATTTCAGATGTGATAATAATAATCAGCTTTTATTTGTACACACACTCACAAGGAATTTAAATTACAGTGGGCAGCCATGCAAGGCATCTGGGCAGCAGCTTTGAACGTTTACACGCGCAATATAAAGCATGAACAAAACTGAGAAAACATGTTTTGGCATGTACACATGGAGCTCCTTTTTAGCACATTATATTCTGTGCATGTAAATAATGCAGGTGTCAAACGCCGAATCAGTAGTGAGATGCGTTCAGGACCACAGGAATTCACAGAAGGTATTTTTTTTTTCATTGAGAAAACTCCACAGGGCACCTTTGAACCACAGTATGCCGTCATTTGACTTCTTATTCGTTTGCGTTGCTCATTTGTGTGCCCTTGTCCCGTCTCCTCTTTCCCCTTGTTGTTGCCAGGCAACCATTCAGGCGTGGTCCTGAGCATCAACTCCAGAGAGCTACACAGTTACCTGACCAGCTGATGGCTGCCGTGGCAACGCTGATGAGCTAGCCCGGGCCTAGCTGAGCTGGCTACCGAGCACAGGGACTCCACTCTGCCTTCCTCCTTCTTCTCTCCCTTTTTTTTCCTCCTCCTCCTCCTCCTCATGGGACACTTTACCTCCGACCCATGGCCTCGTCAACCCTTCTGCTCCAGCTTTCGTGTGATCGTGTGTGTATCGGGGGTGGGGGTGGGGCGGCTAAGCCTGGTGGAGGGACACTTTTATCTTTTGGAGACTGGAGACTTTTTTGCTTTTTCAAGGGTTGTGTTTCACTTTATTTCACGGCAGCACTGGACACCCAATGAGGATGAAGGACTTGATGGTTCATCTGTGTTTGTATAAAACAAAAAAACAAAAAACAAAAAAAAGAATAATAATCTGTGCGTACATTGTCTGTCACTTAACACACTTAAAATCAGCGAGCACGACTCACTGCACTGGTTTGAACCATTGAAGCCCGTAGCCACTGAGGGTTTGCGCCCAGAGACTCAAGTGCTGAGAAGATTTCTGTGCACTAAGGTTGCGTCAAGTCAAATGACAGAAAAAATAATAATAATTTGATTCTCTCCTTATGGTTTTCTTTCTTTTTACTCCACCCTACTACTCTCTCTTCAAAGGCAATAATAATCAGTGGAATGTAGGCTCTGATAAACCCTTGTGATTTTGCATATGAGCAGAATACGCATGCAAACACAAGGGGGCGGTGTTGCACTTTTCTTGAATTTCCACTTGCAGGTACTACAGCTCAGCTTCTTTGGAACATGCTACACTTTTCCGGCACCCTCACGCGTTCACGTCCCGGTATTCCCGTCTCGAAGTTCCACAGAGGTTCTGTGTGTGGTGTCCCAATCAGTACCACCTTTGTTCCGTCCCATGGTGCCTAAAAAAAACCGGCAGATCTGCTCAGTGACGTTGTCTGTCGTCGAGTCCTTTTGTTTCTTTAAAAAAAACAAAAAAAAACGGCGCAGCCCTTTTTCCTCTTCTCTCCTCTTCCTCCTGCTCCTCCTCCTCACACTTTCTACGTCAGAACAGACTGGTTCCTCTGGAGACAAAGGTTGCCGTCATGCAGGGAAGGTGTAGTTGATATATTTTACTGTATCAGCCTATATTAGGCGTAGCCTGCGGTGGAATTATGTCTCCTTCAAGGTTTGGTTTGTCGCATGTAAATGTGTAAATATGAACAGCGATCTCCACTTTGTAAATATCCCCCTTGACTCGTGTGTGAGTGTTTTACACTGCTACCAAAATACACAGCGTTTCTTTTTCTCTTCTGAGTTTCCTAAATCTGAAGAAAGTCTCACTGTTTCCAGTTTGTTCAACGCCACTGCCTGCTTCACTCATCTCAATTATTATTTTTTTTTGTAATTTTACAAATGAATATGAATATTTTACTGTCTTTAACTGGAAATCATTGCATTGTCTTCTAAAGATACTCACAGGCCACCCATATATATATATATATATATATATAATGGCATGCCGTTCAGGAAATTAATCTTTGAATATATGGAGTGAAACTTTGAATATATTGAATGAAACTTGACTGACGTCAGACTTTACGGCAGTGGCTGCGGCCATCTTGTTTAGCATCTTGTTTAGCGCGTCTTCATATATTGTTGAGATGCAATAAGAATCACCCACATTCATAGACCAATGCAGGCTGAATGTTTAGTTTAGTATTGAACGTATTTGATGATCGGCGACACATTGTCAGCTTTGGGCACGTCACTCACACAGCGGACTGCAAAAAGGAGCGAACTTCTTAGAAGAACGGTCAGGGTATTGGGCAGGGGTATCGGGAGGATTTTGGCCCGTACACGCATTCGCCAGTGTGTTTATCATGTCCTCATTAATATTGCCGCAACGAGATTGCGAGCGGCCTGACTCATTGTCACTCTGTCACTTTTTGCTGCAGCATCTACACGCTAAACAAGATGGCCACAGGCACTGCCGTGAAGTCTGATGTCAGTCAAGTTTCATTCAATATATTCAAAGTTTCACTCCATATATTTAAAGGTTCATTCCATATATTCAAAGTTTCATTCAATATATTCAAGTTTCATTCCATATATTCAGTTTCATTCAATATATTCAAGTTTCATTCCATATATTCAGAGTTTCATTCAATATATTCAAAGATTAATTTCCTGAACGGCATGCCATAATGTATATATATATATATATATGTGTGTGTGTGTATATATGGGTATTTTTGATACACTTGTTGAGTGTGAACACTGGTCAATGTTTCCGTTGCCTTTTGCCGAAGTCTTCTCGTTTGTTTGATTGCACTGATAGTGTAGTTGCTGTCGCCGCGTACCCGATGGCAGCTAAACAAGTCTGCAGACTCTGAATTCAAAGGTCTTTGGCACGAAAAGGCCTTTACAGACTACCGATGCTACCATGAGACGCCATGGCCAAACCATTGGTCCGTCCCGACAGCGTTCACTCGTTCTGGTTTACGCCCGTAGTTCATCTTTTGTACATATTCTGCCCATGTTCAGCTTGTTCTTAGTTTTCTAGTGATGTGTCGTCATTGTGTCAATGTCCCCTAAAACAGAGGGGTACGTGGGGATTATGATATACCAATGTAATAGTCGAGGAGTTTCACAGTTGATGGCACAGACGGTGTAATTTTGACCACGTTTCGTTTTTTGTTTTTTGCCTTCTTTTATTCTCTCTGCTGGTTTGTTTGAACCCTTGATTTTGCTATTAAAAACAATTGTGCGTCCTCATCAGGAAGCGTAGTGCACTCAACCTGCATCCTGGAATAAATCACTCCCATAACTTGAACGTCTCTCTGGTTTAAATCTTATCAGCCAGTCAGTCCAGAGCCACTGGTACTGCTCCCGGAAGTTCAACACTTGCAGAACGGAAAACATATTTTAACAGTAATGGTTGAACAAACGGACTTTTTCCATTCACTGCTGTACTCTGAATGTTAGGAGTTGTTGTTTTGAGGTGAACCCTGATGAAGCAATCTAATGTTTTCCCGCATTTGTGATACAAATCTCCACAGGTTACATTTTGTCCTACAAAAAGCTCAAACGTTTTTTTTTTTGTTTTTTTTTACAATTATGAAAAATATGTTTAAAAAAATATGACTATATTCTGTGTTGGCACTACAGTAAACCTGAGGCTCAATCATCAAAGCTTACATTTAATTAATTTAATTAGGTTACACTTGTATAAATCACCTAAGCACATTAGGGGCTGTACCGACTAGTCGACTTTACCACTGTGCCACGACGCTTTAAGCAGGAAGTCGACTAGTCGCCAATCACGTGACAATAACAACATGGACGTCTCCGAGAAGACAGATGAGGAGCCCAGTGGGTCACTGCAGCGGTTCATCAAGGGCATGGAAATACTTCACGAAAGATGAAGCCCATTCTACCGTGATGTGCAGAATATGTAAGTCACTCCTGAAATACAACAAATGTACTACTGCAATGCACACTCATCTGAAAAGGCATCCGCTAATGCTAGCAGAGGAACAGTAAAAATCCTCTCAACAGCAGTCAATTAACAATTTCACCAAACGTCCTACGATAACAGAGAGGAGGCTGCAAATCATCAATTTGCTGTTAAATTTCATTGTAAAGTTAACCCTAACCCTAACCCTAACCTTTAGCTGCTATACATCTATACACGGAAAAGTCTTCGGACACATACTATATTATCTTACAACACGCTGTGAAGTACTGTTAAATGCTATTGACGGTGTCGATATCTGCAGCGCACAGTATTGATGGTTGTGGAATGTTATTTTTTGTTTGTTTGTTTGTTTTTTGCGGAATGACAGCCACATATTACAAGTGTCAGACTGACTCGTTGTTGACGTGGTCTACGGCCGATAGTAGCCCGCGTTCAAGCTTCAAATAACTTACAGAAAATTCTCCATAGTTTCTTTTGTGTGAGACGCTACAATGTGTATTCAGGTCAAGAATCTAGATTTCATTGTTCAGAGCAGTGGTTCCCAAACTTTTTTGGCCGTGCATCCCCTTCTATGTCCCAACCGGGCTGACACACCCCCAATCCCCCACACCTTAAAAAAAACAAAAACGCAACAAGCTTTTTTATAGCCATATTAAAGGCGACGTGTTTAATCATGCTCAAATGACCAGAACACGTACACATATAACAAAATAATCACGATCACAACAACGCGCCCACACATTTGAATTCAACTGAAACACTAACATTTTCAATATAACGCAACAAAGTTACGCACAAGCTTCCACTTCTAAGAGCACCCCCTAGAGGCAGCTCTATGCGAGCACCCACCAAACCCTGGTTTAAAGCATTACTTTCTACTGTGTTTTTATGTGTGATGTCATCGACGACTCAACGTCGACTTCAGTCGACTTTAAAAAAAAAAAAATCCAGTCGTTCAACCCCTAAAGCACACAGACATCATAGATTTCAGATAAGCAGTTTAAATCTTAGAGATAAGATCTGGTTTGTTTTAAATACGTAATACACTACTCTATATGTTAGCCCACACACTAAACTAAAGTAAAGTTGTCTTTCAATGTCCTCTTTCACTACTTGTGGAAGACTTCCCCATCTGGCTGCTCTTTCCACTCCAGGGTGACTCCACTCCCTCCGTTCTCCTCCAGTCTGTCCTGGAGCTGGGAGACACACATGAAATAGGTTTGCTTAATAGGACTTAGATGCACGTCTGCATGGCTAGGTTAAAATTCCTAGCGAGCATCAAGTACCACTCTGAATCTGAAAAAAATAAAAAAGGTAATGAAAGTAATATCAGTCTGCCACAATTTTAATAACAGTTTATTGTTTTTAAGTGAAAACTATCAGTTTCTCAGATAATAATGGGCACTTGCTTTCTCTCCTCTCTGTGAAAGACTAGTTAAAGTTAGATAGACAACTTTATTGATCCCTTTGGGAGGTTCCCGCAGGGAAATTGACATTATAGTTAGACATTATAGTTAGACAGACAGAAAAAGAATAAAGAATGAGGATGCCAAGAAAAAATGACTGGATGTTGCAGCTTTTGAAAAATGATTCATCTGCAACTCAGTGTGACCTAAAACCCTTCAGATTGATACCTGCTATTTTTGTTTGAAATGACAATAGAAACCTCTTTTACCTTTGACCTTGACCTTTAGTGCTGCATTAAATGCCATCAATCACAATATTATTCTACACAGGCTGGAACATTCACTGGAATTGAAGAAACAGGCTTGGATGATTAGAATTTGTTGAAACAATGATTCTTCAAATTAAAGTCAGTCATGGAGTGCCACAAGGTTCAGTGCTGAGCCCGCTACTTTTCACATTATACATGTTTCCCTGAGGCAACACTGTACGCTGCTGTTAAGCATGGAACTACATTCTCCCCCTCAAACATGATGACTTCACTGGACTTATTGCAGAAGACTCTCATATTTCTTTGTGCAGATGGCATTAAATAAAACTTAATCAGGAAGTCTCTCCTGATACAAATGCGTTTCTTTCATGTCACGCACCGAACACATCTTAAGATGCAATGCAGCAGAGCAATCCAACATAGGAGAAGTAATACAAACTATATTAAAAGTACATGCATCCTGTCGTGGCTCTCTAAATGGGTTTGTGCGAGGAGTTTGGGGACTTACCCATACAGTGTATAAATATGAACAGCAGAGGAGCTCATCAAAAGTGAATCCAAAGCAAGTAGAGCTCACCCTGGTGACTGGCTGCAGTGTATATCATAAGCTTCACCTCCTCCATGTTCATGGATGGGACTTGGGCCAAATTAAAAGATTATTTTAGTGTTTTAATTTGGTGTCCATTTTTCTGACTAGTTTTGTTTTAGTTTGACGCTATAGAAATCATGATCACTACACGTTGCTATGCCAACCACTCTGTGAAACGGTCCCGTGGGACCGTGAGAGTTGGAGAAAAATAAATAAATAAGTACAGAGTATAATCCAACATTTCTTTGTAAGAGTCAGTCTGGCAGACGTGCGGGTGGGCCATCGAAAACGCAGCTCTGCGTGGCTCCACTCTCGGACCATACAGATCAGACTCTGGCTCCAAAGTCGCAAGATGGCGCCGCCAGTATCCCCGGGAAAATAGCGTCAGTTTGGCCAATGCAAGAAAGTGGGGATGCATTGTCCATATTTATATACCATCTCGGGACTTACCTTGGCGAGGAGGTTTGCTTTCACAGCAGGGTTGCTCAGATCAACGGAGCCCTGTGGATTCATCCTCAGCTTCACTACCTGCTTCATTACTACAGCAGAGGCAAAGAATGAAGATAAAACCAAAAGTTATTTGTTCTGTGATACGTCAACAACACAGTGTAGAAATCTTCTATCGCAAGTCAGAGTTCTTGCAGAATGTTGGAGATTGTTATTGTTGAGACATCTGTCCTCTACAGGACACCTGCAGCTGATACAGGTGGAGCTGATTTCAATATTTCAATATTTACATACAGTATTTAAAATGTCTGCAGGAAATCTGACCTGTTTAAGCATACAGCCTATTTGATTACTATATTCTCTATGTTTCGTGCCTCTGAAATTACATAGAGTTGAAATATAAAGAAGAAGAAAATTGAATTACACAGCTACGGAAGTGTTATGGAGATTTCTGTACAGTACTTGAATGAATCAGTTTTACTGATGGTGAATAAAGCACTCACCAGGGACAGTGCAAACGAATGGCAGTGGTGTTTCACAGGACAAAAACCTCCATTTTCCTGATCTCGCCAAAGACGTAGAACCACACATGACTCTCCTCGAGCCGAGTGGATTTCCGAGGCTATCCAAGTTGCTGAAGGAGAAGCTGCTCCCATCAGACCAAAACAAATTTGGATATCTGAACAGACCAAGCCATGCCGTTTTTGCCCCCGCCAATTCCGCAAACTTCTGGCTCTGAGTGATGTTCCTCACAGTGGCCAGGTCGGTGAAGTTCTCCCTGCACAATCTCCGAGCCTCAGACCAATTCAAGTTTTTTTCTTCCACAAAAACAAATTCAGGGTCGAGCGGCGTTCCTGCAGTTAGAGATTAGAGGGGAGCCATTTGAGTTTACATATTGAATTTTAAAATGCTGCTTTCTCAAGGTGGAAGTACATAATTCGTTTTCTCACCCGTATAACACATTTGTGGACGTTGCTGACTGCAACCAACATCAAACCATTTCCCAGTGGATCCAGCAACCTGCACACAGAACTGATCTGTGTAAAAGTCTGGTTCAGCATCACCTCTGTCCCAGTTCCTATATTCAGCTCCGCTCCCGTTGAACCCATCAGACCATCTCCAATCGATCACAGTGTGCAGACCAAACCAGAATTCAGTGTTGTGTCCGGCAGATGAAACTGTGTTGATCAGGCGGTTCGTTTCTTCAGTGTTTTCAACGGTGGCCAGGTCTGCGTATGTTTCTCTGCAGTAAGTCTGAGCCTCAGTCCAAGTCTTTGCATCACCAACATAGTGGTACTGACGGAGAAGGCAGGTGGAGCCGTGCCAACCTGTAAGAAAACCACTGCTTATTAATAGGTATTGCTCAATATACAACACAATGTTTGAGTAAAATATTTCTCACCTGAGAGACACAACACACTCAGAAAGATTCTGTCCATCGCCATGTACCTCTGTGGTCACTTTGGGTCAATGGGAGATTTTATTACAGGGAAATCCAGGCAAACGGCACACGGACTTCTTGTCACAGCAAAAATGTAAAGTGGACGAAGGCCCTCCTCCGTACAAGGACTTTGTAAATTTGATTTTAATGCAACAACATCAACATGTCCATGTTCTCTAGACTTTGTCATCCAAATGTAAAGTCACAGTGCATGATATCAGTGTGAGACTGGTTTCCAAATCCAGTAGTCCAGATATGAATATGAATGTTAAGACAATGACAAGGAACAGCAATTGTGATTTATTTCATTGATTGATTTATACCACAGAGTCTACAGAGGTCTGTCGTTTGTAAGGTTTATGACTTAGGTTGAAGCAATCTGTAACTGATGAAATTCTTTAAATGTAATATTTGCAGCAACAAATAGTAACAACTCCAGTCCCTCTACATCTCACCCCTCTACAACACCAGTTCTACAAAAAAAAGATCTAATATACAGCAGGTAAGGCATTGAACACGTCACCATTTTTTTCAGTAAATATATTTTCTTAAGGTGCTACTGACATGAAATCCTCACCAGATGTCGGTAACAACCCATGCGACCCACACATGTAAAGAAATCAAACCTTAGATGTCCATAAATTAAGTTATGTGTTAAAATATGGAATGACACAGGGAAAAAGCATTGAACACACTTACGTAAATTTATTTCATACTTCGTACAAAAGCCTTTGTTGGTAATAACAGCTTCAAGATGCCTCCTGTATGGAAAAACTAGTTGCATGCGTTGTCCAGGTGTGATTTTGGCCAATTCTTCCACACAGTCTTCAAATCTTGAAAGTTCCGTGGGCCTCTTCTATAAACTCTGATTTTTAGTTCTTTCCATATATTTTCTATTGGATTCAAGTCCAGATTACAGCCCTAACAGTGCTTTCAGTATGTTTTGCAACAATAAGGTTGCAGAGGTCTTGAGAGAGCTCTTTGCTTCCCATCATGGGATCTTTCTTGTGTGACACCTTGATAATAGGACACCTTTTTATGGGCCATCAGTTGAAACTGAACCAGATGATATTAATTTGCACTGACAAGGGGTAGGATTGCTTTCTAATTAGTGATAGATTTCATCGGGTGTCCTGGCTTTCCGTGCCTTTTTGCACCTCCATTTCTTCATGTGTTCAATACTTTTTCCCAGTGTCATTCCATTTTTTTAACACGCAACTTAATTTATGGGCATCTAAGGTTTGATTTCTTTACGTGTTTGTTGCATGGGTTGCTACCGACATCTGGTGAAATTTCATGTCTGTAGCACCTTCAGAAATATGGTTACTGAGAACAATGGTGAAGTGTCCAGGAAGAAACAGGTTATTCCCAAGGCATGGCACAGGGCAGGGGGGATTTTTATTCCCAAAGAGAGGGACTCGTTGGAAATAAGCAAGTTTAGACCAATTAGTCTACTTAATGTTGAGGGGAAGATTTTCTTCAGTGTTGTGGCACAGAGGTTGTCCAGTTACTTGGGGAAAAACAAGAAAAATAGTTGATACGTCGGTGCAAAAGGCTGGGATCCCCGGCTTCTCTGGATGCTTGAGCACACCAGTATGATTTGGCACCAAATTCAGTATAGTATAAATTCAATATTTAATAATTGAAATATTAGTTATTGTCTAATATTAATGGTGCGAAATGGTGAGGAAAACAGGGTTTCGCAGTGGCAGCGTGGAGGGGGGTGACTGCAGGACGCAGGAAGTCACTGTTACTGGAAGTCACTGTTAAGCCTTCTCAAGGTGTCGTGGGCCTAACCTAACGAAACATTGGTGAAGGAAGGTGCCCACTTGAAAACTCCAATGACATGCTGCATACTGCTGTTGTTTAGGCCAGGTTCCTGATGTCTTTATGTTGCTTGGTAGCTATGGTTAGCTGCTGAGCGGGCCATAGAAGCCAGCAGCGTTAGGTTAGCTCATATTTCACAAGGTTCAAATTATCCTCTGCCGCTCTGTGGGCCTACAAGCCAGCAGCATTGACTTAATTTGTTTAGATTGTAGTTTAAGCTAGCCAGCAGTATTTGGTTAGCTTATATTTCACAAGGTTTGAGTTATCGTCTGCTACTGAGCGGACCATACAAGCCAGCAGCATTTACTTAGTTCATTTAGATTGTAGGTTAAGCGTCATATCACATGACTGTAGGTTTATTGGGGTTTCTCAGTTGAACAGGGCCTCTAAATGTGCTTTGCCTTGATTTTGGCACAAGGGATTGTAACATCTAATCCTGTGTATTAATGAATCAGTTAACTTTAATGTCATTATACAAAGCACAAAGAAACCAACATGGAACAAAAGACAAAAATAAGAATTAGTTCCATAACGTCAAAAACAAATCAAACCCCGGTGAATAAGTGAATGCAGCACAAAGCAAATGTATGCAAAACAACATTGAGACATTGAGACTTTTCAGTCTGGGTCCATATGGAATGCAAAAAAAGATTTGTTTTGCAAATGGGCACTAAAAAACAAATCCACACCAGATAAATCTCCCTCAGTCACCTCTCTGCTTTCTGCACGTTAGTTCAGACAAGTATTTAACAAATGCGCTGACATAGAGCTTGCTGAGGGGTAACTACTAATCTAATTTATAAGCCTTTATTAACCAACCCTGGGTGTACATTTCACAGCTCTGATTTCTTTTTTTCCTTTTTCCCGGTGGATGACCTTCCCATCAGGCTGCTCTCTCCACTTCAGCTTGACCCCGGTCAAGCTGAATATCTCCTTTCACAGCGGGGTCATTCAGATCCACAGGGTTCTCTACCTTCACTCTCAGATTCACCACCTTTGTTACTTGTTCTGAATGGGAAAGAGAGGTGAAACATGTTTAAAATTACAGCATTCACGCTATTCCAATTTAATGTGAATAAAGCACTCACCAGGGACAGTGCAGACGAATGGGTATCTTGTTTCACAGGGCAAAACCCTCCATTTTCCTGATCTCACCAAAGACGTAGAACCAAACATGACTGTCCTCGAGCCAAGTGGGTTTCCGAGGCTATCCCAGTTGCTGAAGGAGAAGCTGCTCCCATCAGACCAAAACAAATTTGGATCTCTGAACAAACCAAGCCATGCCATTTTTCCCCCGCCAATTCCGCAAGCTTCTGGCTCTCTGTGATGTTCCTCACAGTGGCCAGGTCGGTGAAGTTCTCCCTGCACAATCTCCGAGCGTCAGACCAATTAAGGTTTTTTTCTTCCATAAAAACAAACTGAGGATCGAGCAGCCTTCCTGCAGTTAGAGATTAGAGGGGAGTCATTTGAGTTTACATACTGAATTTCAATATGCTGCTTTTTCAAGGTGGAAGTACATAATTCGTTTTCTCACCCGTATAACACATTTGTGGGTGTTTCATAATCATACCATTTCCCACTGGATCCAGCCATCATACAGAACTGATCCGTGTACAAGTCTGGATCACCATCCCCAGTGTCCCACTTTCTATATTCAGCTCCGCTCCCATTGAACCCATCGGACCATCTCCAATCGATCACAGTGTGCAGACCAAACCAGAATTCAGTTTTGTGTCCAGCAGATGAAACTGTGTCGATCATTTCTTCAATGTTTTCAACGATGGCCAGGTCTGCGTATGTTTCTCTGCAGTAAGTCTGAGCTTCAGTCCAAGTCTTTGCATCACCAACATAGTGGTACTGACGGAGGCAGATGCAGCCATGCCACCCTGTAAGTTATGATATTGTTGGATTTGGTCAAGGTTGTCTTTAGCAGGTTGAACACAGACATTTCCACAGATTTCACTTTTTTCTTTTCACTTTATGTTGGTTGATATCCCTTTTACTTGAATCCTCTTACATCTTTTAAGTTGTCCGGTAGTGCTACATCACATTGCAACATGCATGGCAACAGTGAAGAAATACTTTGATGATGAAGTTGTTGTTCCATGCTGCAGCAGGTGACTGAGTTCACATGACTCCAGTCGCTTGGTAAGGAAAGAGAGTTGGCAGCCGTATACCAGTGAGTCATTCTGGGCAGTGGTCTGGCAACAGAATGTTCTTAGTGGGGGGCCTTTGAGGGGAGGGGCCTCTGTGGATCATCCCACAGATACTTGATCAGTTTGGGATCAAGTGAATTTGGAGGCCAGGTCAACACCTTGTGATGTTCTTCATGTGTGTCTGTGTCAGGCTGCATCCTGCTCGGGGTGGCTGCTGCCATCAAGGAGTGTCATTGCTATGGGGTGGGGGTGCTAGCTAAACAGCTCTTAGATGGTACCGTAGGGTTGAAGTGCTTCGGTGGTATGCAAATTCCATTTTGGTAGCCGTTAGCTGCATAGACATAGACATGTATACGTATATACATATATATTGTATATATGTCTATGGTCAACGGTTAGCCGAGCTCTGATGTGTGCATCAGTAAATCGGTGTACCAGGAAATCGTGCACTGACAAAAGTTCCGTGATGGTTGGAATGCAAACTGCGATGACAGACAAGAGCCAATTAATAATGTCACTCGCCACCAAGTGGTCAGGGGTGTGAATTGCAATCAAAATGACAGATGGCCTTCAGATTTTTCATATTCAAATATTCATTCACCCTTCCATGGACAATAGATCCAGTCATGTTAAATGCAAATCTTTCACTGCTGCACACAAACAGTTTTTGTGTGTGTTCCTGTGTCAGGCTGCATCCTGCTGGGGATGGCTGCTGCCATCAAGGAGTGTCATTGCTATAGGGTGGGGGTGCCTGGTCTGGTCGAGGTGGGTGCTACATGTCTAAGTAACATCCACACCAATGAATGTCAGGTCCAAAAGTTTCCTGGCAGAACATTGGCGACGAGGTGGTCAGTGTTATTTACTTCACCTATCAGTGGTTTAAATGTTTTTTTTTTTTTTAAGTTACAACATCATGTAGTGCAAAACAGCAACTTTTAAAGTACTTGGATGAGACTTATTTAACTTATTTATTCATTCTGATGGAGGCTGCATAAATGCGATGATGCACCTTTCAATGTCACTTTCCCACCTAATTTGTGGGAAGAAATTGCTAGGCTACCGCTAACTGCAAGAGATCAGACAGGCAAATGCCCCTTATCCAAACTAATGGCAGGAATGCACATTTTGAAAGACAGTCAGCCCGTACAAAGAGAACATGTATTTTGAATGTCCGATATTGATCTAACATTTTACCATTTAAAATAACATTCTAGTCCCGTCTCGTCTCATTCACACAAAAAGACACAAATGTTGTTATTGTTTTTATTGTCAAATATTAGTTTTGGCTCGTCAGTGTCTCGTCTTAGTCACAAAAAAAAAAAAATGGTCGTTGGGGTTAGTTCTAGGGGTTCATTAACACTGCCCTTTACCTCCTAAACCCTCACTGGGGACATAACAAGCTTACATCTCATGAATGAATGATTTGTGAAAAAAAAACTAAGATCACTATCCATAAATTCCTGAACTAGTTTATGTGATTGTATATAAAGTAGTTATAACAAGTTTTTAAAGGCAGCTCATACTTTGACAATCATTCACTCCTGCCCTGAATAACAGTAACACACAGTTTATACAATACAATTTACTGTATTATGTCAGGATATCACTATAATACAACAATAAGCAGTCAACATGTTAACAAGAAACATTTCACTGACCTGACAGATACAAGACAGTCAGTAAGATCCTGTGCATCATGAAGCTAGAGTCCATCCAGTAACTGACTACTGATGTCACTGTTAGGTAAGTCCAGAGAAAGACTAAGGAGGACAAATGGTCTAATGCTGCCTTCATGCAAAACTAGCGTCAGATGTCTGGCCAGTGACTTTCCCATGTTAAAAACAATTTTAAATAACTAAACCACAGCAGAGGTGCCATCTACAATTATACAAAATAACTGATGTTATCAAGAATATTAAAATCATGAGATCACCTTTCAGACTACACCAAATTTAAACTTTAAAGCCCCATGAATAGGTGCCTGTGTTAAGCCACCACAGTGGGGACAGTCAGATATAAATATGAATAATTTGCATGAACAAACACTGACACAGTCACGGTATGCAGATCTGCAGATTCATATACGCATTGACGCTGAGTTACAGATAAGCAGAAATAAAGTTGGTTTTAAGTTTCAGAGCTCTGACTTCTTCTTCTTCTCTCGCTCCTTCTGAAAGACTTCCCCATCAGGCTGCTCTCTCCACTTCAGGGTCACTCCTTTCACGTTTAGTTTCTCCTGGACCTAGGAGACACAGAATAATAGAATAAAGATAGTCCTCTTGTCTCACTATGCTGTGTTCCTGGTGTAACCATTCACTCATTGTGTCGCCACAAATTAAATGATTTAAAAACCACAATATATAGTAGTTGTAAGAGTGGCTCCGTCTTTTATCAAAATAAATGCGCACTCAAGCGAAAGTCCGAGCATGTAGCTGACGCGTGCTTCAAAAATGAAAAATCTTCAGTCTCAAGTTTTCCGATTAACTGTTTACTGAACTCTTTAAAACAATTACAAAATAAACATGGACAAACACGGTCAAAAACTAATGTGCTCTCCCGGATTTCTGCTTCAACTGAACAAAATTACGCAACACATAACACATGAGAAATCTGACCAATTACAGGCCGGGGCAGATAACACATCACTAAAGGCGCATTGCACATAAATCAAACAAAAATCAAGTCAAATAGCCTTTCAGTAGCTCTGCTTTCACTGCAGGGTCATTCAGATTCACAGAGGGATCTTCCACCTTCATCCTCAGCTTAAACACTTGGAAACAGATGGAGGAGAAAAAAAACGGCATTAGTTTGCATGCTGTAGCAGACAAATGGTAGTAGTGTTGTGTAGCAGCTAAGTAGCCTCCATTTTCCCGATCTCTGCAGATCTGCAGCACCACACAACATATCGCTGGAGCCAAACATTTTTGGGACGTCATCCCAGTATTTGAATGATGACCCACTGCCATCACCCCAGGAAATGTGAGGACGTTGGAGCTCGCCGATTTCCACTTGGAATCAACTGATAAATCTGGTAGGACCATGAGTTGACCAGGTTTGTGAAGTTCTCCCTGCAGTACCTCAAAGCTCTGAACCAGTCCATTGGTTCATTCACATAAACATGATTCTGTGATGTTCCTGTAGTTAGTAAATGAGGATAAAATTCTGATTTATTATAGTATATACAGTCGAAACCAGATGTTTACATACACTGTGTTAAAAGACACATAAACCTTTTTTTCCTCACTGTCTGAAGTTAAATCAGACTAAACCTCTCCTGTTCTAGGTCAGTTAGGATTTGCTACACGCCACAATGATGAGAGAGAGAATTTCTTAGAGAATTTTTTATTACTTTCTTCAAAGTCAGAAGTTTACATATATTTCCTTAGTATTTGGTAGCATTGCCTTTAAACTGTATGACTTAGGTCAAACGCTTTGGGTATCCTTCCACAAGCTTCTCGCAATAGTCTGCTGGCATTCTGGTCCATACCTCCTGACAGAACTTGTGTAACTGAGTCAGGGTTGTAGGCCGCCTCACTTACACACGCCTTTTCAGATCTGCCTACAAATTTTCTGTGGGATTGAGATCGGGGCTTTGTGATGGCCACTCCAAAACATTGATTTTGTTGTCCTTAAGCCACTTTGTAACTACTTTGGCAGTTTGCTTAGGGTCATTGTCCATTTGGAAGACCCATTTGCGCCCAAGCTTTAACTTCCTGGCTGATGTCTTGAGATGTTGCTTCAATATTTCCACATAATGTTCTTTCCTCATGATGCCATCTATTTTATGAAGTCCACCAGTTCCTCCTGCGGCAAAACCGCCACACAACATGATGCTACCACCCCCACACTTCACAGTTGGGATGGTGTTCTCAGGCTTACAAGCTTCCCAGTTTTTCCTCCAAATGTAACGATGGTCATTAAGGCCAAACAGTTCCACTTTAGTTTCATCAGATCACAGGACATGTCTCCAAAAATTAAGGTCTTTGTCCCTGTGTGTATTTACAAACTGTAATCTGGCTTTTTTATGTTGCTTCTGGAGTAATGGCTTCTTCCTCGCTGAGTGGCCTTTCAGCCCATGTCGGTACAGGACTCGTTTCATTGTGGATAATGACACTTACTAGCTTCAGCCATCATCTTGACAAGGTCTTTAGCTTTTGTTCTGGGGTTGAATGAATGAAATAAGTAAGTACAGTGTGTAATCCAACATTTCCTTGTAACTGGTAGAGGTAGAGGTAGAGCATAGAGTAGTATTAATTAAACGAAAACGCGAGTAAGTCTGGCGGAAGTGTCAACATCAGCGTGGCTCCACTGTCAGTTTGGCCAATGGAAGGAAGTGGCGACGCTTTGTCCATATTTATATACAGTCTATAGTCTTTACACTTAGTGCTGTGTTTCCATAAAACAAGAAAAAAAAAATTTGACGTTGGATCAGTTTCACATATTTCAGGGGGCTGCAGGAGACAGACTGCACAACTTCTCAGTGAGGCAACAAACTTCTTTCACTTTTGTTTTCCTCTGCTGTTTTCTGACTCAAAGGTGTGTGAGGAATAAACTCATAGTTGCTCACAAAATGACGGCAAAGGGCAAATCATGGTCTGATTTATTTCAAGTTAAAATGACAAGTTTATATTAACTGCATTAAAGCCACCAAGGTGAAGACTATCAGATATACAGTACATACTATATGTATAATCTGTACAAACAGAGATGGAAATCTCTACTGAGAAAGACCAATGGTCTGTTACTGCTTTTATGCAAAATAAGTATCAGAGGCATCCTTTTATGAAAATGTTTGGCCAGTTACAAAGACATGTTTTTGAAAATAAATAGTAGCACGATGTTCTCCAGCAGAGGTGATACATGGAAGCTGATGTTATCAGGAATATTAAATCAAAACATTAAAATCATGGGGTCATCATAAATCATGGGGGAACTCTGTTAAAATGTATCCTGGAAATCCTTTAAATAGGTGCCTGTGTTAAGCCATCAAGAGGAGGACAGTCAAATGTAAATCTGTATAATTAGCATGAACACACACTGACACAGCCACGGCATGCAGATCTGCAGATTCATATACGCACTGACGCTGAGTTTCAGATAAGCAGAAGTAAAGTTGGATTTAAGTTTCAGAGCTCTGACTTCTTCTTCTCTCACTCCTTCTGGAAGACTTCCCCATCAGGCTGCTCTCTCCACTTCAGGGTCACTCCATTCACGTTTAGTTTCTCATGGACCTAGGAGACACAGAATAATAGAATAAAGATAGTCCTCTTGTCTCACTATGCTGTGTTTCTGGTGTAACCTTTTTAACAAAATCACTAATTCTAATGAAACATATTGTTCTGACATACTTTAGTACAGTGTTTTTCAACCTTTTTTTTAGCCAAGGTACATTTTTGTCATTGAAAAAATCACAAGGCACACCACCAACTGAAAATGTTAAAAAAAAATGAAACTCTGTAGCTTATATTAACAATATAAAGCCATTCTTGTCAAAGTGTCTTGAATAGGAATAAAATAAACACAAATAAAAAAGTCACATATATATACACAGACACTCGACAATGGTATATTATTTGCAGATAATAATTCATTTGTTTTCAAAAAATGTTTTTTAGATCAATTAGGTGAAATTGGATAATTTCCCACGGCACACCTGACGATCTCTCACGGCACACTAGTGTGCCACGGCACAGTGGTTGAAAAACACTGCTTTAATAGCAATATAGAGCAGATGGAGCCTATCCCAGCAGTCATAGGGCGAGAGGCGGGGTACACCAAGGACAGGTCTCCAGTCTATCTCAGGGCTAACACAGAGAGACAGACAACCATTCACACTCACACCTACGGAAAATTTAGAATCATCGATTAACCAAATGAGCATGTCTTTGGACAGTGGGAGGAAGCTGGAGTACCCGGAGAGAACCCACGAAGACACAGGGAGAACATGCAAACTCAGCCTGATGACGGCTGAGATTTATTATATTATATTATTTCATATTATATTATATAACATTTTTATATAATATATTATTATATTTTGTTGAGGACAAAGATCCTTTAATATTGACATTCATGGCATTTGAAATTAGATGAAAATAATAGATTTTAAAATGTTTTCATTTCTTTTATAAATCTTGTAAATCTTTTGATTGTACACCTGTAAACTTTACAGCCACTAATCCTACTAACAACAACATGGGTTCAGAAATGTAACTTCTTTTAATGATTAGAGGATGGATTTTGGAGACTTGCCTTTTTCAGTAGCTCTGCTTTCACTGCAGGGTCAGTCAGATTCACAGAGGGATCTTCCACCTTCATCCTCAGCTTAAACACTTGGAAACAGATGGAGGACAAAAAACACTGTGAGTTTGGTGGTGATACATTTGTGATCACAAACTTGTAACTTTTTTGTTTTTTCACCTCTCACAGGAATATTTTCCATGCTGTAGCAGACAAATGGTAGTCTCATGTCGTAGCTCAGTAGCCTCCATTTTCCTGATCTTTGCAAATCTGCAGCACCACACAACCCACCGCCGGGACCAAATATTTTTGGAACGTCATCCCAGTATTTGTATGATGGCCCACTGCCATCAGCCCAGTAAATGTGAGGACGTGCAAGCAAGCCGAACCATGCTCGACTTCCACTTGGAATCAACTGATAAGTCTGGTTGGACCGTGAGTAGACCAGGTCTGTGAAGTTCTCCCTGCAGTACCTCCAAGCTCTGAACCAGTCCATTGGTTCATTCACATAAGTATGATTCTGTGATGTTCCTGTACTTAGTAAATGAGGATAAAATTCAGATTTGTTATATATTACACATGGCAGACATACTTAAAATGTATATTTGAATATTTATCTTTGATATAAGTGATATGTAACACAATCTTTTTAGGGAAAGATAATGCTCACCATTATAACAGATGAATGGACGTTCCACAGAGCAATTACCAAAATTCCCTCCTCCATTGTTTGTAGCGCTAAAGCAGAGATAATAGACTGAGAAAGGTTCATCTTGTATTTGGTTTTCCCAGCTCCAGTAGCCACCACCAATGTTAACTGTGTAAAGCCAGTAGAGACCAAGCCGAGCACCGATCCAGACCTCAGAGTTGTGACCAGCAGATAAAACTGTTTGGATAAGTTGGTTCATTTCTGTACTGTTTTCAATGGAGGCCAGGTCTTTGTATGTGTTTCTGCAGTAGGTAACAGCCTCACTCCAAGTCAAGGATTCATTAACAAAGTGGTACTGACGGACAAGGCATGTGCCGAGGATGAGCCACCCTGTGAGAAAGAAAAACGTACAGTAAACCATCTACACCGCTGAAAATGTAAGAAGGCCTCAAACTAACAATGTATTTCTCCTCCAGTACAGCAATGTCACTCAGTAATATTCACTTCTAAATGTTAACACCAACATAACACTGACCTGAGAGACACAAGACACCCAGCAAGATCCTCTCCATCATGATGCAGCTCTGTGGACTGGAAAATGGAACTCTGCCTTTATAATAAAATGGAGAGGCAAATTCTGGGAAATGTTGTTGGTTTGTTGGTCTGTCTATGCAAAACTTTACGCAATGTTGGACTTCATGTAAATGTTGTCCTCCGACACTCCTGGTTTGTTTGAATTCCAGCATCTTAAAAAAATATATTCAACTATGTTCTTCCATAGTGAACAGGATCCATGTCTAAAATGTCGTCATTATGAACTTAAGAACAGTTTTTCACGTTATTAAACAACACAGTGAATGCAGGTAATAGCCAATATGGAACATAAAATGTGTATACCAAAGAATCCATCCAGTGAGTCAGGAGAGAGCCGTTTGTCAGTCAGAAGCTTTATTGCTTTATGTACAAGCATGTCTGTCTCCGAGGTGGGGACTGTCAGAGATACACAACGAACAAAGTAAAAAAAAAAAAAAAAATTATAAGGTGCAAAAACAAACATTGATGCATGAATCTGTACTCCGAATGGAGTACACCAAATTCATCAAATCTATAGCAGAGCTATTCTAAGCAGCCCCCTGTGGATGAGGGACTAACGTCGGCCACGTCATATATTGTGGCGATGTGACAGTGATGTATGTGGATTAACTCAGACTTAGAGCATGGTATATTGCAACTTGACTCTGTTGACTTACTGCTTGTTCTGCACACGTATTCAGGTCATTCAGTAGGTCGTTAACTGAACAGCGCCCCCACAGGTCAGGCAGTATTACTACACATCACACTCACTATTGACAAAAACAGAGAGTATACTTCAATGGTTTAGGTAAGTTTATTATGAATATGTTGCAGGTGAAGTATCTAACCTGTCACTATCAGTGATCAGGGGTGAATAGTTACTAGTTACATTTCATTGAGTAACTTTAAGAAAATACTTCTAAGATTAGTTTTCCTGCACTATACTGTTTACTTTTACTTGAGTAGATGTGTGAAGAAGAAACGATACTTCCTTTCTTACTCCGCTACACTGGGCTACACACTAGATTCCTTACTCTTTCAAGTCATTGTCGCCAGCGGATCCACTGCGTGATCTGCCCGTTTCGCTGATCAGATGTAGCAACAATAATCACATGACCACACACACTCAACCTGTGGCAGCACAGCGGCTAAAAGGTACATTTGGAAATGTGTGTCTGACTACACCATTTCTAATTGTCTCATTGTGATCTAGCACACTTCCTGACAAACAATATATATCTTACCAGATGATTCCAATTTTGATAAACATAGTATCAAACTTTGGCTTATACCCATACGGAAAGAACCCATATAAACATATAGTTTAAATATAGGTGTAATATAGGTTTTGAATATATGTGACATACATAAAATTGGCCGTTTTCATATATGCACATATATGCACATATATCATTACATATACGTACCTATATGTTCACGTATATATATGTACTCCATATATGTACTTATATGTTCACCTATATCTCACATGCATCTATATGTTCACCTATATATGCACCTATATGTTCACCTAATTGTTTACCTATATATGCACCTATATTTCACATAAATATGCACCTATATATTCACATATATATGCACCTATATGTTCACCTATATATGCACCTATATATTCACATATATATGCAACTATATGTTCACCTATATATTCACATATATATGCACCTATATGGTCACCTATATATTCGTGAAATTATTAAAATCCATACCTACATGGCCTACACAAACAAATAAAAACCCAAAATGTAGAACTTTACATAATTTATTCACATTATCAAATAAAACAAAAACACGAACAAAAATAATAAATTAAAAATCAAAAACTGAATAGAAAAACCAAAAAATTATTCTTTCTTTGCTCTTCTAAGCTCAGTGAGCTTGGCATTAACGGTAAACGGCTTTTATATAGCTCTTTTCTACCTATTGGTACTCAAAGCGCTTTACAGTCACAGACACATCTTCCCATTCGCTCACACAAGCACTCACCAGTGCCACGCATGTGGTTCGTGCAAAAAAAAGCAGATTAATTTGTGCAAAAGTACAGTTTTTTATTGACTCAGGCTGGTGTTGTACAGCCTGATGGCAGCTGGAATGAAGGAGCTGCAGTAGCGTTCCTTCTTGCATCGTGGATGCAGCAGTCTGCTGCTGAAGGAGCTGCTTAGAATAGCTCTGCTATAGATTTGATGTATTCAGTTAATTTACAATATAGAAAAGAATACAAATAAAGGAAAAATACTGATTAAGGTGTGTCCAGATGTTTGGCCTGTACTGTAATATCCATTTCATTTCCTTTTATTTTCATAACCATTATCATAATCACACATGAAATGTAACTAGAGACAACTACATACACAACTTTCCAGCAGTGTAACTGGACTAACACAATGGAGTAGATATGTACTACAAATCTATACAAAGTAGACTCTACAACACTTAAATGTCACTTAAAATGTCATGGTCCATGGTACAGTGTGACGAGCTCACTCCAGCAATTAGCCAGGCTCGACCCTCATCGGGAAGGACACCATGACCGGGTAACTCAAAGCCTCAATTAAACAAACTGTGTATCTGTTAAGAAGGTTGACTTCAATTGAAACTAATGACGTGTAGGCTGTGGTCCATCACATCCCTCTACAACCACCACCAGTCTTACAAAAGCAAGACACAATATACACCAATCAGGCATAACATTATGACCACCTTCCTATTATTGCTTAGGTCTCTCTTGTGCCTCCAAAACAGTTGTGACTCATCAGAGAATGGACATGGGCCTTCTGAGGGTGTCCTGTGGTGTCTGGAAACACAATGTTGTTAGTGGAGGCCTTTGGGTCCTATGTGTTGAGGGGAGGGGCCTCTGTGGATCATCCCACAGATATTTGATCAGTTTGGGATCTAGTGAATTTGGAGGCCAGGTCAACACCTTGTGCTGGTTTTTGTGTGTGTGCCTGTGTCAGGCTGCATCCTGCTGGGGAGTTTCATTACTATCTAATATAAATAAAGTTGTGGGTTTAAAATATCTTCCCACATCAGCTCTCATCATAGTAAACACAGGTAAAGTTAGTCATACAAACTGAATAAATCACTGACTGGCTTCTCACCAGCCTAAACACCATCATTTGCTTCAGGGTGAAGTCAATGTGGATGGTAATCTTTGTCCCTTTTACACTATGAAACACCACCACCTAGTGGAACGGATAGGGAATTACTTCAAATGTTCATGTTGTGAACAAAGATCTACACGTGTTATGAAAATAACCAACATTATTTAGAAATCTGGTACCTGTCTAGTACCAACGGGGAAGAAGCCAGCCATCAGAGAGAATGCAAGCACTTTGTCTTCACTTTTCAGGTCTGGAGGACACAGTATGTCCATCTTTTATGTCCAGCTCATGTCTCAATCATACTCTTTCATTTCTTCCGTGGTGGTCAGGTCACTGTTTGTTGGTCTGAGCTTCTGTTTAGGTCTTGTTTCTGTGCTTTGTGCATTTTACAGTATGTAATCAGTGAACTGTGTGTTTGCTGTTCAGAAAATGAAGCAAAAATTCAGAAACAGTTCAACTTAAACATTGATAATTAAAACCGGTTGCCCCTTGAAAAGAAAAAAAAACATCAAGGTGTAAGGTCACAGCTGTTAGAAGAGATCATATATTATGGAAAACTTTATTCTAGCAGAACAAAAGTGGCACCCTAAACACTTTGGTAGGGTGCCTGTTCCATCATCTATAGTCCATGGCTCAATAGGTGAAAGACGCTATTAAAAATATATTTGTTACTACTTCAGGTTTTGATCTACCTTCCTGCCTAAGTCACTTCTCTTTTCACTTAAGCAGCCCGGCTCGCTTTGTCTGCTGAAAAACTCCACTGTCCTCACTATTGAAAAAAGAGAGAGGGATACTGAATATACTTCAATGGTTTAGGTAAGTTTATTATGAATATGTTACAGGTGAAGTATCTAACCTGTCACTATCAGTGATCAGGGATAAGCACAGTGTGTAATATAACATGATGTTTTTCCTTAAAACATGATGTTTTTCCTTAAAAATGTTTTACAACGCACACTTTAAACAGGACGGCAGCAGCATTGGCACAGTTATAAAATTTTCGCAGGAATTTTCTAGTTGTTCTTATTGCCGGGGCCTGTACAAGAGCTTTCAACAACATCTTACTCTCTTCTCTTCAGCTATTCTTATAGTCTGTGACTCATTCAGACACAGCCGAGGCAAACCTGCTGCCTGACATTCTCCGCTGTTGCCTTAAAATACTGTATGATCTCAGCTCTTCTTATTTGTAAGAATGTCAGAGGATGAAATATGTCAGATTTTCTTTTTCTAAACAGATGTGCCTGTTTTATTTATAAGCTACAAGCTTTTGTATCTTAAGAGAGTCACAGAGCGAGTCCTCGAAGCAGCGCTACAGTATTGCAACATTTACAGCTGCTATCCATTTCATTTAAAGTATTTTAATTGTAGTTGCATGTTGGTCTTATATTCAACTGTTAGGGTGAAGTTTGAAGAGTTTGTGTGTTATTGTGTTGTACTGGTTGATTATTTATGAATGTTAAAGCAATAAGCTTATAAACCTCTTAATTCTGTAATAGATTACAGTAAATAAGGACATTTCCATTTTCATTTCTTTATTTTAATAGAAGTACCAGACATATGTTAACGAAACGTCAGGACAAGACACGTACAATACTGTACGACATGGCGCGATACGATACGACGTGTTCGATACGATATGTACGATATGACAGGACACAACATGACATGACACGACAGGATATGATATGACACGATGTGTACGAGACAACACGACACTTACGACACAACACTTACGACATGTACGATATGACAACACGTACGATACAATATGATACCACACGACACGCCACAAACACGACGCAATACGATATGATGTGTACGATACGATATGTACGGTATGACAGGACATGACATGACACAACAGGATAAGATATGACACGATGTGTACGAGACGATACGACACATCACGTACGAAACTACATGACACGACACAACACTTACAACATGTGCGATATAATACAAGACGTACGATACGATACAATACGATACGATACGACACAACACGTACGATACAATACGATACCACACGACACGCCACAACACATACCATACACGGCATGTACGATACGATGTGACAAGTTATGACACGACACGATACAACACGATACAATATGATATGATGGCTGTGCTTATGTTGGAAATGCTCCACGATCGGGAATGTACTGAAAAGGTTAAACAGATGCCACCATCTAAATAATAACTTTTTTTTTCTTGTAGGATAGAGTTACTCTTTTACTTACCACTACATTGCGTTGTGACCAACACTTTAAGCTAACGGTGATACTGTTCATTTTTGCATGGATGCTAAGATGATGCAAATGATTCAAATCATTCAAATGTGCTCTGTGGAGGTTTTGACTGCTAAGTTTAGAGCAATCCCTGATTCAAACTGATCTCGGAAGAGTTTAACGTTTTTTTGTCATTAACGAAACAAAATCTGCCCAAAGTTGTCAAACGTGATCTTTCACTGCATTTCTATATCGTTATAGTCCAGTGTTTTGAGGCAGTGAGTGGTAATTTCAGATGGTATTAATCAAGTGAGTACAAATTTTCCAAGTAGTGAAGCAGAAGTGGCAAGTAAACATCGGTTAGTTGTGAGGAGATTTTGGTGCAGTGTTGGCAGAATTTCAGATGTGATAATAATAATCAGCTTTTAAGTGTACACACACAAGGAATTTAAATTTCGGTGGGCAGCCATGCAAGGCATCTGGGCAGCGGCTTTGAACGTTTACACATGCAATATAAAGCATGAACAAAACTAAGAAAACATGTTTTGGCATGTACACATGGAGCTCCTTTTTAGCACATTATATTCTGTGCATGTAAATAATGCAGGTGTCAAACGCCGAATCAGTAATGAGATGCGTTCAGGACCGGGCCTAGCTGAGCTGGCTACCGAGCACAGGGACTCCACTCTGCCTTCCTCCTTCTTCTC
The DNA here is from genome assembly GCF_963514085.1 of Chelon labrosus. Lineage (NCBI taxonomy): Eukaryota > Metazoa > Chordata > Actinopteri > Mugiliformes > Mugilidae > Chelon > Chelon labrosus. Next base: position 22,627,903 of record NC_140337.1, read on the forward strand.
TCCCTTTTTTTTCCTCCTCCTCCTCCTCCTCATGGGACACTTTACCTCCGACCCATGGCCTCTTCAACCCTTCTGCTCCAGCTTTTGTGTGATCGTGTGTGTATCAGGGGTTGGGGTGGAGGGACACTTTTATCTTTTGGGGAGGGGAGACTATTTTGCTTTAACAAGGGTTGTGTTTCACTTTATTTAATGGCAGCACTGGACACCCAATGAGGATGAAAGACTTGATGGTTCATCTGTGTTTGTATAAAACAAAAAACAACAACAACAACAACAAAATAATAATCTGTGCGTACATTTTCTGTCACTTAACACACTTAAAATCAGCGAGCACGACTCACTGCACTGGTTTGAACCATTGAAGCCCGTAGCCACTGAGGGTTTGCGCCCAGAGACTCAAGTGCTAAGAAGATTTCTGTGCACTAAGGTTGCGTCAAGTCAAATGACAGAAAAAAAAATAGAAATTTGATTCTCTCCTTTTGGTTTTCTTTCTTTTTACTCCACCCTACTACTCTCTCTTCAAAGGCAATAATAATCAGTGGAATGTAGGCTCTGATAAACCCTTGTGATTTTGCATATGAGCAGAATACGCATGCAAACACAAGGGGGCGGTGTTGCACTTTTCTTGATTTTCCACTTGCAGGTACTAGAGCTCAGCTTCTTTGGAACATGCTACACTTTTCCAGTTACATCCAAACAGAGGGATACGTGGGGATTATGATATACCAATGTAATAGTCGAGAAGTTTCACATTTGATGGCACACACAGTGTAATTTTGACCACGTTTCTTTTTTTGTTTTATTATTTATTTATTTTTCTGTCTTCTTTTATTCTCTCTGCTGGTTTGTTTGAACCCTCGATTTTGCTATTAAAACAATTGTGCGTCCTCATCAGGTTATATTTTTTCCTACAAAAAGCTCAAATGTATTTGTTGTATATATAAATATGGCTATATTCTGTGTTGGCACTACAGTAAACCTGCGGCTTAAGCATCAAAGCTTACATTTAATTAAATTTAATTATGAAGAGAGGACATTAACTAACTATACTACACCAGGTAACACTTGTATAAATCACCAAAGCACATTAGGGATTGGACTTTCCTGCTGCGCCGTGGCGCTGTAACCTGGAAGCCGACTAGTTGCTGATCATGTGACAGTAACAACATGAAGAGCCAAGCGGGTCGTTGCAGCAAACTACCAGCGGTTCATCAAGTGTGTGGAAATACTTCACGAAAGATGAAGCCCATTCTACCGTGACATGCAGAGTATGTAAGTCAATCCTGAAATTCATGAAACGTACTAATGCAACGTACACTCGTCTGAACAGGCATCCGCTAATGCCAGCAGAGGAACGGTCCAAATCCTCTCAACAGCAGTCAATTAACAATTTCATCAAACATCTTATAGTAACAGTGAGGAGGCTGCAAATCATCAATTTGCTGTTAAATTTCACCGTAAAGTCATTAGACCTATAGCTGCTATACATCTATACACGAAAATTTTTTTGGACATATACCACTTTTTTTTATCTTGGCTACATGATATTATCTTACAGCACGCTGTGAAGTACTATTAAATGCTGTTGGCGGTGCCGATATCTGCAGCGCACAGTATTGATAAGTGATTGATATGTTCAGTTCTGTTGTGTTCTCTTAGTTGACTTTGTTGCTGTGGTTGTAGAGCGTGTTCAAGCTTCAAATAACTTGTAGAAAAGCCTGCGTAGCTTCTTTTGTGTGAGACGCTACAATGTGTATTCGGGTAAAAAATATAGATTTTATTGTAAAAAGCAGCCGTTCCCAAACTTTTTTGGCCGTGCATCCCCTTCTATGTCCCAACTGGGATGATTCACTCCCAATCCCCCCACACCTTAAAAAAAAAAAAGAACTCAACAAGCTTTTTTTTTTATAGCCATATTAAAGGCGACGTGTTTAATCATGCTCAAATGACCAGAACACGTACAGACATAACAAAATAATCACGATCACAACAACGCACTCACGCATTTGAATTCAACTGAAACACTAACATTTTCAATATAACGCAACAAAGTTACGCACAAGCTTCCACTTCTAAGAGCACCCCCTAGAGGCAGCTCTATGCGAGATGAAAAATGCGAGCACCCACCAAACCCTGGTTTAAAGCATTACTTTCTACTGTGTTTTTATGTGTGATGTCATTGACTACTCAACGTCGACTTTAAAAAAAAATCCGAAGTCGTTCAACCCCTAAAGCACACAGACATAGATTTCAGATAAGCAGTTTAAATCTTAGAGCTATTTAGCATTTGGTTTGTTTTAAATACATAATACACTACTCTATATATTTGTCCACACACAGTCTTAAATAAACTGAAGTAAAGTTGTCTTTCAATGTCCTCTTTCACTCCTTGTGGAAGACTTCCCCATCTGGCTGCTCTTTCCACTTCAGGGTGACTCCACTCACTCCGTTCTCCTCCAGTCTGTCCTGGAGCTGGGAGACACACATGAAATAGGTTTGCTTAATAGGACTTAGATGCACGTCTGCACGGCCAGGTTAAAATTCCTAGCGAGCACCATGCACCACTCTGAATCTGAAAAAAAAAAATAAAATAAAAAATGAGTGAAAAAAAGTAATATTAATCTGCCACAATTTTAATAACAATTTATTGTTTTTAAGTGAAAACTATCAATTTCTCAGAAAATAATGGGCACTTGCTTTCTCTCCTCTCTGTGAAAGGCTAGTCAAAGTTAGACAGACAGAAAAAGAATAAAGAATGAGGATGCCAAAAGACTGCTGACTCAGCTAAATCATCAGACATAGTGACAGGAAAAATAACTGGATGTTGCAGCTTTAAGGATTTTTTTTTTTAAATGCTTAGATGTGACAGAAAAATGAATTCATCTGCAACTCAGTATGACCTAAAACCCTTCAGATTGATACCTGCTATTTTTGTTTGAAATGACAATAGAAACCACTTTTACCTTTGACCTTGACCTTTAGTGCTGCATTAAATGCCATCAGTCACAATATTATTCTACACAGGCTGGAACATTCACTGGAATTGAAGAAACAGGCTTGGATGATTAGAATTTGTTGAAACGATGATTCTTCAAATCAAAGTCAGTCATGGAGTGCCTCAAGGTTCAGTGCTGGGCCCGCTACTTTTCACATTATACATGTTTCCCTGAGGCAACACTGTACGCTGCTGTTAAGCATGGAATTACATTCTCCCGCCCACATGATGGCTTCACTGGACTTATTGCAGAAGACTCTCATATTTCTTTGTGCAGATGGCATTAAATAAATCTGATGTTTAATCAGGAATTCTCTCCTGATACAAATGCGTTTCTTTCATGTCACGCACCGAACACATCTTAAGATGCAATGTAGCAGAGCAATCCAACATAAGAGAAGTAATACAAACTTTATTAAAAGTATGTGCATCCTGCCATGACTCTCTAAATGGGTTTGTGTCTACGGGAGGAGTTTGGGGACTTACCCATACACTGTATAAATATGGACAGCATAGGAGCTCGACAAAAGTGAATCCAAAGCAAGTAGAGCTCCCCCTGGTGACTGGCTGCAGTGTATGTCAAAAGCTCCACCTCCTCCATGCTAGTGGATGGGACTTGGGCCAAATTAAAACACTAAAATACACTAAAATATAATACTGATGAGTAATCAAGTGTCCATTTTTTCTTTTTTGTTTTGTTTTAGTTTGACACTTTAGAAGCAGGATGTGACATCATGATCACTACAAGTTGCTATGCCAACCGCTCTGTGAAACGGTCCAGTGGGACCATGGGAGTTGGAGAAAATTAAATAAATAAATAAGTACAGAGTATAATCCACCATTTCTTTGGAAGAGTCAGTCTGGCATCTCTGTGTGGCTCCACTCTCAGGCCGTACTGCTCCGACTCTGGCTCCAAAGTCGCAAGATGGCGCCGCCAGTATCCCCGGGAAAATAGCGTCAGTTTGTCCGATGCAAGGAAGTGGGGATGCATTGTCCATATTTATAAACCATTTAGGCACTTACCTTGACGAGGAGGTTTGCTTTCACAGCAGGGTTGCTCAGATCAACGGAGCCCTGTGGATTCATCCTCAGCTTCACCAGCTTCATTACTACAGCAGAGGCAAAGAATGAAGATAAAACCAAAAGTTATTTGTTCTGTGATACGTCAACAACACAGTGTAGAAACCTTGTATCGCAAGTCAGAGTTCTTGCAGAATGTTGGAGATTGTTATTGTTGACACATTTGTCCTCTACAGGACACCTGCAGCTGATACAGGTGGAGCTGATTTCAATATTTCAATATTTACATACTGCAAGGGCGTAAAATGTCCACAGGAAATCTGACCTGTTTAAGCATACAGCCTATTTGACTACTATATTCTATATGTTTAGTGCCTCTGAAATTACATAGAGTACCTAGAGTTGAAATTTAAAAAAGAAGAAAATTGAATTGCACAACTACGGAAGTGTTATGGAGATTTCTGTACAGTACTTGAATGAATCAGTTTTACTGATGGTGAATAAAGCACTCACCAGGGACAGTGCAAACGAATGGCAGTCGTGTTTCACAGGACAAAAACCTCCATTTTCCTGATCTCGTCAATGATGAAGAACCACACATGACTGTCCTCGAGCCGATTGCGTTTCCAAGAGTATCCCAGTTGCTGAAGGAGAAGCTGCTCCCATCAGACCAAAAAAAATTTGGATCTCTGAACAGACCAATCCATGCCGTTTTTGCCCCCGCCATTTCCACAAACTTCTGGCCCTGAGTGATGTTCCTCACAGTCGCCAGGTCGGTGAAGTTCTCCCTGCACAATCTCCGAGCTTCAGACCAATTCAGTTTTTTTTCTTCCACAAAAACAAATTCAGGGTCGAGTGGCGTTCCTGCAGTTAGAGATTAGAAAGGAGCCATTTGAGTTTACATATTGAAATTCAAAATGCTGCTTTTTCAAGGTGGAAGTACATAATTCGTTTTCTCACCCGTGTAACACATTTGTGGGCGTCGCTTACTGCATTCAACATCGTACCATTTCCCAGTGTATCCAACAAGCACACAGAGCTGATCCGTGTAAAAGTTTGGTTCAGCCTCACCTCTGTCCCAGTTCCTATATTCAGCTCGGCTCCCGTTGAACCCATCAGACCATCTCCAATCGATCACAGTGTGCAGACCAAACCAGAAGGAAGTGTTGTGTCCAGCAGATGAAACTGTGTTGATCAGGCGGTTCATTTCTTCAGCGTTTTCAACGGTGGCCAGGTCTGCGTATGTTTCTCTGCAGTAAGTCTGAGCTTCAGTCCAAGTCTTTGCATCACCAACATAGTGGTACTGACGGAGGCATATGCAGCCGTGCCACCCTGTAAGAAAACCACTGCTTATTAATACGTATTGCTCAATATACAACACAGTGTTGGAGTAAAATATTTCTCACCTGAGAGACACAACACAACCAGGAAGATCCTCTCCATCGCCATGTACTTCTGTAGTCACTTTGAGTCAATGTGAGATTTTATTACAGGCAAATCCAGGCAAACGTCACAGCGGGTCCTTGTCACTGACAAAGTTGGCTGTCAGCAAAAATGTAAAGTGGACGAAGGCCCTCCTCTGTACAAGGACTTTGTGACTTTGATTTTAATGTACCAATGTCAAAATGTCCATGTTCTCTCGACTTTGTCATCCAAATGTAAACTCACGGTACACAATATCAGTGTGAGACTCATGGTTTCCAAATCCAGTAGTCCAGATATGAATCTGCAAAGTTAAATCTGAACAGTTGACCAGTCGTTGGATTGCATGAGACTGAATGACTGAACTTCAACGTTAAGACAATGATGAGAAAATGCACTTGGGCAATTTGCATTTCTCGAACAGCAATTTCAATTAATTTAATTTATTGATTTATACCACAGAGTCGACAGAGGTCTGTCGTTTCGGTTTATGACTTAGATTGAAGCAATCTGTAACTGATGAAATTCTTTAAATGTAAATTTGCAGCAACAAACACCAACAACTCCAGTCCCTCAACATCCCCCACCGGTTCTACAAAAGAAAGATCCAATATACAGCGGGTACACGTCACCATTTTTTTCCAGAAAGGCTGCAAGGAGGGCTTCGCCTCCCCCCAATCAGGGCCTGCATGGACGACATGACGACAGTAACGTCAACCGCTCCTTGTACCAGAAGATTGCTGGATAAGCTAAATAGCAACCTGCAGTGGGCTAGGATGAAAGTGAAGCCTATTAAATCTAGGAGTATTTCTATTGTTAAAGGAAAGGTAGTAGATAAGAAGTTTGTTATAAATGATGAGGTAGTTCCCACAGTGCTGGAAAAGCCAGTGAAGAGCTTGGGAAGATGGTATGATGCTAGTCTTAGTGATAAGGCGCAGTTTGAAGGGTTGAGGCAGGAAATGATTCAAGGCATTTCAAGCATAGACCGGTCAGGGCTACCAGGGAAGTTAAAATTGTGGTGTTGGCAATTTGGTTTACTGCCTCCGCTAATGTGGCCGCTGACGGTGTATGAGGTTGCCCTTTCAAAGGTAGAAAAGTTAGAAAGAATGATCAATTCATTTATCAGAAAGTGGCTTGGTGTCCCACGCTGCTTAAGTGACACAGCCTTGTATGGGAAAGGTATTCTGGAGCTCCCAGTTACCAGCTTAACAGAGGAGTTTAAGTGCACTAAAGGTAGACTGGAAATGACTCTTACTCAGTCGAAGGATCCAGTGGTTAGGAGTGTCGCGCCAACTGTTAAGACAGGGAGGAAGTGGAAGGCAAAAGAGGCAGTGCAGCAAGCACAGGCAGCTCTTAAACATAGGGATATCATAGGTCATGTACAGCAAGGGCGTGGAGGCCTAGGGCTATGTGCAGGGAAACCTCTGTGGAGCAAGGCATCAGCAGTAGAAAGGAGAAAGATGGTAGTGGAAGAAGTACAGAAGCAAGAGGAAGCAGTTAGATGCTCGAAGGCAGTGTCGCAGGCTAAGCAGGGTCAGTGGGTGAACTCGGAGAGTGTGGAGAAAAGGAAGGTGAAGTGGAGAGAGCTTTGGAGCATGGAGGCTAGCAGGATTAGATTTATGTTAGGGGCTACTTATGATGTGCTGCCAACTCCCCAGAACCTAAACCAGTGGGTAGGTGAGGATAATGCCTGTCCACTGTGCACTTGTGTCTGCACGCTTAGACATATTCTGACAGGTTGTAAGGTTAGTCTTTCCCAAGGACGTTATACCTGGCGTCACAATCAGGTACTGAAATGTTTAGCAGCTGCAATTGAGGAAAAACGGGTGAATGTAAATTCCATGGCCGTTAACAGAGAGAATAGATGTATTAAGGTTGTACGGGAGGGAGAAAAGGCTAGACGAGCAGGCATCAGGCATAACACGGGACAGCTAAGAGTAGGAGGAGCCTGGCAGATGAGAGCGGATTTAAATGGACAACTGGTTATTCCAGTTGAGATAGTTAGCACTTGACTACGGCCAGATCTGCTGTTGTGGTCTGAGCCAGAGAAAGTAGTGTATTTCATAGAGCTGACTGTCCCGTGGGAAGATAGAGTTGAGGAGGCTAATGAGCGAAAAAGACCTAAGTATGCAGAGTTAGCAGCAGATGCAGAGCAGAATGGATGGAAGGCTTATGTCCGCCCGGTAGAAGTGGGTTGCCGTGGATTTGTGGCAAAGTCGGTGATTGCTCTGCTGAGTGAGCTGGGCATACGGGGAAGGAGCCAGAGGACTGCGGTTAGCAACATGTCCCGGGCAGCAGAGAGAGCGAGCGACTGGTTATGGGTGCGCAGGAAGCATGCTAGCTGGGGAACTAGCTAAGGTAAGGAAGGCCGCATGTAGGCCTCTATTTGTTTGTTACGCGATTTGTTTGTTACGCGATTTGTTTGTTACGTGTTTTCGGCCCGCAGCAACGGGGCGAATCGCGGTAGATTTGCTTGTTTGTTACGTGGTTCAGTCTGCATCAACGGGGCGAATCATGGTAGATTTGTTTGTTTGACTCGTGGTTATTAGTTACTATATTAGCTGTTGATAGACATCGAATGGTGAGGGAAACAGGGTTGTGCAGTGGCGGTGTGGAGGGGGGTGACTCCAGGACGCTGGAAGTCACTGTTAAGCCTTCTCGAGGTGTCGTGGGCCTAACTTAACGAAACATCGGTGAAGGGAGGTGCCCACTTGAAAACCCCAATGACATGCTGCATACTGCTGTTGTCTTCTTGTTACGTGGTAGCTATGGTTAGCTGCTGAGCGGGCCATACAAGCCAGCAGCGTTTAGTTAGTTTATGTTTTACAATGTCTGAACTATGCTGCTCAATGGGCTTACAAGCCAGCAGCTTTTACTTAGTTTATGTAGATTATAGGTTAATTGTCATATTATATGACCATAGGTTTGGTAGGGTCTCTTAGCTGAACAGGGCCTCCAAATGTGTTTTGCCTGGGATTTTGGCACAAGGGATTATAACATCTTATCCTGTGTATTACTGAATGCAGTAAACATATTTCTAAAGGTGCTACTGACATGAAATTCAGATGTCCGGAACAACCCATGCAACCCACACATGCAAAGAAATCAAACCTTAGATGTCCATAAATTAAGTTACGTGTTAAAGAGGGAAAAAGTATTGAACACATTTGCTTAAATTTATTCAATACTTCGTACAAAAATTCTTTGTTGGTAATAGCTTCAAGACGCCTCCTGTATGGAGAAACTAGTTGCATGCGTTGCTCAGGTGTGATTTTGGCCCATTCGTCCACACCAACAGTCTTCAAATCTTGAAGATTCGGTGGGCCTCTTCTATGAACTCCGATCTTTAGTTCTTTCCATAAATTTGCTATTGGATTCAAGTCAGGTGATTGGCTGGTCCATTCTCGCACCTTTATTTTCTTTCTCTGAAACCAAGTGAGAGTTTCCTTGGCTGTGTGTTTGGGATCATTCTCTTGCTGAAATGTCCACCCTCGTTTTATCTTCTTCATCCTGGTAGATGGCAGCAGATTTTTATCGAGAATGTCTATCGTATTTATCATATAGTCATAAGTCATCTTACCATTTTATTCTGCAAAGACTGATTACTCCAGTCTCTTAATGAGCAGATGACAGGTCAGACTTAGACTCTTTTTCAGACTTAGGTTGAGGTGATTCAAACATTCATAATACAAGGATTGGGACACCTTTATTATTTAACCGCAATATGATTAATCAATTAACTTTATTGTCATTATAGAAAGCACAAAGAAACCAACATGGAACAAAAGACAAAAATACGAATTAGATCCATAACGTGAAAAACAAATCAAACCCCGGTGAATAAGTGAATGCAGCACAAAGCAAATTTATACAAAACAACATTGAGACATTGAGACTTTGCAGGACAAAGAGGCGCAGAATCAGTGTGGAGTTTGTTTAAAAAAATTTAAAATTAGAAATGACAAGTCAGTTTCTGGCCTCAGATTCCTGTCAGCTGTAGTAATTTTCCATATCAGCTTTTACCATTGTTACCTACATGGGTCCATATGGGATGCTGCGGGAAAGAAAAAATATTTGTTTTGCAAATGGGCACTAAAAAAAAAAATCCACACCAGATAAAGCTCCCTCAGTCACCTCTCTACTTTCTGCACGTTAGTTCCAACAAGTATTTAACAAATGCGCTGACATAGAGCTTGCTGAGGGGTAACTACTAATCTAATTTATTAGCCTTTATTAACCAACCCTGCAGCATTGGGTTCTAGGTGTACATTTCAGAGCTCTGATTTCTTTCTTCTTTTCTCCCGGTGGAAGACCTTCCCATCAGGCTGCTCTCTCCACTTCAGCTTGACCACCGTCACCCCTGCCTCCTTCAGTCTGTCCTGCAGCTGAGAAACACAAATGCGTCCATTTTGAAACATTCACACAAATCTCAGTAGTTGCTGTGCGACTGTTTCAAATCGAGACTTGCCTTTTTCAGGATGTCTCCTTTTACGGCGGTGTCATTCAGAGCCACAGGGTTCTCCACCTTCACTCTCAGATTCACCACCTTTGTTACTTGTTCTGAATGGGAAGAGAGGTGAAACATGTTTAAAATTACTTCTACAATACGTTTGCGCAAATGTGACTTTGGTTCTTCTAAAGAAATGCAGCATTCACTCTCTTCCACTGAATGTCAATAAAGCACTCACCAGGGACACTGCAGACGAATGGAAATCTTCTCTCACAGGGCAAAAACCTCCATTTTCCTGATCTCGCAAAAGACGTAGAACCACACATGACTGTCCTCGAGCCGATTAGGTTTCCGAGGCTGTCCCAGTCGCTGAAGGAGAAGCTGCTCCCGTCAGACCAATAAAAATTTGGATCTCTGAACAGACCAATCCATGGCGCTTCACCCTCCACAAATTTCTGAGCCTTCTGGTTCTCTGTGATGTTCCTCACAGTGGCCAGGTCGGTGAAGTTCTCCCTACACAGTCTCTGAGCATCATACCAAGTCACGTTTCTCTTGACGAAAACAAATTCAGGATCGTTCTGTGTTCCTGTAGGGGGAAGCGGGTGGGACTTAGATGAGTTTTGTTCACACTGAGTGCCAAAATAATGTAATCCCCTCAAAGTCCCCCCCAACTAACAACATTCTGTTGCCAGACACCACAGGACACCTTCAGAAGGCCCATGTCCATTCTTTGATGAGTCACAACTGTTTTGGAGGCAACAAGGGAGACCTATACAATATTAGGAAGGTAGTCATAATGTTGTGCCTGATCGGTGTATATGCACTGTAGTTACTGCCATGCCATACCAGGGGTCGCGTTAACCGAATATTTTCCGCCATTGACAGTTTTTTTTTTTAAATATGACGGAAAAATCTGAAGGCCATCTGTCATTTTGACAGATTGCAATTCACACCCCTGACCACTTGGTGGCGAGTGACCTTATTAATTGGCTCTTGTCTCTCATCGAAGTTTGCGTTCCAAACACCGTGGAACTTTTATCGGTGTACGATTTCCTGGTACACCGAGTACACTGATGCACACATCAGAGCTCGGCTAACCATAGACCATAGACATATATACAATATATATGTATATTTGTCTCTGTCTATGCGGCTAACTGCTACCAAAATGGAATTTGCATACCACCGAAGCACTTCAACCCTACGATACCGTCTAAGAGCTTTTTACGCTAGCAGTCCCGTACGGCGTGCGGCAGCCAAAATTCTTTTTTTTTTTAACCATTTAAAGTCAATACTGTTCTGAAAAAAGTACTTAAAGTTAATGAAACTTTAATGGAAATTAAGTGCTATTGAATATATCTTTATTATTTTTACCCAAGTTACAGGTAAAAATAGATTATGACAGGATTTTTATGACTCTGTCAGTCAAAATGACCGACAACAAAAAAGTCTAGCGCAACCTCTGTGCCATACATATATTTATGAAAAGGTCAGACCTCCAAGTATTTGGCCTCGTTTCCCTCCTGAGAACTGGTTTAGAGACACTACTCATCCTCTGAATTTTCTTTTTGCGCCATTTTTACTTTTGACTCATTCACTTATTTCTGCTTTCCTTTTTCCGCCACTGTCACAGTGCTGCTAAGTACCAAAGCCGGAAACTTGAGGCACAACCATATATATATATATATATATATATATATAACGTGAACAATCGCTGCAAGTTCATTTACTTGTTAAAGCCTTGTATGGTCAGTGCTAATATTTTGCTTCTACGGGACTGCTGACTTAGAAATAGCCCAGATATTAAACTGTTGTTACACTTTTTTTGTCTTAATTTGATTATCTCTGAGATAACATGTAGATATGGTCAAATTTTTGGATCCTTCTGTATGATTGATATACTCACCTCTGAAACAGATAAATGGGCGGAGGATATGGCACTCAATATCGTACCATCCACCGTTGATGTAGAGGCCCACACAGAACTGATCCGTGTAAAAGTCTGGTTCAGAACTACCAGTGTCCCAGTTCCTATATTCAGCTCCGCTCCCGTTGAACCCATCAGACCATCTCCAATCGATCACAGTGTGCAGACCAAACCAGAATTCAGTGTTGTGTCCAGCAGATGAAACTGTGTTGATCAGGCGTTTCATTTCTTCAGCATTTTCAACGGTGGCCAGGTCTGCGTATGTTTCTCTGCAGTAAGTCTGAGCTTCAGTCCAAGTCTTTGCTTCACCAACATAGTGGTACTGACGGAGGCAGATGCAGCCGTGCCAACCTGTAAGGGGAGATATTGTCGGATTTGGTCAACGTTGTATCTAATGGGTAAGTAATTCAAACATACAGAAGTCTTTAGCAGGTTGAACAGAGACATTTCCACAGATTAGATTTTTTTCTTTTCACTTTATGTTGGTTGGTATTTAACAGAAAATAAAATGAAATCCCTTTTCCTTTTATCCCCTTACACCTTTTAAGTTGTCCGGTAGTGCTTTACATTGCAACAGCATTGCTACAATGAAGAAATACTTTGATGATGAAGTTGTTGTCCCATGCTGCAGCAGGTGATTGAGTTCACATGACTCCAGTCGCTTGGTAAGGAAAGAGAGTTCGTATGACTTGGAGAGAAGCAGCAGCTTTTTACCAGTGAGTCATTCTGGGCAGTGGTTCTGGCAACAGAATGTTGTTAGTGGGGGGCATTTGAGAGGAGGGGCCTCTGTGGATCATCCCACAGACACTTGATCAGTTTGGGATCTCGTGAATTTGGAAGCCAGGTCAACACCTTGTGCTGTTCTTCATGTTCTTTTGAGTTGTTCCTAAAGTGTGTTTGTGTGTGTGTCTGTGTCAGGCTGCATCCTGCTGGGGATGGCTGCTGCCATCAAGGAGTGTCATTGCTATGGGGTGGGGGTGCCTGGTCTGGTCTAGGTGAATGAATGTCAGGTCCAAAAGTTTCCCAGCAGAACACTGAAGACAAGGTAGTCAATGTTACTTACTTCACCTATCAGTGGTTTTAATGTTTTTTAAAGTTATAACATCATGTAGCACAAAACAGCAACTTTTAAAATACTTGGATATGGATTATTTAACTTCATAGTTAGCGTACTCATTCTGATGGAGGCTGCATAAATGCGACGATGCGCCTTTCAATGTCACTTTCCCACCTAATTTGTGGGAAGAAATTGCTCGGCGACCGCCAGCTGCAAGAGATCAGATCAGGCAAACGCCCCTTATCCAAACTAATGGCAGGGATGCACATTTTGAAAGATAGTCAGCCCGTACGAAGAGAACATGTATTTTGAATGTCCGACACTGATCTAACATTTTACCATGCAAAATAACATTCTAGTGTTGTCATAGTTTTTATCGTCAAATATTAGTTTTGGCTCGTCAGTGTCTTGTCTTAGTCACAAAAAAAATGGTCATTGGGGTTAGTTCTAGAGGTTCATTAACACTGCCCTTTACGTCATAAACCCTCACTGCAGACATAACAACCTTACATCTCATGAATGAATGATTTGTGAAAAGAAAACTAAGATCACTATCCATAAATTCCTGGATTAGTTTATGTGACTGTATATAAAGTAGTTATAACAAGTTTTTAAAGGCATACCAAGTTAATGATACATATTCAACAATCATCCACTCCTGCTCTGAATAACAGTAATACACAGTTTTACTGTATTATGTCAGGATATCAGTATAATACAACAATAAGCAGTCAATATGTTAACAACAAACATTTCACTGACCTGACAGATACAAGACAGTCAGTAAGATCCTGTGCATCGTGATGCTGCTCTGTGGACTGGGGATGCTCGAGTCCATCCAGTAACTGACGACTGATGTCACTGTTAGGCAAGTCCAGAGAAAGACTAAGGAGGACAAATGGTCTGTTGCTGCCTTCATGCAAAACTGGCATCAGATGTCTGGCCAGTCATATTCCCATGTTTAAATAACTAAACTAAACTAATGTCATCAGGAGCATTAAAATCATCAGGTCACCTTTTAGACTACACCACACTCTGTTAAAATTTAAACTTTAAAGCCCCATGAATAGGTGCCTGTGTTCAGCCACCACAGTGGGGACAGTCAGATATAAATATGCATAATCTGCATGAACAAACACTGACACAGCCACGGTAAGCAGATCTGCAGATTCACATACGCACTGACGCTGAGTTTCAGATAAGCAGAAGTAAAGTTGGATTTAAGTTTCAGAGCTCTGACTTCTTCTTCTTCTCTTGCTCCTTCTGGAAGACTTCCCCATCAGGCTGCTCTCTCCACTTCAGGGTCACTCCTGTCACGTTTAGTTTCTCCTGGACCTAGGAGACACAGAATAATAGAATAAAGATAGTCCTCTTGTCTCACTACGCTGTGTTCCTAGTGTAACCATTCACTCATTGTTTCGCCACAAACTAAATGATTTAAAAATCACAATATATGGTAGTTATCAGTCAGGTTGTACAAAAAAACAAAATGACAATCTCCATTTACAAACAAAATGTAAATCTTGTGATTGTACACCTGTAAACTTTACAGCCACTAATCCTATAGCAACAACATAAGAATAAGAATAAGAATAAGAAAAACCTTTATTAGTCCCGCAATGGGGAAATTGCAGTTCACAACAGCTTACAGAAAGATGCAGAATAAAAAATAGCAAGAGCAAAAAGGGTAGCTATAAAAGATAAATAGTGGAACAGAATCAGGTAGAAATATTGCACAGATTGAGTTGTAATATTGCACGGGTTGAGTTGTAAAAATGTTTTTACACTTATGGTGTAATACTATTGCACATATTAAGATTGTTCATTGTGGAGCCTAACAGCAGCAGGAAGGAAAGACCTTCTGTATCTTTCCTTCACACATCGAGGGTGAAGCAGTCTGTCACTAAAGCTGCTCCTCAGTCCTGTCAGATCACCGTGCAGGGGGTGGGACTCATTGTTCAGCATGGATGACAGTTTAGCCAGAACTCTCCGGTCACCCACCTCCCACACTGAGTCCAGAGGGCAGCCCAGGACAGAGCTGGATTTCCTGATGATCTTATCCAGCTTCTTCCTGTCCCTCTCTGTGATGCCACTGTTCCAGCAGACCACTCCGTACAGGATGGCTGATGTCACTACAGAGTCAAAGAAGGTCTTCAGGAGTGCCCCTTGCACTCCAAAAGACCTCAGTCTCCTCAGAAGGTAGAGCATGCTCTCTGTCCCTTCCTGTAGAGTGCGTCAGTGTGGTGAGTCCAGTCCAGTTTGGTGTTGAGGTGAACACCCAGGTACTTATAAGAGTCCACTTGCTCAATGTCCATTCCCTGGATGTTCACTGGTGAGGGGAGGGCAGAACGACGTCTACGGAAATCCACCACCATCTCCTTGGTCTTCCCCGCGTTGATCAGGAGGTGGTTTCGTTGACACCATTCCACAAAGTTCCCCGTCAGTCCTCTGTACTCTGCATCGTCGTCACCTCTGATGAGGCCAACAATCGCAGAGTCGTCGGAGAACTTCTGCAGTACACAGCTGTCTGTGTTGTGTCTGAAGTCTGCTGTGTAGAGGATGAAAAGAAAGGGGGCCAGAACAGTACCCTGGGGGGCACCCGTGCTACTGGTGAACAGGTCAGACACACAGTTCCTGTTTCTCACAAACTGTGGTCGGTCTGTGAGGTAGTCCAGGATCCATGTAGACAGCTGGTGGTCCACACCCATCCTATCCCGTTTGTCCCTCAGAATCACCGGCTGGATGGTGTTGAACGCACTGGAGAAATCAAAAAAGGTGATTCTCACAGTGCTGCCGGGCTTTTCCAGGTGAGAGAGAGCTCGGTGTAGCAGGAAGATAACGGCGTCCTCCACTCCAACATTAGGACGGTAGGCAAACTGTAGTGGGTCCATGGAGGGGCCCACCTCAGAGCGGAGATGTCCCAGTATCAGTCTCTCCAGTGTCTTCATCAGGTGGGATGTTAGAGCCACCGGTCTGTAGCTGCTGAGGTCTTTAGGGTGCGATGTTTTGGGCACCGGTACCACGCACGAGGTCTTCCAAATCTGTGGTACCACTCTCAGCTCAAGGCTCAGGTTGAAGACATGCTCCATAACTCCAGACAGTTCGTTTGCACAGGAATTAAGGAGCCTGGAGCTGATACCGTCCGGTCCAGCTGCTTTCCTCGCTTTTATCTTCCTGAGCTCTTTTCTCACCTGGTCTGCTGTGAAGGACAAGGGTGGGGGATGAGGGGCTCCATCCTGGTGTGAAGTGGTTGTGTTGTCTGATGAGCCAGAGGTGTGAGGGGCTGAGTGAGGAGGGCATAAGCCAGGTGTCAGCAAGTGAGGGAGCGGCTTCATGGGGGGAGGAGTGGGTGCTTGATCAAACCTGTTGAAATGTAGATTTGGGACATGGGTTCAGAAGTGTAACTTCTTTCAATGATTAGAGGATGGATTTTGGAGACTTGCCTTTTTCAGTAGCTCTGCTTTCACTGCAGGGTCATTCAGATTCACAGAGGGATCTTCCACCTTCATCCTCAGCTTAAACACTTGGAAACAGATGGAGGAGAAAAAAACGGGATTATTTTGCATGTTGTAGCAGACAAATGGTAGCAGTGTTGTGTAGCAGCTAAGTAGCCTCCATTTTCCTGATCTCTGCAAATCTGCAGCACCACACAACATATCGCTGGAGCCAAATATTTTTGGGACGTCATCCCAGTATTTGAATGATGACCCACTGCCATCACCCCAGGAAATGTGAGGACGTTGGAGCTCGCCGATTTCCACTTGGAATCAACTGATAAATCTGGTAGGACCATGAGTTGACCAGGTTTGTGAAACACATGATTCTGTGATGTTCCTGTAGTTAGTAAATGAGGATAAAATTCTGATTTATTATAGTATATACAGTTGAAACCAGATGTTTACATACACTGTGTTAAAAGACACATAAACCTTTTTTTCCTCACTGTCTGAAGTTAAATCAGACTAAACCTCTCCTGTTCTAGGTCAGTTAGGATTTGCTACACGCCACAATGATGAGAGAGAGAATTTCTTAGAGAATTTTTTATTACTTTCTTCAAAGTCAGAAGTTTACATATATTTCCTTAGTATTTGGTAGCATTGCCTTTAAACTGTATGACTTAGGTCAAACGCTTTGGGTATCCTTCCACAAGCTTCTCGCAATAGTCTGCTGGAATTCTGGTCCATTCCTCCTGACAGAACTTGTGTAACTGAGTCAGGGTTGTAGGCCGCCTCACTCGCACACGCCTTTTCAGATCTGCCTACAAATTTTCTATGGGATTGAGATCGGGGCTTTGTGATGGCCACTCCAAAACATTGATTTTGTTGTCCTTAAGCCACTTTGTAACTGCTTTGGCAGTATGCTTAGGGTCATTGTCCATTTGGAAGACCCATTTGCACCCAAGCTTTAACTTCCTGGCTGATGTCTTGAGATGTTGCTTCAATGTTTCCACATAATGTTCTTTCCTCATGATGCCATCTATTTTATGAAGTGCACCAGTTCCTCCTGCGGCAAAACAGCCCCACAACATGATGCTACCACCCCCACACTTCACAGTTGGGATGGTGTTCTCAGGCTTACAAGCTTCCCAGTTTTTCCTCCAAATGTAACGATGGTCATTAAGGCCAAACAGTTCCACTTTAGTTTCATCAGATCACAGGACATGTCTCCAAAAATTAAGGTCTTTGTCCCTGTGTGTATTTGCAAACTGTAATCTGGCTTTTTTATGTTGCTTTTGGAGTAATGGCTTCTTCCTCGCTGAGTGGCCTTTCAGCCCATGTCGGTACAGGACTCGTTTCACTGTGGAGAATGACACTTACTAGCTTCAGCCATCATCTTGACAAGGTCTTTAGCTTTTGTTCTGGGGTTGATTCGCACGTTTCGGACCAAACCACGTTCATCTCTGGGACATAGAACCCATCTCCTTCCTGAGCGGTGTGATGGCTGGACATTCCCATGGTGTCTATACTTGCGTGTAATTGTTTGAACAGATGAACGTGGCACCTTCAAGCATCTGGAAATTGTACCGAAGGATGAACCAGACTTGTGGAGCTCCACAATTCTCTTCTTGTAATCTTGGCTGATTTCTTTTGATTTTCCCATGTCAAACAAGAAAGCAGCGTGTTTGAGATGTATCCTTAAAATACATCCATAGGTGTGCCTCCAATTAACTCAGATGTTGTCGGTTAACCTATCAGAATCTTCCAAAACCATGACATCATCATCAGGGCTTTCCTTCATTGTTTAAAGACATAGTAATCTTTGTGTAAACTTCTGACTTTGAAGAAAGTAATAAATAATTCTCTAAGAAATTCTCTCTCTCATTATTGTGGCGTTTAGCAAATAGAAATAATTTTGGTAATTCCAACTGACTTAAAACAGGAGAGGTTTAATCTGATTTAACTTCAGTGAGGAAAAAATGTTTATGTGTCTTTTAACACAGTGTATGTAAACATCTGGTTTCAACTGTATTACACATGGTGGAAATATTTAAAATGTATTTTTGAATAATCTTTGATTAAAAGTGATATCCAACGTAATCTTTTTAGGGAAAGACAATGATCAACATTATAATAGACAAACGGATGTTCCACAGAGCAATTACCCAACTGCCATCCTCTACTGTTTGTAAAGCCATAGCAGAGATAATAGACTGAGAAAGAATCATCTTGTGTTTCGTTTTTCCAGCTCCAAAAGTCATCACTAGTGGAATCTGTCCAATAACTGTTGAGACCAAACCGAGCACCGATCCAGACCTCAGAGTTGTGACCAGCAGATGAAACTGTTTGGATGAGTTGGTTCATTTCTTTACTGTTTTCAATGGAGGCCAGGTATTTGTATGTTTTTCTGCAGTAGTTATCAGCCTCATTCCAATCAAGGATTCATCAACAAAGAGGTACTGACGGACAAGGCATGTGCTGAGGATGAGCCACCCTGTGAGAAAGAAAAACGTACAGTAAACCATCTACACCTCTGAAAATGTAAGTAAATGTAAGAAGGCCCCAAACTAACAATGTATTTCTCCTCCAGTGCAGCAATATCACTCAGTAATATTCATTTCTAAATGTTAACACCAACATAACACTGACTTGAGAGACAGGTCAGTGTTATGTTGCTGAGACACCCAGCAAGATCTTCTCCATCATGATGCAGCTCTGTGGACTGGAAAAGGGAACTCTGTCTTTATAATAAAAGGGAGAGGAAAATTCCACCCCTGCTTTATTTTCTCTGTGTGTTTGTCTCCATGCAAACAGTGATGTAACTGCTGCTTTATGCAAATGTATGAATGAAGCACGAGGAGCTGAGAGGCAAATATGCAGCCATAAAACATTTGTGCATTCATCTGGCACCAGTCAAAGGTTTGGACACATCTCCTCGTCCAAAGGTTTTCTTCATTTTTATTAATTTCTACATGGTAGATTATGAAGACATCAAAACTATGAAGGAGCACATATGGAAATGCATGGTGAACAAAAAGGGTTAGGGTTAGGGTTAGATTGTTCAAGGTAGCCGCCTTTCGCTTTGACAGAGTTGAGCACCTTCATGAGATAGTCACCTGGAATGGTTTCCATTAAACAGCTGAGCCTTGTCAAGAGTCAATTTGAGGAACTTCTTTCCGTCTTTATGCGTCAGACACCATCATTTGTGTTGTACAGAGGTAGTGTTGGTACACAGTTCTCTACAGTGAATAGCTCTGCTAACTCCAGCTTCCTCCCACCATCCAAAGACATGCTCATTAGGTTAACTGGTGATTCTAAATTGGCCGTAGGTGTGCATGTGAGTGTGAATGGTTGTCTGTCTCTCTGTGTTAGCCCTGTGATAGACTAGCGACCTGTCCAGGGTGTACCCCGCCTCTCGCCCGATGACAGCTGGGATAGGCTCCAGCAGACCCCGCGACCCTTAACAGGAATAAACGGTTACAGAAGATGAATGAATGAATGAATAGCTCTGCTATAGATCTGATGTCTTCAGTTAATTTACAATATAGAAAAGAATACAAATAAAGGAAAAATACTGATTAAGGTGTGTCCAAACGTTTGACCTGTACTGTAATACCCATTTCATTTCCTTTTATTTTCATAACCATTATCATAATCACACATGAAATGTAACTAGAGACAACTACATACACAACTTTCCAGCAGTGTAACTGGACTAACACAATGGAGTAGACATGTACTGCAAATCTATACAAAGTAAACTCTACAACACTTAAATGTCACTTAAAATGTCACGGTACATGGTACAGTGTGATGAGTTCACTCCAGCAATTAGCCAGGCTCAACCCTCATCGGGAAGGACACCATGAGTTCACTTCAGCAATTAGCCAGGCTCAACCCTCAGCGGGAAGGACACCATGACCAGGTAACTCAAAGCCTCAATTAAACAAACTGTGTATCTGTTAAGAAGGTTGACTTCAATCGAAACTAATGACGTGTAGGCTGTGGTCCATCACATCCCTCTACAACCCCCACCAGTCTTACAAAAGCAAGACACAATATACACCAATCAGGCATAACATTATGACCACCTTCCTAATATTGCTTAGGTCTCTCTTGTGCCACCAAAACAGTTGGGACTCGTTAGAGAATGGACATGGGCCTTCTAAGGGGATCCTGTGGTGTCTGGCAACAGAATGTTGTTAGCGGGGGTCTTTGGGTCCTATGTATTGAGGGGAGGGGCCTCTGTGGATCATCCCACAGATACTTGATCAGTTTGGGATCTAGTGAATTTGGAGGCCAAGTCAACACCTTGTGCTGTTCTTCATGTTTTTTTTTTAATTGTTCCTAAAGTGTTTTTGTGTGTGTGTGTCTGTGTCAGGCTGCATCCTGCTGGGGAGTGTCATTGCTATCTAATATAAATAAAGCCATGGGTTTAGAATGTCTTCCCACATCAGCTCTCATCATAGTAAACGCAGGTAAAGTTACTTATGCACATTGAATCAGTCATTGACTGGCGTCTCACCAGCTTAAACAACACATTCACTTCAGGGTGAAGTCAATGGGGATGGTAATCTTTGTCGCTTTTACACTATGAAACACCACCACCTAGTGGAACAGAGAGGAAATTACTTAAAATGTTCATGATATGAACAAAGATCTCCACGTGGTATGAAAATAATCAAACATTATTTAGAAATCTGGTACCTGTCTCGTACCAACGGGTAGGAAGCCAGCCATCAGAGAGAATCCAAACACTTTGTCTTCACTTTTCAGGTCTGGAGGACACAGTATGTCCATCTTATATGTCCAGCTCATGTCTCAATCATACTCGTTCATTTCTTCCGTGGTGGTCAGGTCACTGTTTGTTGGTCTGAGCTTCCGTTCAGGTTTTGTCTCTGTTCTTTGTGTGTTTTACAGTATGTAATCAGTGAACTGTGTGTTTACTGTTCAGAAAATGAACCAAAAATTCAAAAACAGTTCAACTTAAACATTTCTTTTCCATAGAATTTCTTGCACAGCATTTTGTGCCACCACATGATGCCAATCAAAGTAAAACCGGTTGCCTCTTGAAAAGAAAGAAAACCTCAAGGTGTAAGGTCACAGCTGTTAGAAGAGATCATATATTATGGAAAACTTTATTCTAGCAGAACAAAAGTGGCACCCTAAACACTTTGGTAGGGTGCCTGTTCCGTCATCTGTAGTCCATGGCACACTAGGTGAAAGACGCTATTAAAAATATATTTGTTACTACTTCAGGTTTTGATCTACCTTCCTGCCTAAGTCATTTCTCTCTTCACTTCAGCCCTGCTCGCTTTGTCTGCTGAAAAACTCCACTGTCCTCACTATTGAAAAAAGAGAGCGGCATACAGCGTATACTTCAATGGTTTAGGTAAGTTTATTATGAATATGTTACAGGTGAAGTATCTAACCTGTCACTATCAGTGATCAGGGATAAGTAGTTACTAGTTACATTTACTTGAGTAACTCTTAAAAAAAAACAAAAAAACTTCTAAGAGTAGTTTTACTGCACCATACTGTTTACTTTGTAAAGAAGTAACTCCCTTTCTTCGCAACACTGGGCTACACACTCGATTCCTTATTTTTTCATCTCACTGCCACCAGTGGATCAACTGCGTGATTACGTTTCACCAATCAGACATAGTAAAAATAATCACATGACCATACACACTGAACCTGTGGCTACTCTACCCGTCTCTGTCAGTGATACATTAACATGACAGTATAATGGTTTGGACCTTTGTAATATTAACATAGATGCTGCAGCGTCACATTAAAAAACATTTAACTGGCAAAACACAAGCTGACATTTATTATGAAGAGGTCACAGGACATGCAAGTCTTTACCATAGACTGTATAAAGATGGACGACGGAACTGCTCCTCTGAAGTGAAGCCAAAGCAAGTAGAGCTCCCCCTGGTGTCTGGCTGCAGTATAGGTCATGAGCTCCACCCCCTCCATGATGGTGGATGGGACTTGGGCCAAACTAAAACACTAAAATACACGTCAAATTAATTTTTTTCAAGGATGGTTTCTGTCATTTTAGGTAGTTAATACAATGTTGATGAATGTTCAAGTGTCATTTTTTTTGCTACGTTTCGTTTTAGTTAGTAATTTGACACTATAGAAACAGGATGTAACATAAAGGCAACTACCAGTTACCATGCCAACAGCTCTATAAAGCGGTCCTGTGGGACCGTGACAGTTGTAAAATAAATGAAATAAGTAAGCACAGCGTGTAATATAACATGATGTTTTTCCTTAAAAAATGATTTACCACGCACACTTTAAACAGGACGGCAGCAGCATTGGCACAGTTAAAAAAATTTCCTCAGGAATTTTCTAGTTGTTCTTATTGCCGCGGCCTTTACAAGAGCTTTCAACAACATCTTACTCTCTTCTCTTCAGCTATTCTTATAGTCTGTGACTCATTCAGACACAGCCGAGGCAAACCTGCTGCCTGACATTCTCCGCTGTTGCCTTAAAATACTGTATGATCTCAGCTCTTGTTATATGTAAGAATGTCAGAGGATGAAATATGTCAGATTTTCTTTTTCTAAACAGATGTGCCTGTTTTATTTATAAGCTACGAGCTTTTGTATCTTAAGAGAGTCACAGAGCGAGTACTCAAAGCAGCGCTACAGTATTGTAACATTTACAGCTGCTATCCATTTCAGTTAAAGTATTTTAATTGTAGTTGCATGTTGGTCTTATATTCAACTGTGAGGGTGAAGTTTGAAGAGTTTGTGTGTTATTGTGTTGTACTGGTTGATTATTTATGAATGTTAAAGTAATACGCTTATAAACCTCTTAATTCTGTAATAGATTACAGTAAACAAGGACATTTCCATTTTCATTTCTTTATTTTAATAGAAATACCAGACATACGTTAACGAAGCGACAGGATAAGACACGTACAATACTGTACGACACGGCACGATACGATATGACGTGTACGATACGATATGTACGATATGACAGGACACAACATGACATGACACGACAGGATATGATAGGACACGATGTGTACGAGACGATATGACACATCACGTACAAAACGACATGACACTTAGGACACAACACTTACGTACGATATGATACGATACGATATGATATGATACGATACGATGCGATACGATACGATATGATGCGAAACGACAACACCTACGATACAATGCGATACCATACGACACGCCACAACACATACCATACACGGCATGTACGATACGATATGACAAGTTATGACACGACACGATACAACACGATACAATATGATATGATGGCTGTGCTTATGTTGGAAATGCTCCACGATCGGGAATGTACTGAAAAGGTTAAACAGATGCCACCATCTAAATAATAACTTTTTTTTTCTTGTAGGATAGAGTTACTCTTTTACTTAACCACTACATTGTGTTGTGACCAACACTTTAAGCTAACGGTGATACTGTTCATTTTTGCATGGATGCTTAGATGATGCAAATGATTCAAATCATTCAAATGTGCTCTGTGGAGATGAAGGCCAAAATGGCCGCAACGCGTAGGCTCATGTGCTTTTAATCAGTCCTTTCCATGTTTAATTAAAGGCTTTTTTTAATACTTTTTCAACTTCAGAGTGCCTCTGTAATTTCTCTTTTTTTTTTTTGGTGCTCTGTGGAGGTTTTGACTGCTAAGTTTAGAGCAATCCCTGATTCAAACTGATCCCAGAAGAGTTTAACGTTTTTTGTCATTAACGAAACAAAATCTGCCCAAAGTTGTCAAACGTGATCTTTCACTGCATTTCTATATCGTTATAGTCCAGTGTTTTGAGGCAGTGAGTGGTAATTTCAGATGGTATTAATCAAGAGAAAACTCCACAGGGCACCTTTGAACCACAGTATGCTGTCATTTGACGTCTAATATGTTTGCGTTGCTCATTTGTGTGCCCTTGTCCTGTCTCCTATTTCCCCTTCTTGTTGCCAGGCAACCATTCAGGCGTGGTCGGTTGTGTTTCACTTTATTTCACGGCAGCACTGAAAACCCAGTGAGGATGAAGGACTTGATGGTTCATCTGTGTTTGTATAAAACAAAAAAAAAACAACGACAACAACATAAAAAAGAATAATAATCTGTGCGTACATTGTCTGTCACTTAACACACTTAAAATCAGCAAGCACGACTCACTGCACTGGTTTGAACCGTAGCCACTGAGGGTTTGCGCCCAGAGACTCAAGAAGTGCTAAGAAGATTTCTGTGCAGTAAGGTTGCGTCAAGTCAAATGACAGGAAAAAAAAAAAAGATTTTGATTTTGGTTTTCTTTCTTTTTCCTCCACCCTACTACTCTCTCTTCAAAGGCAAAAGTAATCAGTTAAATGTAGGCTCTGATAAACCCTTGTGATTTTGCATATGAGCAGAATACGCATGCAAACACAAGGGGGCGGTGTTGCACTTTTGTTAAATTTCCACTTGCAGGTACCAGAGCTCAGCTTCTTTGGAACATGCTACACTTTTCCGGTCACATCCAAACAGAGGGGTACGTGGCGATTATGATATACCAATGTAATAGTCGAGGAGTTTCACAGTTGATGGCACAGGCGGTGTAATTTTGACCACGTTTCTTTTTTTGTTTTGTTTTTTGTCTTTGTGGTTTGTGGTTTGTTTGAACCCTTGATTTTGCTATTAAAAACAATTGTGCGTCCTCATCAGGAAGCGTAGTGCACTCAACCTGCATCCTGGAATAAATCACTCCCATAACTTGAACGACTCTCTGGTTTAAATCTTATCAGCCGGTCAGTCCAGAGCCACTGGTACTGCTCCTGGAAGTTCAACACTTGCTCAACGGAAAACATATTTTAACAGTAATGGTCAAAGAAATTTCAAACAAACTTTTTCCATTCACTGCTGTGCTCTGAATATTAGGAGTTGTTGCTTTAAGACGAACCCTGATGAAGCAAGCATCCCCCTCCCCCCCCCGCATTTGTGATCCAAAACTCCACAGGTTAATACCACTTTTTTTTTTTTTGTCTCGGCTACATTATATTATCTTACAGCACGCTGTGAAGTACTATTACAGTTTTTTCCAATTGCTTAAACACAATTTTGCAAAGTAGGTTGGTTTTATCAAAATACTAACACAATTCACCAAACCACACACCGAAACTGCAAAATACCTCATATCCCGCAAAATGAAGCACTGCAACCAAATTCAAACTTTTGCACCAGATGGCACACACTTCATTCGTATTACAGATTTTTGTCGAACAAACTACACACTGTTGGGCATAATGAAAAGCACTCTCATCTTTAGTATGCTTTGCCATAATACTAACATAGTTCAAACTGTAGAGAATTCTTCAGATTGTTCACATGCACAGAAATATTTGCAGATACACACACATGCTATTGAAATATTTATATTTATTTATTTATTTATTTTGTAAGTCAGTGCAACATATGCACAGCAGATATATTTACATTGGAGTGAACTAAAATATGCTCACAAAACAGTAAGCTGAAAAATACAATTGCAGAAAAAATGTGCAGAAATTTTCTTTTTTAAAAAAAAGAGGAAAGCAAAATAATTAGACAGTTAGGTCTGGCCACAACGCCCCGTCAACATCGCACTCTCACCCTCCCTCTTCCTCTTCCTCTCTCAGCAATGTCTTCCATTGTTGTTGTAAAAGAAAAAAAGATGCTTACTTGTGGTCTTTTATTGCTTACTTCCTGATTGAAGTGTTAACAATTACATAACACCTATTTGGCCAGGTAGCACATATAGTGGCCAATAAGCTTATGTAGTGCGTCATTTTAAATGGCAGTGTTTTGAAATCGCAAACATGTGACTTTATGTCAGATTGTTGTGTCTTATGCAGAGAACCACGTTCAGTACACTTAAAAAGTGCCATTTTGAATTGCAAAATGTGTGTAAAGCAGTTTAAAGTTTTGGAGATTTGAGATGAGGTTTTGCTCCCTGTGTGTCAGTTTAAATATTTGTGCTATCCATGTCATTTTAGTGTGTTAGCAACTGGAAAAAACTGTAAATGCTATTGACGGTGCCGATATCTGCAGCGCACAGTATTGATAAGTGATTGATATGTTCAGTTCTGTTGTGTTCTCTTAGTTGACTTTGTTGCTGTGGTTGTAGAGCGTGTTCAAGCTTCAAATAACTTGTAGAAAAGCCTGCGTAGCTTCTTTTGTGTGAGATGCTACAATGTGTATTCGGGTAAAAAATATAGATTTCATTGTTCAAAGCAGCGGTTCCCAAACTTTTTTGGCCGTGCATCCCCTTCTATGTCCCAACCGGGATGATTCACTCCCAATCCCCCCACACCTTAAAAAAAAAACAAAAAAAACTAAACAAGCTTTTTTTTTTTTTATAGCCATATTAAAGGCGATGTGTTTAATCATGCTCAAATGACCAGAACACGTACAGACAATTGAATTCAACTGAAACACTAACATTTTCAATATAATGCAACAAAGTTACGCACAAGCTTCCACTTCTAAGAGCACCCCCTAGAGGCAGCTCTATGCGAGATGAAAAATGCGAGCACCCACCAAACCCTGGTTTAAAGCATTACTTTCTACTGTGTTTTTATGTGTGATGTCATCGACTACTCAACGTCGACTTTAAAAAAATAAAAATCCGAAGTCGTTCAACCCCTAAAGCACACAGACATCATAGATTTCAGATAAGCAGTTTAAATCTTAGAGCTATTTGGCATTTGGTTTGTTTTAAATACATAATACACTACTCTATATATTTGCCCACACACAGTTTTAAATAAACTGAAGTAAAGTTGTCTTTCAATGTCCTCTTTCACTTCTTGTGGAAGACTTCCCCATCTGGCTGCTCTTTCCACTTCAGGGTGACTCCACTCACTCCGTTCTCCTCCAGTCTGTCCTGGAGCTGGGAGACACACATGAAATAGGTTTGCTGAATAGGACTTAGATGCACGTCTGCATGGCTAGGTTAAAATTCCGAGCGAGCACCATGCACCACTCTGAATCTGAAAATAAAAAAAAATAAATTAAAAAAATGAGTGAAAAAAGTAATATTAATCTTCCACAATTTTAATAACAATTTATTGTTTTTAAGTGAAAACGATCAATTTCTCAGAAAATAATGGGCACTTGCTTTCTCTCCTCTCTGTGAAAGGCTAGTCAAAGTTAGACAGACAGAAAAAGAATAAAGAATGAGGATGCCAAAAGACTGCTGACTCAGCTAAATCATCAGACATAGTGACAGGAAAAATAACTGGATGTTGCAGCTTTAAGGATTTTTTTTTAAAAAAATGCTTAGATGTGACAGAAAAATGAATTCATCTGCAACTCAGTATGACCTAAAACCCTTCAGATTGATACCTGCTATTTTTGTTTGAAATGACAATAGAAACCACTTTTACCTTTGACCTTGACCTTTAGTGCTGCATTAAATGCCATCAATCACAATATTATTCTACACAGACTGGAACATTCACTGGAATTGAAGAAACAGGCTTGGATGATTAGAATTTGTTGAAACGATGATTCTTCAAATCAAAGTCAGTCATGGAGTGCCTCAAGGTTCAGTGCTGGGCCCGCTACTTTTCACATTATACATGTTTCCCTGAGGCAACACTGTACGCTGCTGTTAAGCATGGAATTACATTCTCCCGCCCACATGATGACTTCACTGGACTTATTGCAGAAGACTCTCATATTTCTTTGTGCAGATGGCATTAAATAAATCTGCGTTTCTTTCATGTCACGCACCAAACACATCTTAAGATGCAATGCAGCAGAGCAATCCAACATAAGAGAATTAATACAAACTTTATTAAAAGTACGTGCATCCTGCCATGGCTCTCTAAATGGGTTTGTGTCTACGGGAGGAGTTTGGGGACTTACCCATACACTGTATAAATATGGACAGCATAGGAGCTCGACAAAAGTGAATCCAAAGGAAGTAGAGCTCACCCTGGTGACTGGCTGCAGTGTATGTCAAAAG
Source organism: Chelon labrosus (assembly GCF_963514085.1). NCBI lineage: Eukaryota > Metazoa > Chordata > Actinopteri > Mugiliformes > Mugilidae > Chelon > Chelon labrosus. Next base: position 22,656,197 of record NC_140337.1, read on the forward strand.
CTTCACCTCCTCCAAGCTAGTGGATGGGACTTGGGCCAAATTAAAACACTAAAATACACTAAAATATAATACTGATGAGTAATGAAGTGTCCATGTTTTTTAGTTTTGTTTTAGTTTGACACTTTAGAAGCAGGATGTGATATCATGATCACTACAAGTTGCTATGCCAACCGCTCTGTGAAACGGTCCAGTGGGACCATGGGAGTTGGAGAAAAATAAATAAATAAACAAGTACAGAGTATAATCCACCATTTCTTTGGAAGAGTCAGTCTGGCATCTCTGTGTGGCTCCACTCTCAGGCCGTACTGCTCAGACTCTGGCTCCAAAGTCGCAAGGTGGCGCCACCAGTATCCCCGGGAAAATAGCGTCAGTTTGGCCAATGCAAGGAAGTGGGGATGTATTGTCCATATTTATATACCGTCTAGGGACTTACCTTGGCAAGGAGGTTTGCTTTCACAGCAGGGTTGCTCAGATCAACGGAGCCCTGTGGATTCATCCTCAGCTTCACCAGCTTCATTACTACAGCAGAGGCAAAGAATGAAGATAAAACCAAAAGTTATTTGTTCTGTGATACGTCAACAACACAGTGTAGAAACCTTGTATCGCAAGTCAGAGGTCTCGCGGAATGTTGGAGATTGTTACTGTTGACACATCTGTCCTCTACAGGACACGTGCAGCTGATACAGGTGGAGCTGATTTCAATATTTCAATATTTACATACTGCAAGGGCGTAAAATGTCCGCAGGAAATCTGACCTGTTTAAGCATACAGCCTATTTGACTACTGTATTCTATATGTTTAGTGCCTCTGAAATTACATAGAGTTGAAATATAAAGAAGAAAAAAATTCAATTACACAGCTACAGAAGTGTTATGGAGATTTCTGTACACTACTTGAATGAATCAGTTTTACTGATGGTGAATAAAGCACACACCAGGGACAGTGCAAACAAATGGCAGTCGTGTTGCACAGGACAAAAACCTCCATTTTCCTGATCTCTTCAATGATGTTGAACCACACATGACTGTCCTCGAGCCGATTGGGTTTCCAAGAGTATCCCAGTTGCTGAAGGAGAAGCTGCTCCCATCAGACCAAAAAAAATTTGGATCTCTGAACAGACCAATCCATGCCGTTTTTTCCCCCACCAATTCTGCAAAATTCTGGCTCTCCGTGCTGTTCCTCACAGTGGCCAGGTCGGTGAAGTTCTCCCTGCACAATCTCCGAGCATCATACCAATCCATTTTTGTTTCATTCACAAAAACAAATTGAGGATCGAGCGGCGTTCCTGCAGTTAGAGATTAGAGGGGAGTCATTTGAGTTTACATACTGAATTTCAAAATGCTGCTTTTTCAAGGTGGAAGTACATAATTCGTTTTCTTACCCGTATAACACATTGGTAGGCGTTGCAGACTGCAAGGAACATCGTACCATTTCCCAGTGTATCCACCAACCACACAGAACTGATCCGTGTAAAAGTCTGGTTCAGCATCACCAGTGTCCCAGTTCCTATATTCAGCTCCGCTCCCGTTGAACCCATCAGACCATCTCCAATCGATCACAGTGTGCAGACCAAACCAGAATTCAGTGTTGTGTCCAGCAGATGAAACTGTGTTGATCAGGCGGTTCATTTCTTCAGCGTTTTCAACGGTGGCCAGGTCTACGTGTGTTTCTCTGCAGTAAGTCTGAGCTTCAGTCCAAGTCTTTGCATCACCAACATAGTGGTACTGACGGAGGCAGATGCAGCCGTGCCAACCTGTAAGAAAACCACTGCTTATTAATACGTATTGCTCAATATACAACACAGTGTTGGAGTAAAATATTTCTTACCTGAGAGACACAACACAACCAGGAATATCCTCTCCATCGCCATGTACTTCTGTAGTCACTTTGAGTCAATGTGAGATTTTATTACAGGCAAATCCAGGCAAACGTCACAGCAGGTCCATGTCACTGACAAAGTTGGCTGTCAGCAAAAATGTAAAGTGGACGAAGGCCCTCCTCTGTACAAGGACTTTGTGACTTTGATTTTAATGTACCAACGTCAAAATGTCCATGTTCTCTCGACTTTGTCATCCAAATGTAAACTCACGGTACACAATATCAATGTGAGACTGGTTTCCAAATCCAGTAGTCCAGATATGAATCTGCAGAGTTAAATCTGAACAGTTGACCAGTCGTTGGATTGCATGAGACTGAATGACTGAACTTCAACGTTAAGACAATGATGAGAAAATGCACTTGGGCAATTTGCATTTCTCGAACAGCAATTTCAATTAATTTAATTTATTGATTTATACCACAGAGTCTACAGAGGTCTGTCGTTTCGGTTTATGACTTAGTTTGAAGCAATCTGTAACTGATGAAATTCTTTAAATGTAAATTTGCAGCAACAAACACCAACAACTCCAGTCCCTCAACATCCCCCACCGGTTCTACAAAAGAAAGATCCATTGTACAGCGGGTACACGTCACCATTTTTTTTCAGTAAACATATTTCTAAAGGTGCTACTGACATGAAATTCAGATGTCCGGAACAACCCATGCAACCCACACATGCAAAGAAATCAAACCTTAGATGTCCATAAATTAAGTTACGTGTTAAAGAGGGAAAAAGTATTGAACACATTTGCTTAAATTTATTCAATACTTCGTACAAAATTCTTTGTTGGTAATAACAGCTTCAAGACGCCTCCTGTATGGAAAAACTAGTTGCATGCGTTGCTCAGGTGTGATTGGCTGGTCCATTCTAGCACCTTTATTTTCTTTCTCTGAAACCAAGTGAGAGTTTCCTTGGCTGTGTGTTTGGGATCATTCTCTTGCTGAAATGTCCACCCTCGTTTTATCTTCTTCATCCTGGTAGATGGCAGCAGATTTTTATCGAGAATGTCTATCGTATTTATCATATAGTCATAAGTCATCTTACCATTTTATTCTGCAAAGACTGATTACTCCAGTCTCTTAATGAGCAGATGACAGGTCAGACTTAGACTCTTTTTCAGACTTAGGTTGAGGTGATTCAAACATTCATAATACAAGGATTGGGACACCTTTATTATTTAACCGCAATATGATTAATCAATTAACTTTATTGTCATTATAGAAAGCACAAAGAAACCAACATGGAACAAAAGACAAAAATACGAATTAGATCCATAACGTGAAAAACAAATCAAACCCCGGTGAATAAGTGAATGCAGCACAAAGCAAATTTATACAAAACAACATTGAGACATTGAGACTTTGCAGGACAAAGAGGCGCAGAATCAGTGTGGAGTTTGTTAAAAAATTTTAAAATTAGAAATGACAAGTTAGTTTCTGGCCTCAGATTCCTGTCAGCTGTAGTAATTTTCCATATCAGCTTGTACCATTGTTACCTACATGGGTCCATATGGGATGCTGCAGGAAAGAAAAAATATTTGTTTTGCAAATGGGCACTAAAAAAAAATCCACACCAGATAAAGCTCCCTCAGTCACCTCTCTACTTTCTGCACGTTAGTTCCAACAAGTATTTAACAAATGCGCTGACATAGAGCTTGCTGAGGGGTAACTACTAATCTAATTTATTAGCCTTTATTAACCAACCCTGCAGCATTGGGTTCTAGGTGTACATTTCAGAGCTCTGATTTCTTTCTTCTTTTCTCCCGTTGGAAGACCTTCCCATCAGGCTGCTCTCTCCACTTCAGCTTGACCCCGGTCACCCCTGCCTCCTTCAGTCTGTCCTGCAGCTGAGAAACACAAATGCGTCCGTTTTGAAACATTCACACAAATCTCAGTAGTTGCTGTGCGACTGTTTCAAATCGAGACTTGCCTTTTTCAGGATGTCTCCTTTCACGGCAGGGTCATTCAGATCCACAGGGTTCTCCACCTTCACTCTCAGATTCACCACCTTTGTTACTTGTTCTGAATGGGAAGAGAGGTGAAACATATTTCAACATTTACATACTGCCAGGGCGTAAAATGTCCACAGGAAATCTGACCTGTTTAAGCATACAGCCTATTTAATTACTATATTCTGTATGTTTAGTGCCTCTGAAATTACATAGAGTTGAATTATAAAGAAGAAGAAAATTGAACTAGACAATTCCCCTGCGGGAAATCGCGAGAGTGATGCAGTGGCCGCAGCAGTCTGCGATACCATGCTATATTGCTGTGATAGTACGATGCTACGATGCTATGATGATGCTACTATGCCAAGATGCTACAATGCTATGATGCTAAGATACTAAGATGCTATGATACTAAGATGCTACAAAGCTAAGATACTATGTTGCTACGATGCTAAGATGCTACAATGCAATTATACTAAGATGCTATGATGCTTTAATGATCACCTGTTCATATAGTCATAATATAATCCTGGTGAAAATATTTGCGACTTACGTTGCAAATAATTTCATGTTTGACTACAAAAAGTAATGGTCAGGTCAAGACAGGTATGAAAGTATTCGCGACTTACGTCGCGAATGTCTTTACTAAGTAGCATGTCTTTACTACCATGAGCAGCAGCTATAACAAAAAGCACAACTCAAATAGTCATTTAAGGCCTGGTTCCTTCTGACTGGATGGGTGTGAGTTTGATGTCATGCAGGGTACAACAAACCAAACAGGATGAGGAGGATGCAGTAGGCCTGGCTGAGAGAGAGAGACACTGAGAAGGGTCGTCCTTTATGCTTCGCCTTCTACAAACTGAAGGGCAGGTACAGGCGGCAGACCCCTCCCAGCTCCACCTGAAAGCCAGCATCAAATAAGGAAGAGAGTGGGAGGGATCTCACTAGGATCCCCAGACAAAGAACGAGCAAATCGTAACAATTGATCGTTAATCATAATAATTTTAACAATAAAACTCATTACTCCTACCTGAGCAATAGTTTAACAGTTTACGGCACAGTCTTACAGTTAGATAAACAATAATATTAAACTTAACACATCCAGGCTGTAACAAGGAATCAGCGATGAAGTGAAGACCTTCAAATTGTCCTGCGAGTCCAGCTCTTTGTCTCATGTTGGACGTCACTGCAGTCTGTCTGGATCAGCTGGAGGAAAACTATAGGCAGACAAACAGACATGTCAAATAATGTTATGTAACATACTTAATATAACTCTTATGAGTGTTCAACAGCTCATTATTTATTTAATTAAAAACATCATATTATATTAAATTACTCCAATTATATATATATACTGTCATTAATGTTGTTGCAAGCCATAAATGTTTCCTACTTTATGTGGTGGAATAATATATTTTTCAGTTTGACACAGTTTAATTTAAAAATATCTTCCCTTTAAATTGTAAAACTTCAACATTATTACTGTGATAAGCACCCGCTAGCAAGGCGGCGAATTAGCCGGCGGCTAACCCCACTAGCCTCCGCGTTAGCTCACGGCGAACTGCCGCGGCTAATTCGTGTTTAACTCCCGCGGGTCCGCGGTTAAATCCCGGTTAGCTAGCGGTTAGTTAGCGGTTAGCTCGAGGCTAACTCCGCGGTTGAGTCCGCGGCGTTAAGCTAGCGGCTAGCTAGCTCCGTTAGCTCCGCTAGCTTGCTAACATACATGAGCTATGCTGGAAGGCTAGTCGTCGGCTAAATCACTGGGCGGCTAGTCGTTAGCGTCTGTTAGCAGTTTAGCTATTCACTGACCTAATAAGATGAAGGAAACGGGTCAGGGATGTTGTGTCAGGAGTTTCAGCAAAGCAGCCAGATATAATTTGTGTTTAAAATAAAGGAAAAGGTCATAATGTCAGGTTCTGGCCCCCTACAGTACTGCAGTAATGGTTTGGGGGGTTTTAATGTTTTGGCAGATCATGTTTTCCACTGAGAGCTCTTTTCCCGCCTCTCATCCCCAGCAGCTGCGTGTGTGAACGTGTGTAAGCTGGTTGGGGTCTGGTTGTCATGGCTACCAGGGTCAACTGCTCCTGTTAGAATGTCAGTTGGAAGACGGGGAAAGAGAGAGAAAATGCTGAAAAATCGCCTCGAACAGGAAGGACTTGTGGCCAAACCGTATTTCCAATCATTGAACCGACTTAACTTTGGGCATCTTGAGGCTTTCCTGAACGTCTAGATGTGTAATTTGTAGGTAAAATGAAGAAATGTGACCTATTCAAAGCGATTCAAAGAAAGGTTACGTCTGCTTTCCTCCAGAAATTTCCCTGCCTTTTTAACATGGCAGTCTATGGAGCTGTGGGTGGGTGTTGCTGGCGCATCTTTGTGTCTGACGCCAAAACTATAAGACTTACAGCTTTAGCAGACGAATTTGAGTGAGAAGACACATTTTCCTACGTTTCTATGTATAAATTATGTCTGTCGTGTGAAATTTGTGGCCACGGGAGCAGTTTCTGTGCAGTTTTTTGACTAACTTTCTTCTCCCCTCCTCACTCTAACTGATGATGTCATCCACTCTAGCACAAACATTCCGCGCAATACACACCCATTATAAACCCTGAAATTTGAGTAAAAACCTACACAACTCTGAGGCTTCATAGTTTAAAAACGGTAAAAGTTGTCGCTAAGTGAAGTGAATCTCTGAAGAGAAGGCAAGAGTACCTACGTTTTAAAGTTTAAATGAAGTCTCTCGGTTAAAGTATGCCAGAGCAGTTCATTGTTGAAAATGTCTGTTGAATTTTTTTTTTTTTCGGGCTTCTCCATTCATTTCAATAGGGAAATTTGTCGCAGTTTTTTCGCGACTACGTCGCGAAAAAATCTTGTTTGAAAGAACTGTATAGAAGCACACCGAGTCCGATCGAGACGCACGTTTTGATGTATTTTGGGTCTGTGTGCGACGAACGGTATTTGAGTTGAAAGGTTTCGAAAATGCGTAGGAAAAAGTTTAATAATAACTAGACAATTCCCCTGCGGGAAATCGCGAGAGTGATGCAGTGGCCGCAGCAGTCTGCGATACCATGCTATATTGCTGTGATAGTACGATGCTACGATGCTACGATGATGCTACTATGCCGAGATGCTACTACAATGCTATGATGCTAAGATACTAAGATGCTATGATACTAAGATGCTACAAAGCTAAGATACTATGTTGCTACGATGCTAAGATGCTACAATGCAATTATACTAAGATGCTATGATGCTTTAATGATCACCTGTTCATATAGTCATAATATAATCCTGGTGAAAATATTTGCGACTTACGTTGCAAATAATTTCATGTTTGACTACAAAAAGTAATGGTCACGTCAAGACAGGTATGAAAGTATTCGCGACTTACGTCGCGAATGTCTTTACTAAGTAGCATGTCTTTACTAAGTAGCATGTCTTTACTACCATGAGCAGCAGCTATAACAAAAAGCACAACTCAAATAGTCATTTAAGGCCTGGTTCCTTCTGACTGGATGGGTGTGAGTTTGATGTCATGCAGGGTACAACAAACCAAACAGGATGAGGAGGATGCAGTAGGCCTGGCTGAGAGAGAGAGACACTGAGAAGGGTCGTCCTTTATGCTTCGCCTTCTACAAACTGAAGGGCAGGTACAGGCGGCAGACCCCTCCCAGCTCCACCTGAAAGCCAGCATCAAATAAGGAAGAGAGTGGGAGGGATCGTCACACCCCCACCAGGATTATATTATGACTATATGAACAGGTGAATTATTATGATTAACGATCAATTATTACAATTTGCTCGTTAATCATAATAATTTTAACAATAAAACTCATTACTCCTACCTGAGCAATAGTTTAACAGTTTACGGCACAGTCTTACAGTTAGATAAACAATAATATTAAACTTAACACATCCAGCCTGTAACAAGGAATCAGCGATGAAGTGAAGACCTTCAAATTGTCCTGCGAGTCCAGCTCTTTGTCTCATGTTGGACGTCACTGCAGTCTGTCTGGATCAGCTGGAGGAAAACTATAGGCAGACAAATAGACATGTCAAATAATGTTATGTAACATACTTAATATAACTCTTATGAGTGTTCAACAGCTCATTATTCATTTCATTAAAAACATCATATTATATTAAATTACTCCAATTATATATATATACTGTCATTAATGTTGTTGCAAGCCATAAATGTTTCCTACTTTATGTGGTGGAATAATATATTTATCAGTTTGACACAGTTTTAGTGGCTAACCCCACTAGCCTCCGCGTTAGCTCGCGGCTAACTCCCGCGGCTAACTCGCGGTTAAGTCCCGCTGGTCCGCAGTTAAATCCCGGTTAGCTCGCGGTTAAATCCCGGTTAGCTTGCGGTTAGCTCGAGGCTAGCTCGCGGTTAGCTCGAGGCTAACTCCCCGGTTTAGTCCGCGGCGGTTAGCTAGCTGCTAGCTCCGCTAGCTCGCTAACATACATGAGCTATGCTGGAAGGCTAGCCTAAGGCTAAAACATTGGGCGGCGAGTAGTTAACTTCTATTAACAGTTCAGCTATGTTGGGCACAAACACTTAACATATAAATAATTCTAGAAATTCACTTACCTAATAAAGTGATAGCACCAACAGAGGAGGGAGGGAGAGAGAGAGGGAAGGAGGGAGAGAGGGGGGGGGGGGGGGTCATGGAGTGTTCTGTCTCCCCATTGTAACAGTCTGAGAGTCCCTAATGTTTTGTCAGTCTGTGTCTGTAATGCTATAGTGGGAGGGGAGGTGGGGGGGTTGGAGTGGGGGGGTCATAGTGTCAGGTTCTGGCTCCCTGCTATAGTCCTGTAATGGGTTGAGGGGTCATTATGTTTTGGCAGTCTGTGTCTGTAATGCTATAGTGGGAGGGGGGTGGGGGGGTTGGAGTGGGGGGGTCATAATGTCAGGTTCTGGCCCCCTACAGTACTGCAGTAATGGTTTGGGGGGTTTTAATGTTTTGGCAGATACTGTTATCCACTGAGAACTGTTTTCCCGCCTCGGGTCTGGTTGTCATGGCTACCAGGGTCAACTGCTGCTCCTTCTCCTTCTCCCTCTCACCTCTGCCTGAGTCAGAGGGAAAGTGCAAACTGGGATTTGCCCTCCGAACAAATGCTCATAAATCAAAAACTACAAGTCCTATCGGGAAAACGAACACATCGTGAGCGTCAGCCGAGGGTTTTCTACAATTTAGTGTTGTTCCCACGCGCCTACTGCGAAAATTGTGGCCGTAGTCATTTTAGGAAAAAAGTATGCGACGTGAAAAATCGTCGAAAAATCGCTCTCGCTTTCCACATACACACACATGGGGAAAAATTCGAAAACTGGTCGGCGCACTCCTCGCTCGGAGGAGCCTGCAGCCCAAACCGTACGTCCTACACAAATAAAACCCACACCATCTGAAAGCCAACAAAAATCCCTACGTTTTTACATATTTTTTATCTCTGTACCTCAAAAACTGTGGCCACCACGTGAGATTGAACCTTCTTTTTTCAGAATATCACCGAAACTCTGAAGTTAGAGTGTCGGTCAGAGTGGGCCCATAGAGCCCCATTATAAACGCTGATTTTTAATTTTTTTCCCCAAATTTCACCAAAACGTAAACTGCGACCCTGACCAAACCGTAAAAGGTATCGAAACGCCGTTTTCAGGAAGAGAAAGCTACACTTCCCGTGCCTCGTACAAACTTCCAAGCAAGTTTCTACAACAAAGCATGGCCGAGTAATCACTCGACAAAGCCAAGCTGTAAATTTTGGAATGTTGCCGCTTTTTTCGGGCTTCTCCATTCATTTCAATGGGAAATTTATCGCGGTTTTTCGCGAATAAATTCGCGAAAAAATCTTGTTTGAAAAAACTGTATAGAAGCACACCGAGTCCGATCGAGACGCACGTTTTGATGTATTTTGTGTCTGTGTGCGACGAACGGTATTTGAGTTGAAAAGTTTCGAAAAATCGGGTGTGGAAAAAGTTTAATAATAAGAAGAAAAAACGTAGTGAAGAACAATAGTTTGCAGTGCTTCGCACTGCAAACTATTGACTCCCATAGCTTTGCTATGAGGGTCAATAGTTTGCATTGCGTAGCACTGCATCACTAACTAGACAATTCCCCTGCGGGAAATCGCGAGAGTGATGCAGTGGCCGCAGCAGTCTGCGTTACCATGCTATATTGCTGCGATAGTACGATGCTACGATGCTATGATGATGCTACTATGCCAAGATGCTACAATTCTATGATGCTAAGATACTAAGATGCTATGATACTAAGATGCTACAAAGCTAAGATACTATGTTGCTACGATGCTAAGATGCTACAATGCAATTATACTAAGATGCTATGATGCTTTAATGATCACCTGTTCATATAGTCATAATATAATCCTGGTGAAAATATTTGCGACTTACGTTGCAAATAATTTCATGTTTGACTACAAAAAGTAATGGTCAGGTCAAGACAGGTATGAAAGTATTCGCGACTTACGTCGCGAATGTCTTTACTAAGTAGCATGTCTTTACTACCATGAGCAGCAGCTATAACAAAAAGCACAACTCAAATAGTCATTTAAGGCCTGGTTCCTTCTGACTGGATGGGTGTGAGTTTGATGTCATGCAGGGTACAACAAACCAAACAGGATGAGGAGGATGCAGTAGGCCTGGCTGAGAGAGAGAGACACTGAGAAGGGTCGTCCTTTACGCCCTTCTACAAACTGAAGGGCAGGTACAGGCAGCAGACCCCTCCCAGCTCCACCTGAAAGCCAGCATCAAATAAGGAAGAGAGTGGGAGGGATCTCACTAGGATCCCCAGACAAAGAACGAGCAAATCGTAACAATTGATCGTTAATCATAATAATTTTAACAATAAAACTCTTTACTCCTACCTGAGCAATAGTTGAACAGTTTACGGCACAGTCTTACAGTTAGAAAAACAATAATATTAAACTTAACACATCCAGGCTGTAACAAGGAATCAGCGATGAAGTGAAGACCTTCAAATTGTCCTGCGAGTCCAGCTCTTTGTCTCATGTTGGACGTCACTGCAGTCTGTCTGGATCAGCTGGAGGAAAACTATAGGCAGACAAATAGACATGTCAAATAATGTTATGTAACATACTTAATATAACTCTTATGAGTGTTCAACAGCTCATTATTTATTTCAATAAAAACGTCATATTATATTAAATTACTCCAATTATATATATACTGTCATTAATGTTGTTGCAAGCCATAAATGTTTCCTACTTTATGTGGTGGAATAATATATTTTTCAGTTTGACACAGTTTAATTTAAAAATATCTTCCCTTTAAATTGTAAAACTTCAACATTATTACAGTGATAAGCACCCGCTAGCAACGGGGCGAATTAGCCGGCGGCTAACCCCACTAGCCTCCGCGTTAGCTCACGGCTAACTGCCGCGGCTAATTCGTGTTTAACTCCCGCGGGTCCGCGGTTAAATCCCGGTTAGCTAGCGGTTAAATCCCGGTTAGCTCGCGGTTAGCTCGAGGCTAGCTCGCGGTTAGCTCGAGGCTAACTCCGCGGTTGAGTCCGCGGTTGAGTCCGCGGCGGTTAGCTAGCGGCTAGCTAGCTCCGTTAGCTCCGCTAGCTTGCTAACATACATGAGCTATGCTGGAAGGCTAGTCGTCGGCTAAATCACTGGGCGGCTAGTCGTTAGCGTCTGTTACCAGTTGAGCTATTCACTGACCTAATAAGATGAAGGAAACGGGTCAGGGATGTTGTGTCAGGAGTTTCAGCAAAGCAGCCAGATATAATTTGTGTTTAAAATAAAGGAAAAGGTCAAACATGACTGAGAAATTGTCATTCAGTCAATGAGAAGAGCTATAGCTAAGAGGCCCAGCAGCTGTGTGAAAGCACCAAGGGAGACAGCGGTTTGGGGGGTTTTAATGTTTTGGCAGATCATGTTTTCCACTGAGAGTTCTTTTCCCGCCTCTCGTCCCCAGCAGCTGCGTGTGTGAACGTGTGTAAGCTGGTTGGGGTCTGGTTGTCATGGCTACCAGGGTCAACTGCTCCTGTTCGAATGTCAGTTGGAAGACGGGGAGAGAGAGAGAAAATGCTGAAAAATCGCCTCGAACAGGAAGGACTTGTGGCCAAACCGTATTTCCAATCATTGAACCGACTTAACTTTGGGCATCTTGAGGCTTTCCTGAACGTCTACATATGCAGTTTGTGGGTAAAATGAAGAAATGTGACCTATTAAAGCGATTCAAAGAAAGGTTACGTCTGCTTTCCTCCAGAAATTTCCCTGCCTTTTTAACATGGCAGTCTATGGAGCTGTGGGTGGGTGTTGCTGGCGCATCTTTGTGTCTGACGCCAAAACTATAAGACTTACAGCTTTAGCAGACGAATTTGAGTGAGAAGACAAATTTTCCTACGTTTCTATGTATAAATTATGTCTGTCGTGTGAAATTTGTGGCCACGGGAGCAGTTTCTGTGCAGTTTTTTGACTAACTTTCTTCTCCCCTCCTCACTCTAGCTGATGATGTCATCCACTCTAGCACAAACATTCCGCGCAATACACACCCATTATAAACCCTGAAATTTGAGTAAAAACCTACACAACTCTGAGGCTTCATAGTTTAAAAACGGTAAAAGTTGTCGACAAGTGAAGTGAATCTCTGAAGAGAAGGCAAGAGTACCTACGTTTTAAAGTTTAAATGAAGTCTCTCGGTTAAAGTATGCCAGAGCAGTTCATTGTTGAAAATGTCTGTTGAATTTTTATTTTTTTCGGGCTTCTCCATTCATTTCAATTGGGAAATTTGTCGCAGTTTTTTCGCGACTACGTCGCGAAAAAATCTTGTTTGAAAGAACTGTATAGAAGCACACCGAGTCCGATCGAGACGCACGTTTTGATGTATTTTGACCTGTGTGCGACGAACGGTATTTGAGTTGAAAGGTTTCGAAAATGCGTAGGAAAAAGTTTAATAATAACTAGACAATTCCCCTGCGGGAAATCGCGAGAGTGATGCAGTGGCCGCAGCAGTCTGCGATACCATGCTATATTGCTGCGACAGTACGATGCTACGATGCTATGATGATGCTACTATGCCAAGATGCTACTACAATGCTATGATGCTAAGATACTAAGATGCTATGATACTAAGATGCTACAAAGCTAAGATACTATGTTGCTACGATGCTAAGATGCTACAATGCAATTATACTAAGATGCTATGATGCTTTAATGATCACCTGTTCATATAGTCATAATATAATCCTGGTGAAAATATTTGCGACTTACGTTGCAAATAATTTCATGTTTGACTACAAAAAGTAATGGTCACGTCAAGACAGGTATGAAAGTATTCGCGACTTACGTCGCGAATGTCTTTACTAAGTAGCATGTCTTTACTACCATGAGCAGCAGCTATAACAAAAAGCACAACTCAAATAGTAATTTAAGGCCTGGTTCCTTCTGACTGGATGGGTGTGAGTTTGATGTCATGCAGGGTACAACAAACCAAACAGGATGAGGAGGATGCAGTAGGCCTGGCTGAGAGAGAGAGACACTGAGAAGGGTCGTCCTTTACGCCCTTCTACAAACTGAAGGGCAGGTACAGGCGGCAGACCCCTCCCAGCTCCACCTGAAAGCCAGCATCAAATAAGGAAGAGAGTGGGAGGGATCTCACTAGGATCCCCAGACAAAGAACGAGCAAATCGTAACAATTGATCGTTAATCATAATAATTTTAACAATAAAACTCATTACTCCTACCTGAGCAATAGTTTAACAGTTTACGGCACAGTCTTACAGTTAGATAAACAATAATATTAAACTTAACACATCCAGGCTGTAACAAGGAATCAGCGATGAAGTGAAGACCTTCAAATTGTCCTGCGAGTCCAGCTCTTTGTCTCATGTTGGAAGTCACTGCAGTCTGTCTGGATCAGCTGGAGGAAAACTATAGGCAGACAAATAGACATGTCAAATAATGTTATGTAACATACTTAATATAACTCTTATGAGTGTTCAACAGCTCATTATTTATTTAATTAAAAACATCATATTATATTAAATTACTCCAATTACATATATATATACTGTCATTAATGTTGTTGCAAGCCATAAATGTTTCCTACTTTATGTGGTGGAATAATATATTTTTCAGTTTGACACAGTTTAATTTAAAAATATCTTCCCTTTAAATTGTAAAACTTCAACATTATTACTGTGATAAGCTCCCGCTAGCAACGGGGCGAATTAGCCGGCGGCTAACCCCACTAGCCTCCGCGTTAGCTCACGGCTAACTGCCGCGGCTAATTCGTGTTTAACTCCCGCGGGTCCGCGGTTAAATCCCGGTTAGCTAGCGGTTAAATCCCGGTTAGCTCGCGGTTAGCTCGAGGCTAGCTCGCGGTTAGCTCGAGGCTAACTCCGCGGTTGAGTCCGCGGCGGTTAGCTAGCGGCTAGCTAGCTCCGTTAGCTCCGCTAGCTTGCTAACATACATGAGCTATGCTGGAAGGCTAGTCGTCGGCTAAATCACTGGGCGGCTAGTAGTTAGCGTCTGTTACCAGTTGAGCTGTTCACTGACCTAATAAGATGAAGGAAACGGGTCAGGGATGTTGTGTCAGGACTTTCAGCAAAGCAGCCAGATATAATTTGTGTTTAAAATAAAGGAAAAGGTCATAATGTCAGGTTCTGGCCCCCTACAGTACTGCAGTAATGGTTTGGGGGGTTTTAATGTTTTGGCAGATCATGTTTTCCACTGAGAGCTCTTTTCCCGCCTCTGGTCCCCTTCTGCTGCGTGTGTAAGCTGGTTGGGGTCTGGTTGTCATGGCTACCAGGGTCAACTGCTGCTGAAGTCTCCCTCTGACCTCTCCCTGAGTCAGAGGGAAAGTGCAAACTAGGATTTGCCCTCCGAACAAATGCTTGTATCTCAAAAACTACAAGTGCTTTCGAGAAAACAAACACATCGTGAGCGTCAGCCAAGGGTTTTCTACAATTTAGTGTTGTCGCCACGCGCGTACTGCCAAAATTGTGGCCGTAGTCGTTTTGGAAAGAAAGTATGCGACACGAAAATCGTCGAGAAATCCCTCTCGATTTCCACATACACACACATGGGAAAAAATTCGAAAAGCTGGCGCCGCACTCCTCGCTCAGAGGAGCCTCCAGTCCAAACCGTACGTCCCACACAAATCAAACCAACACCATCTTAAAGCCAACAAAAATCCCTACGTTTTTATGTATTTTTTATCTCTGTACCTCAAAAACTGTGGCCACCACATGAGATTGAACCTTTTTTTTTCAGAATATCACCGAAACTCTGAAGTTAGAGTGAGGCTCAGAGGGAGGGATTTTTAATTTTTTTCCCCAAATTTCACCAAAACGTAAACTGCGACCCTGACCAAACCGTAAAAGGTATCGAAACGCCGTTTTCAGGAAGAGAAAGCTACACTTCCCGTGCCTCGTACAAACTTCCAAGCAAGTTTCTACTACAAAGCATGGCCGAGTAATCGCTCGACAAAGCCAAGCTGTAAATTTTGGAATGTTGCCGCTTTTTTCGGGCTTCTCCATTCATTTCAATGGGAAATTTATCGCGTTTTTTTCGCGACTATGTCGCGAAAAAATCTTGTTTGAAAGAACTGTATAGAAGCACACCGAGTCCGATCGAGACGCACGTTTTGATGTATTTTGTGTCTGTGTGCGACGAACGGTATTTGAGTTGAAAAGTTTCGAAAAATCGGGTGTGGAAAAAGTTTAACTAGACAATTCCCCTGCGGGAAATCGCGAGAGTGATGCAGTGGCCGCAGCAGTCTGCGATACCATGCTATATTGCTGTGACGTTGCAAATAATTTCATGTTTGACTACAAAAAGTAATGGTCACGTCAAGACAGGTATGAAAGTATTCGCGACTTACGTCGCGAATGTCTTTACTAAGTAGCATGTCTTTACTACCATGAGCAGCAGCTATAACAAAAAGCACAACTCAAATAGTCATTTAAGGCCTGGTTCCTTCTGACTGGATGGGTGTGAGTTTGATGTCATGCAGGGTACAACAAACCAAACAGGATGAGGAGGATGCAGTAGGCCTGGCTGAGAGAGAGAGACACTGAGAAGGGTCGTCCTTTATGCTTCGCCTTCTACAAACTGAAGGGCAGGTACAGGCAGCAGAGCCCTCCCAGCGCCACCTGAAAGCCAGCATCAAATAAGGAAGAGAGTGGGAGGGATCTCACTAGGATCCCCAGACAAAGAACGAGCAAATCGTAACAATTGATCGTTAATCATAATAATTTTAACAATAAAACTCATTACTCCTACCTGAGCAATAGTTTAACAGTTTACGGCACAGTCTTACAGTTAGATAAACAATAATATTAAACTTAACACATCCAGGCTGTAACAAGGAATCAGCGATGAAGTGAAGACCTTCAAATTGTCCTGCGAGTCCAGCTCTTTGTCTCATGTTGGACGTCACTGCAGTCTGTCTGGATCAGCTGGAGGAAAACTATAGGCAGACAAATAGACATGTCAAATAATGTTATGTAACATACTTAATATAACTCTTATGAGTGTTCAACAGCTCATTATTTATTTAATTAAAAACCTCATATTATATTAAATTACTCCAATTATATATATATACTGTCATTAATGTTGTTGCAAGCCATAAATGTTTCCTACTTTATGTGGTGGAATAATATATTTTTCAGTTTGACACAGTTTCATTTAAAAATATCTTCCCTTTAAATTGTAAAACTTCAACATTATTACTGTGATAAGCACCCGCTAGCAAGGCGGCGAATTAGCCGGCGGCTAACCCCACTAGCCTCCGCGTTAGCTCACGGCGAACTGCCGCGGCTAATTCGTGTTTAACTCCCGCGGGTCCGCGGTTAAATCCCGGTTAGCTAGCGGTTAGTTAGCGGTTAGCTCGAGGCTAACTCCGCGGTTGAGTCCGCGGCGTTAAGCTAGCGGCTAGCTAGCTCCGTTAGCTCCGCTAGCTTGCTAACATACATGAGCTATGCTGGAAGGCTAGTCGTCGGCTAAATCACTGGGCGGCTAGTCGTTAGCGTCTGTTAGCAGTTTAGCTATTCACTGACCTAATAAGATGAAGGAAACGGGTCAGGGATGTTGTGTCAGGAGTTTCAGCAAAGCAGCCAGATATAATTTGTGTTTAAAATAAAGGAAAAGGTCATAATGTCAGGTTCTGGCCCCCTACAGTACTGCAGTAATGGTTTGGGGGGTTTTAATGTTTTGGCAGATCATGTTTTCCACTGAGAGCTCTTTTCCCGCCTCTCGTCCCCAGCAGCTGCGTGTGTGAACGTGTGTAAGCTGGTTGGGGTCTGGTTGTCATGGCTACCAGGGTCAACTGCTCCTGTTAGAATGTCAGTTGGAAGACGGGGAAAGAGAGAGAAAATGCTGAAAAATCGCCTCGAACAGGAAGGACTTGTGGCCAAACCGTATTTCCAATCACTGAACCGACTTAACTTTGGGCATCTTGAGGCTTTCCTGAACGTCTAGATGTGTAATTTGTAGGTAAAATGAAGAAATGTGACCTATTCAAAGCGATTCAAAGAAAGGTTACGTCTGCTTTCCTCCAGAAATTTCCCTGCCTTTTTAACATGGCAGTCTATGGAGATGTGGGTGGGTGTTGCTGGCGCATCTTTGTGTCTGACGCCAAAACTATAAGACTTACAGCTTTAGCAGACGAATTTGAGTGAGAAGACACATTTTCCTACGTTTCTATGTATAAATTATGTCTGTCGTGTGAAATTTGTGGCCACGGGAGCAGTTTCTGTGCAGTTTTTTGACTAACTTTCTTCTCCCCTCCTCACTCTAGCTGATGATGTCATCCACTCTAGCACAAACATTCCGCGCAATACACACCCATTATAAACCCTGAAATTTGAGTAAAAACCTACACAACTCTGAGGCTTCATAGTTTAAAAACGGTAAAAGTTGTCGACAAGTGAAGTGAATCTCTGAAGAGAAGGCAAGAGTACCTACGTTTTAAAGTTTAAATGAAGTCTCTCGGTTAAAGTATGCCAGAGCAGTTCATTGTTGAAAATGTCTGTTGAAATATTTTTTTTTTCGGGCTTCTCCATTCATTTCAATTGGGAAATTTGTCGCAGTTTTTTCGCGACTACGTCGCGAAAAAATCTTGTTTGAAAGAACTGTATAGAAGCACACCGAGTCCGATCGAGACGCACGTTTTGACGTATTTTGTGTCTGTGTGCGACGAACGGTATTTGAGTTGAAAGGTTTCGAAAATCGGCCGTAGGAAAAAGTTTAATAATAATAATAACTAGACAATTCCCCTGCGGGAAATCGCGAGAGTGATGCAGTGGCCGCAGCAGTCTGCGATACCATGCTATATTGCTGTGATAGTATGATGCTACGATGCTATGATGATGCTACTATGCCAAGATGCTACAATGCTATGATGCTAAGATACTAAGATGCTATGATACTAAGATGCTACAAAGCTAAGATACTATGTTGCTACGATGCTAAGATGCTACAATGCAATTATACTAAGATGCTATGATGCTTTAATGATCACCTGTTCATATAGTCATAATATAATCCTGGTGAAAATATTTGCGACTAACGTTGCAAATAATTTCATGTTTGACTACAAAAAGTAATGGTCAGGTCAAGACAGGTATGAAAGTATTCGCGACTTACGTCGCGAATGTCTTTACTAAGTAGCATGTCTTTACTACCATGAGCAGCAGCTATAACAAAAAGCACAACTCAAATAGTCATTTAAGGCCTGGTTCCTTCTGACTGGATGGGTGTGAGTTTGATGTCATGCAGGGTACAACAAACCAAACAGGATGAGGAGGATGCAGTAGGCCTGGCTGAGAGAGAGAGACACTGAGAAGGGTCGTCCTTTATGCTTCGCCTTCTACAAACTGAAGGGCAGGTACAGGCAGCACAGCCCTCCCAGCTCCACCTGAAAGCCAGCATCAAATAAGGAAGAGAGTGGGAGGGATCTCACTAGGATCCCCAGACAAAGAACGAGCAAATCGTAACAATTGATCGTTAATCATAATAATTTTAACAATAAAACTCATTACTCCTACCTGAGCAATAGTTTAACAGTTTACGGCACAGTCTTACAGTTAGAAAAACAATAATATTAAACTTAACACATCCAGGCTGTAACAAGGAATCAGCGATGAAGTGAAGACCTTCAAATTGTCCTGTTAGTCCAGCTCCTTGTCTCATGTTGGACGTCACTGCAGTCTGTCTGGATCAGCTGGAGGAAAACTATAGGCAGACAAACAGACATGTCAAATAATGTTATGTAACATACTTAATATAACTCTTATGAGTGTTCAACAGCTCATTATTTATTTAATTAAAAACATCATATTATATTAAATTACTCCAATTATATATATACTGTCATTAATGTTGTTGCAAGCCATAAATGTTTCCTACTTTATGTGGTGGAATAATATATTTTTCAGTTTGACACAGTTTAATTTAAAAATATCTTCCCTTTAAATTGTAAAACTTCAACATTATTACTGTGATAAGCACCCGCTAGCAAGGCGGCGAATTAGCCGGCGGCTAACCCCACTAGCCTCCGCGTTAGCTCACGGCGAACTGCCGCGGCTAATTCGTGTTTAACTCCCGCGGGTCCGCGGTTAAATCCCGGTTAGCTAGCGGTTAGTTAGCGGTTAGCTCGAGGCTAACTCCGCGGTTGAGTCCGCGGCGTTAAGGTAGCGGCTAGCTAGCTCCGTTAGCTCCGCTAGCTTGCTAACATACATGCGCTATGCTGGAAGGCTAGTCGTCGGCTAAATCACTGGGCGGCTAGTCGTTAGCGTCTGTTAGCAGTTAAGCTATTCACTGACCTAATAAGATGAAGGAAACGGGTCAGGGATGTTGTGTCAGGAGTTTCAGCAAAGCAGCCAGATATAATTTGTGTTTAAAATAAAGGAAAAGGTCAAACATGACTGAGAAATTGTCATTCAGTCAATGAGAAGAGCTATAGCTAAGAGGCCCAGCAGCTGTGTGAAAGCACCAAGGGAGACAGCGATGGTTTGGGGGGTTTTAATGTTTTGGCAGATCATGTTTTCCACTGAGAGCTCTTTTCCCGCCTCTCGTCCCCAGCAGCTGCGTGTGTGAACGTGTGTAAGCTGGTTGGGGTCTGGTTGTCATGGCTACCAGGGTCAACTGCTCCTGTTAGAATGTCAGTTGGAAGACGGGGAAAGAGAGAGAAAATGCTGAAAAATCGCCTCGAACAGGAAGGACTTGTGGCCAAACCGTATTTCCAATCATTGAACCGACTTAACTTTGGGCATCTTGAGGCTTTCCTGAACGTCTACATATGCAGTTTGTGGGTAAAATGACGAAATGTGACATATTCTAAGCGATTCAAAGAAAGGTTACGTCTGCTTTCCTCCAGAAATTTCCCTGCCTTTTTAACATGGCAGTCTATGGAGCTGTGGGTGGGTGTTGCTGGCGCATCTTTGTGTCTGACGCCAAAACTATAAGACTTACAGCTTTAGCAGACGAATTTGAGTGAGAAGACAAATTTTCCTACGTTTCTATGTATAAATTATGTCTGTCGTGTGAAATTTGTGGCCACGGGAGCAGTTTCTGTGCAGTTTTTTGACTAACTTTCTTCTCCCCTCCTCACTCTAGCTGATGATGTCATCCACTCTAGCACAAACATTCCGCGCAATACACACCCATTATAAACCCTGAAATTTGAGTAAAAACCTACACAACTCTGAGGCTTCATAGTTTAAAAACGGTAAAAGTTGTCGATAAGTAAAGTGAATCTCTGAAGAGAAGGCAAGAGTACCTACGTTTTAAAGTTTAAATGAAGTCTCTCGGTTAAAGTATGCCAGAGCAGTAAATTGTTGAAAATGTCTGTTGAATTTTTATTTTTTTCGGGCTTCTCCATTCATTTCAATTGGGAAATTTGTCGCAGTTTTTTCGCGACTACGTCGCGAAAAAATCGTGTTTGAAAGAACTGTATAGAAGCACACCGAGTCCGATCGAGACGCACGTTTTGATGTATTTTGACCTGTGTGCGACGAACGGTATTTGAGTTGAAAAGTTTCGAAAATGCGTAGGAAAAAGTTTAATAATAATAATAACTAGACAATTCCCCTGCGGGAAATCGCGAGAGTGATGCAGTGGCCGCAGCAGTCTGCGATACCATGCTATATTGCTGTGATAGTACGATGCTATGATGATGCTACTATGCCAAGATGCTACAATGCTATGATGCTAAGATACTAAGATGCTATGATAGTAAGATGCTACAAAGCTAAGATACTATGTTGCTACGATGCTAAGATGCTACAATGCAATTATACTAAGATGCTACGATGCTAAGATACTACAATGCATCATAGCATTGTAGCATCATTAAAGCATCATAGCATGGTAGCATCAATAAAGCATCTTAGCATCATAGCATTGTAGCATCTTAGCATCATAGCATTCAAATAGTCATTTAAGGCCTGGTTCCTACTGACTGGATGGGTGTGAGTTTGATGTCATGCAGGGTACAACAAACCAAACAGGATGAGGAGGATGCAGTAGGCCTGGCTGAGAGAGAGAGACACTGAGAAGGGTCGTCCTTTATGCTTCGCCTTCTACAAACTGAAGGGCAGGTACAGGCAGCAGACCCCTCCCAGCTCCACCTGAAAGCCAGCATCAAATAAGGAAGAGAGTGGGAGGGATCTCACTAGGATCCCCAGACAAAGAACGAGCAAATCGTAACAATTGATCGTTAATCATAATAATTTTAACAATAAAACTCATTACTCCTACCTGAGCAATAGTTGAACAGTTTACGGCACAGTCTTACAGTTAGAAAAACAATAATATTAAACTTAACACATCCAGGCTGTAACAAGGAATCAGCGATGAAGTGAAGACCTTCAAATTGTCCTGCGAGTCCAGCTCTTTGTCTCATGTTGGACGTCACTGCAGTCTGTCTGGATCAGCTGGAGGAAAACTATAGGCAGACAAATAGACATGTCAAATAATGTTATGTAACATACTTAATATAACTCTTATGAGTGTTCAACAGCTCATTATTTATTTAATTAAAAACATCATATTATATTAAATTACTCCAATTATATATATATACTGTCATTAATGTTGTTGCAAGCCATAAATGTTTCCTACTTTATGTGGTGGAATAATATATTTTTCAGTTTGACACAGTTTAAAAATATCTTCCCTTTAAATTGTAAAACTTCAACATTATTACTGTGATAAGCACCCGCTAGCAAGGCGGCGAATTAGCCGGCGGCTAACCCCACTAGCCTCCGCGTTAGCTCACGGCTAACTGCCGCGGCTAATTCGTGTTTAACTCCCGCGGGTCCGCGGTTAAATCCCGGTTAGCTAGCGGTTAGCTCGAGGCTAACTCCGCGGTTGAGTCCGCGGCGTTAAGGTAGCGGCTAGCTAGCTCCGTTAGCTCCGCTAGCTTGCTAACATACATGAGCTATGCTGGAAGGCTAGTCGTCGGCTAAATCACTGGGCGGCTAGTCGTTAGCGTCTGTTAGCAGTTTAGCTATTCACTGACCTAATAAGATGAAGGAAACGGGTCAGGGATGTTGTGTCAGGAGTTTCAGCAAAGCAGCCAGATATAATTTGTGTTTAAAATAAAGGAAAAGGTCAAACATGAAGTTGTCATTCAGTCAATGAGAAGAGCTATAGCTAAGAGGCCCAGCAGCTGTGTGAAAGGGGGGTTTTAATGTTTTGGCAGATCATGTTTTCCACTGAGAGCTCTTTTCCCGCCTCTCGTCCCCAGCAGCTGCGTGTGTGAACGTGTGTAAGCTGGTTGGGGTCTGGTTGTCATGGCTACCAGGGTCAACTGCTCCTGTTAGAATGTCAGTTGGAAGACGGGGAAAGAGAGAGAAAATGCTGAAAAATCGCCTCGAACAGGAAGGACTTGTGGCCAAACCGTATTTCCAATCATTGAACCGACTTAACTTTGGGCATCTTGAGGCTTTCCTGAACGTCTAGATGTGTAATTTGTAGGTAAAATGAAGAAATGTGACCTATTCAAAGCGATTCAAAGAAAGGTTACGTCTGCTTTCCTCCAGAAATTTCCCTGCCCTTTTAACATGGCAGTCTATGGAGCTGTGGATGGGTGTTGCTGGCGCATCTTTGTGTCTGACGCCAAAACTATAAGACTTACAGCTTTAGCAGACGAATTTGAGTGAGAAGACAAATTTTCCTACGTTTCTATGTATAAATTATGTCTGTCGTGTGAAATTTGTGGCCACGGGAGCAGTTTCTGTGCAGTTTTTTGACTAACTTTCTTCTCCCCTCCTCACTCTAGCTGATGATGTCATCCACTCTAGCACAAACATTCCGCGCAATACACACCCATTATAAACCCTGAAATTTGAGTAAAAACCTACACAACTCTGAGGCTTCATAGTTTAAAAACGGTAAAAGTTGTCGCTAAGTGAAGTGAATCTCTGAAGAGAAGGCAAGAGTACCTACGTTTTAAAGTTTAAATGAAGTCTCTCGGTTAAAGTATGCCAGAGCAGTTCATTGTTGAAAATGTCTGTTGAATTATTTTTTTAACGTCGCGAAAAAATCTTGTTTGAAAGAACTGTATAGAAGCACACCGAGTCCGATCGAGACGCACGTTTTGATGTATTTTGTGTCTGTGTGCGACGAACGGTATTTGAGTTGAAAGGTTTCGAAAATGCGTAGGAAAAAGTTTAATAATAATAACTAGACAATTCCCCTGCGGGAAATCGCGAGAGTGATGCAGTGGCCGCAGCAGTCTGCGATACCATGCTATATTGCTGTGATAGTACGATGCTACGATGCTACGATGATGCTACTATGCCAAGATGCTACAATGCTGAATGAATGAATGAATTTATTGATCATTGAGAGATAATCACGAGCACGAAAGGGGGGACGAGCTTGAGAGCAGGGTCGGTGGGAAGGCTCCTCTCCGGCCGGGGGGGACGTCTAATGAAACATTAAGACCAAACACATACAGAACTCAGCAGTTAAGGAGAAAACAATAGATGTAACATTTCTAGAGCCATTTTCACGCAGACAGATGTCATTGTGGCACAGAAGCTTATCTACTGTGTAAATACCTCCAGGGGGGAAGGGGTGGACCTCAGCTCCTCCAGGTCGAGCCTCCTCCAGCGCTGCTTCACCGCCATGGAACGTCTGGACTTCCTAGGCATCCTGCTGACAAAAAATAGACAGAAAAAAAAAACAAGACAAAATACTTTTCAAAGCTTAACAGGCTATCAAACCTATCAAACTAACCTAAACCCTAACCTTTACCTAAACTCTAACTACCTAATGTAAAATAATCTAATCTAAGACAAATTAATGTAATATGTTATACTTAAATTAAATCTGTGTAGATGAAGGTGTGGTGAATGTATGTGTGTGGGTGAGGTGGCGATACTGCTCTGCGATGGTTGAGGGCGATGAATCAACGATGATCACTCTCAGCTGTCGAAGCACAGGAACCCTTTAATCCTATCAAAGACAATGCAAAAAAATTGAAATGTCTTTCAAATGTTATAAGTAAATGTAAGCAACAAACTAATAACAAAGCAGACACATGTTAAACATCTGTAGTTGTCATAAAGTGTGTGTTTTCCTTATACTAAGATGCTATGATGCTAAGATACTACAATGCTAAGATGCTTTAATGATGCTACAATGCTATGATGCTAAGATGCTTTAATGATGCTACCATGCTATGATGCTTTAATGATCACCTGTTCATATAGTCATAATATAATCCTGGTGAAATTATTTGCGATTTACGTCGCAAATAATTTCATGTTTGACTACAAAAAGTAATGGTCAGGTCAAGACAGGTATGAAGGTATTCGCGACTTACGTCGCGAATGTCTTTACTAAGTAGCATGTCTTTACTACCATGAGCAGCAGCTATAACAAAAAGCACAACTCAAATAGTCATTTAAGGCCTGGTTCCTTCTGACTGGATGGGTGTGAGTTTGATGTCATGCAGGGTACAACAAACCAAACAGGATGAGGAGGATGCAGTAGGCCTGGCTGAGAGAGAGAGACACTGAGAAGGGTCGTCCTTTACGCCCTTCTACAAACTGAAGGGCAGGTACAGGCGGCAGAGCCCTCCCAGCTCCACCTGAAAGCCAGCATCAAATAAGGAAGAGAGTGGGAGGGATCTCACTAGGATCCCCAGACAAAGAACGAGCAAATCGTAACAATTGATCGTTAATCATAATAATTTTAACAATAAAACTCATTACTCCTACCTGAGCAATAGTTTAACAGTTTACGGCACAGTCTTACAGTTAGATAAACAATAATATTAAACTTAACACATCCAGGCTGTAACAAGGAATCAGCGATGAAGTGAAGACCTTCAAATTGTCCTGCGAGTCCAGCTCTTTGTCTCATGTTGGACGTCACTGCAGTCTGTCTGGATCAGCTGGAGTAAAACTATAGGCAGACAAACAGACATGTCAAATAATGTTATGTAACATACTTAATATAACTCTTATGAGTGTTCAACAGCTCATTATTTATTTAATTAAAAACATCATATTATATTAAATTACTCCAATTATATATATACTGTCATTAATGTTGTTGCAAGCCATAAATGTTTCCTACTTTATGTGGTGGAATAATATATTTTTCAGTTTGACACAGTTTAATTTAAAAATATCTTCCCTTTAAATTGTAAAACTTCAACATTATTACTGTGATAAGCACCCGCTAGCAAGGCGGCGAATTAGCCGGCGGCTAACCCCACTAGCCTCCGCGTTAGCTCACGGCGAACTGCCGCGGCTAATTCGTGTTTAACTCCCGCGGGTCCGCGGTTAAATCCCGGTTAGCTAGCGGTTAGTTAGCGGTTAGCTCGAGGCTAACTCCGCGGTTGAGTCCGCGGCGTTAAGGTAGCGTCTAGCTAGCTCCGTTAGCTCCGCTAGCTTGCTAACATACATGCGCTATGCTGGAAGGCTAGTCGTCGGCTAAATCACTGGGCGGCTAGTCGTTAGCGTCTGTTAGCAGTTAAGCTATTCACTGACCTAATAAGATGAAGGAAACGGGTCAGGGATGTTGTGTCAGGAGTTTCAGCAAAGCAGCCAGATATAATTTGTGTTTAAAATAAAGGAAAAGGTCAAACATGACTGAGAAATTGTCATTCAGTCAATGAGAAGAGCTATAGCTAAGAGGCCCAGCAGCTGTGTGAAAGCACCAAGAGAGACAGCGATGGTTTGGGGGGTTTTAATGTTTTGGCAGATCATGTTTTCCACTGAGAGCTCTTTTCCCGCCTCTCGTCCCCAGCAGCTGCGTGTGTGAACGTGTGTAAGCTGGTTGGGGTCTGGTTGTCATGGCTACCAGGGTCAACTGCTCCTGTTCGAATGTCAGTTGGAAGACGGGGAGAGAGAGAGAAAATGCTGAAAAATCGCCTCGAACAGGAAGGACTTGTGGCCAAACCGTATTTCCAATCATTGAACCGACTTAACTTTGGGCATCTTGAGGCTTTCCTGAACGTCTACATATGCAGTTTGTGGGTAAAATGAAGAAATGTGACCTATTAAAGCGATTCAAAGAAAGGTTACGTCTGCTTTCCTCCAGAAATTTCCCTGCCTTTTTAACATGGCAGTCTATGGAGCTGTGGGTGGGTGTTGCTGGCGCATCTTTGTGTCTGACGCCAAAACTATAAGACTTACAGCTTTAGCAGACGAATTTGAGTGAGAAGACAAATTTTCCTACGTTTCTATGTATAAATTATGTCTGTCGTGTGAAATTTGTGGCCACGGGAGCAGTTTCTGTGCAGTTTTTTGACTAACTTTCTTCTCCCCTCCTCACTCTAGCTGATGATGTCATCCACTCTAGCACAAACATTCCGCGCAATACACACCCATTATAAACCCTGAAATTTGAGTAAAAACCTACACAACTCTGAGGCTTCATAGTTTAAAAACGGTAAAAGTTGTCGATAAGTGAAGTGAATCTCTGAAGAGAAGGCAAGAGTACCTACGTTTTAAAGTTTAAATGAAGTCTCTCGGTTAAAGTATGCCAGAGCAGTTCATTGTTGAAAATGTCTGTTGAATTTTTTTTTTTTTCGGGCTTCTCCATTCATTTCAATTGGGAAATTTGTCGCAGTTTTTTCGCGACTACGTCGCGAAAAAATCTTGTTTGAAAGAACTGTATAGAAGCACACCGAGTCCGATCGAGACGCACGTTTTGAGGTATTTTGTGTCTGTGTGCGACGAACGGTATTTGAGTTGAAAGGTTTCGAAAATGCGTAGGAAAAAGTTTAATAATAATAATAATAAGAAGAAAAACGTAGTGAAGAACAATAGTTTGCAGTGCTTCGCACTGCAAACTATTGACTCCCATAGCTTTGCTATGAGGGTCAATAGTTTGCATTGCGTAGCACTGCATCACTAATAACTAGACAATTCCCCTGCGGGAAATCGCGAGAGTGATGCAGTGGCCGCAGCAGTCTGCGATACCATGCTATATTGCTGTGATAGTACGATGCTACGATGCTACGATGATGCTACTATGCCAAGATGCTACAATGCTGAATGAATGAATTAATTTATTGATCATTGAGAGATACTCACGAGCACGAACGGGGGGACGAGCTTGAGAGCAGGGTCGGTGGGAAGGCTCCTCTCCGGCCGGGGGGGACGTCTGATGAAACATTAAGACCAAACACATACAGAACTCAGCAGTTAAGGAGAAAACAATAGATGTAACATTTCTAGAGCCATTTTCACGCAGACAGATGTCATTGTGGCACAGAAGCTTATCTACTGTGTAAATACCTCCAGGGGGGAAGGGGTGGACCTCAGCTCCTCCAGGTCGAGCCTCCTCCAGCGCTGCTTCACCGCCATGGAACGTCTGGACTTCCTAGGCATCCTGCTGACAAAAAATAGACAGAAAAAAAAAACAAGACAAAATACTTTTCAAAGCTTAACAGGCTATCAAACCTATCAAACTAACCTAAACCCTAACCTTTACCTAAACTCTAACTACCTAATGTAAAATAATCTAATCTAAGACAAATTAATGTAATATGTTATACTTAAATTAAATCTGTGTAGATGAAGGTGTGGTGAATGTATGTGTGTGGGTGAGGTGGCGATACTGCTCTGCGATGGTTGAGGGCGATGAATCAACGATGATCACTCTCAGCTGTCGAAGCACAGGAACCCTTTAATCCTATCAAAGACAATGCAAAAAAATTGAAATGTCTTTCAAATGTTATAAGTAAATGTAAGCAACAAGCTAATAACAAAGCAGACACATGTTAAACATCTGTAGTTGTCATAAAGTGTGTGTTTTCCTTATACTAAGATGCTATGATGCTAAGATACTACAATGCTAAGATGCTTTAATGATGCTACAATGCTATGATGCTAAGATGCTTTAATGATGCTACCATGCTATGATGCTTTAATGATCACCTGTTCATATAGTCATAATATAATCCTGGTGAAATTATTTGCGATTTACGTTGCAAATAATTTCATGTTTGACTACAAAAAGTAATGGTCACGTCAAGACAGGTATGAAAGTATTCGCGACTTACGTCGCGAATGTCTTTACTAAGTAGCATGTCTTTACTACCATGAGCAGCAGCTATAACAAAAAGCACAACTCAAATAGTCATTTAAGGCCTGGTTCCTTCTGACTGGATGGGTGTGAGTTTGATGTCATGCAGGGTACAACAAACCAAACAGGATGAGGAGGATGCAGTAGGCCTGGCTGAGAGAGAGAGACACTGAGAAGGGTCGTCCTTTATGCTTCGCCTTCTACAAACTGAAGGGCAGGTACAGGCAGCAGAGCCCTCCCAGCTCCACCTGAAAGCCAGCATCAAATAAGGAAGAGAGTGGGAGGGATCTCACTAGGATCCCCAGACAAAGAACGAGCAAATCGTAACAATTGATCGTTAATCATAATAATTTTAACAATAAAACTCATTACTCCTACCTGAGCAATAGTTTAACAGTTTACGGCACAGTCTTACAGTTAGAAAAACAATAATATTAAACTTAACACATCCAGGCTGTAACAAGGAACCAGCGATGAAGTGAAGACCTTCAAATTGTCCTGCGAGTCCAGCTCTTTGTCTCATGTTGGACGTCACTGCAGTCTGTCTGGATCAGCTGGAGGAAAACTATAGGCAGACAAATAGACATGTCAAATAATGTTATGTAACATACTTAATATAACTCTTATGAGTGTTCAACAGCTCATTATTTATTTAATTAAAAACATCATATTATATTAAATTACTCCAATTATATATATACTGTCATTAACGTTGTTGCAAGCCATAAATGTTTCCTACTTTATGTGGTGGAATAATATATTTTTCAGTTTGACAGTTTCATTTAAAAATATCTTCCCTTTAAATTGTAAAACTTCAACATTATTACTGTGATAAGCACCCGCTAGCAAGGCGGCGAATTAGCCGGCGGCTAACCCCACTAGCCTCCGCGTTAGCTCACGGCGAACTGCCGCGGCTAATTCGTGTTTAACTCCCGCGGGTCCGCGGTTAAATCCCGGT
The DNA here is from genome assembly GCF_963514085.1 of Chelon labrosus. Lineage (NCBI taxonomy): Eukaryota > Metazoa > Chordata > Actinopteri > Mugiliformes > Mugilidae > Chelon > Chelon labrosus. The sequence continues at coordinate 22,685,537 of NC_140337.1, forward strand.
TAGCTAGCGGTTAGTTAGCGGTTAGCTCGAGGCTAACTCCGCGGTTGAGTCCGCGGCGTTAAGGTTGCGGCTAGCTAGCTCCGTTAGCTCCGCTAGCTTGCTAACATACACACGGGGCACGTATTTTGGCAGCCGTGGCCTACTGGTTAGCGCTTTAGGCTTGTGACCGGAGGGTTGCCGGTTCGAACCCCCGACTGGTAGAAAGCGGCTGAAGTGCCCTTGAGCAAGGCACCTAACCCCTCACTGCTCCCCGAGTGCCGCTGTAGCATGGCAGCTCACTGCTCCGGGTTAGTGTGTGCCTCACCTCACTGTGTGCTTTGTGTGTTCACTAATTCACGGATGGGATAAATGCAGAGACCAAATTCCTTGTATACACAAGTATACTTGGCCGAGAGACCTTAATCTTACATGAGCTATGCTGGAAGGCTAGTCGTCGGCTAAATCACTGGGCGGCTAGTCGTTAGCGTCTGTTAGCAGTTTAGCTATTCACTGACCTAATAAGATGAAGGAAACGGGTCAGGGATGTTGTGTCAGGAGTTTCAGCAAAGCAGCCAGATATAATTTGTGTTTAAAATAAAGGAAAAGGTCACAATGTCAGGTTCTGGCCCCCTACAGTACTGCAGTAATGGTTTGGGGGGTTTTAATGTTTTGGCAGATCATGTTTTCCACTGAGAGCTCTTTTCCCGCCTCTCGTCCCCAGCAGCTGCGTGTGTGAACGTGTGTAAGCTGGTTGGGGTCTGGTTGTCATGGCTACCAGGGTCAACTGCTCCTGTTAGAATGTCAGTTGGAAGACGGGGAAAGAGAGAGAAAATGCTGAAAAATCGCCTCGAACAGGAAGGACTTGTGGCCAAACCGTATTTCCAATCATTGAACCGACTTAACTTTGGGCATCTTGAGGCTTTCCTGAACGTCTAGATGTGTAATTTGTGGGTAAAATGAAGAAATGTGACCTATTCTAAGCGATTCAAAGAAAGGTTACGTCTGCTTTCCTCCAGAAATTTCCCTGCCTTTTTAACATGGCAGTCTATGGAGCTGTGGGTGGGTGTTGCTGGCGCATCTTTGTGTCTGACGCCAAAACTATAAGACTTACAGCTTTAGCAGACGAATTTGAGTGAGAAGACACATTTTCCTACGTTTCTATGTATAAATTATGTCTGTCGTGTGAAATTTGTGGCCACGGGAGCAGTTTCTGTGCAGTTTTTTGACTAACTTTCTTCTCCCCTCCTCACTCTAGCTGATGATGTCATCCACTCTAGCACAAACATTCCGCGCAATACACACCCATTATAAACCCTGAAATTTGAGTAAAAACCTACACAACTCTGAGGCTTCATAGTTTAAAAACGGTAAAAGTTGTCGATAAGTGAAGTGAATCTCTGAAGAGAAGGCAAGAGTACCTACGTTTTAAAGTTTAAATGAAGTCTCTCGGTTAAAGTATGCCAGAGCAGTTCATTGTTGAAAATGTCTGTTGAATTTTTTATTTTTTCGGGCTTCTCCATTCATTTCAATTGGGAAATTTGTCGCAGTTTTTTCGCGACTACGTCGCGAAAAAATCTTGTTTGAAAGAACTGTATAGAAGCACACCGAGTCCGATCGAGACGCACGTTTTGATGTATTTTGTGTCTGTGTGCGACGAACCGTATTTGAGTTGAAAGGTTTCGAAAATGCGTAGGAAAAAGTTTAATAATAATAATAAGAAGAAAAAACGTAGTGAAGAACAATAGTTTGCAGTGCTTCGCACTGCAAACTATTGACTCCCATAGCTTTGCTATGAGGGTCAATAGTTTGCATTGCGTAGCACTGCATCACTAATAATAAGAAGAAAAACGTAGTGAAGAACAATAGTTTGCAGTGCTTCGCACTGCAAACTATTGACCCCCATAGCTTTGCTATGAGAGGGGTCAATAGTTTGCATTGCAGGCACTGCATCACTAATAATAATAACTAGACAATTCCCCTGCGGGAAATCGCGAGAGTGATGCAGTGGCCGCAGCAGTCTGCGATACCATGCTATATTGCTGTGATAGTATGATGCTACGATGCTATGATGATGCTACTATGCCAAGATGCTACAATGCTATGATGCTAAGATACTAAGATGCTATGATACTAAGATGCTACAAAGCTAAGATACTATGTTGCTACGATGCTAAGATGCTACAATGCAATTATACTAAGATGCTATGATGCTTTAATGATCACCTGTTCATATAGTCATAATATAATCCTGGTGAAAATATTTGCGACTAACGTTGCAAATAATTTCATGTTTGACTACAAAAAGTAATGGTCAGGTCAAGACAGGTATGAAAGTATTCGCGACTTACGTCGCGAATGTCTTTACTAAGTAGCATGTCTTTACTACCATGAGCAGCAGCTATAACAAAAAGCACAACTCAAATAGTCATTTAAGGCCTGGTTCCTTCTGACTGGATGGGTGTGAGTTTGATGTCATGCAGGGTACAACAAACCAAACAGGATGAGGAGGATGCAGTAGGCCTGGCTGAGAGAGAGAGACACTGAGAAGGGTCGTCCTTTATGCTTCGCCTTCTACAAACTGAAGGGCAGGTACAGGCAGCACAGCCCTCCCAGCTCCACCTGAAAGCCAGCATCAAATAAGGAAGAGAGTGGGAGGGATCTCACTAGGATCCCCAGACAAAGAACGAGCAAATCGTAACAATTGATCGTTAATCATAATAATTTTAACAATAAAACTCATTACTCCTACCTGAGCAATAGTTTAACAGTTTACGGCACAGTCTTACAGTTAGAAAAACAATAATATTAAACTTAACACATCCAGGCTGTAACAAGGAATCAGCGATGAAGTGAAGACCTTCAAATTGTCCTGTTAGTCCAGCTCCTTGTCTCATGTTGGACGTCACTGCAGTCTGTCTGGATCAGCTGGAGGAAAACTATAGGCAGACAAACAGACATGTCAAATAATGTTATGTAACATACTTAATATAACTCTTATGAGTGTTCAACAGCTCATTATTTATTTAATTAAAAACATCATATTATATTAAATTACTCCAATTATATATATACTGTCATTAATGTTGTTGCAAGCCATAAATGTTTCCTACTTTATGTGGTGGAATAATATATTTTTCAGTTTGACACAGTTTAATTTAAAAATATCTTCCCTTTAAATTGTAAAACTTCAACATTATTACTGTGATAAGCACCCGCTAGCAAGGCGGCGAATTAGCCGGCGGCTAACCCCACTAGCCTCCGCGTTAGCTCACGGCGAACTGCCGCGGCTAATTCGTGTTTAACTCCCGCGGGTCCGCGGTTAAATCCCGGTTAGCTAGCGGTTAGTTAGCGGTTAGCTCGAGGCTAACTCCGCGGTTGAGTCCGCGGCGTTAAGGTAGCGGCTAGCTAGCTCCGTTAGCTCCGCTAGCTTGCTAACATACATGCGCTATGCTGGAAGGCTAGTCGTCGGCTAAATCACTGGGCGGCTAGTCGTTAGCGTCTGTTAGCAGTTAAGCTATTCACTGACCTAATAAGATGAAGGAAACGGGTCAGGGATGTTGTGTCAGGAGTTTCAGCAAAGCAGCCAGATATAATTTGTGTTTAAAATAAAGGAAAAGGTCAAACATGACTGAGAAATTGTCATTCAGTCAATGAGAAGAGCTATAGCTAAGAGGCCCAGCAGCTGTGTGAAAGCACCAAGGGAGACAGCGATGGTTTGGGGGGTTTTAATGTTTTGGCAGATCATGTTTTCCACTGAGAGCTCTTTTCCCGCCTCTCGTCCCCAGCAGCTGCGTGTGTGAACGTGTGTAAGCTGGTTGGGGTCTGGTTGTCATGGCTACCAGGGTCAACTGCTCCTGTTAGAATGTCAGTTGGAAGACGGGGAAAGAGAGAGAAAATGCTGAAAAATCGCCTCGAACAGGAAGGACTTGTGGCCAAACCGTATTTCCAATCATTGAACCGACTTAACTTTGGGCATCTTGAGGCTTTCCTGAACGTCTACATATGCAGTTTGTGGGTAAAATGACGAAATGTGACATATTCTAAGCGATTCAAAGAAAGGTTACGTCTGCTTTCCTCCAGAAATTTCCCTGCCTTTTTAACATGGCAGTCTATGGAGCTGTGGGTGGGTGTTGCTGGCGCATCTTTGTGTCTGACGCCAAAACTATAAGACTTACAGCTTTAGCAGACGAATTTGAGTGAGAAGACAAATTTTCCTACGTTTCTATGTATAAATTATGTCTGTCGTGTGAAATTTGTGGCCACGGGAGCAGTTTCTGTGCAGTTTTTTGACTAACTTTCTTCTCCCCTCCTCACTCTAGCTGATGATGTCATCCACTCTAGCACAAACATTCCGCGCAATACACACCCATTATAAACCCTGAAATTTGAGTAAAAACCTACACAACTCTGAGGCTTCATAGTTTAAAAACGGTAAAAGTTGTCGATAAGTAAAGTGAATCTCTGAAGAGAAGGCAAGAGTACCTACGTTTTAAAGTTTAAATGAAGTCTCTCGGTTAAAGTATGCCAGAGCAGTAAATTGTTGAAAATGTCTGTTGAATTTTTATTTTTTTCGGGCTTCTCCATTCATTTCAATTGGGAAATTTGTCGCAGTTTTTTCGCGACTACGTCGCGAAAAAATCGTGTTTGAAAGAACTGTATAGAAGCACACCGAGTCCGATCGAGACGCACGTTTTGATGTATTTTGACCTGTGTGCGACGAACGGTATTTGAGTTGAAAAGTTTCGAAAATGCGTAGGAAAAAGTTTAATAATAATAATAACTAGACAATTCCCCTGCGGGAAATCGCGAGAGTGATGCAGTGGCCGCAGCAGTCTGCGATACCATGCTATATTGCTGTGATAGTACGATGCTATGATGATGCTACTATGCCAAGATGCTACAATGCTATGATGCTAAGATACTAAGATGCTATGATAGTAAGATGCTACAAAGCTAAGATACTATGTTGCTACGATGCTAAGATGCTACAATGCAATTATACTAAGATGCTACGATGCTAAGATACTACAATGCATCATAGCATTGTAGCATCATTAAAGCATCATAGCATGGTAGCATCAATAAAGCATCTTAGCATCATAGCATTGTAGCATCTTAGCATCATAGCATTCAAATAGTCATTTAAGGCCTGGTTCCTACTGACTGGATGGGTGTGAGTTTGATGTCATGCAGGGTACAACAAACCAAACAGGATGAGGAGGATGCAGTAGGCCTGGCTGAGAGAGAGAGACACTGAGAAGGGTCGTCCTTTATGCTTCGCCTTCTACAAACTGAAGGGCAGGTACAGGCAGCAGACCCCTCCCAGCTCCACCTGAAAGCCAGCATCAAATAAGGAAGAGAGTGGGAGGGATCTCACTAGGATCCCCAGACAAAGAACGAGCAAATCGTAACAATTGATCGTTAATCATAATAATTTTAACAATAAAACTCATTACTCCTACCTGAGCAATAGTTGAACAGTTTACGGCACAGTCTTACAGTTAGAAAAACAATAATATTAAACTTAACACATCCAGGCTGTAACAAGGAATCAGCGATGAAGTGAAGACCTTCAAATTGTCCTGCGAGTCCAGCTCTTTGTCTCATGTTGGACGTCACTGCAGTCTGTCTGGATCAGCTGGAGGAAAACTATAGGCAGACAAATAGACATGTCAAATAATGTTATGTAACATACTTAATATAACTCTTATGAGTGTTCAACAGCTCATTATTTATTTAATTAAAAACATCATATTATATTAAATTACTCCAATTATATATATATACTGTCATTAATGTTGTTGCAAGCCATAAATGTTTCCTACTTTATGTGGTGGAATAATATATTTTTCAGTTTGACACAGTTTAAAAATATCTTCCCTTTAAATTGTAAAACTTCAACATTATTACTGTGATAAGCACCCGCTAGCAAGGCGGCGAATTAGCCGGCGGCTAACCCCACTAGCCTCCGCGTTAGCTCACGGCTAACTGCCGCGGCTAATTCGTGTTTAACTCCCGCGGGTCCGCGGTTAAATCCCGGTTAGCTAGCGGTTAGCTCGAGGCTAACTCCGCGGTTGAGTCCGCGGCGTTAAGGTAGCGGCTAGCTAGCTCCGTTAGCTCCGCTAGCTTGCTAACATACATGAGCTATGCTGGAAGGCTAGTCGTCGGCTAAATCACTGGGCGGCTAGTCGTTAGCGTCTGTTAGCAGTTTAGCTATTCACTGACCTAATAAGATGAAGGAAACGGGTCAGGGATGTTGTGTCAGGAGTTTCAGCAAAGCAGCCAGATATAATTTGTGTTTAAAATAAAGGAAAAGGTCAAACATGAAGTTGTCATTCAGTCAATGAGAAGAGCTATAGCTAAGAGGCCCAGCAGCTGTGTGAAAGGGGGGTTTTAATGTTTTGGCAGATCATGTTTTCCACTGAGAGCTCTTTTCCCGCCTCTCGTCCCCAGCAGCTGCGTGTGTGAACGTGTGTAAGCTGGTTGGGGTCTGGTTGTCATGGCTACCAGGGTCAACTGCTCCTGTTAGAATGTCAGTTGGAAGACGGGGAAAGAGAGAGAAAATGCTGAAAAATCGCCTCGAACAGGAAGGACTTGTGGCCAAACCGTATTTCCAATCATTGAACCGACTTAACTTTGGGCATCTTGAGGCTTTCCTGAACGTCTAGATGTGTAATTTGTAGGTAAAATGAAGAAATGTGACCTATTCAAAGCGATTCAAAGAAAGGTTACGTCTGCTTTCCTCCAGAAATTTCCCTGCCCTTTTAACATGGCAGTCTATGGAGCTGTGGATGGGTGTTGCTGGCGCATCTTTGTGTCTGACGCCAAAACTATAAGACTTACAGCTTTAGCAGACGAATTTGAGTGAGAAGACAAATTTTCCTACGTTTCTATGTATAAATTATGTCTGTCGTGTGAAATTTGTGGCCACGGGAGCAGTTTCTGTGCAGTTTTTTGACTAACTTTCTTCTCCCCTCCTCACTCTAGCTGATGATGTCATCCACTCTAGCACAAACATTCCGCGCAATACACACCCATTATAAACCCTGAAATTTGAGTAAAAACCTACACAACTCTGAGGCTTCATAGTTTAAAAACGGTAAAAGTTGTCGCTAAGTGAAGTGAATCTCTGAAGAGAAGGCAAGAGTACCTACGTTTTAAAGTTTAAATGAAGTCTCTCGGTTAAAGTATGCCAGAGCAGTTCATTGTTGAAAATGTCTGTTGAATTATTTTTTTAACGTCGCGAAAAAATCTTGTTTGAAAGAACTGTATAGAAGCACACCGAGTCCGATCGAGACGCACGTTTTGATGTATTTTGTGTCTGTGTGCGACGAACGGTATTTGAGTTGAAAGGTTTCGAAAATGCGTAGGAAAAAGTTTAATAATAATAACTAGACAATTCCCCTGCGGGAAATCGCGAGAGTGATGCAGTGGCCGCAGCAGTCTGCGATACCATGCTATATTGCTGTGATAGTACGATGCTACGATGCTACGATGATGCTACTATGCCAAGATGCTACAATGCTGAATGAATGAATGAATTTATTGATCATTGAGAGATAATCACGAGCACGAAAGGGGGGACGAGCTTGAGAGCAGGGTCGGTGGGAAGGCTCCTCTCCGGCCGGGGGGGACGTCTAATGAAACATTAAGACCAAACACATACAGAACTCAGCAGTTAAGGAGAAAACAATAGATGTAACATTTCTAGAGCCATTTTCACGCAGACAGATGTCATTGTGGCACAGAAGCTTATCTACTGTGTAAATACCTCCAGGGGGGAAGGGGTGGACCTCAGCTCCTCCAGGTCGAGCCTCCTCCAGCGCTGCTTCACCGCCATGGAACGTCTGGACTTCCTAGGCATCCTGCTGACAAAAAATAGACAGAAAAAAAAAACAAGACAAAATACTTTTCAAAGCTTAACAGGCTATCAAACCTATCAAACTAACCTAAACCCTAACCTTTACCTAAACTCTAACTACCTAATGTAAAATAATCTAATCTAAGACAAATTAATGTAATATGTTATACTTAAATTAAATCTGTGTAGATGAAGGTGTGGTGAATGTATGTGTGTGGGTGAGGTGGCGATACTGCTCTGCGATGGTTGAGGGCGATGAATCAACGATGATCACTCTCAGCTGTCGAAGCACAGGAACCCTTTAATCCTATCAAAGACAATGCAAAAAAATTGAAATGTCTTTCAAATGTTATAAGTAAATGTAAGCAACAAACTAATAACAAAGCAGACACATGTTAAACATCTGTAGTTGTCATAAAGTGTGTGTTTTCCTTATACTAAGATGCTATGATGCTAAGATACTACAATGCTAAGATGCTTTAATGATGCTACAATGCTATGATGCTAAGATGCTTTAATGATGCTACCATGCTATGATGCTTTAATGATCACCTGTTCATATAGTCATAATATAATCCTGGTGAAATTATTTGCGATTTACGTCGCAAATAATTTCATGTTTGACTACAAAAAGTAATGGTCAGGTCAAGACAGGTATGAAGGTATTCGCGACTTACGTCGCGAATGTCTTTACTAAGTAGCATGTCTTTACTACCATGAGCAGCAGCTATAACAAAAAGCACAACTCAAATAGTCATTTAAGGCCTGGTTCCTTCTGACTGGATGGGTGTGAGTTTGATGTCATGCAGGGTACAACAAACCAAACAGGATGAGGAGGATGCAGTAGGCCTGGCTGAGAGAGAGAGACACTGAGAAGGGTCGTCCTTTACGCCCTTCTACAAACTGAAGGGCAGGTACAGGCGGCAGAGCCCTCCCAGCTCCACCTGAAAGCCAGCATCAAATAAGGAAGAGAGTGGGAGGGATCTCACTAGGATCCCCAGACAAAGAACGAGCAAATCGTAACAATTGATCGTTAATCATAATAATTTTAACAATAAAACTCATTACTCCTACCTGAGCAATAGTTTAACAGTTTACGGCACAGTCTTACAGTTAGATAAACAATAATATTAAACTTAACACATCCAGGCTGTAACAAGGAATCAGCGATGAAGTGAAGACCTTCAAATTGTCCTGCGAGTCCAGCTCTTTGTCTCATGTTGGACGTCACTGCAGTCTGTCTGGATCAGCTGGAGTAAAACTATAGGCAGACAAACAGACATGTCAAATAATGTTATGTAACATACTTAATATAACTCTTATGAGTGTTCAACAGCTCATTATTTATTTAATTAAAAACATCATATTATATTAAATTACTCCAATTATATATATACTGTCATTAATGTTGTTGCAAGCCATAAATGTTTCCTACTTTATGTGGTGGAATAATATATTTTTCAGTTTGACACAGTTTAATTTAAAAATATCTTCCCTTTAAATTGTAAAACTTCAACATTATTACTGTGATAAGCACCCGCTAGCAAGGCGGCGAATTAGCCGGCGGCTAACCCCACTAGCCTCCGCGTTAGCTCACGGCGAACTGCCGCGGCTAATTCGTGTTTAACTCCCGCGGGTCCGCGGTTAAATCCCGGTTAGCTAGCGGTTAGTTAGCGGTTAGCTCGAGGCTAACTCCGCGGTTGAGTCCGCGGCGTTAAGGTAGCGTCTAGCTAGCTCCGTTAGCTCCGCTAGCTTGCTAACATACATGCGCTATGCTGGAAGGCTAGTCGTCGGCTAAATCACTGGGCGGCTAGTCGTTAGCGTCTGTTAGCAGTTAAGCTATTCACTGACCTAATAAGATGAAGGAAACGGGTCAGGGATGTTGTGTCAGGAGTTTCAGCAAAGCAGCCAGATATAATTTGTGTTTAAAATAAAGGAAAAGGTCAAACATGACTGAGAAATTGTCATTCAGTCAATGAGAAGAGCTATAGCTAAGAGGCCCAGCAGCTGTGTGAAAGCACCAAGAGAGACAGCGATGGTTTGGGGGGTTTTAATGTTTTGGCAGATCATGTTTTCCACTGAGAGCTCTTTTCCCGCCTCTCGTCCCCAGCAGCTGCGTGTGTGAACGTGTGTAAGCTGGTTGGGGTCTGGTTGTCATGGCTACCAGGGTCAACTGCTCCTGTTCGAATGTCAGTTGGAAGACGGGGAGAGAGAGAGAAAATGCTGAAAAATCGCCTCGAACAGGAAGGACTTGTGGCCAAACCGTATTTCCAATCATTGAACCGACTTAACTTTGGGCATCTTGAGGCTTTCCTGAACGTCTACATATGCAGTTTGTGGGTAAAATGAAGAAATGTGACCTATTAAAGCGATTCAAAGAAAGGTTACGTCTGCTTTCCTCCAGAAATTTCCCTGCCTTTTTAACATGGCAGTCTATGGAGCTGTGGGTGGGTGTTGCTGGCGCATCTTTGTGTCTGACGCCAAAACTATAAGACTTACAGCTTTAGCAGACGAATTTGAGTGAGAAGACAAATTTTCCTACGTTTCTATGTATAAATTATGTCTGTCGTGTGAAATTTGTGGCCACGGGAGCAGTTTCTGTGCAGTTTTTTGACTAACTTTCTTCTCCCCTCCTCACTCTAGCTGATGATGTCATCCACTCTAGCACAAACATTCCGCGCAATACACACCCATTATAAACCCTGAAATTTGAGTAAAAACCTACACAACTCTGAGGCTTCATAGTTTAAAAACGGTAAAAGTTGTCGATAAGTGAAGTGAATCTCTGAAGAGAAGGCAAGAGTACCTACGTTTTAAAGTTTAAATGAAGTCTCTCGGTTAAAGTATGCCAGAGCAGTTCATTGTTGAAAATGTCTGTTGAATTTTTTTTTTTTTCGGGCTTCTCCATTCATTTCAATTGGGAAATTTGTCGCAGTTTTTTCGCGACTACGTCGCGAAAAAATCTTGTTTGAAAGAACTGTATAGAAGCACACCGAGTCCGATCGAGACGCACGTTTTGAGGTATTTTGTGTCTGTGTGCGACGAACGGTATTTGAGTTGAAAGGTTTCGAAAATGCGTAGGAAAAAGTTTAATAATAATAATAATAAGAAGAAAAACGTAGTGAAGAACAATAGTTTGCAGTGCTTCGCACTGCAAACTATTGACTCCCATAGCTTTGCTATGAGGGTCAATAGTTTGCATTGCGTAGCACTGCATCACTAATAAAAAGAAAAAACGTAGTGAAGCTTTGCTATGAGGGTCAATAGTTTGCATTGCGTAGCACTGCATCACTAATAATAAGAAGAAGAAAAACGTAGTGAAGAACAATAGTTTGCAGTGCTTCGCACTGCAAACTATTGACCCCCATAGCTTTGCTATGAGGGGGGTCAATAGTTTGCATTGCGTAGCACTGCATCACTAATTACACAGCTACGGAAGTGTTATGGAGATTTCTGTACAGTACTTGAATGAATCAGTTTTACTGATGGTGAATAAAGCACTCACCAGGGATAGTGCAAACGAATGGCAGTGGTGTTTCACAGGACAAAAACCTCCATTTTCCTGATCTCGTCAATGATGTAGAACCACACATGACTGTCCTCGAGCCGATCGCGTTTCCAAGGGTATCCCAGTTGCTGAAGGAGAAGCTGCTCCCATCAGACCAAAAAAAATTTGCATCTCTGAACAGACCAATCCATGCCGTTTTTGCCCCCGCCATTTCCACAAACTTCTGGCTCTGAGTGATGTTCCTCACAGTCGCCAGGTCGGTGAAGTTCTCCCTGCACAATCTCCGAGCTTCAGACCAATTCAGTTTTTTTTCATCCACAAAAACAAATTCAGGGTCAAGCGGCGTTCCTGCAGTTAGAGATTAGAAAGGAGCCATTTGAGTTTACATATTGAAATTCAAAATGCTGCTTTTTCAAGGTGGAAGTACATAATTCTTTTTCTCACCCGTATAACACATTTGTGGGCGTCGCGAACTGCATTCAAGATCGTACCATTTCCCATTGTATCCAACCTGCACACAGAACTGATCCGTGTAAAAGTCTGGTTCAGCATCACCAGTGTCCCAGTTCCTATATTCAGCTCTGCTCCCGTTGAACCCATCAGACCATCTCCAATCGATCACAGTGTGGAGACCAAACCAGAAGGAAGTGTTGTGTCCAGCAGATGAAACTGTGTTGATCAGGTGGTTCATTTCTTCAGCGTTTTCAACGGTGGCCAGGTCTGTGTTTGTTTCTCTGCAGTAAGTCTGAGCTTCAGTCCAAGTCTTTGCATCACCAACATAGTGATACTGACGGAGGCAGATGCAGCCTTGCCAACCTGTAAGGGGAGATATTGTTGGATTTGGTCAAGGTTGTATCTACTGGGTAAGTAGTTCAAACATACAGTAGTTGTTAGCGGGTTAAACATTTGAACAGATTTCACATTTTTTTTCACTTTATGTTGGTTGATATTTAACAGAAAATAAAATCCCTTTTCCTTGAATCCTCTTATATCTTTTAAGTTGTCCGATAGTGCTTTACATTGCAACAGCATGGCAATAGTAAAGAAATACTTTGATGATGAAGTTGTTGTCCCATGCTGCAGCAGGTGATTGAGTTCACATCACTCCAGTTGCTTGGTAAGGAAAGAGGTATGACTTGGAGAGAAGAAGTGGCTGTTTACCAGTGAGTCATTCTGGTCAGTGGTCTGGCAACAAGTGAATTTGGAGGCCAGGTCAACACCTTGTGCTGTTCTTCATGTTTTTTTGAGTTGTTCCTAAAGCGTTTTTGTGTGTGTGCCTGTGTCAGGCTGCATCCTGCTGGGGATGGCTGCTGTCATCAAGGAGTGTCAACGCTATGGGGTGGGGGTGCCTGGTCTGGTCTTGGTGGGTGCTACAGGTCTAAGTAACATCCACATTAATGAATGCCAGGTCCAAAAGTTTCCCAGAGAAGTGACTGGCTCAGTCATCACTGATGTATGTCTCTCCAGTCAGTCAAGCTGGATTACCTGCCTGTCCCGTTGACATTTCTGTTCTATAACAGTGTTAAAAACTGACCAAGATGAGTTAGAGTTAGACACAGAAGCTATTTCATTCCTTCCATGGACAATAGATCCAGTCATGTTAAATGCAAATCTTTCACTGCTGCAAACAAACCATTTTTGTGTGTGTGCCTGTGTCAGACTGCATACTGCTCGGGGTCAAGGAGTGTCATTGCTATGGGGTGGGGCTGCCTGGTGTGGTCTAGGTGGGTGCTACATTTCTAAGTAACATCCACATGAATGAATGCCAGGTCTGAAAGCTTCCCAGCAGTACACTGAAGACAACGTGGTCAATGTTACTTACTTCACGTATCAGTGGTTTTAATGTTTTTTTTAAGCTTATAACATCATGTAGTGCAAAACAGCAACTTTTAAAGTACTTGGATAAGGATTATTTAACTTCATAGTTAGCGTACTCATTCTGATGGAGGCTGCATGAATGCGATGATGCACCTTTCAATGTCACTTTCCCACCTAATTTGTGGGAAGAAATTGCTAGGCTCCTGCGAACTGCAAGAGATCAGATAGGCAAACGCCCCTTATCCAAACTAATGGCAGGAATGCACATGTTAGAGAGACAGTCAGCCTGTACGAAGAGAACATGTATTTTGAATGTCCGATATTGATCTAACATTTTACCATTTAAAATAACATTCTAGTCCCGTCTCATCTCATTCACACAAAAAGACACAAGTGTTGTCATAGTTTTTATTGTCAAATATTAGTTTTGGCTCATCAGTGTCTCGTCTTAGTCACAAAAAAAAAAAGGTCATTGGGGTTAGTTCTAGGGGTTCATTAACACTGCCCTTTACCTCCTAAACCCTCACCGGGGACATAACAACCTTACATCTTATGAATGAAGGATTTGTGAAAAAAAAACTAAGATCCCTATCCATAAATTCCTGAACTAGGTTATGTGATTGTATATAAAGTAGTTATAACAAGTTTTTAAAGGCAGCTCATACCAAGTTAATGATACATATTCGACAATCATTCACTCCTGCCCTGAATAACAGTAACACACGGTTTTACTTTATCTTGTCAGGATATCAGTATAATACAACAATAAGCAGTCAACATGTTAACAACAAACATTTCACTGACCTGACAGATACAAGACAGTTAGTAAGATCCTGTGCATCGTGATGCTAGAGTCCATCCAGTAACTGACTACTGATGTCACTGTTAGGCAAGTCCAGAGAAAGACTAAGGAGGACAAATGGTCTGATGCTGCCTCCATGCAAAACTAGCATCAGATGTCTGGCCAGTCGCATTCCCATGTTTAAATAACTAAATCGCAGCAGAGGTGCCATACTTTTTTTGAGTGGTGTCTTTTATGGGATTGTTTTGCATGCTGTAGCAGACAAACGGTACTAGTGTTGTGTAGCTGCTAAGTAGCCTCCATTTTCCTGATCTCTGCAAATCTGCAGCACGACACAACTTATCGCTGGAGCCAAATATTTTTGAGAAGTCATCCCAGTATTTGAATGATGACCCACTGCCATCAACCCAGGAAATGTGAGGACGTTGGAGCTCGCCAACCCATGCTTGACTTCCACTTGCAATCAACTGATAAATCTGATAGGACCATGAGTAGACCAGGTCTGTGAAGTTCTCCCTGCAGTACCTCAAAGCTCTGAACCAGTCCATTGGTTCATTCACATAAACATGATTCTGTGATGTTCCTGTAGTTAGTAAATGAGGATAAAATTCAGATTTATAAAAGTATATACAGTTGAAACCAGATGTTTACATACACTTTTTTTCCTCACTGTCTGAAGTTAAATCAGACTAAACCTCTCCTGTTCTAGATCAGTTAGGATTACTAAAATTATTTATATTTGCTATATGCCACAATGATGAGAGAGAGAAAGAATTTCTTAGATAATTTTTTATTACTTTCTTCAAAGTCAGAAGTTTACATACATTTCCTTAGTATTTGGTAGCATTGCCTTTAAACTGTATGACTTGGGTCAAACGCTTTGGGTATCCTTCCACAAGCTTCTCGCAATAGTCTGCTGGCATTCTGGTCCATTCCTCCTGACAGAACTTGTGTAACTGAGTCAGGGTTGTAGGCCGCCTCGCTCGCACATAATAATAATAATAATAATACATTTTATTTAGAGAAGCGCCTTTCAAGGTACCCAAGGACACTGTACAAAGTAGGTATAGGCAAGGAACACAAAACACAAAACACCCCCAGACACACACAACAGTACACTGAGCACAAAGCGATTGTGTAGGGATTTGTAGACTAAGAGAAGGATTTTGTATTGAATGCGGTAGTGGACAGGAAGCCAATGCAGGTGCTGGAGGATGGGAGTAATGTGATCCCAGGACCTGGTGCGGGTGAGTAGCCTTGCAGCGGAGTTTTGGACATACTGCAGCCTGTTTAGGGTTTTAGCCGGGATGTCGCACAGTAGAGCATTGCAGTAGTCGAGCCTAGATGTGATGAAGGCATGTATGAGGGTTTCTGCTGTAGATGCGTTAAGGGAGGGCCGGAGTTTGGAGATGCTTTTGAGGTGGAAGAAAGACACCCTGGTGATGCTTTTGATATGTGACTCAAATGAGAGAGTAGGATCAAGGATTACGCCCAGATTCCTAACTTCAGCAGAGGTTGTAGTGAAATAGCCGGGGATAGATAGCTGCAGATGTTCAAGTTTTTTTTAGAATGTTAGGGGTGGAAATGAGAATAGCTTCAGTCTTATCTTGGTTGAGTTTGAGGAAATTTTGAGTCATCCAGTTGTTAATGGCATTTAGACAGTTGACCAGATTGGATGATGATAGTATGTGAGCGGGCTTGGTGTGAATGTAAATCTGGGTGTCATCTGCGTAACAGTGAAAATTGAGCCCATGATGTTGTATTATGTGGCCCAGGGGAAGGACGTAGATTAAAAACAGCAGGGGGCCAAGGACAGAGCCCTGGGGGACACCATGTGAGAGGGGTGAATTTCGAGATCTGAAATTCCCAATTGAGACAAACTGTTCTCTGTCAGTGAGGTATGACTTAAACCAGGCGAAAATTGGAACACCAGTGACACCAAGCAAGGTCTCTAACCGAGTGAGTAGGAGGTTGTGGCAAACAGTATCAAAAGCAGCTGTGAGGTCAAGGAGAATGAGAATGCTGACATGGCCTGAGTCAGCAGCTAATAGCAGGTCATTGACAACCTTAACCAGGGCAGTCTCAGTACTGTGCATGGCCCTGAAGCCAGACTGAAACTTTTCCCAGAGGCCATGGCATGTGAGGTACTGTTGGAGCTGGCTGGCAACTGTGCGCTCCAGGAGCTTTGCAATAAACGGGAGGTTAGAGATGGGCCGATAGTTCTTATAATCCTCTGCGGCTGCCCCAGGCTTTTTTAAAACAGGAGTGATGGCTGCTGTTTTGAGAGGCAGAGGAACAGAGCCCAGAGAGAGGGAGGAGTTTATTATTTGTGTCAAGAGAGGGCAGAGGGCAGGTAGGCCAGCCCTGACCAATGGGGTGGGCATAGGGTCAAGAAGGCAGGTGGTGGGTCTAGACTTATTGACAAGGTCAAAGACATCCTGTTCATTAAGAAGTGAAAAGGTAGAAAAGGATCTGTTGAGTGTTGCACAGGGGGAGGGGGGGGGACATCATCAAGGGTGGTCTGGGTAGTCTGGAGCTGTTTGTAGATCAAGCTAATTTTGCTTTGGAAGAAGTCAAGGAATTCACAACAGAGTTGAGTGGATGGGGTAAGTGGGAAGGATTTGGCGGGCTGGGTGAGCTTATTAATAGTAGAGAAGAGGGCTCTCGGGTTGTTTTGCCCTCTGTCAATGATGGTGGTGTAATACATGGTCTTGGCCTGATTTAGAGCCTCCTTGTAGGTAGAGACATGGTCACTGTACGCCAGGGCATGGATAGTTAGGCCAGTCTTCCGACTAAGTCGCTCTAGTTGACGTCCAGCCGCCTTCATTTTACGGAGCTCAGGTGTAAACCATGGGGCAGAGTGAGTGAAGGAGACTAGGCGTGTCTTCAGGGGTGCAAGGAGATTGAGAGAGTCAGCAAGATGTGTGTTGTACAGCAGGACCAAGTCATCAAGACAAGCATCCAATGACTCTGTGATAGGTTTTGAATGTAGAGTGTCTAGCAGAGCAGCTGTAGTAATGCTCTTTGTGTTCCTGTATGTGATGGAGCGAGAGGCACGTTGGCGATGGAGAGGCTCAGGGACAGCAAGATTGAACATAATGGCTCTATGGTCGGACACAGAGACATCTTTAGGACACACATTAGTTGGCGTGATGCCAGCGGTGCAGACAAGGTCTAATATATGGCCTTTTGAGTGGGTAGGGAAATCAACGTGCTGAATAAGGTCAAAACAGTCTAACAGATTCATAAATTGTTCAGCAAAATTACAGTTTCCAGAATCTACATGTATATTAAAATCACCAAGCACCAGGATGGATGAGTACATAGGACTAACAGATGAGAGTACCTCAGAAAATTCATTAATAAAAACAGAAGACATTTTTGGAGGCCGGTAAACAAGCAATAAGAGGAGTGGTAAACCGCCAGTGAATTTCAAGGCAAGACATTCAAATGATGAATAATCCTGCACGGGCACAGATACAACCCTATAGCTGGAGCGGAAGACCACAGCAAGGCCACCTCCCCGGCCAGTTAAACGTGGCTTAGCAACAAACTCATAACCAGGCGGAGTAGCTTCAGTCAATGAAATATAATCATTTGGTATTTGCCAAGTTTCAGTTAAACATAGTAAATCGATACCAGCATCAGTAATGGCATCATTGATAAAAGGTGCTTTTCTATTTAGAGAACGCACATTAAGTAAACCAAACTGCGCATTTCTAGAGGTAGGGTAGTCCAGGGGGGCCTTTGTCAGCTTTATGGAGTGTAAGTTCTCAAAGTCGGCAGTACGCCTCGTTACAGGCCACGTCTCTCTACGATATTTAATATTAATATTAATATTGTAGGGATTGACAGAAAATCGTCTAAATGAAGACAAAACTGGCCTCCTGGAGGATATAATGGTGTGGATAGGGAATGTACTGCCCGAAGATGGCCTAAAGGGGGCGCTAGTGAGATCAGTAGTAACTGCTGACTCACACAGAGAGGAGGGCGAGGAAGAGTAGCCATGAAAAGACGGAGGATGGGTAGTTTGAACATCCTTCCATGAGAGGGCGTCGGCACTAATCAAAGGTGCTCGGTTGTATTGGGTGGGCGGGGGTGGAGGCGCTAAGAGGCCAGGTGATGGTAATGATGATCGTGGTCACCTCTGCTGCTGAGGAGATCCAACAGACGAATGAAATTGGCTTTGGTAATCTCCGAGTGCCGACGACTGGTGTCACATGTGCCAACATGGACAATTATCTTTGTGATGGACGATGGAAGTGATGTTAAGAGACTGGGAAGTTTGTTCAGGATATCAACAGCTGTGGCCCCGGGAATGCAGTGGGTAATGACTTGAAGAAACGGATGTTTCTCACCAGCGAGTCGCCGAGAATCAGCGCCGTCGGAGGGAAAAGAGGAGTTGGGGCAGCCGCTGGAGGAGGATGCCTTTTCAGATCTGCCTACAAATTTTCTATGGGATTGAGATCGGGGCTTTGTGATGGCCGCTCCAAAACATTGATTTTGTTGTCCTTAAGCCACTTTGTAACTGCTTTGGCAGTATGCTTAGGGTCATTGTCCATTTGGAAGACCCATTTGCGCCCAAGTTTTAACTTCCTGGCTGATGTCTTGAGATGTTGCTTCAATATTTCCACATAATGTTCTTTCCTCATGATGCCGTCTATTTTATGAAGTGCACCAGTTCCTCCTGCAGTAAAACAGCCCCACAACATGATGCTACCACCCCCATACTTCACAGTTGGGATGGTGTTCTCAGGCTTACAAGCTTCCCCCTTTTTCCTCCAGATGTAACGATGGTCATTAAGGCTAAACAGTTCCACTTTAGTTTCATCAGATCAGAGGACATGTCTCCAAAAATTAAGGTCTTTGTCCCTGTGTGTATTTGCAAACTGTAATCTGGCTTTTTTTATGTTGCTTTTGGAGTAATGGCTTCTTCCTCGCTGAGTGGCCTTTCAGCCCATGTCTTCACAGGACTTGTTTCACTGTGGATAATGACACTCTCCTACCAGCTTCAGCCATCATCTAGGTCTTTAGCTTTTGTTTTGGGTTTGATTCGCACGTTTCGGACCAAAACACGTTCATCTCTGGGACACAGAACCCGTCTCCTTCCTGAGCGGTATGATGGCTGGATATTCCCATGGTGTCTATACTTGCGTGTAAACGTTTGAACAGATGAACGCGGCACCTTCAAGCATCTGGAAAGTATACCCAAGGATGAACCAGACTTGTGGAGCTCCACAATTCTTCTCTCTTCTTGTAATCTTGGCTGATTTCTGTTGATTTTCCCATGATGTCAAACAAGGAAGCATTGTGTTTGAGATGTAGCCTTAAAATACATCCACAGAAGTGCCTCCAATTAACTCAGATGTTGTCTATTAACCTATCAGAAGCTTCCAAAGCCATGACATCATCATCAGGGCTTTCCTTCATTGTTTAAAGACATAGTAATCTTTGTGTAAACTTCCGACTTTGAAGAAAGTAATAAATAATTCTCTAAGCAATTCTCTCTCTCATTGTGGCATTTAGCAAATAGAAATTATTTTGGTAATCCTGACCTAAAACAGGAGAGTTTAATCTGATTTAACTTCAGACAGTGAGGAAAAAATGTTTATACAGTGTATGTAAACATCTGGTTTCAACTGTAGTACACATGGTGGAAATATTCAAAATGTATATTTGAATAATCTTTGATAAAAATGGTATCCAATGTAAAAGGGAAAAGATAATGATCAACAATAGAATAGACAAACGGATGTTCCACAGAGCAATTACCCAACTGCCATCCTCTACTGTTTGTAAAGCCATAGCAGAGTTAATAGACTGAGAAGGAATCATCTTGTGTTTGGTTTTCCCAGCTCCAAAAGTCATCACTAGGGGAACCTGTCCAATAACTGTTGAGACCAAACCAAGCACCGATCCAGACCTCAGAGTTGTGACCAGCAGATGAAACTGTTTGGATAAGCTGGTTCATTTCTTTACTGTTTTCAATGGAGGCCAGGTATTTGTATGTTTTTCTGCAGTAGGTCTCAGCCTCACTCCAACTCAAGAATTCATTAACAAAGATGTACTGACGGACAAGGCATGTGCCGAGGATGAGCCACCCTGTGAGAAAGAAAAACGTACAGTAAACCATCTACACCTCTGAAAATGTAAGAAGGCCCCAAACTAACAATGTATTTCTCCTCCAGTACAGAAATATCACTCAGTAATATTCACTTCTAAATGTTAACACTAACATAACACGGACCTGATAGACAGGTCCGTGTTT
The DNA here is from genome assembly GCF_963514085.1 of Chelon labrosus. Taxonomy (NCBI): domain Eukaryota; kingdom Metazoa; phylum Chordata; class Actinopteri; order Mugiliformes; family Mugilidae; genus Chelon; species Chelon labrosus. The sequence goes on from NC_140337.1 coordinate 22,705,773, forward strand.
TGTTGCTGAGACACCCAGCAAGATCCTCTCCATCATGATGCAGCTCTGTGGCCCGGAAAAGGGAACTCTACCTTTATAATAAAAGGTAGAAGCAAATTCACTCCTGTTTTATTTTTTTCTGTGTGTTTGTCTCCATGCAAACAGTGGTGTAATTGATGCTTTATGTAAATGTGTATATGTGTATATAACAACCCATGTTATTGCTTTGCTTCAGAGGGATTACATTATATCAATAATTGACCAGTGACATTTTCATTTAGGACATGTGGATTACTTTATGTCCTCTTCATTTGGAAACAAGAAATGCTGTGTTACTGCCTGGGACGTCAAAGGTCACATAGAAGCATGAGGAGCTGAGAGGCAAATATGCAGCCATAAAACATTTTTGCATTCATCTGGCAGCAGTCAAAGGTTTGGACACATTTCCTGGCCCAAAGGTTTTCTTCATTTTTATTAATTTCTACATGGTAGATTATGAAGACATCAAAACTATGAAGGAGCACATATGGAAATGCATGGTGAACAAAAAGGGTTAGGGTTAGGGTTAGATTGTTCAAGGTAGCCGCCTTTAGCTTTGACAGAGTTGAGCACCTTCATGAGATAGTCACCTGGAATGGTTTCCATTAAACAGCTGAGCCTTGTCAAGAGTCAATTTGAGGAACTTCTTTCCGTCTTTATGCGTCAGACACCATCATTTGTGTTGTACAGAGGTAGGGTTGGTACACAGTTCTCTACAGTGAATAGCTCTGCTAACTCCAGCTTCCTCCCACCATCCAAAGACATGCTCATTAGGTTAACTGGTGATTCTAAATTGGCCGTAGGTGTGCATGTGAGTGAGAATGGTTGTCTGTCTCTCTGTGTTAGCCCTGTGATAGACTAGCGACCTGTCCAGGGTGTACCCCGCCTCTCGCCCGATGACAGCTGGGATAGGCTCCAGCAGACCCCGCGACCCTTAACAGGAATAAACGGTTACAGAAGATGAATGAATGAATGAATAGCTCTGCTATAGATCAGATGTCTTCAGTTAATTTACAATATAGAAAAGAATACAAATAAAGGAAAAATACTGATTAAGGTGTTTCCAAACGTTTGACCTGTACTGTAATACCCATTTCATTTCCTTTTATTTTCATAACCATTATCATAATCACACATGAAATGTAACTAGAGACAACTACATACACAACTTTCCAGCAGTGTAACTGGACTAACACAATGGAGTAGACATGTACTACAAATCTATACAAAGTAAACTCTACAACACTTAAATGTCACTTAAAATGTCACGGTACATGGTACAGTGTGATGAGTTCACTCCAGCAATTAGCCAGGCTCAATCCTCATCGGGAAGGACACCATGACCAGGTAACTCAAAGCCTCAATTAAACAAACTGTGTGTCTGTTAAGAAGGTTGACTTCAATTGAAACTAATGACGTGTAGGCTGTGGTCCATCACATCCCTCTGCAACCCCCACCAGTCTTACAAAAGCAAGACACAATATACACCAATCAGGCATAACATTATGACCACCTTCCTAATATTGCTTCGGTCTCTCTTGTGCCACCAAAACAGTTGGGACTCGTTAGAGAATGGACATGGGCCTTCTAAGGGTGTCCTGTGGTGTCTGGCAACAGAATGTTGTTCGTGGGGGTCTTTGGGTCCTATGTATTGAGGGGAGGGGCCTCTGTGGATCATCCCACAGATACTTGATCAGTTTGGGATCTAGTGAATTTGGAGGCCAAGTCAACACCTTGTGCTGTTCTTCATGTTTTTTTTTAATTGTTCCTAAAGTGTTTTTGTGTGTGTGTGTGTCTGTGTCAGGCTGCATCCTGCTGGGGAGTGTCATTGCTATCTAATATAAATAAAGCCGTGGGTTTAGAATGTCTTCCCACATCAGCTCTCATCATAGTAAACGCAGGTAAAGTTACTTATGCACATTGAATCAGTCATTGACAGGCGTCTCACCAGCTTAAACAACACATTCGCTTCAGGGTGAAGTCAATGGGGATGGTAATCTTTGTTCCTTTTACACTATGAAACACCACCACCTAGTGGAACAGAGAGGAAATTACTTAAAATGTTCACAATATGAACAAAGATCTCCACGTGGTATGAAAATAATCAAACATTATTTAGAAATCTGGTACCTGTCTAGTACCAACGGGTAGGAAACCAACCATCAGAGAGAATGCAAGCAATTTGTCTTCACTTTTCAGGTCTGGAGGACACAGTATGTCCATCTTATATGTCCAGCTCATGTCTCAATCATACTCGTTCATTTCTTCCGTGGTGGTCAGGTCACTGTTTGTTGGTCTGAGCTTCCGTTCAGGTCTTGTTTCTGTGCTTTGTGTGTTTTACAGTGTGTAATCAGTGAACTGTGTGTTTGCTGTTCAGAAAATGAACCAAAAATTCAAAAACAGTTCAACTTAAACATTTCTTTTCCATAGAATTTCTTGCACAGCATTTTGTGCCACCATATGATGCGACTCAAAGTAAAACCGGTTGCCCCTTGAAAAGAAAGAAAACCTCAAGGTGTAAGGTCACAGCTGTTAGAAGAGATCATATATTATGGAAAACTTTATTCTAGCACAACAAAAGTGGCACCCTAAACACTTTGGTAGGTTGCCTGTTCCGTCATCTGTAGTCCATGGCACACTAGGTGAAAGACGCTATTAAAAATATATTTGTTACTACTTCAGGTTTTGATCTACCTTCCTGCCTAAGTCATTTCTCTCTTCACTTCAGCCCTGCTCGCTTTGTCTGCTGAAAAACTCCACTGTCCTCACTATTGAAAAAAGAGAGAGGCATACAGCGTATACTTCAATGGTTTAGGTAAGTTTGTTATGAATATGTTACAGGTGAAGTATCTAACCTGTCACTATCAGTGATCAGGGATAAGTAGTTCCTAGTTACATTTACTTAAGTAACTCTTAAAAAAAAAAAAAAAATACTTCTAAGAGTAGTTTTACTGCACCATACTGTTTACTTTGTAAAGAAGTAACTCCCTTTCTTCGCAACACTAGGCTACACACTCGATTCCTTATTTTTTCATGTCACTGCCACCAGCAGATCTACCGCGTGATTCCGTTTCGCCAATCAGACATAGCAAAAATAATCACATGACCATACACACTCAACCTGTGGCTACTCTACGCACCTCTGTCAGTGATACAGTAGCATGACAGTATAACGGTTTGGACCTTTGTAAAATATACATAGATGCTGCAGCGTCACATTAAAAACATTTAACTGGCAAAACACAAGCTGTCATTTATTATGAAGAGGTGAAAGGACATGCAAGTCTTTACCATAGACTGTATAAAGATGGACGACGGAACTGCTCCTCTGAAGTGAATCCAAAGGAAGTAGAGCTCCCCCTGGTGTCTGGCTGCAGTATAGGTCATACGCGCCACCCCCTCCATGATGGTGGATGGGACTTGGGCCAAACTAAAACACTAAAATACACGTCAAATTCATTCTTTTCAAGGATGGTTTCTGTCATTTTAGGTAGTTAATATAATGTTGATGAATGTTCAAGTGTCAATTTTTTTGCTACGTTTCGTTTTAGTTAGTTATTTGACACTATAGAAACAGGATGTAACATAAAGGCAACTACCAGTTGCCATGCCAACAGCTATATAAAGCGGTCCTGTGGGACCGTGACAGTTGTAAAATAAATGAAATAAGTAAGCACAGTGTGTAATATAACATGATGTTTTTCCTTAAAAAATGATTTACCACGCACACTTTAAACAGGACGGCAGCAGCATTGGCACAGTTAAAAAAATTTCCTCAGGAATTTTCTAGTTGTTCTTATTGCCGGGGCCTTTACAAGAGCTTTCAACAACATCTTACTCTCTTCTCTTCAGCTATTCTTATAGTCTGTGACTCATTCAGACACAGCCGAGGCAAACCTGCTGCCTGACATTCTCCGCTGTTGCCTTAAAATACTGTATGATCTCAGCTCTTGTTATTTGTAAGAATGTCAGAGGATGAAATATGTCAGATTTTCTTTTTCTAAACAGATGTGCCTGTTTTATTTATAAGCTACAAGCTTTTGTATCTTAAGAGAGTCACAGAGCGAGTACTCGAAGCAGCGCTACAGTATTGTAACATTTACAGCTGCTATCCATTTCAGTTAAAGTATTTTAATTGTAGTTGCATGTTGGTCTTATATTCAACTGTGAGGGTGAAGTTTGAAGAGTTTGTGTGTTATTGTGTTGCACTGGTTGATTATTTATGAACGATATGTACGATATGACACGACACAACATGACATGACACGACACATCACGTACGAAACCACACGACACTTACGACACGACATGTACGATGTGACACAACACGTACGATGCGATGCGATGCGATACGATACGATATGATATGATGCGAAATGACACGACACCTACGATACAATACGATACCACATGAAACAACACATACCATACTATACGATACAGTACGACACAACACGTACAATACGATACGATACCACACGACACGCCACAACACATACCATACACGGCATGTACGATACGATATGACACGTTATGACACGACACGATACAACACGATACAATATGATATGATGACTGTGCTTATGTTGGAAATGCTCCACGATCGGGAATGTAGTGAAAAGGTTAAACAGATGCCACCATCTAAATAATAACTTTTTTTTTCTTGTAGGATAGAGTTACTCTTTTACTTAACCACTACATTGCGTTGTGACCAACACTTTAAGCTAACGGTGATACTGTTCATTTTTGCATGGATGCTAAGATGATGCAAATGATTCAAATCATTCAAATGTGCTCTGTGGAGATGAAGGCCAAAATGGCCGCAACGCGTAGGCTCATGTGCTTTTAATCAGTCCTTTCCATGTTTAATTAAAGGCTTTTTTTAATACTTTTTCAACTTCAGAGTGCCTCTGTAATTTCTCTTTTTTTTTTTTGGTGCTCTGTGGAGGTTTTGACTGCTAAATTTAGAGCAATCCCTGATTCAAACTGATCCCAGAAGAGTTTAACGTTTTTTGTCATTAACGAAACAAAATCTGCCCAAAGTTGTCAAACGTGATCTTTCACTGCATTTCTATATCGTTATAGTCTAGTGTTTTGAGGCAGTGAGTGGTAATTTCAGATGGTATTAATCAAGAGAAAACTCCACAGGGCACCTTTGAACCACAGTATGCTTTCATTTGACGTCTAATACGTTTGCGTTGCTCATTTGTGTGCCCTTGTCCTGTCTCCTCTTTCCCCTTCTTGTTGCCAGGCAACCATTCAGGCGTGGTCGGTTGTGTTTCACTTTATTTCACGGCAGCACTGAAAACCCAGTGAGGATGAAGGACTTGATGGTTCATCTGTGTTTGTATAAAACAAAACAAAAAAACAACGACAACAACATAAAAAAGAATAATAATCTGTGCGTACATTGTCTGTCACTTAACACACTTAAAATCAGCAAGCACGACTCACTGCACTGGTTTGAACCGTAGCCACTGAGGGTTTGCGCCCAGAGACTCAAGAAGTGCTAAGAAGATTTCTGTGCAGTAAGGTTGCGTCAAGTCAAATGACAGGAAAAAAAAAAAAGATTTTGATTCTCTCCTTATGGTTTTCTTTCTTTTTCCTCCACCCTACTACTCTCTCTTCAAAGGAAAAATAATCAGTTAAATGTAGGCTCCGATAAACCCTTGTGATTTTGCATATGAGCAGAATACGCATGCAAACACAAGGGGGCGGTGTTGCACTTTTGTTAAATTTCCACTTGCCGGTACCAGAGCTCAGCTTCTTTGGAACATGCTACACTTTTCCGGTCACAACCAAACAGAGGGGTACGTGGCGATTATGATATACCAATGTACTAGTCGAGGAGTTTCACAGTTGATGGCACAGGCGGTGTAATTTTGACCATCTTTCTTTTTTTTGTTTTGTTTTCTTTTATTCTCTCTGCTGGTTTGTTTGAACCCTTGATTTTGCTATTAAAAACAATTGTGCGTCCTCATCAGGAAGCGTAGTGCACTCAACCTGCATCCTGGAATAAATCACTCCCATAACTTGAACGACTCTCTGGTTTAAATCTTATCAGCCGGTCAGTCCAGAGCCACTGGTACTGCTCCCGGAAGTCCAACACTTGCTCAACGGAAAACATATTTTAACAGTAATGGTCAAAGAAATTTCAAACAAACTTTTTCCATTCACTGCTGTGCTCTGAATATTAGGAGTTGTTGCTTTAAGACGAACCCTGATGAAGCAAGCATCCCCCCCCCCCCCGCATTTGTGATCCAAAACTCCACAGGTTAATACCACTTTTTTTTTTTTTGTCTCGGCTACATTATATTATCTTACAGCACGCTGTGAAGTACTATTACAGTTTTTTCCAATTGCTTAAACACAATTTTGCAAAGTAGGTTGGTTTTATCAAAATACTAACACAATTCACCAAACCACACACCGAAACTGCAAAATACCTCATATCCCGCAAAATGAAGCACTGCAACCAAATTCAAACTTTTGCACCAGATGGCACACACTTCATTCGTATTACAGATTTTTGTCGAACAAACTACACACTGTTGGGCATAATGAAAAGCACTCTCATTTTTAGTATGCTTTGCCATAATACTAACATAGTTCAAACTGTAGAGAATTCTTCAGATTGTTCACATGCACAGAAATATTTGCAGATACACACACATGCTATTGAAATATTTATTTATTTATTTATTTTGTAAGTCAGTGCAACATATGCACAGCAGATATATTTACATTGGAGTGAACTAAAATATGCTCACAAAACAGTAAGCTGAAAAATACAATTGCAGAAAAAATGTGCAGAAATTTTCTTTTTTAAAAAAAAGAGGAAAGCAAAATAATTAGACAGTTAGGTCTGGCCACAACGCCCCGTCAACATCGCACTCTCACCCTCCCTCTTCCTCTTCCTCTCTCAGCAATGTCTTCCATTGTTGTTGTAAAAGAAAAAAAGATGCTTACTTGTGGTCTTTTATTGCTTACTTCCTGATTGAAGTGTTAACAATTACATAACACCTATTTGGCCAGGTAGCACATATAGTGGCCAATAAGCTTATGTAGTGCGTCATTTTAAATGGCAGTGTTTTGAAATCGCAAACATGTGACTTTATGTCAGATTGTTGTGTCTTATGCAGAGAACCACGTTCAGTACACTTAAAAAGTGCCATTTTGAATTGCAAAATGTGTGTAAAGCAGTTTAAAGTTTTGGAGATTTGAGATGAGGTTTTGCTCCCTGTGTGTCAGTTTAAATATTTGTGCTATCCATGTCATTTTAGTGTGTTAGCAACTGGAAAAAACTGTAAATGCTATTGACGGTGCCGATATCTGCAGCGCACAGTATTGATAAGTGATTGATATGTTCAGTTCTGTTGTGTTCTCTTAGTTGACTTTGTTGCTGTGGTTGTAGAGCGTGTTCAAGCTTCAAATAACTTGTAGAAAAGCCTGCGTAGCTTCTTTTGTGTGAGATGCTACAATGTGTATTCGGGTAAAAAATATAGATTTCATTGTTCAAAGCAGCGGTTCCCAAACTTTTTTGGCCGTGCATCCCCTTCTATGTCCCAACCGGGATGATTCACTCCCAATCCCCCCACACCTTAAAAAAAAAAAAAAAAAAACTCAACAAGCTTTTTTTTTTTTTATAGCCATATTAAAGGCGATGTGTTTAATCATGCTCAAATGACCAGAACACGTACAGACAATTGAATTCAACTGAAACACTAACATTTTCAATATAATGCAACAAAGTTACGCACAAACTTCCACTTCTAAGAGCATCCCCTAGAGGCAGCTCTATGCGAGATGAAAAATGCGAGCACCCACCAAACTCTGGTTTAAAGCATTACTTTCTACTGTGTTTTTATGTGTGATGTCATCGACTACTCAACGTCGACTTTAAAAAAAAAAAAATCCGAAGTCGTTCAACCCCTAAAGCACACAGACATCATAGATTTCAGATAAGCAGTTTAAATCTTAGAACTATTTGGCATTTGGTTTGTTTTAAATACATAATACACTACTCTATATATTTGCCCACACACAGTTTTAAATAAACTGAAGTAAAGTTGTCTTTCAATGTCCTCTTTCACTTCTTGTGGAAGACTTCCCCATCTGGCTGCTCTTTCCACTTCAGGGTGACTCCACTCACTCCGTTCTCCTCCAGTCTGTCCTGGAGCTGGGAGACACACATGAAATAGGTTTGCTGAATAGGACTTAGATGCACGTCTGCATGGCTAGGTTAAAATTCCGAGCGAGCACCATGCACCACTCTGAATCTGAAAATAAAAAAAAATAAATTAAAAAAATGAGTGAAAAAAGTAATATTAATCTTCCACAATTTTAATAACAATTTATTGTTTTTAAGTGAAAACGATCAATTTCTCAGAAAATAATGGGCACTTGCTTTCTCTCCTCTCTGTGAAAGGCTAGTCAAAGTTAGACAGACAGAAAAAGAATAAAGAATGAGGATGCCAAAAGACTGCTGACTCAGCTAAATCATCAGACATAGTGACAGGAAAAATAACTGGATGTTGCAGCTTTAAGGATTTTTTTTTAAAAAAATGCTTAGATGTGACAGAAAAATGAATTCATCTGCAACTCAGTATGACCTAAAACCCTTCAGATTGATACCTGCTATTTTTGTTTGAAATGACAATAGAAACCACTTTTACCTTTGACCTTGACCTTTAGTGCTGCATTAAATGCCATCAATCACAATATTATTCTACACAGACTGGAACATTCACTGGAATTGAAGAAACAGGCTTGGATGATTAGAATTTGTTGAAACGATGATTCTTCAAATCAAAGTCAGTCATGGAGTGCCTCAAGGTTCAGTGCTGGGCCCGCTACTTTTCACATTATACATGTTTCCCTGAGGCAACACTGTACGCTGCTGTTAAGCATGGAATTACATTCTCCCGCCCACATGATGACTTCACTGGACTTATTGCAGAAGACTCTCATATTTCTTTGTGCAGATGGCATTAAATAAATCTGCGTTTCTTTCATGTCACTGTTGGGATCTGAACCTGGTGGTGCATAATCAGGTAACCACATGGCTGCGCTTGTCTTGGGAACAAAGGAGCCCTGGAAAAACCCCAGTATCCCACAATCCTCTAGGTGTGAAAACAGACTCAGCAGTTCACTGGCTGACAGTGGCATGTGACCTCTGAGGTCATCAGGTCATATAAAATGCGCTGTTTTGCCAGTGTTCTCTCTCTTACTCTCTTATTCTCTTATCCTCCTACCCTCTACAACTCCACACCTCCCCGGTGGAGACCCCCAGCTGCTAAGCTGCAGCTGGGCGCCAGGTAGTCTGCTAACAAAGAGCAACTACTTGCAGGCCTGTTCTCCATACAGCAGCGAAGCGAGTTCCTGCTGAGGAATCTACACCAGCTCTTTAGCCAACAAACCAAAGGTTTTGCAGGCTAAACTCTCAAAGGACAGGAGCCACACGGCTAGTTAGCACCGAGCTGCTAACAAGCCACTTCAAAGGACTTCAAGGAGCGGCCAGTTTCCCTCCATCGTCTGCCATCAGGAAAACACAGCAAGGACTACAACTTTTCCCAGCTCGGCCCTTCCATCAGCCAGCTTAAGGAGCAACACACCAGAAATGGACTTTCCACCAACTGGTAGTATGACCTGGGCCTAGTTAAGCTAAGCAAAGCACAGAACTTAAACTTTGATCGAATGTGATATTTGTGTTTATTGAGTTGTTTATAGTATAGTGGTTTGATGTTAGTTTAGATTGTGCAACACATAGACTCAGGGTCTTGCATGCTTAACTAACCACTCTTCCTCTAACCTGGCACCTCATAAAACCCTTATCACATTCCACATATCTACTAGCCAGCACATGGTCTGAGTGTCCCCACTCAGCAGCCATTGTTTCCTTTGTGTTCAAGACCTCAAGGCCCAGCGGCCATCTTGACACACCCACAACCGGCGGCCATCTTGGCACGCCCACAACCGGCGGCCATCTTGACACGCCCCAACCGGCGGCCATTTTGGCTCACACACAACCAGCGGCCATTTTGGCTCACACACACACACACACACACACACACACCTGTATTGAGTACACTGTAGTTAGCTTGTATGTTTACTTTTATTCTTGCTAATAAATGTCTTTTAAACATACCTGTCTGTTTAATATTGCACAAGAGTGAATGTTGCCAACCTCTACACTGCCAAGAACTACAAAATTCCTTCAACTGTAACTAGTTGTTAACATGGTAATTTTGGTTATAGTTATTAAGTTAATTATTAATCCGAACTCCAAATTGACAATTTAGTATAATTTATGAGACTGTTTTGATTAATTGGCTATCTTTTCCCTTCCTAGAAGGGTGGTGCCCCGAGGTGATCTAGTAATTCAGATCCAATTATTTAATAATAAATAATTATTTTTGATAATTATTAATTATTCATGATAGCCAAACCCCAATACTGAGTGCCTTAGTACCAGGCCCAACAAATGGTGCCCCGTGTGAGGCAGAGTACTGTTGGCAATTATTCATAATTGTGCAATATTAATTTCAGCATAATTTTGGCCAAAGCCAAAAATATTTTTGAACAACTTTTAGACTTGCCAGAAGTCTTAACGTTCAATCCCACTAGTCTACCACAGGAGTAGATGTCCAGTTGTACTTACGAACAGGTGCAGTGTGGTGATAATTTATGAAATTCATAAATTGATAAATTGATAAATTATTAATAATTCGTTATTAATAACTACTGTTTTCAGTCCCATTGTTCTACATTAAGTGTTGCTTTTGCTGCTAGCCAATTCAAGTTGAACCTACTTTTCGTAGTTGTAAGAATTTCGGCATTCGAATACCACGTATTCATGCAATCCAGTCAAGCTGTTTCCTGTTAATTTAAGTGCTCCCCTGTTGAATTAAACCACAGCGTGCCACCGGCCCTGTGTGAAAGAACTTGTGCCAGCTGTTACTGCCATGCATTTCAGCCTAAGTAAGATAAGGAGTCTGAGATAGAGCCACAGTGTGCTACCAGCCCTGTGAAATATAAGTTATATACTTAGCTGCCACTAACACGTGTTACAGCCCAAGTTAACTTTAAGAATCACGTCTCTAACTGTTACTGCCCTGCATTTCAGTTACTGCATTTTGAGTTTTGGTGAGTAAATTTGCATTTACTGTGTTACCAAATTTGTTGTGCCCACTAGAACCACTAGATGGTGCCATAGCTACCTTTCTAGCCTCTCTCTTAGAAGCTACATAGCTACTTAGCATAGCATTGCTAACCCCATTGCTTTGTTGTTGTTGTTTTTGACACCTCCATCCCACATAACAATGGAGAACCCCTGTGTAGAGCAATTCATTTCTTCCCTTGCACAGAGCCTAAACCCAGGCTACCCTGAATTCATTAACAAGTTGAATTTCAGTGAGTGCAGGGATGAGATAGATTCTCTACTGAAGGACAGGTGTGATGCACAGACTGCATCCAAAGGCCCATTGTTAAGATGTTTGCTTCTGAACTTCCACAGGCAATCCAGCCTTGCCTCTCAGAGCAAAGCAGCCTTAGAAAAGGAGGTAGAGTCCCTTAAAGCGCAAACTGCTTGTCTCCTCCATGAGGTACAAATGGCCAATAAGAAAGCTATGCGCTACTTAGCAGACCTGCACTCAGCAGAGTCAGATCTTTGTGCACACAAAGAGGAATTGTTAAGGCTTAAATCAGGTTGTCTCTCCCCACCACAGTCATTAAGCCAATGTGATTCTGGTTATTCTGATTCACCCTCCTCCTGTAGTGAAAGGTTAACACCCTCTACAGTTAGAAGATGGGAACAATTTCCAGCCGACCCTAAGTTCCTGGGAATGGAGTCAGCTCCTCAACCTCCTCTGAGAGACCGAGGTAACAATTACCTGACGTCCCATCTCTCTGATATAGACCGTGAAGAGATGTGTAGTTTATCCTCCAGAAGATATTCTGCCCAATCTTCTTTTCAGTCTATGATGCATGAGACTTCCATCCGTGCCCATCTCTCCGAAGGGGGGACTACAACACCACAGGTTTGCCCAGCCCCCGCCTTTCCACCAGAGATGACTGTTGCACGTGATGCACCTGCCCGGACACCACAGTGTCCCCGCTTTAAAGTGCTTGAGTTCCTTGCCAAGGACATTGAACATTTTGATCCGGACAGTAGTGATCATAACGTTGACAATTACGTTAGGGATTTAGACCACGCCCTAATTGATTTGCCCCATGCAACCCAAAGGGAGAAGGTTAAACTTGTATGGAAAACAAGCTCTAAAGCTGTCCATAAGTTTATCCAGTCACATCCTCCCACAGTCAGAGATGACTACACAGAGCTCCGTCAAGCACTACTAGAAGAATTCTCTTCTACTGCTGATGAGATCGACTCAATGGTTGCAGCTCTTCAAATTAAACATACCCGTCATGAGCATCCTAGAGATTATTACAAACGTTTGAGAGAGGTGTACTTTCAGGGCAAGAATGCACCAGGCTTAGAAGAGAACTCCACCTTCAAGTCTTTATTCTTGCAGAACCTGCACCCATGTGTACGCACTCACGTTGTACTCATGACACGCCAAGGTGACCCCTCGATGCAGGACATCAGGAAGATGACACAGGTGGCTTGGGAAACTGTTGTCACTTCCAAAACAAGAGGGAAGACAGTTGAGCCCTCCAGCTCAACCACCAAGGCATCATCCCAATCTACCACCTTTAAACATCACCCTCACAACAGACCAAAGGGGGGTGATAAAGGGCCACACAGGGACACTGAGCGTAGCCGCCATGTCCGCCAGCTTCCCCGAGATAGGCATTCACACAGTCGAAGCTGTAGAAAGCCTTACTCCGAAATTATGGCCCAGCAGTATGATCAGCCAATAGACTGCTCAGATGATGATCGCAGCATCTCCGAGTGCAGCTTAGGTGATCATAATTCAGCAGACAGTGACAACACCTCTGAATACCTCTTTGCCTCTGGCTACACGGAGCGTTACAGCCCTGAGCCACGAGTTCAGAAGAACTTAAGGCAACACAAATTCAGAGTTCCTTCCTCAAGGAAATAATAACACAGTCCATCCCTGTACTGCCAGTAGGTACTACGTACTTTACTTTCTTTGCAGTTAAGTAGGCAAACTTGTTGATTTGTTAGCAACAGCAGCAAACTCCATAGTTTTCAACTCACTAATAGTCACACCTGCCACTATTAGCTGAGATAAGCCTAAATTCTGATTGGACCCAGACCCACTGTCTAACTTTGCAATTACACCTGAACCAACTCCTTGGTAGTATTTTGCAATTCATACATGTCCTTATCCAACGCAAATTTTAGGACACATTCGAACAATGATACAGCCATTGACAACCAAGATTTTTAAATGTGATGACATCCTTCCGCAGCAACATCTGCATGAAGGACAAATTGTTATTTCTGTTAAGATCAGACCGAGTACTGCATTGAATAATAATTATTCTAATAGGATCCAATGAGTAAACCACAACTCTTGGACATTTGGAAATGGTTTTATCATTGTAGGTGCCACTCTCTTTCTGCATCTTACCCTAACAATTTACATTACTGACATTATTCTTTTCCTCACTAACACTGTTAGTAACTGTCAATGTGCTTATGTGTATTTCAGTTTTGTCACCTGATAATTTTTGTTCTGCTTAGCTAGGATAGTTAGCGTTTACCACAGCCCAGTTGGTTAACAGACTGCCCAGATGTCATTACCATGAATGAACTTTTCCAACTTGGATTATACACGGACACTTGTGCTCTCACGACCACACATCGAGTGAGGTCGTGAGACCAAAGGGGGGAATGTTGGGATCTGAACCTGGTGGTGCATAATCAGGTAACCACATGGCTGCGCTTGTCTTGGGAACAAAGGAGCCCTGGAAAAACCCCAGTATCCCACAATCCTCTAGGTGTGAAAACAGACTCAGCAGTTCACTGGCTGACAGTGGCATGTGACCTCTGAGGTCATCAGGTCATATAAAATGCGCTGTTTTGCCAGTGTTCTCTCTCTTACTCTCTTATTCTCTTATCCTCCTACCCTCTACAACTCCACACCTCCCCGGTGGAGACCCCCAGCTGCTAAGCTGCAGCTGGGCGCCAGGTAGTCTGCTAACAAAGAGCAACTACTTGCAGGCCTGTTCTCCATACAGCAGCGAAGCGAGTTCCTGCTGAGGAATCTACACCAGCTCTTTAGCCAACAAACCAAAGGTTTTGCAGGCTAAACTCTCAAAGGACAGGAGCCACACGGCTAGTTAGCACCGAGCTGCTAACAAGCCACTTCAAAGGACTTCAAGGAGCGGCCAGTTTCCCTCCATCGTCTGCCATCAGGAAAACACAGCAAGGACTACAACTTTTCCCAGCTCGGCCCTTCCATCAGCCAGCTTAAGGAGCAACACACCAGAAATGGACTTTCCACCAACTGGTAGTATGACCTGGGCCTAGTTAAGCTAAGCAAAGCACAGAACTTAAACTTTGATCGAATGTGATATTTGTGTTTATTGAGTTGTTTATAGTATAGTGGTTTGATGTTAGTTTAGATTGTGCAACACATAGACTCAGGGTCTTGCATGCTTAACTAACCACTCTTCCTCTAACCTGGCACCTCATAAAACCCTTATCACATTCCACATATCTACTAGCCAGCACATGGTCTGAGTGTCCCCACTCAGCAGCCATTGTTTCCTTTGTGTTCAAGACCTCAAGGCCCAGCGGCCATCTTGACACACCCACAACCGGCGGCCATCTTGGCACGCCCACAACCGGCGGCCATCTTGACACGCCCCAACCGGCGGCCATTTTGGCTCACACACAACCAGCGGCCATTTTGGCTCACACACACACACACACACACACACACACCTGTATTGAGTACACTGTAGTTAGCTTGTATGTTTACTTTTATTCTTGCTAATAAATGTCTTTTAAACATACCTGTCTGTTTAATATTGCACAAGAGTGAATGTTGCCAACCTCTACACTGCCAAGAACTACAAAATTCCTTCAACTGTAACTAGTTGTTAACATGGTAATTTTGGTTATAGTTATTAAGTTAATTATTAATCCGAACTCCAAATTGACAATTTAGTATAATTTATGAGACTGTTTTGATTAATTGGCTATCTTTTCCCTTCCTAGAAGGGTGGTGCCCCGAGGTGATCTAGTAATTCAGATCCAATTATTTAATAATAAATAATTATTTTTGATAATTATTAATTATTCATGATAGCCAAACCCCAATACTGAGTGCCTTAGTACCAGGCCCAACATCACGCACCGAACACATCTTAAGATGCAATGCAGCAGAGCAATCCAACATAAGAGAATTAATACAAACTTTATTAAAAGTACGTGCATCCTGCCATGGCTCTCTAAATGGGTTTGTGTCTACGGGAGGAGTTTGGGGACTTACCCATACACTGTATAAATATGGACAGCATAGGAGCTCGACAAAAGTGAATCCAAAGGAAGTAGAGCTCACCCTGGTGACTGGCTGCAGTGTATGTCAAAAGCTTCACCTCCTCCGTGCTAGTGGATGGGACTTGGGCCAAATTAAAACACTAAAATACACTAAAATATAATACTGATGAGTAATCAAGTGTCCATGTTTTTTAGTTTTGTTTTAGTTTGACACTTTAGAAGCAGGATGTGATATCATGATCACTAAAAGTTGCTATGCCAACCGCTCTGTGAAACGGTCCAGTGGGACCATGGGAGTTGGAGAAAAATAAATAAATAAACAAGTACAGAGTATAATCCACCATTTCTTTGGAAGAGTCAGTCTGGCATCTCTGTGTGGCTCCACTCTCAGGCCGTACTGCTCAGACTCTGGCTCCAAAGTCGCAAGGTGGCACCACCAGTATCCCCGGGAAAATAGCGTCAGTTTGGCCAATGCAAGGAAGTGGGGATGTATTGTCCATATTTATATACCGTCTAGGGACTTACCTTGGCAAGGAGGTTTGCTTTCACAGCAGGGTTGCTCAGATCAACGGAGCCCTGTGGATTCATCCTCAGCTTCACCAGCTTCATTACTACAGCAGAGGCAAAGAATGAAGATAAAACCAAAAGTTATTTGTTCTGTGATACGTCAACAACACAGTGTAGAAACCTTGTATCGCAAGTCAGAGGTCTCGCGGAATGCTGGAGATTGTTACTGTTGACACATCTGTCCTCTACAGGACACGTGCAGCTGATACAGGTGGAGCTGATTTCAATATTTCAATATTTACATACTGCAAGGGCGTAAAATGTCCGCAGGAAATCTGACCTGTTTAAGCATACAGCCTATTTGACTACTGTATTCTATATGTTTAGTGCCTCTGAAATTACATAGAGTTGAAATATAAAGAAGAAAAAAATTCAATTACACAGCTACAGAAGTGTTATGGAGATTTCTGTACACTACTTGAATGAATCAGTTTTACTGATGGTGAATAAAGCACACACCAGGGACAGTGCAAACAAATGGCAGTCGTGTTGCACAGGACAAAAACCTCCATTTTCCTGATCTCTTCAATGATGTTGAACCACACATGACTGTCCTCGAGCCGATTGGGTTTCCAAGAGTATCCCAGTTGCTGAAGGAGAAGCTGCTCCCATCAGACCAAAAAAAATTTGGATCTCTGAACAGACCAATCCATGCCGTTTTTTCCCCCACCAATTCTGCAAAATTCTGGCTCTCCGTGCTGTTCCTCACAGTGGCCAGGTCGGTGAAGTTCTCCCTGCACAATCTCCGAGCATCATACCAATCCATTTTTGTTTCATTCACAAAAACAAATTGAGGATCGAGCGGCGTTCCTGCAGTTAGAGATTAGAGGGGAGTCATTTGAGTTTACATACTGAATTTCAAAATGCTGCTTTTTCAAGGTGGAAGTACATAATTCGTTTTCTTACCCGTATAACACATTGGTAGGCGTTGCAGACTGCAAGGAACATCGTACCATTTCCCAGTGTATCCACCAACCACACAGAACTGATCCGTGTAAAAGTCTGGTTCAGCATCACCTCTGTCCCAGTCCCTATATTCAGCTCCGCTCCCGCTGAACCCATCGGACCATCTCCAATCGATCACAGTGTGCAAACCAAACCAGAATTCAGTGTTGTGTCCAGCAGATGAAACTGTTTTGATCAGGCGGTTCATTTCTTCAGCGTTTTCCACGGTGGCCAGGTCTACGTGTGTTTCTCTGCAGTAAGTTTGAGCTTCAGTCCAAGTCTTTGCATCACCAACATAGTGGTACTGACGGAGAAGGCAGGTGGAGCCGTGCCAACCTGTAAGAAAACCACTGCTTATTAATACGTATTGCTCAATATACAACACAGTGTTGGAGCAAAATGTTTCTCACCTGAGAGACACAACAGACTCAGAAAGATCCTATCCATCGCCATGTACCTCTGTGGTCACTTTGGGTCAATGTGAGATTTTATTACAGGCAAATCCAGGCAAACGTCACAGCAGGTCCATGTCACTGACAAAGTTGGCTGTCAGCAAAAATGTAAAGTGGACGAAGGCCCTCCTACGTACAAGGACTTTGCGAATTTGATTTTATGCAACAACATCAACATGTCCATGTTCTCTAGACTTTGTCATCCAAATGTAAAGTCACAGTACATGATTTCAGTGCGAGACTGGTTTTCAAATCCAGTACTCCAGATATGAATCTGCAAAGTTAAATCTGAACAGCTGACCAGTCATTGCATTGCATGAGACTGAATAATTGAACTTCAATGTTAAGACAATGACAAGAAACAGCAATTGTGCTTCATTTCATTGATTGATTTATACCACAGAGTCTACAGAGGTCTGTCATTGGTAAGGTTTATGATTTAGGTTGAAGCAATCTGTAACCAATGAAATTCTTTAAATGTTATATTTGCAGCAACAAACAGTAACAACTCCAGTCTCTCTACATCTCCCACCGGTTCTACAAAAGAAAGATCTAATATACAGCAGGTAAGGCAACACGTCCCCATTTTTTCAGTGGGCCTCTTCTATGAAGTCTGATTGGCTGGGCCATTCTAGCACTTTTATTTTCTTTCTCTGAAACTAAGTGATAGTTTCCTTGGCTGTGTGTTTGGGATCGTTGTCTTGTTTTAACATGTCCACCCTCGTTTCACCTTCATCATCCTGGTAGATGGCAGCAGATTTTTATCAAGAATGTCTCGGTACATTTTTTCCATTCATCCTTCTTCAGTTATATGAAGTTTGCCAGTGCTGTATGCTGAAAAACAGCCCCACACCATGATGTTCCCACCTGCAAACTTCACTGTTGCTATGGTGTTTTTGGGTTGACATGCAGTGCCATTTGACCTCCAAACATGGCTATTCTATGGTTTTTGACAACGTGGAGCAAAAAAGTTTCTGACCTCCTTAGAATGATGAAACGTCTCTATGTGATTCACCAAGGAGCACATGTGTCTACCATCATGAACATCACTCATATTTATTAAGGTCAGACTGCCATAAGAAACATTATTATTATTTTGACAATCTAATGTAAAATGTGTGACAATGTCTTAAGCTATTGGTGGTGTCATCTGCAAAAGGTTTAGAGCTGAAATTTCAGGATACTCCGTCCGTCCGTCCGTCCATCCGTCCGTCTTCTCCCACTTATCCGGGTCCGGGTTGCGGGGTCAGCAGCCTCTGCAGGGAAGTCCAGACAGCCCTCTTCCCAGCCACTTCCGCCAGGTCCTCTGGAGGAATCCCCAAGCGTTCCCAGACCTGACGAGAGGTATAATCCCTCCATTGTGTCCTTTGTCGGCCCCAGGGCCTCCTTCCGGTGGGACGGTGACGCCCTAGCCACCTCAACTGACTCCCCTCAATGTGGAGGAGCAGCGGTTCTACTCTGAGTAACCCCCATGTGTCCAAGCTCCTTACCCCATCTCTAAGGCTGAGCCCGGCCACCCTGTGCAGGAAACTCATTTCCGCCGCTTCCGCTTGTATTCGTGATCCCGTTCTTCACAATTTCAGTTCATGACCATAGGTGAGGGTTGGAACGTAGATCGACCGGTAAATCGAGAGCTTCGCCTTTCGGCTTAGCTCTCTGTTTACCACAACAGACCGGTTAAGAGACCCCATCACTGCAGATGCCGCTCCGATGCGCCTGTCGATATCCCGCTTCATCCTACCCTCACTTGTGAACAAGACCCCAAGATATGAAGAAACCTTGAGCAGAACCCAGCTTGATGCTAGAGCTGATGATAGCACGTTCCAAAAATGCTAACAGCTAAAAATTCAGTTATTTTTAAAACAAACGAAAAAATTCAAATTCAAACATTCATAACACAAGGATTGGGACACCTTCATTATCTGACTGCGATATGATTAATCAGTTAACTTTATTTTCATTATACAAAGCACAAAGAAACCAACATGGAACAAAAGACAAAAATAAGAATTAGATCCATAACGTCAAACACAAATCAAACCCCGGTGAATAAGTGTATGCAGCACAAAGCAAATTTATACAAAACAGTTTTGGAGTTTGTTAAAAAATTTTAAAATTAGAAATGACAAGTTAGTGTCTGGCCTCAGATTCCTGTCAGCTGTAGTAATTTTCCATATCAGCTTTTACCATTGTTACCTCCATGGGTCCATATGGGATGCTGCGGGAAAGAAAAAATATTTGTTTTGCAAATGGGCACTAAAAAAAAAAAATCCACACCAGATAAAGCTCCCTCAGTCACCTCTCTGCTTTCTGCACGTTAGTTCCAACAAGTATTTAACAAATGCGCTGACATAGAGCTTGCTGAGGGGTAACTACTAATCTAATTTATTAGCCTTTATTAACCAACCCTGCAGCATTGGGTTCTAGGTGTACATTTCAGAGCTCTGATTTCTTTCTTCTTTTCTCCCGGTGGAAGACCTTCCCATCAGGCTGCTCTCTCCACTTCAGCTTGACTCCGGTCACCCCTGCCTCCTTCAGTCTGTCCTGCAGCTGAGGAACACAAATGCGTCCGTTTTGAAACATTCACACAAATCTCAGTAGTTGCTGTGAGACCGTTTCAAATCGAGACTTGCCTTTTTCAGGATGTCTCCTTTCATGGAGGGGTCATTCAGATCCACAGGGTTCTCCACCTTCACTCTCAGATTCACCACCTTTGTTACTTGTTCTGAATGGGAAGAGAGGTGAAACATGTTTAAAATTACTTCTACAATACGTTTGCGCAAATGTGACTTTGGTTCTTCTAAAGAAATGCAGCATTCACTCTCTTCCACTGAATGTCAATAAAGCACTCACCAGGGACACTGCAGACGAATGGAAATCTTCTCTCACAGGGCAAAAACCTCCATTTTCCTGATCTCGCAAAAGACGTAGAACCACACATGACTGTCCTCGAGCCGATTAGGTTTCCGAGGCTGTCCCAGTCGCTGAAGGAGAAGCTGCTCCCGTCAGACCAATAAAAATTTGGATCTCTGAACAGACCAATCCATGGCGCTTCACCCTCCACAAATTTCTGAGCCTTCTGGTTCTCTGTGATGTTCCTCACAGTGGCCAGGTCGGTGAAGTTCTCCCTACACAGTCTCTGAGCATCATACCAAGTCACGTTTCTCTTGACGAAAACAAATTCAGGATCGTTCTGTGTTCCTATAGGGGGAAGCGGGTGGGACTTAGATGAGTTTTGTTCACACTGAGTGCCAAAATAATGTAATCCCCTCAAAGTCCCCCCCAACTAACAACATTCTGTTGCCAGACACCACAGGACACCTTCAGAAGGCCCATGTCCATTCTTTGATGAGTCACAACTGTTTTGGAGGCAACAAGGGAGACCTATACAATATTAGGAAGGTAGTCATAATGTTGTGCCTGATCGGTGTATATGCACTGTAGTTACTGCCATGCCAAACCAGGGGTCGCGTTAACCGAATATTTTCCGCCATTGACAGTTTTTTTTTTTAAATATGATGGAAAAATCTGAAGGCCATCTGTCATTTTGACAGATTGCAATTCACACCCCTGACCACTTGGTGGCGAGTGACCTTATTAATTGGCTCTTGTCTCTCATCGAAGTTTGCGTTCCCAACACCGCGGAACTTTTATCGGTGTACGATTTCCTGGTACACCGAGTACACTGATGCACACATCAGAGCTCGGCTAACCATAGACCATAGACATATATACAATATATATGTATATTTGTCTCTGTCTATGCGGCTAACTGCTACCAAAATGGAATTTGCATACCACCGAAGCACTTCAACCCCACGATACCGTCTAAGAGCTTTTTACGCTAGCAGTCCCGTACGGACAAGACGTGCGGCAGCCAAAATTCTTTTTTTTTTTTTTTTTTTTTTTTAACCATTTAAAGTCAATACTGTTCTGAAAAAAGTACTTAAAGTTAATGAAACTTTAATGGAAATTAAGTGCTATTGAATATATCTTTATTATTTTTACCCAAGTTACAGGTAAAAATAGATTATGACAGGATTTTTATGACTCTGTCAGTCAAAATGACCGACAACAAAAAAGTCTAGCGCAACCTCTGTGCCATACATATATTTATGAAAAGGTCAGACCTCCAAGTATTTGGCCTCGTTTCCCTCCTGAGAACTGGTTTAGAGACACTACTCATCCTCTGAATTTTCTTTTTGCGCCATTTTTACTTTTGACTCATTCACTTATTTCTGCTTTCCTTTTTCCGCCACTGTCACAGTGCTGCTAAGTACCAAAGCCGGAAACTTGAGGCACAACCATATATATATATATATATATATATATATATATAACGTGAACAATCGCTGCAAGTTCATTTACTTGTTAAAGCCTTGTATGGTCAGTGCTAATATTTTGCTTCTACGGGACTGCTGACTTAGAAATAGCCCAGATATTAAACTGTTGTTACACTTTCGAACTTTTTTTGTCTTAATTTGATTATCTCTGAGATAACATGTAGATATGGTCAAATTTTTGGATCCTTCTGTATGATTGATATACTCACCTCTGAAACAGATAAATGGGCGGAGGATATGGCACTCAATATCGTACCATCCACCGTTGATGTAGAGGCCCACACAGAACTGATCCGTGTAAAAGTCTGGTTCAGAACTACCAGTGTCCCAGTTCCTATATTCAGCTCCGCTCCCGTTGAACCCATCAGACCATCTCCAATCGATCACAGTGTGCAGACCAAACCAGAATTCAGTGTTGTGTCCAGCAGATGAAACTGTGTTGATCAGGCGTTTCATTTCTTCAGCATTTTCAACGGTGGCCAGGTCTGCGTATGTTTCTCTGCAGTAAGTCTGAGCTTCAGTCCAAGTCTTTGCTTCACCAACATAGTGATACTGACGGAGGCAGATGCAGCCGTGCCAACCTGTAAGGGGAGATATTGTCGGATTTGGTCAACGTTGTATCTAATGGGTAAGTAATTCAAACATACAGAAGTCTTTAGCAGGTTGAACAGAGACATTTCCACAGATTAGATTTTTTTCTTTTCACTTTATGTTGGTTGGTATTTAACAGAAAATAAAATGAAATCCCTTTTCCTTTTATCCCCTTACACCTTTTAAGTTGTCCGGTAGTGCTTTACATTGCAACAGCATTGCTACAATGAAGAAATACTTTGATGATGAAGTTGTTGTCCCATGCTGCAGCAGGTGATTGAGTTCACATGACTCCAGTCGCTTGGTAAGGAAAGAGAGTTCGTATGACTTGGAGAGAAGCAGCAGCTTTTTACCAGTGAGTCATTCTGGGCAGTGGTTCTGGCAACAGAATGTTGTTAGTGGGGGGCATTTGAGAGG
Organism: Chelon labrosus; assembly: GCF_963514085.1. NCBI lineage: Eukaryota > Metazoa > Chordata > Actinopteri > Mugiliformes > Mugilidae > Chelon > Chelon labrosus. Next base: position 22,728,542 of record NC_140337.1, read on the forward strand.
AGGGGCCTCTGTGGATCATCCCACAGACACTTGATCAGTTTGGGATCTCGTGAATTTGGAAGCCAGGTCAACACCTTGTGCTGTTCTTCATGTTCTTTTGAGTTGTTCCTAAAGTGTGTTTGTGTGTGTGTCTGTGTCAGGCTGCATCCTGCTGGGGATGGCTGCTGCCATCAAGGAGTGTCATTGCTATGGGGTGGGGGTGCCTGGTCTGGTCTAGGTGAATGAATGTCAGGTCCAAAAGTTTCCCAGCAGAACACTGAAGACAAGGTAGTCAATGTTACTTACTTCACCTATCAGTGGTTTTAATGTTTTTTAAAGTTATAACATCATGTAGCACAAAACAGCAACTTTTAAAATACTTGGATATGGATTATTTAACTTCATAGTTAGCGTACTCATTCTGATGGAGGCTGCATAAATGCGACGATGCGCCTTTCAATGTCACTTTCCCACCTAATTTGTGGGAAGAAATTGCTCGGCGACCGCCAGCTGCAAGAGATCAGATCAGGCAAACGCCCCTTATCCAAACTAATGGCAGGGATGCACATTTTGAAAGATAGTCAGCCTGTACGAAGAGAACATGTATTTTGAATGTCCGACACTGATCTAACATTTTACCATGCAAAATAACATTCTAGTGTTGTCATAGTTTTTATCGTCAAATATTAGTTTTGGCTCGTCAGTGTCTTGTCTTAGTCACAAAAAAAATGGTCATTGGGGTTAGTTCTAGAGGTTCATTAACACTGCCCTTTACGTCATAAACCCTCACTGCAGACATAACAACCTTACATCTCATGAATGAATGATTTGTGAAAAGAAAACTAAGATCACTATCCATAAATTCCTGGATTAGTTTATGTGACTGTATATAAAGTAGTTATAACAAGTTTTTAAAGGCATACCAAGTTAATGATACATATTCAACAATCATCCACTCCTGCTCTGAATAACAGTAATACACAGTTTTACTGTATTATGTCAGGATATCAGTATAATACAACAATAAGCAGTCAATATGTTAACAACAAACATTTCACTGACCTGACAGATACAAGACAGTCAGTAAGATCCTGTGCATCGTGATGCTGCTCTGTGGACTGGGGATGCTCGAGTCCATCCAGTAACTGACGACTGATGTCACTGTTAGGCAAGTCCAGAGAAAGACTAAGGAGGACAAATGGTCTGTTGCCTTCATGCAAAACTGGCATCAGATGTCTGGCCAGTCATATTCCCATGTTTAAATAACTAAACTAAACTAATGTCATCAGGAGCATTAAAATCATCAGGTCACCTTTTAGACTACACCACACTCTGTTAAAATTTAAACTTTAAAGCCCCATGAATAGGTGCCTGTGTTCAGCCACCACAGTGGGGACAGTCAGATATAAATATGCATAATCTGCATGAACAAACACTGACACAGCCACGGTAAGCAGATCTGCAGATTCACATACGCACTGACGCTGAGTTTCAGATAAGCAGAAGTAAAGTTGGATTTAAGTTTCAGAGCTCTGACTTCTTCTTCTTCTCTTGCTCCTTCTGGAAGACTTCCCCATCAGGCTGCTCTCTCCACTTCAGGGTCACTCCTGTCACGTTTAGTTTCTCCTGGACCTAGGAGACACAGAATAATAGAATAAAGATAGTCCTCTTGTCTCACTACGCTGTGTTCCTAGTGTAACCATTCACTCCTTGTTTCGCCACAAACTAAATGATTTAAAAATCACAATATATGGTAGTTATCAGTCAGGTTGTACAAAAAAACAAAATGACAATCTCCATTTACAAACAAAATGTAAATCTTGTGATTGTACACCTGTAAACTTTACAGCCACTAATCCTACTAGCAACAACATAAGAATAAGAATAAGAATAAGAAAAACCTTTATTAGTCCCGCAATGGGGAAATTGCAGTTCACAACAGCTTACAGAAAGATGCAGAATAAAAAATAGCAAGAGCAAAAAGGGTAGCTATAAAAGATAAATAGTGGAACAGAATCAGGTAGAAATATTGCACAGATTGAGTTGTAATATTGCACGGGTTGAGTTGTAAAAATGTTTTTACACTTATGGTGTAATACTATTGCACATATTAAGATTGTTCATTGTGGAGCCTAACAGCAGCAGGAAGGAAAGACCTTCTGTATCTTTCCTTCACACATCGAGGGTGAAGCAGTCTGTCACTAAAGCTGCTCCTCAGTCCTGTCAGATCACCGTGCAGGGGGTGGGACTCATTGTTCAGCATGGATGACAGTTTTGCCAGAACTCTCCGGTCACCCACCTCCCACACTGAGTCCAGAGGGCAGCCCAGGACAGAGCTGGATTTCCTGATGATCTTATCCAGCTTCTTCCTGTCCCTCTCTGTGATGCCACTGTTCCAGCAGACCACTCCGTACAGGATGGCTGATGTCACTACAGAGTCAAAGAAGGTCTTCAGGAGTGCCCCTTGCACTCCAAAAGACCTCAGTCTCCTCAGAAGGTAGAGCATGCTCTCTGTCCCTTCCTGTAGAGTGCGTCAGTGTGGTGAGTCCAGTCCAGTTTGGTGTTGAGGTGAACACCCAGGTACTTATAAGAGTCCACTTGCTCAATGTCCATTCCCTGGATGTTCACTGGTGACGGGAGGGCAGAACGACGTCTACGGAAATCCACCACCATCTCCTTGGTCTTCCCCTCGTTGATCAGGAGGTGGTTTCGTTGACACCATTCCACAAAGTTCCCCGTCAGTCCTCTGTACTCTGCATCGTCGTCACCTCTGATGAGGCCAACAATCGCAGAGTCGTCGGAGAACTTCTGCAGTACACAGCTGTCTGTGTTGTGTCTGCAGTCTGCTGTGTAGAGGGTGAAAAGAAAGGGGGCCAGAACAGTCCCCTGGGGGGCACCCGTGCTACTGGTGAACAGGTCAGACACACAGTTCCTGTTTCTCACAAACTGTGGTCGGTCTGTGAGGTAGTCCAGGATCCATGTAGACAGCTGGTGGTCCACACCCATCCTATCCCGTTTGTCCCTCAGAATCACCGGCTGGATGGTGTTGAACGCACTGGAGAAATCAAAAAAGGTGATTCTCACAGTGCTGCCGGGCTTTTCCAGGTGAGAGAGAGCTCGGTGTAGCAGGAAGATAACGGCGTCCTCCACTCCAACATTAGGACGGTAGGCAAACTGTAGTGGGTCCATGGAGGGGCCCACCTCAGAGCGGAGATGTCCCAGTATCAGTCTCTCCAGTGTCTTCATCAGGTGGGATGTTAGAGCCACCGGTCTGTAGCTGCTGAGGTCTTTAGGGTGCGATGTTTTGGGCACCGGTACCACGCACGAGGTCTTCCAAATCTGTGGTACCACTCTCAGCTCAAGGCTCAGGTTGAAGACATGCTCCATAACTCCAGACAGTTCGTTTGCACAGGAATTAAGGAGCCTGGAGCTGATACCGTCCGGTCCAGCTGCTTTCCTCGCTTTTATCTTCCTGAGCTCTTTTCTCACCTGGTCTGCTGTGAAGGACAAGGGTGGGGGATGAGGGGCTCCATCCTGGTGTGAAGTGGTTGTGTTGTCTGATGAGCCAGAGGTGTGAGGGGCTGAGTGAGGAGGGCATAAGCCAGGTGTCAGCAAGTGAGGGAGCGGCTTCATGGGGGGAGGAGTGGGTGCTTGATCAAACCTGTTGAAATGTAGATTTGGGACATGGGTTCAGAAGTGTAACTTCTTTCAATGATTAGAGGATGGATTTTGGAGACTTGCCTTTTTCAGTAGCTCTGCTTTCACTGCAGGGTCATTCAGATTCACAGAGGGATCTTCCACCTTCATCCTCAGCTTAAACACTTGGAAACAGATGGAGGAGAAAAAAACGGGATTATTTTGCATGTTGTAGCAGACAAATGGTAGCAGTGTTGTGTAGCAGCTAAGTAGCCTCCATTTTCCTGATCTCTGCAAATCTGTAGCACCACACAACATATCGCTGGAGCCAAATATTTTTGGGACGTCATCCCAGTATTTGAATGATGACCCACTGCCATCACCCCAGGAAATGTGAGGACGTTGGAGCTCGCCGATTTCCACTTGGAATCAACTGATAAATCTGGTAGGACCATGAGTTGACCAGGTTTGTGAAACACATGATTCTGTGATGTTCCTGTAGTTAGGAAATGAGGATAAAATTCTGATTTATTATAGTATATACAGTTGAAACCAGATGTTTACATACACTGTGTTAAAAGACACATAAACCTTTTTTTCCTCACTGTCTGAAGTTAAATCAGACTAAACCTCTCCTGTTCTAGGTCAGTTAGGATTTGCTACACGCCACAATGATGAGAGAGAGAATTTCTTAGAGAATTTTTTATTACTTTCTTCAAAGTCAGAAGTTTACATATATTTCCTTAGTATTTGGTAGCATTGCCTTTAAACTGTATGACTTAGGTCAAACGCTTTGGGTATCCTTCCACAAGCTTCTCGCAATAGTCTGCTGGAATTCTGGTCCATTCCTCCTGACAGAACTTGTGTAACTGAGTCAGGGTTGTAGGCCGCCTCACTCGCACACGCCTTTTCAGATCTGCCTACAAATTTTCTATGGGATTGAGATCGGGGCTTTGTGATGGCCGCTCCAAAACATTGATTTTGTTGTCCTTAAGCCACTTTGTAACTACTTTGGCAGTATGCTTAGGGTCATTGTCCATTTGGAAGACCCATTTGCACCCAAGCTTTAACTTCCTGGCTGATGTCTTGAGATGTTGCTTCAATGTTTCCACATAATGTTCTTTCCTCATGATGCCATCTATTTTATGAAGTGCACCAGTTCCTCCTGCGGCAAAACAGCCCCACAACATGATGCTACCACCCCCACACTTCACAGTTGGGATGGTGTTCTCAGGCTTACAAGCTTCCCAGTTTTTCCTCCAAATGTAACGATGGTCATTAAGGCCAAACAGTTCCACTTTAGTTTCATCAGATCACAGGACATGTCTCCAAAAATTAAGGTCTTTGTCCCTGTGTGTATTTGCAAACTGTAATCTGGCTTTTTTATGTTGCTTTTGGAGTAATGGCTTCTTCCTCGCTGAGTGGCCTTTCAGCCCATGTCGGTACAGGACTCGTTTCACTGTGGAGAATGACACTTACTAGCTTCAGCCATCATCTTGACAAGGTCTTTAGCTTTTGTTCTGGGGTTGATTCGTATGTTTCGGACCAAACCACGTTCATCTCTGGGACATAGAACCCATCTCCTTCCTGAGCGGTATGATGGCTGGACATTCCCATGGTGTCTATACTTGCGTGTAATTGTTTGAACAGATGAACGTGGCACCTTCAAGCATCTGGAAATTGTACCGAAGGATGAACCAGACTTGTGGAGCTCCACAATTCTCTTCTTGTAATCTTGGCTGATTTCTTTTGATTTTCCCATGATGTCAAACAAGAAAGCAGCGTGTTTGAGATGTATCCTTAAAATACATCCATAGGTGTGCCTCCAATTAACTCAGATGTTGTCGGTTAACCTATCAGAATCTTCCAAAACCATGACATCATCATCAGGGCTTTCCTTCATTGTTTAAAGACATAGTAATCTTTGTGTAAACTTCTGACTTTGAAGAAAGTAATAAATAATTCTCTAAGAAATTCTCTCTCTCATTATTGTGGCGTTTAGCAAATAGAAATAATTTTGGTAATTCCAACTGACTTAAAACAGGAGAGGTTTAATCTGATTTAACTTCAGTGAGGAAAAAATGTTTATGTGTCTTTTAACACAGTGTATGTAAACATCTGGTTTCAACTGTATTACACATGGTGGAAATATTTAAAATGTATTTTTGAATAATCTTTGATTAAAAGTGATATCCAACGTAATCTTTTTAGGAAAAGACAATGATCAACATTATAATAGACAAACGGATGTTCCACAGAGCATTACCCAACTGCCATCCTCTACTGTTTGTAAAGCCATAGCAGAGATAATAGACTGAGAAAGAATAATCTTGTGTTTCGTTTTTCCAGCTCCAAAAGTCATCACTAGTGGAATCTGTCCAATAACTGTTGAGACCAAACCGAGCACCGATCCAGACCTCAGAGTTGTGACCAGCAGATGAAACTGTTTGGATGAGTTGGTTCATTTCTTTACTGTTTTCAATGGAGGCCAGGTATTTGTATGTTTTTCTGCAGTAGTTATCAGCCTCATTCCAATCAAGGATTCATTAACAAAGAGGTACTGACGGACAAGGCATGTGCTGAGGATGAGCCACCCTGTGAGAAAGAAAAACGTACAGTAAACCATCTACACCTCTGAAAATGTAAGTAAATGTAAGAAGGCCCCAAACTAACAATGTATTTCTCCTCCAGTGCAGCAATATCACTCAGTAATATTCATTTCTAAATGTTAACACCAACATAACACTGACTTGAGAGACAGGTCAGTGTTATGTTGCTGAGACACCCAGCAAGATCTTCTCCATCATGATGCAGCTCTGTGGACTGGAAAAGGGAACTCTGTCTTTATAATAAAAGGGAGAGGCAAATTCCACCCCTGCTTTATTTTCTCTGTGTGTTTGTCTCCATGCAAACAGTGATGTAACTGCTGCTTTATGCAAATGTATGAATGAAGCACGAGGAGCTGAGAGGCAAATATGCAGCCATAAAACATTTGTGCATTCATCTGGCACCAGTCAAAGGTTTGGACACATCTCCTCGTCCAAAGGTTTTCTTCATTTTTATTAATTTCTACATGGTAGATTATGAAGACATCAAAACTATGAAGGAGCACATATGGAAATGCATGGTGAACAAAAAGGGTTAGGGTTAGGGTTAGATTGTTCAAGGTAGCCGCCTTTAGCTTTGACAGAGTTGAGCACCTTCATGAGATAGTCACCTGGAATGGTTTCCATTAAACAGCTGAGCCTTGTCAAGAGTCAATTTGAGGAACTTCTTTCCGTCTTTATGCGTCAGACACCATCATTTGTGTTGTACAGAGGTAGTGTTGGTACACAGTTCTCTACAGTGAATAGCTCTGCTAACTCCAGCTTCCTCCCACCATCCAAAGACATGCTCATTAGGTTAACTGGTGATTCTAAATTGGCCGTAGGTGTGCATGTGAGTGTGAATGGTTGTCTGTCTCTCTGTGTTAGCCCTGTGATAGACTAGCGACCTGTCCAGGGTGTACCCCGCCTCTCGCCCGATGACAGCTGGGATAGGCTCCAGCAGACCCCGCGACCCTTAACAGGAATAAACGGTTACAGAAGATGAATGAATGAATGAATAGCTCTGCTATAGATCTGATGTCTTCAGTTAATTTACAATATAGAAAAGAATACAAATAAAGGAAAAATACTGATTAAGGTGTGTCCAAACGTTTGACCTGTACTGTAATACCCATTTCATTTCCTTTTATTTTCATAACCATTATCATAATCACACATGAAATGTAACTAGAGACAACTACATACACAACTTTCCAGCAGTGTAACTGGACTAACACAATGGAGTAGACATGTACTGCAAATCTATACAAAGTAAACTCTACAACACTTAAATGTCACTTAAAATGTCACGGTACATGGTACAGTGTGATGAGTTCACTCCAGCAATTAGCCAGGCTCAACCCTCATCGGGAAGGACACCATGAGTTCACTTCAGCAATTAGCCAGGCTCAACCCTCAGCGGGAAGGACACCATGACCAGGTAACTCAAAGCCTCAATTAAACAAACTGTGTATCTGTTAAGAAGGTTGACTTCAATCGAAACTAATGACGTGTAGGCTGTGGTCCATCACATCCCTCTACAACCCCCACCAGTCTTACAAAAGCAAGACACAATATACACCAATCAGGCATAACATTATGACCACCTTCCTAATATTGCTTAGGTCTCTCTTGTGCCACCAAAACAGTTGGGACTCGTTAGAGAATGGACATGGGCCTTCTAAGGGGATCCTGTGGTGTCTGGCAACAGAATGTTGTTAGCGGGGGTCTTTGGGTCCTATGTATTGAGGGGAGGGGCCTCTGTGGATCATCCCACAGATACTTGATCAGTTTGGGATCTAGTGAATTTGGAGGCCAAGTCAACACCTTGTGCTGTTCTTCATGTTTTTTTTTAATTGTTCCTAAAGTGTTTTTGTGTGTGTGTGTCTGTGTCAGGCTGCATCCTGCTGGGGAGTGTCATTGCTATCTAATATAAATAAAGCCATGGGTTTAGAATGTCTTCCCACATCAGCTCTCATCATAGTAAACGCAGGTAAAGTTACTTATGCACATTGAATCAGTCATTGACTGGCGTCTCACCAGCTTAAACAACACATTCACTTCAGGGTGAAGTCAATGGGGATGGTAATCTTTGTCGCTTTTACACTATGAAACACCACCACCTAGTGGAACAGAGAGGAAATTACTTAAAATGTTCATGATATGAACAAAGATCTCCACGTGGTATGAAAATAATCAAACATTATTTAGAAATCTGGTACCTGTCTCGTACCAACGGGTAGGAAGCCAGCCATCAGAGAGAATCCAAACACTTTGTCTTCACTTTTCAGGTCTGGAGGACACAGTATGTCCATCTTATATGTCCAGCTCATGTCTCAATCATACTCGTTCATTTCTTCCGTGGTGGTCAGGTCACTGTTTGTTGGTCTGAGCTTCCGTTCAGGTTTTGTCTCTGTTCTTTGTGTGTTTTACAGTATGTAATCAGTGAACTGTGTGTTTACTGTTCAGAAAATGAACCAAAAATTCAAAAACAGTTCAACTTAAACAGTTCTTTTCCATAGAATTTCTTGCACAGCATTTTGTGCCACCACATGATGCCAATCAAAGTAAAACCGGTTGCCTCTTGAAAAGAAAGAAAACCTCAAGGTGTAAGGTCACAGCTGTTAGAAGAGATCATATATTATGGAAAACTTTATTCTAGCAGAACAAAAGTGGCACCCTAAACACTTTGGTAGGGTGCCTGTTCCGTCATCTGTAGTCCATGGCACACTAGGTGAAAGACGCTATTAAAAATATATTTGTTACTACTTCAGGTTTTGATCTACCTTCCTGCCTAAGTCATTTCTCTCTTCACTTCAGCCCTGCTCACTTTGTCTGCTGAAAAACTCCACTGTCCTCACTATTGAAAAAAGAGAGAGGCATACAGCGTATACTTCAATGGTTTAGGTAAGTTTATTATGAATATGTTACAGGTGAAGTATCTAACCTGTCACTATCAGTGATCAGGGATAAGTAGTTACTAGTTACATTTACTTGAGTAACTCTTAAAAAAAAAAAAAAAAAACTTCTAAGAGTAGTTTTACTGCACCATACTGTTTACTTTGTAAAGAAGTAACTCCCTTTCTTCGCAACACTGGGCTACACACTCGATTCCTTATTTTTTCATCTCACTGCCACCAGTGGATCAACTGCGTGATTACGTTTCACCAATCAGACATAGTAAAAATAATCACATGACCATACACACTCAACCTGTGGCTACTCTACCCGTCTCTGTCAGTGATACATTAACATGACAGTATAATGGTTTGGACCTTTGTAATATTAACATAGATGCTGCAGCGTCACATTAAAAAACATTTAACTGGCAAAACACAAGCTGACATTTATTATGAAGAGGTCACAGGACATGCAAGTCTTTACCATAGACTGTATAAAGATGGACGACGGAACTGCTCCTCTGAAGTGAAGCCAAAGCAAGTAGAGCTCCCCCTGGTGTCTGGCTGCAGTATAGGTCATGAGCTCCACCCCCTCCATGATGGTGGATGGGACTTGGGCCAAACTAAAACACTAAAATACACGTCAAATTAATTTTTTTCAAGGATGGTTTCTGTCATTTTAGGTAGTTAATACAATGTTGATGAATGTTCAAGTGTCATTTTTTTTGCTACGTTTCGTTTTAGTTAGTAATTTGACACTATAGAAACAGGATGTAACATAAAGGCAACTACCAGTTACCATGCCAACAGCTCTATAAAGCGGTCCTGTGGGACCGTGACAGTTGTAAAATAAATGAAATAAGTAAGCACAGCGTGTAATATAACATGATGTTTTTCCTTAAAAAATGATTTACCACGCACACTTTAAACAGGACGGCAGCAGCATGGGCACAGTTAAAAAAATTTCCTCAGGAATTTTCTAGTTGTTCTTATTGCCGCGGCCTTTACAAGAGCTTTCAACAACATCTTACTCTCTTCTCTTCAGCTATTCTTATAGTCTGTGACTCATTCAGACACAGCCGAGGCAAACCTGCTGCCTGACATTCTCCGCTGTTGCCTTAAAATACTGTATGATCTCAGCTCTTGTTATATGTAAGAATGTCAGAGGATGAAATATGTCAGATTTTCTTTTTCTAAACAGATGTGCCTGTTTTATTTATAAGCTACAAGCTTTTGTATCTTAAGAGAGTCACAGAGCGAGTACTCGAAGCAGCGCTACAGTATTGTTACATTTACAGCTGCTATCCATTTCAGTTAAAGTATTTTAATTGTAGTTGCATGTTAGTCTTATATTCAACTGTGAGGGTGAAGTTTGAAGAGTTTGTGTGTTATTGTGTTGTACTGGTTGATTATTTATGAATGTTAAAGCAATACGCCTATAAACCTCTTAATTCTGTAATAGATTACAGTAAACAAGGACATTTCCATTTTCATTTCTTTATTTTATTAGAAATACCAGACATACGTTAACGAAGCGACAGGACAAGACACGTACACTACTGTACGACATGATGTGTACGATACGATATGTACGATATGACACGACACAACATGACATGACATGACATGACAGGATATGATATGACACAATGTGTACGAGACGATACGACACATCACGTACGAAACCACATGACACTTACGACACAACACTTACGACATGTACGATATAACACAACACGTATGATACAATACGATACCACACGACACGGCACATACGACACGACGCGATACGATATGATGTGTACGATACGATACGATATGATGTGAAACGACACGACACCTACGATACAATACGATACCACATGACACAACACATACCATACTATACGATACAGTACGACACAACACGTACAATACGATACGATACCACACGACACGCCATAACACATACCATACACGGCATGTACGATACGATATGACAAGTTATGACACAACACGATACAACACGATACAATATGATATGATGGCTGTGCTTATGTTGGAAATGCTCCACAATCGGGAATGTACTGAAAAGGTTAAACAGATGCCACCATCTAAATAATAACTTTTTTTTTCTTGTAGGATAGAGTTACTCTTTTACTTAACCACTACATTGCGTTGTGACCAACACTTTAAGCTAACGGTGATACTGTTCATTTTTGCATGGATGCTAAGATGATGCAAATGATTCAAATCATTCAAATGTGCTCTGTGGAGATGAAGGCCAAAATGGCCGCAACGCGTAGGCTCATGTGCTTTTAATCAGTCCTTTCCATGTTTAATTAAAGGCTTTTTTTAATACTTTTTCAACTTCAGAGTGCCTCTGTAATTTCTCTTTTTTTTTTTGGTGCTCTGTGGAGGTTTTGACTGCTAAATTTAGAGCAATCCCTGATTCAAACTGATCCCAGAAGAGTTTAACGTTTTTTGTCATTAACGAAACAAAATCTGCCCAAAGTTGTCAAACGTGATCTTTCACTGCATTTCTATATCGTTATAGTCTAGTGTTTTGAGGCAGTGAGTGGTAATTTCAGATGGTATTAATCAAGAGAAAACTCCACAGGGCACCTTTGAACCACAGTATGCTTTCATTTGACGTCTAATACGTTTGCGTTGCTCATTTGTGTGCCCTTGTCCTGTCTCCTCTTTCCCCTTCTTGTTGCCAGGCAACCATTCAGGCGTGGTCGGTTGTGTTTCACTTTATTTCACGGCAGCACTGAAAACCCAGTGAGGATGAAGGACTTGATGGTTCATCTGTGTTTGTATAAAACAAAAAAAAAAAACAACGACAACAACATAAAAAAGAATAATAATCTGTGCGTACATTGTCTGTCACTTAACACACTTAAAATCAGCAAGCACGACTCACTGCACTGGTTTGAACCGTAGCCACTGAGGGTTTGCACCCAGAGACTCAAGAAGTGCTAAGAAGATTTCTGTGCAGTAAGGTTGCGTCAAGTCAAATGACAGGAAAAAAAAAAAAGATTTTGATTCTCTCCTTATGGTTTTCTTTCTTTTTCCTCCACCCTACTACTCTCTCTTCAAAGGAAAAATAATCAGTTAAATGTAGGCTCCGATAAACCCTTGTGATTTTGCATATGAGCAGAATACGCATGCAAACACAAGGGGGCGGTGTTGCACTTTTGTTAAATTTCCACTTGCCGGTACCAGAGCTCAGCTTCTTTGGAACATGCTACACTTTTCCGGTCACAACCAAACAGAGGGGTACGTGGCGATTATGATATACCAATGTACTAGTCGAGGAGTTTCACAGTTGATGGCACAGGCGGTGTAATTTTGACCATCTTTCTTTTTTTTGTTTTGTTTTCTTTTATTCTCTCTGCTGGTTTGTTTGAACCCTTGATTTTGCTATTAAAAACAATTGTGCGTCCTCATCAGGAAGCGTAGTGCACTCAACCTGCATCCTGGAATAAATCACTCCCATAACTTGAACGACTCTCTGCTTTAAATCTTATCAGCCGGTCAGTCCAGAGCCACTGGTACTGCTCCCGGAAGTCCAACACTTGCTCAACGGAAAACATATTTTAACAGTAATGGTCAAAGAAATTTCAAACAAACTTTTTCCATTCACTGCTGTGCTCTGAATATTAGGAGTTGTTGCTTTAAGACGAACCCTGATGAAGCAAGCATCCCCCCCCCCCCCCCCCCCCCCGCATTTGTGATCCAAAACTCCACAGGTTAATACCACTTTTTTTTTTTTTGTCTCGGCTACATTATATTATCTTACAGCACGCTGTGAAGTACTATTACAGTTTTTTCCAATTGCTTAAACACAATTTTGCAAAGTAGGTTGGTTTTATCAAAATACTAACACAATTCACCAAACCACACACCGAAACTGCAAAATACCTCATATCCCGCAAAATGAAGCACTGCAACCAAATTCAAACTTTTGCACCAGATGGCACACACTTCATTCGTATTACAGATTTTTGTCGAACAAACTACACACTGTTGGGCATAATGAAAAGCACTCTCATCTTTAGTATGCTTTGCCATAATACTAACATAGTTCAAACTGTAGAGAATTCTTCAGATTGTTCACATGCACAGAAATATTTGCAGATACACACACATGCTATTGAAATATTTATATTTATTTATTTATTTATTTTGTAAGTCAGTGCAACATATGCACAGCAGATATATTTACATTGGAGTGAACTAAAATATGCTCACAAAACAGTAAGCTGAAAAATACAATTGCAGAAAAAATGTGCAGAAATTTTCTTTTTTAAAAAAAAGAGGAAAGCAAAATAATTAGACAATTAGGTCTGGCCACAACGCCCCGTCAACATCGCACTCTCACCCTCCCTCTTCCTCTTCCTCTCTCAGCAATGTCTTCCATTGTTGTTGTAAAAGAAAAAAAGATGCTTACTTGTGGTCTTTTATTGCTTACTTCCTGATTGAAGTGTTAACAATTACATAACACCTATTTGGCCAGGTAGCACATATAGTGGCCAATAAGCTTATGTAGTGCGTCATTTTAAATGGCAGTGTTTTGAAATCGCAAACATGTGACTTTATGTCAGATTGTTGTGTCTTATGCAGAGAACCACGTTCAGTACACTTAAAAAGTGCCATTTTGAATTGCAAAATGTGTGTAAAGCAGTTTAAAGTTTTGGAGATTTGAGATGAGGTTTTGCTCCCTGTGTGTCAGTTTAAATATTTGTGCTATCCATGTCATTTTAGTGTGTTAGCAACTGGAAAAAACTGTAAATGCTATTGACGGTGCCGATATCTGCAGCGCACAGTATTGATAAGTGATTGATATGTTCAGTTCTGTTGTGTTCTCTTAGTTGACTTTGTTGCTGTGGTTGTAGAGCGTGTTCAAGCTTCAAATAACTTGTAGAAAAGCCTGCGTAGCTTCTTTTGTGTGAGATGCTACAATGTGTATTCGGGTAAAAAATATAGATTTCATTGTTCAAAGCAGCGGTTCCCAAACTTTTTTGGCCGTGCATCCCCTTCTATGTCCCAACCGGGATGATTCACTCCCAATCCCCCCACACCTTAAAAAAAAAAAAAAAAAACTCAACAAGCTTTTTTTTTTTTTATAGCCATATTAAAGGCGATGTGTTTAATCATGCTCAAATGACCAGAACACGTACAGACAATTGAATTCAACTGAAACACTAACATTTTCAATATAATGCAACAAAGTTACGCACAAGCTTCCACTTCTAAGAGCACCCCCTAGAGGCAGCTCTATGCGAGATGAAAAATGCGAGCACCCACCAAACTCTGGTTTAAAGCATTACTTTCTACTGTGTTTTTATGTGTGATGTCATCGACTACTCAACGTCGACTTTAAAAAAAAAAAAATCCGAAGTCGTTCAACCCCTAAAGCACACAGACATCATAGATTTCAGATAAGCAGTTTAAATCTTAGAGCTATTTGGCATTTGGTTTGTTTTAAATACATAATACACTACTCTATATATTTGCCCACACACAGTTTTAAATAAACTGAAGTAAAGTTGTCTTTCAATGTCCTCTTTCACTTCTTGTGGAAGACTTCCCCATCTGGCTGCTCTTTCCACTTCAGGGTGACTCCACTCACTCCGTTCTCCTCCAGTCTGTCCTGGAGCTGGGAGACACACATGAAATAGGTTTGCTGAATAGGACTTAGATGCACGTCTGCATGGCTAGGTTAAAATTCCGAGCGAGCACCATGCACCACTCTGAATCTGAAAATAAAAAAAAATAAATTAAAAAAATGAGTGAAAAAAGTAATATTAATCTTCCACAATTTTAATAACAATTTATTGTTTTTAAGTGAAAACGATCAATTTCTCAGAAAATAATGGGCACTTGCTTTCTCTCCTCTCTGTGAAAGGCTAGTCAAAGTTAGACAGACAGAAAAAGAATAAAGAATGAGGATGCCAAAAGACTGCTGACTCAGCTAAATCATCAGACATAGTGACAGGAAAAATAACTGGATGTTGCAGCTTTAAGGATTTTTTTTTAAAAAAATGCTTAGATGTGACAGAAAAATGAATTCATCTGCAACTCAGTATGACCTAAAACCCTTCAGATTGATACCTGCTATTTTTGTTTGAAATGACAATAGAAACCACTTTTACCTTTGACCTTGACCTTTAGTGCTGCATTAAATGCCATCAATCACAATATTATTCTACACAGACTGGAACATTCACTGGAATTGAAGAAACAGGCTTGGATGATTAGAATTTGTTGAAACGATGATTCTTCAAATCAAAGTCAGTCATGGAGTGCCTCAAGGTTCAGTGCTGGGCCCGCTACTTTTCACATTATACATGTTTCCCTGAGGCAACACTGTACGCTGCTGTTAAGCATGGAATTACATTCTCCCGCCCACATGATGACTTCACTGGACTTATTGCAGAAGACTCTCATATTTCTTTGTGCAGATGGCATTAAATAAATCTGCGTTTCTTTCATGTCACGCACCGAACACATCTTAAGATGCAATGCAGCAGAGCAATCCAACATAAGAGAATTAATACAAACTTTATTAAAAGTACGTGCATCCTGCCATGGCTCTCTAAATGGGTTTGTGTCTACGGGAGGAGTTTGGGGACTTACCCATACACTGTATAAATATGGACAGCATAGGAGCTCGACAAAAGTGAATCCAAAGGAAGTAGAGCTCACCCTGGTGACTGGCTGCAGTGTATGTCAAAAGCTTCACCTCCTCCATGCTAGTGGATGGGACTTGGGCCAAATTAAAACACTAAAATACACTAAAATATAATACTGATGAGTAATCAAGTGTCCATGTTTTTTAGTTTTGTTTTAGTTTGACACTTTAGAAGCAGGATGTGATATCATGATCACTAAAAGTTGCTATGCCAACCGCTCTGTGAAACGGTCCAGTGGGACCATGGGAGTTGGAGAAAAATAAATAAATAAACAAGTACAGAGTATAATCCACCATTTCTTTGGAAGAGTCAGTCTGGCATCTCTGTGTGGCTCCACTCTCAGGCCGTACTGCTCAGACTCTGGCTCCAAAGTCGCAAGGTGGCACCACCAGTATCCCCGGGAAAATAGCGTCAGTTTGGCCAATGCAAGGAAGTGGGGATGTATTGTCCATATTTATATACCGTCTAGGGACTTACCTTGGCAAGGAGGTTTGCTTTCACAGCAGGGTTGCTCAGATCAACGGAGCCCTGTGGATTCATCCTCAGCTTCACCAGCTTCATTACTACAGCAGAGGCAAAGAATGAAGATAAAACCAAAAGTTATTTGTTCTGTGATACGTCAACAACACAGTGTAGAAACCTTGTATCGCAAGTCAGAGGTCTCGCGGAATGTTGGAGATTGTTACTGTTGACACATCTGTCCTCTACAGGACACGTGCAGCTGATACAGGTGGAGCTGATTTCAATATTTCAATATTTACATACTGCAAGGGCGTAAAATGTCCGCAGGAAATCTGACCTGTTTAAGCATACAGCCTATTTGACTACTGTATTCTATATGTTTAGTGCCTCTGAAATTACATAGAGTTGAAATATAAAGAAGAAAAAAATTCAATTACACAGCTACAGAAGTGTTATGGAGATTTCTGTACACTACTTGAATGAATCAGTTTTACTGATGGTGAATAAAGCACACACCAGGGACAGTGCAAACAAATGGCAGTCGTGTTGCACAGGACAAAAACCTCCATTTTCCTGATCTCTTCAATGATGTTGAACCACACATGACTGTCCTCGAGCCGATTGGGTTTCCAAGAGTATCCCAGTTGCTGAAGGAGAAGCTGCTCCCATCAGACCAAAAAAAATTTGGATCTCTGAACAGACCAATCCATGCCGTTTTTTCCCCCACCAATTCTGCAAAATTCTGGCTCTCCGTGCTGTTCCTCACAGTGGCCAGGTCGGTGAAGTTCTCCCTGCACAATCTCCGAGCATCATACCAATCCATTTTTGTTTCATTCACAAAAACAAATTGAGGATCGAGCGGCGTTCCTGCAGTTAGAGATTAGAGGGGAGTCATTTGAGTTTACATACTGAATTTCAAAATGCTGCTTTTTCAAGGTGGAAGTACATAATTCGTTTTCTTACCCGTATAACACATTGGTAGGCGTTGCAGACTGCAAGGAACATCGTACCATTTCCCAGTGTATCCACCAACCACACAGAACTGATCCGTGTAAAAGTCTGGTTCAGCATCACCTCTGTCCCAGTCCCTATATTCAGCTCCGCTCCCGTTGAACCCATCGGACCATCTCCAATCGATCACAGTGTGCAAACCAAACCAGAATTCAGTGTTGTGTCCAGCAGATGAAACTGTTTTGATCAGGCGGTTCATTTCTTCAGCGTTTTCCACGGTGGCCAGGTCTACGTGTGTTTCTCTGCAGTAAGTCTGAGCTTCAGTCCAAGTCTTTGCATCACCAACATAGTGGTACTGACGGAGAAGGCAGGTGGAGCCGTGCCAACCTGTAAGAAAACCACTGCTTATTAATACGTATTGCTCAATATACAACACAGTGTTGGAGCAAAATGTTTCTCACCTGAGAGACACAACAGACTCAGAAAGATCCTATCCATCGCCATGTACCTCTGTGGTCACTTTGGGTCAATGTGAGATTTTATTACAGGCAAATCCAGGCAAACGTCACAGCAGGTCCATGTCACTGACAAAGTTGGCTGTCAGCAAAAATGTAAAGTGGACGAAGGCCCTCCTACGTACAAGGACTTTGCGAATTTGATTTTATGCAACAACATCAACATGTCCATGTTCTCTAGACTTTGTCATCCAAATGTAAAGTCACAGTACATGATTTCAGTGCGAGACTGGTTTTCAAATCCAGTACTCCAGATATGAATCTGCAAAGTTAAATCTGAACAGCTGACCAGTCATTGCATTGCATGAGACTGAATAATTGAACTTCAATGTTAAGACAATGACAAGAAACAGCAATTGTGCTTCATTTCATTGATTGATTTATACCACAGAGTCTACAGAGGTCTGTCATTGGTAAGGTTTATGATTTAGGTTGAAGCAATCTGTAACCAATGAAATTCTTTAAATGTTATATTTGCAGCAACAAACAGTAACAACTCCAGTCTCTCTACATCTCCCACCGGTTCTACAAAAGAAAGATCTAATATACAGCAGGTAAGGCAACACGTCCCCATTTTTTCAGTGGGCCTCTTCTATGAAGTCTGATTGGCTGGGCCATTCTAGCACTTTTATTTTCTTTCTCTGAAACTAAGTGATAGTTTCCTTGGCTGTGTGTTTGGGATCGTTGTCTTGTTTTAACATGTCCACCCTCGTTTCACCTTCATCATCCTGGTAGATGGCAGCAGATTTTTATCAAGAATGTCTCGGTACATTTTTTCCATTCATCCTTCTTCAGTTATATGAAGTTTGCCAGTGCTGTATGCTGAAAAACAGCCCCACACCATGATGTTCCCACCTGCAAACTTCACTGTTGCTATGGTGTTTTTGGGTTGACATGCAGTGCCATTTGACCTCCAAACATGGCTATTCTATGGTTTTTGACAACGTGGAGCAAAATGATGAAACGTCTCTATGTGATTCACCAAGGAGCACATGTGTCTACCATCATGAACATCACTCATATTTATTAAGGTCAGACTGCCATAAGAAACATTATTATTATTTTGACAATCTAATGTAAAATGTGTGACAATGTCTTAAGCTATTGGTGGTGTCATCTGCAAAAGGTTTAGAGCTGAAATTTCAGGATACTCCGTCCGTCCGTCCGTCCATCCGTCCGTCTTCTCCCACTTATCCGGGTCCGGGTTGCGGGGTCAGCAGCCTCTGCAGGGAAGTCCAGACAGCCCTCTTCCCAGCCACTTCCGCCAGGTCCTCCGGAGGAATCCCCAAGCGTTCCCAGACCTGACGAGAGGTATAATCCCTCCATTGTGTCCTTTGTCGGCCCCAGGGCCTCCTTCCGGTGGGACGGTGACGCCCTAGCCACCTCAACTGACTCCCCTCGAAGTGGAGGAGCAGCGGTTCTACTCTGAGTAACCCCCATGTGTCCAAGCTCCTTACCCCATCTCTAAGGCTGAGCCCGGCCACCCTGTGCAGGAAACTCATTTCCGGCGCTTCCGCTTGTATTCGTGATCCCGTTCTTCACAATTTCAGTTCATGACCATAGGTGAGGGTTGGAACGTAGATCGACCGGTAAATCGAGAGCTTCGCCTTTCGGCTTAGCTCTCTGTTTACCACAACAGACCGGTTAAGAGACCCCATCACTGCAGATGCCGCTCCGATGCGCCTGTCGATATCCCGCTTCATCCTACCCTCACTTGTGAACAAGACCCCAAGATATGAAGAAACCTTGAGCAGAACCCAGCTTGATGCTAGAGCTGATGATAGCACGTTCCAAAAATGCTAACAGCTAAAAATTCAGTTATTTTTAAAACAAACGAAAAAATTCAAATTCAAACATTCATAACACAAGGATTGGGACACCTTCATTATCTGACTGCGATACGATTAATCAGTTAACTTTATTTTCATTATACAAAGCACAAAGAAACCAACATGGAACAAAAGACAAAAATAAGAATTAGATCCATAACGTCAAACACAAATCAAACCCCGGTGAATAAGTGTATGCAGCACAAAGCAAATTTATACAAAACAGTTTTGGAGTTTGTTAAAAAATTTTAAAATTAGAAATGACAAGTTAGTGTCTGGCCTCAGATTCCTGTCAGCTGTAGTAATTTTCCATATCAGCTTTTACCATTGTTACCTCCATGGGTCCATATGGGATGCTGCGGGAAAGAAAAAATATTTGTTTTGCAAATGGGCACTAAAAAAAAAAATCCACACCAGATAAAGCCCCCTTAGTCACCTCTCTGCTTTCTGCACGTTAGTTCCAACAAGTATTTAACAAATGCGCTGACATAGAGCTTGCTGAGGGGTAACTACTAATCTAATTTATTAGCCTTTATTAACCAACCCTGCAGCATTGGGTTCTAGGTGTACATTTCAGAGCTCTGATTTCTTTCTTCTTTTCTCCCGGTGGAAGACCTTCCCATCAGGCTGCTCTCTCCACTTCAGCTTGACTCCGGTCACCCCTGCCTCCTTCAGTCTGTCCTGCAGCTGAGAAACACAAATGCGTCCGTTTTGAAACATTCACACAAATCTCAGTAGTTGCTGTGCGACTGTTTCAAATCGAGACTTGCCTTTTTCAGGATGTCTCCTTTTACGGCGGGGTCATTCAGATCCACAGGGTTCTCCACCTTCACTCTCAGATTCACCACCTTTGTTACTTGTTCTGAATGGGAAGAGAGGTGAAACATATTTCAACATTTACATACTGCCAGGGCGTAAAATGTCAACAGGAAATCTGACCTGTTTAAGCATAAAGCCTATTTGATTACTATATTCTGTATGTTTAGTACCTGGAGTTGAAATTTAAAGAAGAAGAAAACTGAATTACACAGCTACAGAAGTGTTATGGAGATTTCTGTACAGTACTTGAATGAATCAGTTTTACTGATGGTGAATAAAGCACTCACCAGGGATAGTGCAAACAAATGGCAGTGGTGTTTCACAGGACAAAACCCTCCATTTTCCTGATCTCGTCAAAGACGTAGAACCACACATGACTGTCCTCGAGCCGAGTGGGTTTGCGAGGCTATCCCAGTTGCTGAAGGAGAAGCTGCTCCCATCAGACCAAAACAAATTCGGATCTCTGAACAAACCAATCCATGCCTGTTTCCCCCCCGCCAATTCTTTAATCTTCTGGCTCTCTGTGATGTTCCTCACAGTCGCCAGGTCGGTGAAGTTCTCCCTGCAAAATCTCCGAGCGTCAGACCAATTCAGGTTTTTTTCATCCACAAAAACAAATTCAGGGTCAAGCGGTGTTCCTGCAGTTAGAGATTAGAGGGGAGCCATTTGAGTTTACATATTGAATTTCAAAATGCTGCTTTCTCAAGGTTGAAGTACATAATTCGTTTTCTCACCCGTATAACACATTTGTGCGTGTTCCATATTGCATTCAGTATCGTACCATTTCCCAGTGGATCCAGCCATCACACAGAACTGATCCGTGTAAAAGTCTGGTTCAGCATCACCAGTGTCCCAGTTCCTATATTCAGCTCCGCTCCCGTTGAACCCATTGGACCATCTCCAATCGATCACAGTATGCAGACCAAACCAGAATCCAGTGTTGTGTCCAGCAGATGAAACTGTGTTGATCAGGCGGTTCATTTCCTCAGCGTTTTCAACGGTGGCCAGGTCTGCATATGTTTCTCTGCAGTAAGTCTGAGCTTCAGTCCAAGTCTTTGCATCACCAACATAGTGGTACTGACGGAGGCAGATGCAGCCGTGCCAACCTGTAAGGGGAGATATTGTCGGATTTGGTCAAGCTTGTATCTAATGGGTATGTAATTCAAACATACAGAAGTCACAGATTTCACTTTTTTCTTTTCACTTTATATTGGTTGATATTTTAACAGAAAATAAAATGAAATCCCTCTTCCTTGAATCCTCTTACATCTTTTAAGTTGTCCGGTAGTGCTTTACATTACAACAGCATGGCAATAGTGAAGAAATACTTTGATGATGAAGTTGTTGTCCCATGCTGCAGCAGGTGATTGAGTTCACATGACTCCAGTTGCTTGGTAAGGAAAGAGAGTTCGTATGACTTGGAGAGAAGGAGTGGCCGTTTACCAGTGAGTCATTCTGGGCAGTGGTCTGGCAACAGAATGTTCTTAGTGAGGGGGCCTTTGAGGGGAGGGGCCTCTGTGGATCATCCCACAGATACTTGATCAGTTTGGGATCTAGTGAATTTGGAGGCCAGGTCAACACCTTGTGCTGTTCGTCATGTTTTTTTGAGTTGTTCCTAAAGTGTTTTTGTGTGTGTGTCTGTGTCAGGCTGCATCCTGCTGGGGATGTCTGCTGCCATCAAGGAGTGTCATTGCTATGGGGTGGGGGTGTCTGGTCTGGTCTAGGTGGGTGGTACATCTAAGTAACATCCACATGAATGAATGCCAGGTCCAAAAGTTTCCCAGCAGAACACTGAAGACAAGGTGGTCAATGTTACTTACTTCACCTTTCAGTGGTTTTAATGTTTTTTAAAGTTAGAACATCATGTAGTGCAAAACAGCAACTTTTCAAGTACAAGGTTCAGTGTTCTTTATTTGGCCATTTGTGCATAAACCAACAGTCCAGGCACATTGGAAATCTTGTGCAGGGCTGTCAGAGTTTAGTTAAAAAGAAGTATAAAATATAGAAATCACTACACAACAAAAATATAAATACAAAATATAGAAACAATATACAACTGTAATAGTACAATATAAGACGTATGAAGGCGTTATGCAGAAGGTGATGATGTGTACACATTTTTAGCTTCAGGTACTAAACACAGGAGAGGGCAATGTTGGTGACAGAGTAATAATAATAATAATAAATAGATAAACTGGTTAGATTGGTTCTGGGAATGTGAGGTGGGGTGACGGGGTGAGGGGGAGAGCAGGAGAGAGGGAGAGAGAGAGAGGGAGAGAGAGAGTATTGGGAATATTGCACTGATGGACTATTGCACATTTATCGGAGAACTACAGAACAAATTGCACATTGTACAGAAATAATAATAAGTCAACTAAGTACTTGGATGAGACTTATTTAACTTCATAGTTAGCGTACTCATTCTGATGGAGGCTGCATAAATGCTATGATGCACCTTTCAGTGTCACCTTCCCACCTAATTTGTGGGAAGAAATTGCTAGGCGACCGCCAACTGCAAGAGATCAGATCAGGCAAACGCCCCTTATCCAAACTAATGGCAGGGATGCACATTTTGAAAGATAGTCAGCCCGTACAAAGACTGGGGACATAACAACCTTACATCTCATGAATGAATGATTTGTGAAAAAAAACTAAGCTCACTTTCCATAACTTCCTGGACGAGTTTATGTGACTGTATATAAAGTAGTTATAACAAGTTTTTAAAGGCTACAGCTCATACCAAGTTAATGATACATTCACTCCTGCCCTGAATAACAGTAATGCACAGTTTTACTGTTTTATGTCAGAATATCAGTATAATACAACAATAAGCAGTCAACATGTTAACAACAAACATTTCACTGACCTGACAGATACAAGACAATTAGTAAGATCCTGTGCATCATGAAGCTTGAGTCCATCCAGTAACTGACTACTGATGTCACTGTTAGGCAAGTCCAGAGAAAGACTAAGGAGGACAAATGGTCTAATGCTGCCTTCATGCAAAACTAGCATCAGATGTCTGGCCAGTCACATTCCCATGTTAAAAATAATTTTAAATAACTAAACCGTAGCAGAGGTGCCATCTACAATTTTACAAAACATCTGATGTTATCAGGAGCATTAAAATCATGAGGGCACCTTTCAGACTACACCAAATTTAAACTTTGAAGCCCCATGAATAGGTGCCTGTGTTAAGCCACCACAGTGGGGACAGTCAGATATAAATAGATATAAAAAAATATATAATTTGCATGAACAAACACTGACACAGCCACGGTATGCAGATCTGCAGATTCATACTGACGCTGAGTTTCAGATAAGCAGAAGTAAAGTTGGGTTTAAGGCTACCTTTACACGGAAACTATCTGAACCAAAAGCGCAAAAGTGGCGTTTCGTTTTCACTTTTAACTCCGCATTTAGACGAGCGTTTCTGAAACAATTCTGTGTTCAAACGGAAACGCAAAAGTGTGTGAAATTTCATACACATAGATGCAGTATACCGCCAGATGGCTAGGTGGCAACACTCCCAAGAGTGCCTGCGTAGAGGTATTTACTTTTCTTCTACTTTTCCACGCTTAGCGCGCGAAATACATTAACCAAAACAACCACTTGGATACAAATTATTGCGGCTAGGGCCTGTTGAACCTCCATCGCGGAGCTCGACATGTTGTTTACTTGTTTTTCCGGTCCTGTCGCATGCTTGTCACGTCATTTCTATCCGACGAGAAACGCAGTTTTGCGTTATTCACCCTTTGCACGGTGACGCGAGGGTGGAGCGTTTTTAAGATTTCCACTCTGGAGGGTGGTTTCACTTTTCTACGTTTTCAACCCCCAAAAACGCCGTCACCATCTAAACGATATAGGACATCCGATAAAATGTTTTGCGCTTTTCACCTCCAATCGTTTCCGTGTAAAGTGCCCCTAAGTTTCAGAGCTCTGACTTCTTCTTCTTCTCTCGCTCCTTCTGGAAGTCTTCCCCATCAGGCTGCTCTCTCCACTTCAGGGTCACTCCTTTCACGTTTAGTTTCTCCTGGACCTAGGAGACACAGAATAATAGAATTAAGATAGTCCTCTTGTCTCACTATGCTGTGTTCCTGGTGTAAACTTTCACTCATTGTGTCGCCACAAACTAAATGATTTAAAAATCACAATATATAGTAGTTGTCAGTCAGGTTGTGCATAAAACAAAATGACAATCTTCTTTTACAAACAAAATTTAAATCTTGTGATTGTACACCTGTAAACTTTACAGCCACTAATCCTACCAACAACAACATGGGTTCAGAAGTGTAACTTCTTTCAATGATTAGAGGATGGATTTTGGAGACATGCCTTTTTCAGTAGCTCTGCTTTCACTGCAGGGTCATTCAGATTCACAGAGGGATCTTCCACCTTCATCCTCAGCTTAAACACTTGGAAACAGATGGAGGAACAAAAAAACACTGAGTTTGGTGGTGTCACATTTGTGATCACAAACTTGTAGCTTTTTTTTTTTGTTTACCTTTTTTATGAGTGGTGTCTTTCACGGGATTGTTTTGCATGCTGTAGCAGACAAATGGTAGTCTTGTGTTGCAGCTCACTAGCCTCCATTTTCCTGATCTCTGCAAATCTGCAGCACCATACAACACACTGCTGGAGCCAAATATTTTTGGAACGTCATCCCAGTATTTGAATGATGACCTATTGCCATCAGACCAGGAAATGTGAGGACGTGCAAGCAAACTGACCCATGCTCGACTTCCGCTTGCAATCATGTGAAAGATAGAACATGGGTAGACCAGGTCTGTGAAGTTCTCCTTGCAGTACCTCAAAGCTCTGAGCCAGTCCATTGATTCATTCACATAAACATAATTATGTGATGATCCTGTAGTTAGTAAATGAGGATTAAAATTCAGATTTCTTATAGTATATACTACACAAATATTTAAAATGTATATTTGAATAATCTTTGATAAAAGTGATATCTAACGTAATCTTTTTAGGGAAAGATAATGCTCACCATTAGAACAGACAAATGGATGTTCCACAGAGCAATTACCATACTGCCATACTCCACTGTTTGTTACGCTATAGCAGAGATAATAGACTGAGAAAGGTTCATCTCGTGTTTGGTTTTCCCAGCTCCAAAAGTCCTCACTAATGGAATCTGTATAATGCCAGTAGAGATCAAACCAAGCACCGATCCAGACCTCAGAGTTGTGACCAGCAGATGAAACTGTTTGGATAAGCTGGTTCATTTCTTTACTGTTTTCAATGGAGGCCAGGTATTTGTATGTGTTTCTGCAGTAGGTAACAGCCTCACTCCAACTCAAGGATTCATTAACAAAGTGGTACTGACGGACAAGGCATGTGCCGAGGATGAGCCACCCTGTGAGAAAGAAAAACGTACAGTAAACCATCTACACCTCTGAAAATGGAAGAAGGCCCCAAACTAACAATGTATTTCTCCTCCAGTGCAGCAATATCAGTTAGTAATATTCACTTCTAAATGTTAACACCAACATAACACTGACCTGAGAGACACAAGACACCCAGCAAGATCCTCTCCATCATGATGCAGCTCTGTGGACTGGAAAAGGGAACACTGCCTTTATAATAAAAGGGAGAGGAAAATTCCACCCCTGCTTTATTTTCTCTGTATGTTTGTCTCCATGCAAACAGTGATGTAATTGATGCTTTATGCAAATGTGTATATGTGTCTATAACAACGTATGTTCTTGCTTTGCTTAACCACATGTATATGTACGTGCTACTTCATAATAACACTCCAGATCACTGAGAAATAGCTCTGCTAACTCCGGCTTCCTCCCACCATCCAAAGACATGCTCATTAGGTTAACTGGTGATTCTAAATTGCCCGTAGGTGTGCATGTGAGTGTGAATGGTTGACTGTCTCTCTGTGTTAGCCCTGTGATAGACTAGCGACCTGTCCAGGGTGTACCCCGCCTCTCGCCCGATGACAGCTGGGATAGGCTCCAGCAGACCCCGCGACCCTTAACAGGAATAAGCGGTTACAGAAGATGAATGAATGAATGAATGAATGAATAGCTCTGCTATAGATTTGATGTCTTCAGTTAATTTACAATATAGAAAAGAATACAAATAAAGGAAAAATACTGATTAAGGTGTGTCCAAACGTTTGACCTGTACTGTAATACCCATTTCATTTCCTTTTATTTTCATAACCATTATCATAATCACACATGAAATGTAACTAGAGACAACTACATACACAACTTTCCAGCAGTGTAACTGGACTAACACAATGGAGTAGACATGTACTACAAATCTATACAAAGTAGACTCTACAACACTTAAATGTCACTTAAAATGTCATGGTACATGGTAAAGTGTGATGAGCTCACTCCAGCATTTAGCCAGGCTCAATCCTCATCGGGAAGGACACCATGACCAGGTAACTCAAAGCCTCAATTAAACAAACCGTGTATCTGTTAAGAAGGTTGACTTCAATTGAAACTAATGACGTGTAGGCTGTGGTCCATCACATCCCTCTACAACCCCCACCAGTCTTACAAAAGCAAGACACAATATACACCAATCAGGCATAACATTATGACCACCTTCCTAATATTGCTTAGGTCTATTTGTGCCTCCAAAACAGTTGGGACTCGTCAGAGAATGGACATGGGCCTTCTGAGGGTGTCCTGTGGTGTCTGGAAACAGGATGTTGTTAGTGTAGGGCCTTTGGGTCCTATGTGTTGAGGGGAAGGGCCTCTGTGGATCGTCCCACAGATACTTGATCAGTTTGGGATCGAGTGAATTTGGAGGACAGGTCAACACCTTGTGCTGTTCTTCATGTTTTTTTTGGGGGGGTTTTTTTAGTTGTTCCTAAAACGTTTTTGTGTATGTGTGTCTGTGTCAGGTTGCATCCTGCTGGGGAGTGTCATTGCTGTCCAGTACCAACGGGTAGGAAACTAGCCATCAGAGAGAATGCAAGCACTTTGTCTTCACTTTTCAGGTCTGGAGGACACAGTATGTCCATCTTCTATGTCCAGCTCATGTCTCAATCATACTCGTTCATTTCTTCCGTGGTGGTCAGGTCACTGTTTGTTGGTCTAAGCTTCCGTTCAGGTCTTGTTTCTGTGCTTTGTGTGTTTTACAGTATGTAATCAGTGAACTGTGTGTTTGCTGTTCAGAAAATGAAGCAAAAATTCAAAAATAGTTCAACTTAAACATTTCTTTTCCATAGAATTTCTTGTGCAGCATTTTGTGCCACCACATGATGCCAATCAAAGTAAAACCGGTTTCCCCTTGAAAAGAAAGAAAACGTCAAGGTGTAAGGTCACAGCTGTTAGAAGAGATCATATATTATGGAAAACTTTATTCTAGCACAACAAAAGTGGCACCCTAAACACTTTGGTAGGGTGCCTGTTCCGTCTTCTATAGTCCATGGCTCACGAGGTGAAAGACGCTATTAAAAATATATTTGTTACTACTTCAGTTTTGATCTACCTTCCTGCCTAAGTCATTTCTCTCTTCACTTCAGCCCTGCTCGCTTTGTCTGCTGAAAAACTCCACTGTCCTCACTATTGAAAAAAGAGAGAGGCATACAGCGTATGCTTCAATGGTTTCGGTAAGTTTATTATGAATATGTTACAGGTGAAGTATTTAACCTCTCACTATCAGTGATATGTTATAAGTAGTTACTATTTACATTTACTTGAGTAACTTTAAAAAAAAAAAAAAAAACTTCTAAGATTAGTTTTACTGCTCCATACACTAGGCTACACACTCGATTCCTTATTTTTTCATCTCATTGCCACCAGCAGATCTACCGCGTGATTCCGTTTCGCCAATCAGACATAGCAAAAATAATCACTCAATCAATGACCATTCACACTCAACCTGTGGCTACTCTACGCACCTCTGTCAGTGATACAGTAACATGACAGTATAACGGTTTGAACCTTTGTAATATTAACATAGATGCTGCAGCGTCACATTAAAAACATTTAACTGGCAAAACACAAGCTGACATTTATTATGAAGAGGTCACAGGACATGCAAGTCTTTACCATTGACTGTATAAAGCTTGTCCAGCTTTATATCTCCACCAACTCCATCACTCCCGCCACTCTTTCCACTCTCTCCAATTGCCTCGCTGACATCAAATCCTGGATGCAGATCAACTTCCTCAAACTAAATTGTGACAAATCAGACCTAATCATTATCGGCCCCAAATCCCTCAACAACACCACAGACAGTTTCCGCCTCACCATCGACAACTCCACCTTGTCTCCATCCCCCAACAGCCGCAACCTCGGAGTCATCTTTGACAGTAACCTCTCCTTTGATCATCACATCAATCAAATCACCAGAACTGCCTTCTTCCACCTCAAGAACATTGCCCGACTCCGTCCATCACTCTCCTTCTCTGCTGCTGAAACCCTCATTCACGCCTTCATCACTTCCAGAATTGACTACTGCAACAGCATCCTCTATGGCACACCATCCAAAACTTTAAATAAACTACAGTACATCCAAAATTCTGCTGCACGTCTGCTCACCCACACCCGCTCCCGTGATCACATCACTCCTGTCCTCCAGAAACTCCACTGGCTCCCAGTTCCACAGCGTATTCAGTTCAAAATCCTCCTCCTCACACACAAAGCCCTCCATAACCAGGCCCCTTCCTATCTCACTGACCTGCTCCATCGCCACAATCCATCCCGCAGCCTCCGTTCATGTGACGCAAACCTCCTTACTCCACCACTCAAGACCAAGCATCGAACCTGGGGCGACAGAGCCTTCTCTGCAGCTGCCCCCTCCCTCTGGAACTCTCTCCCCAAACACATCCGCGACTGTACCGACCTTCCTACCTTCAAATCTCTGACAAAAACACACCTTTTTAAAATTGCTTTTAATGTTTAGCTCAGTTTATTGTGTTTTTGATGTTATATTTCACATTGTTTTGCTAATTTGATGTCCTTTTTATGTAAAGTGTCTTTGAGTATCTTGAAAAGCGCTTTTAAATAAAATGTATTATTATTATTATTATTATAAAGATGGACGACAGAACTGCTCCTCTAAAGTGAAGCCAAAGCAAGTAGAGCTCCCCCTGGTGTCTGGCTACAGTATAGGTCATAAGCTCCACCCCTTCCATGTTAGTGGATGGGACTTGGGCCAAACTAAAACACTAAAATATACGTCAAATACATTTTTTTACAAGGATGGTTTCTGTCATTTTAGGTAGTCAATATAATGTTGATGAATGTTCAAGTGTCATTTTTATTTTTTTGCTACGTTTCGTTTCAGTTAGTTATTTGACCGTAGATTTGTTTGTTTGTTTCGTGGTTCACTCTGCATCAACGGGGCGAACCACGGTAGATTTGTTTGTGTCGTGATTCATAAAAGGACGAGGCTAATTATTGAAATATTAGTTGTTGTCTAATATTAATGGTGAGAAATGATGAGGAAAACGGGGTTTTGCAGTGGCAGCGTGGAGGGGGGTGACTCCAGGACGCTGCAATTCACTGTTAAGCCTTCTCGAGGTGTCGTGGGCCTAACTTAACGAAACATCGGTGAAGGGAGGTGCCCACTTGAAAACCCCAATGACATGCTGCATACTGCTGTTGTTTAGGCCAGGTTCCTGATGTCTTCATGTTGCTTGGTAGCTATGGTTAGCTGCTGAGCGGGCCATACAAGCCAGCAGCGTTAGGTTAGCTCATATTTCAAGGTTCGAATTATCCTCTGCCGCTCTGTGGGCTTACAAGCCAGCAGCATTTACTTAGTTCATTTAGATTGTAGGTTAAGCTAGCCAGTAGCATTTGGTTAGCTTATATCTCACAAGGTTTGAGTTAGCGTCTGCTGCTGAGCGGGCCATACAAGCCAGCAGCATTTACTTAGTTTATTTAGATTGTAGGTTAAGCGTCATATCACATGACTAAAGGTTTGTTAGGGTTTCTCAGTTGAACAGGGCCTCTAAATGTGTTTTGCCTGGGATTTTGGCACAAGGGATTGTAACATCTAATCCTGTGTATTAATGAATTGATGCTATAGGACAGGATGTAACATAAAGGTGACTATCAGTTGCCATGCCAGCAGCTCCATAAAGCGGTCCTGTGGGACTCGGGGCAGTTGTAAAATGATTGAAATAAGTAAGTACAGTGTGTAATCCAACATTTCCTTGTAACTGGTGGAGGTAGAGCAGAGCTTAGTATTAATTAAACGAAAACGCGAGTGAGTCTGGAGGAAGTGTCAACATCAGCGTGGCTCCACTGTCAGTTTGGCCAATGGAAGGAAGTGGCGACGCTTTGTCCATATTTATATACAGTCTGTGGTCTTTACACTTAGTGCTGTGTTTCCATAAAACAAGACAAACATTTTTTTGACGTTGGATCAGTTTGATGTATGTCAGGGAGTAATGGAACAAGAAGGAGCAGCTGCAGTGAGCTGTTAGATGAAGAGCTGCAGGAGACAGAACTTCTTTCACTTTTGTTTTCCTCTGCTGTTCTCTGACTCAAAGGTGTGTGAGGAATAAACTCATAGTTGCTCACAAAATGACGGCAAAGGGCATATCATGGTCTGATTTATTTCAAGTTAAAATGACAAGTTTATATTAATTGCATTTAACCCACCAAGGTGAAGATTATCAGATATACAGTACATACTAATCTGTACAAACAAACAGAGATGGAAATCTCTACTAAGAAAGACCAATGATCTGTTACTGCTTTTATGCAAAACAAGTATCAGATGCATCCTGGTATGAAAATGTTTTGCCAGATACAAAGTAAATAAAAGAAAAGAGAAGAAAATAAATAGTATAGTAGCACGATGTTATCCAGCAGAGGTGATACATGGAATCTGATGTTATCAGGAATATTAAAATCATGGTGTCATCTTTTAGACTACTGAACTCTATTAAAATGTATGCTGGAAATCCTATAAATAGGTGCCTGTGTGGCAGTCACACGTAAATCTGTATAATTAGCGTGAACAAACACTGATACAGTCACGGCATGCAGATCTGCAGATTCATATACACACTGACGCTGAGTTTCAGATCAGTGGAAGTAAAATTGGATTTAAGTTTCAGAGCTCTGACTTCTTCTTCTTCTCTCACTCCTTCTGGAAGACTTCCCCATCAGGCTGCTCTCTCCACTTCAGGGTCACTCCATTCACGTTTAGTTTCTCCTGGACCTAGGAGACACAGAATAATAGAATAAAGATAGTCCTCTTATCTCACTATGCTGTGTTCCTGGTGTAACCTTTTTAACAAAATCACTAATTCTAATGAAACATATTGTTCTGACATACTTTAGTACAGTGTTTTTCAACCTTTTTTTAGCCAAGGTACATTTTTGTCATTGAAAAAATCACAAGGCACACCACCAACCAAAAATGTTAAAAAATGAAACTCTTTAGCTTATATTAACAATATAAAGCCATTCTTGTCAAAGTGACTTGAATAGGAATCAAATAAACACAAAGAAAAAAGTCTTATATATATATATACACAGACACTCGACAATGGCATATTATTTGCAGATAATAATTCATTTGTTTTCAAAAAATGATTTTTAGATCAATTAGGTGAAATTGGATAATTTCCCACAGCACACCTGACGATCTCTCATGGCACACAAGTGTGCCACGGCACAGTGGTTGAAAAACACTGCTTTAATAGCAATATAGAGCAGATGGAGCCTCTCCCAGCTGTCATAGGGCGAGAGGCGGGGCACACCAAGGACAGGTCTCCAGTCTATCTCAGGGCAGACAGACAACCATTCACACTCACACCTACGGCCAATTTAGAATCACCAATTAACCTAATGAGCATGTCTTTACACGGTGGGAGGAAGCTGGAGTACCCGGAGAGAACCCACGAAGACACAGAGAGAACATGCAAACTCGGCCTGATGAGAGCTGAGATTTATTATATTATATTATATTATATTACATTTTTATATAATATATTATTATATTTTGTTGAGGACAAAGATACTTTGATATTGACATTCATGACATTTAAAATTAGATGAAAATAATAGATTTTGAAATGTTTTCATTTCTTTTATAAATCTTGTAAATCTTGTGATTGTACACCTGTAAACTTTACAGCTACTAATCGTACTAACAACAACATGTGTTCAGAAGTGTAACTTCTTTCAATGATTAGAGGATGGATTTTGGAGACTTGCCTTTTTCAGTAGCTCTGCTTTCACTGCAGGGTCATTCAGATTCACAGAGGGATCTTCCACCTTCATCCTCAGCTTAAACACTTGGAAACAGATGGAGGACAAAAAAAAAAAAACAATGTGAATTTGACGGTGTTAGATTTGTGATCACAAACTTGTAGCTTTTTTGTTTTTTACCTCTCACAGGAATATTTTCCATGCTGTAGCAGACAAATGGTAGTCTCGTGTCGAGGCTCAGTAGCCTCCATTTTCCTGATCTTTGCAAATCTGCAGCACCACACAACCCACCGCCGGGACCAAATATTTTTGGAACGTCATCCCAGTATTTGAATGATGACGTACTGCCATCAGCCCAGTAAATGTGAGGACGATTGAGCAAGCCTAACCATGCTCGACTTCCACTTGGAATCAACTGATAAGTCTGGTTGGACAATAAGTAGACCAGGTCTGTGAAGTTCTCCCTGCAGTACCTCAAAGCTCTGAACCAGTCCATTGATTCATTCACATAAACATTTTGTGATGATCCTGTAGTTAGTAAATGAGGATATTATTCCGATTTGTTATTTTTTACACATGGTAGACATATTTAAAATGTATATTTAAATAATCTTTGATAAAAGTGATATCCAACGTAATCTTTTTAGGGAAAGATAATGCTCACCATTATAACAGATGAATGGACGTTCCACAGAGCAATTACCATAATGCCATCCTCCATTGTTTGTTATGCTAGAGCAGAGATAATAGACTGAGAAAGGTTCATCTTGTGTTTGGTTTTCCCAGCTCCAGTAGTCATCACCAATGTTATCTGTGTAACGCCAGTAGACACCAAGATGAGCACCGATCCAAACCTCAGAGTTGTGACCAGCAGATGAAACTGTTTGGATAAGTTGGTACATTTCTGTACTGTTTTCAATGGAGGCCAGGTCTTTGTATGTGTTTCTGCAGTAGGTAACAGCCTCACGCCAACTCAAGGATTTATTAACAAAGTGGTACTGACGGACAAGGCATGTGCCGAGGATGAGCCACCCTGTAAGAAAGAAAAACGTACAGTAAACCATCTACACCTCTGAAAATGGAAGAAGGCCCCAAACTAACAATGTATTTCTCCTCCAGTGCAGCAATATCACTCAGTAATATTCACTTCTAAATGTTATCACCAACATAATACTGACCTGAGAGACACAAGACACCCAGCAAGATCCTCTCCATCATGATGCAGCTCTGTGGACTGGAAAAGGGAACTCTGCCTTTATAATAAAAAGGAGAGGCAAATTCTGGGAAATGTTGTTGGTTTGTTGGTCTGTCTATGCAAAACTTTACGCAGTGTTGGACTTCATGTAAATGTTGTCCTCCGACACTCCTGGTTTGTTTGAATTCCAGCATCTTAAAAAAATATATTCAACTATGTTCTTCCGTGGTGAACAGGATCCATGTCTAAAATGTCGTCATTATGAACTAAAGAACAGTTTCTCACGTTATTAAACAACACAGTGAATGCAGGTAATAGCCAATATGGAACATAAAATGTGTATACCAAAGAATCCATCCAGTGAAACACAGAGTCAGGAGAGAGCTGTTTGTCAATCAGAAGCTTTATTCCTTTATGTACAAGCATGTCCGTCTCCGAGGTGGAGACTGTCAGAGATACACAACAAACAAAGTAAAAAATAAATAAATAAATTATAAGGTGCAAAAACAAACACTGATGCATGAATCTGTACTCCCTGCGATGGACTGGCGACCTGTCCAGGGTGAAACCCCTGCCTCTCGCCCGATGACAGCTGGGATAGGCTCCAGCAGACCCCCGTGACCCTTAACAGGACTAAACGGGTATAGAAGATGAATGAATGAATGAATGAATCTGTACTCCGACCTGTCTACGCTGCAGACTACGCTGTGGGGTATCCATCTGAAAGCAGGCAAGAGATAGAAAATATGTACATGGCTATGGAGCAGCTGTGCCGTATGAAGCACTGGTTTCCAGACGGTGTCAACGCGTCCAATAGAAGCACCTTCCCTACTTATGCAGTATGTGCACGGTAGCAAAGCTTAGGCAGTAAAACCATTATATAAAAAAAAAAAAAAGGATGTGATATTGTTGAGAGTGTGTGTGCAGCAGTGTGAAAATCTGGGTCACAGTCTTTGATTTGGCAATCTGAATTTACAGTAAGTGCCTCTATTTCAGTCAGTGTATTGTTTGGGATGTGCCTCGGAGACGGGATGTGCTAGGCTGCAGTAGACCGCCGGCGCAATTAGAGGAGCCGGACTGAGGATCTTGGATGAGGGACTAACGTTGGCCACGTCATATATTGTGGCGATGTGACAGTGATGTATGTGGATTAACTCAGACTTAGAGCATGGTATATTGCAACTTGACTCTGTTGACTTACTGCTTGTTCTACACACGTTTTCAGGTCATTCAGTAGGTAGTTAACTGAACAGCACTCCCACAGGCCAGGCAGTGTTACTACACATCACACTCACTATTGACAAAAACAGAGAGTATGCGTCAATGGTTTAGGTAAGTTTATTATGAATATGTTGCAGGTGAAGTATCTAACCTGCCACTATCAGTGATCAGGGGTGAGTAGTTACTAGTTACATTTCATTGAGTAACTTTAAAAAAAAATACTTGTAAGAGTAGTTTTCCTGCACCATACTGTTTACTTTTACTTGAGTAGATTTGTAAAGAAGAAACAATTCTTCCTTTCTTACTCCGCTACACTGGGCTACACACTCGATTCCTTACTCTTTCAAGTCATTGCTGCCAGCGGATCCACTGCGTGATCTGCCCGTTTCGCTGAGCAGATGTAGCAACAATAACCACATGACCACACACACTCAACCTGTGGCGGCACAGTGGCTAAAAGGTACATTTGGAAATGTGTGTCTGACTACACCATTTCTAATTGTCTCATTGTGATCTAGCACACTTCCTGACAAACAATATATATCTTACCAGATGATTCCAATTTTGATAAACATAGTATCAAACTTTGGCTTTTACCCACACGGAAATAACCTATATAAACATATAGGTTTTAATATAGGTTCTAATATAGGTTTTGAATATATGTGACATACATAAAATTGGCCGTTTTCATATATTATATGTACATATATGCACCTATATGTTCACCTATATATGCACCTATATGTTCACCTATATATGCACCTATATATTCACCTATATATGCACCTATATATTCACATATATATGCACCTATATGGTTACCTATATATTCGTAAAATTATTAAAATCCATACCTACATGGCCTACACAAACAAATAAAAACCCAAAATGTAGAACTTTACATAATTTATTCACATTATCAAATAAAACAAAAACACAAACAAAAATAATAAATTAAAAATCAAAAACTGAATAGAAAAACCAAAAAATTATTCTTTCTTAGCTCTTCTTAGCTCAGTGAGCTTGGCATTAACGGTAAACGGCCTTGCTTTTATATAGCGCTTTTCTACCTATTGGTACTCAAAGCGCTTTACAGTCACAGACACATCTTCCCATTCGCTCACACAAGCACTCACCAGTGCCACGCATGTGGTTCGTGCAAAAAGGAAGTGCAAAAAAAGCAGTTTAATTTGTGCAAAAATACAATTTTTTAGTGACTCAGGCTGGTGTTGTACAACCTGATGGCAGCTGGAATGAAGGACCTGCAGTAGCGTTCCTTCTTGCATCGTGGATGCAGCAGTCTGCTGCTGAAGGAGCTGCTTAGAATAGCTCTGCTATAGATTTGATGTCTTCAGTTAATTTACAATATAGAAAAGAATACAAATAAAGGAAAAATACTGATTAAGGTGTGTCCAGATGTTTGGCCTGTACTGTAATATCCATTTCATTTCCTTTTATTTTCATAACCATTATCATAATCACATATGAAATGTAACCAGAGACAACAACATACACAAGTGGACTAACACAATGGAGTAGACATGTACTACAAATCTATACAAAGTAAACCCTACAACAATTAAATGTCACTTAAAATGTCATGGTACATGGTACAGTGTGATGAGCTCACTCCAGCATTTAGCCAGGCTCAACCCTCATCGGGAAGGACACCATGACCGGGTAACTCAAAGCCTCAATTAAGCAAACTGTGTATCTGTCAAGAAGGTTGACTGCAATTGAAACTAATGACGTGTAGGCTGTGGTCCATCACATCCCTCTACAACCCCCGCCAGTCTTACAAAAGCAAAAGCAAGACACAATATACACCATTATGACCACCTTCCTAATATTGCTTAGGTCTCTCTTGTACCTCCAAAACAGTTGTGACTCATCAGAGAATGAACATGGGCCTTCTGAGGGTGTCCTGTGGTGTCTGGAAACAGAATGTTGTTAGCGGGGGTCTTTGGGTCCTATGTGTTGAGGGGAAGGGCCTCTGTGGATCGTCCCACAGTTACTTGATGAGTATGAGATCTAGAGAATTTGAAAGGCCAGGTCAACACCTTGTGCTCCTCTGCATGTTTTTTTTTTAGTTGTTCCTAAAGCGTTTTTGTGTGTGTGTGCCTGTGTCAGGCTGCATCCTGCTGGGGAGTGTCATTGCTATCTAATATAAATAAAGTTGTGGGTTTAGAATATCTTCCCGCATCATCTCTCATCATAGTAAAAGCAGATAAATTTACTTATGCAAACTGAATCAATCATTGACTGGCGTCTCACCAGCTTAAACAACACATTCGCTTCAGGGTGAAGTCAATGGGGATGGTAATCTTTGTCCCTTTTACACTATGAAACACCACCACCTAGTGGAACAGAGAGGGAATTACTTAAAATGTTCATGATGTGAACAAAGATCGATACATGGTATGAAAATAATCAAACATAATTTAGAAATCTGTTACCTGTCTAGTACCAACGGGTAGGAAGCCAGCCATCAGAGAGAATCCAAACACTTTGTCTTCACTTTTCTGGTGTAGAGGACACAGTATGTCCATCTTATGTGTCGTGGTGGTCAGGTCACTGTTTGTTGGTCTGAGCTTCCGTTCAGATCTTGTCTCTGTGCTTGTGTGTTTTACAGTATGTAATCAGTGAACTGTGTGTTTGCTGTTCAGAAAATACCAAAAATTCAAAAACAGTTCAACTTAAACATTTCTTTTCCATAGAATTTCTTGCGCAGCATTTTGTGCCACCACATGATGCCAATCAAAGTAAAACCGGTTTCCCCTTGAAAAGAGAGAAAACCTCAAGGTGTAAGGTCACAGCTGTTAGAAGAGATCATATATTATGGGAAACTTTATTCTAGCACAACAAAAGTGGCACCCTAAACACTTTGGTAGGGTGCCTGTTCCGTCTTCTATAGTCCATGGCTCACGAGGTGAAAGACGCTATTAAAAATATATTTGTTACTACTTCAGTTTTGATCTACCTTCCTGCCTAAGTCATTTCTCTCTTCACTTCAGCCCTGCTCGCTTTGTCTGCTGAAAAACTCCACTGTCCTCACTATTGAAAAAAGAGAGAGGCATACTGAGTATACTTCAATGGTTTAGGTAAGTTTATTATGAATATGTTAGAGGTGAAGTATCTAACCTGTCACTATCAGTGATCAGGGATAAGTTGTTACTATTTACATTTACTTGAGTAACTTCTAAGAGTAGTTTTACTGCACCATACTGTTTACTTTGTCAAGAAGTAACTCCCTTTCTTCGCAACACTATGCTACACACTCGATTCCTTATTTTTTCATCTCACTGCCACCAGCGGATCTACCGCGTGATTCCGTTTCGCCAATCAGACATAGCAAAAATAATCACATGACCATACACACTCAACCTGTGGCTACTCTACGCACCTCTGTCAGTGATACAGTAACATGACAGTATAACGGTTTGGACCTTTGTAATATTAACATAGATGCTGCAGCGTCACATTAAAAACATTTAACTGGCAAAACACCAGCTGTCATTTATTATGAAGAGGTCACAGGACATGCAAGTCTTTACCATAGACTGTACAGGTCCTTCTCAAAAAATTAGCATATTGTGATAAAGTTCATTCTTTTCCATAATGTAATGATAAAAATTAAACTTTCATATATTTTAGATTCATTGCACACCAACTGAAATATTTCAGGTCTTTTATTGTTTTAATACTGATGATTTTGGCATACAGCTCATGAAAACCCAAAATTCCTATCTCAAAAAATTAGCATATCATGAAAAGGTTCTCTAAACGAGCTATCAACCTAATCATCTGAATCAACGAATTAACTCGAAACACCTCCAAAAGATTCCTGAGGCTTTTAAAAACTCCCAGCCTGGTTCATTACTCAAAACCGCAATCATGGGTAAGACTGCCGACCTGACTGCTGTCCAGAAGGCCATCATTGACACCCTCAAGCAAGAGGGTAAGACACAGAAAGAAATTTCTGAACGAATAGGCTGTTCCCAGAGTGCCGTATCAAGGCACCTCAGTGGGAAGTCTGTGGGAAGGAAAAAGTGTGGCAGAAAACGCTGCACGACGAGAAGAGGTGACCGGACCCTGAGGAAGATTGTGGAGAAGGGCCGATTCCAGACCTTGGGGGACCTGCGGAAGCAGTGGACTGAGTCTGGAGTAGAAACATCCAGAGCCACCGTGCACAGGCGTGTGCAGGAAATGGGCTACAGGTGCCGCATTCCCCAGGTCAAGCCACTTTTGAACCAGAAACAGCGGCAGAAGCGCCTGACCTGGGCTACAGAGAAGCAGCACTGGACTGTTGCTCAGTGGTCCACATGGTGTATCCATTTTGCATGTCATTCGGAAATCAAGGTGCCAGAGTCTGGAGGAAGACTGGGGAGAAGGAAATGCCAAAATGCCTGAAGTCCAGTGTCAAGTACCCACAGTCAGTGATGGTCTGGGGTGCCATGTCAGCTGCTGGTGTTGGTCCACTGTGTTTTATCAAGGGCAGGGTCAATGCAGCTAGCTATCAGGAGATTTTGGAGCACTTCATGCTTCCATCTGCTGAAAAGCTTTATGGAGATGAAGATTTCATTTTTCAGCACGACCTGGCACCTGCTCACAGTGCCAAAACTACTGGTAAATGGTTTACTGACCATGGTATTACTGTGCTCAATTGGCCTGCCAACTCTCCTGACCTGAACCCCATAGACAATCTGTGGGATATTGTGAAGAGAAAGTTGAGAGACGCAAGACCCAACACTCTGGATGAGCTTAAGGCCGCTATCGAAGCATCCTGGGCCTCCATAAGACCTCAGCAGTGCCACAGGCTGATTGTCTCCATGCCACGCCGCATTGAAGCAGTCATTTCTGCAAAAGGATTCCCGACCAAGTATTGAGTGCATAACTGAACATAATTATTTGAAGGTTGACTTTTTTTGTAATAAAAACACTTTTCTTTTATTGGTAGGATGAAATATGCTAATTTTTTGAGATAGGGATTTTTGGTTTTCATGAGCTGTATGCCAAAATCATCAGTATTAAAACAATAAAAGACCTGAAATATTTCAGTTGGTGTGCAATGAATCTAAAATATATGAAAGTTTAATTTTTATCATTACATTATGGAAAAGAATGAACTTTATCACAATATGCTAATTTTTTGAGAAGGACCTGTATAAAGATGGACGACAGAACTGCTCCTCTGAAGTGAAGCCAAAGCAAGTAGAGCTCCCCCTGGTGTCTGGCTACAGTATAGGTCATAAGCTCCACCCCTTCCATGTTAGTGGATGGGACTTGGGCCAAACTAAAACACTAAAATACACGTCAAATACATTTTTTTTCAAAGATGGTTTCTGTCATTTTAGGTAGTCAATATAATGTTGATGAATGTTCAAGTGTCATTTTTTTTTTTTAACGTTTCGTGTTAGTTATTTGACGCTATAGAAACAAGATGTGACATAAAGGCGACTACCAGTTGCCATGCCAACAGCTCCATAAAGCGGTCCTGTGGGACCGTGACAGTTGTAAAATAAATGAAATAAGTAAGTACAGTGTGTAATCCAACATTTCCTTGTAACTAGTGGAGGCAGAGCAGAGCGTAGTATTAATTAAACAAAAACGCGAGTGAATCTGGAGGAAGTGTCAACATCAGCGTGGCTCCACTGTCAATTTGGCCAATGGAAGGAAGTGGCGACGCTTTGTCCATGTTTATATACAGTCTATGGTCTTTACACATAGTTCTGTGTTTCCATAAAACAAGACAAACATTTTTTTGACGCTGGATCAGTTTGATGTATTTCAGGGGGCTGCAGGAGACAGACTGCACAACTTCTCAGTGAGGCAACAACCTTCTGTCACTTTTGTTTTCCTCTGCTGTTCTCTGACTCAAAGGTGTGTGAGGAATAAACTCATAGTTGCTTACACAATGACAGCAAAGGGCAAATCATGGTCTGATTTATTTCAAGTTAAAATGACAAGTTTATATTAATTGCATTTAAGCCACCAAGGTGAAGACTATCAGATCTACAGTACATACTATATGTATAATCTGTACAAACAAACAGAGATGGAAATCTCTACTGAGAAAGACCAATGGTCTGTTACTGCTTTTATGCAAAACAAGCATCAGATGCATCCTTTTATGAAAATGTTTTGCCAGTTACAAAGGCTTGTTTTTGAAAACAAATAGTAGCACGATGTTCTCCAGCAGAGGTGATACATGGAATCTGATGTTATCAGGAATATTAAAATCATGGGGATTATCTTTTAGACAACTGAACTCTGTTAAAATGTATCCTGGAAATCCTATAAATACGCGCCTGTGTTAAGCCATCAAGAGGAGGACAGTCAGATGTAAATCTATATAATTAGCATGAACAAACACTGACACAGTCACGGCATGCAGATCTGCAGATTCATATACGCACTGATGCTGAGTTTCAGATAAGCAGAAGTAAAGTTGGATTTAAGTTTCAGAGCTCTGACTTCTTCTTCGTCTCTCGCTCCTTCTGGAAGACTTCCCCATCAGGCTGCTCTCTCCACTTCAGGGTCACTCCTTTCACGTTTAGTTTCTCCTGGACCTAGGAGACACAGAATAATAGAATAAAGATAGTCCTCTAGTCTCACTATGCTGTGTTCCTGGTGTAACCTTTTTAACATAATCACTAATTCTAATGAAACATATTGTCCTAATATACTTTAGTTGCTATATAGAGCAGATGGAGCCTATCCCAGCTGTCATAGGACGAGAGGCAGGGTACACCAAGGACAGGTCTCCGGTCTATCTCACGGCTAACACAGAGATACAGACAACCATTCACACACACACCTATGGAAAAGTTAGAATCATCAATGAATCTCACCGGCATGTCTTTGGACAGTGGGAGGAAACTGGGGTACCCGGAGAGAACCCACACAGACACAGGGAGGACATGCAAACTCTGCCTGATGATGGCTGAGATTTTTTATATTATATTATATTTTGTTGAGGACAAGTTAAAGCATATAAAAGGTACTTTAATATTGACATTTATGACATTTAAAATGAAATGAAAATAATAGATTTTGCAATATTTTCAAAATGTAAATTTTGTGTACACCTGTAAACTTTACAGCCACTAATCGTACTGACAACATGTGTTCAAAAGTGTAACTTCTTTCAATGATTAGAGGATGGATTTTGGAGACTTGCCTTTTTCAGTAGCTCTGCTTTCACTGCAGGGTCATTCAGATTCACAGAGGGATCTTCCACCTTCATCCTCAGCTTAAACACTTGGAAACAGATGGAGGACAAAAAAAACAAAACAATGTGAGTTTGACGGTGTTACATTTGTGATCACAAACTTGTAGCTTTTTTGTTTTTTACCTCTCACAGGAATATTTTCCATGCTGTAGCAGACAAATGGTAGTCTCATGTTGCACCTCACTAGCCTCCATTTTCCTGATCTTTGCAAATCTGCAGCACCACACAACCCACCGCCGGGACCAAATATTTTTGGAACGTCATCCCAGTATTTGTATGATGGCCTACTGCCATCAGCCCAGGAAATGTGAGGATGATTGAGCAAGCCGAACCATGCTCGACTTCCACTTGGAATCAACTGATAAGTCTGGTTGGACCGTGAGTAGACCAGGTCTGTGAAGTTCTCCTTGCAGTACCTCCAAGCTCTGAACCAGTCCATTGATTCATTCACATAAGTATGATTCTGTGATGATCCTGTAGTTAGTAAATGAGGATAAAATTCAGATTTGTTATATATTACACATGGTAGACACAGAGCAATTACCATAATGCCATCCTCCATTGTTTGTTATGCTATAGCAGAGATAATAGACTGAGAAAGGTTCATCTTGTGTTTGGTTTTCCCAGCTCCAGTAGTCATCATCAATGTTAACTGTGTAACGCCAGTAGAGATCAAAGTAAGCACCGATCCAGACCTCAGAGTTGTGACCAGCAGAGGAAACTGTTTGGATAAGTTGGTTCATTTCTGTACTGTTTTCAATGG
Source organism: Chelon labrosus (assembly GCF_963514085.1). NCBI lineage: Eukaryota > Metazoa > Chordata > Actinopteri > Mugiliformes > Mugilidae > Chelon > Chelon labrosus. The sequence continues at coordinate 22,771,472 of NC_140337.1, forward strand.
AGGCCAGGTCTTTGTATGTGTTTCTGCAGTAGGTAACAGCCTCACTCCAACTCAAGGATTCATTAACAAAGTGGTACTGACGGACAAGGCATGTGCCGAGGATGAGCCACCCTGTGAGAAAGAAAAACGTACAGTAAACCATCTACACCTCTGAAAATGTAAGAAGGCCTCAAACTAACAATGTATTTCTCCTCCAGTACAGCAATATCACTCAGTAATATTCACTTCAAAATGTTAACACCAACATAACACTGACCTGAGAGGCACAAGACACCCAGCAAGATCCTCTCCATCATGATGCAGCTCTGTGGACTGGAAAAGGGAACTCTGCCTTTATAATAAAATGGAGAGGCAAATTCTGGGAAATGTTGGCGTTGTTGGTCCGTCTATGCAAAAATTGACGCAATGGTGGACTTTATGTAAATGTTGTCCTCCGACACTCCTGGTTTGTTTGAATTCCAGCATCTTAAAAAAATATATTCAACTATGTTCTTCCATAGTGAACAGGATCCATGTCTAAAATGTCATCATTATGAACTAAAGAACAGTTTCTCACGTTATTAAACAACACAGTGAATGCAGGTAATAGCCAATATGGAACATAAAATGTGTATACCAAAGAATCCATCCAGTGAAACACAGGAGTCAGGAGAGAGCTGTTTGTCAATCAGAAGCTTTATTCCTTTATGTACAAGCATGTCCGTCTCCGAGGTGGAGACTGTCAGAGATACACAACAAACAAAGTAAAAAAAAAAAAAATAAATTATAAGGTGCAAAAACAAACACTGATGCATGAATCTGTACTCCGACCCCACCCTGCCAACCCCTTTGCCAAGCTATGTACAGCAGGTTCACATTTACCGACAGACATCAGACATCCTGCTCTATTCTGACTACAGATAAACGTCCCCTAAGGGCCCCGTCTTCCTGTTAACATGCTCTGTCTACGCTGCAGACTACGCTGTGGGGTATCCATCTGAAAGCAGGCAGGAGATAGAAAATATGTACATGGCTGTGGAGCAGTTGTGCCGTATGAAGCACTGACTTCCAGACGGTGTCAACGCGTCCAATAGAAGCACCTTCCCTACTTATGCAGTATGTGCACGGTAGCAAAGCTTAGGCAGTAAAACCATTATATTAAAAAAAAAAAAAGGATGTGATATTTTTGAGAGTGTGTGTGCAGCAGTGTGAAAATCTGAGTCACAGTCTTTGATTTGGCAATCTGAATTTACATTAAGTGCCTCTGTTTCAGTCAGTGTATTGTTTGGGATGTGCCTCGGAGATGGGATGTGCTAGGCTGCAGTAGACCGGCGGCGCAATTAGAGGAGCCGGACTGAGGATCTTGGATGAGGGACTAACGTCGGCCACGTCATATATTGTGGCGATGTGACAGTGATGTATGTGGATTAACTCAGACTTACACTCACCGGCCACTTTATTAGGTACACCTGTCCAAATGCTCGTTAACTTAGATTTCTAATCAGCCAATCACATGGCAGCAACTCAATGCATTTAGGCATGTAGACATGGTCAAGACGATCTGCTGCAGTTCAAACCGAGCATCAGAATGGGGAAGAAAGGTGATTTAAGTGACTTTGAACGTGGCATGGTTGTTGGTGCCAGACGGGCTGGTCTGAGTATTTCAGAAACTGCTGATCTACTGGGATTTTCACGCACAACCATCTCTAGGGTTTACAGAGAATGGTCCGAAAAAGAGAAAATATCCAGTGAGCGGCAGTTCTGTGGGCGCAAATTCCTTGTTGATGCCAGAGGTCAGAGGAGAATGGCCAGACTGGTTCGAGCTGATAGAAAGGCAACAGTAACTCAAATAACCACTCGTTACAACCGAGGTATGCAGAAGAGCATCTCTGAACGCACAACACGTCGAACCTTGAGGCGGATGGGCTACAGCAGCAGAAGACCACACCGGGTGCCACTCCTGTCAGCTAAGAACAGGAAACTGAGGCTACAATTCACACAGGCTCACTAAAATTGGACAACAGAAGATTGGAAAAACGTTGCCTGGTCTGATGAGTCTCGATTTCTGCTGCGACATTCGGATGGTAGGGTCAGAATTTGGCGTCAACAACATGAAAGCATGGATCCATCCTGCCTTGTATCAACGGTTCAGGCTGGTGGTGGTGGTGTAATGGTGTGGGGGATATTTTCTTGGCACACTTTGGGCTCATTAGTACCAACTGAGCATCGTGTCAACGCCACAGCCTACCTGAGTATTGTTGCTGACCATGTCCATCCCTTTATGACCACAGTGTACCCATCTTCTGATGGCTACTTCCAGCAGGATAACGCGCCATGTCATAAAGCGTGAATCATCTCAGACTGGTTTCTTGAACATGACAATGAGTTCACTGTACTCAAATGGCCTCCACAGTCACCAGATCTCAATCCAATAGAGCACCTTTGGGATGTGGTGGAACGGGAGATTCGCATCATGGATGTGCAGCCGACAAATCTGCAGCAACTGCGTGATGCTATCATGTCAATATGGACCAAACTCTCTGAGGAATGTTTCCAGTACCTTGTTGAATCTATGCCACGAAGGATTAAAGCAGTTCTGAAGGCAAAAGGGGGTCCAACCCGGTACTAGCAAGGTGTACCTAATAAAGTGGCCGGTGAGTGTTGAGCATGGTATATTGCAACTTGACTCCGTTGACTTACTGCTTGTTCTGCACACGTATTTAGGTCATTCAGTAGGTAGTTAACTGAACAGCGCCCCCACAGGTCAGGCAGTGTTACTACACATCACACTCACTATTGACAAAAACAGAGAGTATACGTCAATGGTTTAGGTAAGTTTATTATGAATATGTTGCAGGTGAAGTATCTAACCTGCCACTATCAGTGATCAGGGGTGAGTAGTTACTAGTTACATTTCATTGAGTAACTTTAAAAAAATACTTCTAAGGTTAGTTTTCCTGCACTATACTGTTTACTTTTACTTGAGTAGATTTGTGAAGAAGAAACGATACTTCCTTTCTTACTCCGCTACACTGGGCTACGCACTCGATTCCTTACTATTTCAAGTCATTATATATGCACCTATATACCGTAAATCCTCTAATATTGGCCTGTATTCCATTAGCGGCCGGGTCTCCAACATTGGCCGGTCTCGATGTCAGCGGAGGTAAATAAAGGCCGGTCTCTAATAGCGGCCGGGGCTATTATTAGAACCATCTCGGCGGGTCAGGGTTTCGGCCGGCCCCCGCCGGGCGCATTTCCTCCGTGGCGGTGCGCCGCGACCGGCTCTGGGTCGGCCTGGAAGTGCTCGGGGCGAAGGTGGCTTTACAGCGACCCCCCGCATCTGGGGTCGTGGAATCAGTGCTCACTGCGCCCTCTCTCCCTGCGGGGAGGGACGGGGCCCCCTCGCTCCCGGCGCGACTGCCGACCGGCGGCGGACTGTCCTCAGTGCGCCCCGACCGCGTCGCGCCGCTCATTTGTTGTTAATGTTCTGTATGCATACCATGTTATGGTAACTGTACGTTTTCAATAAATGAACCTAGTATTTTATAGGTCCAAATAGACACAAAATCTTGTTTTTATTCATTCTACTGGTAGTTCGTTTTGTTCAAATAGAAATTGAGGCCTGCCTCTAATTCTGGCCTCCTTCCCAATAAAGGCCTGGACCGCGATGCGCTTGAGTAAAATAAAGGCCCGGGCCTGTATTAGAGGATTTACGGTATTCACATATATGCACCTATATGGTCACCTATATATTCGTAAAATTATTAAAATCCATAGCTACATGGCCTACACAAACAAATAAAAACCCAAAATGTAGAACTTTACATAATTTGTTCACATTATCAAATAAAACAAAAACACGAACAAAAATAATAAATTAAAAATCAAAAACTGAATAGAAAAACCCAAAAATTATTCTTTCTTTGCTCTTCTAAGCTCGGTGAGCTTGGCATTAACGGTAAACGGCCTTGCTTTTATATAGCCCTTTCCTACCTATTGGTACTCAAAGCGCTTTACAGTCACAGACACATCTTCCCATTCACTCACACAAGCACTCACCAGTGCCACGCATGTGGCACATTCCGGGGATCGAACGGCTAACCCTCTGGTTCGTGGACAACCCGCTCTACCTACTGAGCCACAGCCGCCCCTTAATGGACGTGCCAATCTGCCCTCGGCTAGGGTGACCAGATGTCCCGCTTTGTGCGGGACAGTCACGCATTTTCATTACTTTTCACACGTCCCGCAAATTGAGACGTTGTCCCGCATTGTTATTGACAGTCAGACTCCAGTTTCGAAATGCATGTTTTACAATCTGGCATTTATCAAATAGCTGTTTGGAGAAAGCAGTGAGGGCTGTCATCAGGGGTCGGGGCGGGCTGTTTGATCATGTCAATCAAACTGGGACGCGGACGCAGGTTAACGGCGCGCCCACCAACAACAAACAATGCGAATCAGATCAGAACGGCATGCAGCGCGAGACATGGAGGGAAGCACAACCCGTACGACTGAGAAGAGGAAATGCAGCTATAATAAAGGCTGGGAAACTATCTATCCAATGCAAGGCGAGTCTGGTAAAGTTTGCTGTGAAGTTTGCTTGAGTCATTTTTCCGTTTCACACGGAGGTGAATACGACGTGAAACGACACAGACAATGCGAGACAAAACGTGTTGCTCACCTTGTGAACTTGGGAAATTTGCATTTAAGCAAGTTTTTATATATATTTATATTGTAAAATATATTTGTTAAGTTTTTATTTGCAGGCTGTTATGTCCTACTGAATCAATCAGATGGCAAAGTAATGCCGTAAGCAAAGGGGCAGAATAGAAATGTTTATTTTTTCTCATAGTTCTTTTAGACTACCTTGATGCATTGGTATCTCACATTGTCCCACATTGTCCCACACAAACGTAGTCTTTGTCCCACGTCTGGCGAATTGGGATCTGGTCACCCTACCCTCGGCTGGTGGCCAGCAGCATCCATGTAAACACCTATTCCGATCATGACTTTCGGGTCCCGGCCAAGGTTTGCGGCCTTTCCGCCATTCCACTAAGTGCTCCTCGGCTTCCTTTTCAGTCCCTTCCAAAAACTCTTTAACCGAAAAACTGCGGACACAGTCGAGGGCCAAACTACTATGGGCCCCTCTATCCCCACCCTCTGTCCATTCAAGCAGGACATAACGGATGTCCGAGGGTGATATCACCATGTTTGCTCCCAGCCGCTTGCCGCTGTTTATCTTTGCCGCTTCTGCTAAGCTGCTGCTGTAGAGGAGGCGGTAACCTCCGCTTCTGGGGGAACAGTTCAGAAACTTCCTTGGGAGCAGCAGAGTAGTGAAATGCTTGCCAGTATAAATAACGAAAAAAGAAGCTATGAAAAAAGCAATAGCTATGAATCCAATACCTTACATATATACTTTTTTTTTTTCTTGTAAGGGACTTTGGACAAATATGCACTTATTACCTTGAGAATAAAAAATATGAGCTAGGCATCATGTATAACAGTTGCAAAAGTGAGATATGAGCTATACAATAGGTATGACACCTGCCACTGGGTGTATGAGCTATATAGGAGACATCTTGTATGTACATATAGGGCTTATATGTGGATATAAACAAGCAATATAGGAGACCTATGCCCTGTATGTGCACATATATGCACCTGAATTTGTGCATTCATCTGGCACCTGTCAAAGGTTTGGACACACCTCCTCGTCCAATGGTTTTCTATTCATTTTTATCCATTTCTGGATGGTGGTGTTGTACAGGTGTTGTACAGCCTGATGGCAGCTGGAATGAAGGACCTGCAGTAGCGTTCCTTCTTGCATCGTGGATGCAGCAGTCTGCTGCTGAAGGAGCTGCTTAGAATAGCTCTGCTATAGATTTGATGTATTCAGTTAATTTACAATATAGAAAAGAATACAAATAAAGGAAAAATACTGATTAAGGTGTGTCCAGATGTTTGGCCTGTACTGTAATATCCATTTCATTTCATTTCAGTTAAGAAGGTTGACTTCAATTGAAACTAATGATGTCTAGGCTGTGGTCCATCACATCCCTCTGCAACCCCCACCAGTCTTACAAAAGCAACACACAATATACACCGATCAGGCATAACATTATGACCACCTTCCTAATATTGCTTAGGTCTCTCTTGTACCTTCAAAACAGTTGTGACTCATAAGAGAATGAACATGGGCCTTCTGAGGGTGTCCTGTGGTGTCTGGAAACGGAATGTTGTTAGCGGGGGTCTTTGGGTCCAATGTGTTGAGGGGAGGGGCCTCTGTGGATCATCCCACAGATACTTGATCAGTATGAGAGCCAGAGAATTTGAAAGGCCAGGTCAACACCTTGTGCTGTTCTTCATGTTTTTTTTTAGTTGTTCCTAAAGCGTTTTTGTGTGTGTGTGCCTGTGTCAGGCTGCATCCTGCTGGGGAGTGTCATTGCTATCTAATATAAATAAAGTTGTGGGTTTAAAATATCTTCCTGCATCATCTCTCATCATAGTAAACGCAGATAAAATTACTTATGCAAACTGAATCAATCATTGACTGGCGTTTCATCAGCTTAAACAACACATTCGCTTCAGGGTGAAGTCAATGTGGATGGTAAACTTTGTCCCTTGCAACTGGACTTGCAGACTACACTATGAAACACCACCACCTAGTGGAACAGAGAGGAAATTACTTAAAATGTTCATGACGTGAACAAAGATCGACACATGGTATGAAAATAATCAAACATTATTTAGAAATCTGGTACCTGTCTAGTACCAACGGGTAGGAAACCAACCATCAGAGAGAATCCAAACACTTTGTCTTCACTTTTCTGGTGTAGAGGACACAGTATGTCCATCTTATGTGTCGTGGTGGTCAGGTCACTGTTTGTTGGTCTGAGCTTCCGTTCAGGTCTCGTCTCTGTGCTTTGTGTGTTTTACAGTATGTAATCAGTGAACTGTGTGTTTACTGTTCAGAAAATACCAAAACTTCAAAAACAGTTCAACTTAAACATTTCTTTTACATAGAATTTCTTGTGCAGCATTTTGTGCCACCACATGATGCCAATCAAAGTAAAACAGGTTTCCCCTTGAAAAGAAAGAAAACCTCAAGGTGTAAGGTCACAGCTGTTAGAAGAGATCATATATCATGGAAAACTTTATTCTAGCACAACAAAAGTGGCACCCTAAACACTTTGGTAGGGTGCCTGTTCCGTCATCTATAGTCCATGGCTCACGAGGTGAAAGACGCTATTGAAAATATATTTGTTACTACTTCAGGTTTTGATCTACCTTCCTGCCTAAGTCACTTCTCTTTTCACTTCAGCCCTGCTCACTTTGTCTGCTGAAAAACTCCACTGTCCTCACTATCGAAAAAAGAGAGAGGCATACTGAGTATACTTCAATGGTTTAGGTAAGTTTATTATGAATATGTTACAGGTGAAGTATCTAACCTGTCACTATCAGTGATCAGGGATGAGTTGTTACTATTTACATTTACTTGAGTAACTTCTAAGAGTAGTTTTACTGCACCATACTGTTTACTTTGTCAAGAAGTAACTCCCTTTCTTCGCAACACTGGGCTACACACTCGATTCCTTATTTTTTCATCTCACTGCCACCAGCAGATCTACCGCATGATTCCGTTTCGCCAATCAGACATAGCAAAAATAATCACATGACCACACACACTCAACCTGTGGCTACTCTACCCACCTCTGTCAGTGATACAGTAACATGACAGTATAACGGTTTGGACCTTTGTAATATTAACATAGATGCTGCAGCGTCACATTAAAAACATTTAACTGGCAAAACACAAGCTGTCATTTATTATGAAGAGGTCACAGGACATGCAAGTCTTTACCATAGACTGTATAAAGATGGACGACGGAACTGCTCCTCTGAAGTGAAGCCAAAGCAAGTAGAGCTCCCCCTGATGTCTAGCTGCAGTATAGGTCATAAGCTTCACCCCCTCCATATTAGTGGGTGGGACTTGGGCAAAACTAAAACACTAAAATACACGTCAAATACATTTTTTTCAAAGATGGTTTCTGTCATTTTAGGTAGTCAATATATTGTTGATGACTGTTCAAGTGTCATTTTTTTTTTTTTTTAACGTTTCGTGTTAGTTAGTTATTTGACGATATAGAAACAGGATGTAACATAAGGCGACTACCAGTTGCTATGCCAACAGCTCCATAAAGCGGTCCTGTGGGACCATGACAGTTGTAAAACCAATGAAATAAGTAAGTACAGTGTGTAATCCAACATTTCCTTGTAACTAGTGGAGGCAGAGCAGAGCGTAGTTTTAATTAAACAAAAACGCGAGTGAATCTGGAGGAAGTGTCAACATCAGCGTGGCTTCACTGTCAGTTTGGCCAATGGAAGGAAGTGGCGACGCTTTGTCCATGTTTATATACAGTCTATGGTCTTTACACATAGTTCTGTGTTTCCATAAAACAAGACAAACATTTTTTTGACGCTGGATCAGATTGATGTATTTCACGGAGCTGCAGGAGACGGACTGCACAACTTCTCAGTGAGGCAACAAACTTCTGTCCCTTTTGTTTTCCTCTGCTGTTTTGTGACTCAAAGGTGTGTGAGGAATAAACTCATAGTTGCTTACACAATGACAGCAAAGGGCAAATCATGGTCTGATTTATTTCAAGTTAAAATGACAAGTTTATATTAATTGCATTTAAGCCACCAAGGTGAAGACTATCAGATCTACAGTACATACTATATGTATAATCTGTACAAACAAACAGAGATGGAAATCTCTACTGAGAAAGACCAATGGTATGTTACTGCTTTTATGCAAAACAAGCATCAGATGCATCCTTTTATGAAAATGTTTTGCCAGTTACAAAGGCTTGTTTTTGAAAATAAATAGTAGCACGATGTTCTCCAGCAGAGGTGATACATGGAATCTGATGCTATCAGGAATATTAAAATCATGGGGTCATCTTTTAGACAACTGAACTATTAAAATGTATCCTGGAAATCCTATAAATACACGCCTGTGTTAAGCCATCAAGAGGAGGACAGTCACATGTAAATCTGTATAATTAGCATGAACAAACACTGACACAGTCACGGCATGCAGATCTGCAGATTCATATACGTACTGATGCTGAGTTTCAGATAAGCAGAAGTAAAGTTGGATTTAAGTTTCAGAGCTCTGACTTCTTCTTCTTCTCTCGCTCCTTCTGGAAGACTTCCCCATCAGGCTGCTCTCTCCACTTCAGGGTCACTCCTTTCACGTTTAGTTTCTCCTGGACCTAGGAGACACAGAATAATAGAATAAAGATAGTCCTCTAGTCTCACTATGCTGTGTTCCTGGTGTGACCTTTTTAACATAATCACTAATTCTAATGAAACATATTGTCCTAATATACTTTAGTAGATATATAGAGCAGATGGAGCCTATCCCAGCTGTCATAGGAGGAGAGGCAGGGTACACCAAGGACAGGTCTCCGGTCTATCTCAGGGCTAACACAGAGATACAGACAACCATTCACACACACACCTATGGAAAAGTTAGAATCATCAATGAATCTAACCAGCATGTCTTTGGACAGTGGGAGGAAACTGGGGTACCCGGAGAGAACCCACACAGACACAGGGAGAACATGCAAACTCGTCCTGATGACGGCTGAGATTTTTTATGTTATATTTTGTTGAGGACAAGTTAAAGCATATAAAAGGTACTTTAATATTGACATTTATGACATTTAAAATGAAATGAAAATAATAGATTTTGCAATATTTTCAAAATGTAAATCTTGTGTACACCTGTAAACTTTACAGCCACTAATCGTACTGACAACATGAGTTCAGAAGTGTAACTTCTTTCAATGATTAGAGGATGTATTTTGGAGACTTGCCTTTTTCAGTAGCTCTGCTTTCACTGCAGGGTCATTCAGATTCACAGAGGGATCTTCCAACTTCATCCTCAGCTTAAACACTTGGAAACAGATGGAGGAAAAAAACACAGTGAGTTTGGTGGTGTTACATTTGTGATCACAAACTTGTAGCTTTTTTTTTTTTTTTACCTTTTTTATGAGTGGTGTCTTTCACAGGATTATAGCAGACCAATGGCAGTCTCCTGTCACAGCTCAGTAGCCTCCACTTTCCTGATCTTTGCAAATCTGCAGCACCACACAACATATCGCTGGAGCCAAATATTTTTGGAACGTCATCCCAGTATTTGAATGATGAACCACTGCGATCAGCCCAGTAAATGTGAGGACGTGCAAGGTCACCGATCCATGCTCGACTTCCACTTGGAATCAACTGAGAATCCTGGTAGTACCATGTGTAGGCCAGGTCAGTGAAGTGCTCCCTGCAGTACCTCCAAGCTCTGAACCAGTCCATTGGTTCATTCACATAAACATGATTCTGTGATGATCCTGCAGTTAGTAAATGAGGATAAAAATCAGATTTCTTATATATTACACATGGTAGAAATATTTAAAATGTATATTTGAATAATCTTTGATAAAAGTCATCCAACGTAATCTTTTTAGGGAAAGATAATGCTCACCATTAGAACAGATGAATGGATGTTCCACAGAGCAATTGACATACTGCCCTCCTTCACTGTTTGTTCTGCTATAGCAGAGATAATAGACTGAGAAAGGTTCATCTTGTGTTTGGTTTTCCCAGCTCCAAAAGTCATCACCAATGGAATCTGTACTATACGAGTGGGTATCAAACTCAGCACCGATCCAGACCTTTGAGTTGTGACCAGCAGATGAAACTGTTTGGATAAGTTGGTTCATTTCTTTACTGTTTTCAATGGAGGCCAGGTATGTGTATGTGTTTCTGCAGTAGTGATAAGCATCAAACCAATCCAAGGATTCATTAACAAAGTGGTACTGACGGACAAGGCATGTGCCGAGGATGAGCCACCCTGTGAGAAAGAAAAACGTACAGTAAACCATCAGCACCTCTGAAAATGGAAGAAGGCCTCAAACTAACAATGTATTTCTCCTCCAGTGCAGCAATATCACTCAGTAATATTCACTTCTAAATGTTAACACCAACATAACACTGACCTGAGAGACACAAGACACCCAGCAAGATCCTCTCCATCATGATGCAGCTCTGTGGACTGGAAAAGGGAACTCTGCCTTTATAATAAAAGGGAGAGGCAAATTCCACCCCTGCTTTATTTTGTCTGTGTGTTTGTCTCCATGCAAACAGTGTTGTAAATGCTGCTTTATGCAAATGTATATATGTGTACATAACAACCCATGTTCTTGCTTTGGTTAATACGTACATGCTACTTCCTAATAACACTCCAGATCACAGAGAAATGATTCTGAACAGTGTTCATTTTGACAGCAAATTTTGATTTAGTTTTAGTCATAGTCTTTTGACGAAAATATCATTTTAGTTTTAGTCATAATTTAGTCATCTAAATCATTTTAGTTGTATTTGCACTTGCGAAACCAAAACTAGCGAGGGTAGCAACTCTTAACAAACTTAAAACACTGAACAGCACACATTAGTAGATACCGTAGACAGCCATGACATGCATTTTGGAGCTAACGAGCTAACTAGCTTACCTTCGTATGGATTTCAGGATAACTGGCTTGCAAGTGTCGCTTCAAGTTCGTTGTGTTTTTTACTGGCGATAGCAGGTCCACACGGTTTGCAAAGCGTCTTGTTTTCAGTAATGGTAAACTGGAAATGAGTCCATATATCTTGCCTCCATTTTCTCCCCTGCTGTGACATAGGAGGTGTGACAAAGTTAATAAAAAACTTTGAGTGCATGCATATGATGACCCTTGTAGCAGTCTACCGACCATCAATGAGCGTCTTACCGCTCTCCAGAGTTTGTTCTGATTGGTTGTCTTTCCAAGTCGTCCAGCTTCACCATCTAAAGTCGTTCTGATTGGATTTCGTCCTTGTCAAATATTTTAGTCTCGTTTTTATTCGTTGAAGAAAATGTCAATAAACTTCGTCATACTTTTAGTCTTTGAGCATATTTTTTATTTAGTTATCGTCTCGTTTTCGTCAGAGAAAAAAAGGTTGTTGACTAAAACTATGACGAAAATTTTTTGTCAACGAAATTAACACGGATTCTGAAGCATTTCATTCATTCATACCTAGCAGCTGGACCTTGGGCCAGTAGCACCAGGTAGACATAAAAAACATCAGAGGGATTACATCATATCAATGATTGACCAGTGACATTTTCATTTAGGACATGTGGATTACTTTATGTCCTCTGGAAACAAGAAATGCCGTGTTACTGCCTGGGACGTCAAAGGTCACACAGAAACACACGGAGCTGAGAGGCAAATATGCAGCCATAAAACATTTGTGCATTCATCTGGCACCTGTCAAAGGTTTGGACAAACGTCTTTGTCCAATGGTTTTTCTTATTTTTTATTAATTCCCACATGGTAGACTATTGTGAAGACATCAAAACTATGAAGAAGCACGTATGGAATTGCATGGTGAACAAAAAGGGTTAGGGTTAGGGTCAGTAGGGTTAGGGTTAGATTGTTCAAGGTAGCCGCTTTAGCTTTGACGGAGTTGAGCACCTTCATGAGCTAGTCACCTGGAATGGTTTCCATTAAACAGTTGAACCTTGTCTAGAGTCAATTTGAGGAATTTCTTTCCTTCTTTATGTGTCAGACACCATCAGTTGTGTTGTACAGAGGTAGGGTTGGTACACAGTTCTCTACAGTGAAAAGCTCTGCTATAGATTTGATGTCTTCACTTAATTTATAATGTAGAAAAGAATACAAACAAAGGAAAAATACTGATTAAGGTGTGTCCAGATGTTTGGCCTGTACTGTAATACCCATTTCATTTCCTTTTATTTTCATAACCATTATCATCATCACATATGAAATGTAACTAGAGACAACTACATACACAACTTTCCAGCAGTGTAACTGGACTAACACAATGGAGTAGACATGTACTACAAATCTATACAAACTGAACTCTACAACACTTAAATGTCACTTAAAATGTCATGGTACATGGTACAGTGTGATGAGCTCACTCCAGCATTGAGCCAGGTTCAACCCTCATAGGGAAGGACACCATGACCAGGTAACTCAAAGGCTCAATTAAACAAACTGTGTATCTGTTAAGAAGGTTGACTTCAATTGAAACTAATGACATGTAGGCTGTGGTCCATCACATCCTTCTACAACCCCCACCAGTCTTACAAAAGCAAGACACAATATACACTAATCAGGCATAACATTATGACCACCTTCCTAATATTACTTAGGTCTCTCTTGTGCCTCCAAAACAGTTGTGACTCATCAGAGAATGGACATGTGCCTTCTGAGGGTGTCCTGTGGTGTCTGGCATCAGGATGTTGTTAATGAGGGGGCCTTTGAGGGGAGGGGCCTCTGTGGATCATCCCACAGATACTTGATCAGTTTGGGATCGAGTGAATTTGGAGGCCAGGTCAACACCTTGTGCTGTTCTTCATGGTTTTTTTTGTTTGTTTGTTTTTTTTGGGTTGTCCCTAAAGCGTTTTTGTGTGTGTGCCTGTGTCAGGCTGCATCCTGCTGGGGAGTGTCATTGCTATCTAATATAAATAAAGCCGTGGGTTTAGAATGTTTTCATCAGCTCTCATCATAGTAAATGCAAGTAAAGTTACTTGCAAACTGAATCACTCATTGACTGGCGTCTCACCAGCTTAAACAACACATTCGCTTCAGGGTGAAGTCAATGGGGATGGTAATCTTTGTCCCTTTTACACTATGAAACACCACCACCTAGTGGAACAGAGAGGAAATTAAGAATAAGAATAATAAGAATAAGAAAAACCTTTATTAGTCCCGCAATGGGGAAATTGCAGTTCACAACAGCTTACAGAAAATGCAGAACAAAAAAAAAATATCAAGAGCAAAAACAGTAGCTATAAAAGATAAACAGTGAGACAGAATCAGATGGAAATATTGCACAGATTGAATTGTAATATTGCACGGGTTGAGTTGTTAGAAAGTTTTTACACTTATGGTGTAGTACTATTGCACATATGATGTAGTAATATTGCACATATTAAGAGTGTTCGTTGTGGAGCCTAACAGCAGCAGGAAGGAAAGACCTTTTGTATCTTTCCTTCACACATCGAGGGTGAAGCAGTCTGTCACTGAAGCTGCTCCTCGGTCACGTCAGATCACCGTGCAGGGGGTGGGACTCATTGTTCAGCATGGATGACAGTTTAGCCAGAACTCTCCTGTCACCCACCTCCCCCACTGAGTCCAGAGGGCAGCCCAGGACAGAGCTGGACTTCCTGATGATCTTATCCAGCTTGTTTTTAACAAAATCACTAATTCTAATGAAACATATTGTCCTAATATACTTTAGTAGCTATATAGAGCAGATGGAGCCTATCCCAGCTGTCATAGGGCGAGAGGGATCTTAACCTTCATCCTCAGCTTAAACACTTGGAAACAGATGGAGGACAAAAGACACTGTGAGTTTGGTGGTGTTACATTTGTGATCATAAACTTGTAGCATGTTTTTTTATGAGTGGTGTCTTTTATGGGATTATTTTGCATGCTGTAGCAGACAAATGGTAGTAGTGTTGGGTAGCAGCTCAGTAGCCTCCATTTTCATGATCTCTGCAAATCTGCAGCACCACACAACATATCGCTGGAGCCAAATATGCTTGACTTCTACTTGGAATCAACTGATAAATCTGGTAGGATCTTGAGTAGACCAGGGCCCGTATCCAACGTAATCTTTTTAGGGAAAGATAATGCTCATCATAAGAACAGATGAATGGATGTTCCAGAGAGCAATTACCCAACTGCCATCCTCTACTGTGTGTTAAGCCATAACTATATAGTCATAATAATAGAATGACAAATGTTCATCTTGTGTTTGGTTTTCCCAGCTCCAAAAGTCTTCACCAATGGAATCTGTCCAACAACTGTTGAGACCAAACTCAGCACCGATCCAGACCTCAGAGTTGTGACCAGCAGATTAAACTGTTTGGATAAGTTGGTTCATTTCTTCACTGTTTTCAATGGAGGCCAGGTATTTGGATGTGTTTCTGCAGTAGGTATCAGTCTCATTCCAACTCAAGGATTCATTAACAAAGTGGTACTGACGGACAAGGCATGTGCCGAGGATGAGCCACCCTGTGAGAAAGAAAAACGTACAGTAAACCATCTACACCTCTGAAAATGTAAGAAGGCCCCAAACTAACAATGTATTTTTCCTCCAGTGCAGCAATATCACTCAGTAATATTCACTTCTAAATGTTAACACCAACATAACACTGACCTGAGAGACACAAGACACCCAGCAAGATCCTCTCCATCATGATGCAGCTCTGTGGACTGGAAAAGGGAACTCTGTCTATTCATTATTCTAGTCATTTTTGTATATTTGGTTTGAATATTATTATCATTTGAACTGGAGCATAACTGTTTAGATGAAGTTTACAATTTCATTTGACTGTTTTGATTATTCGTAGTTGTGATGCCGCCTCCCAGGAAATGAGGACAAAAGGGGAGAGTGGCACAGGTGTCTCAGATGAGACAGGGGAGAGCCATAATGTTTTTTGACCGCTCTTCTTTTTGTTTTTGTTCTTGTTTTTCTTCTTATTGATAATGATTGTGAACACTGAGAACTAGACGCAAATAAAACGCCGTATACAACTCAAAAGAGGCAGTGATTGTTTTACTTGGAGCGCGTCACGACCACAGCGAACCCCTGAACAAAGAACGGCGTCTAGAAGCCGGTTCCCGGTTAAAACGCCGTCACAATTGTCAAAAAAAACAATCTCAATCTGTGGATATGTGGATGATCGAACGCATTGGAATAAGCGCTGGACTTTTATGGACCTAGACACAGACATCGGACTCGTGAGTAAATATGAATATGTATATGAATGACTTCTACAAACACGGGCTGAACTTTATAAACAAGTTGAACTAAATGTGTGAATAAATACGGAAGAAAAATGAATGCTGATGAAATGCCGGCTGATGCTGGCCCAGAGGAGAGATTTAAATCGCTCAGCGCGTCACGCAAAGTGAAACTGGGAGCGTGCACGCGCAAAATGAATGAAATAAAAGCCTTAATGGAAACCGAGGGGAATGTTGAAAAGGTGAATGAGTCGGTTGACTTGTTTCAGAGATCACTTGAAGATTTCAATGAGATTCATGAATCAGTCCAAACGTTTTTGTCTGAGGAAGAAAAGGAAAATGAGAGAATTGATTGGTATGAACCAAAAATGTCCACATTTGCGGATTTCCTTAAGGGTGTAGAAAAGTGGAAAACCTCTCAAACAGATCCTCAGTCACTCATTGGACCTCAGGACAGCATTCCCAACGTTTCAAAGAAATCACGAGTCTCAAAACGTTCAGAATCAGGAACCATTTCTTCTGTTGCCTCTGCCCGTCTTAAAGTTGCCACAGAAAGAGCTGCTCTGCTGGCCCGGGCAGCAGCTCTGGAAAGGAAGCATGCCCTGGACATGGAGAAGGCTCAATTAAGAAACAAAATGGAACAAATGGAGTTGGAAATGAATCTGGCTGAATCTGAGGCAAAATTAAAAGTGTTGGAAAACTTTGAATCTCAAAATGAACAACAGCTACCAACACATGCACCACAAGCACATCATGGAGATGGCATGAATGAATATTTGGAAACTTATCAGGAAAACACAGATGCAACAGCGAATTCAGAAACATCTCCAGTTGAATTTGCTAAGCTTGGAGCAATTCCCAAAACACAACTTCAAGAATACTTAAATCAACAATCCAAACCAATAATAAGCTCTCCACCACAAAATAAAAACAAAATAACCCACATTTCTCTACCACAGCATGGTCCTACTGTTCAGAGTTCTCCACAAACAGCAACAGGTGCTGGGATTAACATGACAAACAACAATGACAATTTCTTGACTGTAATGCAGAGACAAAATGATATTGCTGATTTATTGGTTTTACAGCATAAACCTAACATATATCACTTCCTGCACGTGAAATTCCAGTTTTTGATGGAAACCCTCTTAATTATCAAATCTTTATGAGGGCATTTCAGCATTTCGCAGGAATCCATCGGTGCAATTCCGGGTTGAAGTGTTTGCGCTGCACTCCGGATCGTTATCGCGTCCTGAGATCATTTTAGCGTTGTTTGTCCCACAAATCGAGGGTGTTTTTAGTGGATTTTACTTCTCATTTAGTTCACTATCGCAGTTCTTTCGGATTCGCAGAAATCGCTAGCTGTTTAACCTACATACGCTGTTTGATACTACCTCCGGCTCAGCCTATTAGCTGCGCCGGCTAAGCTAACCGCTACCAGCGCTCAGACCAACTCACAGCATTTAGCAAACTGCACCACCAACATTTCAGCATCGGCTGGGAGGAACTACAACTTTAACCATCTGATCCACTTACCGAAGCCGAATCAACGCAGCAGGCCCAGAAATGGGCCTCTGCCGGTAAGTACTGATCCCTCCTACACTCCACTGGTACTGACTGCTAGCCTGCAGTAGAGTCTGTTGCTACTTCACGCTATAGCACCAAAGACCTCCTTACTTGCCACAGCTTTTTCCCCAGAACCCTACACCCCTGGACGAGTCATGCCGCCACTCACCTCATCTCCAGGATGCGACAGTTGTCTCCACAAGTCACAGACCATCTCTGAGCTGGAAGGCAGAATCTCTGCTTTACATCAAATTATAAATGAATCAGAATTCATGGACTCCATGTATCCTGGCGCGACTGCATTGTCAGTCTCAAACGACTCTGTTGTCGTCCTGGGCAAGAAGTCTGCTCCTCTATCCACTGAAGAACTTGATGAAACTGTCCCCGCTGCTACCACTGATGTCTCTGCTGATCACTGGGATCACCGAGGAGCCAAGCCAAAGGTTCTACTGGGACCAACCTCCACTCCCGGCGAATGGACCGTTGCCGGCAGAGGCAGACATGGTGGAAAACTCCTCAATCGCCCCCACCCACGTAAAGCCCGCAAATTGTCCACGTCCAACACGTTTTCCAGCCTAGAGGAGCAGGAGCAGGAGCAGGACCCCCCTTTGCCCCCATCATTTCTTGCCCTGGAGTCTGAAGGCCCCTCCGCTGTTTCTCCACTCTCCGCTGTCAGGCCCAGCTTTCCCATCTCTCCCGCTGCCCGCTCCCGGCGGCGCTCCTCGGCAAAAATACACTTTACCCCTTGCCCCAAAAACAGGCCGCCGACTAAGCCCCTGTCCTCTGAGCATGTAGAACCATCTTCACAAAATTACCCCGACTCCTCACCGTCACCGTCGGCCATCCAACACTCCATCTCCCACGCCACTTCTCCTCCTCCAGCGGCTGCCCCAACTCCTCTTTTCCCTCCGACGGCGCTGATTCTCGGCGACTCGCTGGTGAGCAGTGTTGGGAAGGATACTTTCAAAATGTATTCCGTTACAGAATACAGAATACATGCCCAAAAATGTAATTTGTAACGTATTCCGTTACATTACTCAATCTGAGTAACGTATTCTGAATACTTGGATTACTTCCACATTGAATTGCATTTTATAAGTGTAGGAATGCAACCATCAAATCCTGCTTACTAAACAGGCCTATTCTGGTGTGTTCTTCTGTTCCAACTGGCTGAATGTGTTAGGCCCAAGTCTCCCTTAAAGTGCAAATTATATATTATAATTTGCTGTAGAGAAACAAGACTATAAGGGTATGTTTATGCAAAAGATGTTTTGCTTTGTTAAAAAAGTGAAGAATTTACCAATTTTCCCTTTTCAGTTTCTTTATTTACTCAGCTGTTAAATGTGGGGAAATAGACAAACATAAAATATTCTGTTTTTGTACAGAATTTGTTATTACCTAATATATCTAACATAGGTGTTGCAACTTCAGGATGAGGCAAGCAGAGATTGCACTGCACAGTTATACTGCGTCCCTTCTCTTTCTTGAAGGTGAAATGATCTTTGAATTTCCACGATGAAAACGCATTCTTGCCCTGTTGTGCCGGTTCCAGCTCTACCTCTGCTAGCTCCTCTTCCGACTCCATTGTGACTGATCATGCAGCTCATTTTTTCGTTTTCATATTGGGGCTTCTGGGAAATGCATGGAGTTGACTTAATTTATTTAGAAAGGGAATAAACTCGTGAAACAGAAGTATCGTCATGTAATCCATTGATTTCAACAATGTAACTGTATTCTAAATACCAACTATTTAAATTGTAACTGTAATGGAATACAGTTACTCATAATTTGTATTCTGAATACGTAACTCCGGTACATGTATTCCGTTACTCCCCAACACTGCTGGTGAGAAACATCCGTTTCTTCAATGCCATTACCCACTGTGTTCCCGGGGCCACAACTGTTGATATCCTGAACAAACTTCCCAGTCTCTTAACGTCACTTCCATCCTCCATCACAAAGATAATTGTCCATGTTGGCACATGTGACACCAGTCGTCAGCACTCGGAGATTACGAAAGCCAATTTTATTCGTCTGTTGGATCTCTTCAGCAGCAGCGGAAAATCCATTTTCATCTCCGGCCCTATCCCCACGTCGGGCCGCGGCCCTGGGCGTTTCAGCCGCCTTCTTTATCTTCACACCTGGCTGCAGTCAATGAGCGGCTCATTCAAGATTAACTTTATCCATAACTTTGACTCTTTTTGGTCCCGCCCCTCTCTTTTCTCACCTGACGGCCACTATCTAAACAAGTCCGGTAGTCGCTTGCTTGCAGCTAACATACAGCATGCCGTATTATATCAGCTGTCCATCCGTGCGTGACCACGATCATCATTACCATCACCTGGCCTCTTAGCGTCTCCACCCCTGCCCACCCAATACAACCGAGCACCTTTAATTAGTGCCGACGCCCTCTCGTGGAAGGATGCTATGGTTCAAACTACCCATCCTCCGTCTTTTCATGGCTACTCTTCCTCGCCCTCCTCTCTGTGTGAGTCAGCAGTTACTACTGATCTCACTAGCTCCCCCTTTAGGCCATCTTCGTGCAGTACATTCCCTATCTACACCATAATATCCTCCAGCAGGCCAGTTTTGTCTTCATTTAGACGATTTTCTGTTAACCCCAACAATCTTGTTAATATTAAATGTCACACTAGCCCGCCCTTAGACTATGATCGCACTACTGAACAGCCTCCTCCCACTCCTGGCCAAACTGTACTCAAATTTGGACTTTTTGATATCCGCTCTCTCTCCAGTAAAGGACAACTTCTACAGGATTTCATCAGTGACCACAGGTATGATGTCTTATGCCTAACAGAGACATGGCAACAACCAAATGACTTTTCCCAGCTGAATGAAGCATCTCCTCCCGGGTATGTTTACACCAGTCAACCCCGTGCCATTGGACGGGGGGAGGTATCGCAATAATTCACCACAAGAAATGGAAAGTCTCGTCTGTCTCTATCCCAGCCCACCAGTCATTTGAATCTCTGGTCATTCAACTGAACGGACCATCTCCTACTATAATAGCCGCTGTTTATCGTCCACCTAAGCCCAACACTGATTTCATCAGTGAATTCTCTACCTTCTTTACTCACATATCCTCACTCAGCCCTAACATAATTCTACTGGGTGACTTCAACATACATCTCGACAATTTGAAAAATTCTTTCACAAAAAGCTTCACATCCTGCCTGGACAGTTTTGGATTACAGCAGTTTATTGACTTTCCCACCCACTCAAAAGGACACATTCTGGACCTGATCTGCTGTTCTGGTACTACTCCTTTTAACTGTTCTGCAATTGATCTCCCCATCTCTGACCATAAGCTTATATCATTTAATGTAAACCTCACACTATTCAAATCTAAACTACCTCGCATCATATCATTTCGTAATATTAAGGACATTGACTTAACTGCTCTGAATACTGGCATCACTGCGCTTCCCCCCTTCAACCACTTATCCACTCCCGATGAACTGCTTTTCCATTACAACACTGGACTTCATAATCTACTCGATTCCCTGGCTCCACTGAAAACACGGACTGTCACCTTCACCCACTCTGCACCCTGGTTTACACCCGAACTCCGTCAGCTTAAGGCCAAAGGACGCCAACTAGAACGCCTCTACAGGAAATCTGGCCTCACCATACACCAGGACATGTTCCATAACCACATTCTCCACTACAAGGCCATGCTATCTACTGCCAAATCACTTTATTTTGCAAATCAAATCAATTAAAATGATGGGAACACAAAGGCTCTCTTTTATCTGGTTAACAAAACTCTACCACCCCCGGACTCTCTTCCCCCTCACTTCTACTCAACTGATTACTGCAACGTCATTATGGAATCTTTTAACACAAAGATTGATACTATCCACCAACAGCTACCTAACAGCACACACACCTCACCCCTCCCACCTGCCCAAACTATCTCCTCTACATTTTCTAACTTCAAATTACCCTCGTTTTCCGACATATCTGACCTCATCAGGAAAGCTAAGCCATCCACCTGCCAGCTCGACCCCCTGCCAACTGGTCTTGTTAAAGCCTCCATACACTCTCTCACCCCTCTTATAACTGCCTTTGTTCATTCCTCTCTCACCTCTGGTCTTGTCCCTTCGTCTCTCAAATCAGCCTCAGTCAGTCAAACCTGGTGCAGACCCCAACAATTTCAGTAACCTCCGTTCTATCTCCAATCTGCCCTTTTTATCTAAAGTTCTTGAAAAAACAGTTGCATTCCAGGTCCATGCCCACCTCTCTGACAATAACCTATATGAACAATTTCAATCTGGTTTTCGCCCTTTACACAGCACAGAAACAGCTCTGTTAAAAATCACCAATGACCTCCTTATGGCTGCTGATTCAGGACTCCTTTCAATTCTCATTCTCCTTGATCTAACCGCAGCATTTGACACAATCTCCCACTCCATTCTCATCCATAGACTAGCCTCCATTGGTATCTCTGACATACCTCTCTGGCCGCACTCAGTTCATTCAGTTAAAAACATTTACATCCCGCCCATCCCCCCTTTTCTCTGGTGTTCCCCAAGGCTCTGTTCTTGGTCCTCTTTTATTCATCATCTACCTCATTCCCCTTGGCCAGATATTTCATAGGTATAATATTAATTTCCACTGTTATGCGGATGACACTCAGCTCTACTTGTCCACCAAACCCAGCTCCACCTTTCCACCCACTTACCTCTCGGACTGTATTCAGGAAACTGAAATTCTTCTCTTTGGACCAAAAACACCCTATCTAATATAAACAACTTTCTCTATTCTATTGACAATTCCCCAGTCTCCCCCTCTCCCCAGGTTAAGAGTCTGGGTGTCATCCTTGACACCACTCTTTCTTTCCATTCTCATATTAACAACATCACCCGTTCAGCCTATTTTCACCTACGCAATATCTCCCGTCTCCGTCCATCCCTCTCACCTGAAAATACTGCCACTCTTGTCCATAGCCTGGTCACGTCCCGTCTGGACTATTGTAGCTCCCTTTTATTTGGTTTACCTGACAAATCCAGCCATAAGCTACAACTGGTTCAAAACTACGCCGCACGAATCATCACGAGAACCCCCTCCATAAGTCACATAACACCGGTCCTGCAGCAACTCCACTGGCTTCCTGTCAAATTCCGTATCATCTACAAAGTCCTACTTCTCACCTTCAAGGCATTAAACAACCTCGCCCCTTACTACCTCACTAACCTGCTCCAAATAAACATTCCTGCCCGCACTCTTAGGTCATCCTCATCACAACAACTCACCATCCCACCTGCTCGCTTGACCACCATGGGGTTCAGAGCTTTCTCCCATTCAGCCCCCTGCCTGTGGAACGCCCTCCCGGAACACTTAAAAAATTCAGACTCAGTCACCACCTTCAAATCTCAGCTCAAAACTTATTTATTCAGACAGGCCTACTCCATTCCATAGTCTCACTTCTATCTCCCATTCTATCTGTCATTTGTATGTAACTATATGTTCTATATTATGCTTGTGTGTACTTTAATTGTGTTTTATTTTAACTATTTCGTGTATTGAATTGTGTTTTATTTTAAACAATTTGTACGGTGACCTTGAGTGTCATGAAAGGCGCCTATAAATAAAATGTATTATTATTATTATTATTATTATTATAACATTGAGGAGAAAACAAATAACTGCCAAGACATGTTATATTACCTGGAGCAGTATACAGCAGGACCCTGCCAGGAGTTGGTCCGTAGCTGTCTTCATATGGATGCTGTAGCAGGCTTTGCGGAGGCCAAGAGACTGTTAAAGGTTCATTTTGGAAATGAATTAAAGATTGCAAATGCTTATATGGCTAAAGCTCTGAACTGGAACAATATAAAGCCAGAGGATGGAAAAGCACTGCAAAGTTATGCACTTTTCGAGGCTGTTGTACTGCCATGAGAGGTTTGCAGGACATGGAGGAGCTTGACCTACCGTCCAACTTAAAGCTCAATGTGTCAAAACTTCCTTATAAACTGAGGGAGAAGTGGAGAACGGCAGCTTGTGGCATTTTGGAACAGCGAAACACACGAGCAAGATTGCAGGACCTTGTGGCATTTATTGAAAGGCAAGCTAAGATACTACAAGATCCTCTTTTTGGTGATATTCATGATCCTCTCACACATAAAAGGACTTTAAAGGCCAAAACTACTACAGATACAAAACTAAACAGATTTAAAAGTAGAGGAAGCAGCTTTGCTACCACAGTGCCAATGGTGTCTGACAGCAAAGAAGAGAAATCACCCATTAAAGTCAACTTGAACTGCAGCACTCATGGAACTCTATGCTCCTTTTGTGCTGGTATGCATCTCTTAGCTGACTGTCAGAAAATAAATGTGCAACCTCATCAAGCTAAAATTGAGTTTCTCAGAGAAAAGGGACTGTGCTTTGGATGTTTGAAAGCAGGGCATCTGAGTAAAAACTGCAAAAGAAGAATGAAATGTCAGAGTTGTCAGGCCAAACACCCCACTATTCTGCACATAAAGAGATCTCCCAAATCCGAGGCATACACGCACAAGCCAGAGCAACATAGTATGGCAGCTAAACCTGAAGAAACATCAATAAGCAGTGCTCTTGTGACACTTGGAGAAGGTGAGGGAAATGGGGCTGGCAGAGACTGCATACTGGCCATAGTTCCAGTCCTGGTTAAACTCTGTAAAGGAAGTAAAAGTGTACCTACCTACGCCTTCCTGGACCCCGGCAGCACTGACACATTTTGTACTGAGACCCTTATGAGGAAGCTCAATGCTAGAGGCTGTAGAACTGAAGTTCTTCTGCAGACTATGGAACCAAAAAAACGACTAAGAGCTATGAGCTAACAGGTCTAGAGGTTGGTCGTATAGAAGATGGTACTTACCTGACACTGCCAAAGTTATATACTCAAGACAAAATTCCTGTGACAAAGAAAAACATTCTCACACAAGCGGATTTAAACAAGTGGCCTTACCTGCAGGAGATCAAGGTAAAGGAGATAGATGCTGGTGTGGATCTTCTTATTGGAGTGAATGTACCAAAGGCGATGGAACCATGGAGAATTATTAATAGCCAGAGAAATAGACCATATGCAGTTAGGACACTGTTAGGATGGGTGGTTAATGGTCCACTCAATGTCTCTTCTGCTATGGAGAAGGAACGCACCGTGGCATCAGTGAACCGAATCTCCATTGTGCACATTGAAAGACTTCTGGAAAGACAATATGCACACGATTTCCCAGAGAAAGATTATGAGGAGAAAATGGAGATGTCAGCTGATGACCGACAGTTCATGCAGATTGCCTCAAGTTCTGTTGTTCTCACAGATGGCCACTACTACTTACCTTTATCTCTTCGTGATAAGAACATCAGCATGCCAAACAACTATCAGATGGCAGAACAACGAACGTTACATCTCAAAAGAAAATTTCAAAAGGATCAGGTTTATGCAAATGAGTACAGAGACTTCATGAGTGACATCATCAGGAAGAGTTATGCTGAGAAAGTACCACCAGAAGATTTAGAGGCTGGCAAATTGTGGTACATACCTCACCATGGTGTGTATAATAAAGGTAAAAAAACCCTCTGTGTAGTCTTTTATTGTGCATCAACCTTTAAAGGTGCATCACTCAATAATGTACTCCTACAGGGCCCAGACTTGGCTAACTCTCTGATGGGTGTCTTGCTCAGATTCCGGCACGAGCCAATTGCAATTATGGCAGCTATTGAGAGCATGTTTCACCAGGTGCGGGTTCACGAAGAGGACAGAAACTTGCTCAGATTCCTATGGTGGCCAGAGGGAGACACAAGACAAGAATTGGAGGAATATAGGATGACAGTCCATCTGTTCGGCGCTGTATCTTCTCCAACCTGTGAAAATTTTGCACTACAAAAAACTGCAGAGGATAATAACAGCACATTCAATAGGGAAGTGTCTGACACAGTCAAATTTAATTTCTATGTTGATGATTGTCTCAAATCAGTTCCAACAGAGAAGCAAGCAATGTGCCTTGTTAAGAACCTCAGAGAAATGTGCTCCCTCAGAGGATTCAAGCTGACCAAGTGGGTTAGTAATAGTCGTACTGTATTGGCATCCATCCCTGACGACGACAGAGCAAAACAAATTTGAAACTTGGATCTGGACAGGGAGAAGCTGCCTAACGACAGAGCATTAGGACTGTACTGGGACATTGACAATGATATATCCAGCTTTCGTGTCACTGTTAACAACAAAAGCCCCACCAGAAGAAACATACTTTCCATTGTTAGCTCGGTGTATGATCCTCTCGGATTTTTTGCCCCTTTCGTACTGAAAGCTAAGCAGATCCTTCAACAACTTTGTAAAGCTAAGTACGGATGGGATGAAACGATTCCTGTGGAATTGTTAAAGTCATGGCAACAGTGGCTCAAGGATCTGGATGAGCTGGACAGATTCCAAATTAACAGATGTGTGAAACCAAGAAACTTTGGCCAGGTAAAAACTGCACAACTGCATAACTTTTGTGATGCAAGTGAACAAGGTTATGGAACTGCAAGGTACCTAAGGTTCACAAATGACTCTGGAGAGGTACATGTTGCATTTGTTATGGGAAAATCAAGAGTAAGTCCACTCAAAACAACAACTATCCCAAGACTGGAACTCACTGCTGCCACACTGGCTTCACGGATAGACAGAATGCTTCGCTCAGAACTTAAAATTGAACTCCAAGAATCCACTTTCTGGACTGACAGCCAGTCTGTTCTAAAATATCTTCGAAATAAAACACGGAGGTTTCGCACCTTTGTGGCTAACAGGATTGCGGTGATCCATAATCTGTCAAAAGTGAGTCAGTGGAGGTTCATAGATTCCAAACTCAACCCTGCGGATGATGCATCTCGAGGACTGAGCATTGAACCCTTTCTCAGTTCCAAGAGATGGCTTCAAGGACCAGAGTTTCTGGAAAATTCGCGAACAGGATGGCCAGGAAATCCTGTAGAGTTTGGCTCCATCCTCCCAGATGATCCAGAGGTGCGGAAAGAAGCTATTGTAAGTAACATTGTCACCTCTACCTCAGAGAAAACTCCAACAAGCAAGCTCATTGAATATTATTCATCATGGAATGATCTGAAAAGAGCTGTAGCCTGGATGATAAAACTAAAGAATCTCCTTTGTTGGGCCTGGGTACTAAGGCACTCAGTATTGGGGTTTGGCTATCATGAATAATTAATAATTATCCAAAATAATTATTTAATAAAATAGATAAGTGAACATATTAATGGTTCTAAAAGACGAGGGCTGTTGTAGGCTGTGGTCCATCACATCCCTCTACAACCACCACCAGTCTTACAAAAGCAAGACACAATATACACCAATCAGGCATAACATTATGACCACCTTCCTAATATTGCTTAGGTCTCTCTTGTGCCTCCAAAACAGTTGTGACTCGTTAGAGAATGGACATGGGCCTTCTGAGGGTGTCCTGTGGTGTCTGGAAACACAATGTTGTTAGTGGGGGGTCTTTGGGTCCTATGTGTTGAGGGGAGGGGCCTCTGTGGATCATCCTACAGTTACTTGATGAGTATGAGATCTAGAGAATTTGAAAGGCCAGGTCAACACCTTGTGCTTCTCTTCATATTTTTTTTTAGTTGTTCCGAAAGTGTTTTTGTGTGTTTGTGTCAGGCTGCATCCTGCTGGGGAGTGTCATTGCTATCTAATATAAATAAGGTTGTGGGTTTAGAATATCTTCCCGCATCAGCTCTCATCATAGTAAACGCAGATAAATTTACTTATGCAAACTGAATCAATCATTGACTGGCGTCTCACCAGCTTAAACAACACATTCGCTTCAGGGTGAAGTCAATGGGGATGGTAATCTTTGTCCCTTTTACACTATGAAACACCACCACCTAGTGGAACAGAGAGGAAATTACTTAAAATGTTCATGATGTGAACAAAGATCTACACATGGTATGAAAATAATCAAACATAATTTAGAAATCTGGTACCTGTCTAGTACCAACGGGTAGGAAGCCAGCCATCAGAGAGAATCCAAACACTTTGTCTTCACTTTTCTGGTGTAGAAGACACAGTATGTCCATCTTATGTGGATACACAACTGTACGTGGCCGTGTCTCCTGATGACACAGGGCCTATTGATGCCCTTTTTAATTGCATTTTAGATATCAAGTCATGGATGGCAGCGAATTTCCTGCAGCTCAACCAGGACAAAACAGAGGTTTTAGTCATTGGTCCTGAAGGCCAGAGAGAGAAACTTTTAACAAAATTAAAAGATTTTAAACCATCTCAAATTGTAAAAAACCTGGGCGAGATTTTTGACTCTGAGCTTAGTTTTATTCCACATATCAAAAACATAACAAAGACCAGTTTTTACCATCTTAAGAATATAGCCAGAGTCCGCCCATTTCTCTCTCTGGCCAGCACGGAGGTACTGATGCATGCTTTTATCTCCTGTCGTTTAGATTATTGTAATGCCCTGCTCTCCGGTCTTCCCAAAAAAAGTATCTCTAATCTTCAGCTACTTCAGAATTCAGCCGCACGAGTGCTGACGAGGACCAGAGGGCGGGAGCACATTACACCGGTTTTAAAATCGCTGCATTGGCTTCCCGTGCGCTTCAGGATCGATTTCAAGGTTCTTTTACTTGTTTTTAAGTGTCTTAACAGTCTTTGCCTCCTTATTTATCTGACTTGCTTTTACCATATCAACCCTCGCAGACCCTGAGCTCTTCCGGCACTGGCCTTTTAATCATACCTAAAGTTAAATCAAAAACACACGGGGAGGCGGCTTTTAGTTATTATGGTCCACGATTGTGGAACAGCCTGCCGGAGAACCTCAGGGCCGCAGAGACTGTTGATGTTTTTAAAAAGAGGCTCAAGACCCACCTTTTCAACCAAGCTTTTAATTGATTCTCTTAATTATCTTCCTCCTTTTAATCAGACTTTTTTATCATTTTAACTATATGCTTTAACTACATGTTTTTATGGTACGTTAGAAAGCATTTTATCTATATTGTTCATTTCTATCCCATTTTACAGTTTTAGTCCCTCAGTTTTTAGCAATTTTTAGTTTTTAGTAGTTTTTATCAGACTTTTTATAATTTCCTTTTCTATTTTTATTTTAATTATATGTTATAACTACATGTTTTAATTTTATGAGCTGAAAAGCATTTTATCCATATTGGTCGTTTTAGTCCTCGGTTTTTAACCCCAGTGTTTCCTCATGGGGGCCGACCACACTGGGAGTTGCGGCTGGTCTACTGACGGGGGTGCTGTCCTGTGGTGCTGGCCCTGGTGGCTGGAGGGCTCTGCACCTTGGTGTGGGGCCTCCTGTCTGCCCGGGTCGGGGCTGTCTCTATGGCGGTGCTCCCTACAGTCGTGGGCTGGAGGCCCTCTCGGTGTGGTTGGCCCCCAAAGGTGTCTTTCTCCTTGCGCCAGGTCTTGGTGCCCGGCCATGTCTCTTGTGGGTGTGTGGGTGGGGTGTGTGGGACGTGTGTGTGTGTGTGTGTGTGTGTGTGTGTGTGTGTGTTGGGGGGGGGGTGTTTGTGTCTCGTGTCTCTGTGTTTTTATGGGGGTGGGAGGGTTGGATTTTTTGTTCTGTTTTTGCTGTTTTTAGCCTCTGTGAGGCACTTTGTGTTGCTTTTAAAAGGCATGAAAAGTGCCATA
This sequence comes from Chelon labrosus, assembly GCF_963514085.1. Classification (NCBI taxonomy): domain Eukaryota; kingdom Metazoa; phylum Chordata; class Actinopteri; order Mugiliformes; family Mugilidae; genus Chelon; species Chelon labrosus. The sequence goes on from NC_140337.1 coordinate 22,800,527, forward strand.
CAAATAAATTTGATTTGATTTGATTTGATGTGTCGTGGTGGTCAAGTCACTGTTTGTTGGTCTGAGCTTCCGTTCAGATCTTGTCTCTGTGCTTGTGTGTTTTACAGTATGTAATCAGTGAACTGTGTGTTTGCTGTTCAGAAAATACCAAAACTTCAAATACAGTTCAACTTAAACATTTCTTTTCCATAGAATTTCTTGCGCAGCATTTTGTGCCACCACATGATGCCAATCAAAGTAAAACCGGTTTCCCCTTGAAAAGAAAGAAAACCTCAAGGTGTAAGGTCACAGCTGTTAGAAGAGATCATATATTATGGAAAAAGCAGAACAAAAGTGGCACCCTAAACACTTTGGTAGGGTGCCTGTTCTGTCATCTATATGTATACTTCAATGGTTTAGGTAAGTTTATTATGAATATGTTACAGGTGAAGTATCTAACCTGTCACTATCAGTGATCAGGGATGAGTTGTTACTATTTACATTTACTTGAGTAACTTCTAAGAGTAGTTTTACTGCACCATACTGTTTACTTTGTAAAGAAGTAACTCCCTTTCTTCGCAACACTAGGCTACACACTCGATTCCTTATTTTTTCATCTCACTGCCACCAGCAGATCTACCGCGTGATTCCGTTTCGCCAATCAGACATAGCAAAAATAATCACATGACCATACGCACTCAACCTGTGGCTACTCTACGCACCTCTGTCAGTGATACAGTAACATGACAGTATAATGGTTTGGACCTTTGTAATATTAACATAGATGCTGCAGCGTCACATTAAAAACATTTAACTGGCAAAACACAAGCTGACATTTATTATGAAGAGGTGAAAGGACATGCAAGTCTTTACCATAGACTGTATAAAGATGGACGACAGAACTGCTCCTCTGAAGTGAAGCCAAAGCAAGTAGAGCTCCCCCTGGTGTCTGGCTGCAGTATAGGTCATAAGCTCCACCCCCTCCATGCTAGTGGGTGGGACTTGAGCCAAACTAAAACACTAACATACACGTCAAATACATTTTTTTCAAAGATGTTTTTTGTCATTTTAGGTAGTTAATATATTGTTGATGACTGTTCAAATGTCATTATTATTATTTTTTTTACTTTTCGTTTTAGTTAGTGATTTGTCACTATAGGACAGGATGCAACATAAAGGCGACTACCAGTTGCCATGCCAACAGCTCCATAAAGCGGTCCTGTGAGACCGTGACCGTTGTAAAATAAATGCAATAAGTAAGTACAGTCTGTAATCCAACATTTCCTTGTAACTGGTGGAGGTAGAGCAGAGCGTAGTATTAATTAAACGAAATCGTGAGTGAGTCTGGAGGAAGTGTCGACATCAGCGTGGCTCCACTGTCAGTTTGGCCAATGGAAGGAAGTGGCGACGCTTTGTCCATGTTTATATACAGTCTATGGTCTTTACACATAGTGCTGTGTTTCCATAAAACAAGACAAACATTTTTTGACGCTGGATCAGTTTGATGTATTTCACGGAGCTGCAGGAGACAGACTGCACAACTTCTCAGTGAGGCAACAAACTTCTGTCACTTCTGTTTTCCTCTGCTGTTCTCTGACTCAAAGGTGTGTGAGGAATAAACTCATAGTTGCTTACACAATGACAACAAAGGGCAAATCATGGTCTGATTTATTTCAAGTTAAAACGACAAGTTTATATTAATTGCATTTAAGCCACCAAGGTGAAGACTATCAGATATACAGTACATACTATATGCATAATCTGCACAAACAAACAGAGATGGAAATCTCTACTGAGAAAGACCAATGGTCTGTTATTGCTTTTATGCAAAACAAGCATCAGATGCATCCTTTTATGAAAATGTTTTGCCAGTTACAAAGACTTGTTTTTGAAAATAAATAGTAGCACGATGTTCTCCAGCAGAGGTGATACATGGAATCTGATGTTATCAGGAATATTAAAATCATGGGGTCATCTTTTAGACTACTGAACTCTATTAAAATGTATCCTGGAAATCCTATAAATACGCGCCTGTGTTAAGCCATCAAGAGGAGGACTGTCAGATGTAAATCTGTATAATTAGCATGAACAAACACTGACACAGCCACGGCATGCAGATCTGCAGATTCATATACGCACTGACGCTGAGTTTCAGATAAGCAGAAGTAAAGTTGGATTTAAGTTTCAGAGCTCTGACTTCTTCTTCTTCTCTCGCTCCTTCTGGAAGACTTCCCCATCAGGCTGCTCTCTCCACTTCAGGGTCACTCCTTTCACGTTTAGTTTCTCCTGGACCTAGGAGACACAGAATAATAGAATAAAGATAGTCCTCTAGTCTCACTATGCTGTGTTCCTGGTGTGACCTTTTTAACATAATCACTAATTCTAATGAAACATATTGTCCTAATATACTTTAGTAGATATATAGAGCAGATGGAGCCTATCCCAGCTGTCATAGGACGAGAGGCAGGGTACACCAAGGACAGGTCTCCGGTCTATCTCAGGGCTAACACAGAGATACAGACAACCATTCACACACACACCTATGGAAAAGTTAGAATCATCAATGAATCTAACCAGCATGTCTTTGGACAGTGGGAGGAAACTGGGGTACCCGGAGAGAACCCACACAGACACAGGGAGAACATGCAAACTCGTCCTGATGACAGCTGAGATTTTTTATGTTATATTTTGTTGAGGACAAATTAAAGCATATAAAAGGTACTTTAATATTGACATTTATGACATTTAAAATGAAATGAAAATAATAGATTTTGCAATATTTTCAAAATGTAAATCTTGTGTACACCTGTAAACTTTACAGCCACTAATCGTACTGACAACATGAGTTCAGAAGTGTAACTTCTTTCAATGATTAGAGGATGGATTTTGGAGACTTGCCTTTTTCAGTAGCTCTGCTTTCACTGCAGGGTCATTCAGATTCACAGAGGGATCTTCCACCTTCATCCTCAGCTTAAACACTTGGAAACAGATGGAGGACAAAGAAAAACACTGGGAGTTTGATGGTGTTACATTTGTGATCACAAACTTGTAGCTTTTTTGTTTCTTACCCCTCACAGGATTATTTTCCATGCTGTAGCAGACAAATGGTAGTCTTGTGTCGCAGCTCAGTAGCCTCCATTTTCCTGATCTCTGCAAATCTGCAAATCCACACAACTCATTGCTGGAGACAAGTGCGTTTGGAATGTCTTCCCAGTATTTGAATGATGACCCACTGCCATCAGCCCAGGAAATATTAGGATGTCTGAGATAGCCGAACCATGCTTCACTTCCACTTGGAACCAACTGATAAACATGGGCAGCCCATATGTAGGCCAGGTCTGTGAAGTTCTCCCTGCAGTACCTCAAAGCTCTGAACCAGCCCATTGGTTCATTCACATAAACATGATTCTGTGATGATCCTGTAGTTAGTAAATGAGGATAAAATTCAGATTTCTTATACTATATATTAAACATGGTAGAAATATTTAGAAATGTATATTTAAATCATCTTTGATGAAAGTGATATCCAACGTAATCTATTTTAGGGAAAGATAATGCTCACCATTATAACAGATGAATGGATATTCCAGAGAACAATTGACATACTGATATCCTCCATTGTTTGTTGCACTATTGCAGAGATAATAGACTGAGAAAGGTTCATCTTCCCACCTCAAAAAGTCATCACCAATGTTATTTATGTAATTCCAGTAGAGATTAAACTGAGCACCGATCCAGACCTCAGAGTTGTGACCAGTAGATGAAACTGTTTGGATAAGTTGGTTCATTTCTTTACTGTTTTCAATGGAGGCCAGGTATTTGTATGTGTTTCTGCAGTAGATATTAGCATCACTCCAACTCAAGGATTCATTAACAAAGTGGTACTGACGGACAAGGCATGTGCCGAGGATGAGCCACCCTGTGAGCAAGAAAAACTGAAAATGTAAGAAGGCCCCAAACTAACAATGTATTTCTCCTCCAGTGCAGCAATATCACTCAGTAATATTCACTTCTAAATGTTAACACCAACATAACACTAACCTGAGAGACACAAGACACCCAGCAAGATCCTCTCCATTATGATACAGGTCTGCGGACCGGAAAAGGGAACTCTGCCTTTATAATAAAAGGGAGAGGCAAATTCTGGGAAATGTTATTGGTGTGTTGGTCTGTCTATGCAAAAATTGACGCAATGGTGGACTTTATGTAAATGTTGTCCTCCGACACTCCTGGTTTGTTTGAATTCCAGCATCTTAAAAAAAAAAATATTCAACTATATTCTTCCATAGTGAACAGAATCCATGTCTAAAATGTCATCTTTATGAACTAAAGAACAGTTTTTCACGTTATTAACCAACACAGTGAATGCAGGTAATAACCAATATGGAACATAAAATGTGTATACCAAAGAATCCATCCAGTGAAACACAGAGTCAGGAGAGAGCTGTTTGTCAATCAGAAGCTTTATCCCTTTATGTACAAGCATGTCCGTCTCCGAGGTGGAGACTGTCAGAGATACGCAACAAACAAAGTAAAATAAATAAATAAATTATAAGGTGCAAAAACAAACACTGATGCATGAATCTGTACTCCGACCCCCCACCCCGCCAACCCCTTTGCCAAGCTATGTACAGCAGGTTCACATTTACCGACAGACATCAGACATCCTGCTCTATTCTGACTACAGATAAACGTCCCCTAAGGGCCCCGTCTTCCTGCTAACATGCTCTGTCTACGCTGCAGACTACGCTGTGGGGTATCCATCCGAAAGCAGGCAGGAGATAGAAAATATGTACATGGCTGTGGAGCAGTTGTGCTGTAAGAAGCACTGATGGTGTCAACGCGTCCAATAGAAGCACCTTCCTTACTTATGCAGTATGTGCACGGTAGCAAAGCTTAGACAGTAAAACCATTATATTAAAAAAAAGGAACCGCAAAAATGTGATATTGTTGAGTGTGTGTGTGCAGCAGTGTGAAAATCTGAGTCACAGTCTTTGATTTGGCAATCTGAATTTACAGTAAGTGCCTATTTCAGTCAGTGTATTGTTTGGGATGTGCCTCGGAGATGGGATGTGCTAGGCTGCAGTAGACCGCCGGCGCAATTAGAGGAGCCGGACTGAGGATCTTGGATGAGGGACTAACGTTGGCCACGTCATATATTGTGGCGATGTGACAGTGATGTATGTGGATTAACTCAGATTTAGAGCATGGTATATTTCAACTTGACTCTGTTGACTTACTGCTTGTTCTACACACGTATTCAGGTCATTCAGTAGGTAGTTAACTGAACAGCACTCCCACAGGTCAGGCAGTGCTACTACACATCACACTCACTATTGACAAAAACAGAGAGTATACTTCAATGGTTTAGGTACGTTTATTATGAATATGTTGCAGGTGAAGTATCTAACCTGTCACTATCAGTGATCAGGGGTGAAAAGTTACAAGTTACATTTCGTTGAGTAACTTCTAAGATTAGTTTTCCTGCACTATACTGTTTACTTTCACTTGAGTAGATTTGTGAGGAAGAACCGATACTTCCTTTCTTACTCCGCTACACTGGGCTACACACTCGATTCCTTACTCTGGTGAGAGAAAGAAGGAGGGGTTCAGCATGTTTGCATGTGTGCATCACTGAAAGGGAAAACTGATGAATCACAGCTTTTAAATGTTACAGAATATAACATTAAGGTTATTAGATTCTGTTCATATGAGTAGGAGAGGTAACTCCTGTCATCTGTCCTTTAGTTCCTGAGACCCTCTTGATGCTTTTTCAATTCAAGACTAATTGGAAGAAAGTGTGAAATTCCACTGAACTTTAAATCTGTGTCTCTTGACTCAGTTGAGATCCTCAGAGTTCAGAGAGGTGCTTAACTGGCACCTTAACTGCTAAGGTGTAAAGGTTGGTTGATAAAGGGGGAATCGTCAGCAGGGCCACATGTTAAATTTACATTCCAGAAAGGGGGGAGAAATTAATTGGACAACAGGGTCTCCTACAATGGTTTCTGTCATTTTAGGTAGTTAATACAATGTTGATGCCTGTTCAAGTGTCATTTTTTAAAATAAGTTTCGTTTTAGTTACTTTCATAATGGCGACTACCAGTTGCCATGCCAGCAAACTCCATAAAGTGACAGTTTATGGAGTAAAATAAAATGAAATAAGTAAGTACAGTGTGTAATCCAACATTTCCTTGCAACTGGTGGAGGTAGAGCAGAGCGTAGTATTAATTCATCAAGATCCGCGTGGCTCCGCTGTCGGACTGTACTGATCAGACTGAGGCTCCACTGTCAGTTTGGCCAATGCAAGGAAGTGGTGATGCTTTGTCCATATTTATATACAGTCTATGCTCTTTACACTAAGTGCTGTGTTTCCATAAAACAAGACGATGGAATATTTTTTTAAAACATTTGTTTGATGATGCATCAGTCTGACGTATTTCAGGGAGTAATGGAACAAGAAGGAGCAGCTGCAGTGAGCTATTAGATGAAGAGCTGCAGGAGACAGACTGCACAACTTCTCAGTGAGGCAACAAACATCCTTCACTTTTGTTTTCCTCTGCTGTTCTCTGACTCAACGGTGCATGAGGAATAAACTCATAGTTGCTCACAAGATGACGGCAAAGGGCAAATCATGGTCTGATTTATTTCAAGTTAACACGACAAGTTTGTATCAATTGTGTTTAAGCCACCAAGGTCAAGATTATCAGATATACAGTACATACTATATGTATAATCTACACAAACAAACAGAGATGGAAATCTCTACTGAGAAAGACCAATGGTCTGTTACTGCTTTTATGCAAAACAAGCATCAGATGCATAATTTTATGAAAATGTTTTGCCAGTTACAAAGACATGTTTTGGAAAATAAATAGTAGCACGATGTTCTCCAGCAGAGGTCATACAGGGAATCTGATGTTATCAGGAATATTAAAATCATGGGGTCATCTTTTACAACTGAACTCTATTAAAATGTATCCTGGAAATCCTATGAATAGGTGCCTGTGTTAAGCCATCAAGAGGAGGACAGTCACATGTAAATCTGTATAGTTAGCATGAACAAACACTGACACAGCCACGGTATGGAGATCTGCAGATTCATATGTGCACTGACGCTGAGTTTCAGATAAGCAGAAGTAAAGTTGGATTTAAGTTTCAGAGCTCTGACTTCTTCTTCTTCTCTCGCTCCTTCTGGAAGACTTCCCCATCAGGCTGCTCTCTCCACTTCAGGGTCACTCCTTTCACGTTTAGTTTCTCCTGGACCTAGGAGACACAGAATAATAGAATGAAGATAGTCCTCTTGTCTCACTACGCTGTGTTCCTGGTGTGACCTTTTTAACATAATCACTAATTCTAATGAAACATATTGTCCTAATATACTTTAGTAGATATATAGAGCAGATGGAGCCTATCCCAGCTGTCATAGGACAGGTCTCTGGTCTATCTCAGGGCTATCACAGAGAGACAGACAACCATTCACACTCACACCTACCATTCACACTTATAATTTAGAATCACCAATGAACCTAACGAGCTGTCACGCCTGGACACTCTAATTCAGTCACAAACAAAGAGCCACTGGTCATGGTGATTTAACACGGTTTATTGTCAAAACAGAGGAAGCAGGTGGGAGCAGATTTGCAGGTCGATGGAGATGGACCAGAACCAGATTTGTGGATAATCCAGGGAAAGCAGGGGTGGAAATACAGGGAGGAAGGCTGGCGGACTGGTGGAGCTGGGTGAGGATTCCAGGGAGAAAACGACGGAGCAGGTGAGTAGATGGATCCAAGAGCACAAATGTAAGCAGACGATCCTGACACAAGCATGTCTCTGAATGGTGGGAGAAGGACGGAGAACCCAGAGAGAACCCACATGTAAACTCCTGATGAAGGCTGAGATTAATTATATTATATTATATTATATTATATTATATTATATTATATTATATTATGTTGAGGACAAGGTAAATAATATAAAAAGATCCTTTAATATTGACATGTATGACATTTAAAATGAGTTGAAAATAATAGATTTTCCAATTTTTTTATTTGTTTGTTTTTGTTTGCAATGATTTCAAAATGTGAATCTTGTGATTGAACACCTGTTAACTTTACGGCCACTAATCGTACTAACAACAACATGTGTTCAGAAGTGTAACTTCTTTCAATGATTAGAGGATGGTTATTGGAGACTTGCCTTTTTCAGTAGCTCTGCTTTCACTGCAGGGTCATTCAGACTCACAGAGGGATCTTCCACCTTCGTCCTCAGCTTAAACACTTGGAAACAGATGGAGGACAAAAAACACTGTGAGTTTGGTGGTGTTACATTTGTGATCACAAATTTGTAACTTTTCTTTTTACCTTTTTTATGAGTGGTGTATTTCACAGGATTATTTTGCATGCTGTAGCAGACAAATGGTAGTCTTGTGTTGCAGCTCAGTAGCCTCCATTTTCCTGATCTCTGCAAATCCCCAGCACCACACAACACATCGCTGGAGCCAAATATTTTTGGAATGTCATCCCAGAATTTGAATGATGACCCGCTGCCATCAGCCCAGGAAATGTGAGGATGTGCGAGCTCACCGAACCATGCTCGACTTCCACTGGGAATTAACTCATAAATCTGGCTGGACCATGAGTAGACCAGGCCTATGAAGTTCTCCCTGCAGTACCTCAAAGCTCTGAACCAGTCCATTGATTCATTCACATAAACATGACTCTGTGATGTGCCTGTGATTAGTGAATAAGGATAAAATTCAGATTTCTTATACATGATATCAATATTTGTAAATAGATATATAAAGAAATGTATATTTGAATAATCGTTGATAAGAGTGATATCCAACGTAATCTTTTTAGGGAAAGATAATGCTCACCATTAGAACAGATGAATGGACGTTCCACAGAGCAATTACCCAACCTCCCTCCTCCACTGTTTGTTACGCTATTGCAGAGATAATAGACTGAGAAAGGTTCATCTTGTGTTTGGTTTTCCCAACTCCAGAAGTCATCACCAATGTCATTTATGTTATGCAAGGAGGGATCAAACTGAGCACCGATCCAGACCTCAGAGTTGTGACCAGCAGATGAAACTGTTTGGATAAGTTGGTTCACTTCTTTACTGTTTTCAATGGAGGCCAGGTATTTGGATGTGTTTCTGCAGTAGGTAACAGCCTCACTCCAACTCAAGGATTCATTAACAAAGTGGTACTGACGGACAAGACATGTGCCGAGGATGAGCCACCCTGTGAGAAAGAAAAACGTACAGTAAACCATCTACACCTCTGAAAATGTAAGAAGGCCCCAAACTAACAATGTATTTCTCCTCCACTGCAGCAATATCACTCAGTAATATTCACTTCCAAAAGTTAACACCAACAGACACCCAGCAAGATCCTATCCATCATCATGCAACTCTGTGGACTGGAAAAGGAAACTCTGTCTTTATAAGATAGATAGATAGATGACCTTAGTCTCCTCAGGAAATAGAGACGGCTCTGACCTTTTTTGTCTACTGAGTCTATGTTAGCCGGCGAGTCCAGTTAGTGGTCCAGATGTAGACCCAGGTACTTATAGGTCTAAACCACCTCTACACACTCCCCATTGATGATTACGGGCAGGTGGGGCCTGGACCTCCGGGAATTCCACTACCATCTCCTTGGTTTTAGCTGTATTGATCAGAAGGTGGTTCGTTTTGCACCATGAGACAAAGTTGTTTACCAGATTCCTGTACTCCTGCTCCTGTCCATCCCTGATACAGCCCACAGTTGCAGTGTCGTCTGAGAACTTCTGCATATGACATGACTCTGTGTTGTGCTTGAAGTCCGAGGTGTACAGGGTAAGTAGGACAGGGGAGAGCACAGTCCCCTGTGGTGCTTCACTGCTGCTGACGATAGTTCCGGACATGCAGTCCGCCAACCTGACATACTGAGGTCTCCCAGTGAGAAAGTTTGCTATCCAGAAAGTGAGATGTGAATCACCTCCCATCTCTGCTAGCTTGTCTCTCAGCAGCAGGGACTGGATGGTGTTGAATGTGCTGGAGAAGCAGGTAGATGATGGCAAATTACACCCCACTTTATTTTCTCTGTGTTTGTCTCCAGTGGTGTAAGATTTTGCTTCCGGCATAGTGCTTAGAAGATGCAGCAGACATTAATTCTACGTATGCTTACAACCCTCACTCACAACAGGGTGGACATCCCAGTGGCGCAACCAGCCCCTGGTGCTTATGGCTTCTCGTGCTGGCATAATCACAATCCCATTCATTTGTGCTGCCAGATAGTGGAGCATTGTTACCTTCTTTAGCTGGCAGCAGTGGATCACTTCAGGTCCTGGTGTTCTTCATGCTTGAGACTTGTTGTTGGGTGGCTGCCCTTGTTATGTTGACTGCCTCTCGTTCTGGGAGATTATTGTGGTCTGTTACTAGGTCCACCCACCACTTTGCATTGGTGTCGTGTGATGCCTCTTTCTCCCATATTTCCATCCAGCTTTGCCAATGCACCTAATCCCAAGAGGACACCCTCCTGAAACTAAGCAAACACACCGTGTATTCGTTTTGCCTCTGCTTCTCTCCTGTACCTCTTCTGCCCAGCAGTGAGTCTTTGCTTGGCAGTTGCTGAAGGTTCACTTATGGGCATCTTATTGCACTTCTTTTGCATCCAAGACTTGTTTCTCACATCATCCTGTTGCGTCTCAGATTGCCTACTCTCATCCAGTCGAGATTGATTGTTACTGGCTTCCGACCTCCCTCTCCGTGGAGGACACTCACTACAATTTACTCCGTGGATCTTACGCCCAAGATCTGCAAGCATCTCTTCTGATGGTCAATGACCTGGGGTAGCCTCATTCGGGTAGTGGACTCTAAAACTTCCTCCTCAGCTCAATTGATTGCAGTAGTCATTACTGGTGGTTGGGTGTGTTGTCTTGTAATACTTTTTGCTGTGTGTTGAAGACTCCTCTTTTCTAGCTGTGGTGAATGGTTGATTGATGGGCACAAACAAAACAATCCACTCCTTATTTATCTTGTGACCCTTAGAAGAGGCCAGATCACCACATTAAGAAACACTGGATTGATTTCTGTGACTGTACTTAAAATAGTTCAAACAAACTCCACTTCAAGTACCACTGTTTTATAGTAGTTAATTTCATTTTGTATTTTTTTTTTTTTTTTTTTTTTGTCCTGTCCAGCATCGAAGCAAGCAGAATGATGATCTGTTCGTTATGTTGTGCTGAGCAGATTTTGATTTGCCAAGGGGAGCTTTATGGATGATAAGGCTCCTCTTGATAATCTAAGTTAAACTTATTTTATTGTTTATACATGTTGGTGGATGGACCTTTACATAATATTGCCGAACCTGACAGGGAGAGAGAAAGTGAAGAGAAGATAGAGTGGACAGGAGTTGAGAGAGAAGGGGGGGTGGGGGGGGGGGGGACTGCTACACCTGTTGAGAAACACAACAAAGAACATCACCCGGCCTCGGCCAGAGAGCAAGCTGACAATACTGAAAGGCACACAAAAGAGAAAGATTACATTGGAGTAGACATCAACCATGGCACAAAAGTTTCATACACTCGTGTTTAAGTCTACACATACATGTTTGTATAACACAGCAGATAACTAAACCACAGTAGACCTTAATGTTCACGGTTTGTATACACGGTTTAAATGTTCACCAGAGGATGCAGTGACTGTGTCACCATGCAGAATGAGGATGAAGAGTGTTTAAAGATGGCTGTGATGGTGCAACCGTTCCCCCAGGAGAGCAGAGGATGGACAGGAAGCCCCAGGACCCCGACCACCAGCAGCAACCCCAGGGTGCGTGTCCCCACCACCACACCACAGAGGGACATGCCTCCATCCAGATGGTGGCATAGGAGGCCCCCCCCCCCCCCCCCCCCCCCCAGCTTAAAATTTCATTTTAATGACCTGACAGACACAGGACAGTCAGTAAGATCCTCTTGCATAGACTGTGGCTGCCAGTGTTTACCCAGTATATGACTACAGGTTAACTCTACTGATATTACTGTTTAGGCAAATCTAGAGGTCGACACCGCAGCTTCTTCTTTATGTGAGTGACAACATTCACAGATATGTTGCACTCTTTATGCAAAACGAGCATCAGAGGGATTACTTCATAACCAGTGACATTTTCATTTAGGACATTTACTTTAGTGGTAATGTTTTACCTATGTGGTTAATGCTTTTTTTTTTTTTTTTCAACTTACAACATCATGAAGTGCAAAACAGCAACTTTTAAAGTACTAAGATGAGACTTGTTTAACTTCATAGTTGCTCTAATGGAGCAAGAACCCATAAATGCGATGATGCGCGTTTCACTTTCTTCCCACGTAATTTGTGGGAACAGAAAAGGACACGGGACATGTCATAGTTTTTATCATCAGATATTAGTTTTGACTCGACAATGTCTCGTCTCAGTCACAGAACAAATGGTTGTTGGGGTTAGCTCTAGGGGTTCATTCACATTGCCCTTTACCCCCCTCCCATCACATGGCGAGCCCACATAAATACTGTCGTCATATCCCAATCACGTGACTCCCCCCCCCCAAAAAAAATAAATAAATCCGGCCCCGCAAAGTCCCGAGAGAAAGACTCCTAAATCCCGTCCCGGTCCCTATGTATGTTGTTTTCTAAAGTTGGGCGCACTCACCGCATTGCAGCGAAACTCGTTCATTTCACTAATATTTTGTTATGATACGCTATTGCTATTCCCTGTTGAGTCCAGAGTTACCCGTTATCATCATCCAGGGTCTGTAGATTGACCTACAATAACCTCTGATCTGGATGATGTCATCTCTGAGTAGTGCACCCCACGCAGCTTGTTTACCTGAATATTTTTCTGATTCTGAGGTTGTGGACAACGACTTTGTTTACTATGGACGTCCTTACCATTTTGAGCCAGAGTATACGGATGAGGAGCTTGTTGAAAGGAGGATGCGGAGGCAGAGCGAGGAACAGCTGGCCAAAGAACAACAAACTGCTGCACGTCCACAAATAGATAACAGGTAACTCCGGACTCAACGGGGAATAGCACTAGCATATCATAACAAAATATTGGTGAAATGAACGAGTTTTGCAGCAGATAACGCGTTATTTAGAGGCTGCGTTTCGGTGCCCCATTCACTCCCACTATATGGATATACGTGTTTCTAAATCTCGTCCAAACGACTCCAAATGACACCAAAGTAGTAACTGATTGTATTTTATGCCAGAAATAAGGTCCAGGTTATAAAAAAATGTTAAATCTCCTTTAGGGGATTAAAATCCTGAAAAGTATTGAAACGTTGGTAGTTTTGAGCAAGTCTGAAGTTGCTGATTTATGAAAAAAATGCAGAAAGAAATATTGATGTATGAGGATTTTATGGCTGTTTTTTTGCACGTGTACATTTTTGCCACAAAGCTGTCCAGCGGGTGCGAAATTTTACATCTGACACTACATAAAATATACTAATGCAACTCCTGCCCTGAATAACAGTAACACACAGTTTTACTTTATTATGTCAGGATATCAGTATAATACAACAATACGCAGTCAACAAACATTTCACTGACCTGACAGATACAAGACAGTCAGTAAGATCCTGTGCATCATGAAGCTCGAGTCCATCCAGTAACTGACTACTGATGTCACTGTGAGGCAAGTCCAGAGAAAGACTAAGGAGGACAAATGGTCTGCTGCTGCCTTCATGCAAAACTAGCATCAGATGTCTGGCCAGTGACATTCCCATGTTAAAAACAATTTTAAATAAAGAAATCGCAGCAGACGTGCCATCTACAATTTTGCAAAATATCTGATGTCATCAGGAGCATTAAAATCATTAAGTCACCTTTCAGACTACACCAAATTTAAACTTTAAAGCCCCATGAATAGGTGCCTGTGTTAAGCCACACAGCCACAGTGGGGACAGTCAGATATAAATAAGCACAATTTGCAAGAACAAACACTGACACAGCACGGTATGCAGATCTGCAGACGCATATATGCGCTGACGCTGAGTTACAGATAAGCAGAAGTAAAGTTGGATTTAGGTTTCAGAGCTCTGACTTCTTCTCTCTCTCCTTCTGGAAGACTTCCCCATCAGGCTGCTCTCTCCACTTCAGGGTCACTCCTTTCATGTTTAGTTTCTCCTGGACCTAGGAGACACAGAATAATAGAATTAAGATAGTCCTCTTGTCTCACTACTCTGTGTTCCTGGTGTAACCATTCACTCATTGTGTCGCCACAAACTAAATTATTTAAAAATCACAATATATAGCAGTTATCAGTCAGGCTGTACAAAAAACAAAATGTAGATCTTGTGATTGTACACCTGCAAACTTTATGGCCACTAATCGTACTAACAACAACATGTGTTCAGATGTGCAACTTTTTTCAATGATTAAAGGATGGATTTTGGAGACTTGCCTTTTTCAGTAGCTCTGCTTTCACTGCAGGGTCATTCAGATTCACAGAGGGATTTTTCACCTTCATCCTCAGTTTAAACACTTGGAAACAGATGGAGGAAAAAAACAACACTGTGAGTTTGGTGGTGTTACATTTGTGATCACAAACTTGAAGCTTTTTTTACCTTTTTTATGAGTGGTGTCTTTCACGGGATTATTTTCCATGCTGTAGCAGACAAATGGCAGTCTTGTGTCGCAGCTCAGTAGCCTCCATTTTCCTGATCTCTGCAAATCTGCAGCACCATACAATGTATCACCAGAGTCAAATATTTTTGGAACGTCATCCCAGTATTTGAATGATGACCTATTGCCATCAGCCCAGGAAATGTGAGGATATCTGAGATAGCCGAACCATGCTCGACTTCCATCTGGAATCAAGTGAGAGATAGACCATGAGGGGACCAGGTCTATGAAGTTCTCCCTGCAGTACCTCAAAGCTCTGAACCAGTCCATTGATTCATTCACATAAACATTCTGTGATGATCCTGTAGTTAGTAAATGAGGATAAAATTCAGATTTCTTATGTATTACACATGATAGAAATATTTAAAATGTATATTTGAATAATCTTTGAGAAAAGTGATATCCAACATAATCTCTTTAGGGAAAGATAATGCTCACCATTAGAACAAATGAATGGACGTTTCACAGAGCAATTACCATCCTGCCTTTCTCCACTGTTCGTTAAGCTAGTGCAGCGATAATAGACTGAGAAAGGATCATCTTGTATTTGGTTTTCCCAGCTCCAATAGTCATCATCAATGGTATTTGTGTAACTCCAGTGGAGATAAACGTGAGCACCGATCCAGACCGCAGAGTTGTGACCAGCAGATGAAACTGTTTGGATAAGTTGGTTCATTTCTTTAGTGTTTTCGATGGAGGCCAGGTATTTGGATGTGTTTCTGCAGTAGGTATTAGCTTCATTCCAACTCAAGGACTTATTAACAAAGTGGTACTGACGGACAAGGCATGTGCCAAGGATGAGCCACCCTGTGAGAAAGAAAAACGTACAGTAAACCATCTACACCTCTGAAAATGGAAGAAGGCCCCAAACTAACAATGTATATCTCCTCCAGTGCAGCAATATCACTCAGTAATATTCACTTCAAAATGTTAACACTAACATAACACTGACCTGAGAGACACAAGACACCCAGCAAGATCCTTTCCATCATGATGCAGCTCTGTGGACTGGAAAAGGGAACTCTGTCTTTATAATAAAAGGGAGAGGCAAATTCCACCCCCGCTTTCTTTTTTCTGTGTGTTTGTCTCCATGCAAACAGTGGTGTAATTGATGCTTTATGCAAATGTGTATATGTGTACATAACAACCCATGTTTTTGCTTTGGTTAATATGTACATGTTATTTACTAATAACACTTCAGATCGATAAGAAATGGTTCTGAAGCATTTCAGTCATTCATACCTAGTAGCTGGACCTTGGGCCAGTAGCACCAGCTAGACATAAAAAGTATCAGAGGGATTACATCATATCAATGATTGACCAGTGACATTTTCATTTGGGACATGTGGATTACCTCATGTCCTCTTTATCTGGAAACAATAAATGCCGTGTTACTGCCCGGAACAATGGTCACATAGAAGCACGAGGAGCTGAGAGGCAAATATGCAGCCATAAAACATTTGTGCATTCGTCTGGCGCCAGTCAAAGGTTTGGACACACCTCCTCGTCCAATGGTTTTTCATTCATTTTTATTCATTCCTGCATGGTAGATTATGAAGACATCAAATCTGTGAAGGAGCACATATGGAATTGCATGGTGAACAAAAAGGGTTAGGGTTAGGGTCAGTAGGGTTAGGGTCAGAGTTAGATTGGTCAAGTTAGCTGCCTTTAGCTTTGACAGAGTTGAGCACCTTCATGAGCTAGTCACCTGGAATGGTTTCCATTAAACAGTTGAGCCTTGTCAAGAGTCAATTTGAGGAATTTCTTTCCTTCTTTATGTGTCAGACACCACCAGTTGTGTTGTACAGAGGTAGGGTTGGTACACAGTTCTCTACAGTGAATAGCTCTGCTACAGATTTGATGTCTTCACTTAATTTACAATGTAGAAAATAATATAAACAAAGGAAAAATACTGATTAAGGTGTATCCAAATGTTTCACCTGTACTGTAATACCCATTTCATTTACTTTTATTTTCATAACCATCATCATCATCACATATGAAATGTAACTAGAGACAACTACATACGCAACTTTCCAGCAGTGTAACTGGACTAACACAATGGAGTAGACATGTACTACAAATCTATGCAAAGTAAACCCTACAACACTTAAATGTCACTTAAAATGTCATGGTACATGGTACAGTGTGATGAGTTTACTCCAGCATTTAGCCAGGCTCAACCCTCTTCCCACATCAGCTCTCATCATAGTAAACACAGGTAAAGTTACTTATGCAAAGTGAATCAATCATTGACTGGCGTCTCACCAGCTTAAACAACACATTCGCTTCAGGGTGAAGTCAATGGGGATGGTAATCTTTGTCCCTTTTACGCTATGAAACACCACCACCTAGTGGAACGGTGAGGGAATTACTTAACATGTTCATGATGTGAACAAAGATGAAAACTTTGCATTCAGTAATACACAGGGTAAGATGTAACAATCCCTTGTGCCAAAATCCCAGGCAAAACACATTTAAAGGCCCTGTTCAGCTAAGAGACCCTACCAAACCTATGGTCATATAATATGACAATTAACCTATAATCTACATAAACTAAGTAAAAGCTGCTGGCTTGTAAGCCCATTGAGCAGCATAGTTCAGACATTGTAAAACATAAACTAACTAAACGCTGCTGGCTTGTATGGCCCGCTCAGCAGCTAACCATAGCTACCACGTAACATGAAGACAACAGCAGTATGCAGCATATCATTGGGGTTTTCAAGTGGGCACATCCCTTCACCGATGTTTCGTTAAGTTAGGCCCACGACACCTCGAGAAGGCTTAACAGTGACTTCCAGCGTCCTGGAGTCAACCCCCTCCACACCGCCACTGCACAACCCTGTTTTCCTCACCATTCGATATCTATCAACAACTAATATAGTAACTAATAACCACGAGCCAAACAAACAAATCTATCATGATTCGCCACGTTAATGCGGGCTGAAACGCGTAACAAACAAACAAATCTACAATGATTCGCCCCGTTGATGCAGGCCAAACCACGTAACAAACAAACAAATCTACTGTGATTCGCCCCATTGCTGCGAGCCGAAACACGTAACAAACAAATCGACTGTGGCCTACATGCGGCCATCCTTACCTTAGCTAGTTCCCCAGCGAGCATGCTTCCTGCATACCCATAACCAATCGCTGGCTCTCTCTGCTGCCCGGGACATATTGCTAACCGCAGTCCTCTGGCTTCTTCCTCGTATGCCCAGCTCACTCAGCAGAGCAATCACGACTCTGCCACAAATCCACGGCAGCCCACTTCTACCGGGCGGACATAAGCCTTCCATCCATTCTGCTCTGCATCTGCTGCTAACTCTGCATACTTAGCTCTTTTTCGCTCATTAGCCTCCTCAACTCTATCTTCCCACGGGACAGTCAGCTCTATGAAATAGACTATTTTCTCTGGCTCAGACCACAACAGCAGATCTGGCCGTAGTCGAGTGCTAACTATCTCAGCTGGAATAACCAGTTGTCCATTTAAATCCGCTCTCATCTGCCAGGCTCCTCCTACTCTTAGCTGTCCCGTGTTATGCCTGATGCCTGCTCGTCTAGCCTTTTCTCCCTCCCGTACAAACTTAATACATCTATTCTCTCTGTTAACGGCCATGGAATTTACATTCACCCGTTTTTCCTCAATTGCAGCTGCTAAACATTTCAGTACCTGATTGTGACGCCAGGTATAACGTCCTTGGGAAAGACTAACCTTACAACCTGTCAGAATATGGCTAAGCGTGCACACACAAGTGCACAGTGGACAGGCAGCATCCTCACCTACCCACTGGTTTAGGTTCTGGGGAGTTCAATTCAATTCAATTCAATTTTATTTATATAGCGTCAATAACAATACAAATCGTCTCAAGATGCTTTACAAAAACCCGGCCTGAAACCCCCAGAGCAAGCCTGAAGGCAACGGTGGCAAGGAAAAACTCCCTTTTAACAGGAAGAAACCTCGAGCAGAACCCAGCTCATATGGAGGGACCCATCTGCCTAAGGCCAGCCGGTTACAGACAGAAGAAAGAGAGAAGAGAACAGCAAAGAGAGAAGAGAAGAGAACAGCAAGATAAACATACATCTGTCATAGATACACATATCTGACTAAAGTGTACATGTGGAATCTTATGATACAAACTGATGATGTTACATGACAGTTTGAAAATGTAAGAGGAATCATAGGCAGTTGGCAGCACATCATAAGTAGCCCCTAACATAAATCTAATCCTGCTAGCCTTCATGGTCCAAAGCTCTCTCCACTTCAACTTCCTTTTCTCCACACTCTCCCAGTTCACCCACTGACCCTGCTTAGCCTGCGACACTGCCTTCGAGCATCTACCTGCTTCCTCTTGCTTCTGTACTTCTTCCACTACCATCTTTCTCCTTTCAACTGCTGATGCCTTGCTCCACAGAGGTTTCCCTGCACACAGCCCTAGGCCTCCACGCCCTTGCTGTACATGACCTATGATATCCCTATGTTTAAGAGCTGCCTGTGCTTGCTGCACTGCCTCTTTTGCCTTCCACTTCCTCCCTGTCTTAACAGTAGGCGCTACACTCCTAACCACTGGATCCTTCGACTGAGTAAGAGTCATTTCCAGTCTACCTTTAGCGCACTTAAACTCCTCTGTTAAGCTGGTAACTGGGAGCTCCAGAATGCCTTTCCCATACAAGGCTGTGTCACTTAAGCAGCGTGGGACACCAAGCCACTTTCTGATAAATTAATTAATCATTCTTTCTAACTTTTCTACTTTTGAAAAGGCAACCTCATACACCGTCAGCGGCCACATTAGCCGAGGCAGTAAACCAAATTGCCAGCACCACAATTTTAACTCCCAAAATAATCAAACATTGTTTAGAAATCTGGTACCTGTTTAGTATCAGCGGGGAGGAAGCCAGTCATCAGAGAGAATGCAAGCACTTTGTCTTCACTTTTCGGATCTGGAAGACACAGTATGTCCATCTTATATGTCCAGCTCATGTTTCAATCATACAGTAAAGTCCCAAGAGATGAAACATGTAACTCTAATTTGGTGGTACCAGGAGATGAAACAGTGTTGATGGTCAGGTCACTGTTTGTTGGTCTGAGCTTCTATTCAGATCTTGTCTCTGTGCTTTGTGTGTTTTACAGTATGTAATCAGTGAACTGTGTGTTTGCTGTTCAGAAAATGAAGCAAAAATTCAAAAACAGTTCAACTTAAACATTTCTTTTCCATAGAATTTCTTCACATGATGCGAATCAAAGTAAAACCAGTTGCCCATTGAAAAGAAAACTTTATTCGAGCAGAACAAAAGGGGCACCCTAAACACTTTGGTAGGGTGCCTGTTCCGTCATCTATAGTCCATGGCTCACTAGGTGAAAGACGCTATTAAAGGTAAGTTTATTATGAATATGTTACATGTGAAGTATCTAACCTGTCACTATAAGTGATCAGGGATGAGTACGAGTTATATTTACCCTGTTACATTTACTTAAGTAACTTTAAAAAAAAAAAAAAAAAAAAACTTCCAAGAGTAGTTTTACTGCACCATACTGTTCACTTTTACTTGAGTAGATTTGTGAAGAAGAAATGATACTTCCTTTCTTACTCTGCTACACTGGGCTACACACTCGAACTTCATTCTTTGTAAAGATAATATTTATTTTTACTATTTTTTTATTTTATTATTTGGAAATACCGGAATTTGCACATCATTTTGTATTTGTGTCTGTCTGTCTGATTTCTAAAAAAAATAAAAATAAAAAAATTAGACATTACCATCAAACAGTTAACTCAGTACGTGGGGCGTTTTTTCATCAAATGCTTTTACTTCTACTTGAGTAATATTATTTAGAAATAACGCTGCTCTATTAGGCTACTCTACCCACCTCTGTCAGTGATAGAGTAACATGACAGTATAACGGTTTGGACCTTTGTAATATTAACATAGATGTTGCAGTGTCACATTAAAAACATTTAACTGGCAAAACACAAGCTGACATTTATTATGAAGAGGTCACAGGACATGCAAGTCTTTACCATTGACTGTATAAAGATGGACGACAGAACTGCTCCTCTAAAGTGAAGCCAAAGCAAGTAGAGCTCCCCCTGGTGACTGGCTGCAGTATAGGTCATAAGCTCCACCTCCTCCATGTTTGTGGGTGGGACTTGGGCCAAACTAAAACAGTAACATACACATTAAATACATTTTTTTTTTCAAAGATGGTTTCTGTCATTTTAGGTAGTTAATATATTGTTGATGACTGTTCAAGGGTCATTATTATTTTTTTTTTTTTACATTTTGTTTTAGTTCGTTATTTGACAATATAGAAACAGGATGTAACATCAAGGAGACAACCAGTTGCCATGCCAACAGCTCCATAAAGCAGTCCTGTGGGACCATGACAGTTGTAAAATAAATGAAATAAGTAAGTACAGTGTGTAATCCAACATTTCCTTATAACTGGTGGAGGTAGAGCGGAGCATAGTATTATTCATTCATTCATTAATTTTCTATACCCGTTTATTCCTGTTAAGGGTCGCGGGGGTCTGCTGGAGCCTATCCCAGCTGTCATCAGGCGAGAGGCAGGGGTACACCCTGGACAGGTTGCCAGTCCATCGCAGGGCCATGCGTAGTATTAATTAAATGGAAATGCAAGTGAGTCTGGAGGAAGTGTCGACATTAGCGTGGCTGCACTGTCAGTTTGGCCAATGGAAGGAAGTGGCGACGCATTGTCCCTATTTGCGTACAGTCTATACACATAGTGCTGTGTTTCCATAAAACAAGACAAACATTTTTTTGACGCTGGATCAGTTTGATGTATTTCAGGGAGTAATGGAACAAGAAGGAGCAGCTGCAGTGAGCTATTAGATGAAGAGCTGCAGGAGACAGACTGCACAACTTCTCAGTGAGGCAACAAACTTCTGTCACTTTTGTTTTCCTCTGCTGTTCTCTGACTCAAAGGTGTGTGAGGAATAAACTCATAGTTGCTCACAAAATGACGGCAAAGGGGAAATCATGGTCTGATTTATTTCAAGTTAAAATTACATTTATAATAATTGCATTTAAGCCACCAAGGTGAAGACTATTAGATATACAGTACAAACTATATGTATAATCTGTACAAACAAACAGAGATGGAAATCTTTACTAAGAAAGACCAATGGTCTGTTACTGCTTTTATGCAAAACAAGCATCAGATGCATCCTTTTATGAAAATGTTTGGCCAGTTACAAAGACTTGTTTTTGAAAATAAATAGTAGCATGATGTTCTCCAGCAGAGGTGATACATGGAATCTGATGTTATCAGGAATATTAAAATCATGGGGTCATCTTTTAGACTACTGAACTCTATTAAAATGTATCCTGGAAATCCTATAAATAGGTGCCAGTGTTAAGCCATCAAGAGGAGGAATGTCACATGTAAATCTGTATAATTAGCATGAACAAACACTGACACAGTCACGGCATGCAGATCTGCAGATTCATATACGCACTGACGCTGAGTTTCAGATAAGCAGAAGTAAAGTTGGATTTAAGTTTCAGAGCTCTGACTTCTTCTTCTTCTCTCGCTCCTTCTGGAAGACTTCCCCATCAGGCTGCTCTCTCCACTTCAGGGTCACTCCTTTCACGTTTAGTTTCTCCTGGACCTAGGAGACACAGAATAATAGAATAAAGATAGTCCTCTTGTCTCACTATGCTGTGTTCCTGGTGTAACCTTTTTAACATAATCACCAATTCTAATGAAACATATTGTTCTGACATACTTCAGTAGCTATATAGAGCAGATGGAGCCTATCCCAGCTGTCATTGGGCGAGAGGCGGGGTACACCAAGAACAGGTCTCCAGTCTGTCTCAGGGCTAACACAGAGAGACAGACAACCATTCACACTCACACCTATGGAAAATTTAGAATCACCAATTAACCTAACCAGCATGTCTTTAGACGGTGGGAGGAAGCTGGAGTACCTGGAGAGAACCCACGCAGACACAGGGAGAACATGCAAATTTGGTCTGATGACAGCTGAGATTTATTATATTATATTTTATTATACTATATTATATAATTTTATATTATATTATATTTCATTTTTACACAATATATTATTATATTTTGTTGAGGACAAGGTAAAGAATATAAAAGATCCTTTAATATTGACATTTCTGACATTTCAAATGAGATGAAAATAATAGATTTTGAAATGTTTTCATTTCTTTTATAAATCTTGTAAATCTTGTGATTTTACACCTGTTAACTTTACAGCCACTAATCGTACTAACAACAAATTGGGTTCAGAAGTGTAACTTCTTTCAATGATTAGAGGATGGATTTTGGAGACTTGCCTTTTTCAGTAGCTCTGCTTTCACTGCAGGGTCATTCAGATTCACAGTGGGATCTTCCACCTTCATCCTCAGCTTAAACACTTGGAAACAGATGGAGGACAAAAAACACTGTGAGTTTGGTGGTGTTACATTTGTGATCACAAACTTGTAACTTTTTTACTTACCTTTTTTATGAGTGGTGTCTTTCACAGGACTATAGCAGACAAATGGTAGTCTTGTGTCGCAGCTCAGTAGCCTCCATTTTCCTGATCTCTGCAAATCTGCAAATCCACACAACTCATTGCTGGAGACAAGTGCGTTTGGAATGTCATCCCAGTATTTGAATGATGACCCACTGCCATCAGCCCAGGAAATATTAGGATATCTGAGATAGCCGAACCATGCTTCACTTCCACTTGGAACCAACCAATAAACATGGGTGGCCCATATGTAGGCCAGGTCTGTGAAGTTCTCCCTGCAATACCTCAAAGCTCTGAACCAGCCCATTGGTTCATTCACATAAACATGTCTCTGTGATCTTCCTGTAGTCAGTAAATGAGGATAAAATTCAGATTTTGTATATATTACACATGGTAAAAATATGTAAAATGTATATTTAAATCATCTTTGATGAAAGTGATATCCAAGGTAATATTTTTAGGGAAAGATAATGCTCACCAGTATAACAGATGAATGGATATTCCAGAGAACAATTGACATACTGATATCCTCCATTGTTTGTTGCACTATTGCAGAGATAATAGACTGAGAAAGGTTCATCTTCCCACCTCAAAAAGTCATCACCAATGTTATTTATGTAATTCCAGTAGAGATTAAACTGAGCACCGATCCAGACCTCAGAGTTGTGACCAGTAGATGAAACTGTTTGGATAAGTTGGTTCATTTCTTTACTGTTTTCAATGGAGGCCAGGTCTTTGTATGTGTTTCTGCAGTAAGTATTAGCCTCATGCCAACTCAAGGATTCATTAACAAAGTGGTACTGACGGACAACGCATGTGCCGAGGATGAGCCACCCTGTGAGAAAGAAAAACGTACAGTAAACCATCTACACCTCTGAAAATGGAAGAAGGCCCCAAACTAACAATGTATTTCTCCTCCAGTGCAGCAATATCACTCAGTAATATTCACTTCTAAATGTTAACACCAACATAACACTGACCTGAGAGACACAAGACACCCAGCAAGATCCTCTCCATCATGATGCAGCTCTTCAGACCGGAAAAGGGAACTCTGCCTTTATAATAAAAGGGAGAGGCAAATTCCGGGAAATGTTATTGGTGTGTTGGTCAGTTTATGCAAAAATTTACGCAATGGTGGACTTTATGTAAATGTTGTCCTCCGACACTTCTGGTTTGTTTGAATTCCAGCATCTTAAAAAAAGAAATTCAACTATGTTCTTCCGTGGTGAACAGGATCCATGTCTAAAATGTCATCATTATGAACTAAAGAACAGCTTTTCACGTTATTAAACAACACAGTGAATGCAGGTAATAGCCAATATGGAACATAAAATGTGTATACCAAAGAATCCATCCAGTGAAACACAGAGTCAGGAGAGAGCTGTTTGTCAATCAGAAGCTTTATTCCTTTATGTACAAGCATGTTTGTCTCCGAGGTGGAGACTGTCAGAGATACACAACAAACAAAGTAAAAAAAATAAATAAATTATAAGGTGCAAAAACAAACACTGATGCATGAATCTGTACTCCGACCCCCCCACCCCGCCAACCCGTTTGCCAAGCTATGTACAGCAGGTTCACATTTACCGACAGACATCAGACATCCTGCTCTATTCTGACTACAGATAAACGTGGAGCAGTTGTGCTGTAATAAGCACTGACGGTGTCAACTTGTCCAATAGAAGCACCTTCCCTTCTTATGCAGTATGTGCACGGTAGCAAAGCTTGGGCAGTAAAACTATTATATTAAAAAAAAAGCACCGCAAAAATGTGATATTGGTGAGAGTGTGTGTGCAGCAGTATGAAAATCTGAGTCACAGTCTTTGATTTGGCAATCTGAACTTACATTAAGTGCCTCTATTTCAGTCAGTGTATTGTTTGGGATGTGCCTCGGAGATGGGATGTGCTAGGCTGCAGTAGACCGGCGGCGCAATTAGAGGAGCCGGACTGAGGATCTTGGATGAGGGACTAACGTTGGCCACGTCATATATTGTGGCGATGTGACAGTGATGTATGTGGATTAACTCAGACTTAGAGCATGGTATATTTCAACTTGACTCTGTTGACTTGCTGCTTGTTCTACACACGTATTTAGGTCATTCAGTAGGTAGTTAACTGAACAGCGCCCCCACAGGTCAGGCAGTGTTACTATACATCACACTCACTATTGACAAAAACAGAGAGTATTCTTCAATGGTTTAGGTAAGTTTATTATGAATATGTTGCAGGTGAAGTATCTAACCTGTCACTATCAGTGATCAGAGTTTCTAGTTACATTTCGTTGTGTAACTTCTAAGATTAGTTTTCCTGCACTATACTGTTTACTTTCACTTGAGTAGATTTGTGAAGAAGAAACAATACTTCCTTCCTTACTCAACAACACTGGGCTACACACTCGATTCCTTACACTTTCAAGTTTAATATGGCCAATTGGCGTTACACGTGCCTGTGAAGGTGTGCGCGCATTGCTGCCAGCGGATCGACTGCGTGATCTGCCAGTTTCGCCGATCAGATGTAGCAACAATAACCACATGACCACACACACTCAACCGGCACAGCGCCTGAAAGGTACATTTGGAAATTTGTGCCTTAGTTTTGTTCTTCATAAAGACATTATTTAACTTTACGTTTTTATTATTATTATTTTCTTATTTGGAGATACCGGAATTTGCACGTTATTTTATATTTGTGTCTGACTGACCATTTCTAGGTGGGAGTAATTGAACAAGAAGGAGCAGCTGTAGTGAGCTGTTAGATGAAGAGCTGCAAGAGACAGACTGCACAACTTCTCAGTTCACTTTTGTTTTCCTCTGCTGTTCTCTGACTCAGTGGTGCGTAAGGCATAAACTCATAGTTGCTCACAAAATGACGGCAAAGGGCAAATCATGGTCTGATTTATTTCAAGTTAACACGACAAGTTTGTATCAATTGTGTTTAAGCCACCAAGGTGAAGATTATCAGATCTACAGTACATACTATATGTGTAATCTGCACAAACGAACAGAGATGGAAATCTCTACTAAGAAAGACCAATGGTCTGTTACTGCTTTTATGCAAAACAAGCATCAGATGCATCATTTTATGAAAATGTTTTGCCAGTTACCAAGACATGTTTTGGAAAATAAATAGTAGCACGTTGTTCTCCAGCAGAGGTGATACATGGAATCTGATGTTATCAGGAATATTAAAATCATGGGGTCATCTTTTAGACAACTGAACTCTATTAAAATGTATCCTGGAAATCCTATAAATAGGTGCCCGTGTTAAGCCATCAAGAGGAGGACTGTCACATGTAAATCTGTATAATTAGCATGAACAAACACTGACACAGCCACGGCATGCAGATCTGCAGATTCATATACGCACTGACGCTGAGTTTCAGATAAGCAGAAGTAAAGTTGGATTTAAGTTTCAGAGCTCTGACTTCTTCTCCTTCTCTCGCTCCTTCTGGAAGACTTCCCCATCAGGCTGCTCTCTCCACTTCAGGGTCACTCCTTTCACGTTTAGTTTCTCCTGGACCTAGGAGACACAGAATAATAGAATAAAGATAGTCCTCTAGTCTCAATATGCTGTGTTCCTGGCGTAACCATTCACTCATTGTGTCGCCACAAACTGAATGATTTAAACATCACAATATATAGTAGTTATCAGTCAGGTTGTACAAAAAACAAACTGAAATCTTCATTTACAAACAAAATGTAAATCTTGTGATTGTACACTTGTAAACTTTACAGCCACTAATCGTACTAACAACAACATGTGTTCAGAAGTGTAACTTCTTTCAATGATTAGAGGATGGATTTTGGAGACTTGCCTTTTTCAGTAGCTCTGCTTTCACTGCAGGGTCATTCAGATTCACAGAGGGATCGTCCACCTTCATCCTCAGCTTAAACACTTGGAAACAGATGGAGGACAAAAAAAAAAACACTGAGTTTGATGGTGTTACATTTGTGATCACAAACTTGTAGCTTTTTTTTTATTTTATTTTTTTTACCTTTTTCATGAGTGGTGTCTTTCACGGTATTATTTTGCATGCTGTAGCAGACAAATGGTAGTTTTTTGCCACAGCTCAGTAGCCTCCATTTTCCTGATATCTGCAAATCTGCAGAACCACACAATGTATCACCAGAGTCAAATCTTTTTGGAACATCATCCCAGTATTTGAATGATGACCTATTGCCATCAGCCCAGGAAATGTGAGGATATCTGAGATAGCCGAACCATGCTCGACTTCCATTTGGAATCAAGTGAGAGATAGACCATGAGGGGACCAGGTCTATGAAGTTCTCCCTGCAGTACCTCAAAGCTCTGAACCAGTCCATTGATTCATTCACATAAACATTCTGTGATGATCCTGTAGTTAGTAAATGAGGATAAAATTCAGATTTCTTATGTATTACACATGATAGAAATATTTAAAATGTATATTTGAATAATCTTTGAGAAAAGTGATATCCAACATAATCTCTTTAGGGAAAGATAATGCTCACCATTAGAACAAATGAATGGACGTTTCACAGAGCAATTACCATCCTGCCTTTCTCCACTGTTCGTTAAGCTAGTGCAGCGATAATAGACTGAGAAAGGTTCATCTTGTATTTGGTTTTCCCAGCTCCAATAGTCATCACCAATCTCATTTGTGTCACGCCAGGAGAGATAAACGTGAGCACCGATCCAGACCTCAGAGTTGTGACCAGCAGATGAAACTGTTTGGATAAGATGGTTCATTTCTTTAGTGTTTTCAATGGAGGCCAGATATTTGGATGTGTTTCTGCAGTAGGTATCAGCCTCATTCCAATTCAAGCATTCATTAACAAAGTGGTACTGACGGACAAGGCATGTGCCGAGGATGAGCCACCCTGTGAGAAAGAAAAACGTACAGTAAACCATCTACACCTCTGAAAATGGAAGAAGGCCCCAAACTAACAATGTATTTCTCCTCCAGTGCAGCAATATCACTCAGTAACATTCACTTCTAAATGTTAACACCAACATAACACTGACCTGAGAGACACAAGACACCCAGCAAGATCCTCTTCATCATGATGCAGCTCTGTGGACTGGAAAAGGGAACTCTACCTTTATAAGATAGATAGATAGATAGATAGATAGATAGATAGATAGATAGATAGATAGATAGATAGATAGATAGAAGAGGAATTACAGTCGAAGATTTGACAGGTGGGGCCTGGACCTCTGGAAATCCACTACCATCTCCTTGGCTTTAGCTGTACTGATCAGAAGGCATAAGACGAAGTTGTTCACCAGATTTCTGTACTCCTACTCCTCTCCATCCCTGATACAGCCCACAATTGCAGTGTCGTCTGAGAACTTCTGCATATGACATGACTCTGTGTTGTGCTTGAAGTCCGAGGTGCATAGGGTAAGTAGGACAGGGGAGAGCACAGTCCCCTGTGGTGATTCACTGCTGCTGACGATAGTTCCAGACGTGCAGTTCGCCAACCTGACATACTGAGGTCTCCCAGTGAGATCGTCCCATATCCAGAAAGTGAGGTGTGAATCCTCTCCCATCTCTGTTAGCTTGTCTCTTAGCAGCAGGGGCTGGATGGTGTTGAATGTGCTGGAGAACATCATCCTTACAGCAGCATATCCCCTGTCCAAGTGTGAGAGAGTCCAATGAAGTAAGTAGAGGATGGAAATTCCACCCCCTGTCAAGACTTCTACACTTTACACCTTCCTCTGAATAGGTGTAAGATTTTGCTTCCGCCATAGTGTTATCACAGTCCCATTCATTTGTGCTGCCAGATAGTGGAGCGTTGTTCCCCTCTTTAGCCAGCAGCAGTGGATCACTTCAGGTCCTGGTGTTCTTCATGCTAGAGACTTACTGTTGGGTTGCTGCCCTTGTTATGTTGACTGCCTCTCGTTCTGGGACATAATTGTGGTCTGTTACTAGGTCCACCCACCACTTTGCATTGGTGTCTTGTGATGCCTCTTTCTCCCATATTTCCATCCAGCTTTGCTTAGTCTCAGGAGGGTGTCCTCCCTGGATACACCATGTATTCGGTTTGCCTCTGCTTCTCTTCTGTACCTCTTCTGCCCAGCAGTAAGTCTTTGCTTGGCAGTTGCATTTGGCAGTTGTTTTGCATCCAAGACTTGTTTCTCACGTCATCCTGTTGTGTCTCAGATTGCCTACTCTCATCCAGTCGAGATTGATTGTTACTGGCTTCTGACCTCCTTCTCCGTGGAGGACACTCACTACAATTTACTCCGTGGATTTTACGCCCAAGATCTGCAAACATCTCTTCTGATGGTCAATGACCTGGGGCAGCCTCATTCGGGTAGTGGACTCTAAAACTTCCTCCTCAGCTCAATTGATTGCAGTAGTCATTACTGGTGGTTGGGTACCGTCAGGGATATTGCCACTGCTCTCTTCAGCTGGGATCAACTCAGTATCCCTGTGTTGTCTTGTAATGCTTTTTGCTGTGTGTTGAAGACTCCTCATTTCTAGCTGTGGTGAATGGTTGATTGGTGGGCACAAACAAAACAATCCACTCCTTATTTATCTTATGACCCTTAGAAGAGGCCAGATCACCACATTAAGAAACACTGGATTGATTTCTGTGACTGTACTTAAAATAGTTTAAACAAACTCCACTTCAAGTACCACTGTTTTATAGTAGTTTATTTCATTTTAATGACCTGACAGACACAGGACAGTCAGTAAGATCCTCTGCTATGGACTGTGGCTGTCAGTGTTTACCCAGTATATGACTACAGGTTAACTCTACTGATATTACTGTTTAGGCAAATCTAGAGGTCGACACCACAGCTTCTTCTTTATGTGAGTGACAGCATTCACAGATATGTTGCACTCTTTATGCAAAACGAGCATCAGAGGGATTACTTCATAACCAGTGACATTTTCATTTAGGACATTTACTTTAGTGGTCATGTTTTATCTATGTGGTTAATGTTTTTTTTTTTTTCAAGTTATAACATCATGTAGTGCAAAACAGCAACTTTGAAAGTACTTAGATGAGACGTATTTAACTTCATAGTTAGCGTACTTACTCTGATGAAGGCTGCATAAATGCGATGATGTGGGAATTTGTGGGAAGAAATTGCTAGATTTGTGAGGCTACCGCCAACAGCAAGTGATCGGATCAGTCAGCCCGTACAAAGCGAACATGTATTTTGAATGTCCGATATTGACCTAACATCTCACCATTTAAAATAACATTCTAGTCCTGTCTTGTCTCAGTCACAGAAAAGGACGTGCTGTCATAAGTTTTATCATCAGATATTAGTTTTGACTCGTCAATGTCTTGTCTTAGTAACGGAAAAATGGTCATTGGGGTTAGTTCTAGGGGTTCATTAACACTGCGCTTTACCCCCTAAACCCTCACTGGGGACATAACAACCTTAGATCTCATGAATGAAGGATTTGTGTAAAAAAAAAAAAAAAAAAACCTAAGATCACCATCCACAAATTCCATAAAATTTACTGAACCTAAATTTCTGAGCTTGGGAACTATTGTACTAGTTTATGTGACTGTATTTAACCTTTATGCCTTCCCTGGGGCATTTTTGGCTGTGTTACAGCTTGCCGTGTTACAGCTTGCTTGCTGGGATGAATTTCTGCAGGACCTCTTCTTTTTAGTCATTTTTTTTTTTTAAATGCAGTGTCTTTTACTCTCACATGTCATTTATACTCTTGTGATGCATTTTGCAAAAATGTACATGTGCAAAAAACAGCCCTAAAATCCTCATGTATCAATAGGTATGAGGTAGTGGTAGGTAGTGGTGTGATGGTAGTCACACGGCTCCATAATATAGCGCCTACGATGAGAAAAAGGTTGACTCTGATGGAACACAGGCCATGATTTTACTCAGCAACTCTTCAAAAACTTGTGAAAAACATCCCTCAAAAGAAAATGCCCTTTTATCAACCCTGAAATTATCAGTTCATGCTACAGAATCACACACACTGTCTCTCTTGCACACGCACCTACACACACACACCCATGCACACACACACACACACACACATACACACCCATACTTAGGGCTCCCTGGTAGTCCATAATATAAATGAGAAATTCACAAGAATTACATTGACTTACGATAGGAAAATGGTTGAATCTGATCAAATACAGCAAACATGTCATATATCACTACTTTTCTTCTAAATGAAATGCTAACATTACAGAATGCATGGTTTTATAATATTATGCCAGTGTGATTAAAATATGTGGTTTGAATGCAAGTCTATGGGGAATTTTTGTCCACGAAGGTGTCCACAGGG
This sequence comes from Chelon labrosus, assembly GCF_963514085.1. NCBI lineage: Eukaryota > Metazoa > Chordata > Actinopteri > Mugiliformes > Mugilidae > Chelon > Chelon labrosus. Next base: position 22,831,916 of record NC_140337.1, read on the forward strand.
AGTATCTGGCACTACATAAAAAATACCAATGCATTCAAGTCAATTTTATAGCTAATCTTTGACACATCCAAGACTCTAATCACCACCAAAGCCCCACCCACCTACTGTTTATTTTATGGAAAACAATTCAGTTTTTGTGTTTTTTTGCAAAAAAATATTTAATACATCAAATTTTCTGACTGCCATTTAAAGGAGAATTACCATTTTTTAGAACTTGGACCTTATTTGCTGCCATAAAATACGATCGTGTACTCACCCATATAACTTTGGTGTCATTTGGAGTTGTTCGGATGACACTTGCATCCACGTATATCCATATAGTGGGAGTGACTGGGGCCCCGTTTACACGTACATGGTTATTTTGAAAAACGGAGACATTTACCTTTCTTTGAGCCCTCCGTTTACACGCAAACGGAGAATTCGCCTCTGAAAAAGATGCTTTCTAAAAACTCCGGCCAGAGTGGATATTTTGGAAAACTTCGGTTGCACATTTGCATGTAAACTGACAAAAACGAAGGTTTAGGCAGCTGACGTCACAGTATGCGCCAGAATGTGCACCTGCATGCTCCAAAAGTGTGACCTATGTTTATTCGTCGCTTGCTTTCTATTTTCAGGATTCTGATTGGCAAACATGGGCTTGAGCTTCTCGTTATACTGCCACCTACAGGATTGGCATGCTCTTGACGGCATATACACGGGTTCGTGTAAACAAAAACTTTTCTGAAAACTGATAGGTGTGCACGATGTTATTTTTGAAAACGGAGAGGGTGAAATGTCCGTTTATGAAAATAACCGGCCACGTGTAAACGTAGTCTGGGACACCACAACGCAGCCTCTAAATAACGCATTACCTGCCGCAAAACTCGTTCATTTCACAAATATTTTGTTGTGATACGTTAGTGTTATTCCCCGTTGAGTCCAGACTTAACGGTTATCTTCATCTGGGGTCTGTAGATTGACCTACTACCTCTGACCTGGATGATGTCATCTCTGAGTACCGCGTGCACTCCACGCAGCTTGTTTACCTGTAATTTGCTACTGCTAGTTTTTTTGCAACATGGCTGAATATTTTTCCGATTCAGAGGTTGTGGACGACGACTTTGTTTACGATGGATGACCTTACCGTTTTGAGCCAGAGTATACGGATGAGGAGCTTGTTGAAAGGAGGATGCGGAGGCAGAGAGAGTAACAGCTGACCAAAGAACAACAAACCGCTGCACGTCCGCAAATAGATAACAGGTAACTCTGGACTCAACGGGGAATAGCACTAGCGTATCATAACAAAATATTGGTGAAATGAACAAGTTTCACAGCAGATAATGTGTTATTTAGAGGCTACGTTTCGGTGCCCCAGTCACTCCCACTATATGGATATACGTCTTTCTAAATCTCGTCCAAATGACTCCAAATGACACCAAAGTTATATGGGTGAGTACACGATTGTATTGTTTGCCAGAAATAAGGTCCAGGCTGTAAAAAATGTTAATTCTCCTTTATGGAATTAAAATCCTGAAAACTATCGAAATGTTGGTAGTTTTGAGCAAGTCTGAAGTTGTTGATTTATGAAAAAAAAAATAAATAAAAATGCACAAAGAAATACTGATGTGTGAGGATTTTATGGCTGTTTTTTTGCATGCGTACATTTTTGCCACAAAGCTGTCCAGCGGTTGCAAAATTTTAGATCTGACACTACATAAAAAATAGTAATGCAACTCCTGGCCTGAATAACAGTAACACACAGTTTTTCTTTATTATGTCAGGATATCAGTATAATACAACAATAAGCAGTCAACAAACATTTCACTGACCTGACAGATACAAGACAGTCAGAAAGATCCTGTGCATCATGATGCTCGAGACCTTCCAGTAACTGACTACTGATGTCACTGTTAGGCAAGTCCAGAGAAAGACTAAGGAGGACAAATGGTCTGCTGCTGCCTTCATGCAAAACTAGCATCAGATGTCTGGCCAGTGACATTCCCATGTTAAAAACAATTTTAAATAACTAAATCGCAGCAGAGGTGCCATCTACAATTTTACAAAATATCTGATGTCATCAGGAGCATTAAAATCATGAGGTCACCTTTTAGACGACACCAAACTCTGTTAAAATTAAAACTTTAAAGACCCATGAATAGGTGCCTGTGTTAAGCCACCACAGTGGGGACAGTCAGATATAAATATGCATAATTTGCATGAACAAACACTGACACAGTCACGGCATGCAGATCTGCAGATGCAAATACGCACTGACGCTGAGTTTCAGATGAGCAGAAGTAAAGTTGGACATAAGTTTCAGAGCTCTGACTTCTTCTTCTTCTCGCGCTCCTTCTGGAAGACTTCCCCACCAGGCTGCTCTCTCCACTTCAGGGTCACTCCTTTCACGTTTACTTTCTCCTTGACCTAGGAGACACTGAATAATAGAATAAAGATAGTCCTCTTGTCTCACTATGCTGTGTTCCTGGTGTAACCATTCACTCATTGTGTCGCCACAAATTAAATTATTTAAAAATCACAATATATAGTAGTTATCAGTCAGGTTGTACAAACAAACAGAATGATGATCTTCATTTACAAACAAAAAAACCTGTAAACTTCACAGCCACTAACACCAAACAACAAAATGGGTTCAGAAGTGTAACTTCTTTCAATGATTAGAGGATGGATTTTGGAGACTTGCCTTTTTCAGTAGCTCTGCTTTCACTGCAGGGTCATTCAGATTCACAGAGGGATCTTCGACCTTCGTCCTCAGCTTAAACACTTGGAAACAGATGGAGGAGAAAAAACACAGTGAGTTTGGTGGTGTTAAATTTGTGATCACAAACTTTTTTTTGTTTACCTTTTTTATGAGTGGTGTCTTTCACAGGAATATTGTCCATGCTGTAGCAGACAAATGGTAGTCTCATGTCGCAGCTCAGTAGCTTCCATTTTCCTGATCTCTGCAAATCTGCAGCACCACACCACCAATAAGTAGAGCCAAGTATTTCTGGAACGTCATCCAAGTATTTGAATGATGACCTACTGCCATCAGCCCAGAGAATGCGAGGACATGAGACCTCACCGACCCATGCTTGACTTCCACTTGTAATCAACTGATAAATCTGGTTGTACCATGAGTAGGCCAGGTCTGTGAAGTTCTCCCTGCAGTACCTCAAAGCTCTGAACCAGTCCATTGATTCATTCACATAAACATAATTTTGTGATGATCCTGTAGTTAGTAAATGAGGATAAAATTCTGATTTCTTATATATTACACATGGTGGTAATATTTAAAATGTATATTTGAATAATCTTTCATGAAAGTGATATCCAACATAATTTTTTTAGGGAAAGGTAATGCTCACCATTATAACAGATGAATGGACGTTCCACAGAGCAATTACCATAGTGCTCATCTCCACTATTTGTTATGCTATAGCAGAGATAATAGACTGAGAAAGGTTCATCTTGTGTTTGTTTTTCCCAGCTCCAAAAGTCATTACTAATGGAATCTGTGTAATGCCAGTAGTGTTTTCAGTAAGCACCGATCCAGACCTCAGAGTTGTGACCAGCAGAAGTAACTGTTTGGATAAGTTGGTTCATTTCTTTGCTGTTTTCAATGAAGGCCAGGTCTTTGGATATGTTTCTGCAGTAGGTATCGGCCTCTTCCCAACTCAAGGATTTATTAACAAAGTGGTACTGACGGACAAGGCATGTGCCGAGGAAGAGCCACCCTGTGAGAAAGAAAAACGTACAGTAAACCATCTACACCTCTGAAAATGGAAGAAGGCCCCAAACTAACAATGTATTTCTCCTCCAGTGCAGCAATATCACTCAGTAATATTCACTTCTAAATGTTGACACCAACATAACACTGACCTGAGAGACACAAGACACCCAGCAAGATCCTCTCCATCATGATGCAGCTCTGTGGACTGGAAAAGGGAACTCTGCCTTCATAATAAAAGGGAGAGGCAAATTCCACCCCTGCTTTATTTTCCCTGTGTGTTTGTCTCCATGCAAACAGTGTTGTAATTGCTGCTTTATGCAAATGTGTATATGTGTATATAACAACACAGACATATATAACAACTCATGTTCTTGCTTTGGTTAACCACATGTTTATCTACATGCTACTTCCTAATAACACTCTAGATCACTGAGAAACAGTTCTGAAGCATTTCATTCATTCATACCTAGCAGCTGGACCTTGTGCCAGCAGCACCAGCTAGACATAAAAAACATCAGAGGGATTACATCATATCAATGATTGACCAGTGACATTTTCATTTAGGACATGTGGATTAATTTATGTCCTCTTCATTTGGAAACAAGAAATGCTGTGTTACTGCCCGGGACGTCAATGGTCACATAGAAGCACGAGGAGCTGAGAGGCAAATATGCAGCCATAAAACATTTGTGCATTCATCTGGCACCAGTCAAAGGTTTGGACACACCTCCTTGTCCAATGGTTTTTCTTCATTTTTATTAATTTCTACATGGCAGATTATGAAGACATCAAAACTATGAAGGAGCACATATGGAAATGCATGGTGAACAAAAAGGGTTAGGGTTAGGGTTAGATTGTTCAAGGTAGCCGTCTTTAGCTTTGACAGAGTTCAGCACCTTCATGAGCTAGTCACCTGGAATGGTTTCCATTAAACAGCTGAGCCTTGTTGAGAGTCAATTTGAGGAATTTCAGAGTGAAGTCAATGGGGATGGTAATCTTTGTCCCTTTTACACTATGAAACACCACCACCTAGTGGAACAGAGAGGAAATTACTTAAAATGTTCATGATGTGAACAAAGATCTACACGTGATATGAAAATAATCAAACATAATTTAAAAATCTGGTACCTGTTTAGTATCAACAGAGAAGAAGCCAGCCATCAGAGAGAATGCAAGTTCTTTGTCTTCACATTTCGGATCTAGAGGACACATTATGTCCATCTTATATGTCCAGCTCATGTTTCAGTCATACAGTAAAGTCCCAAGAGATGAAACATGTAAGTCTATTTTGGTGGTACCAGGAGATGAAACAGTGCTGAGGGTCATGTCACTGTTTGTTGGTCTGTGCTTCTGTTCAGGTCTTGTTTCTGTGCTTTGTGTGTCTTACAGTATGTAATCAGTGAACTGTGTGTTTGCTGTTCGGAATATGACACAAAAATTCAAAAATGGTTCAACTTAAACATTTCTTTTCCATAGAATTTCTTCACATGATGCGAATCAAAGTAAAACCAGTTGCCCATTGAAAAGAAAACTTTATTCTAGCAGGACAAAAGTGGCACCTTAAACACTTTGGTATGGTGCCTGTTCCGTCATCTATAATCCATGGCTCACTAGGTGAAAGACGCTATTAAAAATATATATGTTACTACTTCAGGTTTTGATCTACCTTCCTGCCTAAGTCACTTCTCTCTTCACTTCAGCCCTGCTCGCTTTGTCTGCTGAAAAACTCCACTGTCCTCACTACTAAAAAAAGAGAGAGGCATACTGAGTATACTTCAATGGTTTAGGTAAGTTTATTAGGAATATGTTACAGGTGAAGCATCTAACCTGTCACTATCAGTGATCAGGGATGAGTACGAGTTACATTTACTGTTACATTTAATTAAGTAACTTAAATACTTCCAAGTGTAGTTTTACTGCACCATACTGTTTACTTTTACTTGAGTAGATTTGTGAAGAATAAATTATACTTCCTTTCTTACTCAGCGACACTGGGCTACACACTCATACTTCATTCTTTGTAAAGATATTATTTATTTTTACTATTTTTTTTTCTTTTATTAATTGAAAATACTGGAATTTGCACATCATTTTGTATTTGTGTCTGTCTGTCTGATTTCTGAAAAAGAAAATAGACATTACCATCAAACAGTCAACTCAATACTTGGGGAGTCTTTTCAGCAAATGCTTTTACTCCTACTTGAGTAATATTATTTAGAAGTAACGCTGCTCTATTAAGCTACTCTACCCACCTCTGTCAGTGATACAGTAACATGACAGTATAACGGTTTGGACCTTTGTAATATTAACATAGATGCTGCAGCGTCACATTAAAAACATTTAACTGGCAAAACACAAGCTGACATTTATTATGAAGAGGTCACAGGACATGCAAGTCTTTACCATAGACTGTATAAAGATGAACTGCTCCTCTAAAGTGAAGCCAAAGCAAGTAGAGCTCCCCCTGGTGACTGGCTGCAGTATAGGTCATAAGCTCCACCCCTCCATGTTAGTGGGTGGGACTTGGGCTCAACTAAAACACTAAAATACACGTCAAATACATTTCTGTTATTTCAGGTAGTTGATATAATGTTGATGACAGTTCAAGTGTAATTCTTTTACGTTTCATTTTAGTTATTTGACGCTATATAAACAAGATGTGACATAATTGCGACTACCAGTTGCCATGCCATCCACTCCATAAAGTAGACCTGTGAGACTGTGACAGATGTAAAATAAAATGAAATAAGTAAGTACAGTGTGTAATCCAACATTTCCTTGTAACTGGTGGAGGTAGAGCAGAGCGTAGTATTAATTAAACAAAAATGCGAGTGAGTCTGGAGGAAGTGTCAACATCAGCGTGGCTCCACTGTCAGTTTGGCCAATGGAAGGAAGTGGCGACGCTTTGTCCATATTTATATACAGTCTATGGTCTTTACACTTAGTGCTGTGTTTCCATAAAACAAGACAAATATTTTTTAAAAACACTTTTTTGGACGATGGATCAGTTTGACATATTTTAGGGAGTAATGGAACGAGAGGGTGCAGCTGCAGTGAGCTGTTAGATGAAGAGCTGCAGGAGACAGACTGCAAAACTTCTTTCACTTTTGTTTTCCTCTGCTGTTTTCTGACTCAAAAGTGCGTGAGGCAAAAACTCATAGTTGCTCACATAATGACGGCAAAGGACAAATTACGATCTGATTTATTTCAAGTTAAAATGACAAGTTTATATTAATTTTGTTTAAGCCACCAAGGTGAAGACTATCAGATATACAGTACATACTATATGTACAATCTGTACAAACACAGAGATGGAAATCTCTACTAAGAAAGACCAATGGTCTGTTACTGCTTTTATGCAAAACAAGCATCAGATGCATCCTTTTATGAAAATGTTTGGCCAGTTACAAAGACATGTTTTTGAAAATAAATAGTAGCACAGTGTTCTCCAGCAGATGTAAATCTGTATAATTAGCATGAACAAACACTGACACAGTCACGGCATGCAGATCTGCAGATTCATATATGCACTGACGCTGAGTTTCAGATAAGCAGAAGTAAAGTTGGATTTAAGTTTCAGAGCTCTTCTTCCTCTCTCGCTCCTTCTGGAAGACTTCCCCATCAGGCTGCTCTCTCCACTTCAGGGTCGCTCCTTTCACGTTTAGTTTCTCCTGGACCTAGGAGACACAGAATAATAGAATAAAGATAGTCCTCTTGTCTCACTATGCTGTGTTCCTGGTGTAACCATTTTAACATAATCACTAAATCTAATGAAACATATTGTCCTGACGTACTTTAGTACTAAATCCTAAACTAATCCTACTAACAACAACATGTGTTCAGAAATGATTAGAGGATGGATTTTGGAGACTTGCCTTTTTCAGTAGCTCTGCTTTCACTGCAGGGTCATTCAGATTCACAGAGGGATCATCCACCTTCATCCTCAGCTTAAACACTTGGAAACAGATGGAGGACAAAAAACACTGTGAGTCTGGTGGTGTTAAATTTGTGATCACAAACCTGTAGCTTTTTTGTTTTTTACCTCTCACAGGAATATTTTCCATGCTGTAGCAGACAAATGGTAGTCTCGTGTTGTAGCTCACTAGCCTCCATTTTCCTGATCTCTGCAAATCTGCAGCACCACACAACCCACCGCCGGGACCAAATATTTTTGGAACGTCATCCCAGTATTTGTATGATGACCTACTGCCATCAGCCCAGTAAATGTGAGGACGTGCAAGGTCGCCGACCCATGCTCGACTTCCATTTGGAATCAACTGAGAATCCTGGGAGGACCATATGTTGACCAGGTCTGTGAAGTTCTCCCTGCAGTACCTCCAAGCTCTGAACCAATCCATTGATTCATTCACATAAGTGTGATTCTGTGATGATCCTGTAGTTAGTAAATGAGGATAAAATTCAGATTTCTTATATATTACACATGGTAGAAATATTTAAAATGTATATTTGAATAATCTTTGATAAAAGTGATATCCAATGTAATCTTTTTAGGGAAAGATGATGCTCACCATTATAACAGATGAATGGACGTTCCACAGAGCAATTATCATACCGCGCATATCCACTGTTTGTTCTGCTATAGCAGAGATAATAGACTGAGAAAGGTTCATCTTGTGTTTGGTTTTCCCAGCTCCAAAAGTCATCACCAATGTTATTTGTGTAACGCCAGTAGAGACCAAGATGAGCACCGATCCAGACCTCAGAGTTGTGACCAGTAGATGAAACTGTTTGGATAAGTTGGTTCATTTCTGTACTGTTTTCAATGGAGGCCAGGTCTTTGTATGTGTTTCTGCAGTAGGTAATAGCCTCACCCCAACTCAAGGATTCATTAACAAAGTGGTACTGACGGACAAGGCATGTGCCGAGGATGAGCCACCCTGTGAGAAAGAAAAACGTAAACCATCTACACCTCTGAAAATGGAAGAAGGCCCCAAACTAACAATGTATTTCTCCTCCAGTGCAGCAATATCACTCAGTAATATTCACTTCTAAATGTTATCACCAACATAACACTGACCTGAGAGACACAAGACACCCAGCAAGATCCTCTTCATCATGATGCAGCTCTGTGGACTGGAAAAGGGAACTCTGCCTTTATAATAAAAGGGAGAGGAAAATTCTAGGAAATGTTTGTCAGTCTGTTTATGCAAACATTGATGCAATGTTGGACTTTATGTAAATGTTGTCCTCCGACGCACTTTTCTGGTGTGGTTAACTTTCAGCACCTTAAAAAAGATTTAATTCATTCATTCATCTTCTGAACCGGCTTATTCCTGTTAAGGGTCACGGGGGTTTGCTGGAGCCTATCCCAGCTTCTTAAAAAATATATCCAATGTGAACTAAAGAACAGTTTTTCACGTTATCAAACAACACAGTGAACGCAGGTAATAGCCAATATGGAACATAAAATGTGTATACCAAAGAATCCATCCAGTGAAACACAGAGTCAGGCGAGAGCTGTTTGTCAAAAAATGTATAAGGTGCAGAAACAAACAGTGATGCATGAATCTGCGCACACGTATTCAGGTCATTCAGGAGGTAGCTAAGTGAACAGCGCCCCCTCAGGTCAGGTAGTGTTACTACACATCACACTCAACAAAAATAGAGAGTATACTTCAATGGTTTATGTAAGTTTATTATGAATATGTTGCAGGTGAAGTATATAACCTGTCACTATCAGTGATCAGGTGTGAATAGTTTCTAGTTACATTTCGCTGAGTAACTTCTAAGAGTAGTTTTCCTGTACCATTCTGTTTACTTTTACTTGAGTAGATTTATGAAGGAGAATCGATACTTCCTTTCTTACTCTGCTACACACTTCCAACGCAGCTCTTTTAGGCTATCTCCGTGTGGCCCAGTGATATCGTCCCCGCACTGCAGGACTGTTTCCAGCGCTGTTATGTCCAAGGCTAATCTCTCAAAATTTTCTCTAATCTCTAAGTTTTCAGGTGATCAGAGGCTCCTCCTCATCGTTTCCCTCCTGATCTCTGGCACCTGTTTGGAGGCCTTTAAAAGTTCTGGGTAGCTCCACCCACACTCTCTCTCTCACACTGCAGCTTGGGCCTGCTGCAGTACCATCAGCCTCCACCTTTGGTCTTCATTGCTTTCCTTTGTTTTGACTTTTTGCTACAATGAAAGTTACTTTGGCTGCATTGGCTGTTCTTTGTCACCTGTGTTGCCTTCCAAGAGCCGGGGTCGTAGCAAGCGCACAGACTGGCAGGTCTTCAGAGAAACAACTGTCTGTGAGGGAGAGGTGGATCTCGAGGACTACACATCTGCTGTCCTCAGCTACATCAACAAGTGTGTAGAGGACAGTAACATGCTACCCGAACCAGAAACCCTGGCTGAATGCAGAGGTCCAGTCTCTGCTGAAAACCAGGGATGCCGCGCTCAGGTCTGGTGACAGACTGGCACTCGGGGTGAAGGAGTGAAGAGGGCCAGGGCTGCATACGCCCTGAGGATCGAGGGACACTTCACGTCCAACGATCCACGGAGTATGTGGAGGGGCATAAAGTGCATCACAGACTATAACACCAGGGATGCACCCAGGACAGACACTTTAGCTACACAGAATAAGATTAATCAATATAACAATAAGAATAAAAATCACAACAAAATCAATAGGGATCAGTTTGCATGGACCATTAAAAATACTCATTGAATTTTCAAGGCAAGGATGGTTTCTGTCATTTTAGGTATTTAATATAACGTTGATGCGTGTTCAAGTGTCAACTTTTTTTTGCCATGTTTTGTTTTAGTTAGTTATTTGACGCTATAGAAACAGGATGTAACATAAAGGCGACTACCAGTTGCCATGTCAACAGCTCCATAAAGCGGTCCTGTGGGACCGTGACAGTTGTAAAATAAATGAAATAAGTACAGTATGTGTAATCCAATATTTCCTTGTAACTGGTGGAGGCAGAGCAGAGAGTAGTATTAATTAAACGAAAACGCGAGTAAGTCTGGAGGAAGTGTCAATGCAATTTGACGATGCATCAGTTTGACGTATTTCAGGGAGTAATGGAACAAGAAGGAGCAGCTGCAGTGAGCTGTTAGATGAAGAGCTGCAGGAGACAGACTGCACAACTTCTTTCACTTTTGTTTTCCTCTGCTGTTCTGACTCAACGGTGCGTGAGGAATAAACTCATAGTTGCTCACAAAATGACGGCAAAGGGTAAATTATGGTCAGATTTAATTCAAGTTAAAACGACAAATTTGCCATGGTGGCTTGAATAACCAATGGTCTGTTACTGCTTTTATGCAAAACAAGTATCAGTTGCATCCTTTTATGAAAATGTTTAGCCAGTTACAAAGACTTGTTTTTGAAAATAAATAGTAGCACGTTGTTCTCCAGCAGAGGTGATACATGGAATCTGATGTTATCAGGAATATTAAAATCATGGGATCATCTTTTAGACAACCGAACTCTGTTAAAATGTATCCTGGAAATCCTATAAATAGGTGCCCGTGTTAAGCCATCAAGAGGAGGACTGTCACATGTAAATCTGTATAATTAGCATGAAGAAACACTGACACAGTCATGGTATGCAGATCTGCAGATTCATATGCACACTGACACTGAGTTTCAGATAAGCAGAAGTAAAGTTGGATTTAAGTTTCAGAGCTCTGACTTCTTCTTCTTCTCTCGCTCCTTCTGGAAGACTTCCCCATCAGGCTGCTCTCTCCACTTCAGGGTCACTCCTTTCACGTTTAGTTTCACCTGGACCTAGGAGACACAGAATAATAGAATAAAGATAGTCCTCTTGTCTCACTATGCTGTGTTCCTGGTGTAACCATTCACTCATTGTGTCGCCACAAACTAAATTATTTAAAAATCACAATATATAGTAGTTATCAGTCGGGTTGTACAAAAAACAAAATGACAATCTTCATTTACAAACAAAATGTAAATCTTGTGATTGTACACCTGTTAACTTTACAGCCACTAATCGTACTAACAGCAACATGGGTTCAGAAGTGTAACTTCTTTCAATGATTAGAGGATGGTTATTGAAGACTTGCCTTTTTCAGTTGCTCTGCTTTCACTGCAGGGTCATTCAGATTCACAGAGGGATCTTCCACCTTCATCCTCAGCTTAAACACTTGGAAACAGACGGAGGAACAAAAACGCTGTGAGTTTGATGGTGTTACATTTGTGATCACAAACTTGTAACTTTTTTTTTTTTACCTTTTTTATGAGTGGTGTCTTTCACAGGATTATTTTGCATGCTGTAGCAGACAAATGGTAGTCCTGTGTCGCAGTTCACTAGCCTCCATTTTCCTGATCTCTGCAAATCTGCAGTACCACACAGCACGTTTCTGGAGCCAAATATTTTTGGAACGTCATCCCAGTATTTGAATGATGACCTACTGCCATCAGTCCAGTAAATTACAGGATATCTGAGCAAGCCGAACCATGCTTGACTTCCACTTGGAATTAACTGGTAAATCTGGTTGGACCGTGAGTAGACCAGGTCTGTGAAGTTCTCCCTGCAGTACCTCAAAGCTCTGAACCAGTCCATTGATTCATTCACATAAACATTCTGTGATGATCCTGTAGTTAGTAAATGAGGATAAAAAGATTTCTTATATGTTACACATGGTAGAAATATTTAAAATGTAAAATTTAAATCATCTTTGATAAAAGTGATATCCAACGTAATATTTTTAGAGAAAGATAATGCTCACCATTAGAACAGATGAATGGATGTTCCACAGAGCACTTATCATACTGCCCTATTCCACTGTTTGTTATGCTATAGCAGAGATAATAGACTGAGAAAGGTTCATCTTGTGTTTGGTTTTCCCAGCTCCAAAAGTCATCAACAATGTCATTTATGTTACGCCAGGAGAAATCAAACTGAGCACCGATCCAGACCTCAGAGTTGTGACCAGCAGATGAAACTGTTTGGATAAGTTGGTTCATTTCTTTACTGTTTTCAATGGAGGCCAGGTATTTGTACGTGTATCTGCAGTAGTTATCAGCCTCATCCCAACTCAAGGATTCATTAACAAAGTGGTACTGACGGACAAGGCATGTGCCGAGGATAAGCCACCCTGTGAGAAAGAAAAACGTACAGTAAACCATCTACACCTCTGAAAATGGAAGAAGGCCCCAAACTAACAATGTATTTCTCCTCCAGTGCAGCAATATCACTCAGTAATATTCACTTCTAAATGTTAACACCAACATAACACTGACCTGAGAGACACAAGACACCCAGCAAAATCCTGTCCATCATGATGCAGCTCTGTGGACTGGAAAAGGGAATAGATAGATAGATAGATAGATAGATAGATAGATAGAGGAGGAATTACTGTCGACGGTATGAAAAAGTACTCCTGCTCCTGTCCATCCCTGATACAGCCCACAATTTCATTGTCATCTGAGACTTCTGCAGGTGACATGACTCTGTGTTGTGCTTGAAGTCCGAGGTGTACAGGGTAAGTAAGACAGGGGAGAGCACAGTCCCCTGTGGTGCTTCAGTGCTGCTGACGATAGTTCCAGACGTGCAGTTCGCCAACCTGACATACTGAGGTCTCCCAGTGAGATAGTCCCATATCCAGAAAGTGAGGTTTGAATCATCTCCCATCTCTGTTAGCATGTCTCTCAGCAGCAGGGACTGGATGGTGTTGAATGTGCTGGAGAAGTTGAAAAACATGATCCTTACAGCAGCATCCCCCCTGTCCAAGTCTGACAGAGTCCAATGAAGTAAGTAGAGGATGGCAAATTCCACCCCCTGTCAAGACTTCTATACTTTACACCTTCCTCTGAATAGGTGTAAGATTTTGCTTCCGGCATCGTGCTTAGATGATGCAGCAGACATTAATTCTACGTATGCTTAGAGCCTGCACTCACAACCGGGTGTACATCTCAGTGGCGCAACCAGCTCCTGGTGCTTATGGAATGAACTTTATTGTCACTATAACAAGTACACCAAAATTACAGCACTCAACCCGTCCATACATATACAGACAATACATACAATAAGACAGACATACAGGATGAGTGTTAGGTAATAGTGGGGGGAGGAAAAGGGGAGAAAAGCAAGAGGAGAGGGGAGGATAAAAAAAAAAGCAGCTCCCCGACTACACTCCTCTTGGGGAGTACAGTGTGGGACCGGGAAAAAAACCTCAGCAACATAGGCACATTTGAGCACACTTTACAACATAAAAACTCAAAACAATTTGCACCGGGGGAGGGGGAAAGGGGTGTGGAGGTGTTCCAGCGCAGACAGGCAGCCAGCCGCAGCCGCGGCCCTTCGGCGCCACCAGCGGACCCCGCCTGTTGCACTGGTGTGGGGCAAAGCGGCTAAGGCGTGGGATTGGGGGAAGGGAGGTGTACCGCATATGTGCATGTGTGTAAGTGTCCGTGGTTGCGCGTGTGTAAATAAGCCCGAAGAGTCGCTTCGTCTAGCCTCCCAATCAGTGCCTCAGTTCGCAGGATGTCATCGCGATAACACAGCAGGTTGCCATGGAGACGTCCCTGATCTGGTCCCAGACGGAGTCAACAATCAACAGGTGTCCGTGAAGGAAGGGAGGGAGGTATAGGACAGAGCGTCTCACTGCAGCAATCTCCTGGGGGGTTGCTCCAGCACCGGCCTTGGCCAAGGCCTTGGGCAAGGTGCTGCTCAGGGGCCGGAATGCAGATTAGATTCTGATTGTTTGGGTTAGGGCGAGTAGTCGCATTTCAATAGACACGATTTACTCTGTTTGTCCATTCTGGTCTCCAAATCCATTCATTCGCCTTAGCAAAGCTGAAAACCTATTCTCCAAGATGGTTTCCATGTTGCGGTTAAATGATCACAGTCTGAACACAAACAGCTCTGTCCAAGATGTTATCTATGTTGCGATTGATAACCACAGTCAGTGTGCTGTTGGCTCTTTCCAAGGTGTTTTCCATGTTGCGGTTAATGACCACAGTCTGAGCGCTAACAGCTCTGCTCACTCCATCAATAATAATGTCGGGCAGCTTCATGGGGCTTTGGACTGCTGACCCCGTCTTCCGAATTTCCCGATATACCAGGGCAATGCCTAATCCAATCAGCAGAAAGCCTGTTATCATGGTTCCGAATATGTAAAGATCCTCGATGTCCTCGACGGAAAGGGTCGCCAGGCACACGACCCTCCACTTCTCCCAGGAGTCCATCATGTATCCAGCGGCAAACGTTCCGGCAGGCCAGGCAGGTTCCCCCAAACCCAGTCCTCTCGTCGAGAAGATTCTGTCAATTGCATTGAGAGACCAGTTGACCAGTTCCATGATTTAAAATTTAGAGAGCAGTGCGGAGAGAGGCTCTTAAAGTTTAAGACAAGACAGGACGAGACGTGAGAAGCAAAGCAGGAAAGATAAGGGATAGGGGAGAGAGGGAGACAGAAAGAGATGCGTCCGCCTCCGTTGAAAGCCACAGAAGTAGAGTGGCTTCTCGTGCTGGCATAATCACAGACCCATTCATTTGTGCTGCCAGATAGTAGAGCGTTGTTAGCTTCTTTAGCCAGCAGCAGTGGATCACCTCAGGTCCTGGTGTTCTTCATGCTAGAGACTTGTTGTTGGGTGGCTGCCCTTGTTATGTTGACTGCCTCTCGTTCTGGGAGATTATTGTGGTCTGTTACTAGGTCCACCCACCACTTTGCATTGGTGTCGTGTGATGCCTCTTTCTCCCATATTTCCATCCAGCTTTGCTTAGTCTCAGGAGGGTGTCCTCTCTGGATTAGGCGCATTGGCAAACACACCATGTATTTGATTTGCCTCTGCTTCTCTTCTGTACCTCTTCTGCCCAGCAGTGAGTCTTTGCTTGGCAGTTGCTGAAGGTTCACTTATGGGCATCTTGTTGCACTTCTTTTGCATCCAAGACTTGTTGCTCACGTCATCCTGTTGTGTCTCAGATTGCCTACTCTCATCCAGTCTAGAGTGATTGTTACTGGCTTCCGACCTCCTTCTCCGTGGAGGATACTCACTACAATTTACTCTGTGGATCTTACGCCCAAGATCTGCAAGCATCTCTTCTGATGGTCAATGACCTGGGGCAGCCTCATTCAGGTAGTGGACTCTAAAACTTCCTCCTCAGCTCAATTGATTGCAGTAGTCATTACTGGTGGTTGGGTACCGTCAGGGATATTGCCACTGCTCTCTTCAGCTGGGATCAACTCAGTATGCCTGTGTTGTTTTGTAATGCGTTTTGCTGTGTGTTGAAGACTCCTCATTTCTGGCTGTGGTGAATGGTTGATTGGTGGGCACAAACAAAACAATCCACTCCTTATTTATCTTGTGACCCTTAGAAGATGTCAGATCACCACACTGAGAAAGTGTTTTAACAAGTTCTACTTCAAGTACCACTGTTTTATAGTAGTTAATTTCATTTTAATGACCTCACAGACACAGGACAGTCAGTAAGATCCTCTGCTATGGACTGTGGCTGCCAGTGTTTACCCAGTATATGACTACAGGTTAACTCTACTGATATTACTGTTTAGGCAAATCTAGAGGTCGACACCGCAGCTTCTTCTTTATGTGAGTGACAACATTCACAGATATGTTGCACTCTTTATACAAAACGAGCATCAGAGGGATTACTTCATAACCAGGGACATTTTCATTTAGGACAATGTTATTTACTTTAGTGGTCATATGTGGTTAATGTTTTTTTTTAAGTTAAAAGATCATGTAGTGCAAAATAGCAACTTTGAAAGTACTAAGATGAGACTTATTTAACTTCATAGTTAGCGTACTTACTCTGATGGAGGCTGCATAAATGCGATGATGTGGGAATTTGTCCGTACAAAGCGAACATGTATTTTGAATGTCCGATATTGACCTAACATCTCACCATTTAAAATGACATTCTAGTCCTGTCTTGTCTCAGTCACAGAAAAGGATGTGTTGTCATAATTTTTATCATCAGATATTAGTTTTGACTCTGGCACTTTAACACTGCCCTTTACCCCCTAAACCCTCACTGGGGACATAACAACCTTACATCTCATGAATGAAGGATTTGTGTAAAAAAAAAAAACCTAAGATCACCATCCACAAATTCCTGGCTAAAATTTACTGAACCTAAATTTCTGAGCTTAGGAACTATTGTACTAGTTTATGTGACTGTATTTAACCTTTATGCCTTCCCTGGGGCATTTTTGTAAATTTCTTTTATTTGGTGATCATTTTGGCTGTGTTACAGCTTGCCGTGTTACAGCTTGCTTGCTGGCATGAATTTCTGCAGGACCTCTTCTTTTTTGTCATTTTTTTTTTAAATGCAGTGTCTTTTACTCTGACATGTCATTTACACTCTTGTGATGCATTTTCCAAAAATGTACATGTGCAAAAAACAGCCCTAAAATCCTCATGTATCAATAGGTATGAGGTAGTGGTAGGTAGTGGTGTGATGGTAGTCACACAGCTCCATAATATAGCACCTACAATGAGAAAAAGGTTGACTCTGATGGAACACAGGCCATGACTTTACTCAGCACCTCTTCAAAAACTTGTGAAAAACATCCCTCAAAAGAAAATGCCCTTTTATCAACCCTGAAATTATCAGTTCATGCTACAGAATCACACACACTGTCTCTCTTGCACCCCCCCCCCCCACACACACACGCACACATACACACACACACAAACACACACACACACACACACACCCACACACACACACACACCAATACACACACATACGTAGTCCATAATATAACTGGGAAATTCACAAGAATTACATCGACCTACTGTAGGAAAATGGTTGAAGCTGATCAAATACAGTAAACATGTCAAATATCACTACTTTTCTTGTAAATGAAATGCTAACATTACAGAATGCATTGTTTTATAATGTTATGGCAGTGTGATTAAAAAATGTGGTTTGAATGCAAGTCTATGGGGCAATTTTGGCCACGAAGGTGTCCACAGGGAGTATCTGGCACTACATAAAAAGTACCAATGCATTCAAATCAATTTTATTGCTAATCTTTCACACATCCAAAACTCTAATCACCCCATCCACCTACTGTTTATTTTATGGAAAATAATTCAGTTTTTGTGTTATTTTGTAAAAAATAATAAGTCTTCATATTTTGTGACTGCCATTTAAAGGGGAATTACCGTTTTTACAACCTGGATCTTACTTTTGGCATTAAATACGATCTTTTACTCATCCATATAACTTTGGTGTCATTTGGAGTCGTTCAGACGATATTTAGATCCACGTATATCCATATAGTGGGAGTGACTGGGGCACCGAAATGGAGCCTCTAAATAACGCATTATCTGTCACAAAACTTGTTCATTTCACCAATATTTTGTTATGATACACTAGTGCTATTCGCCGTTGAGTCCGGAGTTACCTGTAATCATCATCCAGGGTCTGTAGATTGACCGACTAACCTATGACCTGGATGATGTCATCTCTGAGTACCGCGGCACCCCACGCAGCTTGTTTACCTGTAATTTGCTACTGCTAGTTTTTTTGCAACATGGCTGAGTATTTTTTCTGATTCTGAGGTTGTGGACAACGACTTTGTTTACGATGGACGTCCTTACCATTTTGAGCCAGAGTATACGGATGTGGAGCTTTTTGAAAGGAGGATGCGGAGGCAGAGACAGGAACAGCTGGCCAAAGAACAACAAACTGCTGCAAGTCCGCAAATAGATCACAGGTAACTCCGGACTCAACGGGGAATAGCACTAGCGTATCATGACAACATATTGGTGAAATGAATGAGTTTCACAGCAGATAATGCGTTATTTAGAGGCTGCGTTTCGGTGACCCAGTCACTCCCACTATATGGATATACGTGTTTCTAAATCTCGTCCAAACGACTCCAAATGACACCAAAGTTATAAAAATGTTAATTCTCCTTTAAGGGATTCAAATCCTGAAAACTATCGAAATGTTGGTAGTTTTGAGCAAGTCTGAAGTTGTTGATTTATGAAAAAATAAATAAAAAAAATGCAGAAAGAAATATTGATGTATGAGGATTTTATGGCTGTTTTTTTGCACGTGTATATTTTTGCCACAAAGCTGTCCAGCGGGTGCAAAATTTTACATCTGACACTACATAAAATATACTAATGCAACTCCTGCCCTGAATAACAGTAACACACAGTTTTACTTTATGTCAGGATATCAGTATAATACAACAATACGCAGTCAACAAACATTTCACTGACCTGACAGATACAAGACAGTCAGTAAGATCCTGTGCATCATGAAGCTCGAGTCCATCCAGTAACTGACTACTGATGTCACTGTGAGGCAAGTCCAGAGAAAGACTAAGGAGGACAAATGGTCTGATGCTGCCTTCATGCAAAACTAGTATCAGATGTCTGGCAAGTGACATTCCCATGTTAAAAACTATTTTAAATAAAGAAATCGCAGCAGAGGTGCCATCTACAATTTTACAAAATATCTGATGTCATCAGGAGCATTAAAATCATTAAGTCACCTTGTAGACTACACCAAATTTAAACTTTAAAGCCCATGAATAGGTGCCTGTGTTAAGCCACACAGCCACAGTGGGGACAGTCAGATATAAATTAGCATAATTTGCAAGAACAAACACTGACACAGCACGGCATGTAGATCTACAGACGCATATATGCACTGACGCTGAGTTACAGATAAACAGAAGTAAAGTTGGATTTAAGTTTCAGAGCTCTGACTTCTTCTTCTTCTCTCGCTCCTTCTGGAAGACTTCCCCATCAGGTTGCTCTCTCCACTTCAGGGTCACACCTTTCACGTTTAGTTTCTCCTGGACCTAGGAGACACAGAATAATAGAATGAAGATAGTCCTCTTGTCTCACCATGCTGTGTTCCTGGTGTAACCTTTCACTCATTGTGTCACCACAAACTAAATGATTTTAAAATCACAATATATAGTAGTTATCAGTCAGGTTGTACAAAAAACTAAATGTAGATCTTGTGATGTACGGCTGTAAAC
The DNA here is from genome assembly GCF_963514085.1 of Chelon labrosus. NCBI lineage: Eukaryota > Metazoa > Chordata > Actinopteri > Mugiliformes > Mugilidae > Chelon > Chelon labrosus. The sequence goes on from NC_140337.1 coordinate 22,851,576, forward strand.
TTTACAGCCGCTAATTGTACTGACAGCAACATGGGTTCAGAAGTGTAACTTCTTTCAGTGATTAGAGGATGGAGTTTGGAGACTTGCCTTTTTCAGTAGCTCTGCTTTCACTGCAGGGTCATTCAGATTCACAGAGGGATCTTCCACCTTCATCCTCAGCTTAAACACTTGGAAAAGGGTGGAGGAAAAAACAAAACACTGTGAGTCTGGTGGCGTTACATTTGCGATCACAAACTTGTAACTTTTTTTTTACCTTTTTTATGAGTGGTGTCTTTCACGGGATTGTTTTGCATGCTGTAGCAGACAAATGGTAGCCTCATGTTGCAGCCCACTAGCCTCCATTTTCCTGATCTCTGCAAATCTGCAGCACCACACAACATACTGCTGGAGCCAAATATTTTTGGAACGTCATCCCAGTATTTGAATGATGACCCACTGCGATCAGTCCAGGAAATGTGAGGACGTTCAAGCTCGCCGATCCATGCTCGACTTCCATTTGGAATCAAGTGAGAGATAGACCATGTGTAGCCCAGGTCTGTGAAGTTCTCCCTGCAGTACCTCCAAGCTCTGAACCAGTCCATTGATTCATTAACATAAACATGATTCTGTGATGATCCTGTAGTTAGTAAATGAGGATAAAATTCAGATTTCTTATATATTACACATGGTAGAAATATTTAAAATGCATATTTGAATAATCTTTGATAAAAGTGATATCCAACGTAATCTTTTTAGGGAAAGATAATGCTCACCATTAGAACAGATGAACGGATGTTCCACAGAGCAATTATCATACTGCCCTATTCCACTGTTTTTTAAGCTAGTGCAGAGATAATAGACTGAGAAAGGTTCATCTTGTGTTTGGTTTTCCCAGCTCCAAAAGTCATCACCAATGTTATTTGTGTAACGCCAGTCGAGACCAAACCAAGCACCGATCCAGACCTCAGAGTTGTGACCAGCAGATGAAACTGTTTGGATAAGTTGGTTCATTTCTTTACTATTTTCAATGGAGGCCAGGTGTTTGGATGTTTTTCTGCAGTAGGTATCAGCCTCACTCCAACTCAAGGATTCATTAACAAAGTGGTACTGACGGACAAGGCATGTGCCGAGGATGAGCCACCCTGTGAGAAAGAAAAATGTACAGTAAACCATCTACACCTCTGAAAATGGAAGAAGGCCCCAAACTAACAATGTATTTCTCCTCCACTGCAGCAATATCACTCAGTAATATTCACTTCTAAATGTTATCACCAACATAATACTGACCTGAGAGACACAAGACACCCAGCAAGATCCTCTCCATCATGATGCAGCTCTGTGGACTGGAAAAGGGAACTCTGCCTTTATAATAAAAGGGAGAGGAAAATTCCACCCCTGCTTTCTTTTCTCTGTGTGTTTGTCTCCATGCAAACAGTGATGTAATTGTTGCTTTATGCAAATGTGTATATGTGTACATAACAACGCATGCTCTTGCTTTGCTTAACCACATGTATATGTACATGCTATCTCCTAATAACACTCCAGGGGCCTCATTTATCAACCGTGCGTATGCACAGAATTGTGCTTAGTGTGTGCGTACGAACATTTCCAAGCAAAGTATGGGATTTATCAACTTGAACTTGTGCGTAGAAAAATGTGTAAATTTAAGCACGATTCTTACCGTGCGTAGGCACAAAACCTGGTGGTAGAACAGTGAAACTACAAACAGAACGCACTAAGAGTCACAGATTTCAGTAATCTCAAACATCACACATGTTCCTCATTTCCTCTGATCAATAAAACATTTCAATCACTAATTAGTAAGTTGAATAATTGGTGTACCAGGTTATAAAAGACAGCTGTGACAGAACAACCTGAAAAAGAAACTAAATGCAACTATACCATGGCTTATCTTGCATTATTGGAAGATTTGGAGAACCGTGCGCTCCGCAGGGAGTGTGTGTTCAAAGACCGCGCTGATCTATTCAGCGAGAGCACAGAGTGGCTTTTCAGCAGGTACCGCTTCCCAAAAAATATCCTGATGGATCTATGCCGGGATGTAGCCCCCATGTTGGAGAGAGAGACAAAACGCACCAAAGCCATCCCGGTGCACATCCAGCTCCTGTCCACCCTGGGATTTTTGGCCACCGGGACATTTCAGCGCGAGATTGGAGACATATGCGGCATTTCACAGCCAACACTGAGCAGAATCATGCCGGCAGTGTTGCATACAATAATTTCTCTGGCCCCAACCTACACCCAGTTCCCCTACAGACCTCACCAAGAAGCCATAATTAAACAAGGATTTCACACCATCGCCGGATTCCCAAACATAATTGGAGCCATAGATTGCACCCACATTGCAATAAAAGCACCATCACATAATGAGTTCAGCTACATAAACAGGAAAGGATTTCATTCAATCAATACACAACTGATCTGTGATGCGCATATGTCTCTTTTGAACGTTGTTGCCCGGTGGCCCGGAGGAACACACGACTCCTTCATTCTGCAGAACAGCTCTGTGGGTGTGCGCCTCCAAGCAGGAGCGGTTGGGGATGGCTGGCTGATTGGTGAGTGTTAGCCTACATTTCAAGATTCTGTAAGGATTTGAGGTTTATAACATCTCCATAGGTGATCGGGGATATCCACTGAAGCCGTGGCTAATGACCCCTGTAGCCAACCCGAGGACCCAGCAGGAGCAGCAGTACAACCGGGCCCATGAGCGTACAAGAAGCGTCATTGAATGCACAATAGGCCTGCTGAAAGGCCGATGGCTGTGCCTGTCCAGCGCAGGGGGGGCACTACAATATAAGCCAGAAAAAGTCTGCCATATAATCTTGGCCTGCTGCGTGCTTCACAACTTGGCCGTCAGACACGGCGTCCCTCTGAAACCCCCCAGAGCAGATGAGCCGATGCCCAATGAAGAGCCTGCGCCACCCCCTAATGCCGCTGCCATTCAAATAAGAGAGAGGATCATACAGAGATTTTAGGCAAGTATGCCAGTTATAAATAAAAAGTAAAAAATAAAAATAAATCACACCTCACCATTCAACATTTTCAAGTTTATTTAACATTTGTGTGAGACATGAAGCTATCTGTGCCAGTGACTGATTAATTTCCTGTAAAGTTTTGGCGATATTTGTAAGTTGATCCTTTATGTCTTGTTGATTTTGCAGCACTGCCTCCGTCAGCACCCTCCTCGCCCCTCCAGGATGCACCGAATGGGGTTGGGATGGCCCTGGTTCCAGCAACTCCCCCGGCTCCTCACCCGCCCCCGGTTCCTGCATGCCAGCGAGATTGGCCCGAGTTTCTGTTTTATTGAAAGACCACCATTATGATTTTCAAAAATAAAACTACATAAATTTATCAAACATCTTAGCCCAGCCTTTGTTTTACCTGCAGTGTGACTGGTTGATGGAACAGCCGTGAGAGCGTCTGTGTCTCCATCAGGAATAATCCCATGTAGTGCCGTGTCCCCGATAATGCCTACAATGCGGGCATCCATGGGTGAGAGACTGTCTCCGCTTGTCCTCCTCCAGTTGCAGATATGTCGCGTCTGTGGGCCGTGACACGTTTCTTTGCATTGATTTTTATGTCGAACCATTTCTTTTTTATTTCTGGAACCGCTCTTTCCTCTGACCCAACAGAATTGACAGCAGCCGCGACTTCTTCCCAAGCCGCATTTTTTTTCTTGTTGGTAACACCTGCACTGAGTGATCCAAACAGTATTTTTTGACGTGCCTCCACTTCTCCAACCAGTACCTCCATTTCCGTGTCGGTGTAATTCCGCTTCTTCGTCCTCTTTGCCATGATTTTTGAGAGCAGAATCCATTCATTCATTCATTTTTGAAGGGATTCCTGCTACCATATATGGTCATTTGGAGGCGTTTCTGAATGCAAATGACCCTCTCCGTGCACGAGCAGGGTAGTTTAGAACAGGTGGGATTTATCATCAATGAGTACTTACAGCTGTGCGTACGCACGCTTGTTAAATCCGGATTTTTTTGTACTTACACACATTCTAAATTTTAGTTCTACGCAAGAATTTAGAACCTTTTCTACGCACCGTTGATAAATGAGGCCCCAGATCACTGAGAACCAGTTCTGAAGCATTTCATTCGTTCAAAACTAGCAGCTGGACTTTGGGCCAGTAGCACCAGGTAGACATAAAATACATCAGAGGGATTACATCATATCAGTGACTGGCCAGTGACATTTTCATTTAGGACATGTGGATTACTTTATGTCCTCTTCATCTGGAAACAAGAAATGTGGTGGTCCATCGCATTCCTCTACAATCCCCACCAGTCTTGCAAAAGCAAGACACAAATATACACCAATCAGACATAACATTATGACCACCTTCCTAATATTGCTTAGGTCTCCTTTGTGCCTCCAAAACAGTTGTGACTCATCAGAGAATGGACATGGGCCTCCTGAGGGTGTCCCGTGGTGTCTGGAAACACAATGGGCCTCATTCACCAATATCTTCTTAAGAATCTTCTTAGATTCTCTCTTAAGCTGTTCGTAAGAAGATTCTTAAGAAAACTCTACGTCGCATTCATCAACGTGTTCTTAAGCCGCAGAATTGTTCGCAGCTGTGTTCTTAAATTGATGAATGCCATTTCCTCGTAAATTGAGAACGCGTGCCAGGTGAGTCTAATTAACATAGGATTAGCATATGTAACCGCCCATCAATGCCCATAAAAGGGACTGCAGGGCCGTGAGTTGACACAGATGTCGAACAGAGGAAACTACAATAAAAATGCCTAAAGCAAAACGTAAGTCAATTGGAGCGCAGCAGGCAAAGCGAAAAAAAAACTTTAGTAATTCAGAGGTGGAGGTACTGCTGCAGGAAATAACCCGCAGGAAAAAAATTATATTCAGTAGTCTCAGTACAAGTTACACCAACACACACAAAAAGGAAGCATGGGAGACAGTCACACACGCAGTAGAAGAAGTATCTGGAGAAGGACGGACAATAGAGGAAGTTAAAAAAAAATGGTTTGACCTAAAATCCGAAACCAAGAAAAATATAGCAAAATTTCGACGGGAGATGCAACAGACTGGAGGAGGAACATCAGAGACCCAAAACCTGTCTGAGATGGACCAGCGCATCGGGGCCATCATCGGGGAGACTGCACTCTCAGGTAGCTAGACTATATGGGAAAACTCTAAATCACTTTTCTTAAATTCATTTATTTAATTGATAGTTTAATTTCCCCCACTTACTTTTTAGGAGTACCATCGACTGAGAGTCTAGATACAGACCTTGGCCCCGAGGCAACGCTTTCATCCCCTCCCTGTGCTGCTGGTACTCCAGAGGAATCGGGAGGTAATTTATTTATTTAATATTTATTTTCTGAAAGAAAGTTATTTTAAACGTGTGTCCTAAAGGCAGGAGTTTGTCATAGTGTGTGTAAGATCAAACTACGTCTTAGTATTGGACTGAGTGTCGCTACAATGGCTTGATTTATTATTTATTCACAGATGAAGTCCCTCAGAGCCAAATAACGACAGAACTAGAACCATCCTGCAGCAGTACCTCCACCCGTACTCGGTCCCGTGCCTCTCCACGCCTGATCACAGAAGCGGTGTTGAACAATCAACAAAGGATAGCGGACACTCTAGATAAAATTCCCTCAACGCTAACAACCATATCCAACACACTAAAAGAAATGAATGAAAATTTAAAGAAATAAAGATATGCACAGAAACTGGTCCGTCCTCATTTTTTAAGTGAATCAGACTGGTGGATTCAAGCTGTAATTAATGTGACTTTATTTACAAACGGGCAATTAATTGCTCCCGAACTTGAATAGCGCGCCTGCAGTCTGGTCCCATCAATGCGTCAGGACGCACATCTTCACGGTGTGGTGGCTCAGGGGGGAGAGGCACACCACGCTTCATGGCGATGTTGTGCAGGACACAGCAGGCCATGATTATCCTACAGACCTGTAATGGTGAGGGAGAAACATAAATTAAGATGCAAGGTGTTTGAATAAACTTGATCTTAGTCTAAGCGGTTTTTACAAGAATAAAACAAATCATCAGTTCTCTTACTTTCTCCGGTTTGTAGAGCATTTTGCCACCTGCTGTGTCCAAACACATCCAGCGTCCCTTTAAAACGCCGATGGTGCGTTCGATGGTGGAGCGAGTGCGTGCGTGCATCTGATTGTATAAAACCTCCTGAGGAGTCTGAGGGTTGGTCAGTGGTGTCATTAACCATGGGGCTAGGGCATATCCTCGATCCCCTAATAAAACAAATCAAGATCAAAGACACTTTTGTGGAAAATAATTAAATATAATAAAAAGATGCGTACCAATGAGCCATGCGTCACCAGCTGCGCCTTGTTCGAGGCGCATACCCACGGAGCTGTTCTGCAAAATATGGGAGTCGTGTGCTCCTCCTGGGAACCGGGAGACCACGTTCAGCAGGTGGTTATTGGAGTCGCATATGAGTTGGACATTTATTGAATGGTATTGCTTGCGGTTGAGGTATGGGAAGGGGTCTGGAGAGGGTGCCTTGATGCGCACGTGCGTGCAGTCTATTGCGCCAATGGTGTTGGGGAGGCCAGCGATGTTATGAAATGCAGTCTTGACTGTGACTTGCTCTTCTGCTGCGTATGGAAACCTGATGTAGTGCGTGGCCAGTTGATTTATGGCATCCACGACTCGCGGGAGAGCGCGGCTGATTGATGGCTGTGATATGCCAACCCTGTCCCCCAGCTCCCGTTGAAATGATCCAGTGGCCAAAAAGCCGAGGGTCGATAGTACCTGAACATGCGGGGGGACAGGGTTGGACCGACGCGTGTGGCTCCGAAGTGCTGCCTCCAAATGGTTGCAGAGATCCACGAGTACAGCTCTTGGGAGCCTAAAGCGTCCAAAAAGGAACTCGTCACTCTCAACATGGTCCTGAAACATTCGTTCCCTCCGTAGGGCACGGTCAGCTATCTCTTGCAGCAACAATATATATGCCATTGTTTTTGCAGGCCTTGGATGGAGAAATGCCACATATAAATAGGGTGGGATTACTAATTGATGGCGTGGTTTCCAATTTTCTAAATTAATGTTAAAGCGCTGGTACGTTTAATTTATTTTAAAATAAAAAATGCTCTGTAAATTAACCAAAAAATAAAATGAACTAGAAAATTCCTGCGGAAATTTTGACTGTGCCGATGATGCTGACGTCCAGTTTCAAGTGTGCGTGGTAAATCATGTTATAAGGAAAGTCATCCAGGCTGTAACAAGGAATCAGCGATGAAGTGAAGACCTTCAAATTGTCTCATGTTGGACGTCACAGCAGTCTGTCTGGATCAGCTGGACGAAAACTATACGCAGACAAATAGACATGTCAAATAATGTTATGTAACATACTGAATATAACTCTTATGAGTGTTCAACAGCTCATTATTTATTTAATTAAAAATATCATATTATATTAAATTACTCCAATTATATATATATACTGTCATTAATGTTGTTACAAGCCATAAACTTTTCCTACTTTATGTGGTGGAATAATATATTTTTCAGTTTGACACAGTTTTAGTGGCTAACCCCACTAACCTCCGCGTTAGCTCGCGGCTAACTCGCGGTTAAGTCCCGCGGGTCCGCGGTTAAATCCCGGTTAGCTCGCGGTTAAATCCCGGTTAGCTTGCGGTTAGCTCGAGGCTAGCTCGCGGTTAGCTCCCAACATAGCAGAGACATGTGGGCCGGGTCTGGCTTGAAGCCGGCACAGGTGGCGTTCACTCGGCACTGGCATACGGCATGTGAACCGGACATGGCCCAGATGCGGCAAAGGCGGCACTGTCTTGACTCCGGCAGACAGATGTGGGCCACTTGTGGAGTGCCGAATTCGGCCCACATATCAGATTAGACCTCTGGGCCACATACAGTCCCTGACAAAAGTCTTGTCACTTATCCATTTTGTAGAAACAACAGTTTATAACCTGACTTTTAATTAATCCATTGGTTTTAGAAATGGCTCATATGAAAGCTAAAACCCTCCCAAATTATGTTTGATATACTAAAATAAATTTGCTTCACTGAAGAAAGATTGATCATTTAATGAACACAGAAAGGTCAGATTTTGGCAAGACAAAAGTCTTGTCGCCTACAGAAAGTAATGTGAAAATTGAACAAATCATTTACTTCAAATACAAAAATATGATGCATAACATCAGTGAATGAAGTACTGGTGCTGTGAGATCCATATTTAATATCTTGTATGACTTCCATGAGCTTGAAGGACTGCATCCATGCGGTTCGACAATGATTCATACAATTTATTGATGAAGTCATCAGGAATAGCAAAGAAAGCAGTCTTACATGCCTCCCAGAGTTCATCAAGATGCTTTGGTTTCGTCTTCCATGCTTCCTCTTTCATTCTTCCCCAGACATGCTCAATGATGTTCATGTCTGGTGACTGGGCTGGCCAGTCCTGGAGCACCTTGATCTTCTTCACCTTGAGGAACTTTGATGTAGAGATGGAAGTATGCGATGGAGCACCATCCTGCTGCAAAATTTGACCCCTTTTATGGTTGGGAATGTAAGAGGTAGCTAATACTTCTTGATATTTTACGCTATTGATATTGCCTTCCACCCTGCAAATCTCTCGCACACCCCCATACTGGATGTAACCCCAGACCATGATTTTTCCACCACCAAATTTAACTGTTTTCTGGGTGAATCTCGGATCCATGCGAGCTCCAGTAGGTCTCCTGCAATATTTGCGGCGGCTGTGATGTAATTCAACCGAAGATTCATCTGAGAAATCCACCTTCTGCCACTTTTCCAGCGTCCATCCTTTTAGCAGGCTGTGGGCCTTGGCAAATGCCACACGTTTTTTTAATTGCCTTTTGTTTAGTGCTGGTTTCTGGGCCATTTCGAGACAGAATTTTACAAACTGTTCTGGTTGACACGGGGACTTGAGGTGACAAGGCCTGGTGGAGCTCTGCTGCAGTGGAAAAGGGGCTGGCCTTGGATTTTCGAGCCAACAAACGGTCCTCCCGAGCAGTTGTCTTGCGGGGTCTGCCGGACCTGGGCTTGTCAAAAACATCTCCAGTCTCTTCAAATCTTTTTCTTATTCTTTGAGGCTGTAATCTAGGATTGGGTGCATCATATGACAATCGACAAGACTTTTGTCTTTGCAAAAACTGACTCAGTGGGCTTTACCAAGCTGTGAACGTTAGAATGCTTTTCAGCAGTTTTGTTTGGCACCAAAACATTATTTCAAAAGCTGTTGGGATTGTAATTAGCCATTGCTTGTAAAACAAATTGATAATACATATATTTGAGGGGCACTTAGGGTCAACTTGTACCCAAGCGACAAGACTTTTGTCTTGCCAAAATCTGACCTTTCTGTGTTCATTAAATGATCAATCTTTCTTCAGTGAAGCAAATTTATTTTAGTATATCAAACATAATTTGGGAGGGTTTTAGCTTTCATATGAGCCATTTCTAAAACCAATGGATTAATTAAAAGTCAGGTTATAAACTGTTGTTTCTACAAAATGGATAAGTGACAAGACTTTTGTCAGGGACTGTATGTGAGGCCGGACTCATGCCACCCTTAAAGTTATTTTTCGATATTTTTGAGTGAGTTGTTGTTTAACATCACAGATTTAATAAAAATAAATAAGTAAATTAAATATTATTATGATATATTGTCGATGTCAATCAATGTCAACTATCACAATATCGTTCTTGTCGAAACAGGACAGATGTCTCAGTTGATCTGAAAATTTAAAGTTAAACTTTGCAACAGCGGCCTTTCAACGGTCAGCCAGCTATCCACTTTTTAAATTCATCAGCCACTCAACAGAAGTAACGTAACCGTCCAGGTGACTGACGCGACCAACGTCACTGGCCGGAGCTGATGGCTGCTCGTGCACTCCGGTGAGACGGACAACAAAGACGTGGTGAGTGAAATACATCAGTTTTATGTTTACGATAACATTTGTTTTTGAGACAATGCGCTAGCAGTTGGTATACAAAGACAATGTCTGTCTAGAGTCTAGCCTGAATGTTAACAAGGGGCGCTAACGGTTAGCTATGTGGCTAACGGTTAGCTATGTGGCTAACGCGTGGTTAGCGTTAGCTAACGATTACCGTTAGCCTAAATTGCGGCTCAGGAAAGGATGGACTGCACTGTTTTGCTGTTGAACTATCATATTCGTTTTGAATAAATTATATAGACGAACTTAACACAGCAGATGTTTTGCCGAAGGGGTCATTTTCTTTTTTTTTTTTTCACGTTTTTTCCGGCTAGTTAAACATTAGGACTACTACCATAGCTTCTGCTAGCTGACCGTTGGCGTGTTTTTTCCGCTGGCAATTGCAGATATATCGTGCTTCAATACAAAAATAGCGTTTAAAAAGTCAACTGTGGACTTGTAGAGTTTTATTTATGTATGTGTTTTTATTTTATTTTTTTGAGAAGACGCTTCACAACTCATCCGAGTAGCTTCTTCAGTTCTAGGGGACTGGTGGGAAGTCTGAGGTTTAGGAACTTATACTGAAACTAGTATTGTTTGTAAACAACCATAAAACGGGTCGGTTTGAATGTTGTGTTTACAAACCTACAGACTCTATTTTCAAGAATCTTAGAGTTATTTTTATTGATTACATACTGATACTGACTACTCAGTTTGTGTAACACTGTAAGTCCTTATTTTGTACATAAATTAAACCAAGCAGATGTAGGAGAACACTTATCTGAATATTGTCATCACTATCAGTTTTAATATAATTACTGTAGCCATATTACCTAATGATACAAAAATGTTAATTTCCAATCATTTGTGCTTTGTGTGTATGTTTCAGCTGCTGTTGGCGTAACTGACTAACATCTGGGGCCACAGGCCAGGAAATAGACTGGACCATCAAAATATGGTTACATCTCTCTCCAGGTAGAGATGGTGGCAGACTGAAGAGGATGAAGAGAAAGCAGGAAATGGACAGCACCATATCTTAAACTCGTGCTGAGAGTGGGGAGAATCCAGTTTTCTCTCTACTGCCATCAGGTCGGTGTTTCTGATGCCTGAGGACAAAGACTGAAAGGCTAAAGAACAGTTTCTACCCACATGCCATCCGCCTGCTCAACTCTGAACCGTAACCACTTATACCACTGCACTTTACTCACATAGCTGCTCAATACCGTAAATGTGTGTATATATACAAACTACCCCCCCTCTAAGTTTACACTTGAGTTTTACCATCTATATTTTATTCTATATTACAGTCTATATTTTATTCTATTTTTATCAGTGTACATTTACACTTATATTGTTTACCTTGTGTGTTAAGGAATTTACAATTACTACTGTTTTACTGTAGTACTCATTTTTTTTTTAGTACTGGCTGCAGGTACAAGAATACATTTCACTGTGCATTGTACTATATATAACTGTGTATGTGACAAATACAATCTTAAACCTTTATGGACATGTCTAGAATCATAAATGTACAGTTTTTAAATTTGTTAAATGTTTGTTAAATGTGCAGGTGTGTGTACTGTGTTGACATGACTAAAAAAAAATAAACATTTGTTTATAATACTGTACTTGTTTTTACATATATATGAATAAATATGGCACATAAATATAGTGGCTGAGTTAAGGCTGACATCAGGAACCACTTCTGAAAATGGTTTGGCCCAGATTAGGGCCACATTAGGGCCAGCTCTGGTTGAAGTGTGGCTGAGATGTGGGCCTTATGTGGCACACATGTTGGATGCCGGATGTGGGCCACATAAGGGCCGGAATTCTTTCAGGCATGTGGGCCGAGTGCAAGTGGGAGGTGTGGCCCAGAGGTGGGCCACACCAGTTTTGCTATGTGGGTCGAGGCTAACTCCGCGGTTTAGTCCGCGGCGGTTAGCTAGCGGCTAGCTCCGCTAGCTCGCTAACATACATGAGCTATGCTGGAAGGCTAGCCTAAGGCTAAAACATTGGGCGGCGAGTAGTTAACTTCTATTAACAGTTCAGCTATGTTGGACACAAACACTTAACATATAAATAATTCTAGAAATTCACTTACCTAATAAAGTGATAGCACCAACAGAGGAGGGAGGGAGAGAGAGAGGGAAGGAGGGAGAGGGAGAGAGAGAGGGAGAGAGAGAGGGAAGGAGGGAGAGAGGGAGGGAGAGAGAGAGGGGGGGGGTCATGGAGTGTTCTGTCTCCCCATTGTAACAGTCTGAGAGTCCCTAATGTTTTGTCAGTCTGTGTCTGTAATGCTATAGTGGGAGGGGAGGTGGGGGGGTTGGAGTGGGGGGGGTCATAGTGTCAGGTTCTGGCTCCCTACTATAGTCCTGTAATGGGTTTAGGGGGTCATAATGTTTTGGCAGTCTATTACTGTAATGCTAAAATGGAGTCGGGGGGGAGGGGGGGTCATAATGTCAGATTCTGCCACCCAACTATAGTCCTGTAATGGGTTTAGGGGGTCATAATGTTTTGGCAGTCTATTACTGAGTCGGGGGGGGGTCATAATGTCAGATTCTGCCACCCAACTATAGTCCTGTAATGGGTTGAGGGGGTCATAATGTTTTGGCAGTCTATTACTGTAATGCTAAAATGGAGTCAGGGGGGAGGGGGGGTCATAATGTCAGATTCTGCCACCCTACTATAGTCCTGTAATGGGTTAAGTGGTCATAATGTTTTGGCAGTCTATTACTGTAATGCTTAAATGGAGTGGAGGGGGGTCATAGTGTCAGATTCTGCAGCCCAACTATAGTCCTGTAATGGGTTAAGTGGTCATAATGTTTTGGCAGTCTCTTACTGTAATGCTAAAATGGAGTGGGGGGGGGGGGGTCATAGTGTCAGATTCTGCCACCCTACTATAGTCCTGTAACCATATGTTGGCGATTTTTTCGGGCTTCTCCATTCATTTCAATGGGACGAAACGCCCGGTTTTTGCCCGATTATTCTCGCCCCGTTGGAAGAATCGCTTAGAAAAGTCATAGCACACGATTCCCGATTAAGGCGCACGTCTGGATATACAATTTGTCTATTTTTCTTCAAAACTCTGGGACGAGTTATCCGGCGAAAAAAAGGCCGGAAGAAGCTATAAGAATATTAAACGCGAGCAATAGTAATATATGTGCCATGCACAGGCAGGCTGTGCCTGCCTGTGCATGCACTAGCTCCCATTGCCTGCAATGGGAGCTAGTGCATCGGCACAGATAATAAATTAATAAATAAATATGACAGAAATATCACTGTAGTATCGTATTTTAATGAACTGCACAAAAGAAGACAACACAACCATGCCAACATGTCGGCACTGAAATGTGCGTAAGAGTACTCCTGAGTGTTCGTAGGATTTTTTCTTACCTAAGAACAAAGGCAAGATAAGAAAACATTCATGAATGCCACAATCTTCGTAAAAACTTCGTAAGTAGGACTTAAGAACAAATTTGTTCTTAAGAACGGTTCGTGAATGAGGCCCATTGTCAGTCCGTTGGTTCTGTTGTGGCTGGACTCGTGAGACCCGTCCTGAAGGTCTCCGCAGCAGGGGAACCGAGGAGCAGGCAGGGGCATAAGCCTGTCCAGTGTCAGGAGGTCTAGGGAACATGGGGAGTGAACCAGATAATGACGTGTACCTGGGAAGAGTATCTACAGGGACAGGTTGGTTCACTGGCGCTGACAATGCATCCCATGTGGACCTATAAGGCTTAAGTCTATCATAGTGAATCACTTTTGGTCCAGTTTGAGGATGTCTCAAGTCCAAGAGTTTGTATACAAGTCCCTTTTCATCTGAAGAGACAACTCTGTAAGGTCCAGTCCAGTTAGGATCAAGTTTCTTTCTCTGTGTAGTGGGATCGTCCAGCCATACCAGATCTCCACACTGATATGGTTTAAACTTTACATGTTTGTTGAAGTAGTACTCACGCTTGAGTCTCTGCTCCTCCCGATGAGAGCGAACAGTCTGAAAAACAGTGTCAAGCCGTTTCACAAGTTCAGAGCCGTAGTTCTGTGGAGTCTGTGATACCACTGGTGCTGAGAGATTGACACTAGCTGGAAGACGAGGTTCTCGACCATGAGCAAGAAAATAAGGTGAATATCCAGTGCTAGAATGTGGAGTAGAGTTAAAGGAGAGAACCACTGCTGGCAAATAGTGGTCCCATTCACCACCACCATGATGAATGAGCTTAGCCAACTGTTCCTTTAAAGTCCTGTTAAATCTCTCAACCATCCCATTTCCACGGGGGTGGTATGGTGTGGTTCGTTTCTTTTTGATATCCAGTCTTTGACATATTGCCTGAATGATTTCAGATTCATACTGTCGTCCCTGATCTGAAAACAGTTCTTCTGGAACTCCATGTTCAGGGATATACCTCTCACAAAGTAGTTGTGCTACTGTAGCTGCTTTCTGGTATGACATAGGAAAAGCATTAACATACTTTGTAAAATGATCTTGCACTACAAGCACATACTTATGTCCATGCGAGGTGAGTGGAAGCTCAGTAATATCTGTGCACACAAACTGAAATGGTCTTTCTGCTTCTATGGATTGCAGTGGAGCTCTGTGTTGTGGAACAGGTTTTCTGTAAGCTTCACATGTATGACACATATCACAAAAGTTATCAATATCAGATCTCATGCTTGGCCAATAACACATAGTTAGGGCTTTCTTGAATGTGCGATCAGCGCTATAATGACCAGAGCAGGAATTGCCATGGAGAACGTTCATAGTGTCTGTGACTAGTGTGGCAGGAATCAACACTTGATACACAACTGGCTTTCCTGGTGCAATGTGAGCTTTTTGACAGAGCAAGTCATCACACAGTACAAGTTTAGGAAATTGCCACCAGAGTTTTCTTTTAACTTTCCCTTTTACATGTCTGAGGTAAGGGCGTTTGGTCTGCTGTACCCATGTGTACACTTCTGAGAGAACAGGGTCAGAAAGTTGGTTAGCTACAATGTCATTTCCTTGACTAGAAAATGTGTATTTCAGCAGTTCCATACCTGCATCATTTGTCTGAATAACAGTGTCTTTTTCTGAACAACAAACCTGAGCCTTTTCACTGGCAACTGAAGAAGGCTTCGCTGGTATATTGTGCAACTCCGGACCTGGAGGAGGAGTTTCCAGTGTGACGTCAGAGGAGTGGTTGTCCTGGGTAGGAGGTATTTCTACCGGGATTACTGAGTCCTGTTGTGGGATGGGAATCCTTGACATAGCGTCAGCATTTGTGTGTTTCTTTCCTTCCTTGCGTATTATTGTCCACTGGTAAGGATCCAGCTCCAAAGCCCAACGACCTCGGCGTCCTGTGGGGTCATGTGTGACATCCAGTTTACGTAGACTGAGGAGTGGACGGTGATCAGTGATGACAGTGAATGGATTACAACTCAAGTAGTATCTGAAGTGTCTGACAGACCAGACAATTGCCCAAAGTTCTTTGTCATATGTCGACCACTTCTTTTCTGTGCGGGTCAGAAGATGACTAGCATATGCTAGAACCCGTTCTTTCTCATTTTGAACCTGAGAAAGCACTGCACCAACAGCATAATTAGATGCATCTGTACTGAGAATGAATGGCTGATGAAAGTTTGGAAATGCCATTATTGGAGGGGAGGTGAGTGCATCTTTCAATGTCTGAAATGCAGTTGAGCATTCTTCAGTCCATTCAAATGGCACAAGTTTTTGTGTGAGTCTGTGAAGAGGATGAGCAATGAATGCATACTTGTGCACAAACCGTCTGTAGTAAGAGCACAATCCCAGAAATGCTCGTACATCAGTAGGCGATCTTGGGACAGGCCATTCACATATACGCTGGCTGTTCACAGGGTCCAGTGCCAGTCCATCACTCACATTTCTTTGAATTTAGCTTCAAACCTGCTTGTCTGAATCGTGTGAGAATGTCCGTCAGGTTTTGAAGATGATCGTCAAAGTCTCGGCCCATACAAATTATGTCATCTAGATAAATGACGCATGTGGTCCAGTGGAGACCTCTTAAAACAAGCTCCATTAGTCTCTTAAAAGTTGGTGGCGAGTTTTTCAGACCCATGGGCATCACCTTGAATTGATAGAGACCATCACCAGTTGTAAATGCTGTTTTGGGTCTGTCTGCAGGATCCATTTCAACTTGCCAGTATCCACTTGACATGTCCATGGTGGAGAAAAACTGAGAGCCAGACAGTGCGTCCAAACTATCATCGACTCTTGGGAGAGGATGTGCATCAGTGATGGTGACTGAGTTCAGTCTCCTGAATGTGCCATTTTTCTTTTTCACCATGACCACTGGGCTGGCCCAGGGGCTTGTGCTGTCCTCAATGAGATCCTGAGCTTTAAGATCCTCCACCTGACGATGAATTTCTGCTTTTATGGTAGGAGAGGTCCGATAGGCTCTTTGTGAGATGGGCGTGTCACAGCTGGTCGTGATTTTGTGTGTGACCAGTTGTGTCCTTCCAAAGTCATGTGAGTGTTGACTGAACACATCTGAGAATGAGTTTAAAGTGTCTTTCAGATTCAAATGCTGTGCACTTGTGAGGTCAGAGTTCGAAATATCAGGCAGTACATGTGGCTTGGACATCACAGGCATGTGAATATTGACATTACAGACAGAAGCTTCCATTACTGTGTATTCGTCCCTGTTACTGCCAGATGTGGCATGAAAAGTTCCAATCGGAGTACCACCATGTAATATGACAGCCTCACTGGAGGGATTAGCAACCTTCACATAGATGGAACCTTGTTCAGCTTTTGCCACAGTCCATGCAAAACCAGTAGATGACTGATTAGTGTAGTGTGGTTCAAACACACCTGCATAATCATGAGGAATCAGTCCTTTAAGTGGCACATCTAGTTTGGCATTGATGACCAACTCTGACATGGCTGGAACTGTTACTGTAGAAGATACTGTAACATCAGTTAGTTTAGGGACATACTGATGTGGGCTAACCAGTGGCACTACTTTGTCATCTACTATAAGAGCCATGTTGCGGGGGTTCACAACAATGCCATTAGCAACCAGAAAATCCCAGCCCAAAATCAGTGGTTTAGTACAGTTCCTTACAACTTGAAGAGCATGTGTCATTGGCTTGTGACTGAGATTGAGCCAACAGAGTCCAAAGGGTCACCTGTGTCACCAGTGAGTGGAACAAAGTGTCTCACAATGGGCTTCTTGTGGAGAGCAGTTGTAGACATCCTAAAATCCTCACTAATAACAGAAATGTCTGCTCCGGTGTCAACAAAAGCATGTACCACAGTGTCCTCAATGATAACTGACACATATCTTTTTGACATATCAATTTCAGTTAAACTGTCTCTAGTAGAGTCAATAGGTGGCACATTACTGTCCTTATGGGCCTGGATAGAGTCAGTAGCTGACAATTGGCCCTCATTGTCAACTACTTGTAGTTTACCTTGTTGGTGTGAGAAGGAGAATGGAACCGTACATGTCCAGGACTTGGAGAGCGATGAGAGAGATGTCTGTCCTCATGGCGTTCAGGAGAGCGGCCACGCCTTGTGTCGTCTCTGGGTGATGGGCTGTAACCACGTGCATGTCGCTCAGATGATCCAGAACAAGTGTGGGAATCCCGTCTGTCGTACCGGTCCCTTTCATGCTTTGGAGGTCTGTAGGAAGTATCACGAGCTGAGTATCGATCATAGGAAGAGTCTCTATAGTTGTTCCTGTCTGAGGAGTAGTAGCGCTCGTGGCCTCGTCCACGATCAGGAGTGGGACTCCGCTGATGAGATCTGTAGTGCGATGAACCACGTCTTGTGTCTTGTCGCTGGCGTTGCACCTCTAGCTGTAACTGCTCAACTCTTTCTGAAAGTGTCTCCAGTGTCCTCTGCATTTTCCGGAGATCATCTGAGGTGGCAGAATGGACACCGTGAGAAGTTGAAGATGCAGGAAAGTGAGTGGGTGCCAAGGGAGAGACAACAGATGCAACAGGTGCTTGAGAAAAACACTGCAGAGTATTTGGAGATGAAAACACCCTGCTAGCTTGATGAGCGTTCTCAATCTGTTGTGCAAACCGAAGAGCAGATTCCAGTGTTGTCACACCCTGTTCATGACAACGCAGCTGAAGATATAATAATAATAATAATAGCTTGGACTTATATAGCGCCTTTCATAGTACCCAAGGTCGCTTAACAATGGGGGGGGGGGGGTTAGGGGTCAAAGGACTTTGTGAAAAGAAATGTTTTGAGGTGCTTTTTGAACATGGGCAGGGACGGGGCAGAGCGAACATGGAGTGGTAGAGTGTTCCAGAGTGTGGGAGCATTGACAGAGAAAGCTCTGTCCCCAAAAGTCTGCAACCTGGTCCGGGGGATGGCCAGCAGGTCCTTGTCAGAGGACTGCAGGGAGCGTGACTGAGTGTAGGGGTGGAGGAGATCAGTGAGGTATTGTGGTGAGAGTCCATGGAGAGATTTGTAGGTGAGCAGGAGGATCTTGTAGGCGATGCGTGACTTGACTGGCAACCAATGAAGCTGTTGGAGAATGGGAGTGATATGCTGCCAAGATATGGTTCAATCCCAGCAATGAAGCGTCGAAATTTCTCTCCATCTTTAGCATTTTGTCCATATGTGGGAAAAGCTTCCTCTACCAGTCGGCTAATTTCAGCAGCAAAAACTGGAAGAGCCTCACCAGGCAGGCGAGTGCGTGCATTAACATAACTTTGAAAAGGAGACAGATATGCAGTCTGTCCAAAAACAGTCTTCAGTTTTTCTTTTGCTGCGGCATAGTCAGATTTTGTTGCTTCAGATAGGCTATCCCAGTAACTAAAAGCAGCACCACCAAGGCGTGTGGGCAGCAGTTTAGCCAAACTGTCTTCATCATAACTTGGTGTAGCTTCTACAGCCACTTCAAAACGTCTGCACCATCTTGAAAACTCCTCTTTCCCATCTCCCACGAAAACATGAGGAACGTCTGCATACTGTGGCACAGCATGCAGAGAGTTAGGATGAAAGGGTAGTTCGTTCCAACCTGTACTTTGACTGGCCATGGTCACTGACAGTGACCGCTGTGTCTTATCTTAAAGATGAAACGTCCGACAGAGTCCGTTTTATTCCTCCCGTACACCGACCGAGTCACTAGCTTAACGTTAGCTTGTAGCAGGAGCAGTCATGAAGAGAAGGGGAAAAAAACACCGCGCCGTTGTTTCACAGGCCGTTTCTTCGTTAATCCCCGGCAAAACTTTGCAAAAATCGGCAGTCCACAAACCCGCTGCCACCAGTGTAACGCTAGTTACTCTTAGCGTTAACTAAAAACTTGACTTTGACTAAATTAAATTCAGGGTTGGGTAGTAACGGATTACATGTAATCTGGATTACGTAATCAGATTACAAAAATCAAGTAACTGTAATCAGCCCAGATTACAATACAAAAATGTGTAATCAGAATACAGTTACATTGTTGGGGATTACCTGATTACATTTCATCTTGCAAACAATGCAAATTTTTATGACAGCCTAACTATCTATTAATTTGACAAGCAGTTCATTCGTTTGTCCACTAGATGACACCATCATCCATTTGCCTGTGTAGTTTCTTGACAAAAAAAGGTTCAAATCAAAACTCAAGATGGAGGAGCCGTCGACATCTACAGACAGACCCGTTGGGAAAAATGTATTTAATAGGTGGCAATATCGCCACCATTTCGAAATAAAGACCATGGAAAACAACAATGTTTATGTTATATGCAAGTTGTGTAGACCAAAAGTCCAAGTTTTGTCGACGGCGTTGACTTCCACTTCAAATTTGAAGAAACACCTGGTGGTAAGTTGAACGTTATTATTAACATTGGAAGCTAGTTATCTTAGGTATTGGAACGACACGATCACCCTCTTACGTGTATGTGTCTTATAAGTTATGTGTAACTTAATATTAATTTCTATACAAACGGTGGGTTCGTGAAGAAATGCTAGCACCGACCACAAGTGTATCTAAATTAGCTATGTACCAAAAATTACATTTTACCGTGACTCTTAGAACAGTGATATGGCTGCATGTAGGCTAACTTACTGAAAAATGTAAGCTTCATTTATCAAATGTTATTTTAAGGTATTAAAAAAACATCATTGTTTTATAATTTTCGAATGAAATGGGCAGTAAGTAGTTACGATAATGTTATACACTGCTGTGTAATTTTCAGTCATTTGCTGTATGACTATGATATTCCAATTTGATTTCCAACTCATCTAACGTTAGCTAGCAAGCGAAACTGAACATTCGTTTAGCCGTGCAGCCCGTGCTGGACGGCTAAACGTATCGGCTAAACAGTGCAATGGCCAAATGCATAGGCGCCGATTTATGTTTTCCTCCGTGGGTGCTCATGAGCGCACGCCCTTTTAAAAAAAAAACAAATAAAAAACAGCCGTTTCGCATTTCAGAACCTTAGCAAGTGGACAGCGGCCGACACGAACACACGCATATGGACTCGATACTAAAGCCGTAAAGTAGGCTATTTTTCAGGACAGCCCACTCTTCAAAAATACAGATAGGATCTGTCCATTTTAGTCTCACTCGGATTAGCCTACCTAATGCTCACGCACGCACTGTATAGCCTAGGGGCGAGGATGGAGGGGGGTCACTAAAGAGGCGCGTTTTCATTCGAGAGCTGCTGTGATTGGTGGATAGGATATGAGCAGGGGGCTGAAAGCGACATAACCAGTCAGACGCTAAATTTAACACCAACTGCATTGTTTAATTTTAAATTAATATAGCCTACTGGCAGTCTGGCACATAGACAGAATAGATCATAGTCACACATCAGACATCAAACATCTATTAAGTCTATGGTCTGGCACACGTGGGTGCTCAGTTTTTTCTGTGGGTGCTCGAGCACCGGAGCACCCACGGTTTCTGCGCCTATGGCCAAATGCTCTGCATTATGGAATAAGACCCACGGATCATCACTGGCTGCTGAAGCAGTTGAGGAGATAGGCAAGATGAAATTCATTGCATTGTATAATGCAGTGCAAAAAGTTGTCTTTCAGTGAGGTACAGCTGAATTTCAAATGAAACAGAAGTTGATCAAACATTTGTGAGTCAAGATGAAAGAATGAAAATAATTGTGTGAGAATAATAATAATAATTATTATTATTATTTTAATTTTTCCTTTGTGTGATTATTTCAGAGAAAGCATGCTGGAAGATATGAGAAGAGGCCTGAGACACAACAGATCGACACAACAGATCAACAACAGACTGGACCACCTAAAGAAAAGCAAGCGAGGCTCACCCAATTTCAGAGCAACATTTCACAATCCAAGGTTAACTCACTTATGTTAACCTTCATTGTGGATGATGTCCAGTCCTTTAACATACTGGAAGAACCAGCATTTAAAAGACTTACTGAGGGATTAAGTGGGGGGAAAACTGTAAGACACTGATGGCTAAACTTCGAAGTGAATACATGGACATGAAGGACAAACTTAAAACAAAATTACAACAAGTTCAGTCAGTCTGCACAACTGCTGATATATGGACAGCTTCGAATAGGAGCTTTTTGGGGGTGACCTGCCATTGGATTGAGGAAGGTGAGCTGGACAGGAAATCAGCAGCTCTTGCCTGTGTCAGAATTAAAGGCAGACACACATTTGATGTCATTGCTGCAAAAATTAATGAAATTCACACCACATACAACATCGAACATAAAGTAGCAGCAACAGTGACAGACAACGGGAGCAACTTTGTTAAAGCCTTCAAAGAATTCTCTGCAAATGATGACGATAATGATGATGAAGAAGAGGTCACTTTTGAGGATGTTGACACCATTTTGTCTGAGGAAACTGATGAGCATGTACACCTTTTTCTTCCGCCACATCAAAGGTGTGCTTCGCACACACTTAACCTAATTGCGACAAAGGATCTCACAACTGCTTTGAAACAGGGGTCAACACGTTAAGTTTACAACAGTGCAATGGCCAAATGCTCTGCATTATGGAATAAGACCCACAGATCATCACTGGCTGCTGAAGCAGTTGAGGAGATAGGCAAGAGAGAAATTCATTGTACCATGTGTTACACGCTGGAACTCTGAATATAATGCAGTGCAAAAAGTTGTGTCTTTCAGTGAGGTACAGCTAGGGGAAATTTGTGACTGCCTGGAGGTTAACAGGTTTCTGCCCCATGAGATTGCCTTCTTGAAAGAATATGAAGAGGTCCTGAAGCCTCTTGCTTTTGCTCTTGACCTTCTGCAAGGCGAAAATAAATGTTTCTTTGGACTGCTGATACCCACACTTCTTACTCTGAAGAAGAAGCTACGTGAACAGAGAATTTCAACACGCTTTTTCAGTGCTGCCATTCACACCATCCTGGCAGCAATAGACAAACGCTTTGCACAGACGTTCACCAGTCAGAATGCAAAAATTGCAACAGCAACAATGCCACAGTTCCGTTTGTGGTGGCTGGCAGAACCTGAGAGAGAGGATATGCGCCAGCTGTTGGTATCAGAAGCAAGCCGTCTAGATCCAAATGAAATTCCTGAGTCAAACGAAAGTGGGAATTCTGCGCAGTCAGATGAAGATTTCTTCAGTTATGGACCAGAACACTCCAGTGTCAGAGATGGTGTTGCTGACGAGGTCAGAAAGTTTCTAGAAGGAACAAGCAAGAGCCTTGACTGCCTTAATGAGTTTCCAAAGGTGAAGAAGCTGTTTCTTAAATATAACACCATCTTACCCTCGAGTGCGCCTGTTGAACGGCTCTTCAGCCATGGTGGCAACATCCTTACACCCCAGAGAAACCGGTTGACAGATGAACATTTTGAACAAGTCCTACTGCTGAGATACAATAGGAAACTTGTTTCTGTGGCCTTTGATTAGTGAGCAGATTTTTTTCTCTCTCTTCCACCTCTTTTGTGTGTGTGTGTGTGTGAGTGTGTGTATGTGTGTGAGGGTGTGTGTGTGACTGTGTGTGAGAGGTAGTGGATGGGACGGCTAGGGTTGGGGGGGAGGATGAAGAGGGCTGGGGAAGGGGGGATTGAGGCAGGGAGGGGGTGGGAAGGGCAGGTTGTTAGAAGGAAGGAGGAGTGGGAGGATGATGAGGGAAGCACATGCAGGTGGGAATTCAACTTTTACTCTTTTTTTTCTGTAATTTCTTCCCTCTGTAAGTATTCAGTTCTTCAGTTCAGTGCTGACCCTCATAAAAAAATATAAAAAAAAAACACAAAACAAAAAAAGATTAATGTACAGATGTGTTGAGAAAATAAAAAAATCCGATGTTGAAAAAAGAACATGTTACATTTTTAGACTGTTTTAAGATATGTTTAGTTAATGAAATGTGTAGTTAATTCACAAACTGAGAGCAAAAAAATGAAAGATGTAATGAAATTATAAAGTGAAAAATAAAATGAAAATTCTTTGGTCAATTCTGTGGCAGTGTCTTTTACTTAAGGTGCATATTTACCGAAGTAATCTAAAAGTAATCCAAAAGTAATCAGATTACGTTACATGTTTTTGGTAATCCAACTGATTACGTAACTGATTACAAAAATTGTCAGGTAATTTGTAATCAGTAATCGATTACATTTCAAAGTAATCTGACCCAACCCTGATTAAATTAGTTACGGGCTGTGGGTCAAGCAAACGCACGGGGACCGTTTCTTCTGGGTAGCATGAATACTTTAATGTCCGTCTCAACAATAGGACAACTGAGCACTCACCAACATGTGATAAATTCGGCCAATATTAACAATCACCTATTAAATGCATGGTGTATCTTGAACTATAGTTCCTGTACTGAATTAAGGAAAAGAATACAAATACTTAAATGAATGAATTAAATTATACCAATTCTCTAACTTTAAATTTAAAAATAAATCTCATCTTACAATATTATTTATTTTTACTATTATTTTTTATTTTATTATTTGGAAATAATGGAATTTGCACATTCTTTTATATTTCTGTCTGTCTGACTACATCATTTCTAACAAAAAAGGCTACTCTACCCACCTCTGTCAGTATAACAGTTGGAACCTTTGTTATATTAACAGTCTATGGTCTTTACACTTAGTGCTGTGTTTTAAATAAAACAAGACAAACATTTTTTTGACGTTGGATCAGTTTGATGTATTTCAGGGAGCTGCAGGAGACAGACTGCACAACTTCTCAGTGAGGCAACAAACTTCTTTCACTTTTGTTTTCCTCTGCTGTTTTCTGACTCAAAGGTGTGTGAGGAATAAACTCATAGTTGCTCACAGAATGACGGCAAAGGGCAAATCATGGTCTGATTTATTTCAAGTTAAAATGACAAGTTTATATTAATTGCATTTAAGCCACCAAGGTGAAGACTATCAGATCTACAGTACATACGATATGTATAATCTGTACAAACAAACAGAGATGGAAATCTCTACTGAGAAAGACCAATGGTCTGTTACTGCTTTTATGGAAAACAAGTATCAGATGCATCCTTTTATGAAAATGTTTGGCCAGTTACAAAGACATGTGTTTGAAAATAAATAGTAGCACGTTGTTCTCCAGCAGAGGTGATACATGGAATCTGATGTTAGCTATTTTCAAATCCCATCTCAAAACCCACCTTTTTCTGCAATCATACCCTCCCTGACTGTCAACTCTCTCCAGATTTTTAATTTTTAATTTTTTAAACCAAATCTTTTATCTTTTTATCGTATCTTTTAGTGTCATATAGTTGTAGTTTGTTAAATCCTTTGGATGTCTGTTATGAATTATAAACCCTGTTTTACGTGTATGGTGACCTTGGGTGCTTTGAAAGGCGCCTATAAATAAAATGTATTATTATTATTATTATTATTATTATTATTATCAGGAATATTAAAATCATAGGGTCATCTTTTAGACTACTGAACTCTATTAAAATGTATCCTGGAAATCCTATAAATAGGTGCCTGTGTTAAGCCATCAAGAGGAGGACAGTCACATGTAAATCTGTATAATTAGCATGAACAAACACTGACACAGTCACGGCATGCAGATCTGCAGATTCATATACACACTGACGCTGAGTTTCAGATAAGCAGAAGTAAAGTTGGATTTAAGTTTCAGAGCTCTGACTTCTTCTTCTTCTCTCGCTCCTTCTGGAAGACTTCCCCATCAGGCTGCTCTCTCCACTTCAGGGTCACTCCTTTCACGTTTAGTTTCTCCTGGACCTAGGAGACACAGAATAATAGAATAAAGATAGTCCTCTTGTCTCACTATACTGTGTTCCTGGTGTAACCATTCACTCATTGTGTCGCCACAAACTAAATTATTTAAAAATCATAATGTATGGTAGTCATCAGTCAGGTTGTACAAAAAACTAAATGACAATCTTCATTTACAAACAAAATGTAAATCTTGTGAATGTACACCTGTAAACTTTACAGCCACTAATCGTACTAACAACAACATGTGTCCAGAAGTGTAACTTCTTTCAATGATTAGAGGATGGATTTTGGAGACTTGCCTTTTTCAGTAGCTCTGCTTTCACTGCAGAGTCATTCCGATTCACAGAGGGATCTTCCACCTTCATCCTCAGCTTAAACACTTGGAAACAGATGGAAGAAAAAAACACTGTGAGTTTGGTGGTGTTACATTTGTGATCATAAACTTGTAACATTATTTTTTTTTTTACCTTTTTTATGAATGGTGTCTTTCACAGGATTGTTTTGCATGCTGTAGCAGACAAATGGTAGTTTTTCGCCACAGCTCACTAGCCTTCATTTTCCTGAGCTCTGCAAATCTGCAGCACCACACGACCTATTCGTAGAGTCAAATACTTTTGGAACGTCATCCCAGTATTTGAAAGATGACCCACTGTCATCAGCCCAGGAAATGTGAGGACGTCCGAGCTCGCCGACCCATGCTTGACTTCCACTTGGAACTAACTGGTAAATCTGGTTGGACCATGAGTAGACCAGGTCTGTGAAGTTCTCCCTGCAGTACCTCAAAGCTCTGAACCAGCCCATTGGTTCATTCACATAAACATGATTCTGTGATGTTCCTGTAGTTAGTAAATGAGGATAAAATTCAGCTTTCTTATATATAACACATGGTAGAAATATTTAAAATGTATATTTGAATAATCTTTGATAAAAAGAGAAAGATAATGCTCACCATTATAACATAAGAACGGACGTTCCACAGAGCAATTACCATACTGCCATCCTCCATTGTTTGTTACGCTAGTGCAAATATAATAGACTGAGAAAGGTTCATCATTTGTTTGGTTTTCCCAGCTCCAATAGTCATCATCAATGGTATTTATCCAACACCGGTAGAGATAAAAGTAAGGACCGATCCAGACCTCAGAGTTGTGACCAGCAGATGAAACTGTGTGGATAAGTTGGTTCATTTATTTACTGCTTTCAATGGAGGCCAGGTATTTGGATGTGTTTCTGCAGTAGGTATAAGCCTTACCCCAACTCAAGGATTCATTAACAAAGTGGTACTGATGGACAAGGCATGTGCCGAGGATGAGCCACCCTGTGCGAAATAAAAATGTACAGTAAACCATCTACACCTCTGAAAATGGAAGAAGGCCCCAAACTAACAATGTATTTCTCCTCCACTGCAGAAATATCACTCAGTAATATTCACTTCTAAAAGTTAACACCAACATAACACTGACCTGAGAGACACAAGACACCCAGCAAGATCGTCTCCATCATGATGCAGCTCTGTGGACTGGAAAAGGGAACTCTGTCTTTATAATAAAAGGGAGAGGCAAATTCCACCCCTGCTTTCTTTTCGCTGTATGTTTGTCTCCATGCAAACAGTGATGTAATTGTTGCTTCATGCAAATGTGTACATGTGTACATAACAACGCATGCTCTTGCTTTGCTTAACCACATGTATGTGTACATGCTATTTCCTAATAACACTCCAGATCACTGAGAACCGGTTCTGAAGCATTTCATTCCTTCAAAACTAGCAGCTGGACTTTGGGCCAGTACCACCAGCTAGACATAAAAAGAATCAGAGGGATTACATCATATCAATGATTGGCCAGTGACATTTTCATTTAGGACATGTGGATTACTTTATGTCCTCTTCATCTGGAAACAAGAAATGCAGTGGTCCATCCAATCCCTCTTCATCCCCCACCAGTCTTGCAAAAGCAAGACACAAATATACACCGGTCAGGGATAACATTATGACCACCTTCCTAATATTGCTTAGGTCTCTTTTGTGCCTCAAAAACAGTTGTGACTCATTAGAGAATGGAAATGGGCCTTCTGAGGGTGTCCTGTGGTGTCTGGAAACAGAATGTTGCTAGTGGGGGCCTTTGAGGGGAGGGGCCTCTGTGGATCATCCCAGAGAAACTTGATCAGTTTGGGATCTAGTGAATTTGAAGGCCATGTCAACACCTTGTGCTGTTCTTCATGTTTTTTTTTTTAGTTGTTCCTAAAGCGTTTTTGCCTGTAGAAGTCATTATGAACAGAAACAGAGAGGCAACAATGCAACATGCAAACCACTAGTAAACCACATAAACAGGATGGGTAGAATACAGTTTTAAAAGAGATAAAAGCCTCCAAGTCACTAGACTGAGTGTCATACAAATATTTAATACTGTAGGTAACTAATCTGATCTACAATCTAATGAAATTCTAATAATGGGTTGACTTGATATGACTTGAGAGTATGTTATATGACTTTAATGTCAAAGAAAAAGATAACTATAGGATCTAATTAGCTCTTTCTAATATAAATAAAGTTGTGGGTTTAGAATACCTTCCCACATCAGCTCTCATCATAGTAAACATAGGTAAAGTTACTTATGCACATTGAATCAATCATTGACTGGCGTCTCACCAGCCTGAACAACACATTTGCTTCAGGGTGAAGTCAATGGGGATGGTAATCTTTGTCCCTTTTACACTATGAAACACCACCACCTAGTGGAACGGAGAGGGAATTACTTAAAATGCTCATGATGTGAACAAAGATCTACATGTGGTATGAAAATAATCAAACATAATTTAGAAATCTGGCACCTGTGTAGTATCAACAGGGAAGAAGCCAGCCATCAGAGAGAATGCAAGCACTTTGCCTTCACTTTTCAGGTGTGGAGGACACAGTATGTCCATCTTATATGTCCAGCTCATGTCTCAATCATACAGTTAAGTCCCAAGAGATGAAACATGTAACTCTAGATTGGTGGTACCAGGAGATGAAACAGTGCTGGTGGTCAGGTCACTGTTTGTTGG
Source organism: Chelon labrosus (assembly GCF_963514085.1). NCBI lineage: Eukaryota > Metazoa > Chordata > Actinopteri > Mugiliformes > Mugilidae > Chelon > Chelon labrosus. Next base: position 22,879,673 of record NC_140337.1, read on the forward strand.
TCTGAGCTTCCGTTCAGGTCTTGTTTCTGTGCTTTGTGTGTTTTACAGTATGTAATCAGTGAACTGTGTGTTTGCTGTTCAGAAAATGAACCAAAAATTCAAAAACAGTTCAACTTAAACATTTCTTTTCCATAGAATTTCTTCACATGATGCGAATCAAAGTAAAACTGGTTGCCCCTTGGAAAGAAAACTTTATTCTAGCAGAACAAAAGTGGCACCCTAAACACTTTGGTAGGGTGCCTGTTCCGTCATCTATAGTCCATGGCTCACTAGGTGAAAGACGCTATTAAAAATATATTTGTTACTACTTCAGGTTTTGATCTACCTTCCTGCCTAAGTCACTTCTCTCTTCACTCCAGCAGCCCTGCTCGCTTTGTCTGCTGAAAAACTCCACTGTCCTCACTATTGAAAAAAGAGAGGCATACTGAGTATACTTCAATGGTTTAGGTAAGTTTATTATGAATATGTTACAGATGAAGTATCTAACCTGTCACTATCAGTGATCACTCAGTGATACTAAAAGTAGTTTTACTGCACCATACACTGGGCTACACACTCGATTCCTTATTTTTTCATCTCACTGCCACCAGCAGATCCACTGTGTGATTCCATTTCGCCAATCAGACATAGCAAAAATAATCACATGACCATACACACTCAACCTGTCGCTGCTCTACCCACCTCTGTTACTGTGATACAGTAACATGACAGTATAATGGTTTGGACCTTTGTAATATTAACAAAGATTTAGAGATTTAGAGGGCAAATTTCCTACTGCTACAGCGTCACATTAAAAACATTTAACTGGCAAAACACAAGCTCACATTTATTATGAAGAGGTCACAGGACATGCAAGTCTTTACCATAGACTGTATAAAGATGGGCGACAGAACTGCTCCTCTAAAGTGAAGCCAAAGCAAGTAGAGCTCCCCCTGGTGTCTGGCTGCAGTATAGGTCATAAGCTCCACCCCCTCCATGTTAGTGGATGGGACTTGGGAGAAACTAAAACACTAAAGTAGACATCAAACACATTTTTTTTTTCAAGGATGGTTTCTGTCATTTTAGGTGGTTAATATAATGTTGATGAATGACCTGGATGATGTCATCTCTGAGCGCCGCGCGCACCCCGTGCGGCTTGTTTACCTGTAATTTGCTAGTGCTAGTTTTTTTGCAACATGGCTGAATATTTTTCTGATTCTGAGGTTGTGGACAATGATTTTCTTTATGATGGACGTCCTTACCGTTTTTTAGCTGGAGTATGAGGAGCTCGTTGAAAGGAGGATGCAGAGGCAGAGAGAGAAGCAGGTGACCAAAGAACAACAAACCGCTGCACGTCCGCGAATAGATAAGCGGTAACTCCGGACTCAACGAGGAATAGCACTAGCATATCATAACAAAATATTGGGGAAATTAACGAGTTTCACTGCAGATAATGTGTTATTTAGAGGCTGCGTTTCGGTGCCCCAGTCACTCCCACTATATGGATATATGTGTTTCTAAATCTCGTCCGAACAACTCCAAATGACATTAAAGTTATATGGGTGAGTAAACGATCGTATTTTATGCCAGAAATAAGGTCCAGGTTGTAAAAAATGTTAATTCTCCTTTATGGAATTCAAATCCTGAAAACTATCGAAATGTTGGTAGTTTTGAGCAAGTCTGAAGTTGTTGATTTATGAAAAAAATAAATAAATAAAAATGCACAAAGAAATACTGATGTGTGAGGATTTTATGGCTGTTTTTTTGCATGCGTACATTTTTGCCACAAAGCTGTCCAGCGGTTGCAAAATTTTAGATCTGACACTACATAAAAAATAGTAATGCAACTCCTGGCCTGAATAACAGTAACACACAGTTTTTCTTTATTATGTCAGGATATCAGTATAATACAACAATACGCAGTCAACAAACATTTCACTGACCTGACAGATACAAGACAGTCAGCAAGATCCTGTGCATCATGAAGCTAGAGTCCATCCAGTAACTGACTATTGATGTCACTGTTAGGCAAGTCCAGAGAAAGACTAAGGAGGACAAATGGTCTGCTGCTGCCTTCATGCAAACCTAGTATCAGATGTCTGGCCAGTCATATTCCCATGTTAAAAACAATTTTAAATAACTAAATCGCAGCAGAGGTGCATCTACAATTTTACAAAATATCTGATGTCATCAGGAGCATTAAAATCATGAGGTCACCTTTTAGACTATGCCAAACTCTGTTAAAATTTAATCTTTAAAGCCCCATGAACAGGTGTCTGTGTTAAGCCACCACAGTGATGACAGTCAGATATAAATATGCATAATTTGCATGAACAAACACTGACACAGCCACGGCATGCAGATGTGCAGATTCATATACACACTGACGCTGAGTTTCAGATAAGCAGAAGTAAAGTTGGATTTAAGTTTCAGAGCTCTGACTTCTTCTTCTTCTCTCGCTCCTTCTGGAAGACTTCCCCATCAGGCTGCTCTCTCCACTTCAGGGTCACTCCTTTCACGTTTAGTTTCTCCTGGACCTAGGAGACACAGAATAATAGAATAAAGATAGTCCTCTTGCCTCACTATGCTGTGTTCCTGGTGTAACCATTCACTCATTGTGTCGCCACAAACTAAATGATTTAAAAATCACAATATATAGTAGTTATCAGTCAGGTTGTACAAACAAACAAAATGATGATCTTCTTTTACAAACAAAATGTAAATCTTGTGATTGTACACCTGTAAACTTTACAGCCAAGTATAACTTCTTTCAATGATTAGAGGATGGATTTTGGAGACTTGCCTTTTTCAGTAGCTCTGCTTTCACTGCAGGGTCATTCAGATTCACAGAGGGATCTTCCACCTTCATCCTCAGCTTAAACACTTGGAAACAGATGGAGGAGAAAAAACACAGTGAGTTTGGTGGTGTTACATTTGTGATCACAAACTTGTAACTTTTTTTTTTTTTTTTTTACCTTTTTTATGAGTGGTGTCTTTCACGGGATTATTTTGCATGCTGTAGCAGACAAATGGTAGTGTTTTTAAGTGGCTCAGTGGAATCCATTTTCCTGATCTCTGCAAATCTGCAGCACCATACCACCAAGTACTAGAGTCAGGTAGTTTTGGAACGTCATCCCAGTATTTGAATGATGACCCACTGCCATCAGCCCAATGAATGTGAGGATATCTGAACTGGCCGATCCATGCCTGACTTCCACTTGGAACCAAATGATAAATCTGGTTGGACCATGAGTCGACCAGGTCTGTGAAGTTCTCCCTGCAGTACCTCAAAGCTCTGAACCAGTCCATTGATTCATTCACATAAGTATGATTCTGGGGTGATCCTGTAGTTAGTAAATGAGGATAAAATTCAGATTTCTTATATATTACACATGGTAGAAATATTTAAAATGTATATTTGAATAATCTTTGATAAAAGTGATATCCAACGTAATCTTTTGAGGGAAAGATAATGCTCACCATTATAACAGATGAATGGATGTTCCAGAGAGCACTTATCATACTGCTCTCCTCCACTGTTTGTTACGCTATAGCAGAGATAATAGCCTGAGAAAGTTTCATCTTGTATTTGGTTTTCCCAGCTCCAAAAGTCATCATCAATGTCATTTGTGGTACGCCAGGAGAGATGAAAGTGAGCACCGATCCAGACCTTGGAGTTGTGACCAGCAGATGAAACTGTTTGGATAAGTTGGTCCATTTCTTCACAGTTTTCAATGGAGGCCAGGTGTTTGGATGTGTTTCTGCAGTAGGTATAAGCTTCTTCCCAACTCAAGGATTCATTAACAAAGTGGTACTGACGGACAAGGCATGTGCCGAGGGTGAGCCACCCTGTGAGAAAGAAAAACGTACAGTAAACCATCTACACCTCTGAAAATGGAAGAAGGCCCCAAACTAACAATGTATTTCTCCTCCAGTGCAGCAATATCACTCAGTAATATTCACTTCTAAATGTTAACACCAACAAAACACTGACCTGAGAGACACAAGACACCCAGCAAGATCCTCTCCATCATGATGCAGCTTTGTGGACTGGAAAAGGGAACTTTGCCTTTATAATAAAAGGGAGAAGCAAATTCCACCCCTGCTTTATTTTCTCTGTGTGTTTGTCTCCATGCAAACAGTGATGTAATTGATGCTTTATGCAAATGTGTATATGTGTACATAACAACACAGACATATATAACAACATTCAAACCTAGCAGCTGGACCTTGGGCCAGTAGCACCAGGTAGATATAAAAAACATCAGAGGGATTAAATCATATCAATGATTGACCAGTGACATTTTCATTTAGGACATGTGGATTACTTTATGTCCTCTGGAAACAAGAAATGCTGTGTTACTGCCCAGGACGTCAATGGTCACATAGAAGCACGAGGAGCTGAGAGGCAAATATGCAGCCATAAACATTCGTGCATTCATCTGGCGCCAGTCAAAGGTTTGGACACACCTCCTCGTCCAATGGTTTTTCTTAATTTTTATTAATTCCGACATAGTAGACTAATGTGAACACATCAAAACTATGAAGGAGTACGTATGGAATTGCATGGTGAACCGAAAGTGGTTGGGTTTAGAGTTAGTAGGGTTAGGGTTAGATTGTTCAAGGTAGCCGCCTTTAGCTTTGACAGAATTGAGCACCTTCATGAGCTAGTCACCTGGAATGGTTTCTATTAAACAGCTGAGTCTTTGAGTCTGAGTAGGGTTGGTACATAGTTCTCTACAGTGAATAGCTCTGCTATAGATGTGATGTATTCACTTAATTTACAACATAGAAAAGAATACAAATAAAAGAAGAATACTGATTAAGGTGTGTCCAAACATTTGACCTGTACTGTAATAACCATTTCATTTCCTTTTATTTTCATAACCATTATCATATATGAAATATGAAATGTAACTAGAGATAACTACATACACAACTTTCCAGCAGTGTAACTGGACTAACACAGTGGAGTAGACATGTACTGCAAATCTATACAAAGTAAACTCTACCACACTTAAATGTCACTTAAAACGTCATGGTACATGGTACAGTGTGATGAGCTCACTCCAGCAATTAGCCAGGCTCAACCCTCATCAGGAAGGACACCATGACCGGGTAACTCAAAGCCTCAGTTAAGCAAATAGTGTTAAGAAGGTTGACTTCAATTGAAACTAATGACATGTAGGCTGTGGTCCATCACATCCCTCTACAACCCCCACCAGTCTTACAAAAGCAAGGCACAATATACACCAATCAGGCATAACATTATGACCACCTTCCTAATATTGCTTAGGTCTCTCTTGTGCCTCCAAAACAGTTGTGACTCATTAGAGAATGAACATGGGCCTTCTGAGGGTGTCCTGTGGTGTCTGGAAACAGGATGTTGTTAATGGGGGCCTTTGGGTCCTATGTGTTGAGGGGAAGGGCTTCTGTGGATCATCCCACAGATACTTGATCAGTTTGGGATCGAGTGAATTTGGAGGACAGGTGTTCTTCATGTTTTTATTTATTTATTTATTTTTTTATTTATTTTTTTAATTGTTCCTAAAGCGTTTTTGTGTGTGTGTCTGTGTCAGGCTGCATCCTGCTGGGGAGTGTCATTGCTATCTAACATAAATAAAGCCATGGGTTTAGAATATCTTCCCACATCAGCTCTCATCATAGTAAACACAGGTAAAGTTACTTATGCAAAGTGAATCAATCATTGACTGGCGTCTCACCAGCCTAAACAACACATTCGCTTCAGGGTGACGTCAATGGGGATGGTAATCTTTGTCCCTTTTACACTATGAAACACCACCACCTAGTGGAACAGAGAGGAAATTACTTAAAATGTTCATGATGTGAACAAAGATGAAAATAATTAAACATTGTTTAGAAATCTGGCACCTGTTTAGTATCAGTGGGGAGGAAGCCAGCCATCAGAGAGAATGCAAGCACTTTGTCTTCACTTTTCGGATCTGGAGGACACAGTATGGACACATCTTAGCTAGTCCAGCTCATGTTTCAATCATACAGTAAATAATAATAATACATTTTATTTATTTTTATTTATTTTTATTTAAAGAAGCGCCTTTCAAGGTACCCAAGGACACTGTACAAAGTAGGTATAGGCAAGGAACACAAAACACAAAACACCCCCAGACACAAAAACACCCCCAGACACACACAACAGTACACTGAGCACAAAGCGAGGACAGATAAAAACAGGGAAAATAAATAAAATAAAAGAGGCGGTGTAAGTAGAGATCAGGGGGCTGACAGGTAAGCTAAGCTAAAAAGATATGTTTTTAATTGAGTTTTAAAAGTGGACATACATGTATTTTGGCGCATCACGAGTGGCAGGTCATTCCACAGTTTAGGACCTGCCACACTGAAGGCCCTGTCACCCATGGAGCGAAGACGCGTTGTGGGGACTGTTAAAAGACATGCGTCTGTAGAGCGGAGGGTGTGGGATTGCAAGTATGGGGTAAGGAGATCTGATAGGTAAGATGGGGCCAGATTGTGTAGGGATTTGTAGACTAAGAGAAGGATTTTGTATTGAATGCGGTAGTGGACAGGAAGCCAATGCAGGTGCTGGAGGATGGGAGTAATGTGATCCCAGGACCTGGTGCGGGTGAGTAGCCTTGCAGCGGAGTTTTGGACATACTGCAGCCTGTTTAGGGTTTTAGCCGGGATGTCGCACAGTAGAGCATTGCAGTAGTCGAGCCTAGATGTGATGAAGGCATGTATGAGGGTTTCTGCTGTAGATGCGTTAAGGGAGGGCCGGAGTTTGGAGATGCTTTTGAGGTGGAAGAAAGACACCCTGGTGATGCTTTTGATATGTGACTCAAATGAGAGAGTAGGATCAAGGATTACGCCCAGATTCCTAACTTCAGCAGAGGTTGTAGTGAAATAGCCGGGGATAGATAGCTGCAGATGTTCAAGTTTTTTTAGAATGTTAGGGGTGGAAATGAGAATAGCTTCAGTCTTATCTTGGTTGAGTTTGAGGAAATTTTGAGTCATCCAGTTGTTAATGGCATTTAGACAGTTGACCAGATTGGATGATGATAGTATGTGAGCGGGCTTGGTGTGAATGTAAATCTGGGTGTCATCTGCGTAACAGTGAAAATTGAGCCCATGATGTTGTATTATGTGGCCCAGGGGAAGGACGTAGATTAAAAACAGCAGGGGGCCAAGGAGAGTAAAGTCCCAAGAGATGAAACATGTAACTCTAATTTGGTGGTACCAGGAGATGAAACAGTGTTGGTGGTCAGGTCACTGTTTGTTCGTCTGAGCTTCCATTCAGATCTTGTCTCTGTGCTTTGTGTGTTTTACAGTATGTAATCAGTGAACTGTGTGTTTTCTGTTCAGAAAATGAAGCAAAAATTCAAAAACAGTTCAACTTAAACATTTCTTTCCCATAGAATTTCTTCACATGATGCGAATCAAAGTAAAACCAGTTGACCATTGAAATGAAAACTTTATTCTAGCAGGACAAAAGTGGCACCCTAAACACTTTGGTAGGGTGCCTGTTCCGTCATCTATAGTCCATGGCTCACTCGGTGAAAGACGCTATTAAAGGTAAGTTTATTATGAATATGTTACATGTGAAGTATCTAACCTGTCACTATAAGTGATCAGGGATGAGTACGAGTTATATTTACCCTGTTACATTTACTTAAGTAACTTTAAAAAAAAATAAAAAATACTTCCAAGAGTAGTTTTACTGCACCATACTGTTTACTTTAACTTGAGAAGATTTGTGAAGAAGAAATGATATTTCATTTCTCACTCTGCTACACTGGGCTACACAGTCGAACTACATTCTTTGTGAAGATATTATTTATTTTTACTATTTTTTTCTTTTATTATTTGGAAATACCGGAATTTGCACATCATTTTGTATTTGTGTCTGTCTGTCTGATTTCTAAAAAAAAAATAAAATAAAAAAATTAGACATTACCATCAACCAGTTAACTCAGTACGTGGGGCGTTTTTTCATCAAATGCTTTTACTTCTACTTGAGTAATATTATTTAGAAATAACGCTGCTCTATTAGGCTACTCTACCCACCTCTGTCAGTGATACAGTAACATGACAGTAACGGTTTGGACCTTTGTAATATTAACATAGATGCTGCAGCGTCACATTAAAAACATTTAACTGGCAAAACACAAGCTGACGTTTATTATGAAGAGGTCACAGGACATGCAAGTCTTTACCATAGACTTTATAAAGACGGATAGGTCATAAGCTCCACCCCCTCCATGTTAGTGGGAGGGACTTGGGCCAAACTAAAACACTAAAATACACGTCAAATACATTTCTGTCATTTCAGGTAGTTGATATAATGTTGATGACTGTTCAAGTGTAATTCTTTTTTTTGAGAAGTTTCATTTTAGTTATTGCCATGCCAACAGCTCCATAAAGCGGTCCTGTGAGACCGTGACAGATGTAAAATAAAATGAAATAAGTACGTACAGTGTGTAATCCAACATTTCCTTGTAACTGGTGGAGGTAGAGCAGAGCGTAGTATTAATTAAACAAAAATGCGAGTGAGTCTGGAGGAAGTGTCAACATCAGCGTGGCTCCACTGTCAGTTTGGCCAATGGAAGGAAGTGGCGACACAGTCTGTGGTCTTTACACTTAGTGCTGTGTTTGCATAAAACAAGACAAATATTTTTTTAAAACATTTTTTGGACGATAGATCAGTTTGATGTATTTTAGGGAGTAATGGAACGAGAGGGAGCAGGTGCAGTGAGCTGTTAGATGAAGAGCTGCAGGAGACAGATTGCACAACTTCTCAGTGAGGCAACAAACTTCTGCCACTTTTGTTTTCCTCTGCTGTTTTCTGACTCAAAGGTGTGTGAGGAATAAACTCATAGTTGCTTACAAAATGATGGCAAAGGGCAAATCATGGTCTGATTTATTTCAAGTTAAAATGACAAGTTTATATTAATTGTATTTAAGCCACCAAGGTGAAGTCTATCAGATATACAGTACATACTATATGTATAATCTGCACAAACAAACAGAGATGGAAATCTCTACTGAGAAAGACCAATGGTCTATTACTGCTTTTATGCAAAACAAGTATCAGATGGATCCTTTTATGAAAATGTTTTGCCAGTTACAAAGACTTGTTTTTGAAAATAAATAGTAGCACGTTGTTCTCCAGCAGAGGTGATACATGGAATTTGATGCTATCAGGAATATTAAAATCATGGGGTCATCTTTTAGACTACTGAACTCTATTAAAATATATCCTGGAAATCCTATAAATAGGTGCCTGTGTTAAGCCATTGAGAGGAGGACAGTCAAATGTAAATCTGTATAATTAGCATGAACAAACACTGACACAGCCACAGCATGCAGATCTGCAGATTCATATACGCACTGACGCAGAAGTAAAGTTGGATTTAAGTTTCAGAGCTCTGACTTCTTCTTCGTCTCTCGCTCCTTCTGGAAGACTTCCCCATCAGGCTGCTCTCTCCACTTCAGGGTCACTCCTTTCACGTTTAGTTTCTCCTGGAACTAGGAGACACAGAATAATAGAATAAAGATAGTCCTCTTGTCTCACTATGCTGTGTTCCTGGTGTAACCATTCACTCATTGTGTCGCCACAAACTAAATTATAGGGTTGCACATCTCTCTCTGATAAACGATTCGATATGCATCTAGATACACAAGTTACGATTCGATTCAAAAACGATATCCTTTTATTACAGACAGATTCGATTCGATTCGATTCGATTCCGAACGATACGATTCGATTTGACGGTTAATATTCAAGACTCCAAATCCCCAAGCATTGTGGCTTTATGGCACTGGCAAAAAAAACAGAACAACAAAATCACATGTCAATGTATTTATTTTTTAGACATGGACCAAAAAAAGTCTGGCTGAATTGTTGGATGGGAACTCCAGAGGTAAAAGTAGCACAGAATAGTAACAACAAAGTGCAATATTTCAGCCTGAGCATAGTTGGGCATACAACGCTGGCATGCACGTGTTGGTCATATGATTTCGGGACGGTATCTTATACCTGGGCTCTAAGGTATGAATCAAATCCTGAAATCCTTCCCACTCAACAATGTTGTAAGGACATAAACCCTTGGCGATAAAACGCGTAATTGACGCTGTGATTTCCTTAGCGCGTGCTGAATTGTGACCAAGTTGCCCGAATAAGTTAGGAATGCCTGGCTGTGTGCTACTGCTTGCTGCACACTCCTGCTCGTTGGTACGGGGTTTTAACTCACCGTACTCTTGGCCGTGTTTCCTCTTTGCATGCTGGTCGAGATTTGTAGTGCTGCCAGTGTACGTCAACGATGCTCGACACAATTTACAAATAGCATGGCTTCTGTCGAGCTTCCCTTCCTTCTTATAAAACCCAAAAACTTTCCACACTTTAGATTTCTGTCTCCCCGATGCATTGAAAATCTTTCTCGGTCCATTATCACCTTCGGTCAGACTGACGCTTTCGTTCTCCTCCTCCTCCATTTTCCGTGTTGTCCCTTGTTTATCACTCGTGCTAATACCAGCTAGGCAGCTACCGCGTTTAGCGGGTAGCTTCAGCTCTCGCGTTGTTTTAGAGACGCTGGCGCATGTTGTAATGCCGCAAACCGATTCAAAGTCTCGCGATAACCGATCCATGACTCTATAACCGATTCAGCTAGGAATTCATGGATTATTCGCATCGATTGAGGAGTCTGCTACCGATGCAGCCGAGTCGCTCACTTGTTGAATCGAATATCCGGTCGCATCGGTTTATCGTTCACAACCCTACTAAATTATTTAAAAATCAGAATATATGGTGGTTATCAGTCAGGTTGTACATAAAACAAAATGTAAATCTTGTGATTATACACCTGTAAACTTTACAGCTACTAATCCTACTAACAACAACATGGGTTCAGAAGTGTAACTTCTTTCAATGATTAGAGGATGGATTTTGGAGACTTGCCTTTTTCAGTAGCTCTGCTTTCACTGCAGGGTCATTCAGATTCACAGAGGGATCTTCCACCTTCATCCTCAGTTTAAACACTCGGAAACAGTTGGAGGACAAAAAAAAAAAAAAACAACAGTGCGAGTTTGGTGGTGTTACATTTGTGATCACAAACTTGTAGCTTTTTTTGTTTTTTACCTTTCACAGGAATATTTTCCACGCTGTAGCAGACAAATGGTAGTCACCCTAACCCAAGATGGCGCCGGTGAGGTCAGCAGCCGTCGTACCTGCTCCGACACTTTCTTTGTACATAGTGCTTTTTGCTTTTATTTTTAACTTATTTAGCTCACCTACCCTGTGTCATATCACTTATGATAGACAGGCACTCATAAATATCGGATTACATTCGTCAGACTTTTTTATACAACCATTTTCTTCCGACACGGTGTGGCCCCAGGACATCCTGCGCCAGGGAGCCGACACAAACAAGAAGGACGCGGGAGCCCCAGGTCACGCAGACGGCCTCGGGGGAAAAGAGCTGGCGTAAGAGAAAGGCTGAGGCGAAGAGCACACCACACGCCACTGCCGAGTATCTTACTAGCCAATGTCCAGTCACTGGAGAACAAGCTGGACGAACTCAGGGCCAGGATACAGTTCCAGAGGGACTTACGGGACTGCAACATCATCTGCCTCACCGAGACATGGCTGACTCCTCTCGTACCGGACTTCGCCATTCAACCTGCGGAGTTCCTTACAGTTCACCGCATGGACAGAACGAGTGAGTCTGGGAAATCTAAGGGAGGTGGAGTGTGTCTTATGGTTAACAACAACTGGTGTGACAGTAGGAACGTTGTCCCTCTCAAACGCTCATGCTCGCCTAACCTGGAGCTCCTAACCATTAAATGCCGTCCCCACTACCTGCCCCGTGAGTTTACTTCGGTCATCATCAGCGCCGTCTATATCCCACCCCAGGCGGCCACGGACGCTGCACTGTCCGACCTACATGAGGCGATTTCCACCCTTCAGACTAACCATCGTGAAGCGGCCCTCATTGTAACCGGGGACTTTAACAGTGCTAACTTGAAGAAGGTGATGCCGGAGTTCATTCAACACATCGACTGTCCCACCAGAGGAGTACGGACTCTAGACCACTGCTACTCTCCATTCAAAGAAGGCTACAAAGCAAAACCTCTCCCCCCCTTTGGAAAATCGGATCACGCCGCTGTCCTTCTCATGCCCAAATACAAACAACGGCTGAAGCAGGAACCCCCTGCTGTGAGAGAAGTGACGCGCTGGACAGATCAATCGGAGGCCGCTCTGCAGGGTGCGCTGGACTCAGCCGACTGGGACATGTTTCACAGCAGTGCGGGTGGAGATATCGAGGAGTTTACGGAAGCGGTTGTGGGATTTATCGGGAAAGTTGTGGATGATACCACGCCGAAGAGAAACATCAGGACTTTCCCCAACCAGAAGCCGTGGGTGGATCGATCTGTCCGCGACGCTCTGCGTTCCCGCACCGCTGCCTACAACTCCGGACTCGCCTCTGGGAACATGGAGGAATACAAGTCGGCCTCTTACAGTGCTCGCAGAGCGGTGAAAGAGGCAAAACACCGCTACGGTCAAAGACTGGAGAAACTGATGGGACAGTCTGACTCCAGGGGACTGTGGCAGGGACTACGCACCATCACGGACTACAAAGCAGCACCCGCCCCCCCGGTGAGTGCCGACGCCTCTCTGGCTGACGAACTCAACACCTTTTTTGCGCGCTTTGAGTCGGGAAACCGACTGCCTGCTGCGCTCCCAGCCGGAGGGGAGGACACATTCACTGTGACAGAGCGCGACGTGAGGAGGGTGTTTAAAAGTGTGAACACCAGGAAAGCGGCTGGTCCAGACGGGATTAGTGGGCGTGTCCTCAAAACCTGCGCTGATCAGCTGGCACCTCTGTTCACAGTGATATTCAACCTCTCACTCAGACAGTGTGTGATCCCAACCTGCTTTAAGAAGTCCACAATAGTCCCTGTCCCAAAGAAACCACACCCCAGCAGCTCCAATGACTTCAGGCCCATAGCCCTCACATCTGTGGTGATGAAATGTTTTGAGAGACTGATCAAGACATTCATCACCTCCACACTGCCCACCACCCTGGATCCACTACAGTTTGCATACAGGCCGGACAGATCTACAGATGACGCCATAAACCTCCTCCTCCACAAGACCCTCTCCCACGTGGACACTGGTAAGGGAAACTATGTGAGAGTGCTGTTTGTTGACTACAGCTCAGCATTCAATACCATAGTCCCCTCCAGACTGGCTGCTAAGCTGCATGACCTGGGTCTGGACTCCTCCCTGTGCAGGTGGATCTACAGCTTCCTGACCGGCAGACCACAGGTGGTCCGAGTGGGTCACCACACTTCAGCCCCCCTGACTCTCAACACTGGATCCCCCCAGGGCTGTGTGCTCAGCCCTTTGCTGTACTCGCTGTACACACACGACTGCGAGGCCACTTCAGATTCCAACATCATCATTAAGTTTGCTGACGACACCGCTGTTGTAGGACTAATCTCCCAAGACGACGAGACAGCCTACAGGAGGGAGGTGTCCTACCTGGAGGACTGGTGCCGGGAGAACCACCTCCTGCTGAACGTCAGCAAAACAAAGGAACTGATAGTGGACTTCAGCAGGAAACAGCAGAGGGACTTCCATCCACTCACTATCTGTGGCTCTGAGGTGGAAAGAGTGGACACTTTCAGATACCTGGGAGTGACCATCTCACAGGACCTGTCATGGACCCACCATCTGAACACCATCGTGAAGAAGGCCAGACAGCGTCTCTACCTCCTCAGACGCCTCAGAGACTTCAAGCTCCCTCTCAAGGTGCTCAGAAACTTTTACACCTGCACCATCGAGAGCATCTTGTGTGGGAGCATCACCACCTGGATGGGAAACTGTACCAGGCAGGACTTCCTGGCCCTCAAGAGGGTGGTCCGTTCAGCGGAGCGGACCATCAGAACTCCCCTCCCCACCTGCAGGACATTTACACCAAGCGTTGCAGGTTAAAGGCCACAAAGATCCTGAAACAGCCCAGTCACCCCGGACACTCTCTCTTCTCTCTACTGCCATCAGGCCGGCGTTTCCGATGCCTGAGGACAAAGACTGAGAGGCTGAAGAAGAGTTTCTATCCCCATGCCATCCGCCTGCTCAACTCTGAGCCTTAACTGGACTTAAATATCACTGCACTTTATTCATGAAGCTGCTAACACTGTAAATTGATGTACATATACAACCCCCCCCCCCCCCCCCAAGTTTACCAGTCTATATTTTTATTTTTATTCAGTCTATATTATTATTTTATTTTTATTTTTATTTTTTATTCTTATATTTAATTCTCTATTGGTGTACATTACACTTATATTGCTTACCTTGTGTGCATACTACTGTTTACTGTAGTACTATATTTCTTTCTTTTTATTTCTTTTTACTACAGGCTGCAGGTACAACAACACATTTCACTGTACATTGTACTATGTATAACTGTGCATGTGACAAATAAAAATCTATCTATCTATCTATCGTGTCACAGCTCAGTAGTCTCCATTTTCCTGATCTTTGCAAATCTGCAGCACCACACAACCCACCACCGGGACCAAATATTTTTGGAACGTCATCCCAGTATTTGAATGATGACCTACTGCCATCAGCCCAGGAAATGTGAGGACGTGCGAGCCAGCCGAACCATGCTCGACTTCCACTTGGAATCAACTGATAAGTCTGGTTGGACAATGAGTAGACCAGGTCTGTGAAGTTCTCCCTGCAGTACCTCCAAGCTCTGAACCAGTCCATTGATTCATTCACATAAGTATGATTCTGTGATGATCCTGTAGTTAGTAAATGAGGATAAAATTCAGATTTCTTATATATTACACATGGTAAAAATATTTAAAATGTATATTTGAATAATCTTTGACAAAAGTGATATCTAACGTAATATTTCTAGGGAAAGATAATGCTCACCATTATAACAGATGAATGGACGTTCCACAGAGCAATTATCATACTGCCCATATCCACTGTTTGTTAAGCTATAGCAGAGATAATAGACTGAGAAAGGTTCATCTTGTGTTTGGTTTTCCCAGCTCCAATAGTCATCACCAACGTTATTTGTGGAATACCAGTAGAGATGAAAGTGAGCACCGATCCAGACCTCAGAGTTGTGACCAGCAGATGAAACTGTTTGGATAAGTTGGTACATTTCTGTACTGTTTTCAATGGAGGCCAGGTATTTGTATGTGTTTCTGCAGTAGGTTTTAGCCTCACCCCAAGTCAAGGGTTTATTAACAAAGTGGTACTGACAGACAAGGCATGTGCCGAGGATGAGCCACCCTGTGAGAAAGAAAAACGTACAGTAAACCATCTACACCTCTGAAAATGTAAGAAGGCCTCAAACTGACAATGTATTTCTCCTCCAGTGCAGCAATATCACTCAGTAATATTCACTTCTAAATGTTAACACCAACATAACACTGACCTGAGAGACACAAGACACCCAGCAAGGTCCTTTCCATCATGATGCAGCTCTGTGGACTGGAAAAGGGAACTCTGCCTTTATAATAAAAGGGAGAGGAAAATTCTGGGAATTTTTTGTTGGTCTGTTTATGCAAAACTTGACGGAGTGGTGGACTTCATGGAAATGTTGTTCTCTGACACGGTTTCCTGGTTTGGTTAACTTTCAGCACCTTAAAAAAAACGTGAAATAAAGAACAGTTTTTCACGTTATTAAACAACACAGTGAACGCAGGTAATAGCCAATATGGAACATTAAATGTGTATACCAAAGAATCCATCCATTGAAACACAGAGTCAGGAGAGAGCTGTTTGTCAATCAGAAGCTTTATTCCTTTATGTACAAGCATGTCTGACTCTGAGGTGGAGATTGTCAGAGATACACAACAAACAAAATAAAAAACAAATACGACCCCCACCCCACCCCGCCAACCCCTTTGCCAAGCTATGTACAGCAGGTTCACATTTACCGACAGACATCAGACATCCTGCTCTATTCTGACTACAGATAAACGTCCCCTAAGGGCCCCATCTTCCTGCTAACATGCTCTGTCTACGCTGCAGACTACGCTGTGGGGTATCCATCTGAAAGCAGGCAGGAGATAGAAAATATGTACATGGCTGTGGAGCAGTTGTGCCGTATGAAGCACTGACTTCCAGAACACGTCCAATAGAAGCACCTTCCCTACTTATGCAGTATGTGCACGGTAGCAAAGCTTAGGCAGTAAAACTATTATATTAAAAAAAAAAAAAGCACCACAAAAATGTGATATTGGTGAGTGTGTGTGTGTGCAGCACTGTGAAAATCTGAGTCACAGTCTTTGATTTGTCAATTTGAACTTACAGTAAGTGCCACTATTTCAGTCAGTGTATTGTTTGGGATGTGCCTCGGAGACATTGGAGTGCAAACACACACACACTGACACAGCACGGCATGCAGATCTGCAGATTCATATACGCACTGACGCTGAGTTTCAGATAAGCAGAAGTAAAGTTGGATTTAAGTTTCAGAGCTCTGACTTCTTCTTCTCTCGCTCCTTCTGGAAGACTTCCCCATCAGGCTGCTCTCTCCACTTCAGGGTCACTCCTTTCACGTTTAGTTTCTCCTGGACCTAGGAGACACAGAATAATAGAATAAAGATAGTCTTCTTGTCTCACTATGCTGTGTTCCTGGTGTAACGTTTTTAACATAATCACTAATTCTAATGAAACATATTGTCCTGACATACTTTAGTAGATATATAGAGCAGATGGAGCCTATCCTAGCTGTCATAGGACGAGAGGCGGGGTACACCAAGGACAGGTCTCTGGTCTATCTCAGGGCTAACACAGAGAGACAGACAACCATTCACACTCACACCTACGGAAAATTTAGAATCACTAATTAACCAAATGAGCATGTCTTTGGACGGTGGGAGGAAGCTAGAGTACCTGGAGAGAACCCACGCAGACACAGGAGAACATGCAAACTTGGTCTGATGACAGCTGAGATTTATTATATTGTATTATATTATATTATATTATATTATATTATATTATATTATATTCTTTTATAAACCTTGTAAATCTTGTGATTGTACACCTGTAAACTTTACAGCCACTAATCCTACAAACAACAACATGGGTTCAGTAGTGTAACTTCTTTCAATGATTAGAGGATGGATTTTGGAGACTTGCCTTTTTCAGTAGCTCTGCTTTCACTGCAGGGTCATTCAGATTCACAGAGGGATCTTCCACCTTCATCATCAGCTTAAACACTTGGAAACAGATGGAGGACAAAAAAAACAAAAAACAAAAAAACACTGAGTTTGGTGGTGTTACATTTGTGATCACAAACTTGTAGCTTTTTTTTTTACCTTTTTTATGAGTGGTGTCTTTCACAGGATTATTTTGTTTCACAGAATTATTTTGCATGCTGTAGCAGACAAATGGTAGTCTCGT
The DNA here is from genome assembly GCF_963514085.1 of Chelon labrosus. Taxonomy (NCBI): domain Eukaryota; kingdom Metazoa; phylum Chordata; class Actinopteri; order Mugiliformes; family Mugilidae; genus Chelon; species Chelon labrosus. Next base: position 22,897,083 of record NC_140337.1, read on the forward strand.
GTCGTGGCTCAGTGGCCTCCATTTTCCAGACCTTTGCAAATCTGCAGCAACATACAACCAATTACTAGAGCCAAGTAATTTTGGAACATCATCCCAGTATTTGAATGATGACCCACTGCCATCAGCCCAGTAAAAGCGAGGATATCTGAACTCGCCGACCCATGCTCGACTTCCACTTGGAATCAACTGAGAAGTCTGGGAGGACCATGGGTTGGCCAGGTCTGTGAAGTTCTCCCTGCAGTACCTCCAAGCTCTGAACCAGTCCATTGATTCATACACATAAACATTCTGTGATGATCCTGTAGTTAGTAAATGAAGATAAAAGTCAGATTTCTTATATATTGCACATGGTAGAAATATTTAAAATGTATATTTGAATAATCTTTGATAAAAGTGATATCCAGCGTAATCTTTTTAGGGAAATATAATGCTCACCATTAGAACAGACAAATGGATGTTCCACAGAGCACTTATCATACTGCCCTCCTCCACTGTTTGCTAAGCTATGGCAGAGATAATAGACTGAGAAAGGTTCATATTGTATTTGGTTTTCCCAGTTCCAATAGTCATCACCAATGTTATTTGTGTAATACTTGCTACTCCAGTAGAGACCAAAGTAAGCACCGATCCAGACCTCAGAGTTGTAACCAGCAGATGAAACTGTTTGGATAAGTTGGTTCATTTCTTCACTGTTTTCAATGGAGGCCAGGTCTTTGTATGTGTTTCTGCAGTAGGTATAAGCCTTACCCCAACTCAAGGATTCATTAACAAAGTGGTACTGATGGACAAGGCATGTGCCGAGGATGAGCCACCCTGTGCGAAATAAAAACGTACAGTAAACCATCTACACCTCTGAAAATGGAAGAAGGCCCCAAACTAACAATGTATTTCTCCTCCAGTGCAGCAATATCACTCAGTAATATTCACTTCTAAATGTTAACACCAACATAACACTGACCTGAGAGACACAAGACACCCAGCAAGATCCTCTCCATCATGATGCAGCTCTGTGGACTGGAAAAGGGAACTCTGCCTTTATAATAAAGGGGAGAGGAAAATTCTGGAAAATGTTATTGGTTTGTTGGTCTGTCTATGCAAAACTTGATGCAGTGGGGGACTTTATGTAAATGTTGTTCTCTGACACATTTTCCTGGTTTGGTTAACTTTCAGCACCTTAAAAAAAAAAAAGTATATTTTGTTGAAGACAAGGTAAATAATATAAAAGATCATTGACATTTATGACGTTCAAAATGAGATGAAAATAACAGACTATGAAATGTTTTTCTTTCTTTTATGAATCTTGTAAATCTTGTGATTGTACACCTGTAAACTTTACAGCCACTAATCGTACTAACAACAACATGTGTTCAGAAGTGTAACTTCTTTCAATGATTAGAGAATGGATTTTGGAGACTTGCCTTTTTCAGTGGCTCTGCTTTCACTGCAGGGTCATTCAGATTCACAGAGGGATCTTCCACCTTCATCCTCAGCTTAAACACTTGGAAACAGATGGAGGACAAAAATACACTGAGTTTGGTGGTGTTACATTTGTGATCACAAACTTGTTGCTTTTTTTTAATTTACCTTTTTTATGAGTGGTGTCTTTCACAGGATTGTTTTGCATGCTGTAGCATTCATTAATACACAGGATTAGATGTTTTAATCCCTTGTGCCAAAATCCAAGGCAAAACACATTTGGAGGCCCTGTCCAACTGAGAAACTCTAATAAACCTATTGTCATGTGATATGACGCTTAACCTACAATCTAAATGAACTAAGTGAATGCTGCTGGCTTGTATGGCCCGCTCTGCAGCACACGCTAACTCAAACCTTGTGGAATATAAGCTAACCAAATGCTGCTGGCTAGCTTAGCCTACAATCTAAATGAACTAAGTAAATGCTGGTGGCTTGTAGGCCCACAGAGCAGCAGAGGATAGTTTGAACCTTGTGAAACATAAGCTAACCTAACGCTGCTGGCTTGTATGGCCCGCTCAGCAGCTAACCATAGCTACCAAGCAACATAAAGACATCCGGAACCTGGCCTAAACAACAGCAGTATGCAGCAAGTCATTAGGGTTTTCAAGTGGGCACCTCCCTTCACCGATGTTTCGTTAAGTTAGGCCTACGACACCTCGAGAAGGCTTAACAGTGAATTCCAGCGTCCTGGAGTCACCCCCCTCCACGCTGCCACTGCAAAACCCTGTTTTTCTCACCATTCTCACCATTCGTATTAGACAACAGACAACACTGGACTGAACCGCAGACTGAACCACGCAACAAACAAACAATCGCGTTTCGCCCTGTTGATGCGGGCTGAAACACGAACCAAACAAAGAAACCAACCATGGTTCGCCCCGATAATGCGGACTGAACCCCGAACCAATCGACCACATCTATAATGATTTGTAAACTTCTATAATAATTTGTAAACACACTAAAGTCACGCAGCCACCCTTACCTTTAGCTAGCTCCCCAGCTAGCATGCTTCCTACGTGTCCAGAGCCACTCGCTCGCTCTCTCTGCTGCCCGAGACATGTTACATACCGCAGTCCTCTGGCTTTTTCCCGTATGCCCAGCTCGCTCAGAAGGGCAATTGCCGATTTTGCCACAAATCCACGGCAGCCGACTTCTACTGGGCGGAGAAAAGCCCTCCAGCTGTTTTGCTCCGCGTCTGCTGCTAACTCTGCATACTTAGCTCTCTTACGTTCATTAGCCTCCTCAACTCTATCTTCCCACGGGACAGTCAGCTCTATGAAATACACTACTTTCTCTGGCTCAGACCACAACAGCAGATCTGGCCGTAGACGGGTGCTAGCTATCTTGGCTGGAGTAACTAGTTGTCCATTTAAATCCGCCCTCATCTCCCAGGCTCCTCCTACTCTTAGCTGTCCCGTGTTATGCCTGATGCCTGCTAGTCTAGCCTTTTCTCCCTCCCGTACAAAGTTAATATATTTAATACCTCTGTTAATGGCCATGGAATTTACATTCACCCGTTTTTCCTCAATTGCAGCTGCTGAACATTTCAGTACCTGGTTGTGACGCCAGGTGTAACGTCCTTGGGCAAGACTAACCTTACAACCTGTCAGAATATGGCTAAGCGTGCATACACAAGTGCACAGTGGGCAGGCAACCTCCTCACCTACCCACTGGTTTAGGTTCTGGGGAGTTGGCAGCACATCATAAGTAGCCCCTATCATAAATCTAATCCTGCTAGCCTCCATGCTCCAAAGCTCTCTCCACTTCAACTTCCTTTTCTCCACACTCTCCCAGTTCACCCATTGACCCTGCTTAGCCTGCAACACTGCCTTAGTGCATCTTACTGCTTCCTCTTGTTTCTGTACCTTTTCCACTACCATCTTTCTCCTTTCTACTGCTGATGCCTTGCTCCACAGAGGTTTCCCTGCACACAGCCCTAAGCCTCCACGCCCTTGCTGTACATTGCCTATGATATACCTATGCCTAAGAGCTGCCTGTGCTTGCTGCACAGCCTCTTTTGGGTTCCACTTCCTCCCTGTCTTAACAGTAGGCGCTGCACTCCTAACCAATGGATCCTTTGACTGAGTAAGAGTAATTTCCAGTCTAACTTTAGCACACTTAAACTCCTCTGTTAGGCTGGTAACTGGGAGCTCCAGAATGCCTTTCCCATACAAGGCTGTGCCACTTAAGCAGCGTGGGACACCGAGCCACTTTCTGATAGATGAATTAATCATCCTTTCTAACTTTTCTACCTTTGACAGGGCAACCTCATACACTGTTAGCGGCCACATTAGCCGGGGCAGTAAACCAAATTGCAGGCACCATAACTTTAACTTCCCTGGTAGCCCTGACCGCTCGATGCTTGAAATACCTTGAATCATTTCCTGCCTCAACCCTTCAAACTGCGCCTTATCTAAGACTTGCATCATACCATCTTCCCAAACTCTTCACTGGCTTCTCCAGCACTGTGGGAACCACTTCATCATTTATAACAAAGTTCTTATCTACCACCTTTCCTTTAACAATGGAAATATTCCTAGATTTAATTGGCTTCACTTTCATCCTAGCCCACTGCAGGTTGCTGTTTAGCTTATCCAGCAATCTTCTGGTACAAGGAGCGGTTGACGTTGTAGTCGTCATGTCGTCCATGTAGGCCCTAATTGGGGGGAGGCAAAGCCCTCCCTGCAGCCTTTCTCCACCTACCACCCATTTGGAAGCCCTAATAATGACCTCCATTGCCATTGTAAAGGCTAGTGGAGAGATTGTACACCCTGCCATGATGCCTACCTCCAGCTGCTGCCATGATGTAGTGTACTCTGCTGTGGTAAAACAGAGTTGAATGTCTAAAAAGTAGGCTTTGACTAAGTTTTTAAACTACCTGGAACTCTAAAGAAGTCAAATGCTTCCCATAACAAACTATATGGTACTGACCCAAAAGCATTAGCCAGGTCTAAGAATACTACATGCAGGTCTCTCTTCTCTTGCTTTGCTAACTGAATTTGGTGCCAAATCATACTGGTGTGCTCTAAGCATCCAGAGAAGCCAGGAAATCTTCCACTCAACATTAAGTAGACTAATTGGTCTAAACTTCATTTCTTTACTGTTTTCAATGGAGGCCAGGTATTTGGATGTGTTTCTGCAGTAGGTATCAGCCTCAAACCAAGTCAAGGGTTCATTAACAAAGTGGTACTGACGGACAAGGCATGTGCCGAGGATGAGCCACCCTGTGAGAAAGACTGTACTGGAAAAGGGAACTCTGCCTTTACATTTAAAGGAAGAGGAAAATTCTGGGAAATGTTATTGGTTTGTTGGTCTGTTTATGCAAAAATTGATGCAATGGTGGACGTTATGTAAAACTTTCAGCACCTTAAACAAAATGTTCAACATGAACTGAAGAACAGTTTGTCACGTTACTAAACAACACAGTGAACGCAGGTAATAACCAAGAGTCAGGAGAGAGCTGTTTGTCAATCAGAAGCTTTATTCCTTTATGTACAAGCATGTCCGTCTCCGAGGTGGAGACTGTCAGAGATAAACAACGAACAAAGTAAAAAAAAAAAAAAAAAATGTATAAGGTGCAAAAACCAACACTGATGCATGAATCTGTACTCCGACCCCCCCCCCCCCCCCCCCCACCCCACCAACCCCTTTGCCAAGCTATGTACAGCAGGTTCACATTTACCGACAGACATCAGACATCCTGCTCTATTCTGACTACAGATAAACGTCCCCTAAGGGCCCCGTCTTCCTGCTAACATGCTCTGTCTACGCTGCAGACTACGCTGTGGGGTATCCATCTGAAAGCAGGCAGGAGATAGAAAATATGTACATGGCTGTGCTTCATACGGCAGTAGTGCCGTAAGAAGCACTGACGTCCAGACGGTGTCAACACGTCCAATAGAAGCACCTTCCCTACTTATGCAGTATGTGCACGGTAGCAAAGCTTAGGCAGTAAAACCATTATATTAAAAAAACAAAACAAAAAAAAGCACCACAAAAATGTGACATTGGTGAGTGTGTGTGTGTGCAGCAGTGTGAAAATCTGAGTCACAGTCTTTAATTTGGCAATCTGAATTTACAGTAAGTGCCTCTATTTCAGTCAGTGTATTGTTTGGGATGTGCCTCGGAGACGTTGGAGTGCAAACACACACACACACACCCACACACACACACACACGAACGCAAACGCGCTAGGCTACAGTAGACCGGCGACGTGATTAGAGGAGCCGGACTGAGGATCTTGGACGAGGGACTAACGCCGGCCACGTCGGCTGAGGTTTCGGAGTTTTTCCGAAGGCGAGCGCCAAAATCTAAGTGTGGCCACGCCCGAGCCTGACCTGCGCCAACACACACCCTGCTGGAGTCCTGCTGCAGCCATCCATCAATACGCTGAGGGGACTATTTAAAGAAGCACAATTACTCTGTTGGCAAGATAACTCTCAAATCGTGTGGTCGAAGCTGCATGGAGTTACTTTGCACACTGGTAGCTAAAACTGTACCGAGGAGAAGGTGAATTTCATTTACTGGCTTAAAATTACTGTTCGATGGCTTCTGTGAAGGTTCTCCGTCATCCAGGTCATGGTATAAACCCCTAAAAAATCTGAAAATGAGGGCGACCGAACTTGTAGAGTTTCTTGAAGACATTGCGCTACCACACGAGTAGCTCATGCCACTTGGATGAGTTGCGAGCGTCTTCCAGGAACTCTACAAGTCCGGTTGCCCTCATCTTCAGATTTTTTGGGGGGGATACCATGACCTGGATGACGGAGAACCTTCACATATCATTTTTAGTTTCTGAGACACGGTGTTCAGTCCAGTGGCTAGCATAACAAATGGCCGAACCCTTGGTGACATTACCCATAGAAGAGCGGTTTTGAAGCTCAACGTAGTGGCACTGGGCCTCGCCATCTTGCCACTGCCTGACTTCTCCTTATTCCTAGCTAATATAAAACCAGGCAAAGAGCCTGAGTGGAACTGAGGCAGACAGCTGCCCGTGATTTAAGCAATACTTTCGTGTTGGCTTCAAAGGTTGCTGCTTGGTTAACTTCAGCAATTTTCTTTCAGGGCGTCTTTTGCCCTAACCAATCAATAGCCAGCTATGTGTTTATCAGACCAATGCTATGTGCAGCTTGTCGGCGTATATGTCATATGTCAAATTACGTTATTGCCTCGTAGCATAATTGCCTATGTCGTATTTTAACGCTTTCGGAAAACAAGAAAAAACGCAATTTTTAGCAAGCACATTGGTATTTTTTTGTTGATATTGTTAAAAATGACCAAAAATCACTTCCAATTATGCTATGAGGGTAACGTACTGTTTGTACAACTTTTCAGTTGCATTTTTCATTAACTGAATTGCACTTAATTGAATAGCTAGTTAGCTAGCTATCATAAAATGTACAGACGTTTGGAAATATAAAGACTGGACAAATAGAAGATACATGGTCCACAAGACTGTAAACTTTTTTTCCAATGGACCCATTGGCTCAAATTCTGTGTTTCTGTCCCTCAGATCAAACTAAGTATTAGTCCATAGCATATCTTTATCAATAAACATGTACATATGTCTAGATGTCAGATTCTGGCTTAGGCTGATATTCTCTTTGATCCAAACGCAAATGATGAGCTCTCATAAGCACATTCGGACGCAGTTTGATGGTACGTGAAGGTTGACCTAGATCCATGAAGATGAATCGTCAACTTCTCTCAACGGTAGCTGCGTCTTTTCCGGTTTGGAGTTTGACGGTTTACCACATAGTTTTTGGAAGTTTTCCAAACACGACACAATACTGCATCTGTTCTCATTCAGGACAGCTGTGTGGGCAGGAAGTAAACATAATAAATAGGGAATTTCCAACCATATCATCATCGAACCGGTTGGGGATATTTATCTGCACTGTATATATGCTGTATACATACTGGTCCTACTAAAATATGACGATTAAGTTTGATATATCTATTGACTTCTGCACCCAGATCGTCCTCAGGCTAGGAAGTAGGTAGATCTGCATGAGCTATTCTGAAAATGAGGAGAATAATTCTGCTTCTTTAAAATACCCGGAGCTGCGTAGTTGCTCAGCTTGTGTGTATTTAATTATTATTTTTTTGTGTGTGTGTGTGAATGGCAACCAATAGTGTCGTAGGAAGTGGGGATTGCGTGAAGAGCCAGAGATTCTACAAAAATACTTTAAATATATCAACATAAATAAACAAAGGGAAGCTAGTATTTCCTTTAAACATTTACAAATAAATACTTGGTTTTGACTCAAACAACTGCTGGAACAGATTTTGAAACGGTGGTTGCTTGAAAAGACATTACAGCGGCCAACACGAGTTGCACAACTAGGCACACTAAGCATGCTCGATAGTATAAAAGTTTAAAAAAGGCTGCTACGTCCGCGTGCCGTGGTACTTACAGTACACCGAAAAAAACGGCTGCTGGTTTTAGCTCACGTGAATGCTATGCTCGTGTCCTCCTTAGCGCGCCCTCCGTGTGTACGAACGGTTTTAAATAAATATATACACAATTTGAAAACATTACGAGTGGGACTGGCGTGAAGGCTTGAGCGGTCTATGTGCCGTTCTTCTGCTCCCATTCCTGCAAAACAAACGGAGACGCAGTCAGTCAGCGGGGTCCTAGCGCCAAGGATCCAGCAAACAACACATGATGAATCTTCAGCATGATGAAAAGCACCTAAAGCACCTTACTTCTAATCTTGGTTGCGTGACTCCCTGCTCCACCTCTCCTTCAATCTGGACCCTGACAAACTCCTGGTCTCCGCTTTGGTGGCACTCTGAACCACATCCCTGCTGATTTGCTCATCTACATATGTACTAACTGTTATGGCCTGGATTCTGAGAACTGTGCTTCAGCCTAACATGTCTTCACGAATCCGACCTTGCGTGAAAAGACCAAGCACAAACTGACGCAAAGCATGCATGCAATGTTTTTGGTCGTACGGACCACAGCTACGTCTACTCCCTAAGGGTGCGGGCTCTGACCTTAGCCTTCCTGAGGACGTGCCCGCGGACCGTCGAGGGCTTCTGGCCGCCCTGCTGCCGGCGGAGCAGCGACGCGCTGTTGACGGGCAGGGAGCAGGACTCCGTGTCGCTGGTGTCACAGCTGGAGAAGGGAGAAGACTCCTGCGTCCGTCTCAGCATGGCCGGCGACTGCGCACACGGATATTCAAAATCAGAACTACAAACGCGGTGGCATGCACCCGTCAAGGATCACAAAAGAACCTCAAAACGACAAACGTCGTTGGCGTCCTGACCTGGAGGCCAGAGGAGCCAGCTTTCGGTTCGATGGTGAGGCCCAGGGTGACCCCTCCGCTCAGGGCTTTCTTCAGGCTCTCCTTCACTTCTGTCAGCTCCAGCTCCAGGTTCACGCGCTCCTCCTCCTTCTTCCTGCACTCGTCCTCCACCTTCTTCAGCCGCTCCGACAGAGAGGCTTGTGAGCGTTTGCCTGGTGGGTGAAGAGAGGAGGAATCAAGAGTTGCAAAGACTCTCCGCAAACACCCTCCTTCCCCGCTTCTTCAGCTTTCTCTTACCGGCGGCGGCCTCCACGGCGGTGCGCAGGTCGCTCCTATCCTTCTTCAGCTGGGTCAGATGGTTCCTGATCTCCTGCTTCTTCTTCATCAACTCTTCCTCCTTGGTCTGCAGTCGCTTGGCGTCAGCCTCCACGCGGTTCTTCCCGTACTTGCACTGCTCTGCATCTGCACAACAAAAGACTGGGTGTAAACAAGCCGGACTAAGGAGGCTGAAATCATCTGGCCCTTTCACAAAAGAACCTCTGCACAGCTGTGCTCTGGATGTGGTGCATGTCTTCATTTGCAACTTCTATTAGGTCATAGTCAAACAATGGCCACCAAAACCACACCCTCAACGCTGACACTCAATATCAACATGCTGTAAGTGGGGAAAAATGAAAGAGACAGCAAGGCGGTTATTATGAGGGCACTGTGAGATGCAAGCTACCCAGAAACCCACTGAACTCACAGCCACAGGCTTAAGCAGTCATTCATTACCGGGGCTATGCCGTGGAGGGCCGTGCGCGTCTGCGTGCGTCCGCGAAGGATCGCTCAATCACACCGCCGCTGACATTTTCAAATTCAATACACTCATTAGCCGGTGGAAATATGAGAAGCGTGCGGCGCGCTCTAAATCCGACACACGCTGCACGCGCAATTTCCATTCCGACATCGTGGGAGGAGTGACGAGCTATGCAAGCGGTTGCAATGCGGCCCTCCGCGTTTACACATTAGGCGAAGACAAAAAAAATAAATAAAAAAATCTATTCTGAGCCGCAGGGATTAGCACGACCGCATTTCACCAGTGAGCTGGACCCTGCTTCTGCTATCCCGTCTGTTCTAGGGTTACCCCGGTGCTGGCAGGAGGCTCACGTCTGGCCTGCATGCGTCACATGGATAAAGGGTTTTTTAGATATTCAAGTTATTTACCCCCCCCCCCCCCCCAAACCGACTGTAATTTGGACATCCTGCATTTTCCAAATTTCTGTGGAGGAGAGTTTTGCTAGAAAGCAATCAGTGGTGGTGAGGCTGGGACAAGGAGGCCAGACATACTGTCTGCTGCTCACTGACAGCACGAGACCTGACTGCATAAAGGTGGACCGCTTGTAAAAATGTCAGCGTGCTAATGATATTTCAGCTTTGGTCTGCACTAAACCGGACTGCCAGTTTGACTTTGTGCTGCGTAACTACGAAAAGCTCCTCTGACGTCCACACTTACTGGAGTTGTTGCGTTTCAGAGACGCCGTCCCGTTTGTCCCATTGACTCCCGTCTTCTTGGGCTGATTCTTCGGTTCCGCCTTCTGTTTCGATGCCACCCCATTGGTTGTTGCTCCCTTCTTTCCCTTAAACTGTTTGGAGCAGGACAAGGAGGGGGGGACAATTAACCGTTATATTTTATCTTAGAAAAGTTAATACACTACATAAACAATATACATGTACCTTACGAAAGAAAGAAAATAACTGGTGCGCACACCGTCACTCCTGTTTCATTGCTTGCTTTTTAACAGTAGTTACTTTAACCCTGCAGGGCAACAGCATGAATTTCAATAGTTTTTTTTACAACTCCGTTTTGGTCTCCACCAGAGCCTAGGGAACATATCTGGCTCTTTAGTTGGCAAATGCTCCACTATATACACTAGCTAGTAGCTACAGTTGTGTGCCTGCTGTTTTGTGCTTAGCAGGTATTACGTAGTTGGATCTTTTTTTTCTTTTTATTGAGTTTTCAGTTCTTTTTTCCAACAAAAAAAAGGTGTCAAGAGCACTGTATAAAGATAATCATCCTGGTTCGCAAGTCCAACAGGGATTTTACCCAAATACAGTGCAACAAAAGAAAAATCGACTTTTAGACCGAAGATTTTAAAATCAAATTTTACACAGCTTTTGCTGCAAAAAGAAAATTACCAGCTTCGACAACCAGTCAGTGCAGTTTCTATCAATGTCCGTCTTTTATCCTATTATCCTTTTAAGCCTTTGAAACAGAATGTGTCGAAGATGGCGCATTCGGATTACCGGAATTTGAAAGCCTTTATTGTCATTACACACGGTACAATGAGATTTAAAGAGCATCTCCTTAAAGTGCACACAGCAAAAACATACAATAAAAACATATAAATACGCAGTAAAAAGACACAAACAGACAGACAGAGACATTACGTCACGGTTTGCGCGGTTTTGGAGAAATCCCATTAGCCTCTGTAAATAACTGTAAGATATCGAACGTGCCAGGTTTTCTGACATTTTAAAAGTCAAAATAAGAGTAAGAGAGAGAGAGAAAAAAGTCCAGGAAGACATTTTTAAACTTAGGCGTTAAAACACAGTTGTCAAACATGCGGCCCACGGGCCAAAAGCGGCCCACCAGAGAGACCCTCTGGCCTTAAAACCATGAATTTGCAAAGTGCAAAAATTACAGCGAATTACAGAGAAGACTCCACTGTTTTAGTAAGAGAAGTGGACAGAACACAACACTGAGACCCAGGACTAAACAGCAGACAGCAATGTGCTCAAATTGCACTTATTTTTCTTAGGAATTTTTTTTTAAGGATAGTTTATTGAATGTAAACAATTTACTTGTTCTTCTTTGCACTAAAACAAAAAATCTGGAGTTGTTGTTACTTTATGCTGTTAGCTTACTGGTCCCACCACCTTGAGATCAAACTGACTGCAGTGTATATTCTTCTGACCCAAGTTACTCATTCAACAGGGAATTGCAAGAATTCTTTTATTTTTTTTTTAATGGTGATCCTAACGTCAAGTTTCAAATCAGGCTGGCACTGTTGCACGCAGTCTGTCATACACCTCGCTGGGATAAAATCTACTTCTCACAGCGGAGCGGTGCTCTGTGGTCTCCGAGGCAATGTTAACACCCGTTGGCCGCGCTACACTCAGCACACACATCAAAGGGTGGCGGGAAGGAGGCGGAGCTCCGTACAACACCATGTGGTGAATTATATGGTCGCAAAGGCTGTGTGGCACTTACAGCAGGGCAGTAAAAATATAAATGGCACACACAGGCGACGCTTGTTGTATAAGGAGAAGGAAGATGGAAATGCAAGGAGCAACCGCATGAGCTCGAGCACCGAGTCGGTCCAGATATATACTGTACGCACCGCGCATATTTTAAGCTCAAAGTCTGTATTTAGGTCTTCAAACCAACCAGTCCATGTGGAGAGGTTTTTAAAAACATGGATCCGTTTTCAGACTTTATTGATATCAGCATCAGCTGTAAAAGTTCTGACCGGAGCATCTGTTATTAGATCTGAAGGACACGGTGAGCATTTCCAAAAGCCTGGACATGGGAGTGATTTCAGGCCCAGTCAAGGTAATAATGAAATTACTAAGGACTACACCAGAGGGGATACACCGCGATTCACGGGGCTGATGGGAAAGAGAGGTGGGCTCTTGGGTGGGCCAACATCAACACCTTATCTTGAGTGAGTTAAAGCGTACTCCTGCAGGAACAATAAACAGACTTTTCTCTTTCCCTCAGCCAAGAGACTGTCAGCTGACGTGCCGTATGCAAAGCAGGGAACTGAACGCATCAGCTTCAGGGTTTTCCCCGGGAAACAGTTAGAGCTGAAGCTGCTTTTGATGAGACTGGCCGATGCAAATAGACAGGACAGCATAACATTTGGCATTAGACATTAAGGCCGCAAGAGCTATACTGACAAACCCACAGATGATTATCACTTAACTCTGCAGTTATCTCCAGGTTAACCCCCTTTTAGAAACTTCCAGCTGCAGCCATTACCCGCTAAACGACTTATGGAGTGCATACTTTTCAGTTAGCGACAACAAAAAGGTAAAAGGAGAGTAAATGCTGAAGTTTCATTCATCATGTGGACACAATTCTGTGTGACTAACTGATCATGACAACATCAGTTTGTTTTTAAAGCTTCTTCCTCAGCTCACACAACATTTTACGTAATGTTTTTCAGATTTTCAGATGAGTTCCACCTGGTTTCAAGTGACATAATTTGGATGACCCGTTGCTTAGCGTCGCTTGGGACGTGCAAACAGGCAGCTGTGTGCTAACAAGTTAGCCACTTTATAAGATATTAATTGGGGTTGTTTTTTTTGTTTCCAGCATGACCGACTGTCCCTACGTAGCCAAAACTTTAATTGAAGGCAGCTTCATTACACACATCCAGTTGGTGGTTATTAAACTCACTGCTGCTTGTGGTTTTGTTGCATGTATCTTTGTTTTCGATGCACATTTGAGGTTGACGGACTTCGCCTCCACTCCCTAAAACGGAGGGAATGTACAGTTAATCCTAGACAAGGCTCATTTAAGGTACTGCGGGACATAGACGCCGTAATCTACGTATGGCCGATTGAACCCTATAATCTATAAAGTAGAAATCAACGTTTCTAGAGTCTACTACCTGATGGACTACTTTTAAAGTCGTTGCCGTCTGATTTTCAACCCAATGCTTGCTTTGTATTCTACAGAGGAATCATGTTTGTCTCCTGACATTAGAAGAGGCTGATTGCTTTAGCTGAGGTGACCTGTCTCCACCCTACAATGCATGGGCCTGACCAAAATGACCAAGTATTTTTCCAGGAATATCCTGGTGCTCACTAAACATGGGCAAAGGATAGCCCAAACTGAGCTAGACAGACTGCTGAATGCAAAAGAGCAAGAGAAAAAAAGAATGTAAAGGTTGAGTGAGTAGAGTACAGTGTTAGTCACCTGAGCAGTGGCTTTAGTTTTAGAATCAGCAGTGAGGAACTTGGAAGAGACTTTAGGAACAGGGGTTTTGTAGTGGCCGGCAGAGGCGGAGGAAGAGGAAGCAGCGGGAGCAGAAGAAGAGGTGGTGTTCTTAGGAGGGTAGCGGGTGGCCAGCTTGGGCGAGGGCATGTTCTCATAGAGGTCTGTGTTCTGGTATTGAGCCTCCTCTTTCAGCTGGCGCCCCCTTGTGCTGGGACTGGAGTACGCCACCTCCGGCTCCTTGAGTTAGACCACGCAAGCATGCAAGCAAGCAAAGCAGTAGGGAGAGAGAAAGGTAGTGGGGGAACAGGAGTGAAGGAGGATAGTTATATAACGTTAGTAGCGTCCATACGTCAATATGTGACATTACTCATAATAGGCCTTCCTAATAGAAGCACAACCAGGAGTACCCATTTAATTAAAGGTACGGCATGTAACACAGTTACAACCATACTAACCATCTAAATGTAAGCTTTTGACAAAGTTAAAAAGGAGGTTTAGGAAAGCAAAGGGGGGTGAATTATAAGGGTTAATGGGAAAATGAGATCCACAGATCACATATGACTGAAGGTTTTAGAACCTACGCCCTTATTGTTATACTGAAAATATGAAAGTTAGCAAAAAGAAAAGAGTCAAGGTGAAGTATCAGATAGACGTGATACCGTGAGCTGAGCTGCAGTAGCTCGCTCTTTACACCAACAAGCAGGCGTGTCCTTACCATTCCATTTATGGGCACGTCGTCATAGTGCAGGGCCATGCCGGTGGGGCAGGCGTAGCCGTTGACTGGGTTGTCCAGGTAGGGGTTGGGAGAGACGGCGCGCTTGCTGGTGAAACTGGAGATAAAACACAGGTATCTTCTTTTTAGGCTTGTGTCACAGACCATACACTGCATGTACTGTAAACGGTGGACACAGAAACGCAAGGTCGCTAGGTGCAAACTCCTTCTCATTCAAATAGTGTCACTGCTCCTGCTCCACCAAAAGCAAAACCCAAGGCTTTAAAACGGTAAATCCGCAAACCAATGAAGCTACGTCCATCTTTTGCATACAGTCTGTGTCACAGGCTGCAAACAGCCCCACAACAATGCACTGTACAGTTGTCAGTGACAGCAATATGCAAGCCTTGGGTCACAACAGTGTCTGAATACGAACTGAAAGTCATTCAAATGAGACATTTTCTATCATCATTGTCAATCTGCAGCAGCTTGTACACCCTGCTAGCATGATTGTACGACCTGCTAGGTTTTTTTTCCCCACCAAAACAAAAGTAGCTAGGTGGATTCTCTGCAACTCACTCATAAGCAGAAAGGGCAAGTCTGAAAAGGGGTTAAGGTTGTCGGGAAGCAGTTTTCAAAAAAGTGGAGCAAAACCAAATATTACTACTCTTTACTCTATCCCTAAAGATTGTTCAGTCAATAGATAGACAGATCGATCTAGCAATCCTAAGTGGCAATGTTCTCCAAGTATTAGACAGAAAATGATAAACATCAAGCAGTAAATGTATGTCCCTCACCAGAAGGACTGCTTGGCCAGCTGGATGACGTTGGCAGTGGTCTCGACGTCGATGTAATCGTAGTGCAGCGTGGCTGGGTCTGTGGTGGAGCCGGTCTCGGCCAGTAAAACCCCCAGCCAGCGACCCATCTCCTCAGAGGAGGAGGCCTGGAGGAAGAAATGCAGCCACAGCGGTTCAACGTAGAGCATAGAGCAGCTGTACAGTTGAAATGGAAACCAGCGCTACTGCCTCGTAGCTGGTGGATGTCAGAGCCTTATTTGAATAAATTCCGCTAGGGCATCCATGCTAATGTGAGAGCCAGATATACAGCATATATAGACTACAGACAATGGGAAAATCTTAAAATATAAGTTTTAATTCTAAATAAATACTAATAATGTGTTGAAATGTAAAGAATTTTAGCATTGTTGTAGGAACTGACCACTCCTTGCATGCTACCGTCCATCAGAGGTTTAGTAATGATATGGTTTTACAGGAAAAAGAAAGTCAAGTCACATAGCGTGCAGACTATATGAAGAAACTGGCAAATGGAGGAAGTTGGTACACACACAACAACATCAAACAAACAGACACAAGTCACTGGCGGTTTAACCACATGACAGGAAAACCAAGAACAAGGAGGAAAACATGGCCGGCGGAGTTTGCTTGCACCACCATGACTGTGTTCTGATGCCGTTTGAGGTATCACGTGAACCGGAACCACAGCTCACCTCCAGCACGGCCACTTCTTGACCGTTGCGAAGCAGTCGGAAGGCAAAGGGGTGCTTGTGGTCGAGGCCGGGGCTGACGTCGCAGCCTCGGAGGGGCAGCGAGGCGATGTGGCTCTTCAGGTCGTCGCGGTCCTTGTGCAGGAGCAGCTGGTTGTCCTTCAGGCGGCACCAGCGCTCCCGCCAGCGGTTGTTGGAGAGCACGTTCAGGTAGCCTGTCAGTTAAAACACGCACAGTCAAGGGTCATTTAAGGTACTACGGGACATAGATGCCATGACCTACGTACGTAGCCTACGGCATTTATACTTGTGCGCCCGTCAGTCTGGCTCGCTCTGTAATAACACCACCCAAACACTAGTCGGCGCTGTGTCTCTTTTGCCAATCAGGTTAATTTTTGTTTCCACTTCCTGCTTCACTTTCAACAATGGCAACTGAAACTTTCGCCAAAATTTTGTCGAAGACGAGTCGTACAAATGTTTGTATTGCTGAACCACGTCACTGAACCTTTCCTTGATGTGTTCCATCTTTATTGATGCAAAACAATCAATTTGGAGTTTGCATGTTCTCCCTGTGTCCGCGTGGGTTCTCTCCAGGTACTCCAGCTTCCTCCCACCGTCCAAAGACATGCTGGTTAGATTCACTGGTGTCTACACTGGCCGTAGATGTGAGTGTGAATGGTTGTCTGTCTCGCTGTGTTAGCCCTGGCGACTTGTCTAGGGTGTACTCCGCCTCTCGCCCAATGACAGGGACAAGCGCCTCCAGAAAACGAACGAATCAGTGAATGAATGGCTGTTATTTGCCCGAAAATGTGTAATTTTCAAAGCCAAATCAAACTTCTCAGGCCTGTCTCCTAATTTACGCTTGATTAAATTCCACATTAAGAGAACGTAATTAGCTAAGATTTTTCTTGAGTGATGTAGGCTATTATTTTATCCGCTCACTAACTATCCGCTAGCATGTTTATTTTCTTAAAGAAGAGGCCTGTCTGACCCGTAGATTAACATCGGTGCCTGTGGACATAAATGCAGTTCTGCACATATTTGTAGACGAGACATCTTTAACAGAAGTCTGGAACCCGAATTATTATCACAGTTGTGTCCAGATCAACTCAGTAAAGACCTCTGGATGCAAACGTACAAAATTCAAATTATCTAAAGCTTGTTTCATGTGGTTTGACCTCACGGACATGGTCAAATGTCTCCAGGATTCAACCCTGAATTGGCTTTATGCCACGTGTCTTACCACACGTGGGTACGTCTTCCTCCGCCGACGAAGTCTGTTCATCCGTGGACGGCTTCTTCTTCCCCAGCCCTATGATCTTGGTGATCTTCTTGCCGGCTCCCTTCCCCACGGTGCCGGTCTTCTGCTCCGACTTTGAGTTTTTCTTCCCTTTCCCTGAAACAAACGGAGAGGAAGGGGAAATAAGCAAAACACGGCGTAATGTGCTCGTGGAAGGACTCCTGCAGTCCTAATGCGCCTTATCGTCGTCATCTAAACAGGGGGAATTACCATAGAGATGTTACGTGTTCATTTATGTTGATTTAATTATGTTTGGATGCTTTTGTAATACTGTAAGAGAAGAGAAGAGAGAGAAAGTGCAACCTTAGACTTCCACTATAAACAAGCATGAGTTCAGGATTGGTTGCACTGGGTATAATCAGACCCTTGTGGGTTCAAGAGGCCTTTGTTGGTGAATTAAGAGTCATTTTAAAAATCCCAGCATCCCCGCTAGTCTGAGTGGGCCGGTCTGAGCTGGCCTAGTTTCTGCCCAAAGACAGAAAGGGAGGAGAATGACGGTGCACATTCTGCTGGAAGGATGGCTAACGTCTCAGGTAGGTCTGGTCTCAGGAAGCCATGTATGAGTCGCTCTGTCTGTCTGTCTGTCTTTGAGGAGAATAGCTTGGCTCACTTCGTTTAGTAGATACCGCGGTCTTCGGTGCGTTTCGGTGGACGCGAAAGAGAATCCGAGTGAGAAAAACTAAGCCTCAGTGTGGCTGCGTCTGTGTTATGAAGGGAAGAACAAACTCTAAATCTGACTTCTAACCCGTCTCCGCTGCCAGATATCGAGGCAAAAGAAACAGTGAAGAAGAAGAAGAAGAAGAAGAAGAAGTGGGGGAGGACGATATAAAGCATTCTCCCTTGCTTAGGTCATACCAAGCGTCTGGACGGATTCTAGACACACATGTGCATTCAGAAATATGCTGCATATAATCACCGGGCCTGCTTTACACACACACGCGCACACACACTTGCAAGAATCAAACACTAGCCGTTGAAAACTAATGAACGGTAGTCCAGAGTGATACGGCAATGACAGAAACTCTTTGTGTTCGATTCTTTCCGGCGCTTACGGGCTCAGGTTTCAACATTTTTTCCACATCACGTCATGATGCGACAACTACCGCGGCGACCGCCCTTAATTAAATAGGAAGCCGTCTGCTCTCGATCTGAGTCCCAGGGGTTTTTCTCACAGTGCAAAAAGTATACAAGCACACACACAATGCAAGGCCTGAGGTGGAAAGCTTTTTTTAAAAAAGGCATTTACTATTATTATTATTATTATTCGTATTATTATTATTATTCAAATGATCAAAAGAAGAGGAGTGGGAAAACTCTGATCAGGTAAATTTATATAAGCCATGGAAAGAGTGTTGCTGATTAAGCTCAAAGGAGGAATGAAGGATGTGAAGACTAAGAAGTTCATTATGTTTCATGATCATCTATTATGTTTAATGGGTGACAGCGCAGTACTAGAAACACCTGCACTCACTATGGTTTTATGATTAGCTCGTCATCAGATCATCCCAAAGTTATAAAATCCGGCAACATTAATATGTCCTAACGGATCAAAACCAAAGTCGGTGTTCGGCAATGAGCCATAACATTATGACCACTTGCCTAATATCGTGTGGTTCCCTCGTTTCGCGACACAAAACAGCCCTGACTTGTTGAGAGATGCGTACACTTGCCATTTGTCCAGCTAATCCTGCAGGTGTTCGATTGGGCCGAGATCATGGAGATTTAGAGACCGACTTAACACGTGTTCCTCAAACCATTTCGTCAACCATTTTCAATTTATGGCATTATACATCAGGGAACCATAGACCAGGACCATAGACCCCGTAACCTACGTACATAGCCCTTGCTGGTGCGAGCCATTTTTATTTGTATGCTTGTCAGTCTGGCTCGCTCTATAACAAAACTACCCAAACGCTAGTGGGAGCCGTGTCTTTGTCTTTTTTTGCCACTCGGGTTAATTTTCGTTTCTACTTCCTGCTTCACTTTCAACAATGGCGACTTGTACCTCCGAAACTCCTCAGTTAACCTTTCCTTGATGTGTTCTATCTTTATTGATCCAATACAATCAATTAAAAAACTGCAGAGATGGAGAAACAGACGGAAATACTAAAGCGGAAACACGCTACTACCAAGCGGACCAATCACAGCTCTTGTGGTCTGCGTCGCCGTGGTAGGTAGTTACATTTCTGGGAAAGTGCATGTCAGGCTAAGTCGTTAGGGTCTGTGTAGGGTCCGTGCTGTCGCCGTAGCTACAGGGTCAAATTGCCGCAGAAGCATAAACCGCGCCGTATGGATGTCAAAGATGTCCACATGAATGGCAGGACCCTAAGACTCCCAGCCGAACTTAGGCCAAAGCATCACACTGCCTCTGCTGGCTTACTTTCTTCCCACAGTGCATTCCAATGCTACGTGGTCTCCAGGTAAACCATCACATCTCTTTGGATAGCCGTAACAGTTTGACTCAAATTACTACAATTTCCCAGTTTTCCGGCGTCTAAAACATCAACATTCTGGCAGATATATAAAATAACGGCTGGTTGGCCTTCTCTTCCACGGCATAACATGTTCACACTGGATAACTGCTGCAATGCCAACCGGACTGCAGTATTTTGGTGAATAAATTATTTTCTTTCAATGTTGTATCTGATTCTGATCATGATGCACAACAAAGTCAGAGTAAATGAAAAGCTGCTGTTTTTTTTGTTTTTTGTTTTTTAATGATTCCAACCTTGTGAATTCTCGACGCCGCAAACCATGAAAGCAGTACCTCTCTGGAGAAACAATCAACAATTCTGTGTGATTTTCTTAAGCTCATCTGGGAGATCACTGCCGAACCCATTTCTTCATTTCCCGTAGTTCCACACAAAAAAAAGAAAGACGTGTAAACATGGCTTGCACAACCGTGTTCATGAATCACAGCTCTTAGCTAACTCCACAAAGACCCAACTGGATAGAAGATTTGAAATGAGCTGCTCGTGGGAAATCTGTTTCAGACTGAATACTTGGAAAAATTAAACAATTTAAACTGAGAAAAAAAAAAATAATAGTGTTAAGTTATAGTTGACAATCCAAGCAACTGAGCTGACAAGTAAAATGAGATTTCTCTCCCAGAGGAATTTTGCCTGCTGAGCAAACAAACTGTAAATAATAGGAGACTCTTTCCAGTGTGTCTCTTTGTTTTGGCGCGTAGTTCTCCAGGGGAAGACCATCCCTTCGTAAAAACTGTGTTAAATAAATCCAAATGCTCATTCTTCAGGCTTCACGCAGCATTAGCCAAAGGCTGACCCTTCCAGAGCATGCAGAGATTCCTCTCTGAATTATGAGACAGATTACGTGAGAAAGGGGGTCATAATTTAACATTTAGAATTGGGTCCAACATGAGAACAATCCTCGTTGGCTCCGAGAAACAATGATATTGATGATGCCCCCGTCCAACTTGACCGTTGTTTTGTGCTTTAGCTTTAGGGCTACAATTAAAGGTACTGGGTGAATGCAGTGCAGTTTATGATGGGGATTTTGCTCTATAAAAAAAAAAAAAGATGAATTCTCAACTAAACACATAACCATCTGCAGATGTAGAAACATCACCCAAGTCAAGCTGCACTTAGCAACTTTGTCTGGAGCTTTCAACTGTATCATACTCTCCTTATTGGGCCAGTTTGTCAATTTGCAATGGAAATGGATCTGTTGACGTGCAAGCTCGGTAGCTATTCTGATTTAATCTAATGTTTACTTTTCTCTCATTGTTTATGAAAGCTGTACAACAGAGTTTAAAGTCTTGATGGAGCCTTTTGATACGAACCCATTGTGTGCCCATATAGGACCTTGAGAGGTCTGCAGGAGGTTTGCTGTGGCGTCAGCAGAACCTCAGCTTGCATTCTGGGAACTTGGGTCTAGCTATGAGTGTTTGATTTCCTAATTATTTTACCCGCAAATCAGTCCAATTTAAGGCTCATAAAAGCCCTGCAAGGGCCCTCAAAATAGCTTGATTGCTGGACAAGAACTAATCTGGGTAAGCCTCCGGACCCAGAAGCCATCCCATACAGACCCGGACCTACAGCCAAAAAAGCAGGTTATGATTTAAAACTTGACCGGGTGCTCTACTTATTTTAACCGGCGCAGCTTCCATAGTGGTTTAGCGGATGAGATAAAAACGCACAATTTGCATGAGACTTAGGCTATCCAACGAGATAACGCTCGGCCAATCGAGCCTGTGCACGGCAGGCGGTAAACACATGCAGACAGACGAGAGAGAGAGTTAGAGGCAAGCCACACATGAACAGACGGTAGAAAGAAAAAGAAAGATAGCGACACGCGTAGAGAAAACAACGACCGAGTGTTCAGTTGTTAAGCTGTGCTAAATTATTATCTGGAAAACTGGTTGAGACTGTTGAGTCAAGATGTGAAACAGAAAAATGGCAAAATTCAAGCTTTTCCTCCCTTCATTTTACTATTTTTTATGTTATTTTGAAAGTTAAGCACTTTATTTGAACGTTATCACATTTGATTTATTTTCTCTTATTTTGAAATGCAGCTCACTTTACATTACAGATATCTGCAATCAGAGATATCTGTTCAGTTTTATGTTATGAGTCTAAATAACTAATGTTGTCAAAATGTTTGCTAATTGTACTGAATTCATCTGATTTGACAGTCAGGTACTGATTAAATGCAGATGTTGGTACAACTACTAGGCTACGTAAATATACACTGCCTGGCCAAAAAAAAGGTCCCACACTCTCAAATTTCGCTGGACCACCTTTACCTTTGATTACAGCACGCATTTGCTGTAGCATTGTTTCGATAAGCTTCTGCAATGTCACAGTTCTTAATCCAGTTTTAGTAGTTTCTTCAATCTCCTTAGATGTTTTCTCTGCTTGATGCATGCCAATGATTTGAGCCTTCTCAAACAGACTAACATCTTTTCCACGACCACAGGATGTGTCTTTAGACATGGTTGTCTAAGAAATGAGAAGCTACTCATTGCATCAGTTGGGGTTAAATAACTTGTTGCCAGCTGAAAGATAATCACCCATGCAGTAGTTATCCAATAGGATGCTCCTATCTATTTGCGTAGTTAAATCTAGGTGGCGCCTTTTTTTTGGGGGGGGGGGGCTAGGCAGTGTATTTATCACACTAAACAGTTAGATATTATGAACTTTTCTTCAAGACATATTCTCAAAGTGGACCTCTTTAAAATCTAGCCGAATAGCCCTGCTCTCTGTGATCACTTGAATGATCTATGGCTCTTAATAGTAGAAACAGTTAAAGTCTTAGGCGTGGCAGACTGTCTCTGCTATAAAACACTAAGACATGTGAGTGAATCACTTCTGTTGGCAACAAACTTTTATGCCCTTGAAAAATATGATACACATCATTTGGTTACCATTGCTGTGACTCCCACCTTGGTCCTTGCAGTCGCTGTGTCCGTTCTCATGAGGCGCCTCGCCGTCTGAGCTGGGCCTGTCACACGATGCCTTCTGGCAGTACGAAGACCATGCAGAGGAGGAAGAATAGGTACTAAGTGAACAAAACTGTACTCTCCCGAAGACAGACAGGTCGATAAAAAAAATAAAAAAAAGGCATTACCGCACAAACACAGCTGTCTAATTACATTGTACATTGTAAAAACCCTTAGCAACATCTGCAACATGTTATAGATGAATAATTAGGCTGGGTTCGAGCGTGCTTTGCCAAGCCGGGAGAAGTTTGTCATTAAAGATCGTCTGATGTTGCTTATTTTCCACCACTAAAGGCACGTAGATAGATCAGGCGCGCATGTGCTCGGATCTGTGCGCGTGCATCCAGTTCTACCCCCTTTGAAAACCAATAACGCACTGTTTCCCCCTCGAGCTGCCTAAGTTTCCCCTCCTGTGTCACATGCAATTAACTGTTGTTTGGCAAACAGCTTTTACTACCCGGTGTGATTAGGTTTGATTATGCCAAGACAAGCTGTGTTCATGGGTTGACGGTATATTTGTAAATGTTTGTCTATTGCAGTGTGTTCATCTAAGGGCAATTTAGTCCAATTAAGCTATTATTGACATATGAGAAAGACATAAAAAAAAAAGTCTGTACTGTTGCCTGTAAGGTTCACAAGAGTTAACAATACTTCACTAGTGGGACATAAGGTACATAAGGTATAGAATTAGCTTGGGGTTTGATAGAATTTTGTCAGAACTTTTTCTTTTAATCTCTTCATTTTTAACAGCTAGCTAGCTAGCAAGATAGATAAATAGCTAGCTAGATAGCTGGGGTTTGATAGAATTTTGTCAAAACTTTTTCTTTTAATGTCTTCAGTTTTACCAGATAGCTAGCTAGCAAGATCGATCGCTAGCTAGCTAGATAGCTGGGGTTTGATAGAATTTTGTGAAAACTTTTTCTTTTAATGTCTTCAGTTTTACCAGATAGCTAGCTAGCAAGATTGATAGCTAGCTAGTTGGCTAGATAGCTGGATAGCTATATATCTGCTGTAAATTCAAGTTTGGACAGATGTTAGGGTGCAATGTCAAGATGTTGCGGACCCATTCACCCATTTAGATGGATGAAATCATTAAATCAAGCATTAATGTGTTCACCGGTAAAGAAGGGCTGATTTAAATACTGCCAGGTTTTTAAAAATATATTTTTTTATTATCAATTAGAATTTGCAAAGTAATTAAAGCTGTCAAAACGTGTAAAAATGTCCTCTGACATGCAGTGGAGTGAAGCGGAAAGTAAAACGTGGAGGGGTTGTTTCTGAATCACATGACGTCCCCAGGTACAAACTAACCCCGTGCGAATTGGGCTTATCTGCATTTTTTTCTTTTTTACCTTTTCCAGTTCAGGTTTGTGCACTGGAGATCCAGATCGAGCTCCGTCTGAGTCCAAACCCCCGTTAGCGCACACCTCTCTCATCACCTGGAAAACGCAAGGAAACACAACATGAACTAATGAGGTTGCTGTTCACATTATACAAGCGGAACATCTAACGCACATGAACGCTGCAGAGGGAGTTCAATCTATACATTCCAACGTCTGGGACCCAAACGTGATCAGATCATATGGGAGGACTCCCTGTTTAAAAATCCTAAAATATTTCCTTGCACAATTGCCACATAATTAAGCAGCTCTTTCCTTCAGTCTATGGATGCCTGGGGTAATGTGGGCCACATGTACGGTGAACTCCCTCCTCTCTCGTATCCCATCATGCAACTGAACGGCAGCCAAGGGATCATAAGGCAGTACAGCCCATGCAGCGGAGTAAGTACAGGACGGCGAGTGCATGCATGTGGTGTGCGGCAGCAGTTGGCGAAGGGGTGGAGCTGGTGGGTCTGCCACACACATTAGACACCACAGAGTTTTACTACATACATGGAATCCCTATACAATAAAGTCCAGCAGGGGTGAATGAGATCTGCAGGTCTCTGGACGGGGCGCCAGTGAGCATTACCCTGACCCTGTTGGATTTCACTTCTGGCAGCCCACCGTCAGATCTGGCAATGCTAGACGCGTGGCAGTGACAGGGATGTGTAGATGAGTGGCGGGCAACTGGGAAATGAGATTTCAGACAAACCGCTGTGTGCGCAATTTGGCTAATGTGTGACACACACACACACACACACACACAAACTCCCACTCGTCTTCTCCACAAGCATTCTGAACCATCTCTGGCCGCGCAGAGCTCCTCAGCTCATTGGTTTTGGCTCGGAGGGAGCATAATTGGGTTTCGCGGGGGAAATGACAGGCTGTGGCTCCATGGGTTTGGCTCGGAGAGCGGCTCAGAGGCTGGAGGAGAGCAAGGGGGAGATAGCAGCGTCGAGTCTGCCGGAGAGGCCGGGGCGCTGCGAAGGTTTGACGATGCACTACAAATCAATCTGCGTGGGTGCGTTGAGAGTGTGGGTGGTAGTCCTGGGCGCTGAAATGAACTCCCGATCGCCTTAAGTGGTTTTAATACATTCTGACCTCTCTGCCGTAGACGTTTCACATTTGTACGCACAATTCAGCTTTCATTATCAAGTAAGGGTGTGACCTCTTTGACGCAACATAAAATGACTGTCTTGGAGTTATATCTGATGATTTTTATTAAAGTTTAAAGGCTCCGGCTGCAAAAGAGATGCATTTAATTGATTTATGTTGATTTATTTTGGGCTATTTTAAAGGCTCGTGCAGGGGCGGGCAATGCAATCTCGATTTTTAAATGATGCAATGTGTGCAATGCTGAGTCCTTTGCCCTGCAACGTTAAACACAGCGACATGCACAGGATCACCATGCACCAGCTGTGAACCACCGTGCAACTTACTTTCCCCAAACTTTATGCAAACAGAAACAGAAACAGAAAGAAGAGAGAAGAACTGTTACATAAGCCAGAGAGACAAAGACAATCGGGTCGTCCTGCAGTAGGAGGCAGAAGTGAAGGAGGTTAAAAAAAAAAAACAACAAGAAAAGGGGGAAAATGGGGAGAGAAGTCTACCCGGTTTTCAAAAAGAGGACTGGGAAGGTTGAGGGGAATGAACTAAGGACACAGTATAGACATGTGTGTTCCATAAACACGTCGTTAGCAGACAGTGTCTGGGAGAAACATTACTGTAACTAGCCGGCTTTGGAAACCCTCAGGTACTCTCCCAGCTTTCCCCTTCACCCTCCTTTCTTCTTTTCTTCTTTCTGACTTCTTCTTTTAATTATTTTCTGCCTTTTTTTTTGTCCAATGCGATTTCACTGTTGTCATTAGGGTTAGGGTTGTTGTATGTCATTGTCGTATGTCAACTGATTCAACAAGGGTGGGGAAGTCTCCTAAGAAATCTGTATTTCCATCATCTAAATCAGCAATGTGAAATTCAAGATTGACTGTTTTGGAACTTTTATGCCTTAGGGGTAGAAGATGATCTCAAGAGAGCATGAGAGACAAAAGAAGAAGTGAGGGGAATAATGAATTGATGCAATATCTGCACACAGACACAAAGAAAACGCTAATCTTTCTGGCTGGATGTCGCTCTCACACACCCCGGGGCTTGAGGGAACACCGAGCACGCCAGGGAATGTTAACACTACATCACTCTGCCGCGAACGGCACGAACGCGGCGCACGGACGGGGCTGTTTCGCAAAGGAGGGCGTGAGCGCGGAGCCGCCGCCAACTGGATGTGATGAGCGCTGATTGCAGAGGCATGACGAACTGCATCGATTAAGCAAAACGACAAAAAAAAAAAAGCCCTGGAGTGATTGCGAGAGTGAAAAACCGACTGCCGCCGCGTTATCAACCCAACGTGTTTCCAATATCCAGGGCACCTGACTAAACACTCGCCCAGGCCCGGCTCCTCCGAGCAACAATTAGTGCAGCCGTTGCCATAGTTTGGGCGGCGCGGAGGTTTGTATATTTTCACGGGTCTAGACGCGACTGCCTGCAGATACCTCGGCCCTGACAAGGTTAACTGCGGCAGCCAGTCAATAAACAATGGCTAATTACCATATGGGAGGAGTAATTGAATCAAGAAGAATAAAACACTAACAGTTTTGATCTTTGCTTCCTGACTGCCGTAAACATGACACAGCTGAAACTTCAAGAACACAGACAGAAAGCAAATAGTAAGACCAGTGTTTCAATCAATGGTCTGTGGGGCAGAAATTGCTCCAGGGGAGAATGAAATTCTCTTGTTGGTAAAATTGCAGAAAAGGGGAAGTGAGTTGGCGGAGGCTTTAAGCAAAAATGCACGAGGAGAGATCTTTAAATAGCACACAATTGGTTGTCTAAGACAAACAAGAAATTCCAGGAGATTCTCAGGAGATCTGAGGAGAGCAGAGGTGAGGAGGAAGAGGGGGCTGAGTTTTTTTTTGTTTTTTTGTTTTATTTAAACCAAAGACCAGATGAGGCCCATCTCTTCCCCTCCTCTGGCTGAAACACAGAGGTGCTGGCACCGCACCGACAACAAACGGACGCCGGGGGTTGAAAAGCAGAAAAGGTTTATTTGATGTCGGTTTGTTTTGCAGACTCGTTGATCTGCCGGCGTGAAAGATCAGAGGGCCAGAAGGAAGACGAGGTTGGGGGGAGGGGGGAGGGGCAGAGAAAGACTGTTTGATGAGACGGAGAAGAGACGGGATCAGAGGAGGACCACTGAGCAAACATCTTCACATCAGAGAGAAACAGGCAGAGCTTCTTAACAAACGAGTTACGCAACATCAGGAAGAAGGCCCGTCCTCGAGAACAAAAGCCATTCTTACTGGCACTGGGAAAATGGAAGTAAAGTGCATCTAATTTTACCTCAGTGAGAACAACATCCGAAGTGAAAGCTAAAGTCGTAGGATTTTCAGTTGAGGCTGTGGTTTATAGTCATTTAAGAGCTAACAGAGCTTTTAGGCCTCTCCACTGTTATACATTGAAGTACTTTTAGTGACATTAACCTTCAAGAAGGGCTCTTACACTCCAGCTCACCTCAACAACAAGAACAAATTGGATTCAGAAGTGATGAACCCATGACATGTAACCAGTTCTACATCCATTATTTTGGAGGAACTGTAACTACTGTAACCTGAAAGCCTCATACAGGCATGGAAAAGGTTGCTACATCTCTACATCCCCTCTGCCTGATGGCACTAAATCAAACAGTGATCTCTTTTTGTGAAATCTATTTATTGAATGATCTGGGTCTTTTGACTTCATCAGTTCGCTAAGCTACTCAATATTGGATACCACATCAGTTCAAATAAGATGTTCTGTTAATATCCTTAATGAAATATGTAGGATATCCATTGTGTTACCTTGAGCCACTCCTCGGCCTGCTCTTTGCTCTGCACTGCCAGCACCAGGGCGTCTGCCCCCTGGTGGACGATCTTTAGCTCATGCTTCTTCTTCTTGCCGTCTTTGGGAATGTGAGTGATGCTGCACCCCGTCAGGGTCAGCTCCATTTGAGGGGTGTGGTCTTTGGAGGATTTGTAGCACTGCAGGGCGAGAAAAAGGGCCGAGATTCAACTGGAGAAGCTTAACGTGATTCCGCTGTAGTTGTATCCCAGCCATCACTGGGTTTTGTGTCACCTATACCCAGGCACACATACAAGCATGCACGTAGATGCATCATGTTCCTCTCACCAGCAGTTTGTTGTCTTTGATGACACAGAGGAGTTTGGTCCACTGGCCGAAGCGTTTCTTGCGCAGCAGGAATGCACAGATGCGGGCGTCCTTCACCAGATCCATGGACGCTTCTTCAGATGGCCACTGATGACGCATCTTCTGCCCCTTCCCGTCCTCCTCTTCCTCATCGTACGACTCGTAGGAGCTGCTCATGGCGTCCGAGTCATAGTCTGAAAGGATACAAAGAGACATCTTCTCATTTTCGTTCAATTAAAGATAAAATCTTGAAACACATTTATTGTTTCTCTTCAGCAGCCGATCCAGTTAGATGGTGTCTAGATTTGTAGTTAGAAAACAATGCATTGCATTATAAATCAGCCATTCACTCACTGGAAGTGATGTATTCAGGAGCCTTCCCAGGGCTTAAAGGAACCGCCTCTTCATAGTAGCCTTCTGGAAGAGAGGAGCTGGGCAACGGAGGAGGGCCGTTGTTTGGAGGCTGCCGAGAGAAAAACAAGTTTCTACTGATTAGAGAGAAGTCTTTCCACAATTTTTTACATTGAAACTACACTTCCGACGCTTTTTCCACACTCGTCAACTGCTTACATTGCTAACATCTGTGTTTAAGTGACACGAAAACATTCCACTTGGCAACAAAAACAACAAAAAGGAAGGTGGTGAAAATGATCAATAATGATTTATCTCCACATCCGCCTTTAATCAATATCTGAATGGGAAGACGGGAAGCAATTAGCTATGTTTGGCTACTGTGTCACGGGAGGGGTGGGGTGGGGGGGTTCTTTTGGTCAGGACATGGGGCAATATAAAAGAAGACATTTATAATGTCATACAGCAATTAGTGCTTGCCTCTTTGACATGTCACAGGCTCAGACATTTCACATTCAAATGCAAAATACGAAAAAGGCGAGAATGAGAAAGATATGCGCAAGAAGTGCAAGATGGGTAGCGTGCGATGATTAACAGGGCCTTGAATGGATTCAAGATATTTTCATAGTATCACACTTTGGACGTGCTCTTTTTGGCACCACATGATCCTGAAAATCCAGCTGCTGGAGAGAGAGGGATCAACCACACGGGCTGACGTGATCCGCCTTGGCTTGAGCTGCATCCCACTTTCTGCATCCCACTTCCACTTCTTAGAAATAACAAGAGCTTTGGCTCCGAACATGAACTCTGATAATGTGGCAGCACGTAGAAACAAATGTGTCACTGGTTGGCGTACGTCGCTGCTTTTCACTACCTCTAGAAAAACGTTGACTGTGGAGTCATGTAGAGTTTTTAAAATTACCTGTACTGTCGTATTTTGGCCTAAGTTTGCGTGTCCCTACTTTGATTGTCTAATGCAAAAGGGTTTCCCATACAATGATAACACTACGGCAGCCCGCCAGGGTCTAGTTTACTTCGCCATGTTCTCATAACGGACCAACCTGACCGAGAAAACGGCTCGGAAAACATTCACGTAGCATGTGAAGCTATTTGCGCTGTTCACTAATAAAAACAGATGTTACCACCACTTTTTAAAACCCGATGTTTGTGCTCTTGATTTTTTAGAACATGGAAATTTACAGTTATCTAAAGAGAGTTGGTCAAAACCGAAGGAAACAACTCCAGACATAACGTGCTACACAGGCTGCTGCTATTTGTCGCTAAAGCCAATGTTCACGTTATTACGGTAATTTAAAGACGGACTGATACAAAACGCAGCCACTTCATATAATGCATGAATAGTTTTAATAGTTGGGACAGCATCATGATTTGGGGCTTTTTTTTAAGACAGAAGAATCCCAAAAAATACACACACAAAAAAAGCCAGGGCCTCACAAAATCGTGTGGGAAACACTGATGCAACATATTCCTGCCAGTGGTTACACACTATTCTTCTGGTCTAAGGCTGGCAATAGAAAGGGTAAAATGTTCAGGAACAAAATACATTCCTTGCATTTGGCGGGCGTCAAAGGCACTAAGTGGGTTTTGATGAGTAACAACAAACAGTTTTCAGTAGGGGCTCAATAGCACTACTCAGGGAGCATTAAGGAACTCAAAATGTACCTTTTCTCTCATTGAAAACACAATAATTTGACTGTTAAATAAGGTTTGTCACAAACCAATATAATCTACAGAGGTTAGGTATAGTTGGCATTGTCTGCAAAACCTTCTTGCGAAAATTTTCTGTAAAGCCCAATGGAGAGTATCATAGAGCATCAAAAGCTTTACCTTTCTTCTGTAGCAGCACTCTAATAAGTATCCTACAAGGCTACAAGAGTGTACCCGACAACCTCAAAGTGTATAAAATGTTGTCAGGCTGTAAAGACCTTATAAGGCCACACTCTAAGCCCTTTTCACCAAGACCATGCCAAGCTGTGAGGACTTTTTCCTCTCGTGGAAAACCCCTTTGATCTCTCTTTATTTCATTTACTGGTGGCAGTGCCGATTTTCCGGGTATAAAAGGAGGGGGCGGGGGATCACCATAACTGTTATGAAACTCTATGTGCCGTGGGCCATCGGTTACAGGCGACCTAATCAGGCGTCAGCGCTGCGGCGTGATGTCAGTACCTATTGCTGTAGCCACGTGGAACATTCATAAAAAGGGGTTCTGGCTAGCGTCTTCAAAGTACAGAAATTATGTGTCACTGCAACATGACAGTGAACCGTCCAACATTACGGTCATTCAGCCATAATCATGGCATTTCTCTAATGAAAGAGAACTATTGAATTTGGTTTGAACAGGACTACTGGGGAATAAAAATGCTGAGAAAAAAACCACCGGGCTTACGCTTGTTTATTTCATAATGACCTGTAGGGTTTTTTTTTTTTTTTTGATTCTACAATCCCTTAGGCCTACAGAAAACTTTATAAAATACTGCAGTTTAATTCTTTTTCCAGAAGTTATCTAGTTATTCTTACAGTTAGGGTTAGGGTTGGGGTTGAGAGACGTAGTTTGTGTTTAACTTTGGGTGTCTCAGTTTTCAATTGGTCAATGGTATGCATTTGTAGAGATGAAAACCAACCATTTTCAGGCCTTTGTGATTCAGTAAATAACCATGTCTGACAAGGACAAGATTTCACATTGATTGTCCAAGGCATTTTGCTTGTTGAAAGCACACAGGTGAAAATCAAAATTAGAATACTTTATTAATCCTTCAAGGAAATTGTTGTTTAAAAATTGTTTAAACGCCCAACGTGGGGCTCGAACCCACGGCCCTGAGATTAAGAGTCTCATGCTCAAAGTAAGATCAGCATTGGAAGCACGTCAAGGAGGTCATCGAACATGACTGAAGACTGCTAAGTAATGTGAACACACTGGAACTGGAATTTGGTGACAGTAGAGATATGGTGTAGTATCACAGGCATAGCAGAAGGATTACCCATGGCCTCGTGAATTTATTGCTTTTAAAACTCTTACCCATCACCATTTGCAAAACATCCTACTTTTGCTATTACTTGTGTTAAGTCAGACATCAATAACACTTGAGTCAAGCCAACTCCATATCAAGCCTTTAAGGTACTAAGCAGAGAAATCCGGGAGAAGAAAGATGAGCACTGATAAAAACACTACAACATCGTCTCAGACACTTTCATTAATTTACCTTTTCTTTATCAAGCCAACTATCATAGCCATCCTGATCTCCCTATTCATCTGTCTTGCATTGAAGTCTTACATGATAAGATCCATTTAAAATAATATATCTGGAATTGAGCAATACACGATCAAGACTGCAATGAAGCAGGCATGCCTGTTTTACCATGCACAGAGCAAGGTTGCATTTCTTCTTCTTTGTCAATGCAAACCTCCCCTGTATTAATCCTCCTTTTACTGAGACCTTTCCTGTCTCTTTTTATTTTCATTTCCAAGTCAAGTGGCAGGCTGGGTCTCTAGCAGAAACCTTATCGCATCTCCTTTGAGGGAAATAGTGGTTTGGTGAACTCATTTCTTGGCAGGGATAAGGTGCCCTGCTAAACCCCAGCGCCGCCGGCGTTCTCCTCCCCACCCCAGTTCTTAAAAAAAATAAAAAATCCCCTAGAGAGGAAGACAGGAGGAAAGAAAGAGAGAGTAGTGAAAAGAATGAAAACACCCAGACTGGACGGTCAAACAATAAGTCGCAATATCAAGTCTGGGATGTGGATGTGAAACTGGACTTGTTTGTGTTAGCGGGGTCAGATTGTTGATATGAAGCCTGCCGCTGCAAATCTCGCATCACAATGGCTTCCCTCAGAAAGCTTTGGGGGCAACGGTAATACTATTAATAATCGTGGAGAAGCCACTTGTTTGGGTAAGCATTTTTCCCTGAGTGGAGCAGAATACATTACATTAGACTCTAGAGAATGTGACCCCATTGCTCTGCTATGTGGTGACTCAAAGCGCCGGGTTGAGGAGAGTGTGTTTGCTGCAAACGCTGACTTCACACACTTGTATACAGTCGCGCACGTAAACACCAAGAGCTTTTTTTCGCTTTCATTCCCCATCACAACAGCTTGGCCCAATCGCGCAACCGATCTGCAGCTCAATTACGGTGAATAAACAGAAACTAACAAGAGTGCAGTTCAAAAGAGCTTCAGAAACTACCGCATTCATAAGAAGATGGATCCATTTTCATATAGGCAACTGCTGCTGACAGTTCGGTGCCAAGAGATCTGACTGTTGCACACATTGGACGAAAAGTGTGTGTTGTTTCTTTTGCGAAAACACTTTCTGCAGTACATCTCTTATGTCTTCTCGTGCTCCCACAATGATTATTCTTGTCAAGTCTGTTAAGTGAAAGTAAAGAATTACAGTGACATATTCTTGGGAATTAAACTTGCAATCGTGTGGTCAAAGAGAGAAACCGTCCATCTCTGTGCTCCCAGCATTCCTACGCCACTGTCTGACATTGCGAATACATATGTAGGGAGCTCCTGACCGGCTTAAAGCAAATATAATATGAGTGCAAAGAGAGTTTTCATGTCCCGTTCACGGTCCAAATAGTGTTCCTCCCTGACAAGAATACATTTCTGGAGGAAACACTGCTACCACCATAAGTACAGCAGCATGTAAAGGTCATGTCCATGGATGCACATCAGAAATGCCAGAATTCCACAGTCATAATGTGTAATTAGGCAGCGGTAAAGGAGTCCTGACCTTGGTTTGGATACTCTGAGTGGGAGGTTTTGTCTGCAGCTTCGGCAATGGCCTGAAACTCACATCTAAACATTTATGCCAAGTATCCATTTTTGCCCCGAGTAGGAGGACCGGACTTGAATAAATGTTTCTTCCACATTTCCAGTGGGACACAGGAATGGATAAACTGAGTGGACACAGGAAAGCCACTCCCTTAGAAACGGATTTGGAGAACTGCATTTCCCATGATTCTTGGAAAATTATACTTGGTATATATTTCCAGCTGGTGCAAATCTCTATAGATTTTCCTACTGCACGACACTAATTAGCTAATATTACAGGCAGTGGTCATTAAATGCACTTCTTGGTTCAGATATTTTAAGAAGACTTTCCAGAAACTAAGAAACTAAATCCACTTCCATCTCAATATCATGCAGGCGTTAATGAAAAACCAATGGAAACCTTCAGTTCCCCCAAGGTCAAGGACTAGCAATGGAAGGTTTTTGTAGGATTTGCTTAAAGCTTTATTTATCCAGAGAATGGTTTCACTGGAGCCAAGGCTGACCATCCAGTACCACCCTGCCTCATGGTTACACAAAGTCACATCTGTTCACGTCAGCTGCACATTGCAACCACAGCCTTGTACCGCTGGCATCTGGTCGCCTCTTTTCTTGTATAACTGTAGGTTAAGTGAATTGCCCAAGGTCACCTGGGTGGTAGTTCCTTGAGAGAAGGACAGGGGTGTTACTTCTTCGCTTTCCTTTATCAGATTTTTCCAAATGGTCCAACCGGCTCCGCTCATTTCCGCTTCATATTTGTCCAAGCACACGTGTCTTCAGTCCCGTCTCGTGTCCGACGAACCCAAGACTGACCAATTGCTTTAGATCAGCTGCGGCAGCATCAACTTCTAAACCTTCTAAAACTTAGGAAGATTTTCAAGCAGGATGCCAGACTAAAATAATCCTTGTTGAATCTTCTGTCACTTTGAAACCTGCAATAACACTCGACAGCACAGGATGGACAGATGTGGACAGGCACGCAACCCCCTACCCTTCCCCCATACATTCTTTGAAGCTTAAGCGTGAGGTCAAGGCACGGCAATGAGTATTAAATTGATGCCAGACTGCGAAGGAGGAAGATGAAAGCGTAGGCATTTGTGTAAGTTACCCATCAGCCTCCGATTGACCCAGAATGTCCTGCCTTTGTCCCAGGATAACCTTGGGACCGCAAGCTTGTTGAAGTAACGGACGGCATTTTAGAGCTTGTAATGGATCAGTGTTGTAAATGAATGCATTCTGTTTATTTATGTTCATACTTGAAATTCAACCAGGCAGAGCATCGAAGAGTAAAAAGGGAATTGAAGTCTAGTAACAGTACAGAAAGCCTTGCTGTGTGTAAGAGGAACTCAATCTGGACGTCAACTGATTGGCAAATTCACACTATTTAAAACGCACATGTATATATTATAAAACATGCAGGCATTCCCCCAAACTGTGCTCACACGTATAAAATCCTTTCCAAAAAATACCTCTCTGCAGAACTCAAGGCCTCATTCACACTCAGGACCTGCCAACCTCCTGCGATACACATCTGACTGTTCCACCTCTCTGTTTATACATGAACCACCCATGCTAGTGTTACCTCTGACAAAACAAAACCTTTCTCACAGCTCCCATTTTTGAGACTCCATTCTCCGCTTCCTGTCTACGACTCTCCCTCTTTCCTGCCTCGGGGCAGCCCAGTTGAGTGTGTGTGTGTGTGTGTGTGTTTTGCGGGACAGGTGCATTCACCAGAGTGCCGTTACTGGCGGATGTGCCAGCTCGCCAGCCCGGGCTGAAAAAATAACCGGAGAGCGAGATTAGGTTGGGTGTTTCCTGCATTTCTCTCACCTCACAATGAGGTGTAAATGTGGGTCAGCTAGAACCGGTGTGAGCCGGTAGGAACTTGTGGCCAATGGCTTCGGATAAAAAAAAAGGAGTGGTGGACCTGTTTTCCAAGTCTTTCGAAGTGAATCAATATCTAGTATGGTCTTTTATAATTCACCCAGACTTAGAAACAGTCTTTCCCTTTCTCTTCTAGCTTTGTGGTTCAGTTCAGAATGGTTTATTTGGTGACCACGTTGGAGTGACTAAAGACAAACTAAATGGCCATTTACAAGTAACCCTTAAATTAATGGGTTGTTTCCTTACTTTCCTTGCTTGTATTCTTTTCAGACCTAGTAACTGTTGATTTAAGAGAATGTCCGTCCTCCCAAGTTGGACATTGGGCCTGCAAAACCACTTCTCTTGGGGCCGCTAACAAAAATGTTGGTAATTTGGTGTGCACAAAGTAACTTTCCATGTTCCAAAGTTTACAGGTTGCTGGGATAGCAGGGATCTGAGTATTTAATTGGGAAAAGGTGTACGAATTACAGTGTTATACACCAATCAGGCATTGCATTATGACCATCTTCCCATTCTTGTGTTGGTGTCCCTTGTGCCTCCAAAACAGAGAATGGACATGGGCCTTCTGAGGGTGTCCTGTGGTGTCTGGCAACAGGATGTTGTTAGTGGGGGGCCTCAGGGTCCTATGGCTTGAGGGAAGGGGCCTCTGTGGATCATCCCACAGATACTTGATCAGTTTGGGATCTAGTGAATTTGGAGGCCAGGTCAACACCTTGTGCTGTTCTTCATGTTTTTTTGTTCCTAAAACATTTCTTTTTGTGTGCATCCTGCTGGGGATGACTTCTGCCATCAAGGAGTGTCATTGCTATGGGGTGGGGGTGCCTGGTCTGGTCTAGGTGGGTGCTACATGTGTAAGTAACATCCACACCAATGAATGTTAGGTCCAAAGGTTTCCCAGCAGAACACTGGATTGTCACAAGATGGTCAATGTTATTTACTTCCCCTGTCAGTGGACATAATGTTATGGCTGATGGGTGAGTAGCCTATTTTGGCGCCATTACATATCATTTGGTTCAGCAGTAAATTGCACTAGTTCTCTAGCCTGCAGAAATAGCTTCAGTTTTCCCTCAGTGCTTTATTAAGTCTCTTCGATCACATCATGTGTCAGGGAAAAAACTTGGCGCTGTAAAAAGCCTTCAAATGCACCAGAGTGGGGGGAAAAAAGTTGTGAAATAGGTTTTCCATTCGTGCTCCAGTTTCTCAGCGGGGATTTTTTCCAAAGACGTGTTAGTGTAAGTAGGCTGAAACAGCGCCGGCCCTCGAGTTTAACCATGCTGTGGGCATGTGTCACTTAGTGAAGCCCCACTGCTGACTGCAGTTAAGACTTAATCAATCTCCAATTTGCCACTTGTTTGGTTACCCCAGTGACATTTCAATAATATCGCTCAAACAGGCTCGCTTCCTGTCTCGAGTCAGTGGCACAATAGTGCTGATGTCACTGAATGCTTTGCTGTGGTTGACCAAGCCGCAGAGTAGGGGAACCCCTGTGTGGAATTAAGTCAAATATGAAAACCGATTCATCAGCCCCCGAACGGTGACCAAAACAAACCATATAACAAAGCCCTCAAGGCAACTCATTTCTAAACACAAAACACAAAACACAAAAAGCGGGGCTGGTTCAAATGAAAGCGTGTGATGGCGAGCCAGCTCCTGCTGCACATACACGCCATAGCTTGACGCAGCACAGTGACACATTGACTTGCTGCAGTGTGGTTCCCCTTTCGGGCTTGAAAACATTTGGTTTGGCAAAATACCTCAGGGTCACATTTATTCCAAATACAATGCCGCTGCAATGTCTTTGGAGAAATGCAATGGGATGACGGTGGGGCGAATTCGTAAAGATCCCTACTTGACGTGCAGTGATACCAAGCTGTACGTTAGAGTGCATGTAAGCATTTTGGGTACAGTCCTGGCTACATTTCAAACACAAAGTTTGGACTAGGACGCATATTTATCTTCTAAAGTGCTCGTGGGGAGGGAGATGTCTGATTCACAACGAGAAGAGGAGGAAATGAATTCCAAATGAGACCCAGACCGCCACGGATAATGCAACCCACTTAGCGTGTACCGTGTGTCATCACATGAGCATACTTGTGTAAGCATTGGCGCTCGTAGGTGGAAAGAAAAAAAAAAAAGAAGGAAAACAAACACGATGCACGCTGTGAATTTTAGACGGGATACATAATGCAACGCGCCTCGGTGTGTTTGTTAAACGGGGTAACTATCGGAGCGAGGGTGGGTCTGTTTCTGGCAAGACGAGGAAGGAGGGGAGGAATGGGTAGGGGATGGGGAGGAGGCGAAGGGGAGGGGGTGGCACTGCTCTCCAACATCAACACAGATGGAAATCATTTGTGTTTCAACAAGCAGGAGGACTGGTCCACATGCACGGAGCAGCCGTTGCCATTGAGCCTCCTTCGGCCCGTAGGATGCAACTGATGATGTGACCGGAACGCCGGCTGAGAGGCAACTGCAGCTAGCGCTAGCACTGTGGCAGTTAGCAACGTTCGAAATGGTAGCCTTGTAAATGCTACTCGTCCTTTGCCTTGTTTAGATTGTTTTGAGAGGAAAATTGGTTGCACAAAACAGTTTAAATATGTCTCTTGGGGACTGAAGGACGTAGAAGAGCAGTGTTAGCTATTCTAATTGGGAACAACTGAACTAAGTCAAGGTGCTGCACACATATGATGGTAGAAGTAATATGTGGTGAAAGTGGAGTTGACGTTCCTCTGCTAGCGTTAGCGGACGCCTTTTCAGATGAGCGTACACTGCAGGAGTACGTTTGTTGTATTTCATTTTCACTGACTTTCATCTTAAGTGAAGTATTTCCACACAGTGCTGCTTGAATCGCTGCTAGTTTGCTGCAACGACCCACTGGCCTCCTCACCTGTCTCCTCGGAGGCGTCCGTGTTGTTATTGTCACGTGATCGGTGACTAGTCAACTTCCTGCTTAAAGCGTCATGGCACAGCAGTAAAGTCGACTAGTCGGTACAACCCCTACAAGACACCAAACAAGCGTGAATAAGTCCTAGCAGGTGTATTTAAAAATCTTATTTACTCTTGTGAAAGTGCTATTTTCTACCGAGGTTGGAGCTCTAGCCTCCATCTGGAACTTGATTTGTTTCCTTCAATGCAGCTTAATGGAAACACATAATTTACATTTTTTTATTTTTGGGTTCAAACTGGCTAGACAGCTGGCTAGGAACCGTTCATGCGGCTGAGGGAGTGAGCTTTGCAGACGGCAGGAACGTATTTCATGCCCGAGATAAAAGAGCAATATTAGCGTAGCATAAATCTGGGACGGAAAGAAAAGAGACGGAGCTTCACCGGGGTTTGTGTCGCACTTAGTGGTCAATCTGATCTAATTAGAGCCAGAACTTGCTTTGCATGTGCGTGCGTGCGCTTCCATGCATATGTTTGTGCGGTCTAGTGTGTTCTGTAGCACATTGTAAAACGCTGCAGTGACCGTCTTCCTTAGATGACTGAGGAGATTTATGAGGCGAGTGGAGTGGAGAGAGGATCAAGCTGACAGGAAAAGATTGTGTTTCTTTGTGAGAGTGTAGTATAGCACGTGTGTCTGAGCACAACCCAGTGGTTTGACTGATTTATTCTCTTGTGTACACAGGCACAATGCTGCAACCGGGACCTTGTCAGGAGGACTTTTGCGTATGGCATATCTGACATTTGTAAGTGAAAATGTGAGGAAACTTTTGAGAAAACTCTGTAAAGAGTTGCATTATGGGTGGGATACTGAAGGAAGTAAAACAGAATCTGATGTGACCAAAACTGAAAGCATCAGAGGATGTTTTGGATATAATCAGTTGCTAATATATCACTTTTAACCCCTTGGTTTGTTTCGAGTCAAAGCTTCGTTTGCGGTGTTTGTCTTTATGCACAGAGGCGGACAATAAGAGGAAGGCAGCAGGGTGGTTCAAAGGTCCCAGTGGATGTCTATTTGGTTAGTGCACATCCTGCTAGGTCTGCTGATTCCTAATGACATTAGTCCGTGTGCAGAACTGTTGTGTACATGAGAGTCAACAACAAATCCAGCGGCTCACACACGTCGGCTTTGTTTTGCTAACGCGGAGGCTAGCGAGTGTCGCGCACGTGACTGTCATGCCAGCCCAGCCGTGTCTTGACTTCAGCTGACTGTCATGAGGCAACACTCTGCGGTTGAAGGAGCACTAAGGATGTTGTTAAATGAATTCTACTAATAAACAGCCGGCTGAGCGGTGTTAGCATGAAAGCGCCAGAACAAACACAGCTAGCTAGTTCACCGTGCCAAAAATCCATTCTCACTTGCACACGTGTAGAGAATATATAAATAAATATAAGGCGACTTCGGCAACCTTTTTGGGATTAATTGTTGCGAGCGCCCTGTACTTTGCTGTGGTTTGTTGGGGGAGCGGTACCAGCTAAAAGGACATCGGTTCGGATCGACAAATTGACCCAAAAGGCCCCGACATGTAATCGGCAGTGAGTTGGAGACGTTTGTGTCGGTGATGGACAGGAGGACACTGGACAAACTGCTCTCCATCATGGACACTCCATCGCACCCGTTTCCCTGGACTATTCATTCATTCATTCTCCAACAGAGTGATTCAGCTCCACTCCCACAGTGAACGCTACAGGACGTCATTCATACCAAACTCTATCTCGCTGGACAACAACTCACCTTTCAGCAACAGATAACTCCATGTCATTAATGTTAATGCACATTATTACACTTTCTTAATCGTTTCTATGTATATAATATATATGTACTTCTGTCTTTTCTTGTACATTTGCTGATATGCTAATGTTGTATATTTTTGGTTATACTATTTTATTTTACTAGAGTTTTACTTATATTTTATTTTTATTTTATTTTATTAGATTTTTTTATTTTATTTTTAGTTATTTTATTAGATTTTTACATATATTTTATTTTATTAGACTTTTTTTATTTTACTTTTTATTTTTACTTGTGGTTCTCAAGAGTGTTTTTTTATGTGGACCTGAGCTACCGTGACCAAGCAATTTCCCTTGTGGATGAATAAAGTCTCTAAGTCTAATAGGTAGAGGGATATCAAAGATTAAATAAATGCAAAAAACCTGATAAAGAGGCTAATTCCTCCTTGTGGGGGCAACGGGACATGTTTTAGCAATGCAGGTTTAGGTGAAACCTGCTAGCATGCATTGGGGAAACGGGACAAAGTAGAAGCAGTGTGTTAATTTACGCTAACATAGTTCTATTCTGCTAGGAGCATCACCTCTTACCAGTATAAATGTGGCTTAATAGGAGGTTTAGGCTTCTGCGTCAAATTGACGTCGCAGCTACGCCGTCTGACGTGAATCTCCCCAGAAATGTAACTACGCGTCACGGCGTCGCAAACTGAGCTGTGATTTGTCCGCTTGGTCGTAGCGTGAATCCTGCTTTAGTATTTCCAGCTGTTTCTCCGTTGTTTTGGATCAATAAAGATGGAACTCATCGAGGAAAGGTTAACTGAGGAGGTTCGACCATACGAAAATTTGTATGACTCGTCTTCGGTGAAATTTTGGCGAAAGTTTCAGTCGCCATTGTTGAAAGTGAAGCGGGAAGTGGAAACAAAAATTAACCCAACTGGCAAAAAAGACACAGCGTCGACTAGTGTTTGGGTGGCGTTTTTACAGAACGAGCCAGACTTACGATCACATAAGTATAAAATGGCTCGCACCGATGTAACCTACGTCCGTAGGCTACGTCCGTAGGTTACGGTGTCTATGTCCCGCAGGGGTATAAACCGCACATAAGAAAAAAAAGGCACTCCCTGTTGGATAATGCCATAAATTGACAATGGTTGACGAATGGTTTGAGGAACACAACAACAAAGTGTTGAGTCGGTCTCTTGATCTCCATGATCTCGGCCAAATCGAGCATCTGTGGGATTAGCTGGACAAATGGCATGTGTACGCATCTCTCAACTTGCAGAACTTTAAGGATATTTGTTGCCCACGTACGTAGGTTACGGCGTCTATGTCCCGTAGTCCTGTGAATGAGCCTTAAGCTACAAAGCTATTTTGGGGATTTTAATATTTTTTTCTTGCACTGCACATGGGACAGGGACCTGCATGACAAACTGCAGAGCATCAAGGGATTTCCTCTTCCACGTTTAATACCCGAACAGAACATTTGTTTGAAATGACAGGATCCCTTTCCATCCCCTTCACCTTCATGCCTGAGTAAATTTATTATTAGCGCAGGAACACCGATCCTCCGACTGAACATTTACGATCCGTGCAGTAAATCAACCATTCCTCATGTAGCGGCGAGCGGTCAAAATGGCCGCCGCGGGCTTTCGGGGTTAACGGAGCACCGGCGCGGCCTCCTAAAGCCGCAGGCCTCTCGGGCTCGCGGAGAGTGCTGGTTTGGCTCGGCGCTGAGGCTTGACGGGTCACAGACAGACCGTGGCCAAGGCCGTCTCTTCCTCCTCCAGCCCTCCGCCACATCGCTCTTGTCTATTTATTGCACTTATTCGCCGACAATAAGTCAAAGCCGATGTGTTGTGGAACATTTTACCGCGCATAATAAGTAAATTTGACAGTTAACTAGACGGTACGAGAGTTTCATTTAACTCCTGTTTACAGCGTTTTTCTTTTACTCATATATCTTTACATTGTTTTCGCCAGAGGCTGAAACTCATACGAAGGGATAGAGAGCGGAGAGAAGGAGCAGAACAGTTTTCTTTTTGTTCCTCAGTCTGGACGGCTTATCCAGAGGTCAGTGTGGGAATGTGATGGATTATCATCTCAGAGCAGCGAGACGGCAGCAGAGAGACGGAGAGCTGGAAGAAAATAAAAGACAGTAGCTGGGTTTCCATCCAAGTATATTTATGAGAATTATACTTTACTGCCCTTACTCTGCTGCACACCCTACACATATGTTACTTGTGGAGTTGTTGTTGTTTTTTTGTTTTTTATATATATATGGGCTCAGTATCCACCTTTATACGTCTCACAGTTGTAGTGGTTGGCTGCAGCGGCTTTGAAATTCCCCTCTTTGCTATTTTCTTTTCTGCTGATGCATCACGTTCGATCCAGCTCGTGGCATTATTATTGTTATCATTTTATTTTTTTTTTTTGCAGTATGAAATATGAACATCTGCTTCCCATTTCTTAAGGATTAACATTTAATCATTGTTACTGACGAGAACTGGGGGCAACGAATTGTAACAGAAGGTCCGTCTGTGGAGTCTACAAGGCCGAGACACCAAACTCACTCCCTGGCGACCGCATTTCTTTTTCTTGTGGTCGCGCAAACGTGCAAAGAGCAAACTGACTTAGTTGCTGTGCTCTCTGTTTGTGAAAGGGTCAAGAGACGGGGCTCGAGGCTTTGTTGTTTTCTTGTGGTCCGACTGGACTGCAGGACTGCGAAGACAGGAACGGACGAGGGGGAGAAAACAGCAAGGACGCAGGAGACGTCA
This sequence comes from Chelon labrosus, assembly GCF_963514085.1. Classification (NCBI taxonomy): domain Eukaryota; kingdom Metazoa; phylum Chordata; class Actinopteri; order Mugiliformes; family Mugilidae; genus Chelon; species Chelon labrosus. The sequence goes on from NC_140337.1 coordinate 22,939,856, forward strand.
CTCCGCCTCTCTAGGTCTAGTGTTTCCGAGAAGTCCTCGGCTGAGATTTCCAGACACACACACACACACACACACACACTGGGGTCACCGGAGGAGGCTGAGGCTGTGGACTGGTTCTAATTACAAACTGCGCTGTAAGGCGTCGTGCCTAAGTGCGTATGTGTGTGTGTCTGAGATGTAGAACAAGGTGTTGTGGCTTATTGTTATGGTTAAAAGGCTTTGCGAGTCCTCGAAAGCCACCTGCTTTCCATCAGAGGCATCTGCTCCGACAGTAATGACACACACACACACACACACTGTTATTCCTCACACATGCATGCTCCTCATATCACTCCCAATATATCACTTATGCACACATACACAAAGTCGCTCTAACGGAGACGTTACGGTCCTCCCTGACTGTCACGGTGATGCAAGGCGCTGCGTGAGACAGGAAAACATATTGAAGCCATGACTGGCCTTCCTACTGCTTTACAAGTGACTGTAAAAACACCACTCATATGGCTTCCATGCCCTGCTGTATCGTAAAGTCTGGCATTGATGCATTTAGATAGCGTTCAGGTGCAGACCGCCTTGTGTACGTTTAATTGGAAGGCCCGGGGGTCTATCAACGACGGTGGTTTTCCTGAGAGATTTGCGGTATAGCTCTGTACGCTAAACAATACCCCACACCGCAGCCTGACATACGCCTCCCCAGTAACTGCACAGCGTGGCAACGCAGACCACCACAGCTGCACCGGAAAAGCCCGGAAAAATCATCCTCCTCCTTCAACCTCCTGGACACCATTTGCTTTCACATCTTCTGTCATTTGCACGTTGCAGTGTGAAGTCAACGAAATCCAATCCTGACCTGAGAGATTTCTACTACTCACAACTATGAGACTTGGTTCACTAGTGTGACTAAAGGGTCATTTAAAGTACTGCGGGACGTAGACACCGTACGTAACCTACGTATGTAACCTATGTACGTAACCTATGTACGTAGTTTACATACGTAACCTACATAGCTGGTGCGAGGCATTTACACTTGTGCGCTCGTCAGTCTGGCTCGCTCTGTAACAACTCCACCCAAACACTAGCAGGCGCTGTGTCTTCTTTGCCAGCCAGGTTATTTTTTGTTTCTCCTTCCTGCTTCACTTTCAACAATGACGACTGGACCTTTTGCCGAAATTTCGCCGAAGACGAGTCGTACGAATGTTCGTATCTTCGAACCTCCTCAGTGAACCTTTACTCCACGTGTTCCATCTTTATTGATCCAATACTAAAGCGGAAACACGGTACTACAAAGTGGACCAATCACAGCTCTTGCGGTCTAGTTACATTTCTGTCTACGTAGAGTTGATTGGCGCAAGAAGCCTAAACCACCTGTAAGTATAGCTCTTCAGGATATTTGTTTTCTTAATAATATAATTTATAAATACTGGAAAAATAAGGCTCTAAACTGATAAGAATAGTTTACTTTGTAAAAACCAAAAAAGGATTTTAAGCCAGCCATATCTTCACGGTCTTCACCTTCACAATTGAGACAGTGAGATATGGCTGGGTTATTTTTGTGGTCACGAATGACTTTTTAAACTCATGATACAGTCCGTCTAAGAAGCGCCTCCCACTTCTGATTCACCCCTTTTCTATGTGACCTGCAAGCGACTTGTTAGGATAGGAATTAGTCAGTGTTAGCACAACAATAAGGAAAGTCCTCGTCTTTCACCCGAGACTCGTCAGAAATTTGGCACCAATCAACCCGACTGGGCCTCGTCTACGAAAGAAGACGACGACTGATGTTTGGATATTTGAAGACGCCCTTCTGTTCAGTCAGACAACCAAAGCTCTTAGTGAAAATTGCATGCAGTAAGGTAAGTAACAGGATGTGGTACTTGTCTCGGGTTCAGTATTAAAGGTCTTACCAGCCACGGGTGAGGGATCTCTGGTAGGGGCATCTGAGGCGGGGCGGGCAGACCACTGTGGATCTCTGACTTGAATGACGGCTCTGGGAGATGGAGGATAAAGTGACTGTCTTTTATGATAGACAATAGAGAGCGGACATAAACAAGAGGAGCCTCGCAATGGGACGCATGTCAAGTTGTAGCAGTTGCAACAGAGCAAAGGTCTTTCCCTCAAGGGAAATAATAAGTCTAGGAAATGCAAAATGCAAAAATAAAGCTAATTCATACAGGCCAGTACAATACACAACTACACTTCCATGTTCCCAGTGGTTAGTGGTTTGACACTGTGAGGACACAGGTTTGATGCCCTCTATGTCCAGAGCTGAAATGCTTTGGGCCAGCACTTAAATATCCCCCCCAAACTGCACCCTGCATTGCATGGCCCTCAACTGAGGCAAAAGTGGGTAAATACAGTTTTAAACTGGGAACAGGAAGCCAGTTGGTATCGGTACTCAGTATTAGTATTATCCAGAATCTTTCTGTGCTCATTTCTGTTTGATCTACACCAACAGTGAGGCGCCGTCGATCCACCTGCAATCTCTGTGAAAGTTTGAATTCGGATGCGGAATAAAAACCCACAGAAAGCTCCAACTTCCTTTGACGCCCGTTTTGTGACTATTAAAGGAAAAGGGAAAGCATTTCGAATGAGTTCCAACCTCACCTTTGTCTGAGAGGACTCTGTGCAGGATGTTGGAGAGGTGCGTCTTCTTCTCTCGGACCCCAGCGCTCAGATACTCCCTGTCCAGCAGGTCCAGGAACAGACGAAGCTCACACACCAGCTCCTCCATCGCTGCAGAATGAACGCACAAAGACAACACAGTCAGGTTATCGTTTTTCCTTTAAACGCTACCAACATTCATTGCAAGACCCATGTCTTATGAAGAGTATACTGGTAATGAGCACTACTGCACTTTAATTGAAGGCAAAGCTTCCAGTGAGCGCACTGTAGATGTCAAAAAAATCATTCCTCACTGAACAGGATGTCCACCCGCGTCCTACGGATTCACACTCCGCCGCAATCGAGGCCTGCATAAATGATGAATTAAAGAAACACATGTTCTGTTTCAGCACGATCCCCGGGCCAGGGTTCGCCTTTGTTTAACTCTAACTGTGCGGATGTGCGCCGCGGGCCAACAGAAACACTAATGCAACTGTGTTTGGGGAAGGAAGAGCATTATTCTAGCGCGAGCTTTCACCGTGTTTAGTATAACACGGCCGGGCTGCAAACCGCACAATCCGTTTCGCCCGCTGCTCAGTTTGTGATCACTCCGCGCAGTACGCAGAGCATTTATCACAGCTTTTTGGTGCCGAAACGGAGGGTAATGGGTTCAGGTCTGAGATGCAAGTCTGTAAAGTTGTAATTTTGATGGATATTTAAGGTTTTCTCATTGTCAACAAATCCCACAAGTGACACTTTCTGCAAGAGTTCAAAATCTTTAGCAATACTTTGAGCTGAAAAAAGCTAGGTACCTCTCTGATACAGCTGGACGCACTGCTGATTAACAAGTTGAATATGGCGAAATATCCATTTTTATATATAATAAAGGTTTCTGACATGGAGAGATGAGAGATATCAGGTATTTGGATGCATGCACACAATGAAGAAAGGGAGTTTTAGACTTTTACAAAACAAGAACACGAACAGCTCCGAGCCACCACATGCGCAAAGCAGAAACTACTCACAGAAATAGGCCGCAGCATTAGTCGCCGAATAATCAATCCTAATGTGTTGTATGCTTTAGTTGGAACCCCCTGCTTTGACAAGTGTTATTTGGCGCCATGGCCCTACATTAAACAGACACCGAACGAGAGCAAAACACTGTTATATAACAGATAAGTGGGCAGCCAGGTAGGGAGATGGAAAACAGAGCTTTCCAGTCGGTCAATCAATCACCGAAGCAAACGGCGCTTCAGACGGGGACAGACCTGGCAAGGCAACTGATGGGCATATCACGGCGGGATTACAGCTGCAGCTGGAAAATACGCCTCCAGGTTCCCACATAGAGCAAAACAAAAGCAGGAAGGCCTAATGTAGACCAGAGCTCGTGGGCTGAGGTATGAGGTATCTGCGTGTCTTCATGCGTTCATATCAGAGAGCAGGCTGTGATAAGGAAGGACGTCAGAATGAGTTCACAAGTGTGACTCGGAGCCGCCACGGGCTCTGCAGATAAACCTCTCAGAATGAGGGTTCAAGTCCGTTTAGGCGCCACTCAAGCTTTTCGTAAACACCTGATGCTTATCGAAGGCGATGACACTGTACGGGAAAGCAGCTGCAGATTAAAGGGGTTAAACGGAGTTAATGATGGCGGCTTTATTTCACCCAGGAGATGCTGCCTTTTAGGGTTTGATGCTCTTCAACACGGACACCGAGGGAGTCCGAGAAATTAGTTAAAGCTTTCAAGTTCCAGACACCATCTACCTTCACACTTCAGACTTCTCAAAATGACGGCAAAATGAAATCTAAGGAGCAAGAGACATGGAGATGTACCTTGAGATACAGTCAATTTAAAAACTGTTGGTCGCTCATTACGCATTTGAAGGTGTCACAACGGACTCGGGCTAACACTGACTGAAAGCTATACCTGCAGAGCAAACCTTTACATAGCAAATAGATTTATAAAGTAATCAGCACGTTAATCCATGATGATGTTGAACCTTAATGCATTGCAGTCTTGAAGTCCAACATGATGAAGAGGCCAGAAAATTGCGGGGAAACCCAACCCCTGATCACGCAACCATTCCGACTGGAAGTGCATCCCCGTGCCTAACAAGCTGTCACGCTGGCATGCGAGGCGTGCCGCCTTCGTGGAACCCAATTTCATCCGTGGCACATGACCGGCATGCAGCCAAGAGTTGGGAGTGACAGCAAGCGTCCCAAAGGAGGCGAAGGTCTCGCCTCCCGTCGAGCCAGCTGTGGTGAGCTCGCTGAGGTGTTCCGATTTGACCCATGCGCCAAATGTCTCAGCAGTCTAAGACGAGCCAGCTCTCCCCATGCCGAGTACAAGGTGTTCTTCCTGCTTCATGTAATATATCTGCGATGCTCCAACAGATCTGCTCATAACTCCCCGCGCCCCTCACACAGGTATGCGGCTAACCGACAACAGGTGAGAGAGCTGCTTGCTAGCTGGCACGCCGCGGAGGAGGCTGGCGCCAAAGGTTTTCATCTGCGTATCTCAGTGTTACAACAATAAATATAAGAGACATTTCTATGGGATTCCAATACAACCGTAATTCATTTTCATAGCTGCCGGAGAGGTCTGACAAGCGGACAGCAGCTATGAGGCTGGACACACGGCCGCTTTCACACATTCCTCCCGTAATCGGACTATCCTACAGGAGGGGAGGGAGGGGAGAGGGAGTGGTTGTAGAGTCCGGTGAGGAGGAAGAAAAAGAGTTCAACGCAGCAGAGAGTGAGATAAAAAATGGCGGATGCGATGCGAGAGACTTGAGATACGTGGACAAGTATTTAAGAGGAGTAAGTTGTCAGAAAAATGGTGGAAAGGTGTTTTGCGACAGCGATAAAACTGGTATAGTAAGCAACAGTGGCTGTCATGTTTTGGTTTGCTATGCTTTCAAACAATTCGTACAGTATACGAAATGTAGCTAACTTTGCTAGCTAGCGCTTATAAAGTTAAGCTAGCTCACATTACGTCTGGAGTCGTTTTCTTCCGGTTTTGACAAACTCTCTCAAAATAATCGTAAATCTCCATGGTCTAAAAAAATCAAGAGCGTAAATTTTTATTAGCAAACAACACAAATAGCTTCACATGCTACGTGAGTTGTTCGAGCTATCTTCTCTGTCAGGTTAAATCGTACACGGCAGGTTTGGAGGGTCTGTTACAATATCAATAAAAAATACCAATGTGCTTGCTAAATATTGTGTTTTTTCTTGTTTTCCGAAAACGTTAACCTATGACTTAGGCAATTATGCTATGAGGCTAACGATTTGTGAATATGTTGTTTAGTGGAGGTATGAGAATCAGCTGTAGTCTGGAACAAAAGCTCCTGGGAAGCCTGAAACCCGAAGAGAGGCTGTTTATAGCACCACATTAATGCCAACAGCCTTGAAATTAAACGGCGTGACGTCTGCGAAACAGTATTTGTTTTTTTGGAGCGCTGTTGTCAAAAGCGAGCAAAAAATCAAAAAGCACTCCCAGCTCTAAGCGAAATCATTTAGTGAACACGATGTTCGTATTAGCGCTAGGAATGATGACCAGGACAATAAAAATAAACCAGAATTACCCTTTTTTAAAAAAAAAAAAAAAAAAGCCTGATGTTATCTACTTTTGCAAATAACACTTGAGAATGGCCCGTACGCAGCTCCGGAAGCATCTTTGAACTTCACACTCAGATGGGAGCATCATTAATCATGTCAACCAACATGTCAGCCTCTATGTTAAAAGGGAACAAGCACTCAACATCCCCCACTGTGAAGCTACGCACAAGCTGGATGAAGTTCACCATTCCCCTTGTTTTTTTTTTTTTTTTTTATATTGTACCCAGAACGGCCAAGGACTATTTACTGCTCCATTTACTGCTTCATAGAACTTCGTGCAACCTGTGCAATACTTTACCTCCACTGGGGTGGTCAAAAAAAAAAACTCAACTTGTGTGTGTGTGTGTCATTAAAAACCTAAACGCGAGCTCTCCAGATCACCAAGGACGGCGAGGGAAAATGAAGTGGCGCGGAGAAGGACCACCCTCAAACAAGGCCCGAGGGCGAGCTGCAAAAAAAAAAAAAAACCCTGTCGTGCAAACAAACCGCCCACACCCTTTCTCCAAAAACTCACTTCTTTCCTTCTGTCATTCAGCTCCATTCCCTTCCCTCCAATGCGCTCGGGGCGTTCTTGAATATGACGGTGCAGTTATTCCACGTTAAATGCACGCTCACGTGTTTCGCTGTGTATTCTTGGCATTCTTGGCCGTGGAGCTGGCCTGGGTCAAAACTGGGAGGCGTGCGTAGCAAAAGATAGGAGCTGCTTCCAAACAAAACAATTAATCCCTGCACAAACACAACCTAAAAAACACCTAGACGTGCCAGTGGGATGTTTTCGCTCCCAGGTATTCGCATGTCCCTGGAGCTCGGAAAACACAAAGGGGGTTTTCCTGGATGAGGCGTGTGTTTGTGTGTTCGAGGCAACGGGGTCACGTTTGGGTCTCGCGGAGAACTCGAGACCCTGCGGCTCCGTTCGTTGTTGACGGCGCAAAAAAATGCTCAGCCAGGTTAGAGGGAGGAGGGCTCTCTGCCCTTCTTCCCAGAATACAGCTGTTGTGATTGACGGCACACTGACAGATGCTATCCTACTCTCTCTTTGTGTGTGTGTGTGTTTGTGTTTCAGGTGTCTGTTTCTCGTTAACAGCAGCGTCTTTAACAGTCCAGGGATGTGTTTAGTCTGGGTGTTTGACAAGTTTTCAGGTCAGGAGCCGTCTCCACAAACGCCGAAATAGCTGAGGCGTCAATACTTGAGCATCAAGTATCCGTGGGTCACACACGCGTTATAGTGAACGCAGTTTTTTTTCTTCCCTTGAGAAAATGTGTCAGAGTCTAATTACAAACCATCATAATCGTCATAAAGCCACGGCGCTCTTGTAAATCGACATGGGCTTTTAGTTCACTTGGGTAAGTGGAGGCTTACAAACACTATAAAGGTCTATGAGCGTTGGCTGGGACGGCAAACTCATGATGCCAGCAATGAACGAAGCTAAAGTCTTTATATTCCTGATGAAAAAAAGTGTTTCTGGCAGCATGGTCAGAAAAATACTTTTTTTTTTTTTTCTCATGCAGAATTGCTTGTTACTACAGCTCAGCAGTAGACAGACAAACTACTGCGGTTGTGGTCATTTTTTTTCAAACTTTCTTTTTTTGTGTGTGTGTCAAATGTAATCCAGCCGAGAGACAAACAAATTTTCAAGGTGCAAATTTTTACAAAAGCCATAGATGAATACATAAAATTTTTAGAAGTTACTGCTTTAAATGAGTCCTGAGCACATACCAATTTTGTGCAAAATGACAGTCTATCCCAGCTGTCACTGGGTGAGAGGTGGGGTACACCCTGGACAGGTCTCCAGTCTATCACAGGGCTAACACAGAGAGACAGACAACCATTCACACTCACACTTACGGCCAATTTAGAATCACCAAGGAACCTAAAGAGCATGTCTTTGGACGGTGGGAGGAAGCCCGGAGTCGGAAGAAAGAAAGGCCCCAGTCCCCTGGATTAGAACCCAGAACCTTCTTGCTGTGAGGCGTCAGCGCTAACCATCATGCCACTGTGCTACCATATAGGTAGTAGAGCATATAGCAAGTGCCACAATGATTAAAAAGCAGTTAAACCAACCGGAAAACTAGGTCCCATTCATGTCATGGAACCACCTTGATTCGCATTCTCCATGTAACTTTAGATTTATGAAATTATGCAAAAAGGGCAATGGTTTGGTTGTCCTCGAAACCAGAAGGTTATCGGTTCAATCCCTGGTACACAGACCACACCCTAAAGGGTTGTATGAAGTTTGAGCAAGACACTGAACCCTGAGTTGCTCCCCGTGCATAGCACTGATGTATAAATGTGTGAACTAATGGCTAAATGTGTCATTGTGACTGTAAAGCAGTTTTGAGTACTAATAGGTAGAAAAGCTTAACATTATGACCACCTTCCTAATACTGAGTAGGTCTCCTTTGTGTCTCCAAAACAGTTGTGACTCATCAGAGAATGGACCCTTCTGAGGGTGTCCTGTGGTGTCTGGCAACAGGAAGTTGTTGGTGGGAGGCTTTGAGGGGAGGGGCCTCTGTGGATCATCCCACAGATACTTGGTCACTTTGGGATCTAGTGAATTTGGAATATGGGTGGTACATGTCTAAGTAACATCCAGGTCCAAAAGTTTCCCAGTAGAACAATGTATTGTCACAAGATGGCCAATGTTACTCACTTCTCCTGTCAGTGGTTTTAATGTTGTGGCTGATCGGTGCACAATCAAAACAGCTTCCTGTAGTGTCCGTTGCCCACCATGTCAGATCCTGTTGAGCAACATCTGCTCTTTCCAGCCATGAAGTCTGGGGACTTACAGTGTAGCACTGTCCCAAGCACCAACAGATTTAGTCATTTCTAAGCAGTAGCACCTGGTGTGCTTCACGGTTCTCGGTGACAGATTCCTCCCCCTGGCTTTAAGGACACGACCAGCAGATGCACGAGGGGTCTGTGCCAAGCACCCAATCATCTTGACGGTGCACTTTCTGTGGTTCTGGGAAACTTAATTGCGCTGTGGGCTGAGTGTTACAGTAAGACAGTGGTTGCTGTTAATTGCGGTTGGTTTATGATCTGGCATCGTCATGGTTACTGCCTCCAGTGAGCCACCAAAACACAGTGTAGCATCGCTGGAAGGCATTCACTGGAACAATAGTCACATAGTTATATAAGAATCTTAAAAAGAGGCTTCCAATTTTGAGCGAGGGAAAAAAGAAAGAGTTTTATTTAAATACTATAGTTTTTGATTTCGAATTCTTCTCAAATGTCTCACTGTCTACATAATCTATTTGTATCATGCAAAGAAGCCTATCCACTGGTACCATTTGGTATGCATTGCTGGCGACAAGCTGTGAAAGTCGTGCAATATCGCCAGTCATAAATGTTTCATAGAGGGTTTGTAAAGCCCTCGACTTGGAAAGACACCAGGCGAAGAGGGAGAGTTATGGACAGATCAGAGGACGGGCGACGCTGCATTAGTTTATGATGAAAGACAAGCTGTCTCGCTCTCTCCCCCATTTCCCAGGTCTGTAATTATGAGGTTTGTGTGTTTTCTTCGTTCCACTGGGCATGCCAAGCCGAACATCACAGAGCGGGGCTGATTGCTATCGAACGGTACAGGTGGTTTACCGTACGAGCAGATGTTTCCCAGACCGCAAACACACATCTGCAAAACCCTGATCTGAAGATGGGAGGCGGGGGGAAGGGAGGGTGTTAGAGATGCAGGGCAGTGCTGATGGAGGTTTATAGAAGATATAAGGGAAGAGGAGGAAACAGGGTGGAAGAAAGAGGGCTTGTCCGTAAGCAAGCAAATGACAGATAGTGGTTGAGGGAGTGTTGATGCTCCCTTCGGTATCTCTTTTAAACAGATAATTAGAGGGTTGTCAGCAAAAAAGGAACCGCAAGCCAAGGAAAGGGAGATGGGGTGAAGAAGGGATGGAGGGGACGTGTAGAGACGCTCCAGCTTCGGGTTTCTATCTTCTGGTGGGAATGGAGTACATGCGGTTTTCCCCTGATTGGACTGGGAATGGTAGCCGCCTGGGTGTGAGAAATGTGTCACACTGTGCAGAGCGTTTTGATTAGCGAGAGGCGATAAGCCGCCTAAGACATCGGGGCGTTATTCATTCGTACGCTGATGACACACAACCGCGGATGGTTTGATTTGCTGCTCGGGAAATGAGTTTGACCGGTTCACACTCAGAAACGGTTAATGCCACCGTAAAACTTGTCTCGCCACAAAAGTCGGTTGCCTCATTTTCCGTAAAAACAATCCCACCGCTCAGTTCTGTGTAGTGTGGAATACAGTTTTTAGTTTGCGGGGGGAAAACGAAACTGGTACTGGCTGAGGGATGAGGGATGGCTTTCTGCAACTATATATCATTTCAGGCACTGGAGAAGAATTTTTGCTCCGGCACTACACTTCTTAGTCTTCTGTTGTCATGTGTTTCATTTTTGAAGCACTTATATAATCCACAGATTTGCAGGGGAGGGGATCATGGAGGCAGCATTGAATGTTTACCGGTTTGGGTTTTGGACTATGGGTCAAACAAAGCAAAAGTCTGACTTTCACCTCTTCAGCTCATGGAAATTACAATAAGATTAAGAGGTTACATAAAAGAATGAACATAAACGGTATGTGAATCTTTGCCTTAAAAGTTGCTTAATCAGAGGCATCACAATTGCCAACACAAACAAAATTCTGGGTACGTATCTTCATCCAACCCAATGGCATCTTGCCCGCTAAGAGTCCCAAGTGTGATGGACTTGCACAAGCCGACCACTGACAAACCCCTGCGGGCATCGGTGTGAGTCTCAGCATGTGTAGGTAAATGACCGTGGATCGACAGGGGCAACCGAAGCCAAGCCGAAACGCAACGCGACACGTGGAACTCGAACAACCAAACGTGCCGTCTGTGTACAATCTTGTCCGTTTGTCTAAACTACCGCCGCCCACACAGCTACACCTCGGCCCTCCCCTCACCCTCCAACGCCGCTTTGGTCTTGTAATCCTAAAAGCTTTGTCCATGACCGACAGCCTAACAAGCTAACAGGCTCATCGTACTGTAACAATAAGCCTATTAAAGATGCCCGGTGAGGCTCATCAGAGATGATCCCATCTTAATGGGCCCAAATGATCAAGGTTACTATTAATGCCAAGACTAAATGGGACAATTACAACTGTTAGTTTTACATTTTGAAGTAGGAGTCTAGGGTTAAACGCTTAGTTGGTGATGTTAAAACAATGGGCCGGTTGCCAGTTGCACTTAAGCCATACGAAGCCGTGCTGTTTGGCATCAGGGTCTTCTGAATCGTGCTTGAGCTTGGCACGAGATCCCCATGCTTCCCCCTGTGTTTTTCCACATGGATATTGACAGAAGGGGAGAAGGCCGGGAGGGCTATGATTAGTCAGGCCAAAATTAAAGCCTCTCCTCCCGCATGCCAGCTAACTGACAGGCCGGCTTTCGAGGGGAGGGGAGGGGTGGAGGAGGACGAGATTACAAACTCTCTTCTCCTCATCTCGTCTCTCCACTCCTGGGATCTGTCTTCCCCCCGCCACCAAAAAAAATAAAAAAAAAGGAGGGGGGGGGGGGGCTTGTGCGTCTGACAGATGAAAGTTTTTAAACTTCAATCATCATCGAGGCGAATGAGGTGGAGAAAGAAAGCGACCCCCCCTCCTCCTCTAAAGCAGAACCAAATGGGCCAAGTGGGCCAGAACCGTGACACCGTGTGCCCGCTCTGCCCACATCATACGCACCCCGATTAACTGCTTGTCGACTCACGGTTACTGCGAGGGAAACTGCAGTAATAAGCGGCAATAAACACTTTAACACTTGGGCATTTTTGCCCCCAAAATATGGCACCCCATAAGTGGGGGGGCTCTGGGGAGCAAGGACTCGCTGAAAGGGACTGTTGACTTTGCCAACATGGCTTGTTGTGTTTCCCCCAAATCCGCCCCAGACGTTTGAGTCAACAGGGAAAAGAAAGCAAAACCCGTGTCCAGCACCTTTATACTGGTGAAATATTTGATCACAACAAGTTGATTCAGGCAGAATAAATATGACTGGACCTTTTTAATGGAGTTCAGCAACGGGCTTTGGTGTCAAATTCTCACTGCGAACCATCTTGTTGGTGGAGATCCAAAGCTTCCAGCATCTTGATGTGCTACTGTTCTTTTGCTGCACCACCTTCTGGTACAATATAAGTCTTCTGATCACACGGTTTGATTATGTTTGATTGTGAAGTGAAACTACCCCGAGTCCCGTAAAAGCTTCTCTAAGAGCTTCGTCCAGGGTGTAAACTTTAAATTCACAGGCACTTAGGTGCTGTTTTAGAGCATGAAGAGGGATAAAGGTTAAGTTAACCTCTGCAGCAAAGTGAATTGAGTCCACGGCTGCTCTTGTCAGCTGGGAAACTAGGTGACCTAGCTGCGTTTCTCAAACCTATTACATACCTGAGTATTGGTTTTCTCAGATCCACAGCGGTTAAACCAAACCCTAAAACCAAAACATCACTTACTACGTGCTCGTGTGCTACCGAGATGCGATTACAACCCCGCTACACAATGGGTGTCTGTAAGAAGCTCTGAAAATGCCCGGGCAGAGAGAGCACCGCGGGGTCACCCGATACCCTGCAGCTGCTCGGGTCGGATCGTGTTATTGTAGGACTCCGTTCACAGACACAAGCGGGAGACACTGGAGATATGGAGCGCTTGTGTTGTCATTCCCCGATCGCGCTGGGAAAAACCTCTGGCTGCAGCGCGGAGTTGCCCCGAAGCTGACCTGAGCTGTGTAGTAACAGACTCGGCGCTGGCAGCTCTCCGGAGCCAAGCGGATGAAAAGCTTTTAATAACATTAATTACCAGAGCCGTTGACAGACTACAACCTTACTACATTTGACAGGGTGTGATCGGGGAACAAAAGTTAAGAGAGTAATACTCAGCGAGGTAGATTTAGCCTTTGCCCTGTTGATGCGCTAGGAAGTCTAGGAAGTTTGTTGTTTTAAAATCCCGGCCCAGATGAGGACAAAGACAGGATCTCAGTGTTTATAGTCTGCAGGTCAGCTACAACAGTAAATAATAGAAGCTAATGTGTTAATCTGTTGTGGAGCAACAATGATGTAATGAGAAACAGGCAAGCTTTTAAGCTAATCTCAAAAACACTAAATGATATATTAATAAAATGGGTTAGGGTTAAATCAAGCCTTACTGTCATTTAGATGCACATACAGCTGTAGTGCAGACAGATCTGTGCTGACTTGAGTAAGCAAGTACAAGAATGAATATGTACATGTTAGTAAATTGCAAAGTGCACATCCTGGATCGGATCAGCAGTGCAGCAGTCTAATATCTGAAAACGTGATGTTAGCGCCTTCTACGTGCTATTATCATAGCTTTTTTTTTTAGGGGAATCAAATGTCATACATGCGATCAGATGTTGCCTGCAAGTTGATGTTCACTCACTTGCCAGTTTATTCGGTACACCAATACCTAAAGCCTCGTGGCAGCTATGATAATCGGCATTTGCTTCAAATAACTCAGGGAGCTGCTCGTTCCGCTGTGTTTTCGTATTGTCGTGCGACAGAATCGTATATTGTGTGGCACTGACGCACGGTTAGGCTGAATAACGGAATCACTTCAGCTGAACTGCCAACTTTCTGACGCAACACGAGCTTAACATTAGGACAGTCATGCAGGGGGATTTGGTGCAAGACTGTTCTATCAGAATGCATTCATTTTCACCTGGTGTACCTAATGTTTTGGGAAGCGAGCGCAGCTTTCCTGAGCAAGTTAAAACTCCAAAACTCCTCTGCAACGCGCCTGCTGCACAGATCACAAAGGAGGTCAAACTCAAGCACCCGTGAGTTTCGGGCTTGCTCGTTTTGCGAGCCTCGTCGCAGCGGGGTGAAAAGCCACAACCAATCCCCCCCCCAGACGATCGGACGGACTCTGGCGAGGAGTTCATACTACGTAGACACTTGACAACCCGCCGCAAGCCTAATGACACTCTCAGGAGCCAAGTGTCTCTCCGCAGTCTCTCCCCGCTGACTCCCCCTCTCTCCCCCTCTCTCTCTCTCAGTCTGTGAGAGAATCTAGCATACCTTTTTGCAAACACTCCTCATTTTTGGCCACTTCCAGCGCGTGTGGTTGTGGGCGCGTGCGTAAAAGCAGCCGAGGGGGCGCCTGCTTTGAGCTGATGGGGTGAAGCTTAGGTATAATGCTGCTAATACATGCTACAATTGTAGAAGAAGAAAACAGAAACACGGCTAAATGAGGATAAGAATATTAAACCAAACTGTTATCGACCAATACCTTGGCATATGATACAGATTTGCTACAAACTGCCCCTGCAAACTCCATATGCTAACAGCTCTTGGGGGACCATGAATGAATACAGTTATAATGTCTCCATTGGATGTGTAACCAGAAATTAAGGAAAGTACAGTGTTTTTTTTTGTTTTGTTTTTTACCCCGGGGCAGGTTGAGCCACTCACCCCTGCTGGAAGTGAACAGAACGGGGTCGCTCCTCATGGTGAAGTCAAACTCATCTAATCCGCCCTACGACGCACACGGGGAGCAGGAGCGTGCCAAGCGGCAAAAGAAAAAGAAAAAGAAATCCACAAGCACAGACTTTCAGTCGTGTCTTCTGCCTCCTCTTTCTGCCTCCGCTGCTCGCTCCTTTCCAACCGGGAACCGGCCACTGAAACGTCTCTCTTTTCCTTTCAAACTTTTTCTCCGGATGTCTTTCTCCTCCCTCCTTCTTTTTCTTTTTTCCTTCTTCTTTCCTCCTCCCCTCTTCTGCTTCTGCAAGGCAAGGCAGCGTCTCTGGGTCCCACTCCCACTCCCTCCCTCTCCCTCTCTCCCTCTCTCCTTCTCCTGTAAACTGCCTGCATGGATAGCTCTGCTGCTTTCAAAGACCGTCGGAAATAAGGCCACTCCCTGCACTGATTGTCGATTTATCAGTCTAGGACAGAGACATAACCAAAATTATTACTGGACTGCATATATTTTTCTGACTATTTTTCAAATGTTGGCGTCGTGCTGCGAACACCACTCAACGTGGGATAGACATAACTCACTCCAGTGGTAGCTAATAATATAATTATAGTAGTTTTTAATGCTAAAATTTAGCTGCACAACTGGCCGTCTTTTGTTATCCACGTTGTCAAAGCTGACGTCTTTGTTTTCTTCTGGAGGACGCTCATGTTACTGCACAGGGGCGTGACAAATCAGAGAAGGACACACGTCTGAGTCAGTTTTTCCGAAAGTCTCCGTTTCGGGCCCATCCACACCAAAATGCAATTACAGACTTTTTTTATTTTAAATTGAAACCGGGGTCAGTAGTATTTCCAAATGTCCCCGTGTCAGGGGTTATACGATGGTGAGTGGCGCGGACGTAGCTTCCAAAGCGAAACTTTTCCAGCGCCCTTGAAAGCAGCATCGTCACCCTTTTTGACTCCTGCCCTCGCTGCTCCCCTCTGCCTGCATGGATAGTCTCTGATGTTGGTGTGCATGTTTTAAATATCTTGTTTAATCGCAGTTTATTGACTGCAGTTTAAGGACTATTTGCTTATGATAAAGAGTTACACCAGGTGCTCAGGCTTGGGGCTGCAAGGGAGGTCTTACTGGAGGCCAAGGGTGACTTTTAATGATGGTTTTTGCCTTCATCAAATAACTCCTGAGAGTTGGGCCTGTCTAAAACCAGTGGTGTTGATTACAGTGACATTTTGTTGCTAGTTTTGTCCATAGACAGAATAAAGATGGGCCAAGGATCTGCTTCTTAAAGGTGAAGCCAAAGCAAGTAGAGCTCCCCCTGGTGGCTGTCTGCAGTATAGGTCATAAGCTCCACCCCCTCCATGTTAGTGGGTGGTACTTGGGCTGAACTAAAACACTAAAATACACGTCAAATAAATTTTTTTCAAGGATGGTTTCAGTCATTTTAGGTAGTTAATATAATGTTGATGCATGTTCAAGTGTCAAGTTTTTGGATAAGTTTCATTTAAGTTATTTATTTGACGCTAATAATGGCGACTACCAGTTGCTATGCCAACTGCTCCACAAGACAGTCCCACGGGACCGTGAGAGTTGGAAAAACAATTTTTAAAAATAATTACAGTGTATAATCCAACATTTCATTGTAACTGGTGGAGGTAGAGCAGAGCGCAGTATTAGCTAAACGAAAGGAAGCGAGTGAGTCTGGGGGACGTGTGGGCGGGGCATCGATACCGCGGCTCCGCTTGGCTCCACTCTCTGACCGTACTGCGCAGACTCCGGCTGCAATCTTGCAGGATGGCGCCGCTCGTATTCCCCGGGAATGTAGAGTCGGTTTGGCCAATGCAAGGAACTGGGGATGTGTTGTCCATATTTATATACAGTCTATCTTTCAGTCGCACATGGACCCTCAGCTTCATGCCATATATAATAAACACTGGCACCATTTGTTATCCGACCTTCCTTGATTGGGATATTGTAGCTAAGGCCTCGACCTGTGACTTCCCTTTCCTTTCCTTCCCTGGTTTTGTTTACTTTCAGCGTGTAAATGCAAAACCATTCCGCTTTTGTAAAAGAAGATGAATCTTAACCAGCTTTGGTTACACTTTGTGGCACTAAAGCCACGTACATTAACAGGAAGAAAACAACATTTAAAGCACGAGAGACAGGCTGCCTTCCCTAATTACACTCCATTACCATAAGCTGCTGATCCCCCGCAGCCTTCCCGTCCCCAGGGGCAAGCGAGAGCCAGTCTGAGTTCAATATCCCATCTGCCACCAGGGCAGAAGGAAGGGGCGGGGGAGGAGAGGGCCGGAATGAGGCTACCCAGCGCTCTGTTTTTCTTTCTTTTTCTTCGGGGCTGCACTTTTTCAGCGAGCAACATGAGACTGAGGGAGGTAACAGCGCGGAGAGTTAGAATAATGTCCCGGCTCACCTTTCAATTCAAGCAGTTCAGGGACAGCCAGCCACAGAATAGCAGAGGTTGTTCAAATGTATTTCCCTAAAGGATAATCACCATAATGGATCTGTAACTGACCTTTCCCTGCAGGGAATTTAGTGTGTGTGTGCGGTGCCCAGTACAGGGTATATAATTTAGTTTGTGACATTCTGTTTAGCTATAGTAATTCATTAACCACGTAGTCTCTGTGTATGGTGCAAGGCAACGAGGCTCTGAACTGTGGGGCCTTTTATTGTTGCAATGCATCACCCTCGTGCAAAAGTCCTATGGAACGTCAGAGCTGTATTCTTGTATTTCTTTGGCCACTAGGGTACAAACACCATACTTATCACCACATTATACTCTACCTAGCTCGTAGGATTGCAAGTGAAAAGGTAAGGAAGAAGAGTTTAGGAAGAAGAATCTCTTTTTCCTCTGTCTATACAGTAAATGATTCAAATTTTGCACTGTAGAAAAGCAGGATACAAGACTGTTGTACTGGAGTTTCCTGCTAACATGGCTAACGTGGCTAACGTATTCATCCAGTAGCGGAACATTCATTTAGATTAGTTTTTATGCATACCTGTGTAACATTAGGCGACTTTTCCCGCCCCATTTTGGCTCTAATTTGGTCTCCACCACCTCCTGGGAATCTCCCGGGATAGATGCTAATTGTTCCATTATGCTCATCAACGAAAAAGCTAGGTCCATCCGTCTCTCTGATAAGAACAGATAGCAAAATGACAACGATTACCTAAAAAAGTCTCTTTAAAGTTGAGCCAGGGCTGCAAAGATGGGTGATAATAACTCGTGAGGGTTTTCGCTGCACGTTCGATCGGCAAGAAGAAGACTTTAAATTTTGGGTATGTTCGGTTAAGTCATGTTGACAGGAGTTACGTAGTTTTAGATTCGTCCTCACCCACGCTCAAAGTATGGCTGCCAATCATCTTCAAGCAACAAAGACGGCAAAGGGCCACACACAAAAAGGCAAGTGCAGTTCGAGACAATTGCTTCGGACATGCCTGTCAAAACAAAACGGCAGACTAACGTGAACCCGAAAAACCCAACTCGGATTTTATCTTAACACTCACCGAAGCTAACCAGGCCAGACAAACACTTCTGAGCTCAAAACACCACAGGCCAGTAAGGCTTTGGTTGTGTTTTTATTGGGCAGCGGAAGGCAGTATTCTTCACGGCTCAGTCCGCTGTGGAGTGCTGCGCAGGCCAGACGACCTTAAAGTCTGTTAATTGCAGAGGAGAACTCCAGTGGGAGGATTTCTGCTTGAGCTGTGAGAGTCTTATCAGGGGTTAAATATGGTGATGGAGTGGGAGCGTGTGCTGAGCATGTGTGTGTGTTGAAATGATGAGCAATGAAAGGAGGGAAAGGTTGCAGCGAAAAAAAAAAAGAAGAAAAAAAGCTAGGTATAGAATATTTTTCTGTTCTCCAGTTCTCTCAGACTGGATGGATGTTAACTTGGCATGGCCGATTAAAAGTCAACAGTGACATCAGTGTTTGGCCCCCTGACAGCTATTAAATCTAATAGAGACTGAGAAACTGTAATAACTTGGACACTTCCATGCCCCGGTCAGCCATCATCCTGTCATGTTACTCAGACAAAACACTGAGAACACACACACACACACACACGCATTTACAGTTAGACACATGCATTTGTTTCAGAGATATGACTCCAAGTTGAACTATTGGGCTATGGGCTACATTTTATATCCCACGCATGGCAACTTGTCATCAAGGCAGAATCTACCGTTGAGGATGCAAAGGTCAAATTTGGGTGGTTTATTACGAGAGCAAAAGGGATTCGTATACTATGATCGGCCTTGGATGAGGCCTGAGGTGGACAGCCAGACAGCGTGAAGGTGTTATTTCTGAAATAATCAGCACGGACCAAGGCCGTTGCGCACAGGCAGCAGAGGAACTTGACAGCGTGGGAGGATGTTAGAAACCGAGCGATCAACTGGACAGGACATATCTGGAAAGTGAAACACAGGCTCAGGTTTCTCATCAAAGCACAGAAACTTAATCAGTGCTTTGGCGCAGAGTAAATCTGTGACATCTATTGCGGAAAACTCAGTGCCTTTCTCCAGCACTTGGTCGGTCTATCAGGCAATCGGTTGCAGAGGTAGTGAAGGTGAGGAAGCAGGTATCCAGCCTCCATACTAAGGGTGCAAGTACCTCCTTTCACCCGGAGAAGAGTTAAAAGTTGAGGTGGATGGATCTGGGATGGCAGCTTCTTTCAAAGAGGGAAATCTGCAGGACCAGTAATGCTGCTGCGGGCTGCATCTGTAAAATCAGTGCTGAAGGCCAAACCTACTATTCCAAGGGAGAAGGAACTGGAAAGAAAGGCAGAAAAATATCCAGCCTTGGTCATAGAGTGTAGGGAAGGTGTATGGAGACTCTGGAGTTGGAAATCCACCAGAGAGGATCCTAATGAGGGTGGTCTCGTCTGCAACCTTCAGAAGGTGCTTAGGAGCAGACTGAAGATGCAGCTGATGGTGTACATGGAGAAGATTTGTGTGCAATCAGCTGGGAGAGCTTATCCAGCAGCAATGCCAGGTTCATGGTTTTGAAGCAATGCCAGGTTCATGGTTTCAACAATCCAACATTGGAGACTCCTACACGAACAGCCTGCAAGAGTGCAGGAGCTGGAGATAAAGTAGAAAGTCATGTCTACTGCACTGTCTACAGACCTGTTGGCTCTGCATGCCAACTCTCTGGGAGCCAGGGAGTGGTCTGGGATGATTTGTTTTTCACCATTATGCAAATTGCATCATCATCCTGTACAAGTCGGGTCACTTACCCTAAGACCTGGATATAAGTTCTGGATCAAACAACTTAAACAGTTTCTATGGACAGCAAGACAACTCTGCCTGGACTGCCAAGTGGAAAACTCTATCTCCGCTCTAGTGACAAACAGAGTCACACGGCAGACGTCTGACTTAGGGAATCAATAACACTTCCTCAACCCATCCCCCATTTCAGTTATTCAATTAAGACACATGGTTTGGTTTTGAGACAAGGCGAGCCTTGTCCCTGCAGCGTGGAGAGCCTCTGACGTGGAGTGTGTTGCTGTCAGGGGATGCTGGGAAGCCAGAGACAAATGGTCACATAAAACTCCACTACTGGGACTGAAACGCCTTCAAGAAACTGTACGAGTCCAGTTTCTTTAACGTTTTTGGATATACAGAATGTCTCTTTAGGCCAAGCGCACGCTGGATGATAAGACATGATGACCTCACCCAAGGTTCAGGCATAAGCCGAGAGTGCCCTCCGTTGCTTGTGACTTCATCTGAGATGTGCTCATAATTATCAGACAATATCCAGTCTTCAAGGTCTAATAGTCACAGAATTTTGGGGGTAGCAAAAAAAAAAATATTGGAAAGCAAAAGCAATCTCCAAACCCATCGCCAAATTGCAGTTAAAGAATGCTAATATCACAAAAGCACTACCCTCAGGATGGTCAGTGGAGCTGAGAGGTCAAAGAGGATGGACTCTGACGGACCAAGGCCAACTTGAGGGCATCTCAACCGGAAGACAAGCTGAGATGAAAAACACAACTGTGCTTGTAGCCAGCCTGTTTTGATTCTGCGTTTCCACCTTTCCCTGAAAAAAAAAAAAAAAGAAGGCTGGTATTCAAGGCACGCCTGTCAAAACAGCAGCCAACCTGAGCACCTCTCAGCACGCACCAAGACTTACTCCGAACTCACGCACACATATCAGAGGTTTGTCAGGGAGAGCTGGTCTGGATTTGATGTTGTGTACGTTCATGAGAATGTGTGTGTCTTTACGCACTCACAAACAGTTGCACACCAGGATTCTTTAGTCGATTATGAAGTGTCAGAACGATTGCTCGTAGCGCAAGGAACTTTGACACATGCTCCCAGATCCGGGAACCCCCACTTCTCCTTATGGACTGTAACTCATTCCCTCTGAGCGTGCTCTCAGACTGCTCCTTACTCCTACAGAAGGTCAAGGGGTTAACCCACCCTGGCAACCAAAGCTTCTTTCAACCACCGGAAAACAAGGACAGGAGTGTGACTGGCTCCTGAAAGGTACAAAGGCTGTCATTTACTGGGTAGCTGCCTGGTTTGGATTCAGGAGTCGTACTTTTTGTTTTTTAACCACTGAACTTGCAGGGTGCAAAGGTCATTGGAGTGAGGGCCGAGAGAGAGAAAAAGGGATCTAAACTATGTGTCCTTTCACATGGAGCGGAACGAAGAATGTTTTCCATCGGCAATCAATGCTGACAGCTCTGTTTCCTCACAGCGTTGGTTACAATGTGATGTGAAAGACTGTTATCAGAAGCGAGCGTTTACTCTTCGTACTTTAGTCCAACCCCTTATTCTTCTGCTTTGCCTTTGTGACTGTTAGGTTGTTACAAACGTAAATGAACAAATACTTTTTTTTGGACCAGTACTCTGAGATTAACTCCTGCAAATTAATGTTATGTATTATTTGTTAGCCTGATTCAATTCTTATCAGAATTCGGATTTCATTATTGGCCGAGTTTTAACCTCAATAACTACGTTGTGGTTAACCAAGCAATTTGATTGGCCTGACAGATATTTGCCGGTGCTTAAGAGAAACGTCAGTCTGAAAAATCTCCGGGGAAACTTCTGGCTGGTTTCCAGGCTTATTATTATTGTATAATTTAATGACGTCTCCTCGTTACATTAGCTTTGACAGTCCTATTTATTGGACTTAATACAGTCACACAGTGCAGAGGTGATCTAGGAGAATGCAAGGAGGAAAAGAAAAACCTTTATGAATCTTGAAGGGAGGAAATTTTGTTTATTTAAGATCGGATTGGGACTCGGATTGGCCGAATAAAAGATCGGTACAGGATCGGGGACATCCCTACCGAAAAAACTGCGCAGACTGAAATGTGATTAATCACAGGGTAGCGCTTTGTCTTTTAAGTCTTTAGGGAAAGTGTCCAAACTCGCTGAATGCTGCACATTCTCCTTTCAAAGCCATCACGCTGGAATGTGGGTGAGGACTGCAGAAATTCCTCTGGATCCCAGACCTACAGCTGGCTGTGTTGCAACAAGCTGCAGTGTATCAACACGACCATCAAACACGCCGCGCTGCCTTCCCAACACATCCAGTAGCAAGCACAATCCCTGCTTGTGCCTGTTTTCCATATGTGACAGACATATCCAATAATATCAAAGAGTGGGGAATAGGAAATACTTGACGCCTAACCATTATACTAATATACTCTGCATGTATAAGTAGTATAAACATGTAGGTTTTGATGTCTGAGGACCAGGTAGACTTGATTTTAATGCCGGGAAAATATGCCATTTAAATGAAGATATTTTTTGCAGTTGTTTGCATTTATACATTCTTTCAGATCTTATAAAAAGTATTCACCACCTTGGATGTTTGCCCCTTCATTCAATCCTTTCGAGGGGAGTTTTCACCCCCTTCAAGTCTTTCTCAGTCAGGACCAGGCATGAGCAGCACTTTTCAAATCTGCTGCATGCGTCAGGACTTTGTCTCGCCTGAAAATAAATCTTCTAGCGAGTCAAAGTTCTCCTGCAGACTGAATCAGATTGTCCTGGGTCCTTGAAATTAAATTGGGATTTCCCAAAATTTTGCTGCACTCACTTCGGCCCTCTGCCTTTACAAGTCATCCAGGGTCGGCTGCCAAGAAGCATCCCCAAAGCATGATGCTGCCGCCACCATGCTTCACAGTGGGGAGGATGTGTGCAGTATTTGATGTCCGCCAAACATAGCAGGAGTTTCCAGTGAGAATGCCCGTGAAAGTATTCACAATATGTCCAGATGTTTCGCATTATGCTAGCACCATAACAACCCACAGGCAAGGGCTCGGGAACACTCGAAAAACAAAACACAGCTCGGCGAGAGAAGCAGGTAAATCAGAGTCAACTGGGCTTCGCATCACCGGGACAGCGGTGCAAAAAAATAAAACACCCTCACACTGCTGCAGGCTCGCCTTTCTTAACGGGAAGTGTGCGAGGGATCCTGACGTCAAGCTGTTATAAATCTCAGGTGGCTGTGCGTCACAGCTGAGCGGCGAGCCAGCTCTAATGTCCAGGTCTGGAAGTCCCATCATCATTATCATCATCATCATCCTCACCAGAGTCAATAAGCTGTGCGTGTGGTTGTGTGCGCCATGCCTATACGGACATGCATGTGATTGTGCAGCTGGGTGTGTTTCTATGTGTGTTTTACTGTAAATCTCGGAGGGCTGCAAGTACACAAGGAGACAAGAAGACACAGAGACATCCTAAATCCACATAAAAACTGTGGCACGCTCCCAAAGAAGCTGGGAACAACCTACCTATCAAGTTCCCTGAAAAACTGTGTGCAAGCTCGCACACAGATATTTGTCAAAGACAGGGAATACTTCTCTTTCGTTTGCTTCACCTTGTATTTTTGGGATACTGTCAGTCAAATCTGGTAATACTGAAGTTGACTCCTGCTCCGTCAAACCTTGGAAATATCCCATTAAATTCACTGAAGACCACAAACTGTGCGGTAACTGTTAACCTGCAGTTAAGCGTCAACCTTCCGCTGCACATTACGATCCGATAAAAAGTCACGATAAATTTGGCAGACTGATGAATGGAGTTTGGCGTCAAGCTCTCTCCTCATAACACAAACGGACACCGCTGCTGACGAATCTAATGACGTTGTCAGAAGAAAGTGTGCGGCCTCTCAGTGAGGGTTAGGAAAAAAAAAAAAACATGCATGGAAACGGTGCCAACAAAGGCTTGTCAGGTCAACACGACAACGCCGTGTGCCACCCGCCTTTAATTACTGGGTGATAGTGAGGAGCCCTGCATGAAACAATTACCTGATCTAACAGGGAGTCAAAGTGACGAGAGATGAGTGTCAGCTTGATGAAAAGAATGTTTCCAGCCTCTCCATATAACTTCCCCCTTAGTGCGTGAAGTTTTTCCATGCATTTCAAATGTGCTATTCGGGCTGTTCATTCAAGGGCCAGGCAATATGTTGATCCTAATTCAAGAATTTCAGTTTTTGTTGTTGAATAATGTGGAAAAAAGCCTAAATTGCAAAATGGAGGCAACTTCTGCCACTGCTATCACACAATTGACGGCCAGTATTCTACAGTTATGTAGGCTGACAGGGTTTTCTTTGAGTTGCTGGTGCGTCTGAGTTTCAGCAACAAACTTGGGCGACGGAAACCGCTGAAGACGGTGGTCACAGGATTTCACCAGACCATGGTTTGGTTTTGCAAAGATCTGACGTGGAACAGACCTCTGCAAGCTTTGTAAAATGTTGACCGACATAGGTAAATAGTAAAATAATAGAATAAACGTGGCAGCACCTGAAACAGGAGGATGCAGTTGATGGATAAACGTGTTGAGAAACCAGAATTTCATGGTAGCTGGTGACCCAGCAAGTAACAGAACACATTGGCGAAGACCGAAAAACAAAAGACGAAAGATGAAAAACTTGCTTGTACTGATATTGAAAGCTATATATTGCAAGTGTTAACCATTCCACAAATATTTAGTGGAGATAGCATTACTCCGTTTGCACAACACCAAACAAGAGAAGATTGAGTTGCAGCTGAAGATCTCTGCACCAGCAGGACCATGCAGTCTGACATCATGAATCCCAGGTCATACCGCCCATCCCTAGTTCACCAACATCTCTTCTTGCAGGGCTAGCGCTGGTTCTAGCTCTAAACCTAGGAAGTGTGTAGAGCCCAAGTGTGGATATTGGAAGTGTGAGTTTTTTCACAACACAGAAAACGTTCTTTTGTCTCCTAATAGCCCTCAAACCTGCTCTTGAACACCCCACGACTTGCTCTAAAACCACAAAGCTTTGTATTAGCCTTTACCCTTCGACCCCTCCTGCATCAAAGAAGCACCGTGGAGGCTCCATTCCCGTCAGAAGTCCTCCTTAAACAACCCTAAACCCACTTAAATTAGCCTTAAGCTTTTAGCTCTCCCACACATGACCTTAACATTTCACATTCCCCATATGAGTTGCTCTAAAATGATGGCTACACCATCCTTGAAACTGCCCTAAGCCTCAAAATATTCCTTCGAAAAAATCCTTGTAACTCTAAACTCCACGTAAAAGGAAAAAAAAAAACTAAACCCTGGAGCTCTTAGCTCCTTCAAAACAACTCTCCATCTCAAAACAGCTCTCTAGACTCTCGCAATAACCTTAAATGTTACCTACACACTTCAAGCAACCTCTGACCCCAAACCACCCCTTCAAGATATTTCTCTTTCATCAACCAACTGAGAAGAGTAAACCTCTCAGAGTAAACCTCTCAGAGTAAACCCTGGTGGTAGCTGAACCGCCGTAATAAATGCACTTCATAGTTTGGTGAATTCCGCCTTTGCGACTGGTGAAAGCATACAGTAAAATTAAAGGATGGATGTGCGTCAGGCTCTTCGGAGCAGTGCGTGTGTTTCGGTTTGTGTGGATGCAATCTTGGCTCTATAATAAGAGGGGCTGTTATCAATCAGTACACAGGAAATTCAAACAAGCCTCCTTCATTACAGCAGTGATTGACCCTCTGTTCACCCATGTGCGGTGACGTGGTGTTTATGTGTACGTGCAATCAGACCATTCTGATCGGATTTCAGAGTTTACCCAACAAACAAAAATAGACTGATGATTGGCTCGTCGCCCATCCCCTTGTAGCTGACAGTTGTTGGCTAGTGGACGTTATTGGTTCTGGTAGTCTCGGTAACCCTCTTGCACATATCCAACCCAAAATATTTCGGAGTGAAATGAGCAGAACATGAGAAAATTGCTAGACAGAACTGGCTCTTCTTACCGCCATCGCTGTCTGTTTGGAAAGGAAATACCGCTAATGATGGCAACGCTACCGCTCCATCTGGGTTCAACCGGTGCTCCAGGCACACTATCAGCTCGGGTGAAATCAGGGGCAGGAACCAAAGATTACGACTGTGCTTCTTAAACGTTTGCAAGTGTGCTTCATATGTCAGTCAACAGTGTGAATTGTTCCCATTGGTCATTGTCTCAATTGTGTTGCCTCAGAGTGGATCCAAGTTCAACTTGCTCAGGATGTTTTTTGCATATCATCGCAATCGGATTTCGGTACGACTCCATTGTCTCTTGTCACCGCAACGCTACCAGTCTCTCCCTGAGTGTACGTCTCAATTGACTGTACAGCTCTAAAAATATATCAATCTGTGAAGGACTGGTCGTCCCAGCAGAAACCAGTCAGGACCAGTCATGAGCAGCACTTTCCAAATCTGCTGCATGCTTTGGGACTTTGTCTCGCCTGAAAATAAATCTTCTAGCAAGTCACAGTTCTCTTGCAGACTGAATCAGATTGTCCTGGGTCCTTAAACCAGACCCTTTTCGTGGAAAAAAATAAGTCTCCAAGAACCCCAAAATTCCATAAAAGAATCTTCAAGTAACTCTTGCAACTGCTGATGTCAAAGTATAGAAATGAATGTTCTTTGTCAAAAAAAAAAAAAATGTTTTGAAAATTTGAGCATAGAAAGCCATCTGTACAAAACACAGCCATAGCTGCCAGTAGAACCATGAATGTCCGCATACGGTTTGCATAGCTTAACGCCTGACAAGATGAATAGTTGTGTTATCTTGTGATCTTACAACAACTCATCTTGAGAATCCAACTGTTTTACAAGTCAAAAGCTGATCCTTAAGACATTGTTCAAAAGAGGAATATTTCCATGGAATATAACTGTATTATACAAGATCTCACACACATTCACATAGCCCTAAGTGTTATCCTTACTGCCGGGTTATGTTGGTCTGTAAAGGTAGGTAAGTGGAGTTCTCATCATGGAAAACTTGCTAATGTTGACTAACTAACATAGTATCTCGAGCTATGAAACCTATGCAAAAAGCTTGGTTCATTGTTGTTGTGTCTCTGTTTGACTGGTAGGCAGACGCTTCATTATGGAAAATTAACAGGGCTGGGTTTAAAAATAATTTTTACGACTTGAAATATCCAATTCCTAATCATAAAGTCCTTGCTCGGGTTGATTTTTAAACTATATGTCATGACCCGCACAATCTCGAAATCTGTGCGAGAATCAGTCTTGTGAGGCTACGTATAGGTAGTCACTCTACGAGATTAATCAGTCGGGCCTAAAACATTGTGGATTTAAAGAGTATGACGACATAGAAGAGCTGCGCAAAAGCAAAGCCCTCTGGAAGATGTGCCAACTGGTGGTAAAATACTGTGGAAATAATGAAAGTACATAGTAAAGCACTGTATATTGGGACATCTCTAGTTAGATTCTGTTTTTCCATTATTCAGTTATTATCTCTAACCCATTATCCTGTAGTGGGTGGCAGGGGCACTGGAGCCCATCACAGCTGTCAGTGGGCGAGACCTCATTAAAACGACCCAACTTTATTTCATTATTACATCACTCAACAATTCACTCATAACTCTTGTTTTGTGTGTGTCCTTGGTATGCATGGTCACTGTGAGTCAGCAGCCTCCGCACCTAATACTTTATGTCAGACCACTCGCTCATGCATTTTTAATGGAGCTAAACCAAACCCACATGCAAACACACCAAATAAAAACCTGGTGGCCGTTACAAATGGGAGCAGATGTACTAATATGTCTACTTACTCACTCACACACACACACAGAGAGAGAGAGACACTCACCATGACTTCCAAAAGGCCAGATGGTTTAGTGCAAGATGACTGGAAACGAGGGTGGATGGAAGGGGATAGGTTTGGGATTGTACGTCCCTCTGATTCAGTTCTAGACACCAAGCATACTTCCTGACTTCTGCCGAGATAGATCTTGCAGCTGCTGGATTTAATGTGGAGTTGAACTAATGAAGGCTGAAGTAAAGGGAGTAGAGGCTTTAAAGCAAGGCTGTCATTTTTTAAGAGGAAATAACAGAATAACTCCTTTTGAAAATATAAAAGCAATAAAAAGCACTCTTGATCAATTCAACTCCGGGATTTTATTTCTATGACCTTATTTGGTCCGTTCCTGGTCTGGTTGAGTGAACCGATATTCAGTTTCCTTCATGACTCTTCCCTGCTTGTGTTCCTGCTACACTTGGTCAGATTACTTGGGAGACGTTGGATATTTTCCTTTGACTGAAGTGCAAACATTATGTGATGTGATCTTGCGGTCCAATTTTGTAGGCACATCTATAAAACGTAATTTTATAGCCTTCAACATTTCAATTGTGACTGTATGGCGCTTTTCACAGAATACATTTTGGGAAGAATACAGGGGGGTGCGGGCGAAACTCGAGAAAAACACAATTATGCAGACACTAGATCAACATGGCGCAGGAAGTGACGGCCAACGCATGCTAGCGTGGGCGAGCAAGGATTCCACTGGGAGAGAATGAAGTACCCAAACATAAATACACTCAGATGCCAGTTAATTAGGAACACTAGTGAAAACTGATTCATTTAATGTAACGGTCCTGCCCTAAATCCTAGCTTCATGAAGGTTATGGTATTCAGCATTTGTTCCAAATAACAGAGAGAGCTATTTATTCATCTGTGCTTTTATTTTGTAGTACTATCGAATTGTACTGTGTTGTACCAACACATGTTTCCAGTCAGACAGTCAGACAGCAATTTGTAAATTATGCAATGGGGATGTTTGGCGAGGTGGTGGGAGGAGGAGGTCGTCAAGCAATACTACCAGCTTGATTCACTACCAAAAAATAAAATAAAAATACACAACATATGCCGAGTACACCCAGGTAACGCTGAAAATGTTTAAAACAGAGGTTCCCAAAGTTTGGATTTTGCGGGACAGGATTTTTTTGGGGGGGGCAATCACGTGACTGCTAGCGATGAGATGGACGAGTTTTTGACGGGCTCCCACGCAAACGCAAACCTGTTACACTGAACATAATTACACAGTAAAGTTTACTTTTATTTGTTCAAAAAAGGTTGAGGTTTGTATTAATTACAATGTTTGACGTAAACTACAATGGAGTCTGAAAACAATATATTTGTATGTGTGTCCCAGAGGTCGCGCTAGACTTTTTCGTTGTCGGTCATTTTGACTGACAGGGTCATAAAAATCCCGTCATAATCTATTTTTACCCGTCACTTTAATTTTTTAAAATGATAATAAAGACATATTCAACAGCATTTGATTTTCATTAAAGTTTCATTAACTTTAAGTACACGTGCATCGACAAAAGTTCCGCGATGTTTGGAACGCAAACTGCGATGAGAGACAAGAGCCAATTAATAAGGTCACTCGCCACCAAGTGTCAAAATGACGGCTGGCCTTCTCATTTTTCCGTCACATTTAAAAAAAAACGGTCAATGACGGAAAATATTCAGTTAACGCGACCCCTGGTGTGTCCTGTTTTTTTTTTTGTTTGTTTGGGGGGGTGAAGACTTTCTTATGTACCAAAGGGGGGCCCAGCAGAGAAAGTTGGGGAACCACTGGTTTAAAAGAAAAGTTTTCTGGAGAAAGTGTCAAAGACAAAAATACTACAGAGAGGGTTACAGAGTTTATGCCGCTGGAGGACCAGCCCCCTTTTTGGAGTACAGGTTTTCTGGAGCCGAGGTAAAAGCTACCCTCTCCTCGCTACAATAGCTTTGACAGCCCTATTTAGTCCACGTAATCCGGTCACATGGTGCACACGTGATCTAGGAGAATACAAGGAAGATAAGAAAAGCCTTTGAGAATCCGCAGGGGAGGAATTTTGGTTTATTTGAGATCGGATCAGGACTCTGATCGGTAATCGGTGGGCAAAAAAACTCGATTGTGACATCCCTACCACAAACTACATCCTCCAAAATAATCATCCATTTGAATTACAACATTTCTAATGTCATTTAAACATAAACTGAACATTTAAAATACATACATTTTCATCAGTGTACCTTAAAAACTGCCAAGTGAGCGTGTTTTTTTACAGTGCAACGACAAGGCAACGGCATTCACAAGCCTGAGGAGTCACATCAGTGCAATATAAAAGCCATATGCTCCGACAATGCGGTGGGTGATCCCAGGGATGGAATGAAACGACATGACTTCATCTCTTTCCACTGAGTCCAAGAGGAGGACGGAGGGTGGAGGAGGTGCGACAGAGAGCCTGGAGAGCAGAGGAAGTTTCGTCATCCTGCTTCAGCTTACTGTCACATGGTATTTATAGTGCGGACGGTTTGTTGGACGTTGCTGAGTTTGTGTGTTTGCGGAGTTTCATACAGTACGTATGAAAGACACACGCCAAACTTTGCAACTCCAGTCACCCGCCACGCTGGCCGAGGGTCCCGTTTGGCGTGCAGGTAGGAAACTGAACAAGGTTATTGCAGCTTGTAACCAGGCAAAAGTGAATCTGTGTGTGCGCGAGTGGGCTACGTCACGCACCATTCACTCTTAAGTGGTCAGAATGGGCTCCGGCCAGCCAACCAGCATTTAGCCAAATCCCAGCTGTGCTTCCTGTCTGGGAACCAGCCTCCAGAGTTCATACACGCAACTGAATATTTTTAACACAGATAATTAGTCAAGTACAGCTTTCAGTTTTAATATTACTCCCAATATATTTGCTGTAATGATTTCATTTATGCACAGCTCACTGCATTTGCTTTCCGTGTGAAATTTAAACAACTGTATTTTGAGATAATTTTTTTTCCTTTCTTCCAATTGAGTAAGCAATTTTGCCATTTTTCCCCAAAATACCTGGAACATTCAATAGCTGGCATTTACAATATACTGCACATATAAAAGTGTAAC
Source organism: Chelon labrosus (assembly GCF_963514085.1). Taxonomy (NCBI): domain Eukaryota; kingdom Metazoa; phylum Chordata; class Actinopteri; order Mugiliformes; family Mugilidae; genus Chelon; species Chelon labrosus. The sequence continues at coordinate 22,970,689 of NC_140337.1, forward strand.
AACCTTCTGGGAGAGGCACAAGTGGAATTACCATATTGACACCATGTTCGCTATATAGCACAACAGAATTTTTTCCGATAGCGTAAAGCGTGACATAAATTACGGTAATCCAAAGTGTGCTTGCACAAACATGCCTGCCACCGATTCAACCCATTTTTAAGGGTTAAATGACTGATTTAATTTGTAAGAGAAAGTACGTGTCATTGTGTTTCCAAAGGTTACACTGTCTTTGTTGTGTTAGGGGTCAGTCTGTATACAAGGAGATGATTGGTCAGATTTCCACTTATGTACAGAATTCATGGTCCACAACAGGATTTAAAGGGGAACTACTGTCTTTTACAACCTGGACCTTATTTCTGGCATAAAATATGATCGTTTACTCACCCATATAACTTTTGTGTAATTTGTAGTCGTTCGGGAGATATTTAGATCTGAGTTATATCCATATAGTGGGAGTGAATGGGGCACCGAAACGCAGCCTCTAAATAACGCATTATCTGCCACGAAACTCGTTAATTTCACCAATATTTTGTTATCGTACGCTAGTGCTGTTCCCCGTTGAGTCCGGAGTTACCCGTTATCATCATCCGGGGTCTGTAGATTGACCTACAGACCCCGGATGATGTCTTCTGACCTGGATGATGTCATCCGACGGTCGGCTTGTTTACCTGTAATTTGCTACTGCAAATTACGTCCACAACCTCAGAATCGGAAAAATATTCAGCCATGTCACAAAACACTAGCAGTAGCAAATCCCTAGTTCCTTTACACAACACTCTAGACACACTGGTTCTGTAGTTAGCACAGTTTCGCCACAGTGAAAAAAACCTGGTTTCAAATTGCCTCCTCCAAGCACTCTAATGTCTCTAATGTTTTACAAGAAAAGGCAAGATAGGGCACTATTTCCAGTACGCCCTCACTGACCCTCAAAGACACCATGCCCGCTGATCTCACATGGGTCATGTTGGGTTTTTCCCCTACAAGACCATCAATGTACAACTTTACCTCTAAAAAACAAATTAACCAGAAGTAGTCACTTTTCAAAGCAACCCCGGGATCCGGTGTGACCGCACTAACCTCTTCCAGAGATTTAACCTCCTTCTCTTTCTGCACACGCTATCGCTCTCCTTTTGGTCTCTTCCAAGTAATACTAAGAAAACAAACACCAGTTTGAAGTTGAAATGTAATCTCAAACACTTTTCTTTCCAGTGTAATAGAAGTCGTGTAAATAACTGCACAGCTACCACACTCTCCTACAGCATCAAAGAGAGCAGAGAGGGGAAAAAACACCCACATTAGAGCTGGGACCATGTAAGGGCAAATCTCAAATCCTCATGATTCATGTTAGGAAAACCTACCATGTTCAACTATGAAACACTATCTGATCAATAGCTTAAATGTCTGTTTCTTCTTTTGACAGAAACCTCACTAAGTCCCCTTTGGTTCTAAATTATTTAACAAAAACAAGCTACAGAAAAGGAATTGATTAAACAGTTATTCTAGTAATGCAAACCATGTCTTCCTCTCACACGAGGCCTGGCTGATCTACTGTCTAGGAACGCAGATTTTTTTATTTTTTTTTTGGTAGAACTATTTACACAAAACCCCCTCAATCATTTATATGGCTTTTATGTGTGGATGCGGTGGAGTTCAAGCCTTCTCGAGTTTTTCCACATCACAAGTCAAATTTGGCATTCAGGTATCTGCAGGTTTGCATTCCTGGTGGTATACTGTATGACATGAATGCTGTACTTCTACTGTTAACCAAACACCAGACGATCCAAGAGTACTTGGTACTGACCAAGTTCGACTCTGCTTACCTTCCGAGGTCAGACGAGATCAAGGGTACTATCAGGGTGGTGTGTCCGTAAGTGACGCTCAAGTGCATGAAAAGGCCTCAAATACACACTGCGGTGTCTAAAACATTAGATCATGTGTTTACTAGGGGCGGGGAAGTGGTGTGGTGTGGTGACTAGCACCGATGCCTCATAGCAAGAGGTTCTGGGTTCAAATCCATCGGCCGACTGTGGCCTTTCTTTGCATGTTCTCCCTGTGTCTGCGTGGGTTCTCTCCGGGTACTCCGGCTTCCTCCCACCATCCAAAGACATGCTAGTTAGACAGTTAGACTGGCGACCTGTCCAGGGTGTACACTGCCTCTTGTCCAGTGACAGCTAGGACAGGCTCCAGCCCCTCCGCAACCCTCCAGAAGACAAGCGGTCACAGAAAATGAATGAATGTGTTCATTAAGTTTGCCATAAGATAAGATAAAATGATTGCCACCACCGCAACCGTCCACACCCATAAAATAATTCTTCATAATTCCATAAAATACTAAGCATCGGATTAGCTGCCATGCTTACGGATCTGTTACTCAAACCGGGTTCCAGCAATGACCTCTAGCACTCATACATTACTCCACAATTTAGTTACATTGTGTATTTTGTACCTTTAAGCTAGTTGTACCTTCAAGAGGTTCTCCCAGAAGCTTTGTACTGTTATGGGTGTGAACCTAAGAAACCCCTAAACCCTACAACCAACTGCGCAACAAAAGGAGTCACTTGACTCTTCCATCTGGTCTGAGGACCGGGGTGCGTAAGGGAGAAGGACGTTCAGGAGCCCTTGCTTTAATACGCTGATCTGCTGCAGAGCCTTGATAAGTGGTGGAGAACTGATCCATTTTGGAAGGACGTGTCTCTTTCACAACAAAAATCTCTCTCAATTTGACATAAGTATAGTGGAAAAACAGAGCTTCTATTATTTAGATAGTTCCATTGCTTGCCTGCCAATGCCTCCAATAAATCTAGTGCATAAGAAAATTATCATGGAGGATGGAACAGCCCAGAGTATTTATGGACTGACGAAGAGCCAAGCGCTTTAAAGAAAATGTACAGGAAGGGTTTAGGATAATCGAGTGTCAACTGCTCGTCGTGAGACAGTCCGGCGCGTTACTACTATCAGTAGGTGACTTCCATTCCCGGTAACACCGCTTGAAAAAGCCGGTACCGAGAAAACAAGCCGCAAAACTGGGCTAATTCTGTTCTTTTCCTCCCTGGCGAGAATTTCGAGGTGAAGACACACCGCCAAGGGAAACACATATTTTCGAGGACGCAAATTGTGCAGTAAATCCTGAGAGCTGGGCCCAGATTTACAACCTAATGAGAGGCAAAAAGAGGAGTATTAGAGAGAAGATGATGAGGTAATGAGAAAACGGTGATGAGTTTCACATGTCCGCCTAAGTAGTACAAGCCAGAGAAGTCAGGAAGACACGGGGCATGACAAAGACCATGCTGCAGCTTTTAAAAAGAATGCAGAATGGTAGTCTAAACGGAATGGGGACCGCTCTATAGCTCTATAGCTAACTGATTAGTTCATTTCGAATGCAAATTCTTTAAGATATTCTCAGTCACTTGAAGATTTACATTGTTTTATAACCTTTCCCAGCTCTGACTGTTCTGACTGCCTTCATTTCAGCAGTGTGTTCAGACTTAAACCTGCTGCATTGTAGATCAAGGTCTTTATGACGATTGTTTAGAAAGTTAATGGCTCAGCAGCCACCTGTATGCAACTTCAAAGGTGTTGTGATTGCTTCTGTGGCTTTCATTTTCCGGAACTACCGTCTTATTCCGTGGCCGTGGAAGGCTAACGGTAAAAGCACATAATTTAGTGTCAAGTAATGTTCTGACACCACGACTGGAGGTGGAAGTAAAAGGCCATGTGCTGTGCTCTCTGCCTCTAGCAGCTCCCCTGAGCTCAGCCATACTCGAAAACCTTGCCCAGAACCTCGTTGGCAGGGTAAAGCGGTGCGATTCAAATTACTCCTACCGCTGGGGCTTTGAAAAATCAAGGGAGCCGGGAGATATGCAAATCCACATTTAATGACATTTTATCCCGGAGGATCCTAGCTGACAAGCGTTTTTATTTTTCAAAGGATTTAACTCTGATCTCATCAACTGAGTTTAGGATTGAGTGTTAAGATTAAATTTGCACGTGCAATTTACACTGCTCATTGGGAGTTACGCATCCGAGCCTGTGCACACATGTCTATTAATTTAGATTTAGGCTGTCATATACCTTTGTGTTACGAACTTTAGAGCATAAATAAACACGTTTCCCCGCTCGAGACGACAGCCGTTACCTGCCGTTCGGTAATGCACGGTGAAAGCGGCCGCCTGTCGATGCTTAAAATGTGGTCGGACGAAAGTGGAGCAGGTAGTGGACCGTGAAACCAAAACAATTAGCTAAAACGTCTGGAAAAAAGCTCAGCAGAGCTGAGGGAAATAGTCGAGTCAAGTAATAATTCTCTGCGGATTCGTCATTTGAGTCATTGTTAACGTTAATACACTGTGAGTTTTATACTCTGCGCCGAGGCTGCTTTCTCGAGCTGCTCCTCTTAACCCTGGCACGCTGAGGTTCTACGACATTTCTTGAATTCCACTGGAAATAAATACAGCTACTGGATGAACTGACCACTGTTAGAGACACATCTGAGTTCGAACCGGGGCGACGTGACTGTGCGCTGTGTGGCGGAGAAGAGAGGAGCCTTGTTTCGGCGTGAGCTCTGCTTTCTGTTCGCCCCTCTTGTTATGGATGTGGCGCTAGTGTTTACTCAGGGATTCCACTGCACAGACGGTTCAGTGTGGGACAAGGACGGGAGGGCTTGGGGCCGGGGGGGGGGGGGGGGGGCGGTGCTCACACCCGCACAAACACTCACAACCATACAACTATACGTAAACATTATAAATCATGGCATATATTCAAAACGCCTATACACACACACTACAAAGCTAGGTGCCACGGCTGCCCCTTCACATCTGCATCCAGCACCGATTCTTTTCCACCCTTTACATTTTTATTTATTTTGTGAGGGCGTGTCACGCTCATTATCAGGGTAAATACTGAGCGGGAAGCCCAGAATAGCTGACATTTGCATGGAGAGAGAGAGCGAGAGAGAGAGAGAGAGAGAGGGGAGCGGAGGAATGAAGTGGGTTAGAATAATAACTGGAAACTTTGCGTGAAATTGACTTTCAGCCTCGCAGTTAGCACGCGGGCCTTGTATAAATAACGACCGGAGCGGGCCTGCCAAGCGGAGACACACATTCGCCGATAGCAAGTGAAAGGCGCAAACAGGCGCACACACGCTTCAGAGTGGAAAGAAATGCCAGCCCCCGCTTATTAACATTTACTGAATTTGCCAAAAGAGCCACACACGGCAAATATGAATCGCTGCGAGGAGTCAGAGGGAGCGGCAAAAAAAAAAAAAGGTGCAATTACAGAAGACTGAGATTCTAGATGTGGGCCTATAGAAAGTGGCCTCGGGACGCAACAAAAACACAACACGGCAGCACGTTTTGGGTGAGTATTGGATGATAAAGATGCGCACTTATGCTATGAGTGGCTCAATCCACTGTCACATCTGTTTCTAATGGATGACTGGGGTCGTCGTGGCACCCGTCACGCTTCTGGACTTGCAGAGCGACGGAGGAGGCGGAGGTCGGGATGAGACCTTTGTCAATCACCCACACAAGTTTCCTATTCACACCTGCAGCCCGCCGGGACGGACGGCTCTTTTACTGGAACTGCTACTTTTTCCAGATGCTCTGCACCACAAAGAGTTCAGGTTGCGGGATCAAAACACCGAGATGAAATGAGGTTGGTTTTGAAGCCTGCATGCAACTGCCGCTTGCCTCAACGTATGTCCTCAAGGCATCCCTTTGTCCGATTCTCGTGCACGCAAGAAAGTGAAGAGGATTCTGTGGCCCTAGCGTTTCTTAAAAGCAGAAAAAGAAAGAGAAAACCCGTGGCTCCGTTCGACGCCGAAAAGACGTCAAGAGCGAGGAGAGTTTCAAAGGCTCATCCTGATCCTTTCCAGGTCTATTTCAGGATGTCGGTGGCCGGCTTTGATAGCACCACTGGAAGCAATTTCCACAATCCCACTGATCCTGAACCACAGCTGGCAGCGTGAAGCAGGGACACACAGTTTATCAGGAGCCATTCGGGATGACGCCATTGGCGCTGAGGGCCAGTTCTGAATCAAAGGAGGTGCGTAAACGAATGATGGACTAACGTTATGAAGTCAGTGTGCAAGTTTACTTCCATATTTTTAGGCAATTTTTGTTCCCTTGGTTGCTATCGCAGTGCATGTGAGTACTCAGGTCTACCCATTTGCCAGACACCTCTGTTGGGTGTGCAGCAGTACGTTGTTTAACGCCAAATAAACCACTCCTGGAAGCGACTGCCATCGGGCTGATGCCACCTCGTCTAACCTGGCTCGGCTTGCTTCATTTGTTCTGGAACAAAGAGCGGTTTCTGTGTTCATACCAGCCCACACAAACCGACCTGAAGGGGCAACGCTCCAAGTTTGGGAACAATGACCTAGGTGTGGAAGCACCCTTAGAAAGCCCTAGCAGTAACAGAAACCAGGAGCTTGCCCAGACTGGCAATTTTAATTTGACGTAGTTCTTCGTTTTATTATTATTATTGTTAAGCAGTGCTTTTGAAAATTCACCCACAACTGGGAGGATACAGTGTATGTTATACATCTTTGAATAATAAATCTATGAACAAAGGAGCAACATGCATGGACAAGTTCAACAAAACTTTTGGAGAACCAAATTATTATCATTAGCTGATTTTTACTATTTTAACTTCTCTACTAGCTATTATGCAGTGGCGGGCCGTGCATTTACCACCTAGGCCTAAATGCCCTCCAACCTCATTTAAAACACCTCTTAATATGATCGTTATGATGCCACTGCTATAGAAACCATCAACATCATATGGACACGCAATAAAACAAAACGTTGCATCATAGGCGGATATCTCATATTGCGAGATGACTGCCATTACTAAAGCAAGAAACTCACAATTCAAAAAGTCTCCTCTCACCCACTGTAGCCACTAGCGCCACATATGTCAAATCTAGCAGAAGCATCAATATCGACCCAATAAAATGGCAAAAGTATACGAAAAAAAGATGTAAATATAATTCATTTTACTTTACAGAACTTAAGAAACAATTTAGAGTTCTCCTGAGAACCTGTCAACCAAGGGTAGCGCTCATAGTCGCTGTCCTGAAAGTTGTCCCGACCGGGTGAAAATAGCTTTCTAAGAAGATCTCCAACCAAACCAATAGCCTCTCCTCCTTTGTGGGTTCAAAAAATAGCCATCAAAAAATGTTAACAGGGACGATTTGGTTGCACAGCTCTCAACAGATGAACCGCTAGCTTGGCTTAAACAGAGCAATGCGAAAACGCTGACGATACTGTAGGCCACAGAGAAGGCCTAGGAATACGAACTTGAAATGTGATTGGTTAAAGGAACAGCGTCATCACAATGCGTTTCAAGCTTCACCCATCTGCAGTTTTCATTTGAAAGACCAGGCAGATTTCTTTGACTCCGGCAACGCATGACGGCTCAAATATGATTGGATAAAAGCTCTAATACAAAGTTACACTGCCAGAAGCACCACAGCTGAGAGAGAGACAAGCTATGACATGAAAAGAAAAGGCTATTGGGAATAATTTAATAAGGTTAATAGGAAAATATTAAAATGTAAGTCAGTGATTTTGATAAAAAAGGCTCTGCTGGCCCTGAAGTCCTACCACTGTTATTGAATATAAATTTGAATTTATATGAAGAAAAACCAGAAAACTGAATATTATTCAACTAAGAATTAGTTTAGTATCAATCACTATATTTTTTCCATTGGTCAACTATCTATCAAATCAAATATTTACTACAGCTAATACAAGCTTTGTTGCATTTCCCCAACATGCACTGTTCTGTCTGAGTTTTAAGCTACTTCCCCCGTGTAAAAACCCGTAAGAGCACAAAAAACAGACGTATGGATTGTACTGCATCGGCCTCTCCTAACTGAATAATGAAGTGGCCCACTGTGAGAATCAGGAACGGGCAGTTAGGAGCAGGGAATGGGCTCATTCATTCAGACGTCTGGTGAAGTTTAATGAGTGACTCAGCGCAGCAGGAAGTGACATTGTAAACCTGTCACTAACCATTTCCTCTCACGGGTCACCAGCGGCCGATCGGGTTCAAACGCTGCGATGATTGAAACGTTCCCTTTTTCATTCCTCACCTTCCTCGCAACATTGCACGGTGGCAGAGCTGACATTTTTGAGCTGATAACGGAACGCAATTTGAAAATTTTTACTCCTAAAAACAAAAAGCATAAATAAAAGAAAGGACGGAGAAAGTGCAGGAGAGTTTTAATATATAGCGAATGAGACACAGAGACGCCATAGAGCGATGACAGATACACCAGAGACGTTACAGTATGAGCTGGATATGATGCGCACACGCACGGCTGAACAGCTGGGCAGCACATTAACGAAATATGAGGGTGTGCACATGAGGTGGGAAGGTCAAAAATGAAGAGAAGGATTATTAGAGGACAAGAAAGGAAAGCCTTAGGCGTTGAATAGCTGTAGCTACACACCTGCGTCTCTCTCATACACACCAAAACCCCACATTCCTGCTGCTTGCTTGCTAAATGAAGCGTGTTTGTCCCGAATGAGAATTTCCTGCATTTCATTGATACATATACTGGAAGAAGTGCACAACACGATTCTGCCTCATCGCATTCCATCCAGGCAGCGAGGCCTCAGCCTGAAGAACGACTCAGTTTGTCTTGTTCCACTTGCATTCTGGTGTGAAGGAATGCAGAGGTGATAGGTAGGACCCGGCATTTGTGTGTTGTCTCTCTAGATGCAGCGGTCTTCTCTCTCTATGGGGGATTGCTGTTTTATTTTATTTTTTTTCCCCCCTTCTTCTGTCTTCCCCCTGAAGCCTTTTTAATAAACAAGCCTTTATCTGTGATCAGACTGCAACAACAAGGCAGAGTCTGGCCCAATATCCTTCGTACAGGAAATGGAACCCCCTCCCTAGCAGTAAGGCGGCGTGTTTTAGTGGATTTATCGCTATTACGAATGCGCAAACAGCAAAGATTTGGACATAGCGTGCATGAGAAAATCTGTCATTAAAGGAAATTAAAGAACACCATATGGAACTACAATATTAACAGGAGTTAAAGCTGCACTAATCAAGAAATTTATATCAACATTACACCAATCAGCCACACCATTATGACGTAGGTGAGTTGAAGTTAAAAACACCACAGAGTTTCCCATACAATGTTAATATATTGCCCCGACAGGGTCTTGGGACGAATCGGAAATATTTTTGCAAGTCTCAAACAACGTTGGGCTTGTGTTGCCCCCGAAAGCATCAGTTAGATCGTCTTTACCTCCTTTCCCTTCCCCAAAACTGCTTCCTCTAAGACGTTAACCCCGCCCACAAAACGTATCGGACAACTCACGTAGCATGTGAAGGTATTTTTTTTGTTTAGTAATAAAATTTTACTTTACGTTGTTCATGATTTTTAGTACATGGAGATTATTTTATTTTAGAGTCGTTCAAAACCTGGAGAAAATGACTCCGGACGTAACGTGAGCTAGCTTAAAATTAAAGGTGCTAGCTAGCAAAGTTAAACTGAAAGTTAACTGTTTACTATGAATTTTTGATGATTTATATGAATGATTTTTATTTATTTGTCCATACAACGCCGCGTATCAACAGCTTATGTTTTGTATTCCTTAGTGTTTGACAAGAGTGCTGCTATTTGTCGCTAAACCAATATCCGCGTTATTGCGGTAATTTGAAGGCCGATACAAAACGGATGCTGTTATTTTCTGTGCAGGCATTTCTTATACTGTATAATATTCAATATTTGAGATCACATCATAGTATTCTCACAAAATCCTGTGGGAAACACTGCACTACCTCCTCATAATTGTACTTATGAGTAGGTGCCAGTGGGCATTGGGCAATGCTCTGGTGCCCTTGGGTCCTGCAATCCATATGGATGTTTCTTTGGCACATACCACCCGCCTAAGCTTTGGAACCTTACCCAAACCAACAACTAAATCCAATATCCTTACAACATCAACCACATGAGTCACAAGCTGAACTGATATTGCCAAACCCATACCGTGGCGCTCCAGGTCAACATAACCTGCGCAATCCTAGTTTCCTCCCAGTAAAAAAAGTTGAGCTACAGATTTTGAGTGTTGTGAGGTGAAGGGAAACAGGTGTTGTTTTGAGTGGTGTGAGGCATTCAGGGACCTTGTGATGTGGCTGCTAACAAGTCCAGACTGGTTGTCTTGACCCACGCTGATGTATTAATGCACTGCACTGCACGTGAGGAGGCGATATTCGGTCCAGATGACGCTTCCCTTTCTTCTGACTTTATTGTCCGTTCTTTATTTCACACGGCTCGGGAGGCAACATCTGTTTGTGCTTGCTCGTGTGCGTGGGTGTGTTTGTGTGTGCACAGACGTGAAAGGTATTCCATGAGGGCAGGGAGACGAATGATGCTGGTGAAAGAATGAAGGGACCCAACAGTTTGAGCTGCGGTTTGCGTTGCTGCGTACGGCAGCGAAGCGCCGAGCAGAGGAACAGCTGTGCATGAGGCACAGGGGTAAAAATGTGATGACACACTGTAAATCACCTTCGGATTTTGAGTTCACTGTGACATTGATGCAAGAAACACATCACAAAAGAGGAGATTCTCCCCTCTGTACTCTATGTGGACTGTGGAAATAAATCTGTAGGATGATGAACTGAAATATTTTTAGTACCTGCACTTGGAAGATTATAAAGTCCCCTTTATTTATGTCAAATATGTAGATGTTAACTACTGGCCAACACATTCAGCCCCATAATGGTTTCCCCATAATGCCCTAACAGTGCAACAAACCCATCTCTTTCCAAACCACTACTTTGTCAAGGTTAATGGACCTTGGGGTGGCGGTTATTAATATAACTTGGGTTAAAGGATGATTATTAAAGAAACAAAAGAACTTGTCTGAAAGTCAAAGTCTGATGTTTTGTTGACCCATCTATCCACCACCTTGTCACTCAGTTACAGTGTCACCTGACTTCATTCTTTTTACTTGGTTACTGAGTGTTTTGGGGGATTATTTATCCTTAGTTTCTTAGTTTGGTGGCATAACTAGTGGTTTGTCTAGCGGCAAATATTTTACTTGATTCATTTTAATTTTAATTTTAATTTCGGCCTCATTTAAGTCTAGAGATTATATTGTTAATCAATACTCAAGTTTCAACCCAGTCTAGTCCTCCAGGTAATTACACATGTAATTGTGGAAAATCAAACTGTCGTCAAAACTAAACAAATTATTCAATAGATATATATTTACTGGGCATTAAATGCACCAAAATGCATTCACTTTCCAATTTAATGGTCAATTATTTGTGTATTAATTGCTTCATTTCAACTTTGTATATGAATTTTCAATATTTTGTATATGAATTTCAATGTGACATGATTGGCATTCCTTCCATTGGTATTCTGCTTCCCCACTGGATATTCAAGAGGTGGTGATAATGCTCCAAGAAAAAAAAAAAGTAATACAAATGTACAAAAGTTAGCAAACAAGGTGGGTCTCAAAAAACTTGTCACAACCTTTAAATTAAAGACAAAACCATGCTTGTCAATGACAACGACATAATCAATTAATGCAAGTCAACGATATTTTTCAGTAATATGAAAAGTCAAATGTCTATTACACACTGTGTACTACCACACCACCGTCATGGTTTCTAGTACAGAAATACTACGTACTTTCATACATGGTATGATCCTCTGGCAGTGCTTTATTACAGTATTATTCAGGCTTCTCATCATTACAATGATTCTGACCCCAGTATAAAGTTGCCTGACATGGAAAGACGGGAAATTCTACTGGAGTGAATATGTGGATTCACACCGAAGCAATGTGATGACTAAGCATCTGTAAAAGGGTAAATTTGAAGTGACAAATTTTTAAAACAAATCATAAACTCAGGAAATGATGAGGTGTGACGGTATTAGACAAGAAGACTCTGGCCAATGCCTCGACATCCGAGATTCTTGGTTTTTGCAACTCTTAAGCTTCTACTGAGTGAAACATCTTCTAAATAGATGATCTTTGACTTAGCCTAGCATCTGTGAACCATTTAGCAAACGGCAGCTAGCTTTTAACGGGAGCTGGGTGCCTCACTTGGATGAGCACCACCCCTTAAATCTCGCTTTCCACTGCTCCCTGAAGGAAAGTGAGTTGAAACTCCATCCGCTTCTCTTTAAACGCATCTACTTTGGGCCGGATCCAAACCACACCACCTTACTCCGTTTACTTTCCCTTGGATGTGGCTGAGGTGCAAACGATACGCCGCTCCTTCATCCCCCTATCGCCATCTCCTCATCCCTCCCTAACCAAATTTGGACTACTTTTTTTCTTCAATATAAAGATCTGAGGTCTCAAGAAAGGAGTGACCACAAAAGCACAATTTGACAGGCTACCTGTACTTACATATCGTGATTAATTGCATATGGAGGTAGTACCTAACTGTTTGACTGTAAAATACTGTATATACAATAATGCTGCGTCTGGGTACAATGCAAACATTTTGAGAAATCTGCTTGTTGCTGTGTACCACCACCCTAGCCTGTAGCCATTACTCGGTTGGCCAAACAAGGTCCCATTGGTCTTGGTTGCCTTTTCCAATCATGTTTTTTGGGATGGTGAAGAAGATCTCCAGCAACCTTTCATGTATTAAAACTTTCATGCATTGACAGACACGAGCCCAGAATTCCCCTCCAACAAAAACATCCTAGGTTGAAATTCATGGAAGCAGCGTGATTCATTTTCTCCAAAACATAATTGCTACGGTTTGCTATCCATGTTAGCCAATCCAAGTAAACAGCTGCCTAGACCACAACGTCTTCTGCAGAAAGACACCATTCTCACCTGTTCAAAGCAAAGTTGGTTTGCAGTGCAAGCAAGTGGTGGATATTGAGCAGCGTCCAGAGAAACCCCTCCTCAATCCCCCCTCAAAGCCAAAACATCCTGTTTTTCCAGGAACCAATGATGTCACTGGTTCCAGAGACGTAGTTAACCAGAGGCGTAGAAAACTGTCGCTGTTTGACACTGGATCAACAGAAAGATTGAAAGATGGCAAAATTAGCCCTCTCCAGTTCTTTTGTGCATTGCATTGTGGAATAAAACTATGCATAAACAGTGCTGGTCAATCACACCAAACTAGATGTGGTTAGTATGAAGTATAGATTTGGAACAGCCTATAAAGTCTAAGAGCTAATGTATTGGTAATCGGTTGTTTTTGAGTCTTATGCGTGCAACGTTTAATTCTGCTTCTTTTCGGGATTTTGGAAGTTATTGGAGCTGCCAATTGTATCACTGCCCTCTGCAGGAGGAAAATATTAACAACAACATGGGTCTCTGAAGTGTCTGGGCCTCTGTCTAACGCATTTTGATGTTCGGGTGAAGGCTTTTTCAATAAATACTGCAACACATTCCACACGAAACGAGCCGTATTCACGCAGCGGACGCCATTAATCACGAGTTGTTGCAGCCCTAATACCGCACATATTGAGACACCAAGAAAACAGTAGACATGACATTTTCATCGCCTCAAACGTACGGGTACGTTGGACAAATACAACACGCACAATTTAAAAAGACTGGGGCGAAATAGAAAGAGCAACAGATAAGGAGTGGAGAGATGGAATGGAAATAATGGCAGCCTGAGGGGACCTTTGACGGACATGTTTTATAGAGTGGATGAGAAAGACAGAAAGAGTGAGACAAAGGATCTCCTGTGTATCACCCTCACTGAACTGTGCAAACCACTGACTACACACACACACACACAGACACATAGACACCTCGTACCCCCTTAGACAGTGACTCACGGCACCAGGGCTTCATCGGTCAAATTCCTTGACAACGTCTCTCTGCGCACACAGACACACAGAATGAAATCCTCCCGTCTCCTAACTAATGCTTTTCTTTTACCTGCCCTGCAGCAGAGTCTGACATCTTAATGGAGGAGAACTCCCCCTGCCCTGCTTCAGTTTCTACACACACACACACACACACACACACACACACACACACAGACACACACACAGCTCTGTTGTACTTGACATTTTTCATCACCGGCGGCCCTCTTAAGCCTCTTTGCTTAACACACAATGCGTAACACTCACAGTGCCTTTAAACATATTTCAAAAGCTTATGGGTGAATATGTGGATTTATTGAGATATTCATCATACCCAGTGATAAGCCTGCACGGATCCCTGCCAGGCTGTAACCCGACTGCATAATTAAATCCAATCTCTTCAACAAGGATTTACAATTCAATGCTAAATATTAAATCAATCATGTTTAGTTTTTTTTTTTTTTTTTCCCCCAATATTTGGATTTTGTTACCCAGGAGCTGATACGACTACCCAATATTGATTGTTGCGAATATGACCAAAGCAAAAAAACTGCAATGTGGCATGAGTGAGCAATGATTCGAGGATCTATCTGCGAGGAGGAGGAGGAGGTACGATGCAACAATGACCTCTTGGCAGAAAAGCTCACATTCCAAATGCTAGAAAAAACACATGACAACACTGAAATGTTTAGCAAGTGCATGAAGGAGACAGGGGTCGAACGACTTCAGATTTCAGGGCCGACATGTCACGGTAAGAATGAGCTTCATCTTTAGTGAAGTATTTCCACACACTTGATGAACTGCTGCTAGATTGCTGCAAGGACCCACTGGGCTCCTCACCCGTCTCCTCCGAGGCATCCGAGTCACGTGATCGGTGACTAGTCGACCGAACCGAAGTTAAATGCAACGTTACCCCCTGAATAGGAACAAAATATAAAAAAAAATGTGAAAGCGTACGACACCCGCTGAACGTCAGCTGATGATATTGTTCATCATTTATGTCAATCAGCTTCAGTGGCCAGTGCCCAACAGATGAAATCATTCGATCTCAAAGTGCAGGCCTACTTGTGGTTCCTAGACAGACTTCAAAAAGTAGAATGGGAGGTAGAACCTTCAGCTATCAGGCTTCTCTCCTGTGGAACCAGCTCCCAGGTTGGGTTCGGGAGGCAGACGCCCTCTCCACTTTTAAGGTCAGGCTTAAGACTTTCCTTTTTGATCAAGCCTATAGTTAGAGTTGGACTGGACCATCCCTTAGTTATGCTGCTATAGGCCTAGGCTGCTGGGGGACAATGCACTGAGCACATGTCCTCTACTCTCTTCTCTCTTGCACCGAGTTCCTGTCCTCTAATTTATTTTCTCTAGCACTGAGCTCCTATCCTCTAATTTCTTTTCTTGCACTGAGCTCCTGTCCTCTAATTTCTTATCTACTTTCTTCTAGTCATGATGCAATTCTGTTAGGAATGCATGATAACTTTTTTTAAAAACTGATTCCGATAACCGATAACTTTCCATTTCCAAAGGCTGATACCGATACCGATAACCGATAACATACGTGACATATCTTTCCGGCTAGCTTGCTACCTTCTTTAGCCACGCTGGCATCCTCATACGCCTTCAAAACCCCATCGAATCGATGGTTATGTTTCAAATGACTTTTCATGCTCGAGGTATTAAAGCTGGTGCTGATTTTTCCACCTCGTGGCACTTTCTTTAGACATTTCTTACAAACAGCCAGAGAAATGTCATCCTCGGAAACTTTGAAAAAGTCCCACACCACCGCCGCTGCCATGTTGTTTGTTTACAAACGTATGCACGTTGTGTTGCATTCAAGTGGTGACGGAAGTTCCCTGTTCCCGGTTTGAGAGTTGTTTTTCCGGCCTTTTATGTTTCTGTGGTTTATGTGTAACATCCTGGGTAATGGCAGCTACTACCAAAATCATGACCGAGCTGACGAGTTGTTTTCCGACATGAGGGAGTATTTTAATGATTTTTTTCAGCCAGAATGTTGTTTTTTCAATTATACCGATGCCACTTGAACGCAGCATTCACTTCAGGCCGTTCAGGTCTCACGTGGGAGTTGGAGCGATGGATTAAAACAACCACTCACACCGCAGTACTGACAAAATATATATTATATATTATCGGGGCCATTCGTTATGATATCGGACGATACCGGATGTTGTAAAGCATCTTCAGACAATTTGTATTGTTGTTGATGCTATATAAATAAAATTGAATTGAACTGAATGCGCCCATACAAGTAATTTGCAAATGTCGTTTGATGACACGCAATACTGGTTGAAATGTGAAATGTATCACAAAAGTGACGACCGACTGTCTCCACACTTTAAGGCAGGGGTGTCAAACTCATTTTAGTTTGGGGGCCGCACACAGCCCAATTTGATCTCAAGTGGGCCGGACCAGTAACGACAACTCAAGACTTTTTCTATTTGTTTTAGTGCAAAAAAGAACAAGTAAATTAGGATAATCTTTACATTTAATAAAGTATCCTTTAAAAAAAATTTTATTAACAAAAATAAGTGCAATTTGGGCACATTGCTGTCTGCAGCTTAGTCCTGGGTCTCAGTGTTGTGTTCAGTCCACTTCTCTTTCTAAAACAGTGGGCAGACTAGGAATAGCAGTCATTTTCACACTTCAAATTCATGCTGAGGGCCAGATTAGACCCTCTGGCTGGCCGTGTGTTTGACACCTTTGCTTCGAGGGATCTTCTTCAACCTACAGCGCAGTACTGTAAAAGGAACGACACGCGAGCCCCCCGAACAATGTACAAGAAAACACACAGTCACTCAGCACTGCCGCCTAACCTTGTAACGCAATCCCTCCTCTCTAATCACTTTTGGTGTTTCTCTCCTGCTGAGACGCCGCAGGATGAGGGGCGAGTGCCAACACACTCCAGACTCAGAAAAAAAAAGTTAGATGATTGAATTACAGAGGCATACATTGTGTTTGGGGTTTCTCTTTTTTTTCAGATTCTCTTGCCTGAAGGTAAAAAGGCTGAAAGTAAGTATATAAAAAGGGGATATGTGTTATGTACGCACATGTGCCACCACATCCCATGTGCATGTTCGACTGCGCGCGCTCGATCCATTTGTGCACATGCATGCAGAGATAAAAAAAACAAAAAAGAAAAATATGTGTTTGCAGCACTGATAAGCGGAGGTGAAGCAAGGCACGCTTTCTTGCACACACAGCGTAAACATCCTGATCTCCTTCCACAACCAAAAAGCCACAGCCATCTGCGCCCTGACAGGCACGATGTCCAGCTGTCAGTAAGATGTTTCGAGGACAGGAACTTCGCAACTCTGCTGACAACCTGTTGTTTCAGATTAAACGCAAACTTCCACTCTGGATAACATCCTTCCTCCCATGAGTCAGAGTTACAACATCTTAAAAAACCCAAAAAACAAATTGCAGTACACCTTCCAGAGATAACGCATTTACAGGAGCCTATTTTCCTCAGTGAACTTCTTCCTCTGATTGCAAGGTACTACAAGAAACACTGAAGTCTTAACATTTGGACCCAAAAAGTTTTTCACTTTTTGTTTTTTCATTCACACCTTGAGACTTAATTGGTCATAAGAGTACCGTTAACTGTAGAAAGAAAACCTCCAATTACAGGTGAGCATCTGGACATTACATACCCTTGTTGCATCAGTTTCAGGTGGCCATCGCCATCGGACGTTCCCAACAAAAACACCTACTCCCCACCAGTCTTTTAGAACTGAAAACGCTACTTGGATGGGTAGCAAAATGTCTTTAATAAGCCTTACAAGTCCAGGCGCCATTGTTCCAGCTTTGTTTTTAGGATTTACCATGACCCGGAGGACCAAGAACCTTCACAGATAGATTATGTGATTTTGTCCCTATTCATATCACTGCTAAAAAGGACAAGTTGGAAAAAGTAAGACACATCTTTGTTGACAAATCAGAATGAAGTCGAAAATTAGATAAAATGAACTTGGAAATTACTGTTAATATGAAATCAGGAACTCCAGAAACAGATTTTTGGACAGTTGAAAACTTTATTTGGATTCCTAAACAAATGTCTTGTTAAATAATACTGAATATGTTCTTCTCTTTTATAATACTTATTCGATCATGAGTATGTAACTTCATGGATAACACTCTTGGATTTTTCAATTCCAATCCGATTCCAACACCACAAATCTATGAAAGCTATGAAAATTAACCATTAAGCTCAAACTGGTGAATCTATTGTCATTATGAAATACTGAAACACCTTTTTTATCTCCATGAGTATGATCTCAGATGCATCCAAACTCAAGAAAGAAGGCACTGTTTGACACACTACCGAGTCGATTACTGCTTGACAGGCTCGTACTTGAACTAGCTTGTTCCCGTTGCTTCCAGTCTTTCTCCTAAGCTACAGGCTAACCTCATTCCGGCTCAGCCTGAAAAAGAAAAAGTATTCACTGAGTTCTCCGTGATATGAGTTGATAACGCCATGTGCCACCACCTTTTCAGTCTATTTAAGATTAGCTTACAGATAGAAGGAAGCAACCCTGTGCAAACAAACTCTGTTGGGTTTCTCTTGCTTTAAAACCAACTGTCAGGTCATTTAACAGTTTGAATCAGCGGCTGTCGACTAAAAGCGCACGTTTCAGTTCGGGTGCACATCTCCACAAAAAAACCCTGACAGAGGCCAGAAAGCGAGGTGAAGAAAATAGGGGATGATGGTTTGCTGAACTTGTATTGAAAGAAAGCGAACCATCCAAACACATTAGCTGTAAGCCGCGGATGCCGGCCGTGCCCCGACTTGACGCTCAGCGCCTTGGCTTCCAATCGCAGGCACTGCAAATCACGCGTTTCGTCTCCTGTGTTCTCACAAGCACTGACAGGCAGAAGGAGACGGGGAGAGAGAGTGAAGCAGAAAGACAGATGTGCTCTGAAGAGTCACCTTTGACTTTAGCCTCACCGTCTTATACTGAATGAAACTACCTCACGGGTCCGGTTTCATTCATTCCTACAATTGCAGGTATCTCTGGCCGTGCATCAGCAGGCTGTAATTCACAGCACAAGTTAATGACTTGTAATAATAATTAGTATAAAAATGATAGGGTATAACTGTGTGTACGTGTCATTGTAAAGGTGATAACACACACACAAAGACAGTGATAGTGTACACACTGCAGGCCACATATTTAATCATTTTCTCTTCTTTATGACTATGAGAGTCATCACCAGCAGGCAAACACCTGGACCCAGACAGTAGAGAGAGGGAAAGAGAGAGAAAAAGAGAAAGAGAGAGAGAGAGACCAGACTGTAAATGCTGGCCTAAAGCAACGCAAGGCACAGTGGGGTAGAAATACTAAAAAGGGGTGGGGAGACACAGACAAAAGGAAGAGCAGAACAAAAGGGATAACAAAAGTACGGCGAGTACGAATAGAGTACAGTGCCAGCTACTCATGTGATGACTTTGAAGATAACGCATCAGTGCTATGACTAAAGGAAAACCACTTACAGCTTAATTTATCTTTAATTTTGACATATTTCCAGCGGAACCTGAAGGCAACAATTCAAACAGGAGTAATATAACTGAACTGAACAGTTTAGGGGGTACTGAGATGATGGTGGGTGGGGGGGTTTCAGTGTATCAAATCTCAGCGCAAACTGTTGCCATTGCTCCTCAACACACGCACAGACCAGACCCAGATGTCCAACAGTGATGATGTCACAGGACCGAATTAAATGGGGCTAAGGCGACGGAGCCTTAATAAGGATGCACTGTGTCTGTGAAGGTTCTCAGTCATCCAGGTCATGGTATATCCAACAAAGGTTCAAAAAAGGCAACTGGACTTGTAGAGTTTTTTTGAGAAGACGTTTCACCACTCATCGGAGTAGCTTCTTCAGTTCTAGGGGACTGGTGGGAAGTTTGAGGTTTAAATAGGAACTCCTCCTGAAAACTTGTTTGTTATGGAGCTTGTTTGGAAATTAGCTGCACCAGTTTCTGGTTATTAGCATAACAAGCAAGTTTTCAGGAGGAGTTCCTATTTAAACCTCAAACTTCCCACCAGTCCCCTAGAACTGAAGAAGCTACTCGGATGAGTGGTGAAACGTCTTCTCAAAAAAACTCCACAAGTCCAGTTGCCTTTTTTGAACCTTTGTTGGATAAGGATACACTGGCACAAATGCCAGTGCTTCCTACAAAATTTCACGGGACCCTTGGGGTGGGGGGATGGGGGGGTTCTACTGTCTTAATAAAGGCCCCTAATTATGACGCCATCCCAACTATTAAAAACTAAATATACAGTATATGGCACATAGAATGCGTATTTTTCTTCAGTCCGAATGTCCAAACCCCGCAATAACGCTGCACCAACACGCCAATCTACATTAGCTTTCATCCCCAATTTAAGGGGCCCGCCAGGCCTGAATGAAAATCACTTCAAAAAGTGCGTTCAGTTCATGAAGATTGATATAGTTGCAAAACTCCACAAATAATAATATATTCCTTAATTTTGACAAACATTGGAATGCGCAAAGTAGATATAAACTGCTGAACAAGTGTATCCAGAAACTGCTGCATCCCATCCATCCTGGAAGGCCGACCATCTTCACTGTTTTTGCAGCAGTTGGTTTGGAACCACTCCATTGGGAACTCTTTGGGTATGCCTTGTGTACAGATGGTCTCAAGAGTAACAGTGACGCAGTGGAGTTGAATTTATTTACAACAAAATGGCCTAGACTGGTTGTGGGACTTATCTAATTTGTGTGCGGAGGTATTTGCTGAGGTAGCATCAGTTGAAGCGGGCCCCCCCTGATAAAATCCAAATGGCTTTTTATCAGACTCACATAGGGTTGCAAAATTCCGGGAATTTTCAAAGTTGGAAACTTTCCATGGGAATTAACGGGAATATATGGGAATTAACGGGAATTAACGGGAATATATGGGAATAAACAGCAATAAATAAGAAATTTACAAAATTGAAGGTTGGCCCTTAACAGGGAACTTAAATATAGTTGGGGGGAATATATTGTAGCATAGTCTTGGCTAAAACAACCAGATTTAATGCAAGTACACTCCTCAATCACATGCACACAACACTGCTTACTGCAGGGCTATTGAGGCCACGCCCCCTACATGCACTGTGCATTCCTCCATCACATGCACAGGTGATTTCTTGAAGCCTGGAGGCCCCACTTTTGAGCTCAAAGCACAAGACTATTGAAGCCACACATTTGAGCCCGCGGACTATATAAAGTCAAGTAAGTTTTGATAATATCATGGGGTAAATATATTTGATCTATAACGTTATTAATGTTTAACTTGCAAATATTAAATAAAAATGTATTAATACAGTAGCTAACTATCTGGTAAGTTAGGTGCTAAATGAAAGATTAAGAGTATGGGCAGCACAGCCAATGGTTGTTATATATGACAGGGGCATTCTCTCTGGAGAAGAGATTGTTGAAATCTCGGCTGTTGAAATGTCATGTTTTTGTATTATTTTGCATGGATGTCTGCTTATGACAAAAAATATTTACATTTATGTTTGGATATGATACAGTTTGTTTAAATTACCCCCAATTTCCAGTTAATTCCCATAAATTCCCAATAATTCCCATAATTCCCATGGAAAGTTTCTAATTTGGAATATTTCCAAAATTCCCCAGTTTAACTTCCCATGGAAAGTTTCTGGAAATTTACCGGACATTTTCCACCCCTTTGCAACCCTAGACTCACACTGTGATAAGGAGTGAGTGTGGCTACGCCAGGCTAGCTGCTGCCATGATATCACAATCACAACAACAAGTCACAGTCACCGCCGCCACCACCGCCTCCACCGCCTCCACCGCCTCCACCACCACCACCACGCTTTGTAGTGTTATGGCAGCAAAGGAAAATGATCCCAAATGTTAACAATTATTCCACCCCGATCTCTACAAAGAATGTGAAAACCATGTTAAAATAGAGCACCACCACCACTGCCGTCCTCATTTGCAAAAAGAACATTAGCTTTTAAAGCATTAGGCGGTAGAAACTATTCACTGAAATCCTGAAAAAAAGCGCTTCCAGTAAATCACGCTGGGAGCTCCTCCCCATCTACAAGCCAACAGGATGTATACAACTTGTCTGCCTGCTATTGTCCACTGTCACGTAGCGACTGGCTGTGGTGAAGCTGGCCTGGGATTTCTAGCATCTAAGGAAATACCAAGGATCCAACACAAACACATACAACCAACCTAGGGTGAAAATACAATGGTTGCACAAGTCAGTTCAATGGGTTTAGGGAAGCCAGAGAGAGATCAGCTAAGGTAAGAAATGTGGGAACAACAGGAGCAACAAGTCGGGCCTATGCGCAGCCTGGGATCTGCACGGCGGAGGCTATTGATCCTCTAAAATGTTTGGTGCTGACTGAATTAAAAACATGAACAGTAATTGAAGGTGACATCGGCCGCTGGCTGAGTAAGAATTTAGACCGAGCACCGGAAAGTATGAAGCGTTCCTCGCGGTCCATCAGCGTTTCAAATTCACGTTCGGCATGACTTAATGCATGCTCTACTGACAGTAAACTGAGCTAATCAAGAGAAAATGGACGAGGACACCGGCGGGGCGAAGCCATGCTAACCAGATAATCACAGACCGGATTTTGAGGTTTGGTGCAGTGTTATATTATGAGGGTTGCAGTCAAATGAACTCTTACCAATCATTCGCCAGTTTGAATTTGTTTGAAGTTCACTTTTTGAGGAAGCGACATTCGGCATTGTAGGCAGCGCAGAAGGAAGCGACGGGAATGAAAAGAAAGAAATGATTCCGACTTTCTCAAACCCTCAAACCTGGACTACTGCTGCATTGAATGCGCATGACTGTCAGGTTGGTCCGCAACAAAAAAAAAAATGTTTTTTAAGTGTACCTCACATTTCATTTGAGGTCTGTGAAGGTTCTCAGTCATCCAGGTCATGATATATCCAAAAAAAGAGCTGAAGAAGCTACTTGGATGAGTGGTGAAACGTCCTCTCAAAAAAACTCTACAAGTCCAGTTGCCTTTTTTGAAACTTTTTTTTAATATTTCATTTGAGGCATTTGTGTTTTTTAAAGAATAGTAAAAAATGCTTTGGTATTGGTAGGTCTTAAGCTCCACCCCCTCCATGTTAGTGGATGGGACTTGGGCCAAACTAAAATATACATCAAATATTTTTTTCTTTTTCAAAGGATGGTTTCTGTCATTTTAGGCAATTAATATAATGTTGATGAATGTTCAAGTATCAATTATCTGGATAAGTTTTGTTGCCCGTATACCCCCGGGAAAATAGCATCAGTTTGGTCCAATGAAAGGAAGAGGGGATGCATTGTCCATATTTATATACAGTCTATGTCCAAACCTTCAGAGATCATAGAGGCACTGCTGTGGTAACATTTCAATACTCATCTACAGAAATCTACCCAATTAGAGGATCCGAATGTACATCCTGGTCTACTGTAAGCATTTGAAGTGTACAAGGAAGACATTCTTGAGTTAGAACGCTTGTCTAAACTTTCTTAAGTCATTTCCGATGCCAGTTTCCAGCTTAATTATCTGTAATCTCGTGCTTTGTCTGTCTGTTGTGTTTGATTAATTGGATTTGTCCCACATCATTGAGCTGCTGGAACGCCCTCCTCCATCTGCAGTCTGTTGCATTAAATCAGGGGCGGTGGGGGGGTTGAGGGGATTGCCAGATCAGCTGTGACTCGGCTCCAAATGACGCGGCAACCCGCAGCCAAAACATCCCGCTCAAAGCAAAGATCTCCAAATAAGATTAAGACGATCTGTGCATATTGCAACACCTACAAGTTTTTTTTTTTTTAGATGTTGAAATCACCTGGATCAACAGCCGCCGTTTGCTCTCATCTACTCAACGCAGACCTCTTGTCTGGAGGTCAGAGGGCGGACAGTGGAGAGGGATCCGGGCTCCCAGCTGGTCCCCTCTCCTCCACCTCCACCTCCTCCCCCCCTCCTGCAGGGCTGCTGATGCTGGGGGTCCAGCCTGCAGCCTCCAGCCCGGGGCATGGCACACCCTCAGCCAGCCAATTAATCACACTCCTCCCTATTTCCTCCTCCTCCTCCCATCCTCCCCTCCTCTACCACATGGCCCTTTGTATTTCCTCCAGTCCCATCCACCACACTGTATTTCATTGTGACTCATCTGTGCGCTCACATATAGCTGAATATTGCAGTTTTGGATGCAATTTACCCGCTGTCATGTGATTTAATACAGAAAATAGTACAATGACAACAAAATAGCAAAATAAAAGGGAAATAAAATTTAAGCTAATCACCATGGAGTCATGACGCAGTAAAATAAACACACAATAACTATCTTTCATGGCATTATAATGCTGTTAATGCCTTTAAATAATGATATAAAAGTACACAAAGTTGCCAATATTAATTGCCACAAATGTCCCAACAGGAATTTAGAGCTGGTAAATGAATTTTTAAAATATTTTGAGTGTTAAAAAATAAATAAATAAATAAAATAGCATACCTCCTCCATCACTTTACTATGAAGAAATTCAGCCAAGAAAGAAGAAGCGCTAACACCAAGCTGTCTTGCCTCCGTGACAACAAACCCAGCCCAGAGCTGGCGAGAGGCGCAAACTCGTGAATGAAAGTGGAGCAGGAGGAAGCGTTCGGAAGCGGCGAGCAGCTTACCTTTGTCGTTTTTCTCCTGGTCCATGTTTAAAATAAATATTCCTCTCCGGCCGGTGACAATAGAGGAAGGGCGGTGGGTGCGCCTGTGTCGGCCAAACCCCCGCCCACGTTAGTGATTGACGGCGGCCCCGGCCAATCGCAGGCGACGTAGAGGGGGAGGAGGCGGGGTTTGTGTTGTTGAACAGACATGTGGGACACCATGCTTCTTCAAGGGAGGAAGTGAAAGCAGCTTCTGACGGATTCTCTCA
Source organism: Chelon labrosus (assembly GCF_963514085.1). NCBI lineage: Eukaryota > Metazoa > Chordata > Actinopteri > Mugiliformes > Mugilidae > Chelon > Chelon labrosus. The sequence goes on from NC_140337.1 coordinate 22,995,426, forward strand.
TGGATTTGGAGGAGTCTGAATCACAACGTTGTGAAGCATAATCTCATATGATGCTTTTTTTCTCCCTAACGTAATAATCTTCAATTTAACATCATTCACCGATCAGCCACAACATTAAAACCACTGTCAGGAGAATTTAATAACATTGACCAGCTTGTGACAATTCAATGTTCTGCTGGGGAACTTTTGGACCTGGCATTCATTCATGTGGATGTTACTTAAACATGTTGCACCCACCTAGACCAGACCAGACCAGATCAGGCACCCCCACCCCATAGCTATGAAAAAATATATAATTAAACTCAATCTGGATAGGTCCGGGCTTCTCTAGTGATCACATTTCCCCTCTGCATTAAAACGCAGAATAGAAATCTAGGTATTATCTTTCATAAAAACTTAATATAAAACTTAATTTAATATTTTTTTTTTTCATTATTTGTTTGCACCTTGTACTGTCATATGCTTCCCTCTAATGCTTGTTGCCTATTTCACTTTGTTGTACAACCATACATACACTGATCAGCCACAACTTGTGACAATTCAATGTTCTGTGGGGAAACTTTTGGACCTAGCATTCATATAGATGTTACTTAGACATGTAGCACCCACCTGGACCAGACCAGGCAACCCTGCCCCATTCCAGCCATCCCCATCAGGATGAAAAACGCTCAAAAAAACATGAAGAACAGCACAAGGTGTTGACCTGGCCATCAAATTCACTAGATCCCAAACTGACCAAGTATCTGCGGGATGATTCACAGAGGCCCCTCCCCTCAACCCATAGGATCCAAAGGCCCCCCACTAACAACATAAAAAAAATCAGGTTTTGGAAAAATCAGGAAAATTTGTAGGGTAGTGTACCATAAATCATTAAATAAAGATTTATTCAAAACTGAGCAATATAAGGTTGAGATATTTTGATTTCTAGAAGTCAAGCATGCAAACTTTTATTTAGCACATATCAAAGAAGAAGCTACTCAGTGCTGTACAGATACAAAATAAAAGTCTTAAGTTGACAAGAAACAACAGCTCCTCACTATTAGATAAATTCTTAATGTGTATAGCTACCCATCAGTCATTGGCCCCACTGCATTCCCATAGTTTGGACATTGCGAAACTGATCCTTTATGCTAAATAACGTGTATCTTTATCAACTATTTCACAGTGCTAATTATTAATTAAACAAATTAATGCAAATTTTAATCCTTCAGGGGAATTATTTAATGCTGGAACAGGAACCTGGAAATCCCCCACGGGCACAGGACATCCACTTTGGATTTAACAAGAGGAGAACATTAAATATTCATGACAACGTCATTGTTGAAGGATTAGAAAGGAGGATACGACCAAACAGAAACAAGATCATAATGGAAATACCACATCAATGCATTGTTAGAGATAGAGGATGTTCTTGGCAAACGTATGTGATCATTATTTTAATAGCAGTGTTAAAGGGAGCAGTGGCTAGAACACATCAAAAAAGAGTCAACACAGAATTGGGAATGGGACGTTAATTCTTTTCTTAGCAAATTGCCAACAGCACCAACAACAAACCAGACAAAAATATCTGAACCTTAACAAAACCACCATCCATTAGACTTCTCAACTCTTGGAAATGAATGGGAAATAATTTAATCTTTGAATGAAAACAAAAAGCCAAGAGAAACCATATAACCATTGACAAAACTTTTTATTAAACTCATTACATGACATGGTACATTCAGTCCTCTACAGCGAAACTCATTCATTTCAGTGTGCGCACACTTTCAGTTTCCATGTGCTATTCAACAAGGAGGAACTTGGCTCCGTTCTCGGCGGCCGAGGATAAAATACAAATCCGGAGATGGGGATAAATATTTTTGTCTCGATGTGAAACTTACACCGCATGCGTCTGAGCCACGGGTGAAAGTCTTCGGTGTTATTTTCCCTGGGTCGGAGGCCTGTTTACCTTAAGAGATGAAAGGTCTCTACTTGTGCAGTCCATTCTGGCTGCTCTCCCTGCTCTGACGGTATTGTGGCATCGCTGTGGCTACAGTCGCACACACGCCAGGTTTTAGTTCGAAACGACCGATCATGTTGAGAAAAAAAAAACTCCCGTGGACTTAGTCGAGTCAAGCAATCGCAACCGTAGTCGCATTTTAGTGTTAGAGATCTCATTAGTCAGGCAGCAAACCCATAGTAAGTATGTCAGGAGGTGGGTGAGATGGGTGATGTAATTATACATGTAGATGAACAAAGTTTACCAAGGGAGGAGGTCTGAGTAGATGGAGGGGTTGACAAAACATTTGAGCTAAGCAAGGAAGACCATTGTTTGTTTACTGTTTTAAACTGAACCTTAAAAAAAAGTACTTATTTTAACCAAAACCATATTTTCTTCCCTTAAAACCAATCAAGATGTTTTGTGCCTAAGCCTTACCAAACTTTTATTGCAGTGTTGTCACACATGTGGATTTTATTTGTCTCAATTTTTTAACACTTGACTGCCAGCAAGTGGAAATACACATGGTACATGTATTTTTCTGTCTCGGTTTGGTTTCGGTTTAGGGAATGGCCAGTTTTAGGACTTGGGTTATACTGGAGGACCGTTGTTGTAATGGTCACAAGATCAAAGACAAGGTTGAGGTTAAGGAAAATATTATTTTAAAATGGGATCCGTGCTGTAGTCAGTTTTTTGTAAACCCATCCCCCCACCCCAACCTCATCCCTGCACAGATTTTGTGAATTTGTCTCATACTTTGCAATGGTCACAATTGGGTAGAAAGCTATGTTAAAGTCTTGTTATTGTATTGGAAAGAAAACTTCACTATCTATATAGTCTTCAGGTTGGAGGACACGTTGATCATAGAAGAACGTTTTTTGGATGCAGCGCCTTATAATTCTTGAATGCTCCCCACATGTGATGAGGCAAACGAGACAATTGCATCATTCCTTAAAGTTCCGTCATAACTGGAAGCAGCTGGAGACTTTTAACACATCCAATCGGGCGGATGTAACCGCCGCGATGGCGCTCGAAACGTTGCATCAGCTTCTCCTCAAAGAGAGCCAACTCAGCCGAATCCACAGCCATACCGAATACAGACGACGTTGGCGAGGGGAGCGAAGATAACAGGAACCGTCAAGTCATTTCGGATTTCCCCATGTTTACTGACTCACGACTCGCCTTTACATGCTCTGCAAAACACCACAGATGTATTACAGATATCTGCTGACACAGTTAAACGTTGCAAACCTGTGGGGCTCTCATTTATCAAACTGCTACAAGTGAAAGTTTGAAGCTTTTCACTTTTACTAGTTTCTCATATTTGTTATATAACTTACAAAGCATGTGATTTATTGGGGCACCTTGTCAAACGTCCGATCAGGGAATATAAATCATGTTATATGGCTGAGAAACCTGAATTAGAGCAGCGGAAATGTGGAAGTTCCACCAAACCTGTGGTTGGGATCCAGTGGACTACATTACTTAGCGCTATACACCAATCAGGTATAACATTATGACCACCTTCCTAATATTGTGTAGGTCTCCCTTGTTGCCTCCAAAACAGTTGAGACTCATCAGAGAATGGACATGAGCCTTCTGAGGGTGTACTGTGGTGTCTGGCAACAGAATTCTGTTAGTGGGGGGCCTTTGGGTCCTATGTGTTGAGGGGAGGGGCCTCTGTGGATCATCCTATAGATACTTGATCAGTTTGGGATGAATTTGGAGTCCAGGTCAACACCTTGTGCTGTACCTCATGTTTTTTTGAGTTGTTCAGAAACCGTTTTTGTGTGTGTGACTGTTGCCATCAAGGAGTGTCATTGCTATGGGGTGGGGGTGCCTGGTCTGGTCTAGTTGGGTGGTTCATGTCTAAGTAACATCCACACTAACACCAGGTCCAAAAGTTTCCCAGCAGAACATTGAATTGTCACAAGATGGTCAATGATATCTACTTCTCCTGTCAGTGGTTTTAATGCTGTGGCTGATCGGTGAATGACGTAGTTTTGGAACAATCTGAAAATTGCGGTACTTACACCACAAGCTCATGCTACTAATGCGACGGCTGTATACATGTGACCGTAACCCGCCTGCTGACAACAATACCAACTGTTCTAGCTTCAGAAAGAGTGCGACCATCTATCGGACGAAGTCAGATACAAACAAAACATCCACACACTTGTATGTTACACACTTTACTTGAATGTATCCATAAGCAATAGGTTTGGCAGCATTCATTTGACAAACTCAAGCACTCCAACCCGTGGTGACTCTGTAGCTTGGATAAAGCACTTTAATAGCAGATGAGTATTAGAAAGAAGACATGACGGTTTATGACAACAGTTAGTGTGTTACTTACAGGAGCAACATTTGATTTGACACTCGGATTAAACTCAACGCCTGATATGTTTCTCTTCGACGGCGCTCTTCTCCGGGACGTGTCTGACGCGTCACCCTTAAGGTTTCAAAATAAAAATCCCTTCCTCGATATTGCAATTAAATAAATACCTAACACAAGCGTATGTAAGCAACTGACCCGGGGATTTCATTTGACCAGAAAACAATCAATCACTCAAACCACATCGATGATAATGTTTTCATACATTTCTAATATGAGGTCGGCGGACAAACCCCATTTTCCCGTCCTCATGCATGCCTAAAGAGTTATACACCATGGCTTGTATACAGACAGATATATCTGGTATATGTCCAGTATATGTTCACATACATCTTAAAGTATGTTAGTTGACAGGTTGATCAATTTACGGTCCGGAAAAACCAAGCAAAGCCGGTGGACTTCAGCTTAAACGTGTAGCTTTTACTGTACGCAACAATGCTTTCAAACAACAAACATATAAAGAGTTAAATCTCTATCCGAGAAGATATAACAGAGTATTGAGGGTTTGTTTTGTTTTTTTTCAAATCAAGCAAGACCTCACTTGTTATGCTTAAGTGCTGCTGCAGGTATGTGAAGCACAACGAAGTCGGCGAGGGCTTTTTATATTCTCGTAACAAAATCGCGATTTCTCTCAGCTTGCGTCACATGATTGGCGTAATGATGCTTTCCAGAAGTCAAAAATAGCTTATAAAAATAACTTTGTTTTTTTTCCACTGATGTGAGTGCATGTTACTGCATGTTTGACACCTTTGCACACCCTGAAACCTTCTGTACTCTAGCCCTCCCCCTCTCGCCCTATCGGTGATTCTCTCCAATGTCGTGGCTGCTATCCGGCTAGATACGGAGTTGCATTCAAACGTATCTCGGCATATCAAAACTACCTGGCCAGCGTCTCTAACTGAAAAGAATATGACTAAAAATCTAAAACAAAAGCACATGATAAGTTGCTTTTTGGCGGTTTTTGAAGTAAAAGTCGTTGCTATGCCGGTCATTTGCCGTGACGCACTCAACCGTTGAATGCGTACAAGCCTGCAGTCTCTTCACTGCCCTACAGTAATGGCAAGGGCGTACAATGTAACAGTCACTCGGCGTAGGGAAAAGACACAGTGAGAGAGGAAAGGCAGCACAGCAAAACAGATGATACATAGAGAGAGACAAGATGATAAAACTCTTGCGAAGAGCAAACAAACACAAGATAGAAAAGGAGATAGGTGGAGATTGGCAGAGTAGCAGAAGCCGCACATAAACCTGTCAGGATCTCAGGAACTTGGGGAAAGGCCTGCCCAAGAATTAGAAAAAGCTGTTTTTTTTGTTTTTCTTTGTCAGGGTGTACAAAAGCATCGGTACAGCGGCGGTGGTAGGAAGGCGGAGGTGGGGTTTGGATGCAGAAACCACATGGAAGGCGAGGAGCATCAACACAGGCCATGCAAACGCAGCTCCTCATCCTCTTCTGTAAAGTTTACAGTCAGACATTCGCACCACACCGCATACAAAAAGCTATAGATGCTGACTCAGCGTCGTGAAAATGGCGCCGCATGGAGCGCCTCTTCGCGGCTTCACGGGCAGGCGGCATTGGCGTTTCACAGGTGGAAAGTAGGGGTATCATGGCGGTGCATATATAGATGTTTCTGATAGGTTGTTTTTTGTTTTCTGTTGTCTTCCAGATGCTTGTCGAGATGTTGCTTGGCGATTTGTTTTTTTATTTCTGTCTAAAAAAGGCGTGCCTTCTTCTTCAGGTCGTTCTTCTTCCAGAGAGCCAGGCGGTCAAACTGGTCCAGGGTCATGCCGAAAACCCGTCGAAAGTCTTCTGGGGATAGGTGTCTCTGGAAAAAGTAGAAAAGAACACTTACTCGCGGAGAACATCCGTGGTACCAACAGGGTCACACAACATTCACGTGCTTGACAAATTAAAGGAAAAAGAACAGGGCAGCCACTAGCCTTCAGATCAACACGTCGAGTCAATCTGGAGGGATGATCAGCATACTCCTAAACCTAGGCCTATCCGTCCTTTGGTGTTTTGATGCAAATGCAATGCTAAAATCATCAGGTTGAATTACAAAGCAATGCATTCATTGGCTTTGGTTGTGTGAGGAACAGCTTTTGGCCTTGGCCTTAAAACATGACACAAAACCTCAAATGAACTGGCAGTGAATTCCACGTGTGAATGCCCTTGTAGGTACATAGCTCTCAGGGGAGTCTGAGAACTACCTATTGGGTAGTTGCCCTCAAAGAGTCACCAGAACAATTTGGTCCGAAAGTCTACCAACACTCAAATGTTACACAGCCATGTTATTGACTGTTTTAGTAGGATAGTATGGTAGCTAGCTACTTAGTTGCTGAGCACTAGTATGAAACGTAGCCGAGCCAGGTAACTATCTAAACTAGATAATTAAGAATGATTCGAAACATTCATCCACAAATGCCATGTATTGTTATTTACTGCATAGGCTAATGGTGTGTTCACACTAAGAGTGACAGAATGACAAGCCACTATACACTTTCAATGGAAGTTGGCAATATGAAGCTAAAAACTAACGTCCAACACCTGTTGCGACGTGATAGGCGAGACACAAAAGGTTGAGCTGATTGCTTTGGTCACTTCGCTGTGACGTGGTGATGCATCAACGAATCGAATGCACTCGCTTCACCTGTTGCCGTGTCATATAGCCAAAACCCTTCCAAACACTGCATTAGTGACGTCACCGTGCACTTGAGTAACACTCCAAAATGTGACTCTAGCGTGAATGCACCATAAGACAGATAGTATGAACTGAAAAGCTTAGGCTAACTATCTAACTTAGATAGCTGGATACTTGAAAACTGCCGCTGGTATTGGTCATGGCAAAGTGGACAAAAAAGGTGCAAAAGCCTAGTCCTAGTTGGTCTTGCTTCAGGAAGGCAGGAAAATTGGATTTTGCGACACTGCTAACATGCCTTCTTCAAATTTCAACCCTCTAAATCTCACAAAGGATAACACTGAACCTGGAGAGCATGAAACTAAATCCATTATATCACTAAATCCTCCCTGCCCTGTCGAATTTTCACTAGGTGTCATGCACATGTTGTACTGCACCACTAAACCATGTGGTTCTTTGGTGCAATTAATAACCGCTTCTATCTGAACAAGTGAGATTATTTCTGCCTCTAGGCCAGATTTACTTTTTCCACCCAGTTGTGTTATGTGCTAAATCAGTAGCAGCTTCACACTCTCAGACTGGACTCGCACATAAAAGTTCAAATCCTAAGATGTTTGTGTTCGGCACATGAACAGCCGCCGTACCGCCTTCTGTATTGAGGTTTAATGCACTAAATTCAATTCTGGGCCTTAGAAGTTCCTCCAAACAAAACTGCAATCCAAAGCCCTGCTTGGCTTGTGCTGCCAAGTACTCAGTAACTCCTCTGTAAATGTCAAGAAATATACCATGGAACAAAAAACATGCATGGATTTGATTTAGATCCAGAACAAAAGCAAAAGGTTTCCTGCACTGTGCACAGAGGTTGTACGTTTCTGTGATGCTAGCGGTAGTAAATTAAAAGCAGACTGTTGCTGTGAAGTAGCAATAAACTGCTTTCTATATCAACCAACAGGAGTGTTGAGCAGTGGTTTACTATCAGGAAGATATCTTTAATTTTTGATGAAAAACGGGACCAAATGACTGAACTAAACCGGTAGTACCCCTAAGATATTTTGAGCAGGTTTAGCCATTCATCTCTAATAAGGGTGACATAAGCCCAGGTCTATCACAGAAAGACTAACATCTATTCAATTTAGAATCAGCATTGACCTAACAAGCATGTCTTTGGATGGTGGGAGGAAGGACACCTGAAGATTCAGGGGTTCGAACCCAGAATGTTCAAGCTGTGTGCCATCAGTGCTAATCATGACACCACTGTACCATCAATATTATACACCGATAAGGCATAACATTATGACCACTTTTCGGATACTGTGTAGGTCTCCGTTGTGCCTCCAAAACAGTTGTGACTCGTCAGAGAATGGACATGGGCCTTCTGAGGGTGTCCTGTGGTGTCTGGTAATAGAATGTTGTTAGTGTCTTTGGGTCCTATGGGTTGAGAGGAGGGCTTGTTATTTTTTTCTCCAGTCAGTGGTCATAATGTTGTGGCTGATCTGTGTACATAAAAAACGGACAACTAGGGACTTTTCGATGGACCAATGCAAGAACTCCATTTCTATCATAGCTAAAGGTTTGTGATCTTCATGATGACCCAAGAGCTTCTGGATGCGCTACTCATACTTTGCAAATGAACATGTTGTTGAGCACAAAATTGACCCATCAGATAAAGCTGTTTAAATCTGTCCTGACACTTAACTTCATTTAGTTTATGGGGCTCATTTACTTAATCTTTGAGTGGTCATAAAGTTCACTGGAGAAAATATATTTTGGAATGTTAAATATTTGTAATCTTTGGTCATTAAAATGGAAAAACCCGTTTGATTTGCATGAACCACAGTGTCTTACTTTCATGTCTTACTTTCATGTCTGAATGTGAGTTAGAACACTCGGCTGCATTGCCTCATGGAAACGTGTGGCCATCTTGGCCCCCGGGTTGCAGTTTTGGTAGGGATTTAGTTGCCGATTAGTTCGGGTAAACCTACAGCAGTTTGGGGTCAAGGATCGGGATCAGTGGCGGGTAAAAAAAAAATAAAAAAAAAGGTTGGAATATTTCACTCTGACACACAATTATAAACACTACTGATAATACGACTCTAGACTTGTGTTCCCAACCGCAGAGGGGATCTCTTGCGTCAGCAACACCTCGGTATCCCGACGGTTCGACTCCTCTCGGGACGTCATTCCCACAACCCAAAGTCTCACAGAGAGTTCTCATGTTGGGGTTGCTGAAGGTTGAAATATTTTAAAGAGGGTGTTTTTGGAGGAAAAAGTGCTCCTCTAACAACTGGCTAACCACAGTTTGAAGTTTTTAAATGGGTTACTTTAGTAACTGCATACATTTCCTGTTTTCAGCTGAGCAGAAGTTAATGAACGTTCCGAATCTGTAAATGAATAGAGTAAGAATAACAGCTGCAGGAAATTAGTTATTACGGGACATTAAGACCAATTATGCTGATTTTTTTATTGTAAGACGTGCATGTGGTTAAACTTGCTCCGACCCAGGGCTAGAGCAAGTTCTACCACCACCAATTATACTCACATTTCTCAATAAAACCCTGCAATTTATTGAGTCAACTTTGCACTTCCCTGCTTCAGCTTAAAGATTCCAATGCAGAAGACAAAAGTATGTGGTCACTCTAACAATACATGAATAGACGACCACTGAACATGTCTGTCTAAAATTCTAGGGCATTAATGTGCTGCTTTAACAATCTACAACTCCACCAGAGTCTAACTTCAACCGCAAGAGGATTAACGAGGTCCTGCAGATGCCGACTGTGAGCCAGGCGTTATCACCCAAAGGTGTTGGAAGGTTTTGGGGTCAGGGCTCTCAAGTTCTATCCTGCACCAAATTGGGAAAGTATTTCTTTATGGAGCTGGCTTGTGCACAAGAGAACTGTCATGTTGAAACAAGAAAGGCCCACACCGTTGCCACAGAGTTGGGAAAACACCATTGACTAAGCTATCGGTGTACGCTGTAACTAAGGACCTCTGAGAGCTTCAAATGAACGAGGAGGTGCAAGCTTTTGTTTGACCTTCTAAATTCAAAACTGTTTATACCCACTGCAGATTCCATGAGAAATTATTTGTAGGTTTTCAGACAAAACAGAGCAATCTGAATTAGTAAACTTGGGCGTCGGGAGCACACCGGTGGACTGTTTCACTGGGAGTTTATACTCCGAACAATCTGTTGATTATTAGAGAAAATAACTGTCAGATGTAAATTGTAGCCTCGCAGTCTCCTCACAATGGAGAATGGAGGAGCTGTCATAGTTAAAATATACACATTTTCAACAAATTAGCAATTAATCAAGTTATGTAGACAGAAATAGAACATGTAAAGTAAACTTCGGATGCTTGGCGCCCATGGGCGGTTGCCCGCTTTGCCCACTTGGTATTCCTGCCTTACAGTGTGTTTGTCATCTTATTTTAAAAGTTAAAAGAGTTAACTCTTTAACACCTAAGCCTCACCTAAGCAGCCTGGACTTCTTTTCGCCTATTTTGACTATAAAAACGTCCTGTGAGTGAGTGCTTCCGCCTATTTTTCCAGAATACCTGGAACTTTCAATATCTGGCGGTTATTTACAATTTACCAAATGTTATAACAGTGTAATAACCATAACCAAGTGAAATTTACAATAATGACACCGTATTGGCTGTAAAGCGCAATGTCTAAGTTTTCAGAAACCGTTGGAATTTTTCCAATAGCACAAACTGTGAAGTAATTACGGTAATCCAAAGTGCGCTTGCACAAACATGCCACCAGCAACAAATGATATGATATTTAATTAATTATATTTATGGTTCTCTCACACTTACCACTCCAAACTATCCCTGTCTTGACCGGACTTCACTACAGTTCTACATAAAAGTCGTCAGGTCAATCAGAAGTGAGTAGTCTCAGACAACACTGCAAACCTCGCTAACTGTTTATCCACCCTTAAAAAATAATTGGAGACGGCGCTTTTCTAAGCTCTGGCTGATACTTTTATCCCACCAGACTTTGCTACCTTGCTGGTCGGCCCAAACCACAAAATCCTAGCTTCAGCTAATTCTGTAATTTCACATTTTCTCAAAATGCTTAATGGCTTGTGGACAGAACGGGTGAAACGACAAGAACGGGGAGAGGAAGACTCGAGCTCACCTCCAGTCTGGTGCGATCTATGTCTCTGGGAAGCTTCACTTTCACTCTGTGCGTCACTGCCAGCATTTCGTAAGGGTAGACCTGGCACACACAAAGTACGCATTGTGGCACATTTATTAGGGAATACAGTTATAATTCAATGTCCAAACAAAACTGCCAAGTATATTAAAATATATTTGTAAAGTGTGAACAAACCCTTACCTTGTACTCTGGAGAAGAAAAGAAAGAAAGAGAGAGAGAGGGAGAATTAATTTCGTGGAACAATTACTTTGCATAATTTAGTTTACATCTTGTGGACCCAAATCTCCTCAAAAATATTGGGTTTCGAAGGCGTCTGAGAGCATTACACACTCTTGCTATGCACACATACACGCCGTTATGAGATTGGAATCATGTCAACTCACTCTTCCCCAGATACCACCAGGACTGTACACACATGCACTTGTAAACACACACCAGTAATTCTGCATCTGGAAAAATTACATCACCTCTCCACGCTGTTGCCAGAGCAGACGGGCTTGTGCACTTGGTAACAGTGTATATGTAATGCAATCAGGGATTATAAACTGACCCTGGATCCACACTTAGAGGGAAGATGATATGGCCCTTTATGCATGTTATAGTTTAAGGCTTACTTTAAGGCCGGTGCTATTTTCTGAAGGGAAAGGTCTGTTTCACTGAGCCTTTGGGATTTTGTAACAATAGAGTTGGAGACCGGTGCATAAAAACCATCTACGTCCATCGTTGCACAGCTTGGAAGGATAAAACTAAATCCAAGTGATGAGTAACGCCGTTATCTAAATGTCAAAGTTGCAAGACTGCAGCATTTTGGTGAAAAATCTAGCAAACCTGAGCTTAACTTTCGGTTGCACTGCAAATAGCAAACTAAAGAGTGGTTTGTAGAAACAGTACAAAATGTGTGAGTTCATTCATGCAGAGAGGGACAATAGAGCTTGAATGAAACTTTAGAGGACCAAGAATCGAACCCTGGGGAACACCATAGGTCATGGCCATGGTCATTAACGGCATCACCACACCATCTGCCTTCAAAATATGATCTGGACCAGTCAGGATGGTATGGAATGATCACTCCCAACTGTGTAATTTGTAGCATCTTAAATGGATGCCTTATAGAAACAGCATTTTATCTGAATTGGTATTCAGAAAAACATAATCCAGAGCCTTTACTGGGGCAGTTTTTCCTCATCTGATCTGTTTTATGGTCTGTTTTATCCAACAGCACAGACCACAAGATGACTCATTCAAATTATTATTTTTTTCATCAACTAACAGGCCAAAACCCAGGGATAATCAGTTTATTTTCAAGAAAAATAAGATGGGATGAGGTAATTTGCAACATTTAAACCCTCCTTGGTTGAATCATGTTAACTGAATGGTCAAACGGGATATAAATACACTGGCCGTATTGTATGCATTATATATTATGGATTTTGCTGATGCACTCATCGAAAAAAAAATAAATAAAAAAATAGACACCTCTTACCTCTCATGCCTCCCCAGCTCTGGGAGTCTGGATCCACTTCATCCTCCACCATCTCAGCGGCCTGCAGGAACACATACATTAAACAGACGCACAGTCAGACCATCATTCGGATGTCCTGCGTCATGCTGCCAAGAACACTGCTGGTCTTTATCAGAGCCACGGTTCATCTCAAAGTCTTTTAAGTCTCGGCTTTAGCGAGTGAGCCGCTCACATTCTTTCAGGGTGATTAATGGGAAGTAAGTGTGATATATTATTCTGATGGCAAGCTTGCATCATTTTGTTTGGAAAGGCTAAAACTGCACTCTGAATGAGCAGAGAGGGAAGTAATGAAGTGGATGTAGGCAAAAACAGTGCCAAGACAAATACTAATTTCTTTTCTTTATTTAATCTTTGAAGTAAAAAGCAAAACTGTCTGTCTCTATGTGTGCTGAATGCTTGCAGTGAGACAGTCTATATTGCAAGTATAATGTTACATACAGCACTAACCCTAACCCTTCATATTTACTGTAATTGAAAAAAAAAAACAACAATATCCCGTCATTCTACGTCTGGCACACTGAAACCGCCGTATCAACAAGACAAACCAGTAATGTCAGCAAGTGAAAAACAGTCCCGAGCTTTCATTTCCTTCTCTGTTCTGTTTTGTCTGCCTGTCCTCAAAGCCCTCGGCAAACACACAGGGTGAGCAGCAATATCACATTGGCGGATGATAGACTAAATACCCCCAGTGTCCTCATAATAAACCAGAGGTCTGCCCGTGGGGAGTGAGTGGCACCGACTGACCCCTGTGTAAACTGATACCAAAACTGTGAGGGAAAAGCCAGGGGAGGTCGATTTTTAAGACGGCAGAAAACATTTAAATGGTCTTAAAGGGTTCTTTAGATTTCCTGTGTTGATTGGTTGGGAGTGGGAGGCCGTGTGGTGCTGGGAAGTGTTGATTTGATAAAGACATTGCATATAGTAATGATGGAGGACTGTTTTATTTGTGTCTGACGGAGCTTGGAGCAATGGATCTAACGCTGCTTGATCTTCCAAACACCTCAGAGAGCCATTGTTAATTAAGAAGCCAAACCCAGAGAAGGTCCTATAATCTTTAGGTATGCTTGGTATGCTTCCTAATACTGTGTAGGTCTCCCTTGTGCCTCCAAAACAGTTGTGACTCGTCAGAGAATGGACATGGACTTTCTGAGGGTGTCCTGTGGTGTCTGGTAACAGAATGCTGTTAAGCGGGGGCATCTGAGGGGAGGGGCCTCTGTGGATCAGCCCACAGATACTTGATCAGTTTGGGATCTAGTGAATTTGGAGGCCAGGTCAACACCTTGTGCTGTTATTCATCTTTTTTTGAGTCGTTCCTAAAGCGTCAGGCTGCATCAAGGAGTGTCATTGCTATGGGGTGGGGGTGCCTGGTCCAATCTAGGTGGGTGGTACATGTCTAAGTATGAATGTATGCCAGGTCCAAAAGTTTCCCAGCAGGACACTGTATTGTCACAAGGTGGACAATGTTATTTACTTTTCCTGTCAGTGGTTTTTATGTTGTGGCTGATTGGTGTATATCGAGCAGGCTCTTCGAAGGCTTAGGGTATGACTTTTCTTATGCAGTTGTGAATTGTCACAGGCTACATCATCATCACGCACTGGTACACAAAATCTGGAAGCTCACCTTGTAAATGCCGTTCCTTCCATAGCCGGGTAAAGATGCAGACTTACTGTAGGGGAAATCTACAGAGAGGCAAACATATTTTAGCATTAGCTATTATTGTTCCCATGAAACTGTCTGGGCTTGTGAATGGTTACTCACTAGGCTGAGAGGTGTCAGTTGGCAGACTGCAGGTCGATTTGCGGGGGTCCAGGTCTTCTGGACCCATGTGACCGTCAATCTCGCTCTTCAAGATCATCCAACTAGTCCTCTACAGAGAGAGCAAGATGGATGGAGACGGAGAAACATGGAAAGAAGTGATGGATGATGGCAAAGTATGAGTTAGTTCATTAGTAAATGGATGTACAGTATTTGCTTAAAATAATGACTTGACAAGAGATAGACACGGAGAGACAGATTAACACACACACACACAGACACGCACACATATTGGACACACTGACCCACCTTGCTATCCTCACCATCCTGCCAGGATGTTCTAGAAGCTGTAAAACAGTCAGATGTTACAGGATGTCACAGTTAATGTGCTGGATCATCTGCCTCTCAGCGCTACTGTACTGCACTATTAACTCTACTGAGTAAGTCACCCCCGGAGCTTGACATCATCAGCTGCAGACAGCACCTACAGAGAGCTCCTCATGCACAAAAAGTGGTTAGCAACCACTTTTGCATTTGTATCAACACTGCATCTAACGGGTTACACTATGCACTGCGGGAATTTGACCTGTTGGTTGCTAGAACAAGATATCTGAGCCTTCACAGCTCCGTAACCGTGAAAATTGGCACTGCATATTTATGGTGCCCCAAGAAGTATTGCAGATCCGACCCATTGATATGTCATGTAACACCTTTACAGACGCAATGCTTCTTGAAGGATGACCATGAATATTACAGTGGAGAATCATGGTGCCCAGAAGATAAAATGATTTTTGTGAAGACCAGTCATGTTTTCATAGGGTTAGTTCCAGAAATCCATCAAACTGGACCACCCCAACCCTAACCCTAACCCTAACCATTTTGGACATTTTATGGCCCCTTCCTCTAGCAACACCTTTGGGGTAAATCTACTGAATCCATAAATCTGGCTTATATATGACTTATTCAAGCACTTGAGTTTTTTTGTGTGTTTTGTGTGTTTTTCAAGTGGTGTTTAAGATTACACAATCCATGTGTCCCTGACAGACTCCTCTTAAAGTACCGTAGTTGTGATGGTACATTAGATGTTGTCTAGGCATCCTGAGTATCTCCCGGCTATATCTCCCAGCTATTATACCACATGTACCATTGCGTACTCCAATGCAGCGTTCATTTAAATGTGTTTTCAGGCCGTCAGGCTGGGAAACACTTGACCAAAACTGGATTTAAAGCTGTTATTGGACAATGGCGCATGTATATACTGTGAACTTGTGAGCATGTCAGTATGTCAAATACAATTGCGTTTGCTTCTGACGTAGCTCCATCGTAGTCTATGTTAAAATGTTAAATCATTTATGTGGATTTGTATGCATGAATCTAAAGAACTTTTACAGCTCTCTCACCACATATCTCAAAACTTGACCAATGGACCAAATTCCCACAGAGCAGGTGTAGCCTTGTCAAAAGTGACTTCGGCTCACACAATTTAATATTTTTTTAGATGTTTTTCAGAAGGAAAAGGGCAAAGACTTTTTTCTTTTTGGCAGACGGCACACTTTGTCAGTGACCTAACGTCTGCTTGAACGCATTTAATTAACCTGCCGACAGCAAAGCTCATAAATCTGCAGGGCTGTGCCATACGCAGCTGAATTACCCGTCATGTTTGATAAAGATGACTAGTTTCTCGTGAGACGGAGGTGATAAAAGCTCCCTGGACTCCTGTGTTCATGCGCTCCGGGTGACCCAGAGTGTATTCCTTCACATTGTGCAACATATACCAGCTAACGAGAGTGAATACCAAACACCATACAGTGGTCTAGACACACAAACAATGATTAGGGGGAGAATCGACACAGTGATCAGTACAACACTAATGCCACCATACAAAGTGATTCATGTACCCGACCAGTCACAGTGTACACACAGTCACGGCATCACCACTGAAAACAACAAATGAGCTGGTGAGATGAGTGCAGACATGCATGAACCTGTTGAGCAAAATAACACCCGATCCCAATCAGCTGCAGTCCTGAATAGATTGGATTATGGGAAATTGATGATTAATATGTCGCCGTGTCAAATTGGGTGTGCTAAAGTGGATGTCAAGGAAATGATGTTACCTCCAGACCCAAATCAAGAGAACTTCCTCTAGGTATCCAAAGCGCCTACAACTACTGCTCTGGTGCCAACTAGGGTTTTAACCTTTCAGGCATGTTAAACAAACAAAATTATCAAGGTGTTATAGGGGATTCTATGCCTGCATTCTCCAAGCCAAACGGTCTCAAGTCTTGTTCTTTAAATTCACTGCCACTTTGTCAATCTACGTGTCTTCGTGCTTCCCTCCCATTGCCATGTCATCCTAGTGGCCCAAGGCGTCTCAGGAGCTTCACTGTTGACATATTTTATCTCACACACTCCCTGTGCTTCAATAAATCTCCAAAATCATCTTAAATTATTATAATACCTGACCGCCTAATCCATTAGCTGTTGGATTCCATCATAAATGTTGAAGTGAACACACGTCCAGCTACACACTTGGCCTCCATACCCTTGCCTCGTAATTCATTACATACGGCAATGACCAAACTGTTTTAATTCCTGCAGTTCCCAGCAACGCTGGATTGACTAAGCAGTTGTTTGGCACTGGTGAGGCCTCAAATCCAAAGATTTACCGCTTAAACCAACCTTCCTTGAATGTTGCAGTGGCACAACTAAGGTATTCCCTGGACCAAAAGATCCTTGCATTGCAAAATTTGGTCCGAGAGCCTGGTTAGACTGGACATTAGCTCTAATTCTGCTTTACTTCAGGGAAGGGTGACTGTTCTCAGAAGAGGGTCATCTAGGAGGTACCATCATGATTTCTTTCCTTCAACACCCTTGGATTTGTTTTCGGTTCATATGTCATTACGTAGCCCACCATCCAAATGTTCGATCTTTATAGATTCTGCACTTGTCTATTACATTCTCCAACCTAGAATGGGTGAAGTGCTCTTACACCGGCACTATGCATGTAGATCCATAGAGCCTGCTAGACGAGTGCAGGCCTTAGAAGAAAAAGGGAGGAGAATTGGGATAAACAAGATGACTGACAGGCGACATGCAACAACACATCGTGCCCAGACCAGACCAGACCAGAGAAGGAGGTGTTAAGGAGGAAGTGGACTGTACCATGCTGTTTGTAGATGGGGGGTTTTCTATAGATATTATCTTTGACCAGAGCCTCTGAAGATGGGAACAGAGTAAAGGGAAGATAATGGAAGAAGCCAACATGGGAGGGAGAGAAAGAAAGAAAGAAAGAAAGAAGAGAATGGAGAAAAAGAAGCATGAGTTAGCAGTTATTGGAGGATGAGAAACAAACGGGGGAGCAGTAACGCTTGATTCAAGACATTTGTCATTTTTATTACAGCACATCAGAAAAATCAGCACTTCATTTTTTAATCGTACTCATGCAGCATATTCAAAATAGATAATTTCTTTCATTGGTATTTGTTGAAGGGGAATGGGGTGGGGGGTTATTTGATGCAGAACAATTGAATGGCAATAATATCAAAAACCACACTTGGAAAAAAAAAAAACCCAAGCATCAAACGGTCTAGTTGTATTAGAGGTTTTTGGAGAAGGGCCTAAATGAATAACAATAAAGAAAAAGTTGAAAACTAATTTAAGTCTCGTTGTGCCCCAATGAAGAGCCTCTGGAGGGTGATGGGGACAGTATGCTGATATATTCCATTATACTGTCAGTGAATGGACCTCTGGCAGAGATGCTTAGCAACAACTGACACACATTAAAACACGACTCACAATAAAACAACACATGTGGGTCATTCCTCTGGCTTGTTTCAGTGCCTGCCAGCATCTGAAACAATACCCACACAGAGGGAATAAGGACAACGACTACGAAAGCCATTAAGTGGATAATCCAAGGCAGTTTTTTCCACTTAGGTCGCTTCCAACATGAGAGGGTTTTCCCCTCTGCACGACTGACAGTGTAATTGTCAATGGGAACAATATGTCGGATCAAACGGGTCGTCCTCTTTGAGAAGCAGAAAGTTACGAAGGATACGCTGTTTAATATCAACTCCTGTCCAAATGCGCTGACGAGTTTGCGCTAAGTGGTGCAGTCTTGTGACAGGTCACCGCTGTGGCGAACAGAGACTGCTTTGAAATAAACAGTAGAGGGAATGAAACAGTCCGAGAAACAAGGAGACAATCCAAAACCTGGAAACCTAGAGAAAACCAAGAGTTGTGTGCATCTTTGAGGCCTGGCTAAGTTTTATTATGAGTGACATGAGAAAACTTGACATCATCACCAGTTGTGTACTAGCTAAATGTCTTCTGCTGTTATTGATTTTATTACAGTGGTCCCTCGTTTATCGCGGGAGTTACATTCTAAAAATAACCCGCGATAGGCGAAATCCGCGAAGTACTCAGCTTTATTTTTTACAATGATTATAAATGTTTTAAGGTTGCAAAACCCCTCACTACACACTTTATACACTTTTCTCAATAACTTGCAAACATACCGCACTTCAGTCACACTGCCAGCGATCAAAGATACTGTATATGTAAATTTGGCAAGCTGAACGCATTCTGTACTGTACAAGAGACACCGTACGGAGGAGATTGATTGACAATGGTCTACAGTCCCTTAGCCAATCAGGACGCAAAAGACGACACACGGGCTCTCCCTTAGCCAATCAGGACGCAGAAAACAATGCGCTGTAAAAAATAATTTAAAAAAAGCATGCAAAATTGCACTGAAAAAATCCGCGAAACTGCGAGGCCGCGAAAGGTGAACCGTGTTATAGCGAGGGACTACTGTACATTAAAATGGCAGGTTTTATACACCGTTCAGGCATAACATTATGACCACTTTCCTAATATTGTGTAGGTCTCCCTTGTGCCTCCAGAACAGTTGTGACTCATCAGAGAATGGACATGGGCCTTTAGGGTGTCCTGTGGTGTCTGGCAACAGAATGTTGTTAGTGGGGGGCCTTTGGGTAATATGGGTTGAGGGGAGGAGCGTCTGTGGATCATCCCACAGATACTTGATCAGTTTGGGATCTAGTGAATTTGGAGGCCAGGTCAACACCTTATGGTGTTCTTCATGGTTTTTTAGGTGTTCCTAAACCGTTTTTGTGTGTGTGCCTGTGTCAGGCTGCATCTTGTTGGGGATGGCTGCTGCCATCAAGGAGTGTCATTGCTATGGGGTGGGGGTGCCTGGTCTGGTCTATGGTGGGTGCTACATGTCTAAGTAACATCCACACCAATGAATGCCAGGTCCAAAAGTTTCCCAGCAGAACAATGAATTGTCACAAGATGGTCATAGTTATTTACTTCTCCTGTCAGTGGTTTTAATGTTGTGGCTGATCGGTGTATAACATTTACAAGTGGAATTCATCATGTCGAATCGGACCACTGCACACTGACCTGGAATGCTCATAGCAAAAAATTGGAGGATAAAAATACAAAAGTGTTCTTGCATGAAGGCCTTTTTATGACCAGTTAGGGAACAAATATTTTACAAGAACTTCATGCACATACCTGTAAACAACTTACAATAAAACCACCCAGACATTTGCAAGGGCTGACCATGTTGCAGAAGATATCATGTGGTCACAGGAACCGAACAACCAAAAGAAGTTAGCAAGATGTTTTTCAACTTGGTAAACCAAACTAAAACCAAGCCTTTTTTTTTGTTATGGTGTAATCACGATCTCATAACTTACCTTGCACTTCCTCTCCACACATCAGTTATGAGAGCCTAGTCTACAGAAAGTGTGAAGACACAGAGAAAATTGTGAGCTGAGCTGGAAGCCGAGCGGTGCGGTCATGGCCTACCTGGTACGTGGAAATGCCGGGGAGCAGCCACGTATGTAGAAGTGGATGAGGGGGATTTGCCGTCGGAATAGGTGGATAAGCTGGGGGTGCTCCGACCACTTTCACTACCTCCAGTGGGGGGACAGAAGCGGGCATTGGATATGAAAGGCAAACGGGAAAGGGTTCGGGGGAAAACAAAGGGTGTTGGGGTCAAAAAGGTAGCGTTATGGTAAGCATACTAATAATAAAGCTTAAATGTGAAGCTGTGGTCATAATACTTACAGCAGTGACTTGATAACCCAGCCTTTTACTGTGTCTGTATATTGTTCACTGAAACCATATTGGGTAAATTGGCAACGGTTTGGGTTTTTGTCATTTCTGATTACTGGATGCTAGTTGAAATAATGTTACGGTTAGCTTTCCCTCGGTCTAAATCTCGGTGGGGTATGCCTAAGTACTTGTAGTTCAGATCTTCACTGGGATCCCCAAATACTGGTAAGCTTCACAGGACGACGTACGGGGTGCCTAAAACCACCTAAAAATTACAGACTGAGACCAGCAACCTTTCACAGAAGCTAAATCCAGGCCAGTTGTATCTCCAGTTTTCTTCCTTTTCCTCAAAGCTTATGTCTGAACAGGTCATCTGTTCAAAGACACATTACTGGCCTAGGTTCAAACAAAGGTTTGGATTCCAAATGCAGTGATGGTAGCTAGTAAGCACTTGCTGAATATCAAGAAACTCCTTGGTCCAACCGGCAAGCTGGGGCCTTTCTACGTCTGAGGTGTAATTGTGATTGAACGGCTGACTGTTTTTAAGTGTCAGCCCTTCGAGCTACCCATGGCAGAGGGCTGACACATCAAGACAGATTTGCTCCATAGCGGGATTAGGGTCCAGCCCCTTGCAACTCTGCGCAGGGCAAGAGGAAACTGCTTAACAGTAGCTTCGTACCCCGCACTTGAGCTGCAGAAGTCATTAATGAAAGCCACTGAAGTCATTCAGTGGAATTTGCAGAGTCCTTGAAACTGAGACAGTTTTCGAGTCGTATACCAGTTTATAAGACTGCTGGTTTCGGAAAGTACCCAGATGCGCTTGGAAACAGCTGTCAAATAAAAGCTTCTACTGTCCTTGTGAGCTCTTCATTCGAATTATTAAACTGCTCTTAGGATCTTTGCTTCGGGATCAAATGATGCTCTCTATAGTGTGTTTCTAGCGCGCGTACCATAGCTGTGGTTTACCTGAAGGATATGGACGACTTTGCTAGCACACCACACAGCTAGAAAAACAAGTTTTTCTTGCAAGTATATAACATATAGTACTGTATGGATTTTGTTGCCTGCCTGCATGTATGTGTGTGTTTTGTGTGTGAGGTCCACCCCGTTACGTTAAGTCACAGGCAGGCTGGGTGATGGAGTCACTGACACCCTTGATGCCAAAGGTAATAAACACTCTACATCCAGAGCTTTGAGGAAACAGAAAGAGATTGAGAGTGCGTCCGTGTGTGTGTATATATGTGAGAGAGTGTTGGCTGATTGAACACACTCTACTCCCCTCAAAGAGGAATAGTCAACAGCGATCTGGATGCAAGTGGATGAGATCACGGACACGCGCACAGCGATGCTGCGCAAGTCTGAGTGATCTCCTTTAAAATCACACACACACACACACACATGCCCAAAACACAGTGCAGATTTGAATGTAGGTCAGATCCTCCATACAAACATCTGGAGCTAAGGTAGGAGGCTAAGGGAGTTTGGGAGGAGGTGCATTTCCAATATATCTGCACAGATTACACAATTCATTAATCAAAAACCAGTGACACAATAACAAGATATAAAAGAAGGGATCATTAGCAATGAATCAGGGGGGATTAAAACACAAGCATGCATTATTCAGCCTTGCCATGTTATGCCCTGAATAACTTGAATAACTTCAGTGTTGCTTATAGAAGGCCTTCGTGCCACAGTAGTGTCTATCGGGAAACCTATTAAAACACAAGCCTGCTAAAGACAAACAGTTCTGGGCCACACTGTGTTACATGCTACTGCAACTGGCAGCCAGACCTCAAATTACAGCTCGGCCCGCTTCATTCCTCCATTCTCCCTGCTCTCTTTCATCTACCCCATCGGAGAAGTTCCCTCTCAGCCTCTCCACCCTGTCATGGAAAAACCGCCAAAACCCTGGACTGCACGTTCGTGATTTTCTGCACAGAATGTTCGAGTAGGAGCTCATGCCGCTTCCCTCAATACCTCCTCCTTTTAATCACGCTATTTCAAAGTCCAAGCATGCACATGTTGGAGGAATGCACTTCTACATGGTACAAAAACTACATGGTCCATGAGGCAAAAGTTCTCTAAAGGTTTAACCACTGTACGCGAGAACTTAATGGGAGCGATAAGGACACTTTGGAATTTGAACTACCATTTGATTGCTGTGATCAAATCAGGCTTTTATTATCTGTGATGATTTGGCTCCTTTCTTAATCCGCAATATTAATATGTGTATGCTCCAAAAACGGCGGTTGATAGTGCAAACCAATATACCCCCAGGCCGCAATGAAATTTGTTGGTTCCGGTAATAAGATCTCGTAGCATGGCAATGTTGCTAAAAATAGATCTAGTAGGGAAATAAGCACAAGCTGACAGTTGATAATGCATGTTTTATACAAGCTAACAGTTTAGTCAAATTAGTTAACAGTTTATTTGGAGGCAAATTTGCCTGCCTGGCCTGTGGGACTTCATTATGGGACGTGTGTCAACTGTTACAGACAAAAAAACAACAACTATCCACAGTCCTATCCAACCAGTCATTTTATCTGTCTGAAGCTTATTCTGTGTTTTTTTAGCAATGGCACTAATAATGGTCCTAGGGTATTAGCCACTGTTGTAAAATTGACTAATAATACCATTTGCAAATGCCTAA
The DNA here is from genome assembly GCF_963514085.1 of Chelon labrosus. NCBI lineage: Eukaryota > Metazoa > Chordata > Actinopteri > Mugiliformes > Mugilidae > Chelon > Chelon labrosus. Next base: position 23,018,615 of record NC_140337.1, read on the forward strand.
AATACAAAATGATATGTTGTATGATTAAGGATGTCTTATCTGCTTGGCTTATTCGGGAGTGTCTTGGTTTGGAAAGCTGTTCATAAGGAATGTTTTTGCTGATAACCACTGCTTTGGCATACAACAGACAGCCAACAATCTGTAATGTACCTATTATTCAGTCATCAAACACATATTCTCCCCTCTAATTCAGATTCAAATCCAGCATGGGGTTAGGGTGAGTCTAAGTCTGACACATGACAAGGGGTTCATTCAAGAATAACAGGGTATATCGGAGGTCAAAAGCAGGCAAACAACTGGATCACCAATCTGGACAGGCAAGCACAAAAATGAAGTGACCCTCAGCCCTTCCCCTGAGGGATAATGCTAAATGTCTCAAGTGAACACTCAGGTCTACATCAAGTTGAACCATGCACCAACAACAACCACGTCCACAGACACAAGTGAACAGGGCAAGCAGAATGAGAAAACTGAGTGGTCCAAGGAATGTACCTTGATGCACCCCATGAAACCTGACGACACCACGATACCGGACAACAACATCACAAAACCTGCTAACCATTCCACTAGGGGGAGGGGAAACACAGAAAAGAGAAAGACTACAGTCGTCTTTACCGTCAGGAGGAGGTAAACTGAGATGCAGGGATGTCCTAGGTTTAGGGGCAGGTAGGGGGTCCTGTTTGAACCCTGAGGGGTGAGGGAGATCAGGGAATGGGAAGAAGATGAAGTACAGGGACCTGGTTGGATAAAGCTATTGGCAGAGGTTACATCGTGCAAAGGGAATGTGCACAGTTCTGACTTGTGATGTTGATTTCAGGGAGGTGAGATATCGTGAACAGCATTAGCGGTTTCATGGCTTTAGCTCAAGAATCAATGAAAACAAACCTTGATGAGTGATCAAACACTGGTTATAGACCAAAATGCAGTGCACACAAGGACAGGCGTTCTGTTTCCCATTAAGTCCCATGAGTCTACGGTAAACTCAAAGACCCAGAGTGAGAGTTTCCAACACATGATTAATTTGGTGCTTAACCACAGCCCATGCCAAGCTGTCGTAGTCAGTGGTCGTTTCACGGCACTCCATTCTGTCGGACCTTTGACTTTAGTCAAATACAGAGTGGACTGGTATGTTGCTGCTGTGTGGAAACCCGTCTATCTATGGTTATTCAAGAGATTCTGGGATCATAGTTGTCCAAAAACGGATTGCATACTTCCTTTCCACCTCTTAAACAACATTTTCAGAATCTCCTGTCATGTATTTGCTTTTTTAAAGTTTGTCTCAAGACCTTCGTCTCAAGTTTGACAGCAGCAATGATTCCGGCAACTCGTCCATTCTCTGCATCTGACCAAGTCTCGGTTTCAAGCTTGCTTTGATACCTCTGAAGTAAGGGATGTAGTTGTGCTGCTGCAGCATGGCCAAGGTGGTGGGGTTTAGGTGCAAAGACAAGCCTGCACTTCCACCTACTGGTGTAGGCGAGTACTTGCCACTAACACCGCCAGCAACACCAGCACCACTCCCTTCGGCCCCAGCAGAATAGTGACCAGGCGAGGAGGACAGGTCCCCGGCACCGGGAGAAGAAGGGTACTTAATGCCGCCCGTGAGTGTTGGGGGCAAAGTTAGAGAACTGGAGTCACGGGCTTGGCTGTTGTATCTACCGCCAAGGTATACCTCTGGTCCTGGATGTCCAATCAGATAACAGGTGATGTGTTTAGTTACTGGACGAGATAATGAGGGTATTTAATTTCTTCACAGTCTACCTCTGCAAATTGAATTGTATAAAAAAGGAGACAAGTATGAAATCATGTAAATACATTTTAGGTCCCTTTAAAAGGTATAAAGGGATACCTTAAATATTGATCTTAATGATATACTCTAACATTTTGGCCAATTTTATGTCATGCAGTAAGTGTAGTGTATTTAAGTTCAAGGATAAGAAAACTTATTCACATTTGAAAGTTTCTACCTTTGCGCTTAACCCTCCAAACCACCGACAACCATTTGTTAGGAATACTCCAATTTATCGCCAGCCTTTTCTACTTTGTGGCTGATTATGTTGTAAACACAGGAGTTTTAAGATAAATCACAGGAACCATTTGTATTCGATTATCCATTTTCGATGGAGATGGCAGCAGATGTTCTCTCGTGAATCGCGCAATAACCAGTTACTCTTCTTCCCTGTTACTCAGACACCACAATGTCTGCAGCAAAGAGTGCCTGTATCTTTTCATCATTTCAGAAATTCAGCAATGTTTTCACATAACTACAGGAGCATATGGGTCATGCGGTGCGGCTGATACCTGGGCGGCTGTAGTTCTGCGGGGAGCGGGACGGCGTGTAGCGCCCGTAGCCTCCCAGGGAGCTGTTGGAGCTGGGGCTGGAGGGCCTCCGCTGACGGGGTGACTTCTCCCCATCGCCCTGGATACACAAACAAATAAAGCATATTCTACTCTCTTGCTCTTTAGTTACAATATCAGACAGGAATGTGGGCAACACTCCATCTGTGATATGTTCTTAATGAGACGGCTCAATCATGTTGCATAAGGCGGACGAATGATCTAAGAAAAATGTCAAGATAATACCACTATCAAGGGAAATGTGCGTATTGTTATGTCCATGAGCAGATATGACTGATTCAAAACACAGATCAACAAATGGAGAAAAAAATGGGACTGGATAAAAAGGACCTAAATGCTTTGCTAGTTAAAAAATAAATGTGATTTGACATATATGAACTATGTTGTCCAATAATTTTGTGGCATACAACATCAAAGTATTTCACTGAAAACAATGGCACAAAATGTTATCACTATACATGGAAGGTTGACTATTGCCTTTCACTTTGGACAGATCAGACAAGTCAAAGAGTCGGTTTACCCTGCTTTACAAACATTTGCATACTTGCTCGGCTGCGGTATTCAAATAAATTTGGTTATATTTGTCCAGAGTTCGAGACAGTATCTCTGAGGTTTCTGATAATCATCAGGAACCACAGTCAATCGTTTTCAAATGGGCTTTTCCTCTGGAATGAAAGCAGTTCTGGCATACTGAAGAAATTTGAATGTTTTAACATAAACTACTGAGCAAAGCGGCGAGCTTACCACGGCCTCAGGCGTGACTGACAGGAGGTACAGTACTTGTCTGCTAACAGCATGGCACTGAGCAAGTCCGCAGCTGGGATCTGGGTATGCACCTAGCCCTACGTGTTACTCCTAAGGAGAGTTCATCAGTTTTGCCCTTATCGATCAGCAGTGAGGCAGACATCTGTCCTGGTAGCATCATTTTCAGTTGACCATAAAGTTGTTGTTGTTACATAGGGGCAGATAACTGCCTGCCCCAGCCACTGGCAAAGCTGTCATGGGCACAGCGTCATATCTTTTTGAAGTAGGCAGTGATTTCAAAGTTAGTCAAAATTTCAAACTTAGATAACTACGCAGTTATCCCAAATCAACGAAAAAAATTTAAATCCCATCCACCATCTCCAATGACTCTTGGGTCCTGTTTTAGCTTAAACCCAATTAACAGTATTACAATTACAGTATTACAGTATTTACAGTATTACAATTGTGTTACTGGTGCAAAAATGTGTTTTAGGTGCTCTCACTGTGGATTTACCTCCTAATAAAGTGTTTTAGATAATCTGGACACTAAACTAATTGTGTCATGATCTGCTGTTGGAGCGGGTTCGACAGGTTCCCAGACTTCAGCTATTTCTTTGGTACAGCGTAATTATATCAGATTCAAATGACGACAAAACCATTTAAACCATTGAAACATGTAGTATCTGACATGTAATATCACTCAGTTGACCCTAAAATGCTCTCATTTCCAAAGCATGGTAATATGACTTTATGCCCACATAGACACACACACAAACACACAAATGGAAGGCATGTTACACTGCTGAAAGGTGAATGACTTCCACAGTGAGACATGGTTGCATCACATTACCTCAGTAGGAGTAGGAGAAAGCAGCTGGGGGGACTGCAAATGAAGAAGGAAAGCCAATGATTAGGACCAACTCATATGAGAGGATATATGAGTTGACCATCCAGCAGCGACAGCGATCTTTCAGCGTGAGAGAAGTGTGTACTAAAGTACGCAGTTCATTTTACATGCTCAGGGCGGTGAGATTGTGAGTGCACCGCAGAGGAATGGATGCGAGAAAGAAAAGTGAGCGATGAGAAATGACTTCAGTGGGCGAGGGAGGGAGGATGATGACGGTGGAGGGGTCGCAAAGTGAAAAATTCTGCAAACTGTACAGTATATAGAAGATTTTAAAAAAATGCTATATAGAAAAACCAAAGGACCTTAAAAAAAGGTGGAAAGCGGTACACATATGAAAAATTTTAGTATTTTTTCAGTCATGTATGATTTGATTACCAATTTTAAAGTGCAGTACAATAACTATAAGAGGTCTATAGGTTGTACTTTTCTCAACTTTTCTCTTTTAAAAGTTTATGACCATTTAAATTCCATTTGAAATTTAAGAATTTTTTGATTATAGAGTTTTATAACCTCTCTTATAAGGTGGTATTGTGGTGTTATAAGTTATGTATTCTGATTCTTAAATTTACCAATCAGCCACAACATAATGACCACCTGCCTAATATTGTGCAGGTGTCCCTTGTGCCTCCAAAACAGTTGTGACTCATCAGACAATGAACATGGGCCTTCTGAGGTGTCCTGTGGCATCTGGCAACATAATATTGTTAGTGGGGGGACCTTTGAGGGGAGGGGCCTCTGTGGATCATCCCACAGATCATGTTTTTTTTAGTTATTCCTAAACTGTTTCGCTGCTGCCATGAGTTATTGCTATGGGGTGGGGGTGCCTGGTCTGGTCTAGAAGGGTGCTACATGTCTAAGTAACATCCACATGAATGAATTCCAGGTCCAAAAGTTTCCCAGCAGAACACCTAATTGTCATAAGATGGTCAATGTTATTCAGTTCTCCTGTTAGTGGTTTTAATGTTGTGGCTGATCGGTGTACTAACAGCATAAAGACATGTGTAAGAGGTTTAAGAGGCAGGTCTACCTCTCCATAGTGCCTCTCCTCAGACGGGTAGCTGACGTAGGGAGAGTAGGACAGCATGTCAGGCCTGTCTATGTTGTAGATGGCCTTGGTCTTTGGAAGGGCTGCCAGGTCCTTGTAGTCCAGCGTCTCCTCTCCTAGTTTGGCCTACAAGGTGTAAACAAATCCTTTCAGCCACAAAGCATAAAACAATCACTGCTCATCGCTTGCATGAAGTGACAATGCAAATCTGTGGCACAAAGCTGAAATGTGAGCATCTGCTGCCCCCTGCTGGTGAGGAAAAAGTAATGCGGTCTCACATAGATGACTCTGCTGGGAGAGCCTGAGGCGCTGGAGGCCGGGACTGAAGTGATGCTCTCAGATGAAGTCCGGGTCACCTGGAAAACACACACACACACACACGGTTATTGTTTGAACACAGTGGATGATGTCAGAGTAAAGGCTACCCGTCATCTATTCAATAGTCATCTATTCAAGCTCATGCTTTGAAAGGAGATTTGCAGCATTTTTATTTTTATTTAAAACTTTCCTACGGTCTCTTTCACTTAACACCACAGCACAGCAACCATACAGCAGAACTCAGATCTCTTTTCACAACTCAACTTTTGCAACTCAAGATTGTCTACTTTATTAGAACAAGACATTTCACAATCCATAGTCTACTTAGTCTTCACACCATTGACTGCAAGCAAAATATACGCAATTTAAAGCATTATGAAAAATAAAAGAACATATATAACTTTTATTTTTTTGGACAATTGTCAGTGTATAAAGTTCAATTGTGATTTAATTTTTTCAAAATGGTTTCACAGAGCTGGCTAAATACACTGCAGACTTAAGCAAACCCCTCGGCGTATGCAAGTCACCTCCAACTGACTTGTCGCCACGGTGACGTATTCATTTCTTTAAGTTCAAACTGCAGTATGCGTAACTCACACAAACACACACAGTGCAGTGGCTCTATTAGTGAAGCTGTGTCTTGTGTGGATTGGTCAGCGCTGATCAGTTAGTGCTGAACAAAGCAAACAAGCTGAAAGAGAGAGTGAACCTTCTCCTTTGTCGGGGCAGCTTAAATCAGAGGGTGTCCAACTCTTTTTAGTTAGATATTAGATGTTTATATTTAATGAACTATCCTCTTACCAAAAACTAAATAAATGTATTAATAACCTGACATGCACATCTACAGTTTAGTTCTGGGTCTCAGTGTTGTGTTACGTCCGCAACTCTTACTAAAGCAAGTGTGGCCCCTAGTGGGCAGATTAGGAATAGCAGCTAATTTTATGGAAAAATTACAGCTACGCACTTTGCAAGTTCATCCTGCGGGACAGATCGGACCCTCTGTCGGGACGTATGGTTGACACCCTCCTGCTTAAGTACTACAATTGTGTCGAAAACATTCAAACACGTCCTTTCCGATCAAGCCGGGAGAAGGTCACCCTCTAGCAGTCGCCCCTGCTTGCTCGTGTAGACCGATCCTGAGCATCATCAGACACTGACTGCTCACATCCGTCTGCTCACCTCATGACAAGTTGAAGTGAGTGTGTGTTTAAAGTACAGGTGGCCCGTGGGTGTGTCTGCCTCGTGACAAGCGCTATAGTGCCAAATAGTTATGATCAACCCATGCAGTACATGGCTGTGGAGGGAGGAAGGGATGGGGGTGGGTTGAGTGGGGTTTTTAAGGCTGGGGTTGCAGGAGCACCAACCTGCTGCTCAGGGACGTCATTGAGCTGTATCCGGACCTGCTTCTGGGAAGGAGAGGGGGGGAGGGTTGATTATGAGGAATGAGGACGGGAGATGGAGGAAGGGCAGACGTAAAGCAGCAGGGCTGCTGATGCAAACAAAACATCTGTCTAGTTCTTTTTTTGCTGACGAATAGCTAGTAGTACTGCAGCTCTGCACACATTACTTGCAACCCCCTAGTCGAGAGGAACAGATACTACCACCTATAGGGTAGAGGTCTTACTACATCCAACTCTTGAAGGGGACAGTTTACAAAGGTGGATGATCAAAAATCCAAAAATCAGTGGTTGCAATTGCTGGTCTGAGCCTTTGTTCAGTCTTGCAGGACTTAATGTGACTTGATTCAAACACTGAGGTCCATTCTCAAAAGCACAGATGTGTGCAAGAAAAATAAGAGACATTAAAGGTGCTCATAACAAAAACACATGACCAGGAGTAATGAAAAATGTGGAGCTTGTATTGAAGAACCCGCAGAGAACTGTCACCCAACTCTTCAGTTCCGGTCAAGGTCTACTTTTGGATGATTGCTGCGGTTTTCTGGCCCACAATTTTACTATTTCGCTTCAGGTTTGTAGGAAACCGCAGTACACAGCCCACAGCCCACAGCCCACAGCCCACCATCAACCAACAGATCTTAAATTTTCAATTCCAATCGACAAGAAACCAAAGATCATTTTGCTCTCTAAGCAGAGTCCTGGCAATCTGAAATACGTTTGGCCTCTAGGAACTCCAAGATACAATGCGTAACAATTGAACAAAACCACCTAAATGTAATGTAATAATGTGACAGTTTAGTTTTATCCACTCTCTATCATTGCATCTCTCCGTGCAGAGGCCCGCTAAACACAGTCCTACGAACCATTCGGATGTCAGAGTGTCAACAACAAATGGGGCTCAATGAAGATCTGTTCGGGTATTGGTGCATTTAAAGAGCTTCTAAGTTTCTTCTCCACCCACCTTACTCTTCTCCTCCTGCTTGGCCGCTTGTCTGCACGGTGGATGCCAGATAGAAGACCCTGAAGACACAGAGACAGACATTTAACCAATTTAACCTCCTAATGTGGCGACAATTAACTTTTTACGTTCTTCTCTTGTAGTTGCTAGCCACCCAGCCTTTTCATGGTGGCATTAGCAAGGAAAATACATGTTAGCTTTAGAAGCATAACGCAGTTCCTCATCTGTTGCATTGCCATAATGTTAAGGGCAATCAATTCACCCTAAAGTGACAAGTAGAAGTTTAGTAAGAGCTGAATCAAGTCTGCCACCGAAACCAAAGCCAAGGCTGCGGCTGTGAGTCACTGCCTCTGCAGCGATAAATAACGTCTCCGTGAGTAGGTCGGTGTGACTCAGGTACTCTTGCGCGTGATTCAGCCACCGAGCCGCTCACACCTTTCATTAGGATCCAGCATCAATACCCATGATGCATTGGGTTTGTGAAATAAGAAGTAAAAGCTGCAATATAAGAATGCGCTCACCTTGCAGGTACATCTCTTCTCCCTCTGCAAACATCTGCTCACAGCGGACACAGCGGGCGCATGTGGGGTGGTAGTGCTTGTCTCCGGCCTGTTGACGAAGATGTGACACTTTAAAAGACTGCGACGAGTATCATTTGTTGCGTCTTATCAGGAAAATGTTAATGGAGTAAATGCTGCAGTCTCATAAAGCCACAGCTACAGAGGTTAAGATCATTGCTCCGGCTTCCAAGAACACTTCAGCCTACATTTCCCATAATCCAACTCAAAATAATTGATTGATTATGCCTTTCTGAGCATCCCAAACTCCATTTATGCAAAAAAGTGTCTAATGTTTTGGCTCATCAAGGTGCTCTCTGAGTTTGTGTTTTCTCATTTGGACACAAGGTGGAGCTATTGGGTTGTGGAACCAGCCTGAAGATGCGTTCAATGCACAGAAAGGTGCATGAGTAACACCGGTGCGAAAGAACAACATCATCAACTTGACTTCTTTAGAAACGATTTTGTGAAAGTGAGTAGTACGTAAATCTTTTTTTTTTTAAAAGCCCTTTCTGAAAAGGTGACTTCACAGGTCGGCGCAAATCTTTCAGTAAATCTTCTCGGGCATTCTTCGGCTGTCGGCCGTTAATCACGAGCTGTGTGTTTAGCATGGGGCTGCGATCAGGTGGCTCGGTGTTTAGAACCTTCAGGGGATGATATGTCGTCCACAGGGCACGGAAAGAAAAGCACAAGACGGTGTGATGGGACCTGGCTGTCTCAGTGAAGATGAATGTCTCTGTGATATTGAGTTTGAGTCATGGCATTTAGAGGTTTTCTGGCGTCCACCTCCCAGACCTGGCCGGGTTTCGGTGTTCTCCATCTTCTAATGGGACCTGTTTCCGTTTGTCCTGGGATCTGTTTTTCCCGCATGTTCAGTTTGTGTAAGATTTCCTGCGGGTCTGTTTAAGATCAAGCCAAAGTTGGAATAACACTTTAATTTTTCTGTTATATTGGGAGTAACCGTGAAAGGAGATGGGTGGATTCAGAATCTGTCTTAAAAGCAACTGAGAGTAAGATGTTTTAGAGTTACTCCTTTTCCTGACCCGATTTTGAAAGCTGGTTTCAGCATTTAAACTGGATAACCTTTGATCGGAACCTGTAACAAACATTCCAGTCTGTTGGGTTATCATCTGACTGGTAAAAACATTCAGCTTGCAGAGTGGTGATTTTCTAGTTTTCTATCTTTTTGTTGTGACAACAACAATAACACCACCCCCAGCCTCATGGGGATTGAGCAGAATTATCTCACTCTTGGCATTTTTCTTGTTTTAGAACACATTTGATTTACGGACTCAGTAATCAACTAAACGACTCAAGATGGACGGTCATTGCAATGAACGAATGCTTTCCCTCCTCCTCGCGAAGAAGTGTGCGCCCTCCCCGTCTCCCGAAGGCAACCCATCTTGCTTCAGTGAGTGTGTCCTGATTAAACACAATCCCTCTGAGGTCTTTCCACTTTGCTACGTCATCCCAACAACGAACAATACTAGAAAACAGGACGTTTCTTGGATAGCACCCTGCTCAATGCTGGTCTGGACCAAATGGACAGCAGATGGAGAGATGAGGCAACCATGGACAGACATGCACTGGACCGAAAATGAGCAAGAAGACTCGAGGTCCAGGTATTACTGAGAGAAAGAGAAAGGGTCAGGTGCTTTGAATTGGCAGGGGATTGTGAACGCCGTGCCAAAAGCTCATTTTTGAACTGAACTGAGACAGATAAATAGAAAGAGATTGAGAGAAAAGAGGAAGTTGACTTAGGAACAGTGAGGCCAAGAGATAAAAGGCCGGAACTGGATTGAAATTCAAACATGGAAAGCACGAGGGAGCCGGAAAGGAGATAGTACCGCAATCAAATCCTTCCTTTGTCGGAATCCGAGGTTGCATGAGGGGAGTATTATCATATTCAGTGTCCTGCAGGACTGATAAGTCAGGGAAGAGGAGGGACAGGGGAACCTGAACGCCGGTGATTTGATGTTTTACTTGGGAAGAGGGCTGCAGCTCATGAGCCAGGGTTGAGGTTTGTGGCCGAGGCTCATGCAGAGTTTTGAGTAAGATAATGGGAGCCTGGAGAAAGGGTCAACGAGGGTTCAAAGAGCTGCTGAGCCTTTCTAGCCCCCCCCCCCCCCCCCCCCGATCACATTCAAACCATTCTGCTCTCATCTCACAATTCCAGAAACCAGTCATGCAATTTAGAAGACTGGGATAGATTTTGGTATGCGTGACCATAGCACAAACAAACATGCGCATGCAATAATACCTGCAGCATGTTTCCTACTCTATTCTCCTACTCTAGTTCAAGCTCTTACAGCACATTTCCTGCTATACAGCCTCAGAGAAAAGAACTACTAGTATGCAGTATGTCGTATCATTTGACCATGTCTAATGCTAAAAGGGTTCCTGCTAACACTCAAATGTGTTATAGTGTTTGATCCACGCCAAGGTTCAGGTGGCAATGTTCACCCAAATTCAAATGCACCGCACCGACAAGGCAATCACACCTGAACTTGTTCAGATCAAACCAAACATTGGTGTAAACACAACCTAGGTTTAAATTAACTGTCAATTATCTTTAAGTGTACAACCAAGGAGTTGACAATGGCTATATGGTTACTTGGTCACTCCAACAAGAGACCAAGCATGTCCAAAATCTTCTGAAATACTGAAATATCTCATCAACTAGCTTCTGGAAATACTTTTAGTGTTATCATTCTCCCCGTAGATGGTTATGCCCTAACCCTTCAATTAGCACCGGCTAGCAAGCTAACCAGCCTGAGTTGTTCTTTCAGTTCACTGCTAATTAGCAAATACTAGCATGCTAATATACGTGATTCAAATAGTTGCTAACAAGCCTGTTAGATTTAAGCTTACATTTTGAATACTTTAGCTTGCTAGCATTAGCATTTAGCCGAGCCAAACAGCATAACAGTGCTGCTAGCAGTAGACTTTGGACTTTAAGCTCTGTGAAAACTGGCTATTTAAACATTGTGGGCATAATTAACCTGTTATACTCTTCTTTTGTAGTCTTTAGTCGGGTCTGTTCAATACTTCAATGCTCAAACCTGCTGTATTCTAGCTTGTTAGTTCTTTTACCCGAGGTGTACTCGATTAGCCAGCCAAGTGCATTCTGACGTGATTAACAAAAATACATAATCCACTCATGGTCTTGTGTTGTTCTTGTTTATTTCTACTTCCTTCATGGCATTCATTACTGAGGTACACCTCCTTCTTGCACAATTGATACCGCTGGCCCGGTGCAGTTAGCCTTACGGCAAATCGAAGGAATGATCATCACATTATTTACTCAGGCTATGTGGCTGACTGAAGAGCAATAATCAAAAAAAAAAGAAAAAGCCACAGCAATGACTTGCTGAGCAACAATAAACATTTTTTCAATTGAACCCACTGCTGTCAGTTCCAGTTATTGACTCGGTACGTCCCCACGGTGCAGACTCTTAGATCTCCACCAAATGTCACGGCATTTGGAATGCTCAGTCTTTCAGCTACTGTTTCAAAGTGCAGCTCAACCCCAGGTAGAGCAGCTGGAAATGGCAACTCTGTGTTGGCATGTGAAAGAGCATACATATGAAGACTAGCAGTCGCAAAGACAGCTTTTAAAACCTATACCTTGATGAGCGGAAAACGCATGTCAATGTAAAGTGTACACGTTGGAATGGAAATGCATGTGAATCAGCCAGGAGGCGGTCAGGCCTGTCCTGGAATCAGATCTCAGCTGTAGATGCAATCATAAACAAGCTGAGCGCCTCACTGACTTCACCTCTTCCTGCTAACCAAGCCCGACAAAAATGACAGGAAGTATCCGTTAGCTCTGCAATAAAAACAAAATGTATGGGTCCAAAACAGCTGCATTGTTTCTCTTGACCTAGAGGGCACAAATCAGCCAGTCCCGATTCACTAATTTTATGTTTAGATTGCATCAGATTGCAGGTGCAAGCAAAATAACGAGAAGGTATTTTTAAACCAGGTGCAACTGCGACAATGCATAGGTTTGACGTATGTATCTCCATCTGGTATCTGCATACAGATGTTAATACATGTTAATACCAGGAAGGGTGCATGCAAGAACACATGGTCTTGTATTTATATGGCGACCTTTTGGTACTCATCTGCACATGTACCCTGTACTCCAGGTTCAGTGTGTTGCTCAAAGACACCTCAGCATGTAGTCCATGTTCCAGGGATCGAACCCCTAACCCTCTGGCTTGTGGACAACCCGAGTCACAGGAGCTCAACTGCATGCCAACACACAGATGTGCTAGGTATATATGTCCAATAACATTCAGAAAGCCTAGATGAGCCATTCTTGTGAGCAGTAAGCCAATGAACCTTGCACATAGGGGACATTGCCGGAAGTTCGAACTGTTTTGTGAAAGATGTAAAGCTTGACACGACATGGCGTTTCTCATTAATGAGGCAATGCTAACCCATTCTTTGATCAGAAAAAACACACTATTCAACCACAACACCCTACCCTGTACACAAACTGCCACAGCCCACAAACTTCACACGGAAGGTTGTGGTGCCTTTAATTCTCCTTGACTGATTTTGAGTCGGAGAGCCAGGTACACACCTGATAGCCCAACACAATGAGAAATGTGGGTGATGTCATGTGCACACAAACAGAGGGAAACACGGATACGCGCTCCGATTGCGCTTCTTGTGTTCCCGCCGCTCAGCCGACGCCGGAACCCGATAGGTGCGTTTATGAAAGGGGAGACGGCGAGAGAACGTCATGTGATGAAAGGAAAGAGAGAGAAAGCGAGAGAGAGGGATTGTTGTTTGTCCCCGTGAAGCTGCTCCCTTGTTCTGAGGTCAACGGCGGGAGCTTCCAAGTCTAAAAGCTTTCCTCCTCTCATCCCTCTCTCCGCCCAAAAAGAGTATCCCGTGTCCGTTCTCTCCATCGCGGCAGAACAACAGGCTGCTTCACTGAAAACCACATTCCACTGCACTTATTTCTACCTGCGTCGCTCTCATCCAGCTCTAATGCAGCCGAAGTTGCGCTGACTTTCAAATGTTTTATTCACAAATCTCATGTCGAATGGATTTGCAGTTTTAAAGAACATGTTCCAACTTGTAGGAGTTACTTAAATGGTAAATACACGGGTACTGCTACTATTTCAGTTCTCTTTCTCGTCACGCAGCATCTGACTGGAAAGCTAGGAAGCTAACGTTTGCTGCCTTTTAGCTTTTAGCTGTGGTTTTGGAATTCGAACTGGAACATAAGGCTTAGTGAAACAAAATCATTTCCACATCACCGAAACAATCTGACTACTTCTCTCTGGTCTTATTTCGTGAACGTTATCATCATCTGCTGCTGCTAACAGGCAAAGCTAAAGCTAAACTTTTATGACTGAACAAAGTCACATTGTGAACATACAAACTGAGATCGAAATAATTCGATATATCGCGGAGCCCCATGCCCCAAGACAAAAAACACGGTCAGCCGTTACTTTAATAACTCAACGTGTATGACAGAAATCCTTACCATCAGTACTGCTCTGTAGGAAATCATATTGCAATACTAATCTTTTCTAATCTCATTTACAGCCTCTGTCTTGTTCTTCTAACATCCTTTTTACGTTCCGTCTCAGTGGAGGCTCAACTTTCATGCCAACATCAACCTGATACGTAGAAAGTCCAATCATCTTTCGGAAAAAAAGTTGAGAATTTACTTCTCTCAGCACTGACTGGCGGGTTTGGCTGCTTTAGTCTGGCAGAACAGAAAACAGAAAAATAACTAAGCAGAGGATCATTGGAGGCAAACTGAATGATCTTGACCAGCTTTTCCACACCAGAGGTGCTGAGAAGGATGGGCACAGGACCGGACAGGAAATCTCAGTTACTTCCGGGTGCAAGTTTAACCTCAGCATAGTTTATTCTACATATATCCATTAAATATGTTCTGTTGATTTAATGTAAAGGTTTAAGACTTTTCTTTTTGATCAAGTTTATAGTTAGGGTTGTAATGAACCATCCCTTAGTTATGCTGCTATAGGCCTAGGCTGCTGGGGGACGATGCACCGAGCACAAGCCCTCTACTCTCTTCTCTCTCGCACCGAGCTCCTATCCTCTAATTTCTTATCTAATTTCTTCTCATTTACTAGTCATTCAAAGATGTGCTACTACTGTATAGCATGTTCACTTCAATTCCATTGAATTGAATTGAAGTGAGTGATCTGTGCTGAAGCTGTCTGTACTTTTACGCCAACAACCCGATGAATCGAATCATCTTTCCAAAACAGTTGAGAATTTACTTCTCTTTCACTGACTCTGTCTTACGTATTGCATTGACCGACCACTTTGGCAGCATTAGCGTAGCAAATAAAAACAGAAAAATGAACGATCTTGACCAGCTTTTCGATGTCAGAGGTCCTGCAGCTTCTTCTGCACAAGGAATCTCAGCTACTTCCGGACGGAGAGGACTATAGAGGCAGACTGGTACGAGAGAGTGACAGTAGAGACTGAGGTCAAAGCCATTAGCCCAATGCAAAAGAGACTGTAGCAGAGCAGATCCTGGCTGGCTGCTCTTCCTTGGACCCACATGCAATAGGCTACAGGGGGAATCGTGGGTAATAGCTATAGGGAAATATTGTTCCTGATGATGTCAACGCTTAAGTAACACATAAAACTGCACAGTGCGTACACATGGAGCAGCGGTGCATGGGGGTGTGTTGGTAGGCTGATATACTGTAGCTTTAACCCAACAACCCTGAACGAGACTACGCAGGTTTTATGTTTACCCAAGTACTTTACATCACATGTACTGTGCTGTAATTTTAGAGGGAAATTTACTGCAAGGACACGATGAGCTAATAAAACATGACAGATTCGTATAGATTACACGGAAGAAGGCCATATAGAAGACGGTTAAAACCAGCTCTACCTTCGACAAATACAGCAGTAATATTCTGTCTCCACATTTGTTCATCTCCTCCCCCTCACCTTTCTGTGAGGTTTCCGAGCTGGGGTGGCGTGTTTTGGATCTGCAGAGCTGCATGGTCCTGACCAAACCAACCTACCCAGTCTACACTGCTTACAGTTACCTATACCTACCTAAATGTTGTGCATAATTGCAAGCAGTCTCAATATTTTATATGCGTATGACTGACATAAACTTGCAGGTAATGGAACAACAAAGGTTAAGAGACCCTTTTACCATGTCAATTATTTTGTCTTATCTCTCCCTTAAAGGCTAAAGTCAAGGAAGAAAGGTCCGTGTGTGCAGAAAACTCCACAGATTACATGAAAGACTGTGACTTGTATCTGTGATAAGTACATGGTATTGCAGTAAATCCTTTAGCCAACAGGTGCCCCACAATTCCTCTGACTGGTAGAGACTCTGGAAGCATTTCTCATACATCAACAACAGCAAGGTCTGATGAATTTTTAATAATCTGTTAAGTGGTGGACAACGCTGATGAAAATCAAAGGCCTCTCTCCTCACATCCTTATAGATTTCTGGCCGACACAAATATTTTCTTGCGCAGCAGCTTATCTTTTCCACTGATGATACGACAGTAAGTCTCAGAGGCTTTTAAAGCTCTCCCAGAGCCTTAAACTCCTGAACTGACTCCTCAGACTTAACAAATCCATTCAGATACAGATACAGATTGGTTGATCTAGTTGACAGCAACAGGAGTTGGCTAGTCGGCTACCACACGGTATTCTTCTGAAAGCGAGTTATCAGTGCCGTACCTCCAGGACTTTCCCAGTGATGTACTTCTTGCAGCTCTCACACTGGATGCCGAACATGGCGTGGTAGTCCATCTCGCAGTAGGGGATCCCATCCCTGTTGGGACGACACAGGACAACGCCCGATCAGAGACGGCACAGGCCATCGGATATGTCTCACATCGCATTATGATGGTTCAACCTTATTATGATCATATTTTGTTCATCTGTCAGTGTTTTACTGTGAAGATAAAACTACCAGCTGTTAGGCAGGCATTGCATTATTACATTAAAAGTCTGGGGATGGTAATTTAAGGGCAGTAGCTCACAGAGTAAGATTTTAATACATTTTGGCAAAATATGAACTACATCTACAGACACTTTGTTCCTTAGTTGTACTATAGCTGTACTATTCTAAAGCATTGGGTTACATACTGGAATATGATACTGACAGAACAAATTTTTGTCTCCTATAAAACTAACATTTACTTTACATGCCGTAAAACAATCACTTTTCAGAACATGTATGAACAGTGTTCATACATGTAAAATAAAGCTAAATACTAGTTAATAAGAAATAATGAGTCACAGTAAGAGCAGAAGAAGAAGAAGAAGATAAATAGATTCAAAATAACATGATTTCCATAATCTTTACTAGACCATAACAAATGTTTTATCCGGTGAAAGTGACAAAAAAGTGCCAAAGAACAGCATCAGTACTTGGGAAGAAGAAAAAAGGATGTTATACGTCTGCAAAAAGATAAGGATCGACAATTATGAAACAAAAAAATATAGACTTCCCTTTGGCATTTTGGTATTTTTCATGATCGTAGGTCATAGCAGAGACATAAACAGGAAAGAGAAGGTGGCGGCGTCCCAATATACCCTCATAAATTTTCCCAGTTTAAGGTTTCCCAGTAATGGCAGCTTGGTAAATGTGCTTAAACTGGGCACATAAAAGATGCTGCACAATCAGAGCGTGCACACATTTTATTGATACCTTAATTCGAAGGTCTAACATTTGGTACTAAGGATAATACGGCTTGTTAGAAGGTTTGCGACAACCACAACACAAAACGTCCGGATAGCTAACCGCATTCAGTTTGTAGTAGTGTATTTCTGAGGGATAAACAGAGCGACTTACTTGCTGATGTACTCGGCATTGAGCACCTTGTTGCAGACTTTGCACTTGAAGCAGCCCAGGTGCCAGTGCTTGTCCAGCGCCACGAGAGACTGTTCATTCTTAAACTCCTTCCCACAGCCGCAGCAGTCTGCACGGAGCACAGACAAATGAAAGGAGACGTAATCAAGTAAAAGGACGGGACAAACATTGGTGCGGTTTTTAAAAGAGAAAGAGACGGGAAAGGAGAACTGACTGTGGACAGCCTGTATGGGCGCGGGGCTGTTGGCAGGGAGAGGCTGGGTACACTTTTGGCAGATGCACTCCTTCCCGTTAAAAGTCACTCGGTCGCCGGCAGGGAACGGCTGTCTGCGAACAAACAGGAAACAGACACAACATCAGACGAGAGCTCTGACTGGTATTGAACAGTTTGTGTATATAAAACATATCTTTTTCTGCTCCTCTTGCGCAAGATTTAGTCCATCACGGGGCATAAAGGCTCCATCAAAAGAGCCTAAGCAGCTGTTTAAAGCACTGTTAGGGAGCTTCACTGCAGGCCAAGTAAAATCCTCCTACTCCTGAATAAATCTTAGGCTAAGTATTAAAGCTACCAGCTGTCAGGGAGAAGCTTCATCTTATCGTGAGGGAACATTTACTTGACAATTTTAGTAAAAGCCCTGGATGTTTTGAAGAAGTTTTGAGTAGGGGTTCTAGTCAGGAATTTAAGGAATGCAGAGATCAGGAGTCCAAATTCGCTACCCGCCAAAGAACAAGCTGCCAAAACCATTATTGTGAAATGTTCAGATTTGATTTCCCTTATTTATGTAGTTCATCTATTCAACTGTGTTATTACATTATCTGTAAAGCTATCCTTCCCCTGAAGGCACAATCAACGCACTCTTGACATCGCTTGATTAAAAAGAGAATATATTTTCATGGTTTTCTTGCAGTAGTCTTAGTTGAAGATACCGGGTTCCAAGATATTCAAGACACTGACTCAAAAGACGTAAAAGGCGGACGATGTATTCCAAGAATTTAACCAGAGTGCTTTTAATGAAATGATATTGTTTTGTTGAAAACAGACTGAAAATCACCCAAAGCCACTTTCTTAGCAGAATATAAACGGGAATATATGTATTGTGTGGAACACTTAAATCAAGCATCAACTTCCTCGCCTACAGTTTACTTTTTGTAGAAGAAAGGTGACCTGGAACCCCTCTGCTGGGAACAGATTATGCTCCAGCAATGATCTACCAGGCCAATTAAACAAGTAAGCTGTTTAGAGTCCATTATCATGTCTGTTGTTGTTGTTGTTGTTGTTGTTGTAAAAGATATTGACAGCGAAATAACTTTTAAGGACGGACAGCTAATAGCGATTTGTCAGGAAGGTCTTAAATGGCGAACGTTACATGCTCCGTGGCTCTGACTGGTTGTTGTACTATGCAGAGGGTTGAAATGTGCACCAAAAATAATCCCAGTAGACTCATATTCTGATAAAAAAAAATGTGCCTGGCTACACCAGGTTAGTCCGGTTTGTGAATATAGTAATAATACACGGCTCCAGAATGGAACCTTGCGGGACACCCTTGTTCACATTTGGAGACCTAGACCTATTTAAGTATTTCAGTCTTAAATAGTCTTAAAAATACGCATTTTTCTTCCAAATAAGTTAGGTGCTTTGATAATGCACAGTCAGTTTTGCGTCATCAGATTCACTTTGTTCCTTTCCTTTTTCAAAACGGACTAAATAAAGAAACGTTTCTCCCAATTTGGTGTGGAAGAATTCGACCACCCTGCACTCAACCCTTACTCCAACCATATCTAACACCTTTGGGATTAACTGAGGACGGCGACTGCAAGACAGACTTCACTGTAGTGCCGCTGTGCGACCTACAGTTGTCACGTTGTCAGGATTTTTGGAGTTTTCATGGAGGCAGCCTCTTTTAAGCAACTGAAGATATGCACCTCAGGGCACAATGACGCTGGCTTCGTTCGCCAGCCAAAGACCCTTTAGAGACAAATGCTATTTCACTGCTAGAGAGACATTAAAAACACAACAAAACAATGTTAATGTCTCCTGGCTGTTTGAGCGAACGGCTTTCACGCGGCTGCCGTCGCAGATGGAATCGGGATTTCTTGGCAGAGGAGGGCTCTGACTTGCTGCCACGCGCTGCTTCCTACTGCTCGGAAATGTGATATTAAAGCCGCTGTCACTGTCAGCCAGCTTCTCAGGGAGGAATACATCCAGACAGACGGGGAGAGGCTGAGATTACTCATATAAACAGCTGTAAAGTTTAAATTTAGTTTGTATAGCTTGGTATATCTGTTTTTAAATCAAATTTTATGTGTTTTTGTTCGAAGTGAGCTCATTTAAACTGTATTTTTGAGTGTTTTCTTTCTTGATATGTGACTGCGTGTAAATAATTATGAAAAATAGGTAGTGGCAGATTTCTACATATATTTTTATGACACACACACTCAAACACACACAGACACAGCCAATTAGCACGTCTCACCTCAAGCAACATTTGCTCTCTCTCACTCTCTCTCGGCCCTATTTTTACATTGCTCACAATAAGCCTGTGTGTTTCCACCACAAAAGCGATATTTGTTATAAGAGAAGCGCAGGAGTTATAAGATCACATTGCAAACCTCAAATGCCATACTAGAACATTCTGATCTCAGGTTCAGAATAGGGATCACCAAAGGATGATAGAAGGAACACACACACATACATACATAGAAAAGCCAGCCTCGGTTCATAAGACACTTAACACTATCTGCGGGAATGGGCTAAGTGGCCGCGCAGGCCGACCGCACACTTAAAATTCTTGCATGAGAGAGGCTCCCATTACCTTTCAAGGCCTGGGAAACAACACTGGTTACAAACACGCACCACACACGTTGCTCAGGAGGACCACGCACATGGCTTGAAACAGGTGAGGATGCGCACGCACATGTGTCTTCGCGTGCTTTCCTATATTTATACGTTATGTTGCAGCTTTATGTGCTTGTAAATGACAGCGACACGGTGGCGGTCCTGCTGCTGGTTGTGTGTAAAATGTCCAGCGCTGAAAAGACGGTTTAGTGTTTTGATTACGAGCTGTCTGCACGGCAAATCGGATTCCGATAAAGTTAAGACATTGTATGACCTGTGGTATGAGTACAAGTACAGTATATTCTGAAAAGGGTGTTGACCTAAAATGAGGCGTAAACAACATATATAATTGTATAAATGAGTGTAAATGCAGATGTTCAGATAGCATGCAGCCTCTGCCTACTGGACAGTGCCTCCCTTTACTGTATAGACATTGCATTTTATTTTTAGACGGAACAAATATGCTTGCCAGTCGTCGAGGAAGCAAGGCTTTCAATTCACCCCTTCACCTCTGGTCATGAGCGGTGACTGAAAAGAGTCACAGACAGAAATTAGTTTCCTCCACGCTTGTTGTCTGGGCCTCTCTCTTTCAGACAGAGTAGGAGCTCAGACATCCGGAGGGGGACTCAGGGCAAGAGTAGCTGCTGATTTGTGTTGAAAGGAGCCGGTTGAAGTGGTTTAAGCATCTGATCGAAACATCTCTCGGGCGACTTCCTCTGGAGGTTTCCTGGGCATCCACGACACGCTACAGAGATTACGTATCTCAGCTTGCCTGGGAAAATCTTGATTTTATAGCAGCAACCGTACGCTTAAGCAACGGCATACCTTTGATATAGCTTTGGACCCTATGCCATACCCTTTGCCATAACCTGACGTTTACCAGCCCCAGAAAGTAATTAATATGGCGACGCAGACTGCAACCGAAATGCATTTCCTTGTTCACTTGTCTCAAAGGCCAGACAAACATAGAAAGTTCCTTGCCTTGTGAAACTCAACTCTGCCTATTGTTTTTTACAGAACACCAGCGCACAGGTGTAAATGCCTTCACCAGCGCAGCCCACAACTGCGTAGGCTCTGCCTAGACCAGTTGCAGGAGCATAGGAGCTTGGTAATAGATTGTTCGTACCGCTTTCCATGCTTCTTAGTTATGTAGAAGTCAATTCAAATGTAGTTTGGCTAAAAGCTATTTGCCAAAGGTGAATGATGAACTAAAGGTGGGTAAACTCAGCTCCTTCATAATGGTATTGGTGGTTTTGACTAAAAGAAAAGCAACTTAACACATATCTGTAATTAGGCCTCAGTGTATCATAGCAATCAAGGCTTCTTGTATATACCTTTTTTTAACAGTTTAGGCTCCAAATTATACAGTTCTTCCTTTGATTCCTAAAGTGACACTGTGCGCAAACAATGTCCGAATGAAAAAAACTGACCTTAAAATAGAACCATGCGTACTTTCGACCTCCAGACACCCAACCGGTGACTGTGGGAAGCAATTACAAAAATGCTGTGACACATCTTCGGCAATTCTACCCTGGATATGTGATATCTAGAATCTGCGTGACGATCCAGAAATTCAATTTGTTTGACACAGAATGAGACGTACCAAAAAACGACTGCAACAAACTTCCAGAAGACAAAATAACTTTTCCTGAATTTCCTTTAAATGCTGGTTAAAAAATTTCTCCAACAATCTGCAATGCCTTCGCCTTAACCAAACAGAGTCATTGTCAGAAATTTACTTGCATCCTGTAAGAATGCACATCTGGTGTGTGAACAGCATGGTATGCTGTTAAGACCTTTAATGTTGTTTTCCCGGTAAACTGAATCTGGTGCATTTTAGGACGTACTGGAGGACGTACTGGTTTGTACTAGAGTTCAATCCTTCTTCCCACAACCCTGTTTCTTACTTGCATGAGGCACAGACGAAGCAGCGAGGGTGGTAGGTCTTGCCCAGGGCGGACACCACCTCCCCCTCGATGAAGTCCTGGCAGCTGAAGCAGCGGGTCCCGTACATCCGCTGGTAGTCCAGGGTACAGATGTAATCCCCCTGCCGCACAAAGAAGCCTCCCTGGGACAGTTCACAGCCACACACTGGGAGGAAGGACGGGTACGATGGACATAGGAATGGACCAAGAAAAAGAGGAGAGTGGCAAGTTAGGTTAACTAATAATTAAATTCATTGAGAACTGAAAAGTATGAAATTGCAAACGCATTCTCCGGAACATAACTCCAAGCTAAATGCATGTGCAATGTGTGCCAGATATCACAAGGACAAACATCGAGTTTGTTATCCCTGTTGTCCTGGTTCTGTAATTTCTAAAAGAAGCCCTGTGAGCACATGATGTACAAGTAATCTTACTCGGTTTGGCTCTCGAGACTGCGATACTGAAGACATCAAAGCTGAAATAACACATATGGAACTGTGCAATAAAGTGAGTTCTGCACACTGTTGGCAACATCTCATCCAGCTTCATTCAGACGTCACCTGGGATGGTTTTTAATCAACAAGTGCCAATGTTATGTGGCGGAGCTTAATTGCTTTCTCAACCCCCTTAGCCCTGTGCTGTGTTTTCTTTGTTTTAAATTTCCACCTGATAAAACATTTACAAATTCAATCAGTAACAGATCCACAACGGGAAAGGTAGAATTAACCTTAGGCTCTATGCATAAGCTTAGGGGAATTCTGAAATGTCTCCATCACCAGGCCATTCTAGAAAATTTGTGATTTTGGAAGTGTACTGTAAGAGGGTGCGGCAAGAAAATTGGGACCTAGCTGCTTTTTGACCATGCAGGCTGCAACGGGTTAATGCTTTTGAGACCATCACTTGTGCCGTGCTGAGTGTATAGGTTGGTATACAGCTAACAGTCCCATTCAACTAATGGACTAATCCATATTAAGATCCGAAATACTCAACTAGACAAAGTGAAATGACTCGCCAACGAGACATGATGATTGAGAATGTCTCCAAATTGAAAAAAATGGAAAGTGGCCAAGACCAAGAATTACTTCTGCTGCAGTGAATGAGTGGAAGGGAAATCCTGAAAACTGGACATCGGCTTCATCGGCCCAGATGGTTGACTTTTGCTGCCAAACGCCAAGTCTGAACAGGTTAGGAATGTATGGACCGTGGAGGTATTCCAGGTGACTACCGTGTGCATCTGTCTGACAGAATGCCAAGTATGTGCAACAACACCGTTAGCAAGGCAGAAATTTATTACTATAAACAATCTATAACTGGCACAGTGTTTGCATTTTTACGAGATAATCTCATATGTGTCACTGCATAGCTTTGATGTCTGTTTTCCTTCTGTTCTGTTTTTCACTCCTGTCCTGTTGAAGTGTTTATGTAAATACATTGACTTACGTGGAATACGTCAGTGCAGTGCGATATTTGTGTTCATGACTAATCATTTTGGCTCCAGCTGCCGGGGGGCAACCGAGACCCAATACGTGTACAACGCTTAGCTCGAATGACGCGGCCCATCACAGCAGCTCAACCGCTACCACATGAGCATCTCAACTGAGTATACCTGCTGGCTTTCCGACATCGCAACAGTGAGACAGCAGGGTCAGTCTTAGGACTATTACAGTTACTTTACAATTTGAAAAATAATCCTTTGCATCTGCGCTAGCTTGAGCGCAACATAGCCTGGAAGCCAGACCACCAACTTCCCAGACTTCAGTTTCATTGTGGCGGGAAAGTTGGTACGGAGTCACTATGTTGCGAACTGATTGTGCAAAGATCTGCAGGGACAAACAAACTGTCGGAGTGGGTCAAAGAGTAACAGCGGCGTCGTTGTACACGTCATTGGAGTGCAGTTGGGTTGAATTGGCACTGATTGGCTGTATGACTATCCAACTGCGTGCAAAGACTTTTTTCCCCCCTTCACTGAAACATGACAGAGATATTCCTGCGAGCAGAGCCAGTTTGACAAGTCCGATTGTTTTCCTCAACCTGCCTTAACAGCCAATAACTCCGCAGCACAATGGGTGTGTTATTAGCGTGTGTGTAAACAGCGCAACGTGTCTGGCTTTTAACAAAACATGACAGGAACTCACAGCGATCACACGCAGTCACATGACATCACAGAGCGGCCACGCCCCGAGGGGAAACCTCGCTTTATTTTCCCACTCCTTTAGCAAAAACAAAGCCCCTCCTGTCTTTCCCCCTATTCTTTCTTTGTGGAAAGAACAACAGGAGTGATTGATGAGGGATGTTCGCGCTGGTTGGTGTTAGACCTTTTGCACACATTAGCGGCATGTGCGAAAGGTGCGAGATATCACACACTGTGCGCTTCACATGCATACGTACTTGCAGGAATGTGAGAATGAGAAGGTATTAAGTGACAGTTGCACAAAATGTGCATGAAATCAGTGTTTGTGGGAAACCAACCAGCACTGCAAAAACCGACCTGTCTTCCTGACCAGCCTGCCTCATGTGCTGCTCACAGTCTTTTTTTGTTTTTCATTACAGGTTTTTTATTTTCCCTTTTCTCTAGTATGTTCCTGTTGTGATGTTGCAAAACTCCCACGTGCATAAATAAGATTAAGCTTGTGTCTGCAGGGATTAGAGGAATTCAAAAAGACTGACGAACACTGTCGTAGAAGAACAATGCCTGTGACCTTTTTTGTTTTTTCTTCTTTCCACACTAAAGTGAAACTACAACATCTCACACTCCACTTGCGTAAACTGCCGGACTCTGCCACACCTTTATCCCCCTCGTAAAAACGTTGACTGACATGTTGGACCATCTTTCTTTTTGTTTTTCCAGCGTTTGCTCCATTTTGCGTTTTTATCAAGCCTCGGCAGGAGTCGCGGTACCGGTAATAAAACAACCACAACAATGAGAGCAGGAATGCTTTCCAAGGAAGTGGATGACATACTTTCCAGCGGCCGCCACCGGCTCCCTTACATCCGGTTCAGATGTCTGGCAACCTGTCTAGGATGAGATAATGCTCAGGGCTGATGGAGTAAACACAAGCAGATGGGAAAGCTAAGTGGACAGACGGATGTATGGATGGATAGATGGATGGATTGATGGGTTAGGTTGATGAATTCAAAGTAGTCTTTTGAGCCATCGCAGGTTTTGAGACTCTGGTTTCCAAGTCAAACTCAAGCCTTTGACAATTGAACAGATCTGGACTAGACCCATTGTGAGACATGGCTCACTTGAGACTACTTAAAGCCTTGACTTGAGACTCTGCCTCTAATTATTTGAATCTTGACTTCAGAAATGACAGGAATTTATTACCCTAACAAACCCCTGAGACTTGAAATTTCGTTTGAGACTCTTCTTGCCTCACTTCACCAGAAATATGACTTAGACTTGTCGTAAATAACACGAGACTTGACCTGAAGTTTGAGACTACAGACTTGCTCTAAGTGATCCGATACTTGATTTATCTTCTTCCAAAATGATCGGTCCTGATAATGACCTAGTTCGACTGGCTTGCCCTGACAAACTTTAGACTCGAATTCGCTTCAGTACACCTGAGACTTGACTTGGTCTTGTTTTCTGATCCCTCGAGGCTTGATGTAAGACGTACTCTGATAGACTCGAGCCCTCGCCTGCCCCAAAGGAATTCAAACCCAGCTTTGCTGCACAAAAAGGGACATAACAAGCTGGAAGAAATTCAGAGACTGAAAATCTTGAGTGCTGTTTCCCATCAGCTCTTCTCTCAATCCCTGTATATTTATGCCTGTGCTGCCAGTTAGCACTTAGGATCCTCTTCTTACTGCTGTATGTCTTATGTGATTAAGCTTCTCGGCAGTTGAGCTGATATTTCGTCAACTTGCAGCACATTCGTGGCGCTAACACTACCGGAAAGCATTGCATCCTTGTAGAAATTATAGCAAACTCAACTATTTTATTTGATTCATCTGCAGCACAGCAGCACGGATAAGATACTGCAGAGGTGCAAAAGTTACAGGTCTCTAATGCAGATCAAAAAGTATGTGTCTCCGTGCATTACATAAGTAGAGCAAGGCAGAACGTGTTCTTTCAGTCTCGTCCCTCATTGCTAATGGAAACCTGCCGAGGCTGACTTCCTCTCATCCCTTTCTCATTGCTTTTATCTTCATCATCTACCCGTCATTCCCTAATCCCTGGTTCACGTGTTAAAAGCCAGCGAGAGGTTGAAGGAAGGAAGCAGTTTAAAAGCGTTTAATCAAAAAGTTTTTGGTTTTTTTTTTGCCGCTCTTGCACTGTTCTTGGGACCATTCAGGGAACTTGAGCCCAGTTATGAAAACAATCAAAAATCAAATCAGTTCAAACAGTGTACAGTTGTGTATGGAATTGGGAGCTTACAGGAGTAAATCTGTTGTCGTAATAACAATAATGCACATGCTGGATTTGCCAGTGACTCAGGTGTTGATGTTGTGGGTGCAGGAGCTATTTCTATTTTTGGTACCCGTGATTTGGAAGTAAAACTACCATTCCTTTAACCCACGGGGACAGCGACACATGACTCAGAGTTGGAGCACTTCTATGGTTTGGGCTGGCATAAAACTCCCGCATCATCGCCACAAGATTACACTTCGCTTGGCCACCAAGAGTCTTTAAGCATTTTTTTGGAAAGCCCCAAAAATATGCATTACACAACTAGTAAAACAGCTTAAAACATTAAAGGCTCTTGAGGTCATTGCTTTGATGTAAAGTGCGTTATAAATAAAATTTATTATTATTATTATTATTATTATTATTATTATTACCTCTTTACCAGGATAAGATTCTCAAAGCAACGCTGAATATTCACTTTTTTTTTTTTTGCAAAGGAATTCTGACATTCCAGAAGCCAGCACTGGCCAACCGACGCAAACACAAAAGCAACAGAATAAGCCTTGAACCCTACTCCAATGTTATGTTCAAGCAGCGATTTCGTCATTTCAAAACCACTTCCATCTCCATGACAATGGAGGGTGTTTGTGTTCAGGCTGCATTTGAGCCCCGGGTGAGATCATGGTGCGGCTAATTACTCATTTTGTCCCGAGACTTGAGGGAGGGCAAAGGGAGAACGGGAACAGAATGTGTTGGAGATAAAGGCTTATGGAAAGATAAAACCCACCGACACACAACAAGATGATTTGACCTTTTGAACCGTGTGTGTGGTGATAGGGTGTGTGAATAAATGAGCATGTGGCTGCTCACATTAACTTAGAAACATAGAGATGTGACTTTAGATTTCTGATATATAGGAGGAAATATAAAGGGAAAGAAAGCATCCCTTAATTTCTAATTATATATTGAGAAGCGATCATGAAAAACTAGTTACTGCCGTGAAGTAGGTATAAACGTTACGCTACTGTAGGGACATTATCACAACACTCTCCAAGGCTGGGAGGCAGATTACTTTACCGATTACTTCCATCTCTGAAGCCTTGTCTCGTGCAACCGTGAGGCCACTTACATAACGCGAATGTACTCTGAGGGTCTCAGAGGAATCCAGCGCGTTGTTGAACGCGCTTCCTCCGCTCTGGACGATCTCAGAGCAGAGTCTGTTGTCTGGCTTTTCCTTGAATTCAGCAAGTAGAATGAGCGAGGAAGTGGCCTGCCTGAATGGACGGGTGTGCAGCTAATCCAGTTTTCCTGTTGTGATCTATAAATAAAACGCGGTGCATCTGTTGCACTCGAACAAAAACAAGACCAGATTCGAAGATTTGGAAAAAAGAAATCCACTTGTGTTTAAATTTTAACAACAAACCACAAGTAACTGAAAGCAATGCAGCTGCAGTGATCGATATTTAAAGCTGCATTAGCAAATTGTGGCTAATTAATTTCAAATGACAGTTTTATTTGTAAGGAGTAATTTGGGGTTTACACCGATCAGCCACAACGTTAAAACAACATTAAAACCACTGACAGGAGAAGAACATTGACCATCTTGTGACAACTCAGTGTTCTGCTGGGAAACTTTTGGACCTGTCATTCATTGGTGTGGATGTTACTTCGACATGTACCACCCACCTAGACCAGACCAGGTACCCCCTCTCCATAGCAATGACACTCCTTGATGTCCCCAGCAGGATGCAGCCTGGCACAGACAAAACCCTTTAGGAACAACTCCAAAAAAACATGAAGAACAGCACAAGGTGTTGACCTGGCCTCCAAATTCACTAAATCCCAAACTGATGAAGTATCTGTGGGATGATCTACAGAGGCCCCTCCCCTCAAAGGCCCTACACTAACAACATTCTGTTGCCAGACACCACAGGACACCCTCAGAAGGCCCATGTCCATTCTCTGATGATTCACAACTATTTTGGAGGCACAAGGGAGGCCTACACAATATTAGGAAGGTTGTCATAATGTTATGCCTGATCAGTGTAAAATCCACAATGTTTTTCCCCCCAACTCAGCGGTTCTGTTCAGTTTCAAAGAGCAGTACGTTCTCTTTTGTCTTGTTGTTTTGGTCGCACAAGCCAGTCACTGTTTTGGTTCAGCCGTATTGTACCTCCAGCCACAGCGGTCGCCCATTTAAGCAGAAAAAAAACAGCCTAATGCAAAGTCACTGTGCATCACATGCCCAGCAATATAAAGCACGGAACAAAGTCAGCAAGAAGCTGGTGAGCATCACAGAAAGCGGCTA
Organism: Chelon labrosus; assembly: GCF_963514085.1. Taxonomy (NCBI): domain Eukaryota; kingdom Metazoa; phylum Chordata; class Actinopteri; order Mugiliformes; family Mugilidae; genus Chelon; species Chelon labrosus. The sequence continues at coordinate 23,047,173 of NC_140337.1, forward strand.
GGACAGAAAGGATCCTAGTGTTGTTCTGTGTTTGATACTGAAGACGTAGCAACGCTTTGCTCACAGATGTCACGAGGCTCGTCTGTCCTCAGAGGCTAGGTAATAAAAATCTAAATATCATTAAAAAAAAATATGGCCGCAGCTTTAAATAAAATAATAAAAAAAAGGGGGGTTGGTGAATTGTTAAGCCTCGTCAGGCTAAAAGTATGATGCTTGGTCTATACACTTTCTATTCAGGCTCACTCTATAATGCCGTGGAGGGCACAGGATGCGCAAATGAATTGAATTTGCATGTCTCGTAAAACAGATATAATTTGGTCTAATCCAAATCAGCAGCCCTGACCTGGGGGATTGAAGTACTTGGACGCATTCGAGGAGGCCGGGCCAGTTTGTGTGTGTGTGTGTGTGTGTGTGTGTGTCCCTGAGAAAGACTGAGAAGATTCGTCTTTATATCACACTCCACCTCCAGAGAACTCAATTACTGACGGGAACTGATGTCATATAAAATAAAACATATATGCTGTGTTGTTGCAGAGGAGTGACCTTGACCGCGCCTCATGTTGCACGCCGACTCTTGATATGTGCGAGCATGAGTGTGTGTACAGGGTTAAATATACATGCGCTATGTGCTTTCCGCTATGAAAGCGCGACCTTGACTGCAACTCATGTTTTACAATGACTCACAGTCAGTGTGTGTGTGTGTGTGTGTGTGTGTGTGTATGAGGCGGGCCGGGCCGGGGCTGTGGTTGTGGTTGTGGGTGGGGAGTTGTCATTCACTCATTTTTTTTCATGACCTTGACTGCACTGTCTTCAGCCTGATGGCATTGATTTAACCGGCTAATGGGACTGCGCTTGAGAGCGAAAAATCCCAGGCTAATCTTTCTGAGAAGTTAAATGCATCCGTAGCTGCCTTAAATTGCAAACAGGCATCTAATGCACCGAGGCAATATGCGCGGCAGGTCTGCCTACTGTCTCCTTTCCCGACACACTGGCTGGATTTATCGGAGTTCAACTGAGAGCTTGAAAGCTTGAACGGATCACTAACCCCGTCTTATTTGCAGAGAAACGACAGGGAGGGATAAGATTAAATCACATGCGTTTCTAAAATGTTATCGATCAAACTGATAAAAGTGCACCATTCCGGTCAAATTCTTTACATAAGCACCAAAATCAGTTTCAAAATAATACACACAAATAAATCCATGCAATTGAATCCAATTTCAGTAAACAGCACCCAGGCAAACTCCTTCTGTTTATCATTATATGGGACTTTATTACATTGTTCATGCCGATGCAACAGTCTGTATTCAGCATGTACCTGTTATCAGGGCGGAGATAAAGCTATTTCCTATCTTTAGAACCACTGGTTGTAAAGATTCAAAGTGCATTCACAGCACTGCCGATCCAAATCATTATCTGAACTATATAAACATTCCTCTGTAAATGTTGGATATCGTCCAGGAAGTGTTATGTAAATTCGGCTCGCCCTATCTAAAAAAATTTTATATCAGTACGTCTGTTTTGGGGCGGCACTGAGGCCTCGCAGTAAGAAGGTTCTGGGTTCTAATCCAGGCCGACTGGGGCCTTTCTGGGTGGAGTTTGCATGTTCTCCCTGTGTCTGCGTTGGTTCTCTCCGGGTACTCCAGCTTCCTCCCACCGTCCAAAGACATGTTCGTTAGGTTCATTGGTGATTCTAAATTGGCCGTAGGTGTGAGCATGAATGGTTGTCTGTCTCAGACTGGAGACATGTCCAGAGGAAGCGGTTGCAGAAAATGAATGAATGGATGAAGGTTTGTGTTGTCCATAATGATCCTCTAGTCCAGAGGTCTTCCCTAGGGGGGAAGTCCCTAGGGGGTCCGTGGTGGTACTGCAGAGGGGTCGCAATTTTTTTTTTTACAGAAATTTAAATGTCTTTAGATACATATATACATAAGTAGGGGGTGCCCGCTCCATCTCTCCATCAGTTTGGGGGTCCTTGGCCTGGAAAACGTTGAAGACCCCTGCTCTAGTCCATAAAAGCTCACCCTGCCAAAAGGAGCCTCTATAGCATACGTGTCAAACATAAGGCCCGGGGGCCAAAACCGGCCCTCCAGAGGGTCTAATATGGCCCGCGTGATGAATTTGCGAATTGCAAATATTACACTGAAGACAATAACTGCATTTTTTTCAATAAAAGTAACTGCTAATTCCTAGGGTTAACACAGATTTAGTAAGAGTTGTGGACGTAACACAACACTGAGACCTAGAACTAAACAGAAATTGCATGTCTTTTTCTTAAGAAATGTCCAGTCATCTTTGCAAAGGGAAACATTTGGAGTTGTCGTTATTTATAGGTAAATATGCTATCATGTTATTGCTCTGGCCCCCTTGACATCAAACTGGGCTGTATGTGGCCCCTGTACCAAAACGAGTTTGACCCCCCTGCTCTATAGTGTATCACCGTATGTGCGAAAAACCATGACTGTTGAGTCATGTCTAGGAAATTTCAATTCCAAGATTTCAGCAAAGCGTTAGAAATCTCACCAATCTTGGATATGCATAAAATCAAAAAATAAAAATAGTAATTCACATGTATTGCACAATACAGCAACACTCCACACTCCCGCCAGCCCGACCCACATCACTGTGTGAGGTCAGCATCCCCGACCCAATGACGAACACACCAACCCCCCCGCTCTGCTCTGGTCAGCCGGCTTCCAAGAAGGAGACAATCCAATAGCCAACACCCTCCTGAGAACATCGCAGCCAGCTGCTATTTAGCAACACCGACCTGACGATCGAGTACTCAACATGTGGCCGGCAGTGTCTGTTTAACTTCCAGGAAAGAGCACACACTATGGGTAGGTCGCAAAAACAATGCAATCCATAAACATGTCCAAATACATTGATGGAAAGGGGGTAATTTCACAGAACGTGGAGGAAAAATCATTGCAACATTCTCCTTACTGACTGTTTATTGTCGTCTGCATTCATTTAAACACAGACGTCTTTAGGAAACAGCGAGATTTATTTGGTTTCACGGTTCAATCTCTGAAGCAACCCCAACTCAAGATCGGCTTACTAATTAGTCCTGAGGCTTCTGGATGAATCACATAGATCCAATCAGTGGAGGGAGTTTGCTCAGTTCCCCCTACAGTATTTTGCAGAGCATTTGTTTCATCCATCTTGGCTTAAAAGTGGAGTTTTGAACTTTGAGTTTGACAGTGAGACTAAGCAGTTTGCCAATAAACACTGTGAGGCGTAATGAAAAGCTTCGGAGCAAGTTATCGGACCTTTCCGTCTTTTTGTTTGTCTTTGGTGGCCCAGGGCCCGGGGTTGCAAGAGCAACTACTGTAAACTAAACGCTTGGTCTTCTGCGACTCTGGGGGCAAAGTGGCAGAAATCTGCCCAAGTGGACAGCTAAGCACACAAAGGTCAAATTTAGTAAACTGTGATGGCACACAGCTGTCATTCAAGGAAAGAACACCCTTAATTTCTATGGAGGTATGTGGAGATTTTTCTCAATTTGGTCATTTGACAAAATTTTCAGCCCCAGAGGTTACTGCTTGCTACCAAGTAACACCAGCCTGTTCCATTATTGGAAATTCAGATTATTTAAAAAACTTTTAACTTTATTTAATTTTAACTTTCCTGAAAGGAGATCAGTAGAAGCCAATCAAACTAATGAAACTGAAATATTATAATAGTGCATTTATTTATTCAAGAAAATGACTCCTTGTGCAGCTATAACAACAACTAAACGTTTCCGGTAACTGCTGATCCGTCGTCTACAGCTGCTTGGAGGAATTTTAGCTTGTTCTTCAATACAGAATATGCTTTGGTTCTGAAAAGTTCGTGGGTTTCCTCACATGAACTGCTTGCTTCGGGTCCTTCCACAACATTTCCGTTGACTTCGACTTGGTCGTGGCAAAACACTCATTTAGTTCTTTAAACCATTCTTTCATAGAACGACTTGTGTACTTGGGGTCGTCGTCTTGCTGCATCACCCAGTTTCTCTTGAGATTCAGCTCACATTTTATTATAATTCAAAATTCATTGGTCCATCAACCTTCTGTTTTTTTAAGCATTTCTGATTTATTGGGTTCTCTTTATCGACTTTCAGGACTTTTCCGGAAAATCCGCTAATATTTTGAGTAGTTAGCATACAAAATTCACAAAATCTCATCAAACCAGTGTCATCAAAATGACACTGTGGTTTGCATACTGATGTAACTGCTTCAGATGAAAAAATCCCCAAAATGCCGCAGATGCCTCATCTGCCTCTCCCGGTTCAACCACAAAACAGTAGAGCACTGTGCACAATAACAAGAACATGAGAGTGATTAGTGATTACTGTGCTATCTAATTTGAGGTTGGTAAGTAACTCTACATGAAGGGCTGTAAATAACCACGCATTTAAGAGTTAATCGTGATGCATTGCTAATGGATCTGAGGCTTCTGACGGATTTTTAGCTTTAAGGATGACGCTGGAGCTGGTCCAGGCAGGGAGTGTCGGCACCAAAGCCGGCTCCATTTGTTGAATTAATACTTTGAGATGCCATTTAAATCTCAAAAACGTGTGTGTTTCTGTATTCCTTTTCTTTCTCCAAAGGTCAGGAATGAACCGTTTTCCTCATTTATTTCCTTTTTGGAGGAGTCAGAGTTCAGAAACTACCGTCTCAAGGCAAAATATGTTTTTATGACGATACATTTTTTATATGACGCACATGTGCCATTGGCAAGCTCTGCACACTACACACACTTTATGAATAAAACTGTTTTTACAGGCATGCAAGCAGAGCGCAATAAAATATACCACCGCTGTGAGTGTGCGTTCCTGAATGTGGTGTGTAAATGACAAAGGAGCAGCGTGAGTTGCCGTAAAAGACGTCTTTCTGGAAATACAAAATTCCAGTTCACTCTAATTTCATCAGTTTTTCGGGGGGTTTTTTATGCAGGCGTAATGCTGACATTAGGGTGTGGTTGCATATTTTCACAGTTGAGTATTCCCTGCTGTATTCAGACGCTGCTTGCATGATGTGATGGCCTTCCATGAGAGCCAAAGCAGATTAGGGATAAAAGTCCGTCTGAGTTTTTTTGCCAGGCCATTTCGTCTGCAGCTGTCCGCTATTGACGGCGTCTCGGTGTCAATGTGAAGACGCTCGAGACGCAGACATAACAGGACGTACACAGAGACGGCAGCAGTTGGTACCTAAATAAAACGCACTTCCTTCAGCCGCACAGCTCAGCGTTGACGGGAACTTTCACGAAAACAACAATTAGTGCTCATAAATGAGCTCAAGTTTGCAGTGTGCAGGGATTTCTTTTTTTTTTTTTTTAGCACATCACATGTTGGCAGTGACGTAGCTGCAAGAATAAAGAAATCTGAAAATGACAAATGGGCAAAGTCCCTGTGTTGATGAAGCATGTGGGATAATTGTAAAAAGGCTTGGACCAGCTACTACATGGACTTTGTGCTGAAATTGCTTGTTTCCATTAATAACCTTGCCTTTCTTCCTGTTTTTAGGGATCCCACTTGGTCTCAAAAAAAATTAAAGCTAGGTAGCTAATATAAAATTAGTAAAAAGTAATGAATAAAAACATCTTTCAAGTTGTCTGGTTGTAAAAAACCTTTTGGACGACTGGCAACTTACACATATGATACTAGCAGTAAATATGGATATCAATTCATCATCAGTTAATGGCGCACAACATATAAATCCTTCATAAACTATGATGTGTTCCAAAATGGTTGTAATCCAAGTGATGCACGTATCCTCGGACCATCAGGGGCCCCAAAGGTCCCATATGCATGGTACAAATATTTCTGTTGGACTCCAGCTTGGCTACCTCTGCCTTTTCTCCCACTGTGTGATGGCCCCAAGTGAGTGTGTGAGATCCATTAAGGTCAAGGTGGTTAACTGTGTGGACTTGGGACAGCCAGCTATCCCAGAATGCATTTCACGAGCATCATCAAGTAAGCCGGGAGAATGCGCTCCCATCCTCCAGAGTCCGTACTTCAAAAATTAACTCGTCAAGTCCAAACTACCATCGTCTATCATTAACTTCCTGATTTCCCCTATGCCAGCCATCTGCACTTCACCTGGAGGATCTATCCACTCACTCTCAATCTCATCTGTCTGCCACTCCCCAACTCACCATTAACTGCAGTCTGAGACAGACAAGTGCTGTCCACATTCCGAAACCCTTGTGAACCCTGAGAATCAATCAAATCTCTAAAGTGCAGTATCGTCTACATGCTATGCATTCTTGGTTGTAGTCATTACAAGAACCTAGCAATTACACATGTACAGGCCATAAATAGAAATGATCTGTTCTGGTCAAAACCCAGTTATCTGCACATTACAAACTGAGGCCTAGACACCACAAGACCCCTGATGGTGTCTTGTGGTATTTGGCACCAAGTTCCTAGGAACAGTAAAGTCCTGTAACTGGGAGATGGAGCTTGCTGCACATCAGACTTCAGTACCCTTTTTCAAAACCATAAAGTGGTTAAAATGGCACATGCCTCAATGAGTAATACACCTAAGGAGAAACACAAAAAGATAATAACAATAGGTCCCAATAGAAAACCCTGGGGTACTCCATTATTAATAAAGTACCAAAAATTTGTCACCGGATCATAGTTTGTCCTTCCTTGCAATACCAAAGGTCAAAGGCACATGCCTCAATGAGTAATACTACTAAGGAGAAACACAAAAAAATAAAAATAGGTCCCAGTAGAAAACCCTGGGGTACTCCATTATTAATAAACTACCAACAGTTTGTCACCGGATCATAGTTTGTCTTTCCTTGGACCAGGGTCAGTAATTACTGATCACTGCTGATTGAGACCACAACACAAGCCTCGCCATTTCAGTAGTATCTCCAACCCAGTCATCTGGTCTATTTGGAGCTTTGTCCTTTTTGTTACTCAGATCTTCAGACAATGATCAGTGACTGTTCACTCACGGTCTAATATTTGCCAGATCTTGACATGCCCCACAGCTACGAGATAATCATTTCATCGTGCCTTTGAGCTGTCTAACTGTATTGGCATTTACATGGTCATTAATACATGTTTGCTTAGGTGCTTGGGTGTAGACGTTGCTAAAAACACTGAGGCTGTGTTTACTATGAGCAGCCCAGAGCAACCTTGATACCATGCCATTGCTGATTTGGCTAACACTAACTCATATCAATGTTATCCTCCTTACTGCTCAGTGTTAATTACACATAGCTAGCAGACCGATGATTGTTCCTCACTTCAGACCTGGCACTGATGCGCCTTCTCGCTAACACTCAAATGGGCATGTAATTGGCGCTAATACTGCGATAAAGTCAGGGGTCAATATTCTCTTCCAGGTTAATTTTGATATCTTTGATATAGTGCAGTTGGTCAGAGATGAAGTAGACCTCAGTGGAGCGTGTGGTTATGATCAATGACTGAAAAGCTACCGAGAGATATTTGAGACATCCAATAGAGCAAGGACTTTGTGGAAATTGTTTGTTAATACTAAGTCTTTTTTATTTCATGTTCAGTTTTGAGTTGAATATAGATCAATCTGATCTCCACTCTGCCTGCTATGGTTTATTTTAGTTCCATCCATGGGTTTCAGATTCCCTGCTAGTCCACATCTGGACGTTTTAACAGCAAAACAACCCAACCCAAGCTCCCACCTGACCCTCACGGTATTAAGTTACTCAACAGATTTAATGACACAAATTACTAGGAATTGGCTTTAGATATGAGAAATGGCAGGTGTTTTCTATGTGACTTGCATGGGCTGAGACGAGCCCTTACATAGCTCCTCTGCCTGTTCTCGCTACATGCTATTAATCCACCTCTGCAACGGCTGGCATTAACTTCGCCATCCTCACGCTTACTAATTAAGCTCCTTAAAAGGTGAGCCAAATAACTTAATCCGGGAAGTAAAACGTGTTCTCTGTCTTTTAATCATGACCTCTGGTAACTGTCAAATAATGACTTTGAAGTGTTAACATGTGTCATTTGCAAATGTGAGGGTCTCACTTGGGCTATAGCTGCACGATAATAAACCAAAACACTGTGTTTCAGTGGTCTATCAGGTCTTCTATTTAAATAATATCAAATGACTTAAAAGGAGCAGTGTGCATTGCTGACTGCCACGACATCCTCCGTAAGCCATTTGCAAACAGAAGTGTATTCAAAAGAATTCAACAGGTTTATTATACTGGGACTTGTCTCATTTACTGACTCCCAGATGTTTGCTATTAACTTGGTGAGGACACATTATTATTATGCAATAAAATAATGGCAAACGCTATAAAAATAAATGCAAGGTCCAAGTTGCAATAAGCTGTAATTGTCTGTAAAGGTCGGGCTTCAATGAGCTGATCAGTCATCGCAGCCAACTCATCCTCACTAATGCATTATGGGAATGCACGCACACAATCTGACACTTCATCCCATGTTCATGACTTAAAAATGGGACGGGGGTATAAAAGCACAGACAGGGAGTCTGCTGGTCAGTGTAACATTAGGGGCGATAAACTCCAGGAAGCTGCCGACACTACAGCGACCCCGGTGGTTGCCTGGTAACCAGAGTGTGTGTTAACAACAACATGGGTCCAACATGAGGCTCGTGCTGAGAGACTGGGCTGGGAGGGGTGCACACACACACACCCACCCACACACACACATACACATACACCAGTCACATGTATAAAAGAAAAAAAGTCCAGCACCCACACCCACCCACAAGCACACACACCCACATTCACATAGGACATACTCATATGTCAAGCTGACAGCTACCCACCCAGAAATATAGATTCATAGGAACCCTTACACCCAGTCACAATCACACAGCTATCCCTTTAACTGATTATATATCAGGAACCCTTCGCTACTGGCTTCTAAATAAATCAATAATAAATAATAAATTAATAAATAAATTATGTAATGACTTAAATAAAATAATGAGCTGATTGCAGCCCATTGTATTAAATGAATAACATTTGCAGCAACACGGAATTTGAGGCTCAATGTACATAAAAGCCAACAATACGATACGATATGATACAATGTGACATATCACGACATGACATGACATGACACAATACGACACCATACACTACACCACAATACGATACAGAACGATACAACACAATACAACACAATACAACACAATACAACACGATACGATACGATACGATATGACATATCACGACAAGACATAACACAATATGACACCATGTGCTACACCACAATATGATACGTAACGATACAATACAACACAACACTACTTGAATAAAACTGTACGATAGGATACGATACCATACGATACGATACGATACGATACAACACGACATATCACGTCATGACATGACACAATACGACACCATACACTACACCACAACACGATACAGAACGATACAGTACAATACAACATGACATGACACGATACGATACGATACGATACAATGTGACATATCACGACATGACATGACATGACACAATACGACACCATATGCTACACCACAATACGATACGGAACGATACAATATGATACAACACGACATGAATAAAACCGTACGATACGATACGATACGATATAATACGATACGATTGTCTTAGAAATGCAAAACTGTGATGAGGACAGAACATTGTAAATTAAATCGATTACTATTAATACAAACCTATTTAAACACTTTCACCCAGAAGTTACTCTGTTACGCTAACTGCTGTATGTACACTGTTGTAGGTAGTCTTACGAAACACATGGATAATCAAGCTCAGTCATTTCCTAAAAATATTACTTACAATTCACTATTAGCTTAACTTTGTCATAAAATGTCAACGTCATTGTCTTCTATTTGCCAGTATTTTATATTTTACAATTAAGGTCTTCAAATGAAATGTCCTTTTTTCAGAAATCCCTTAAATTAGTACACTATCGCAAATCCAAAAATAGCCACACCCACGAGGATCCTTGTTAAACACTATCTACATGTAAAGTACCATATAAAATGGTATTGGCTAACCTACAATATAAGTATTTTTACAAGTGAACATTCACAAAGAGTCTTTATGAGAGTCCGTCTCAGATATACAGTTGGTCAATGGTTTGTATAAGGTGAAGGTGAGATCCGACGGTCGCATACCTTTGCAGACGAAACACTTGATGTGGAAGTGTTTGTTCTGAACCCGGAGGGCCTCCCCTTTGCAGGGCTTTCCACAGTTCTGACAGGGGATAGGTCCTCCTCCGCCCTGCTTCTGTTTCTGCTTCTGCTGCTCCAGAGGGCTGTGGACAGCCTGCTGCTGAAACACTGCACAGACACACAGACAGAGACAGTGACAAGGCAATTTTAGATTGGAATACTACTCTCCGTTTGAAGGACCATGCAAAACTGATGGCTTAATTTGGGATATTTAAGTTTAGGTATTTAGGTTTTCATGAAATTACATAAAACGTACAAAATTTACAGTAATCCAAAAATATCTCCTTCACTTCAGTGACCCTTTTATCCATACATTGCATGCTTGTCCCCATTTGGTTCTTCAAACTTGAGACCCCATGCTTTTACTTTAGAAAACACATAAATCTCTTTCGGGACTGTCACATTTCATAATGAAACATTGCTTCGATCCATAAATATTTGTGGTTCAACTTTTGACCTTAGTTCCTTTGAGATTCATACCCATTTCCGATCACACACACTCTTCTCCACGTGGACTGGGCATGGGTATGACTAGGCTCAATTTTATACAAAAGGTGTCCTAGTTTAGGTTGCCAATCAGGTGTCAAGTATGACACACCACAAGTATGAAACAGTGACCACAAATAAACTCAGCTCCGTATCTTGGCTCGTAAGGTGGCTGCATGTAGAACATAAATCCTTATCAATAGACGACTGCCTGAAGCAACAGCACAGTGTCTACTATAGCCACCATCCATTCCTCAAATGATATTATGTACTTTGCTAGCATCAGATAGTAAAACTGAGCTGGGTAGTGACCCTTGTTTGCATATAAATCGAACCAAATCAGTTTTATTTGCCTTGTATATACAGTATGTACACACACACACAAGGAATTTGTTCTCTCAAGACGCTTGGAGCAGTGGGCAGCCATGCAAGGCTAATGGGGATTGAACTATTGACCTCCCAGTCCCAAAGCTGCTCCTCTAAGTACTAGACCGCAGCCTCTTGATAAGTTAATGTCATTTGCAAAAAAATGCCGTAGCAGATTCCGGGTTGGACTCATGTCTCATGTGAATGGCGACAACACTGGTTTTATCATGTCCAACTTGCTCCGTGTGACTGTGTCCATAATGGGCACCACTTTGAAACAAGGATATCCATGACCATGTGTAAAATGGACAAGTCTTTGAGTCTTTTACTTGTTTAACCAACATGTTTTCATTGGATATGGTAAACAGCAACCATGATTGCATGGCTGAATCTCTTTCCGTTGTTTCAAGTCAAGCATGTGTTTGCCCAACCCTTAAACCCAGTCTTAACTGTGCAACCACAGCGTGTCTCTATGAGGGAGATGAGTTTACTCAAACACAAATGCCCTAGACATACTGTAGTAAAAGGATCTCGTAAAACTGGCGCTGGATGAACATCATCACTTCGACAAGCACCCAACGACCGTACAAGCAGTTACTCTTCTTTGTCCCACACAGGAAGGAGAGACGGTGCCAAGAAAAATGATGTCAACACCCGCAATGAAAAGCACCTAACCGTGCAGAACACCTTCCCCGAAGGCGTCTACGACAACGCAATAGGATGGAGTTGTAAGAACCTGACAGCTCCATCCTAAGAGTGTCGCCAGCACACCTCGCCCTTTTCCCCTTTCATCGTAATCCTGCCAGAATAGGCTTGCATACTGATCTGCCTCTCTGTACTGACTGGTGCATCGGATGAATAAAAGGCCCTTTGTGTACTTGGAAACATTTGTGTCGTCAGACCGGTTTCATCTGGGCCTCCATGGTTACCAATAATTAGGCCTGGAAAGGGGACTTCATCAAATGAATCGATTTAGAGCAAAGGGACAGAGAGAGAAGGAAGCGTAGAGATAGTAGATGGGAGCCAAAGCCCGAGCTGCTTTTTTGGAACCTAACCAAGATGTTTCTGGTGAACATTATACTTTCATTTTCCATTGAATGTTTATTAGGTGTTTTATTGGCACAGTGTTTCAACTTATGGGAAGTTAAACCTATAATGCTTTTCTGTTCCTTGTGTGGAAAAATAAGAAGCACATTTAGCCACCTGACACAGTTTTTCCTATAAAGTTAAAGGAAAACAACATCGATCAGCCACAACATTAAAACCACTGACAGGAGAAGTAATTAGCATTGACCCTGTTCATGTGGATGTTACTTAGACATGTAGCACTCACCTAGACCAGACCAGGCACCCCCACCCCATAGCAATGACACTCCTTGATGGCAGCAGCCATCCCCAGCAGGATGCAGCCTGACACAAAAACGGTTTAGGAACAACTCAAAAAAACATGAAGAACAGCACAAGGTGTTGACCTGGCCTCCAAATTCACTAGATCACAAAGTGATCAAGTATCTGTGGGATGATCCACAGAGGCCCCTCCCCTCAAAGCCCCCCCACTAACAACATTCAGTTGCCATACACCACAGGACACCCTCAGAAGGCCCATGTCCATTCCAAAAGGGGAACCTACACAATATTATCATAATGTTATGCCTGATCGGTGTGTATTTCAATATTTACGAAGAGCAGGCTGCAAGTTTTGCAAATTACTGCCCATCTGCAACCTGCCTTGCAAGGGCATATTTGACAGAACAGTTAAAACAGCCACTACACAGACCGACAGCAACACATTCTTCTGCAACCTTTACAAGGGCCACTCTTTTATGGTGGGAAACAAAACCATTTTTCAGTTTGTGGCGTTCGCCTGCGTGTGTCCAAGCCAAACACAGGCCCCAAACCCCCTTGGAATTCTTAAAAATGTATGCACGAATCAGGTTTTCACTCAAGTAAAAAGCGAACAAAGTATACCATGGTGATGCTGAAAACTGTTGTGGTCAGCAAATACAATCAAAATAAAGAGAAAGGAGTGGAGTTTTCTTTGGATGATGCTCAAAACCAAACAGCTGCTTTCATTCAGGCCATACGTCTAGATTACAACCTGATCTGTGACTTGAAAAAAGTGCCCTGGCTTCCAAACCGAATCAGGACGAGAAGACGGGTTTTAGACGATCTTGCCTGGACGGTATTGTCAGTCAGAGGTGGGGCTTTGTTAAAGCTAAGGAACGTACATGTGGGCACACCAACCAATAAAGACAAGAATTTAGGCGGGGAAAGTTCTCGTAAAAAAGCTGTACGGCTGCTCTGATTGCAACCATCTGGAAAAGACAACAGTCCAAAAGTGAGAAAGGGTTGGGAGAAGGGTGGCTAGCCAGGATTGGTAGTTACAGGGAAGCCAGGAGGGGTCCTGCTTCCTGATCTGACCTGGCATGCATTGCAGAACCCTTGCACCTGTTGGGGGGTATCCAGTGTCATTACTTCCTTCTCAAACAGCAAATGGAAAAGGTGGGTGGAGTTGAGGGAATAGACAGGAGATGATTTCTTGGGCCAGATGTAGAATCCAGCAAGTTTTTTCCAGACATTCAGGATAAAGGTGGCCAAGACAGTTGTAGTAGTCTTTGATAAGGGTCCAACAATCTGTCAAAGGGAGCACCAAGCAGCTAGTTGTCTATATTTGTCACCGTTAGATGACAAAATGACTTGGTGGTCCACTCGTGTCAAATCATTGGTATTCTGTGCACTTGTTGTTGCCAGGGCAGTGTTTGTTTCTTGTGTTTCAAAGCACCTAGCATTCAGGCTAACAGTCTTTTTCCCCCATACATAACTTTGTCCCTTTTTCAGACTGCAGGAATGTCAAGAAAGAATAGTACGATGTTCTCTAGATGGTCTCCTAGATGTATAACCCTAGTTCAGAGGTGACGGCCACTTATATTTCCATAATTTTACTCCACCAAAAGCAGTCGTTGAGGTACAACTGGTCCAAAAAGCCCTCTCCAGTATATCTGAGACACATTTTGCACCAACTAGTGTCTGTTTCAGAAATGTTAAGGAGAAAGGAGCAGAAGCAGATAGGGGAAATCACTCATTTGGACGTAGCTGACGTAAAAGTAATGAGTTTCCTTTCAATGACGGAAGACAGAGAGTGACTGTGAGTATGGCAGCACCGATTCCTCCCCCCTTCTCTCCTTCCTGCCAGCACCTTGTCTTCTCCGGAGGGCCAGTTGTCCATATCATCAATCAGCCTCCCCTGGTGTGACAGGCTCTGGCTGACGGCCACTACTGATGCCGTTGTCCCAAAGGTCGCAGCCAGGCAGGCAGCTATCTGAGCAATGCAACACTACATGTCTGTGCGCCGAATACAGTCACACCACTGGACCGTTGACGGAGGTCTGCAGCTCGCCACCTGCACACGTAAACCACACAGCTACCCAAATATAGGCATGTAGCTAAACAACTCCACCGTATGGCAGCTTCTTATCTGTCTCTTTAGAAGTTGTGCCGTAGAGAAACAAAATCTGACGCCTCCTGCAACTACTTTTAGCGGTGTACGAAAAAGCTCTTAAGGTACATACATTATAAGTTAATATAGGCCGCTACCGTGTGGAACACACATGTAGCCTTATCTCTGATGCTTTTTCAAGAGGCCATGCTCCAGCACCTCCTAAAAATAGAGTGTTCCCTCAGCTCATGGGGATCCCATGGTGCCCTGCAGCATTCCTGGTGTTAACCATCTGCAAAGGCGGCAGGGGTGGGCAAGGGATCAAAATGCTCACATTACCACAGCAGGAGTATTTTGTGGCTGGACTGTTGACCTTGGGGACTTTCACTTTCTTATGAGTACATAGTAATATACATAAAATGTATATAGATAGATACTTTCTAAGAAATGCCAGTGAATGAGGATAATACCAAGCGTTCCTTCAGAGTTTTCCGGTTAGCATAGATCTACCGATATGACCACAATGCTGACGAAGACAAATAACCAAATGCCACCTTTTACCCACCACAATACATTACAATGTATTGCCATTGTAGTGTAGTGAAGTGCAGTGAAGTGCAGACCTGTGTTTGTTTGGACAATAAAGACAAGTTTGGCTGTCCGGTAACTTTGCGCTTATTCAAATATCTCAATAGAACCTCGCCTCTGGAAAAGGAATTTAATGAAACTGCACATCTCATTAAATCTCATTAAGGTTCTTTCAGTTCAAGTGAGTGTCAAGTAACTGAACTCAATGTGCTAAGAGTACGCATTGAAAATCTTAGCCTCGAAACCCAGCCCACTGAGAATGTGCAACATTTTAAAGACCTATTAAACACAACGTAGGACTTCAAACGCTTTTACTGGCCGTGTTCACATCCTCCTAAGGTCTTGCGCCTCAGATAGTATGATTAAGAACATATGAAGAGGCTTTAAGGACCTGCCGACACCTATAGTCATACCTTGGTTTAGCCATTACTTCACTGCTTAGGAGTTTCCTGCCCGTCCTGCCGACAGAAAACGCTCCATTATCTCATCCTCGCTAGAAGCCAAGAAAAAGAAGACGTCCTATAGGCCACGTTTAGAGAATACAACCCCAATGGTGAAACTGCGGAGAGCAATCCAAGACAATTAACTTATATTAGCGCAAACACATTTAGACGGGACATTATGACTTAGGACCTGACGGCCACCTGTGCCGTCACACCTACAACCTGATCTCTGCAGCATTTGATCTTGGACCTCGAGGTCAAACACTACAGAAAGCTGACCTCTGACCTCTGTGGCAGGTGACACCAGTTGGCTCGGTCCTTATAGAGACAAGGGCAGGTCATATAAACAGAAAGCTGCAGGAAGCTGCCACTACTTAGTAGTACTATTTCAAATAAAAATAACCAGAACAGCTACCAGAAAAAAAGCAGTCTCGATAGTGCTGCAAACAGAAGCAAGAAAATACAACTAGTCTGTGTGAAAACATATGATTCCTGCCATTCCTTTGACAGATGACTTAGTGAATGCTTGTTCCACGTGAAGGACACACAGCCTACAAACATGAACCCACGTGTTACTGCACTGCAGCTGGTTCCACTGGAACGTTTCCATGTATTTGCCTCAAAACAACAAACCAGCGTGTAAAAACTGAAACAGGATCCAGTTCTTTATGCATAATGCCCACACTAAGTGATATTTCGGGCAACGGTGTGCAGCGCGACTACACCTCTGAGCGCAAAGCCAGCTCCATATAGAAACGCCCCGGTGGTCCCTGTTTTAACGGTCCTGCACGGACCCCCAAGCACCTCTAGCCCCAGTGCTCTTGCAGCTGAATGGGAGCAATTCCCTTTGAACAGGTCCCAGCATGAATGTTGTCACAGATGTAATGAGAGTTGGTAGTTGTCCCGAAGCAAAGACGCGATATTCTAACAGGGCTGGAACGGAAAAGCTCTGCTCGCTGGTTAGTGGAAGCAACAATTTACAGAAACGATGTTCCTAATGAACCTTTTCAGACCACAATAAGTGTTTGTATTTTTTGTCTGTTTTGGTTTCCCAACTTGATTTTCTTTTATATCATTATCTGGCATTGACAGACTCAATTCCTGTCGGAATATGACGCTTTAGCCCTTTTGGAAATCATTATATTCAATTGATACACAATAGGATAGACCTACAACCAATCAGAGCCATTTTATTGCAAACAAATCCAACAGTGCATCCACTACATTGCTGTTGCTTCTTTCCATTGCATTATAAAGCCCACCCAGCAGATATTTGCCAAAGCATAATCAGTTCCCAAGTGAGAAGCTCCAAACCAACTTTCTGCCACAAAACATTTGTTGGTGGGGGAAGTTCAAGCTGGCTTCCAGGCAATCTATGTGTTATCAAGGTTTTGTCAGCAGTGCTAACAGAGGAGGACGAGAGTAGCCTTTCCGTGTGAAAATGCTGAATAACAGCAGGGTACGTGTGATAGGAACAAACTGTGATGCAGCAGAATATCTGCTGAGCAGCTCAGCGTGCCACGGTGCATGTGCATAAGGATTGTGCGCAGCGTGCAAAGGATGCTCGGCTATCTAATAACTGCTCGTGACCGAGAGAGCCGCCCCGGGGAGCGACGCAAAGGGCAAAAAAAAACGCAAGGGATTGGAACCGCATGTGTTTTTCAGGTCATTTATTCCAACCCAGAGAGAAACAGCATGACTCATGAAGAGAGAGGCTGTCTGTAGAACGCACTGTGTCAGCGCTTTGGTGCAAAAACACCGGCATATGCCAGGCAGGTCTAGCACCTATAGGGAGAGAGAGGGCAGTAGAGCAGCAGTTGGACTCAAACACACAGCACATTATTAACATCCACAGGACATTACTCTGCGTCCTACTGCGCAAAGGTACATTATCACCCCCAAGTGATCCCAATTACACAGTGTTACATAATTCACCTGCTGCTTGAAACTGAGTAGTAAATAAATGCAATATACAAGAGGTGCATTTCTGAGGTATACGTCCTCAGCACTAAAGATGAACAGTTAGCAACTAGCTGGTGAACGCTGTGTGACATTTAGCAGGGTTTAGCTCGCCTCAGGAGTCGGTGGAGACCGAAAGCAGACATAAAACTGGGTAAGTATTGTTTGTGCGGTGGACAGAAACACAATGCAGATGAGAATCAGTCAATGTTGTGTTTGCGTGGTTGCTCCACAGGCCTTAAGCATAGACTGTATAAAGATGGACGGCGGAACAGCTCCCCTAAAATTAAGTCAAAGCAAGTAGAGCTCCCCCTGGTGGCTGGCTGCAGTATAGGTCATAAGCTCCGCCCCCTCCATGTTAGTGGATGGGACTTGGGCCAAACTAAAACTAGAGGAAGTGTGGGCGGGTCATTGATATCACGCCTCCAAGCGGCTCCACTCTCGGACCGTACTGATCAGACTCTGGCTCCAAAGTCGCAAGATGGCGCCGCCAGTATCCCCAGGAAAATAGCCAATAGCCAGTTTGGCCGACGCAAGGAAGTGGCAACGCATTGTCCATATTTATATACAGTCTATGGCCTTAAGTGCCCAAAAGAAAATACCTCAAGATGATATGATAGCTCCATTTTTCGACATCTGCCCCTGTTCATCAGCTAACATCCAGTTGGTCTTTGAACAATATCCTTCCTAACTATCGAGAAAATACAAAACGTGACAGCTGATGATCTCAAAATAGCTTTTCTTTGAGGCTTTATTCTATAAATTCCTTTAAGAACTGATCTTAGAAAGAAAAAGCAGAAGGCAATCCTGCTGGGTGAGCGCAACAATCTATATTTGAACTATTTTAGGTTCTATAACAAGCTCCAAATCAACACTGAGCGTACCGTACTAACTACTAATGTGTGTGTAATCCAAATAATGGTGTGTCTGTGCCATAGGGCTCTGAACATCAGTTAACCACACCCCACATATACTCAAAAGCATATATCAATCAATCTGGAGCTGAAAATAGTCTCTAAAATATGCACTTTGCAAAATATATACCCTGGGATTACTGTGAACTTTGCCCTGGTTTGATTTACATCTTCCGTATGAATCAAAGGGCTCGGAAAGCATTAAGAGACTAACGCATGATCAGTTTTGGTCTTCACGTGGGACACGGATGACGGTGAAGAACTATCAAGCTTTATCTGACCTTTTTAAATTACATTTTCATCATTTAATACAAAATGTCAACATGAGCCGCGCTAGTAAACACGGTTTGTTTACTGGCAGGTCAGGAATAGTGACGGGCGTCGTTGTGACTGCTGACGACCGGCCAACCGTTACATCACAAGCCCAGGATACACACTGACCTTGGCTGGGACGGAGACACCAGTCTAAAGTGGTGTGTATGTACTATTGACTAGAGCGTCTAACTTACATACCTGTGTATGCACCTTCAATTTTCATTTAATTACAATAAGCTGCGGCTTCCGTACGCTGCGGCTGTCAGCACGTGTCCCTCTATAATGTGTCTTCATAGGATATGCATGTTTGTGTGCAGCAGCACGTGGCGCGTGTGTGTGTGCGCGAGGGTGTGTCGCCTCGGCCCTCACCGCCGAACTTGACAAGCTTCGTCACATTGTGATTTGCAGCGCACACACACACCCCCTTGTTCTGCTGTGGCCCAGCGTTTTGAAGGCAACAAACAGACAAACCATTCGCATCTGCTTTAACTAGGCGGCTGAAAACAAGACAGCGCAGAGGAAATATTTATGGTGTGTTTATGAGCACCAACGGCGAGGCTTCTTTTTAACGGCCATCTGGGTTTGGTTCAGTGGTGGAAAGTTTATTCAAGTCCAGCCCGTACCACTGTCGGTGTATTTTACTGTAGTTTTCCCACATTGCTGCTTTGTATTTGTTTACGTGACTACTACTTGGTTTTCTACGAGATTTAAAAATGCTTCCAAACCAAAACCAGCAGGTAAAAAACAAACAATGAACATTAGCTTTAAGTAACAAGCTAATAAGTAACAGACAGCCAAATGCTGTTTTCAAATGGAACTGGTGAGCTTGTTGCGGACGACTCGTAAACTCTGACCTTGACAAAAATGCCCACTTACGATGTTGCGAATGCCACAAGAGGGCGCTGTTCATCTGGAATTCACTCATAAACATGGGTAACATGAGCTCATTTGAGAGCAGCAGAAGTCCTGAAGCTAACTAAGGGCTAACCACCTATAGCATCTGTAGTTTTATTTTATTTTTTTTATCTTTTATTTGAATAATTCTTTAGTTTAAAAAATAATAATAATTCAATTCTACCAAAGAATTTGAACCAATGTACGTTTACAAACTTAAACAACAATTGCTAGCATACCTCAATTTAGCTAGCTTAGCTACTACTTGAGTCTAAGCTACTCGGTTGCGTCTTTATGTTCCATATCCACCAAAACTCTCTTCTAATGTCATTTTTCCCCTACAACATTGATCTAAGCTCCTCGTTCTGCGACTGTAGGAGTTGCTATGGTGTAGGGATTATGGGACTTGTTTTCTTGCTCGCAGTTGAGGTGTTGCACTTGTATTTTTATGTCACACAGTCATAATTAGGCTACCCCAAAACATAACCAAGGTAAAAAATAAAAATCCAATGTAAGAGTACACGACCTCATAACATATTATGCTGAAAATGTAAAAACTCAAGTAGCTAGTAATATATAGCCAAAGCAGCCTATAGCTTCCGTGTTTTTCTTGCTTAATATCCCAAGTTCCCAAGATAAGTGTCCATAATTCATTAATTAAGTCAATGATAAACAGGTACATTTGTCGTCATTCGTAACATTATCAGTATTAGCCACATTTTACATTGCTTGAATTTGTTTGGTCAAATAACATCAGTTATGGCACAACAGAAAAGTAGTAGTTTGTAGCTCTCCAGCAGGTGCATAGACAATTGAAAGAGGATAAAGCCCTGAGAGGGTCACCTTGTTATGCAATACCGAAGAGTCAGTGTGAAGAACTATAGGAATATCACAGTGACTTCTTCTTAGCAACTAGGCCTTGCCCCTTAGTATGCAGCCCAAATGGCTGAGCTCCCAGGGCTAGAGATGCAGGCAGGGGACCAAGACAACAGTGTTGTTGCCAGGGATGTTGCAGGCGGGCAGCATATCAACCTGCAAAATAAGCATTCAGCTGTGCTGCCGAGGGCTCGTTGTTGCCATTTGGACAGAAAGTGCCCTGAGCTTCGGGCCGGTGATTACGTAACAGCTGAAGGTAAAGTACAACTTGCACAGAAACATTCTTAAGCACAACACGTTTGACGTGAAAGCGTTCTTATTCCTGGGTAATGGCTCTTCATATTAAACAATAATTAATATCTACTGTCAAAGATATGAGAGGTAAGTCAGGACAACAGCTGATTATTAAGAAAATGATGAGCTATCAACTCTCCTCTTTCCCTGACAGGTAAGAACACCAGATAAAGCTCATCAAGGGTTGTTAAAGGTATTAAAGGTCGATATTACCTTTCTCCTCTGGCATTGTCACTCAGCCCTTTCCCAAAATGTAAATATGCTGTTACGTCCTTCGCTGATAACAATTACAGACGATATCCCAGAAATCTTCTCAGAGTCCTCTGACAGTGTTGTGACACATCCTCTGCACGCTGTGCAGCTCTGGTGTAATAATAGATGGGAGCAGAGAGTGAGCGCTCTGTCCGTCACTATCTCTGGAATGAGCTGCAGGTCATATGACTCCCTATGTCTCTCTCTCGCTCTCTCTCTCTCTCTCTCACTCCCACCTCTCTGAGTTATTGCAGCTATCTGTTAAAAATAGAAGCATGTGGAGCTCAAAAAGAACGACACCTCTTCCTGGTAGGCTAATCTGTCACTGGGTGTGTCTCAGGCTTCCCTTTCCACACCGAACTCAACTTTGACAGATCAGTTGGAACTAAACTGGTGTTGTTTGCTGGAAACCCCGCAGTAGATGTTGTGGTATTTCGTTTTGCATGGTGCATATTTTCTTGCATTTCAGGCTAGGCAACTTCATTTTCAGTATCCCACTGATTACATGCGCACTACACAACACTGCCAGTGACAGAATATTTAATTTCCATGAGTAAAAACATCAATTCAGCCCAGAAAAATAGGGTGCACCTCTGAAATATGTGCTTGTGACAGAGCCTGGCTAAATTTAGATTAATAATTGCAGCAAACGGAAGTAGGATTAGTTTCTGAATTGGGAGCTAGATCTGTGCTGTCTGAAAGTTTGACAATTGCAGAGACCAACCCACACTGAATCATCACAAACTCTACAGCTCGCTAAACTAGTTCACTTTTTTGCCTCTGTAAGCTACCCGTTGCACTCTAATCTACGGAAAAACAAAGCTAGTAGCTAGCTTTCAAAAGTAGTGCAACCAAGCATTCGTCCTAAGATATTCCAGACTGTGAACACAATTTGAGAACATCAGCAAAACCAAAGGACTCTCCGAAGAACATCAGTGTTAGTTTGTCAAGACAAGCAGCTGATGGCGCTATTTCTCAGTTTGTCACCATTAAACCACTGCAGAAGATGAGGGTGCAGCTGACAATCCAAGATGATGCAATTAAAGAACTTCCGACCAAAGCCCAATGGGTGGAACACCGGAATCGGCCGTTTTTAAACCCTTTCAGATGAAACGAGTCACGTAATTGCCTTTTTTGTAGCATGTAGCAACCACCTAGACAGACCAGCCATTGCTATGGCACCCCCACCCCATAGCAATGGCAATCCTTGATGGCAGCACAAGGTGTTGACCAGGCCTCCAAATTCACTAGACTCCAAACTGATCAAGTATCTGTGGGATGATCCACAGAGACCCCTCCCCTCAACCCACAGGACCAAAAGGCCCCCCACTAACAATACTCAGCACTACGGAAACTCATCGAGATATCTGATTAATGTTCAAGGTGACTTCATATTGAGCTGCTGCTCGTCTGTGGGTGTTTGGAGACTAGCTTTAGTTCTTGCCATTGATTGGGGGTGATATCTAATCAATATCCAGGAAGCAGGAACACTTGGCCTTAGGGAGCCTTCACTGTAGCGGTGATCAAGTCAACTCTTTACTCTCAGAGGTAAACGAAAGAGCTGACATACTATGGAGGGCTCTTGCTGTACAGTACGCCAGCTCTGTCCTGAACAACATAATATGAATGTGTCATGAATTTGAAAGCAGTATCTAAGTTGATGATGGCCTTCCAAAAGCATTGTTTTTTAGCTTTCTGCAACAGGATGGATTGCTGAAAAGCCTTTACACATAATACTGTATAATATATAACGTGACTTCAAGCACTAAATGCTTGTTTTCCCCTGCTCTCAAACTATTTTTATGGCCAAAGCGTACAGAGGATGGGGTCCATGACGTGATGGAACGCTGTATGTACATTGTAGAGAAACAATGAGGTCATTCTTCATTCAGCTGGTGTAGGGTCACCTTGGGGCAATGGTAATGATCTTGGACCTTCTCCATGTTCTGGGCTCCAAATGAAACAATGGCCATTTCTACAATGGTGAAGTTATCAGGCAGACTCATTAGGCAGCGAGCCAGGCATTCACAACATGACCGAACTAGATGACCTGGGGAGGGATGTTCTGTTCTGCCGCGTTGAAAAACTAGCCGCTCCTAAGGTGGATCGTCCTGGATATTATTTACTTTTTAGATATTCTGGCACTGAGGGTCTATGGGATGGTTGGTTGGCCTACTCTTTGGTACAATACTTCAACAACTCTTGGATGGATTGCTCTGAAATGTTTGTACGGATATGCATGTTCCTCAAGGGATAAATCCATGTGACTTAGCTGAAAACACTAAAAAGTCCAGCAAAATGGCGTACAACAACTCAAAGGGGCTAACAGGAAATCCTGTATGGATATTTATGGTTCTCATAGGATGATTCTTACTGGCTTTACTTTACTTTTTGTTACATCATGAACTGGCACAAATTACAACATTCATTGCCCCCAGAGGATGTATACCCTAAAGACTTTGGTGATTCACACTTTCCCTCAAATTTCCCTCATTTGCAGCTGTGAATGAAATTGCTTGAGCATTGCTGCACTGGTCGCCATGGAATTTAATAGAAAGATGATCCTGTTATGGTCCCCAGAGGATGAATCCTGGTTACTTCCTTTTACTTTTCAGCTTCGTAAGCAGGTCAGGGTTTTACTTCTCCAGTAAATTATCTCCACTGACAAACTCCCTGCAAACTAATACCATTCCCATAGGCATCAACTATACTTTCAAGTACTAAGTAGTCGAAGTTTGCATGCTAACACGATTAGGTCACACCGTGAACATGCTAAACATCTTGCTGACATGAGAATGCTAAAATGGTGAAATCAGCCTCACAAAGTCTCTGGCATGGCTTTAGGATTATAAAGCCATACCCTCCTTTTTAAACTATCTCAAGTTTGGATAGTTTCAGGATTGGCCCACAAACGAAGAATGTCACCTGAACCTTGTTCGACAGAGGACAGGCGTAGCATGAGCCACATTCAAAGCAATGACATGGCAGGTGAATGGTGTCCACACTGCCAACTCCGACCAGCAGGAGCCCATAGGCGAGGTTATTAAAAACTACCAAAAATAACAGGCAGGATGTAGCAGAGGAGTGTAAAGCTGAGCTGATTGTCAGCGAGCAGAGACATATGCCAGAGGGACTGAGCATTGAGCATGGCCTCATTTCATCTCTAACACAGCACTCCCCCCTTGTTTCTCACACATTGCCTAATCTTCTCTTCTTTCTTCCCTTGTCATCTGAAGCTGCGAAGGATCATCAGCTGAACATCAACCAAAGGAAGTGCTCAGTAAATGGTAGGAAGCGTCAGGGGGTAAACAGCGTGCATGGCGGACTGTTCCATGTGACTCAGCAGCAGGAACCGCTTGTTTGTTTGAGTGAGACGGAGAAAACGACACAGGATCTGCATTGCAAATCATCCAGCACCAGAGGTGCCAAGTGGCATCTGCAGCAAATCCAAAAGCGCGACCAAAACAGAGCGCTGCCGCTTCCAGCTGAGGCAAAATAATAACAAGCCACAGCACGATTTACACCCCCGTGATGATATTTACAAGGTTATTTATTTGGAAATTGCCAAATGTGATAATAAAACTGACATTTTGAGCTTTTGTCACAAGAATTTATGCAGGCGTTGACTAAGACCGACTCAAATGACTCAGCTGCTTTTTCCCCCACGACTGCTTTGTAATAATCCTGCAAAAATTCTGCAATGTCCTTTGGAGAAACATGTCTGGCATGCGACTGAAACAAATCGCCCTTCCCTTCCTCTTTACTTCACGTGCGGTATTTTGTAAAGCTTCGGTCAGATTCATGCGCGCTGCAGCATTCTTTTGTCAGCCCAATCTGTCATCCTCTACATGCTGCATTCACTTTCTCTGGAGGGACAGTGAAGGACTGAAAGAGACAGATAGAGAGACAAAGAGAGAGAGAGAATGCATTTCCTCCAGGCGTGGGCCAGCTGGGAGGATGCTTTGGATCAATCCTTATCTCAATATTTCATGTTCCCAGTTGCACGGCCATTCAAACCGACATCCATCTGATTTTCATGAGTGCTCCAAAAAGTTAGTAGCAGGTTATATTGCTGGACAAAAAGTCCATCTATTCCAGTTACTTAAAACTTAGGAATTCTATCTCAGATAAATGGTGACCCTTAGCAAAAAGTAGTATACTTGAAGTTCATTTTAAGTATACTTGAGTATAAACTTTAAATAAACTTCAGTACATCCAAAATTCTGCTGCACGTCTGCTCACCCACACCCGCTCCCGTGATCACATCACTCCTGTCCTCCAGAAACTCCACTGGCTCCCAGTTCCACAGCGTATTCAGTTCAAAATCCTCCTCCTCACACACAAAGCCCTCCATAACCAGGCCCCTTCCTATCTCACTGACCTGCTCCATCGCCACAATCCATCCCGCAGCCTCCGTTCATGTGACGCAAACCTCCTTACTCCACCACTCAAGACCAAGCATCGAACCTGGGGCGACAGAGCCTTCTCTGCAGCTGCCCCCTCCCTCTGGAACTCTCTCCCCAAACACATCCGCGACTGTACCGACCTTCCTACCTTCAAATCTCTGACAAAAACACACCTTTTTAAAATTGCTTTTAATGTTTAGCTCAGTTTATTGTGTTTTTGATGTTATATTTCACATTGTTTTGCTAATTTGATGTCCTTTTTATGTAAAGTGTCTTTGAGTATCTTGAAAAGCGCTTTTAAATAAAATGTATTATTATTATTATTATTATAAGTATAAGTATAGCAAGTATACTACAGACCATGTACTTATAGTGTACTAGAAAGTATACTAATTTAATTCTTCTTCCGGCTAAATTGGAACATTTAAAGTATACTTAAAGTATACGTTAAGTATACTTTTATAAACTAAAATGTGGACTAGAAGTATATAACTAGTATACTAGTAGTACATAGATGAGTGTACTTGTGGTATACTCAAAGTATACTTTTATAAACTAAAATGTGGACTAGAAGTATATAACTAGTACACTAGTAGTATATAGATGAGTGTACTTATGGTATACTTAAAGTATACTTTTATAAACTAAAATGTGGACTAGAAGTATATACCTAGTACACTAGTAGTACATAGATGAGTGTACATATGGTATACTTAAAGTATACTTTTATAAACTCAAATGTGGACTAGAAGTATATACCTAGTACACTAGTAGTATATAGATGAGTGTACTTGGTGTATACTTGAAAGTGTACTTTTGTAAACTTAAAATGACCTTATAAAGTATACTTAAAGTATACTTTTATAAACTTAAAAATGTTCCAATTTAGTCCGAAGAAGTATTAAATTAGTATACTGAACATTCAATAACAAGAGCATGCTAACCCCTTCCATTTGGGTGTACTTCCGCTCAGCCAGTTACACTAACCAGTTCCCTGCAGTGTCTGATTCAGCTTATTAACTACCCATGGTCACCTGTTTGAGGATATTCATTAGGAGAAGGACCAAAAATGAAAGTCAACTAGTACTACGGCTATGGCTTATATGTACTTTACAAGAAAGGCCAGAGAAGGCTTAGGTCCTTTGGCATGGAGGGAGTAGTACTGCGGTGGCATCAGCCATTGTTTGTGCCAGGGGCGTCAAACTCATTTTACTTCCACCCTTAGTGGGAAAATGAGGAATAGCAGTTACTTTTATTGTAAAATTGGTGTTTATATCATCTATGAAGTTTTTGAAAATTCATTCCGCAGACCAGATTAGACCCAACTGGCGGTAAGGTTTTGGCCCACGGCCGTATGTTTGACACCTCTGTGTTTTAAAGTGGCCTTGCTGGAGCAGGAGCGAACAAGGAGAGACTGAACAGACTGTTTAAGGAGGTCAGCTCTGTTCTGGGTTGCCCCCTTGAGTCAGTGGAGGTGGTGAGTGATGTGAAGGAGTGTTGACGCAGGTCCGTCCAAGCCTGATCTCAGTAGACCACACACACTCACTGAACTAATGCTTGGACAATCATAACACAACTGTCTGCTGCTGCAAGTTTATCCACTGTGTGATAAATAAAGGATTACTTTATCATATCTTATCTTATATGTTTGTTATAAATTTACACAGCCAGGACGCTGGTAGACGATAACAACGTAGAGCTGCCTTGTTACAAACTAACGGCCTAAAACCAGAGTTTGGAGTGTTCAGACCTTAGATCAGGGAACGTAATACATAGGTCAAAGTTGAACCAGGACGTTGGCCTCTAAATTAGGCTTCACAACCAACTGTTTGGCCAGTAGTTTTACCTATTACATTGCACCTGCTTCTTTCCCAAATAGGTTTGCAAAATTCAGTGCTTAATTGCTACCAGTCTGATTAAATGCTATTGATGGTGCTGATGTGCTGCCTGTTTTTATACAGGCTATACATATCTGCAGCACGCAGTATGTAGCGCATGAGCTGTCTGTTCTCAGCATATGTATTCAGGTCAAGAATATAGATTTCATTGTTGCAAAGCAAAGTCGGTGTTGACTCGACTTTCATCACATAACAGTTGACTTTTAAACATCTAAAGCCGTGCAACCCCTAACTCACACCCTGCATTGTTGTAACTCTTAATAGCAAAGCATTGGGTCATTATATGTCTGATTTATGCCTTACAGGCCAACAAGCACTAAAGTGACCTGCAGTACAAAGCTTCACTTCAAAGGCTCAGATGACCATATTACTACTGGGAGTAATGGCGCGATCACAGAGTCTCGCTCTCCTTTGTAAGTGTGTGTGCCTCCGCAATGCACCATTGACCTCAATCCAAGTTCCGACTCCTGGTCATAAAACTGAGCTAAAATGACTGAGTCCAAAGGAGCTTACTTTAGAAACAGAAGGGGGATACATTGGTTTGCGAGTATGTGCAGTTGATGCTGCGCACATGGTCAGTGCTATGGATGAAGAAGGAGCTAATGCTAATTACTGCATAAGGTTGAGGGACGAGCAAAAGGTAGAGATTAACAGTGCAGTCAGAGATGGGAGATGGGAAATCAAATATCCACTGGGCACCTTGAGAATTTTAGCTCATCAGTTCCAGTCGGCAAAGCCAAAAGATGAAATCCAAAAGCTTCACCTAGAGAGTTGAAGGTAAGATACTGAGAGACATATTCACAGACATGAAAGAAAAAACGTTTTCATTCCACTCTGTCATTATTTCGCCTCTAGTTTAGGTTTGTTACACTGAATGAATGGGACAAACGGAGTGACACTAAAGGGACGTCATGAGAAGCTGAGCTCAGGACGTTTAACATTTCAAGGTAACAATCACTTAGCCCGAGGTGGTGCTGTAGTGTGTATGTGGGCGCGTGGATGGATGTGTTTAAGTGAGACGGCGAGGCGGCGGCTGTATATCAGAGTTATTTAGTTCAGTTGCTGCAAATGCGCCCCCCCCCCACCCCCATCCCAACCCTGACGTGAAATATGCAGTTCAGTGATTGCAATACACTGGAAGCCCCGCAGTGATGGGAAGCTGCTGTTCATGTTTATGTATCTAAACCCCAGAAAGGTATCAGCCCCCAGCTTTTCATTGGAAGCGAAAATGAGGCTGTAACCAATGGCAACAAGAACATTTGTTGACCCGTTAAGCTACTGTAAATGATAGCCAACACTTTCTGTTTACGTTCCACGATGGTGCAAGGGTCCGAGTGTGGCGAAGCGTTGACCTTTCTTGAATGATTTTAAAAAAGAAAAGTTCAAAGTGGAACAGCTGCATTATGAGGTATATACTGAAAAATTAAGACCTGAGCAGATTTTAGTGTGAAAAATTGAACAGGAAGTGTTAAAATCCATTCACAGAAGCTCAATACTGACTGAAAAAGGCAGAATGTACTGCAGCTATTGAGTGAAACCAAACTCGCATGCACTGGCCTAACATGACTGTGTTGTATGATAACACCACAGAAAAATAGGGCAGAAGTCACTATAATTATTTAACTTCCCTGTCATTAGACTTAAATACGATAAAACACATCCATCCAAATCCAAATAGGCGGTTTATGCTTCTGAATCAACGACGACCCTAGTGCCGTAGCCCAGAAATGTAACTACGGCGATGCAGAAGAGCACAAGAGCTGTGATTGGTTCGCTTGGTATAGTAGTGTGATTCTACTTCAGTATTTCCGGCTGCTTCTCCAGTTGAATTCGTATTGGTTGTTTTGGATCAATGAAGATTGAACTCATCGCAAAGGTTAACTGAGGAGGTTCGGAGACACAAGCATTTGTACGACTCGTCTTTGGGGAAATTTCGGCAAAATTTTCAGTCGCCATTGTTGAAAGTGAAGCAAGAAGTAGAAACAAAAATGAAAACGACTGGCAAAGAAGACACAGCGCCGACTAGTGTTGGGTGGTGTTTTTACAGAGCGAGCCAGACTGACGAGCGCACAAGTATAAATGGCTCGCACCGACGTAGGCTACGTACGTAGTTTACGGTCCCGCAGTACTATTATACTGCTATAGTAGTATTATTAATCAAATGTCAGCCAGTATGAAGAAACAGCCATCAATGTGCAATGCAGTTAAGCTAATGATTCATTTAAATTAATAAATTGGCTGATTACCATTATTTATTTTAAAATAATAATGTAATCTAAAATATGGTTTCATTGCGCGTCCTTTGACGTGCTGACGTAACTGTGATTATACAGAACACATGCATATAAACAGGGGAACACCCTGCAGCTCAGTAGCATGTAATTAAGCATGCAGTGTATGCACAGCATCCAAATGAGTAAACTCCAGTGTTGATCCTCTTTGTGAGCACAGAACCTACACTGGACACACACATAGAGGAGCCCCAGACTAAGAAACAGGGAAGCACGCTAAAGCTGATGTTCAGGATTAGTGATCCCGGGCAGTCGCAACACGAAGCAAATCTCTTTCTTCACAACACCATCCTCCAGTCTAGAGCAGAGAGTTAACACCAGACACAAAATCACTGGGCTGACCCACATTTAGGGTCCTACTTTGAAACTCCTTAAGACAAGCATGGCACACGATGTAATTCTGGTTAATTGGTTCTTTCACAGGGGATGTGCGAAGGCTCGGAGAGACCAAGGAAAGGAGAGGAAATGGAGGATGTGAGAAAAGAATATGAGAAGAAAAGAAATAGAGGAAAGGAACGGAAAGGAAAGGAAAGGAAATGCTCTGAGAAGTTATAAGAAAACAATACGAGAGGCAGTAAACAGGAGGAAAGCAAAAGAAAGGAAAGAAAATGAAATTAAATGGAAGGGTAGGGAAATAAAGAATAGGAAAGGAAAGGAAAGGAAATGGAAGTAAAGAATAAGAAAGGGAATGAAAGGGAAGGAAAAGAAAGGTAAGGAAAGGAAAGGAAAGGATGGGAAAGGAAAGGAAAGGAAAGGAAAGGAAAGGAAAGGAAAGGAAATGGTAGTAAAGAATGGGAAAGGAAAGGGAGGGAAAGGAAAGGAAAGGAAGTGGAAGATATGAGAAAAGAATATGAGAGGCAGTGAACAGAAGGAAATAGAAAAGTGAACAGAGGAAAGCAAAAGAAGGGAAAGGAAATGAAATGAAATGGAAGGGAAGGGAAGGGAAGTAAAGAATAGGAAAGGGAAGGAAAGGAAATGGAAAAATGGAAAGGAAAAGAAAGGAAAGGAAAGGAAAGGAAATGGAAGTAAAGAATAGGAAAGGAAAGGATGGGAAAGGAAAGATAGGAAAGGAAAGGGAAGGACAGAAAAGGAAAGGAAAGGAAGTGGGAGATATGAGAAAAGAATATGAGAGGGAGTGAATAGAAGGAAATAGAAAAGTGAACAGAGGAAAGCAAAAGAAGGGAAAGGAAATTAAATTAAATGGAAAGGAAGGGAAGTAAAGAATACGAAATGAAAGGAAAGCAACTGAAAGGAAAGGAAAGGAAAGGAAAGGAAAGGAAAGGATGGGAAAGAAAAAGATAGGAAAGGAAAGGAAAGGAAATGGAAGGAAAGAATAGGAAAGGAAAAGGATGGGAAAGGAAAAGATAGGAAAGGAAAGGAAATGCTCTGAGAGACCAAGGAGATGAGAGGAAATAGAAGTTATTTATTTTTCTTTAAAAGAATACGAGAGGTAGTGAAAAAGATGAAAAAAAAGGGAAAGAAAGGAAGACTTCTGTCGTCTTTCTTTAATGTTACTGTAGAAAGAGTTGGTGGGGAAAAAAACAGATGCGTTTGAAGCTTTCCTTCAGTTGGCACAAGTCCTTGCCTTATATTCTACTATACAGTATACGAGCCCACAGCAGTGAGTCACACTGGTCAGCCACAGACAGCATTACAGTCTCCACCAACAATCAATCACAGCACAACACACAAAACACACACGCACACACCCACTCAGGAGAAAGTGAACTGATGAATAATTCACTGACGCTCATTGATCTTTTGTGCCTCTCTCCTTCTCCCCACATAGCAGTAATGTGATCCAGGTCTAAAGCGCAAGGCTAGCTCTCGGTGTTGCCGCACGCATTCTTATGATGCACTGGAAAAACACAAAGGACAACACGTCCCGCTTACTCCTAACAGATCCTACAAATAGCGCCAGTAGGCATATGTTTGTCAAACTAAAACTGTTGACTTATTGTAGGGACTTAAATCACAAACCACAGGCGCTTTGTTACCAGAATAGCACAGGGAGCTGCAGCTTAATACATTTATACAGTATGTATCTGAGAACAAACATCTATTAATAAAAACAGTCACCACATTGTGGGTTAAGGTTTTCTATTAACCCCAGTTCACTGCTCTCTTTTGAGAAGGTCACAGAGCATGGCACGCTTTCTCAGTTACACGACGTGCTTTCTGAAAGGTTAAAGTTGATAGGCACATACCTTAGCATCAGCCATAAGGCTAACATTTACTCTCTGATTTAGAATTTAGCTAAAACTTGTCAGGAATCTCTCTGGACTGGTGATGGAAACAGAGAGATGTGCTGCATTTCAAAGGTTAGAAAGTTGAGGATGCCCAAGGTTGTTCACTTTGGTCTTGCAGTGGAGTACTGATCGAATCTGGGGATTTCTCATGAAAAAAAGAGGAAGATGTGACTGACATAATGACTAGTTGCAAGGTTAGCTGGCAAACCGCTGTAGCCAAGGACTAAGTGTCTACATGCAAGCAATACTACAGCCTACTATAATGGACTGCGTTTTTTTTGCATGTCTGATTTTCAACTAGTCAACTACGTATCAACTATTCAGTGGCCACTGGTGACCTTTACACCAATCAGGCATAACACATGACCACTTTCCTAATATTGTGCAGGTCTCCCTTGTGGTGACTCATCAGAGAATGGACATGGGCCTTCTGAGGGTGTCCTCTGGTGTCTGGCAACAGAATGTTGTTAGTGGGGAGGCTTTGAGGGGAGGGGTCTCTGCGGATCATCCCACAGTTACTTGATCAGTTTGGGATCTGGTGAATTTGGAGGCCAGGTCAACACCTTGTGCTGTTCTTCATGTTTTTTTGAGTTGTTCCTAAAGTGTTTTTGTG
Organism: Chelon labrosus; assembly: GCF_963514085.1. NCBI lineage: Eukaryota > Metazoa > Chordata > Actinopteri > Mugiliformes > Mugilidae > Chelon > Chelon labrosus. The sequence continues at coordinate 23,079,635 of NC_140337.1, forward strand.
TGTGTCTGGCTGCATCCTACTGGGGATGGCTTGACTCCATCAAGGAGTGTCATTGCTATGGGGTGGGGGTGCCTGGTCTGGTCTAGGTGGGTGCTACATGCCTAAGTAACATCCACACCAGTGAATGCCAGGTCCAAAAGTTTCCCGGCAGAACACTGAATTGTCACAAGATGGTCAATGTTATTTACTTCCTTTCTGTCAGTGGTCATAATGTTAGGCCAGATTGGTGTATGTTGGTGTCAAACTGGCTTGCTTGCAAGACCGTGGTTTATTCTTGAATTATATAGCTTGCATTGTAGCAAATCCCCTTAGTGGAGCTGCCCCTTCTCAAGCAGAGGGTTACATGAAAGTGAGCAGCGCAAAACTGCCTAAACAGCATATGAGCTCCGTGCAACAGTATGCATATTCCCCAAAGGTTATAGTGATGGTCACCTTCAACAATCCACCATGGGAGGAGTCAACGGTCTAATCATAATATATCCTACATAAAGGGCCACAATGGAGATCTTCATGTTTTCAACGATTCCTACCTTCAGCAAACACTTTTCAAGCTCAGGGATTAAAGATTGGTTAATTGGTTAATCCGTACACTATATCTCCAGCAATATTTAGAATGCAGAAACAGCAGATATACCCAACCTTTTCCAATGGTATTTTGCCTCCGACCACACACTGGAGGAAAACAAAAAATCAGGTTAGTGTCTCCATAAGTCTAATCCTTGTCTGCTGAGCTAAACTTAAAAGCATCTGAATTTCCATATTTCCGGACAGGTTAAACAAAAAGAAACTGTCACCATCTTGTGACAAGTGAGGGGAAAATTAGGTGTGAGATTGGCATGGATTGGTGTGGTGCCTGCAGTGGGAGTAGTGGACTGCTGAGAGGCAAAGTACTTAACTGAGGATAATAAGAGTAAAAATGAGTTTCCTTGAAACGGTGCCGAGGCTCACGCTACAGGGTGAGGAACAGCTGCTCCTTCATTCCTTCGCACTGAAACGACTCAGTCGAGGTGGTGCTGCATTTGATCTACCTAATAGGCGGTTTAGGCTTCTGTGGCAATTTGACGGCGTAGCTACGGCGACAGCCTAGACCCTATGCAGACCCTAACGCTGTAGCTGACTTGCACCTCTCACAAAGCTAAGAAAGACTCGCATCGGCGTAGGCTATGTCCCGGAGTACCCTAAATGGGCCTTGAGGGTTCCACCAGAAACACCTTCTAGGGATATCACAAAAAAAAAATCAAGAGTATATGTGATGGTGGCAAAGGGGTTTCTAAGCTGCCTTGCATGTATAGCCTGTGGGCACACGGATCCATGTGGAATACTAGAAATTATTTCTACTATTGTCTCCAATCCCAGGGAGAAGCTTCTGTTACATGCAATGCTTTGACAGATTGCAGCTGAGAGTGCAGCTATACAGCGAAATATCTGGCGTCTTGCAGATCAAACGCTTTGAGCGCTGTTTTGTCAGCAAGGTTCAATATGCGCCGCTTGAGCGCGAGAATAGATTTCACTTGATCTACTGGTGAAGGAAGTGTCGTCGGTTATTTATATTCCCGTCAAATTAGGAGCTGTGAAAATGGAACACGGCATTTGTTCCAGGGTATGTGTGATAGGTGCATCGGAAATTCTGAGTGAGGGTTTTAAAGATTTCCAGGTCGTTTCTTGGGAGAGAATTAGCAAAGCCAAGCTCACTCCAATGAAAGAGTACTGAGAGGATACTCTGAAAGCAACAGACAGATGAATTCAAGGACAGACCTGAATGACTGAGTGGGGAAATGTAAGGAATGCAGATGCTCCTACACACAACACAAGTAGCCACAGCGTGACTGTTTGTTTCGAGCTATCTCCAATTCTGCAGCATGCAGGCATGAGCAGCGAATATCCACATGGTCATTTAGATTTGAATAAACGCTGCTCACACACCAAACCAATGACATGCCAATGACATAGGACCCTTACTTGTTTCAGATTCCATTCTATTAAGACCACTTTTCTTCACAGTGTCATCTCACTTACCTCACATACTACGGCCGCTTAAACACGGAATGTGTTGCACGGCTGAACTTGATGGCTCACCACTCACACCTAAATGTCACACACTCAGCATGTTCAACAAAGAGGACTCAATTAATAAGTCACTCCGTGCTGCATTCTTGAGCCGTGTGGTATAAATAAAGTATGACTAAATGGATACCACAGGTCTTTGAGGAAGAGACCTAGGGCGCTGTTTGCCTTCCCAGTGAAATGTCACATTTCGGTCGTGGCTTTTTTCTTACTTATTTACGCAGCACCAAGAAGACATGATGTTCTCTTGCAATCTTGTCAACAGATAATTACTGTAACCCTAAAAACTAGTCCAGTGATGGTCTAAATGGTATTTCCATAACCGCTCTCCTGAACTACTTCATACTTGGCGAGAGGGTATGACCCAAGTTTGGTGCCAAATGTGAAGTCGACCGTCAAATTCTTCCTAGAAGTTGTTTGCTTTTACACTTCCCTAAGAGTATGTCTTCATCAGTGGTGGTCTTTCTGTCCTCAGGGGCCGCTGGCAGTGTGTTCACAACTATTCAAATGGCATATTCCTCCAGTAAAGCTGCAGTCGGCTACGTTTGAACAGGAACTGCACTATTTGAGCAAATATGGCACATTGTCACAGCTCACTGACTGCATCTCATTCCATCTTTTGATGGCCGGTTTGGATGAGCAGTTCTTGGGAAGGCTGCACTGTTTGTTCACTGACATTTTCTACACAGATAGCAGTACATCCCTAGGAGGAGGGCTGTCGCCAAAATATCAGCATCGTGCGACCAAACTTTTCAGCCGGTTGAGTCGCGCAGGACAAACAACATGCCATTCCTGCCTTCACCAAAGGCCCTATAAAACAGCAGGCTGCAGGGAAATGTCACAAGCCCACACCACTTTGCAGGCTTAATAACCACTTTGTGTGTGTTTGTCTGTGGACCCAGTGCAGGGGCTTAGCACCGGGGAGCTCAGCCAGTATTTATCCCAGTGAGAAGAGCTGTGGTGTCCACTCTGGATCTGCCCACCAGTTGCGTCCACCGTTATTTTATTCAGCAGTGCAGGGTCAATGCTGCAGCAACATGCAGGAACAGAGTGACCAAAACAGTGACAGAATTGTAGCCTGGCATAGCCCCAAAGAATTCTTCTGGTAACACAGAATTTGGAATTTATTATGGGGCGTGTTTCAATTGAAACACCAGACCAACTTGTGGAAGTTGGCTTCCAGGCTAACAGAAGAAAACAAAATCAAACAAAAATAGCTTAAGATGTTTTTATATGAGGATTTTATCTCAGAACACATTTTAAGATGTGACAGTGGGGAAAGCACTTGATACAGTTGCTACAAGTCCAGATATTTCGTATACTGGCTAACTGTCACACTGTAAAGGTTTAGTAGGACAAATTAGATTTCATTTACAACCCATAGTTCATGACAGCTTTACATTTGCTACTACTCAGAGTTCTTTGTTTTTGCCAGTACAATTCTCTGTAATTGAAACAGGAAATAGATTTTGGAGGGAAATGAAGATAAATAGAAACACACATATAGCCACAGTACAGTCTGCCTGATTTGGTAATAAGCAAATCAGTCTATGTCTGTCCAAAGTAGAGGAAATACAGTAGGTTACACATACATACAAGGGAAGTACAAGATATTTTGTTGAGTGTCTTCATATTTTTGTTGTTGCACATGAGTCAATTGCACCAATGTGTGTTTTCCAAGCTTAAACACTCAAGTGTACGACCTGTAGGTATTAGTGCTAGCTTGGTCCCTGGTTCTTGACTACAAACTAGCTAGCAAAACTACACATGACACATGTGACAAACTGATATGAAAATGTGACTTCCTTGTTGTTTTTTCCCCCATGTCTTTATACAATGATGAATTGGAAGTCATATTACTAGTATTACTATAGTTGAAAACACTTTCTAGGTAACACAAGCTCAGTTTGCAAGAAATAGTGCATCTTCGACCCGCTCTAAAATTTGAACCCAACCCTGGGGTGAAAAGTTTATTTTGGTTACTTTGGCAAATAAATATTATATAAAAGCTTGAATTACTGAAAATGTGTCTTGTAAACAGTTGTAGTTCATTTATTTTACAGTAGTCTCATGAAAAAATAATAGAGTGAAAATATCAAAAGTTTGCACTTTACAGTTTGATGAGATTTTCTTCATGTTTTGTTGAAAATGCAATTATGTTGACATGAAGTGATTAGGATTATGTAATCAGGATAGACATTAGTCACAGCCCTTATTGGATCCTACTGCTGATGATTTTACATTTCTATGGGTTATCACGGATAATCACTGTCGTATTCATGAGTTCTACACAGTAACACAACAAACAACTCATTACAAACGTCTATGTCCGAGAAACCCGCAAACAAACACGTACATTCATGTATTCTAAAGCATTATCTCCAAGTATTACCGAGCTGAAATACAAATGAACTGGCGTCTTCCCTTTTCCTCATCTCTCCTGGCGCAAAACTGCTCACGTGTAAACACACATTGTCACTCTTGACATGGCACACACACACTGCTGCACCTTCTGGCTTGTGACACGCATTATTTATCTGCACAAAGGCAGAGGCAACCAGCGTTGCCGCAGTTTTTGCAACGGCAAAAGAAGTATTCTCACATGTGGATGTGCCTGAGGGTGTGTCCGCTAGCTCGTACTTAACCAGGAGCTCTTGGTTCACTGTTTGTACTCACGTTAAAGCTATTGTGTTGGTTGAAGACTTTCAAATGCTAATATATCGCAAGAGTTGGGTGTGCAAGGGCACCCATGTAATGTCAGAAGTTCACGAAGTCTTAACCTTTTAAGAAATAGTTGTTCATTTTCCTTCCAAACATGAAATGATGCATGGGAATCAATGCAATGGCTTGCTCCATGGTTAGCCTAGCTTAGCATAAAGGCTGGAATCACACGGCGGTCGTTGGCATGCATTTGTGCAAAATTCAAAGATAGAAAACAAAAAATAGATCTAAAATGGGCAATGTGAACTGACTAGACTTCAACCTACAGAGGATTACAGTATTTGGTCTTGTTACAGACTCAATGGTACCAAAGTCCCGGTGACACCAAGACTGCAGAAAACTGGCTGTTCACCAATGAAAAGGTCAAACACATAAGACCTACTGTATGTAAACCACAAAATGTTTAAGATTTCCGTAACTATTTGCTGAGCTTTGAGAGTGTCGTAGGCGGTCCTTTCGCCAGATCTTGAGTCCAGCTCTTTATCGAATGCAAACATTAGTGGGACTAGATCCCCTCATCTTCTCGTGTGAACAAATGCAAATAAGATAAATGCCCAAACCGCTGTTACACCATTTCTTCATACTCCACAGGTACTTACAGCTACAAGCTTTGCAGGTGAGGCGTCAGGCTGAGGCTGAGGCTGTTAGCCGAGGCTAACAACACTAACATAGCAGACTGAGAAATTGCAAGACGTAGGAGTGCATTCTAGCGACTACAATATGTTTTAACTGATCAATTTTAATCATCTCTTTGGATGTTTTCCAAAGCCAGTGGAGCTCTACATTTAGACTGAATGCAAGCTATATTGATCCCAGCTCTCTACCTCTGAAGAGGTGGGTAAGAGGAGGAGTCAGCAGGTTCTCGGCATGGACTCCAAATGCACAACAACAGGCAGAAAACAGAGCGAGAAATAGTATTGACCCAATCTCTCCTCATGTGACCTGTGGCAGTAATCTGAGCTGGAATTAACAGGAGATTCTCCGATTTTCCGTCAATATTAGTCACTGATGATCATTCCCTGTGGTGGAGGGGCTCAGAGCTGTCAGTGTGTCACAGCCAAGGTGATACCTTGGAGCAAAACACAAGGCCTGTGAGTTGTTTGATCTAGATAAAGATCATCAAGCGATGAAGGATTAAGTTCCAGAAGGATTTTCTGGAAGTGAACGAATGCAGACAGCTCCGTCGCTCAGGGTGTGTTCATCATGCCAAGCCTGTTCCCCTGAGAGGTTTATTTAAATTCAACCGCGCCACTCCCCTGGATTTACTAGGTAAACAATGTCACATTCAAGTGCCACCAAACAGCCACTGAACTGAGTTGGCTTCAAACGCAGAACTCTCCACCCTCGCTTCTTTGTTTTCTTTACAATTTCTAGGATACAACAATCGGAACTGTGAGCTGGCAGTTTATCCAAGAACACTGTGGTTTCACACAGGTTCTTCAAGGTCGGAAGTTAAAGTTACACCGTGGTGTGAGGATTGAAAAAGATTGAAAAAAAAAATAAACAGTGACAGAAGTAGACAAGAAGAGCGATTTGAGCATAACTGATGTCAAAATAAATTCAGGAATCACATATCAGAGCTATTAGGAGCTCACAGTTAAGGGACTTTAACCTAAGACAATAGAAAGAGTTATGTTCTATGATTGAATATAATGAAATCATTAAATTATCAAACTTCTGCCTTTCTGTCATAAACTGTATCATATTTATTTATTCTGGAGCAAAAAAGACTAGATTGGGTTCAGATTGGAACATCATCAAGACAAGATTTGGAAACAATCAGAACAGGATCTGGAACAGGATTGGAAAAAGCTTGGGACAGATCCAGACGGTCTGGGTCGATCTGGAAAAGACTGTTTACGAAGGTCGTAACAGGAATCAACCGAGATAGGTTTGAGACAGGATCAGGGCCAGAATCGGGACACTATCAAAACAGGATTGGGACAGGATACAGAAAGAATCTGAACATGATCAGGATGGGATTAGGACCAGATCAGGACACATGACAAACACGATCGGTATAAGATTGGGACAGGATCGGGAAACGATTGGAACAGGATCAGGGCTGGATTGGGAAACAGTCAAAACATGATTGGGACAGGATTGGGACCAGGTCAGGACACAACACATTCAGGGTAAGTAAAAGATTGGGACAGGATCAGAATAGAAATGGGAAACTAGACCGGGACCATAACGGGACACAATACAAACAGGATCAGGATCGGGAAGCAATAAAGCCATGATGGGGACAGGATTAGGACCGGATCGGGACACATGACAAACACGATAGGTATAAGATTGGGACAGGATCGGGAAATGATTGGAACAGGATCAAGGTTGGATTGGGAAAAAAAATCAAGACATGAAGGGGTCAGGATCGGGACCATATCTGGACACAACACGAACAGGATCAGTAAAAGATTGGGACAGGATCAGGAAATGACTGGAACAGGATCAGGCCTGTATTGGGAAACTATGAAAACATGATGGGGACAGGACTGGGACCGGGTCAGGACACAACACATTCCGGGTAAGTAAAAGATTGCGACAGGATCAGAATAGAAATGACTAGACCGGGACCATATCGGGACACAACGCAAACAGGATCAGGGCAGGATTGGGACCGGGTCAGGACACAACACAATCAGGAGAAGTAAAAGATTGGGTCAAGATCAGAATAGAAATGGGAAACAGGACTGGGACCGTATCGGGACACAACACAAACTGCATCAAGATAAGATTGGGAAACAATAAAGCCATGATGGGGACAGGATTAGAACCAGGTTGGGACACATATAGAAGAAGATTGGGACAGGACCAGGATGGGGCTGGTGAGACAATCAGAACGGGATTGGTGAAAGACTGGTACAGAATCAAGACAGGGTTGGGAAAAGATAGGGACAGAATGAGGTCATGTGACTGGGTTAAGTTCAGTCCTGTGTCCACTTGTAAACTGAACTTGGTGAAAAGAAACATTCACAAAAAAAGTTCCTCTATCCAACGAGATGATCAACCACCAAAACATATCGCCAAGGTTCCTTTAAGCGCCACAGCGATCTGAATCAAAGAAAACCCCATACTCTGAACCACTACTGTATAATTCCCTGCCATGGTTGCCCAGACACTCCCTCCATAGAGGCCGATGCCCAAGCGTCTTCAACATTCAGTCCATGCTCAATAAATGTATCGAAGCACAACGTCTCGCTAAGACGTGTTACTGTTTACCAGGAGCAAACCGGTCCAGCATGTGCAGACCAGCTGTCACCGCGCTCAGGTGGACATCTGAAACGGATTTTCTGTTTATTTCCATTCGCACGTCCAGCCGACATTCTTCAACAGGTAAGAGGTCAGGCTTTTAAGCGCCGCCACGAAGGAGGGGAGTCAAACGATGCCCCTCGCTCGTCTCGTTCTCTTGCAGTTTGCCGGCGGCGTGCTAATGAATTTCTCCCACCTCGACTCGCAGACACACTGCAGCACTCTCATTAGCAGGCCCAGACGGCCCGGTTCTCCACGTTAAAGCTGAGGATGCTTTCTGTGAGGAAGTGCTAGACCCGTCATTAAGCTCAATCTCTGTCCTGACAAACAACGCACATTCCTGCATGGATCGCCTTAAAAATCCATCTATGTAGGTTAGAACTCAATATATGAAACATATGAGTACCAGAGGGAGTAACTTTTTCAAAATGTTACTGCCTACATACACTGATCAGCCACAACATTATGACCACTGACGGGAGAAGTGAATAAGACTGACCATTCATTCATTCACCTTCTGTAACCGCTTGTCCTGTGAAGGGTCAGTGTTCTGCTGGGAAAACTTTTGGACCTGGCATTCATTGGTGTGGATGTTCCTTAGACATGTAGCACCCACCAAGACCAGACCAGGCACCCCCCACCCCACAGCAATGACACTCCTTGATGGCAGCAGCCATCCCCAGCAGGATGCAGCCTGACACAGCTTTAGGAACAACTCCAAAAAACATGAAGAACATCACAAGGTGTTGACCTGGCCTCCAAATTCACTAGATCCCAAACTGATCAAGTATCTGTGGGATGACCCACAGAGGCCCCTCCCCTCAAATGCCCCCCTCACTAAAAACATCCTGTTGCCAGACACCACAGGACACCCTCAGAAGGCCCATGTCCATTCTCTGATGAGTCACAGCTGTTTCGGAGGCACAAGGGAGACCTACACAATATTAGGAAGGTGGTCATAATGTTATGCCTGGTCGGTGTAATAGCCAATGTTAAGCTGATTAGTCGACACAAAATGACAACCACTGACCCCATCCTGCGATGAAATGGTCTGCCAGTAATGAAAATTGTGCAGTGAGGACTTTTAGTCTTCCTATCTCAACTTCTGACTCCTTTTATTTCCCTTTAATATCTTTTATAAAATAAAATTTCTGACTTTCAGCAAAAAAAATGGTCAGTAAAGTCGCCAGCGAGGAGCCTGATGTGCCCCTTAGCTCATTTAGCGTCAATATTCATGGATCACAAAGCTCGAATGTGTTGCTCCAGGGCAGATCACATTTCATTCCAGTGTTTGTTTGTTTTTTTTGTGATTGAGAAGTTGCTAAACTCCTCTCCCTAGTTCAGTCCTCACATACACGTACTGTATGTTTGCACGGCGCGGTGCAGATGCTGCAGCACACAGGCTTCAAATGTAGAAGGGGGGCCCCCCCCTCTCTCCCTCTGTTAGATTAGCTGAATCCTCCTCGGGGGACTAAGCCAGCTGTGGCAGCAGCCCACACCGGGAGGGAGCCCGGGCCCGCTGTAGACAAACAGCCGTGCCTGTTTTAACCCAGGGAGGTGGGACTGCAGAGCCACATGACGGGCATCTCGCCTCTGCGTCCTGTCTAATTAGCCCACATGATCTGTCACACAAATCTGAAACTGTGCCTCAGACCTTGAGCATCTTCTATGTGGGTCCATCCTGACGCTAGATGAGGAAAAGGAGTCCTTTATAAAGTGGTATAAGCCATTTCTGATACATTTTGAACAGGAGGACATCACAGTGATGCTGCAAGAAATGGAAAAGACTGCATAAACCAAAACAAACAAAGATCAACACAGCTAGACTGGGTCTATTAGGGATTCTCAGGATAACATCCAGAGATCATCACTGGTGCTGTTACAAAGACCATCAGTGATCAGCAGCTGTTTGCACAGTAAAATCAGTGTACTGTTCATCAGAATGGTCCTACCGGTGCTGCTCATGGTGCCAGTCGGACGTCTTCTCCAGTCAGATGATGCACAGCGAACAAGCCACTATCCACCATTGACGGCGCATGGAAGGTGCCAGCAGCCGCGGAGCGCACACGCCAGCAGCGGCAATGAATGGGAGGATGGTGGTGGGGGTGTCTCTGTCGTCTCTAGGCCCGCGCAGATCCCCGACAAACACACACAGCCGCACCGCGTAGTACTGAGACAATGTCCTGTACACACTGCAGGGCTGGCTGGCTGCGCTGCCTCTCCGCTCAGCAGCAGCAGACGGCGCAGGTTGGGTGTGGGCGCACGGCGGAGAGGCGCGACCAGGGTCAAGCTGGAGAGAAGAGGAAGCGGGAAGTTTCCGGTTGGGCGTTTCAAAATAAGGGTCTTTTTGACAATTGGCTACCTTGGGCCAGTAAATCAGTAAATTATGCTCAACGTAATTCTTTTTTACAAGTGCATTGTCTCCCAAGTCTCTGCATAACATTGTTTGTCTTTGCACCACCTCGTCTTCTTGCACATTTGTCGCCGTCTGTCTGCACCGTTTGCAACGTTTTGCATCACCTGCATAAGCTTGCACACGTGCACACCTTCTGCTCAGTCCCTTGTATCGTGCTTAGTGCCAATGTCTTCATTTAGCTCCACGGTGGATGGAGGAATGTCCTCAGCTCACTCAGCAGAGCAATCACAGACTTTGCCACAAATCCACGGCTATGGTTAGCTGCTGAGCGGGCCATACAAGCCAGCAGCGTTTAGTTAGTTTATGTTTTACAATGTCTGAACTATGCTGCTCAATGGGCTTACAAGCCAGCAGCTTTTACTTAGTTTATGTAGATTATAGGTTAATTGTCATATTATATGACCATAGGTTTGGTAGGGTCTCTAAGCTGAACAGGGCCTCTAAATGTGTTTTGCCTGGGATTTTGGCACAAGGGATTATCTTTGGTTGTCTGAGAGATGGTTCAACTATTTTTCTGATCCTCAGATGTTTAGGGAGTCCAGATTCCCAGATTTATTTGATTAATTAAATAATTTTTATTATTATTATTCAAAGGTCAAAGGTCAAAAAGTTTTTTTTTATCACCATTTCAACCATATATAGCAGGCGTAAGAGCATTCAGTAATACACAGGATAAGATGTTATAATTATAATCCCATCTTCTTCTTCTTCTATACCCGTTTAGTCCTGTTAAGGGTCACGGGGGTCTGCTGGAGCCTATCCCAGCTGTCATTGGGCGAGAGGCAGGGGTACACCCCTGGGATTTTGGCACAAGGGATTATAACATGGGGCGGCACAGTGGCGAGGTGGTTAGCACTGATGCCTCTCAGCAAGAAGGTCACCGGTTCGAATCCATGGGCCGGCTGGCCTTTCTGTGTGGAGTTTGCATGTGTGTCTGCGTGGGTTCTCTCCGGGTACTCCGGCTTCCTCCCACCATCCAAAGACATGCTCATTAGGTTAATTGGTGACTCTAAATTGGCCGTAGGTGTGACTGTGAGTGTGAATGGTTGTCTGTCTCTATGTTAGCCCTACAACAGGGTGTACCCCTGCCTCTCGCCCAATGACAGCTGGGATAGGCTCCAGCAGACCCCCGTGACCCTTAACAGGACTAAACGGGTATAGAAGAAGAAGAAGATGGGATTATAATTATAACATCTTATCCTGTGTATTACTGAATGCTCTTACGCCTGCTATATATGGTTGAAATGGTGATAAAAAAAAAATTTTTGACCTTTGACCTTTGAATAATAATAATAAAAATGATTTAATTAATCAAATAAATCTGGGAATCTGGACTCCCTAAACGTCTGAGGATCAGAAAAATAGTTGAACCATCTCTCAGACAACCAAAGATAACTTATTTAGGTTAAATGTCCATGCTTTACATTAAAAAGAAAACTATATTAATAAAGATTAGTCTTCACCTCTCTTGAAATAATGTTATTCATTCATTCATTTATTTTCTATACCCGGTTATTCCTGTTAAGGGTCGCGGGGGAAATAATGTTATAGTCAGGTTAATTATTCCGCCCTCGATGCTTTTACTTTGAAGGAGCCTCTCCCTGGCTTCCTGTCTCCTGGTAGGTAACAGTGGGTGCTTTGTCACCGTGAGCTCTCTCAGCATCCAGACCGTTCCTGAACACTCCTCGGGCGGACAGCGCCGCTGCGCTGGTGGAGCGGGATGCGGGGGAACTGTAGTCCTGCTCTGTGTCAACAACAAGGCGCTTTGTGAGAGACAAACCTGTTGTCTTAGGTCTGTGTGGATGTGTTTGCATATGATCTGCCGTTTAATCCACTGGGTACATGAGAGAATGTTCACGTAGGCTTGTCTTTAATTTGAACTGGAGCACACGAAGAGTTGAATCATTCCACCAAATACCGCCTAATTTATTATTATTATTTTTATTTTGGAAACTCAATTTAATTTTGAGTTTGGTTGTGGTTATTCACACATTAAATTAAATTAAATTATTTAGAAACGTGAATATATATCTATATACAGAGAGATATTTATTTATTTATTTATTTTTTACAAAAACAAAAGGGTAAGAAATCTGGAATAAACCCTAGCCTATTTATATCAGACAGTTATTAATAAATATGCTTTTAAAAGCCATTCCACGAAATTCTTCAGTCAGAGAGTTTGGTTGTGGTTGTGCACAGATAACAAATTAAATTAAATTAAAATAATTATAAAAATAAAAAAAATAAAAAAAACACTAATAAACAGCCATTTGGGTTCCTAAATTATTTTTTTTAGATAATAAATTAAATAAAATTATTTAGAAACGTGAATAAATATATATCTATGTAGAGAGAGAGAGAAATATTTTTTTTTTTACTATTTTGTTTTTACAAAAACAAAGGGTAAGAAATCTGGAATAAACCCTAGCCTATTCATATCAGGTATTATTAACACGTAAAATTAAATACAGTTATTAATAAATATAACTTTAAAAAGCCATTCCGATAGTTTGGTTGTGGTTATGCACAGATAACAAATTAAATTAAATTAAATTAAATTAAAAAATAAAACTCTAATAAACAGCCATTTGGGTTCCTAAATTATTTTAGATAACACATTAAATTAAATTAAATTAAATTAAATTAAATTAAATTACTTCGAAACGTGAATAAATATATCTATCTCTCTCATATATATTGTTTTTTTTTTTTTTCACAAAAACAAAAAGGAAATACATCTGGCAAACCCCTAGTCTATTTATATCAAATTATTAAAAAAATAAAAATAAAACACTAATAAAACAGTTATTAATAAATATATATATTTATATATATTATAAGCCATTTTGGTTTCTAAATAACACGATACTAACACATTCCCATCAGACCGAGGCTTTTGTTTTGCTTCATGACACGAGACATATTAGTGCGACATAACAGTCGTGACGTCAATTCTGTGCGACTGACAGAAACAGCATGGCAGCTTGCTTGGCTTCTCCCTGACAGGCTGAACCTCTCTCGTGTTAAAAGTTTTAAAGTGAAATTATTTAACAGTTCAACCTTCACAACATGGACGTAACCGAGGCACACGAGGAAAGTCTCGGGATAGAAGTTATTCTTACCGAGGGCGATAAAACGGCGCCATGTTGTCCGCATGGTAAGCGTAAACGTTCCAAACTGCGTTAGGAAATACCCTGTTTTAGAGTTGCTTAGCTGTCTTATTTGCGTGCACAATTTGAACACAAGTATAAATGACATTACATGACTAAGTGTTATATTTGGATAAATTCGGCATATACATAGGTACGTTATCACATGATGCATTGGATTTACAGTAAAATGCAAAGTGGGTAACACGTGTGACTAATACACGAGTAATGTTTTAGATTTTAGCTCACCGTTTAACGCCTTGGAAGTACCGAGGGGTCACATTACATTGCGTTCTTCATCAGGTCCGACCCTGCTGTTTGAAAAGGTTTCCAAAGGAGGCGAGAAAGGCAGGAGGTTTTACGCCTGCTCGGCCTGTCGAGACAGAAAAGACTGCAGTTTCTTCCAGTGGGCAGATGAAAAGGTGTGCTCTCTGGATTTGTATCTTCCTCTTTTAATAAATTGTCTCACATTTGGTTGATTCAGATGACCGTTCCCTTTTCCTTTCAAAGGTGTCGGAGGTCAGGCGGTTGGCCAGGGAAGCGGAGAACCGGTCGAAGAGGCCTCGTTTCACCCAGAAGGAGTACTGCAACAGGTGAGGAGTCGGCACAAGGCTGTCAGGCCAAGACTGATGAACTGATCCAGGGTTCATGTCATGGTCCCACATCACAAAGCAGTAACTTTCCTTTTTGATCAAGCTTATAGTTAAGGCTGGACTGAACCATCCCTTAGTTATGCTGCTATAGGCCTAGGCTGCTGGGGGACGATGCACTGAGCACATGTCCTCTATTCCCTCTCGAGCAGATCTCCTATCCTCTACTCTATTCTCTCTCGAGCAGAGCTCCTATCCTCTACTCTATTCCCTCTCGAGCAGAGCTCCTATCCTCTACTCTATTCCCTCTCGAGCAGAGCTCCTATCCTCTACTCTATTCTCTCTCTTGAGCAGAGCTCCTATCCTCTACTCTATTCTCTCTCGAGCAGAGCTCCTATCCTCTACTCTATTCTCTCTCGAGCAGAGCTCCTATCCTCTACTCTATTCCCTCTCGAGCAGAGCTCCTATCCTCTACTCTATTCTCTCTCGAGCAGAGCTCCTATCCTCTACTCTATTCTCTCTCTTGAGCAGAGCTCCTATCCTCTACTCTATTCTCTCTCGAGCAGAGCTCCTATCCTCTACTCTATTCTCTCTCTTGAGCAGAGCATCTATCCTCTACTCTATTCTCTCTCGAGCAGAGCTCCTATCCTCTACTTTCAATTCTCTGGCACCAAGCGCTTGTCCTCTAATTTCTTCTCTATTAGTACTCTGGCAATTCTGTGCTATAGCATGTTAACTGTTCTCTCTCTCTCCCCTCCTCCTCCCCTCCATTCCCCTCCATCTGCTCAAGGTTTCTTCCTGTTAAAGGTTTTTCCTTGCGACCATCGACTTCATCCTTGCTCTGGGGGTTTCAGACCGGATGTTGTAAAGCGTCTTGAGACAATTTGTGTTGTTATTGACGCTACATGAATAAAATTGAATTGAATTGTAGAAAACAACAACTCTTCTAAATCCTTCCCCAGGTTCCGTAAGTTTGTCTCCCTCCCTCTCCACGAGAAGAAGTTCTGTCAGGATTGTCAGATCCTGCTCCTGCCGGGAGAGCTCAGCGATCACGCCGGCCACAGGGCCGGAGCCGTCACCGCCGCTCAGCTGAAGAGGCCCAGCGTGCTGCTGCGTCCGCTGGACAACAAAAAGAGCAACGCCCAGTACCTGTTCACCGACCGCAGCTCGCACTTCCTCCTCGACGCCTTTGCTGCTCTGGGATACACGAAGGTGCTCTGCGTGGGAACACCCAGGTGAGAGGCATCCTGCCCGGACGGCTCGGTTTTGCGTTTGCAAGCCACTGGTGTGGCTCAAAGCGCGAATTAAGTCTTTATGTAAATGACAGAAGATCATTTCACTCTGATTTGCCTGAGTCAGTCAAATGATGTTGACACTCCGTGTCTGGCTGTAGCCAAATCCTCTCTACAACTGTTCATCCCTCGTTTCCACTACACCCTTTTACATCCCACGTGTGCAAGGAAAAAAGTTTGATAGTGCCACCCATGCTTAGGAAACGTATCATGACAACATCAAACTTTGATGAAAGAAAGTATTCAGACTCAGTCACCTTTTCCACTCTTTATATTGTAAGGTTTAAAAGAATACACTTCCCTTTTAAACAGACTTTATCCTGCAAGTTTCCTAGTACAAAGTCTGTACAGTGTCTGACTGAACCCATGTGTAGAGCAGATAATTGTCTGGAGAATTGATAGAGGATGATTCATGATGTTGACGACCTTGCATTGACGGCAGTTTCTTGCTTTGCACTTTCAACAGCCTAGTCACCGGTCACCTAGTTTAGAGAAAGTCATGGATGGATTCATCATTAAGTCCTGACTAGTCTCCCTGTCCATGCCGCTGAGAATCCCCCTGATATCATGGTGCTGCCACCACCATGTTTTACAGCAGGGACGAAATTAGCCGGGGCATGAGCAAGACCCGTTGTTCACCAGACTTAGTACATGAGGTTCTCCCCAGAACTTGTCTTGTCTTTTAAATGCTGCACTCTTCAAGCAGGTTGCCTTGTCTGCCATGGTCGATGACTGGCATACCCATTCTTCTGAATTTAGTTAAAGAGAGAAGGGATTTTTTGTTTTATAAAACTGATCACATTGCGTAACTCCTTGGCCAAAAAGTGGACCTAAAGGAGTCTTTCACTCTTTTTGGCCAGTCATTACTGATTTCGTTCTGATTTGAGGAATACAGGACAGAGCCAAAAGCAAAAAAAAGGTATATTTTAAGAACCTCTAAAATGTAAATAATTTGGGAGTCAGTGGACAGTTTGTCTGTCTTCTCTTTACAGGTGTTCATAGCAACATTAAGGTTTGAGAGAAAGTAGATTTCAGGGTAAAATACAATAAAATGCAAGCAAAATATTTCAATTGGTCAAATCTCAGATAATGACTGAGGTATCTAACAACTTAAGCGGGTTATAAGTCACATTTTCACCAAGAACAAATGTTGTCGTTTGTTTCAGATTGCAGGAGCTGATCAAGCTGCGAAACCTGGAGCCGAAACATAAACCGATGAAGAGTCTGCTGCTAGACATCGACTTCAGGCAAGTCACAATGTCCTGATTCGATCGGATTCATCGGAGATATTTTAGCTTCGAAACAATTTTACTTTAGAGATTTGTGGTGTTGCAATATACAATATTTCTCCTCTAGCTTCCCATCTTACATATGGCTTGGCTTTTGTGCAACACTCCTCTGTCGTCATGCTTTTTAAATCCAGTCAGCTTTGAGGCCTGATGGTGCTCTAAGAGTTGGAGCTCCTGCGCTTCTATCATGTTTTGGATCTCTCTCAGACGTGGGCTAATCTCCTTGTGTGGTCTCGAAAGATTTGTCATGGGAAGCCATTCCCGTGAGATCGAGGACAAGATGAGTTGATCTGAGGATTTCACGACTCGGTGTTGGATCTTCCAAATCAAAATCGATTTGAATCGGACAATCAATTCATTTTTGAACCCAGCCCCTTTTGGCTACTTCATCTGTTGCAGGACTACTTGTGCTACTTGTGGCTGAAAATAGTTTTTTAAGACTGGGCCTGGATTTTTGGACTTGAAGTCATGTTTCACCATTTGGCGCCAGTCGGGGCACGAGTGATGGATAACAATCTAAACATCTGCAGTACAAAAAAATACCCCACAGTAGTGTACATGAACAGAAAATGGAAAGGGATACGTAACATTGCTTCTTTGGTAAGCAGTTCAAACGATGGCAGGGAACAGTAACTACCAAGTGTAATAAGTGAGGGCTTGGCTCACATCCATCCATCAAAGTGGTCCCTATTAAACGACGATGCAGAAAGTTCCAGATAGCCCACATCATTGTCTCTGGATTACAGCTTCAACGTCACAGGGAATTCAGGTGACAGAACTCCAGGTGGTTCGGCAGGATCTGGTTCTCTGGTGGTTTCAGGAAGCGCACGGCGGGGTGCAGGGGCTCGGTGAACTGGTGATGAGCTCTGTCGAACACCGGCGTCACGGCGGCCGAGAACCTCTGCAGGACAACCATGGCGTCTGCGTCATAAAACATCAGCTGTCCCTTGTCGTAATTCACCCACACTCCCACTTTCACTGGCGCGGTCTGCCCGACGCCGTGGCACGCCACGTGCCGGTCGTTGTGCCAGGCTGACAGATTCCCGTTCCGAAGCTCCACGCACCACGAGTTCCTGTTGCGCCCCAGCTTGGCGCCCTTGTCCCGGCCCTTTCTCTCCAGTCTGGCGTAGGTTACGCCCACCGCCCAGGCAGAGCAGCAGCGGACGTCGACTTCCCAGTAACGTTGACCTGCTTTGATGGGGGAGGAGCCCAGAGCGCAGCACACTTTGTCAAACTGGAGAGGATGCTCTGGAGCGGAACGGGCGGAGATGGAGAAGGACATGCCCCGCCCCTCTGGGGTCACTGCGATCTGGTTATGGCAAGTCTGCCTGTCAATCAGAGTGGGGGATGAGTCTGAAATGAAAAGGAAGGAATGAGTTACCATCAGTATTAAGGTCACCTTCCAGTATTGCCTTTAAAACATATTTGCATGGTTGCACCAATGTGTGGACATTGGTTTTTGGGAATTTACTGTATACAAACACGTTTCCATCGAGTTATTTCATCTAAACATCAGTGACTGAATCAGTTGCGCATCATGGTTGATGACATTACTTTGTCACTCATTCAAATGGCCTCAATCCAGGCTTGCGTTGTGGTGTACGTACCTTCTTTGGGACCAATTAGTCTTGGTAGGTGGTAGTTTAATTATCTTGTATTGTTTGATTATTGTTTTGACAAGACAACCATGGCACACCTTTTGCAGGCTTAATATATACATTATCCAGTACACCTGATTCTGGCAGACTAATACAACACCATCCAGTCAAGGTTTGGTTGGCAACTATAAACGCTCAACCCTTAGACGACACTGATACATGTGGAACACTGTCCTTAAATGCGCAAACTACCCAAACGTTGCTGCTGATAATGAGTTAGTTCGATATCATGTAGAAATAATGGTCTTCGTACCTAACAGTAGAGTCTTCCTCTGCAGCTGGGCCTTCAGGCTTTTTGAGATGATGGAGAGCGTTTTGAGAAGCCTTTCAAATCTCTCTTCGTTCAGCCTGATTTCCGTCTCGGAGGGTTCTGGCTTCTTAGGACTGGAAGAGTGATCGCATGGATTAAAATGAGGCAGAGAAATGTGGATTAGAGCTAAAGACATTTCACCTAATGGGTAGTGTTTTACCTCACGTTGTCAGAGTAACCCTTGAGATGAGACACAAGCAGAAATACGTGTTAAAACATCAGTAAAATACTTTCAGTTACTGTATTTTTAAACCGCGATATTGACCAAAATGTGAGTCAGACCTTCCCCTCTTTGTCCGGCTCGGGGCTTTTACCCAGGGCGCTCTGGGTGCTGCTGATACTCTTGGCGACCTGGTCCTGGTGTTGTTTCCAGTTCTTAAGAACCTGGTCCAGCTTGCTCCTTGTTCGTCTCAGGTCCAGCTCCAGAGAGTCCAGGACGACCTGCTCGTCCTGCTTCATTACATGTCGCATGTTCTCGAAGCGCTCTCGAACCTTCTGCTTCATCAACTCCGTGGTCTTCTTCAGTGGAGGAACGTCACGAGGGAAGATGTTATAAAGTATTATACATATGTCATCTGCCTATTTGATGTCCACCTTGTTTGATACCTGCATAGGCGTGGGTTATTGGACAAATACAATACAAATATACAAGTATATCAGCTGCTGCTGTGTCTTTTTGTTTGCTAACCCAGTGGTCTGCCACCTTGAGTATTCAACTTGGTCAGTAATTAACCTATAAAGAGCAATTCAGTTGGAGTTGGGCGATATTATGCAAATTCAGCAAATAAATTGGCATTTGCTGGTTGTCGCATTCAGCAGAAACCCCAGTTCAAAACTTACAGCGAGATCAGCCTTGCGTTTCTTTAGAGACTGGATATGGGCCTCGGTTTTGGAGCTCTCAGCCTGCAGCTCCTCCATACGCCTGGACAACTGCTCCTGTGGAGATCAGGACATTTAAATCATCACAGTTGACAGCATGACAAAGGATGTCAGAGTTTTTACAACTTGGCTCTTAAGCTAGTAGTGATCGAAAAACCGTTGTTTTATTTAAAATTCAGCCATTTACTCAAGGACTCAAGGTCCTTGTTTTTAGTATCTGGTGTGACCCCCACCCCCCTTGGGCAGCAATTGTAGTAACTAACATTTCCGGTAACTACTGATCAGTCGTCTACGGTGGCTTGGAGGAGTATTGGCCCATTATTCAGTATCAAAGAAGTTCTGAGATGTTTGTGGGTGTCCTTACATGAAATCTATACAACGTCACATGAACTTGAGCTAAATGTATATAGCCTACAAGTGGTTGTTTGGACATACCCAGTCTCATTATTCTACCCTTGCATCTACCCTCAGGCTGTGACGGGTACAGTACTTTGAACAACAATTCATTTGTGACTAATTCCATGCACATGGAGATGCCTGCTACCTGAGAAGGCCGGGCGGCCTTTGCCTCCTTCCTCTGTAGTTTCGGCGAACGTGGGAAGGGTTGAACGACCTTGTCGCAGTTGGACTCCAGTGAAGTGAAGCTCGCCCCATCCTGCAGTAGACTGTGGATACCTGCAGAGGGCGCCCCAAGCTCACTTTTCACTGACAGAACCGTTGTTGACTGTCCATTACCAACAGAGTGCGGCTCTTTTTCTGCCATTTCTGAGGACTCACCAAAACAACAGTCACATGTCAGGCTTCTGCTTGCGATATTTTGTCATTTTGCATTTTCTGTCTGTCGGCTTTTGCTGTGTTTGCAGAGTAAATTACAGTACAGGACGTTTGTAAGAACTTCTGTGTTTATGCCAAGTTTTTCGGCAAAATCTCCGCTCAGGACGTGGTCTTCATAATCAATATTTATTTGCAGCAGATTTGGATATCTAATAGCTTCCTGAATCTGTTGAACATGTACAGGTGCAAAATACAAGTTTTTTTCTCTAGTCAAACAATTCCTTGTTTGCTGCTTAATAACCTGTAGTCCTCCCTGATTGATCTAAAAGTGGTGTACCCATAATGCGTAGTCAAACGCAGACTAAATTATGTTCTATGACCATGATTAAATATGTTTTTAAGCAGTTCTTACCTGAGCTGTCTGTGCAATGTGTCTACTGTTTGTTGCTGGAAAGAATGTGCAGTGTTGAAGTGTCAGGAGGGTGTGTTCTTGTGGTACAAGCCTTAGCCTGCAGCGCACACTATTGACGCCTTATCGTTAACTGCGCACACAATCTTAAGATTTGCTTTGTCAGCTAACTCGGTGTGTACGCACATTAGATAAGTTCAGACTTGCCCCTGCTTTACAGGGTCGCGGCATTAAAAATAAAAATAGAATAATGTTAATTCTTTCTGTTCCAGATATGCCCAGTTCTACAGCCAGGATGAGTTTTGCCATTACAACATGTTCAACCATCATTTCTTTGGAGGGGAGGTAAGAGTAAAGCTGCATTTCCAGCTCTTTATAGTAATTAAGCTTTCCACTTCCTGCTCCGTGTGACAGAGCTTTGTCGCTTTTCAGGCGTCCAGCGCTGTCCTGGAGGCCTTCCTCCGAGAGTCCGACGGGGAGAAGGTGGTGATGGTGGCTGACCCTCCGTTCGGCGGCCTGGTGAAGCCTCTGGCCAACAGTTTCTCTTTGATATCGGAGACATGGAGGAAGCAGCAGAGTTCTGGTCAGCGTCACTGCGGAGCTTTCAGATTTTGTGTGTCCCCCCCCCCCCAGTGACACTTCTGCCTCATGCTTTATCTAGTCAAGCTCCAAAACCAATATTTTTGTAGCAATAGTAACACATGAAACTATACACACACTAAACAAGACTGTTATTTGAAATGATTTAAAGTTCTACGATTAAGTTATTTGGACAAAAGCTGTACACATAAAACTGACACGATTTGCTTATATGTTATCAGGGGGTTAGGGTCATTGTCCTCGTTAAATGACTGACCGATGTACCGCACATTATCATTGATTTGGAGTAGTGTTTGTTCCCAACAGATAAATCTGATAAGTCCAAAAACCTTTATCTCCATGTTTGGTCTCCACCAACCCTTGAGAAAAACGACCTTCTAATAGCTCCACTGTTTTCATTAGCAAACTGTTGTTGCTAAGTGTTTTGACTCCTGCTTGGTACTAGGAATGAAGTGTACAGTGTATTTATCAGAGCATTTTTGGTCTGTAAACCCAAACTGTAAAGTGTGGGGGTTGTAAAACCAGAACAATGAACCTAGAATCCCTCTGCTGAACAAAGGGCACCTGTAGAGTTGGTGATAATTGACTACCCTTTCACTCTACACATAATCATTTGAGTTACTGTTAATATAAAAGTTTTCATTGGTGCACAGTGCCCTCTGTAGTAACCCAATCCAACCCCATATGAAAAAGTGTTTAATATAGTAGTATAATTACGTCCAGCAGAATATTACAGATCCACGGAGCTGAAACAAAAAACTACAAGGCCAAAATTATTAGACCTTAACAATAAACTGTACAACCTGATTGTTTCTGCTACCTTCAGCCTGTTTTAAATGAAGAACTCCCAACGTTTGATGCTAATGTTAGCTTACATGTGTTCCCGCAGACGGCACTAACGTCGAGATGCCCATGATGTGGATCTTCCCGTACTTTTTTGAGCCCCGCATCCTGGAGTGTCTCCCCTCGTTCGCCATGCTGGACTACCAGGTACCAACAGCACAGTCAGCCTTAAGCTAATTTAGCTTTAGCTTAGCTTTAAACATATAATGCAATGTAAATATAAGCAGATTTAAAAGTATATAGAAATTAGATAAAAGGGCAAACGAGTTAAATGGAGTATGCTATTTTAAAAAGAGGACTTTTGAGTCTGGATTTGAAGCCTTTCAGAGAGTCTAATGTCAGGTGGGAGAGTCTTCCAAAGGCGTGGAACCCAACTTTCACATGTCTACTGTTAAAAACCTGTTAATGTGATTTACTTAGAAACTCTAGGAGTGCCGTCATGCCGCAAGGGATGTTAAGCAAAGCGATTCGTCAAGTTCAAGACCACAGTTCTTCTTCGCTGTCAACACAGACCTCATTTGAGACACCTTGTGACTCACACGGCCCGACTCACTCTCCATTATTAGACTCGAAAGTGAGTCCTGGTCATGCTTCTTTTGCAAGTTCCACTGCACCCTCCTCAATATTTCATTTTGTTTCCAACCAGGTGGACTATGACAACCATCCTCTGTATAAACACGGGAAGACGGGCAGGAAGCAGTCTCCTGTCAGACTCTTCACTAATATTTCAGCCAGAAATGTCGTCCTGCCAAAAGAGGAAGGCTACAGGTACCGACACGCTCAGTAGATTTCATTGTCAGCTTGAGTACAGAAATACCAAAGATACAGGTTTGGAATAGATTTTTCATAACATATGTGTAGTCTTATTGTAGTCCTGAACCATTCAGTACATGGTGTTTAGCTTGGGAGGAGTTCCTCAACTTGATATGCCCTGTGATTGGAAAAACAATTACTGTCTGAAGTCTGTTCGTCTGATTCACTCTCAGGGAGTGGGGAATTAAAGAGTGCGATTTGCACCTAGAACATTTTGGCAGCGCACTAGTGGTTCTTTGTCACTATATATTACATTTTATACACCTGTAAAATATGCAATAGCCATTTGACTTTAAATACTAATACTTATTGCTTGGGTTTGCACAGAAACACTGCTGCTTGACTGCTGATGTTAAATATATTGATCCACCTATGGGAAAAGGTGGTTTGTTCACCACAAGTGAACCCCGGGGAAAAGAAAACGTGTAGCAAGGCTGAATAGCAGCCGTGTAGCTAGCTCTGTCAATACTATTGCTAACAGCTACAGCATGCTACTTAAAATATTTCTTTAGAGTTAAGGCAACTGCATCAAATGGCAACAAACCAGCAGATTGCCCATACCCAATTTCAATAAAGTTGTAAAAAATATGAGTCTGGTAACACTCTCATTGTCTTGTCACCAACCATAGACTGTATATAAATATGGACAATGCCTTGCTTTGACCAAACTGACGCTATTTTCACGGGGTTCACACTTCCTCCAGACAATTGACACTTGAACATGCATCAGTATTATATTAACTTCCTAAAATGAAAGAAACCATCCTTGAAAATAAAAATATTTGACATGTATTTTAGTGTTTTGGTTTGGCCTAAGTCCCATTCACTAACATGGAGGGGGTGGAGCTTATGACCTATGCTGCAGCCAGTCACCAGGGGGAGCTCTACTTGCTTTGGCTTCACTATTGAGAAGCTGTTCCGCTGCCTGTCTTTATACAGTCTATGGTTTTAACTGATACAGAGAAAAAAACAAAAACCTCTGCACGCAATTGGATAGTCCTACAACCAATCAGAGCATTCTCAATTAAGGAAATTCTCAACAAATACCTTAATTATTGTTAATTGTTCATCCATAAAAGTTATTCAAATTCAACTCCACGATGCTCGGATGACGTTTATGACTCATCTGATCATCACGCCAGAACTCCCGCTTAAATAATTCGATTGGCCGGCCGATCTGAAGCGTAATCGGTTCATGACAGGGGGAGGGGTTTCCGACCATCTTTCGCCATCTCCGCAAAACATTTGCAGGCGGGGCAAGACTTTCAGGCTAGAAATGAGTACCACCGTATCTCAGATAGAATCACACCAATGAATAACGTGTTGATACTAATAGAATAACCAGCTTAAACAACCAGTGCAGCTAATACAACTCATGCATGTGCAAATTTTTATTTTTAACCTTTTTCCTGTTAGGTTTTGCTCCATATGCGAGAGATACGTCTGGTCCCTGAACAAACATTGTTCGAAATGCAACCTATGCCCATCCAAGGTATAAACTACTGAACATTCATTATATTCTACAAATTCTAATGAGAAATTTACTTTTTAACACATATAACAACTTGCATTTTCTCTTGGCGCCTGCAGGATGGCCGTGAATGGAAGCACTGCTCGACATGTGAGAAATGCGTGAAGCCATGTACGTAAATTTATACATAATCACATGATACGTGCATCGTGAGAATAATAAAGGGCTTTATTTACATCATGACGTGAATTTGCTTCAATGTCTTCTATTAAGCTTGGAAACACTGCCAGTCCTGCGGTCGCTGTGCCCTCCCGGACCACCCATGTGGCCAAGGCGACGGAAAGGAGGGCTGCTTCAACTGCGGCAGCCTGCAGCACAAGCGCAAAGCCTGCCCTCTCAAGGACACGCACCGGATAAACAGGTGAGCCAGAGAACAGCACACCCCAGGCTGAGGCTGGAACTTTCCACTCCTTCGCTCACTGCCAACACCGCTTAATATTTGCACGTCGTGACACGCTCTCTGCATCTGTCTGTGTTCTCGCTCAATCCAGCCGTCTGCCAAAAGCCAAGAGCGGGGGAAAGAAAGGACCCCATCGCCCTCTATCCAAGCCCAAAGCAAAGAGGAAGTCCGGGGCAGCTCGCAGAGCAAAGAAGTTGGCCGCTCAGTCCGTGTGACCTCAGCTTTTGTGCTTTTCACATGTGAAATGTCAAAGTTGAGTGGCTTTTGTTGGAAATGTTAACAGATGTTGTGCTGTAGTACAATGAAAAATAAATATAAAGTGTGCTTAATCACTGTTTGACCAGTTTTTCCTGATGCCGTCTAAAATATCCTCAAGGCTCATGAATTTGACGTCCTGGAACCTAACCCACGAGGCATGAGCCAAACACGGCTTTAGCCACCTGATGGCAGTATAGTTTAGGTTTACTGTACACCGCTGTCTCAATGTAAGTGGAGATTTGCACTAAACATTACACTTCTTTAAGTACCACAGAGTCCCGCAGTGCAAGTACGCACCGTGCGCGATCGCTTCCAGCGGAACAGTCGGTGTCTTATAAACTAGATAGATAGGTACTGTATAAGAGCACATCCTGCCAGAGTCACGTACTGCACAGTATATGTTTATGGTGATGATGGGGGGAAAAGAGCGATTCGTCCCGAGTCGCACACTGCTGCTTTCAGCGATGTTTACCCGGTATGAACGGTGAAGGCAACCAGACACAGGAACACTTCCCCCCCTGGCCGTGGATATATGCAGTGACTAATTTTACACTTTCATTTTGACGGCCGCATAAACTCTTGATGATTTTCTGGGGGGATCGGCTTTTGAAGCTTTTGAACTGTTGCAGTGCGATGCAACTCGCGCAAGATTTGCAGCCGACGCTTGCAAGCGTTGTGCAAAAAAAACTACACTCAGTCACCCTATGGAAACAGGCAGTGACATATTTTGCACTTCTGGTTCTATATGAGCACGATGGATCAGAAATTACGCTTGAATTGAGTGTGTTTTTATAAACGTGGAAATACAGTGGTGTTTAAATGTTTTTGCATAAAATCAACTCAAAACATCACCGGATTTTCATACAAGTACTAGCAGTAGACAACGAGAACCTAATCGAGAAAATGAAACAAAAATATTATACTTGTGTACTTGTTTGTTCAAGAAAACGAGCCAATATTACATAGCAGTGAGTTGCAAGTATATTTCTAGAATTACAATTCATTTCAAGGCTAAATTAGAGTCCGTCTGTTCGGAAGTGTTTCTTATCAATGCAATGAGACTCGGGTGACGTTCAGTGCCCCGTTTGGTTTAAAACATTGCTGCGTTCTGTAGAACATGCAACGAGAGGCAGAGGCAGTTAGCAGAAAGACTGCAATCTGCGCTGAACTGCTTGCCTTGCTGTTTTTTTTTTTTCTCTGGGAATTTAGGTCACTTCTTTAGAAAAGATCGGAACAGCTATGCTATGCACCTCCCTGCTTTTACTCAGTGCAGTAGCCTACTTACAGTAACTCAGCAAGGGGACCTCTAAGCCAAACCTCTTTTGCCTCAGCTGTCAGTTAAAAAGCACAGAAGCAGCCACACCGGTGAACTTTTTTTAACCTTTCCCCTGAAGGCCTTTTCGGTCAAAACAGTATTTTCTTTTTAGGCTAGGTGAGGCTGGTGGGGGTGGGCTATAGGCAGCGGACAGCTTGTGAAACCTCTAGTTGCTAATAATGGGGAAATTAGCTGTACAGATCAAAATGTTTTCCTATTGGCCTTCACCATATTTTGTTATCATGCGTTAATACACAGGATTAGATGTTACAATCCCCTGTGCCAAGATCCCAGGCAAAACACATTTAGAGGCCCTGTCCAAAAAAAAAAAAAAAAACGAGCAGCAGGCTAGCAGCCAACTAGCCAGCTACAAACCAACAAGAAGATGTCAGATACTTGGCCTAGTCAATGGCAGTATGCAGCATGTCATTTCAAACCTACAGGCAATGCGCTATGAAATATGAACTAAATAAATGCTGTCTTGTACGGTCTGCTCAGCAGCTAAAAACAAATAAGTATTTAAGTATTTCTCAATCCTAAAATAAATTTAGGGGGTTTACATTGGGAGGTTACATGCAAGAGTCAATCTGCCCACATACATGTGTGTAGTGGCTAAAAAAAAGAAAGACCGTTAGAGACCCACAAACTAAACATATGTTTTTAAAATTCATGAGTTAAAGCACATTTAACTATTTTAAAAAAAGGAAACGAAGGTGAACCATCACAGTATTATTGGTGCTTTTTATATTTAACTTTTTTTTTGTAATGCTAATGTTGTATGGATGTGTAAAAGCCACACCGTCAAGTCGGTATCACCTTTAGCAAAGTAACTTTATAAATTGATGTGTTTTTCCAGTGTGTTCTGCTGACCCCTAGTGGCCAAAAAAGGCTATAAGCAGCTTTAACAGCAAATTGTGCAGGGAACCAGTGGAGCTAGTTTGAGACACCTACTCAGAGCAGGACTGAGCGCATGGAAAATCATGCAAATCCTAAACTACACAAAGAAATAAATGGAAATATAAGACCAGCAGCAGAGATGAAAAATAAGGAATCAGAAAGGAAACAAAAGCAGGAAATCCAAGCAGGAGGGGGCTAAAGGCCAGCAGAGCGTTTATAGAAGCTGAACACTGATGTGTGATTCAAATGCTAAGCAGGCAGAGAAAGATTTTTTTATTTATTTATTTATTTAATCCGGCAGCCTTCTCTTTATGAAATGGAAATGAGATGGAAAACAGAGAGGGGGGAAAAATAAAAAAAAATCTAATTAGATATACGATAAAATGTGAAAGAATGGAGCGTTTTTTTTTTTTTACCTGTGCGCCGGCACACATTCACCACATTCACACATCAAAACAGGACAGTATAAGAGCATGTCAGGGCAGGAAGATGGGAAAAGAGGGAAACAGAAGGGTGGGTTGCATGCTGCACTCTAAAGATCTATACCCTGTTTATTCCTATAAAATCTAACCAATAACAGCTCAATAATGTAATGGCAAAAAAATGGCATACTTACAATTTCAAAGGGGGAAATATCAGACATGAAATTGAATTTTTTTTTAAAGCAAATCAGAGTCAACAGTCAAGTGTTTCTGTGAGGCTGGACGATATAATTACCACAGATGCTGACATGTTGATATTTAGCAGATCATCTTTACCAAGATCGCAATCTCAATTTTGGAGGTGCTGTATCTGGTCGCTCATCAGATTAGCGGGGCTAATGTCTGGCCCAAATGTTTTACCATTCCATCAAGCAGATATCGATTTACTTCGTATGATAATTAAAAGTCAAGGAAGTGATTAAGATTGGACTTCTTAAGCCAATGCATCTAACCGTTTTTGAGATATTCCACTTCAAACCTAAACTTGGAGGAAAAGTCACTGGATTAATGAAAAACCACTCTATTTAAAGTGCATTTCTGATGTTTAAAATGTAGAAGTTAAAAAAAAAAACATTAAGTAGTTGTTCTGCAAACTATATATCTTCATACTCATAATGTTTTACATGATTAAGCTTTTTGTATTGATAAATCCATTTTGACTCCAGTTATAAAACTATGTTGAGGCAGTAACCATAGTCTTTTAGCAAGTATTTTGGTTTCCTATACCTATACCCGTACCTTGAGTTAAAGGGGAACTACTGTTTTTTACAACCTGGACCTTATTTCTGGCATAAAATACGATCGTTTACTCACCCATACAACTTTTGTAATTTGTAGTTGTTCGGGAGATATTTAGATCCGCGTGTATCCATATAGTGGGAGTGACTGGGGCACTGAAACGCATCTGCCACGAAACTCGTTCATTTCACCAATATTTTGTTATCGTACGCTAGTGCTATTCCCCGTTGAGTCTGGAGTTACCCGTTATCATCATCCAGGGTCTGTAGATTGACCTACAGACCCCTGATGATGTCATCACTGAGCGGCGCGCGCACCTGTGACGGTTGGCTTGTTTACCTGTAATTTGCTACTGTTATGGTTCGTCCACAACCTCAGAATCGGAAAAGTATTCAGTCATGTTGCAAAAAACTAGAGGTAGTCGGTGCCCCAGTCAATCCCAACGACTACAAATTACACAAAGGTTATATGGGGTTATATAGGTGCCAACAACAAGTTATAACAACGCCATCGTTACAAATCGCACAATACAGACAGAAACTTAAAGCATCACGTTATACAAACTGAATTTGAACAAGGCGAATGTTGTACACTTTGTACACTATGAGACAGGATG
This sequence comes from Chelon labrosus, assembly GCF_963514085.1. Lineage (NCBI taxonomy): Eukaryota > Metazoa > Chordata > Actinopteri > Mugiliformes > Mugilidae > Chelon > Chelon labrosus. The sequence goes on from NC_140337.1 coordinate 23,108,937, forward strand.
AATATGTGTACGGAAGCTAAAAGGATCAAATATTGGATAAGGGAGATGTTTACAGAATCGGCATGAGCGGCAAATCAAATACAGCAAATGTCATTAGATGACCATGCAGTGTATTTCTGTTGGTCTAGTGCCCAACTTTTTGGTTCTCACAATGTTCATAAAGTGGGCGAACAAAAACAAACGTATTTTTGGAAAAAGAATTAAGGCCTCAAGGAGACTGAGTTTGAGAATCCAGATGTTTGAGACTTATAAACAATTCCCTTTAATCTCATCAGAGGGATTTTTGTATTCAAAAAAGTGCTGCTGAGATATTTTGTAACGTACAATGAAGCATGTCACGCAATGTCTTACAGTTTTTCAAATAAAAAGTTATCTCACTAACTGTTTCTTTCTCTTCTTTTTTTTATGCCAGTATGTCTAATTTCAGGCCATAATCTGATTCCTGTATATTCACTGGACTTTGTATCTCTGAGTAAACCTTGGTGTTTGGACTACTTGCACACCAAGAAGGTTCTAGATGGGAACCCACTGGCCCATTGGGACCATTGGTCTCCCTGTGCCTGCTCAGGTTTTCTGCAGGTACTCCAGCTTCTTCCCACCGTCCAAAGACATGCTTGCTAGGTTAATTGGTGATTCCAAGTTGTCCACAGGTGTGTGCATGAGTGTGAATGGTTGTTAGTCTTTCTGTGTTAGCCCCGCGATAGACTGACCACCTGTCCAGGGTGTACCCTGCTTCTCGCCCAGTGGTAGATGGGGATAGCCTCCAACTTCCTAATGACCTCCTAGTGGGCCTGGAGCCTATCCCAGCTGTCCCAGACGCGGGGTACACCCTGAACAGGTCTCTAGTCTATCGCAGGGCTAACATAGAGAGACAGACAACCATTCACACTCACACCTATGGCCAATTTAGAATCACCAGTGAACCTAACCAGCATGTCTTTGGACGGTGGGAGGAAGCTGGAGAACCCACGCAGACACAGGGAGAACATGCAAACTCCACACAGAAAGGCCGCATTAGGCCCATGGATTCAAACCCGGAACCTTCTTGCTGTGAGGCATCAGTGCTAACCACCACCTAATGGAAGCATTTATAAGGAAATTATTACAGTTCAGATTTATACAACAAACATAATTTCATAGTTGCTTTGTGTTTCTTCTAGCAAGTAGAAGTGACAACGGCCAACTGTGGCATCACCTGTGTCCGGCCCTAAAAGCTGTACTTGATCAGGCCGGAAAGACCACAGCCAGCGGCCAAGTAGCTACAGGTTCTGCACATGAATGGGAAGAAATATGTCTACACACCAGCAGGTGGCAGTAGTTTGTATTAGTCATTCACAGAAGGAAACCAATTTGAGCTATGAGTGTGGATTTGCCAGTCTTCTACCATTCATTCCAATGGCCAGATTGTAGTATAGAAAATATTCATGTATGTTCAGGTGAGATGAAGATGAAAAAGGACAGGAGACTTCTTTTCGTGCCTTCTTGACTTCATTCATTCGTTGAGGAGCCCATCAGTGAGAGAGATCACTGTACCTGTTCAGCTTAGAAAACCAATGTGCAAAAATAGAAAGTAAAGTGACAAAAAATAAATGATGAAGAGGACTCTGACTAGTGCCAGCCTCGTTTTTTATTGCCCGGCACGATTCAGGTTACTACAGAGGATGTGTCAAAGACACCAGGTGTTTTATTCATTCTGAGGAATAGCCAGGCTGAAAGGAACCGAGCCGAAAGCAGCGGTTGTCGGTTCTACTCCCATCCTGTCTGAACCTCCACTGACCCTTTGAAGCAAAGGGGTTTTATTCAGCTACTTTAATCTACTGACAACAAAGACTGAATGCTCCCGCCCATCACAGCAGGTGGTGACACACACACCTGCCACACAGACGCACACATGAACACACTTGAAAGGGAAGGGAAAGTAGACATCAGTGACATCCACCAATCAGCCACAACATTAAAACCACTGACAGGAGAAGTAAACAACATTGATCATCTTGTGACAATTCAATGTTCTGCTGGGAAACTTTTGGACCTGGCATTCATTGGTGTGGATGTTGCAGTACTTAGATCCCAAACTGATCAAGTATCTGTGGGATGATCCACAGAGGCCCCTCCCCTCAAAGGCCCCCCATTAACAACATTCTGTTGCCAGACACCACAGGACACCCTCAGAAGGCCCATGTCCATTCTCTGGTGAGTCATAACTGTTTCAGAAGCACAAGGGAGGCCTACACAATATTAGGAAGGTGGCCATAATGTAATGCCTGATCGGTGTATAATTACTGAAAAAAAGATTAAGTCCTGATCATGCTCTGAAAACCCGTTTTTAAACCTGATACAGTTTAGGACAGACCTAGGTCTCATTGTGAAGACAAGCTAAAAACGTAGAAATACTGATTATAGCAGCTTTAAAATTATGAAGAAAATGTTTTCTGCACTCTAAATGCTCTACTACGTTCACTCTAAAGTGTTGACAGTGTGTAGCAGTAAGTAACTCCAATTAGCGGTTTGGCATCAGCTGTTTCATTCATGCTGCTCTCTGGATCCCAGCTGTGGCTATCAGCAAACTGGCCTCACCAACACTGTAAAAAATACATTGGTTACATTAACTAGAGTAATAAAGGTACCACTTTGATTTCCCCAATATTTGGTTGACTCAATTCAACCTTACAGTGTACGTTTTACAGTGTAGAGTCTAAATGTTTTCTTGCATTTTACATAACATTGTAATGAATTATAGCTTAAGATCGACACTATCAGGCCTCAGGACTGTCGACGGAAAGAAACTAACTCAGTTTTTTATCTTTTCACGCAACAATCTATATTTGTAACGTAAGGTCAGAAACACAATTGACTTTTTTGTCAAACTTTCCAGAACAGTGTGGATTGAAATGCAAGAACACCTTTGACCTAAACTCAAGTTTAACAAAACTTTAAAATTTTTCACCTTTTATATAACTTATATAACCGACTGACTTTGATGGTTGCCTCGCTCTTGGCTCCAGTTGGATGTCCCCAGTGCTCTGACTAATTTGTGAGGCCTCGGGAAAGTTTCTCAGCAACCGATGCGGTAAAAATGAGTCAAGCACAGTTTATTTACTGAACATTCAACAAACAAATTACTTTCAAAGAAAGTCATTAAGTAATTCGATGGGAAAATACCATTGTATGGGAAAGGTCTTACATGGAAAATGCTTTAATGAGCCTCAAAGATTTTCCTATGAAGAGCAATGTTCCGTCAACAAATCTGAAAGTCGAAATTAGGCTTGATGCTGAGGATCTGAGATATGAACTGGAGAAGACTAATCCAGTATCCTAAAAAATTAACTGAAATTAAAATCCTGTCAGCTATTCATCAACAGCTATTCATCCATAATATAAAGTGTTTGTTGCCGCAAAATAGGATTAATCAAGCAGATATACATAGATAGATAGACTGGCCAGCCCTAAAAACCCTAAAGTCCAATGGCACAAATACAAACAGGGCAACAGCACCGGCTAGTGGACGGAGGATTTGAATTTATATGTGAAATCTGAATAATAAACACTTGCCGTGCCACGCAGAATATTACACAATAGTGTATCAAACTTTTCCCCATTCCCATCTTTAGCCCACTTATAGAGCTTTTAGCCAGCCGAGATTTAAACTGAGCAAGGACTTGAAACAGCCTAGATCGCCAGGTTACACTGGAAAGTATAACTGAACATCGTCTGTGTAAAGGCATAGTTGCACAAGACTTTAAAGAAGTGTTTTCTTGGTAAAATTTGTAGAATCATTTGCAAGGCAAGTAATTTGGGCGATTCTTAGTTAACTTTGAGACTACTAATACGGCAAGCTTTCTTGATGGAGGAAGCTATCATTGCTTTAGGAGGTTGGCACATCAACTTTTATGTAATCTTTTGGAGTATGAACTGCTCCGTAATAGTGGCATAGTTTGCAGACAGTCAAAGGACGAAGTGACTGAACAAATGTTTCGAACTGACTGTACAAGCACATTGATGTGTGCCCCTCCACAAAGATGTGTCTGAGCCATAACACTGATCAGAGATTTCATGTTTTCTAGCCCAGAGGAAGCGTATAGGAGACTAAAATGAGCAAAACACCTGAATACTAGCGAGAATAAATTAGATTCAAAGCCTAGTGGAGTATGTAATTTAAAAGACTGAAGGTACCTAAAAGGTTTCAGAAAACCTTCAAATAACTATTCCCGATTGAACAGTTTCCTTCCCATCTTCTCACTGCCGGTCATCCGATGAGAGTGCTTCTTGTTTTCAGTCTAGTCATCTAATCTAAGCCTGATATCCACTTGGGATGCAAGGCGAGCCCAGCGACTATGATCCCTAGGTATGGATGAGTCTGCCGCCAAAGCAGCGAAACTGCTAGTTTCAAGTGTCCCGAATCCTGCCATGAGAATGGGTGGGCAGAAGAGGGGGGTCCCAGCGTGTACTGCCTCCCAGCAGGCCTGCACAGTCTCCGGGCTGTAGAGGAGAAGGAGGAGGAGGAGGAGAAGGGGAGGGAAAAGGAGGGATGATTGGAGGGGATAGTGATGTGTCTCTGGAGGCTTGCAGGGTCCCTGGCGAGATACACTGGGAGCAAATATTATGATCCCATCTCTGCTTCCCTCACTCATGTTCTCTTCATTATTATTAGTGTTATTATCTTTCCCTTTCAGTTCCAAGTAAAGGATACCACTGAAGCCCAAGAAAGAGAAGCAAGAGGGGGGAAACAGTGCGGAGAAGCCCTCAGAGGATACCCCCTGTAGTGGACGCCATCAGTGCACGTGCAGAAGGACTACTTCTTCCTACCGCCATGGGGTGAGTACGAAAAGTGATGAGGGGAAGGAGAGTACCGTGCTTTTTTTCCAAGGAAGAGGAAAAGTTTGTGTGTGATACTTGCGGGCCGTGGGGAAGCGGAGCACCCAGACTGTGTGCCATTTGAGCAATATCTCAAGTTGTTGCTATAATTGACTACGTAACGGAACAATGTGAGTGCAATTCCTTTCACATTGCACTGAAAGGAAAGTAGCACTTCACAAAATATATATCTCGAGAGCACTGCTGTCACACAGGGAAATGTCAAGTGCTGGCAAAAAGCACCGAGTCACTCTTGTTTTCATTCGCATATCCTCGACTATTTATCCCCCGGTAGCGCCGCTTCATTAAAAAAGGAGCGCCAGCCTCCGCGTCAACTCTCCCCGCTCTGACAGCCCTCCCCCTCCACCCCCTTTTCGGATGATTTTTCATGTGTTACCACTGCCGCCCACAGAGGCTAACATAAATAAACGCATGCCGTCACTTCTCGGCGCAGATCCCACAGTCCTGCATCACACGGCACCAGTCCCAGCGAAGGTCGTGGGACTTGTGGGCTGAATCTGAACCGAGTCCAGGAACTTGGGGACAAAGTTTGAAGGGGAAATCCTCACCTTTGGCCTCCTCCCGCTCCTTTTTCAAGGGCTCACTGTTGTGATTGGCTGGGTCAGCTGAGTGGAAGTGGAGAGTCTGGCTTGCGAACTGGTTAGTTTGACTTTTGTATGTTTCTGTCCTCTATCATCTGTCCCCTGTGCCTTTTTGGTTTCTTCTTTTTTTCTTTTTTTTATTATCTGACTCTTTCTGTCTTACACTGCTTAGCACAAAGAAACACCAACCATGCTTTCCCCCCTCTGAGCTCGGGATTCCTGACATTTTTTTCCCTCTTAGCCTCTGAGTCATCTCATCACTTCTGCTGGCTTATCAGCTTCGGAGAGGTTAACATCTCGAGTTGCTGGCTACCTGAGTGTGAGCTTGGGTTTGTTTCGGACTATATAAGGCGTCTGTCTTCTCCCCTCTCTCCTCTCTTATTCTGCAAATTTGGCCCGCCGCTTCATAGTGGAAATATCTCAAGTGGCCGTTTTGCTTTGTTTTCACCACACGAGAGATGGATCGCAGATGTTTATCTGCTGAGTTCTTTGCAAGCGATCCGGCCTGTGGATGGAATGTAGCATCTATTTCTGTTTTTAGCTCTGAAGATATGGTAGGCGCGGTGGAGGGGCGAAATTGCGCAAAACAGAAACTGTCTCTGCAGCTAAACCGCTGGAAGCTCATTAGGAGTTCAAAACATCAGCGGCTTAGCTGGAATTTCATTTTAGGCTAACTCAAAGCTCTGCGGCCACCAAATTAGCGCTCACCAAAATGAACGTTTAGCTCCGTGTTTATGATTTAAAAGTGCGCTAATGGATTAATGACGTATTATACGATAGCTGTCTCAGTACTAACAACCAACTGTATGTTCATGTAACTCGTTATGTTCTCATTTAACCTCATTAGCAAAAGTTAGTAACTATCTCATAGAGGAAGGCATGCTTGTAGCAGTTAGCCACCCAAAAACGAGTTACTTTTAATGAATCTTGCTACACGCAGTTGCAGCCAACGTTGTGGAAATGCTAAGATGGGGTCTTATATATATATATATTTACCCAGTTAAACCTTCGCCAAATTTTTTTAAAAATGTATTGATCCCACTTGGGGAAATACTTTCTTTGCATTCACCCGTTCGTCTACACACAGAAGCTGCTTCTCTAACGTGTAATCTGCCACCAGCTCTGGGTTATCACAACGGCGCTGACTTGTCATAGCCTCAATAATTTGATATGGGAATTCCCGACACATTCAGGTGATGCAGAACAACATTAGCATTCACTCTGTGTTCTGTTTGTGTCCGCCAACTCCTGAGATCTTCTACCTCTGAAAGCAGCGGTGATTTAGAGCCCTGAGAAAACAAACAAAGTTATGTCCAAAAAAGCGTTGTTTCTCAAAAAAAACTCTACAAGTCCAGTTGCCTGTTTTTAAAACGCTTTTTTAGGTATACCATGACCTGGATGACTGAGAACCTTCAGAGACAAACAAAGTCATGGGCCTTTAAACCATTACGGTTATCGAAAAATATTAGTAGTGCTGAGGGGAACTGAAGAACTCCCTGCATTTTTCTGACACATCTCACAGCATGTATAATAATCACAGTCATTGTTATTGTAAAAATATTGGAGAGCTCTGACTGAAAACGCGGCAGAGAAACCGTTTATTTCTTTTTGATGGCCGAGGACATTTTTTAGCTAGATGTGTGAATATGTCATAATTTTATAAAATAACAGAACATGTTTTCCCGGCTTGTTTTACCGCTCCCTAGTGGTAGAAAAACAACATATGCCACTTTAAACGTTTGTACGAGTTCAGATTTTTTTGTGGGGAAAGTCAAGCTGACACAGACTAGTCACTGATGAAGCCACTAATAAAAACACAGTAGAAACAATGCTTTGCAGTAATGAAATCTATGTTCTTGACCTGAATACATATGTTGAGAACAGACAGCTCATGCACTACATACTGTGCTCTCATATGTATAGCCTGTATAAGAACAGGCAGCACCTCAGCACCACCAATAGCATTTAAAGGCACTCCACAGCGTGTTGTAAGACAGTGGAGCTGGGTTCTGTATTTCTCTGAAGCTTTCTCCGTGTACTGCAGCTAAAGGTCTGATATCTATATCAGGGCGTTTGGTGAAGTTGTTTTGGACCGTTCCTCTGCTAGCGTTAGCGGATGCCTTTTCAGATGCATTGCAGTAGTACTTTTATTGTATTTCAGGACTGATGTCACAATAGTATGGGCTTCATTGTTAGTGAAGTATTTCCACACACTTGATGAACCGCTACTTGTTTGCTGCAATAACCCACTGGGCTCCTCAGCGGTCTTCTAGGAGGCGTCCATGTTGTTATGGACTGACTAGTTGACCAATTTGTACAACTAATACCAAGAATTGTATAATAAATAGCTGCATTTTGCATTGCCAGCATTCATCTATTACAAATACACTGATCGTCCTCTGCTGTGATTGGGGGCCAGCTACATTTCTGACCCCTGATTGGATATAAACAGCGCAGTCAGTCATATGTGTTTACAGAGGGATATATTCGCTCTTTCTCCAGCGGGCGAAAACCCCTGCTGGGGTGTAACGGTTTGATAAATGGCCCTGCTCTTCGGCTAGATTTGGATCAGGTCTGCAAGCCCCGCTTGGAAGTTATTACTTTATAATGGGAACATGTAAGCAAAAGGCCATGTGCTTTTCATCACTCAGAGAACGACAATTGCATAATGAAAAAAAGAAAGGGAAAAAAAAAAGTAAGATCAAAGATTTACAGGCAGCCAGTGAAGTTTGGATGTGGACAAGTGTTAACATAAATCCGTGTTTTTGTTATTTGGTTGACATTTCCTCTTTTCTCTTTCCCTCAGCCCCCCCACTTTTTTCTATCTTCTTTTGGTGTGGCTGTAGTCGTTTCAGTCGAGGTTACATGAGTCACTTATTCCCCGCGGGGGTGACAGTGTCGGAGCCAAGTTCCCATTGTGTTCATCCCAAATTTCCATTTCAGGATGTGAGCTATTCCAAGCCATACTTGGTTAAAAATAAACCTCAAACAATTAGATGAGATGTAGAAGAAAAACTGGGGTCTGGGGAAAGAGAAGGAGGGACGGGAATGAAGTGAACAGATGGGGAAAAGCTGCTCTACGCTTCATTTGACTCATCTTGAGATTCAGTAAATGTAACAGACTGTGCTAGACAGTCCCGACTTCCACCCACGTTTTGACATGAATACTCAGGAGGACAAATATTGAGTTCTCACACCTCTGTTTCACACCTCAACACCTCCCGATGTTTTGACATCAGCTTTCGAAAAAGCTTTGATGGAACACTTGTCCAAAACGTGACTTACACTGAGCAGACCGTGTTCTCGATGGTACCTATCAGGAGGCGTGATAGTAGGACGGAGTCTGACCAGCTGGCTTGGATGTGTAGAATCTAGGACGCGTTTCCGCTGCAGAGGGGAAGTGTCAGCCGGTCGGCGCCTCGACGTTTATGTGAGCTGGGAAATTGATTCAATAAATCTGTGAATGGGGGAGAATAAACAGAATCAGGTCCGGGGGAGGAAGGGTTGAATCATTTGATTGCTTATTACGGCCGTGGCCAGAGCTGTCTCTTGGGTGCTGGGGACGAGGATTTACAGCCGCACCTGCTGTAGATCACTGATAATAAGGGAGCTCCAGACATGTGCTCGACCAGGTTCAACCAGATAACAAAGGCCTTACATAAGCTGCTCGTCTCTGTGCAGTCTTACACTGCAAAGTTTGTGTTCAGATTTCATGCAGAGTTCACCTTCTGTTGGGTTGAAAACTTAAATAATACAAGGTATGCATCATAATGGTATCAAACAGACTACTTCAGTTTATCAAAAAGTCAGTGTTTTCTCCTACAAGTCTAGCCTGGCAACACTCCATTTGGATTTCATTATGTGTTCCAGCCAATACAGAGAAAAGTAATTACTTGCACACCTTTGGGTAGTCTTACAACCAATCAGATCCATTTTATTGTTAACAAATTCAACTCCATGGCGCTCGGACGATGTATATGAATACATCGCTGTTACTCTTCTTTCTATGTCCACATAAAACCAACCCAGACAATTTGTTTGGCTCAGCAGATCTTTGCCTGAGCACAATGAGTTCCCAACGGAGAGGCTCCAGACCAACTTTCTGCCCAAAAATATATTGTTATATTGTCAGTTGTGTCGGTAGTGCGGCCAACTGGTCTAAGGTGCTGGGTTAAGGCTTCGGTCTCTTTGGAGGTGTGGGTTGCTTTTGGGGGAGCTGTGGTCTAGCGGTTAGTGGTTGGAGAAGTGGCTCTGGGACCCTTCCCCCTATGTCCATGGCTGAGGTGCAATCACCTAACTTAGGGACAATAACCCTCAAGATCAAGCGTTTGTGTTGAGTTATTGAAGCTAGTGGAACGTTGGCTAGCCTGGATGTGACGGTATGACTTGGGCTCTCTATGTTATAAGCAATAATGTCAATAATGCCAACATGCTCTTGTCTGTTTGTCCAGCATGTACATAAACAGCTCATCATTTAGCTTAAAGCGGCGTTACACTAGCTGCTGACCAGCCTTTTGGTGTTGAGCAAGTGTTGTGGGTCTACATTTGACTCATTAGAGCTCATTAGCTAGAGGCATATCTCTACTGCTGGTGGTTGATGACAACAGTTAAAGACAACTGAACCCTTATGTTAAATCAAACCAAAACAATGAGCTAAAAGACTCCAAAATTTCCAATTTATTAGTGTCTCAGAGCTTTTGAAATGTCATCATTCATTTGAATTCAAATTTGTAAACAGTAAAGTAATGTTGTACTGGACCTACCACATCCCGTTATCATGTGTCAATACATGCCTGTGTGTGCTAAGTAGTTGGCTCACCACACAAACAAGACATTATAAACAGTGTTGACTAGGCCATCACTCAGTTACAGCCACACATTAGCTTCCCTTTATTGACTCTGTGGCCGACCCGTAATGTGTGCTGGAGCCAGCTGAGCCTCTCAGCACTGTTGGTGTCCTTGTTTGAGGACAAACTCACAGCTGTGCCACCTTTGGCTAAACATTCCTGCGGCACATGGAACTGCTCGTTGCACTGTGCGTGAAGCCTGGTAATGTGATGCCTGAGAATTTACCACAAATACACAGACTACGATGCCAACGTATTATCCGAGCAACTTGGGCGAATGGCCAGAGCCTCCAAAATTGCAGGTTCACTGCTTCGGCAACTTTTTGGTAATTTGGACGAATGCAGTTTCGGAAATTAGCCCCACTTAAATCACAACAATTTGTAGTCTGATGCTGGAATAGCCTGTTCCTATTTTCCCTTTGCAGTGGGAAACAACAACTTAGATGAGGCCCTTCTTTTGTGCAGACTGATTCACTCTCATGGTTTACTGGGACATTGTCATCTGGTGGACAGGTTGAAGTTGAAGATCGTCCGTAAATGTATAATTTCACAAAATATAGTTTGCGTCATCCACTTTTTCTTCCAGGGTTAGGATCTGAATGAACTACTGACTGTCTTTTAAAAATGCAGTTTTTGCTTCAGAAATGTGCATCTGGTATCCTAGGCTCAACAGGACATGTATATGAACATACAGCAGGTTGGTGGGTTTATAAGTCAATACCAGTGATTTGGTTTTGGAATTAAGAAGAAAAAAAAAAACTTCCTTCCCTTTTGAAAACAACCTATGTGTTGTTTCTGCCAGCCCACCCCTCCCCAGCCGAGTGCCACCCGCCTGAGCGTCAGCATCCAGAACAGACCTCCCCGGGTGGTGATGATTATGATGAATTCCCAGTACCGGCTTTCTCCCAACACGTTACCTAACACCTAGCGCTAGCTATTCATCAGCAAGCTGCCACACCGGGGCTAATCCGGTTAGCCAAGCAGACATGGAGCACAGGAGCCCACTGAGGGGAATAGAGTGCATGGGTGTATATTTTCATCTAATAAAATGCCAGGGAAACCTGTCTGTGATGGCTTATTTCCTTTGTGGCCGTGCGGTGAGCTTTCTCAACAAGGCAACGTCTTAAAACCAACTTTTTAATAGATGATTTTTTTAAAAACTGTGATCTGTTAATAATCAGTTTGTACTTTAAAGCTGCACAGTAGATGTTTTTGGCCACTTGGGGGTAGCAAAGAAACATGTAATCACTGAGATTACAAAGTGTTAGCTATTGTGGGTTCTATGCTAACATGCTAGCAACCAGGCTAAAAACTCTGCAGCAAGGAATAAAGCACGTGTTTTGGCCTTCTGCGTTTGTGATGTGTCAATTCAGTTATATTGGAATATTCGATATAAGAGTTATGACTTGTACAGTATTAGCAGTTTGGGTAGGACGACAAGCTAGCTAGAAATCCAACACATTTAAGAGTTGACATGGTCTTCTTCTGCTCTTCTTGAGCCTTCTGCTGCCTACACTACACTAATGTAAGACACTTTTTGCCCATTAACTTATACCTCATGTGCAAAGATCGTGACTAATAGCGGAAAAAATGTGGGAAGGGAACAAATTCGGGCTCCACTGTCATTATAGTTCAATTTCATGCTGAGAGGAGGTGATTCCAGAAGTAAGACCTATCCCAGCAAAACAACGAGAATATCAGCAGGCTGAAACAGTATATTAGTTTGTCATTAGTGGCCTTGGGGTGTGTCCTTGCTCTCTGCTTTACAGACTGAAGTCCAGTTCCCCTCAAAGCGAATGGACAGATTATCTGATGGTTTCAGTACTTGTTAGCAGATAATCCTCAAAAGATGAGATATTTCTTGACCTTCCCTACACATCAAAAGTGGACTGCCTTTCAAGGTTGTTCTGCATGCACTGTAAGTGTAATGATAGTGTAGCCGCATTCCACAGAGATCAATATTAGTTAACGTTTACCTTAGTCTATGACATGGCAAATACAAATCCATTTTCTTGGATCTAGGTAAATTTCATGCAGACTTACGGTCAACCTATTATTAACTGATTTTGACTGGATTGCAACTGCTTTGATTTGTAAATCAAGTCCCAATGGATCTTAAAATCAGGTCATTTTCATTTTGAGAGATTTAAAAAATTTCGAATGATGCTTTAGCTGTGTGGAACAAGTCCATATTACTTTGTCAGAACTACAAATACAGTGTCTGGCTAGCAATGCATTATTAATTTGTTTATTTTTTTGGATATTAATAATTTTGGGGTGTATTTGCGTGATAGCACGATTTTAGCTATCCTAAAGAGGAAGCATCCTCGAGGGTGGAAAATTAAACCAGTACGGAAGTGCAAAAAAACACCTCCATGATAAAATACCAAACTTCACAGCAGAAGGACCTGAAGCCAACAGTTCATGTGAGGACACCCACGAACATCTCAGAATTAAAGCGGTTTTGTACTGAGAAATGGGCTTAAACTTCCTCCAAGAGTCTGTAGACGACAGATCAGCAGTTACCGGAAATGTTCAGTTGCTGTTATTGCTGCACAAGGATTCATTTATTTATACACCTCACATTTTCTAAAAAAAATGGTTTGGTCTCTTTTAATTTCTTCATTCATGACAATTGTATGATTGTGTAACTCACTAGTTTGAACTGTATTATGTAACTTAAAGTCATGCATATAATTAAAGGCGAGAGACAGGCTGGTGCCGTCGCAGGTCACTAGCTGTCTATCAAGGCGCAATATGTCCCAGACCGCAATGTGACTGCCAGTGTTGACTTTTAAAGTAGACTTTATTAGATATATCCCATGTATTATGTAGTACAGGACAACTTTGTGTCCCTATTCCTCATAGGTTTCTCAGATATCACAGCCAAAATATGGGCGAATGCATGTCAGCCAGTGGTTGTCTCAGGCAACAGTTCTTCCCCCGTTTCTAAGCAACTAATGATCATCTGATGGTTTTTAATTCACCTTGCGCTGGAGAGGAAGGGATTCAGTAAGTGTTTTCCACACGGAGCGATCATTAAAAGCTGATGCGATGAATGCCGCAATTTAGTGTTGAGTGGGAACATGAAGGGACCGCGGCAGACCTGTTTTGTTTTGTTTATGACAAGTTGGCAATGAGTAGACGAGTAATGATTTTGTTGTAATTGTTGGGGTCCAACTTTGAAGCAGTCTACTCCGCTATAACGGTGCACATGGATACCAGTGTTGTGCGTGCAGGGTCACTGCCATGGAACTGGGTATAAAATCATAAATTGTTTCAATAGTGCCTCTGAGACATTTACACTGGCCAACCCCAGAAAAAAAGCCAAGTCACATATCCAGGGACTACACCCACCCTGGATATAGACCATACACCGCACTGCCTTCTGGCAAAAGACGCAGAGTTATCAAATCCAGAACCAACAGACTGAAAAACAGCTTCTACCCTCAAGCTGTTAAATCTCTCACCCCAACGGCCCTCTCCCCATAGACTGTAGTGCAATAGCCCCCATGCTTATTCCCTAGTCCACCTGCACTATAAAAAATTGCACCGTTGTTAATTTTGTTAGTATTTTATCATTCTGTCTGTATCTTTTATTTTTAATTGCTGCTGAACCAGAGTGAACTGCTAAACTGCATTTGTTGTTTTTTCAATAAAAACGTCTAATTCTTATTATTCTTATTCAAAAGTTACAGTCATTTGAGATTAATTTTCCAAATTTCTGTCCAGGCATGAGAATTTGTGATGAATTTTGCAACTATTTCATGATCTCCTGTGAGACGGGGCTGGAATGAAACATATGCCTTTACATCCTAATGTTGGATTAGTTGACTAGATGTATTCTGCAGCGAGACTTGATTGTATTAAGGTTAGAGAGCAGGCAAGTGGGGCAGGGAGCGGCCAGACTGTGTTACATCAACACCCTTCAGTAAGAATGAACAACAATCTATCTAAGAGGATGACAGTTTTATCAGAAATCTGAGTGATCAGCCCAAGATTAAAGTGATCTATGTGACCTCACATCCAATAAAGTGTCCGGTGAAAGAGTAACTGAATCCTGTCAGATCTGCCTGCCCTTCCTTATGTAAAGCCACATCAGACTTCCTGCAATCAACTGTGTCCGCTCGTGGCCAACACGTTGTACATGGAGGATCAGCTAAATGTTTAAAATGATGATTAGGATAACTTTTGCACCTTTCAGAATTTTCTACTTTTTTGTAGAAGTACGCAAGAAGTACCTAAAAAGTACGCAAAACTTTAACAGATTCTCTTGGTCCTTAAGCAAGACAATGGCCTCAAGCACACAAATCACTCTACAAAAGAACAACAAAATTAATGTTTTGGCATGACCAAGTCAATGTCCTGACCTAAATCCAATAGAAATGTTGTAAAAGTACCTGAAGCAAGCAGTTAATGTGAGGAAACCCACCAACATCTCAGAACTCAGAAAATGTACAAATGATTCATGTTCTTGAATAAGTATATTAATTTGTTTAACTGGGACCTCTTTGTCTACTTTTAGATGCTGATGTTCTGAGTCATTTTTATGGGTGAGGTTTTGGACATTTATTTGACCATTGGTATAATAAAACCAATAAAATACACCCTTGCTCGTTTTGCTGCACTCATGGGTTTTGATGCTTCTGTGTCTGGTGTGACCACTAGCATGTGGTGGCTAATGTTAGCAAAAACTTTCTATACTTTCTATATGTGTGGTGTACTTTTGCTGTTGTTGAAAGACATTGATGGTTATGCCAGGTTTCTGGGACACAAAGGGGAGGCAGAAGTTGGAAACACAATTTAATAAAACTTTAACGAAAAATACCCTAATAAGCTAAGGAAGAAAAAGGCACTGCAGGAAAGGCAGTGTATCCAAAAACACAACTCCAAAAACAGATGAGGACCAAAACCAAGACAAGAACTAAGGAAACAAAAGGAAGCAAGAGTGTCAGACAAACAGGGGGAACATCACAGACAACTTGACTGAGAACAGAGCAACAGACTGGGCTATATATTCACCCATGGGGGGGAGGGGTTAACGTGACACAGGTGAAACTAATGAGGGGGCGGAGCACACAAGGAGAAACCAATCCAACAATCAAAGAGGGGGGAAAACACAGGAAGTAAAACAAGACAAGAAACACCAAGGAAAACTTTACTAAATAAAAACACGAAACACAAGGAAAACCAAACAGGGTCACAGAAAACTTTCAAATTTCAGGTTAGAGTTAATGAATAAAAAGGCATATAAATATTAATTGCAGGATTATCTTATTTTACATAAAAGCCACACTTCTTCCTGCGTTGACACTAGACGTGGAGGTATTGGGTTATGGTGCAGAATCTTCCAGTACTGATGTTGTTTCTTGAGGTGTTTTGCTAGTGACAATGACAAAACTTTAGTAGACTTAAAGACATATTAGACATTAGCTTGATTAGCTTAAATATGCAGGTCTCTTGGTCATGGCATTTGTAAAGCTACTTTATGTGAATATAACTTGAATAAAACTGTGTAATGTTTTTTAAAAAAATAAATAAATAAATCACAATTTTGGGTTGCTCCCACTTGGGGGTGACAAATTCAGGAATTTTACTCTAAATTAAAATTTCATTCCTAGCCACCGAACGGCCCTTCTCTTCTCAGCTGAATCCAGGTTGCTACGTACTACCCGCTCCGTGCCTCAATTCACCCCTGACTTGACTCATGTGCTGTAATTATTGACCAGGGAGCGTATGTACTGATCAGGCCTATGTAGACACAGGTGCATCATGGGACAGACGGTGCGTGTGTGTGTGCAGTATGTATGACAAACACCATCTGAGAGCACAACCCTGGGGCTTCACACGAAGCGCACTCATACACACAAACAGCTTTAATGAGTGTGTTTCCGCTCAGCGCTGATTTCCTTTCCCCTGTAGTGTTTCCACAGGGTGATATTTCCATGGACATGCTCACGCAAGACACACACAGACACTAACATATATAAACAAATACTTCTGATAACCTGATAAATAGATATTTTGTTTATACTTTTTTATTCTGACTAATTATCTTTGGCCGCTTTGGGTGATTTTCCTTTTTCTTTTTTAATAGTGACTCAGGTTGAGTCTCAGAGACTGTACAGTAGTGAGGCTTCGGATGAATCAGCAGTTCTTTTGTGTTGGTTTACTGTGGCAAATATTTCCATCTGTTATTCTCCGTGTTCCTCATAGGGTTTGCTGTGCACCTGGACACGCTCGAACGCAGGCAACTGAAAAATTCTTGTCGTCTGTCCAGATGTGGGCAGGACTGTGCTCCAGAGTAAATGGATCTTGAGCTGAGACTGTTTTGTTGCCACTTGATTGGTCAGCGATGCCAACAATGCAATGCTTAGTTCTTACTATGAAATCAAGTCAGTTGCAATAGTAATTTAAAGGAAACATAAGGTAAACGCCACACCCTTAAAATCATAAATCAGTTTAAATCTTCTTTTAAGAAGCAAAATATCCTAATTAAATCCACACAACAAATGAGCTGAAGCTGAAGTAAATAACCTGTAACGTTGCTAATCTCTGTACAGCGTACCTGAATCATTTCAACTCTGGTCCACACGATGGATTCACTTGTTCACTGCAGCTGCTAGCTAGAAGAGACGACCACAAACACGCTATTGTTGCACCAACTTTATCATTCCAGCCTTTCTCCTTATACTCACAGCAATGTTGTCACATTGAACTTTGATCTCTTCAGTTATAACGTTATTGGCGGGCATGTAGTCGTGCTGAGTCCTGCTGCTACCTTAATGTTAGCATCTTTAGCAGCTACAGCGACTCTCTGGCTGACTGCTTGACACCCACTTCCTGGTCTGTTTTAAAAATTCTACCATTAGCGTGAGCCTCTGATTGCTAGCTAGGCCGTCAGACACCTTCATTTTGATCAGTGGTGCACCATCAAGATTGGCAAACTGAGCAATTGGTTGTGAACCTGTGATAAAACAACCTTAGACCTGCTTAAACCTATGTAGGCCCCACAGTTCATCAACAACCACTCCTAGAAGCCCCCTCTATCTACCTTGGACAAGGATTTCACTCGTTTGGACTCGGGGATAGAGCACAAACCTCTTCGTCTGGGCCCCCCTACAATCAAGGATCACCATTGAGTACAATTCAGTAGGTGACATTTTTCAAAGGCATTATTTTTCATGTCTCTCATGTGGACACCAGTAAACACTAGCCTGGATACCAGACTCTCTGACTTCGCAGAGAGTCTGGCCTAGCTCCATTGGCAATCGTTTATTTCCTGGTGGGAGGGCACAGTTTGAGGTTTAAAATCATAGGAGTTCCTTTAACCAATCACTAACGTTTGGTAATGACGTATGTTATGCGCCGGAGCCTTCAGGCTCTGCTGCCTCGTACTTCCGCTTTCAAGAACGCAACAAGTAAACAAATCGCTACTCTACCATCCCCCATTGCAATTAAGGACGCGAAATTGGAATAAAAGTGCTGTAATGCCAGGAAGCATATCCACAACGGAGCGAATGGCTTCGAGTATATCCGTCTCCGTTCGTGTAAACATTTCAAACTCGGCGCGCAACTGAAACGTAATCGCTCTCAGACCCGCCCTCTGTTCGCTGATTGGTCCGCCAACCAGTTGGCCGGAGTAAACGTTAGCGGATCAAGCTATTCCAGACGGAGTACTGTAGGGAATGCAAATGAGCGGAAGTACGTAGGCAGGCGGAGCCAGGCTAAGTAAACACACCTGTAACTTCCGACCTGTAAACAGTAAGACGTTCACCTGCTGTCACAACCTGGAACTACAGCAAATCTACAATACATTTACAGACAATGGCCGTGTATCGCGTGTACTGTAAAATTTACTTCTAGTCAATTAAATCACTAATGCCAATTAAACAGTGAACAACTAATTATTTTGCATCAGTTAACAACATTGTAAGGAAACAATTTGCATACTACAATGGTGTGATGCATTTTGTCCTTAAGTATACACATTAAAGTCCAGGGGACAGTCCAGAGGACAGTCCAGAGGACAAGTCCTGAAAACTCCTGGCAAGTAAAAGAAAAATCTCTAGGACGCTCCAATGGTATTATCAAGAATGATACCATCGGATGTAGATGTGGATGGGCTGAATGAGCAAAACACAGACAGCATCAATTTCCTTGGAAAATGTTCAACTAAACAGAATTTATGCCATTAGAGTGATTCACAGGATGCTATAATCACATCCAGATCTATAACATTTAGTAAGCTTTTTACTGTATTCAGTGCCAACAGAGCCATGGATATGGCCTGGGCATCAAGAGTGTTTTATCAGAGCAAATCAAATTTCCTTGCAGATACCGAAGGCTTTTGAATTGAATTCAGTTTAGAAAATGTTGCACGCAGCTATGAGATATTAAAAATTGGGCTGATTAGTCTAAACTGATTTATTTGTTTCTGTGTACAGACAACAGCATGTTATTAATAAAAGGCTGAGGAGAGATAAAAAAGTTCAAAAGCAAATTTGCTGGCATTAGTGGATCTGGTTTTAGCAACAGAACCCAACTGTACCTCTAAGTGCTATATGCTAAAGCAATCAATTCTTCTTTTGGGCAAACGTCAGCACGCGTTTCTAAAAACTACAGTCAAAGCTTACCGACATCTCTCTGTGGCACACCTCCAGTGTATGCTCACTCTAACAACAACAGCTGCCAAGATGAATTATGTGTCTCTGTCCCAGGACGTTACCCCACCGCGCTGTTACATTATCCTCCGAAAACAAACTATCAACCAAATATCCTCCTGCCAAATTAGGAAAAGGTGGACGGCTCCTCTCTGCAATTACCTAACAAAACACAAAGTTCAGAATGAGGTCATTGACAAACAATGCCGTAAAATGCGAGGGGAAATCTATATGCATTACCTTGCAAACTGATAGATGTGTTCCAGATGGGAACGTCTACTGTAAGGCTATCATTGCTGAGTTATGGGGGCCATTATGACTGTGGAAACCGCCATAAATCTGGACGGTAATTGAGATCAGGACAAGCATCTTTTATGCGAGATAGACGAACGGGGAACTGAGAGCATTCCCAAGCGTGAAGCAGAGAGCCAGGGTCTTCTGGGAGACGCATGGTAGGAAGGACGCCATTGTTGCTTCGCATAGTTGCAGTAGCTGTATGTATGTATATGTATTATTTCTGTCTCTAACTGTATGCTGTGCTTAAAGGTTGGCAATCCAAAGGGTTATGTACATCAGCTTTTTTGGCAAACGTTGCACCAATATGACATCGGATAGAATCAGAAGTGTTTCGGTTCAATGCTAAAATTGTTTAAAATGTAGTGCAAGCTCCAGGAAAGAAAAGTCCAATCCAGCTGCCTCTTCTTCTCAAAACCGAGATGACCGAAAATGGTTTGTTCTCCCTTTCGTTCCAGGGAACACGTTGACCCTTTTGCTTGATTCCGCAGTAATGAAAAGTGCTGTATTCTACCCAAGCAGGAATCTCACTTCATTACCGTTTAAAGTTTTCAAGGTGACGCAAACGTTCTTTCCAGATGGAGCATAGAATTTAATCTTTCTTTTATTGCCTTGTTTGAATTTCCAGAGGGGACGTTGGCAATGCGCTGTTCCCTCAAACAAATGTGCTTGGAACCGTGGGTTTCTCTTCGATACTTGAACGCTCGAAAGGAGTCTGCTGATAAATTAGCAGTGTCAACTCTCTTAGCTATTAGTGCTCGCTCCCCAGCAGACATCTGACATCTCCATCTCCAAGGAAATTACACCAGTGTCGATCTATCTACTGTAACACATCCCAAAGCTGAGACTCGCGCCAGCGTTGCGTCGTGAACTTGGGGCGATGCAGCCGAGATGGAAAAACTCTTCTCATCAATACAGCCTTGACACTGAGCTCATCTGCATAACTCTCATCACGAAGCTTAGAAGCCACTCAGATGGATGATAATGTTTCACCCGGGTGCCTGTCATCATCATGGACCATTTATCTTCCGTGGGGGTGGAGAGGCAATCAATCTCAGCATCACTCCAAATCTCTGCTGACTGAGGAAAAGGTTGCAAAGTTCACTGAAAGATGTTCCATTTGTGACTCAGGGAGAGACATGTACATTCAGAGCATTTATTATAAACAGCAACTGGAAATGTTTAAAAAGTTGTGCGATGACACTGTTGTGACTGATGTCTGGTCGGATTTAGGCTTGAAAATGACGCGGTGAGGTTAAGCAAGCGATCCGGGTATGGTTTTCCCCTTTTCCTCTTTCTGTATTTATTTCAGCCACTTGAAGGCTTTGTTTTGTGAATGGGAAACATGTTGCTAGGGGCATTTTCATAAAACAGAGACAATGCTTGGAGGTTCTCAGGTTTGAGATCTTTATCGACTCAATCATGGAATTTTTGGACTTTGGTTTACTTTCAGTGGTCTAGCGGTTAGAGAAGCAGGCCTAGGACGGTAGGGTCACTTTTATGAATCACTCTGGAAACTGCCCACCTCCCGGGAACAGTAAATGTTGTTCTTCTAAAGGTTCTTTTGACAGCGTCTGGATGTATGTATGCTGGTTCTTTCACTTGCTGTAGGAAGAACCCTTGACCAACGTGGCGTGGACCAAAGGGTGTTGCATGGCTCTGCAAAATATTGTGGTGGTCCTTTGGTCTAGGGTGCGAGTCAGTCTGAGTAAGTCACCAAATCTGAATGCAGGCAAATGAGACCCAGCTTATAATACCTTGCTTGACATTTGCTTCCACATACACAGGAACAATCGTCAATGGCCTGCAAAAACCAAACATGTCTGATTTTTATTTGTAATAGCAGTTGCCGGTCTTTAGTAGGCCACTGGTGTGCTCCATATTCCAGGCAAGACTTTTTTTTTTATGATTTTGCCACCTTAAAACACTTTATCAGTGGCTTTCTTACTGAAACCAAACGTGCCTAGCCTGCAGCTCAAAGTCTTCTCTTACTTACGTTGACCATTGTTTAGCTTTGGCTCTGCACAAATGACGCCAACATGGTTGTTCACTGGACTTGAACACCTTCAGAAATACAGACAGTACGGAAATTAGAAAATGTGTCTGGTCTCAAACTTTTCCCTTGCAGTAGACATTTCCTTTCTATTCTGTGCAATAAGTGGACAGACCAGTCCGTCCTTAAGGCTGGATGTGTTGCCAGATGAAAAAACAAAAGCGGAAATACACCTCCCAAAGTCGTCAAATGTCATTTTGCATATGTTGTGTTTTCTGAGCTGGGTAGCTAGCTGCTGGTAAGGCTTCAGGAAAACAATAACTCCAATGTCTATGGAGGCTGAAACCCATTTCAGGATGCCCTGGCCAAATCAGGGTAGGAAAACAAGTAAATGAGCCATATCCATCAAATGGGAGGGGAAATCAAGACCAGCCATAGCCGTTAGTTATTCCAGTTGTAGCCAAAGCGCAAATGAAAGTTACTTCTGAATTAATTTTATCTCCCTTTATCTTTGTCGTCTATTTTTGCCCTTTACTGTCACACCGCGAGGATGCCAAAGTCACAGCAGTCACAACGATTTCTCTTCAAACAGAGTGATTTTCTTTTGTCTCCTTGTAGCTGCTCAGGAAAATGTGTTTTTCTTGTGAGGGCTGGGAGCATCGGCACTGACCCCTACATTCATCTTCTATATTCAGACTCTCCCAGGCTGCTGTGTTTACACACCAAGAAAGTGGTGTTTGTTGAGAGAGTATGCCCGTTAGTTCAAGCAAGACACTACCGCGGCGCTCAGTTCCCGACAGTTCCACAACAGAAAAAGAGCAGATTATGCCCATTTCTTTCCATTTGTCACTTTTCTTGTATACTACTCAGAGCACCACAGTCACGTCTGAGCACAACTAGTGAATCTGAGCTAAAAACGGAGCAGTGTTCTCGCTCTCCTCTTGTGAGATTTATTCCTGTTGTCCCCGCTCTGTGCTGACACTGTGCAGACATGCGTCTGTGTTTCCTCAAACATTTGCTGGATGGAGGGAAGCCATTAAACATAGCTCTGCTAACAAACAGCCCTGTTTTCAGGATCTGAGGTGATGCTGAAAAGAAGGCTTTTATCTCCTCAACTGAAGATTTTTGAGGCTTACTGCTCCTGGCAGGGTCAGCCTATATGGCGTATTGTTCTGCAGGACAGTCAGAGTTTTGGCTCTATTAGTTGCAGATTCAATCTAAAGTGGTAGTTTTCAGTAAAGATTTTTAATATATTTTTTTTTAATCAGCCCAGAAAGCAGCCGTGTTTAAACATCAGAAGGGTCTCTTTTGACAACATCAGTGTCCAAGCCCTGATGGCAGACAGATAGTCGAGTCTTGTTCAGCTATGGCTGATAGCCCAGTTCAATTTTTATTTCCTCCTTTCGTGTTCCAGACTTGTTTACTGAGCGGCTCCAGGCGGAAAAGCCAGAGGGCAAAGTCTACAGACACAGCGAAGAATGAGCAGAAATATGCCCACCTTTTATCCATGCTCACTCTGTGTGTGTGTGTGTGTGTGTGTGTGTGTGTGTGTGTACTAGTGCAACTAACCTTCTGGGGACACAGGAAAGATTTTGGACCATGTGAGCGAGGACATTTTGGCCGGTCCTCACATTGTCGCACCCCTTCACAGAGCTCTCTGGGGTTTAAGACGTGGTTTTAGGGAAAAGGTTAGAATTATGTAAGGGTGATCATTGGGATTAGAGTTCAGTGCTTAGCAGTGATGCTAAGGGCACAGAGCCAGGGAATGCGAATGTCCTCACAAAGACAGAAGACAGCCATACAAATATGTGTGAGAGAGACATTACTTGTGAATCACATGTCTTTGCTTGCATGCCGTTACGTAATGTGTGTATGTGCGTTATTTTATATGATGTGTAATTTGAATAACATGCAAGAATCTACAAATGAAACATATGACCATAGAGTATGAGATAATCCCTTAAAATAATCCTGCAGTGTTTATGGTTTGAGATGACACATCGAACAGCACACGTGTACTTGGACACCTCACAGTGACTTCACCTAACAACTCAGTTACAGTGTTTCAGTATCCGGCGCACCGTCATTTAGCTGGGCATGGATTCAGTCAGGTTCTGTAATAGCTGTGGTGTTTTTCATCCAACAAAGCTTTCAGTTCATCCACACAAGCTGACGTTTTTATTTTTTTTTGCTCCCTATGATCTCATAGGCGCTCTATGAGATTCTCTGAACAAGACTCAACCTAGTTGGCCAGATTTCTTTAAGCTGGCTTCTTACACCATTTCGTCACTGCATACAAATTCACCTATCACAATCCCTGTCAGTTTTGACATTCCTTTTTCTTTTTTACTGCCCTCCTCCTCGCTGTCTGGATGGAGTCATTCCTTCAGAGCCTCGCAGGTTCAACTTTGACTCACCATCATTAACACACATCTCCAAAAGCTTGCTGTCTTTCTGGGCATTTCCTTTGGCAAACATGATCCCAGACTTTACCATGGAGCTCTTCTCAGTCGCGTTTGTTCTTTTTGTTGTTGCTGCTTTTAACTAAACAGATCTTGGTCCATTTATATTGGGTGCATTAAGTTCGCTAAACGTCACACGGGCTCCCATACCAGAGTAACCACAGGTGTAGTTTGTCGCATTAACGATGGGTACGTTCCTCTAAGTTTGACACACTTGTCCAAATACGTTTTTCTTTGTTGCCCTTTAGAAGGATTCAGACTCGCTCGAGTGACTCTCTTCTGCTAAGTGTAGTTTTTATGGAACAAATACTGGCTGATAGGACACGAACCTCTTGGGAATCATTTGTATACTGCACGAGAACAGAACATAGTCAAATGTGATTTGCATTTGATACTGTGCGCGTTTGTGCCTCTGCTCTGGGACTGTGTATGGAAATTGCTTGTAGGTTACCTGATAGCCGCTCAGACAGACGGGTTTACAGCAGTGACCTCTTTGCGTTATCCAGCAGAGGTTTTTACTGCGTGTTGTTTGATGAGGAAGCGACACCTTTAGACATCTTTTCCGCACACTGCCGGGGGAACGCAACAACCTGGAATGTTTTCCTGATGACGACGGTAAGGCTGGGCTTTATCAGACAATTCAGATTTATCAATGGCATGGATCTTCTTGCATAGTTCTGAGCATGACTTCTGTCTGCAGCAATTAGCTAGCACTCACTGAGTTGTTTGCTGGGATCGGAGACTGCGGCAGGTTTACTGACACCTTGTTTACCATTCCAGGGTAATCCCCTACTTCTAGACAAAGCTTTAAAATCAACATATGAAGCACCGCGAAACAATGTGGGAAAGAAGGCGGCATCAGATCGTTCTGGAGGCCAAACAAACTATAAACATATTTTGTCATTTACTTTGGAGGACTTAGCTGGTCAAAGTTCAGCACCGTTCTACCATCACGCTGGTTCCATTTAAGGCTGTAACGTTGCTTTTAAGTTTGGGGCAGAACACTCTGTGTTCCAAACAGTTACTCTCCGTTTATGTCCATTTATGTCAGCATACTCGCACTCCTGGAGCCAACGTTTTCACAGTGTGCCAGCTGAAGCTTCAGCGTGTTGTTACGTCCAGCCGTAATAGATGGAAAGGTTTATTTTATATCAACTATATTTGAATTCTTCTGCCAGAATGTGTGATCATTAATGTGTGAGCATGCTCACGTTGTACAGGTCAGTCAATTGACCACCATGTTGAGCTCACACTGAGGAACCCGAAAGCAACAGTTTGTCCAGTGACCATTTGAAGTTAATCCAAACAAGATGACTAATGCGTCGTCTACACATCCGTGTCAATTCGACGCCGTGGTCAGAAATGTAATGGTGACGCAGACCCGCAAGAGCTGTGATTGGACCATATCGAGAAAAGGTTAACTCAAGGTGGTTTGGAGAACATTTGTATGACTCGTCTTGACGTCCATGGCGAAATTTCAGCGAAAGTTTCAGTCGCCATTGTTGAAAGTGAAGCAGGAAGTGGAAACAAAAATTAACCTGACTGGCAAAAAAGACACAGCGCCGATTAGTGTTTGGGTGGAGTTGTTACAGAGGCTACGTACGTAGGTTACGGACATCTACGTCCAGCGGTACTTTAAATGAGCCTCGAGATCTTAGTGTTGAGAAAAGGAGAGAAGCTGAAACTGCACTAATGTTGTTAATGATTAGTTATCATGATGATTTATGTTTGCTGCTCTCGGACATTTTTATTCGATACTATTATTTTTTATACTACACTCTTATTATATTGTTGTTTCTTACTGTTGTTGTTTCTGAGTGACTAGACCATTGAAAGTTCAAACTGAATTACACAAACGTTAATTTGTTAATTTCTATTGTCGTCTTTGCTGAACCAAAAACATACCAGCCTGTGACCAACCCATGTGCACCCACACTCTTATGTATTCTGGTGGACTGACTGAATTCGTAGAGTCTAAGGAGAGGATTATTTTTCATCTTGTCCAACACTGTGAGGAAAACCCTGAATAAATGGTGTGAAAATAACATTTCATTGCAGCTCACAAACATGCGTCCAGACAGCTCTCTCTCAGCTCTCTCTCTCACACACAAACCACACACACACTCAGAGACAGCCTTTCAATTATGTCAGCTCTGATCTGACCACAGGGGATGGACAAAGAGAAGTCGAGTGGGGAACGACAGCGAAACATTGTACCTGAGGTTCCTCTTAGATGCAGCATTGTGTTGTTGTTTTTTTTGTGCAGCACCTGCTGGCACAGCGTCTGTCTACCACTTCCACTATTGTAAATTTCACCAAGCGACAGGCCTGCTATGACAACTGTCAGAGGCAGTTGAGTCTTACGGACAAGTTGTGACCAGCTCGGCCCTGAAACACATAAAAAACAAGTTCAGGTGTCAAAGAGCCCGAGGGACTTCTCTTTGTGGATGTGTGTCTAGTAGAGAGGTGCAGTGGTGATTGTTGATACCTGAAAGGTGTTAAATATTATAACATAGAAAAGGGCATGCTTAAAAAACACATACTTTTATAAGCTTGTACATATAGGATGCTGCCTGTTAAGAGTTGCTACATGAGGCACATTGACGAAACTGCTTAGGTTTAATGACAACACATGTATAAGATCAGTGTGAACAGTCAGTTGCTTCAGCGCAGAATCTAATTTAGTCGACGGTCCTTTGTGGATCATCGCACAGATACTTGATCAGTTTGGGATCTAGTGAATTTGGAGGTCAGGTCAACCTCTTGTGCCGTTCTTCATGTTTTTTGGGTTTTTTTGAGTTGTTCCTAAAGCGTTTGTCAGGCTGCATCCTGCTGGGGATGGCTGCTGCCGTCAAGGAGTGTCATTGCTATGGGGTGGGGGGAGTCTGGTCTGGTCTAGGTGGGTGCTACAGGAAACATCGTAGAAAATGTGATGGAAGATGAAATGAAACAATGTGGAGGTAGTGCACGCTCCACAAGAATTGCAAAGAAGCTGCATCTGTTTACGTGCCCCCTCCCGCTCCCCCTCTTTGCCTGGCTTCCCATTAGCCTGACAAGAGGTTCGACCGTCCGCCATGATTGGCTGCCTGTGCTTCAGGGGCGGCGGGAGACTCTTAGGGGGGGTTGGGGTGCGCTCCCCTCGGGACGACCAGCCACCATCTGCTGGTAAGGTGACACCACCGGCGGGGGGCCAAGTGTCCAGGCGGGGAGGACACCGGAGAGCAGCGAGTGCAGACACAGAAGCTGAAAGCCATTAGAATTTGTCAATAAAATCCCCAGTTCCCCTACTCACCACTTCCCCACCCCCAACATCCCCAGATATGTGGTTCACGGGGTAATTGAAAAGTTAATTACAGCTAAGGTTTATCGTAAAATTGAATTAACATCTTAATTAAAGTGTGCAGGCGGGATTCATGAAGTATCTCCTCCTGGCAAAGATATCTCTCAGTTTTCCCCATTGACGTCCGTTCTGAGTTGCAGCTTTTCAAAAGCTGATCATTTCCGCTGATATATACAATCCGTGAGTGTATTCTGAGACATGATATGTTTTGTGTGTTTATATGGTTCTGGCTGGGCCTTGTTTGAGTCTACTTCTTACTGAGAAACTGGAGCCATATGTTTCTTTCTGGAATTAATGTGTGCACGTAAATGGAAATGTCCGGATAAATAGGCATCGGACGCAAACTTGGTCGGTGTCTCACAGCATGAGTTCTGTTTATTCCTGTTAGGACCCTTGCATTACATTCTTCAGCATTTGTCCAGTGTATTGCGGCGCTCCTGTTACTTTAATTTGCTGTAGCAACACACCAAGGCTAAGGTGTCTGTAGCTGCACAAGTTGTGAGACACTAGCGATCATAAGCTCGGCTGGCATGGAATAAATCCTATGGCGTCCAAGTGGTCGTAGTTGGGTTACCTGAGATCCGAGATGCTTTCGTTGTGGAAGTCGAAAGGGCATTGCCATTTACCAGGCGAGGAAAGTGTAATAAATAAATGTTGTCAAGGCAGAACATGCAGGAGCTGGACACAGACTAAAAATCTTGTATCTCTTCTGAAGGAAACAATCGAAAAGTGGGAAGGGAAAACAGAGGCTAAATACAAGAGGAGCAATGAGACACAGGTGAAATACATCAGGGCGGAGCTTACAATCAGGGGCGGCAACCACAAGGAGGAAGTGAAGACATCTGGAGAAATACGAAGATATGGGTTGTGCCCAAAGTTCCTCCCCATGCACTGTGAACTGTTTAGTAGTATGATAGGAACCCTAAGCTATTGTATTTGTGCATCTGTTAATACTGCACAGTCATCCTTTAGTGTAATCCAAAGTGATGTGATCAAACAAAACAAGTGGCGTCCTGTCAACAATCCCGCAATGCAACGCTCCACATTTAATAGACATGGCAGCAAAGTGATTGGATTTCATTATGTGGCTTATTTCAACCACATCCACCCCCACCAGTAGTTTTGTCGTAGGTGAATTTGAATCCATGGTGCTCAGCTGAGGTGTATGACTACGTTGCTGTTACTCCTTTGTCCTAGCATGGAAGCCAGACCAACTTCCAGACTAACTTTTGGCAACCAGTTATGCTCAATATGTTCCAAAAACCCGCCGAGCCAATCAGATTGTTTGTTTTTATGTGACGATAGAAAGAAGAGCAACGGGGACATTGCCATAAATGTTATCAACAAAATGCCTGCCATCAAACTTGATGACACTGTTGTAAAGATATTGACAGGGAAATGACTGAACAGGGAAAGTAAGAACAGTTAATGTTCGCCTGAATGACTGGATTGGTTTGGGAGATCTTTGCTGGATCAGTTCCCAAATTGAGTGACTCCAGGCCAACTTTCCCTAACCTACAACTTCTTTTTCCAGCAACATTCCCCCCCAAGTCCCTTGATTGTCATTCACAACTGATATAAACGTCCAGTTTGTGTCTAGATACGTTATCTAGATCCTGACATCTAATCTACAGTGTTAGGAAGTCCCAGTTTGATCCAGTTTAAATCAAATGTAAAGCAGGAGCAATGTTGCTTGATCCGATGTTACCGCAACTTTTCTGAGGCTCGCTTGGGTTAGCAGGAAGAGCTGAGGGAGTTGACCTTTCAGCCTGCGGGACTGATGAGTTGCTGTTTTGATTGACAATCAGGCATAACATTATGACCACCTTTCTAATATTGCATAGGTCTCCCTTGTTGCCTCCAAAACAGTTGTGACTCATCACAGAATGGACATGGGCCTTCTGAGGGTGTCCTGTGGTGTCTGGCAACAGGATGTTGTTAGTTTGGGGGCCTTTGGGTCCTATGGGTTGAGGGGAGGGGCCTCTGTGGATCATCCCTCCGATACTTGATCAGTTTGGGATCTAGTGAATTTGGAGGCCAGGTCCAAAAGTTTCCCAGCAGAACATTGTATTGTCACTAGATGTTATTAACTTCTCTTGTCAGTGGTTTTAATGTTGTGGCTGATCGGTGTGCATCTTGCATTTCCATTTTTTTAACCAGCTCTGTTGTGTGAATACAAATTCCATATTAATTCCAGCTGTAAAACCGCTGAAAATCCCCTCTAATGCTCATACTGATGTATTAACAGGCCAATGCCAATAAAATAAATAGATGTTAAAAGTGAATTAAATCGAATCTGTCATTATATTCTCATGGACCGCAGCACTTTCCATCGCTGGTGCGTGCATTGTGCCAATAGTGTGGTAGGCATTTCTCTATTACAATAATAGTATTCCATTATCTCTCTCTCTCTTTCTCTCTCCCTCTCTCTCTCTCTCTCTCTCCCTCTCTCTCTCTCCTATAGTCGCTTCACCAACTAGGAAGCGCACAGATACCGCTCTATGATCCGCGCGTCCTAACCGAGCGACCGGTCTGCGAGGAGCTCTCTCTTTGAGCCTCTCTCCCTCCCTCTCTCTCTCTCTCTTTCTCTCTCCCTCTCCCCTCCTCTCTTTCTCCGCGCACGTTACTCGGTACCGGGTCCCCCCCCCCCAACCTCCCCACCTCCCCCCCTCCCCGCGCATAGATGTAGACGGTAACCGGAGCGCACGGTGTGGAGACTCGGCTGTCGTCGCCTTTGCGCCATGGAGGACGGCTGTTCTCCGGAAAGCGAGAGGATGGAAGCGTGGCTGGACGACCACTTGGAGTTCGCCCACTCCTACTTTATCAGGAAGGCGTCAAGGTAACGCTGGGGCAGGGTGGGGGGGTCAGTTTGCGTGCAGCCTGGGGAATAGGAGAGTAGTTTCCTGCGGGATTCTCTGCAAATAAAGTCTTTTTGTGTGCAGCCAGGCTGTCAATCACTGCTCCCTTTGTTAGTTTTAGATTGTTTGTGTGATACTTTACGTCTCTACTCAAGCAGGACTGATCCTCTCTATAACAGTAAACATCTTCTCCAGTGGTGGAGGTAAACAGAGGGCTAGGGCTAGGGCTAGGGCTAGGGACGTCTACCTGCAGGGCTCTGGATGTCAGAGCCGCTGCAGTGCAGCTCATCATGATTTAATTTCCACTTCTCAATCAGCAACAGCTCGTAGAGAGAGTTGCACAGGGCCCTTTAATCATTAACTTTTACTGAGGCCAGCGATTCTGTTTAATTCTGAGTACTTACCGCTGAATGGGTCCTTGGTGATAATTATACGAGCCTTCCTTAAGGGCGCCTGTGCCATAAATGAAAGCACTTTATTTCTGTTGCCTGCTTCAGACCTCGGAGAGCGCGGCTCGGGGCAAATTAGCCATTTAATTTGTTACGCACACACAGATCCCAAATCAGGCTTTCCCCAAGCACTGGCAGCTATGTAAGGCGTATCTGGGTATGTCGTCAGCCTGGCAGCGCTTTTGACAAGACACTTTGGGTCTTTATTTGTTTTAGCGACAAACCCCTTCAGACCCATTTATCCACTCAAACCACCATGGTGGCTTCACTTAGCTCGCGAAACATCCCGTCTACATCCTGGAATATTTCCATAAAAAGCGTTGTCGGAAGACATACGTCCCTACCCCTTGACGGCTTTGTGAAAGCGAGAAAGTTCGGTGCAGGAGGGTTTGCACACATCAGCCGTTCTGCCGTTCTGCCATTCTGGTTGAGAGGCATTTCTTCTAGAGAGGTATTGATTCAGCCACACCTCCCCTGGATGCATTAGGGTCGGCCCTGTGGGGAGGCCGGCAGCTCAACGGGAGATGGAGTAAGGAGGACTCAACCTGACCGGCTCTGACACGCTGCTGTCACAAGTTGTATCAGCCTGGATCCGGGCCTTGAGATGCCACAGTTAGGCCCTTCCGCTCAGGTGAGCAGAGGCCTCTTAAATCCCGGGACGAGAACCCGAATGAGTCACGTGACCTTTGGCCCGTTTGAGAGCTCGAGGTGAAGCAGAGTGCACGCTTGAAGTGTGCGTGGGTGGGACGATCAGACAATGTGTTGGCTGATTAGAGAGAATCTCCGTAATCGCATTAAATTTTATTGTTTGCACACAAACATGCACCCTGTCTGACACACACACACTCACTCGCATTATATTTGTTCCACTAGATAAATAGCCACATTAGACACAACAAGGCGTTATGACCCACACACACTACATAAAAACAGTCTGATACGTAGCCTGGGGATTATATAATGTAATGACGACTGTTAAGAATATAATCATTGTTATATTTTTGCTTCCTCTATCACTGGTGTTTGACATCACTGTGTACACCGATCAGGCATAACATTATGACCAACTTCCTAATATTGTGTAGGTCTCCCTTGTGCCTCCAAAACAGTTGTGACTCATCAGAGACTGGACATGGGCCTTCTGAGGTTGTCCTGTGGTGTCCGGCAACACAATGTTGTTAGTGGGGGGGCCGTGTGTGTCTGTGTCAGGCTGCATCCTGCTGGGGATGGCTGCTGCCATCAAGTAGTTTCATTGCTATGGGGTGGAGGAGCCTGGTCTGGTCTAGGTTTACTTCTCCAGTCAGTGGTTTTAATGTTGTGGCTGATCGGTGTATTTCATTTCAGATTTAATGCTAGTCTGCGCTCCTTGTAAGGAATTGCGTGTGTCTTTTGTGATCATCTCTTCTATACCTTCACTTTTTTTCCCCATGCTCACTTGTGTTACATTTCTTTTGAGCTGCTTGTTATGTGCAGCTCAAAGGCTGAAAGATAGATTTTTAGGTTCTGTCATCGTATAATGAAAAGTTTTTCAGACGTACAGATTGTGCAGAAATTGTTGGAGAGGACATGGCTTGCAGGCGGCGGAGGTACGTGCAGATAAATTTGCCTCCAGCTCAAGCAAGCAAAGCTCATTTGGATTCAAATTCATTGTCCAACACATTCTTCTACTTGCAATTGAAACATTGGTTTCACGTGAAGTAAAAACGCGACTTTCCTCCGTGCAATACAGTCAGGAGTTCTGTTAACGCATCCTAACTTAGCTTAGCACGACCAGCAGCTTATGAAGGCTATGTTAGCTGATATTGGCAAACTCTTGGGCACTGTGGTCCGCTGCACATTATTTAACCAGTCCGGTATTACCAGTTTCCTGCTAGATCATCTTCCATCCCACTCATTCATGGACACTGTGCGGAAAAAGTTATATGCTAAAGCACGGCATCAGTTTCAGAGCAGAAAGCAGCTAACTAGGATGCTACAGTTGTCAGTAACCGTCCAACGTCGCTCATTTTGTCGTATTGTTGTTAAAAATCAGTCTACTCTTAATTTTATCCTGGAAACACGGTGAAGAGTCTGTTTAGTGCAAAACACTACACTGTGCTTCTCCATGCTATGCTGAATGTGCTCTTTGGTTTGACAGCACTGTGACCCTGACCTCAATAAAACCCCCTTTGAGGCCATGTCTCCGAGAAGGGACTGTTAAATTTGGTCGGGAAAATATATTATTTGGATTATTATTTTTGAAAACTTATTTGGATCGAAGTGTCTCAATGACCTCTGTGTTTCCGGGTGACGTCATCGTCATGTCATCCCTTTATCATCACATTATGGATCGGAGCTCCGATCGTGGGAGACCATGTCAGCCTCTTTGTTTTAGTCTGGGTCAGCTGGATTCATTGGAAGGCAGTCCAGCTGTGT
This sequence comes from Chelon labrosus, assembly GCF_963514085.1. Classification (NCBI taxonomy): domain Eukaryota; kingdom Metazoa; phylum Chordata; class Actinopteri; order Mugiliformes; family Mugilidae; genus Chelon; species Chelon labrosus. The sequence continues at coordinate 23,141,714 of NC_140337.1, forward strand.
GTGGTGACATAAATATGAACATAACAGACAATGGACTTATTTATTTAGTTAAATGAGCTTCATTATTCAATAATCAGTCATTGTCATTACCACAAAAGTTAGTCAAGATCATATGTATAGATGGAGAAAACTATAGTACTATTTAGTCTTTTCAGTTGTATTTGCAGCTCCTATTGCAGCTCCAATCATATCCTACCTGGCAACCAGTGTGGTGTCTATACCTTCAGTGTATACTCTGTTTTGACAACGTCTATGTATGGACTTGTGGGGAAGGGGAACTTGTGGATTAGATGTTTGCGAATCCATGGCTGGAGTTCATTCGAGCAAGGTACCTTACCCCAGGAGCTACTCCCAGGTTGGCATTCATTTGGCTGCCTGTGTGCTCCTTGTGTGTACGAATGTATGGGTTAAATGCAGAGATAGAAAAGGTGCTGCTACGCAACTGAGTAATGCTGTTTATCTGGTAACAACAGTGCAGTCAGTGTGCTGGATGTATGAGAAATGGGCACATGTAAAGACCTGACAGACTTTGACAATGGCCGAAAGGCTATGGCCAAACAGCGGAGTTAGAGCATCTCTACTCCCATTGGGACTGGTGAGTACCAATTGTCATTGGCCCCAGGAGGGGCTGTGACCGTTGACCACACGGTGTTGCTGGATGTGCTGGAACAAATCTGGTTTGCAGTGGCTTCAACTTACAGCTTAAAAGAAAAGTTAGATCTGCTGCTAACGTCTTGCTGCCTTAAACCGCTGGGCTCCTCCAAAGTCCAGACTGGTGGTTCAGAGATAATTTCGTAGCCTGGGTCAACCTGCACAGTCATGTCTTACACTTAACACTATGTAAAAGTTAGTACAGATACAGAATGCCTATATCAAAGACATTTTCCCGTCTGTTTCAACAGGGAGATGGTGAATGCCTGGTTTTCTGAGCGCGTCCAAACCATCCAGCCATCGGCCTCCAAAGAAAATCCTCCACAGCAGCGGATCCACCAGTCCACCACAGACCCTTGCCCCACTTCTGCCTTAACCATCCTCCCACCCACCCTAAACCTCCTGGACAACCGTTGCCCCTCCCCGGCCACTGTTTCCAGCCCGGTCCCCGGCACCCCTACTCGCAAAATCTCGGCTTCGGAGTTCGACCGCCCGCTCAGGCCCATCGTTGTCAAAGACTCTGAGGGCTCTCTGACGTTTCTGAGTGACGCCGACCGCCAATCAGTCCCTCTCCGGGGCTCCGTGATGGGTGAGGGTGGTGTTGGTGGGGGAGGCAGCAATGGAGGTGGTAGCGGGGGTGACCGCTGCGCCAGGCTGCTGGAGCTGGTGAAGGACGTGTCGAGTCATCTGGATGTGACAGCACTCTGCCACAAGATCTTCCTCCACATCAATGAGCTGATCGTCGCAGACCGCTATTCACTGTTTCTGGTAGGAACGGAAATGGGTGTGCTTCGAGCCATCTTTCTAACTGCTTTAACTGGAGTGGAAGGAGGATAAGAGACAGGAGGATATACAGTATGCTCTGTAACACAAGCACCATGAAACTTAATGTCCTTGTACGGCTAGAAAAACCAGTAAGATCCCAAAATAGTGAATGAAATGGTTTATTCAATAGCTTCTGCAGGAAAATTTAAGTGTGCTGTCGTCATATAAATCAAGTGCCCTGCAAATGCACTAAGAATTAGCTGCACATACAGTCCTACTACACACAGTAGTATGTTATTTCACTTTTATGAAGGAAGATTAGTGTAAATCCCTGATTACTACTTCACTCTATGAGTTCTGTAAAGGGGCGTGCAATGGTTTAACTGTTTGAGAAATATGAATATGAAGTCACACAGAAAACACCAGTTCATTTGTAACCTTGAGAAAATGACTGGTGCATTCTTTGAAATCTGAACAAAGCAAAACATGGGCTGGCTTCGGCTGGAGCTCTTGAGGAGCTCTTTGTTCTTGTTCTTGCTCTCCTCGACAACAAGAACAAATTTCTCACTCCTTCAACTTCCATGACCCCTGCCATTTCTAAAAACAGCATGCCGCAGTTCCTGGGTTCATATGGCTTTTTCTCATGAACACGGAAAACCCCATTTGAAGGCACCATTGTTTTCCCTGCTAAGCTAAGCTAAGCTAAGCTAATTAGCTCCTAGCTCCAGCTCTGCACGGCCTTAGATTGTTCTTAGAAAGAAAGAGGTAGTTGTATCGTTCAATGGTTCATTCATATTTTAAACATATTCTCAGGATGAGGTGTGTGCTTGCATAAACATATCTGGTTGCAAGATCAGTATTGACTCACCAAAACGATCTGCATTCTTTTAGCAAGAAATATGATTGAAATGTTAGGAATCTGTTAATCAGAGTGTGTAAACGACAGGAGTCCAATTCAAATTCAAAGTTACAACAGAGTCATATTTTAAAGTCCACATAGGGTGTTGGATTTGACGTCAGACAAATGTAGGTGAAAGGTAATGGTGGACAAACTGTGAACATTTCAGTTTTTCCAAAACTGACTTTATGGTCAAATATCTAGCAAATATTAGCAAGGTTACACACGAAACTTCTAATGCATGAAGCATTGTCATAGTTGGAAAGTTAGCATGTGTGCATGTTATCATTTAGTCATGTATGATACTGCAGCTAGGTTGTTAGCATCCAGCTCACATTATTTCTGTGTAGGACTGTCGCACAGCGTTGCTAGAATGGCTATGGACTTTTGATTGAATCTGTTGCATATATAAAACCTTCTCATTACTACACAAAATAATTTAGTTTAGTTATATATTTAGTAAATCTATTGGTATAAATGTTCCTGTTCCTCTACGTTTGCCTGGAGATTGTGCGTTTTCACAATAACAATCCATTTTTAGCCACGATAGCATGACAGCAGTGCATTAAATCAACCAGTGATCTGTTTATGCAGTAAAGAGGCTACATCCTCAGTCACTGTAATATAACATGCCGTTTCATCTTCCTGTTTTAATTGCGTGACCGCATAATTTGTGTGGCTGTGTGGTCCCAGGTGGGCGAGGACAGCTCCAACAGGAAGTTCCTGGTCAGCCGGCTCTTCGACGTGGCCGAGGGATCCACGCTGGAGGAGTCATCCAGTAACTGCATCAGACTCGAGTGGAACAAAGGCATCGTGGGACACGTAGCCGCCACGGGACAACCGCTCAATATCAAGAATGCTTACGAGGTGAGGATTTAGCCAAAGAGTCAAAGATCAAAAGTTCCCTTACTCAACAAATTATACTTTAAATATGACAATATTTTTATAGAAATGTCTAATGGTCTACTTGACTTTGACATAATGTTGTGCAAAATCACTATTTTTCTTAACATTAGGGATGTTTTTGCCCTCTGATCTGATACCGATCTTTTAATATTCAGCATTGTCCGATCCAATCTTAAATAACAGAATTTCCTAACCTGGAAACCCTTTTTCTTAGATTGCGTGTGCACAGTGCAACTGTATTAGGTCCAATAAATAGGAAGCTCATGCGGCGAGGAGAGGGTAGCTCATACTTTGGCTCCAGAAAACCTGTGTTCTCTACTACACAGAGGTGGCAAAAGTATTCACATTCTGTATTTAAGTAAAAGTATGGATACTTGTGTAAAAAAATACTCTGGTAAAAGTAAAAGTACTGATTCAACACCTTTACCCAAGTAAAAGTAAGAAAGTACAGGCTCTGAAATGTACTTAAGTAAAAAGTAAAAATTATTTTGCCATTAATGAAACAATTCATCCGTTGATAATTTTGCAAAATGAAAAAGTTCTAGCAGAATAATCTAGACTGAATTGACCAGATGTCCTGCATGAGCATCTGGATAATTTTTAATAATAAATTGAGGGTTAGGTTACTGGGTTGTTGTTTTAAAACTGCTAGCTAGTGTTAGCTATACTATCAAAACAATGTGTTCCCATAGCATTGCTAATGTTGTAAACTAGCTTCTAAAAAATCTCAAAAAGCTAATAATAGCAACACAAACCACACCATACATGAATTTGTTTTTTTCACATTAGACCAGTACTTCTCAAATAGTGGGGTCAGGTGGACTTTCAGTATTAGTGTCTTTATTGATGCTTGAACGATAAACAAGCCTCCAGTCACTAGGTGGCAGCAGAGCTCAAACTAATCAACAGGCTGCCTGTTCAAAACAGTAGAAGAAGAAGAACCCAGGAAGCGAAACGCATCGTCGACTTTCCTTCTCTAGTCCAATGCTCTAGTCATGTCCGATCATGTCACTTCTTTTACGTCTTGTCATCCGTGGAGGTTAAAAAAGTAACGAGCCTGTTTTTCCAATGTAAGGAGTAGAAAGTACAGATATTTGTGTACAAATGTAGGGAGTAAAAGTAAAAAGTCGTCAGAAAAAGAAATACTCAAGTAAAGTACAGATACCTTTTCCAGAGCAAAGTTCTTTGTGTTTAGTCATGTGAGTTTGGGTCTTCTTCTACTTCTTTGTTGGTTTTTTTGGCACTTTTGACACTAGCCACTAAAACAGAAGAAGATTAAGATGCTTTGACGCTACAGGGATGTGGTTTTGGTTTAGGGCAGACCTAAAATAAGTAACTGCAAAAGATCGGGCTTGGCTGAAGCCTGATACCGACCTGATCATTTTAATAATGTACACTACATATACAGTGTTTTATCAGTCCAGATGGACATGCAGCAGACTCCAATTCAACTAGTTGACTGAGGCAGTTATTCTAAATTTAACTACTACCAGGGTCACCATGGATGTCGCTGGAACCTGTAATGAGGTAGTTTGCAGTGTGTTGCGCTCTGGGTGTATTCCACGGTTCCTGCTGACAGGGCACAGACAGGAGTGAGTAAGGGAGGAACCAAAGAAGGGCAAGCGGGTCAAAGTGCTTCTCTGGAGGGTTCATCCGTACCCGTACACACACACACACACACAATGTCCTTATTTCTCTCTTTAAGTTCGTAGCTGCAGAGTATCTGGTGACATTTTAACCCATGACCGCTTCATCGTGATGACCTGATCGATCTGGTTTCTCTTCCTCTAAAATCAACGACTATCAATGGCTGAACCAGTCTGACTTTTTAAGCGTGTTGCCAAGGAAAAATCAAGAAAATCAGAACATTCACATACAAACATTAGATCAGGTGGTGCTATTAATGTTCATGTTGAAATGGAAGTGAAACGGAAGTTGGTGATAGCAGCTAATCAACAAAAATATTTAAGTTCCTCTTGCTCAGATGCTTCCTAAATGATAATAACTATTCTTTGATATATCGGTTGTCTGCATGAATAAGATAGGCGAGTTAGTCTTAAACGGCCATTGAGTAAGTTTGTAGTTGCAGATTGAATTTCAGCGCCGTGACCTCTGCAGATTGAACCAGTGACCTTTAACTCCTCTGTCTGCTTCTCAGCTTTTATTTGTAACCGTGTCCTCCAGTCTTCTGGTAACATGCGATACACTTCAGATAGTGAGATTCGAGTACGGATAGGATGGAAATAGATTGACTATTATATGTGCATGTGAGTTTATCAGTGCGTTATATTGTTTTTTGGTGTGCGTGTAAAGTTGAGCATGTGGCCAAGCGTGTGTGTGCATTGAATCTCGTGTCGAAAAATATATCCCTCGGCAACGAACTGCAGTGTGGAAGCAGTATTTGTATTCGGCGCATAAAATATAGTCTGTGGAATTATACACTTCCACCTTTTCCAGCATAAATCAGTCGATGAAGGAAATTCTGTCATCGAGCGTGTCCTGTTCTCGATACTCTGTCTTGTTTCAAGGTGTCGGCAGCTGTTTCCACTGAAGGTCCTGAAAGCACAGGAGCGATATTAGAAACGAGTGCAATGACATCACTGCTTCTTCTCCCGTTTTTCTGCGCTATTTGGAGCAAAGTGCACCAGTGATGCAGGAATAGTAGCAGGGATCGGGAACGGAGGCTGACATTAGGTTTACCGAGATGTATACATTATTAAATTGTCACTATCATAGACTGTATATAAATATGGACAATGCGTCCCCACTTCTTTGCATTGGTCAAACTGACGCTGCTGGTCGCCATTATGTCACATCCTGTTTCTATAGCGTCAAATAACTAACTTAAACGAAACTTATCCAAAACATTGACATTTGAACATATATCAACATTATATTAACTACCTAAAATGACAGATTTGACGTGTATTTTAGTGTTTTAGTTTGGCCCAAGTCCCATCCACTAACATGGAGGAGGTGGAGCTTATGACCTATACTGCAGCCAGACACCAGGGGGAGCTCTACTTGCTTTGACTTCACTTTTGAGGAGCGGTTCTGTCGTCCATCTTTATACAGTCTTTGGTCACTATGAAGTAAAATATATCAATATTAACAGGTTACAGGTAGTAGCGTTTATGATCAGACAGATGACATTTCAACTGTCAAATGTCAGATGTGCATTAAACACCTGGAGAATTAGGTTATATTTACGCCGTGCGTATTTATATTTAGTCCGTGCGTTTCATTTCCATCCAATATTGACAGCTTTTACAGCTTCCGTAACCAGATTGATATAGACCACATGGGTTTGTGTAATCTGACCCCCTTCATCCTCAGCAGATTGATTGATTGATTGTTAAAGTGCACTCACAATTTAAAGAAACATCTTCATCTTCATGACATAAAGAGGCTATTGATTAGCATAAAATGAATCCTGACAAACAGGAGACTGAAGACGTTTTCAAAGAGGTTGCACAGAGTTTTGAGTCCGTTTGTACGTGTGGTAAAAGTCGATTCCGACTTGTCTCTGAAGACGTCACGAATAAAAACCCAGTAGAAAGCAATGCTTTGCAACAATGAAGTCAATATTCTTGACCTGAATACATACTGTAGTGTCTCACACAAAGGAAGCTGCGTAGGCTGCTGACGGCCGTAACCCACGTCAACACCATAAACACCGTCAGTCTGACACTGCTAATATGCGGCTCTTGTGTGGTGCATTCACTGACATCAAGGACAAAAAAACGTGCTCTACAAGCACAGCAACAATGTAAACGAATAGAACACAATAGAACACATTATCACATTATCAATACTGTGTGCTGTCGATATATTTAGCTTATATAGTTTTTAACAGCTGTCGATAGGATTTGGACCGTGCTAGTGCTAGTGGATAACCTCTGACTTTCGCCGAATGTGAGCCTTTGTCAGTATGTTAATCCTCATTTCATGACATATTCCAATGTATTAGTTTGTAGATGTAGCAACGTTTGATCTTGAATTTCTAACATTGTGAAAGGTGCTTTGTTTTAAAGTAGTGCCTCTACTATTGTCTGGTACAGTGCCTTGAAACTGACTTTGTGTACCTGGGACTCCCGCCCTACTGCTCCATGCATCCTTGAGCACGAGTTTGTTCGAAAACCAAACAAATTAGACTTTCTGATTCATTGCGTCCATTAAAATATGTTTCTAAAGAAGATTTAAGAGTGCTGTGTACCATCATAGCTCTGCCATCTGGTTGCCTGCCAACCCGAAGATGATGATGGCAGAGAAACAAATGACAAATAGAGGACAAAAGTGGTTGATGGGATGGTCCACCTGTCTCCAGTTAGCTCGTTTTGTGTGCGTCTGTGTGTGTGTGAGTGTGCACCTATTAAGTGCACTTGAGAGTTCGAGTGTGTTTTCGAGTGTGTGCACATCTTTGCATTTTTGTATTTGTGCATAATCAATGGGTGTATGAATATGCCAGATGAAATGAAAAGTGTATGAGTTCCAGATGAGTGCACACTTTAGTTTGTGTGGGAGTGTGTTAGTATTTGGCAACGGCCCGCATTGTTGTTGTTGTTGTCGTGTGTGTGTGTGTGCACAGTTCTGGTTTTGTGTGCTCATAAAAATACATCTGTGCAAATCAATATTGGCGTGTATCTGCACATTGTTTATCTAGATTATTTTAGTGTGTCTGCTGCACATCATGTGCTTGTATGTCCGTGTGCTACTGTGGAATGTGATATGCTTCCAGGAAGTCCCCCTGTGTAATCTGAGGGACTCCCCAACCCTCTGATTGGATCTTTAGCTTCCCATTGGTCTGCTCAAGATTACACTGATTTCAGTAGCACTGCGAGAAACAACCCCCCTCTGTCTGTTTATAGTAGCACATCCCTCCATGGGCTAGACTAACTATGTGTCTGGCAACAGTTGCAGCCAAAGCAATCTGCGAAGTGGCTCGGGGGGTGGTGACCTTATCAATGCCTCCACTGTGCTGCATCCAAATGGGAATCTTGTGGGAAGGAAATACAGGACTTATCTATCGTTTACTGAGTTCTGCTTTGATTTCAGTTGATCCGGCCACATTTTCTTGGAATTTGACGCAAAATTGCGTATGTAAACTTTGACAGCTAAAAGGTTTCTCGCTCTGGAGTGTAGCATGCTGTACTTAAAGGTTGCGTTGAGCTGCGCCAGACTTAGTCACTGGGAAATGGTTTTTGAAAGATCAAAATTCTTTAGAAAATGCACCGTTCAACCTTCTATATGAATAGAAACAACAACAGGAACAAAGGAGAGGTTATGCAATTCAAGCCACTCGAAGTCTTTTCACGTTAAACATCTTTCCTGGTAGCGTTGTGACTCAATCCAATGCAAATTTATTGCCAGTCCTCTTCTGAACAGTGACTGTCAAATCATAGCGAAGCAGCTATTACAAGGGGCGGCTGACCTATTGAGCTTTGCATTGACATGGAGAAGGTGTACAATGGCCAATTTGTTTTTCTCAGCACCATAAATCTCTTCAAATTATTCTAGACTTTTATGCAATTGCCCCATTAACATTTAGAAAGTCTAGACGGCCTCTGTGATTAGTTTATTTCATCCCATTTGTCTACTCAATGGGAAATCGTCTGGTGGCATCAGCTCTCCACCTGCTCAGTTGAGGTTGTAATGCTCAATGGCCCAATTTTGCAGAAGCGTGCAGAATATCTGGGTACCTCATGGGGCATGCCTGAAAGATTATTGGTGGATATGCACTATTATTTTAACCTTTGCTAGTTGATCGTGTGATGTTCTTTAAAACTAGGTCACATGGAGGCCACCATGCTGTCAACTCGAAAGAGCAGTTTAAAACTCTTTTTGTTGGAGCGTGATAGACCATGTAAAGCCAGAGATAAGATTGAGATATGACATTTCACACCATCTTGTGGTTCAGTATCCACTAAGACCAGTGAAATGCAAGTAAACTTAGCGACTTATGAAGCTAGCATTAGCTCAAATAGCTGTGTAGCTAGCTGCAACAAAGATCTGCAAGAGGTTGCTGGTCTGAGTCACTGAAAACAGTGGTAGAGATCCCATTGTTACCACTGTGTACAGTGTGTGTCTGCCATGTAATAACAGAATAGCTGAAATGCCTCTGCAGTGTACAGTACACAGCTATTGAGAACCCTGGAATGCAATATGTGCAGAAATCATGCGGTGACACAAGAAAAGGGAGCCTTTTTATAATACAATAAAGAATCTATTGAGTGTTACTGGAAAATCACTGGAGTGTTCCTCCTTTAGTCACGGCTGTATTCACACGCAAACACAGTCTGGAGGATAATGGGACTGGACGGAGAGAAGCTGAGTGTTTAAAGGTCAGCCGGTGGGTGGAAGAGTTGAACAGGAGAACAGTCCTCTAAATAAAACATGTATCCATCCACCAGCACCTAATTGAGCCTTCAGAAGCTACTCGTCGCTCTTTAACCGACAAAGGCGTTGGCCTCTTCTTGACTGATACCCAACACTAACAAAATTAAAGCTATGCGAGGCGCGTTCAGGGAGATGAGTGGAATTTTTTGCGTTGCATAATGCTGACAGCTGCATGCGTTCATGTAAAGGATGTAAGGATGAGAAGCAGCTGGATTGAAGCGGGGAGGCTCGAGGCGAAGATCAGATGCGGGCCAGCAGAGTGTTCCTTGATCACACGGCACAAACATTATGTGAAAAAAAATTAAAACACGGTCGACTGCAAGTGGTATGAGGTCCTGGCATCGGCAGCCGCTTGTTGTTCTGTAATTAAGCTGCTGAAGCGCTAGTTGGCTTGATTTCCATGGCGCTGTGTGGACTTTCGTTCTGTACTTCAAACCAGGGTGACTTTAACTAAATTGCTCTTCGCTAACAAGAACCACGCCTCTCGATATTCAAAGAAGTTTATTTGACCAGGTTAAAGAGAAGGGAAAGATAGGAGATCGAACGGAAGGGTCGAGGGGTCGAGGGATCGAGGGGTCGAGGGGAAGGAAAAGAGAACTGAGTATCGACTGATGATGATCCTTGGACGACTGGACGTAGGAACCCTGGGAGAGAGATTCAGGGTGGGGGCATATCTCTGGAGGCGTCGGCTCCTTGACCCCCAGTTCCTGCAAAGAGATTGTAAAGGAGAAGAGAGAACAGAGAGGGTCGGGATGGAGGGGTTTGAGAACTGAGTCAAACGTTCGAGGAGAGGTTAGGTGCGTCTATATAGGCAGGTGCGAGTAATTGGGTGTTTGAGGCGTGGTCCTGTTCCTGAACCTCAGTTATTTAACTTCATTTGTTGTAGTTGGAGCTAATGATAATATAATCTCACCCGTCCAACAGTAGGCTGTCACTTGCTCCCTGGGGTTCCATTAGCAAATGCTTGCTAATGGCACTTCACCCATGGACGTAGGGGGATTCAAACCTGGGAACCCTTCCCTCTCAAAGCTGCATCTCTAACCACTACACCACAGCTCCCTTTAAAATGTAATGCAGAAAAGAGTAGATGGTGTGTAGGACCAATCACTGTTGTTGCGATGTGTTTGCTCCAGCAGCTCTGGGCGTAGACTACGGCATAGACTAGGGTATGCAGCATACCTTCTATGTTGGTGTGATGCCATGATCACAAAACCATCAAATTATATCAAAGAGCATTGTGTATTTCCCTATAAATTGAACTATTGTACACCACCAGCCCTTTTCTCGGCTTTGAATGCATGCTACCCTCTCCTTAGTCAAACACTCGGTGCCTCTTGAAATGGGCTCCCCAGGGGTGCCTGGAATACTTAGGTTTCCTACTTCTGCTATTGTGTCTCCTTTCCATTCGCTCAACATTACACAAACCAGCATAAAAGGATCAGTCTTTCCATTAAGCACTTTAGAAAAGAGGCATTGGTGTGAACAAAGCTGCCAAGCCAACATGGCCTTCATCAGTATACAGCTACAGGCAGCTATTAACAGAGCACACGATAATAGAAGAAAATAGCGAACAATCAATGGGTTCAATCTCTGGTTTGTGAAGTTATTTCTTAGCCCTTCACAAGCAAAGTACAAATCTATGTCAGCAGTTCCCTTAGTTCCAGTATGTGAGTAACAAAGAGAAGATTCATTACAGTTCAGGTGGTACAGAATAGCAGCTTCCTAATGCAAATTGGACCCTCTAGTTGTTGCGAGTGTAGGTGGTTGAGCTGGCCGTTGAGGGTCTGAATACAGATGAGGTCTTGAGACTGTAGGTATGCACTAACAATACGAGTGATAAAAGGCACTGACAGTATACGACTGACAAGAAGCAAATTTCAGTTCCAGAAATATTTGTGTGTTCCTTGTTTCCACAGGACCCCAGGTTCAACGCAGAGGTCGACTTGATCACAGGCTACAAAACCCAGAGTATCCTTTGTCTGCCGATCAAGAACCACAGAGAAGAGGTGAGATAAACACACACTGGAACATTGCATATCAAATAAAGCTCTTTAGGACCAATGCTGCTGATGTTAACCAAAGACCAGTTAAACTCAAACTAAAAAAGGGGAATGGTAAGTTGCGAAACAGTTGTATTTCTGTAACACTTTGCACGTTCCCATTGTCACATCTTCCCCACTCGTTCACACACACATTCACACACCAGTGTCAGGTACTGGGGTTCAGTGTCTCGCGCAAGGACACTTTGGCATGCGGTCCATGTGCCAGGGATCAAACCGCTGACCTGCTCTACCTGCTGAGCCACAGCTGCTCTATGGACCAGCGGGACACTTAGTTTTGAAAGCCTAATTAAAACGAACACTTTGACATTTTAGAAACTTTGCTTTTTTTTGTTTGTTTGTTTTTTTCACCTTAGCCAGAAGGTCATCGTGAGATGAACAGTGTCATGCTGTTGTTCTTTTTTTTCCAAGTGTGGTGCGGCAATAAAACCTGAGACTGTCTGTCTCTACTTGCCTCCAAGTCCGATAATCTGCTTAGCAAAACCTTTTGACAGCTGCGGTTACTATATGTACTGTACTAATGTGTGCTATAGTCTTTGAATGTCCCCAGAGTCTTTGCACGTTTCCACTGAGAGCTGGACAGAATGTACTTAGACCAGCTGTAGCCCTGACAGAAGCTCGGTGGCAGACCAATTAAATTTGAACTTTCTGTCTTAGGTTTTCACTAATCTCTGCCTCAATACCAGGTATAGGTGACTTCTTTAGTAGAAGCCAAAAGGTGACTCATGCATAATAAGCTGCATTGTATAACCTGCATATTCCAGGTGCAGGTAAGAAGCTGCAGCAATTAAGACATTACCCCCTTTACATTTACCCTTAAGGCTAAGAGTGTTGCTCCAAGTGACATGACTTGGTGAGTTTGAAGTCGGCCTTGAAAGTCTGTTAGGAGTTATTCAGTACAGTTATTTAGTTAAGCATGCTGACATTTGCTGACATTTGCTGATTGGCTTGTAACACAATATACATCTATGGCTGATAGGGATGTTATTTGCGGATGTTTGGCCATAAACCGAAGAACTTAATACACAGTAGTTCTAAAGACAAAAGAAATACAAAGGTCAACCCTAATGGTGGTTGTGGAGAAAAGGTCAGCAGACCTTTAATCTGCGTAGGAATCAAATTCATCTTGGGAATCACTATACATGGCCTCCTAGCACCCACCTAGACCAGACCAGGCACCCCACCCCATAGCAATGATAATGATAGGCACACATGAAGAACAGCACAAGGTGTTGACCTGGCCTCCAAATTCACTAGATCCCAAACTGATCAAGTATCTGTGGGATGAGCCACAGAGGCCCCTCCCCTTAACCAATAGGACCCAAAGACATTGTGTTGCCAGACACCTCAGGACACCCTCAGAAGGTCCATGTCCATTCTCTGATGAGTCACAACTGTTTTGGAGGCACAAGGGAGACCTACACAATATTAGGAAGGTGGTCAATGTTTCTTTATGCACTACTTTGAATGACCAATGCTTTCTGTGTATTTTCACCCATCACAGGTAGTTGGAGTGGCTCAAGCTATCAACAAGAAATGCGGGGAGAACGGTGCCTTCACAGAGCAGGATGAAAAAGTTAGTAAGGTCTTATGTTTCACTTTCGATTTAAATTCAGAAAGTCAAGATTTGTTACTTATTACGTGAAGAACTGGACAAACTGACTGACACGTGTTAACGGAAAAATACTGTGAACTGTCCTGACCGCAGCCATCAGATATGCTGCATATAAAACTGCCTTCCTTTACCCCAATCCATCTTCCTCTACCTCTACGTGTCCTTCCTCATTTCATCTGTCATCTCTCTGTGTTCACTTCCTTTCTGATTTATCTTTTTTCCACGCAGTAGTCCGACCCTTTCCCCCCCCACCCCTCTTTGTTCCTTCCGCGTGGTGCTCAGATGTTGCTCTGTTCCTCCTCAACAGGACTTCTCGGCCTACTTGGCCTTCTCGGGCATCGTGCTGCACAACGCGCAGCTGTACGAGACGTCACAGCTGGAAAACAGGCGCAATCAGGTGGGCGTGAAAGCGTGTTTCCGTCGGTTTGCGCATACAAAGGCGCAGGTGTGTACAGTACATGACGTGTGTGTGTTTGCGCGTTTGCAGGTGCTGTTGGACCTGGCCAGTTTGATCTTTGAGGAGCAGCAGTGTTTGGAGGTTTTGCTGAGGAAGATCGCGGGGACAATCCTGTCGTTCATGCAGGCCCAGGCTTGCACTGTCTTCATCGCGGACGAGGACTCAATGGTCAGCACACACAGTCGAATGCACACACGGCATGCTCACGTTGGGGTATTTAGAGCTTCAAGTCCATATTGAAAGACTGTAAACTGCTTTTTTGATAAGTTGTTTGGTTGCAGTAGATCAGCGGTGCAGTGTAGGCTGAGTTTGCACTAAATTAAAAGTATAATAGATAATGTGAATCCACTTGATTTATGAGTTTCTTTACAACACATGATGAAAGACTCCCAAACAGTGCTCAGGCCAATGCTAAATATACCACTTCTGTTTCAAACCGTGTAAATGATTGTCACAAGATCAAACAGAGGTGTTTAGTGCTACCCCTAATTCCAGCATCATATAGCACCTTTCTTGTTTGCTCAGTTTATATGAGGGAATGCCGGTAATCCCTTGGAAGTGCGTGGTCACATGATCAGGTTAACAACATGAGCCCATGTCTTTGAAGAATGGTTTGAATCTCTCCCTTGTCAGTGGCAAGCGGTTAATACTGTATGTCATTTAAACTTCTTTAATCATGTTAAATTCCTTAAACACCCAATTCAAACTCGCTTTAGTTACAATACACATTCACCTCAGTTACACAATGAGGCTAATGATTAAACAAGAGGTTCAAGGGCAATAACAGTTGCACAGCAGTAGGGCTTTGGTGCACATTCCCAAGCTTTCCTGCTATGGACTATAGTTTTCTGTATGCCTGAAATGGATGCACATTGAATGGCTGTGGTGCTACTGACATGCAAGGACTGCTCTAAGCTAAATGCTAACATGCTAATGGGGAAAATACTAACATGGTAATGTTTGAGTAGTGTCTGAGGCTGAGTTGCAGTTATTTGCCGAACGTGAACCAAATTTTATTTGATTGTGCTAGAAAAGTTGTTGGTCTAAGTTGCTACAATTCATCCTGATTCTAAATGCTAACATGCTAATGGAGAAAATACTAACATTGGCAATGCTTGACTTAGCTATTAGTTGGTAGCCATCAAACACAAGGGTCTGGGCCAGTGTCACAGTAATTTGCCAAGCATGAATCAAAGTACTGGGCACATTTTTTGTTTGATTCTGTTAGAAAAGTCAGGAGTTCATAAAAATGACTACAATTCATCCTTAAGTGGCCATGAATGAAAGAGTTGCACGGACAGATCACTAGGACTCTATTGACTGTATGAAATGCAGCACATTACTTTAGGAAACTGTCATTAGAATTCACTGTGCATGTGATATACCCGCCACATTTTTATTATTTTCTTTTTTTTTGCATGCAGCATAAACTACAGTAAATATCCACCTTTTTTTCATCTCAGAGAGAAAACTATGAGTTGGCACTTCAGCCTGTCACTATGATATAGATAAGTAGTGAATAATTAATGATTCTGTGCCACAAAGTATAAAGAGTGAACATGTCTCGGAGCCGCTGTGTGCATCCGTTATGCAAGAGTCTCCGGAGAATAAGATGTCAAAACTGAAATTAAAAAAAAAAAAAAATGACAAATGCATCGAGCAGGAAAGGGAAGATAAAGCGAAGTGAGACATTGTGATGGACGTTACACGGGTGTGAGGGAACGGAGCTGGGTGTTGATATATTGAGGTAAACGAACCAATCATCGCAGGCTTAACTGTTAAGCACAAACGCAGTCTGCTTTGAAGTCAGTCACAGAGGGTTTGCAAAGGTTGAGTTTGTTTTTAAAGGTTTTTAGTACAATACGCAGGAGCCTACTGAGGATTAAAAAAATAATAATGCAATATCCACAACTTCTCAGCTGGATTTTGTGAAGCCGCAGGTGAAATTAACATCTTTATTGTTGGAAGTGACAGCCATCGCAGAAGTAACATAAGATATTACTTCAAGAATCCTCTTGACATCTTGACAATTTCTGCTGTGCCACCTTGCCTCAAAGACAGTCTTTTGCAGTCTTTCTCCAGCGGCTTGTGATTATTCTGGACTCAGGAATATTTTTATTACTTCCAAAAGCCTTGGATTTCCTTGCAATTGTTTTTTTTTTTTTTTAACTACTCTAATGTTTTTGTCATCTCAATATAAAAGCCGGTCTTGTTTTCAGGATAGATTGTTTTAATGGTTTCTCATATTTAAGATTGGAAACTCTTATGCAATGCAATCTTTAATTTTAATACATTTTATTAGAATTTTTTGCTTAATCATACAGTTCAAATTCAAATAGAAATATAAAAAAAACAGTCAATATATTAAGGTTTTTAGAATTTAAACAAACTTTCTTAAGGCTTGGTGGGGATTTGCTGTTGTAAATGACTAAAATTGATGTTTAAATTTGATTTTGAGAGCAGCTAACCCAACTTCCCCTGCCCACTAAATGTTGACGATGGAAAATTGGTCTGGAGTCACTGGGAGCTGATTATACTCCTGCAGAGAGGGTGGGCTTTAAGCAGTGTTGGAACAGCGCCGAAGTCGCGGACATCACATTTGAGCGCCGTGGAGTTGAATTTGTTCACAACAAAATGTCTTCAATTGGTTGTAAGACTATCCATTTGCATGCAAAGGTACTTTTTCTCTGGATTGGTTGAAACACGCCCCATGATGGAACCCAAATGGTGTGTAGCGAGACTCATATCCTGATGGGAATGGACTCTGGCTGCACCGAGCTAGAGAGCAGCGAGAGTACTCTGAAAAAGGCAGCTATGCAATTACCTGAAACAAAGAAAACTCCAAAATATAGATGCATTTTACCTAACTTTGACACATTTCTTAGCTTTTGATGTGCCGTATATTTTAGTGAAGCCTTCATCAAGACTGGAACCAGTTGATTATTGAGCATTTAATGAGCTGCTCATTCAAAAGCAGGGCTGTACACATATATTTATGGAAAATCTAAACGAAAGCTGTTGTGTTTCGCTTGTGGTTGAGAAGTTTGACAGAAGGAAATGAATAGCAGCTTTCAAGAACATAATGAATTATGGCAGACAGACCTCCGACGCCTCAGATTGCGAGTGGAAATGCAGACGTTCTGTTCTGCAAGTCAAGGAGCTTAATGTACTGAGGAGAAGGCTCAGTAGCTGGCCCTGTTTTAATGTAAATACATTCTATACCGTCTCTTTCGCTTTACTGACTCAGCCCAGTGTTCAGGCTCCTCTGTGGGCATTTACATTTGTTTTGGCTTGTCCTCCTGAGGGGCGTCCAGTCCACTGACACACAGAAAACAAGAAATCACAGGGGGGGAAGGGAGGCCAGCCACAAATTAACTGTCATACACTGAGTGAGAGTGATACACAAGCTCGGTTGCAGTATTTTCCACATCTCAGCAGGTGCAGTGACAAAAAAAAAAAAAAAAAACATATCTCAGCCCGTGGCCGTACAGAAACTCCACTCTACAATTTGTATTTTACCTTCAGCGGACAACACATTTGATCCAAAGATCAGGAGGTTTAAAGCCTGTCACTGGCCTGCATTGCTCCGGGGGTTTCCAGTGCTCTGTTTGTCCACGGTGCAAGGAAGAATCACATTACAACAGAAAACATTGTGCTGCGTTGGTTGCTGCAACATCAGTTAATGCCACCACCCTAGCTCTGCGGTGTTAACGTCGCTAGCAGGAAATGATTGTATTCCACCGAAAAAAATTTTGTTATCAAATCTAATAGCTTTATCTGCATGGTGGCTATTCACAAAGAAAACAACTTCTTTTACTAATTGTTTTGGATTTTTAAAACAATCCTCTTGAGGGTTCATGCTTTGTCCCGGCAGACTGGAATTTAAGTAAGTAATGTGAGCTACATTTTCCAAAGCAACTGAAATGCAGATTTAGCCAGTTCAGGCTACACATTAACTCCATTTTAACATTCCCTATTTTTTCTTAACTCTGAGTCCAATCGTTTAAAGAAAGTAGTGAATAATACTTGCTTTATTCATTCATTTATTATCTATTACCGCTTGTCCTAGAGCATACGTGTCAAACATACGGCCCGGGGGCCAAAACTGGCCCTCCAGAGAGTTTAATCTGGCCCGCGGGATGAATTTGCGAATTGCAAAAATTACATTGAAGACATTAACTGCAATTTTTCCAATAAAAGTAATTGCTATTCCTAGGGTTCACACTGATTTAGTAAGAGTTGTGGGCATAACACAACACTGAGACCTAGAACTAAAAAGAAAATGCATTTCCATTAAATGTAAACATTTTCATAATGTTCTTCTTTGCACTAAAACAAAGGGAAACATTTGGAGTTGTTGTTATTTATAGGTAAATATGCTATTGTGTTATTGGTCTGGCCCCCTTGGCATCAAGCTGGGCTGTATGTGGCCCCTGAACTAAAATGAGTTCGACACCCCTGTCCTAGAGGGTCGCGGCGGGACTGGAGCCTATGCCGTCTAACATTGGGCAAGAGGCAGGGTACACACTGGACAGGTCTCCAGTCTAACACAGGGCCAACACAGAAAGACAGACAACCATTCACACTCACATGCACGGCCAATTTAGGATCACCCATTCTAAGGCAAGCATGTCTTTGGATGGTGGGAGGAAGCTGGAGAACCGGGGAAAAATCCCATGCGGATACAGGGAGAACATGCAAACATTCAAGGTCGACTTCCATTTACATTTGTTGGAACTTCCTAGAGCTTCATCTCATAGCCTTCCTTAGCAAGTGGTTCCGTTAGTCAATGAGTTGGTTCGGTTTTGTCGGCCTCGAGATGCAGTGAAATGTTCTTCCTTACTATTAGTTGTTTGCTCCAGGTGAATGCACTTCCTGTTTTCTTCCTGAAACATGAAGCAGTTCAAGGTTGAAGTACTAGTTATTTTCTTGAGCTTTCACCTGCGGTTGCTACACCTAATGGGTTGATGACCACCCGGACAAGGTCAAACTTCGTAGTTAGACATTAAGTTTTGTTTTGCCGTTTACTGAAAAAGGCTTCGAAACACAGATGGTTTAAAATAAAACTTTCCTCAAGGCATGGAATATACTTTATCACAGCAGAAATCACAAAAACAGACTCTCTACGAGCTCGCTGTGTTCACAGGCTGAGCAGGGTGGGATTGCAAGGCGGTCAAGATGATGACAGCGAGTTAAGAGCGCTGCCGTAATTTTGGGCCGCAAACAGCAGCACTTTGAAAGGAAGGCAGTGTTTTTGGGGGGCGATTTGGAGAGGAGAAAATGACAGAGCTAATTTATACATGTAATGAGCCTGTCCACCCAGCAAATGGAGGGCTCCACAAGGCTCTCTCAGTCAGAGCAGGGCTAATTAAGGAGCCCTCCGATTTTGTTGTGCGAAAGGAAACTTCTGGGCACTGGCTTTTTCAGATCGAGGCATGGCTCGACAACCATTGTTTTAACTGAAAATATTCATTTCTTGGACCCACCCATGGCTGAATCACTGTTTGTTGTAAGAAAACCGTTGCAATTATTTTATTTAGGTGTTCCCAATTATCAACTGTTAGGGTATTGCACAGACCACTGGTTAAATACAACTGAGGTCATTAGTAATAGGCTTATTAAGATTTTACTGATGCCTTAAAACGTGCCTTATTTAACATATTACATGGTTATGGTGATGTCTAATGGACTCCTTTGGCAAAATGCTTTCTCATGCAAGCATATAATATACTGATATTTTTATATGGCTCAAATTTCAAACTGAGAGTCAATGATGAATAGATTTGACATTAATTTTACAGTGTTTTTTTATAGTTTTGCCATTTATTTCAGTTCAGTTAGACACTTACACTATTTGTAATATAACAACACGTGTTTAGGGAAAAGACTTATGCTAAGTTATGTAAGAAAGTTTGCCTGGAGAAGCATCAGTTGACAGCTGAACTTGCTAATTTCAAAATGATTGAAAGCTTCAGAACAGCTGCTGAATGGACCTTAAAGGGCAATGACCGTTTTTTACAACCTGGACCTTATTTCTGGCATAAAATACGATCGTTTACTCACCCACATAACTTTTGCGTCATTTGGAGTCGTTCAGGAGATATTTAGATCTGCGTATATCCATATAGTGGGACTGACTGGGGCACCGAAACGCAGCCTCTAAATAACGCATTATCTGCCGCGAAACTCGTTCATTTTATCAATATTTTGTTATGATACGCTAGTGCTATTCCTCGTTGAGTCCGGAGTTACCTGTTATCATCCTCCGGGGTAGCTCCCCTTTAAGACCAGATTGTTTTGTCAAATATTGCTTTTGATGCCATAGTCATTTTGTCACATGGGTATCTTTACTCTTACGTATATCACAGTATCATCTGCATACATGTACACCTTCCCTTAGACATTCTGCTCTTAAATCCTTTATATTTAATGGCTTTTGAGGACACGAGACTATTCATGTTGTTTCAAGGTTCAAAAGGGTCCAACAGATTGCCTTTTAACAATACAGCTTGTATAAATTACTACAGGAAACACTCAAGAGACGTCCCACCACTGTGGTTGCTGCTGTGCAGGATCTTTTTGTGTTAATGCTGGTGTCTGTTACTTCGTAGTGGGAACACGTAGCCGTCATGCAGGCTCTCCCGTGACCCTTGAAGAACCTTGTTTCGCAGAGTGTAGTAGTTTACATAAGGTCCGGTTTGTGTATGTGTCTCATCTGCTTGAGAAAATGTGTCCCGCACACACTCACTTACACTTCGCAGGCCTGAACGTAGCAACAAGCTACTCTTGAAGATAGTTTGACTAACACTTCGACACGTTTATTACCCACAACTATGAGCGTTCCAACAAAAAATAATGTATCTGACAGGTCTGGTGTTCTGACTGTCAGGGTATAAATACTCCTAGCGTATGGTTTGTTATTGTAATGCCATAAAATGTCAACTCCAGTGTCCATTAATGTCCATTTACCAGCTGATGTGTGGTCGTTGGGTTGGCCGCAATATGTCGTTTACAGTGTTTCATGTGCAGAGATGAAATCAAATGTTTAACTTTGTCGTTCTTCAGACCTGTAGGACATCTTAGTTCCCTGTCATTTTAAGTATTTTGACGCGCAGACAGTGTAAGTTTATCCATCACATGCCTACATCCTTGCACTTGGCTCACAGATCTGCACCCAGACACTTCCGGCCTTGCCACCAAGCCCAACAACGTCAACTTACTGTAAATATCGGTCTCGCAAAGTACCAATTCACCATTTAATATTTGGGTTTAGGTCTGGGTTAACTGCTATGCTGCTGAAGTGGTTTGTATTAGGTTACAGGACACCGGTGTTTAACTTTCCCTGGTATTTATAAAAACCCCGTTAGTCGAATTGAGATGAAGCGTCTTGTTTTAAACGAGAACTGATGTCAAACCGGGTTCTGCGCATTTTTCAGAAGCTCTTCAGAATCACTTCCGGAAGCTCTCATCGGAAGTCTGGTAATACTCCATTTCATCGTGGATCATGTTTCAACTGATACAGAGAAAAGTGTATCTCTGCAAGCAATTGGGTAGTCTTACAACCAATCAAAGCAATAAAATTTATATGGCATAAAGCAATCTTCGACAAATGCCTTAATCGGCGTTAATCGTTCGTCATTTAGAGTTATTTTGCTATAAATAGCTGTTATCAACAGATGTGGTAACAGCTTGTTTCTCCAACTGTAACTGCGCCGCTGTTAACCATCTGCCAATCCCTATATAAAGCCCGTCACATGATCAGCCTGGCAGATCTTTGCCGGAGTACAATCACTTCCAAGCAGAGCAGTTCTAGACCAACTTTCTAAAATAAAAAAGTAGACAAGGAAGTTGGTCTGGCATCCAGGCTAGTAGAAATATTACACTCGATGCCATATTTCATATAATTGTCAAACGAATTTGTAGCAAACTTCAATGAAACGCTGAAAAAGAAAGCAAATGTTAACATGCTAATGCTGAGCTAAGATTGCATCTAAAAATTAGCACGTTAGCGCTGCCATTGTGAGGAGCACTGCTCTGCGTACAACAAATCTGAGCAGGCGGACAGATACTTGTGACACTTTGGGCCAAATGGTTTGGAGGAAAGTCCATCCCAAGAAAGAGATGAATATGTTTAAACCACTTCACCCAAAATCATCTTACGTATCAGTTGAACTGACGTTTTATAATACAAGCCACTGATTTGTTCCATGCGTGCGCCAAGCTGCATAGATTTAAGCCTCTGTCTGTGTGTGTGTGTGTCCCTCTCATGACCTCAGGGTTGCCAGACCAGCTGTCTCCATGTCTTTTATACGCTCCCCCCTTTTCTCTTTTCTCTTTTTACCCTTCTCTCTTTCCTTACCAAACATTTACTCTGAGATTAGGGACTTTTACTGGCCTTATCTCGCCAGACGGCCCTCTGTATACAGGTGTCAGCGTTTACGTGTCTGTAATTTCTCAAGTGGGACCCACGGGTCTGTGGTTTTTACCGCGACCTTTCCCTCTAGGAAAGGGGGCTTTCCTGTAGGAAGTCTAGTAAATGGCAGGGCTGGTTTTGACACCGACCGTCCCGACAATAATACAAGAGGTTTTTAAGACGTTGGCCTGCGCTGGCTCACTTCATTTTACTGCCGTGTGTGGCATCTCTTTGGTGCCGGCGCTATGCGTGTGCATATGTGCATATCAGTATATCTAACATGCTCAGTGTGTGAGATGTGTTTGCATATGTACGTGCTTCTAAATCAATTCCTTGTTAGTGTTTTGCTTGGGCATGCATATTCGTGTAATGTTACGTAATGCAATGTTATGCATTCATGCGTGTGTGCACCACAGTGTGTATTTCGCCAGCATGCGATGCCTGCCTTTGTCTGAGAGTGCTGCCATTTGCTATGGAGTGCGTGCATGGATGTGGGTGTTTGTTTGAGTGTATGAAACGCGATAGGGTTTGACATCTGACTCACCGCTCGGGAGTTTTTTCGTCCCTCTGTGTTGTTTAACTCTACCCAGTAGAAATAAACCTGGAACTGTCCCGGGGTCTCCTGAAACATATTACAGTGAGTGTGTGTGCAGAGTGTACATGTTGTACCAATCTGCAGCTGTTAAACCACGCGCTGTTTTCTATTCTCAGACCTTAACTTTCCTCAACAAGTCCTCCTAACTTTACAACAAAACAGGCAATTGTGTATCACTCTCCAAAACCAGAGCTTTGACTGTTTTATTACTCGTGTTTCTTGTATAAACTGAAGCCCTTGTGATTTGGTTACGTTTAGGGAAGTGAAAGCAGTTCAGACTAAAGGCTAAAGACCATGCATGCAGGTCAGGGAAGTAAGGATAAATCCTGACAACAGCAAAACATCTCTAGCATGCAACCTTTTAAAGGCTCAAGCAACATGTATGGTATAGTGTGAAGACTTTTAATGAGATAAACTGATTTCAGCCCTTAGGCCAAGCACCGCCGAATTAGTGAGTTGTGTCAGCAGTTCCTACTCTCCTTGTACTCTATGAGTCCGGGAGGTGTGCAATCTAAAGGAATGCTACGCTAAGAGAGGTAGCACACTGGCGTTGAAGTTGAGGCACATGGGAATGGCCTCTCAAGTATTTGGTCATCCATCTGACCATGATTGTTTCAAGGGTGATAGTAAACGTATTACAGCTAATCCTTTGGGCGTATTTGTAGGCAGCCTAGTCAAGGGTCGACCAAAGTTGGTCATGGCCATTCATCCTATAGTTGCTGAGATATTTCCATTTGTGACCAAGTCGTAAAGCGACTGGCCAACCAAACCACATTGCAATCATTAGCGCGACACTGTTACCATGGCTCAAATGTTAGTTAAAGATGAAAAATCACCATTACCTAAACCACTGGTTCCAGAACAGTGCTTTTAGCTTGCTGTTGCTTCGTCAACCATCGTTTAGGCTATATCGATAGCAAAGGGAAGTACTGATTCCTTGGCTATAGTGTGCGCTCTGGATGTGCCATCTCCCAGTGGTGGTCAAACTATCAGAAGCTAAAATTTTTAGACATGCAACACACTGTGGAACTCTTCACCTCGAGGTCATACTTTCTTTGCTTTGGAAGTTGTGTTTTGAGTTGATGGAAACTCATCCTGTGCCGTACGTTTAGCTGGGAACCCTCTCACAATCCTCTTCATTGTATGCTAACAGTGTTCAAGCAAGCCCCCCTCCTCTATAACCTCCAATGAATATCTTTCTGGACTTGTAAAGCTTTGACTGATGCCTCCAAAGAGTATAAGAAGACAGACTTGATTTGTCCCGGGTGTATTCTACACACACACACACAAAAAAAAATCTCTTATCTCACGTCATCCTGTTATAAACCATTCCCCTTGCCAGAGACCCCAATAAATGTCAAAACATTGCTGGGTTCTTTTTATTTTTTTTGTCTTTTTTATTTTTTTTTGTTTAAAACAGCTTTATTACCTTCGCCTAGATAGATCACGGCGAACTAATGCAACAGAGTGAAGGTGCTCGTTTCTGCACGCGATAGCAGGGGGGCGAGTGTTTCCAAAACGAAGAAGCCTCGTCCATCTTTAACATCCTGTCCTCACCTCTTAAAAATGGAAAAATGATCCTTTGAGAGGGGATGGGAGTGCAGGTTGAGAGAAAACAAGTCCCTATAAGGGGGGGAGAAGGCAATAGGAGCAATGGAATGTCGAAATAAACTCTCCTTCTGGCAAGGCTTGACGGATAATAGATCAATGTCCCTTTTGTCCGTGCTTGGAGATGTGTTTTGGGCAGTGTGCACAGTACTGCTGCTTAACTTGGGGTATTTGGACATCGGGTTTAGTTGTAATGGCTTAATTGAAGGGAATGCGGAAGTTGATATGGCCAGGAAACACACAGGGTGGACCTACAGCAAAGCACGGAAAGACTACACAGAACCTGAATGTATTCTTGTTCCCAACAGCCCATGTCGCCTCATCAAGTCTTAACCACCCTGCTCAGTCTGTCATATCACAGACCATATGATAAACCAACTTTTATTCTCGTTGCAGAACTCCTTCTCCAGTGTCTTTTACATGGAATACGAGGAGCTCGGCGAAGTTCTTGATGCCCCCAAAAGGTAAGAGGATCAACCTCAGTTGAAGCCCGTTATTAAATCAGAAGTCCAGCAGATTGGCTTTGAGGCGTACTCCAGCTGTTTCCACCGGTTATTGCAGCTAATGTTTCCTTGAATTTGCAAACTACCCTTTCCTACTCTCTCAAAAGGCCCTCGGATGACGTATGAGTAACTGGCATTTGCCCACATATTCATTATCAAACAAAATGGGAGATATACGTCACACTAATGTACGCAATGTTTTGGCAGCAATGAAAGTCTTATTGTTCCCATTAAGTCACTTTTAATTCAAACATAAAAGACGACAGAGAGTACCTCATTCCAGTACGTTTGTATAAGTTTGCTGAGCTGATTTGCAGTCCCTCTGGGTCTTTTTTTTTTTTTTTGAGGTAATCTGCCTCCCTCACCTGCCAACTCCCAGACATTCAATCGCAGGCTTTCGGCACAAAGCTCTTGTTCTCATTAGCTGGGCCCTTTTGGCTCGATACGCCGTCTTTAGAGTTGAGACGACAGCTCCTCGATCACAACCTGTTAATCGTGATGGATTCGGGCTTTTTACTGTCTTGGAGGCAGTCCGAGACGTTTCCAACAATCGTCCGTCACGAACAGACAGTTGTTTTTAGGTCAGCGTGCACGGTTATTACATGTGACAGCTCTATTAGTTGCATATGTGGGGAAGAAGTCACGCTGCAGTGGATGGAGATGTGCTGTAAGGTCCCTGCAGCACAAGAAATTCTCTCTTTTTGTTTCACAAAACAATCATAAGACACTCAGGTTTTATGTGTTAGGTCAACCCTGTCTCCTTTAAATTAAATGCTACACATTAGGCTAACAAGAAGCCCCCGAGCAGCCAAATGGAACATAGCTGGTTCATCTGTACCACTATGAATTGTGCAACACAAGGTAAAATGCCCAGAAGTAGACCTAGCAAGGAACTTTGGAACAAATGTGATTGCTGAAAATTTATTTAGCTGTTTTTTCCAATCCAGGACATGGCTTTTAGTATGCTTCAGATAAAGCCCTAATCAGACAGTCAAACAGCGTCCAACCCCGGTCTGCTCACAACCTTTCAGTGTAATTATGGGGATGCATCAGAGAACTTTGTAACTTTCCGTAACAGACATTCTGAACAATCATACCACCTCCCTAAGATTACACAGTCTGGCCATAGCTTGACAGGATTCTTTATGCACATGTCTTCATATTTTTAATGCAAGTACTAATGGCAGTTTTTGAGTAAATGCGACCCCTTAACTTCTCCAGGAAAACATCCACCTGTATTTCTACTTCTGCAACTGATCCCACCTTGCCTTGTCTTTCTCAACCTCAAGTGAGGTAATTCATCAGAGACATAAAAAGATCTGGTGACTTTAATATTTAGATAAGAATTCATCATACAAAACCCTTTATACTGAGCAAATGTCTCAGGCAGTTGTGGCCAGGCTAGTCGGCCGTAGAGAGCAAAGGACTTTGACTCAGTGGACCAGGCTTCCCATACATTGTCGTATGCGCTGTTTAAGTTTTGTGTATTAAAAGTCATGGTTAAAGTTGGGGAAAAATTTAAGTCTTGGTTAAATACTGAAAAGATTTAGCCTGGCTGACGTGACTGCACATCTCAATGAGATGCTGGTCTGGAAACTACGTGTTTATTTTCTCGTATTTGAGGCGTGGTTTTACAAATGCCTAGATCCGTTTATTGGGCGCTACGAATGTCTATCAAATGCGCCTGGTAATTCCCATGCTGCCTTGCGCGCGATTCATAACCAAAGCCTGTTGGTAGCAGAGCAAACACATCCTTCTTGGCAATGAAGTCTTTCAACGCCAAACGTTGCTCTTTTTTTTTTAAATAAACTTGCGCTCTAAGCTACTTAAAACACTGTCTAAGGCTGCATCGAACGGTAACGTTAGGTCCGCTGCCATGTTGGATTAACACACTACTGCTACAAGCTTCGGTGTCGCGCATAGACGTCGTCATCGTCTTGCTGCCCCCCCCCGTTCTGTGATTGGTTCCCTATCTCAGGAGAAAATATGGGCGATGGTTTCCAGACTGCTTTTGCAGCGAGAATGAAATCGCGCGCAAAGCAGTATGGGAACACCCAGGCTAGAAAAGATTAGCAATTAATTCAAATGGTCTTTCCGGCATTCGTCAAATTCTTTGAATTTGAACATAACCATGATATTAGGGTTTAGTTGCAGAAGCAGATATTGTACTGTAAAACAAATTAAGTATGATAAGCTAAGCTAAGCTAAGCTAAGACGAGACAAGACTTTATTTATCCCCATGGGGTAATTAAGGTGTTACAGTGGCAGAGAACAACAGTGCAAAATACAAAACATTGAATAAGGTAAGACAAAGAGAAACTACATATGTTAAAGGTACAAAGAATATTTACATATTGTATCAGGTTGTAACTGAAAATGTGCACATGCAGTAAGTAATCAAAGAACAATTTATTTGAGAAATTAATTAATTTTTAACAACAAGAAAGACAAAACTGGCTTTTTCTTGAGTAGATTTCAACTACTTCTCAAAGGACTCATTGACAAAGAGATTTAGTAGATGTAACTGAAAGCTCAGGAAAAGCTAGTCAGTTAACGGACTTGCTTGGCGTAGTGCCATTCCCAAACCCAAAGGTTGTAACTCACACTAGGACACAAATCCTTTCTAGTTTGAGTTCCCTAGAAATGATAAGGTCTCGTCGACAATACAGCATCCTTTTGTGCGGTAGTAACAGGTAAAAGAAGTGGCCAAACGCGGCGGAAACAGAGCAGCCCATCAGAGAACCAAACGATTTGCAGTCGGGGTGAGTAGATCCACCGGATGAGAGGCAAAGGCTAGAACGAGGCCACAGCCACAGATCCCTCCTGACGTTGAGTCGCGCTCCAGCCGGGAGGAGTGAATGAACTCTAATCTGATTTGAGATTCAATCAGATAGAAATCCTTCTCCCTCCCTCCTCCACAGGCCCGCTGGTCTCTAGGGTGGCCTGGCCTCCACAGTTGCTATGCAGCGTCTAAAATTCAATCTTAATCTCAGCCCAAGCAACAGAATTGGATTGTGAGTGTGTGTGTGTTTGTGTGTGCTGTTATGTGTGCATTGTGTATGTTCATAGAAGTGTCTTTGTCTTTGTTATGTGTTGGGTCTTTTAGTTCATTTTGATCGGTCACTGTGGTCCACCTAAACTACATAAGATACATGCTACGGTTGCTAGTAGATGAAGAAACCAATGAAACAAGAACTAATGCACGGTTTGTACTTCTGCGTCAACTTGACGCCGTAGCTACGGAATCAGCCCAGACCCTACACAGACCCTAACGCCGTAGGGTTAGGGTCTGCTACGTGTCATGGTGATGCAGACTGCAAGACCTGTAACTGGTCCGCTTGGTAGTAGCCTGTTTCTGCTTTAGTATTTCCTGCTGCTTCTCCATCTCCTCAGTTTTCAAGTTGATTGTTTTGGATCAATAAAGATGAAACACATCGCGGAAAGGTTAACTTATGAGGTTCGGAGATACAAACATTTGTACGACTCATCTTTGGCGAAATTTCGTCGAAAGTTTCAGTCGCCATTGTTGAACGTGAAGCAGGAAGTAGAAACAAAAATGAACCCGACTGACAAAGAAGACACAACGCTGACTAGTGTCTACGCAAGGGCGTAGGCTAGGTACGTCTACCTCCCACAGAAGTATAAACCACGCTTAAAGGTGACACAGAGTTTTGGGAAGGGAGTTAAAAGAAATGTATTGGCCAAAAAAATAAATCAAGTCAGCCTTGCCTTTATTAGAGAGTGCATGAGAGGTAAGCGGAATACCAAGCAACATAGACATCCAACCATGAGCCGGGGCTATATGGTGACATGGTCTTAGCCCTGCAGTCTACCACGATTCCCAGTCTTTTCTTTACAGGTAACACATTTGTTGAGGGTCAGTGCTTTTTTACACTGGATGGAGTTGTGCGGGTTTAGCAGCTTTTCTTGTATATTCAACAAAGAATACATGAATAATTGTAGAACGGCAAACAATGCCGGCTTTGTCTTTTAAACACACATCCAAAAGGGCGAACGGAAAAGGGTTGTCGTATCATATGCGCCGCTTGCTCTGGGGGTTTCAGGCTCTGGCTTCTGCATATATGGATTTTTACTGAATTTAACATAAATGAACAGTCAAAAAGCCAGAGAAGCAGAATGCTCACAGTTTGGGTTTGGGCCTATTTTTTTGTTATTTTTTTTTTTACTGTTGGGTTTTATTGACTTATTTTCTGACCAATACCTGCTCCTGGCAGAGATACGGCAAAAAGGACATAAAGTCAATAAAACCTGATGGAAAGCGTGGTTTGTGACCCTTTCACATTAGTGAAACAAATGGACCTGAGAGATCTAGAGAGTTTTCAAAAAGCAGATTCATCATCATATTCTTGGGTCTGCACATTTTAGACCCAGTGAGTGGCTATTCTCTATATTACAGCTATGGTTTATTTTGTGTGCAAACAAAAGAAAGGGAGAATAGAAAAAGACAGGACTGTAGACACAAGCCAGATGTCTCGTCTTGTCCTGTCTTCCATAGGGTCTGTTTTGTTTTCTTTACAGCCAGCTGCTCTCAACGCACTTTCTCCTAATCTAATAACTCCCTTTAAATGCTGCTGTGTGCATGTGCTGTATTTCCTCTGGGAGAGCTGCGACACGGCAGAACCGGCCATCTCCAACTGGGCCAGCGTGGGAGGGGAGGGCCCCTGCAGGATGTTAGCTTTGACCGGGTGGAACCGCAGGAGGCTTTTTATAGTGACATTAACCCCGGACTGAGGCTCAGTAACAATGCAGCATCTGTCGAGGCGAAGCAGAAAGCGAAGCAGTCGGGCCGAACCCACGTCGATCCGGCTCGCGGGACTGGCAGGCGGAGCGCTTCAAGTAGACAAAGTGGGGCAATTAAGTTTCTCTGGATATGCGCTTTGATTGTGCCCCTGAATTGAAAACCAGAGCTGCGCCGTCACGGTTTTTAGCGGTCGCTGGTTGCTATTCTGTGGCCTCATTTGAGTCAATCACAGAGCAGTGGGGGGGGAGAGGAAATGTGGATTTTTAGCGTGTTTGGGCAAATAAAAAAAGTCGAGAATAAATGCATGTACTGTGGAGCGCGTCCATCTGAAGCGTGTTTGTGTATGTGCGTGTACGTCTGAGCTGAGGTCGGTCTGGACGGAACACATTGTTGTAATTAGCCCGAAGCCTGAGTTATCCAATATGAAACTCCTGGCATGGTTTTGATGTTGGAAAGCATAACATGACACACACATACACACACACACACACTGACATACTTGCTGGAAGAAATATGCTGATCTTTTACTCAAGTAGACTTGGGCATATTGAAGTCTGAAAAACCTGTTGATGCAGAACTACAAATGTGAGATGCAAGAGGACCTGGTATTCATTGGTGTGGATGTTAATTAGACATGTAGCACCCACCGAGACCCGACCAGGCACCCCCACCCCATAGCAATGACACTCCTTGGTGACAGCAGCCATCCCCAGCAGGAAAACACACAAAATGCTTTAGGTATGCTTCATAAAACTTGAAGAACAGCACAAGGTGTTGACCTGGCCTCCAAATTCACTAGATCCCAAAGTGATCAAGTATCTGTGGGATGATCTACAAAGGCCCCTCCCCTCAAAGGCCCCCCACAAACAACATTCTGTGGCCAGACATCACAGGACACCCTCAGAAGCCCCACCCCTCAACCCACAAGACCCAAAGGCCTTAGGTTGTAATGTTATGCCTGATCGGTGTACATGTAGTGTATTGTTGGGCTTTAACACTTAACAGCTGGGTTGCCGTCAACCTGTGTCGTGCAAATTTAACGTAAATTTCCATTCGCTGCTGTGAATACTAAGAGGTGGTGTGTTGAGGTAAAAACCTGGTGGCACTAGTTCTCCTCTCATGGGCCATTAAACCACTGGCACCAACAACTGTCCAATCACAAGTCAACACACAAATAAATTAACAATAAATCGATGAAAGTGGGTTTTTCCAGAATACAAAGACCTGCAGCCTCTGCAGACACAATCGTTTGGTTGCCGATGCACAGTAGATGCACATTTCCTTTGCTGTAAATGGAAAAAGTAGACTTTTTTTCCTATATTGCACACCGCTGCTGCGTATTAACCAGCTGCCACTGAACCGCTGCATCGCATTTTATCAGCTGCTCACGTGTTTTGCGTTGGAAATCTGAATCTGAAAAGTAATTTAGTATCTAAAAATATCAAATAAATATAATGGAGTGAGAATATTTTCCACTGTCACGTGGTTAAGGGGATGTATAAAGTTGCATTTAACAAAATTACCGACAATTAAGTAAGGCGCGAGCAGACAAAAGTTGTACTTGACTTCCATTTACTCTATCTGCCTCTGCCTTTTTCTTCACTCTCTGACACATGGTTTCTATTTAACGTCTTTTCTGTCATCTACTAACGTACTCTCCTATTCTCTCCCACACACACACACACCATCTCACCGCAGCTCTACGGCCAAAATCCACTGGCTTTCACTTTAACCCCATGTTATGTTTACATATCCATTTTCCATCATCTATCATGCAGAATTATAGCTGACTCTGTGGTTGGACTTGGAGCAAGTAAAGATAACAAACAGGCTTATTAAGCGCTGACAGACGTGACTGACGGCTTGAGCTCATGGGCCCGAGCCAGGACGCGGTGGACTCAGGTGCAGCTACCGGGTCGCACTTCTCCCATTGACCAGGAGGCGTGTAGTTACTCGGTGCTGTTAGCCTAGAGCTAAAGGAAGCGGGGTTTGCTAGAATGAAACCAAGGACCGCCACAAAAAAACTCAAAAAAACATCAAGAACAGCACAAGGTGTTGACCTGGCCTCCAACTTCACTAGATTCCAAACTGATCAAGTCTCTTTGGAGGATCCACAGAGGCCTTTTCCCTCAAAGGCCCCCCACTAACAACATTCTGTTGCCAAACACCACAGGACACCCTCAGAAGACCCATGTCCATTCTCTGATGAGTGTTGTGGTGGCACAATGGAGACCTAGACAGTATTAGGAAGGCGGTCATAATGTTATGCCTGAGCCGTGTATTTGCTGCAGAAGAAGGTTCTGGGGTCAAAGCTGCTGGTAGCCCAGACATTTCAGCAAGTTTGACATGTACTTGTAGATATATTAGTGATTCCAGATTGGCTGTCAGTGTGAATGGTTGTTCAGTGGCCCTGAGATGGACTGGTCACCTCTCTTGTCCGATGGCAGCTGGGTTTGGCTCCAGCACCTAGCAACCCCCCCTCTACAGGATTCCTCTCACATTCACCGACCACACATTTCTTTTTCCTGGTGTGTGGTTGTCTTTTCCTCTATCAACAATTTAAATTCCGTCCCAAACAAATAAAAGGTCAAGTCAGCATGAGGTGTGTAAGCCACCACAGTTGCCAAACAATTGCCTATTTATGCATCCATCAGAGTCCTGTTCGTGTCTGTCTGGTTAATTTATGTGCTTACTGTCCTTTTAGCTATGTTTTTGGTCAAGCTAATAAACGCTCCATTGTATTCTGCAGCTAGCAGCTAACTCTGAAAGGGTATAAATCCAAACCAATTGACTAAAAAAGGTGTGTTTGAACTGCAGTTTGTGCACACTTTATTGACAGGTACATTTTGATTATAACACACTACTAGTCTGTGGATCTTTCTCCAAAGATGTGTCAGAGTTCAAATGTGCCTACCAACACTTCTAAAGGATACTAAGACATATCTAATCAGGTTCACCCTGGGTAAAGCTGCATGCTGGAACCATTTCTTGACAAAACCAACTGGTCTCCAGCTAGGTGTTGGCAAGCCTGGCAACTGTATGTACTCAATTCCCTCAAAACAAGAAATGCTTGCTGTTTTGTAGGTTTGTGTTTGTTCCCTTGTGTTGGTGGACGTATTTTTGAACAAGCATTTTTGACCGAAGCTACCACCAGTGGAAAGTTAATGAAGTCAATGAAGTGTAGCATGGGCAAAGGAGAACGCTACAGGTTCAGAAACAGTCAGATGGTGCAGAGGCCACAGCCATGACATGAGGATACTTTCTATATATGCACTTTAATATATACTGTTTAGATAGTTGCCCTTCATGTTAAGCATTCTGAGCTGCAGCAAAGAGCAACCACCATGTCCAGCAGCCTCTAAGAGGTTAACTCCTTTGACCTGCCCTTATGCACCATTCATTCTCAAGCTCTTTCTGTTGTTGTGCGTGTTTCTTCTCAGGGACCGCGACGTCAGCCAGATTAACTACATGTACGCTCAGTATGTTAAGAACACCATGCAGCCTCTCAACATCGGCGACGTGACCAAGGACCAGCGCTTTCCCTGGACGGTCTGTACTCCCTTCTTTCCCTTTTCTTTTTCCAGTTTGTTCCCAGGGTGAGTAATTATCCCTCCTGTTCCCTGACAGAGTGAAAACCCAGATCACGCCAGCAACCAGATCAAAAGTTTACTCTGCACCCCCATCAGGAACGGCAAGAAGGACAAAGTCATAGGTAGGATCTTTCTCTTCTTTTTCTTCTTTGTTAGAGTTCCCTTTGAAGCACCAAAGAGTGAGACAACATCAAGGCCAATGTAATTAGCGGTAGACTGTTGCTTTGCAGTATGCTGCTATCAAAAAAAAGTTAAATTTAGGTGAAAGCGCAATCATCCTCTCATTTTAGGAAACATTAGTATAAATGTATAGGTCCAAACCAGCTGAAAGTAGCACCGGGGGGCTAGAGGCTTTAATAATCTTAAACCCTACGCCTGAGAATGCATTGAGCCTTCACAGCATTATCAGCCTTTTACAGTCCTGCCGCTCCATCCGTCAAAGCAGTTACCGTCGGCATAATTAGCTGATAGCAGCTCCGTTAGTTGGCAATGAAGATGGCTAATGATCGTGGATGCCCCTCGGTGATCAAACAAAACAGGTCCTCGTAGCCTCTCCTTCAATGTTTAAGTAATGCTAATGAGGAAGATCAAAAGCCCCGGCTTAGTTGTGTGACAATGACATGTTCTTCTTTCACCTCTAACAGATTCATACCGAGCGGCTTATGTTTTGCTTCATGAATGCATTAGTAGCGTTAGAGGTCTGTGAAGGTTCTCAGTCTTCCAGGTCATGGTATATCCAGAAACGCTAAAGAAAGGCAACTGGACATGCAGAGTTTCTGGAAGACATTTCATCCAAGTAGCTTCTTCGGTTCTGAAGGACTTTGGTGTTTAAATAGGAACATCTGTGAGTGACTAGTGTCTGTTGACGACTAGATATTTGCAAGACTAGTGTCTGAAGGAGATTCTTGGATGAAACGTCTTCAAGAAACTCTACAAGTCCAGTTGCCTTTCTATAACTTTTTTTGATATAGGTGTAATATTTTCTTCCACTTCCATTTATAGAAGACATTTGTGTCCAGGTGTGAACAAAGACTGATAGTTGTATCTTGTTTTATGATAATGCGACCAGCCACTTACCTAAGACTGCTTACCATAGACACATAGCAAGTAATGTAGCCTAGAGCAAAACGAGTAACAGAGTTTTCAGAGTCCTTTTATTCCCGCAATCTTAGTGTCAAAGGATTGTTATTTATTGTGTTAAAAGGAATTATTCATTTCAATTAGCCACTCATTGTATTCTCAATGTGGTCCGTGCTCTTTGTCTTTACAACTTGTTGCGTTCTCTACTTTGTTCATCAATCCTAAGCAATGAGATGAACGTAAATCACAAAAATTCACAATTTTTTAAAAGGGGAAAATAAAACCTCACGGAAATAATGGAATAGTGCATTGACAAGACTAGTCCCAGGTGAGTGCAAGAGAATTACAGACAAATCTCAGACTGCTCCAAATTACTAACAGCGTGCTTCAGGGTCAGCGTGCCCTCACAAGTTCCAGGTCTTTGTCGGAGGTCTTCTGCTGTATTGTATTATCCCATGTCCTTGACTCCTCTCCACGAGCACACACTGTTCCAATTTCATGGCAAAAAAAGCATGTTTTACCGAACCCCGGCATGTAACTTGGTCTGAAGTTTTCTATAGGAGTATGTGTTTGCGTGTGTCCGTGGTAGGGGTATGTCAGCTGGTCAACAAGATGGATGAAGCGTCCGGCAGCGTGAAGGCCTTCAACAGAAACGACGAGCAGTTCCTGGAGGCGTTTGCCGTCTTCTGTGGCCTCGGTATCCAGAACACTCAGATGTACGAAACGGTGGAGAGGGCCATGGCCAAGCAGGAGGTCACTCTGGAGGTCAGCCTTTTACATTCATATACAATCACGCATGTGGGGCTATTGTAGAGTATTAAGAAGACCTTGGGCAATGTTGCCAAATCTAAGATGAAGAATATGGTATTGAGGTCCTTTGTTCCAGGAATAGAGAGCAAGAGTAAGAGTCTACAGCCACACTAGCATAAGCATAAATGGCTTGCACCAGCATAGGCTACATACGTAGGTTACGGCGTCTATATCCTGAAGTACTTCACAGTAAATGTCTGTTTTGCCTCATTGTGTTGCACCAAGCTAAGCCAACCACGTACTGTTTCACCAATCACCATATTGGCAACATTGAGTCCAATCCTGAATTTATAATTAACCATCATATTTTTTATTTTTTTCCGTTAATAGTTTTTGGTAAAATGCGGAAGATTATGGAAGAATGCGTTTGTTCATAATTAGCCTTCATTAACTTAGAATGAGTCCTTCATATCTATCTAGCTACCTAGGCAGAGAGTCCTCTTCTACGGAGTCCTCTGTGTCTTGCAAGTAATGTCTCAACAGCTGCCTCACTGCCAAACTGAACACTTGCGAGAACGTCCCATTTTTTTAGGCTAACGTGATAGCCCCTCTTGATCGCTAGCAAAAGCGGCCGTTCAGGTGGCTGCAAACTGCAAACTCGCCACTGGGCTTCATTCAGACGTGGATTTAGACACATCCTGAGTGGTCTGTTCACAATTGCACGCAAGTAACGGATCAAACCAGTGGATCGCTATGTTCGGCTGTTTCAGAACCAAGAACAGTGCTGTTTGTTGTGCACTCACTGAATGCACATTCTTTGTCATTTTCTTTTTTTATTTATTACCACGCAGACATTAGTTTGTTAAAAGACCCGCATAAATGTGACGTTATAACTTCAACCCTGGAAGTATGGTGAAGTGCTGTGCTGTTTACAGCAGGGAAAGGGAAAACTCTTAGATTTTGGCATGGCTGTTGGCATGGCTAATTATCCACATGCCGATGTTTTGTATTTGGATTTATTTATCAGTTTAGCTATATAATGTGTTAATGTTCTTTTCTAAAATATAAATGCAGCAATACTCACATATGCACAAGGTCATTACCTGAGTAGGCGGTACGTAAATGTGGCCAGGTCATATTGTGTGTTCACATTACTAAAGGAATGGGGCGACAAGCGCCACAGACCACCTCCAAATGTGAAACGATTGGACCTTAAACGCGTCTTCAGCGTATCCCTTGTGTTTACGCTTGTGCTTTCATCTGGCCACTTGTGATCAGATCACTCTGGACACGTGTTAATACCAGCTCTGAACGGGGCGCCAGTGCGTGAGACTGCAGTGCGGTGGCCTTGAAAACAAAGACAAGCACAGTGTGTGTGATAGAGTTATTTGCAGGCGTTTGAGTGACAGTGATGAGGCGCGGTAGAAGCAGTTTCCTGCCTCAATCCTCTGTGCAACACAGACTGAAAAGCCCTGATCCGTTATAACCAAGCCTGCACACACAAACGCAAACACACTCGCAATCCACAGTGACACTTTCCATTCAGCCCTCTAAGTCGCACACACATACAATACGCAGAGCTGTCAGCTTCAGGGTGTCAGAGGGTGACGCCTCCTCTCAGACACAGCTGACGATCACTTCCTCCTTTGCTTTGCTCAGGGCACAGTGAACCACCGTGTTAACCCTGTCATCAAAAATTAGAAACATGAGGGTTAATGAAGGGACATATCCTCTACTGTTGTTCAAATTAAAGCCACATGCCACTGAAATGATGCAGATATATCAATAATGATCAATCATTATCTCTCTTTTGTGTGTGTGTTCCAGGTCTTGTCGTACCACGCCTCCGCGGCAGAGGAAGAATCGCGGGAACTCCAGGTAACCGCGGTAAATCCAAATTTATTCCTACAACAATACACACACTGACACGCTCCCACACACGGTCTGTCCAAAACACAGCTGTAAATGCGAGCAGATGCCGTCCCTCAGGGTCAGAGGAAGCTTGCGCAGATGAGAAGCAGCGATGTAACACAACACCGCATCAACATCAGCAGGAAAGGGCCAGAATAGCAGCTCCACACGGGCGATTTCCTCACAAAACCTAACTGCACACACGGTGCAATTTTTTTGTCCAGCATAGCACGAAATGAGTTGAAGTAGCATTTATTAACCTTGAACGGTGGATTTGGATGACATGAGGCATCCACCTTTTGATATCCAGCTATTATTTCAAGCAAAATGTGATATGCTTATAGAAGTTACAATTAAAGTCCACAACATCATCTGCACTCATGTTAAAAGATGCACTGGCATTGTTGGGAAATAAGCAGTAGGTGGAAATAGTGGACTCTGAGCAGCGTCTATAGTACCCAACACTTGATTCCCAGAAGCAGACAGTAATTCAGCAACCAGTGACATCGCTGGTTCTCAGAAGAACAACAGATTTCAAAACTAAACCTCAAAGAAGATATAGATATAAATTGAATTATATTATTATTTACTTTGCAGATCTAAATTACTCACACAAAATGTTGTTATAATTCATAAACTTTAAATTATTATTATAATTCTGTGCCGCTAACCAGCGCATCAGTACTCCAGTTCTGGGGCAGTGTGTCTTATATATTGCTGATAAGAGTGGAAGTCCATTTACCAAATGCTGTTTACTTGACTGAGTGCTTCATTTCCCCTTTAAGCTGTCCAGATGTATATAAAGTAGCTACAGTTAGCCCCACCTTTAGCAGGTGCGACATTATCCATATAATCCAGGTCCTTTAAATAGCCTATATGCTAGTGATTTGGGCCAGTTTGAAGAAGAAGTACAATGTATAATCCAACATTTCCTTGTAATTGGTGGAGCAGAGCGTAGTATTAATTAAACAAAAACTCGAGTGAGTTTGGCGGATGTGTGGGCGGGGCATCACTCCACTCTCGGACTGTACTGCACAGACTGCAATACAGTCCTTGGCTCAAAAGACGTAAGATGGTGCTGCCCATATCCCAGGAAAATAGCGTCAGTTTGGCCAGTGCAAGGAAGCAGGGACGCATTGTCCATGTTTATATACAGTCTATGCCCCAGACCAACTCAGCTTCCCTCAGCCCATTTACAATTATCTCACAGGTGTACCAGGTTGGTTCAGATGATTTATAGCCAAATCACTGAATACAATAACTGATGTAAGTGCTACAAAAGATACTAAATAAAAACATCAAAACTGCCTGTATAAATTTGTCTCCGGCTTCGTACAAAAAGCTGCCAAAAGAATTAAAGAATCAACCTTAGCAGGCAGACTGTCTTATGATTTTGTTCAGTAACTCATTATACCATCTAACCCAGAGACCCTGGTTCCTGACTGAACTCCGTGGCAGCCCTCCAAATAGGAACCAATCAGTGCAGCCTTGCCCTCCCATCCCCCAGCCTTAACAATGACACTACATGACCGTCCGTAAAGGTCCTGTTCTTTTCTCCTCTCCTTATGATGAAGTGGTTGAACTAACAGCATAGCCTGATTAAGTAGCCTCCCTTGGGTGCTCAAAGGAGGATGTGTCACTTCGGTATCTAGGACACCGGCTTGATTTTTCGGTTACGTTCCACCCAAGAGGCCTCAACTTGCAGTATGTGCGTCACATTATAGCACAGAAAAACCTCATAAATGTGTAGTTAAAGTTGGTTATGTAACTGTAGCAGAAATAGGAAATTGGATTAAGAATCTGGGAAGTGATTACAATGCATTTACTGTCAATCTAAACTATGCATTTATCAAAACTGGCAATCTGTTATCAGTATTAATGTGCTGATTCTGTGGCATTCCCTAATATTTGTATATTTGTGTTGTGTGCGTTTCAAGGTGTCCACAGTTCCGTCAGCCCAGTCGCTGCGTCTTTTGGATTTCAGCTTCAGTGACTTCGACTTGTCGGACACCGAAACCACGCTGGCTACCATTCGCATGTTTGTCGACCTCAACCTGGTCCAGAACTTCCAGATGAAGTACACGGTGAGAACTGATCTGGACCGTTATGCAAGTAAATCCCATTCTGTCTCGCTTCATCTGCCCACTTTGGTCCACAGCAAGCTGTCTTTACAAATACGGGACAGATGATCATTAGCTTTGCTTCGTTTGTTGCCCCAGACAATAAATATAATGTCTTGAGAGACACTTGCTGTTCCATATAACTGATGACCTCTAACTCGTGCTTGGAGTTGTCGAATTTTAAAGATATCTATAGTTCCCACAACTGTTAATTCCAATGGGAGAGAGACAAGAAAAAACACTTTTCTTGGAACGTTCCTGCCTGTGGACCAATTTCAGGAGGATGTGGCAGGCTATCAAAAGAACCTGAAAAAGGAAAATTGAGCTGCGATAGCACGTAGAGAGAAGAGAAGGCCACAATTTTAACTAAAGTATGGTCCAATGATCTGAAAAGTCAAATGGGAAAACAGGAAAATACATTCATATATTTTATGTATTTTCAAAGTGGGTGAGAAAAAAAATCTCTATTCAACAAGCTGACTCAGGAGCTTGAGCTGAGAAATATAATTCAGTTTAAAAATTGAAGTGTGAATCAAACACCTGTGATGCTTGGTCAAAAGTGAGAACAGGTTTTATGATTAGAGATTAAAAGATGCGCAAAAGGTCAATCAAGAGCATGTTTTATTAAAATTAAGCTGTAGACACTTTTAATCCATTTCAATTGCATTTATAAAATCATGTCTTTACAAAATAACACACGTAATATCACGTTTAAAACTCCCTATGTCCAAGGAGAAAGCAAATGCAAGGCAAATAACACAGGACCCAGAATATAACCTTGTGTTATATAACCAGTGCAACAACACGATTGGAGACCTGTGGTTCCAGGATTCCTTGATTGGTTTAACTCTCCTTTGTAATGCCTCTGTTGGAATCAGTGGTAATATACGGAACCCAGACTGAATGAAGACTAAATCAAGAAGGTTTTTTGGTACTTTCGAGGGGCGGAAAAGGTATTTATTTCATTATTTATGAAAAGTGGCTGGATAGTGTTATGTTTAAAGTTATAAAAAAGAAAATCGCAATATGTTAACTTCTGTTAACTTTTTGAAATAAGGGGTGCCCAATACGTCGTTCGCAATCGACCGGTAGATCGCTAAGGTAGTGCAGGTAGATTGCATGCCATTGAAAAAAAGTTTTAGACGCTTTAGCCATGCACAACATCAACAACTCAAGACTACCATCTTTCTTAAAGGGACAGCGCTATTTTTCTAAAGATGCTGTGCAGCAGTTTTTCTTCTTAGAATAATAAAAACAGATGGATAGAGCTTTTAACACTGTAGCAACAATTAATGTGATTTAGGGTAGGGTATTTTCTGTATCACTAGATTACTTTGTCTTGTTCATTGTTAAAGTTGCCCGCTAGCTAAAAAAAGTGTGGGCACCTCTGTTTTAGACCATTAGCTTATATTTGGCGTCTATTGTTTTGTTCTTTTTGGTAAAGGTGGTGGGAGCCAGATTCAGGGCTATGGGTATATGTGACACAAAACATCCATGAAGTATTTGGAAAACATCACCACTTTACCACCTTTTATTTTTAGACAAGTATCAAGGAAACAGACACTACAGACAACACTTTAGCTTGAAGAGAAGAGCAGCTTCCTGCATTATAAATTACACAAAACAACCTGCTTCTCGTCAGCAGCATTAGACCATTAGAACATGAGTGTGTTGGTTGATGAGTGAATGCATTTACATCTGAGTTAATATTTGTGTGTTTGCCTGCATCCTTAACTCAGAGACCACACACACACACTCAACAGTGCCATGCACCTAAAACACTTCCCCTCCGAAAATCACTCACACACTCTCTCCCCTCCATTACCGCCGCCTGTCAGACCCCGGCGCTCTCCTCGCCTGACTCCCGCTCGGCGCCAGCATCGGCCGCTCGCCCGGCGGGTTTGGCTCTCCTCCTCGGAGCGCTCTCCTCGTGAAGAGGTGATTGTGCGTCGGCGGCTGACCTCCGGAGTGCCTGCGGAGAGAGGCCTCACAAAGAGGAGCTTTGATTGGAGGAAATTAGGGCCCTCCAGCAGCGCAGGCTGTCAGTTTGACATTCACACCGAGAGCTGACACACCGGCCACCCTAAAGCATCGCGCCCTGGGAGACGTACCGCACAACATCTTATTATTTAATTACTTCTGAGATATTTAATGTCGTAAACTCATTCATTCTAATCTGAGATCAAATTATAATGATCCCTATGGAGAAAATGAGCCGTGATGTGATTAGTTGAATAATGGTTTGGGGTTCTTGTGATGCCTCCGATTGAATTAGCTTAACTCGCCATGTAGCAACAGGCTAATAAAGCAGAGAGCACTGATTTGCTGGCAGGGTGAGTCTTCACTGTCAGAAATGTCAAACGGCCTGACAGCAAAGTCCCTGTGCACGTCAAAATTTGCTTTTTCTTTGTACTCCTGGTATTTCAGCTGCGGAAATGTGCCTGCACTTGGGTTATTTAAGGGTTGTTGTGCTCCTTCACGACGTTAAGCATTAATAGTGTTGATTTGTCGCTCCAGTAATGCAAGGTTTTGGTCGTCGGCTACCGTTTGCCGCGTTGATAATTGTAATTACGTCTCCGCCAGTGACAACTTCCCGGGTTTCTGCAGGCACTTGTGTTAATGTTACACCTCTTTTTCCAAATGCAACAAGCCAATCAGCACACCAGTTACCAGTACTCCACTATATCTATCGGAGAAAGCTGCATTCTCCAGGAGGAGTCAGGTTCTTCTAATTCACTACCTCGAAGAAATCCCTTTCCTGGAGAAAGCCGGATCTCTTATCTCTGATTTCACATTTGTTTAATACTGTATGCACCGCAAAAGCACATTATTAATGCATGTGTTTTACAAGGGGGCAGTGGCTCTGATCAATATTTGTGTATTAATAAGGATCAAATGACTACACTAGAGCATGAAAAATGACGTTCAAAGTGACAAAACCTGCAGAGTCTTTACAATGACCGTAAAGTTTGCATGACCTGTAGTCAAAGTAGATGTAGCATATGAGAAATAGCAGCTTTTAAGGCCAGAGCTACATCATGTATATTTAGGCGCCGTCTTAGAGAAGGGCTCCTGTGGCAATATGTAGCCTGGAGGTAGAACCCAAATGTGGGACGCACACAGCGGAGCAAGGCTGGATTAAATAAGGACGTTCAGTTTAATGAAACTTACAGTTAAGGTAACATGAATAGCTGCAGAGAGAAGCAGGGCTATCTAAATAATACAAGACTAACGCAAGAACAAGGAACACAGGCAAAGAACCACAAGGAAAAATACAGACAAACTGACAAAGGTAGCGGCAGGGTTATATATACAGACTGAGAACTAATGATGGAACAAGACACAGGTGAGACCAATTGGGGAGGAGCTATCATACAGGAAGTGCAGGTAACTGAAAGACACATGGTGAGGGACCATTTCAAAATAAAACAGGAAATGACGAAAAGCCAACACGACAACAGAAAACTCAGCAACTTGAAGGTACAGAAAAGGTTCAGAAGTCAAACTTTTGTCAAACTGAACTACACAATAAACGTCAAATTACCTCAATGTATTTACCGAGTAACACATACACACTTCATAGTGAGTGGGAGAGTGGGGGTTGGGGGAGGTCCTTTGGAGCTGACAGCAAATTCTTCTCCATTATCTTCCATCCAAGTGGCTTAAAGAGGTTCAATTCATCTTTTCTCCGTTCTCTCTTGTGCAGAGTTTATGTCAGTGGGTTCTGAGCGTTAAGAAGAACTACAGGAAGAGCGTGGCCTATCACAACTGGAGACACGCCTTCAACACATCACAGTGCATGTTTGCACTCCTCAAGTCAGGACGCCTACAGGTGAGAGCAGTCGTGAATGATGCTTTTTATCAGGGAGACGTAATGATGCACCTTTGTTTTCCACACAGCTACAAATCCAACCAGGTTTTAATGAAAATTATTTCCAAAACATATAATCTGTATCCTATGTGTGAGGCTCACTAGGTGGAGCAGGTTGTACGAGGACCAGAGTGTTAGCGGTTCAATCCCTGGTGCATGGGCCATATGCCGAAGTGCCCTGGACAAAGACCCTGGTCCCCGAGTTGCTCCCAATGTATGAATGTGTGTATAAAGTATAAAGCTGGACGGTGGAATTGCTCTTCAAAATTGAAGCCAAAGCAAGTAGAGCTCCCCCTGGTGGCTGGCTGCAGTACAGGTCATAAGCTCCACCCCCTCCTTGTTAGTGGGCGGGACTTGGGCCAAACCAAAACACTAAAATACACGTGAAATACTGTTTTTTCAAGGATGGTTTCTGTCATTTTACGTACGTTTGGATAAGTTTTTGTTTTAGTAAGTGATTTGATGCTGTAGAAACAGGATGTGACTTAATGGCGACCAGCAGTTGCCACGCCAACCATTGTGTAAAGTGGTCCCGTGGGACTGTGAGAGTTATAAAAAAAAAGTAAGTACAGTGTATAATCCAACATTTCCTTTTAACTGGTGGTGGCAGAGTCGCAAGATGGCACCGCCCGTATCCC
The DNA here is from genome assembly GCF_963514085.1 of Chelon labrosus. NCBI lineage: Eukaryota > Metazoa > Chordata > Actinopteri > Mugiliformes > Mugilidae > Chelon > Chelon labrosus. The sequence goes on from NC_140337.1 coordinate 23,185,303, forward strand.
CGGGAAACTAGCGTCAGTTTGGCCAATGCAAGGAAGTGGAGACACATTGTCCATATTTATATACAGTCTATGGAATGAATGGGTAGACGTGTCGATGTAATTGTAAAGTGATTTTAGTACCATCAGGTAGAAAAGCACCACATAAATACAAGACCAGTTACCATCTAACATGCAGCTGGCAATAGGCTTCAGTCAATAGCATTTCACTGTGATGAATGACAGAGGAACCAAGCACACTTCCGAGGTCAGACATTAGAAAAGCCTTGATTAAATTAGACCCCAAACCCTGGTAATGAACAAGAAAAACTCGACATGGGTGTTGTGAAGAGGACGGCATGACTGATTTCAAACGACCACGGCTCCTGCGCACATATGAATTACCGTGCAACCACGTCATAAACTTGAACAACTATAACAAACAAATAACAACTAAATAAAGCCGAGTGATGCTGGGTTTCTGAAAGTGATTCACACTAAATGAGCTGAATGGATAAAATGTTAACAGTCGCCTACGCTGCCGAGAGCGAAAAATGGTTTGGGACACACCGAGCACTCATGGTTTCCATGATACAAAACAATTATTTCTGCATGAAACGCTACCAAATACCTGAACACATCGGCGTCAGCTATGTTCCCGGAGCACCACTCGTCGATATGATATGAAAGCTGATGTGTCATATGCAGCCTTGCAGTCCGCTCCAAGCCCACTCTGCCCACAGTGTGTCGAGAGTTACGACAACAATGTGTGTACCCAGCTATTTAATTTGGCTCGACTGCGGCTGCAGATTGGGATCTGTTCAACTGCTGTCACAGCTCAGATATATTCCCTCTTTTTAATCTACCATCCATCTCCTGACAGAAAAATCTGAACGATCTGGAGGTTTTGGCTCTGATGATTGCAACGCTCTGCCACGACATGGACCACAGAGGAGTCAACAACTCCTACATACAGAGGTGCAACAGGAGAGTCTCATACTGCAGGTGTGTGGTACAGTAGTGTGTGTGGGAGCACTGTATTCACCCTGTGTGTCGTTCCAGGAGTGACCACCCACTGGCCCAGCTGTACTGCCACTCCACCATGGAGCATCACCACTTCGACCAGTGCCTCATGATCCTCAACAGCCCTGTAGGTTCTCTAACTCGCTCACACATGCGTAGGAGGCTTTCTTCTCTCTGCACCAACCCTATACTTAGCAACTGCCGAATTAGAAGAAACATTAGGCCTAAATGGTAGCTTACATTGTCCAGTGAGCAGCGGGTGTTGTGAGGGGACGGATGATAGTGGCTGGGTGGGTGCTGTTGTCGTTGTTGGTTCAGATCAGGGGCTATTGGTTTTCCACTGCAGCATGGAGTCATACCTTTGTATCCCGTAGAACTCCTCTTATTATAACACAAAGCTGCAAAAAGCAGTTTTAATGGCTGTAAACAATGTATAATAGCTAAACCATTGAGCCAGCTAGACCAATATACAGTAAAGGGTCATTAGCTTTGACATAAGCTTTTTTCACAATACATTATGCTTTCTTATTGTATCTTTAAAACCCATTTTTTGAAGATCTATATCAAGAGTGTTTATATCACTGGTTTAAATTTGAAAAGAACCTATAGGCCAATATTTTGTTCTTATTCTTTTTGTAACTCTTTTCGCTTTGTTGGAAACATATGTCTTCTTCTCTCTCTGGGGATATATGACAAGGTATGTAACCAAGTATTTAAGGTTAGAGTAAGGAACATAAACCGATCAGGCATAGCGTTAGGACCACCTTCCTAATGTTGTGCCTCCAAAGCAGACTGGTGACTCATCAGAGAATGGACACGGGCCCTCTTAAGGTGTCCTGTGGTGTCCACCATGGTGGTTCGGGGGAGGGGCGTCTGTGGATCATCCCACAGAGACTTGATCAGTTTGGGATCTAGTGAATTTGGAGGCCAGGTCAACACTTTGTGCTGTTCTTCATGTTTTTTTGAGTTGTTCCTAAACCGTTTTTGTGTGTCGGGCTGCTGCCATCAAGGAGTGTCATTGCTATGGGGCGGGGGTGCCTGGTCTGGTCTAGGTGGGTGGTACGTATCTAAGTAACATCAACATGAATGAATGCCAGGTCCAAAAGTTTCCAAGCAGAACACTGAATTGTCACAAGATGGTCAATGTTATTTACTTTTCCTGTCAGTGGTCTTAATGTTATGCCTGATCAGTGTACGTTAAAGCACTACTGAGCAATGACAGTGTCTGCACTTGCACGGCCTTTGGCATCAGTGTTATTGGACATTGGCGGGTTGCAATCTGTGTTTGTGTGTTTTGACCAGCGATACATTTCAATGACAAACTCCAGATCCAAACTTTAAGAGTCTGAAAACACCTGTCCAGATGTGTTCACCGAGCGCAGTAACACTCTAGTTTATAGTCTGAGGTGTGTATCAGTGCTGCTGTGATTTTAAACAGACTTGCATAAACATGCGAATGGCGTCGTGTATATCAGAGTTGTTTGGCATGCACTGCTGACATAGTTCCAGGATTGTAGTCTCTCTGCAAATGTTATGACAGCACACAGGCCTTTCCCACTAATTTTACACTTCTAAGTCCTAAAAATGAAATTTGAATGCTTTAAGATTCAGTTTTGTTTTCGGCAAACCGATCGTTACAAAGATATATAGCAATTTGAATATCGGCACACCAATCTCTGTTACATGCAAAGGACGAGCTGCCACCGTCACCGCTAATGTAAGTGTAGGAGCAGGAAGACGGAGGCCCGGATCTGAACTTCATTACAGTTATGCAAAACATGGCATTAGTTGGCATTTCACATCTGCCGCGAATCCCGCGCTCGGCAGCTGAGCGCTTGGCAGGCTCAGTCAAGAGGCTCCATCTCCGTCCTCTCGTGGTGTCCCTGCGTGGCTCCCAGCCAGCCTCAGAAACGATTTCAAAAGTCTGTGCCGTTTACGAGGCTCCACATTGTGCACTACTGTAGCAAGATTTAGATACCCACATCCTGCCCATTTATGTTCCCAGCTCTAATTCGTGGGGTGGTTAGGCTTATTTTTTCTGTTGTGGAAGACAGAATTCCTTTCAGCACTGCCAAAAGATCACAGTAGAAACCGATAATTGAATAACTTCCTATAATGTAATAAAAAAAAAAGTAATAAAAGCTGGTAATGTAATAGCGTGCCCATAATCCAATAAAAACATCGAGCACATAAAGTAATACATTTTTATGTGTAATGTCAAAAGCGTAAGCCCTGGGAGCCACGACGTGACAGCTAATCTAGACTCATTTCCCCTCGAGTTCAGGACCGACATTATCCCTCACTGGCTTCCCACCCGACAACAATCTGACTCACAAAGCCTGGCCGAGCCCAGCAAACAGTGGAACCAGCAATTTCAGTCAAGTAGCTTGAAGAGCTGCCCTAACATTGACCATCTTGTGACAATTCTGCTGGGAAACCTTTGGACCTGGCATTCATTCATGTGGATGTTAGACTTGTACGACCAACCTAGATCAGACCAGGCACCCACACAAGAAAACGGTTTAGGAACAACTCAAAAGAACGTGAAGAACATCACAAGGTCTTGACCTGGCCTGCAAATTCACTACATCCCAAACTCCCAAACCCTCCCCTCAACCCATAGGACCCAAAGGCATTGGGTCCATTCTGCTGCCAGACACAGGACAAGTTCAGAAGGCCCATGCCCATTCTCTGATGGGTCACAACTGTTTTGGAGGCAACAAGGGAGACCTACACCCAATCAGTGTCATAATAATAATTAGAATTTTATGGAAATGATTGCCCAGGGAGCAGTTTGGAACCTAAGAGCTTGCTCAAGGCACCTCAGCCCTAGACATGGGTGGGGTGCAAACCTATGACAGTCCGAGAGCTGCTTCTCCAACAACTACTCCATGGCTTATGCTGCGTTCACATTAGACCCGGGAAAAAACAAATAGACTGCAAGTTATTTTTGATAGAGGCAAGCAGTGTGGCGCTTCAAACTGACGGCCGACACTTGTTGGCCCGTGACAGACGCTACAAATCAAATGCACTAGTCAAGCGAGTTTCTGATGGGTAGCAGACAACCCACAGATGTTCCTAATTAAAGCTTCTCTACAAGTCCAGTTGCCTTTCTTTAGCATTTTTTTTGGATAGCTACGCATCAAAGTGTCCTTTTCAACCACACCATGACACGGTAATGCATCAGCCAATCATATGCAGGGTTATTTGACCAGTTCGTTTTTAAACAGATGATCACATAATGTCAATGAGCCCTTGGAACACCTGGCCATGCTTTGCGTTAGGTCGTTGCGCGTAGTGTCAACATAGCATAGCATAAATCCACTATTGCACCTTGCTTTTCTTCTACTTCCTTTGTGTTTGACCGAACCTTTTCCCCGAACAATCCACCAAACACACCAGCTTCTGATTTAATAGGGCTGATTCTGGGAAGTAGTTCCAGAGAGAAACTGCAAATTCTGTGAACACCACAAATGAAATTCCGTTCACTTCCAAGTAGAGACTAATATCTCAACACCTGATCGAAACTTCCTGTAATTTTGTAAATGGATGAACCCGACCTTAAGTGACTTATAACAAAGCATCTCAAGTGTACGCCTTCATATAATTAGTGTTATTGTAAATGCAATCAGGATGAGAGTTCTTCGAAACCTCACGTTTAAACTGGGTCGCAGCACAAATCATTTCCACTTGAGGCTGCCATGCCTCTCTGCATACGATAACGCCGCTCGATGGCATCATTTGAAAGGCCTTAATGCTGTTGCCCGCTTTTTGCAGTTTCCTGGATCCCTCAGTCTTATTTATTACGCCTATTCTGCTCATTTTCCAGCTGCTCGCCTATCGCAGAACTCTCTGATGGCCCAATAAAATACAATGAATTGCAGCCTGCTCTGATCTTTATGGCCTCAAAACAAACTCTAAATACACTCCCCGACTCCACCGCACCACTTAACCCCGCCGCTGCCGGACACACACACACAGAAAGGGCACGCATGCGTCGCTGCTAACCTTGTAAAACGCGCAGCCTGATGAGCATTAATGCGCGGACACTCTCCAGACGACACTCCAGGTGGAAAGGACGCGGGGTGATTATGCAAACACGCATGCACATAACGCTTGAGAACTAGATTTACTTGTGCGATTTATTTACTTTGCCGCCCGAGTGTCGCCGTGGCAACACCTTGGTGGTCTGTCCCTGCGCAAACTGCGGTCAGCACTATTAGCATCTACAGTATCTACTCCTCAGGGAGTTGCTATCTCATCCTGCGTAAACACAAACACATGCAAATTTCCATGCACTGTATCAACTCCGCAGAAGTGTAAATCAAAGATATTAACATGTGGAGCTATTCCTGTACTTTCCTCTCTTCCTTTCTCTCTCTCTCCGTCTCTCCAGGGAAACCAGATCTTGAGCGGCCTCTCCCTGGACGAGTACAGAGCCACTCTGAAGATGATAGAGAGGGCTATTCTGGCCACCGACCTCGCCCTGTACATGAAGTAGGTGCCAGACGTCAAGCCCAGATGGAAGTGTGCGTGCGGAGGGTTAGAGAGGAGGAAGAAGAAAAATGGTGTTTTGACTGAAGCCGCCAGCATTCAAAAGTGTTTTTAATTACACTACTGGCGCAGCAAAGCTAACAGCTTGTCCAAACAATGTACGGTGTCAGTTTTATGTTCCCTTTGGATTTTTCTACATTTCTGAAAGTCCTGAAAGTAGATAAACCAATCAAACAATTCATTCATTCATCGTCTGTAACCGCTTGTCCTGTCATCGAGCGAGAGGCGGGGTATACCCTGAACTGGTTGCCAGTCTATCGCAGGGCTAACACAGGAAGACAAACAACCATTCACACTCACATCCACGACTAATTTAGAATCACCAATTAACTTAACAAGCATGTCTCTGGACGGTGGGAGGAAGCCGGAGTACCCGGAGAGAACCCATGCAAACTCCACACAGAGAAGCCCCAGTCGGCCGGTCGAACCCAAGACCTTCTTGCTGCAAGGCATCAACACTGACCACTACAACACTGTGCCACCCAATGAAACCAATGAAACAGAAATCTTATACTTGTGTATTTGTTTATTCAGGAAAATTAGCTAATATTACATATCTGTGAGTTGCAAAAGTAAGTGCACAACTAGGATTACAAGCTAATTTCAAAGCCACGGACAAAGAAGCTTTGTGAAGATCTCTGAAAAAGAGTTTGTTAGTTGGAAAATGCTACAAAACCTAAAAAGTTTGGAATCCAGACAGATTGTGAACAAACAGTGGCGTGGTCAACCAACGGAGATCAAACCAAAACCAAGACTTTGGTAATCGTCCGAAAGGTCACAAAGGAACCCAGGGTAACTTCTAAGCAGCTAAAGGCCTTTCTCACATTGGTCCATTTTCGTGAATCCACCATCAGGAGAACACTGAACAACCGTGTTGTGCATGGCGGAGATCTCCGTCCGCAGTTTGCCAAACATCACATGGACAAACCAGAAGGCTGTTGGGGAAATGTTTCGTGGACAGATGAGACCAACGCAGAATTATGTGGTTTAAATATGTGTCAAGGTGTCAAGTTTGGAGACGAAAAAGGCACCGCAACCCGTTATTGTGGTGTGGTCACGCCACATGCTTGACCCAAAACAAGGGTTCACATACTTTTGGAACTCAGAGATATGTGCAAATGATACTTTACCTTGAATAAGTAAACACACAAGTATAATATTTCTGGTTCATGTGTTTGGAAAATCCTGAAGGGCACAAATACGTCTAAGCACCACCGTATGGAACACATTTATTATATATTTATATATATATATATATATATATATATATATATATATATATATATATTCTTTGAGTGTATCCATGGCCATATTTTCATGGATACATACATTTCATAAACAGGGATGAAATGTTTTTCAGACTAATGGCAGGTATCTATACTTTCTTCTTTCACTTCTTTCCATTCATCTTCCTCAGTGATTTAAGCTCTTATCTCATCTCTCTTTTAGTCTAGACGGTGGGTGGTTGGGGGGCTAAGTGGGTTACATATGAGGATAATTACCCGCTGGGTCACTGTGTGTGTGTGTGTTGTCAGGAGGCGAGGGGAGTTCTTTGAGCTCACCAAGAACAGCCAGTTTGTCTGGGAGGACGAACATCACAGAGACTTACTGAGGTGAGTAATGGATCTCTAACACACTTGTGCCATCACACTGTAGCATGTCAGCTACTGGAGATCTGCTTTCATTTTAAAGAAATGCTTCAACATTTTGGGACCCTTGCGGAGTCAGGACATGATTAGGATAACACCTGGAATTACGGGGAACCAAACATGTAAATATTAATATTTACCCCGATTAGGTATAACATTATGACCACCTTCCTAATATTGTGTAGGTCTCCCTTGTGCCTCCAAAACAGTTGCGACTCATCAGAGAATGAACATGGGCCTTCTGAGGGTGTCCTGTGGTGTCTGGCAACAGAATGTTGTTAGTGGGGGGGCCTTTGAGGGGAGGGGCCTCTGTGGATTATCCCACAGATACTTGATCAGTTTGAGATCTAGTGAATTTGGAGGCCAGGTCAAAACCTTGTGCTGTTCTTCATGTTTTTTCTTGAGCTGCATCCAGCTGAGGATGGCTGCTGCCATCAAGGAGTGTTATTGCTATGGGGTGGGGGTGCCTGGCCTGGTCTAGGTGGGTGCTACATGTTTAAGTAACATCCACACCAATGAATGCCAGGTCCAAAAGTTTCCCAGCAGAACATTGAACTGTCACAAGATGGTCAGTGCCTGCAATGCCAGTTGCCAGATATGGCAGGTTTAGGTTGTCAACTTGACTAGGAGCATTTACATTGACTTGAGCATATCGCTAGTGGACAGGCTTTGGAAGTACCCTTGTAAACCTAATATTTCTGAAATCTGGAAAACCCTTTCCTAAAAGAAAGGATTTGGATCCAGGTTTCCATATTTCTATACTTTCACGAGCCAGTTTATTAGGTACACTAGTGAAAACGAATGCATTCAAATACATCAGTCCTGCACTACATCCTCCTTAATGACTGTTTTAATGTTCATTTCATGTTGAAACAGTGTCAGCAATTGGATTGAATTCAACACTAAAGTCCTTATTTTGGGGGTCAAAGGAGTTGCCAAACATGTGCCGTCGGGTACAACACAGCACAACAAACCACAGCCTCCACAATGAAAACACAGCTGAATCAACAGCTCCCTCAGTTATTTGAAAAAAATAAAAAAAATGCTCAAAACCATAACCTTCACAAAGCTATTGTGTTGTATTTTATTGTATTGCAGGACAGTCATATCAGAATGCATTTGTTTTTGCGAGTGTGCCAGTGAGTTTATATTGATATTTATAGTTCCTGTAACAAAAAGTTGTCTGGTGATTGGTGCGATCTGTAATCTTGTTTCTACAGTTTACTTCTCCCCCGTTGATGACGTGTCCTTGATCGCGGTTATTCTAGATAGAACCAATGTGTCGAGAATTATTAAGAGAACCTGTAACCAGTCCTAATTTAGTGGAAGCGACCTAACACTGAGCGCCAGTCATTCAGAGAGCGATGGTGAAATGGGAGCACATTAACAGAGAAACATTCACACTCTGTAGGTGAGGTCTGCACAAAAAGCTGCTAAACCAAGCCCACTCATGTTCTGGACACATCTCCGTTGAAGTGTTCCTTGTAAGACTGTACCGTAGACGCTATGCTATGAAAATGAAAATGATTTTTGAAGTCAGACTAATTTAAGTTCAATTAAACTTTCCAGCACCGCAAATTCACTGACAATGATCTGTGGAGATTAATGCGTATCACTGTGTCCCCCCTCCTTTCAGGTCAATGCTGATGACTGCGTGCGACATCTCGGCCATCACCAAGCCTTGGCCTGTACAAAAAAGGGTAAAAACTTTTATTTTTTTAAACGTCATTCTTTATCTAGCTATGTAGGTTGTGCTGCATTTGTGTCCTTCCCTGGCATACAGCTCCCTTGATCCGCCATTATTTATGGCTTGGTCCCTGTAGGGGTCATAACAACTTGTTTTCCTCCTTCCCCATAAGCCATAGGATGCCATTCATCCTCATATACCATTAAAAATAACTTCCAACTGCGAGGCAATCAGTGGCAGTACCAGTATGATACCTTTAATTAGACACAGTGGAACAATATTCTGAGACTACTGTCAGGCACTGGGCACATACAAGAGCCAAGTGGTTGAAAATCACTATTTTAGATGCTTTGCTTGAATAAAAGTGAAACTGCCATAATATAAGAGTATTTAAATTCCTGTTTAAGTTAATTGGGGAATATTGTCAGCTAAAGTCAAAAGCAGAAGTACTTGTATCACTGCAACCGACTGCATCAGTAAGCAGCACTTGAGTATTGTAGTTGCTGAGAAGAATCTGGTCAATTAAAGGGGTAAGAAAGAAGTTTGCCAGACATCTATAGACATCTACAGGCTGCTCCTCATCTCCGCTGCCTCTTCGCTGCAATTGTAATGTACCCATCACTACAAATAAATAAGGCGTAGGTCCCGGAGAGCAAATTAAGGGGTTAGGTGCTTGCTTAAGGCACCTACGCCATGGATGGAGAGAAGGCAAACCTGTGACTCTTTGGTCCTAAGTTGCTAACTATGCCACAACTTGAACCTACAACCCTAAGTTTAAAGGCTCATTTAAGGTACTGCGGGACATATACGCTGTGGCCTGCGCACGTAGCCTACGCCATTTATATTTGTGCGCTTGTCAGTCTGGCTCGCTCTGTAAAAATGCTAGTTGGCGCTGTGTCTTCTTTGCCAGTCGGGTTAATTTTTTTTCGACTTCCTGCTTCACTTTCAACAACGGCGACGGAAACTTTCGTCAAAATTTCGCTGAAGATGAGTCTGGATGAGTTCCATCTTTATTGATCAAAAACAATAAGTTTGAAAATCGCAGAGATGGACAATCAGCCGGAAACACTAAAGCGGAAATGTGCAACTACCAAGCGGAGCAATCACAGCTCTTGTGGTTTGCGTCAACCTGACGCGTAGTTACATTTCTGGGGAGGTGCACGTCAGGCTACGGCGTTAAGGTCTGTGTAGGGTCTGGGCTGACGCTACAGTTACGGCATCAAATTGACGCAGAAGCCTAAACCACCTAGATCTCATGCGTTACCCAGTGAGCTAGCCAGGCTGCAGACCTCCGTTTCAACCAACCGCTCAGAGTTTGATTTGTAAGCATCAGGGTAGAGAAATGTGTGTAAGAAGAAAAGATTAAATGTCTGGTTCTGCTGCATGGGTTGCATTGTGAGTGTCAGGGTCGGCCCAAGGGTCTAGAAGATTTATTTTTTTCTATGGCCCCAACACACTCCAGCAAAGCACACATAAAAGAGATTTCAAAAGGATCTCTTTAAAATTGCATTGAAAGCATCCGTTTCAATTCACAGTGGACCACATGTGTCCTTGAGCAAGACAATGAACCCCAAGCTGCTCCCAGTGCGTTTGAATGTGTGTGTGCTTGTGTGAATCAATAGGCAAATGAGAGATAGAGAAGAAGCTATGTGAATACAATTTACCACAGTGCATTTATTTGTCATTTAATTTCATCACCATAAAGAACACACTAATGTGCAGTTTATACTTCTGCGTCAATTTGATGCTAAGTCCAGACCCCCCTTAGACCCTAACACCGCAGCCTGACGTGCACCTCCAGAAATGTAACTACACGTCACGGCGACGTAGACTGCAAGAGCTGTGATTGGTCAGCTTGGTAGTAGCGTGTTTCCGCTTTTTTCCAGCTGCTTCTCCATCTATGCAATTTTCAAGTTGATTGTTTTGGATCAATAAAGATGGAACGCATCAAGGAAAGGTTAACTGAGAAGGTTCAGAGACTCCTCTCCGTATGACTCGTCTTCGTAGAAATTTCGACAAACGTTTCAGTCGCCATTGTTTAATCCGACTGCTTCTCCATCTCTGCAATTTTCAAATTCATTGTTTTTGATCAATAAAGGTGGAACACATTGAGGAAAGGTTACCTGAGGAGGTTCAGAGATACAAACACTTGTAGGACATGTCTTCGGCAAAATTTTGACGAAAGTTTTAGTCGCCATTATTGAAAGTGAAGCAGGAAGTAGAAACAAAAATTAACCCGACTGGCAAAATAAGACATAGAGCGAACTAGCGTTTGGGTGGTGTTTTTACAGAGCGAGCCAGACTGACGAGGTACAAGTATAAATGGCTCGCACAGGCATAGATGACGTACGTGGGTTACGTACATAGGTTACGTACGTAGGTTATCACCTCTACGTTCCGCAGAGATATAAACCGCACTTAAGAATGAACTAAAAAGTTAACTTTTTCATAAGGTCATAATCAGTACCTGTAGCAACGTCATAGCACTACATTTTGCACAGTCTGAGAAAATTATAAACTAAAAATTGTAGTGTTTTCGAGCATCAACACAACATTATAAAACATAATACTCAACCATATTGAATTTTTCAGCGGTGTCGCATCAAGTTTTGTTAATGAGAAGCACTTGCTGCGAGGCCTCTGATTGGGATGTGGCAATAAAAAGTTTATGCCCGCAGTCCCTCTTTCATCTTCTATTCCCCAATTTCTCACTCTGTTTATTTCCAAACTCTCCCTCCTTCCTCTTCGCTCGCTCTCGTTTGTTTCGCCGTTGCCCCTCCCCCCCAACCTCCCGCTGATTCATCTCCCCGCTGACCTTCGTTAGTCTGCTCCTCATTAGAAATCCCGGGCGCAGGGGTAGCTTCAGACGGGGACGCATTCTGCATGTGCATGTACGTGGGTGCTCATTAATAAAAGCAGCTGTGCCCCCTGTCCTCAGATGACACGTCTAAAATAACACTCGGGGCGGAAAACATGCACGCATGCTAATTTATTCTCACGTACATGAACAATTGCTGGCTCCTCATTAACAAATTGTGCTTGTCATTTTGCAATACGAAAGGAAAAAACGATTCCCTTTGTCTTCTTGTCTTCTGCAAAGACGCACGTTTAGCTATACTCAACTATAGACAACGTACTTTTCGGGGGTTTGTGCTGAACTAATCAATATTCTTAATATGTGTATTGACCAAATGACTACCTCTAATGTGAACAACTATAGAACACAGTTTACTCTGAAGGACTCTAAAACCTATGCTGGCCTCTTGGTCCAACCCAGTCATTACACCTTTCTTTGTCAGGCTTTTCTCCAAACAAGGCTGCCAATATCGGCAAAGCCACTATGGACATGAACAATTGCTGGCTCCTCATTAACAAATTGTGTTATTCCCTTTGTCTTCTGCAAGGATGCACTAATTATAGACAACTAATTTATCAGGGGTTGTGCATTTAGATGCCTTAATGGTGTACAATTGACCAAATCAATGTCTTAAGTTGCCAGTTCAACTGAAAATGCATGCTAACACATTAGCGTAGGAAAGAGTGGGTGGAGAAGGATGGTTAAAGCTGCACTAATCAATATTTTCAATATATAAACTGTTCAAACGAGCACTTCTAATGTGAACAATTGATGCTGCAATTTATATTGTCTACCTTGTCTCATGTTGAGAGACAACCCTACACTGTCCTCTTGGTCCAACACCTTTCTCTATCAGGCTTTTTTCGAAACGAGGCTGCCAGTATCAGCCACGCCACTATTTAATTTAATTTAATTTAGTTTATTTGATAGGGACAATGCAGGTTAACATAGTAACACTTCCACTCGTTACAAACAAGTCAATGTGACTGATGTTCTGCATACAGAGATTATAGCTAATGCTAGTTTCCAACTCCCGTCCCTAGTTAGGCTTTTAAAAGAAAAAAGAAAGCACGACACGAACAATTGCTGGCTCCTCATTAACAAACTGTGTTTCTCATTTCCCGGTATAAAAGGGAGAAATCTTCTGCAAAGACGTACTTTTTAATTTTAGCTATCGTCAACTATAGACAGCTAACTTTTCAGGGGGTTGTCTATTTGGATGCTTTTACTGTGTGAAATTGACTAAATCAACGTCTTATTGCAATGGCATGCTAACACATTAGCATAGCAAAGGGTTAGGGATAAGCTGCAGGCCTTTCTTGAAACAAGTCTGGTATGAGCAACACCACTATGGACACTATGATTTTACATGACTGTGTCCAGGATTAATTGCATATCTGTACAAATTACTCAGGTTTATTTGTTGTTGTTGCTGGTTTCATTGTAAATTTTGTTTTAAAGATGCATGTCACACTTTCAAAATTTTACCCGTAATCACTATACCGTGAATGTATTTTATTTACAAAAGTAATTTCTGACTTCTGACAACATGAGACTACTACTACAACCAGATTAGGGTGTAACTTAGATGATGAATAAACCAAACCCAAACAGATGATGAATGTACAGTGCCACCTAAAGGTTTTTGGGGCCTTCAGAATTTTCTACATTTCTTCCAGAGAATGACTCAAAACATCAGAGGATCCTGTCTGTGGACAAAGAGAACCCCAATCAAAGAAATAAAAATAGAAATATTATATTTGTGCATTTATTTATTCAAGAAAATAAATAATTTCTACAAATCTGTGAGTTGCCAAAAGTAAATGAACATTCTTTAGTATGACCCAACTGAACTGCTCCTCAGAAAGCTCCTGACAAATCTCTGTTTTTTAAAATAGGGCACAGAGCGACTCCCATTACATTGATTTGACACTTACTTTTGCAATTCTCTGATACGTACTATTGGCTCATTTTTCCCCAAATAAACAATTTCACAAGTATAGTTTGGTTTCATTACTTTGATTTGGTTTCTCTTTGTCTACTTTCAGGACTTGGGTAATAATCCGCTGATGTTTTAAGTAATTTCTATGCAAAAAAAATGTAGAAACTCCTGAAGGGTACAAAAACCTTTAAGCAGCTCCGTATATGGCACGTACGCCATCGTCCTCCAAAACCAACATTCTGAAATACTTTCATAAAATTCAGTGGTAGGTCTTTGTTGCTGTTGTTGGAAGTGTAATGACCATACTGCAGTTTTTCCTGACTTGGCGCTAACTGCCTCTGCTGTGTAATAAGACCTTTGTTGTTTTGGCTCGTGTGGGATTAAGTAAATAAAGACAAAGTCACTTAGCCTCAGCAGTTAACGTCTGCCTCATGCGTACTGTTGGTTTTTGTCAGCTATAATAAGCTCACTCTCTCTGGCTGCCTCTCCCTGCAGCTCCACTCTACTGGGTCTTGATTACTGACTCAATCAAGACCTTCAGTTGGCTTCATCACACACATGCACACAGGGATGGTGATTGGAGCCTGGGGCTGTAGTCAGATCTTATTTACCTACTGCAAACAGACAGAGACCATTAACTTATTGTGTCTCTTTTCGTATTCATACCTCTTTTTGTTTCTCCCCGTGTTAGTTTTTCTGATTTCTTTCTTTTCCATCCAGCTGCCACATGCGCCCTTCGCATATTCTCAGTCTATCTTGTTTTAAATATTCAGTTTTGACGGTGTCGAGTCTGGGATTTCCAAACATTCCTCACAGAATCAACCTTCTAGGATGTTCATTAGCATGCCTCTGCTGAAATCCAAACTAGCAAAAATATGCCAGAGCTCCCAAGCTTAATTATAAAGTTAAATAGAGCCATGTGATCTGCACAGCTCAGTTGGCATGAGAGTCAGAGTCAAGTCCACATCAGGAAATTGTAAAAGATTACTTTGAAATATATCGGTGCTGTCCTCAGTCACTCGTGTAGAATGTGTTATCTTTTTTTGTCATTTTAGTTTTTCTTGAACTAAAAACTCTGTCCGTGTTTGGTTTGAGATTACAACTCACCGGCCTCCCTTCCTTCTAACGCAGATTGCTGAGCTGGTGGCCACGGAGTTCTTTGAGCAGGGCGATAAGGAGAGGCGAGAGTTGAACATTGAGCCGATTGTGAGTACTTTGTATCACTCCAGGTTTTACTTCGCATGATACACGAGAAACCCTCTTCTTATAACATAATCTGATGGTGTCCCACAGGGATCTGTTTTGGGTCCTCTAGTTTGTAATGTTAATGTGGTTCTGCTTCAAATCAAATGACGCTTTTAGACTCTAAATTCAGATATTTGCTCATTTCGAGGGTTCCTAAAAATTCTTCCATCACACCATCAAAACAATCTGAATATTCACAATGTTAAACTGAGTACCTTTGATCATTTAAAAATTTGTATTTGGTCAAAACAGCTAAACTTAATTTTTTCTTTATTGCTTATATGTGTTCTAGCTCCAAAGCTCTAAATAATCTAAAACTCTTTCTGGAAGAATCACAGCATTGGATATTGCTAAACCAAAGCAGGGAACTGTTTGGTAAACACTGACTTGTGACAGAGACAAATCTTAGGAGGTTGTCTGGTGTTTTGGAAAAAGTTCTTTATGTCTGGCGATTTTGCATTTCAGACTTTGACTTGTCAAAATGGGCCCCCCTCAATGAGCTGCACTGTCTCATTGACATCCAAACCAATATGCCTGATCATTTCGTCCTCCTAGAGAATAAGAGGGCAAACTTTTTGTTGACCATTTAAGCTTTACTAATCAACCTTCAAAGGCCCAATCTGAACCTGGAAAGAACCTGTAGGTTGTGGCAAAGTTTGGGGTTTCTCTTGGATTTGTGTCCGTTGAGAGCTTCAAACTATTAATTTAGTACTCATCTTATGTAGTTTACATGTCATGTTTCTCATTTGTTTCACTTTAGGACCTGATGAATCGGGAGAAAAGAGATAAAATACCCAGCATGCAGGTGTCCTTCATAGATGCCATCTGTATACAGTTATATGAGGTAATCCTTCCACTGCGGTTTCTGTCTCTCTTTCAACCAGTGTACCTGATGAATAACTGGAAAAACGACCCGTTGCAATATTCCCCACTTACTGAAATGTCTTTGTTGCTGTCGCAGACTTTGACTGGCATGTCGGAGTATTGCTCACCGTTGCTGGAAGGATGTCAAATAAACCGGCAGCACTGGAAGCGCTTGGCCGAGGAATGCGAGAAGGGGTCGGTCAACGGCTTGGTCTGATCCCAACGCCGGTTCGGCATTCGACCAACACAAAGCCCTTTGCTTCTCCCTGTTTTAGTCGGTTTTCACAAAATTTCATGAACTTGGCATGATACCCACAACGGACAAATAACACGTTGTGTGTGCACTGAAAGTGACCCAGAAAAACCACAAAAAGATAGTGGTGGTCTGAAAGTGAAAGGGCAGATATAACTGACTTTAGCTCAAAGCAGGTTCAAGTCCCACAGTGAGGTTACATAGGTTTGTTTAATAATTAAGTACTCGCCTGACATGGGATTTGCTCAGATCTGAAAATGCAGCCATGTTCAAATTGAGCTAAATGTATTGCAATGTTAACATGCTAACGTCTGGGGCACAATAGTATGGCATGGCATCATGCTTACCTTGTTTATCTTATTTGAGCATGATTCCATTTGCTAAGTAGCACGGAACACATGCTGATGATTGGAATACCATTGCTATTGCAAACATTTGGTTGTTGACCAAAGAATTTGCCGCAGAAAACCTAAAGGCATCACTGAAGTCATTAGGGTTCATCCTCTGACTCTGGAGACCATGAATGTACACATTTCATGGCAGGTCATAGACCTTGAGATAGTTCAGTCCAGACCTAGGAGGTGGCCTGACTGCCCCTTATAGCCTTGATAGACTTTGATGTAGCAAGTTCGCCATCTTCCCAGGTCTCAATCGTTTCAGTCAGTACGTATCATGACAGAAACATAGCTAAATTGACCAATATACAGCCTTAATCTACGCTGTTAGCTTAATTTAACTCTACTACAAACCGAAAAGGAAGGAAGGACGTGTTGTGTTATGAAATCCTTGTTTCTGAGGTCATGCTCGCTTCGTCAGATTTTGCGAGACCCGTCTTCCCCCCGTCACCGCTCTTTCCTGTCACTCACCAGAGGTAGTAACAGAGTCAGCACTAAGCTATATTTATTACCATAGACATTTTTATTTTTGCACAGAGTGGCTTTCATGTTGAAGTCTCACCCACGCTATCTGTCACGGGTAGCGGACTTTAGGGCAACACTGAATGGGTAGACGTAGGTCGTTAGAGATCAGCACCATTCCCGTGAGATCAAGATATTGTACTTACTATATACTTTAACCTAATAATCTGATACGTTTGTTAAATGTCTTTGTTCACGGGCACACAACCTTCATGGGTTTGAGGCTTTCATACATTTCACTCATTGTCTTAACTATTGCATATTTATTTTTGTTTTATATATTTATTAGAGTTTCTATATTGTAAGGTCATCCTCGTCAAGAGCACACAATTCTTTATATAGGAAATGTAGTTTTCATACTTCCCATCTCTGTTTTTCTTTTCTTTTTTTCGAAGGACCTTTTGTTAGGAATGACTCTTTTAGATGACATCTGGAAATGTACTGTATTGTGTTATCTGGAAATTAGAGGATTATTTTTTTTTTCTTCTTTCTCACAATGTAAAAAGAGCCAAAGACTAGACCTGCAGTTTCAAAAGGGGGAAATGGGTCTAGATGTTTCCACTGCCTTGTTGTGATAAAATAGGACCAATTCACCAATTAAAAGACAAAAATATTTTCATTTATCAACATCTCTCTGCATCCATTAATGCCTCTCCTTGACTAATGGCTGTTTATATAGAGTGACAGAGTAATGCTTCTGTTTAATCGTTGATATCCTGAGTAGACAGTGTTGTGATTTGCTCATTTAACGTCAAACTAATAGACCAAACTCTCAAAGCCAGCCAAGATGCGATGTACACCAGTGTGGGCGTAATCTAGCTCAGATAGTTTCTATTTCTGTAAAAATCTGACTTGAAAGGTAAAGGTTTCATTTTCTCCATGTGCCTCCAAAACAGTTGTGCCTGCTTCCGTTGAAAAGAACTTGTAGCCTGTTGCTTTTCCCTGGGTCTATTGTGTACACAGCATAAGCCATGGAGTAGTTGTTAGAGAAGCAGCTTTGGGACTGTGAGGTCATAGGTTTGCATAAGTTTGAGGTGCCTTAAGCAAGCTTAGGCTCCAAATTTCTCCCAGGGTGCAGAAAGAAAATTCCTAATGCCTATACACCAATCAGACATAACATCATGACCGCCTTCCTAATATCGTGTAGGTCTCCATTGTGCCTCCAAACCAGTTGTGACTCGTCAGAGAATGGACACGGGCCTTCTGCTGGGGATGGTTGCTGCCATCAAGGAGTATCATTGCTATGGGGTGGGGGTGTCTGGTCTGGTCTAGGTGGGTGCTACATGTCTAAGTAATATCCACATGAATGAATGCCAGGTCCAAAAGTTTCCCAGCTGAACATTGAACTGTCACAAGATGGTCAATGTCATTTACTTCTCCTGTTGGTGGCCGTAATGTTATGCCTGATTGGTGTATGCTGGACACGTTATTCAAATTAGACTCCAAGCATAAAAAAAACGTACTGACACGCAACCAAAACAAGTTATTAACCTTCCCCATGGACATTTAATCCTGCATCTCATTACCATTGGTGGTAAACAACAAACAGTAACTTTTAAAGGTCACCCCTACTCAGTACTGCGTTTAGCATCAGTTGCAGATGTTGTGGTGTTTAAATTTCTGGAGCACCAAAACATACCTTTAACTACCAAAGCACCTGTCAACACAAGTCTGATATACAAGAAACTGTGACCTTCTTATGGACTTCATAACCCACCAAGAATGCCATACATTTGTCACAGTGACCCAATGTTTTCAGGGACTGTTTTGGGGAGTTGTCCTGATGTCCATCATAATATTCAGTCTACACTTGGGTCATCTACTGGCAATACGTTGATTGACGCTCAGCTAAAAAGCACCCAGCCATTAAACAATGTCCCCCTGTGTCAGTTTGGACTAAATAAAAGGTGAGTGGTGAGTGCAGGTGTTTGATCTCTTTTTGGGCTTAGAGTCTGAATTTGCTGTAACCACGTCAGTCTGATCCAGCAAATGTTCCTAACATACAAGACGAAAACCTGAGTGCCCACTAAAAACAAATGGGTAAAGGCCAATTAAACAAACG
The DNA here is from genome assembly GCF_963514085.1 of Chelon labrosus. NCBI lineage: Eukaryota > Metazoa > Chordata > Actinopteri > Mugiliformes > Mugilidae > Chelon > Chelon labrosus. The sequence continues at coordinate 23,204,332 of NC_140337.1, forward strand.
TCTGTCTACACTTCCTGCTTTTGTAAAATATATATAAAAGGCCTTTACAAATAATTCAGATGGAACTATAAGTGGTAGAGCTATCACTTCTTGGAAGAGCTTGACATGTGCACATTACTATTGGGTATTAGTACAATTTCTGTAGCCAATTCGAGGTTTTCTGTACTCTCAAATGTTTTTTTAATGCATTGCTTCAAAGAAATATTGATATTACCTAGAGCTAGTCTGATTCGGACAGAATTACAACTTAGAATCAGTAAATACCCGATGAAAGATTTATTAAACAAGATGATATCCTCAAGAGTATTTGTACTTTGCCCACTCTGGTACTCTGGAGCCCGGAGCAGGTATGATAGTCGGATACCGTAACCTGTTAACCTTTGATTAGGGGTCGCAAACTAAAAAAAGGCATTTTGAATCACGGCAAAACAGATCAGTGCAGCAGCCGCCTTCGCAACACGTCTTACAGGGAAATAATGAACCGACCATCCCAGACCATCCTGAGAATCTGGTCCGTGGTAAGATCATTATGAGGACATGACCACCTCCTTTAAAATATACATCTAGAATGTTTTATGATTAAAAAAAATATTACTTTTCATTAATTTAGATCAAATCTATAGTACGGTGCCCGGTGCCATTTTCAAAGAGCAACATGCTCATCTTAACCGAAGCACTTTTGTAGATGCTCAGTGGTTATGTTTTGTACTTTGTCTCCAGGACTGTAATATATGTCCCCGTAGCCTAACCCGTGTGCTTTGTTCAAACATCTATTATCCTCACAGCTCAGATCTCTGGGTTGACTCAGATTTTTTGTTGTACTGAACAAGAATGAGAGATTTATTTTTTTTTTAGATTATACTTGTTAGTATCTCATGCAGGTGACAATGTAATATGCTGATATGGTACCGCTACGATTTTTACATCTTCATCTGTTGACACCACTGATCACTGTGAGCTGAGTAAATGGTATGTCCTATTAAAGAATAATGCCTATTTTTAATGTCCTCTGAGTATTGTTCTATTATTTGTGTGTGTGCTACTGCGCAGGTTTGTGCTGCGCTGCCACCTTGTGGTCAAACGTAGTAAATTCACAACAGGAAACTTTCAGGAATAAAGCAAAAAAAAGACATTTATGACATTTGTTTTTTTAAAAGTTGAACATATAAACCACTATCTTCTAAAACAGAGGTTGACAACTTGAAAGAAAGGGAAAGCACTAAAGGAACAGACAAATACTGCTTAGGAGAAATATTTACATCAGTGTAGAGCAGGTTGTCTTCACATCCATCCCAGATAAACAAATGGGACAATGCGAAGGTCGTGAAAGGAAAAAAAGGGGTCATCAGACGCAGACTGTGAGGTAGGACAGAGCAATGTAAAACCTACAAGTTTATATACGAGGAGGAGGGGGGGGGGGGGCAGTGGTTGGTTGCTATACACAGCTCGTTTGGTTTAAACAGAGTCGGTCCGCTTGTACGCCACCATGCTGTTCACCTTGTGGATGGAGGTGGTGAAGGAGCGTAGGCGCACCTCCTCCGACTGGTCGATAATCTGCGGCCCAGACTCCTCCCACTTGTCCGGGACCACCAGGTCTTTGTCCGTGTAGATCAGGAGGTCAAACGCACCTGGAAAGGGAGGGGTTTATAAATGATCAGCCCCTAACCCAGAACCAGTTATAGGTTGTCGTTTGAAAGGGAACCGGTAATAACTGTTAACTCACATGGCGTCTCAAGCAGCGGTAGGAAAGTAACTGTGGCTGTTATCTGTCTGATGACGGAGCGGATCTCATCCTGAATGGTCTTAATGGACTTCTCCCTGGGAGCGCTGGGTAGCACAGGAAAAAAAAATATCATTCAACACTCATAGGCCAGCAGGAATGAAAACGGCTCACTGAAGACATACTGTTGTGTCCATATATTTTGGAAACGGGACACTTTTAAACATAAGAGAACTGCTGCACAGGTTCAAATACTGTAGTTTATCATAAACGGTCATAAATCATCTGAACTGAAGAGCGCTCAAGGCTGGGATGTGACCGCCTGTGGCCGTTGTGTCCCACAGTGTTGGTGCTAGTCACGCCCCTTCATGTGTCGACCAACTGAACAGCATATTTCAGCTGAAGCTTGATCCCTACAACAGTTTGCAGCTCTTCCTAGGTTGAATTACTATGCAGACTACTGCCACCTGCTGGTGTGATGTTATTTATTGTCACATGGTGCAGTATGTATGTGCATGCAGACTTTTATTTTAACCTTTATTATACTTTGTATTCAAAGACTAGTGATTTCCTTCTTTCCCTTTGTACTGATGCTACTGGATAAGACACACGCAGTTGTTTGACAGTCTGCCTTCGTCGCTGCCAGTTCTTCAATATAGGTGCGGTGTGTCTGGGTGTTTACAGTCGAGCACTTTTTTAAGGTCCAGGACTGGCAAAGAGTAGAGGAGCTGACCTGCTCTCCTTGGCCGACTTGTCGCACTCGATGTCAAACTGCCATCTCTCCAGCACCTCGTTGGTTTCCAGACACGTGATCACCAACACCAGCTTCTGCACCGTGCACTCAAACAGCCACTCTGCAACGCAGCGAACAGACGCACAGCGGACGGTGTGAAAGGGCGCCCCAAACGCAACGTCGCCCTTCAACTCAACACGCGTTGAGTGTCTCAAGGGACTGAGGGCTAATGCATATAAACAACGATACAGTGGTATACAGTCTGACTCTAATATGTCCGAGCAAACAGCCTAGGGTGCAAAAAAAAAATATAAAACTGCAGTCCAGCGTTAGAGGGTGACAATTTTTCGAGACACCTGCGGGTCACGGTATTCCTGCGGGAGTCCCGCGGTACGGGAGTCAATTTCACTGTTGGTAACGTGATAGAGAAAATAATCAACGGGAGCAGGGCAGGGCGGAGCCGGAGATTAAATTAAAACATGCCGCATGTATAGCCTAAGTGTAGCCTAAATTTCCGAGGCAACCTCAGTGATTTGATCGCGATTAACCAAACTTGCTACAGGGGGGCAAGTTGGGAGTTGGGCAACAGAGCCTGATAACTTTAGACAACATAGGGGGCGGGACGGGATTTGGGAGTCTTTCTCTCAGGATTTTTTCAGTCACGTGATTGGGATACGACGGTCGTATTTTTGTGGGCTCGGGATGGGATGGGAGCGACAATTGGTTCCCGTGTCACCCTCTACCTAGCGTAGACACATCAGTATTGGATGAAATGCAGCAATAACGTGGTTTCAGGTTTCATATTTGGCATTACAGGTTCAAGTCAGTCAAGTTGAATCTTAATCTGTGGTTGATCCTGAGTGATTGAACAGAAAGCAACTTCTTTGTGGTTCTTAAAGGCCTTTCACCTCTCATCCTAAAGATGTTTGTGTGGTTTAGGGTGAGTAACCGGTAATTTATTAGCGTTTATGAAAAACAAAACATTACAACTGTGGGGAAGATTACAATAAACGGAGGATGTTGAAGTGTAGGAAATCCATGAATCTAGATGTAGTTTTTCATTTTTCATATGTTCTGTTACTGTAGGATGGCAGCAAGAAAATAATTTATATATCGTTTCATCCCTAGACTTAAACACAAAAGGTACAGATGTCAAATCGGCCCCAGCCACATAAACGCTTCCTGTTTCAGTTGCCGTCACTTTCTCCTCTCGAAACGCAAGGGAGGAAACTCGAGGCTACCTTTGAGCTGAGTCACCACGTTGGTCAGGTAGTTCTTCAGCTTGGAGTCGGTGGTGAGCTGGAGGCTCATGTCATAGTGGGTGACTCTGGTGAACGTCTCCGGGGGATAGATGCCCCGCTGGTACAGGATGCTGTTGATGCCGAACGCTGAGGAGGGAAAAGATGGATTCAGACGGGGTCAGGTTAAGATGGAAAAGCAGAAACTAGGGAAGAACAGAGCATCGTAAAGTATTATGAGCTACTCTTAGACGGTTTAAGCCCAATTTTAATACAATAAATGTGCAAACTACTTGCAAACTACAGCTGGTGAATTCGGCATTCGTGGCATTTTAATACACAGACAGTGTCAAACGTAAAACATAATTTAAACTGTACACATAACTCTTTCTCCGGTTTACATTTTACGCATGCGCAGTCCGTGGTGGGCGGTGCACTCGACTGCGAACACGTTCTCGCTTAAAAAAGTAATATTTTCGCCCAAACAAATTGAGTTTGAAAGGTTGTGTGCTGTTATAAAATGTTTAGTTTTAATCCTTTAAAATGCCCTCAACGAAATATTTTCTTTCAGTGAAGCACCGGCTTGTCATCGCGTGTGTACTCAAGCTACACAGAGAGAAAGAGATAGAGGCCCAGCAGTAGCATGTTAGCACTGCGCGTCGAGGGGAGTTCAAAAAGGCTAACAAAAGAGGAGAAAAAAACAAAAAACAAACGTAAATACTTACAGAAAAATTCGGCCACAAGCTCGGCGCTTCCTTTGAGGGTAATTCCTTTCAAAGTGCTGGTCATTTTCGCTCCCCTTTTTCGGTCAACTTCTCGACAATGAACCCTCTGTTGTGTTGTCTCTCCGCAAGCTTCCACGACTACCCGCCGTTCAGTTTGAAATTCAGTCAGCTGCGCCGTTGTGCGCATGCGGGAAAGAGTTCGGCGCACAGTTGATGACGTGCGAGGCCGCGTTTAACATTTCGCGACACCAGAGGGCGGAAGAATTCTTTTCTCAGTATTCGGGCACACTTTTTGTTTTGCAGTTTTAGTTTGAACATAAAAAGAACGAAAGAAACAGGAAAGACGAGAACAAAATACAATAAAGGTCCGAATTTGACAAACAATAAAACTGCTAATACAAAGTTAAAAGACTAAATCCTGGACTATAATTTGACAAGATTACACAATGGTAATCATCTACTTCATACTAATTTATTTTATCTTTAATAATAACATTATAACAAAGGAATATGTATTTTTTGTGGGCATGGATGAGGTAATTGACTTAGTATTTATTAAGAGGAGATGAGAACACTTTTGGAGTGGAAGTCATTTAGAGACTCACTTTTATTGCAGGTGCCTCTAGTTTAGGTTTTGCCTCAATCGATAGTTGCTACTTGGCTTCATGCTTCACACTTCTGCACGGCAATCCTGGAGTCCAATCACCTGAATCGCCTTCACCATCTAGTAACACCTCTGCTGCTGCAAAGTGTGCCAGCCGCTGCAGTCGGTCTACAATCCGCAACCCATCCAGGACCTGCACCCCTCCAGGACCCTAAGGTGAGACTGAAAGATGTTTAACTCCAACCACGGGCCATAAACCCTTAGAAACCTTTGGAAAAAAGGCTGCGGCCCGTGAAGAACAGTTTCTTTCCCGGCTGCAGCTGGCCTCGCCGGCGAGGCCCCCAGACTCCCGCCGACACTCTATCCTCCCCACGGACGCTACACATCACACTGTGAGAAGGTGTTATCCTTTTGCACATCTGTGAACCGTCCACGTTCACTAGCCGTTTTATTTATGTGAACATCTGCACATTCTTCAGTCTGCGTTTTTGTATGCTAATTTAAAAAAAAAAAAATAATAATCTAATTTGTATTTCACATTTGATTGCATTTTTTTTCCACATTTTGTTCTTTCACGGCTGATTTATGTGGCTGAACGTTCAATACGCACTATAACCACAGAACGTTTTAAGTTTAAGAAGGCTTAATTGGAAAAAAGCTTTTTTTTTTTAACAAAAGCAGCTGAGCAAAGATCTAAACATAATGGTATCTATAGTGAGGTCAGGCTCGAGGAATGTAAACGCGCATAAACATACTGTCGGGAAGGCGGCTGCTGGTGCCTGACACCAGTAGATTTTGACAATGGATGGTTTAAAAAGGGGGGGTGGGGGGTAATGTAAAGCTCGGCCCAGGAGAAGGACTTTCTGGTGTGTATAAAGGGATTTTCAAGCTCAAATGAGTTGTTCTTTGGAAGCAAATTGGGTTTACAGTATGCTGTATGCACAAACTCAACCCGACTGTAGAGGTGTCCTTTCTACAGAAGAAACCCAGACGAGCTTCAATCTTCAATTCAATTTTACTTATATAGCGTCAATAACAATATAAATCGTCTCAAGATGCTTTACAAAACCCGGCCTGAAACCCCCAGAGCAAGCCTGAAGGCGACGGTGGCAGGAAACGGTTTTCATACCTTTTAAGAGGAAGAAACCTTGAGCAGAACCCGGCTCATATGGAGGGACCCATCTGCCTAAGGCCAGCCAGATAGAGACACTGGCCTCGTTTCCTGAAGATTGGCCTCTACATTGACAAAATTAGGATTAGGATTCAACATGCCAGCTCAGCTGAAAAGCCACCAAAAACGGTCCCATAGCGGGAATGTTGTGGGATGCACCCCCAAAACCACAGACACCAGCCAACGGCAATGTCCCGGCAAATCTCCGACCGTGGGCTAGGTACGCCGCTGCCCCTAAACGAAACTACAAACTCTTTCGTAACTTAAGTTTCCAATGACAGTTTCCAACGGTGGGGGACAAAAAAGGTCCCATTTGACACTTTTAATGAACGACTCAAATCTGCTGCAGTCAGACGTGACACAATGAGTAATCAACACGAAACGCCTGCTTTGAATTACAGACTCTGCGATTACAGCAATTAGTCGCGCATACAGGCTGTAAATGTACAGACATGCAAACAGTAATCTAATGAGTTTACAGAAAGCTGTAGCTGTAAACCCTCTCACCAGCTTCGGCACGGCCTACGACTCTCTCAGAGTGGGCCGTGATCCCATTTCTGCGGCGTGAAACCCGACTGGTGTCAACATAACAGAACTCTGCTCTCCGCCAACAGCTCTACGACCACAGCACCACAATTATGCTTCATAAACAGACACCGCTGGCACCCGGCCCTCTCGAGAATTGGCCTGGCGTTATGAAATATCTTTTCGCTGGTTCGCCGCATATAAAAAAGGGATCAAACCCTCAAGGCGGGCTTCCTTGGAGAACTGAGGAATCTGGCGGCAGCACCACACCAACAGACACTGGGTTTTCAGGAAAGCCAGCGCCAAATATGATGGTGGACCCCGATTTATGCCATGAAGTCATCTTTTTTGATGTCATCCCTTGCTTTTGGACTGCATTTCTGAAGATTTTGGCGTTTTAAGAACTCGCCAACTTTTATTTTTTACCATATTTGGACAAGAGAGAGGAGCAAGAAGTGGATCTGACCGAGAAACTACTACTTCCTACAGCATACCTTGTTTTAGTTCACTCTTAACATAGCTATAAATTTTCAAAAATGAACCTCTTGCCGAGCCTGCATTTTTTTACACATTTTCTGGCTGAAATGAAAGACTGCAGGTCAATTTATTGGTTCGTTAAGATAATCCTTTATTTATTTATCCCACAGCGGGGAGATCACGGTGTACTTTTACAGCTGGCCTGCAGATCTTTACCGGTAAGGTGTAATCCAACCAGCTCCATCAATCAGAAGGCAGCCCGGCCTGTACGCTGCCCTAGAGGTGAACTCCAGGGCAAAAACGAAAAAGTCGACGATGCTGATGGAGTTTTAGTCGTTGATCAAGAAGCTCTGTGCTCCCTCCGTGAATGCTTTCGTAGCCTCATGTGTGCAGACTTGTGCAGTTTTTACGGACTGACGTTTGCTTCATGTGCATGTCTGTCTATCAAACATCCGCGGCGCAGAATGCGATGAAGTGCCGCAGTGTAACAAGGCGTTCGCCACGCATTCCTGTCCCGTAGGTGCCGAGTTTGTCCTACTTGGAAACGAAGGGCGAAGGGCGTGCAGCAGCGCTCAGTCGTCTTGGCCCCGCGCCTCGCGTTCCCTGGCGGTTCGTCTGCAACAGCTGGAGCTCTGCAAATGACTTTTCACATGTCGTTCACACGCAGGCACACACATATTCCTGCATTCTGGCGGATGAACGCGCCAACTGTATTTAGAATTGATTTCTGACCATCTACAGCCTCGAGACAAACTGGTACAACTTTACGTCTCAAGAATTAACCGTCCTCCTCTCTGGCCAGAGTAAAGCTCAACCTCTCAGCGTGTGTATTTACTCCAGGCACCTCAAGTTCATCACTTTGAACCTCTAAAAAGTATTTCCTCGTAAAGTCCCCGGTTGCGTTTGTCTCATAAATACACAGAGTTCCTTCCTTTTACAAGTCAGTTTATACGAAAGCTTGCAGCCCCATTAGAGACTATCTAAACATGCAGGCCTCAGCCATGGACAGATAGCCCCTCCAGAGTAAACAAGGTCTAATTGAGGGTTGGGTGGGATGAGAGCACATGTTACTTAGTCGTTGTCAGGCCACCTGCAACACATCCATGTAGAGTGACTCCTCCCTACGCGTGTACACATCCCTTCAAGGATTGTTAGGGTTCAGAAACGGTCACCACCGAGGGACGGAGTGGGTTTTATTGCTCTCTAAAAAAACAAACAAAAAAACAGTGTGGCAGTCGTAAAGCTGCACAATATGCATCTTTAAATATGAGAAGCCCTGTGTTTCAGCTAAACGGCAGTATGTTTACCACCATGGCTGCCAAGAGATGTGAACTATAAACATTAAGTCAAAACGAGGTTTAAATGTTAATGAGACGGTAAAGAAATGCAAAATCAGATTCACAGTTCAGAAATAAGTTCAAAGTCAGCTACTGTGCATTTGAAAAGGTGAAAACTAAACTATGGCCAATTTAAACACAGATTCCCAAAGCAAGTCAATCTCCATAGACCTCCATGTTAAAATGCCCAACTTTACAGCAGATATAAACATATCAATAGCCAAGTACAAAACATATTATTTCGTCTACTACACCTAGTTTCATCATTCATGAAAACGGCACTGTCACTAGTTTAAATTTGGATTTTAAGGTTCAAAGTTATACATAGTTCAGGGTTCGTCTGCCTTGAGTTAAAGGTGAGTACACAGGTTGCCAGCTGCCCATTTCTGTCCTGAAGCCTGTCTCAGCCCCCCCCACCCCCAAATCCTCCACCTGTTTCCCAGAGTTTTGGCTTTGCAGAGTCAGGCGTTGCCCAGATGAAGCCAGGAACGTGGGAGCTTACCAAAGAAGTCTCCACAACAGCTTTTGCCCCATTTCTGGTGGTTTGGATAATCCTTTATACAGCTCGACATTTTGACTAAAAGAAATCGAGAGGACATTTAAAGAACATTTCAGATTAAGTAAATTGTCAAGACACAAGAATTTCATGGTTTGGGGGCCTCAACGCTCCTACATAGGGTACGACTTCTCAGTGTGCAGTGCGTCATGGGAATCTGCAAAATGCCAACCGCTCTGTAAAGTGTCCTGTGAGAGTTGAGAGTAAAACAAACAAACAAGTACAGTGTATAATCCAATATTTCTTTGTAACTTGTCGAGGTAGAGCAGAGTGTGGTATTAAATAAATGAAAACAAGACTGAGTCTGCTGGAAGTGTGGTCGTGTGTGACTCCTCTTGGACTGTACTAATCAAACTCTGGTTCCAAACTCACAAGATGGCGCTGCCCGTATCCCCGGGAAAATAGCATCAGTTTGGCCAATGCAAGGAAGTGGCAACACATTGTCCATATCTATACAGTCTATGGTCACACAGGTGACAACTACCAGTTTGTAGCTTCAGTTGAGAATCATCTGAAACCAGTTGCTTTTTCGTAGCCTGAAGGTCTTCATATGTTGTCCGTTCAGCATTTACCCGTCTGCTCTTTCTTCCCCACATTTTTCTTCACCCCGTTCTCTCTCAACCCGCAACACAATCCCTCCACTGCAAGATTCCCAGAACAACTCATCCTCAGCCACCGACACTTGACCTCAACTTTCCTGCCCGCCCGCTCTGCTCCTTTGGCAACGGAAAGAGGAGTCCGTGCAGATTGATTGGACAGCTGTCGTCTATTCAAGGTGTATTCGGTGTGTGCACCCTTCCAAGCAAAAGACTGAAGGATGAAATCATGTCTGAGGACTTTTTACAAGTTTTTAACTTTATTGGGAAACTAGTGCTGGGATCTGGTCAAACATATAAAAAAAAAGACACAAACAAGGTCAAGAGAGGATGACAGAATATTTAGATTTCAGGATTAGATTTACACCGATCAGGCATAACATTATGACAGGAGAAGTAAATAACATTTACCATCTTGTGACAATTCAGTGTTTTGGTGAGAAACTTTTGGACCTGGCATTCATTGGTGTGGATGTTACATAGACATGTAGCACCCACCTAGACCAGACCAGGCACCCCCACCCCAATAGTAATGACACTCCTTGATGGCAGCAGCCATCCCCAGCAGGATGCAGCCTGACACAGGCACACATGAAGAACACCGCAAGGTGTTGACCTGGCCTCTAAATTCACTAGATCCCAAACTGATCAAGTATCTGTGGGATGATCCACAGAGGCTCCTCCTCTCAAAGGCCAGACACCACAGGACACCCTCAGAAGGCCCATTCTCTGATGAGTCACAACTGTTTTGGAGGCAAAAGGGAGACCTACACAATATTAGGTCATAATGTTATGCCTGATCGGGGTGGATTTGGCCAGAGGTTAATGTTAGATATTTAGAAGGATTGAGGGTCCAGCGTGCTATTTAGCTCTTACAGACCACATCTAAAGTTGAAGGAAGCATGAAAAGTTGCCGCGCTTTGTTCCACTGCCCCTGAAACCACTTGTCCCTTTTAAATCTTCTAAAGTACAAATGTACAAAACTCTGGAGAGTCTTCTTGAAATCTGTGAAATGTAACGAAAGTAGTTGCACGTTCCAGGCGGTGACAACACTTTCAGCAACTTTGCAGCTTTCCCAGTTCCGCTGTTGGGTAATTCTGATCCTTTTAGAAAATCTGGGCACTTTTAAAGCCGTGGACAATTAGAGCAAACAAAAGCTTCTCTTTGTATACTCATTGTTAGTGGTTGAGTGCAGTATCAGTGCAGGGGTTTTGTGTTTTCCTGCAGGCCACCCATTAACAAGCCATGCACCAATCTCCAGGACTTGCACATTTTTTTTTATCCTTGCATCACTGGTGGAACCAGGGTCGGGCATATGGTGCTTAAGCCCTGAATGTTTTCCGCAAAGCACCACGTCTTTTACTGTTCACCACTTCTGGCACATTTTATACTAAACCTTGACATTAGGAATTGTTGGTATGAAGCACTCTTGGAAGAGCCGAAAACAGAGCCTCTCTCATCCTCACAAAGTATCTGTGAGTTGTCAGTACTCATGTCGCTATCAACGCTTACACCGAGCTAAGTGGTAAAATGTGTCCAATCAATTTGGTACATTTTGTGTGGACTTGACAAGAATGTCTGGATTGATTACGAAACCCAAGCGCATCGCCTGAACATTAAATGTTGTCAGAAAGGTTCCTCCTCCCTGGTGATGAAGAGGATGATGATACTGAAGCGACAGTTCTACGGTCCAACCCACATTCCTTGACGCCAAAACATCTCACTGGTGTTTTCTTTTTTGTTTTTTTTAATCTTTCTTCTTCCAAAGCATCTCACAGAGCTTATTTTTCCATAAAAGAGGCACTTATTTGGGTGCAAACTGATTTTTTTCCTCTTTCGCTTGATTAAAAATTACATAATCTTCAGTAAAATATTCAGCCAGCAGCAGTGAAGTGTTTTTATACTCTTTAAGAGTTTCCACTGTGTTATGAAGGGCCTTGGCTGCTGCAACAGAGTGGTATCCACTGTGGATATCTGTAATATACCCAATCCAATGAATTGCATTGTCTTTTTTACTTTTTTTTTTTGCAAGGCTGCATTTTTTTGTTTTTTTCCTACTTCACCATCTACTGCATCTTTTCCATCATCCCTACTCATCATATTTCCCCCTTTGCACGGTCATGCGTTTAGTATATCAGCACATTTTTCCCCCCGGGGCTAGCGAAGCCGATTTATACATTCAGCACGGCGTTCTGTTAACGACTGCGATAAACGTTTCACGACAAAGACATCTGTTGAGCTCTGAGGGCATGGACAGACAAACCAGAGGAAGCACGGACTGGATGAGCAAAAGAAGGAGCACATGCGGAAAGCGAAGGGAAGGGGGAAATTTGGAGGCAGGAGAATGTGGAGTTTCTCGGGCTCTTCTGGCACATCTGTCCTTCTTCCGTCCCCGGAGCGCTGACGCAACCGCGAGGGCACAGAAACAGACTCAGCTGGCTCTGTTTAGCCACGCTGCCTGCATGTGGATTACTGCAGCCTCTGACATTTAATAGTAGCTTTGGTGGAACATGGAGTGATGCTTATGTGGCAGAGCTTCAGACAGCATTGTGCGGCCCTTAACAGCAACCAGTGAAGTCATGCTTTGAAAGAAAAAGAGCATTTAAGATCATGATAAATGCCATTTGGTGGATACGTGAAGCTTGTTTTATTAAAGAAAAAGTCCCTCCATGATCTTTCTACAAAGCATTAAAACACCTCTATAAGTAAATCAATGCTGCTGTTGCCCTCTTGTCACATGTCAGCCTGCACCCAGTTTTTAAGCGTTTTACCCTTGGACATGTTGCGCAACATCTGGGTTCACTATGACACAGACTTTTAGCATTAGCTGCACGAGGAAGAGCTGGACTGCAAATTGTCATAGAGCATTAGCGACATCTGAGTCTCAGCTATGACTCTGTCTCCGTTTTAACGAAGTCACATGTAGCATTTTACAGTCAATAAAAGCAGCACACAAGGTTTGAGACTTGAGCAGGATTTGCAAAGAAACAGCCAAGACCGCAGATGGAAGCCCTGTTTGCTTCTGGTATACATTGGTGGGCAATTTGCTGCATGGGCAAATGCAGCAATCAATAAATAATGAATAAAACTGCTTACATTTGCTGATCTGGTATATCTGGACTCGGTTCTTATCAAAATATGAGCCTGGTAACTCTACATTTGGATTTCATTGTGGGTCATGTTTAACCCAAAAATACCCCTGTGCACATTGAGTAGTCCTACAATCAATCAGATGTTTTCTTGGAAACAAAATCCACTCAGATGATGTTCAAGGCTGTCCATCACCAGATCACAAAGCCCTCCCAAACGACTCGATGAGCCCAACAGATCTTTAATAATGCTCTAGACAAACTTTCCCTAACAAAAAAAGATTGATAGAAGCTGCAAGAAAGCAGAAGGACCATGATGCAAGATACACAAAGAGGCACGTTCCCAAAATAAAAGAAAGAACAAAGAGCACAGCAAAGCCAAAGCAGGATATATTTAAAGAGAGGATAACAAAGGTAAATACAAAAATACGCAAACCAAAAAGAATCAGAAAAACATGAAAGGAAGGAAAGCACTTAAGGAAATCTTGGAGGAACACATTAAGGGAAACAGTCAAACAGTATGAGAGAGGCAAACTAACCAAGAGAAGAGAGAGAACCATATATATATACAGAGAGCTAATGAGGGAACACAACACAGGTGAGACCAATAAGGGCGGAGCTAACATTTACACAGGTGGGAAAGCATTGGGGAAGTAAAACTGATGGAAAAAAATAACAACACAGGTACAGAGATCTTTATAAATTACAACATTAAGACTCATACAAGAAAACCCAAACTGAATAAAAGTCCAAAACGGAAACTCATGGAAGTCCATATCCTGATATAATAACACTGGAGAGCTGGATGAAACGAGGAGTGGACTCTGATGAGCTTGACGCAAGCTGTGGATGAGAAGCCTGGAGGTGAATGAGGGGTAAAGAAGGGTCATTAGCGCTTTTCTTTAAAGATTTTCAGCAAAGATATGATTGGTTGATTGAGAATGTGGCCAAATGCGAAACTGTAACTATGGAAATTCCTAGGTGTGACTGAGTGTGGGTAAAGATAGTCTTATGCAAGGTTTATACCTCCGTCAACCGTCAATTTGACACCGTAGCTGCGGCGACAGCCCAGACCCTATACAGACCCTATATGCCATAGCCTGACGTGCGTTTCCACAGAAATATAACTACCCGCCACGGCGACGCAGACCGCAAGAGTCGTGATAGGTCCACTTGGTAGTAGCGTGTTTCTGGTTTAGTATTTCCGACTGCTTCGCCATTGTTAGGGAGGAATTTGTGGTGATGCCTATTAAGAAGAAGAAGTACCAGAGTCCTGTATGTCTTATGCTGAAGGAGTTTATTTATACTCGATCGAGGAGTAGGCTCGATCGAGGAGAACCGAAGCTTCGTCATCACAACATAAGTGCATGAGTCCACCTCAATTCTGAGGGACAAACAGTAAAGCTCAGATTCATATACTAGAAAGGTGGGCCGAGGCAGCAAAGGGGAGATGTGTTAACGTCCAATTGGCTATAGTACATAAACAGGAAGATAAGCATTCACACCAGCTAGGAAATACAAAGTGTCCTCCAGTGACGGAGGGCGTTATCATCTAACTCTACAGCTGTGTCTGTAGACAGCCAGAGAGTGAGACTGAAGACGCCAAAGAGGGACCATGGCCTTGGCATGTTCCTCAGAGAGAAAATAGGGCAGATAACTGACGCCAGCAGTAATCTAACATTAACTACACAAACTATCTATAGGGAAGTCGAATTATTCTCTAACAGCCATCTCCGCAATTTTTGAACTGATTGATTTAAATCAATAAAGATAGAACACAAGTTTCACCATTGTTGAAAGTGAAGCAGGAAGTGGAAAGTCAAGCAGGAAGTAGAAACAAAACTTAACCTGACTGGCAAAAAAGACGCAGCGCTGACAGCATTTGGGTGGTGTTTTTACAGAAGTATAAATGGCTCGCACAGGCGTAGGCTACGTACGTAGGTTACGGCGTCTAGTCCCGCAGTAACTTAAATGAGCCTTTACAACTTCAGTTATTGGACCTAACACACCTGGGTCTCAAACATATTTCATCATAACTGACCTAATAATAATATTGGCCATTTTTCCTCATACTCCCGAAAACTCAGACATTTATTCTTGGAAAGTAAACCACCAGAAACAACACTTAGCATACACTGAATTTATGTTTTAAAAAGTAAGCCAATGTTCTACTGGTATAAATCTAGTGTGAGATAAGGTTTACATAAATGTACCGCAACCGAGAAGGTGTTTACCTCCAGTGTGTGTCTCTACGTCTCTACCACATATCCATAGGTCCATGATAATCTGAGGCACATGCACACATGTTATCATTGCAGTGTTGTGTATCCAGTGCCAGAAAGCGAGCAGCGGTGAAAAAGCTCTTTTCAGCACGGTTCATGTATGGTGAAAGAAAGTCAGTGTTGGAACACTGCTCATTTATTTGTGTCAGAGCGACCAGGCCGACACACACACACACACACAACACATCCATACATATCCATACACACTCTCTGCAGTCGCAAAAAAACGACTGACACATCCCCAACGTGGAGCAGCGCGCGCCGGGGTGGCTAAAAATAGCTCGGCAGGTCCTCTGTGGGCTTCCTTTGTGCGAGCTCGGTTTTGGACGTTATTAAAAAGAGGAGGGGGGCTAGGGGGTGTAATTACCCCCACTACCTTGCACCCTCAACCGTAGATGTATCAGTCATCCACACCACCGCACCCTGAGGCTGGACTGACCCACTTCTTGAGTAAATTCACACAAAAAATATATATATGGTTGTGTTCAGACGGATCATTTTTTTAATTAAAAACAAATCTTTAACCCACTTATTTTGTGGGAGGATTACAAACGGACACATACATGTACTTGTGTCACATGTTTTACCGGCTAACATGCGGTACACGACAGAAAAAAACTTTTATAGAGATCTGACAGGGTAATTTCTGATGCAAATACACCGCCTGGCTAAAAAAAAAAAAAGTTGCCACCTGGATTTAACTAAGCAAATAGGTACGAGCCTCCTATTGGATAATTACTGCATGGGTGATTATCTTTCAGCTGGCAACAAGTTATTGAACACCAACTGATGCAATGAGTAGCTTCTCATTTCTTAAACAACCATGTCTAAAGACACATCCCGTGGTCGTGGAAAAGATGTTAGTCTGTTTGAGAAGGGTCAAATCATTGGCATGCACCAAGCAGAGAAAACATCTAAGGAGACTGAAGAAACTACTAAAACTGGGTTACTGTCCAACGCATTATTAAAAACTGGAACCAGCATCTTACAGGAAGAAATGTGGTCGGAAAAAATTCTGATTGATCTTGATCGGTGATCACGTAAACGTTTGGTGAAATCAAATCAAAGAAAATCAACAGTAGAACTCAGGGCTATGTTTAATAGTGGCAGTAAGAACATTTCCTTTTCCCCCACTGCCATCAGACTGACAGGAGTCTATAATCACGGACTAAACTCATTTAGATTTAGCTTAGATTTTTTTTGTATTGTTTGCGTGGACGGCAAAGGAAGAATGTCATTGTACAGTCATGCTGGTATCCATTTTACAACTTCTTACATTACCTTTTCATTTGCAAGATTCACATTTCCGTATTCAAAGTCACATACTATGAATATAGTTTAACAGCAGACTGATTTTTACAGTGCATGCTCAAATTCAGCTTTCTGTGTTTTGGTCACTCTCCACCTCTGAAGTCTGGAGCTGCATGACTTGTTTTGGTGCGACACAACAGAGCCTCTGTGCAGCCCTGGCAGGAGTGGAGGAGGTGGGAGGCGGTGAAAATGGATGCGCCCCAAGGGAACAAGCCGCTGCTGTGGACACCACGATCTCTGAGGTCCAGCAGCAGTGAGGTTCACCAGGCTGGTCTGCCCCCGCCGCCACTGAATGACTCGCTGATAACGTTTCTAGCAACCTTTGCAGTGTACATATGTACATTGATGACTTAAGTCGACTGTTATGTGGTGAAAGTTGACACCAACTTGTCTCTGATGACGTCGCTAATAGAAGCACAGTGGAAAGTAATGCTTTGCAACTATGAAGTCTATATTCTTGACCTGAATACATATGCTGAGAACAGACGGCTCATGTGCTACGTACATACTGCGTGCTGCAGATATGTACAGCCTGTATAAGAACAGGCAGCAACTCAGCACCATCAATAGTATTTAATAGTACTCCATAATGTTTTGGAAGATGGGATAGTGTAGCTGGTATTTCTCTGAAGCCTTCTTCGTGTTCTGCAGCTAAAGGTTGATGTCATCATATTGCTGATGTGCAGCCTCCTTCTCTCTGTTAGCGCAGGGTGTTTGATGACGTCGTTAACTGACTTCTGTCCAGAGGATTTGGACCGTTCCTCTGCTAGCGTTAGCAGATGTCTTCTCAGATGAATGTCCATTGCAGTTGTACTTTTGTTGTATTTCAGGACTGACATGTCACAGTAACATGTGCTTCATCTTTAGTGAACCGCACTTGATGAACAGCTAGTTTCCTGCAATAACCCACTGGGCTCCTCACCTGTCTTCCATGTTGTCATTGTCACGTGACAGTCAACATGACTAGTCGACATGGCGCTTAAAGTGCTGACTAGACGAGTAGGTCTGTACAGCCCCTGGTGTGTATTAAAAATGGTTAGGCACACATCCACCTGTTGCTTTGTAGGTTAGACTCCACACATTTGTTTGGGGGGAGCGCTCTTTTAAATTAAAGACTGATATCCTTGAAAGAATGTGAGAAAGCCCAGAAAGGCTGAAAAGCGACACACCCTCTCTCTGGAGTTGATATACTATGCTATAGTATTTTTTTATTGCTAACTCCACAATCTAATTGTACTTACGCTAATTGCTATAAAACATTCCATCACAGACTCCAATCTGTGATTAGTGGTAGGATGAGATGTGTTACATGTCATGAAATGGCTTGGTGGTTTAGCCCACACTTGCAAAACATCCCAACCTTTGTATACGCGCATCGCTGAACACAATTTTTAATGTCAGATGAGCTGACGTTCCACTTAGCAAAGACAATATGCAGTATCAGTTATGAGATATGTAACTACAGCCCAGCTACCACATTAAAACCACATGCCTACTATTGTGTAAGCCCATCTTGTGCTGCCAAAACAGCTCAGAGCCATTGGGGCATGGACTACGGACCTCCGGTGTCCTGTGGAGTCTAGCATTCGGATGTTGGCAGTGAATCCTTTAGGTCGTCTGTGTCGCTGGGTGTGTCCTCACTCGATTGGACCTATTCCGGTGCATCCCGCGGATCAAATTAGGATCTTTGGAGGCCAGACGAATACGTTGGACTCTTTGTCCCTTGAGCCTGGGATGGTGAGGCGCATTGTATTGCTGGGACAGGCCACTGTCATCGGGGAGTGCTTTAGATATGGGGTAGATTTTTCCCAGGGGTACAAGTTCATCCAGTACATTGTGATTTGGGTTTTCACAACAGGCCAAAAGCCCAATGAGCCTTGAAGTTCCGAATGCAGTGGAAAAGGCCCACACAATAGGGCCTTTTCCACTGTCAGAAACTTACAGGCTTTTAAAGGGTAGATGAAAACATATCCACCATGGGGTAGGTATTTTTGCCCTGAAACACTGCTGTGCGGGACTTGACATAGATTGGTTAAACTTGTAGTTCTCAGTAGTCGAAGTTGTTACCACCAGGAAGGCTGAAAGTGACAACCTGGGGCCTGTTCCGGTGAAAATTTCCACAACATTGCGTATGCCCATTGTCTTGACTTGACTGCCAGTAAATCAGAAATAATAATTTTACAGGGAAAAACTGACCAATCAGGGACATTCAGAACCAGCCAACTCCCTCCTTAAACTTCCAGGAACTAAATTTAGACCCATGGTCCTCCAGGGGAAACACGGGCAGTTCCATGAAAAAGTTCCCTGTACCACACCTAAGTGCCCCTAATGTTTACCAGGTAATCACCAACGTTGATTGATTGTTTGTTTCTGGACAGGTATATCTAAGACGTACATATACACCTCGCAATTACATTGTATTATAAGGATCTGTGCATGTCGCCTGCACATGCTGAGTTTGGTCTAAGCATTAATTCTGTGCGCTTGTGCCATCTTCTTGAATGAGAACATAAATCAAAACATAGCATAACTCTCAGAAGGCTCAAGGGAACCAAGTGGTTCTCGATCACCCTGCGGTTTGCATTGTTTTGCAGCTGTGGATGCTAATCTGTGAGCATAAGAAATGTTAGCACAAGATAGAATGCCTCCCTGCAGTGTTTATACGGCAATTTGTGGCTCCAACTGTGGTCGGCAAACTTTATTTTTTTAAATAAATATTTTAGTTAGAAGATTGCTAGTAGATTGAGAAAGCAACATAGCTTTGTTTCTCCCAGCATCACAGGAGTCTGAACAGTTTATTCCATTCAGCAGTTGATTAATGGGGCATTTTAACAATTAAATAAGTGTTTATGTCAAACAAAACATTTACTAGTTCCACGTCATTGTGTTCTCTTCTTCCTTGACATACATGACAGTAAATTGAATATCTTTGGATTTTGAATCCCGTGACCCTTCACAGGACAAATGGTTACGGAAGATGAATGAATGAATGAATGGATTTTGAATCACTGGTCACATTATAACTAAGTCTCCTCAAAAATTACGATTCCTTTTAAACAAAACTTTGAATCAGAAAATGTAAATTTAAAAAATGCAACCTTTATGTTTATCCGTTTTCATAGGGTCCTGGGTGAAGTCAGCGGTGAAATTTTGCTATTATCTTCTACCCTTGTTTCCGTTTGCACCCCACTCCCTTTGAGACCAGGTTTATGTTTAGGCTCCCTGGCTGCTGGGGAACCTGGATGAACTCTACGAGGAGATGAAGAAAGAATGCGTGCTCACCCAACAGGAGAACCCATCAACATCTGCCCAGGGGTGGAACCTTTGACCCACAGAGGGAACTCTGGTTCGCAAACAGGAAGTGTGTGGAGGTCAACGGTGTGGAGTTAACGATGGAAACTGCAAAACACGTGTAGCTACTTGTGTTACTCGTATTGTCGAGCCTGGAAACTCATAGAGATTTAAAGAACTGCTAGTGTGGAGGGAAACTGTGAGGGGAAACTGAGGAGCTTTGAAAAAAAAAAATAGAAATATGGCCCCCACATCTCAACACCTTCAACGAGAGTGACACTGGATGACAGCCTCAAAGCTCCATTCCCAGTCATGCATCACGGTAGAGCTGCACAGCTCAGCCACTTCACGCTGTGCCACAGGAATGATAAAAATTTACTATGTGGTAACAGCATTTACACAAACCAACTCTGATGCACCTCTGCTTTTGGGACCGGGGCAGATCGGGGGTTGTAGTTGCAGAAACAATTCCCCAATGGCGGAGCAGAAGAAACCTCACTTGACGGCAAAGAATTGGAATCTTGTCTTTTACAAATACAATCAGCGTGACATTTAACCATAAAACTAACAATGACAAAGAGAAAACTTAATGAAAATTTTGATGGGTAAATGAAATGAGCAAGGTCACACAACGTCATCAGGGACGGCAACACACCTATGGTTCTGCAACTCTCATTGTTCGCATGTGAAGTTATGGGCGTTAGGATGTGCCAAGCGCTGTGTGCTGGCTTGAGATCACCAGCTTGGCGCAGACAGAAACCCCTTACTCCTTACCGCTGCTCCACCCCAGTAAATAAGATCAATGTGTTGGTGAGAATGCGGTAGGATGTGTGCCTTGTGGGTGTGCATCTGGAGAAGGAGCGGGATTAGCAACCAAGACAGAAGACGGATTGTTCCTCAGTGGGGGAGGTTAAAGGGTGACGAAAGCAGATGTCGCAGAGGTTTTTCTGATCATCCCCGTTGACTCATCTTTCCTTGTGTCATCCCCACGCACACGCAGCCGTTCACACGCTTATGGTGTTACGAGCATTCATCACTTCCTGAGAATGCTTCTAATAAGTTTTTCTTTGTTGTTGTTGTCGCTGTTGCTGAGATTGCGTTATTTTATTCTTTGTTTTTCATTTCTCTGCTGTCTCTCTTTGGTTCTGGTTTGTGTCATATTTGTATGTACAATGGAGAATTCTGAGTAAGTGCAAGGGAGTGTGCAGAACAAGATGGGGACTTGCAACCCTATCGCTGAACCAGCAAGTCAATTTGGGATGCAATACCCTGGATCTGTATGTCTGTCATCATGGCTCTCTTTGTTGCTGCTTCTGTGGCTTGGTATATTACACAAATGTGCCAGAACATTATGACCACAGACAAAGTGAACAGTGCTGATTAGCTTATAGCAACAGCATGGATCAGTGTCTGGAATAAAGAGATACGTTGGCACTCACCATGAAGCGGTGATATGTGCAGAGACAAACCTGATCTGTGGCAGACCTAAATGTTTATGGAACTGCAAGGATTATTCATGGATGTGCAGAAAAAGTCTTAATTAAGTGACAAAATGCGTGTGGTTTTACTTCGAGTGGCGTCTAGAGGTGTTCTGATGGGATGCTTGTCCAGTCACGGAAAGGAAGAAGCTGTTCTTGTGGCTTGATGTCGGCTGCAATCTCTCCGGCGCACCTGATACGACATGCTTGAAGTTCAGCAACTTCCTACACTGACAATGAATGTTTACTCCTGAAGTAAGTCCTGCACCTATGCGGACATTAAGAAATAAACTTGTTGTGCATTGAACAGATTCTACTTTGAACTCAGCGGCATGACTTTTACTTTAGACTCTGCATGAGCACAAAAGAACGTGCCTGTCCTGCATGCAAGAGTTCAACCGGACCTCCAGACCCTCATGGAGCTGCAGCACATTCCCCAATCTCAGAATGGACCTAGCATCTTGCTTTGTTTTTGCCCTTTAGCACTGGCTTTACATCATGTTTATATGTTATTTTAAGGGAAACTGTGATAAAAAGAGGGCAGTAAAGTTTTCTGCAGAGGCCACCGGAATGTGGCTTCAGGCCAAAAGAAAAACACTGACCTGATGCCAGAGTCATCAGTTAAGCCTCAAGAGTGAACTCCACCTGTAAATTTATGTCACGGTTTTATTCTTCTGGTGGATGCTAAAATTTCACAATACCCCACGGACGTTAGATATCCACCTAGGTGCACTTGAGCGCTTGAGTGTGGGTCTCTCTCAGATGGTTTTCCAGCGTGATGGGGCAGGGGGGGCTGTTTAGGTGAAAGCGCGAGTCGTGCTTAACTGAAAGTGTGCCGAGCAAAAACAGGTCTTGTTGATACAGTCACCTGAGCCAGCTGAATAACACATTAGGCTGCGTCCACGCTAGCCGAGCTCTGCACCGGGGACCAGCTGTGCACGTGGGCCAGCAGAAACCACAGTGGATTAATAACAGAAGCTAACACTAATAGATATTATGTTGCGTCCGTGGAAGTGATTTACCTGGCCGGGGCACTAACCTATTCATTATCCAGTCATCTCGGCTCAAAACTCGGCGGCGTTGGGTTGCAGCCGCTTTGTCATGACATAATGTAGCTGTGAGAAAGGTGTTTGGCGCTAATGTTAGCTCACCTGTGTTTTTCTTTGACACAAGAGGACTATTCTGTGTGAATGTCTGGCCAGACATATTGGGGTCAAAGGTTAGATTTAGGTTGGTCCTTGAATCAGACTCCTGTTGACTTCCCCTTCCAACGACTCTGCATCTTGCAGTCTATCCCCTCTTGCACCCTCGTCTTCTGCCCATCATATTCATTCATATTTATGCTAAAGGGTTGGTGGATGCAAACAATACATCACTCATTTCGAATTACATAGCCACAAAGGTTTTTGAGAGATCTGTTTATTCAGGCCTGCATGGGTTCTCTCTGGGTACTCTGGCTTCCTCCCACCGTCCAAAGACATGCTTGTTAGGTTAATTGGTGATTCTAAATTGGCTGTGTGTGTGAGTGTGGTTGTCTGTCTTTCTGTGTTAGTCCTGCGATGGACTAGTGACCTGTCCAGGGTGTACCCCGCTTCTTGCCCAATGACAGCTGGGAAAGGCTCCAGCCCTCCCCCGCGATCCTCCAAAGGACAAGCGGTTACAGAAAATGAATGAATGTTTGTGCAAGCTCATTAAAACATGTCACAAGAGAGGGCAAAATGGACCCAAGTGCAGAACACAGATTCAGAGTTCGAGTGATGAAAAGTGAGGCTAAGGCAGGCTAAGATGTAGGTAGGTAGGATGCACGGTGGATGCTGTAAAACACTTTGCACAATTGTCATGGTCCCATTCATTAGATGCAAATGGTTAACTCTAAAACTAAAGACTGATCTCAAAATCTGGATAGTTAAAAACAGATAGTTGAGTCTTGAATCCTCCCCTCTTGCAGAGCTTACTTCCACACGTGACAAATGAAAAAAAAAATGAAAAAAAAAAGAGACACCTGCCTCATGATCTTGTAACATCCCGCGATTGGATGAACCTCAGGTATTCGTTTTGAAATGCTCCATCTGCTTCACAGTGAGTTTCGTCTGCCTCTGCCCTTGGCCTCGGTGCCCCGTGCTGCAGGTCCTCTCTCGCTCCAGCTGTGTTGCATCTGAAAATCAAGAGTGTCCACTTAGCGTGCATACCTTTCCTTCAACAAACCTCAGGGGCGACCGGTTTGTCTGGAGGGTTCAACTTTTCTCAACACTTTGTCCTTATCTCCCACTCATCTGCACTCACTCAAGGTGTCAAGGCGGCCATCAAGGAGGCTGTCCTCACGGCTGTCTTTGTTGCTGCTTATGTGGTTTGCGATTTCAGTTCAAGGTTTTGCAGAGGCATGGGGCGCAGGGGAGTCCAGAGATCTTTCGTCTTCCTTTTGATTGCGCTGATTTGAATGTGTGAAGGTTACTCGCACCGGGAGGGACCTTGAAACATTTAATTCCATTAAGAAATAAATGGAATTGGACCTGTTGATATTATTCTACCCTTTCCTTGACTTTGACATCTTAAAGCAACATAACAATATTGAATGGATATCAATAGTGCAGTAGGAATTTACAATGTACACCTGGATTTAAACTTATACTTATACTTTAAACTATATTTAAGATACCTTCTGCTTATTTACCCAATTGCAAATTACTTATTCGGGAATTATCAAAATACTGCTAAAGATAAATAAGTGGTGACTTTTTGAGAGCAGATTGGGAGGTCTTCAGCCCCATAATTTGTGCTACACCATTCCTGAGTTCAAATATATATTTTGTTCACAATAACATGAAGGGACAATTAAATCTAAATCTTGATTATAAAAAAAGAGAAAGAAAAGGGAAGACCGTCCCATGCTCACTGAGTACTTTGTCATTTTAGAAAAGAAGTCATGGTGAGTTATTACTAACTAGGACGTCCCTTATTCTCCATGAACACCTTTAAAGAGTGTCTGAACGTCCTGAGTCTGTCCCAAACCTTGTTTTTTTTTTCAGGCATCCACTATGTGGTGACAGGCGAGAATGTTTGTTCTCATTCACCTCAGCGGAATAATCAACGTCAAACAGACAGTGATTCTATCTGGGGAGATCGGCGTGCTCGAACTCAGCCAAGCAGGAACAAACAGGGTCTATTCTCTCCGCTGCGTGTGCCTTCTCTGCCGGGGCATGTCTGACATGCAGACAAAGCAGTCGGCAGGAGGTTAGGGCTGTGGATGCGATGGAGACGATAAAGGGTATATCATTTTGAGATCGCTTTGACCGTCCACATCTAGCTTCAGCCTCTGACCCGCTGCCGTTACTGTATCCAGTTAATAAAAAAAAATTGAAGACATGCTGAAATTCGTAATCTCCTTCACAATGCTCTCCTTTGTCTAAAACTGTGTAAGTTATTGTTCAACTAAAATTGCCGGTAGACATGAAATGTTAGCAAAACAGCCTGTTTCTGCCCAGTCAGGCCCATAAAAAGCCAGGAGCCGGAGCTGGCTGCTAATTTGCTGTGGAGCGCTTTGCTGTTGTTTTTTCCTAATCGCTCTTTGTTGGGAGCAGCCTGCTGCTCATTACGACTTTTAACACCCACCAGACATTTTATTTGGAGTGGATCTGCTTGAAGGTCAAGAGATCACATTGCCTTCAGTTGGTGGTGGTAGAGGGGGGCATCGGCTGACTCACTAGATGGGTGTAAGGGAGGAATAAGTTGTTTCCAGATGGTCTGCAAGACTGGCTGTGGTTCTGAGTGAGACGGCGCTCAGCGGGGAAGAAGCAGAGAGCCAACACTGCATCTAAAAGTTAGATTTACAGTGTTTCTATATTTTTTTTGCCTAATTGATAAGTACAGACGTTTTATAAATCTTCTAAATACCAGTGAGTTGGTTCACGGTGCTGAAACTGTGAATCATGTAGTTTTCTCATTCCTGTTGCACCTCGAAATGATTAATCTACAACCAACTAGGTAATAGTTAGTTGTGGTTAAATAGCCATGTATTTTTTTTTGTTTTTAAAAAGTGACAAACCCTAATTAATCTCTAATTAATCTCTACCATGAACAGTTGTTTGTTGTGTGCGTGTCATGACGTGGGGACATGATACATATTTTGGAACAAGCTGTTAAGTCGAGTTCAGCGCAAGACAATGCTGTTTTGTCCAAAAGGAAGTCTCCAAGAACCTTAAGTTATCATCCGAGGTTCTGCAGGACGCTCTTGCAACCGTAGAGTCAAGGAGCACCGGTCTCTAATCAGGAAAAGATTGCGCAAACTTGAACTGCAAAGGAAAAACCTTTTGTCATCCAAAACAAACATCGGAGCAAAATCACTGATTACAAATAAGCATATACACAAAGCCCAGGGCTGGAATGATGCGTTTTTGACAGACTGATCAAACAGAGTTGATTGTAATGCTGGTATCGGTAGACATGTTTGGAGCGGGCTAAACAAAACTTTTCAGTAGCAGGACCTCACGCAAATCGTGAAACACGGCAATGGAAATGTGATGCTTTAGGTTCATGGACAGAGCAGCTCGGAGACATTGACTCAGCGATGAATTCGGCCTAATATCAAACAGGGCTTGAAGATGGCACGCACTGAGAAGTATGTCTGGTTTCCTGGAATACCAAAGGGATGAACATAGCCATTAAAATGTTTGGATGATACAGCTGCAACATCTCAAATAGGATATTACATTTCTGCAGGAAACACAACTTAAACCATCTGACATCCCTTGTCTCAAGAGAGATTTTCCTTTCAGAGTTCACTGATCGTGGTATTTACAGTCACAGGAATGTCTGAGACAACAAATGCTTCACGAGAAGTAAGTTATGGTTGAGTTCCAGTCATGTTACCGAAAGAAAAACAGAAGTTAGCACTTCCATTTATGCTCAAACTTGGTGCTCTAACTAAAATCTCAGCATAATTGTAGGAGAAGATTTCAGATTTATTCAAGATGAGTTGCGACAATCTTTTGGTGATACGTATAACTGAAAGTCAGTTAAGACGACAAGCATGTCCAAGCAGTCAGTGTCTCCAGATTCATGTACTCCAAGTAGTACATGAAGTAATTAAATCAATAAAAAATGAGAAGAGGTGATTATAACATGGGGCCAATCGTTGCTTGAATATTCAAGGAGAAAGTTATGGACCTTTACTGTTTTTAAAATACAGACTACTACATCATCTGGCACAATATACCTGCTGCAATAGCAGATCAGTACCCCAAATCGGAAGGCGTCCCTGCAAATTTCTGTCACTTCTTCAACACGACCAAGATTTCAATCCATTTTGGAATACGACAGTTTTGTAACTCAGTCGTCTTGTGATTGAAATTGTGACAAACTGATGTATGAAGTCGCATCATAGTAACAAACCATGCTGGTTTAACGGGAAAGTAATGCATGGCCACCGTGTTAGCTTTCTTGTTTATCAAGTACTCCCTTTCTGCGGCTAGGTTGAGCATGCTAGCTTGCTAGCTTTTGCAAACTAGCCTAGTACAGTTGAGGTCGAGGACAAAATACTCGATGGCAGACAGTGCTAGATAAATTAAAAAATTGTGATCTGCTGGTGGCCCACAAGTCTTCAACACGGCCAAGCTTTGGATCCAGTACAGATTAACATGCTTTATGGAGAGCTTCAGTCTAAGTACCACTTAATAATCGCTTTGTCCACCCTCATTGCTGAGTAGCTGATCAGCCAAGGGTCTTAAAGCATTAAATGACTAACAGTATATGAGCATTAAGACTTTCCATCCTTTATATCCCTGACTGGATGGATTTAATTTACCACAATCTCTTTTTGCTTCTTTTGAATATGGCATCATTCCAGGCTGGGTGGTGCTGCAGCAAATTCCGCAAAGCAAATGGTTTGTGTTAGGCTAGAGATGGTTTAAAACAAGGAGTTCCTGGAGAGAGAGACACACAGACAGACACAGTGCAGGTTGATATTTTCTGAACACTGGATTGTCTTCAGATGAGTAACAGTGCCTTACATGGCTTTAGATGGGCTAAAACCCAAGACTAATGCATCAGCATAGCTGACATTCCCCTTCTATCAGATAATCAGGGGTTATCTACTCTGAGGCACCAGGTACTGTACTGCAGCTATGTAGGCTCTATCTGCGCCCCTCTCATCTTACTCTGGAATGTCTGACACAATAACCCACGAGAGTGCTACAGATCATGTGGATAATCTATAATCCCCATGTCAACACTTCAGTACTGACTCTTTGTACACTCTGGGGTCATTTAACTGCACTGGTTTAAACGAATGGAGTAAATAAATATTTTAGCTTCATCGCTGCACAGTGGGAGGAAGTGTTGCATTTGGCTCTATACAGAATACACCAGTCAGCCACAACATTAAAACCACTGACAGGAGAATTAAATAGCATTGACCATCTTGTGACAATTCAATGTTCATTGGTGTGGATGTTACTTAGACATGTAGCACCCACCTGGACCAGACCAGGCACCCC
Organism: Chelon labrosus; assembly: GCF_963514085.1. Classification (NCBI taxonomy): domain Eukaryota; kingdom Metazoa; phylum Chordata; class Actinopteri; order Mugiliformes; family Mugilidae; genus Chelon; species Chelon labrosus. The sequence continues at coordinate 23,231,956 of NC_140337.1, forward strand.
CACCTCATAGCAATGACACTCCTTGATGGTAGCAGCCATCCCCAGCAGGATGCAGCCTGACACAGGAACACACACAAAAGGCATTAGGAACGACTCACACTTTAGGAAAAACCTGAAGAACATCACAAGGTGTTGACATGACCTCCAAATTCACAAGATCCCAAACTGATCAAGTATCTGTGGGATGATCCACAGAGGCCCCTCCCCTCAAAGGCCCCCCACTATCAACATCCTGTTCCCAGACACCACAGGACACCCTCAGAAGGCCCATGTCCATTCTCTGATGAGTCACAACTGTTTTGGAGGTACAAGGGAAACCTGCACGATATTAGGAAGGACGTAATGTTATGCCTGATCGGTGTAGACAGACATTTACATCTCAGAACCAACTCAACGGCAACAAAACCAATGAGGTTTATAGCTCAGTCATAATATGATTGAGGGAACTGATGAAGTAGAGATAGAGTAACAAGCACAACCATGGAGGCAAAGTACAGTTGAGGCTGAGGCCAATATATTGGATGTTAGAAAACTGTGATCTGCAGGAAACACAGCTTAAACCATCTGACATCGCAACCAAAAAACGTCAGTTTCACCAAATTGAGTATACCCCATCTGGGGGGTATGAATACTTCAATCCCACAAAAACCTTGCAACTCTTGCAAAACCCCAGATGTGGAAAAAAGCCATTGGAGGCGCAGAGTTGTCTCCATTACCCTGACACAGTTTCACATAGCATAACTAATTGCTTTTCTCTGGAATTTTATTAAGCTATAGCTAAGCACCCCCCCCACCCCCCAACCAAGCCTGGTGGATAACTCTCAGGTATGCACTGAAAGCAGGGCATTTCCTCTCCCGAGTGTCAGCTTGTACTCTTTGTGTGTTGAATGTGGGTAGGGGTGTGCCCCTATGTGGGCACCTACCCGCTGTTTTACGCAACCATCCAAACAAAGGATTTCTTGGAAAAAGCCGGGGCCCGGGCTTCCGTTGGTACTCACTTACTCTTAATCCGTGCCCGGTTCCTTGTATGCCGTGCTACAGCCTTTTGGAGCAGCGATGGGTGGCGATGAGAATGAGCTCATCCAGAGAGCCTGTGGTCACAGCTTGGAGTGGGCCAAATTGTTTCTGAATGATATCCGGCCCTTTGTGATAGCATGACTAAGGAACTGTACCTCTCCTACTGTGCAGAGTTCTCATTTTGTGAACTGGATTTGACTCAGTTACTCTCCCGGAGAAAGAAGAAGGAGGAAATGATTGCATCTTATTCCACCGTGCGCCGTAATGATTCATAAACTGGAGCCCGTTCTGGTGACCTGCGCAGACATGCTGGAGACACCCTCGTTGCATGCTGTTTGCTCTGGACGCAACGATCTGTCAACTTTGTTTTCTAACCATTAAATTTATTCGTGTCTTCGTGCCGCTGGGTTGCTGGGTGTGTTTGTGCGCGCGCTGTGCATGCATGCCTCGACAGTTACAGCATGTGAGGGTCTTTCACGGCAGCACTGTACAGACCCCCTCTAGACACCTCCTGCCCAATTCAGTGGCTCACAGCAGGCCTCTTTATGTCGCAGCCTAATATGGGCAGTGATAGATCATAACCAGGTAGGAGCTGCATCTGCATCGGCAAACGCTTGAGTCAACAAACACCTTGAATGAGATAAAGTCAGAAATTTGGAAACACTCAGGCCTGTTCATGGCTGCAAGGCGTTTGGGGCTAAATTTACCTTTTAAGATTTTTCCATATTTACACACAGGCCGCACATGTACCTGCAAACTTGCCACCTTTCTGGGGCTTTAGTGGAGGTGCTCTACCATTTCTGAGGAGCTTTCTTCAACTTGTTCTGCGGCAGGACTCAAAAATGATCCTTTGCCGACAGAGTATATATTCAAATAGTTTTCCCCTGAATTAATTTATGAGCTGCACGGTTTAAAAATGCCCATGGTCAGCGACTACTTTCTAGTGATGACGTGAATTTGTTTGTTTGACTTGTTTGAGTCCAGTTTCCTTCGTTTTAGCTTTTTTGACATCCATCGTGACCTGGGTGAGATAAGATGGATAAGATGAGATTATAGAGATACCATATTAAAAGTAAGGAAACATCAAACCCAACAACAGCAAAGGCAAACTAAAATTGACTTACGTATGGTCTGGGTCTGCATGTACGGAACTTGGAGTCATTGTTCATTTTCATGGCTTTTAACTTTTCTTAATTAAAGTCTGGTTTCTTTAGTGTGGTAGCAAAGGATCATACTCCTCTTTGCAAATCACATACCAAGCTAGCATAGGAATTTGCATCATGCTACTAATGCATAATGCATGGATTACACCTCTTTGATGGCGTAGCCCGGACCCTACGTAGACCCTAATGCCACAGCCGGACGTGCACCTCCTCAGAAATGTAACTACGCGTCACAGCGACGCAGACCGCAAGATCTCTGGTTGGTCCTCTTTGTCCGAATTGATTGTTTTGGATCAATAAAGATGGAGCACATCGAGGAAAGGTTAACATTTGTTCAACCCAACTTCGGCAAAATTCCAGTGAAAGTTCCAGTCGCCGTTGTTGAAAGTGAAGCAGGAAGTACAAACAAAAATTAACCTGACTGGCAAAAAAAGGCACAGCGCCGACTAGTGTTTGGGTGGCGTATTACAGAGCGAGCCAGACTGACGAGCGCACAAGTATAAACGTCTTGCACCGGCGTAGGCTACATACGTCGGTTACGGTGTCTTCCTTCGTTCATTCATTTTTGATGAGTTTCACCCACGGATTTGCCTCTTTCACTGACTAAGCTACTTGGATGGAATGTCTGTTAAGTCCAGTTGCTCTCGTTTCAGCTTGCTTTTTGAACGTTTGCATAAAATTGACCTTTGACACAAAGCTACCATGTCACAGGTCAGTGAAGTCTGCAATGCTATGTAGGAAACTATCATGTGACTTCCCCAATTTGCCAAAATGCAACTGACCTTTAGAATCATGCTAACTTGTGCTCTGTTTCCCTCTTTATTCACTCTTTCTTTTGACCAGCGTGGGATAACTGTCCCAAAGCCTTGCGTATTGGTTGTCCATGCAACCTTAGCTTCCCTCATCCCCCATGTAAGGATGTGAAATGTATCTCTCCTGCTCTGTTTTTGTAATTTATGTTCTTCTTCTCCGGGGCCAGCGCATAAATCACATGCCCGGTTTCATGAGTGTAAATCCAGAATAGAAAAACAAATTGCTCTGTCCGCTGAGGGGTCGCAGCTAAAAACTACAGCGTGTGGAAAGACGGTAGTCGTGAGATTCAACCAGCGCCGTCTGTAATCTAATGACACGGCCCGTGATCAGTGAAAACCTGCTGATGGAGAAGTCAGCAGCTGAGGTTGCTGCCTCGAAGAGGTGTTGGGAAAATGAATTTCACATGCCATAAACTTGGTTTACTAGATAGTGACTGTGGAAGTAGCATGGCTGCATCAATTAGTTGTGCATTTGAAATGGTTGTCTCATCCTTAAAGAACGGGTCTTGATTTATCCAACATTTTAGACTTCTGTTGGATAGTAGAAGAAACATCAATGAGAGCAACTATATGGTTAATTCCACTGCATTAATACAATGTACACCAATCAGGCATAACATTGTGACCACCTTTCTAATATTGTGTAGGCCTCCCTTGTGCCTCCAAAACAGTTGCGACTCATCAGAGAATGGACATGGGCCTTCTGAGGGTGTCCTGTGGTGTCTGGCAACACAATGTTGTTAGTGGGGGAACTTTGAGGGGAGGGTCCTCTGTGGATCATCCCACAGATACTTGATCAGTTTGGGATCTAGTGAATTTGGAGGCCAGGTCAACACCTTGTGATGTTCTTCATGTTTTTTGAGTTGTTCCTAAACCGTTACGCTGCTGCCATCAAGGAGTATCATTGCTATGGGGTGGGGGTGCCTGGTCTGGTCTAGGTGGGTGCTACATGTCTAAGTAACATCCACACCAATGAATGCCAGGTCCAAAAGTTTCCCAGCAGAACATTGTATTGTCACAAGATGGTCCATGAGATTTACTTCTCCTGTCAGTGGTCTTAATGTTGTGGCTGATCGGTGTGTATACTCTTGTATAGTGTCATACATACTCAAATACTGTCTGTAAACTGATTTATTGTGCACGATATTATACATTTTATATTATATTGGCCTCTTTCTGCTGACTGTAGTTCCTTCTGTCTCTGTGTACGGTTGCTACTGGATACCGAGTTCCTCACGGGATAAATAAAATAGCCAAAGGACAGCAGTTCTTCCCAGAAATACAGTCATCACTCTGCACGGCGAAGCTCGAACATGCAAGACAAGCAAGCGTAACACATTTTAATGGAAATCAATCACTCCCACCAAAGCCAGGAGCAGGGAGTGGGGAGGTGGGGAGGGGTGTTACGAGCAGCTTGTGAACGCAGCACCGTGCAGCGCAGTGAGCGGGGGTCTGCGCACATGGACCTGCCTCCTCCGGAACGCACCGTCCAGTGATTGGATTCAGTCCTCGGAGCTTGTCTCGCTTTTGGAAGCGGTGTGACAGGATGGACATCAGCTGTGGACTGGCCCCAGCAGCTGCTTCACGGCGCGTCGGAGCTCTGGGAACTCAAGGAACCACACAGCCGGAGGAATGATCGGCGACGCAGTGCGTGGCGTAAAAATCCACCAGCAGCTGGGGGAGATGCAGCTATTTCGCCTCCAAGTGGATTCACAGACTGCGTCCTAACTTTTTTTTTTTTTTTTTTTTTTTTGCCCCCCCTTCTCCTCCTCCTGTCAGAGAAGACTGTGCGGTTGCTGGAAGAAAAAAAAAAGACTGAACGCGATGCGAACCCGATTTCCAAGTGTTGCTGTTCTCCCTGAACATGTGCACCACGCACCGCGCTACACGGACCTCCGCCAGTAACCCCTCCGCCGGCTCCGGATCCGCCTGAAACATGTTTATGCTGTGGGTCCCGGTGAGTCTGTTCCTCGGCTTCATCGTCTCCAAGACGTGGAGCGTTCAGATGTCGTGGGAAAACTGGAACGCCGCGCAGCGCAACCGAGGGAACGAGTTCGGCAAGGCGAGCTCCCGGCCCCACATCGTTTTCATCCTGGTGGACGACCAGGGGTTCCGGGACGTCGGGTACCACGGCTCCGAGATCAAAACCCCGGCGCTGGACCGGCTGGCAGCGCAGGGAGTCAAGCTGGAGAATTACTACGTGCAGCCCCTCTGCAGCCCGTCCAGGAGCCAACTCATGACCGGCAGGTAAAGTGCATTAGGGGTCCCTACTGTGGCCCTCAAGCAGCCATCATATATGGAGTTTAAAAATGATCTTTTAAAGGGGTCCAAGTGGTCTGCCACGTTTCTGTCAAGCTGCATTAGAAATGGAAAGAAAACCCCAGACGACTCTGTAATCAGCTGGAACAGTGCAGGCATTTAGATATATGTTGTGTTCATTATTGTCAGAGAGACAGTTACTAAGCCTTCTACATATTTCTGCACTCCAGTCCAAGGGGCAAGCCAGGAAAATGTGCACGATGCATTCAAATACTTGGTGCAAAGACAGCAAAGAGGCGCATCATAGAAAGCACCACAAGGAAGTTCACTCAGCAGGATTCAAACAATCTAAATGCATTCGACTGGAGTTTAGATGCATTCAACTCCAAAGTAATACTCATTAAAAGAAAGTGGAACTGAATGATGTGATTGATAACGTCTGTCAGGTGGATGATGTGAGCATTAGGAGCACCTGAATCCTGCCACCTGACGGGGTTTATAATAATAATGATCTTATTTTCTGTTCCGTCACCATTTATCCATATAGTGGGAGTGATTGGGGCACCGAAACGCAACCTCTAAATAACGCATTATCTGCGCTAAAGAGAGGCAACTGGATTTGTGGAGTTTCTTGAAGACGTTTCATCCAAGTCTTCAGTTCTACAGGAAAGGACTGATGGAGGAGTTGGGGGTTCAAGCAGGAACACCCGTGGGCGTTACCCATCAGAAACTCACAAGACAAGATGTGGAGTTCCTTGAAGACGTCTCGCCACTCATCTGAAGAAGCTGCTTGGATGAAGCGTATTCGAGAAACTCTACAAGTCTGGTTGCCTTTCTTTAGTGTTTTTTGGTATCATCAAAGCAGGGTTTCTCCGTGGAGGCTGGTTAGCATTAGTGTACTTGTCTTTGCTTTTTCAAATGTGCAATACGTTTACCTTTTTCCAGTAATTACCTGGAAAACAAACACTTTCCAAGTCATGTGATGCTGTGGTTAATGCTGCATAGTGGACATTGGTCACCTGCTGACTTGAATCCATATCAATGCTTCTTCAAAAGTTTGAAGACCAGAATTACAGCTAAAGCTTGGTACCACCGGCCACACAGCAAAGCCTTCAAAAAAGCCTGCATATCCCAAAAGTCCTAAATCCCCACCAGCTTACTGATTAAGACCATGATGCCTCTGGAGGCACCGATACCAACACTGCTTCTGGTCTGATTCTGGGTTTTACGTTCTGACAGAACTGTACCCGATACCACTTTACAGCAGCATAATGTTAACTTCTCATTATTTGTCGTTCAGACGATATTTAGATCCGCGTATATCCATACAGTGGGAGTGAATGGGGCACCGAAATGCAGCCTCTGAATAACTCATTATCTGCCTCGAAATGCGTTCATTTCACTGATATTTTGTTATGATACGCAAGTGCTATTCCCCGTTGAGTCCGGAGTTTCGGTGCCCCATTCACTCCCACTATATGTATATATGCGGATCTAAATATCGTCCAAACGACTCCAAATGACACCAAAGTTATATGGGTGAGTAAACGATCGTATTTTATTCCAGAAATAAGGTCCAGGTTGTAAAAAATGGTAATTCCCCTTTAAACGTTCAGTTTTAGTTCACAAACATTGCCACCCCTACACATGTGGCATCGACGAAACCCCAACATCTGATCTGAGAGACATTGTTAGAACTGTAATATTACATTCAGCATTGGCAGTTACCCCAAACCTAACTGCATGCACTTGGTTTGTCAAAAAGTGAGATTGGTGCATCCATAATAATGACCCGACGGGGAAATATTTCTAGAGAGAAGCTGTTTGAATGGAAGTCATGTGGAGCTAGGGATTATTGGCATTGTGGGGTTTCTGCACAGGCGTTAACAGCTGCAGTTTACTCAGTTTTGGAGTAATAACTCAAAGCTGAACTCACAAGACACGGGAGACTGACGGATACACTTTAGATTCAGGAAGATCCCACTATTTCAGATGCATGTTCTTCATAAACGTCCATAAATCTGCTTAGGAATCATACAAAATTTTAAGTTTTCACCCTAGAGGGTTAACCCGTGCAGTATCACGGGGAGTCAGTGTAGGTCTGGCTTTGTAGTTTGCTTATAGAATGTTTCACATCGGTCGTTTCCCCTCTCTGTACATGCAGCTCTGCGGGGCTTCCACCTCAGCTCCACCATCTGTTCCACTCCTCAGCAAAAGAAAAGCTTGCTGGGCAACACATTTTTTTTGGCAGGCGTCCGAGAAAATAATGAGAAAAGTGCAGCCACCTCTCCATTCCTCGGGCCTCTCGGAGCTGCTCCCATCTCTCTGAGTGGGGCCCCCACCCTCAGCTGACATCCATGTGGAAATGTAGGTGTAGATTCAATTAAGTTTCCAGGCTTTCGGGCCTGGACGGATGGTTGCAAAAGAGCGCTGGTGTCTGCGGTCGGGCTTGAGTGAAGGCGTGCGATCCGTCCGCGTGTTAACATCAGCTGTCTTTGTCAGCTGGACGCTCGCTAAAGCTCCCACAAAGTTATTTGAAAGTCTTCCTGGCGCACTCGCGCGGGCTTGTCGGAACAAATATCAGACTCCGTGCGGGGCTGAATGCAAAACATAAGCGCTTCACTAGAGCCTGATTAAGCTTTTACATGCTGTTTAGACTGGTTACTATAGCAGCCACCTACATCTGAACTCAACAGCCCACTCGCTGCATATAATCAGATTTTATTATAATTTTATTGCCTTTGCAGTGCTTTGCTTTTTTCTGTTTTGCTCAGCTGTCACCCTGAGCGACAGGTTTTCCTCGCTTGACAGGTTACCGAGGCCGGTTGTCTCTGGGGTAACGCTAAGATTATTTTAACAAGAATATTTTTGTGGGGCAAGACCACAAATTTGCATTGTTTCAAATCCAGAATCCCAGAAAGACAGATTAGTATCTTGCCCTAACTCCTCCGCCTCAGCTGTAACACAACACATGCAAAGCGGAATGAAAACAAGGGATCAGGGAAAACCTGGGCTAAACCAGTGATTTCTGCTGGTGTGACTGATCCGCTTTCCAGTATGTCTGATACTATAATACCTTGTATCTGTCGACACATCAAATATGAACATACAGCCATTGAAAGCCTTTTTATTGCAAGTGTAGCCCATTCCTGACAGCCCTCCTAAACTATAAATGGCCTTGATCGCTACGATATCTGAAAGTGATTGTAGCAGGAAAGTTGTTGTTTCAAAATGAGACTGCATAAAAGAAAGCCTTAGTCGCCAGTGCAGAGTCATGCTCAAAGAATCCTACATCCTCCTTTCACACCAACTTTTCCCATCAAGTATCACAGGGCTGGATCTATGCATTTGGAAAGTATCACAGAATGAATCAGCTGAGAAGCGGGTCACCAGTCTCCCTCTGAGAGATTAGGCCTTCGTCATGTCTCACTTGAGGATTTGGTTCGGCATGTACGCGTAGGATAAAATTGGTCCAAAGATGTCTTAAAAACTTGTTGACTCTGGCTAAAGCAGAGTAGAACACGATTTGCTTAACTGTGAACCTTTGACCACATTGGACCAAGGTGCACAATGACGTTATTTCTAGCAGATCAGCTGAAGAGTGATGTTCTGTTTTCTTTTCTGGTTCAGGCATTGGGACACCTTTTAGGAGAATATTGACACACTACTTGTTAAGCAATCCTTTGCCCCCCTTTAGATTTATTTTCTCTTTGGGAGTCCTGATTAGGGATGGATTGCAACAGGTTGGATCTGATTTGAAGTTGACTCTAGTTCGCTTCTCTTTCTGACACTGCTACTGGCATTAGCAAAGGAAAGGGTTAGACGTAGCATTTCAGTATCCTGTAGAAGACGCTTGCTGTCCTTACGCATTATCAGCAGGTACTTGCCACTGCTCAAGGGGAGTCTTGCGGGTTTTGAAAAGCTCCGATCCAGCCATGCATAACGATTCGGCCCTTGTCAGTCAGTTCTTTCCACCTGCTCATTTCTCACACTATTAGCACGCTAGCTACAAGAACCATATGGCATTCTCAAGAGACGCACCAAGTCATTTATTCGTAAATGTTCATAATATTTGTACTGGTTGGTGTACAGAGAGTAAAGTGTGAACTAGTGAGCAGATGTCATAGATAATTGTATTTTCGTGTCATTCCCTAGCTCTGGCCTCACAGCCTTGGAAGCACCAGCGAAACATATTGTAGAGGATTTAGTCCGTAGTAAGTTGACAGCACTTTGTTCAGCATGACATGAGATCATGAAAACCGAGAAGGCGAAGACAAAGGGACCGGGCAGATATATAGATGCAGTTGTGTACAGCTGTTGGTGCAACAGCTGTCCATGCTGTCCGCCCCCGGGAAACCCATGGCATCAGAAAAATTCCAACCTCTCTGGCTTTCTTTAAGCTGCACTGATGAGATTAGAGGCTTAAAGGTGGAGCTGCCTTTCAAGTTTAGAGCCAGACTCTCCAGCCCCATCAGTCTCTCCCATGGATCCCTCCCGGCAGCACCTAAAATTAACAAGTGTTAGATTTTTTTTCAGAAATGTATGCGGGACAAGGTCAAACCCATAGTTTTAAACCTTTTCCACTTGCTTGGGATGATGGAGATCCTTTGTAATTTAGTGAACACGCTTCTGGAGCGTGAAAGATTGAATGTTCCAGAGCTTGCAAGCCATGTCAAATTGCCTGTCCAGGCAAATCCAGCATGTGGACTCTCTGGCACGTCACATACGTCATGAACAAACGTTTCAGCTCTTGTATTGGTCGCCGAATTCGGAAGACTTTGCACCCTTTCACTTGACCTTTGGTGAGTTATGGCGTAATGCTAACAAATTCTAACTGGCTTTAAAAGGTAAAATAGGCTGTAAGCTAAGTATTAAAGCTGCAGTCAATGTTCTTGATCCAAGATTTTCCCCCCAAATTACATTTCTTTATCAAGGTCGTACATCACAGAATGAGCTACCATCCATCAACAAACAAAAGATGAATAACACTCTTTGGGGCCCAGGGGCAATGAGGAGCAGACTTCTAGCAAGGAGAGCAGCTGGATTCCAAAAGGCTCTTCTGACATCCCTGAACACAGCTCACTTATATTACAGACCTCTGGGTTTCAATCCGCCTAAACTGCCAGGATTGTTTATGTCACTACCACTCTATCATCCACGCTTATCTTGAACTCATCATTGCCTCTCAGTCACCCTTTTCTTGTCGTTTCGATGACCTGTCACTGCTACACTTCCCTTGTTCACTCCGCACTCTAGGAGCAAAACGATCGTCTGAGCAAGTGGATGTTGGCGCTGCTGATGCCGACATGAGAGAATTTATTTGTTACATCATGGAAATACAACCCTAACCTAAGAGCGCAGAGGCCAAGGAACAAGTTAATCTACAGAGATAGCAAGGAAGGTGAACGAAGAGGCTGCCGGATAGGAAGAGGGAAGTAAGACGGGCTACTCCAAGGCTGACTTTGATTAAATGCAGAGCGCCGGGTTGAGGCTGCTTATTTGAACCATATGTGAAGAAGACGTGGAACAGAAACAACTTAGTAGGCCCCGGCCGGCCTGGGCAGCAGCAGGCCTGCCCGGGAACCTCCACAACCTCAGAGGCTGAGAGCAGGGGCCAACGCACTTGTCTTGTGGGACTCGGGCGATTTGCCTGCGCTCTGTGATTCCAGTTTAATGGCTTGTGTGATTTGTTGGCTTTGTGGCTCAGTGGCTGTGTAAGTAAACCAGAGAGATATTGTGATTGTGGCAGCATTTAAGACCCCACAAATCTGCGTTTCACTCCGGGAGCGGCGTTCGGTGTGTGATAAGATGCGGAAATGAGGTTGCTATGAGAATCGGCACATGGCTTCGCGCCACGCTAAATAAAGGATGCAGAGATATCTGGCCCCGGAACTTTGGCCTCTGTGCCGTGGCTGCCCATTCATGCCCGAACGATTCTTGGTTTTAAAAGAACTTATAAATCAGTCGCGTTGGACATCAGGAGGAGGAGATATCTCCAGAGGGCAATAGTTAAGTGCAGTAATTATTTTAAGGCCTCATAAATACAAAGGAGCTTGAAGTGTCCTTCAGGTGCCCCAAAACCTGCAAAATCAAGTTCTAGTTCCCCTGTCAACCCCTTCACATGTCAAAGAGACACAACACAGGGACGCTTTGAAAATCTTTCTTCTCCACCCTGTAGCATTTTCCTCAGACCTCGGGCTACTTTGACTGATTTGTGGAGGGATCACAGGCCGCACTTAGCATGACATTACCATTACACGGCTGTAACCTCTTGGTATGTGAACACCACCGTGCACCACAAACGTGCAGGAGCTGCATGAGCAGTGGTAGTGGGCTTTTAAAGGGTGCTGTGCATGTCTTAATAAATGTGCGCATACAGACATGTACCGTATGTGTGTTTTCCATGCTTGCTCATTCCTTTTTTTATTCCCTTTTAAGATTCACAGCGCTCGTTTCATTCCCATTGCTTTCTTGGCATTGACGCGAAACCTCCGCGTCAAATAAAAAGAAATGAAGTGAGGGCGAGGAGCGGAGAAATTACCCTCCCTATAAATGGATGATAATGGAGCATAGCACATCCAGAAAGTCGTTTCATAGACATTTATGGGCAAATAACAGGGCTAAATTCATCATGTATTTATCTTGTGGAAACACTGGTTAGATTTTTACAGGGTTTTACAAGTGCTCTCTTTTTTTACCGAGTAAATTACACATTATGTGTGTTTTTGTTCTAACAAAGGGGTGGATGGAGTAAACAAATTTTTTTTTTCTCAAAACACATTCCTACGCCAGGCTTTGTGAACATCTTGTTGTTGATGTTGTTGTCTTACCCACAAGCACATGTTGTCTTTACTTATGCCCTTCACTCCCATCCATTTCTTTGTTTGCTACGCTACGCTGTAGTGCCTAATGACAGACCAACAATGCCTTCTTTATCTACCACAGAATGTTTTAGTTGGTTTTCAGAGGTCCCCCTGCCTAGACCACCAAGTGACTAAAAGTTCTTCCCATTGCCATATGAAACCTAGACTGTCTTAGCTCCCATTAGGCCAAGTGTGGTCTCGTTCTGAATTCACTGACCTGACCTCAAAGACTTGCAATGAATAGAGGTATCAGATTCAGAATTGTGCTGCGAAGTTAAACATGTTAAAGGTCCTGGGAACCGGCTTTGGATCTGTGGGAATCAGTTTGCCCATGTTGTAAACAGTGCTGTTTCCTAACTTGCTTTCCAAATGTTTTGAACGCATCAAACCCAGATGGCATTTTGTTTTAGCGAAGCACAATGCGGCACGGACGTTGTAATTTTCTCCAGAGGAACAAAATGCCCCGGACGCACGTTCGTAGCGCCTCCAACCAGCTACAGCTGGCTTTGAAACACTCTGGGGATAACGTGGGTCAGGGTTTCCGTGAGGAAATTGGTGAGGGGTGAGCTGTCAGACAAATTCATGCAGACACACTTTACACAAAATCCGTAACATCTGTAGTGTCGGTACATTGGCTGTTGGATGAAATATCATGAACTGTGCTAAATGCAGAATCTACCCCCCATCCAGCCTGTGATTATTAAACTTAACTATAAAGATGGCGGATATGTATAACTCCCATAACCTCATTAGACTTTAGAAGCATTCAGCATTTGTCAAAAAGCTGCGTCTGGTGGTGTCTGTTTTTACCGTCAAAGAACCTGCAAAGCAAGGTGGCTTTTCAGATGCTTTTTCAGTCATCCGTGGACCTGTAGAAAAGCACTGTATGTCTGCTGTGTCGTCACCTGCTACCGAGGTGCATGGAGGAGAAGAAGAAATTGTAGAGAGGTCAAGACTCCAGCAGACTCTTGAAGTATATGGAAGAACTGGATGACCGCGATGAAGCCCGTGAGCCGAAACGCGTCGGTCTAATAAAATTGTTCCATGTACTACAAATGCTGCTGGAGTCTTGACTTTTCTACAGTTGTCCACGTACACATATCTGACCAAACACATGTGCTTCTATTTGAAATCCAGCTGTGTAGATTGGTCACGTAACACCTAGTGTTCTACTGGCAGTACACGCCATAGGAGACGCGTTGCTACACATCAAGTCTTTCTGATTTCCGTGTAAAACTGTAATGAAGCCAAAGTGTGGGTGCTCTACAAGCACATGTTGCTGATTGATTTTCACCAATCAGGCAAAACATTATGACTACTGACAGGTGACGTAAATAACATTGACCATCTTGTGACAATACGATGTTCTGCTGGGAAACTTTTGGACCTGGCATTCATTGGTGTGGATGTTGACCACACAAGGTGTTGACCTGGCCTCCAAATTTGCTAGATCCCAAACTGATCAAGCATCTGTGGGATGATCCACAGAGGCCCCTCACCTCAAAGGCCCCCCACTAACAGCATCCTGTTGCCAGACACCACAGGACACCCTCAGAAGGCCCATGTCCATTCTCTGATGAGTTACAACTGTTTTGGAGGCACAAGGCAGACCTACACAATATTAGGAAGGTGGTCATAATGTTATGCCTGATCAATGTACACTCACATAAGTATTATTTTATCACGGATATTCTTAAACCACGGCGAGCAAGTTAATTTCAACAAACTGAAATAAAAGCCCTTATAAAATGTCTCCGTTACAAGCTGCTGGCGTAAGGGGAGTGGATGTTGTAGATGGATATACTGTATGTTAATGTTCCTGTCTGGTTCATATTTTATTGAGTGTAGGATTTGAACTGTAAATCAACGAGTTCATTGTTTTGTTTGAAACACGACCCAACACATGGTGGTGAAAACCCTCGAGGACTTTCATCTTGCCCACGGGGAGGTTGAGGTTCCACCGAGCCTGACCACCTTCTGGTCCTCCTCCAGCCGAGTCCTTCTCGCCGAAAGCCTAAACCAAACACTTATCTTCACTCCCTCTCCCCGGTGACAGTTTGACTACACGCCCCCTAACCTCAGCAGAGAGCGAGAGAAGTTCAGAAGAGGGAAGAAGGTGAAGAAGCATCTGGGTGTGTCAGTTCCCCGGGTCTCGGGTGTCTTGCTTTCACTCGAAGCAGACGTGGGGAGTGAGACAGAGATGAAGTCAGAGCTTTTTGTGTTTTGTACTCCAAGAGCCGCTTCCAAAGTTCCAGCTGAGCTACTTTTTTTGTGGGCCAAAAAACGTTATCAGTAATGACAAAGTTGGCTTGGCTGCTTCAGAGTCAGATCCCACTGCTCACTGCTTTTAACTGATTATTTGACAAAAAAAAGGGGGTTGTATATCCTTTGAAAATGTGCAATGCATTAGTCTAAATGTTTGGATACGGTTCCAAGCAGTTCCCCAGTCACACCAAAAAAGGAACTCAGAAGAGTCCCTGGTCAAAAACAGAGCTGAACATTTAAAACCTTAAATTAAATTAGCCAAAATGTGATAAACCCAAACACTGGCGGCAACATAATGAATCAGAGAAATCACGAAAATATGTAATTACTGAGCCACCTTCTCATCTAACTCTTGGAAAGAAAGAAAGCAAACAAGCCTATTTTTTCAAAAAAATGTGTTTTCTGGTCAGGTCTCAGTTAAAATAAACCAAGCCACTAAAACCAAACCAATAAACAAGCGTAAAAGATCTGGACACGATACAGAGACTGGATGCTTGCCGAACGTGTAGGATTTGATATCTGGCCTTGCTCATGAGTGGAATCATCTGTTTCAGATGTTATGTTTTACAGTGTACACCGATGAGCCACAACATTAAAACCACTGTCAGGAGAAGTAAATAACAATGACCATCTTGTGACAATTCAATGTTCTGCTGGGAAGCTTTTGGATCTGGCATTCATGTGGATGTTACTTAGACATGTACCACCCACCTAGACCAGACCAGGCACCCCCACCCCTTAGCAATAACACCCCTTGATGGCAGCATCCATCCCCAGCAGGATGCAGCCTAACACAGGCAAACACATAAAAACGCTTTAGGAACAACTCAAAAAAGCATGAAGAACATCACAAGGTGTTGACCTGGTCTCCAAATTCACTAGATCCCAAACTGATCAAGTATCTGTGGGATGATCCACAGAGGCCCCTCCCCTCAAAGGCCCCCCCACTAACAACATTCTGTTGCCAGACATCACAGGACACCCTCAGAAGGCCGATGTCCATTCTCTGATGAGTCACAACAGTTTTGGAGGCACATAATGTTATGCTTGATCGATGCATGGTAATACGGTAACGGCATTGTTTTACTTGCCTTTGTTGGGTTTATTAAGAAAGCCTTTACGTCACTTTCCTTCGTAAATTTCTTTCATCCTTGGTGACGTTCTCAATCGCCCAGTAACGGACATTGTGTAGTGGTTTGGGATTGGGAGAGTCTTGAAACTCCAACGGGTGGGGAGTGTTTCTTCTGAGTCAGAAATTCTGTTAAATGCCTGCAGATGTAATGTAATATGGTTGTTTTGTGCCAAAAACACGTGTTTACATTTTCACTTCCTATCAAAAGTCCCCGGTGCGTACTGTGGCTTCTGCCTTTCATTTAGTACACCTATGTTAGTTTTCTGTAAATGCCACAGCTTTTGCTCCAGGTCACAACTTCGTTTCCTGTCGAGCCTTGAGTGACGGGTCTCTTCTCTGTTTTTACTTGCACCATCCTGTGCCTCTCACCTCCACTGCGTGTCATTGGTTGCACACTGCACAGTTCTCGGCAGCCCATAAGCACCCTTCTGTCGCCTCAGATGTGTTTGCTTTGGACTGGGTCCACTGTAATTAGACCTGCACTGAATAAGGTATTAGTGTGCAATTTATAGTACAAATACTCTCTTGGCAGCATATTCAGTGTTTAGATTAACTTATTGAAATGTCAGACTGTGCAGTAGCAGTAGAAGTAGTTGTAGTAGTAGTAGTAAATTCATGCAGCAGAGACTGTTATCCCATCTGGCCCAGTTTCTGGACTGGTTATGC
Organism: Chelon labrosus; assembly: GCF_963514085.1. NCBI lineage: Eukaryota > Metazoa > Chordata > Actinopteri > Mugiliformes > Mugilidae > Chelon > Chelon labrosus. The sequence goes on from NC_140337.1 coordinate 23,248,133, forward strand.
AACTTTTGACAGTCTGGGCAATTACTACCAAGGCAGGCTTTTCAGAGAATTTTCTGCATAAGATTATGTCATTTTCACCACTTGGACTTTTTAACAGACGCACTAGTTTAATCCACCAGGTTTTCCTATGTGTTCCCTTTTTTTGGGTCATTCTTATAACTGTCATATCTCTTCTTTTATAGGTATCAGATTCATACAGGCCTTCAACATTCCATCATCCGAGCCACCCAACCCAACTGCCTCCCCCTGGACAACGTCACCCTACCCCAGAAGCTCAAGCAAGCCGGCTACTCCACCCACATGGTGGGGAAGTGGCACCTGGGCTTCTACAAACGTGGCTGCCTTCCCACCCAGCGTGGCTTTGACACTTTCTTTGGATCCCTGTTGGGAAGTGGGGATTACTACAGCCACTATAAATGTGAAGGGCCCGGTATGTGTGGCTATGACCTGTACGAAGGGGAGGAGGCGGCTTGGGAACAGGACCGCGGGCTCTACTCTACTGTGATGTTTACCCGAAAGGCTATCAGCATTTTAGCCAATCACGACCCTCACAGACAACCCTTGTTTCTCTACCTAGCTTACCAGGCAGTTCATTCCCCGCTTCAGGTTCCTGCCCGCTACCTCGAGCGCTACAAGGGCATACCGAACCTGCACCGCCGCAAATATGCCGCCATGGTTTCCTGCCTAGATGAAGCAATCCATAACCTCACGGTAGCTCTAAAACGCTACGGTTATTATGACAACACAGTCATAGTGTACTCCTCAGACAATGGAGGCCAGCCATATAATGGAGGGAGCAACTGGCCATTGAGGGGGAGCAAGGCCACCTACTGGGAGGGCGGCATCAGGGCAGTGGGGTTTGTCCATAGTCCTCTATTGGTGAACAAAGGGACAAAATGTCGATCTTTGGTCCACATTACTGATTGGTTCCCTACACTGGTGACCCTAGGAGAAGGAACTTTAGATGAAGATCTAAATCTGGATGGGTACGATGTTTGGGAGGCTATCAGCGAAGGCCGCCCTTCACCTCGCCAGGACATCCTTCATAACATTGACCCAATTTACATCAAAGCCAAGAATGGTTCGTGGAAGGCCGGGTACGGCTTGTGGAACACAGCAATTCAAGCTGCGCTCCGCGTGGGCCACTGGAAGCTCTTGACCGGTGTGCCCGGCTTCAGTGACTGGGTGCCCCCGCAGACCTTCTCCAACCAGCGGCTAACCAATCGCTGGCACAACGAGCGTGTCCGCTGGGACCGGGGCAAGTCCATCTGGCTGTTCAACATCACAGCTGATCCTTACGAGAGAGTGGACCTGTCCCAGCGTTTTCCGCATATAGTCAAGAAGATGCTAATGCGGCTAGCGCAGTACAACAGGACCGCTGTGCCGGTGCGCTACCCGGCGATAGACTTGCGATCCAACCCTCAGTACAACGGGGGCGTGTGGGGACCCTGGTACAAAGAGGATAAGGACAAGCAGGAGGAGGATGAGAGATATAACAACTTGTTCACCAACCATCTCGGCAAAAGAAGATGGAAAAAGAAATCAATGAACAAAAAGATGAAACGGAGGGTAGACGAGTAGCCGGCCACATTTGTGAAAGACTTCCTTCCGTTGACTTTTCTCAGGGACTGACGCATCCTGCTTCAGGGATTGTCTTTTCAGGTGTTTGAGCTCCAGGTAGTTTTAACTTAACTCCAATATACTGTATGAAAAAAAGTGGACCTTTTAGAGTGCCTTAAGAGAATAAGGAAAAAATCACTTGTTCAAACACTACTGTCATGCTCAGACACAACTAAGACCTCATAGCAATGTTAGGGGCATATAAAGAATGTTTATTTTTTTAGGCTCTGTTGCATGTTTGAACTCTTGTCACTTTTGCATCAATTATAGATTCGTGTTTCTCGTAGAGTAGAGAATAAATCTTCCTTGACAACTGCCATAAATTCTGGTGACAGAGAAATTAAGTAAGACATAGTTCTATAATGTTGTCGGTTGCAACGCCGCGGTATCGTGGAAACAGATGTAGAATTTATGTGACACCTGAGCTGATGGACGCTGTTTTTTTTGTTGTTGTTTTTTTCATAGTCACAGGCTGTCTGAACTTTAGAATAATAGTTTTTGTTCTCCTCTTTTAGATGTTGTCTGGTCTGGCACCAGGCCAACCTGAATGTAAGACAAACTGACGAAATAAAAGGGCCCCAGACACAAAGCTCTTTGTCTCGCGCAGTCTTTCAACCTCTGTCTGGTTTGCTTTTTATTATGGCCAGACTTTGCTTTTCGTACCGATGACAAGAGGCACTCTTGTAACTGTAAAGGTTTTACCATCACATTCATATTTCAAAACTGTCACGCAGCCACTAAGTACATTTATTCATGGAAAAATACAGTAAAGTTACTGGTGATAAAGACCTAATTCCTTTCTCGCAGTCTTTAAAAATTGCCTACCTCATCAGTTATTGTACTGTACAAGACGTTCACGGAAAAAAAAAGAAAGAGAAATGGAAATATTCTCGTGCAGTGGACATCATTTACAAGCCTTAAAGCAACGCACAAACCCAAACTAACGAGCTCAAAATATTGACCTACTTGATCTCTTCATGAGTTTGGCTAGCAGTCCGTTTGTTGTACTTTTACAGGACAATTAGCTATTGTAATTGCACTTAAATTGCTTCCAAATGGGCCGTACCCTGGATCATAATATTTGCTGTTGCTTTACATATGGCTCTGATACAATCTGAGTCACTGAAATTGTTGAGAAAACTTCAAATGGGAGAGGGGCTTCCCCGTGGAAAGGTTTCCAGGCCGCACTGCACATCCTTCCCACCCACTCGGATCCTCCCGCTGCCTCTGCACCGCGCTTACTGCCAAGCTATGACCTCAGATCGCTTCAACGCGCACGGCAGCATTTGTGTTCACAGCTTATGCTAACACGAAGGTGGCCTCTTGCAGCCCTTAACCTCCGTAAATCCGAAGCAGGTGAGCGCCGTCGAGTTTTCTCCGGCTCCTTGACGTTGATTTGTGCCCCGTGGGCTAGATTGTACTCACGGGACCAGAACTGACCTGGCTAACCTTGGTTTTATTCTTGGCCATAAATCACGGAGGATGCCCTCTTCAGAATTACGAGATACAGCCAAAAAGCTTGAGATCAGCTTCTTATTTCATTGCGCTAGACTTCCCCTCCCGTAAGCCATAGGAACACTTAAACCCCGGATTCTCTGGGAATTCACATTTGCTTTCAGTTATGGGCATTAGCATCCCTCTTATGGGAAAAAGCAGGGATATTTTTTTCTCCCTTGCAACCGAGCTGTAAAGCAATACATCAAGTTCCCTCGCCCTGCCGCCTCCCATCATGGACGCCATTAAGGCTCATTGGGAGTGATATGAGAAAATAAACCTGATGGATGTCTGCGCAAGAAAAGGCTTTGATCAGGCTGAAGTGTGCTTTTTTTTTATGCTGGTTTTTCTTTCAGCCGTGGCACCGCATGATACGTATAGTTTAGGTTCTCACATGATGGAGGTGCAAATTAGCTGAATTATACGCGGCCAGCTGGAAGAGAGCTGACCGCCTTTCGGGGGCCAAGAGCTACATGTGAAATGCCATGACTCAGCTAGGCCTGGGCTCTTAAAAGTATCTCTCCCAAAGTCAAGTGATGAAAAACATGACAAATATCGAGCAGCTGTTGTCCAAAAGAATCAGAATTAAGACAGAACTGCATCACCTGCGCTGCCCAAAATGCCAGAACCCATTTGACGCTGGCAATGCGACCCCCCTCGGAGCATTACGCTGCTTGGCGGATGTGCGACATTCCATTCAGACGAGGTATTCTGGGTTTTTGTCAAGTGGTTGTACAACCACATGAAACAGCTGCCGGCATGTCTGTCGTCATAAGAAGTCCCATTTAGGGTTAGAAAGTGCCAAAATAGTCAAGATGACGAAAAAGGAAACGTCCCCTACGAAGCGTAATCGTTGAGGCAGTGCTTACCGAGTAATCGTATCTTGAGTTAGAGCGTATCTGACATTTGTAGAAGCCCGTGAGAAGATTTCAAGTGTGTGAGATCAGAGAGAACAGTGAATTAGCATGATGGACAGTCTCTCTTGACTGCTAGTCTCTTTCCAGACATGGGGATTTCCTGTAAATGAGCAATTTCACCCATGCACAACTGGAACATCTCTTGGAGTTCAGCAGAAGCTCCGGCACTCTCGCTTTCTCCAAGTTTACATGACACACGGTCTCATTTTGAGTTTCCTCCCAGACCACTCCCTTAATATCTTAATAATTCTCCTGCTTCCTTTCATTAATCACGTGGAGTGCTCAACTCCTCTCTTCTCGTTTCCCTTTCAGCCTTTCCGACCGTTTCCTTCCCTTTGCATCGCTGTCATTTTTCTCCTCACACTTTTTTCCACGGTGTCTTCCTCCACTGTTTACCTTCCACCGTGCCACGCTTTTCTCCCTGGAAGTCTTCCGAAGTTTTTGCTCAAGTCCAGGCCTGTGACATTTTTTTGGTGCACCAGTTGCGTTGCAAGGAACGCTTGAGTCTAACTTGAAAACACCTTGTCGACCATGTCTGAGCTATAGTTGACTTGGCCCCCCAGGGCTTTTCATCCCAATGCCGCCACGTTCACCTTTGAAAACTCTTCTGTCATCCGTCTACGCTTGAAAATAACTTGCATGCTCCTTCAAAATAAGCCTACTGCAGAGGATAACCTATGATATACCACCGAAATATGTAGTTTGTGTCACTTGTCAACTCTAAATCCAACATTTTCAGTGGAAATGTGACTTTTTCTAAGGTTCTAGGTTTAAGTCCATCAGCCGACTGGGGCCTTTCTTTGTGGGTTCTCTCCAGGTACTCCAGCTTCCTCCCACCGTCCAAAAACGTGCTCGTTGGGTTCATTGGTGATTCTAAATTGGCCATAGGTGTGAGTGTGAATGGTTGTCTGTCTCTCTGTGTTAGCCCTGCATGACCTCATGCTCCTTCTAGCACAGCGCGATGGAGGACAACACGAAGAACACCGGTTTGTGGAGAGATCTTGAACCTAGTGCTTTGGGCTAGACTTTTGCCTCTTGCCCAATGACTGCTAAGACGGGCCCCTCCCCCGACCCCCGCAACCCTCCAGAGGAAAATTAATGAATGAATGAATGTCACTTAAAAATTGCTGTGTCAGTGCATATTCGCAATCGCCTCCTGGAGTCAACCTACATTAGAGCAGAGGTTGCCCTAGACTTTTTCGTTGTCGGTCATTTTGACTGACAGGGTCATAAAAAACTATTTTTACCCGTCACTTTAATTTTTTTAAATGATAATAAAGACATATTCGATAGCATTTCATTTTCATTAAAGTTTCATGAACTTTAAGTACTTTTTTCAGAACAATATTGACTTTAAATGGTTAAAAAAAAAAATTTCGGCTCCCGACACGTTGTCCGTACTCAGAACGGGACTGCTAGCGTAAACTGCTCTTAGACGGTACCGTAGGGTTGAAGTGCTTCAGTGGTATGCAAATTCCATTTTGGTAGCCGTTAGCTGCATAGACATATGTCTATGGTCTATAGTTAGCCGAGCTCTGACGTGTGTAATTGGTGTACCAGGAAATCGTGCACCGACAAAAGTTCCGTGATGTTTGGAACGAAAACTGCGATGAGAGACAAGAGCCAATTAATAAGGTCACTCGCCACCAAGTGGTCAGGGGTGTGAATTGCAATCTGTCAAAATGACGGATGGCCTTCAGATTTTTCCGTCACATTTAAAAAAAAAAAAACGGTCAATGACGGAAAATATTCGGTTAACACAACCCCTGCATTAGAGGTAATGTTAGTGCTTCTCGCAGTTGTAACTGTGTCTGTTTGAGCTGCTGCAAGAGGAAGCCGTCACTGCCCATGTTTTCTTCTGAGTTAACATTTGCAAAGTACAGACATCAGCAGCACACACCCTGTTAAATATTAAATAAAGACTGGGTGTAACTATACAACCTCAATCAGACTACCGCGTGGAATGTCCTTTTAATCCCGCCTCGTCTGCTCCTCGGTGATTATTATTTCCAGCATCTCGAGTTCTGTTATCATTTGTGTCTCATTGTGAATTGTTTGTCGCATCCTCTTGCATAAAACCTGTTGGAAGGTAAATTGAGGTAAAACACGTTGAGTCTAATGTCTAATTGGATCAAATAGAATGCTGTCCAGTAGTACAACATATAATTAAGATAACTTTATGGCCATTTGAGAGAAGCAACAAACTAAACATCTCACATATTGTCACTGAATTGTGAATTGTTTAGCAACACAATTAGACATATCCAAATTTAGCAAACGCGGCATATTGTGGTAACCGATTGGACAGAACTTCACCAGCTGTTGAGAAATAATTATTTGCTCTAAGCAAATAATTCGTGTTTAAGACACATCTTTAAAGCTTGAAGTACCAATCCAACCAGTACTTCACTAATCGGCCGCTGATGTAATGTTCAGCTCATCCCGTCCTCGTTATTCAAACACGCACGATCACATCCACGTTTGATTAATGTTTATGCAATTAGCTCAAGAATGTCGACATGAGCTCATGGACTACACGCTGAGTGGTCTGTGTTGTATTAAATGTCCAAACATGCTGTTTAACGCTATTACTTTGATTTAATTAATTCAATCAAACAATCTTTTTTTTTTTTTTCTCTCTGCATGACCTTCTGGACATGTAATCATATTCATCTTGCATGCTGGATAGTCAATCTTCAAACACTCTCCTTGGGACATGTGGGACAAGCTTTTGGTCTTCACAGATGTCCGTTGCAGGGGTTTAGCAAACTTAGCACCAGAAAGGCTCTTGAACGCACGTTCTCTCTCTCTCCATCTGTTGTACAGTAGCTGATTTTGGTCGCGCACCAAGACCATGAAAATGTTCCAACAAGACGCCAAAAAGGATGACTTTGAACCTGAGTGAGACTCCATATCTGACTCAAATCACAGTGTCTAAATCAGAAACTTAACAAGATAATAACCTATAAACAACTTTTCTCTTCGTTTTAGCGCAAAGAAGAACAAGTACACTATGGAAATGTTCACTTTTAATAAAATATCCTTTTACAAAACATTATGTAAAACTTCTTATGTAAAATAAGTGTAATTTCAGCTCATTGTTGCCATCTACAGTGTAGTTCTGAGCCTCTGTCTTCTGTTATGTCCACAACTCTTTTTAAAACAGTGCGACCCCTAGTGGACAAAATGGGAATATCAGTTACTTTTATAGCTAAAGCTAAAAGAAGGTAGCGGTTACGGAAAATGAATTAATGAATGAGTTACTTTTATTTACAACCTGTGTCTAATGTCTTCTATGTAAATTTCATCCCTCAGACCAGATTGGACCCTCTGGCGGGCCAGTTTTGGCCCACCGACCGCATGTTTGTAACCCCTGGTCTGATGAGTATTTGGATAATCATTTTAATGAATGCTTTTCTGGTTTGATTTCTCTTGTGCCTGATCATCTGATTGCTTTTGTTTCCAGACCCCCGCAGTTAGCATGGTGACAACAATTTCTGACAAACTCAAGGCTGCAACTACAGATGTAGTTGTCCTTGGAGGAAAAAAAAAACCAAACAGCTGCCACAGTCAGACTGAATCGGACAAGATCTGTTTAGCTGTCTGTCCGTCTGAATTATCCTCGCAGCATTAGTTGAAGGAAAGCTTTCTGGGAGAGGTACGAAATGAAGCCCGTCCTCCCTCCTGTGTCCGCCTGGGGGTGGGGGGGTGAGGGTTGAGCAGCCTGTCAGATCCAGTTGCAGCTGATGTACCCCAGCTGGAACCTTCACCTCCTCATCAACCTGGTTTAAACCCCCGGATCCCATCACGGGAACATTGATTGATCGATGCATAAATCCTTAGCGAGGAAGAAACGTACAAACACACACACACTACATATGTGGCCTGCAGAAAGAAGAACAATATACAGTTCACGTAACGTTTGAACGGCAGCTATAATCAGGTGTACTGTATTTGTACTGTGGATATGTGAAATCTGTGTTACAGAGGGTGCACAAAAATGACAGTATTCAGAACAATCTTGTATCTACCGTATGTTCCTTCTTCATTCTTCATTCATTTTTTCTTAAAAGACAAGTCTGTTCAGTGAATCACATATAGGCTAAAGCTAAGTGTCCAGATGTTTGCTATCTCTGGTTGCACTTCAGTTCACAGCTCTCTGGTCCATCAAAAAAAAAAAAAAAAGGTTTTACCCTTAACCTTTGACTACCTTTTTGTAGCCTCTCCTGTACCAGGGTTGCATTGTAATATGTGCTCACGTGCCGTTGCCATGGTCATGTGTGCACTTTGTGCGTCTAGCAGGCACTTTGGCTCCAGGGGTTCATCACAGGGAGGATTGCGAGCGCAGAGATTTCTGTGCTAAGCTAACTCAGGTTTGTTCCTGCGACGGTAAACAACTGAGCGTCCTCGTCCTACAGAGAGTGGTGAAGACTGCTGAGAGGATCACCCAGGACTCCACTGCCCTCTCTGCAGAGCATCTAGCAGCATGGCGTCCACAGGAGAGCTGCCTCCATCTCCAAGGACCCCGCCCACCCCCAACAGGGACTGTTGCAATGACTTGCACTGACAGTGGGAAAAACCATATGGGACAGGGCCTATTTCAACCTGCAAAAATGCAATGAGCAACCAGCTGGTTAAACATTGACGTGCATGTGTATTTAGTTTCCCATTCCAGCCACAGTTTTCATGCATTCAGGTGCTTATTTTCTCCAAATGCAGTGGCTTAAATGCTCTCGATAAACTGTTTTAATAAACTTCCCCTCAAGCCACACAGATCCAGGAAAAAATAAATAAAAGATGCTCAGGATTTGCGGCTGCAGTCATGTTTGTCTCACTGGTTTTATTCTAACTAGATAGAAAACTGGAAATATCTACAGTATGTGAACTGAGCAGAGCGTGTGATAGGACATGAGGTCAGCGAAGATAATAATAAATAAAAAAAACAGCACACAACACAGAGGAGACTACAAGAGGAAAAGGAGAGGAAATGACATGGGAGCCCTCCAAGAGACAATCCTCACTGTAAGTGCGGGCAGGTCAGACAGGATAAGGGAAGAGGAATCGCCTCCTCCCGATTCCTCCCATGTGGCATCATGCCGAACTACTCAGCTGTTCACTTCCATAGGCCTCCTCCTCCTCCTCCTTCTTCTTTTTCTTTTTCTTGACTGCCAGCAACGGAGAAGGAAAAAAAATGACTGGATGCATTTCAGCGGCAAGACTTTAAAGCTCCCCACCTGCCACATGCCAGGGTCTGTGCGTGGAAGGCAGTGGAAGGTTTGGACGGTGCTGGGGCAGCAGTTTCGCAGCGTCATGACCTCAGCCTCATGATCACCTTTCCTTTTATTTCCTACTGGAGGAATCTGGAAGGTGTGTTGCATTAGTGTGTCCTTGAAGAATGTGTGTCCTTAAAAAAATATCCATGCTGAGAGAGAAAAATTTGGTCTTTTGTGCCCCCATCAGGATTTAATAGGTATTGCAAGTTTTGATTGGTGGCAAGACAAGTGGATAGATGGAACATCAAATCATCAAATAAGAACCTTTAAGGCATGACAAATAAACACAAACAACTTGATCCTCTTATATTTTAAGAGTTGGAACACATAAGATATGAAGAACACATTATAATAGGCTTCCTATAGGACAACAATTCTTAGTGGATGTAGAAATTGACTTGGTACAATAATTAAAGGGTACTAATGCCGGCGAGGATGGGATTTGAACCCATGCGTGCAGAGCACAATTGATTAGCAATCCATCGCCTTAACCACTCGGCCACCTCGTCCTTCAAACCAAGATTTTAAACCACTTTCTGTGAAACTCTGAGCATGCAAAGTGTCTGCAGCGATCCAAATATGGTTTAGAATCGACTGGCAAGAGATGGTTTGCTTCTGTCAGGACTTACTAAAACCAATAAAAAGATTGATCCCGGCGGACCTCGTTTGCGCCATGCTGATCAGGATGGTATTCGAGCCCTAACCTACAATCCATCGCCTTAACCACTTGGTGAGAACATAGACCTCATAAAGCTGGTTTAAAACTGTCAGATGTTTTCCAAAGTTCAACAAAACAAGTAGCGTTGACCGCTTTAGTTTACTGTATTTTCACACCCAGAAGAGAGCGTTGTCCATTGATGAACTTGTGTGACAAAGGCAACGTCTTGAACGGTAGTCAGACATACCGTTTTAGGACGGAAGCAACCTACCCTACCTTTGCTCTTCATATCATATATTCAGCACAGACTGTTCATGGTAATTGTGTCCACACTCAAAACACAGCAGACTAAAGGGTTCCTGGAGAATGCGGGCATCGATCCCGCTACCTCTCGCATGCTAAGCGAGCGCTCTACCATTTGAGCTAATTCCCCTGTACAATTGATAAAAAGAATCCAACAGACCTCATTTCAAAGGTTGGCAACCCTACATGTTGATGGGAGCTTCTCATTTCAGACGATTGAAATTTGCTTAATTTGCAGTCAAAAAAGGACGAGGTGGCCGAGTGGTTAAGGCGATGGACTGCTAATCCGTTGTGCTCTGCACGCATGGGTTCAAATCCCATCCTCGTCGCAGTGAAGTTCTTTTCCTGCATATTTGGATTGATTACAAGGTCCTGATGGCAAAAAGCCGCTTGACTCGCAATTTGTGGGTTTCAAATTCCCAATAATGAAGGCACAGTGGCGCCGTGGTTAGCACTGATGCCTCACAACAAAGTTCCGGGTTGTGGAGTTGCATGTTCTCCCTGTGTCTGCTGGGTTCTCTCCGGGTACTCTGGCTTCCTCCCACCATACAAAGACACGCTGATTAGATTTATTGGCGATTCTAAATTGGCCGTAGGTGTGAGTGTGAATGGTTGTCTGTCTCTCTGTGTTAGCCCTGCATGACCTTGTGCTGCTTCTAGCAGAGTGCGATGGAGGACAACATGAAGAACACCGGTTTGTGGACAGATGCTGAAACATGGTGCTTTGGGCAAGACGTTTGTACAAGCAAAGGTGTAAAGAATCTACTGGGCCAAGAGAATCTGAATTTGCGTAACAGGTTAAGCTACGTCGCTACTGAATCTTGCATCTTTAGGGTCACCTATGATTTTCCTGGTCCTGGAGAGGCAGCAACATATTGCGACATCATCCAGTGAGTATAGAGGGCAGCCAATAGTCTTTTCGTGGATCCAGTGAGGACACTCCAGTAGAGGGCTCAACACACAGCCTTGTGGAACTCCAGTTTAGATTGTTAAATGTGCACCTGAGCCCTGCGATAGACTGGCGACCTGTCCAGGGTGTACCCCCGCCTCTCGCCCAATGACAGCTCCAGCAGACCCCGCAACCCTTAACAGGAACAAGCGGTTACAGAAGATGAGTGAATAAATGAATGAAAGGTACACCTGAAAGAGGACAAGGTGGCCGAGGGGTTGAGGCAACTGCTAATCTGTAATCTCTAACTACATGGGTTCAAATCCCATCCTTGTTGAAGTTCAGGCTCACAGGATAACTGTTTGACTGTTCGAGGTCCTGAAATACAATTGTTCTTAGACTTTAATCCTTTTGAAAATCAGAGGGGACGATCTAAAGGGTAAATATTCCAGATCATACAAAGTCCGAGATAATTCTTATCCAAACAGACTGAGGGTTGTGATTCAAGTCAGTGTTTGTTCAGACATGCTTCTGCAGTTTTTCTATGAAATGTGTAGGTTGCATTTTTTGAAAGTATATCTACTGATTTGATTTGATTTGATTTGCACGTATTTTGATTTGCACGTGACATTTAACATCTCAAAACCTTCTCTTTTAACGAGAATGTGAAAATATCTATGTCCACTGTGTATGCACGCACGTTCATTTTACTGTGGAAAGAAAATAAATCGTATATATGGCCGTCGTTATTGGCCGTCAAAAAAAAACTGCAGCCGTGTGTTATATAACTTTGCGAGAGGAGTTTTACTGCAGCACTAAAAGCCAGTGCTCCTTTGGCCTCCAGGGTCTTCTCACTGAACCCCTCTCCGTGCCTCTCCCACCAACAGATGGAAACGTTGGACTGTCTCTTCATTTGAGCTCCACATGCTGTCTGCGGCGCACGCCAACACTAAGTGAGAGAAGTCGTAGCCATGTGTGCTATAGTATAAATCTGTCCCCATAAACTCTCATTCGGCAGCGGATGCAGTTACACTGAGTTATCTGTGACCACTTGTGATCTGTGGAGGGTTGAAGGAGGGCATGGTTATTTTGCCAAAGTGTCGCTCTGCTGCATGAACGGTTGCACACTTCAAAACAATGCAACTCATTGGGACGTTAGGATTAGTGTGCACGAGATATGCACAGGCAGAGGCCCTTCTTTAGTGGTTATGTCCTGGCACAAACGAGACAGATTTACAGTATACAAGAAACTGGGGTGTTTTCTCATCATCTGCCATAAGGATCTTAAACTGGAAGAACAGCGCCCCCTTTTTGCTTTCTGAGGTAATGCAGTCCAGCAGCATCCTTGGCAAATCTGACCCTTTAAGACTCGTGTAGATTTGGAGGCCAGGTCAACACCTTGTGCTGTTCTTCATGTTTTTTTTTTTTTTGACTGCATCCTGCTGGGGATGGCTGCTGCCATCAAGGAGTGTCATTGCTATGAGGTGGGGGTGCCTGGTCTGGTCTAGGTGGGTGCTACATGTCTTAGTAACATCCACACTAATGAATGAATGCCAGGTCCAAATGTTTCCCAGCAGAACATTGAGTTGTCACAAGACGGTCAATGTTATTATGGTAACTTGGTTCAGTTAAATACCCATCTTTGTGCTATCAGGGTGTTTTCTACCATATATAACATTTTAGGCAAGGAAAACAAACGTCATCCAGTGAGTATAGAGGGCAGCCAATAGTCTTTTCATGGATCCAGTGAGGACACTCTAGCAGCGGGCTCAGCACACAGCCCTGTGGAACTCCAGTTTAGATTGTAAAATGTGCACCTGAAAGAGGACGAGGTGGCCGAGGGGTTAAGGCGACTGCTAATCTGTAATCTCTAAAAAATTGCATTTCTCCTTTCGTTTACCACAGATAAATGGGAATTCATTCTCTAAAGTCTTACCCATCCACAAAAATCTGAGGTCATGCATGTGAACCTGGTAGTTTTGGAGCTATTTCCGATTTATTATGGGTATGTCTTTTTAGGCTAAAGAGCTAAACCTCCCAGCAGCAGGACGGGCCTAGGGTCGTTTTTACCTTTAATTTTGACACAATTAGTTCTCATAAATCTGTGTAAATGATTTGAAAGTCTGTACAATAGCTCCTTCCATTGATGAACCCCCTTAAAACAGTGGCGTCCAACTCAATCAGAGAGGGGGCCAAAATTAGGAACCAACTCCAAATGTATTTAAAATGTATGTTTTTGGATGTATCATGAAAAATCATTCATACAGGAATATGAATTTAACGTTTTCCAAGCCATAATAAAGAATTTAGAATAAAACCAAGCTCACTTTATGAGCTTTTTCTACATTCAGCAGGGTCTGCCAGTTCAGAAAAGCTGCTAAAAGGTATTTAGTGCTCTGATGCTCGTGGCTCGAGCTTTTATGGGTCAACCCTGATGTAGCCTCAAAGCGCCACGCTGCTGTAGTCTACTGATAACGCTGAACGGTCGCTGAGGCAACCGTGAGGCTGTGATGAGGATGCACGCAATATACCTACGGGCCAATTCTGATAGATGTGAAATACTGTCTTGAGGGCCGGAGACAATTGGCCCCATGTCCGCCTTGAAGCAACAAACCAGACAGACAATACGTAGACGCCCATGTCAACGTCTTACCACTAGAGGGCAGCAGACAGCAGGCGAAGCCCTGCTCTGGAGACAGTTCTGTTCCTTCTAATAATAGCTCATCGTCATGGTGATGGTGCTGATGCAGATGGATCTAGACAGCTTGGAGATTTTTTTATTTATTTGTTTTTTTTTTTTCCTCCATGCAGCCATCCGTTCGATCCTTGTTGAAAATGTAATAATGTGCAGAGAATGTGACTGTCAGGAGACAATGACTACAACTCCCAGCCAGTCAGTCAGTCAGTCAATCAGCCAGCACTTGAGCATTAGCAATAATGATGAACACATCCAATCCATCATGTGGATCCTCAGGAAGCAGCCAACAGTTTGTTTTACAAGCAGTGGATTAGACCAGATTACAGGATAAATGGGGATTAATGGAGATCCAGTGAACTGAAGGCCTGTAAAGTGAATCTGATCACAACCATTCTATTATCTTTTTTGCTCAGTTTTTTTCTCTGGGGGTGGGGGTGGGGGAGGGGTGTGTGTTACTTTTTGAGATGTTTGTTTAAGTGTGTGCGTGTTTGCCCAGTGCCATCAAATTGAATGCCAGTGTCGGAAAAAAAATCCCGCGACCTAATTACTTTGATTAGCCATTAGCTTCCCACTAATGACTGACCCAGTATAATAACGTGTCCCCAGGAACTCAGCCGCGGTGCCTTCAAGGACTCCTTTCAAAATGTGGGTTAAGATGCTTCCTACAAACCACCAGCAGCAGAAAGGAAAGCAGGTTAAATGACATTTGTGCTGCTTTAAAAAATGTCCTGATTTATATTGTCAAGTGTTGACGTTAGTATTGACGTGTCAACCCCTTCCTGAAACCCCTTGAAAGTTCTCTAAAAAAAAAAGCGAATAACAGGAACTAAAGTGGGATTTTTAGTTTATTCTTTATCAAATATGATGTGTTGCAAAATAACGTGCAACCCTGTTGGTTGCAGGACAACTTCGGTTCTTAATACAAAGCTGACTGCGTTTGAATATTGCAGAGATCAATAAGCAAACCTTACAGATCCGTTGCCAAACTGCGACCCCGACTCGTGTCAAGAAAAGGTGCATTCAATTCAGCTGTGAAAATCAAAACTGTGTCAACGTGCAGCGTCTTGGAAAATGAGTTAGACAGAGGTGATAGTGAGTATGTTCCTACATAAAGAGCAAAGATAGATCGAAGGCATCTAACACAGTTGACCCCTTCGTTGGTCAATCTGAGGCCTCCTAACGGGGTTGCCGTTGCTAATCTGGCACTAGACTCTTATTGTCGAAGCAGGAAACTGAGAGATCCCCACAGGGGATATTTCATTTTTTCAAACCACATTTTTTTTATTTATTTTTTTTTTCCTACAAGAGAGTTGAGGTTTTTCTTGGATGCGTTCCCCATATGTTTTAGCTGACGCAATGTGCCCGGGCAATGAAGAAGTTATGCAAACAAAGCAAGTATAACTTTCCACCCGCAAGATGTACAATGATCTCGGCTGACTCTCTCAAGAAAACAATCTAAACTGTAGTTTTGTTGGTTGATTTGGCAACACTTTATTACTTTTTTGCAGTCAGCCAAACCAAACTGGACACAGAGTCAGCTCAGGGCTGTGAAACTGTGGTCGTGTGTTCTTGCCTGCTGCCTCTAGGTGGCGCCCCTGTGCAGCATTTCCGACGAGGAAGCGCTCGACAAGAAATTCAGCTTCGTCAAGGCAGACACAGCGCTTCGGGAACAAATCGGATGTGACGCCATTTTACCTCCAAAATAAAACAATTTCGGGTCGTAATATGTTGAATTAGATGATGTACTTTAACTATATAAATGTACATGCGTTTTATTTCTGTTTAATGGTGTATGATAAGCGGAAACGTGCATAAATAAAAGTTTCATATAAAATTAACATTGATCATTTGAAATTACAAATGTGCTTACTTACTTAAATGTGTGTAACAACCTAAATAATGTTTCACATCGTTTGTCAGGTGGTTAAAACTTTTTATTTATTTGTATTTTTTAATAACTCCTTCCTCATCACAGAACGAATGTGAAACGCGCTTTTATTTTGAAGCCTCACAACCGGATGTGCAGCATTGCGTGGCGGCGTCTGCCTTGACCACGGTCAACAAATCCAAGTGTCAGTGTAGAGGCAAACACAACAGCAGGTCGCGACGTCCCTGTCAAGTCCAGGACCTAACTGGGGTCTGCGAACTGGAGCCGGGAGCAGCGCCTTTAATATTTTATTTTTTTTTTTGTCCAGGACTCATTTAAAACAAACTTTGCTTTTATTTATTTTATTTTATTTTTTGCATATTTAGTTTCTTCTCTCGCTCCAATAAAGTCGACAAGTGACACTTCTCCGGGGCAGAGAGGTGAAAGGATTTGTGCAGAGCATTAGAAGCGGCTGAGTGCTCACCTTGACATGGCTTCAACAACCTGCACCAGGTTCACCGACGAGTACCAGCTGTACGAGGAGCTGGGGAAGTAAGTATTTATTATTTTATTTTATTTATTTAATTTAAATTTTTTTTTTTTTGGCTTTCGTCGCCGCCTCGCGCTCAGCGAAACCTCCGCGCGAGACCTCCGCCTACCTGCTCCTACCTTGATGGGTGCAGCCTGCCTGCCTTGCCTGCCTTGCCTGCGCGCGTGCATGCGTCGTGCAAAATCCCGTTCAGAACCCCATTCAGAAATCCTCCAATTTTACCTGGACGCTAGGTGTTAATAAATAACAGAAGCGGGAATATTCAGAAGTCACTTTTTTTTTTTTTTTTACCCTGAAATTCTCACATGCGACACTTTTTATGCCGTCGTGTATCTTAAGTTCATGAATTCCTGTTCCTCGCTTGCTGTTTTTGTTTTGTAACGCCAGGCGAACCTGTTGAGGAGGAGAAAAAAAAAAAAAAGTTTCAAAAATTAG
This sequence comes from Chelon labrosus, assembly GCF_963514085.1. Lineage (NCBI taxonomy): Eukaryota > Metazoa > Chordata > Actinopteri > Mugiliformes > Mugilidae > Chelon > Chelon labrosus. The sequence goes on from NC_140337.1 coordinate 23,264,837, forward strand.
AAGTGAATCACCGCCGAGCGCAGTGGGACGTACGCCGAATGTGAAAGTGGCTCACGGGAATTTGTCAGTGGGTTTAAAAAAAAAATATGCTCCACCCGGCGACGACCTCCGCCGACGCGAGAGTGATCTTAAAACGCGCAGAAATCCGGATTGGATTTCGGAATGTTGGGGGGGGGGGTGTCATGAGTGGCGCGGCGCTGGGCGGAAGGGTCACCTGCGTGGCTCTCGGCCAGCCGTGGGTGAAATGAAGCGCACCTTATTAAAGGAGACGGAGCCGCCGTGTGTTCAGTAACCTCCTCCCGTCTACGCGGAGCTCATCGTGTTTGTCTGTGTTTATAAGTTTCCGCCCATTTGTGCAACGCATCGAGCTAGGGCTCTTCTACAGAAATTCTTCTGTGGTTCCCCCCCCCCCCCCCCCCCTCACGCAGGCTGGGTTTGCACTGACTGCTAAAGCGCTGCCAAAACACACCGATCAGGCATAACATTATGACCACCTGCTTATGTAGTGTGCAGGTCTCATTGGAGCCTCCAAAACATTCCTGATTCATCAGAGAATGGACTGGAGGTGGTGTCCTGTGGTTAGTGGGGGGGCCTTTGAGGGGAGGGGAGGGGAGGGGTCTCTGTGGATCATCCCACAGATAGTTGATCAGTTTGGGATCTAGTGAACATCATTGGGAAGTTAGAGTTTAATTACTGTTTAGTTCATTTTTAAAGAACAGGTTTGTAATGGTGCGAGACCCTGATGTAGGCCCTTCTTTAGCCATTGTGCCCTTGCACAAACATGACAGCATTCATTAATACACAGGTTTAGACGTTACAATCCCTTGTGCCAAAATCCCAGGCAAAACACATTTAGAGGCCCTGTCCAACTGAGAAACCCCAACAAACCTACAGTCATGTGATATGACGCTTAACCTACAATCTAAATGAACTAAGTAAATGCTGCTGGCTTGTATGGTCCGCTCAGCAGCAGACGCTAACTCAAACCTTGTGAAATATAAGCTAACCAAATGCTGCTGGCTAGCTTAGCCTACAGTTTAAATGAACTAAGTAAATGCTGCTGGCTTGTAGGCCCACAGAGCAGCAGAGGATAATTCGAACCTTGTGAAATATAAGCTAACCTAACACTGCTGGCTTGTATGGCCCGCTCAGCAGCTAACCATAGCTACCAGGTTTGTAATGGTGCGAGACCCAGATTTAGGCCCTTCTTTAGTGGTTCTGCCCTTGCACAAACATGACAGACTTACAGTATACAAGAAACTGAGGTGTTTTCTCGTCGCCTGTCATAAGAATCTTAAACCGGAAGAACAGCGCCCCCTTTTTGCTTTGTGTGGTAATGCAGTCCAGCAGCTTTCTTGGCAAATCTGACCCTTTAAGTCTAGATTTGGAGGCCAGGTCAACACCTTGTGCTGTTCTTCATGTTTTTGTGTCTGTGTCAGGCTGCATCCTGCTGGGGATGGCTGCTGCCATCAAGGAGTGCCATTGCTATGGGGTGGGGGTGCCTGGTCTGGTCTAGGTGGGTGCTACATGTCTAAGTAACAGCCACACCAATGGATGGCAGGTCCAAAAGTTTGAATTGTCATTGAACTGTCACGAGATGGTCAATTACTGGCACCTGTCAGTGGTCATAATGTTGTGTCTGATCGGTGGATCATGAGGGGCAAAGATCAGGTACAGTCGTATTAGACAGCCTAATGCTGGGGTGTCAAACATACGGCCCGTGGGCCAAAACTGGCAGAAAGTTTGTCTGGAACCACTCCGTTGGGAACTGACTACGCTCCGGTCAGTGTCACCAGATATAGCTGATGGTTTCCTGCCCAAAAGCCTTTCAAGAACCTCCCCAAAATATTACACTGGTATTTTGTTTAGTAATTTAACCGCACACATTGCTTACACCAGTGTAGACTATTATAAAAAAGGCAATGAAGTCGGGGCACTGAGGTCATCTGCAACAGCCAGCCACCACAATTACCACATCTGTCTGCTATGAAACAATCTGATGGCGTCATGTAGTCCGCCGAAAGGCAGATGGTGTATTCTTTAGAAAGCAGCACAAGCGGTCTGAGCTCCACAGAGCAGAATCTGTTTCCAACGAAATGGTCCCAGGACTATTTGCTTTTCTCTGTTATCAGCTGACACACGCCCCGCAATAAAATCTCAATGGTGTGTTACCAGATTCATGTTCCCGATAAGAACTGAGTTTGGCTCCGCCGGACCGCTTTCATCAGTAATTTAGACACTTGGCTGCTAGTCCAGATGGGTATTTTTAGACTGACCACCTGTCTGAAGCTTTTGGAAAAGGGATGTGCGTGAGCTCAAGGTGAACGCCGAAACAGTCTAGTTTAAAGGATAGACGGATCAGGGCAAATCAAAGCATCACACTGAGGGTTCAGATCCATTCAGGAGGTAGATAGGGAGAGCAGTCCGGATAGTATTTACACTTGTTGACACCCTTTCATTTACTTTTCTTTTGGTAAATTTAGATACTAGACAGGTGCTCTAAGCTTTGACATCCAGAGATGTTAAGACTTAGGGCCATGGCACATCAAGGCAACGGGTTAGCAGTTTCCATTGTCGCTGTTGTTGAGCGTCTGTGGCTCTAGTTTTTGCAGTTTGTCCGCTGGCACGAGTCAGACCCCTGCCCCCAGTTGACTCAACCTGTTGAATCAATGAAGTATACTTCTTATACTTTGTAAGTCTTTTGCTCATTTAGCTTATTTACCCAAGTCTGCACAGATGTCAGGGACAAACGCCACTTTATTCTGTCTGCATTACATTTGTTTGTATTTCAACATGGTTGATTTGGTGTGATTGGCTGCATAGAGGAGTTTCTTGTTTAATAATTTTAGGTAGGGATGCACCAAAAATTTTCGGCCGAGAAAGCGAAAATGCACTTTTGGGAAAATTGATGCGTTTTTTGTTTGCATCACCACAACATCCTGTTTCAGCCGTGTTGTTTCGGCCGTGTGGTTTCGGCCGTGTTGTTTCGGCGATAAATTTTCATCAGAATTTTTGGTTTTCGGCTGGAAATTTTCAGACCTTTATCGCCCCAACAACACGTGCAAGCAACAACCGCAACAACTGCAGCAATTTTTGTCTGAAAATGGCCCGAAAGTGCATTTTTGGTTTTCGGCCGACAATTTTCAGTGCATCCCTAATTTTAGGTCATTTGAATGTGACATGAGCAGTCGGATACAGATCTGTAGGAAGATTTGCAGCCCTGACTTCATTGCCTCCCAGCTAATGGTAGCGTCTACGGTGTATTGCAGTCGTAAAATGTATGGGCGTTACTCAGTGGACATTCTTGTCCGTACGTTCGTACTCTTGCCTGAAGTCACTGCCCAAGAACCGTTCCAATTCATAGTAAACATTTGACCAAGTACTGTTCAGAAGTTTCCCAGACCCATCAGGAGGTAACTAGCGTGGACGTCAGACAGCCAGGTATCCCAGAATGCATTGTCTGTTTAGTGTGTTTCCAGTTGTGTAATACTTCACTTGATTGACATGTCCTTCTCTTTCCTGGCAATGTCGTTGCAACCCTTCGGGGGGGAGGGACCACTTTGAACCTTTAACACTTCTACCTGCATGTACTCTAGTTTTGCTACCATTATTTGCTTGGTTGTGAATTTTATAACTAGGCTTTACTATTGCTTGTGAAGTTTTATTAGTGTGCGTAGTGTCTGGGTCGTCACACGAGGCGTTGAGGCGCAGCACTGAGCTGCAAGTCACACCTGTTTTGGAAGCGGCCCAGTACACGTTGACTAGGTGTGGGGAACAAAATACCATAAAAATCTGCTTCTACAGGAGCGGGACGCAAGTGAAACATGAGCGTCTGCGTAGACTGATCTCTAGACTGATTAAAAATAGTAAATCTGTTCTGTCTGATGTGTCTGTGAGATGGACGACTGCAAGACGAGTGTGAAGACGATGTGATGAACAGCGGCTGTAGGGTCAAGTTGCAAAAATGAGGACTTAAATGCCCCGAAATCTCAGACTGACACCGAGGAAACTTACCCAAAAATAAAGAAATGCATGATATTAAATGTTGTGCTCGTGCAATATTAATTTCACACGTGCACTGGATGCAAGTCCCGTCTCAAAAGACTTTGGACTGGGACTCGTTTGCATTGAATAGGAAATTAAGGGAAGTGAAAACCCTTGTGTGGGTGTGCGGGACCTTCAGAGACGCACATAGTAAATGCGCGACGGTTCATGCATTGTTGATTTCTGTTGTTTCTTTTCACCACCCAGCCGTGAAAGTGCAGCAGCTGAGGCTCAGGCTGGTGTCAACGCAGCTTTCAAATGGGGCTTGTGTACGAGAGTGGCCCTTAAGAACAGCTACAACCTCGTCAAGAGTTCAAGAATCGTGTTGCGTGTGACGGAATGAGCCCGAAGCCTTGCGTCCTCCTACATCGAGTTATCTGGTCACTGGCTTGGTAACTGTTAGCCTCTGTGGTTTCTAAATGCCAATATTTGCCTAGCTGCAGTCTACTCACGAGCTACAACTAATGCCGCCACTTTATGTACACAACTTCCCGTGTCGAAAACCACAGATTGACAGGTTCCTTCTGAAGAAGGCATCGTACCTGCCGCTTCATTGAGGATGTAAGGTCCTGCAAGGGTATGACTCATGAAATCCCAACGTCTACAGCTGTCTGTGCGCATCCCTCCATCAACTTCTAAACCACGACTAAAGTAGCCCCAAGAAAGGCAATAAATTGATGAAAGTGAGCAATAAAATGCGAACAATGCAAGCATACTCGTGCTCCTACGGAACACCTACAAGGGTTTTGTCGCCGAGGTCAAAACCAAACGATCCAGCTGCATTCGTAGGATGTTCTGCTCCTCAAAGTAGAGATCAAGAGCACCATGTTCCTGCTGAAATCTGAATTTGCGTTTGAGTATTTTGTCTTGTCGTGGCGTGCAGTGACTAATCTCTAACTCTTTTGTGTCTCGCAGGGGGGCATTCTCTGTGGTGAGGCGGTGCATGAAGATTTCCACGGGGCAGGAGTATGCCGCCAAAATCATCAACACCAAGAAGCTGTCCGCCCGCGGTGAGTACGCGGCCGATGAGCCTTCGATGAGGCTTCGGGCTGATAAAACGCCGTGCAACGCCGGCTAGAGGCTCGAGGCCGTGTTCTGCGGGGCCTCTCTGCACGAAACGGTTCCTTTTTTTTTTTTTCTTTTTTCTTTTTCTTTTAGCCTCGTCACCCCTCAAACCAACTTCCTCTTCTGTTTTGACTGTACATGGTTTCACACGCCTCTGCCATGTCTCTCTTCGTCACGTCTGTAGTAGCGGGAGGTGGTCAGGTTTCAGATTGTCGCAGCCGTGTGCTGACCACAGCTTTCCATTTTTCTCTCTTCATCAAAGTGGCACCGGCATCGAACGGCTGCTTTTGTGACTCATTCTCTTACATATCAGACGCTGCCTCTGATTTCGGATGAGCTGTGCATGACTCACGTAGCAGTCTTTCGCGCTGAAACGCGCGCCAGCGAAGGCAGCGTGGTGGCTGAATTGAGGGGAAAACTCTGCACTCTGTTCCCAGTGACCTTTTCCTTTTTGCTGGTCCTTCTGTAACGGAGTTTCATTGCAGGAAGCGGAGGAATGGATTCTTTTTTTATTCTGCGATTATCTGTGCCGTGCGGGCCGAGGCTCCCGCTGTCTAGATGTTGCGCCGCTGATTGATCCGCGCTCGAGACCCTTAACGGCCCGATGGGACAGCGAACAGCACACAGAGCACACAAACAAAAGGAGATAGGCTTGAAGAGGTTAGATGCAGCGTCTCGCGAGGGAGGCAGGGGGATTTCCTCGCAGCCGTTCGGCAGCCGCATTAGGGAAAATCGAAATGCGTGTCGTTTTTAAATAAGACGCAACTACAAGAAATCCGTTCAGCTAAATGAGGAAACTTCCCAGGCCTGACTGCGGCTGCTGTAGGTCCGGAGTTGGAGGGATAGCGCGAGGAGAGCCGAAAGAGAGGAGGGCAGATGTTTATAGAAGGGAGCCCGTGATTGATTCCATACTTAGATTGCTTTGGCCGAGTGCCTTCGCCTTCGCCGAGCCCGGGCCCCGCTCACCTGAAGGAGAAAATGAGAGTGAAATGGAACAGACGAGGGAGCGTGATTGTAAATCTCTGGTGTTCGTCCCAAGGTGAAAGCCAACCTTTCACCGGGGCTGAGGAAAAGGAATAAATAAAATAAATCTAATTTGCACATTTTTGACGTTTCATTTTTCACTTTAGAAGTAAACGTGGAGGTTATTATGACTTGGATCTGACTTTGGCCGTAGTTAGTTTATTGCTAACAGATGGAAGCACAGGTTAGCTAAACATTGCTTAGTATTCAGACTCTATATTGATAACATCCATCATTCCACGTTTCAACTTTGACCTTTGACTTACTGAAAGCTCTGCAGTTGTCATGTTTTTAGTTGGCCTACTTTCACTTTTACTTGTAGGTAAAGATGGATTTAGATAACCTTTCCAATCTGTCGGCTTCTTGCACTGCTTAGCTTTGTTATAGTGGAAGCAAAAGGTCTCCTAAATCTAAACAGTTCCTTATCACATCATACTTGGTTTTGCACAGATTAGCGAGCGTTTTATTACCTTTGAACGCAGGCTGGCTGTCACGTTCTAAGGATGACTCAGTGAAGGATTTTTGATTCTCGTCCCGGTGGTGGATTGACGGACGGCGCTGAAACAACAGCTTCAGCCAACTGAATTTGTGTTTGACACAAGCTTCTTGATCACGGAGGCCTGAAAACTGATAAAAACGGATAAAAAAGCAATTAGAGTGATTCACTTTGATCAATCATGTGATAAGAGCGAATGCAGATCAGATATTGAGAAGATGATGGAGTTTTTGAAGCTACAGAAACGGTCTACTTGGCTGAGTTGCAAAGATTTGATACTAATTAGCGCAAATTGAGAAACAAACTCCTAAACCGCTCCCCCACAAAGCCATAAACCTAGGTGAGAAACTGCCGTCCATCATGAAACGGTGCCCAGTCTGAGAATATCTTAACCATGCGTATTGGTGTTTGTCAGTTCAAATGTTCTACTCACCTTTCACCACTGTGGTTTCGTCGTGCGACCATTATCTTCATTTCGATTTTGCCACTTTGCTAAACACCACTCGCCACTGGGCACAAGGACACACCACAATCTGGTTAGCATGGTTTAACTGAACAAAGACACGTTGCTAAATGCATATTGCATTTATTCAAGTGATGAAATGAAAGGACGCACTAATCTGCCTTTCTGGCATTTCTGAATGACGGCGGTGGTGTTCAGGGAAGATAGAGGGAAGACGCCACTTCCTGGCTTCAGGCAACCACAGGCAGATACAGCACCTCATTGTTGGGGCGGCTGATAGATATTGAAGCAGGCAGGCTGAACTGAAGGTCACGTTCAATGAGGGGAAACCCCGGTCTCACTGCCAAGTCCGCCGCCGCCGCTGCCGCTGCGTGATGTGAAATCCTAAACAGGCAGCTCCATCTCAACTGGAGAGGGTTTGTGCGGCTGTAAACCTCGGCTGCACGTCAGCAGCAGTGCTCTCTTGCGAAGGACCCTACCCTTCCAAGGAATATTGACGTGACTGCAAAGTACTGCAAGAAGGCTTTCTGACAGAACTTATCTCTGCAATCTGTGCTTTTTGGAAAGTACGCTCAGTTATAACCACATCTGTTGTGCAAGTTCGTCTGCTCCGGCAGCAAGAGTACTTTTGTTGTAGATACGTTGTTGTGCACAGCATCTAAATTAATCTGTATTTCAGATTAATTACACATCAGCTTTGTCTTTAAATTGAGTTATAGTATGGCATCCCATGAGAATGCATTTGCACAATGACTTCCCAGATCACTTGGATCTTGACCGAACACATTAAAGTATGAGCACAGTGCAGAGTCACTCCATTCACCCACAGGAATCAGGAAGTGGGCCAGCTGCGTACTATACTTTTCCAGTTTGAAGGGCCTTTGTGGTCACTAAGGCAACTGATGCCATAGTGAAAGTTTCATCACATGGATCTTTGGGTCTATGTGAACATGGAAATTATGAGTTGTGTTAATGTTTCAAAGGAACTCTGGAAATACTGTCTGCTTTCTTGAAAGATGTTAACTCTGTGAAAGAAATTTCGAATGCCTCCGAATCTACAGTTGTTCAGTCGTGACTGAACAATTTGCAAAATTTTGTTAAACAAAAATGTACAAAGCGATGCATTGTATGATTTGTGTTCTTTACTGAAGTGCTGACTTAAGGCTCATTTAAGGTACTGCGGGACTAGACGCCATAACCTACGTATGTAGCCTACGCTGGTGTGAGCCATTTATGCTTGTGCGCATGTCAGTCTGGCTCGCTGTGTAACAACACCCCTCCACCAAAATGCTGGTCTTTTTTGCCAGTCTCGTCATTTTTTTGTTGAGCAGGCAACAAACAATGGCTCAAAAATGGCTACTGAAACTTTTGCGGAAATTTTACCAAAATTTTACTAACACTTTACCGAAATTTCACCGAAGACAAGTCAAACTAATGTTTGTATCTCCGACCCTCCTCAGTTAACCTTTCCTCGATGTATTCCGTCTTAATTGATCCAAAACAATCAATTTGATTACGTTTCTGGGGAGGTGGACGTCAGGCTACGACGTTAGGGTCTGGGCTGTCGCCTACAAGTGTCAGAGTTTGTGGCAATTTGGATTCTTGGTGTAGTGAGGGTTTAGCTAATTTGTTTAATTAGCCATACAAGCTAATGGTAAACAATTGTTTAAATACAGAAAGATCAACAACATACAGTAGCTCTTGGGTGTAGGTTTGAAATTGGCAGTACCAGTCCAGTTGAGATGGGCCATGATAGTAAACAGTAAACTCAGTACAGTTATAGGTCATGCAAGACTATTCTTGTCACTTCCTTAGCTTGGAAAGCTAATAAGCTAATGATCGGTTTTAATAATCAGCGTATAAACTGCAGGGCTTAACAGTTCACTTATGTTTTGATGGTATTTCTAGATTATAGTGTAATTCAGACAAGATAAAAGTATGGTTTCTGTGAGGCGGCTTGTTCCAAGACCAATTTAAACACGTATGCAGTCAGAAGTATTGTACTGGCAGCAACATTTTGAAACATTATCTAGTCCTAATCACTGCCAACTAATTTCTATGTCTTTTGTACTCTTACCGCCAGCAATGTAAATAAGTGTGGTTGAGGTTTTTCGGCGTCTCCAATTAAATTCCACTTAAAAGACTTAATAGCCACAAACCCCTTAGCTTTATGGCACCATTAATTTATATACTTAGGCATTTGTTGTCCTTTTGTTATTTGTTACCCTTCCCTTCAAAATAAAAGCCCTAACACTGGGACAGTCCTGACCACGTAACGGAAACGTAATCCAGATGTACCGTGCAGAGAGCACGTCTTCACTGACAGCACGTGCTCGCACGCAGAGAAATCTAGGGCAGTGGTTAAACACAAACCTAGTGATGCTTGGACTCGGCGGAGTGGAAATGATCACTTGACAAACCCGCCAAGCTGTGGAAAAGCCAACTCTGGTTTAGGAGCCAGCCACTCTGTCGTTTCTTTTTTGTTTTTTTTGTTGTTTTTTTTTTGCCTTTGGAAAATACCCGATGGCCCCAGCCTCTCGCGGTGAACTCTCCATTCCCATGGAAACAAAAGAGATGGAGAGCTAAATATAGTCCGTGGGGTAATATAGGCGTTGGGAGTATATCGCAGTCTTTGCGGTGTTAATTGTGCAAGCGTGTGATGCAGTCTATTCTTTTATTATCTCAGCTAAGATTCATTTAGCTGGACAATTATATCATTTCACTGAACAGCCTCCTTTTTAAAAAAAAAATTTTTTTTGATCTGGCTTCATCTAATGGCAGGGAGCCGTTGGTTCTCCTTAAATCTCATTCACAAATACACACAAACTGTGGCTCGGCATGCCGCAGACAACTGCTTTTTATGTCAGCTGTAAATCCGGCAACAGGGGTGGCGACCCGACCCCTCAACCCTGTGGTTTATATCGAGACTCTGCCTAAATCCCTTACTGCCACACCCCCCCCACTGTACACACACGCATTCAGAGAGTGCCTAAATAAGTGCTCTATCGGAGGTGTGTGTGTGCAATGCCAGCGAGTGGCTTAACGGCTAATGTCAGGGGCCTAACGCGCCGTTTACACAGTTCCCTGCTAAGACCGGGCATGAAAGGAATACACCGAGAGAGAGATATATTGCGTCCTGGACGAAGCTGAGCCGTGTGCCGCGTGCGAAGCCTAAATGGTGTCCGAGTGTCTTGTCATTGTATCCGCAGCTCATCCCTCAGGTCTCGGCCGACCCATTAGAGGCCCCCGTGACGCGAGCATAAGCGATGACTCCGCAACCCCCCCCCCCCCCCCCCCGAGAGGATCCTCCTCGCGTCTCCGTCAGTCCGCTGAAGTAGTCGGGCCTCCGACGCCTCGAGTGTTTCCACCGGCTGCCCCCGGCTGCCTTTGTCATACACCGTGAGCTGATTGCGTTTCATGTTTAGCGCCGCTTTGGAGTCGTTTGCTCGGCGGGGGAATCCCCGGGAGTGAGAGTGTCGCTGATGCGGTTGGAATACATCGGGTTTTAAAGGCAGTGATTTAAGTTGTTTGCCGAATTAACCCCAAGCCACAGTCTGAACTCAAAGCATCTCTGGTTCTCTGGTTTCATTTTTTTTTTTTTTTTAATTTTGCATTTGGATTGTTGCTAAATAACTGCAGTGTTATGTTCTTGGGTTCTTCTTATTGGTTTTTGGTTTTTATTGTGTAGGTGTCCCTTGTGCTTCCAAAACAGTTGTGACTCATCTTCATCTGAGGGTGTCCTGTGGTGTCTGGCAAAGCAGTGTCGTTAGTGAGGGCCTTTGAGGGGAGGGGCCTCTGTGGATCATCCCACAGATACTTGATCAGTTTGGGATCTAGTGAATTTGGAGGCCAGGTCAACACCTTGTGATGTTCTTCATGTTTTTTGGAGTTGTTCCTAAAGCATTTTTGTGTGTGTCCCTGCTGAGGATGGCTGCTGCCATCAAGGAGTGTCATTGCTATGGGGTGGGGGTGCCTGGTCTGGTCTAGGTGGGTGCTACATAGCTAAGTAACATCCACACCGGTGAATGCCAGGAACAAAAGTTTCCCAGCAGGACATTGAATTGTCACAAGATGGTCAATGGTTGACTTCTCCTGTCAGTGGTCATAATGTTGTGGCTGATTGGTGTATTTCTTTACTTGATAGACTACTCAGAACCTAGCCCATTCATGATGATACATCACCTGTCCCAACACTTCAGAACTCAAGAATATTCAAGCTGTTGTCATAAGTGTGGACCTTTGTGTAGTTTTTTTCTTAAAATCTAATCGTATGCTTGAATAAATTTGTTTCAGATCTGAGAACGTTAGCGTTATAAAAAGGAAACTAAACCCTTTTTAGTTTTGCTTTATAGAAACGCACACTGTATTACATGACATCTCCGCCGGAGACGCTTGTATTGCAAAACTGATTTCTGTTGCCGATGACATAACTCTGTGTAGCCAGGAGTAGAGCTGTCAGCATTCATGATCGGGGTGTGATCCCACCCCTACTAAAAATTACAACAGTTTAAAAAAAACAAAAAAAAAAAAAAAGCACTCTTGTTTCCTGTGTCTGCTCTGACAGCATTTCACGGGGGAAAACAGACAGTATTGTTTTATCTCCTTTCCCTTTTTCATCCTCGCCACAAAGGCTCTGTGAGTCTGAATTGATTTTTACATGAGCCGAAAGCCTCGGTGCGTTTAACCCCCCCTGTGATCGACTCAGCAGAGACAAAAGGCTTCGGAGCTCTTACACCGTCTGCTTGGTTTCGAGAGGGGAAAGCACCACCAGAAAAGACTTGGAGCTTAAAACGCAACGCTGAAGATTAATGCAGCCTAATGTCGCCGTGTGTGTGTATATATGTACGTCTGTTTGTAATAATTCATCCCTCTTCTTGTAACTGATGCACAGCTGCACGCTGCGGGGCTAAAAATATCCGCTTAGACCTACACGAGGGCGCATGAAAAACAGAAATCAGACCGCCGTGTAATAAAGCAACTGTCAGCGGGAGTTGAGGACTCCCCGGTCCGTGGCAAAAGGTATTTTCATCTCTGCGTGCCTAATTTCCCCATCAATCAACCGGGAAGGCTTATCATTACAGACTGTCTCTCTCTCTTTTTTTTTTTTGTTTTTAAATGTAATTAATGTTATTTCCGCTTCAGCTTCAGCTCTGACTGACTGTGTTCAAGCTGGAGATGTGAAATAATGATGAGGAGGGGGGGAAATGAAAGAATGGAGGACAACAAGTCGGGGGGGAAATCCAGAGCATCAAATATGTATGAAGCAGAAGAATGGCATCTATCAGACGCCAAGCTGCTTGAAAACAGACAGAAAATGTGGTTTTATCCTTTATGCTGTTCGACAGTCACTTTTACATCCGCTACGTTTTGAATCATCGTGTAATTTCTGAGTGTTTGGGCATGCAATCCTTCCCGTTTCAACGCTCGTTTGTCGAGCAGCAGATGGTGCCGACTGATGAAATATATTGGTTGGGCGCTAAGCAGATTTATCTCCTATCAGCCACTCAATCAAAGCCCGCGGGAGGCGCCTCATCAATACTTCTAAGCTGCGTTGTCGCTTCCCTCGTGGAATAATAACACCGAACACTGGATTTCCGTGGATTAGCGCCTCAGTCTGAAGTCAGGCCTTTGTTTGATTCTTTGAGTCAACCTGGAGATGGAAAAAAAGGCTGAAAATCTACGTCAGAGCGGTAGAGGTTTCACCGCTGATAATAATGTTTTAGAACTGGACATTACCACAGAAAATGGCCATGTTTTGTTCAGCTGACAACCGTGATCATTTCATTTATTCGTATTTATCATACTATTTATCCTACTGACGTAAATGGAATATATTTCGGTTTTAGAGTTGTAGAGGTAAAACAGGAAAAGGCCCTTTAAGATAATTTAGGGTGAAATGGGTGGTATTATTGTGTTATGTGTACCAAAAACTTTTTTTTAGGGGTGTACCCCCACTTGGCAGATGAGGAGTAGCGTTAAGGGCATCACCCACTACAGGATTAAATATACATATATATATAAAATACCAAAGGGAGCAATGGAGCAATGATCTCATTGTAGACTGTAGTCTAACAACTTCCTGAGAAGTGAATGGCTGCAGTATAGATCGTAAGCTCCACCCCCTCCATGTTAGTGGGTGGGACTTGGGCCGAACTAAAACACACGTCAAATAATTTTTTTCAAGGATGGTTTCTGTCATTTTAGGTAGTTAATATAATGCTGATGAAAGTTCACGTGTCAATTTCTTGGATAAGTTTCATTTTAGTTAGTTATTTGACGCTATAGACACAGGATGTGACATAATGGCGATTACCAGTTGCCATGCCAACCACTCCCATGAGACCATGAGAGCTCTAAAAAAAATTTAAAACAAGTACAGCGTATAATCCAATGGCGACGCATTGTCCATATTTATATACAGTCTATGCATATTTCGCTTACTCCTACCGTACGTCATAACCTACCTGTGTCATTAGATTTAGCTGCGCTGACGTCTCCCTTGCCCCTTGATCCCTGATGTTATCATAATTTTGATTATCCAGATTTGAATTCCTAAATAGCCAACATGTTCGATGTTATAGTGGCGGCCCTTGTATCCTTCAGCAGTTTAGGAGCTTTAGGACAGGGAAACGAAAACTATTGTAGACTTAGACTTAGACTTAAACTTAGAAACTTAGAAATCTTGTCTGACTTTTGGCATTGGCCTTTAAACTACTAATTGTGTTATGTCAGCCCATCCATTTTCTGCTGCTCTATGCAGGTGCTGTTTGGAGTGGTTACGGGCCATGCAAGGTAATCCAGAAATCCCATCTCCCCTGCCCGAACCTCCAGGTCATCTTTGTGGTTCCACAATATATATATATATATATATATATATATATAATCCCATCAGCATGGTTTAGGACTGCCCGTAACAAATCTATTGGACATCTTGGAATATCTTCAAAGGCCTGCACCACCTGAGCTGGATCCGTTTGATGTGAAGTGGTAAAGGCTTTACTCAGATGTCCGTCTGGCTCTCTGTGGGCCTCACCTCGTCGCTGAGGGTGATTTCACCCAACGTTTTTTGACCACTGATATTCCAGTTCGTATTCTGATGACCAAAGGTTGGATTTTAATGTAGATCCTCCTTGAATTGAAAGCCTTGCTTCTGGATCAGCTGCCGTTTCGCTGTCTTGTACACTCGTGTTGTTCAGTGACCGTGTGTTCTGCGGGCAGGGAAGGCCGTCCTCAGTGGAGGTTTAGCTTCACCTGGGTTATATCACCATCTGCTCCGCGAGTCTCCAGGTGGAGATTTGCTTTGACATGATGTTGATCTGCAGATGTCATTAGATCATGAGCTGCGGCGTACACTGGGGCATTTTGACGCTCAACAGGAAGTGGTAGGGATGCGATCCAGCTTATTTTCTCATGGTAGTCTGCATTAAAATAGTGTTTTGGTCCCTTTTGGTTTGGATAAGTCAAACAAGAAGTGCTTCTGCTTTTTTTTTTTTTTATTATTATCGTTTGTCATAGATACATCGGATAAGCTTGAGAACCCGTCCAGCTTGGTGTCATCCTCTCAGGTACTGTCTCCCCCCATCTCTTTGAAACCTAGGGATAAACTGGAGTATTCCCTCTGTGCTTTATTCTAAATCTCATTTAGCCATGTAGGCCAGCCACTTGAGGGACAGGCTGCACGCTTTAATTAGGGCTTCTTTGTCTGTCAGAAAGAGACTGGCCGCAGTCTAGAGACGGCATCCTCCAGTGGTGCTCTACTCCGTCTTAATAAACCACTACGTTGGCTCTGGGAGTGGACAACGTTTGTCCCTCTCCGTCTCTCTTTGTACTTGCTGTGAATGCGAAAAAGAACATCACTATTCTTCATGGCATTGACCTCTGAACTCTTGGATGTTTTTTTTTCATTTGTCCATGACTAGTTTTCTGAGGAGAGATGGGTGTAGTGTGAATGTGTTAATGGCCTGTGGGACGTGCGGTCCCAGAACACTTCGCATACACCTTCAAAACAGATGATATGATTTGGATAATGTATTTGTGTTATTCCGCTCTACAAGTGTGTAGACTTGAATGGAAGCTTCCTCCGGCTGCAGGATAAGCCCCTGAAATCTTCTCTTGGTGTCATTCCTCACCAAAAAAAAGACAAATGAACGTAGAGGAACACTTGTTGTATGTGCAACAATATCCAATAAAGGTTCAAAAAAGGCAACTGGACTTGTAGAGTTTTTTTGAGAAGACGTTTCACCACTCATCCGAGTAGCTTCTTCAGTTCTGAAGAAGCTCCTCGTCCAAACTCTACAAGTCCAGTTGCCTTTTTTGAACCTTTATTGGCTATACCATGACCTGGATGACTGAGAACCTTCACAGACATCTGTGCAACAATGTTCACATTGTATTGGGTTCAAGATGTGAAAAGCCACAAAATGTCAATGAATTGAAGAAGCTACTGAAGAACTGAAGAAGCTACTCGGATGAGTGGTGAAACGTCTTCTCAAAAAAACTCTACAAGTCCAGTTGCCTTTTTTGAACCTTTGTTGGATATACCAAGTGGTAGGCTACGGCGTTAGGGTCTGCGTATGGTCTGGGCTGTCGGTGTAGCTACGCCATCAAATCGACACAGAAGACAGAACCGCCTATTAGGGAGTTGGCAAAGTAAAGACCGTACAGATTTCATCTTCCAATGTCCGCGAAGGAATGAAGCATGCCAACTGTGCATGTGCAAGAAAAGTCAAATAGTTTTTTTTTTTTTTTTGCTCCATCTGCACCTCATGTTCATGCCCAGTTTCACATCCTCAGCCCTGTTCTCGTTAAGCAGTTGCATGAACTGCAATTCAACTGCATCACATTTGTAGAATGTGTTGGCCTATGCGTGCAGCCCGTTCTAGCGTGCTAAGAAGCAAGTCCTTCTTTGAACATGGCCAGGTCGTCACTGTGCACAGAAACGATTTCTCACAGAGCATTTTTAACCTGCCAGCTATGTTGGGCACCGTAGTTATTAAACACAGCCTTAAATAAGAGTATAGTGATATGAGAAATAGAAATACTTGCCCCTCTAGATCGCTCGGTTTTTATTGTGGGTTGTTACCTTGGGCACATCATTTGTGACTTGATGGGTTCCTCACTGTTATCTTGACTTTTACTTTCTAATTTTGCCTCTATTATTTGGTGCTGTGTAAATAAAAGAGAACTGAAACTGCATTCTTAGAGATTGTATTGCTTCACTGGCCTTTGTGAGTTGATCGCATCCTCTCACCGGTGACTGAAAGGACATCTGCTCCCTCCTCCGCACACAACAACCTAACATACCATCATAATGAAAGCTACTAAAAGGTGTTAAATGCAGAGGGCTGCTTTTAATAGTGTGATTTTTATTTAGATCATTAAAGGGCTTGTTAAGTACCTAGAGGCGGTTAATAACGTCCAGAGAGCTTTTATCCTAATGATGACCATATAGTGATAAAATACCCCCCCGGGGATTTTGTGTAGAGTAATTAACGCTTGCTACGTCACTAATGGAGGCTGCTGGAGTAGCCTCGTGTCTCAGAGGGATAGTATCTGGACCGTGCGAGCGACGGGGCTTCCCTAATGCTCGGCTAACCCACGCATATTGTGCACCAACAGCAGAGGTGAAAAGCTGCCAGAACCATGCGAAAAGGCGTTGATCCCTCCGGAGAAACTCTTGGCAAAAATTTTGTTTTGTCTCTCTCCTTCCTCGCCTTCTCTCCCTTCAATATGTTTGTGTCTTCCTCATGCTCAGTGGATGAAATCATCACCAGAGCTGATTTATGTGTGATATCCAGTTTTAATTATGTCAGCATAGGGGAGAGGACCACTAAGGGTGTCGCTATTATTTTATCGCTACGGATGTTTGTCCTATTCCTTGTTATTATACTTATATTTATTTTTTAATTTTATTTCAATCTTATTTTATTTCATCTTTTTCACTTGTGGTTCTTAAAGGGAATTACCGTTTTTTACAACCTGGACCTTATTTCTGGCATAAAATATAACTTTCGATATATACGATTGTTTACTCACCCATATAACTTGCTGTCATTCGGAGTCGTTCGGAAGATATTTAGGTCCGCGTATATCCATACAGTGGGAGTGAATGGGGCACCGAAACGCAACCTCTCAATAATGCATTATCTTGTTAATTTCACCAATATTTTGTTATGATATGCTAGTGCTATTCCCCATTGAGTCTGGAGTCACCTGTTATCATCATCTGGGCTGCGTTTCGGTGCCCCAGTCACTCCCACTATATGGTTATATGCGGTGCTCCGCTGGATCTAAATATCTTCTGAACGACTTCAAATGACACCAAAGTTATATGGGTGAGTAAAAGATCGTATTTTATGCCAGAAATAAGGTCCAGGTTGTAAAAAAACAGTAATTCCCCTTTAAGAGTGTTTTTATTTACAACTAAGCTACTGTGACCAAGCTAGCCAGCAGCTACATATCTAAGTTATGTAGCTGCATTTAAAGCTAAATCAAATGGTGAAAAACTTGGTTAGTTGATGAGAGAATGGCGTAAGATTAAATAAAGTATCAGCGAATAAATAAATTTTATAGTAAATGGTTGACTTTCAATCTAACTTTGCTAGCTAGCGCTTATAAGTTAAGCTAGCTCACGTTACGTCTGGAGTTGTTTCCTTCAGGTTTTCATCTGTTCTCTTTAAATATTGTTAAATCGCCATGGTCTACAAAATCAAGAGCACAAAAAGTTGCGGTAATGTAATTTTTTATTGGTGAACAACACAAATAGCTTTTCATGCTATGTTTTTTTCGTAGCATGCAAGCCGTTTTCTCCGTCAGGTTAAACTCAGTACAGAACCCTGCATGGCCGCCATAGTATTAACTTAGCATGGGAATCACTGAGTCATTTAATATAATCTCAGATAATGAACCAAATCTGCACCAATCTGAAGCTTTCCAACCTCTCCTGAATATCAGAGTTTGCTGGGGGAAACAGGAGCATGCCTAAAGCTGAGTTCAGGCTTCCAGAGATTTCTCCATGTTTTCCTGTGCTGTGGAAAAGCCGAAAGGAATCCCTGAATATTACTGGAACTACGTTGTAGGTCTGCTGTTTCTCTGCCCAGTTCAGAAACACCGAGCTAAGTGACCATCTGCTAGGGGAGATTCCCACTGGTCTCCAGTGAAACAGTCCAGCCACAATAAATTTCTCTTCCGGAGCCAATGCCCAACGAAAACTGGAAGCCTGAAGCGAATGTCTGGTGCAGTGAAAAGAGAAATAAGGTGGGATGAAGGATGGATTAGGTTGCTTTAAAACCGTGCCACATTCAGAACGGCGGAATGAGTGAAGGAGAGCTTATAGCTTACGCCGCAAATGTCTCTTTAATATAACCGACTAAAGCTATATTGCTGTCGTACCATATATAGACTGAGTCATTCAGCATTAACAGAGTTCCTGATGAGGTCATGCTGAAAAACAAGTCAAAGCACGTCCAGATCCTCTGAACTCACGATAAGAAGTGTTGACCTCAAGTTTTATCTGAACTCCAAATTGGCAGCTTTAAACGAGACACTTCAGCGTGTTCCCGTTCCCACAGCAACATGTTCGCTGCACAACCGCATATAACGTTAAAGAACAACATGGTCTAAAAAAAGCACACAGTGATGAAGTTAGAAATATGTCACATATGCACCTCCGTTAATAGGGAGCGAATTCTCAACTTAATGAGTCCAGATTCCTTTCAAACACTTCTGAAGGAATTCTGCAAAGTTCACACTTTTCACTCTGTTTAACAAAAGTGTCCGTTAGCCTGTTTGACATATTCAACGGCTCATTCTTCATCCCGTTCATTTGTCAATGGTAGAATGCAAACATGGCACAATATGACAATCACCGTGATACTGAACCCAGTGTTGTCTTCAGGAAACGTCAGAAGAACGCCAAGGTGGTTATGAATGATCCTCTGGGCATCGTGAATAGCTTTCAGTGGCTTTTAAAAGAAATGCTTCGACTATTTGGTCTGGAACAAAGTGGTGGCCAACTGGCATCCCCATCTCTACAGAGAGAAGCCCCTCGCGTGATTACGATTGGTTTCAGTAAGGTTTTGTTTAAGTGTCGGTACAACATCTTTTAAGGCCAGGAACATGTGTCTGGCTCAGATTGTTGGGGTTTTTTCTGGGCCGCACATTACAGCGCCGTACTCGAAACCGATTCCCTTCTGCACAGCGCCATCAGAGCAACTTCACTTCCATTAACTCTCTCCCACTCATTGATCATTTTTCCTTGGCTGGCGCAGCTGCTCCTCTGCCAAATGCGCCGCAATTTCACACTCTAACCTTTATCTTTCACTGTCTCCATATTTCCACACAGTCTCTGTGTGCTTTTAACCTGGAACCCCTTTTGCTTCAACCCCCCCCCCCCAAAGAAACATCATTAACCCCTGACTAGTCTTTTTATTTCTCCATCTCCTCTCCAGTTTTTTATTGTGCTATAAAGTCGTCTTCTCTCTCTTTGAGTCTTTTCAAGTCTTTCGAACAAGTCTTTGTTGTCCCAAGCATATCAGTTCTGACCCTGATCTTGTTTGATCGCAGCGCTCGCTCCAACCCACGGGGGTTTACTTTCCTTCATTAGATTCTCTGATTATGTTTGTTCAAATTATTCATCCTCATTGCCGCTTCATCCCTTCAAATATGAAGAGGTGCACAGTTTCCATTTCAAGGTTGAGGTTGTTGACTAGACTAGATTAGAAGTTGAGAAGATACACGGTGGTGATGCCTCACAGCACGAAGCTTCTGGGCCGACTGGGGTTTGCACGTTCTGTCCGGGTGCTCCGGCTTCCTCCCGCCACTGTCCAAAGACATGCTCGTTGGGTTAATTGGTGATTATAAGTCTGTGTTAGCCCTGTGATAGACTGGCAACCTGTCCGTGGTGTACAATGACAGCTGGGATTGGCTCCAGCCCACGACGACCCCCTCCAGAGGACAAGCGGTTATAGAAAATGGATGAACGAGTTCAGATGGGGAAGACTGATTCAGATTCAGAAACTTTTTGTCTCCAGGGGGCAATTAAGGACACAAAGAGCGGGAAACGATGACATAAGACTGAGTGGAAAAGCATTACAATATGTATAGGGTATATTAGGGTGCAGTATAGACATTAGACTTACAATATATTAAAATTAAATTACTTTTAGAAGAATAAGAAGAAGCTGCCCTGATGCTATTCTTGTCTTCAAAGTTTTAATGAAGAGCCCAAGCTGTGTGTTAATACTGCCATGGCAACATCAAGTGCAGTCAGCGCGGGGGTGCATGTCACTTGGAATGAAACCTTTCTTTGTAAAGTCTAGTAACACTGGAAACGAGTCGGTAATTGTTTTAAATGCGCATAATAAATAAAATTACATGTAGGGTTAGGAAAAAAACATCAGAGTTCACCAGATGCTAATGAAGAACTCCCATTGTGTTGCATTCTGGGTAACGTAGGATCCAGTACTCAAGCTTTCTTTCTTAATCTTTCTCGTGCTGGTATATGACTTTATGGAAGCATAGCAATGGCTGCAATTTATGTGTTACTCTCTGAATTTACTGATTGATTCATTAATACTCGCCCAAGATCTACTGGAACTGCTTGTTCAATCCAACCAGGGTGTTTTGATATTAAGGAAAAACCACCAAATGCTCAAACGTTGCACACTGAAGACTCCTAGCTCACTTTCTGCCTCAGGATGAGCTAAAGGCTGAGACGCACAATTCAAAAACACACTAATTCTCATAATTGTGTTTTCTGAAGTTCCTTCCTCCCGACGCGATTCGAGTCGGGGGACCGATCGGGGCGGCTGCAGCGAAAGATAATTGAGGCTGTGTCACACCGCTGTTGAGATTAAACGCCTCCACTCGACGGTGACTCACGTCTATAAACTGACTCAGTGAGCTACAGGAGACGAATAAACACGCTCGCGTGTGTGTCTCTGTGTGTGTTTGTGCGCGGTTCCGAGAGTTTTGTTCTGCAGAAGTTTGCGTCCAAGTCGGCGTTCGTGAAATGCAAATCGGTGCCGGAGGTGACACCCTGTTAAACAAATGAGACAAAAGAGTGGTTTGCGGTGGGAGTCGTAGGCTGAGATGAGTCGGCTAAGTCCATTAAAAAGACGCTTGTCTCTCTGACAGTAGGCAAGCATGGAGAGTACCGCCACATGTCCCCTCCCTCATTGGATAGAAGCAGTCTGAACGGGAGGGGGGGGCTGAAATGATATCACATTCCCCGTTCTCCTCCAATTATGTTCGGCGTGTTTGCGTAGATGTGAAGGCCTCTCATTATTTCAGCAAAGAGAACACCGTCGCTTGGGTCGGCAGCTCTGAGACGGAAATATGAAAACCATGGCCTCTGATACCTGATACTCAACTGTCTGAAATGGAAGACTAAAATGCTGATTATTTTTTCAATCATCATTAATTAGCGCGAGCCATCATAGGCGAAATTATGGTGTGGCGCCCCTCCCCCCTTCCCTCCCCTCCCCCGTCCCCTTCCCTACCGGCAACTCTTTTCTCCACTTTCTGAAAGCCGCAACTGAGGGCTCGGACGGCCTTTTCAAGACGACGATATCTTCTTCTTTTCCTTGTTGGCGTCAAAAAGGGCCGCAGCGCTACGTAAGATACGTAAGATGCGTAAGATGCGCAAGATATGCAAGATACACTCCGATAGCTCACCCCTCCCCCCTTTCCTCCCCTCCCCCGTTTCCTCACTACCGCCAACTCTTTTCTCCACTTTCTGAAAGCCGCAACTGAGGGCTCGGACGACCTTTTCATGACGACGATATCTTCTTCTTTTCCTTGTTGGCGCCAAGAAGGGCCGCAGCGCTACGTAAGATGCGCAAGATATGCAAGATACGCTCCGATAGCTCGCCCGTCCCTCCCTCCTCCGCAGTACACGGTGCAGGACAGGCTCTACGTCATGTTGTTGTTGTTGTTGTTTCTTTCTTTAATTTTATTTTCAAGACAGAGCACGAAGAGAGGCCGCCAGTCGAGCTGCAAGTTATTACTACTATTTACTTGGCTCCTAGCAGCCTGCGTCCCAGCCGACCGCCTATATCGCCCATGCCTAGAGCTGCCTCCGCGTGCGACTCCGTCATCATGTATGGCCTGACAGCTATACGAAACAAGGATCAGCTGAGCCCGTTCACACGGGATGTTTCGGGGACAAACAGACCGAGCCAAATCCAAGGGTGGATTTGTGTTTTTTATGCGCTCGCATGTGTAATCCAGGGTTTATAATCCCAGTCTCGTGCCGGCGCCGCTGCCACATCGCGGCCAGAGACTCGCACACCTCCTCCACGCTCTCTGGATTATGCCCTCTCCTGCTCTTGTCTCCTGCTTTTGTTTTCTCTCTGAGACATACATCTGTCTCGCGGGGCGAGAGTGGTTTTGGACGAATGACAGCTGGGAGTTGGGAGAAGGAAGCGGGAGTCTCAGAGCGAGGGTTTAGATCACATTTCGACCTCGCTGCCGTCATTAAAGGTCACCTATACGGGCCTGCAGATTTTTCCGTCCACTTGTAGAAGAAGAGATGGATGTACATCGTTATAAATTTGGCTAGAAACCAGGTAAATTTTCCACAAGGGTTAGAATTCCACTTTGCGATAATAGATCTGTCTTGTGGTTCTTGTGAGCGCCAGAATCAATCAAGTGAGTTTACGACGTTGAAACCTCAGCATGATAGGAATGTCCGTGTTGAAATTTCAGATAAAAAATGCTGAATGTTGCAGGACATTCCCCGTATTTACGGCCATGACACATAGGTTCACTGTCCTGGAGGCAGATAGAGTGATCACTTTCCTCTTTAATCCCGTTGAATCAATCAGATTAGAGTGCTGCTCTAATGTGACTTTGGCAACGGGCCACGTATCCCGCCGTGTGTTCTTTCACAGCCTGCGTCAAACATGAACACACTTGGAAGGAAGGAAGAAACAAAAGAGACACTTGGTTTGAAAGAGCAGATATCGATTCTTAAAATATATGTCGCTTCCATTCTCTAGTTAGAAATGTTGCCGCGATCTCACAAGACCGGGTTGGCATGACTGCTCTCACGAGTGACGAGATAAGCCCACGTGTGAAGGGGATCACAAACATGACGGTAGCTGCAACCCCGAGAGCGCCGTCAGTCCTGAGAGGTGGTGTGTGGCAGGATTTTGGATTTAAGATGCATGACGATAGAGAAGAACTGCACAATAAGCAAAGCCATATGCAGGATGTGCCAGCTAGAGGTGAAATAAACATTGGTTTAGTGGAAATCTTCTTCATAACTAAGCAAAAGTGAATCGAATCGGGACCAAGTGACTCAAATCGTTGCATGAAATCCAATGATAGCCCATCCTTCTTGGAAGACACCGCCATAAGACTACATTTTTCTCTTAGAAAGCTTCATTTTAGTTAATTCTTGAAAACGGCTTGTGTCTTTAAATAACCCAGCAACGACTTGCAAGCCTCAGACAACTTGGACATGTTAAACATGGGTCAGACCTAATGGAAACGTGCAACAGAGTCCCCATTCTGTGCAGCAGGAGCGAGAGCGCGAGCCAAACGTTGACTCATTAAACAAACCGCTTCGCCTGCCAATGGTGACTCACAGATGAGGTACAACTTCTGAAGCCGGCGAGGGAGATCGTGGAAAAATGTGGCAGCTCACACCCAGCGAAGGACACGTATTTTGGGGAAAGAAGTTCAGTTGAAGTATCCAAACGTGCTGCCCTTGACCTTTATTCGTCAGCCAGTCTAGAAAAAGTTATAAATCTGCATAATTATGAACAAGTAGAAACCCTGCCTGTGCTACACCCTTCTGTCTATTTATAGCTTGCCCATTAGCATAAACGTTACGGTAGAGATGAAGAAATTAAGCTTTGGCGCGCACGACTGTCACCTAGACATGACGAAATTAGCCGTGGGGCGTCTGTGAAACACATGACGCTGATGGTGACTAAGCCAGTAACCATGAAAGTAGCATCAAGAAGTGTAATTTGCTTTTAATCGCTACCATATTTTGCTTTAACAATTTGCAGTATCATAGTTTTTTGGGTTTTTTTTTCGAGGACAGTTTAATTGGCAATCACAAAAAAAAACACAGCAGTTCTTCTGTTTTATTGATATTGTTTGGAGCTGCAGGTTTTCTGTGATCAGAAGAGAAGTAGTGCGAAAGATTTGAATTCAACTTGCATTCGACTTTTTTTAACATTGATTGTTATTTTTAATACTGACTGTGGTCTAAGCGGCTTGTGGCGTTATTTCGCTTTTTCAGGTCACAACGCTCCAGTTTTGCTGCGTTCTGATCATCTGGTTCACCAGAAACAGTTGGTCACCGGCTGTTTGTCTCTTTAGCTCTTACATTCTCCACAATGTCAAACGTTTTTTCCCGCAGTGGATGGTGGAGACCAAAACGGAGACGAAAGAATAGATTTGATCGCGACTCGTATCCACTCAGTGTATAAATCAGGATGGTGACATGGAAATGTTCTTGCATGTAAATGATATTCTTAATTTCCCTCTCCAGACTTATTTGCGGGACATGATTTGTGAAACCCGTAATAGATTCTACACTACAAGAACCTTGCCCTGCGATAGACTGGCGACCTGTCCAGGGTGTACCCCGCCTCTCGGCCAATGACAGCTGGGATAGGCTCCAGAGGACAAGCGCTTACAGAAAATGAATGAATGAATGAACTACAAGGTGCTTCCCATCTTCTTTGCTTACCCTGCCCCACTTGCAATTTGCAACACCAAAAAAACAATGAGACAATGACATTTGCTCAATAAATGGTGGTTTTAGTTTAGATATATATATTTCATATCGTACATGACAGCAGTAAGTCAGACTCCGTGCTGAGATGGTCCAATTAGAGCATGCCCCACTTCCAAGCACTGCTGTAGATCAACCTAGAAATAGGCGTAGATGTAGGAAATAAAGTTCCTCACGATCAGTTGCATTTTGCTCTGAATATATTTATTTCCACTATTAATCAAAGGCTTATGTGGTGCAATGCACATGTTTTAGATTTTAGTGACAAACCTTCAGAGATTCCGGTGCTATTTCCCTGGATATTTCAACTTTGAAACAGGAAATCTGACTGCTACAGCTATGTCTTAATCAAGATGCCTTCAATGACTGCGTGTATTTATTTGGCGAGAAGATTAAGGTGGAGATCCTTGGGATGGAGAGGCTGGTCATTTGTTAGCAAGGAAGGACTTATTTAGAAACATGCTACTGGTTGTTTTATGGAAAATATGGGACTTTTTGTTTTTGGCACTGTTCATTACAGAATAAAAGTTGTTTTTCATGAAATCATCTCCATGACCTCAGTTGTTGATCCGACAAGATACCACTAGTTTGTTCATAACACACTGAATAGTAAGAAAGTTCAGCTGATACACATGACATTTGAGAACCCGCCGGTATCTGAACTGGATCAGATTGTCCCAGCCTGAAGGCTTTATTACCCTCATTTAGCAGTAGTAGACGTTAACACTATCCCCCGATGAGGCATGATTTAAGAAAAGAAAAGAGAAAGCACATATCAAATGGGTCGTGAAAGTCATACTGCTTCCTGTATGCATTGTTGAGTCACTCATGTGTCTTTCTCCTCACTTAAAGCTTCTTCAGAGGGTTGTATTTTTATTTAAATGAGCCCATGGCACCGACGCGACGCAGCCACGGCGATACAAATCTGAACATCCACAGAGACCTTTAAAGATGTTCTAATCTGCCGTCTGTTCCACATTCTTGCCGGAAAAAACAAAACAAAAAAAAAACATGTTGTTCGATGTTATGCTGAGGTGACGAGAGAGGAGATACTGTAAAACGGGGAGAAAAACACTTCAGCGGCGAAAGCTCCAAATGACTAAAGGAGAAAAAAAAAGAGGCGGATAAAGATGGAGAGAACGGATGAAAGCGAGAGATGTGAGAATGTGTGGGCGGCGGTAAATAAAGGTCGCCGGCGGGGGATGTTCTGAGAGCCATATGTGCCTGGGGTTTGACAGACAAGTCATGGGCTGCCATATGTTCGCACGGCAAAGCCCCTATATTCAGCGTGAATATGTATTTGCCAGTTCATTAGGAACCCAAGTGAAAACGGAAGCATTCTGCTATTATGAATAAGCATTCATGACTGTTATAATGTTCGGTTTACTGTGCCCACTGATAGGAAGGTGTTGTCGAGATAATAGAAATAGCCTTTGGGTCCTGTGGGTTGAGGGGAGGGGCCTCTCTCTGTGGATCATCCCACAGATACTTGATCTAGTTTGGGATCTAGTGAATTTGGAGGCCAGGTCAACATCTTGTACTGTTCTTCATGTTCTTCTTCTTCTTCTTTGAGTTGTTCCTAAAGCGTTTGGCTGCTGCAGGCACCCCCACCCCATAGCAATGGGGTGGGGGTGCCCATTCATTGGCTAAGTAACATCCACACCAATGAATGCCAGGTCCAAAAGTTTCCCAGCAGAACTTTGGATTGTCACAAGATGGTCAATGGTATTTACTTCTCCTGTTGGTGGTCATAATGTTGTGGCCGATCTGTGTATGTTTAAGCAGTATGAAATTATTACACATGGGGAAATATGGAAATGATTATTAAAGCTTCTACGGGGCACACTCTGCTCCTCTCTGGGCTTTCTGTGGTAACCTTAATCCCTTAAACCCTGTCTGGTTGCCGTACTAATACCAACTACTTCGCCTCTTATGCCTCTGTTTGCTTGTGTACACCCAGATGCATGCATGTGGGTTTTTTTTTTTCTTCTTTTCTGTAAGAGTTCCCCTGAAAATACACTGGAATGTGCTGTCACGCCTAGTTGTTTGCATTTTTTAGGGCAGCTGGTGCTTATGTTAAAGCAGGTAGAGGCTTGCACAGGCTCCAGGCCAAAACAGGAACGTGACACCGGTTGATGGGTTAGCTCCTGTTGACGAAGGCCTAATAATAATTTAACAGATTTTCTGGTATCTCTTTGTCAAGTTATCGCTTCAGGTCAACAGCGCTTTGGTTAAGGATGCATCTCTGCCCTGACTGTGATAGGTTCAGCCACACACTGGTCGCGTTCCCATGTCTGGCGTTAGAAACCAAAAATAGCTCGGCTTTAAAACCACAGAAAAGCTGCGCTGATGTTGTTAAAGATGCTGGCGATAAGCTGAAATATGAACCCGGAAGTCTCGTTTGAGTTACGCATTGGTGAGCTTTAAAGCTTATGACACAGCAAAACGCTGTGTGCTACCATGTGGCAGGATCCGTCCGTTATCACATCTTATCTTCTCCTTCGCTGTGATTGAGCGGTAAACACGGTTATCTGCGCGGAGAAAAGGCTTTTTGCATGTTTGTGCATGTGCATCTGTTTGACGACCACATCCAGCCTTCTCGTCCGTCTGATAACTCTTTAAGCTTTTGATGTTGTTGTTGTTGTCGCTGTTTTAAATATCAAATCCACGCTGCGAAATGCAAACCTCTCACCAGGAACAAGTTTTCACGTCTGGACTGGAATTTGCCAAAAGAAACAAAGACGAGCCGTGATCTGGAGCAAAGTTTAAAGGACACAATGAAGCTCTATAAACAGCAGGAAGTCCTGTTTAAATTAAACCGTTCCAGCTTATCAGTGGAACACGGAGGAGGTCGTGTCGCGTGCGCCGCCTCTGGAGATGACTCGTCTTTACTGATGATGGAAGGGATGATAGCGGCAGCCGCGTTATCAGTTTAAAAAGTGTGAACAAGCACACTATATCTGGCTATGTACACGTCTGACTGGCTGAGCCGTGTTTCTGCAACAAGAACACAACACGCTCAAACACACAAGCTTATCAGTTACTGAAACTGGTAGCAGCATAGACTGTATATAAATATGGACTACGCGTTCCCACTTCCTTGCATTGGCCGAACTGACACTATTTTCTTGGGGATATTGGCGGCGCCACCTTACAAGTTAAGAGCCAGAGTCTGATCAGTACGGTCCAAGAGCTACACGGAGCCATGATACCGATGCCCCGCCCACATTTCCTCCAGACTCACTCGCGTTTTCGTTTAATCAAAACTACGCTCTGCTCTACCTCCCAACAATTACAAGGAAATGTTAGATTAGATTAGTTTAGAATTTTTTACAACTCTCACAGTCGTACAGGACGGCTTTACGGAGCAGTTGGCATGACAACTGGTAGTCGCCATTATGTCACATCCTGTTTCAAATGACTAACTAAAACAAAACTTGTCCGAAAAATTTACACTTGAACATGCATAAATGTTATATTAACTACCTAAAATGACGGAAACCATCCTTGGAAAAAAAATAATTTGACGTGGAATTTAACGTGGAATTTAATGTTTAGTCCCATCCACTAACATGGAGGGGGCGGAGCTTATTACCTAAACTGCAGCCAGCCACCAGGGGGAGCTCTGCTTGCTTTGGCTTCACTTTTGAGGAGCTGTTCCGCCGTCCATCTTTATACTGTCTATGGTCAGCGCATTTAGAAATCGAAGACATGTGACTTTAAAAGCATTTAGCTTTAGATGCCTGAAAGGAGTTGTCAAACATACGGCCCGTGGCCCAAAATCGGCCTGGCAAGGATTTCACTCTTTTGGTAAGGTGCGGAACTAACACTCAATTTATCCTTATTCTTATTTTTCTTATTTATCAGATTATTCATAAATGTTTAGTATAAGAATAGTTAATTAGATGAGAACATTATCATAATGTACTTCTTTGCAGTAAAACAGTTTTGAGTTTGTATTTATTTATAGCTTATATGCTGTTACTTTACTGATCCAGCCTGCTTGACGTCAAATTGGGCTGTATTTGGCCCCTGGACTAAAATTGAGTTTGACACCCCTGTGCTAAAGGTTTAGTTATATCAGTCACCTGCAGACGTGTTGGTGTCATTGCACCAAAGGTCTTTTCCAAACAAACATTCGACTTTATTGCTTTTATTTCCTTTGACTTTCATCTGCTAACGTGCTTTTGCTCATCGGACGAAAAGGCAGCCCAGAACGGTTCAGAGCTAAAAGTTGGCCTGTGTTTTAGTCTCATTGTTTCGAACGCAATAACTCACCATTGAACAGTGAAATAGAATAAAATAGACCTTTCTGTTATCTCCATACTTAGGACAAAAGGAGCGAAATTGGACCTGCTATTTATTAAACAGTGCAGCTTTAAAAGAACCAGACAGTTTGTTCATTAAAAACGATCGAGACATAAAACCTATAAATAGTACCATAAACTAATGACGAGGAACCGCAAGAATCACAGAGAAAGAGGGATATGTTTGTAGGTGATAAGCGTGTGACACAGCCCAGCGGATATGTGCCCATTCTTTTTCTCTTTCTACTTTTCTAGTGTCAGTTCTCTCTGCACTTTAGGTGACGGAGGAGGAGCTTTTGTAGAATTGTTCTCCTTTCAGCTTTATCTCAGAGCTGGACACTCTGCTTTCTTTTTTTTTCTATCTCCCAGATTAGAAGGAAGGATTTAAGGGTCAACCTCTTTCACCGGGCACTCTGACAGGAAGGAGAGAGGGATTTCCACCGTCGCAGAGCTAAACTGTGGAACTGGCAGTCCGGGAATCCATTTTCTGTTGCAAATATGTTCAGCACAGCGAATTAACTTGGTACAAGAGGTGCTATTTGCGAAATATTAAGAGTTTTGCGACAGCTTACCCCTTCAGATGAGATTGTCCCATTGTTTGTTGTTTTAAAATCCATCAACCCATTTAATAGTTTTTAGAAGAAACAACAAAAACTGTCTGCACCAAAGCTTTAATATTGTACTGTTTTTCAAAGATTTAGCTGTAAGAACCATAATCCAATCATCAACGGACGTTTTAAGACGCAAAACTGAGTATGCATTTATTTTATATAGGCTGCAATCATGATACAGCTGTTACAAGCTACTATCTGCTGGTTTATGCTCTATAATTTGTGTAAATTTAGACTTGGACTGATGCAAAAAAAGGTCACATTAGGACTAAACCTGTAATCACACTGCCTCCCTCTCTTATGTGAACAATCGTCCTTATTAAGCTCCTCTTATTTCTCAGACAAGAACAGTTGTCATTAAGCAGCGCCGCTGTAGACGACTCCAGCGGTAGGTGACAGGAGAACGGAAGCACTCTAAAAATATTTAAAGGCCAGTATTCGTGCGAAATCTTTCTTTTTGCCGCACCACTCTCCTTTTGTGTCTTCTTCCTTTCATGTTTGATTCTCTCTTTGCCTCCGGTTCTCCTGCCTCAGCTCCGGCCCAGCCTCCTGTTAGTGTTTGTTTGAGCTCGACGTGCGTGATCTCTGCAGATCCAGACCAGACTTAATGATGATCGGGAGCCTTTTTTACAATAAGCTGTCACATGAGCTTTCTCTCTATTTCTGTGATTGCTTTCCAGACATTGCCTGCCCTCCACGTTTTGGCAATTAATTGTACGAGTGTCTTTCACCCCCTCCTTCAATCCTCCAATCGAGTATTTGTATGTTTTTGTGAGTCTCGCTCACCAATACCCCGTGTTGTTTATGGTACATTCAACTATTTGAATGAGGCTGGCATTATCTAGACAAATTTGCATGAGCAGCTGAGGGGGAGGGAGATGGCTAAAAATAGCTGTTACTATAAACTGAAGCCCTGTGTTCTTTGACACATTTCTCACATGTGCAAAAGGCAGCCAAGTGCAAAAAAACGAAACTATTATGCTGTTTATATATATATATATATATATGTGTGTGTTTGTGTGTGTGTGTGTGTGTATGAAATAGCATAATTATCCAGACTAATTTGCTGTATTTTTTATAACTATTATAACTATTTTTTATTTTTGCGTCCTTAATGAGCCCTTCATTTCATACAGTAACACAAAGATGGAAACTTAGCATCAACAGCTACGCAGATGACATTCCACTGTAAATACTCTAGCATGCGTTCCTCACTTTTTTTTTTTTTTTTTTTTTTTTTTACAGAAAACTTAATTTATTCTTTGAAAGATGTGTGGAAGAATAGGTGGGATACATCAGCACTGAATTCTAATGACTATCTGCATAGCCACAGACTTCATGAATTTCAATTGTGGCCGTGTCTTTGAACTGGGATAGAAAGCTAAGCGCAGAACACAGAAGCACCGGACTTCATTTTGATGATTCAAAAAGCCTTTATCAGCCCTAAAAGATTTTATACAGTCAGCAACAAACAAATATTTTTTGGGAGGTTAACTAATGCTGTTACTCATCACCCAAATTGAGATATATGCGATTTCCTTAGCATAGATTGTATTAAAGGGGAATTACTGTTTTTTACAACCTGGACCTTATTTCTGGCATAAAATATGAATGTTTACTCACCCATGTAACTTTGGTGTCATTTGGAGTCGTTCGTACGATATTTAGATCCAGTGGAGCGCCGCGTATATCCATATAGTGGGAGTGAATGGGGCACCGAAACGCAGCCTCTAAATAACGCATTATCTGCCACGAAACTCGTTCATTTCACCAATATTTTGTTATCGTACGCTAGTGCTATTCCCCGTTGAGTCCAGAGTTACCTGTTATCATCATCTGGGGTCTGTAGATTGACTTACTAACCTCTGACCTGGATGGTGTCATCTGCAGGCTTGTTTACCTGCAATTTAACGGGCCGCGTTGTAAAAAACGGTAAGGATTTAACTCCACTGGCGTTTGAGCTAATTATTACTGAAAATTAATAAAACAGATAAATAAATAACACATAAATAGTAAAAGTGGTATTTATTAATTTATTCTAACAACTCAGCACTAAATCATAACTTCCTGAAGGTTAAAGGTATGCTACAACAACTCACTGATTACAACTTTGCTTTCATTTTGTACAACTATTCAGTTCTGTTGTGTTGTACCAACACGTGTTTCAATTATTCTGGCAACCCCATTTTAGTCAGCAGTCTAAGCAAAACAACACGTCCTCCAAAATGATCACACGTTGCAGACGTTTGGTTACAACCCGCCTCGCACTGTTTCACCAGCAACTGAACATTAGACCAGTCATAAAGCGGGATTTAGTGCGGTTATATCAGATTGCGTTGGCTTTCACTGGTGCACCTAATGAACTGATGAGTGAGTTTATATGCACTTAAACAAACTGTTTACAACCCTGCAAGTGCACTGGAAGTCGCATTTGCCCTACTAACCGTTAGCATTTGCTCTAGAGAGTCTTTGCTGACTCATTTTCTGCGACGCAACAGATACGAACACAATGACGCTGGCCCCCAGTTAAGAATCAGACTGTAACAGCACTACAAGTCATAGTCCACATACCTTGTTTTGAGGTAGGAAAGCCCTAGGATGTTCTCTCTAGAACTACCATTACTGTGTAGACATTTAATATATTTAATCGCATTGGTAAACAAGATCTGGGATGTCCCAAGCTGATATACAACGCCAGCCTCTTGGTTTGGACACCTTGTTGAACATTAATAAGATGGTCTTGGATATCAGAGCAAAGGCTCTTCATCAGGTGTCGCTGGTTGCATTTGAAACATCACTATGAGCTCCTTACTCCCGGAAAATCTGAGGTATCGGCTTACATATAAGTACATTTACTGACAAGAGGATTTTCTGAGGTATGTGCCTTTTCCCCAACTCTCATCCAACTCGTGGATTGACAGGCGGACGGAAAGTGGCAGCCGAGCAGAACGGCAGATGTAGATATCCGTTCCTTGGACGGGGGAAGAAAAAAAAAAACAGACAGATTGTCTTGTAGCGCTGCTCCACCGGCTTTGGGCTTGTTCCTTCCCTCCGTCTCTTGGTCCCTCGAGAGCGGAAAGCAAAGAAGAGTAAAGAGGGAACAGCCGCGAACGGGGGTTTGTTGAGGAACAACAAAGCGGGAACACTCTCTATAAATATTTCATATCTTGGTTAGATATGTACTGTAAACAGGTATAGGTGGAGCGGGCGCCACTGAGCAAGCTTCCCTCTACTTCTTTTTATTCCTATTTTGAATGGCAGCATAGGAAATAAACCTGAAAACTTCAACAGTCTCCGTGCTGGCTCCAGACTCTTGATCCTGCCTGGTCTCTTTGCATAATTATATCCTTGACTACTTGTTTTTATTCTGTTTCAGTTTACAATCCCTTCTGCCCCTCCCCCGCAAGATAGGCTTCTCTTTGAGCTCAATGTACTCACCTCAAACTCTCCCTTCGTACTTCCTGCCCTCTTCCCCATTCAGCTATCACACCTGGATTTTCATTCCTTTCACATCTGTCTGCTTTTTGGCCTTCTGCCTTTTGCCATTGAGAGAATCTCAAAAAAGTGTCACCTCCATTTGTATGGGAGGAAGAGAACCATCTTCTTTTTTTTTATGCTTTGAAGCAGTTAAGGAATCTTCAGACCATAGACAGTATAAAGATGGATGGTGGAACAGCTCCTCAAAAGTGAAGCCAAAGCAACTAGAGCTCCCCCTGGTGGCTGGCTGCAGTATAGGTCACAAGCTCCACCCACTCCACGTGGTTTTCCTTTTTCATGGATGGTTTCTGTCATTTTAGGTAGTTAATATAATGTTGATGCATGTTCAAGTGTCAATTCTTTGGATAAGTTTAGTTTTAGTTAGTTATAAAAACTGGATGTAACATAATGGCGATTACAGATTGCCATGCCAACTGCTCCTTAAAGCGGTCTTGTTAGACCTTGAGAGTTTTGAAACAACAAAAATAAAAATAAGTACAGTGTATAATCCAACATTTCTTTGTAACTGGTGGAGGTAGAGCAGAGCACAGTATTAATTAAATGAAAATGCAAGTGAGTCTGGAGGAAGTGTGGGCGGGGCATCAATATCACGGCTCCACGTGGCTCCACCCTCAGACCGTACTGATCAGACTCTGGCTCCAAACTCGCAAGATGGCGCCGCCTGTATCCCCGGGAAAATAGCGTCAGTTTGGCCAATGCAAGGAAGTGGAGACGCATCGTCCATATTTATATACAGTCTATGCTTCAGAAGAATCAGACTTATTAGCTGTGACTCGGTTCTCTTTTATAAATCTAAAGATTTATTCAGAATGAGTCTGAATAAATCTTTAAACTCAAAATATGTATTTACAGTCAAAAACAAAAGATAGAAAAAGGGAAGTCATGTGACTGATCTGAATTACGGTAATGACATTTTTTTTGCACGTTGTTTGCAGATTATTGCGGGACAATGGTGAGAATATTAATAATGTTGAAAATTATATATGGTTATATTAGGGAGAAAAATACTTTGTTTGTTTGAACTGTGTCTGAATTAATGAGCGTGGTGGGACTGGCTTACCGCTTTGAAAAGGCCTTCTTTAGAGGGCAGACATGTTTTTGTAATTTTTGACTAAAATATATATATATATATATATATATATATATATATATATATTGACACTTTGGGAGGTGAACTATCGTTCTACTGCAACTGTGACTGAGTCCAAATGAAGATAAGAGAGAACCCAATCACATTAGCACAAAGTCTAAAGAGCATCTTAGAGACCCATTCAATTAGCAGATAAATTCACCTGTTTGTCTTTGGTGTTGTAGTGCAGGCTTTTGCCATCGAAAAACACAAACAGATCCACTGTTTAGTTCCTCTCTGCTGAGAATCTGAAGTAAATAGCATCTCCTAATGTCAGTCCCAAGCCGCTCGCATTCATCATCATTAATCTGGGTGGTTGTTGATCACTTGTTGGGATTTCTTGTCCGCGGGATCAATAGAGTCATTAACCTGCTGCAGCCTTCCTCTCGCGGGATAAACGAGAAAATCAATGCAGTGAGCATCCAGGATGGAAATAAATGATGGAGGCACTCTTGAGTGGAAGCTTCGCTATTCTTGTCACTGCCTTGATGTGACACAGTGCTGCTAATGGTGACGTACCGCTCCTCGGTAGAGAAGAAGACGAGTTTACATGAATCTGTCTGGTCTTTAAACATCAGCTGAGGAGGGAATTCCAAGCTGCCTTTCCAGATATACAATACCAAACGTAAAATTTAAGTGATTTGTTAGGTAGTTGTACTATTTTTAAAGCACAAATGATTATTGTGAAGTCTGTGTGAAGGACGTTTGACAAAGTAACCGAGAGAAAAGCAGAGGACACGCAACAAAAGAACAACAATGCGTTTACTCACCTTTGCTGAGTGACCACAGGAAACCAAAGGGGAACAGTGCAGGATGGTGGTTTTCCTGCCAGAAGTCTGAGGAAGCCGTTAAAGGGGAACTACTGTTTTTTACAACCTGAACCTTATTTCTGGCATAAAATACAGTCGTTTACTCACCCATATAACTTTTATGTAAATGGTATTCCTTCAGGAGATATTTAGATCTGCGTATATCTATATAGTGGGAGTGAATGGGGCACCTAAACGCAGCCTCTAAATAACGCATTATCTGCAGCAAAACTCTTTCATTTCACCAATATTTTGTTATGATACACTGGTGGTATTCCCCGTTGAGTCTGGAGTTACCTGTTATCATCACCCGGGGTCTGTAGATTGACCTACTAACCTCTGACCTGGATGATGTCAACTCTGAGCTCCGCACCTGCAACGGTTGGCCTGTTTATCTGTAATTTGCTACTGCTAGTTTTTTTGAAACATGGCTGTATACTTTTCCGATTCTGAGGTTGTGGACGACGACTTTGTTTATGATGGACGTCCTTACCGCTTTGAGCCAGAGTATACGGATGAGGAGCTAGTTAAAAGGAGGATGCGGAGGCAGAGAGAGGAACAGCTGGCCAAAGAATAATAAACCGCTGCACGTCCGCAAATAGATAACAGGTAACTCCGGACTCAACGGGGAATAGCACTAGCGTATCATGACAAAATATCGGTGAAATGAACGAGTTCCGCGGCAGATAATGCGTTATTTAGAGGCTGCGTTTCGGTGCCCCATTCACTCCCACTATATGGATATACGCAAATCTAAATATCGTCCGAACGACTCCAAATGACACCAAAGTTATATGGGTGAGTAAACAATCATATTTTATGCCAGAAATAATGTCCAGGTTGTTCTCTTAGTGTTCTTTTATTGTCAGAAATGACAATACAGAATCAAGTGCAAATGCAGCAAATACGGGCAAACTCTGCAGATGTATTTTATGAAGGCAGCGACAGAAACCATCAGTCGCAGACAAATAAATAAAATGAAAAAACAATGAATGTGTGCGTTTTGCTGCAGGCTGCAAAGTGGAAATATGTGGGGAAAGTGAAGTGAGACAGGTAGAGGACATAAAGGGTTACTCTCGTGAAAACAATCTAAAAGCAAATGTGAATGGGAAAGTAAATGACATCAATCCAAAGCCCTCATGACTGTCGTTTATGAAAAA
The DNA here is from genome assembly GCF_963514085.1 of Chelon labrosus. Taxonomy (NCBI): domain Eukaryota; kingdom Metazoa; phylum Chordata; class Actinopteri; order Mugiliformes; family Mugilidae; genus Chelon; species Chelon labrosus. The sequence continues at coordinate 23,301,197 of NC_140337.1, forward strand.
ACTAAAGCTATGCAACTGTTATGCATCCCACGATTATGCACTTGCACTGAAACCAGTATTGCATTCCCATCTACTCTACTAGAGGCATGTCTGTTAATAGCCACTGCTGCTCACAATAGTTACATAAATATCCCAACAGTCCGCTGAAGTGTCCGCAGGAGCATGTGTCAGCTGGAGCTCAAATCTCGCCCCGCTTCGCTTGGCAGCGCCGTTACTTACGCTCGACCCGAAATCACACGTGACGGCGCTTCAGACGAAAAAAAAAACAAAAAACGCGACTTCCACTTCCTAGCGTGCAGAAAATGTGCCACATGAGAGCTTTGAAGGAGGGAGGGAGCGACCGTGGCACCGTGCACAGATGACTGAGACGGGGCTGTGCAGGCGGCCTGAGGTGAAAGACTGTTGAGGAGCTGTTAAAACAGTTTGACACCTCATTGCAATCAGCCCGCTCCTGGTTTGAGTCTCACTCGGTCTGCAGAGAACGAGCTCGAGAGAAGGAAAACACAAAATAACACTTTAAATCATAAATGGGGTCAAATATTTAACCGCATGATTCTTCATAGTTAGCATGCTGCTGACTAAAATAGCTTCTAAATGTAACTTAGAGGGATGTTTTCTAGTTTATATTATTCTTATCATCACTGGAGTGCACAAATACACCGATCAGCCTTAACATGACAGGTGAAGTAAGTCACATTGACCATCTTGTGAGAATTCAATTTTCTGCTGGGAAACTTTTGGACCTGGCATTCATTCATTGGTGTGGATGTTACTTAGACATGTAGCACCCACCTAGACCAGACCAGACCAGGCACCCCCACCCCATAACAATGACACTCCTTGATGGCAGCATCCACCCCAGCAGGAAAAAAACGCTTTAGGAGCAACTCACAAAAACATGAAGAACATCACAAGGTGTTGACCTGGCCTCCAAATTCACTAGATCCCAAACTGATCAAGTATCTGTGGGATGATCCACAGAGGCCCCTCTCCTCAAAGGCCCCCCCCCACAACAACATTCTGTTGCCAGACACCACAGGACACCCTCAGAAGTTCCATGTCCATTCTCTGCTGAGTCACAGCTGTTTTGGAGACCTACACAATATTAGGAAGGTGGTCATAATGTTATGCCTGATGGGTGTATGGTATTATTACTGAAGCACTCCAACTCGATGACAAACACTCGCCACATATTCAGCTATCGCTGGTGGAAGTGTGTTGTTTATCGAGTTATCTGTGTTGTAATTCATCCAGTCTGGTCGGCCCCCCTGGCGATGGGGAGTACAGCTCTCTTCACATGAATTTTAACAGACGCATTTCCTTCCACATTTCGGCTCATTTGTTTCTCTCTACTTTTCTTCTTCTTCTGGGATTTTTGGCAGTTACGGGCTGCTGCGTTACGGGGCGTATTTCTGCTGTTAACGCATTAACTCTGACAGCCCTAATAATAGTTTACACAGGTACTCTCACGGGGTGTTTATTGAGCTCAGTCTGAATTATTTTGCCACTGTAAGAAAGTTCCCGTTGACACTTTTAATTTAAAGCTGGTGGTATTAACACTAACCAGTCTGGGCTTTTCTCCACCCTCTCCTGGGGTGCAGTTTTAGGGCTAAACTCAGACAGGCATTTGTAAGTACTCAACTTTGCTCCGTAATTATACTCTAAGTTGTAAATATAATTACTAGGAACATAACCCTTCATCATTGTCATCCATCTACAGCGTGCAAGAATTGGTTCTATGTACTGTGATTGTGGTTTATAGGGATTTAAATTCAGTTTCTGTTATGTCTGGCTCGTGTTCAGGAGCCATATTCATTAGCTGAAGCTCAGATAACTTAGAGTATATCATGATAACATGTGTCTTATTGATGATATTACCATCAGCCCTGTTTTAATGCCATAATCTGACTAGTTCACAAACACTGTGCAGTTGATAAAGAGCAGCTCTCGCTGTGCAGTTCACTGCCCCTGGGAAAAAAAAATTGTTAGCAGGGAAACCCAGCTGCTCCGTCCAGCCTCCCCCTCTTCTCTTTCTCTAACAGCTGTGCCTGTCCTCTTCCTGTTTACACTACATCAGCTTCATCACATGAACAGCCTAAGCTGTCAGCACACATGTTTTAAGTGCAATCTGGCTGTTAGTATTAAAGGCCCCGTTTAAAGGAACATAAAAGGCCATCAAGCGTTGAGGGCGCGCACGACAGGAAACGTTTTTTGTTTGTTTGTTTTTTTTTTCTCCACACATGTATCTGACCTGTCAAATTGAACGCATTGCCCATAAATCGGCTCGGGTGAATCTCTTCCTTCAGTGTCAATCTGTGCACTTAATCATTCTTTGAGTTGTTACCAAGTGGGTTTTCATCTGAAGCATATGCTCTCCGAGTCAGAAAGTAGTGCGCGACGCCTGTCAGGAGACCGGCCTATCAGATGTGGGATTATGATGAATGTTGCACCGACTTCTCTTGACGGCGTCTGAAAGTCTGGCTGTTGGTGATAGCAGTATCCCCTGGCGGCGCCACCTGCCTGCACACTGACTCGTCACGTCACCTTTTACCACGGTGTGAATGGAAAGCGTGCTTGGTGTGAAAGCTGCATGGAGTCCTAACACTGGACTTGACAGGGTTTTCCTGCTCGAATGTGGCCGCTGATGGATGTCTTTTGTGAGCATAGACTGTATATAAATATGGACAATGCGTCCCCGCTTCCTCGCATCGGCCAAATTGACGCTTTTTTTTTTTTTTACTCTGGAGTTTCCGCAGTACGGTCAGAGAGTGGAGCCACATCTATTTTAGTGTTTTAGTTTGGTCCAAGTCCCGCCCACTAACACGGAGGGGGTGGAGCTTATGGCCTATACTGCAGCCAGCCACCAGGGGGAGCTCTACTTTCTTTGGCTTCACATTTGAGGAGCAGTTTTGCTGCTTCCATCTTTATACTGCCTATGTTTGTGAGACGTTTGTTCAGATCATTTTGTGTCATCAAGCCAAAATTTCATTACATTTTCTAAGTTTAATACTAATGGCAACATTCCCGCGAATCTCCGCTGTACTTTGTGTTATCAGCTAATCAGCAATATTAGCAACACATGGTGTACTTGTTTGTTCTTGTGAAACATCATCAGCCTCTGTCCAAGTACTTTCCTAATTCATAGCACGCATCTGACCAAGTACAGTTTAAATACCTAGATATGTTCTTGCCCCGCCCCTTTTTGGAGGACGCATTGGGCGATAACTTGTGTGGAAGCTCCACAGGTCTGTCCCTTGGTACAACAATGTATCCCAGAAGGCATTATGGTTGGCATTATTAAGTATAGTGTTGTTTCAAATTACAGAATGACTGTCTTGGGTTGACCAGTTCTGCAGGGTTCGTACTTCAGAATCAAACTTGTCCAATCTGAACTACCAAAGAGTTTGCTTACTTGGTATTTGATGAATGCCCTTTCTTTGTCTTTGTGAGCATGTTAGCATTTAGCTCAGCGCTCTGTATGACCTAATGGCAGCTTCACAGACTTGCTATATGCCTGTAGACTGTTATTTGCATATTTTCGCCCCATTTCACACACTGTAACGCCCCAGCTCTGTTCTCAGAGATTCTCAAAGATGTACATATATATAACTGTCATGTATTTTACTAAGAGAACAAATTACATCTAGTTAATATTAAAGAAAACCTTTGACTGCACAACTGTGTTTCATGCCAAACACATTTTGTATGTTTCTGAATTTACTGTTCTATATATAATACATTGATTTTTTGTTTGGTTTTCTGTTGCCCATCACCTTTTTCCATTTTCCTCTTGACTTCCTGCTCAATCCAAGCACATACTCTGGATTTTAGTCACACCTGCTCTTTGCTCTTGCCCATGGCGGCGTCAGTTTCATCTCTCCCTGTGTAGTTGTGTGTGTACTCTGTGCTGGGGTTTTCAGGCATAAGTTATTTTCAGCCTCTTGCACATCACGTCAGCCACACCCACACACACACACACACACACACACACACACACACACACACACACACACACACATCTGGGGTTTTTTGATGGCTGTTTTTGCCTTTACCGATGCTAACATTTTGCATACTGTATTAAAGCGCTAACATGCCACCTGACAACTCTCTCACGAGGCACCAGAGAGTTGTCTTATTGCATTACTTTTTTTTCCTATATGTGCTACCATGATGGCGACACCAGCTGTCTGATGCCGGTCGTCAGTGTTTCGCTGTGTGGCCTGAGCTCCTTTCTGCGCTCTCTTGAGATGGTGTAGTGGCTCAAGTCCAGGCTCTGGGTAGAATATCCTCTGTGGCTTAAAGTGAGCCACAAGCATTGGGCTACAACGGAGCCTTGGTTGCTGTACTTGTGGGAGTGTGAAATTATGTATTGTTGTGCTGGAGGGTATGGCTGTACTGAAGTAGAGGATCAGAATAGGATATGATCCACCTCTATCCAATACCTACCTTTTAATACTGAGTATCGGCCGATCCGAATCCCGTAGATTTATAATGGCTTTTCTTTTAATCATAGTCAGTCTCCTAGATCACGTGTGCGCTGTAGGACGGGATGGGGATGTCTTTTTTAAAGAAACTTTTCTTGAGACAACAGAGCATTCAGTTCTTGTTTTGGTAAAGTCTTTGCCTGAGTGTACTCTGCTTCTCAAGTTGGTAATATTGAATGACAGTCTCCTACTACCACCTCGCCAAACATCCACATTGCATAATTTACAAATTTACTGTGTGGTTGTCTTAAATTTGCAAGTTCTTCCACACAGCAGACATGGTTAATCACGTGATTTTGGTTCTACTTCGGTTGTTTGGCAGCTTTGACGCCAGCCAAAGCAGAAGAATTAGAGGTTTTGAAGCTACAAGGATGTGGTTTTGGTTTATGACAGACCTAGCATAAATAACTACAAAAGATAGGGGTTGGCTGAAGCCTGATACCAATCCGATCCGATCATTTTAAATAGAGAGTCAATGGAGACCTTGCTTTGACAATATGTCTGTGAAGGTTCTCAGTCATCCAGGTCATGGTATATCCAACAAAGGTTCAAAAAAGGCAACTGGACTTGTAGAGTTTTTTTGAGAAGACGTTTCACCACTCATCCGAGTAGCTTCTTCAGTTCTAGGGGACTGCTGGGAAGTCTGAGGTTTAAATAGGAACTCCTCCTGAAAAAACTTAGCTGCACCAGTTTCTGGTTATTAGCATAACAAGCAAGTTTTTTCAGGAGGAGTTCCTATTTAAACCTCAGACTTCCCACCAGTCCCCTAGAACTGAAGAAGCTACTCGGATGAGTGGTGAAACGTCTTCTCAAAAAAACTCTACAAGTCCAGTTGCCTTTTTTGAACCTTTGTTGGATATTTGACAATATGCTATGCCTCGTCCAAACCACATCTGAAGGCAAATGTACTAAAAAAAATTACCACACTGGGTGGGACAAGACTTCTTAAGTCATGCCTCCTTCTGTTTGCATCCTTTTTTTGGCAAGATTGCACTCTCTTCGCATGATGAATCATCTAAATTGCCTCAATATTCCTTAGCGTCATAGTTAGTGTTGCCTTCACTTGTGTATAATAGACCTTAAGAGAGAAGTTCAAAGCATACCTTCCTCCAAATCTCTACAGGCCAGGCCAGTCGCTGTTAAGTGGGCGTAATTGTGACGTCAACATCTGGAAAGGGAGTTGCAGTTGTTGTTGGGCGCGTTAGTGGTCAGCCACTGACTGTGTGTAGAGTCTTATGTGGCGGTGTAGGTTGAGGTGACAGTTAAAAGTAAAAATCAGCTTAAGCAAAAGGGGAAAGGGGATGATTTTCAGCAGTGAAATTGTACATGTAGACTGAGTAACGTACAGCAACGGGGCTTCACTGCAGTTTGCCAATCATCGGTGTCTGCCGTGGCCCAGTACACGGTGTGAATACACATTTTTTAAAAAGCCATCTGCTATTCTGACTCAGATGTACGTCCTTTGTAAACTCAAACATCAAGATGAAAGACGCACGTTTTCTGACACTAGCAGTCGGGCGTACAAGCTGAACAAGTAGATCTTACACAAACCCGGCGGATGATTCAGAGGTCTTCGCCGAGGGTTAGCAGCGCAGCAGTGAGCCGGAAACACGGTCCTGTGTCGCTCACACTCTCAGCCCACGAGATGAACACACATTTGCGGCATCTGGTTAGCGTGTTCTCCTTCTTTTTGACCTCGGCTTGACTCCCATCTCTCCCACTCCGCAACACAAACAGGAAGACGCATGCACAAACAGAGAATCCTAGATAGCCACAGCTAATTGCATTTTGACGGGGCTCTCTTATTACAGCGCCTCCAATTACACCTACACCAAGAGGCTCCGGTGCATCTGCAGCTCCGCCGTTGAATAACGCCATCATTATCGCTACTGCTAATGATGATTGTCAATTTTAGCATAAGAAGAGACCCGTGAGACCCTCTCTGTGGGGACGCACAATAAGCATTGCCAAATTGTTATTGAAAAGCTTGTTTACATCCCTCAAGTTATTATCTTATTCATAAACCTCCGTTCCCAGGTTTGTCTACAAATATGTGTTTGGCCTCCTTTCTAGCCTAAGAAGAAAATTGATAGAAAAGCTCAATTTTAAAACGATTTCTAAAGAATGCCTTCCTGGAGTTCAGTGCCCTGTGAAACCTGTATCATCTTTCCACGTCTTCATTTTTCTCAAAGCGAGTCAACATCTATTATTCCCTGCTCATTCCCCAAGGCTGGAAACTGCCACTCCACGCTGCACGTCAGGCAACCTGTTCAGAAGATGTTTGTTTTACCTACCCTCTGTGGGTAAATGTAGCGTGTGTCATCCCTTTCTACGTGGAAGCCGCCTTCAAACAAAACGTTCAAATAGTGGATTAACTGATTTGCGCAGACTTAAATCTCTGACTGTATCCACACGCATGTTTGCATTAACCGCTCCAACACGTCGTGGTAAGCTGCTCCAGAGCTTAGGAGTCGCCTTTTGTATTTGAGTTTCACAAATCAAACACAATACTACATATTTGTTAACTAGCACTGCATTGCCAGTTGAGAAACACAAATCATAGTAGGCTAATGACAGAAATAGAAGTATTATCATCTGCATAGAAACAACAGAACGTATTACTCGACCAAATTAATTTGATTGAAGTTGTGTTCTACTTATTTTTGCAATTATTCGTTTGATTTATAGAAGGTTTTGTTTCAGGAGTTGGAAACCTAAAGATATTTAGTTTAACATTAATAATAATAATAATAATAAATTTAAACTACAAAAAGCTGGGGCACCCCAAGGATCTGTTTGGCTTTTTCATGTTATGATCTAGTGTCCATTATAGAAGAAAATATGGCGTCAGTTGACAATGAAACCAGAGATTAATAAATATGAAACAATAAAGGACCGAGGACGACTCCCTGAGGCATCCCTCGGTTGATATTTGAGACGATTAACTTCATGGTAAAGCTGTACAATCAGTACCTGCTCAGAACTTTTTTGTCGCATATTCTGTTTCTCTTCGTACTTTTCTTTTTTTTTCTGCATTCCTGTTGTTTTTTTGTTTTTCTGTACCTGCTGTTTTTTTGAGCCAGGCAACGAGAGGAGAGATGTTGCCTAGGGGAAGGTGGAAAGTTGAGTTAAACATGTGTGTGTAGGCAGTGTGAAGCGCCAGAGGTGTTTTCTATCCCCCTGTTTTGCTTTCATTTTGTATCACAGTCATTTCCTCGGTCTCTTGGCACCAAACTCCATTACTCACCTTTTACTTTAATAACAGCAGGTGAAAATTGTGAGGAATATCATATGTTTTTTTATTTTTTATGTACTAGTGGTTTAAGGTCACTAGCTTCAAATCTTGTGTTGTGTGGGTGCATTGAGGGATTTTTTTTTTTTATAAAGTAAGAGAACCTGTAGGCGCTGGACGAGAAACCAGATGTGCTGCTTTCCGTTACTGTGGAAGTAGCCGGCTGCTTTGAAAATAGCTGCTGCCCTGGTTTTCCCGCAGCCCGATGACGGTGTTCAGGAGCTCATCTGGGTTTTCTAAATGGGCCAGCTCCAGAGCGAAATCACGCCACTTGAATTCATGATTGAGACGAGCCAAGGAGTCGGTGGGAGCATCAAGCTCAGTGTGTGTTGTGCTCCCGTGAAGTGGAATGATCTGTGGAAAGATGCGATGGTCTGGCCTCGTCAGTTTTTGCTCGATGCCTGAGCACAGAGACAAGATAATACAGGGTATAAACGGTGTGTATGCTTAAAAGGTTTATACCGATCAGGCATAACATTATGACCACTGACAGGAGAAGTAAATAACATTGACCATCTTGTGACAAATCAGTGTTCTGCTGGGAAACTTCTGGACCCGTTTTTTACTTATTAGTGCATTTAATCCATACATACACTCACTTGCCAGTTATATTAGGTTTACAGGTGAAAACAAATACATCCTAATGTAACAGTCCTGCACTATATCCTCCTTCATGACAGTCATAATGTTCAGTTTACGTCAAAACGGCATCAGTACGGTGGTAATTAAACTGGAAGATCATTATGGAGGATGTAGTTTGTGGAGCTGTTAAACTGGATTAATACGATACAACTGAGTAGTTCTACAAAATGAAAACACAGTTGAATGAACAGCTCTCTGAGTTATTTTAAACATACGCTGAATACCATAACCTTCATGAAACTAACATTTAGGGCCGGACTGTTATATTAGAATGTTTTTTTTTTCTTTGTTGTACCTAATGAAGCGTGTAGTGAGTGTATGACACAGAGCTGTAATAGTTTTTCTTCTTTTTTGTAGTAACACAGGAACTATGCTTACTGCAGAAGGAGAACAACACTAAAAGACAGATTGGTACTATGAAAGCATCCAGCTACGGTGGACTCGACTGGTACACAAATCATAGATCTTAAAGAGACGGTATTCTTACATTTGAAATGTCTCAAGATTTTTGTCAAAACTATGTGATTTAATTTGGCAAATTTGGGTTCACAACTCACGAATTTCATGCAAAACAACTAAGCAAAGTTAGTTTTACTGCATGTCAATGACAGGCGCAGAACTATTTCCTGTCGCATCCGCAAAACTACCCACTTTCAATCCACATAGTGACTAAAATAATAAGACTGACACTGAAGACGGTGAAGCAAAGGAAGGACCCGAAAGAGAAGCATGGCAAGAAAAGGGCCAGCTTCCAGCGGTCGCGCCGAGGCTGGAGATGTTGATGGAAGGCGTGCTGTAAATCCTGTTATGTCACAGATTATCGGCGCGCCGTGCAGCAGATGAAGAAAAAAGTAAACATTCAGCATGATTACGTGTACAGATCCTGTAAAAGCACATCCCATTGGTCGGTACGTGCTTGTACAAATGCGTGCGATTGGAGGCGGCTAAGTGTTTTAAATTTACAAATCAGCTTCATGGCTGGTCTGTAGTCCAGTTACAGTTCATAACTATGATGATGTTATATTCTGGTTATACACAGTGGAGCCACGCCTATTTTAACAGATACGATAATAAATCCAGTGAAGTGGTGCACTGTGTAGCTGCCTCTACCCACCTACCCAACCACACATAAACACACACTCCCTCTTGCCTTCCTTCTCTTTCTTGAACTACCCTGCACCCTTCATCTGTACAGCTCCCCCTGGCTGATGCATTGAAGCACTGCATTGCTAAACCTGAACTTATATGCTCTGAGAGTTGGTTTAATTTAATAATAAACACTTTTTTTACATTTATATATAAGGCCTGGGCCTGCAGGACAACGTGGAATGCAGGAAAGAACCAAAAAAAAAAAGAAAAAAACATTGCATACTAGATTTGATTTGGGGACTGCAACCCAACAAAACATTAACATAAATTTAAATTTAAAGTTTTACATCAAACATAATACAATCAGTCAGAATATGAGTCATGAATGCAGTTTAAAATGTCAACCAGCAGGCCTCTACCTTCAATTTAATTTTTATTTTTTTACTTGGATGCTATGGGATGCTTTGAGAAGCTGTGTTAACGGTGTTATGAAAAAGGCTGATGATGTGGTGGAATGGGAGTAGTCATAAATGATCAGCTCTCCTTCCTCAAAACAAGACTTTATATATTCATATATCCTCATACGTGTAACCCCAGCCTTTAACAGTAGCACTGTGCTTCGTCTGCACCCTTGAGCCCCGCTTCACGCCTTACCTTCGTCTCCAGTAGACACAAAACCAACTTCTTTTATACGGCTGTGTCAAGTCCGCTAATGATCCTCGACGATGAATAAAACATACTTTTACAAGAGCTGTTGATTAAATATTCATCAGTCTTTTGGGTATCTTTGTCTCCATTAATTCAACATCCTCAAAGCCTCTTCATTTGAATAGCAAATCAGCTGAATTAGAGATGACCCCAGCGGTGCCTTGTAAACGTTGCGAGCTGCTCGCCAGTTTAGTAAACCATTGTCTCTTTGTCTTTGCTATTGTCACTGCAGATTCGTACAACAGATTATTTTTTTGATAAATGGGCCAATCAGTTAACTATTAACTGTCTGCATCAATATTTTTCATGAGCGATGTCAAAGCAGCTAGTGCATCGGAAGGTTTTAAAGCCAAAGATTTAGTGAAAACTATCACTAATAGGCAGTTTAGACTTCTGCGTTAATTTGACGGCATAGCTATGGCAACAGCCCGGACTCAAAAATATAACCAGCGATGCAGACCGCAAGAGCTGTGATTGGTCCGTTTGGTAGTAGTGTGTTTCTGCTTTAGTATTTCCGGCTGCTTCTCCATCTCCGCAATTTTTGAGTTGGTTGCTTTGGATCAATAAAGATGGAACACATTGAGGAAAGGTTAGCTAAGGAGGTTCGGAGATACAAACATTTGTACGACTCGTCTTCAGTGAAATTTTGGAGAAAGTTTCAGTCGCCATTGTTGAAAGTGAAGCAGGACGTAGAAACAAAAATGAACCCGACTGGCAAAAAAACACAGCACCGACTAGCAGACTGACGAGCGCACAAGTATAAATGGCTGGCACCGGCTATGTAGGCTACGTACGTAGGTTACGGCGTCTAGGTCCAGCAGTAATTTAAATGAGCCGGATTTAGTTTTAAGTTGCATACATGATTGTTTTAGAGGAGAAGTGGGAAGTCCCTGCTAGGAAATATCCACAAAGGCAACCTTATTCTGGAAATAATCTCAGAAATAACCATGCACACAGCGCTGTTTTAACAAGAAGGAAGTGCTCTTTTCCATCTGACCTCTCAAAATGCTCTCAAGATGCTGGACGGTCTTCTTCGCCTTCCCACTGAATCAGAATCTAATCTTTGGCAGTGGGAAAAAAAAATAGATTATTTTAGTGTTTGCAGTCCATCAAAGATGTCACGAAAACTCTTCAGCGTGTGAGTGCACTTCAAGTCCCAGAAGTGGGTGTTGACGTGTTTGTACTTCACTTCAGGACGAGCAAGGCCCTGTCCACAGTGAGTCAACTCCTTAGGAAGGGATTAAACAGAATGAAAGGCCTCTGTGTATGCTGCATGAAGTAGTTAATGTGCGGCATTAAAACTCTCCAAAAAGCACAGAGGGTAATGTTTCAGTGTGGCAGCGGCGTACCATCTCGGTGGACCGCTACAGTATGTGAGCTTGCCGTTAACCAAGCACTCTTTGGCCAAACATTATTGTGGGGCCTGCTTTATGGCATTGTTAAAATGGTTTGGGAAGCCGATGTCCAAGACTTTTGGTAGGTCTGGAAACTACCAAACAATTGGAATAAGATAAAATGCTCATTTGTATCAGTGTCATTGCGCAACTAGCGTAAAAAAAACTTGTAATCCTAGCAGTGCACTTACTTTACTTACCAGTATAAACAAATACCAAAGTCTAATATTTCTGTTTCTTTGCTTTGATTTGGGTTGTCTTTTTCCACTGTCCTCATGACTCATGTGGAAACTGTCTGATGTTTTGAGACGTTTTTATGCAGAAATGGCTTTTAATAGGCGGTTTAGGCTCCTGCGTCAATTTGACGTCGTAGCTACAGCGACTCCCGGTAGTGGTGTGTTTCCGCTTAAGTATTTCCGGCTTCTTCTCCATGTCCAATCAGCTTTCAAATTGATTGTTTTGGATCAATAAAGATGGAACACATCGAGGAAAGGTTAACTGAGGAGGTTCGGAGATACAAACATATGTACAACTCTTCATGCACGGGCGTAGGCTACGTACGTAGGCTATGTACGTAGGTTGCGGCATTTAGTCCAGCAGAGCGTAAACTCCTCTTAAGTCTGTGGAACTGGCATGGAATTCCACGAAACTGATCTGTTGTAATGTGAGCTCAGTAGCCTTGAAAATACCTGGGAATTAGTTTGACTCGATAATTCCACGTACTCCACCACCTACTCGCCGAAACCAAATACTCTACCTCCAAAACATGTCTTGACAGCAGAGCTTGAGCGGGAACTGTGTCACCCAACCGTTAATATTTCAGCGCCTCATATATATATTAACGCCGTTACTGTAAATAAACAGATTCACTGATCTGATGAGGGTAATTGCTGCTCTGTGTTTGGGTTTTGTCATATTACAAAAGGAGCATCTGTTAGTCGGCCGTAATTCTCTGTTCAGCTTTAGTTGATTTGACGTTCAGTGCCGTGTTTCTTTTTCTTTTACACCTGGTTCCCCCCAGATGATAGATTATTCATGCATTTACCTCTGCCGCAGGGATCAGTCAACAATGATTAGTCATGTCTAGCAGCTACTTTCAGTTACCAGCTACCTTGTTGAGGGTCTTTCCGTGGCTAATAAAACACTCTGTCACTGTATAACCTTCATTCAATAGAACACAAACTGCTTTATGGCTTTGATGTTGCGTTCCTGACTGTATCCCGGGAAAAATGAACTGCCACCCGAATCAAACCTCTTCCTCTCTGCTGCGGCGAAAGTGGTTCTGTACAAAAGAAAACATTGAGTAGAGAGAAAGGAATTGACTCGCGCTGCAACCTCGCCAGACAGGTTTGAACCGTATTAACAGTCACACTTGAGACGTGCCAAAGATTTCCTCCAACTCATCTCCTGGCTCAGCTACTCTGTAATGACTTGTTAGTTCTTTTTACTGCTCGTCTGTGCCCAGAAGGGGGGAGACGTCGGCCCTGTTTAATTTGCGGAGGCTCCGTGGAGGGGTTTGAAGGACTTCAGCAGGGTTTTATCAGATAGACCTGACAGATGTGTCTTACTCTTTTCTTCTTCTTTTTTTGCACAGATCACCAGAAGCTGGAGCGAGAGGCCAGGATCTGCCGCCTGCTCAAGCACCCCAACATTGGTGAGTAGTGATCCCAGCTTATTTGCGGTCTCCTTCTAATGTGTTTGTCTCAAAGATTGACCTGGAGGTGGGTTTGCAGGTTTGGACCTGGCATTCATTCATGTGGATGTTACTTAGACATGTAGCACCCACCTAGACCAGACCAGACACCCCCACCCCATAGCAATGACACTCCTTGATGGCAGCAGCCATCCCCAGCAGGATGCAGCCTGACAGAAGAACAGCACAAGGTGTTAACCTGGCCTCCAAATTCACTAGATCCCAAACTGATCAAGTATCTGTGGAATGATCCACAGAGGCCCCTCCCCTCAAACCATAGGACCCAAAGGCCCCCCACTAACGACAATCTGTTGCCCGACACCACGGGATTCAAAGGGACACAAGGGAGACCTATGCAACATTAAGAAGGTGGTTATAATGTTATGCCTGGTCGGTGTATGTACATCGTATCATATCTGCAGTAGAGCTCATTCCTCCCTCCATATCTAGATGAACACATTTCAACCACTAAATTATTTTACCACGGATATTGCAATGTCACATAAAACTAGTTGTATTTATAAATGACTAAATCATGCACGTCAAGATTCAAGTAGGGAAAATGCATTCAGTGGGAGTAAAGGGAGGAAACTGATAACTTGTCATAGTTAGCCAGAACTGCTTGCTGGATAGTTGCCCCTCCCCCTCCTACACACACTCTTGACAGATTAGGAGGTTTGCTTTGCTTTCGAATCTTCTTAAACTGACAGTGCGACATTCACGCTCACTTCTCACTGTCACCTTTAAAGGCTGAATATCTACCTGGAAGCAGGGTTTTGTGAAAATGTTGTTTCCTTCTTTTAAAAGCAGGGTTTTCATAGAAACCGGTTCTAGTATAAAGTGGGTGCCAAGACACAAAGGGTCGCACACCGGGAACACCGTAGAGGTGCGGGGGAAGGGGAATCCAGCAGTTCTTAATGGTGTATATTGCCAGCTTTAGACATCAATTTGTAAGACACGACTCTCAAAACAAAACCTTTTAAAACGCAAAGGGAAAACATTTGTGTTTTTGGGGGGAAAACAATACCCACAATGAGATTCCAGCCATATTGGTAAAATAACCAACATAGCGTCTACACTTCCCTTTTGCTTCCTCTGAGGCCAAACATCTGTAATTACCACCTCAGAAACAACTTCACCACACGTTGAAAACTAGCATTTATTTTGTGGTCCGGACCCTTTGGTTCTTTTGGGGTTGTTGTTGTTTTAGTGAAAACGAAAGCCGGGGGGAGGGGGGATGGTGGGCATAGCTGGCAGCCTCAAATGAATGGTTTATAGGGGGTTATTTGTTTCGCTGGGCTATTGTTCGAGTGTCTGAAATTGACAAACCGAGACACGGAGGGTTTGGTTAAGAGAGCGTTATTTGGCAGAGCTTTGGCTTTCAGTGCCTGTGTATCCACAACTGAACCAAGGCTTTAGTCAAGTCCAACATGGCACTTTCATTTTTAGAAGAGACGGCTTGAATAAGTAGTTTGCCGTAAGTCACCTTTCATAGATTCACATGGAGTCCAACTGCTTGATAAGAAATACAAATAAGTGTATGTTGGATACAGCTGTCAATAAAGGTTCCTACACTTCTCTGCAATCACCCCAGAACCACTATATTAGTTGTTACCCTTTAAGGTCAGCTTGCAGGTATATCATCCAGACTCTAGATTTCTCCCATTTTTTCCACTTTTCCTTCAATGAAAGACTTTAAAAATGATAAAATCAGAAGAAACTTTTAACAAAGACTCCTCCGCTGCATCTATTTTTAGCGTCGTCGTTGCCATGCCGCTACAGTAGAGCTCGGTAATTGACCGTTTGCTGAGCCCTCTCCCCCTCAGCCGCCGTTCGCACACCTGTCGAGCTTTCTGTTCTCACATCGCACGCGGGATGCAGCGGCGACGACGACGGGCAGATTTAGCAACAGAAATAGGAATTGTTATTATTTGAAGCTGTGTTTTAATTGTGTTTGAACGCAGTGAGACAAGAGCAGGCTTTGCGGTTGTGGCTGGTGACCGCCTGTTTTGCACGTGAAAGGTTACCCTCGCGCAGCATCGCGACCTCCTCGAGTGTCGGTTTCTGTTTTCAGTCTGCAACCGAGAAAGTTCGCAGGGAGATGATTTAATGTACCTCCTTGTGGATCTACCTGTTAATACCTCCAGATACCCACAAAACACAGAAGCGAGCATGTAAACCTCACTTCTTCCTCACTTTCTCACTTCGAGGCACCGTCAGATAGCGACTGCCAAGAAGAAGCTATCACCTGTCTCATTACTATTCCATTCACGCTGCATCCAGCTCCGGGAAAGCCCTCAGTCCTTTAAGGTCGTCGCAGCGATAGATCTCTCAGATGTCAATCGGCAGATGAGCTAACGGAAACATCAGAGAATCCCCACAGGGATCTCTCTCTCCCTCCCTCTTTCCGTCCTCTCTCTTCACTTTTTTTTTTCTCCTTTAAATAATTTCCACCACCATCAACTCCACTCAGGCCTGCCCGCCCGTCTTTAACCTTTCCTGAGCGCTGAAATTGGAACGTATTTCCCGGAGCAAATTATTTCTCAGTCACGCACGTCTGAGGTCTAATCAGTCTCATACCTACCGAGTCAATTCCATTCAGGGGGAGATATTGAAGCGAGCACATTCATTCAGTCATTCATTCATTTTCTGTAGCCGCTTGTCCTCTGGAGGGTCGCTTGCTGATAAGAAAACAAACATAACTCGCAGTCAGAATCAATTTGAGCCGTGTTTTAATTGAGTCTGCAAAAAAAACAATAAAGTTCATAACGTATCAAGTCTGCGGATAGGTTTTGATAGCATCTTATTAGGGACAAAATTAGCTTAGAATCCTGTTAGCGAATATAAATCCCTTCTGAATCCCCGGTTCAATCCAATATCCTTCCAGCATTTCTAAGGTAACCGCTGGTAAAAATAACCCCCCAGCTCACAGATTAGCATCAGCCAAATGAATGTTCTCAACCTGCAGCTCAAAGCCTCTTTATTTTCATTCGTAGTATTTTTAACACGCTGCTTTCTCTTCCACACAGATTTTTCTTGTAGATTTCCATCTGTCGTTAATATATAAATAAGTTCCTATAAAATGCTGCCAGTCAAAAGCTGTGCAAATGAGACGAGAGGCACGCAACCTTGCAGCCGGAAACCTCCCGTAACCCCTGAGCTAACTCTACAGCAGGTACTCCAGACTCAGTGAGAGCCACCGTGTCTCACTTTGGCCCTCTTTGTCATTTCACACCATGTCATTTCATACCCATTAGGCAGCGCCGCTAATTGGCTCGGCGGTGAAACCTCGCCACCGGCCGAGCTCTTCCCCCCTCCGCGCAGCCTTTGTGCTCCGCTCGTTCGGCGAAGTGGAAGAGGCGGCCTCGCTGCCTGGCGGCCCTGCTCGTTCAGAGGAGCCCTAAAGGGCGCTAAAAATAGAGCAGCGGGAGAGAGAGCGATGTGCAGTCCCAACATCTGCCCGCCGATTCCTGTGCGAGAGCATAAGCAACCGCGGTGATTGGGATAACGGTTCGCTGGAAGTGGAGCTCATTAGGCGTCGTTAGACTGTAATCGGTGCTCGAATTTATGGCGCCAAGTCCCTCGTCTTCTTGTGTTACAGATTTGCTTTCGGCATTAAAAGTGAAGTTAGGATGCTTTCATGAGTAATGCCACAAATAGTATTTACTTATTTGCCTTCATGCAAAATGAAGTGAAGGGAAAATACTAGTATGCGTTTGTGTTTTTTTGTGGTGGATTGGACTGTGGATTGTTTCACTGTCTTCTGCCTCTTCCCGTAAATCCCAGACTGACTCCATGATGTTGAGCTCAGGGCTGTATGGAGGCTACGCCATCTGGTGCAGGGCGCCTTGTTCTTCTCCTCGCACCGGTTTCTTGTGAAAAGCGTCGCAAGCTTCATTGCATCTGTTTTCATGGCATCTAATTGGATTGGTGCATAGGCTGGTTGTGTACAGAGATATATACACTGATCAGCCACAACATTATGACCACTGACAGGAGAAGTAAATAACACTGACCATCTTGTGACAGTACAATGTTCTGCTGGGAAACTTTTGGACCTGGCATTCATTGGTGTGGATGTTACTTAGACATGTAGCACCCACCTAGACCAGACCAGGCACCCCCACCCCATAGCAATGACACTCCTTGATGGCAGCAGCCATCCCCAGCAGGATGCAGCCTTTAGGAACAACTTGTTGACCTGGCCTCCAAATTCACTAGATCCCAAATTCATCAAGTATCTGTGGGATGATCCACAGAGGCCCCTCCCCTCAACCCCTA
Organism: Chelon labrosus; assembly: GCF_963514085.1. Lineage (NCBI taxonomy): Eukaryota > Metazoa > Chordata > Actinopteri > Mugiliformes > Mugilidae > Chelon > Chelon labrosus. Next base: position 23,318,780 of record NC_140337.1, read on the forward strand.
GCTAACCCCTAGAGAAACTACTGTATTTTTTAAACCCGGCCACACTATCCCATCGAACAGCACGGTGATGGTTGATGGTGCTGAGGTGCTGCCTGTTTTTATACAGGCTATACATATCTGCAGCGCAAAGTCTGTAGCCCATGAGCTGTCTGTTTTCAGCATTTGTATTCAGGTCAAGAATATAGATTTCATTGCATCAAAGCATTAATTTCTCCTGTGTTTTTGTTAGTGACGTCACCACAACTGATCTCTGTGTTAATAATTTATTACCCTGTGTCAGTATATGCTGTTAGAGCACATGGAGGGTACAGGATGTACGGACAGTTAACTTTCTAAGTCGATTACCAGTCATTTTCCTGTTTAACAGTTCTGCACACAACCGCTGATTATCTGTAATTGATGTAAAAATACTTGCATTTATAGTTATTGTTTGGGGAACTGTGTTTGCCTGTGACTGGAAGATAAATGGTTATTTTGTCAAAGTGGAAAACCCCACTCTCTGAACAGGGGGAGGTGGACTGAGACACAATTCACCAGTCATGTAGAACACGGTCTTAAACATCTGGTCCCAACACATTTCAACCCCCCCCCCCATTCACAACTTGAGTTCATGGCCATTCAGTCGGATATATATGAATATTCTTTGGATAATAAGGCTGTTTACTGTAACTGTGCTAATAATATAGCAATATACCGAAAACAGTCTCACTTATGTGTTTTGTTTTTGAAAGTGAAATGAAAAGAAGACAGTCTGAGCTGGAATTAGGATGTGGTTAGTCTGGTTTAAAGATTAGAAACCATGCATGAACACGCTGTCAAAAGGTGAGCTTTGTGTCTCCACTCTCCATAGACTCAATAAATATGGATGGCGGAGTCAAAACAAGTAGAGCTCCCCCTGGTGGCTGGCTGCAGTATAGATCATAAGCTCCACCCCCTCCATGTTAGTGGATGGGACTTGGGCCGAACTAAAACACTAAAATACTCATCAAATATTTTTGTTTCAAGGATGGTTTCAGTAATTTTTGGTAGTTAATATAATACTGATGCACATTCAAGTGTCCATTTTTATGTTATTTGATGTTATAGAAACAGGTTGTGACATCGTGAAGACTACAAGTTGCCATGCCCTAACCCTAACCCTAACTCTAACCCTAGGGCATTACTGTACTGTACTTATTATTAAAATTACTATTATTAAAATGACAGCGTATAATCCAACATTTCCTTATAACTGGTGGAGGTAGAGCAGAGTATAGTACTGATTACACGAAAACGCGAGTGAGTCTGGAGGAAGTGTGGGCGGGGCATTGATATCGCAGCTCCACTCTCGGACTGTACTGATCAGACTCTGGCTCCAAACTCACAAGATGGCCCCGCCCATATCCCCGGGAAAATAGCGTCAGTTTGGCCAGTGTAAGGAAGTGGAGACGTATTGTCCATATTTATATACAGTCTATGCTCTCTACTCAACAGCCAGTTGCTCTCAACAAGGATTCTTTGAATAAATAATGCTGATGTGCTACATAACCTCTAATTAACACGTAGCTTGTTTGTTAAACCTGTATGAATAATACATGTTCACACATCAGTCTCTACAGTAGCATATAAAAACAAGTACAATACCTTGGTATTCTGTTTTTTTCTGTCATGATCAACCTCACTTGAAATTGACCTAAAATATGTCAAAACGGCAGCAAACCCTCTAAAAATTCCCTATTGATATCCACTAAGAGAAGTCAACAGCACACATACGGGTGTAGTGTTATGTCCGCAACTCTTACTAAAACAGTGCAACCCCTACTAGAACAATTAAGTATAGCTAAAGCTAGAGCCGTCCCGCTAATGTACCCCCACCTCTCGCCCAATGACTGCTGGGATAGGCTCCAGCCTTCTGACAACCCTCTCAATAACAAGCGGGCATCCAGAGGGCCAGATTAGACCCTTGAGTGGAACGCTTTTTGGCCCACGGGCCGTATGTTTGACACCTAGATGTATTGCTATATTGAGGTAATAAGAGAATGAAGTGTTTCTACAGTCGCCTACTGCTGCAAGTGGTGCAACTATTAACTGATGCCTCTGTTTCTGTCTCCTCTCTCCCTCACAGTGCGACTCCATGACAGCATATCAGAGGAAGGATTCCACTATCTGGTCTTTGACCTGTAAGTGCAGAGCGTATTTATTTCATTGGTGGAATGGTTGTCTGTCTCTCTGTGTTAGCCCTGTGATAGACTGCAGACCTGTCCAGGGTGTACCCCGCCTCTCTCGCCCAGTGACAGCTGGGATAGGCTCCAGCCCCCCCCCCCCCCCCCTCCACCCGTGACCCTTCATGGAACAAGCAGTTACAGAAAATGAATGAATGAATGAATGAATAAACGCCTGCGGATCACACTCACATCACACTCAGGAGAGGTAGAATCCAGACAGCTGCCAATCATATGTCACGTCGCTGAGGCATCACCGTCGCCTCCTCTCTGCTCCATCTGTTTCCATGTCCTCGTCACACACCAGAGGCACCGCGTAGATACTACTACATCAACATGCATCATACACACACACACTGAGACGAACGTCGGTTAACGCTGATGACAGGTAGATGAATTTATTCATCCATATTCGCTGTAAAGCCATCTGCTGCCTCTGTTCTTTAGAATCTATTAATTAAGGAAGAATTCCAGCAAATTCCATCACACATGATCTGATTTTAAATTTGTAATAATTAGCTCTGCAGCACATAGCAGGTTTTATGGGGAATTAAAGCTGAAGATAGTTTGCGATTATGTTAGAGTTTGGGTGAAAAATTAAGAGGTATCAGAGTTCTGTTCAACATCACTAATTTGATACAGTTGCCCACAGGAATACCTTCACTGGGTCGCAGTTGCCATAGTGTTGCAGGAATATACACCGATCAGCCAAAACGTTAAAACCACTGACAGGAGAAGTGAATAACATTGACCATCTTGTGACTGTTCAATGTTCTTCTGGGAAACGTTTGGACCTGGCATTCATTGGTGTGGATATTACTTAGACATGTAGCACCCACCTAGACCAGACCAGGCACCCCCACCCCATAGCAATGACACTCCTTGATGGCAGCAGCCATCCCCAGCAGGATGCAGCCACAAAAACGCTTTAGGGACAGCTCCAAAAAACATGAAGAACAGCACAAGGTGTTGACCTGGCCTCCAAATTCAGTAGATCCCAAACTGATCAAGATCAAGTATCTGTGGGATGATCCACAGAAGCCCCCCCCCCCCCCCCCCCCCCCCCTCAAATGCCCCCACTTACAACATTGTGTTGCCAGACACCATAGGACACCCTCAGAAGGCCCAGTCACAACTGTTTTGGAGGCAACAAGGGAGACCTACACTATATTAATAATAAGAATAAGAATAAGAATAAGAAAACCTTTAATAGTCCCACAATGGGGAAATTGCAGTTTGCAACAGCATACAGAAATGACAGAGATAGAACAGATAATAGACATATTGCACATATTAGGAGTGCTCGCCATGTAGCCTAACAGCAGCAGGAAGGAAAGACTTTCTGTATCTTTCCTTCACACATCGAGGGTGAAGCAGTCTGCCACTGAAGCTGCTCCTCAGTCCCTTCAGGTCACCATGGAGGGGGGCCGGACTCATTGTCCAGCATGGAGGACAGTTCAGCCAGAACTCCCCCCGTCACCCACCTCCCCCACCGAGTCCAAGGGGCAGCCCAGGACAGAGCTGGACTTCCTGATGATCTTTTCCAGCTTCTTCCTTTCCCTCTCTGCGATGCCACTGCTCCAGACCATTCCACGCTGGATGGCCGACGCCACCACAGAGCCTGCAGAGTGCGGCCAGTTGGAACGTTTTATATGGCAGCGATCTCACGTTGCCCATGGTTACGGAGAAAACAGCGCTGAGAAGTGAAGCGTCTCTTCTCTTCTCGATGTAGTTTTCCTGCTCGGGATCCACGGCGGGTCCCAAGAAGCATCTCCGGAGGGATTCCATGTCCGTCCCGAGGGAAAACCACAGCGCCACGCAGGGCGATCAGCCGCTCCCTCCTGTAACCAATGCGCACGCTGGCCGCTTCTCGCATAGTTACGCCGCCGGCTTCCTGCATAGTAACTGGCTGGATGTTGTTAAAAATATTTGGCTATGGCGAGGCTCCCAATAAAAAACAAAACTAAAAAAGTGCAATGCTGTCTGAAAAAAAGTATATACAAAAGTAATGTCCACAAAAAGGGAAGCAAAAAGTGAATTAAATTCGGAAAAAAGAGAGCTAGAGTAAGAGCTGTTGCAAGCAGCTGCCAGCTTCAACCAGCGCCGCAAAATGTTGTGGCTGATCGGTGTGTACTGGCAACCTATTTTTGCATATTTTGTTATTTTCTTTGTCCCTCCTATTGAGCAGCACCGCTCAACAATCTGTAACTGGTGTAGAACTTCCTGGTACCTGTTGATTCTGGTGTTGCATATTCTCTAGACTGCTGCTGCATCAACAAAGAGCTGGCTGTAGCTAAGGATGAGAAAAGTGCAGGAGAGGACACATATTTTCTGCTAGTTTAACATCTCTATCATCAGCCGTGTGCCGAATAATTTCGCCCAAAAAAGAAAAAAAATCCACTTCTGTATATTCCCGGGGACGCGTTCCTCTTGCCGAGTAAAAGACACATCACATCAAACATCCGTGCAGAATAAAGTGCACCGCTGAAACCAATTTGCAGGATTGCTTGCAAATCGGCACTTTGAACAGCTTATAAAAAAAAAAAAAGATGAGAAGATATCCAGCGTAGTCTGGTTTTTGGATGGATTAAATGGATTTTTTTTGATTTTTTTTTGGCGAAGTGCTAAAACAACACAGAGTGGTTTCGCAGTGAGGCAACTCACTGCATCTAGCCAAGAAAAGAAAAGTGGTCATGGTAGAAATGGGTCTGTTAGAACCAGACTGACAGATTTGATCACTTGGCGGCTGTCTGATTTCTACGTTAAATATGATGGGATGCAAATTTAATTTTATATCTAACATTTGCATGCCACACATCCCACAGAGCCTCTTTTCCTCCTTGCTCTGTTGTTATGAAGCTTTAAACGACCTAGACGCCTCATTCCCGGGAAGATGAAACGTGGGGACTGCGCACCTTAAGTACGAAACCAACTTTCTCTCATTTATTGACCGTTATAAAGTCAGAAGCCTGTGTTGTTCATGGTCAAAGTTACAAAACCTGAGGTGAACATATGCAAACGCATCCCTGCACATCAAAGCCTGGGGCTCATTTGCAGAGTTAGCTTTGCTGCTTCCTTCCTCGTCAACCTGGCGTCAGATCGTTGTCGGGATCAGACGTAGGTAAAAGAATCCGACTACTATTGTTTTGGTTTTTGAATTTGCTGGGAGTCTGGAAGGAGCTAAAAAGGCCTGTTTCTGGAAAGGAGCTTCATCGATTGGCCGCATAAAGGGCTGCAAATCATGCAAAGACAGAAAGCCAGAGCTGGAAGTGTTCAAATATCCGTTTATTGGATTCCTATCCCCCATGAGGAAGCTGTAAAAAAAAAAAAAAAAAATAGAGTCTTTATTGAATTCATTAGACGCTCTTTCTGAAGTCAGCTGTCAGATTTCCCAGTTCGTTAATAGAGCAGTCAATATCCTTTCCTCACTGTAAACCAAATATGCTCAGCTTTCTAAATACCCTCTCCATAAGTTACCATATCGCCTTCATTCCCCCCCTCTCTCTCTCTCCCTCGTATTATCAGATGTTGTTTGCAGTCTGAGCTGGCACCCAGAAAGGAAACGGCGTCAAATTTGTTTTAAACATTGCAGTTTAATTTGACTGAGGGCAATAAAAAAGCACCAGAGACTGTTCCTGTATCCCTTTTCCCTTTAATAGAAAACCAGACATAATACAAAGACTGCTGCTGCTAGAGCACGTGGACCGTGTCCTCAATTTAAGTACTAGGATTTTCGAGTGAAGTGAAAAGCAACAGGTCAAGTGGGCAACAAGTGGGTCAGAGAAGGTTGCATTACATTTTATTTGTGGGTCATTTTCCACACACAATGCTGTGACTCTGCAGGCCCTTCGACAATGTTTTCCACAGACTGTGGAACGGTTTTGTCTTCAAGTAATTCTCCACGTCTTGGGGAAAGTGTCCTACTGCCCTACTTCTGCACTTTATAGGGCAACGAAAGTCATTCCACATGTGAGCACTGACTTAGCAGGAGTTTGTTAGTGCTACTGGATGGGAGAACCCCTTCCTTGTGTCACCCTTAGGTTTCCTGAAGAGCAGTTTTGAAGCTCAGTAGTGGTGGCTCCGGCTCCAGTTTCTTTAACTGCCAAGATGGCGTAATTTCTTTGACTGGAGATCAGACAGCCAGATGCACTGTGTGCTATTACCAAGATGGGTATGATGCAATTCAGTGTTCTGCCGGGAAACTTTTGGACCTGGCATTCATTGGTGTGGATGTTACTTAAGGCTGTTACATACTCTGCGAGAAGTTTGTTCTTGTTTGGGAGTTCTTGCAGCTCTTTCTCGACACATCAACCGGGTAGAACTTTTTTCTCGTGTGGTGTCCGGCAGCTATTCTGTGATTGTCTGTTAAGGTTCAGTCACCCAAGTCGTGGTATATCCAAAAAAAGCTTTTAAAAAAGGCAACTAGAGTTTTGTTGTTGTTGTTGTTGTTGTTTTGTTTTTTTGAGAAGACGTTTCACCACTCATCCGAGTAGCTAACTGAAGAAGCTACTCTACAAACTCTACTCTACTCTACTAAACTCTACCTCTACAAGTCCAGTTGCCTTTTCTAAACACTTTTTTGGATACTCTGTGATTGGTCCTTAATTTGAGGTGACGTTGTTAATGTAGAACAGCGGAAATGCTAGTGGTCTCTCTGTGAGCTCTCAGATGCTAATATGCATGCAAACTGTGTGTGGGTGCATGCTGAATGAACGGCGTGATCCAACGGGCACGGTCGTCAAAACGACTGTCCGACATCTGAAAATACTAAGAAAAGCATCTCCCACAATGCTTGGCGCGGGTGACGTATGCTGCAGTGGGAGGGGCCTATGAGGACTTCCCCGGAGTTCGGCACTTAAGTTTCTCGTGAAGTATAAATGACGTGGCCAAAATTAACTTTATTCTTGTTCTCACAGCCCTAAGAGAGAGAACAAATGTCTCACTTCTCATGGAGTATGTAACAAGCTTAATTTATACTTCATGAGAAACTCCAGTGAAGTCCTCATAGGCCCCTCCCACTGCATAATACATCATATCCTGCAGTGGGAGGGGCCTATGAGGACTTCCCTGGAGTTTGGCACTTGAGTTCCTCGTGAAGTATAAATGAGCTGGCCAAAACCAACAAGAAAAAATTTCTTGCTTCTCGTGGAGTATGTAACAAGCTTTAGACATGTAGCACCCACTTAGACCAGACCAGGCACCCCCACCCCATAGCAGTGACACTCCTTGATGGCAGCAACCACCACCAACACACAAGCACACACACGTAAAACGCTTTAGGAACAACTAAACCATGAAAATGTGAAGAACAGCACAAGGTGTTGACCTGGCCTCCAAATTCACTAGATCCCAAACTGATCAAGTATCTGCATCAAGCTGCTAGTTTGAATCAAAGGCTTCTTTTGTACGTTGCTGCTCTTTAAGCCGAACTTACACTATTGACATTGCTATGATGTAATCAAGGTTTTTCTCTAAAGACATTGCACGGCGTGATTTATAGGTTGAGGTGTCAGTGTTGCAATGACCCTTTAATTTTAAGACCATTGAAAGAAGATTGCTTTTAATATTCAGCAGTAATGCTCCAGTTTCCTCTCTTCGCTGGGATCGGTATCTGTCGCACATGAGCTTCACCACGAGCGGTGCTTAATTATTACTGCACCTCCCGTTACATTATAGATAATCCCATCTGTGTTAGTTGGAAAAGCTTTCTGGATCAGAATAATGGAAAGAAACGGAAACGCCTCCCAGCTGAATAAACAGCATCCGTGTAGTCTGTGACTCTGTAATGTTGTAATGTGTTATTGTAATAGTTTCACCACTTAGACACAAAGGAAGACGTCAGTCTCTTTTCCTGGATGGCCTGTAAAACAAAACACCCTTCTCCGATGTGCAGCATCATCACGCTGCCTGTTTTCCTCTCCAGACACGCGAACGAGAGATTTTTCAGTTCATTCCCAGTTAATTTTCTTGCCAGCTTTCCCTTTCTCACTTTGTTTTCGTCTTTCCCCCTGCAGAGTTACGGGTGGTGAGCTGTTTGAGGACATCGTTGCCAGGGAGTACTACAGCGAAGCCGATGCCAGGTCAGTGTCATCTTTGTCAACGATGATACAAATATTTGTCTGAATTTAAATTTGTCTCCTTTGGCACTAAAGGCATATTAAAGAATATATATCCACTGTAACAAACATCAAGATTAATGTTAATGATGGAAACTCAAATATACTACAGGTGTATATTACAGGTAATCATTCTAAAGTGGATGCAGCAGAGCAGAATAAATATTATTTGTTCTCCTCTATCTTTTATATGCCTTTTATGCTCCCGATTCTCTCCCGTGTACATATCCGGTTGTGCTTTTGTCCTTTGATTATGGACCTACTGTTCTTAATTTCAGCTTCTCTCCTGTTCATTAAAAAAAAAAATCCACTCAAAAAGAAGTCCAGTTGTTTCAAATGGAAGCAGCTGCAGCCAAATGCATTTCCAGCCGAAGTTAATTTAAGCCTGAAGATTGACTTTGTCATCAATAGTCATGACTCTGTTGAAAATTTTCAAGCAAAACATGGCAGATAGCGCACATCGGCTTTGGATTCTGAACATCTGGATTCTGTTTTGTTGTGGATTTTGTTGATATGAAAAATAAAAAAAAAGAAGGCGGAGACGTCTGATAGTATCTTTTACATGAAAGGAACATGCATGTGTCCTTTGTATTTTGTTGAACAGTTTGAAGGAACAGTTCATCCGTCGCTACAGACAAAATCCTTATTGATCTCATGTCAGTGTTTTCAGCATGTACTTAAAACTCAAAACGTTTTTAGACTGGTACATGGATGGAATTGTAGAAATGATCAGAAATGTTTTAGGTGCTCCTCTAAAGTGAAGCCAAAGCAAGTAGAGCTCCCCCTGGTGGCTGGCTATAGTATAGGTCATAAGCTCCACCCCCTCCATGTTAGTGGGTGGGACTTGCGCCAAACTAAAACACTAAAACACACCTCAAATAATTTTTTTCAAGGATGGTTTCTGTCATTTTAGGTAGTTAATTTAATGTTGACGCATGTTCAAGTGTTGTTTAGTTTCGTTTTAGTTCGATATTTGACGCCATAGAAACAGCCATGTCAGCCGCTTCGTAAAGCTGCCCTGTGGGACCATGAGAGTTGTAAAAAAGAAAATAATAAAAAATAAGTCTAGTGTATAATCCAGCATTTCCTTGTAACTGGTGGAGGTAGAGCAGAGCGCAGTGATAATTAAATGCGAGTCAGTCTGAAGGAAGTGTGGGCGGGGCATCGATGTCGTGGCTCCACTCTCGGACCGTACTGATCAGACTCCGGCTCCAAAGTCACAAGATGGCGCCGCACGTATCTCCGGGAAAATGGCATCGTTTGGCCAATGCAAGGAAGTGGGGGCGCATAGTCCATATTTATATACAGTCTATGTTTATGACCTATACTGCAGCCAGCCACTAGGGGGAGTTCCACATGCTTTAGCGTCACCGTCGTGGCACTATCGTGGTGGCCATCTTTTTTTTTTTACAGCATTTTCAGCAGATAATACTTAGAGTGTGGTTTGCCAAGAAGTTGTTCTGAAGATGATACAATCTCGCAGCAGAAATTGACACCAGTCGTTGTGTTTCCCAGAAGGCTGAACTGTTCCCTCAAGACTTTTCCTTTGTCGATCAAATGTTATTTCACGTGTTTGGTGTGTTCTGTCTCCCTGTTCTTGGTCCTTTGTTTTCCTGACATTTACCTGTTCTTCCTCTCCTTTTTGCTTCTGGCCTGGTCTCTCTCTCCTCCACAGTCACTGCATACAGCAGATTCTAGAAAGTGTAAATCATTGCCACATAAATGGCATAGTGCACAGGGACCTAAAGGTTAGTAAGTGACTGCAGCTAACAGTTAAAAGACACAGGCCCGCCCACCTGCGGCATCTTGCCTTCGCTCCTCCTCCGCTGCCTGACCAGTTGACCAATTAACCTCTCACCGAGTGCCGCCTCCTCCAAATCCACACCTCCCCCCTCCTCCACCAGTCGCCCCCCACGCACCTCCGCCCCATGGCAGGAGTTTTTGAGGTCCACCTGCTGCGGGAGGACACTGTGGGTGTGCTGCAGGCTGGCTGGAGGGGAGGTTGGCTGGGGCTGGTAGAACTCATCATGGCCTGCCTCTCCTTGTATGCCAGGGCACAAAGCGCATGTAGCATCTGTCTGAAAACCATGCTCTGACACAGCCCTCGCCCCCCCTCTGAGAGGCTGAGACCTGAGGGAGGAGGGAGCAGAGGAGGAGGAAGGATAAAGTTTATCACCACTGGAATCCCACATTGTGACACTAAAGGTGGCCTAGTTTATAAAACAGTTTAATATGACGCCGCTTTCAAAAGAGAACATGTAACTGGGGATTTGGATTCTCTTTTAAAACCTTGACATGTTTCTTGTTGATCAGTTTCTACTTAATTAACGATGTGGCTATGGTATCTGTTCGGAGGAATATTTGACTTCTGCAACCGAAATTTGGTTTCTATCCAAAATTTATGTTCATATCGGTTTTCTTTTTACCCTAGTTTCTTTAATTTGTGTGCATTTCCTACAATTTAAGGAACTGATTTTGTCCATGACACTTGCCAGACTCTATTATAAACCTATTTCCATAATGATACGAGTGCAAAACGTTCCAACTTTGCAAAAATTGTTAGTCCAAACTGTAAAACAATCCTCAAGACATCAGAGTTCTGGCTGTTTTTCTCTTTTAAACCCGATATATTTCACATTTTTAATTCCTCCCAGTCGTCAGTTTGTCTTGATGTTAGTTTTGCATGCCGTGGGCAGCGTCTGATCAAGCTTCATGCTGCTGTCACCTGGAATGGTTTTCAGTTAACAGATGAGCCATGTCCAAAATTTATCAGTGCTGAGGCAGTGTTGATACACAGCAAATAGTCCAGGTAGTTCAGATACCGTACTAATCATTATTATTCCAGTTAAGTTAAGGTAAAGGCAGTTCCTCACTGGAGGTTTTCATAGTTTTGATGTCTTCAGTGTTGTATAGAGAGTCCAATCCATATATGTTCACACATCAGAATAAAATAGTGATTTTGGCTGGAATTGCAACCTCATTTTTATTCATAACCAGAAAAAGAAATGACCTTAAAGGTTGTTGGATATTCCACGATAAGTGAGAAGTTTGTTCTTGCAGCTTGTTCTCGACACATCAACCGAGCAGAACTTTTTCTTGCGTTGTGTCCGGTTACTATTCTGTGATTGGTCAGAAATGGGAAGTGGGCGTGGTAAATGTGGGATAATGCTAGCGGCCACTCTGTGAGCTCCCAGATGTTAATATTCTCAAAGCGTGACTGCTAATCTCTTCTGGGTAGAAATGTGGGTGAATGCTGAATCAAAACGACTGGCCGACATCGGAAAATAATAGCAAAAGTGCCTCTTGTCTCCTGCATCTCCCATAATGCCTAGCGTGTGTGATGTATGCTGCAGTGGGAGGGGCCTATGAGGACTTCCCCGGAGTTTGGCACTACAGTTTCTCGTGAAGTATAAATGTATAAAAGTATAAACCTGGCCGAAAAGAACTTTGTTCTTGTTCTTGCAGTCTTGCGAGAGAGAACAAATGTCTCACTTCTCATGGAGTATGTAACAAGCTTAATTTATACTTCATGAGAAACTCCGGGTAAAGTCCTCATAGGCTCCTCCCACTGCAGCATATGTCACACGTGCTAAGCATTGTGGGAGATGCGGGAGATGGACGACAAGACTAGATTACTTTCAGATGACGATCAATCATTTTGACAACCGCGTCCTTCGGATCACGCCGTTCATTCAGCAACTGCGAACATTAGCATCTGGGAGCTCACAGAGTGGCCGCTAATATTTCCGCTTTTCCACATTAACCACGCCCACTTCCAATTTCTGACCAATCACGGAATAGTAACCAGACACCACACGAGAAAAAAGTTCTGCCCGACTGATGTGTCGAGAACAAGCTGCAAGAACTAACTTCTCACTTAACCCAGGGTTGATAGTGCAACTCAAGCGTCAATAAATTTGACTTTAAAATCAAACTGCACATTTTTCGCCTGGAGAGACGGAACAACGTCTCCATTCGAGCCTCACCTTCCTTTACCTCCTGCGCCTCCCTCCTCCCTCCCCCAGGGTCCTGCCTCCAGTTGGCCAGGATCTAACACCGCCTCTGTTTTGAGACTCGGGGAAAGTGAACGGGCCGTGTGTGTGTGTGGATAGAGGCCAAACACTCAAAAACGGCAGCAACAGTTGATGTTTTTGCCGCTCTTCATTTCCCCTCCCCCTCTCAGAAACATTTAATTGACTGTAGCGACTCACAAAGAAAAACAAAACATGCTATTGGATAAATGGACCATTTGGTAAATTGCTCCTAATTATAGCATCTGGGCCGGTTTAGTCTGCTCTCTCTCTCTTTCTCTATCCACTATCACGGCCAGCTACTCCCTGAGTGTCAAAGCGAGCTCACAGCCACTGATAGTGTGCAGTAGCTTGTCACTAACCCATGGCCCCCTGGTGTTTGCATGCAGTCATTGCATTCAGCAGATCCTAGAGGCCGTGCTCCACTGCCACCAGATGGGCGTGGTCCACCGCGACCTCAAGGTAAGTAGATAATCTACTCAGCCGGGGCTTGTTTAAAAACTTCTCTCACATACATTCCCGGCGTCCAACTTCTCCAGTGTCGTGTTTCGGTTGACTAGAAGGAAGCAGGCGGCCCAACTCCCCCGACAAAGACTACAGAAATATGTTAATGGGGCTGAAAATGAGACGCCTTAGCCCTGCAGCTACTGTGTGATCGAGATTCAGATTTAGAAAGCTTGTGAGCAGCATGACGTGCAAGAACAAGACACTTTTAAGGAACAAGAAAACAGAACAACACACAGAAAACTTTCCAAACCGTCCCACGGTTGGTTCTTTGGAGATGACTTGATAAATTAGGAACCAGTGGTTGCGTTCAAAGACCTTTGCCACTCTTCAGGTCATTTAGTGTAATTTTATAGCAGGATGTCATCATTTATTTAAATTGTGTGATGCTTTTATCTGCCCTCCTGCTAATGAGTCAGTCCGTTTCGATCGAGATATCTCGCAAATGGGTCATAAACTTGCTCGCCATCTGAGGTTATTTATAGCGCCTGTGCCACTCTCACTTTGAGTGCATTCAAGTGCCTCGGCACTGTTAAATGTTTTTGTAGTTTGGACATTAGCGAGCGTTACACCCACAGCGGTCATTTATTTATTTTTTCCCATCTCTTAACGCTGCTGCTTTTCTTTTTTCTTTTTTTTTTTTTCTCCCCCTCACCGTGGTTTGGATCCCAGAGCTCTAATTTGCCAATCAAATGAACCAGGTGTGTCTGAGGTTTGGTTTACCTTCGGCAATAATGCGCTTGCATTTTGCATTCGCCGGCCGCCCCTCTCCGCCCGCTCCGATTGGCCGTTGCCAGGCAGCCGCCACGGCTCAGCGCAGAAACACAAAGACAAACAAATACAACCAAAACAAATAGGAGCACTGCAGAGCAGGCGCGCTATGGAAAGCAGCCATGTTGTGTGTGTTTGTGTGATTTTGTTTCCCCAGATAATGATTTTGGTTAGAGCAGGGAGGAAGATGTACAGCCGTTTTTATATACGGTTCTTGTGGAGATTCTAGTGGATTTATTGCACGCTCGTGTCAAGGAATATAACCTTCTGTGCAGCACACAGAGCCTCCAGCCTTGATTTTGAACGACTACATTGTCAGTTGTTCCTGCAGCCTTTTCCCTTCAGAATGACAGTTTATTTTTGACTTCGGGGTCAGAATGCACACAGTCTTCCTCTTTGTCAAAACCTGGTGTGTACATGACCCAAAATGCAACTTGAAGCTGAAGCTCCTGTCCAACTTCAAACCATTTTCAATGCCGGGTAGCGTCCAACATTTAAGCAGAGATGGGACGCTCCCTTATAGATTGATGTCAGACCATCCTTTTCTCACTGGAGACGGGCGTACCATGAAATTGGAGTTGTCCAGTTGGAACGCCGTCTTTACAAATGGTTGAGTCTCTGCTTTTTTTTTTTTTTTTTTCAAGGCTGTGAATGCTGTCTCGCAGCGTAACTTCACAACTGATTTTTTTAATTTTCCAACTTGTTGTCTTCAACCCCAACTCATGCTGAGTTATGTGACATCACTTGAGGTTCAGATTTCACATAGTTTCTTCCGGAGATGCAAATAACATTTGCTGTTCCCCAACAGCATGCAGTAAAGTGTAAAATCTGTGGTGTTTCATTTTAACGGACAACCTTACACAAAGAAAAGTCACTTACCAGAGAAATAGATTTGAGCATATCCCATGGAAATTAGCTTTTTTCAAATCATTTATGCAGCAAAAATATGAATTCATGAAATATTCCTCTTCTAGTATTTTCTCCTTGAGCCATAATAACCTATTGTAAGTGTTGCGCATAATTGTCTGGTCCCTGATAATAGAGATGCCGATTCGCACTGGATTAAAATCACAGACAACCTCTGCAAATATTACACATTGATAGAGATTCTCAGGTAAAACTATAAAGATGGACGGAGGAACATCTCCTCTAAATGAAGCCAAAGCAAGTAGAGCTCCCCCTGGTGGCTGGCTGCAGTATAGGTCATAAGCTCCACCCCCTCCATGTTAGTGGGTGGGACTTCCGTCAAACTAAAACACTAAAAAAAAAAGTTTTACGATGGTATTTGTCATTTTAGGTAGTTAATATAATATTGATGCACTCTGGTGTCATTAGGAGTCGTTCGGACTATATTTAGATCTGCATATATCCATATAGTGGGAGTGACTGGGGCACCCAGGTGACTCCGGACTCAACGGGGAATAGCACTAGCGTATCATAACAAAATATTGGTGAAATGAATGAGTTTCTCCGCAGATAATGCGTTATTTAGAGGCTGCGTTTCGGTGCCCCATTCACTCCCACTATATGGATATACGCGAATCTAAATCTCGTCCGAACGACTCCAAATGACACCAAAGTTATATGGGTGAGTAAACAATCATATTTTATTCCAGAAATAAGGTCCAGGTTGTAAAAAACGGTAATTCCCCTTTAATACTTAATTAAAATGTTATTAATTCTTCCCTGCAATGTTCTGGGAAATCCCAGTAATGTGCCGACGTAAGGTAATATGAGATGTTCCCTTTTTCGTTTAAGATGTTAAAATGAGGAGGAAAGTTACCTGTATTTGAAATCTTGGCAGCAACAGTAACAGTAGTCCGTCCTCCAGACTGAAGCAGAACCCCGAGGCTGCTTTAGCAGACCAGTAATTCTATCTAGTTTACGGCTGAGTGTATTACACAGAATCCAATTACAGCTACAACACACTAGCAGCACGGAGGGAGCGTGGATCCAGATCAAGCTGATATGAACTGTACTTTCCTCCAGATGTGTTTGTGGGCGTTGCGTACATTATGTTGATGCGACAGCTGGAGTGATGTGGCTCATCCTACATGTCGCCATTAGTGAAATGCTTTCTGGATGTTTATTTGTTTCCGTCACCCGTGTTTGCATGCGTGCGGCCGACGTAACCTCACCTCAACCTCACCGAGGCCAGAAAGCCACGCTGGTTTGCAGTCAGAGGCTATTTGAATGCATTCGTAAGAAATAAAACAAAGCAGCAGTCCATTAACAGATAACAGAGACAGTCTGAGTGTCCATAAAGCACATTAGCAAATCTTTTAGAGCTGCAGCTAATGCACAAAAGTATTTCAAGCTTTTTCAACTCCAGGTTTTGTTGTCATACTCCTAGCCATTACCGTCAGTTATGATAGCGTCATATTTCCCAAAATAATGTGTAAAGCAGACGCTCATTCATTCATTCATTCATTTCACTTTCTTTTTTAAACTTTCAGTTCCTCATTTTGACCTAACATGGAAACACTACAATTGTCCAGCTTTGAGCTTTTCCCAGACTCATATCCGTTTCTGACAAGTCATGTTTTGTTTGACAGCCTGGTGTCCAACGTGTTATTCTGAACGCGGCGATTCCCCCAACAGCCTCGGCTGCCGGTGTTGGACGACGAGCAAATTCAAAGTGAATTAATCTAAAACAGACCCTGGCTCTAGTTGTGAATATAAATCAGTTTGCCAGTTGTCACAACAGCATAATTGTCATTTAAATGAGTTTTAAGCTTAATTTAAACTGATTTGTGTGTATTTAACCAAAAGAACTAGCTTTTTTTCCTGACACAAATCTTTGGTGCTGGTGTTAAAAGTGGGAGCGTAGCTGTGAGTCACATAACATTCACATACTCCCAGGGTCAACCTGAAATCATTCCTCCCACTTCTCAACGCTGACAATGGTCCAGCTGGGCTAGAAACTAGAGCCTTGTTGCTGCAAAGAAGTGGTTGTGAACGAGCCGACGACGCAGTCAGATCATCTAAACGTGAATGTTTAGAGGTAAAACCGAGAGCAATCAAAGACAAAGACCCGTGCTGTTGTCAGCAATTGAGAAATGATATCCAGACATACAGCCCAGGCTGAGGGCTCCATGGTAAAGGCAAGTTCATGGCTTGTGCGCTCTTGAACGCATGCTGTGTACTTGTACTTCATGTGTGCATGAAAACCGGGCAGTTAAACAAAAATGGTTGTGGATACGACTTAATACAACGGTTCTGCGCAGATGCATAGATGTGGAATCCACAAACTGGCCTTTTGGTATAGATGTAGTGAATATCAATACCTGTCCAACTGCAAGGATGGCTAGGATTAGATGTGCATCATCCAAGTCAAAGCTTGCTCTGCCCCCTTTCCCCTTAACCTTTATCTTCCTTCTTGCCTTTCCACCAGGACTGTGATTGGGTTTTTTTAGGGAGCATTTGCAATGACTGCATGTTGATTAATAACACATTTACCCCAACTCCTCCTCCGCTTCTCCTCTTTTCTATTTCGCCTTACCTCCTGCTCGTCCTTTGCCAACGGCATGCCCTCCTGAACTGCATGACTCACGAGTCACACATGCTCAAGTAACCTTGAAAAGTGAACATCAGCTGATTTAAATTGATTTCGGTGAATGACATGAATGAGGTATTAGAAATGTTAGTGTGGGCGAGGTGTAGGCGGTGCAGAATGAGACATACGGTCATTCATTGTGGGACTGTGTGTGCCTGCCATAGACTGTATAAAGATGGACGGTGGAACTGCTCCTCTAAAGTGAAGCCAAAGCAAGTAGAGCTCCCCCTGGTGGCTGGCTGCAGTATAGGTCATAAGCTCCACCCCCTCAATGTTAGTGGGCGGGACTTGGGCCTAACTAAAACACTAAAATACACATCAATTAATGTTTTTTCAAGAATGGTTTCTGTCATTTTTGGTAGTTAATATAATGTTGATGAATGTTCAAGTGTCAATTTTTTTGTATGACTTTCGTTTTAGTTAGTTATTTGACGTTATAGAAACAGGATGTGACATAATCGCAACTACCACCTCTCCAAAAAACGGTCCCATGTGACCACAATGTAAAAAAAAAAAAATAATAATAAAAAATTTAATCCCTGGCTCCAAAGTCACAAGATCTTGGTCGATGTAAGGAACTGGGGACGCGTAGTCCATATTTATATACAGTCTATGGTGCATTCATTTATTTCCACTTTCACAACTGATTCTGCTTGAGGTTGCATACATGTATGAATACAGTATGTGTTCATGCATCTTGTCCGTTTACCAGGCTGCACAAAAAGCAGATGCATATATGTTCAGTAAAGACAACAAGAGTCCAAATTGTGTAACTGCCCAGTCTAGCAGTCTAGTTTCACAACCAGTCTGCAAGAAAAGAGGACATTCAGTGAAAGGACTTAACTTGTGACGACAGTTTCCCTTCTTCTTCTTGAGGCTTCAGTAAACCTCAGTGTTGACAAACCGTACAGCATTTGTCAGCAGTTCATGGTGGTTTCCTCCTTCCCTTGACCCCTTTCAGTAGTTACCCTCCAGCGTTGACTGGTAGCTCACCACAAGCCTTGACGATTTAGTGACGCTCAGACCCACTCGTCTAACCGTGACCATTGGGCCCCTTTCAAAGTCTCTGCACCTGCCCGCCTCTCTCACATCCAACATGTTGACCACGGGTATCGACCGTTCACTCCCTGCCCAGATCAACCGTTCATCTATGCATGATCATAATTTCTAGGCAGTGTTGCAGTCCCAGTTTGAAGCATCTTGTACAACATTATTGTTTGTCATAATTAGGTCCGTTTTAAACTAACCAACCGCCAAATATATAGGCCTACGTTGTACCTACGTTGTACCTTCGTATTGTGCTCCAGCTCAAATTTAATCCGTCTTGAATGATTCTCTGTGACTTCAGTTGATACAAATACTGCCCGTGGTTTCCGAGAAGACATTGGCGAACACAGAATTAGTTGATGGATTATATTTCAGGCTTTGTAAATAGTCAAACAGGCCCAGGAGGAGAAAAGTTGCATGGTCAACAGGAAGACGACACAAGTAAGGGAAAGGTATAGGAGCTGGGATTTTCCAATTCCCGATTTTAGGGATTTTACTGACCTTTTGACATCACATGAGCCAAAATTGAAGTATAGTAGAATAAACTGTGACTTCCCCGGCCTCTCATAACCAACAGCAGCCTCCCTCTTTTGTTGTTGTTTGTCCAGCTCGGTCTCTTTGACTAGTCTCCTTCTTGGCTCCATCAAGTAAACCGCTTTGAAAATGTCAACAAATACATTATTCATCCTCTCTGAACTGTTTCCTGAAGCCCTTCTCCTCTCGGAACATTTCCTGGCCTTTGGCATGAGTCACCTCTATCGCCCAGCCCTTCCTCTCACCGGACGGACGGGCAGGCGGCGGGCGGGCACAGTCCATTTGAGCGCAGCCTGCCGGCATCACCTTGCTGAACAGCGTCCGCCTGTCCGTGCTTGCTCAGCTGAGGCCAGCCGTGGCCCCTGACTGAACCCGAACGTAGCCGGGGCACAGCAGGAGTCGGCCGCGACATCGTGCGTGAAGAGGACGCGTCCCTCCCGTCCCTATCCAGTAGACATTATCCGCTGAGCTGCGACAGCTGGCCTGCAGCTCTCTAACTATTAGTCTGACCTGCTGAACGCTCAAACACACTAACATCAGTCCTTAATGTCACTGGGCGCCGTAACAACCCTTCCTCTAGTTTTAAAAGCCTGTTAGCTGCCAGCGACCAAACTCTTTCCAGCCTTGACCTCAGCCATGTTTATTTTTATTTCTGAATTGATGTTAATCTGAGACACTGAACGTTTTCTTTCTGTGTTCCTTCGCTCCTCCAAGCCTGAGAATTTGCTCTTAGCCAGCAAGCTGAAGGGGGCGGCTGTCAAACTGGCGGATTTTGGTCTGGCCATTGAAGTGCAGGGAGACCAGCAGGCGTGGTTCGGTGAGTACTAAAATTTTTTTGCTTTTGAATATTCGTTTATCTGAAATATATTATCCTCTGACGTCCTTGTAATGTTTAACAGTCACAGTTTACTCTGTATTGGGTATAAATATGATATCCCTGCATCAATAACTCTTTATTTACAGATCTAAATCAGGTTTGTACGTGATAACCAAGCCACTTTTTTATATTCTTACAAATATAGATAACAAAATTTTTTAAATCTCGTTAGAAACAGCAGAATTTTTAAGCCCTAAATTGCGTATTGGAGTCACTGAGGATCAGACTAGTTCCAGGACATCCCTTCCCGGAGCAACGTTGGCAGGTTTTCAGCGTTGCCTACTGGGAGCAACCCATAAGGACTTTTTCCAACAGAAAATTGAGAGTCCACAGGGAGATTTTTACGGGATAAAATTTTAAGAATCCCTATCAGATGTTGAGGATGAAGAAAAAATATTTTTTAATCCAGGAAATGACTTACCGTATCAATATATCCAATACTTTGCGTGCGCAATTGCTCACTGCTTCATCTGTGAGTGGTTATTATGTTTTGGCTCATTGGTGCACGTGCACGAAGGGCAATATGACGTCCCGAATTCGATCCCCTGTCATTTTTTTGATTTCTTTTCTTTTCTTTTTGACTGTTCTACATCTTTTTTAAGCGTTTGACTGCATTTGACTTATTATTTCTTTGCACGTCTCAATCAACTGTGCCGTTCTGTCACCAGAGCCCTGTACCTGTCTGAGGGGACTAGGTGTGCCACTGCTCTCGGCTCTTATCTCAGCTCTTGAATTGAACAGATATCAGGCCTGTTCTCTGTCACTATTCCCTGAAGAGTGGAGATAATTAGCCTATTCCCCCAGTACCACCCCCCTCCATCTGGAACCAGTTCGCTTCGTCTTTTGACTTTACTTCTACTATGTCTCATTGCCCTCTGGGCTCGCCAGGGTTTTGAGGTTGTTTTAAAAGTAGGCTGCGTGTTACTGATCGCGAGCTAAACCACACACGCCGCTGTTTTCCTTTCTCTCGCCTCATAAACCTAAATCTGCGGGACCTCTTTTCCCAAGCTTCTGTGAAACGTCTAAGAAGCTTTTGATGGATTTCTACACACAGGAGGTTTTATTTATTTGTTTTTATGCTCGTGTGTGTGTTTCAGGCTTCGCCGGGACACCAGGGTACTTGTCTCCAGAGGTGCTGAGGAAAGATCCCTATGGCAAGCCTGTGGACATGTGGGCCTGTGGTAAGGTTTCCTTCAGACCCTGAGAATAAAAAAATAAAAATAAAAGACTTAGATGAAGGTTGTGTTTAAACAGAGTTGAATATAATCAGCTTTTAAATTAAGTTCTCATGCAGTGAATTAATAAAACGTAGACAGCTGTGGGTGGAGAAATACACCTGTCAGCCACAACATTATGACCACAGACAGGAGAAGTGAATACCATTGACCATCTTGTGACAATTCAGTGTTCTGCTGGGAAACTTTTGGACCTGGCATTCATTGGTGTGGATGTTACTTAGACATGTAGCACCCACCTAGACCAGACCAGGCACCCCCACCCCATAGCAATGACACGCCTTGATGGCAGCAGCCCCTTTAGGAACAACTCAAAAAAAACATGAAGAACAGCACAAGGTGTTGACCTGGCCTCCAAATTCACTAGATCCCAAACTGATCAAGTATCTGTCGGATGATCCACAGAGGCCCCCCACTAACAGCATTGTGTTACCAGACACCACAGGACACCCTCAGAAGGCCCATGTCCATTCTCTGATGAGTCACAACTGTTTTGGAGGCACAAGGGAGACCTACACAATATTAGGAAGGTTGTTTTAATGTTGTGGCTGATCAGTGTGTATTGGCAACCTATTTTAGCATATATTTCCATTTGTCGTCTTGCCTGGCTGCAAATGATACTCGGTTATTTTTGATACCTATTTAAATCCAGTTGTTAGTTCACTGCCGTTTCATTCAGGCCTTCCTGTTCATGTGAATGTGTGTGTGCTGCTGCTACTACCGTGCCACAGAGGAGTACAGAGGGCTCCAACCTCTTGAATTAATCATCGCTGATACTCATTACACACACTTCTGATGGGCCAGGCCACCTGGGCGCGATATGTCAGACACACTCACCGTTGAAAACACACACTCGTGCTCCTTTAAACACACCTGGGCTGACTCACTGTGTCCACAGCAACCAGGAGCCGGGGTGTTTCGTTTGCGGTCAGGCTGTCTCATCGTCAGATAGAGAGCCTTTCATCTTTTCCTGGCATTTGGCCAGCCAATCAAAACCACTGTTCCTGGTCACACACAAGCACTCACAGTGTGTCTGTTATCACCGCTGTTCTTTTTTTAGTACATGAATCCCCCACTGCTGGTGCAGAGCATAGACTGTATATAAATATGGACAATGCAGCTCCACTTCCTTGCATCGGCTAAGCTGACGCTATTTTCCTGGAGATACGGGCGGTGCCATCTTGTGTCTTTGGAGCCAGAATTTGAGCAGTATGAGCCGAGAGTGGAGTCACGTGGAGCTGCGATATTGATGCCCCGCCCACACTTCCTCTAGGCTCACTCACGTTTTCATTTAATTAATGCTACGCTCTGCTCTACCTCCACCAAGAAAACGTTGGATTATACACTGTACTTATTTTTTTATTTTTTTTACAACTCTCATGATACCCACAGGACCGCTTTACTGAGTGGTTGGCATGGCAACTGGTAGTCGCCATTATGTCACATCCTGTTTCTATAGCATCAAATAACTAAAATGAAACGTATCCATAAAACTGACACTTGAACATATTAACATCCTAAAATGACAGAAACCATCCTTGGAAAAAAAATTATTTGATGTCTAGTTTAGTGTTTTAGTTCGGCCCAAGTCCCGCCCACTAACATGGACGGGGAGGAGCTTATGACCTATACTGCAGCCAGCCACCAGGGGGAGCTCTACTTGCTTTGGCTTCACTTTTGAGGAGTTGTTCCACCGTTCATCTTTATACAGTCTATGGTGCAGAGCTATGGATTTCATAATTTGTCGCATTAAAAAAACCCCAAAAAAAACCAAAAAATAAAAATTTTCCCAGAGGTAACACACGAAACAAACTATTCTTTTATTCACAATGTTCCTCTTTCTTTTTCACAATCTGAGGTTTGGAGCTCTTCATTATATCCGCTTGTTGCATCCTCTTCTTCTGCAATAGGCACTAGATTGAAATTGTATCACTGCCAGCTGCTCATCTCCATGAAATAACCCCTGCAGCGCATGGGAACAGATATTAATTTGCATTTTCTCGCTGATAATCTTGAAATTTGGTTAATAAATTCATTCTGATTTAAAATCTATTTAGCATCACGGTATGAAAA
Source organism: Chelon labrosus (assembly GCF_963514085.1). Lineage (NCBI taxonomy): Eukaryota > Metazoa > Chordata > Actinopteri > Mugiliformes > Mugilidae > Chelon > Chelon labrosus. The sequence goes on from NC_140337.1 coordinate 23,341,725, forward strand.
GTCTTCCTGGATTATTTTTAACCAAACTCTGTGTGTGTGCGTAGGTGTGATTCTCTACATCCTCCTGGTGGGATACCCTCCATTCTGGGACGAGGACCAGCACAGACTCTACCAGCAGATTAAAGCCGGGGCGTATGATGTGAGTTTTGCAGATGTTCCCTCTCTTTCTCTAAAAATCTAAATAATTGTCATTTTAAATATAACAAATGCAAAATAATACATTTTTAATTAGCTAAAGATCAAAATTTTTCTTGTTCTTTGCTCACTAAAGGACAAAACCAGATATTAAGAAGTTCAGACTGGTGTGATATTAGAGGGTGAGATGGATCGGTACAGATATGCATATGTTGTAAGGGATTGAAAAGGTTTAGAAAGACTGAAACAAAGTTATGAAACCTTGCATAATGCTTGAATGTCTGAAAACAATCAAATCTAGTTTGTCCTTTTTCACAACTGCAGTACTCCTGTTACAGTGTTTTTTCCAACACACTGGAGCAAAGATAGAGGTAGATTAAAAGCAAAATGCCCCCACCTCTAGGATCCCCACATTTCTTTTCGACCACATACTTCAAAGTTTCAAAACAGAGCAGCGAGAGAAGGATGACAAACATCACCTGACCCTAAAGTTTGTAACTGTGTGGTCAAATCTTTGAAAAGTGGGTTGTTTAAAGTCTGCTCTGAAAGAACAGGGATTTGTAACTCGATTTGTGTATGTTTTGTAACTGGATTTGTGTAATATTATTTTACTTTGAACTTTTGAAAAGGACCCCAGGAAGACTAGCCTGGCGTTTGTGCGTCGGCTAATGGGGATCCTCAATAAACAAACAAACAAACAAACAGGGCGTTACGAGTGTTTCTGTAACAGTAATCTCAGTCTTAGGCCTCTTTTAGACCTTGTATTAACATCATGTCCTGGGGAGTCCAATCACAAGTGATCAGCATAAAGTACAAGTCTGAACAGGAGCTGGTCTGGCTTGCTGTAGACCACATTCCTTTGGTAGTAAACACACAATGCTTCCTTGTATTCGGTTTCCGCTCCTGCGTCAATTTGAGGCCATAGCTGTGGCGACAGCCCAGACCCTACGCAGACCCTAGCTAGCACCGTAGCTGATGTCAAAGTGACACAGACCGCAAAAGCTGTGATTGGTCCGCTTGGTACTAGCATTTCTGCTTACTAGTACTTCAGGCTGCTTCTCCATCTCCCCAATTTTCAAATTGATTGTTTTGGATCCATAAAGATGGAACACATTGAGGAAAGGTTAAAAACATCTGTAGGACTTGTCTTTGGCAAAATTCCGGTCCAATTTTGGCAAAAGTTTCAGTCGTCATTGTTGAAAGTGAAGCAGGAAGTAGAAACAAAAATAAACCCAACTGGTGTTTGGGTGGAGTTGTTACAGGGCGAGCCAGACTGACAAGCACATAAGTATAAATGAATCGCACCGGCGTAGGCTATGTACGTAGGCCTTCTTGAGGTGTCGTGGGCCTAACTTAACGAAACATCAGTGAAGGGAGGTGCCCACTTGAAAACCCCAATGACATGCTGCCTACTGCTGTTGTTTAGACCAAGTTCCTGATGTTTTCATATTGCTTGGGAGCTATGGTTAGCTGCTGAGCAGGCCATACAAGCCAGCAGCGTTAGGTTAGCTCATGTTTCACAATGTTTGAATTATCCTCTGCTGCTCTGTGGGCCTACAAGCCAGCAGCATTTACTCAGTTTATTTAGATTTTAGGTTACGCTAGCCAGTAGCATTTGGTTAGCTTATATTTCACAAGGTGTGAGTTAGCGTCTGCTGCTGAGCGGACCATACAAGCCAGCAGCATTTACTTAGTTCATTTGGATTGTAGATTAAGCGTCAAATCACATGACTGTAGGTTTGTTAGGGTTTCTCAGTTGAACAGGGCCTCTAAATGTGTTTTCCCTGGGATTTTGGCACAAGGGATTGTTACATCTAATCCTGTGTATTAATGAATGTCAGCATGTGGTTAATTAATAATGAAACACCGCTGATTTGGTCACTGATGTCTTTATTTTCTTTTATTACCAGAGATTATGGAAGCTTTCAGGGTTGGAGTTATAATCTGAGTTTTGTCTAGTGTCTAACTAACGTCAGGGGTGAATGTGTGAAGCCAAAATCATGACGTACGCATTGAAAACAGCGCTGCTCTTGGTTCTGAAACTACAGTTGAGAGCCTACATTACACAGTGCACTTCGTTTCTGTATAAGTTTAGTCAAACTAACTACTTTTATTTGTATTTATAATGAGCATTAATCTAGTTAAATGCAGATGTTACATCCACATACAGATAATAAGTTGTTTATAGGGAACAAGTTGCAGAAGGAGGAGTGTCCTGTTAGCAGATATATGAAGACGAAGGGGAATAAATTGTTTGGTGGGACGCTGTTGATGGTTTCCATGCTGTCGTCGTTCCTCGAACAGTTCCCGTCTCCAGAGTGGGACACGGTGACCCCGGATGCCAAAGACCTGATCAACAAGATGCTGACCATCAACCCAGCCAAGAGAGTCACGGCCACGGACGCGCTCAAACACCCCTGGATCTGCGTAGGTGTCACACAAACCACTTCGCCACTTCAACGTCGTCTTCTTCTGGTGGTCTCCTAAATGAAACCATCTTGTCTGTGTTCACAGCAACGCTCCACTGTGGCGTCCATGATGCACAGGCAGGAGACCGTGGAGTGCCTCAAGAAATTCAACGCGAGAAGGAAACTCAAGGTGAGCGTTTCTTTCCGCGATGCTACAGAAATCAACCGCATCCTGCACTAGAGAGCCGAACGCCTAATCGTTAACATTTCAGTGTAAACATAGAAGTTTGTTTCTCTCAAGTGTCCACTCCTCTCTCCCCCCACAGGGTGCTATCTTGACTACTATGCTCGCCACTCGCAACTTCTCAGGTAGGACTGAACCGGTTCCATTGAAGGCTGGCCGCTAATCGTCACATTTCTTTCCTTTCCGTCCTGCCTGAAGTACTGATTCTCTTCGAAGACAGTGCTGCTCGCTGTCGCCGTCTGAAATATCACTATTGATGTCACCCTCCAGTCTTTATTATGTATCCGGCTATTGTTTAAGACGCCGCTCTTTTGAGTACGGCTGGTTTTCGCTGGCCTTTAGATCCCATTTAGCTCCATCTGTCCGTCCTTCTGAGCTGCTGTCAACACAGTCTGAACGTCCACACGGATCAATACAGTCCCATTTAAAGGTCCCTTTAAAGGGCAAACCTTACTCTAAACAGAATTGATTGTGTTTCTTTATGACAAATGACAGGATAGCTTACCTTCTCTCATCTACTTAAGTTTTGTTTTTGCCGTCTCTAAGCTGACAGTGTCAAATCAGTATCGGTGTAAATATATATATATATATAAATATATATACCCCTAGTGTTTACTTTTGTTTTTCTTCCTTCCTCTTCTTGTGTGGTAACTCGTGTGTAAGGTAAGAGCCCCCCCACCCCCACCCCCTCGCATAGCTGTCACTAAACCACAGCGCCAGGTTTGGCTCTGAGGCACGTCATGTCTGTCCAAGCACCGGCATAGAAGCTTTCAGCCGACACAGGGTATCCCTCGGTGGCCACATCTACCACGTTTACTGTGGCATTAGACCAGTCGGCCACATCGCTGAAATCCACTGGCCCGCTGCTGTGTGGGGCTCTGTTGTTCACTCACGATTAATCAGATTGGGAAGTGGGGATTTTTGGAGACTGGCTCAATGCCTCTTTGTTGTGTTTGTGCTAATTTCATAAGAAAATAATCTAAATATAGAATTTAGACATGTGACCCAAAGTATCCCAGCAAAACACATTATTATTATTTACAGCACCCGTCAGTGGTTTTAATGTTGTGGCTGTTCTGTGTATAATTCACCAATTCTGACTCAGGGGAAAAATTATAACAATCGCAATTTATAGTTTAAAACGTATTTATACAGCAACAACAAACAGATTTGCAATTTTGTTTAATATTGACATTAAATGTAATTATTTTGCGTTCGTCTATGCCTTTTATAATTTGTCACATATATAAAATGATTTGCAATATTTGGACATGGATTCAGCACACACCTGTAAGGAATACAGTTTACATATAATACAGTGTACATATTGTGTAAGAATACAAGTTTTGCATATAATAATGTGCGCATTAACTTGAATTAATGCAAATTTACTCATGCAACCCATTAAGAAAAGCAGAACTGCTGCATTAATATTAATACTGTGCCATTTAACTACAAGAAAAACATAAACTCTTAAATCGCCTGTATTATTATACAGTCATTTACAGGATTATCTTATTTTATCATCTAATAATGAACACTTTAGTCTTTAAAATTGTACATACATTCACTACATGCCTGTATAACGGCGGTTGCTAACTGTAGACATATTTACACCTTTTAATCATGTCTTTAAAGAAAGGAAAAATCTTTTTTTAGTCATTTTTATCATAAAATATCATGAAGATCACCTGTGGACACACATTTAGTACAAAAAATATAACCTTTACCAACTGCAATGGGATACTGTTATGTGTATACGTACCTAACATGCTCATATTATTATGGTAGCTAACTTAGTTATGTGAGGGCCTCTACGCAACCTACTATATTATATGTTATATATCATAGGTGAAAAGTCAGGATCGTCCTCTTTAGACCATGACTGCTTGAACAATATTATATAGCAATTACAACAAGAGGTTAGTTAGCTAGCGTGGCTATAAATTTGGCTTTAAGATGGTTTGAGTCATAGCTGTGGCTAAATACTGAACGATTCCATCTAAGACAGACTGGTTATTACATTACAGCCTCTCAAATGTCCCCTAATATGGCTACCAAGAGATATCCAATGTTGCTGCAAAGCCTCTATCAATTACTAAACATGCACGCGTCTTATGGTTTGATAATCCATAATAATCCTGCAAACAAACCTCAAAAAAGACCCAAACCCCCACTGCAACCACCCCCCCCCCCCCCCCCCCCCCCCCCCCCCCCTTCCGTCCTGCTCTCCCTTCCTCTACCAATCATCCATCTCTCAGACCGTCCTTGCATGTTAACTGACAGGTAGATGAACCGACAGCGAAGAATCACCACTCACATAATTCAAGCTAACTGGTAATAAATCAAAAGTGGTTCTGTCCGTGATGTGTTTTGAGACAAAACACTTGAGTGAAAGTGCGAGGAGAAGCTAAGGATTAGCACTGCTGCTCTGACTGCGTCTCCTCTAGTTTTATCAGAAGAATCTAAATGCATGTCCCAGACTAAGGATTCACTAAGTTTTGAAGTAATTTGCATTTTTCTCTTCTACTTCCAATGCTAGCAAGTGCTAGTACTTGGCCAGCCTTGAAAAAGACCTTGTGTGTTTGTTTGTTTGTTTGTGTGCGTGCAAGCATGAGTGTGTATGTGCTGTGGTCGTTCATCCCAGCTTGCCACTGACTTCCTCGCATTGTTATCCTTTTTTTCTCTACAGCAGCCAAGAGCCTGCTGAACAAAAAACCAGATGGTGTCAAAGTAAGTACAACTTCCGTCTCTGTCTTCGCTTTTCCAGCTTCTGCACCTGAACAAAATGCTCAGACGGCATGTACCGTCGCTTTACAGACTAGGGGTCATGCAAGTCTGGCGGACGTTTTGGTTCTAATGTTCGAGTTTTGTTCTTTGAATAGCCGTTGAAATGAGTGAAAAGAACAGAGCTCGGGAGGAAATCTGTCTTTTCCGAGTGGGTGCGACAGATATTTCCCCGTATCGTTCCTCCTCTGCTTTGTTGGTTTGTGTGAAAGAAGGAGGAGTGTCGTCTCTCTCACAGCTGAGGTTGGAAACTAATAACTGATGATTAAATAATGAGTCATGGGTGGGAGATGAGCTTCAGATCTCTGTTGTTCACCACTCAGTTGTCATGAGATGAAAGTTCTCCATTGACAAAACCAAAGAGAGTGTGTATATACTGTATATATATGTGTGTGTGTATGTGTGCGTCCTATTTCCACCTTCTGCTTCTAATTCTGGTATTCAATCTCACCCTTTCTTAGGGTGTTGATGAGCCAGACTTGATTTCACTCCCTTCAACACTGTCATTTCTTTTTTTTTTCCTTTAGATAATAATAATTCTTCCTAAGGCTGTTAGATACTCTGCAAGAAGCGAGAAATTTGTTCCTGCAGCTCTCGTTTGGGAGTTCTCGCAGCTTGTTCTCGACACATCAACCGAGCAGAACTTTTTTCTCGTGTGGTGTCCGGTTACTGTTCTGTGATTGGTCAAGAGATATTGGAAGTGGGCGTGGTTAATGTGGAAAAGTGGGAATGCTAGCCGTCACTCTGTGAGCGCCCGGATGCTAATATTTGCAGCGTGACCGCTAATCTCTCCTGGGTAGAGATCGGCATACCGTTGTGGGTGCACGTGCCTCCCGGATCTCCCACAATGCTTAGCGCGTGTGACGTATGCTGAAGTGGGAGGGGCCTTTGAGGACTTCCCCGGAGTTCGGCACTTTAGTTTCTGGTGAAGTGTGAATTACTTAGCCCAAACGAACTTTGTTCTTGTTCTCCCAGCCCTAGGAGCAAGAACAAATTTCTCGCTTCTCACGGATTATGTAACAAGCTTTAGCCATATCTTGCTACGGGTTTCAGTTTTATAGCAAAGGTGTTAGAATATCGTCCTCTGAGACTCCTGCCGCCACCCTGACACTGTTGAGGTGAATGTCAGTTATTTTAGTACAAATAAAGCCAACAACAACATGTGTTTCCCGCAAGCAATTACATGGTTTCTCCGGATAAATTATATAAACGCAGACAAGTGACAAAGGCAGGAAATGATTGGCTGAATTTGACCTCAAACTAAAAGATACACACCTTTAAAGCTAATTAATGTGCTGTTACACTCAAAGAGGAATATTATCATTCATCAGAGTCATTTTCTCTCCTCTTAATAACTATAAATGGTCAATCAATCTCCTTTTAGCATCGGTATAGTCTCCGTTAGCTTGTTAACTTTGACTTGTCTTTTCTTTTAATGCCACCAGTTTCTTTTTACATGCGCACACACGTTACATTATTATCACTGTAGGCCACCCCATAGTTTGGGAAATGAGAAAGTGGAAGAAGAAGAACAATCTCCACTGTATACATGGATCGCTGGGCCGCGACTTGCTGAACAGCTCTGTAGAGTTCCAGGCATTTCTCTAAATGATGCTGTTGGTAAACTGAGCTTTAGTTCTGAGGCACTTCCCTTTTAATCTGTCTAAATGACTAATGTGCTTCTTCTTCTTCTTCTCTTGATAACTTCCTTCTCGTGGCGTTCCTCCTTTTTTTTTCTCTCTCTCTTCAATCACGATAATTGCTCCTTCTCATGGTCAATACCCTCGCCGCCTCTTTCAATCCAACAAATCACTAATGTGATGTTAATAATGCGATTATTTTTTTTCCGAGGGAAGTGCTCTCACACCAGTCATGGGTGAAAAGATTACATTGACTGTATATGGATGAGAAAGTGAGAGTGAAGCTGTGAGCATGTGTGAGAGAGAGAGAGTTTCAGATTGTATAATCAGACGTAGATTCAGTTTCTCTTGTTGTGTTGCAACGCAGAGAAGGAAGACGGATGGTACAGAACCCTTGAGGGTAGGCCTAAGCTTGCTGCTGCTGCTGCTGCTTGTTACCGACTGACAGCTGCAGTTGGTAGTTAACCATAGAAACCTTGTTGTATTTAAATTCCTGGGGAGACACTGCATGACTCAACGGTGAATAACCACACACTGGGATGGTGTGGTAGCGTAGCTTTAGCCCTAGGGTACCCGCTGTATCCTCAACGGTATGATGCTGGGTTACTCTGTCCATACACAATTCCTTCTATATTCTTGAGTGAAAACACACCGATCAGCCACAACATTATGACCACTGACAGGAGAAGTGAAAAAACGTCGACCATCTTGTGACAATTCAATGTTCTGCTGGGAACCGTTTGGACCTGGCATTCATTGGTGTGGATGTTGCTTAGACGTGTAGCACCCACCTAGACCAGACCAGGCACCCCCAACCCATAGCAATGACACTCCTTGATGGCAGCAGCCATCCCCAGCAGGGACAATTTAGGAACAACTCAAAAAAACATGAAGAACAGCACAAGGTGTTGACCTGGCCTCCAAATTCACTAGATCCCAAACTGATCAAGTATCTGTGAGATGATTGATCCACAGAGTCCCCAACCCCTCAACCCATAAGACCCAAATTCCACCACAGGACACCCTCAGAAGGCCCATGTCTATTCTGTGATGAGTCAGAAGGCACAAGGGAGACCTACAAATTATTAGGGAGGTGGTCATAATGTAATGCCTCATCAGTGTAGATGGACAACTTGAACTAATGACCTCTGTATTCTCAGCGGTCAGGTTAGTTGGCCAGCTTGTTTTCCAGCTAATTAACTGCATAGCCACTGTTGTTAACCTCCCATCACTACAAATATACCATATGTCATGTAATGTCCCCCCAGCCTAGGATGAACGGCAGCTATAGAGAAGATGTAGTGTAGTTTTGTTTTTTAGCACTTTCTTTCCACACAGTGCGTAATGGAAATCATTAAGATGTGACCCTTCTCCTTGACCCATAGATTCTGAGTGTGTTACCACAGCTATAGCTATGTAGCGCAGATAAAACAGTAGTTTTCCATCACCGCAGACTGGTAGCTGGTCCTTCTGACTGGCAGCTGGCCAGGACTCTTGATTCATTTCCTTTTTCCTGCTTTGTGGAAAAAATGTTACAGGGAATTCCTTTGTTAATGTTTTGTTAATGTGTTATTTTTACACTTTTATTTTACTGGTCTGAGTCTTATCCTGTTTTTTTTATTTTCACACGGAACAATCCTCTACGCACGACTATGTCCTTATCAAGGGTTTCGTATTGTCCGTATACATTTAGGTGTTAAGGCTCGAGTAAAACTGGTTATAATAATTGTAAAAAGTACGAACTGAATACATGCTATGTTTGACATCTTATATGTTTGTTCATTTAAATAGGAATGAAAGAGTCCGTAACTGGGACATACCGCACATTGTAGCCACACATTTGACTTCTGGGCATTGACTTTGGTTCCTCTCTCTTACTGTACAAAACCCTTTATTAATAGAGTTTTTGCAGAAAATGTATTTAATAAGCAATAACACGGAGAGTAAATTGTAACCCAGGTCTAGTAGGCAGGAGGACACAACAGAATCGTAACCGGAAGCCATATTATGATTTTAGCATGGTTTAAGCTAGTAATTAGCACAAATGTGTAAAAGCCATAGACTGTATATAGATGGGCGGTGGAACTGCTCCTCAAAAGTGAAACCAAAGCAAGTAGTGCTCCCCCTGGTGGCTGGCTGCAGGATAGGGCATAAGCTCCGCCTCCTCCATGTTAGTGGGTGGGACTTGGGCCAAACTAAAACACTAAAATAGACGTCGATTAATTGTTTTCAGTCATTTTAAGTAGCTATTTGGCGATTGAAGGTTAGATTTAAGATTTATTTGATTATCCGGTTCAAGCTAAAGATCGAAGAGTCTTGCGGTGGACGGGTGACAGTTGTTTGACGCTTGTCGCGTCTTTCGACAACCCCAGAGCGCACACACAATGTTCCACTCTTCCCTCCACAGCGACTGCTTGAAGAGCGACTGTCCGGACACTAAGTCTTGTCACTTCTGCCCTTGTCTCGTCTGTCTACCTGTTTGTCCACTCTGTCCCTCCAGATCAACAACAAGGCCAATGTGGTCACCAGCCCCAAAGAGCCTGTCCCCACTCCTTCTCTGGTACACTGTCTGCCTGCCTTGCTGCCTGTGTTTGCATGACTGTCTGTCTCCAACTATACATACATTCGTCCCATATTTCCAGTAACATCTGTCCTGAATACACAGCCGTGTTGAACGCCATGCCACCTCATTGTTGACGCCGATCGTTTTTTATCAAGCTTAAACGTACATCTTTAGTGGTTGTGTGACATCAGCTGTTCGCAACCACTTCTGGGATTGTTTTTATTGCATTGCCGCATTGCTGTACATGGGCTACATTCTCCTTTGTTGTTGATGATGGATGTAATGGCACTAGGGCCATTGCATGCCAACTGTGGCTAATACACTGTTGCCACATGTTTTGTTGTCAGCCAAGACAACACTAGTTTGTTCATCGACATTATTAGAAGTCTTAAGGTGGAGGAGCTCCAGAAGAATGTCTCTCTATAGTAAATACATGTGTTTAATGTTAGCTTCTGTATTATTATTATTATCTGTATTATAAAAGCTGTGAAAATGTGAAGTACTCATAGTGCATTGAGGTCACAATGGCGCTAAGCTAAGATGGAAGGCAGAACTGCTCCTCAAAGGTGAAACCAAAGCAAGTAGTGCTCCCCCTGGTGGCTGGCTGCAGGATAGGTCATAAGGTCCACCTCCTCCCTGTTAGTGGGCGGGACTTGGGCCAAACTAAAACACTAAAATAGACGTAGATTAATTGTTTTCAGTCATTTTAAGTAGCTATTTGGCAATTGAAGGTTAGATTTAAGATTTATTTTATTATCCGGTTCAAGCTAAAGATCGCAGAGTCTTGCAATGGATGGGTGACAAGCTAAGCTAAGCTAAGCTAAGCTAAGATACGACAATATAGGACTTTGTTTATCCCTGTGGTGAAATTAAGGTGTTACAGCAGCAGGTGACAACAGTGCAAAATACCAAAAAATAGAATAAGGTAAGACAAGAGAGACTATATAAAAGTAAATATGTTGAGGTACAAACAATATTCACATACTGCATCAGTAGCTAACCAAAAAGTTGGGAAAAAAAGTGTTGGAAGGTTGAGGTGGTAAGGAGGCTGAATATACATAATGACATTCATGAGTAAAGACAAACTCCAATAGGAGTAACACCAAGTATTGCACCAAAATGAGATGAAGTAATACAGGAATGAGTTGGTATGTATTATGTCCTTTACATGTTCAAGAAAGAAGCTCAGCAGCAGAGCTAAGAAATGTTGACGTTAAAGAGTCTGACTGCCGAAGGAACAAAGGACCTCCAGAAGACGTCTTTCTTGTTCTGTTGGTGCAGCAGTCTCTAGCTGAAGGAACTTCCTAAAGTCCAGTGACAGCCCAGGATGGAGCCGGCCATCTTTATCAGTTTGCCCAGTCTTATTTTTTTTTTGTCCCTATCTGTGGCTGCACCACACCAGCAGACCACAGCGTAAAAGGTTGCAGATGCAGCCACAGTGCAAGCAGTGCACAACAACTCAAGGTTCAGTGTCTTACTCGAGGACACTTCTGCATGTGGTCATGTACCACGGATTGAACCGCCAACGCTGTGGTTCGCAGGCGCCCACGCCACCTACTGAGCCGCAGCCGCCTGTTACTAGTCATCTCTGCAAAAGAGGGAACAGGAGAGATGCAGAAAGAGGCATTCCGTATAATATTTCTGTTATCTATGGGTTGTTCGCCCGGATATCCATGAAAGGAAAAGACAATCCGAGAAAAGGTGTATAGGCAGCGGCTCATTTGCATTCTAAGCTAAAGACGCTGAGACAAGCTTTTTGTAAAAGCCTCAAAGAAGGGGTCTACAGGAAGTAGGTGCTCTTAGCTGTAACTTGAAAAACTTAAAATAATGCTGTAATATAGAAACTGTTACAGGAATCGTTGCATTTATGAGAAGTCATAAGAAGCTTGTCAGAGGCTTTGAGCAGTGGATTGGTGCAACTAGAAACCAAAACCACCACGGTTCACTTGCCTAATTCATTCATCACAAACTGAACTGATATCAGGCAAGCTATAATTATTAGCTTTCACTCTGAGTTAGCAGCCTACGCAAAAGAAGTTTAGTTACTGAAATGGTTGAAGGGTTTCCTGGTTGACTAAATGTCAGTTTCGTATCTGTGTGTTAGGTATGGAGCACGGCCTCGCCAGCTTAGGGCATAAGCAGGGGTGAAACTGCCTCGATCGCCTCAAAGTCTAGAAATGCTCCAACCTGTCTATCTTGTTTTGTGTAATCTGTGTGTAGATGGGAGTAATGTGCAGGAAGTAACATTAAACCCCCTAACCCTAGTCAACAGTGCTCCTGTGTAACCGTCACTTCCAACTATTTGAATATTTGCTGAATGGGATGCACTTTAACTAAGGGATCCAGGGTAGCCTTTTCCCTGTCCTTCCAGTTTTTATGCTAAGCTAGGCTAACCGCAGCTTCCAATTCCATGAGTGCACAGACATCAAGTTTGATATCCGTTCTCATCTTCCCCTTTGGAGAGAAAGCAATAGCAATTCCTTCAGTTGGGCAACTTAAGTAAAAGTAGCATCAACTTTAGGTGAACTAGGGACCATGTTGCTCTTAGATAAACTTTATTGATCCACGAGGGAATTTGCTTGGTCACAGTAGATCAGACGAAAAATAAATAAATAAATAAAATATTAAAAATAAATAAATAAAATATACAAAAATAATAATTATAAAATAAAATAAAACATAACATAAAATATAAAAACTTAAACTAATTAACTTAAATGAAATGAGTACAGGGAAAAAAGGTACAAGAACTGCATATGTGCACTATATAAACTATACTCTCTCAGAAAACCCAGTCACTGTGAGTTCACTGCTAGATAGCCCAACTTTTCCCTTATAATCTCAGCTGGGACACATAAATAAAGCACCAGTGTACAGCAAAATAATTTTGCAATTGCACGTAATGTATAGTACATGTAGTGGGAGATGCACTCCGACGATGTACTTCTGTTACCTTTTGGATTTTTGATTTAATCTCTTAAAACAAGTATGTGTTTGATATCTGTGTAGTTGTGTATACTTGGTCAAATGGATGCATTTTGTGTAACCCTTTCCCTGAGTGTTTTTAGCTCTTGAAAACATATCTGTATCCTACGGCTTTCTGTCAAGAAAGGCAGATAAGGAGTGCATTAACAGATAATTAATTGTGGTGTCTGTGTTTGATGTCAGAATGATACCTGCTCATCTGTGATTAAAAAGACATGACACACTTTACGTGATGTTCAGGAGGATTTTCAAAGCTTCCATTGTCATATCATCCCATACGTGTATAATAGTGCATCAGTATGCTGTAGTGTCTCTGTTTTTAGTGAAGACTTGCTTTCCCTAAATAGTGATTGTGTCAGTTTCCCACTCTTCCTTCTCCTCGTGCTTTCATTTTTGTCCTAAATACTTCTCTCTGTTAATCTTTTACCCCCTAACTCACTTTCATTCTGCGCCAACGTCTCTTCCTACTGTCGGTCCTCTCAAATCAGGAGCCTCAGACCACTGTTATCCACAACCCAGCTGATGGAAACAAGGTACACAGCTGATCACATGCTGGTCCAGAGCTGTAGTTTTGCCGCTGCTGTCGTGTGCACCGTTTAGAGTAGAGCCTTAAAGGGGAACTACTGTTTTTTACAACCTGGACCTTATTTCTGGCATAAAATACGATCATTTACTCACCCATATAACTTTGGTGTAATTTGTAGTCCTTCGGGACATATTTAGATCTGCGTATATCCATATAGTGGGAGTGACTGGGGCACCGAAACGCCGCCTCTAAATAACGCATTATCTCCCACGAAACTCACTCATTTCACCAATATTTTGTTATGATACACTAGTGCTATTCCCCGTTGAGTCCAGAGCTACCTGTTATCATCATCCGGGGTGTGTAGGTCCGTTATTGCATCGGTGCGTTATTTAGAGGCTGCGTCTCGGTGCCCCAGTCACTCCCATTATATGGATATACGCAGATCTAAATATCTCCCGAACGACTACATATTACACCAAAGTTATATGGGTGAGTAAACGATCGTATTTTATGCCAGAAATAAGGTCCAGGTTGTAAAAAACAGTAGTTCCCCTTTAATGTTGCTTCTGATGATGTTGTGGTTGTTTGTGTGCAATCGGCTGTTTCTTAAAAGTCAACGCCATGTGAGAAAACAAGGGTCAGCGGAATCTGTTAAATATTGCATGTTATAAACTGTTGCATGTAAGTTTTTTTTAAAAATTAACATGTATAGCTTACTATCCTATGTATGAATATATACATCATAACATCATTCTTGCAGTTGTGTGACAAAAGGGATTGTGCATGCCGCTGGAACAAATTAGAGACCATGCAACGAACGGCATGGAAAGCTGTTCCAAGCCAAACCCTTTTTCAGAACGAGTCCATCTACAGGTGTCTAGGTGATTTGCTGTTTCCGACACATGGATCTACATCTTCATGTATAATCCATACGCTAGCGTTGTGAGACCTCGTGCATGCTTGTACTTTTTTGCTTTGTGCAGTGATATGATGGAGGTCATAGCGTTAGCATACAGTATGCTGTTTCTGTGTGTAGTGAGAGTGTTGTGTAGACGCATATTGTACATGGGTAGAGTGTGAAGCCGTGCAGCTTTTTTGTCTTGTTTGTTAATTTGACAAAACGAAGCATCCGAGGAACGATGCCAAAACACATTCCACCGAAGAGTCAGTTATTCTCATCATCACGCCGTAATGTCCTTTCTATTGCCTCTCACCATCTGCCTGGTGGCTCCGAGATTGTGCCAGAAATCCAGCCCTAAGTTAGCATCTAACAGGTGCTCATATAGACGGTGATGAAATGAGCTGCTGTGGATACCGGACTCAGTGGAATTGAGATGTCTGTCTTCGTTTGTGCATGTACGCGGGGGCTGGTTGTACTGACAGGAATTAATTTGTGTGGTTTTTTTTTTTTTTTTTTTTACAGGAGTCCAGCGAGAGTGCCAACACTACCATCGAGGACGAGGACGTGAGAGGTAGGCATGTCTAAGCTAACTAACTTCAAACTGACCTCCTGTTAGCGGGACACGCGCCTCAAGTGTTGCCTCTGATGTTTTGTCATCACACTTTAAAGTTTAATTTTCTTTTTACGGGTTTTTTCTAACATTGTTTTTTTCCACAGGAATGTTTTTGTTGCATGATTCTGTCGTATTATCGTCTTTAAGTTTTACTTTTCTCTGCCCGTATATCTTCATTTTGCATGTGATTACTGCCCCAGTACTGTACAGTGTACATGAACCGTGGCCTGACTGATTTAAGAGGCCGTCTGTGGACTCATTGATCCTACGGTCATGTTAATTTGAGTAAACAAGGATGTGTTTTAGTCCAGTAATCACATTAAATGGTTCGTTATGTGAGTTGATATTTAACGTTAAGGTATTGATATTTCACCTCGCCAAGGGAGCAGTCATTTCAGCCGAACAGGGAGAATTGATAATCAGTTTCTAGGCGTTTTGGGTACACCAAAGTCGGGAGCGACAATAATTGCGAGGGTCTTCCCAGAAGACTTTGGGTGTTTTAGTCAGTATCATGTACCCGTACTTCAGACTTGTGTACTCAGTAGTTCCGACTTGACGAGTTCAATTCTGGAGTAGGGAAAGCAAAGCCATTCAGGAATTGGGACAGCAGAGCAGCCAATGATGCCTGATACCTGGCTGTCCCATGTCTGCACGAGTTACCTCCAGATGCATCCTCGATAAAACGGACGGGCCGAGTGCGGATCTGGACCGTACTTGGTCAGATGTTACTTTGAACTGAAACAGTGCTTTGGCAGCGACAAAGAACAAGACCACAAGTACACTGTAAAACATTATAGCCCCATTAAGTTATGTGAATGTAACTCCAAGTTTGACATTGAACTCAATTCAGCAAGTTTTCTAAACTTACTTACTTAAAGTAATCCATTGTCTTGACTTCCTGTGAGTTTTGTCTGTATGGCCAATGTTTATTTAACTCATGTTTTTAAGCTTTCAGTTGAAAAAAGTGATGGGGGGGGGGGTGATATGATATAAATACTGGGAAATATAGAGGCCGCTGCCATTAGACAGAACGATTACTATAAAAGGACAATACCTTTGAAACAAGGCTCCACAAAAGAGGGTTAAACCACATTACAATATCGGCAAATATATTGGCACCATAAGCGTAATGGATGGATGGAGGAAGGAATGCACTCCAGAGTGGCTTTTAATGTCCTCCCCTCTAAACTGCCTAAATAAAATAAATGTCGACTTCCTGAACAAACAAGATGTGAGATGAGTCGGTCTGAGGTTGACATGAACTTTAAAACTTGCCATTAGTCGTCAAGATGAGAAATTTAAGCAGAAACGACAACATCATTGCTCTCAACGTAAAATGATACGAATTTAGTTCAATTGATCTTAACTTGGAAATGTGAGTTGGCATAGTGAGGAACTGGAAGCTCATTTGACAAGAGTTAGGGTTAGGGTTGAGTTTCTTCAACGGATAATGTCACCTAGTGAGTTGTTTTAACTATCAGGTGTCAAGTTAAAAGAAGAAATGACTTGGCTTTTTGAGTTGAAACAGACGTTTCTTTCAGGTTGAGCTTTGTCACATTTTTAAGGAAGCAGGTGAACTGACTTGAAACGTTTTACAGTGTACAGCGCTTCCTACAGGTGCATTCAGGGTCGTAGCAGGGGCTTTTGAAACATTACGGCGACGCAAACTACCTTAAACTACCCATGATGCCACGCTACTATTGCAGCCTTGAGTCACTTTCTTAAAATGTCCTGTAACCAGAGTCCCATAGCTACTTGCACAATTGACATTGTCGACATTACCACTCACATTGAGACATATTACAGTCTTTTAAATATCTGTGATTGACATGCATTTTAGATAAACGATGTAGAGATAATCAGGCAAATATTCAGGGTAAGGCTGATCTGCGTAGTGCACAGATTCCACTCACCTCTATTTGAGTTACAGTTTAGTAGTAACACATGAGAGCTTGCCTTTATGGACTTGATGCAGAGTTTAGGACTCTTTGGGTGGCTTCCTCTTAAAAAAAGCTGTTGGATGTGGCAACAAAGTGGAAGTCTTAGTACGACAGTGAGAAGTGATACAAAAAGAGAGAAGGGAAAGGACTTTAGTCATTTATGTTTGGTGAAATGAACCTTGTCCTTACTGTATAAAACACAAGAATTTCCTGACGGTACATGTACTTCTGCACATTCACAGGCCCATTATACAGGGCTCGCCGCTGCCCCTTATAAATGGCCTCCATTGTAATACACGGCTGATGGAGGTCGTCATTGCTCAATGCTCCAGTAACCGTATTCAACAACGCTTTGAAACTGCTTTACACTGCTCCACTTATGGCACCGTGCTCCTCATCATTTCTTCCTGCTCATTCATTCACATCACCACCACCCCCCTCCCCCTCCTTTCGGATTTGTAGCCCCCAATCAGAATTTCAGCCTACAACCAATAAATAAAACCTAGAAATCTTGCACTAAGTTCTCTACAAATCTGGTGGGTGCTTGGTGGCTGCATCTTTTCCATCTTATCCCTTCAGTGCTAGGTGGATCTAGTGATGAAAGGTTGAAAAAATGACAGGTTAGTCTTTTAGCTCATCCGAGCGGCTTTAATGGATCAGATGACTGTGTGTAATGTGAAAATTGTCAGTAGTAATGATCGCCCTTACAGTGAATTATCACCTACTCTGCAGCCGCCTGGAGTCTCACGGTTCTGTATCACTGCTCTCATCTACGGTCTCCCTCTCAACCGGCAATACCACTCAGCAATTTTAGCTGTAATGGCTTGGTGGAGACCAAAACGGAGCTCACAGCACCGAATTTATTAGACTTACTTGTGTCAGTTGGTTAGAAACGACAGTGAATGGCTAATGCTGCCTCCTGGATGAAAGCAGTCGTGTTCAAAATAATAGCAGTGTGTTTAAAAAAAGAAAAAAAGTGAGTAAAGCTCGAAATCCTCGTAACAGCTTTTATTTCCATATACGCCAATGTATTGGGAACGTTGCAAACTCTCTGTAGTACTCTATACAAACTCATACATTTACTGTATAAACTGTAAATTCCTTTATTATTTAACCTTCCTGAGAATCACTGAACTAACATTTAGTTGTATAACCATCGTGTCGACCGAGTTCTTGCACCTGTGGCAGGTATTCCAGCCCAGGACCATTGGACTACATTTGCATTTCTTGGTTTTGCCTCAGAAACAGCATTTTTTGACGTCACCCCACAAGTTTGTCACTTTTTGCTGTGTTTGGGGTCGTTGTCTTGTTGAAACACCCATTTCAAGGGCATTTCCTCTTTGGCATAAGGCAACATGACCTCTTCATGTTTTTTGATGTATTCAAACTGATCCATGATATCCCTGGTATGTGGTAAATAGGCCCGACACCGTAGTACAAGAAACATCCCCAAATCATGATGCTTCCACCACCATGCTTCACAGTGTACTGTGGCTTTAATTCAGTGTTCGGGGGTCTTCTGACAAACTATCTGCTGCCCCTCGACCCAGCGAGTGATTGATCTGGTTAGTGATGTTGGACTGCTATTATTTTGAACTGTATCTTCTCGTGTTGTTACCAAACTTAATTGCCGGAAGTAGCACTTTCGCAACTCTCCAAACCAGTCTGTTTTGTAGGTGCAGGGATGCAATGAGATGAAGATGTTCTTTATATTAATGCTTTTTCTATGAGGCTCATGTTCCTACACCACCACCCTGAACATTGCTCCATGCTCTGACCACGCCATTTGTTCTTAGCTTGTGGAAGAATATGAAGCTCTGAACAAATTGTCATTTCCTGCATGCTTTTCATGAATTCTTCATTTCATGTTTTCCTTTTCTCTCCATCCTGCCGCGTCTCCATCTAATTTCCATCTCAGCGCACTCACCCCGCTCCAGCCCCCCTATCTACCACCTGAAGCACTTAAACCAATCCACTTCTCGGCATTCTCCCTCCCCTCCCCCCCTCCCGCTCCTCCTCCTCCTCTTCCTCCTCCTCCTCTTCCTTCTGCTGGTACTCTCCGAGTGTTTGGCCCAGCGGTGAGGAGTGCTGCCAGTACATCCTGTGGGCACTGGTGGTTGCCTACCTGCTCCTCTTCTTCACATCTGCCTTTCTGGTCTTTTTCTCCGATCATCCCACCACATGCCACTGCAGCACCCATCACACACCCACCCAGGGCCCTGGCCCACGACACTGTCTGGGCCCCGCCGACTCCCAGTGTAAGTCCAGTGTAAACCCTAAGAGCTCTGTAGGAAGCAGGCTTCGTGCCGTAGAAAGAAACACGTTAGTAGGACATTTTTTAACTGAATAGTTCTGGATCTACTAGGCAACATTGCAGTTGAAAAAGCAGAAAAAAATATTAATTCTGATGTCCTGGTACTGCAATGGCACGTTAAAGGAAACTTTATAGCACTGCTATATTTCCACTTTCATGTTCTGATTCCCAACCGCACTAGGACTGAAAAATCTGCAGAGGCAAACCCATTACTTGGAAACATTTTTGTGAATGAAACTTGCCTGCAAACAGAGAACAGGTAGCCTTTTATGGGCTAGTTTTTGTGATTCAGTGTACAAATAAGAAACTGGTCTGCCTTTCCAATTGTACTAAAAATAGTTTGACAAGTTGATACAGAATTACAGAGTGGTTGTTTTATATCTAAATTTGCTGTCCAATAGCTCCACCCACTGGTGAGAATCTATAATGACACGTTTAACCCCCACCTTTAATGAGAACACATCTTCCATACAGGTTTATAGTTTTAGAGTGGATATGATGTCCATGTAGCTTAAATCAGGTGGTGTTTCTTACATCTTTGTTACAGTTTTGATTTTGTTTTGAGCTGATTCTTGCTGGGGGTGATTGTCATGCCTCTCTTTGGGTGTTTTGCTCTTTAATTCTGTAACTTTTGTATAGAAAAATACGTGAAGACTATACAAGAGCCCTCTCTTTTTCCTTTTAAATGCCGTTTATTTTTGGTGCCGGTATCATAGATAACTTGCAGCAAGAGCTGCTAATGTGACCTGTTAATATTAGAGATTGTTGACTTGATCTTTAAAGAACAAGAGCCGCTGTCTGAACAGACTGTTCCTAATTTAAATAGAATCAGTCTGAGCCCAGAGTTTAACATTTGAGAACATCCACTTCTCTTTTTTTTTGAAAAGAAAATATTTTGTAGAAGATTAAAGATTAAGATTTAAAGGGGAACTGCTGTTTTTACAACCTGGAACTTATTTCGGGCATAAAATATGATCATTTACTTGCCCATATAACTTTTGTGTAATTTTCAGTCGTTCGGGAGATATTTAGATCTGCGTATATCCATATAGTGAGAGTGACTGGGGCACCGAAACGCAGCCTCTAAGTAACGCATTATCTGCTGCGAAACTCGTTCATTTCACCAATATTTTGTTATGATACGTTAGTGCTATTCCCCGTTGAGTTCGGAGTTACCTGTTATCATCATCGCACCCGCGACGATCGGCTTGTTTACCTTTAATTTGCTACTGCTATGGTTCATCCACAAACTCAGAATCAGAAAAATATCCAGACGTGTTGCAAAAAACTAGTAGTAGCAAATAGTACGATATGTATTGTACGATTGTAAACGACAACAAAATATTGGTGAAATTAACAAGTTTCACGGCAGATAATGCGTTGTTTAGCATTTCGGTGCCCCAGTCACTCCCACTATATGGATATACACTGATCTAAATATCTCCCGAACGACTATAAAGTTCAAAAAAGTTATATGGGTGAGTAAACGATCATATTTTATGCCAAAACTAAGGTCCAAGTTGTAACAAAAAAGGTAATTCCCCTTTAAGGCACAAGTGAGCAGCATGCCGTGTAAGTACGAGACACTTTTAAGGAACAAAAATAAATAAAAAATAGAACAATGCAAGTATATTAAAAAAAAAACAACAAAAAAAAAACTATGCCATAAATGTAATAACTATCCAAAACTGTCTGTGGTTTTTAGTCAGAAAAGGCCATTTAATTTAATAAATGACTCAATAAATATACCAACGTGCATCAAAGGCACAAGGCATGACATTAGAAATAAGTTTATTATTTAATAAATTTGGATACATTTTTTCATATATTTAAATGTATTTTATTTCCCTAGATATGTTATTATATTTATTTATTCCTCTCATTTCTTTGCACACTTTAAGAATGAATTGATTCTTACATTTTTATAGACATTATTTTAGGTGCATTCAGTGTATTGTCTGATTTTTGTCACTTCCCTATGTTCTCTATATTTCTGTGCACATAAGCAAAACCCATGTGGAGCCTCTCTCTGGTCAGCATTGAGTTTATTTGCAAAGTAAAGTCCACCGTGAGTGCAGCAGATGGACGTTGCTCTCCTTTCTGCAGACGCAGCCAATCAGCGGCTGGTTTGTTCTCGTCAGCACTCTGCCTCCTCCGCTCTGCTTCTGTATGAGTTCATCTGCCGAAGCTGCAGCTACTAGTGTCGGACGCAGACGGAGAGATTAGGGAGGAACATGTTTCACCTTTCAGCAGTTAGTTTTTTGATCATGGTGTCACTTGAGGGGCTCGTTGCACAGCAGACTGTGAGTGCTCAGTTAGCTCAGAACTACAATGGATCTGATGCTGCTGCAGGTAAAATGGATTTACAGTATTGGGGCATTCGTGTGTGCAGAAACTTTGTACGTCTTGACATCACCGTGTCGTGTAACTGTGTGTTAGTGGGTGCACTTAAAACCGCAACACTTATTCTTTCCGTTCATTGTTTCCTAGCTTACCTCCTTAGCATGAAAGGTAATTTTGATGTCGTCACATGTTGGACCACGCTGACTAACCTCCTCTTCCCCTCGCTCATCTTCATGTCACACTCTCTCAGTCTGTGGTTATGTGAACATCCTGATGTCGTGACGTGGCGTTGACGTTGTTCTCGTGTTCTGCATCGGCCCATTTTTAACCGTCAACCTGTGGCTCTGTTCAGTATCCCGAGGCTCGCCGGTCCAAATGTAAAGTCTGTTTTTCTTCTCTGCCTCTCAGCCCGCAAGCAGGAGATCATCAAAGTGACGGAGCAGCTGATTGAGGCCATCAACAACGGAGACTTTGAGGCTTACACGTGAGTTTGACCCTGTTCAGTTGTCTGGTTAATTATTTTTGTCGTTTGAATACGTCTTCCCGTGGCTCTAACGTTGCTGCCTGGTTTGCTCTTTCAGGAAGATATGCGACCCTGGCCTCACGTCCTTTGAGCCGGAGGCGTTGGGCAACTTGGTGGAGGGCACGGACTTTCACCGCTTCTACTTTGAGAATGGTAAAGAGTTTCTGTTGGATATTCTGCAATGACTCGTTAAAGTTAAGGCATATATTATCTGTTAGTTGAGTTTGAGAATAACATTAACAACTGTTTTGTAGGCACAAGGGAGACCTACACAATATTAGGAAGGTGGTCATAATGTTATGCCTGAGAAAATTCAGAATCACACAGGTGCCTGGTTGTTGTGATTTCGTAGAGACATGCCGATGAAGGAAGCTTCTCAGTCTGGTAGAGGAGCTTTAACCCGTTGACCTCTGCCCCCCCTTTGCAGCTCTGTCTAAGGGGAAGCCCATCCACACCATCCTGCTCAACCCCCACGTCCACCTGATCGGGGACGAGGCCGCCTGCATCGCCTACATCCGCCTCACGCAGTACATCGACAGCAACGGCATGCCTCGCACCATGCAGTCGGAGGAGACCCGCATCTGGCACCGCCGCGACAGCAAATGGCAGAACATCCACTTCCACCGCTCCGGCTCGCCCACCGTGCCCACCATGTAAGGACGTCACCCCCCCACCACGCACACCCTCAACACATCTCCAAATTAACATCAGTACTGTACTTAAATGATTTTCGTCAAAGGTTGTGAAAGTCGGAATAAAATATCGCATCATTATTAAAAAAAAAATAATAATAAATAGAACGACCATGACCAGATGAAGTACTGAGAAGGAATCTATAGTGTAGTTAAAAGTCTTTGGGATATTCAGTGAGGTTTACTTATGTCTGGGATGGAACGTCCATGTTCTATTTAGACTTTAACTCATAGAATGTATATAAACATGGACTACGCGTCCCCGCTTCCTGTCATTGGCCAAGCTGACGCTATTTTCCCGGGGATGTGGGCGGCGCCATCTTGCGACTTTAGAGCGAGAGTCTCCACCATACTGCCCGAGAGTGGAGCCACACAGAGCCGCGATATCGATGCCCCGACCACACTTTTTTTTTATTACTATTTAATTAATATTACTCTGCTCTACCTCCACCAGTTACAAGGAAATATTGGATTATACACTGTACTTATTTTTTTATTTACATTTTTTTTTTCCACTCTCACAGTCCCACAGGACCACTTTACGGAGCAGTTGGCATGGCAACTAGTAGTCACCATTATGTCACATCCTGTTTCTATAGCGTCAAATGACTAACTAAAACTGAACTTGTCCAAAAACTTGACACTTGAACATTTATTAACATTATATTAACTACCTAAAATGACAAAAATGAAAAAAATATATTTGACCTGTATTTTAGTGTTTTAGTTTAAGCCCAAGTCCCGCCCACTAACATGGACGGGGTGGAGCTTATGACCTATCCTGCAGCCAGACACCAGGGGGAGCTCTACTTGCTTTGGCCTCACTTTTGAGGAGAAGTTGCGCCTTCCATCTTTATACTGTCTATGCTTTAACTTCATTAAATCCGATGGTTTTGGAGTGGATAGTTTCTGTACACAGCTGTAGTGAATATTAGTGTGAAATCCTAATCTGTAATCTGTTAACACGTGTGTTTTGTGTTGCAGTTGAGACGACGGTCTTCGGCGACAAACACCCTCCAGCCTACAGCAGTCAGCTGACCACACCCCGCCTACCACATGTCCATCAACATAAAAAAAAACCTAAGCTCCTAAGCCACACCCCCTCTGCCCTTGTTTGCTAGAGCTCCGCCCTCTCTCAGTGTGTTGTTTACATATTGTCGCTGCTGGACTGAAGATTATCGTACACGTCGACTACGACAAAACAAAAAAAAAAAAAAGGAGAGAAGTCTCGACAATATCACTTTTTTTTTTTTTTAGTGAGAGTGTGTGGTGTTCATTTCAGGAGACCTCCATCCACAGCATGTTTTATTACTCTACTGTTTTTTCTGTTTTTTTTTTTTTTTTTTAGATGGGTATATTTTAAATAGAAGTGGCTTCCACGGGAGCCGCTGGATTCATTTTTGAACGCCATGTAGTGACTCTTTCTTTACACGTTTTCGAGCTATCGTGACGTTTCTCGACCAACCTACCGCGCTTTTTAACTCGTGTACCTTTTCAGAACCGCCACGCGTCGAAAGCTCGGACACTTGCTTTGCTTCGTTTTTGGTGAACGTGTAGCTTTTGGTAATTGATGTAAAAGAAAAACACAAAACAACTATTTGCTTGACCTTTTTAGCGGCATCCACGGAGAACCGAGTCGGGCGTCGGGCGCTAAGTATGTTTACTAGGAGCTAACTACGTGTTTAAAAGGGAAAATCAAGTGAACGTGTTTTATTTGTTTTGTTTTTTTGGCGTGTTTGGACGTCCATCTGAGAAGAACCTCTTAATGATATGATAGAATGTAAAGCGTTTAAAAGGCCACTCTGTGACTATTACCGTCGGATCATATTTTCATACGATAAGGAGCCAATTATGTGAATTTTATCGGTTCTGTTGTTCTGTTTACGTTTTATATATCGTGATATTGACGCTTGTCCCTCCGCCTCTCATTATTTCCTTTAAGACCCTTTGTGTTTTATCGGTGGTTCCCGACTTTACTTCACTGTGTCTAGCGCCACGTTCAACACTGGACAAGTAGAATCATCCACGGTCACACGAGGGGTCCGTTCACTTTTACACCGGGGGGGAGGGGGACTGATAGTTAGCAGTAAATCACCATTCCAGTTCTCATTTAACACACTTTTTATTATTCTAGTGTCACTGTCAGGTTTAAGGGAAAGAGGGTAGTTGTAGGGTAGTTTAGATTCAGATTTTAAAAAGATATATATATACAGGTTAGGGTTTTGTAAAAATGTGTGTGGTGAGGGAAAAGTAAATTAAAGCCCAGGAAGAGAAGAAGTCCCAAGGTGTCTTCTTCTTCTTCTTCTGTGGTGTATTATCTCATGAAAATCATCAGAATTGTTGAGAGAAGATTCTTCGGTTCGATCGCATTTGTCCATCGCGCGGCGCACTTTCTTCTTATCTTTGTAAAAATGCATCAAACTTCCTGATGGGGGACGCCGGTATTTGATGTTACCAAGACAAGGGACAAGCCTGATGTATGTTTTAAGAAATCTCAAATAAACTGTGTGATTCATGCCAAACGACCACATGTGTTGTTTTTTTTTGTTTCTTTCCTTTCTGTGATGGCAGCTGTTGGTAGAACTACTGCAGACACTTAACCTTTTATGGAGCGAGGAACCATATATGGTAACTTCATTAATCTTGGATTTTCTACATGAAAATGAAAAGTCATCTTATGAATTTAGAATTTCCAAGTATTTAAGGTAGTGCCCTATAAAGGGTTAATATAGGTGGACAAACCTTCCCTGAAGAGTTTTGAAGCCCAGTGTGGCATCTCCAGCCGCCGCCATCTTGGCAGTGCCTGACTCCGAGTCCCTTACTCAGCCAGACCAGTTACATAATGGTATACCAACCTATAAATAACAGCAGTTTTTCCCCTTTATTTTAGTGCAAAGAAATACATTATTAAAATATTTACTTTTAATGAAATAGCCTTTTACAAAAACCATTTTATGAACAACCTGAAATGTTTTAAGAAAAATAAGCTTAATTTCTGCACATTGCCACCACCTGCTGTTTAGTTCTGGGTCTCGATGTCGTGTTATGTCTAACTAAAAAAGTGTGACCCCTAGTGGACAAATTAGGAATAGACAGACGACTAGCAAGATTGACCCAAGTGGTCATTTGAGAAACTGCACTTTCACGTTAGCTCGTTTTTCAGCCCCAGATGTTGGCTTTTCCCTTTGTAGATTAACAGCGTCTCAGTTTAAACAAACGCAGTGATCTTTAATTAAAGCTGATTATATACCAAATAAATAAATAATATGTCGTTTGCTGTGAATGGATTGCCTAAATTAGCAGTGTGGCCATGCCAGAGAGTCCAATCTGGTGCGAAGGGATGAATTTGCAAAGTGCACAAATTAGACAGAAGACATTTTCTGCAATTTTTCAATGCAAATCGCACCTATTCTTAATATGTCCGCTAAGGGTCGCACTTTTTAAATCAGAGTTGGGGACATAACACAAGACAAACCCAGAACTAAACTGTAGACGGCAGCAATGTGCAGAAATTGCACTTATTTTCTTAAGAAATATCAGGTTGTTCATAAAATGATTCGTACAAAGGATATTTCATTAAATAAACATTTTCATAATGTTCTTCTTTGCACTAAAACAGAGGGGAAACATCTGGAGTTGTTGTAATTTACCTTGAGATCAAATCGGTCCGTATGTGGCCCCCTACTGGATCTGCTGTGAACAGCATGCTGGTACCTGATAAACCAGACCACATGACAGTTTACTTGTTCATTTAATTCCCCAAAAACAGTTTTATCACACAAGCTACTTTTCCTCGTGACACCCTTAATATTCTAACAATACTTAAATAACTGAAAAAGCTGCGTGGAGGGTTGGTTTTGGTGGCACGATCATGTTTTTGGTAACCGCTGCTACTAATGTCCAAAGCTACACATGTACCAATGATTATAATAGGCGGTGTATACTTCTGCATTGAGTTGATGCAACCTGACGTGCACCTCCCCAGAAATGTAACTATGCGTCACGGCAACGCAAATCGGCAAGAGGCGTTTCCGCTTTAGTATTTCCGGCTGTTTCTCCATCTTCAAAAATTTCTAATTGATTGTTTTGGATCAATAAAGATGGAACACATGGAGGAAAGGTTAACTGAGGAGGTTAGGAGATGAAAACATTAGGCGTGTTCGACTTCATGCAGATCTGACTTGACGTGATGCATGCCGGGTTGTTCATGCTCATAGACCTCGAATATGATTGGTTAAAATGAACTTGTTCAACCCAGCATGCATCACGTCAAGTCAGATCTGCACAGATCTGCATGAAGTCGAACACGCCTATTGTTGAAAGTGAAGCAGGAAGTGGAGACAAAAATTAACGAGCCAAAGTGACGGGCGCACAAGTATAGCATGTACTGGCGTAGGCTACGTACGTAGGTTACGGCTACGTACAGAGGTATAAACCGCACTATAACCACTAGTTGCAGCTGATTAGGGGAAAAAAATAAAAAAATAACTCTTTGCCAATCCCAAACAGCTGTGTATGCTGTTGTGTCCACTTGAACTCCAGATGTTACAGTGACTCCTGTAACCGTCCTCCCTCCCGTCTTCACTAGCGAGACTCTGAGAAAGAAAAGAACCATATCACCTCCTGTTTGACACATGTACAGTTTTATTGTTCTGCCATGTACACACTGCAGCTGCTATGCCTTGTTAGCGTTTCAGGTTAATTTTTTTTATTTTGTTTTATTTTTTTAAGGAACAATTTGATAAAGTCAGACATGCCCGCGTTAGATATTTGCACTGTTAATATGTATAACATTGTCATCACCATGGAAACAAGATGCTCACTTATCAAATCGTCGCTCTCCGTCTCTTGTCTTTTTTTTTATTCTCACACTCAAAAGTCAATGGCAACGTGAGGATTACACAGATAGCGAGTCTGAAACGTGGATGAACGCCAGTCTGAACGCCTGTCTACGATTTGGAAAAAGAAAAAAAAAAGAAAATCATTTGTATTCACCTTCAGAGCACATTCAAACACACACACACACACACACACACACTCACACACACACAGCACTATCAGCTTCGACCGCCGGAGTACACGGGGGTCACGCACAGACGGCCATAAATAAATAAGGATACGACGGACAACTGAAGTCAACGGGTGGGAGTTGGCCTCTGCTCGGATTTCAAGCGGACAGTCCTTTCATGATAAGAGAAAGTTCAAATGGACGACGGCGGCGGCAAAAAGCAAAGCTATGTGACGTCTGAAAAACACTACAAGGGGCAAGTCTGGCGGAGTTATTTTTACGCTCACGTGTCAACAAATCTCAGAAGAAGACCAAAACCAGCAGCGGTGCGACGCCTTCAAACGACAGAAGGCGTGAAAAACCCAAACCTGTGTTTTCAAATTAAAAAACGGCATGAGAAGGCAACCAGAAGGCCTCCAGGCTAACAGTTTAGCTAGCTAATGAGTGTAGGAGATAGACAACAAAAGGTTAGCCACTGGTTCCTGATATATTTTTTACACCTTGATTTAATAAAAAGCAATTAGACATTGTTTGGGCTCCTATTTCCCAGCCATAATATATTAAATTTTTCTGTACTTGGTTTTATCCATTGGTTTTATCCATGATTATACATCTCAGCGTGCCAATGGATTCCATCAATGTTGGACAAGGAAGCCATGAAATGATAAATTTCACATTTGTGCGCATTTCTGAACTGTATTTTTCTGCTGAATTGATCCAATCAGGCCTGAAACACAGTTTATTTTTATTTTTTTTGTTCTACACAAGATCTCGCTTTTTTCAGTTTCCGCGGCCGAGGCAACAAATTATCAGGGTGGCGCACGTTTGCGGTAGAGGGCGAAGTTTGGTCGAAGCTGCTCAATGACAAATTTAAGTTTGTGTTTATGAGCAAGTGGCGGAATAATTCGACACTACACTGTACAATTAGAGTCAGAATTACACCGAAACTTTAAAAAGAACTACAAATATGGAGGCCTGGAGTGTGTCTCCGACATGATTTGATAATAACCTGGGGCCCAGATGACGCTGTCGTCGAAGTAAACCAAAATCCAGTTAATACAGAGTAATCCTTGACCCTGTGGGGAAGCTACTAATTTAATCTGTGCAAATAGTTTTTTTATTTTATTGAAGGTCTTTTATTTGCTTTTAAATCTCTCAGTGGTCTCATCCCGCTCTACCTCTCTGAGCTGCTACGCCTTCATACACCCGCCCACTCTGTCAGGTCAGCTTTGGCCTTTGACATCCTGTAAGATGTAGATATTATTTTATTTTTATTTTTATCATATGGATGCTGTTGTCTTTTTACTCATGTTTTATTTTTTTTATTTTTTTATTTTTCATATATATAAATAAAGCTGAATTGGATTAGAAATGGGAGAAAATAGAGCCTGTGTTAGGGACTATTTTCAGCAGCGGATCAATATGTATAAGTTCAGTTACAATTCGGTTTTATTTATTAAATATAGGGTCAAAAACAATCCAAACTGTCCTCCTGTCGCCCGTGCAACTTCAGTCCTGACCGGGTCTATTTGACTATTTATAAAACCCTAAACTAAAATGCATCACCTAATTCTGTGTTGCACATTTTTAGCCAACTTCTTTTCAGCACTTCTTTGCAGAATTTTGCAGAATGGGCAGTAAACCACATTTATATCAGATTGTGTTTTATAGAAACATTTGGGGTGTGTCAAACTTGACCTGGAGGACAACAGGAAGTATAACAGATTGAAAGAACCCCATAGAACGCAGGTGTCAAACATTCGGCCTGTGGGCCAAAAGCAGGCCGCCAGAGGGTCTAATCCGGCCGGCAGCGTGAATTTGCGAAAGTGCAAAAATTACATAGAAGACTGAAATTTTTCATTGAAAATAACTGCTATTCCTAATTTGCGCACTGTTTTAGAAAAAGAAGTGGACATGACACAACAGCAGACAGCAATGTGCCCAAATTGCACTAAAGAAATTTCATTTTTTTTAAAGGATAGTTTATTAAATGTGAACATAATCCTAATTTACTTGTTCTTCTTTGCTCTAAAACAAATAGAAGAAGTCCGGAGTTGTTGTTACTGGTCCGGCCCGATTGAGATCAAATTGGGCTGCATGTGGCCCCAAAACTAAAGTGAGTTTTTGGATTTTGGATGCATGCAGCTAGTTTTGGTTCCTTTTAGATGAATCGTTGAGAGTAAGAATAACAGAGCCAAACTTCTCCTTTACAAGGCTTGATGGAGGAAGGATACACGAGTCTTTGAGGTGGAGAGGTGGAGGGTGAAACACACAGACGTAAGGACCGGCGGTGGCGGCGGTGGTGGGGGGTTAAGTGCTCGATCTTTGCCGGAACACACCAGCCTCTCTCTCGGTATGTACACGCAGATAAAACGTGAATGCACGACACGCGTTAAAGGGACGGACACACACACAAAAAAATCAAAAAGAAGGGCAGATGCATCATGGGAAGACAGAAGGCGTGGCCTTTTGTAAACGGATCAGCAGGCTGAGGTTCGGCTGTGGAAAGAGTTCACGTCACGATGAAACACAACACACTCGTCCCCTCGGAACATTAATCTCTTCTGTACGGTGGCCATTCTCCAGCTGAGTCGGTGCATGTACAGCAGGTTTAGGTGGGCTAATGTATTAAATGCTTTGAATTTTTTCTGTTTTTGTTTTTTTTTTGTTTTTTGTTTTTTTTATTTTACCAGTCCAAGCACAAGATTTTTTTTTCTTTTCATCTCCTCTATGTACAAATGTTTACAAGAGTTCTTCAAGAAGAGGCCCGTGCGCGAGGGGAAATAGTCCCAGATTGCGCCCCCCCCTTCCGCTCCGATCCGACCCTCGCCGGACGTCGTGCCTCATCGCACCACAGCAGGCGGAGGGTTAAAAAAAAAGAAAGAAAAAGCACCGACAAAAATCGAACAATGGAGGGCGCTATCTTTGGTCACAATCAGAGCAAAAGGAAAAGTGTTAAAGCACAAAAATACTGTTCCGTTATTCCACAAAACCAAAGAGGGAAAGAAAGACTCCGGTGGACGGACGAGGACGAGACGGTGTGGAACAATTTGATCTGATTCAGTGGAAGATGTAGAGAGGGGATCAATGGAAGCAGCTGCTCAGTCAAAACTCTCCTCCTCCTCCTCCTCCTCCTCCTTCTTCTGCTCATCACCTTCCTCCTCCTCCTCCTCCCCTTCCTCCTGGTCGTCCTCGCAGTAGCGTCGGAGCAGTCGGTGCAGGTGCTGCTGCAGGGCGTCGGGCTGCAGGGCGTCCGGGGTGTCGTCCAGACGCTCCAGGTGCACGTGCTTCCCCTGGGCGTCCCTCACCACAGTCCTCTTCTGGGTTCGCGACTTACGCATCTGGCTTCTGGAGGAGCAGAAACGTACAAAGTCAAGACTACAGGCGGACACTGGTCTCGCCCAGAGTTCACTGTCTGGAGATCCAGGGCTGCTGATATTTAAAGTAAAATAGTACAGTTTCTGTTTAAGAGCACAGGATGGAATAAATAAAAATAAAAAACACTACATTGTATAATTAGAGTCAGAATTACACCGAAACTTATAAGAACTACAAATATGGAGACCTGAAGACGTGTGTCTAAAACTAGATAAGATACGAATCTATGAAAACATGATGAATGCAAATTAAATACAGAAATATTAAATTGTGGTATTCCTTTCTAAAATCCTTTATTTACCCATTATTTAAAAAAGTTAAAGTAATTTTATTTTTTATTTTTTTTAACAATAAAACCAGTTTCCATCATTTTCATTTCATCTCAAAGTCTTCTGCAAGACACACAAGGCAGAGCCGACTACAAGAATAAAATGCAAATCCAATTTGGCATTTTGGTTTATTCACACATCGTGTGCACTCATGAAATATTTAATTTCAACATCTGCAGCAGCAGTAGATCTCCATAGTCACCCTCCGCCATATGGCCATGCTACATCGTGGGCAAACCGAGCATTTTAATTGGCTGTGTGAAATTCAGTGGACAAATTAAGTTGCAGCAAATTAAACACAAATCATGCAACTTCATTTCCATAGGTTCATAGGTTTTGGTCAACACTCCTCTCGTGGTTGTATCAATAATGACACTGTGGCACGCGCGAACAGGGATAAGGACCAACTCGGGGACCGTAACAAGCGAGCTGCAAGCAGCATATTAACGGCATCTGCATTAACCTTTTAATGCTTCAGCCTCAACATGTCCACCTGGAGTCACCGTTTTAACTTTATATAGGTCAGAGGACAACCTGTGAGTAAGTGCTTTTGCCTATTTTTCCAGAATACCATTCAATATCTGGCAGTTATTTACTGCATGTTATCAGAGTGTAATAACATTCCAGGAGACGTGCAAGCGTAATGACGCCATACTGACTGTAGAGCCATGCGTCTCAGCTTTCGGAAACCACTGGAATTTTTGCGATAGCGTAAAACGTGGCGTAATTATCATAATCCAAAGTGCACTTGCAGAAACGTACCGTCTTTGACAAGGGTTAACTCCATATATCTGCACAAGTCTCTTGTGGCAACAGAAGCATTTGAAAAATTATAGACAGTTGTTGTCTTGTGCCCTCCTCAAATTTACTACCCTCTGGACACCTTTGTGGCAAAAAAATGTAGATATACAAAGAAATTACACTGTAAAAAAAAATATTTTTTTCAGCTTTTTTGTTCATAAATCTTCAAACAATTTCAGACTTGTTCAAAATTACCAAAAAAATCTGGTTTGAATGGAAGTCAATGAGTCATTTTTGGCCATGTAGGTGTCCACAGGGAGCTTGTGGGACTACATAAAACAATACTAATCTTTGACATATCCAAGACTCTAATCACCATAAAAATGTATTATTAAAATTATTATTAAAATTATTTTATGGAAAATAATTCAGTTTTTGTGTTTTTCGCAAAAAAATATTTACAATCCATATAATCAGACTGGCATTTAAGGGGTTAAAATCCTGAAAATTATTGAATTTTTAGTAGTTTTGAGCAAGTTGTTGACGTAATTTATGAAAAAAAAATCTGAAAAAAATATTGATGTATGATGATTTTATGGCTTTTTTTGCCTGTGTACATTTTTGCCACACAGGTGTCCAGAAGGTGCAAAATGCACCAGTAAAAGACACTGGATTTCAAAAATTTGACTAAAAAGAAAAGTTCCTGCCAAAATTTGTGGCACAAGCTGTAACCAAAGCCAAAAATGTACAAATATGCCTGAGGAGGGCATAAGGGTTAGACATTGCTTTAACAGCTGTCTGACTGCTTATAAAGTTCCCTAATAAGATTGCACTGCTGCAACCCAGATCTAATCGAAATAATAAAACTAGTAAGAAACGGACAAAACTCTGAAAATATCTCAGTTTCATTAAATCTAATTTGTTCTTTTGAGTGCGCATGGACTGTTGCATCGAGGTTAGGACAGTGAAATCACACCATGCCTTCATCCTGAGCTCACACGTGTCTCCACGGTCACTTATACACACTCCCATGCAGGCCAACCTTTTAATCACAGAACCGTCGTCCTGCACAATCTCTTTCTCTACTACATGAGGCATGAGCACTTTGCCAAAGCCTCCAGCATAACTCAAAGCCTGGAGGGGAAAGAACCAGGGAGGAGTGAGAGAGAGATCAGAGGGAGGAAATAAAGGAAAAACACCTGACAAAACCGGTCAGTATTGACCCCAGCTGCAGTTACAGTTACAGACAAGTGATGGAGTATGTATGGAGTATTTTTATCCCCTACTTTGGACACACTGACCTTCTCAAAGTCCTGTCTGGCCGAGGGGAGATCTGCAGCCAGCGAGGGGTCTCCTGTCTGCTTCTCCATCCTCTCTCCTCTCACCACCGTCGTCTTGACCACCTTGCTGACCTTTCGGCCCTGCACCGGCTCCACCTCAAACTCCGACGGCGTGGCAGCGCCCAGGGCTGCGGGCTCCGAGAAGGTCAGCTAAAGACACAGAACGTGAAGATGATGAGAGACCAGTATTTAGCAGCTAGTGAGACTGCAGACTTAGGTTTTAGTTGATAAAGTTGCATCCATTCTAACGGGGGGTCAGACGGTGGCACCTCCACTGAATTAAACTTAGAAGACTTTAAGAAATGAAAGATACTTGATCATTAATCAAGTCATTTATCAGTTCACATTTAAAGCCAGGAATTTCAGATAGATTCAGATAGATTAGATTGCATACACAACAATAAAAAGTATTTTTAATGGCTAAACCAAGACATATAGTTTCCGATTAAAGGACTCTGACCTCTTTCTGGTCTCCGTCACTGCGAAGCACGGTCCTCCTCACCACTCTGGAGACGGTGTCCCCCTCGTCTATCTGCACCGTCTCCTGGTGGGAGCCCTCGATGGTCACTTCCTGAGTCTCCGTGCCGTCCGCAGATACGTATTTACGAATCACCTTCCGCGTGATCTGGTTGAGGAGAAAGCGAGACGAGAACTTAACCATAAAACTGGCAACCTTATGACCAGTTTTCATCACGGAGGTCGAGGCGTAGTGCTGAGATTTTAGGTGCAACACTCGGATGCTCCTTACCTTCTTGGTTACCATGTTGCCGTGCTCATCTGTGTACTTCTCCTCTGTTACCGTCTGGGCTGGGATGTCCGGCAGGGAGTCCGCCTGCAAAATAAACCACAAAACAAATGCCGTCATTTATCACCTTAAAGAAAATAAGGAACACAACCGGCATCATGTTGATTACATCAAAGGAAGACAATGTGAAGCAACATCTGTCATTCAGCATTGCTCAAAAACACCTGACACCTACAAATCTACTACTTTTCTGTTTTAAAGGCCCATGTGTCTCCTTTAAATCATTCTGAAAGGTGTATGTTCACCAGTCTTGTTGCCGAGGACACAACAGTCTTTAAAATCTACACACTGTGGCTTTAATTTATCTAAAACAAACCAAAAATGACACAAACATGAAAAAATGACAATGAGTGAGAAGAAACCAGTGACTAACAGCAACAAAATATAATAAGCAAATGTGGATTACAGGTCCTATTTGGCTCAATGTTAGTTTGTGCCAAAAATTGCAGTAAGACTAAGATGTACTGTAGCATTAAGCTGAAAAATCGAGTTCTGCATTAAAAACAAAACACCAAGTAGCACTAAAACTCTACTCGCCACTGCATGATGGCTGCACAGCTGCATCATGCTTCTTTACCTGAATGATTACTCTGCGTCGGACCACCCTAGTGGTCAGCACCTCCTCCTCTGAGCTATCAGAGGACAGCATCCCTAGCTCCTCCGCTATCTCCTGGGAGACAGCACAACCAGCATGGGTCAATATACACCGTTGCTATATCGCAGACTCGTGCAGGCAGCAGCGACGGCGGCGGCTGATTTTTATTATTTTCTTTTCTCTTAACCTCACTTTTTGTGTTTGCTCGCCATGAATGTTCCTCCACAGACAAATGGAACGAGGGAGGAGTGAAACATAAAATGGTATGGCTGAACACATTGGTGATGTGAGATGAAGAGAAAGCACGGTGATGCAAAAAAAAAAAGATTCAACCGAAACAGACGTGCAAGGATCAGAAGCAGTGTGCGAAATATTGGGATCTTGAGTGGAAGATGTAAAATATCTAGAAGTAGAAGAAATAAAGTCAAAATGGCAATCTTAAAGATCTCCAAAAACTCAGCGGTGGTGAACGTATTACTTATTGATGAATCTAGTGCGCTATTTATCTGTAGAAACATTCTGGAACAATAAACAGCTGTCTGGATATAGACTCAGAACGCTAAATCGTTGTCAGATGATGGCTGATGTGTTTGAAGAGTGCTGTTAATGCTTACAACCATCAAGAATGCAACCAGAAACATTTCAGGGAGCTATGGAACAAGAAGGAGCAGCCTCAGTGAGCTGTTAGATGAAGAGCTGCGAGCAACTGCTCATCTGGTTTACTCACTTCTTTCCATTGTGCCCTGCTGTCAACTAGGACTTCCTGCTATTTGGTAAAAAAAAAAATTTGGAAGGTTGAAATGATGGCTGAGGAGTAGCACAAAAAATGTGACCGACGCTGAGAAGATGACTTATTTGGTGCTGGAAGTGCTCACATGCACCATAGATACTTGTACATTTCTGCAAACTAAGCAAGGTAGTAAACTCTCCTTGGTCCTTTACTATCCCTATTTCCAAGAACAAACTAATAACTAAATTAGGTTTAGAGGTCAAAAGAAAGGTCTAAAAGTCCTACTTTTCTGTTGATAAGTATACTTTGACGATCAAAGGATATTTCGCACACTGGCGGGAACAACAAGAAGCCAAAATCCAAAGGTGCAAACAGATGCAGATGTGAACAAATTGTTAGAGAATTCTTCACAGCAGCTTGTAAATGTCACCAACACATCAGGTGGAGGAACTGCTTTTATGTCACAAAACCTGGTGTCAACAATTTTTTCGGTTATCAAATTACCAGTGATTTCCTTAAAGTTTAGGGAATCATGCAAACAAAAGCACTCGTCAGCCTTGTTTAGTCCATAAAGTGCAAACTGTGTTTTTTAATGTCCGGAGTCTCGAATGCAACGCCACAACAAACCAGCCCCGATCCGGGTAAGACACTAGCCAATGCAGCATTGTCCTCATGCTCAACAGCTTACCCTTCCCAGGAAGTCGTCATCATCATAATACCCTGCCTGATCTCTGGAAGGAAGCTCCTCACATGTGGGGAGATCCTCTGTTTGACACTCCCGTGAAGCCTCTGAATCATACGCAAATTCACCGAGACTATCACTGCCGGAGGAGAAGCGCTTGTAATCTTCCACCTGGAGGAAAGGGTGAGCGGCGTACTGATGGCTTCCTTTCAGAAAGCCGATATCAGGGGTACCTCCAGGCATTGGGGAAGGGGGTTCGCAGATGTGATACGCAATGTCTCGTTCCAGTTTCACATCTTCTGGTTCGGAAAAGTCGGAGAAGGCTTGTCTGCAGTCGAAAAATTCCACATCTGAATCCGAGTGTTGTGGAGACTGAGAGCCTTTACCCCGTTCCTTCAGTGGAACCTTTGGTGTCTCCGGTTCAAATTCTGAGGCTGTTTTCTCAAATTCTGAGAGGACTCTCTTAAAGTCTGGGGAAAACTCAAAGTCTTCAACAGTTTCAGATTCTCTCTCAGTGGTAGATTGGGCCGCCACTTCAGCCGAGTCGCTGAACACTGAAGACACTGGACTTAAATCATTCAAGGTGGCTTGGCTACACTCAGAAACTCTCAGGGTTTGATGTCCTGAAAATATGTCCTCATAATCTGGTGGTACCAAAAACTCAGATGACATGGGTGAAAAAAGTTCACTAGTTTGGGACTCTTTAGGGGACAACTCCCACTCTGAGAACCTGTGAGAGGTGTCTGACTTTGCACAAGAAGTCTTCTCATATGTAGGTAGAACTGGAGTGACAGTTCTGTGGGTCGCGTACGAGCTCTGATCGGGTAGCTGTAGGGCGACGGATGTCGTCAGCTTGCCGTCACTGAACAGAACGCATATATTACTCGCATCTTGTGTCGTTGTCGTAGCAGACAACTGATTGCTTCGAATCTCGTAGTCTGTTTCCTGTAAGCGAAATGTCAACATGATCTGAGTGAGTTACCTATAAATCAACAGAGAGGTTGGTTGCACATTTCATCGGGTTAGCATTGTTGTGCAATTTCCCTGCAAAATATATCTTGTTAAGTTCAAACTGTATGTGTGTAGCCAAAACATGCAACTATAAATGCATCCCGGATTCAGACAGATGAATCAGACCTGAACAAGAGTAATTAGTAATATTTAAAGAGTACTCTAACTTTCCAGATACTTTCCAGACACATTCCAGATCTCCAGTTTGTTATTAGTTCATCAAGACATGTCCTTTTGTTTCACACAGAGTTGCGTGTTACTTGTTCAAGCAGCGAGCTACTAGTTTGTCCAAACCATGTGAGTCTTTGCCGGATTGTCATGCTCTCAGTCTTACCCATTGAGAGGCTGTCTTCTCTTCCTTTCTTTTAACATCTTTAACTGGTGACAAGTCTTTTCCGAAGCCTTCCTCACAGACAGTGGTTTGTAAAGTTGAGAAACGTCCAGCCTCTAATCCATGCTCTATCCATTCTTCGTACGAAGAAATGTCTGATTTTGATCCTTTCATGTGTTGCCAGTCAGACTTCTTCTCACATGGCTGATCGGGTCGTGAGGACAATTCCACGTGGCTCAAATGTTCTGAGCTAGAGACTAAACTCTCAGTACACTCACAGCTAAAGCATAATTCCTCGTCTGATTCAAGAGTTTCGGGGCTCATCGGTCTTGGGCTATCATCAATCCAACAATCAATAGGCAACGCCACAAATTCAGAGTCGGATGACAAAGACCCTGGTGAAGATGATCTATCATTACCGGTATCATCCATAAAATATGACGATAATATTCTCATGAACACAGGTACTGGTGAGTCGGGCAATAGTTGTCTGAACTCATTGACAGATGATATGGATTCAGGTGAGGATGGTCTGTTGGTATCATCCACTCTCGATGACGTAACCACAAGCTCCCACTCTGAGTCCGACCCCAGCGACTCAGGCGACGATGACCCATTTGTAGTGAAGACTTCCTCAGCTGACATTGAAAACTGAGGGACGGGAGAGTCTGGAGACAGTGACCTGTTCTCATTGAACTCAGGCATCGATTCTGGAGATGAGGCTCTTTTGTCAGCCATGTACATGGCAGATTCAAAGGACATAGGTCTGTATTCAGGCAGAGACTCCCATGAAACTGCTCTGTTTCTCTCAGGTGAAGATGATGTTGATCTCAAGAACGCTACACATTCTGGCAACGCCACTGTAAACTCTGGTATGGGGGAATCTGGTGAGAGTGGTCTGAATTCATTGACTGATTTTACAGATTCTGGTGACGATGTTCTTGCCTCTACTAACACGACTGAATTAGGGGACATGGGTCTGTAGTCTATCAAAGATTCTGGTGAATAGCAGAGCTCATCAGACTCTGTGTCAGATACAGATATCAGCGTACCAGCTTCAGATTCAGTTTGAGCATCAGGACCAGGACATTCAAATGTGTACTTTGTCTGTCTGTACGGAGCTGTTCCTGAGGTGTTTTCAATCATAGGTGGAAGTGACTCTGAAATAGGTATGTCAGATGTGACATGTGTATTTGAAGTGCCAAAGTCAGTCATATTTCCGTCTGTTGTAGTAGTCAGCTGATGTGATAATTCTACTTCTAAATGTGGCTGTTCGGCAGTAGCACCTTGCTCATTTTTATCCTCCACTTGCCTAACCTGTTCATCCCCTGGCACTCTGCTCTCATATTCTACTTTGCTGCCAAGAAACTGCATGAACCCGGTTTTGCTGTTGAATGTTTCACCTACATACTGAGGATCACGTATTTGAGAAATCAGCTTCCATATCTCAGCATCATATGTGAGACTATACTCAGCTACCACATAGGCTGAATCCTCAGAAGTGGAAGTCTCTATTGTTGTTGATAAAGTAGTGCTACCTTCCTTGTCAGCAGTGGCTTCTAATTTGCTCGATGTTTTGTCCACATTTGGTTCAACAGATTCTGGTGATGCTGATCTCTCTTCTGCACAAAACGAAACTGAAGTTTGCGATAAATCATCGGAATCTGAATAATCAATTGGCGATGTGTTTCTCACATTTATGACATTTTCCACAAATGTCCCTGTAAAATCTGGTATTGGGGATTCAGTGGTCAAGTGCTTGCATTCATCACCCGAGCTTTCTGACTGAGGTGACTGTGGTCTCTTGTCAGTGACTCTCATGTCAAATGGAGCAGAATATGTCAAATCACACTCTGAATCTGACAATACTGATTCAGGGGATGATCTCCCACTCTGAATTTCTACTGTTGCAGTCTCAGGAACATTTTGTGTAAACCAAGGAAGAGGTGAGTCTGGAGACAACTTTGTGTGTTCATCAAGTGAATTAGTAGATTCTGGAGAAATTGAACCAATGTTTCTATGTGACATCAATGCCTGGGGTGACATGGGTTTGTATTCTGGTATGGACTCAACTGAGAGTGATCTCTCTTGTATTTCTGATTCTACTGATTTGGGAGAATCTGGTCTATCCTCAACACCAAAACACAAGGACATCAAAAGCTCACTCAAAGCGAACTCAACATCTGATTCAACAGACTCAGGTGAGGATGACCGATACCCTTCATTTATAATAACACGTTCAGGGGCTGCTGGTCTGTACTCAGGTATGGGCGAGTCTGGTGACAGACCTTGGTATTCATCACCAGATCCTCCTGAGGCAGGTGAGGAGGCCCTGTTGTTATAAATTAGTGATCCTATGTCTATAACAATGTATTCAATATCTGAACATGTTGACTCAGGAGATGTTGACCTATGTCCAAAACTAGTTTCAGGCATTTCAAACAGTGGCTGTACAAAGTAAGGTATAGGTGAATCTGGTGAAAGTCTGACCGATGTCAGAGATTCAGGAGAAGAAGGTCGGCTTTCCAGCAATGTTGGGAAAGGATGGTCCGTTTCCAAATCTGAAAACAAAGACTCAGGTGATGTGGATCTTAAGTTTATGTGAGATATAGTGGACTCGTGTCTTGTAAATTGAGGAATAGGTGAGTCTGGAGAAAGAGGTCTAAACTTATCATTGGATGCAACTGAACCAGGAGATGCTGGTCTTTCCTCAAAGAGCCAGGGCATACACAAATCTGTTTCTAAATCCTCATCTGAATATACTGATTCAGGTGATGTGGATCTGTATCTTACTCCTGAAGTAGTTGGCGGAAGCATAGTGTACTGAGGTATCGGAGAGTCACAAGACAAACTTCTCAGATCAGAGTCAGACACCCTTGACCGGGGGGATTCTGCTCTGTCCTCAAAATCAAACATGTCTGAAATGAAAGGAGCACATTCTATTTCTGAAGCTTCTGATTCAGGTGATGATGGCCTTTCAGCATTGAAATCAAGAAACTTCTCTAACAAAGCCTGTCTGAAGTCAGGTACAGGTGAGTCAAGAGAAAGTCTTGTGTATTCACTATGAGATTTTAAGGACTCTGGAGATGAAGGGCGGCCCTCTGTGACCATTGGCCAAAGTAATTCCATTTCCAAATCTGACAGCAGTGATTCAGGCGAAGACGACCTTGAGTTCACACGTGATATAGAGGACTTATATAGCGCCTGTGTAAACTGAGGAATGGGGGAGTCTGGGGAAAGACATCTGGACTCATCATTGGATGCAACTGAACCAGGAGATGCTGGTCTGTTCTCAAAAAGCCAGGGGATACACAAATCTGTTTCTAAATCCTCATCTGAATGAGCTGATTCAGGTGATGTGGATCTGTATCTTACTCCTAAAGAAGTGGGCGCAATCATAGTGTACTGAGGTATCGGAGAGTCACAAGACAAACATCTGAGATCAGAGTCAGACACTCTTGATTGGTGGGATTCTGCTCTGTCCTCAAATTCAAACATCTCTGAAATCAAAGGAGCGTATTCTATTTCTGAAGCTTCTGGTTCAATTGATGATGGCCTTTCAGCATTGAAATCAAGATATACCTCTAACAAACCCTGTCTGAAGTCAGGTACAGGTGAGTCAAGAGAAAGTCTTGTGTATTCACTATGAGATTCTAAAGATTCAGGAGACAAAGCGCGGTCCTCTGTGACCATTGGCCAAAGTAATTCCATTTCCAAATCTGACAGCAGTGATTCAGGCGAAGATGACCTTGAGTTCACAAGTGATATGGAGGACTTATATAGCGCCTGTGTAAACTGAGGAATGGGTGAGTCTGGGGAAAGACATCTGGACTCATCATTGGATGCAACTGAACCAGGAGATGCTGGTCTGTTCTCAAAAAGCCAGGGGATACACAAATCTGTTTCTAAATCCTCATCTGAATGAGCTGATTCAGGTGATGTGGATCTGTATCTTACTCCAAAAGAAGTGGATGCAATCATAGTGTACTGAGGTATCGGAGAGTCACAAGACAAACATCTGAAATCAGAGTCAGACATTCTTGATTGGGGGGATTCTGCTCTGTCCTCAAATTCAAACATCTCTGAAATCAAAGGAGCATATTCTATTTCTGAAGCTTGTGATTCAGGTGATGATGACCTTGAGTATATATATGATATGGAGGACTCATGTAGTGCCTGTGTAAACTGAGGAATGGGTGAGTCTGGGGAAAGACATCTGGACTCATCATTGGATGCAACTGAACCAGGAGATGCTGGTCTGTTCTCAAAAAGCCAGGGGATACACAAATCTGTTTCTAAATCCTCATCTGAATGAGCTGATTCAGGTGATGTGGATCTGTATCTTACTCCTAAAGTAGTGGGCGCAATCATAGTGTACTGAGGTATCGGAGAGTCACAAGACAAACATCTGAGATCAGAGTCAGACACTCTTGATTGGGGGGATTCTGCTCTGTCCTCAAATTCAAACATCTCTGAAATCAACGGAGCGTATTCAATTTCTGAAGCTTCTGGTTCAATTGATGATGGCCTTTCAGCATTGAAATCAAGATATACCTCTAACAAACCCTGTCTGAAGTCAGGTACAGGTGAGTCAAGAGAAAGTCTTGTGTATTCACTATGAGATTCTAAAGATTCAGGAGACAAAGCGCGGTCCTCTGTGACCATTGGCCAAAGTAATTCCATTTCCAAATCTGACAGCAGTGATTCAGACGAGGATGACCTTGAGTTTACAAGTGATATGGAGGACTTATATAGCGCCTGTGCAAACTGAGGAATGGGTGAGTCTGGGGAAAGACATCTGGACTCATCATTGGATGCAACTGAACCAGGAGATGCTGGTCTGTTCTCAAAAAGCCAGGGGATACACAAATCTGTTTCTAAATCCTCATCTGAATGAGCTGATTCAGGTGATGTGGATCTGTATCTTACTCCTAAAGTAGTGGGTGCAATCATAGTGTACTGAGGTATCGAAGAGTCACAAGACAAGCATCTGAGATCAGAGTCAGATGTCCTTGATTGGGGGGATTCTGCTCTGTCCTCAAATTCATTCAACATTTCTGAAATCAAAGGAGCATATTCTATTTCTGAAGCTTGTGATTCAGGTGATGACGACCTCGAGTATATATATGATATGGAGGATTCATGTAGTGCCTGTGTAAACTGAGGAATGGGTGAGTCTGGTGAAAGAGGTCTATCTTTGGAGGCAGCTGAATTAGGAGAATCATCTCTGTCCTCAAAAATCCAGGGGTTACACAAATCAGTCTCCAGATCCTCGTCTGAATATACTGACCCAGGTGAAGTAGATCTACATCTTAGTGTCAACGTGCTAGGTTCATCACGAGTGTACTGGGGTACTGGAGAGTCTAGAGACAGATGTTGGCATTCAAACATTGATTGGGGAGAATCTGGTCTGTCTTCGATTTCAAACAACTGAGAAATCAGTGGAGCAAATTCTGTATCTGAAGTAAAAGATTCAGGTGATGATGACCTGTTACCAGTGGCATCGTAACATGGAACTGGCAAAGCCGTTCTGAACTCAGGTATGGGAGAATCGGGTGAGAGTCTTGTGAATTTACTTGGTGATGCTAAAGAGTCTGGAGACGAAGGTCGGTCCTCAAGCAACACACTCCCACGTTGAATTTCTACTTCTAAATCTGATGAGGCTGACTCTGATGAAGAGGATCGATGTTCCATGTATGGGGTTATGGACTCCTGTAGCACCTGTCCAAAATCTGGAACAGGGGAGTCGGCTGAAAGGGCTCTGAACTCGTTTAGAGAGCAAGTTGATTCAGGAGAGGATGATCTGAAATTTGACAAAGATCCCTCTTCAGCCCCTGTTTCTATTGACACTGGAGTGTCTGATCTAGCTTCAGTTTCAAATGGGGAATTAATTAAAGATGCATATTCAACATCTGGTGAAACTGAGTCAGGAAATGCTGAACTAAACCGAAGAAATGTTGGGAAACGTTCCACTTCTCTTGCCATGAATTGAGGTACAGGGGAATCTGGTGACAGGGCCTGGTGTTCATCTGCAGAAGCTATCGAATTAGGCGATTGAGGTCGGTGCTCATCTGATAACACTGCAAGTAAACCATCTTCATATTCTATGTCAGAAAAACAAACTGACTCCGGTGAAGTGGATCTCCATTCCGAAGTTAAAACATTTGGGAGCAACAGCTGCATGAATTCAGGTATGGGTGAATCAGGTATCCTGGACTCAATTTCAGAATCAGGTGTGAAAGATCTCTCATTTACCTCAATAAATGACATATCCAAAACTTCTAATTCAGTGTCTGACATTACAGATACAGGTGATGATGACCTGCTCCTTGAAACTAACACATTTGGTTCGTTATTCTGGCTAAACTGTGGTAAAGGAGAGTCTGGAGATAGAGCCCTAAACTCGTTAACAGATGTTGCTGAATCAGGAGAGGACGTTCTTATTTCTGCCATTAACATCAGTGACTGAGGTGACATGGGCCTGTAAT
Source organism: Chelon labrosus (assembly GCF_963514085.1). Classification (NCBI taxonomy): domain Eukaryota; kingdom Metazoa; phylum Chordata; class Actinopteri; order Mugiliformes; family Mugilidae; genus Chelon; species Chelon labrosus. Next base: position 23,385,780 of record NC_140337.1, read on the forward strand.
CCGTCACTGATTCTGGTGAATGTGGCCTCATCTCAATTTCTGATGAGACTGACTCAGGAGAATCTGGTCTGTCTTGAACCCATGGCTCAGCAGGAATGAACCCCGATGAATCCTCAAGATCTGAGGAACTTAATTCAGGTGAGGAAGCTCTAGAGCCATCACCTATATTAAAACAGTAATGTAATTCAGTCCCAAAGTCAAGGACTGGTGAGTCAGGAGATAGAGCCTTATGGTCACACAGAGATTCAGAAGATGAAGACCTCAACTCTGTGGCAAACACGTCACATTGCTCAGGTTCTGTATCTGATGCAGGTTCAGAAGATGTTGGACTATGAGGTACCATTGGATATTCGAGAAGTGAAACAGAAAATTGGGGTATTGGGGAATCTGGAGATAAGGGTCTATTGTCATCCACAGAGTTTTCTGTCCCCTGGGAATAAGACCGCAGCATACTCAGTGATTTCAGGGCGTCAGTTGAGAGAGGTCTATACTCTGCCTCAGACTCAGCTGAAACTGGCCCAACCGTGTCTTCTACACATGAATCAAGTGGAACATTTTCTGTACTCGTTTCTGCATTGTCAGAAGCTTCTCCTATGTAATGAGGGTCATAAAGCTGACGTATCAGCTGGTGTTCTGTAAATGTTGCACCTGCTGCTGACTGACTGTGTTCATCCATGGGTACAACTGATTCAGCCGTATGGTATACGTTCTGGTATACAACAGCCCCTGACATTGATAGTCCATACTCAATATCTGAAAGTACTGATTCTGGTGAGGAAGACCTGTACCCAAAAGCAGCTGTGACTGATTCAGTTACTGAAGGTCTGAAATCTGGTATGGGTGAATCAGTTGACAATGCACTGTCTTGGGCAACAGATACTACTGAACTAGGAGATGAAGGTCTACTTTCACTAAAAATCGTGGGTACACAAGGCTCTGATTCTTCATCTGACACTGCTGATTCTGGTGAATATGACCGGGGCTGTGAACTGTCAGCAAAGTCAGCTGAAAATTGGGGAACTGGGGAATCTGGACACAAGTCTTGCAAAGACTCTGGCGAATAAGGCCTTAGAGAACTTAGTGATGTCATTTCGCTTGGCGATAGAGGCCTGTATTCTGAATCAGAAAGAGGCGACACTGGTCTCTCCTCTCCCTCGGGACTGCATGAATCCCCGATGTCCAGCTTCACATTATCCTCTGACTCCCTCTCTTCCAGAACATACTCAATTCTTGTTCCAGTATACTCAAAAACCCCTGTTTTACTGACAAACATCTCTCCAACATAGTGAGGATCCTGTATTTGTGAAATGAGCTTCCAAAGTTCAGCATCATAAACAAGTCTGTAGACTGGCACCCTAATTGCCTTTAGAGTTTGACCACTATCACCCACCAGTCTGTCTGCGGTGTCAGATATTTGTGATTCTGGTGAGTCAGGTCTCTGCTCAGAAATACCTATGTCGCCACTGGATTGTGCATCTGAAACATCTGAAATAACTGACTCAGTAGAAGATGACCTACGAGCGATAATGGAAACAGATTCGGTAAGCCCTGTTTGGAATTCAGGTATTGGTGAATCACCTCTGCAGTCACCTCCAGAAACTACTGAATCAGGTGATGATGGTCTCACTTCAGAGCACACTGACAGAGACACAGCCCCATAGTCTATATCTGAGCAAAGGGAAACAGGTGATGAAGATCTTTCCAGCATGGTTGAAACAGAAAATTCAGGCAAAACGTGCCCAAACTCCGGAATAGGTGACTCGGGTGAGAGTGGCCTGTTTTCATCGACAGAATCTGCAGATGATGGCCTGTTCTCAGCAGGTAATGATGACAACGAAATAGACCCATAGTCTAGATCTGAGGCAACTGATTCAAATGATGACGACCAGTCCAAGACAGTATTTACAAAGGGCTCTGGTACAGACCGTCTAAACTCTGGAATAGGTGAATCAGGCGGCAGTGCCGTGTACATGTTCATAGATAATACGGAATCAGGAGATGATCGCCTAATGCCAGAAAGAAGGGAGGCATTTAGATCTGTCTCCACCTCCAGATCTGACGATATTGACTCAGTTGAAGCTGATCTGTGATAAACTTGAGAAGGTCCAGAGAAAGAGTACTGAGGAATAGGGGAATCTGGTGTCAAAGCATGCTGACTATCTATGGATCTGCCTGAGTGGGAGGAATCAGGTCTAAGCGTGTCCAGCAGCATCAAGGATTCTGGTGACATGGGTCTATATTCGGATCCAGAATCACCTTCTGATTGCAAAACATCAGATTTATCTTCAACTGTCTCCTCTGAATTCACATGATAAGATTCTGTCCTTGTTCCACTAAGATGAAATATTCCTATTTTACTCATGAAGGTTTCTCCTACATATTGTGGGTCACGGATTTGAGAGATGAGCTTCCAAAGTTCACCATCATAAGATAAACTGTAGACTGGCACTGAATGATCTGTTTCAGATAAAGGCACAAAGGCTAAAGACTCTTTGGATATTTGCTGACCTCTGGTCACATTTGCAGACAATGCCAATGATAATTTCGGATCCTCATATGGAGTTTCCGGTGCCAAAGTCTGATCAGATGCTTGAGTCTCTTCATATGTATTAGCTATAAAGTCAGATGATTCTTTTTGATATTTTGTAACGTCCTGTGCAGGTTCATCAGTCCTAGTTACTTGCTTAGATTTTTTCTTTCTAACACTCTTAGTCTTCTCTCTTACAGGGATGTCCATATCCTCTTCTGATTTTCCAGAATTCGGGAATCCATGAGCTAATATCTCTGTAATTCCATCCCCTGACAATACTTCAGCTCCTGTTGGTGGTGTCATGACGTCTTGGTCAGATACTAATGACAGTGTCTTGATAGCTCCAGCTTCGTTGAGTTTCATAGGATATTCTTCTATACATTTTGATGACATACAAGTCAATTCTTTTTCTTCTGTTTTAGACTTCTCTATGTCAATACTTACATATGTTGTAGTTTCAGACTTTTCAAATGCTTCTTCTACAACAGCGGTAGTTTGTGTCTGTTCTACTGTCATGTCAGATAGGAGGTCTGTCTCAGGATTTGGCAGTGGCCCATATTCACTCAGAGAGCCACTAGAATCAAGAGATAATGCTCTATTCTCTAAATCTGACAGCACTGGCACAGCCCCATACTCTGTATCTGACAACACAGGCTCTGGAGATGATGAGTAATCTTTTCTAGTAACATCATGATGCACGGATGACGTATACTGGGGTTTGGGAGAATCAGGGGGCAAGGACTCATTCAATGTTTCCGATTCGGGAGAGTATGTTCTAATGTCTGACATCATTTTCTGTGGTGACATTGGTCTATAGTCGGGCACTGACTCTGGAGAAGGTGGGCTTTCCTCTATATCAGACAGAGAAATAATAACCCAGTCATCATCATACTCTGGTACTAATTCCATTAATGTGGATGGTTTGTTCTCTGTATCAAATACTGGTGAGGTTGGTGTAAGATCAGCAAGGCTGGAATCACACACAATCTGTGTAGTTTCAACTGATTCAAGGATGGATGCTCTATGTATAACAACAGGTAAAAGTGATTCAGATCCATCTACAGATGTGACTGAAGCAGGTGATAAGGCTCTTTCTTCATGGCTAAGCAACGCCGGAGACATAGAGCCATATTCTACATTTGAGCATACTGATTCTGGCGAACTGGATCTTTCTCCTACTGTTACAGCAACTGAGTCAGGCCAGTTGTGCGTGAATTCAGGTATAGGTGAATCAGGCGACAGGGGTTTATATTCATTTACAGATGCTACAGATTGCGGAGATGAGGGTCGTTCTTCAAAAGGCCCTGATAAAAGTGCCCCCGGGAAATCTGTATCTGATGACAGTGACTCGGGTGATAACGATTTAAATTCACTGGTGAAAAGTTCATCGGCAGGTTGTCTAAATTCTGATACCATGAAGTCTTCTGGAGGCTGACAATGTGCGTTAATGGACCCTATGGATTCAGGAGACGATGTTCTCAACTCATGGAAATCCGTAAAGTCATGGTCTGAAGACGTAAAAAGCCAGTGCACGTTTTCTAATATGACCGACTCGGGGGATGAGGCTCGTTTTTCGATGTCAAAAGTTAAAGACTGAGGTGAGATGGATCCCTCTCCGCTATTGTCACTGCCTGGGGATAACGGTCTTCCAAATGGCTTTTTATTTGATACCATTGGTGTTAATGGCCTTTCCTCTGCTTCTGATGGTAACAGCAGAGGAGTGCCCCTCAGCGCAGTTACTAATGGCTGTCTCTTGACAAAAGCCTCAACATCATCAGGTTCCCATGGAAAAACAGTTGGAGGGAGGGGGGACAAAGGCCTAAACTGCGGTATGGGAGAATCAGGTGCAAGCAAACTCAGCTCATTCATTGACCGCACTGACTCAGGTGAAGAAGCCCTACTCTCTGTCAGTAATACTGCTGCGTCATCAGCAAATTCAGGTGAAGATGATCTACCATGAGCTGAGCTATGTTCCCAAATGAATTCAGGTATTGATTCATTTGAACACACCACATATCCAGGTGCTTCAAATTCAGTAGTAGACTCTACAGAAACCACATCCTCTTCTTCAGGCGCATTCAGTCTGAGTGATGGCGTCTTACTTATGTCATACTCCACACCAGGTACAGTTGACTTAGCATTATCTACTGAATGAACATCTATTTTATCAAAGGTTGAGACATCCTGAATGAAGGAACCTGAAGTCAATTTTGTTTTTTGAGTCACTGAACTCGTAATTTCACATATTACATCAGGGGGATCAGCTAATACCCGAGTGTTCTGATCTGTGCCTAGAATAGATTTGAAATAAAGATCACCTGAAACTGAAGTCTGGTAAACATCAATCTCAAGCATAGAGTTTGACACCTCTTCATTAGCCTTCAAGTGTCCAACTACCTGACCTTCATCCTTCTTGTCTCCTTGAATTTCGTCATCAGTGGACTTTGACAGAGCCAATACAGACACATCCTCACTATCTGAATCCGTGAGCCCAACATCATATCCATACAGGACTTTGTAGAGTCGACGTGATACTTCATCCGCGTGTCTTGTGGCTGTTTGTTTGCATTCTGTCGTCACACTGACAGGACCAGAGGGAGGCCCGGAAGCAATTTGTTCACCTGTAGGTTGTTGTGAAAAGCTTATTTTTTCCTCATTGCTTTCTGTAAGCTCCATAGACAATTCCTTGAAGTCTTTCTCAGCTTGCTCACACTCAGTCAAACTATCTCCAAAATCAGTCATAGACAACGGTCGACTTTCGCATACACCTGTTCGGGAACTATTGGACTCCTCTCTCCAAGACAACGGGGATAAATAATGAGTGCTGTTTCCGGAATGGGTGGTTTGTAGACACTCCAAGCTCCACTCCTCTCCCCCCTCCGCCCCCTCACATTCAGCAGCCCCCTCGTCATCGCATGGTTCACAAGTAGTGGGGTGGGGAGGTGGGGTAAGCCGCGCACACAACTTCGGTCCCCCTTTGTACACAGGGTCTATCACATGGGATCGGAGATGGTAGGGAGAGGTGCGGTACAACGTGAAGAAAGGACTTACTTGTTTAAAACTGCCCGTGTGTACCGAGTCTGTCACTTCCTCATATATTCTTTGCGACGAGCTGAAAGAAAAAACATTTCAGTATTCAGTCACAAGATAACTGAATGTGTCAAAGTGATTTTCAAATTTGTTATTACTGAAAAATAAAGCTCTTTGAAGAAAACCTAGAACTGCTCTTTTTGAGTACAGCAAAATGTTTTAAAACTATTTGCAGGTTTTTGGCTTTCTTTCTTGGATATTTGTTTGCTAGCTTTTTAAGCTAGCGACGGTTCAATACATTCTGACACGCCCCAAACTCTACATGCTTGCAAACAGTTTTGTGATTGGTTGTAATTTTGCAAGAAAATGGCTGAGACCACCCTTTCCAACAAGCCTCAGCCCCATTGTTATGTTGTGGAAAAAAGTACCATTGCTTTGTTTAGACCATACTAAAAGAACCTACCTGGCAAAAAAAGAAAATGCTTTTGGTTTCAGAACATCGATCTTGGTGTGAAAGCACCCTAAATTAAAATTTCAGGATAACTTACTATGTTGTTTCCATCTCCTTTTGCAGTTTCTCTTTCTGGGCATTCCTGAGAAGGCCTGTTGCTGTTGAGTCCATCCCTGTCGGCTCGTGAAGTGATGACAAACTGGACGACAGATCCTCTGCTGATACCATGGGTACCTCTTGTCCTGAGCCTGGACTCCTACGTGCAGCCTCTGTGCGCCTTCCTGGCCTGGGGCTGTCAAAGTCTTCATGAAGGGCAGAGAAACCTGACCGGGCACATGGGGCAGGAAATGTTAGTACATATGACTAAACTTTCAACACAGATATAATAGCCAAATTGCCTGCTTTAAATTAACACCGGCATAAGCACCTTCACTATGGTCCAGTGCCATGGTCCGCTCAATTTCTGCATAGGTGTGTGATGATGTCTCCTCTTGAGTGCATTTCATTATCTTGGTTTCAATTATGTGAACAATGTCCATTCGGTTGATCTTGGTCAGCCTTTTGATAAGTGTTGCTTCTGTTGAAACAGGAAATCAAAAGTTTTTACTTTAGACAACTTCTACTTGCTACTTTACTGACAAATTAGTACTATGTACTGTAGGTACTTATCACTGACCTGTGGCATGCTGTCCCTCTCTCTCTGCCCAAAGGTTCAGAAGGGCATGGCTTTGGTCTTGCAGTGAGTTGGGGTTTTCAATCCTTATTAGGTTGATCCTCTCCTCACTGAAGTCCAGTTCTCGTGCTAACTCTGTGGGCAAAAGTTAGATATAGTACTGAGCATGATGATCTGCAGATAAATTTAGAAATGTCTGGTGTCTCTTGAGAGCCTGCCAAGTATTAGCACAGTTTGATAGGTTCATAGCTTGATATTAAGTGTGACTCACCCGTCCAGCTGAAGCCCAGGTGGTCGGCTATAATGGCCAACCGTTGCTCTTTTTTCTCTGCTTCATCCTGTGGATCTACTGCAAATACCACCAGACAGCCATGAGCGGTCCGTGTCGCAAGGTATACCAAATTAAGTCACAGTCACAAATGGTTTTGGAAAATAATCTTCACTGGCTTTCTTGTTATTGCCCTATTGACTGTTTTGATAATATTATATATAATTAGTTACCAATTTGTCACCTATAACAGTACAACACATGTCTGGAAAGTAGTTGTGATACGTACTGACATTTCTTAAGAACTTTTCAGCTCAGTGATATTACAGTTGTTTACATATTCATCTTTAAAACATTTAAAGTTGTTTTCAGAAGTTCCATAAAGCCTTTAAGTCAATCTTGAGATTTTTAGCACACATAGAAGGAAAGAGAGACGTCATTACAAACACAAACACAGCTCAAGCAACACAGCAACAAGGGCTTTTCAACTACAACGGGACATAACTACAAGAGACAGAGAGGCAGCACCTTCACAGCTAGTGTACTAATGAGGCACAAGAGATAGAGAATAGCCCCTTAAACTGGGGGGATACCTTGACTTTGGACTTTATCATCTGGGATTCGCTGCATCTGTGTCTCAACAGGGTCGTCCCACAATGGTCTAATGGGAAAGACGTCTCCTGAGGGACGGAACTGCATCTCTGGGAAAGATTCTCTTTCTATGACTGATGGATCAATGAGACTGCTCTCATCATCTGAGATGGCGGCTGCAGCCTCTTGCTCTTTTTCTGTCTCTGCCTGTGCCAACCTTGCCACAAGTTTTGCTGCTTCATCGCTTATCTCTTCAAAGAATTCAAGGGACTGTTTGAGCGGCTCGCTTTTCTCTTTTGTGGGCGTTGTTGAATGAGAAGACTGACCACTTTTGCCCCGGACTGGCAATCTGGACTGGAAGGCTTTAGATTTTGCTGATTCAGCACTCAAGGGACGACCCTGTTTTTTAGCTGGTGACCTGGTAGACTCGCCCTCACAGAAGCTCTTGGCTTTGGATGATGTTGTCTTGGTTTTGAAATCCACAGAGGGACCTGCGTCTGTCTCAGATTTTCTCCTTGAATCCTTTTTTACGGGGACCTTAAGCTTTTTGTCTTGGGTAGACTCGGGACGTTTGACAGTAGAATCAGGCTTGACAGCGCTAGCCTTGACAGGAATTCTAGATTTGGATTCAGAAGTGAAGGAGGGCTCTTTTTTAAGAGTGGTTGAAGAGGAAGTTGCATGAGATGGAGAAGGAATTGAAGATTTACCCCGACCTTGAGGTGTAGACTTAGCTGCTTTGACTGGAGTCTTTTTAACACTATTGGGTGCAGTTTGTTTGGGCTTGCCTGTTGCTTTGGGGGCCTCTAGCACTGACTGCGGCTCCTCTGGAGAGGAATCAGAGGACTCTTGCTCTGAGTAAACCGATCTAGTCACAGTAGTTTCTGCTGTCTGTACATTTGTTATCATTTGGTCGGCGGAACTTGTGTCTAAATCTAAGGATTCTTCATTTACACTTTTGTTTGTTTTAGTTTCTGAAGGCTCAGGGGATGTTTGGTCTTTTTTTGTAGGTTTGGCTGAAGCTGAAATGCCCATTTTAGGGATTTTAGATTTGGAGGCATCAGCTTTACAGCTTGGCTGATCACCTTCAGGTGGGGACTGAAGCTGAGAATCAGTTGTTTCTTTTGATTTCTCATCTTCTTCAGTCTTAACCTCTAGTGTTAGATTGAGGCCAACATCAGATTCTGCTGCTGATCCCCTACCTTCTTCCCTGGCCTCTTCTAAGATAGGCTCCTCTAAAGGCTGTTCACCTATCTGGAAAAAGGCAAAACCACCCCCTTCTTCCTCATAGCTTCTTTTAGTCATGTCAATGGCACCACTCCGGGTCATCTCAAAGAGCTTCCCTTCTTGGAAAAGGAAAGGATTGGGTTCACTGGTAGGAGTGCTCTCTTCTGTTGGTGTTCTACCAGGTGTGGTGTCTGGAGTTCCTTGCAGAGGCTGACGGTCGACCACTAGATTCAGTATCTTCTGTTCCTCCTCTTTTACACGAGCTGCAAAAGTGGCATCATCCTCTCGCATGGCAGACCACGGGTCTGTGTCCGCTCTTGCAGTGACACCTTTTGACTCAGTTCTGGGAGGTTCCAGTCCCTCATCATCCTCTTCTGTATCATCATAGATACAGACCTCGGGTTTGAATGTTTCCCTTGTTTGACCTTTGGTGGCAGAGGCACAGAGGCCAGCCTCTGGTGCTACCACATGTTGATCTCCCTTCACTTCATCTGTTACATTGCCACTTGTTTTTAGCGTGCCAGTCTGTAGCCTGCTAACACCTAACTCTTGAACACTCTTATTGTCTCCTTCATTTTCCTTTGACTTCCTTAAGCTCTCCTCCTTTTGCTCATCAGTCCTGTTTTCAGTGTTTGATGCCGATGCCTTTTTGGCACTACTGTCTTTATCAGCTTTTGTAGAGGACAGGATTGTTTCTTCCTGTGTAGTTTTCAGTTTAGAATTTGAATGTTGCCGGTCTGAGACAGAGTGAGGTCCCTCTGAAGTGACACTGGCTGTTGTTGTGTTCTTGACCTCTTTGCTGTTGGGTCCATCATGCAAACCTGCTGAAAAAGGAGAGGGAGGTTGTACTTTAATATGGGGATCAACAAAAATAGCTAACTTTGAACCCTCTGTGGGTCTACTGAGCCCACATTCACCCTGCGCAAGGTTCTCGCTTGTGGGCTCTAATGTTTCACAGCTGCCATCCCCTATTTTTCCATCTGCTGAGGGAAACAAATCTTTTCTAGACTTCTTTTTGTCTTTTTCATCTTGTTCCATTTCATCAAAGGTTTTTATTTTGGCTGCCATCTTAAACATCTCATCCTCTGGAGTGATTTTTCTTTTAGCTTCATAGCTGTCTGCTGTCTCCTCTTCTTCTGGATCTTCAGGGATGACAGCCGGTTTGGACGGAACTGAGAGGAATGCATGGTCAGGGGGTTTGGGGTTTACCTCATAACTTACCTCTTCAGAACTAGGAGTATCAGGGGAGAGGGGACTCTTACCGGAACTTGTCATCTGAGATGTCTGCTCACAACTGTCATCATCAGCACTAGCCTCATGGTCTCGAAGCAGCCTACCACGCAAAGGATCTTGGGGGAATTCTGCAGGTTTGGAGGGCTCTGGGTGGCTAGAGGATTTACTAGGTGGACCTAGTGTTGATGGGAGGAATGGGTGGCTTTTTTGCTCTACAGGGCTGCTCTCTAAGGAGTCATGCGGGGGTGATTCCTTGGTTGGGCTGGGTTCAATGGAGTCTGGGGACTTATGGGAGGAATTTTCTTCCATGAGAGGGCTACCCTCTAAAGAGTCTCTGTGGCTTATTGTCAAGGAGTCATCACCTACTGGACTGAGAGCATCTGAGTCTTGTTTTAAAGGCAGGTCTAAGCTTTCGTGACGCTGAGCGGAAGATATAAAGGCTGGAGAACCAACTAAAGGCAACGCTAGCTGACAAGCAGGGCTCTCGTCATCACTAAGAAAAGTTTCTACAGTCTCTGAAATTCTCTTTGTAAGCTTCTGAGGTTTAGATGGCTTAGACTCACTCCTCCTAACAGATAAGGACTCACTTGTAGTCTTGTCATCAGCAGCTTCGCTGGAGGAGACAGGGAGGGTCAATTCTGTAGACAGTTGGTCACCAGTGGTCCCTACACCAGAGTCTCCAGACTTCTCTGTGTCTTTACTTTCTTTTTTGACTGTTGCGGAAGTTGTGTCCAAAGTTGTGGAGCTCTGTTGTCCAGTTTTTGGAGAAAGAGGCAGACTTTCAGGGCTTGTGCCTGGAGTGGCTAGACCCTCATGTTTGTAACTGTCCTCAGAGCTCAAATGAGGGGTTCCATCTCCTGAACTGGCACTTAGTGAGTCTGCCACACCCTCATGTTTTAAGCTGTCAGAGCTATCATCAAGGCCACCATTTCCAAAGTCTACGGTTTCAGTTAGCTCTGGCTGGGCAGCAGCAACTGACTTGGTTTCTTTCACTTTGTCTTGGGTAGTGGTCTCTTTCTTGCGAGGTTTGGTATCCAGGGATACCTCTCGCTCTTGAGAGACACGTGAGGTTATTGCTTTGGTCATGGACTTTGATTGGATGGTTTCAGATTTTGTGGTTTTCTCCGATCTTGTTGTAGAGGATGTTTTGAACTCAAATAGCCCAGACTTTCTCTTCGAGGGGTCCTGCCCCGTTTGGAATGCTTGCATCAGCTCTTTAACTGACATGGTCTCCTCAAGTTTTTCAGATTCAGCTTTAGGTGATTTAGGGGGGCCCTGTTTTGATTTAGGGCTTTCTTTGGCTTTTGGTGAGGGTTTGCTCATAACAGGCAAATGTGAAGGCTTGCTTCCAGTGACTTTTTTGTTCTTTTGCTCTGCCTCCACTTTCTGTTGTAAGGCCTTAACTTTGTCTTTTATTGACCCAATGGGAGTTTCTTCAATTACAGGGGATACAGGTGATGCTGGGCCAGGTGGTGTAGGCACACTTAGAAGAGCCCCAGTATCTGTTGATTCCTCAGTCGGCCCCTGGTCTTTCCCCTTCCTTCTCACTGGCTTTTTAACATCACCAGTGGTGGTTTTGTCATGCACTTTGGTTGGAGTGGTTGGTTTTGCACTTTTGCGTAGTACAACATCAGTGAATCTTTCTTGGACACCTGGCTCTTTTTTGCCCTTTACTTTGGAGCTTACTGGCGCATCCAGGAGGTATTCTTTAAGATCACCACTGTCCTTTATGGCTTTAGGTCTGGGAGCTCCTCTGTTAGATCTACTTTCACGTAAGACAGGTTCTTGAATTTCTAAGGCTGCCATCTTTTTGGCCTCTTCTATATCACTGTCTGAGAGGAGAACCCACTCCTCTGCCATTCTAGCTGCTTTAGCTGCCTCCTCTGCAGCCTCCCCCTCATATGTCCCACTCCTCAGTATCTCACCGACTTTCTCTAGGTCCTCTTTGACCTTCTCTAAGTCTTTCTCCATTATTTCTAAAGGTTCTCCAGAAACTTCCTCAGTCCCCTTTTCTAGGCCACACCCTCCTAAGGAAGGGGATTTGTCTGTCGAGTCTGCAGTCAAGATAGCGGTCATTTTGATCAAATCTTGTTTCATCTCTGACACGTCGGAGAGAAGATCTGGTTCTCGAATCAGCTCTGATTTCAGGACTGATGTCTCCGTCTCTTCATCTTCCATTTGGAAGAAGAACAATTAAGGAGTAAAGAAAATTAAAAATTCAAATGAAAGGAGACAGACATTGGAGAATGTGGTCAGGACAAGATCGGAGCACAATGCAGGGATCATAGGACACAAATTCACAACGGGTTCTACATCAGGGTATCAGAGGAATTGGGCTTATACTTTCATATGTCTCTGGGGAACTGAGGTAAAGCAAATGCTAAATAATACCAATGGGAAAGGGTATGAGCAGGAAATAACTTGCTTAACACTCGCGCCCACACTCACAAGACAAAAACTATAGAGCAAAACTAAAATATATAACCTACTATACCGTCTAGTAAATATGACCCGGTAAACAACAAACCAAAACCAACAAGTACAATGGAAAAGGTGACAATAAAAAAACAAAGACAAGAAAAGAGAGGAAAGAAAGGCACATCTCAAGATTGCTCGGATGTATGACAAATGGCTTGAAAACAACTGAAAATGCTAGATGCATCTATCAAAGAAAGCCAGTGATAACTTAACACAACATAAGATGATTTGCCATGCTTTTCATTCTAACACAAAGCGGATCATTTACTTTTACAGTACACTACAAAATTCGCTTTCCGCTATGTGCTTTGTGTAGCTATGCGTTTAAAATACAACTAAAAGGAAACAAATAACACAATTAAACAGTTAAAAAAACTACAAGCAAATGGTGCTGTTCAAAATAACAAATGAACTCTTGTTAACAAGACAATACACACAAAAATACACACAAACACACATACACACACATTTATGTACGGCAAGTTATTTCCATGCAAAGAAAAGGGGAAGTGCAAAGGCAAAAGCAAAGGTCTTGGATAGAAGTGAATGGAGTGATAAAAAAAAAAGTGTTATTGTTCTGATTAATTCAGTTTTCTAAGGGGAAGTGCTTATAATCAAAAACTGCCCCGATTCAGTAATGTGGTGAGTTCTAGGGCTCTTCATAATACAAGACAATCCTTTAAGATAATCCTTTAATTTATCACACTATATATAGTAGATATAGTAGATAGAAATATCAGTATTAAGCATACTGTACATGAGTATTTTGATTTACTTGTTTTCTGAAAGCACATGAAATTATTCATGCATAGTGTTTACAATATGTATAGATAGATAGATATATAGTCCAATTTACCTTTTTCTATCTGAATGTTTATATACTACTACTTTAACAGGGCAAGGAAAGCAGGAGGGGAAGGATTCAGAGTGGGTGAGGAGGTGGACTATATCTTGCTTTACCATTACACTAAAGACTGTAGTTGGTGTAATACTAATGTCATGGCCTCTAATTTCCTGGTGCTGGTTGCTTGTACAATCACCAGTACCCAGTTCCAGGAACTTGGAGCACAAGCAACGTGGGGTTGACAGTCTATGACGCTGAAACTGCACCATCCACACCACCACAATGCTGGAAAAAGCATGGCACAAACTGAAGGGCCACAGCAGGGTGAACACGTTATTATGAAGAGAAAGGAAACTTCCCCCATCTTATTCAAAAAGCTTCACTCCTTCCTTCAGTTGTGAATGACTTCATTGGCGAGTGACTCATTGACGTTTGGCTTAATTTTAATCAAAGTTGAATCTGATGTGCATTTCAGTCGTTTCTGCTGGTATTTGTGCATTTGTAAAGTATATGTCACAGTATGTAGCTGTGATTTTAAAGAGGTCTCATTGTGTACCATGGCCTGAGGAGGTGAAAGTGCAGGCGCAAGTTGCACTGAGTTGGATAAACAGAACCCCGGTTGCACCGCTCCCCCCAACTTCACATAAGTGGGTTTTAAGCCAATAAACGACCAAACGGGCGCAAGACAAGCACAACCAAATACACCAAAGGAACGTTTCAGTGTTTAGAGGCCATCACATAAACATCACCACAATATGAATGAGTTTAATCGTATATGTACATACGTTGATGGCAGTGTTTAACTCTTTCTCCATATGTCCAGTCTCAAATTATGAAGGTGAAAGGTATACAGTAAAGCAGGTGTAAAATCAGAAAGAAAAAGTGAAAGTGAGCATAAAAAAAATGAAGTTAAGCCTCAGGAAGAACAGAACATTGACATGGGGTGGTGCAGGTAAAGCCTTTTAGTTTGTGTGACAAGACATGAAGATTAAAGGACTTTAACAAGATGCAAATGGTGTGAAAATTATGCTATGGGGTGAAGCTGGTTGTGTCAGCCTGGTTATTCCTCTGCACACTGTTAAACTACTTTATCAGTACTATAATATCAGTGCTATTAATAGACAAGCTTGATTAATAAAGACATGCAATATAATGAAAGTAGCAGCAGTTATTTTAGTTAAATAGATAAAAAATGTCTTACATTTCTCTTGTGTTCTGCCGGTCTGGAAGAGAAAATGTGGAAAATTAGTGTGGATCAACAGTCGGGGCTGACTATACTAAAAATCACTACTAATGTGACAAGAGCTAAGTCAGGAAAAGAACACAAAAGACGCATAGAATAGCAGAATGACAAATCCCAATCTAATCTACAAGAGCAAACAAATGACACCTATAAAGTAAACTTGTTTGCGGTTAGACAGTGGACAGGATAGATCTGCAAAGCTAATGGGAAGAAAAGGGGAGCGGGGGGGGGGGGGGGGAGGGGTGCGGTGGCTGCTTTTACCTCTTCCTCTTGTTCTTGGTCTGAATCGGACTCCTTTTTGGGAGCAAGAGGCAGCGAGAAGCAGAGAGATGGACAACAAATAGAGACGACAGCAACATTAGAGGTGGGGGGGGACAAAGATGACGGGAATAATGTGGTTACCATAGCGACAAAGACAAAACCAGTCAGTGGGACTCTGGGGAAAGTCAAGCTGGTGTTTAAAGTTGTACTAGGCCAAGGTTTTGGTTCTCTTGACGCTTTGGCACAAAGTCACAAAGTAGTACAGCTTTAAAGTTGGTATATACAGTGAGCTATTTCAACAGTAAAGAAGAAACACCAGAAAGCAGTTATTTCATTTTTAGCATTGGCACAGTTTGCTACTTGGGACTTAAGAATCTATAAATCATTTATAATAACATAACTGATAGATTAGTATGAATATTAGAGGTATAGGGGAAACAGAATGGTCCAGTGTAACAAGTAAGCAGATATTTAAGTACAGTGCTTCTCTCAACTTTGTGTATCAACCTCACCTTGCAGTACGATGGCAGGGTGATGTTGAGGTTGCATATGGCATTTTGCGTAAGTGACCTGTAATTCCTGGGTTCTTTCATAAATGACAGCCGGCCACACGGCTCCTGAGTGTTGTCTCGGATCTAGAAAAAAAGCCAGTTAATTGGTAATTAGGAAAAAAAAAAAAAAGGAACAAGCTCATACTGTACAAGTGAAAGCAATTCAGCGTGATGGATTTGAATGAAAAAATGGAGAACAGTGCTCACTTTGATGAAGAGTGCTAGTCTGTTCTCCTTAAAGGCAAAGAAGCTGAAGAGATGATGCTGGCCACTTTTAGTGAGGGGGACGAGGTTTCCAAAGCAGTCTGCATAGATAGGTTTGCCTTCCAGGACCTGAGAAGAGTCACAAGCTGATGGGTACAAGATCTAAATAGTTTCATTGCGTGATCAAATGTCGTTACCAGACTCTAATAAGAACTGATTTGACTACAGCAGGCTATTGCCGACCCTTAGATGTGGTGTTCCACAAGGCTTTCTCCTTGGCCCGCTTTTGTTCTTACTATGCAGTTGTGTTAAAGCACAAATCTACTTTATGTATAGTCCTCCAAAACCCATTAACTAGCCACTTTGCATTAAAAAGCTGGGATATTTGTCTGTTTCTCAAGGGGTTTTCTCTTCAAAAGTGACCTGGGCTATGTGCACACACAATAACTCTATCCTTCAGTAGCCTTTTACAGTGGGCTGCCATCATGGCATCAGTTTGGTGTGACATTTCCTCTTCCCCTCATTCTCACCTCTACGTCTCGGCTGCGGGCTACCTCCATGAAATTTTCCTGCTGTTCCAGTGTTTTATCAATCTTGTCGTCAGTCATGCAGAAGCAGCGCAGACGGGCCTCTATGGGGTCGTGGGTCTTGGCAAATATTACAAACTTGGCCATGTAAGGGACACAGATGATCTCTCGGTAGACCTGAGTGGAGAAGTTGACAGACTCCTGGACTTGCCGACAGTCTATGAGCCAGAACCTGGATATGAGAAAGAAGGTGTTTGGTTGATGCTGCATCTCAGTCACTTTGTGAAAATACATTAATATATTAAATGCGCCTCAGTTAGCTCTTTTACCTGGCAGACACATTGGTGGTAAAGGAGACACAGTCGTTGATGAACGTTAATGGAGTGGTTCCTGTTATATCCTCCCACTGGGCTGGCGTTGTTCCACCTGCACACATACACAAGTTTTAAATTTCAGAAAATGAGCAGCTTAAGTTGGTTTGCACAGATTTGTCTGAGTATTTGTGAGTGTCCTCTGACCGGTGATACTACAGAGTAGACGTAAGGTGGGCGTGTCGCCTGCAAAACCGTTGAGGACCGGGTCCGAGTTGCTCTTGGGGACAGGGATGGTCATGGTGATGGGTTTATGGAACTTTCTCCTGCGGGGCTCCAGGGTGACAATGGGGCTAAAGGTGGCCTTGTTCCCCAGCATCTTCCTCACCACATCTATATTCACTGGTTGGGCCTGCACAAGTAGACCACAACTTTAGTTCAGGGAGTTAAGACCAGGAGCTGGTTTTTCATAATGAAGACCAATGGTAGAGGCACTTCCATAGAATTCCGGACACCCATAGAGTACAGTGAGTTTGGCACAAAACAGTAATGACTATCTCCACCTCACAAATGTTCCCGCCTCAAATCAGTCAATGCAATAATTAACATATAGACATCAGTTTTAAGGGACATTTTAGTCCAATATGACTGTACTCCTCTGACTCCTAACCCTAACCCTCTGAACACATATTGACCACAATCTCTTACAGTATACTATGATAAGAGTCAGTCAGTTACCTGCAGTCCGACCCTGATCCTCTTAGTGAGGGCCCCCTCGGGAAACACTGCCTGTACTTGGGGCACAACCGTGCTACTTAAGATGCCTCCTTCAGGACCAATCAGGTGACTATCTTGCTTGATGCGCGACACCACCGCAAAGTATTGTGGGAAGTCTCTGGTAATGATGCGGCAAATGCGTTTCCTCTCCAGTTCCTCTGGAGTATCCAGCTCTGAATAAATGGGCAGAGAGGGACATGTGTCACGGCCAGTAGCATTAGGATGTTGTTGTTTTTTTATTTGCTCTACTAGTACGCCATCAGTAACTGACCCTCGTCCATGCCGTTGAGTATCTGGTTGAGTTCCTCCTGGGTGTGTTCACAGTGGTGCTCCTTCCAGCTCTCGCCTGTCTCACTTCTGAGGATCACCAGCTCCCGTTCCTTCCCCCGTAGGGCTGCAAAGTGGGGGATCTCCACAATCACAGGACTGGAAGGGTAGAGGGCAGTTAGTGTTGGAGTCAAGAACGAATGTGACAGACTTTTGGAAATATACTGTGTGTGCGTTTGTCTCGGTTGCCATTTGAATCATCTGGAACTTGGGTCTTTTTCAGTGTCAAATTTTTATTTCCATATCTTCTCTACAACTGTTTCCATTCACATCAAATATTGGTTATAACATAATCACAGTTCTATGTAATATGTATCCTTGTATTTCCATCATAGGTCTATCTAAGGTACAACCTGACACCCAACCTAACAGTTGTACTTTTTTACACTTTTTCCTAATTTATGCATATTGTTTGCACTGTTCAGCATTACCCAACTCATTCATTTTCGTTTCAGTCGGTTTCAGAATAGTTGGACATTGACAACTGAGCAAAAAACTAAACAAAACAAACTACTTTCCTAATTTGCTGCTACAAGATCATTAAAGGTCATATGCTAAATCATTAGTCACTGGGTGCACTTCTTCAGCCAATCAAATGTCTGTAAGTGTGTTGTGCAGTAATGTTATAATTAAGCTATTTACTTCAGATCTGTACAGTTTTATCAGGAGGGCTAAGGCTAGGGCTAGGGCTAAGGCTAAGGCTAGGGTTTGCACTAGGGTTTGGGCTAGGGCTAGGGCTAGGGAAATTTGAATTCATCAAACAAGCAAAACCATTTAGCCATTTTCATGTGTCGTAATACTAGTGGAAAATAGGGACATGGGGTCTAGAGAGGAGTCTTTTAAAAGTATAGAGTACTTCTTTGTCCAGTCATCAACGCCATTGTCGGTATTGTCGCAAACTGTCACTATCTGCAGCAAATTACTCTGAATGTGTATTGTTGTCTGGTATATTCTTCAATTTACATATTGTTAATACTTACCAGATGTGCACAATGACAAGATAGCTACAACACATATCTACAAGACGCATGCTGACAAACACAGCAGAATGGCTGACACTTCCATGTGATATTTAGAGGGTTCTTTGGCCTGACAGTGGACGATAACAGATCCTCTTACCATTTTTTAAATATTTTAAAGACTGCATTCACACTTTGATTGGTCCATGGCACAAGAATCTTTTACAGTTTATGCAGTGTGATTACACAGTTGTTGCTCATTTTGGTTCACTTGGTACAAAAAAATAGATTAATGTTTATGATTTGCAGCCAGCTTTTAAAATGACTATGGCTAAGAGCTAAAATACTCCTCAGGAATCTGATCATGCAAGACTCTCCAGAATTCGAAGTTTGTGATTTACAATTAGTTGCGTCAACAATTTGGGAAAACAGCTGGTTGACAGGAAGAATCAAAGCACCGCAGAACCGGTTCCAAATCTGAACACAGGCCACACAACCATTTAAATTTCACACAAACGTAGCACACATTTAGTAAGTAGACAGGAAGCATGAAGACATCGACACAGAAAGGGAAAATAGGCAAAGCAGTAAGAGGGGTAGAGGAGGGGAAAAATCTTCTAGAGAGTCGTAAGTACAGATGACGTGAGATACAGGGCACTAGTGCAAGCATGACAACACAATAAAAACATGAAATGGAATGGTTCGGAGAGGCAAAATACTGAGAAGGGCATCCATGGATTGTTTAATATGTAAAACCGTAGATTTTATTCCATCGTACCCAAGGAACTTTGTCCCCGGCGGGCCAAGCTGGAGGATTCTGCTAACCAAACTCTCTCCCTCATTAAGAGGTGGAGGGGCAGTGGGTAGGTGAAGTTTACTGTGTGATCGACCAAGCGTCCATAAGCAGCAGTGAGGAAGAAAGAGCACACACAATTTTCTTTTGACTGGGTGTAAAATAGAAACCCTGACGTGACTTTTTTTTTGTGGTCCAAAAGTGTGTAAAACCTTATTGATGAATACAAAATTGTGAAATAAATATCCATGTGTATAGATACATACAAAATACATCATATGCCCACAAATAATAATGCATCATTATGAAAAGCTATTTCTTCCTGCTTCTTTTTCACAGTAAAGGAGGCTGATGTTTTTATTTAAAAATAACTGGAAAGTGATTGGCAATGCTGTTTTTATATACCTAAAAATTCTATTTACATTTGCATTTTAAGTTATATTTTATCTTTATTTACTTCTATTACTATTA
This sequence comes from Chelon labrosus, assembly GCF_963514085.1. Lineage (NCBI taxonomy): Eukaryota > Metazoa > Chordata > Actinopteri > Mugiliformes > Mugilidae > Chelon > Chelon labrosus. The sequence continues at coordinate 23,405,526 of NC_140337.1, forward strand.
ATATGAATATATATGTCCATTATTGGATTGGATTGGATATGAATAATATCATATTCACATAATAACAGCATTTTTTCCATCATATTAGCAGATGATAGATAATGGATAAGTTTTTCATGAATGACATAAGGCCAAAAAACAAATTGCATACAGTCTACAGTGATAAAATGCCACAGTCTCCGATTACATTACCAGCAAATAGCAAATTTGGAGGCCACATATCAAACCAATCATGGTGCGATACACTGCAGGTGGAGTTAATCAGAAAAGCTCTTTCATTTAGGGTTAGGGATAAAGGTTAAAAAGAGTTAGACTCCAGCTTTCATGAAAGAAACAGGGCATGCTGAAGAGCAAAGACTGGCAAATCCCTGGCGCTGGGAGAAAGCAAGAGCAGATCCGAAAAAACAGTTTTAGTAAGGCAGAGGCTGGGAAAGGCGGAAATTAATCCGAAATTAAAAAAAGGGGGGAGGGGCAGCGAGTTGTAAGCTGTCTCGTTAAGAAGCAATGTCAACGGACTGGCATTAGAGAGAGGGTACCCTTACTCAAAGTCTCTTATAATCATCTCTATTAGATTAGAGATGCATCTTTAACAAATATTAAACACCTTATAAATCTTGATTTAATTTCAAATATTATAAAATATAACATTTCCAAGACTATGCAAAATCATGCAAATATAGAAATGATAATAAAAATGTATAATAGCGTAATATCAAGCCTGCTGTCTGCACTTCTCAGCAGTCTCTTTCCTTTCTCTTTAACCTTCTACATACACTACTTCCTAAGTTATTTATTAATTTCCTTCCTGTTATCATTCGTTCTCGTAGCCTTACCCAAGGAACTGGGCTCCAGAGGGCCCCACCTCGATGAGCCTGCTGGCCAGGCCCTCGCCCTCGACCATGGGGGGCATGGTGGCCAGGCGGTGCCTCTTCACCAGTCGGCAGGTCACCCGTGTCGGCGCGCTGCACTTCCTGGGCGGGATGATGATGCGGAGGCCGTTGTGCCGGCAACCGCGCATGGCCCCGCCCCTGGCGTCCACCATGAAGCTGACCAGGAAGCTGAGGGTGGAACATGGAGACAGTCGCATGAGTATTAGACATGAATTATTGAGCCCACTGAGTGACGAGAACAAAGACACCAAAGCTGATTGTTTGCCAACAGTAGTCAACACTTAGCCCTAGTATTTCTCAGGTTGAGTCGAAAAGTGTACATATTTGTCTGGTCCTATGGGTTGAGGGGAGGGGCCTCTGTGGATCATCCCACAGATACTTGATCAGTTTGGGATCTAGTGAATTTGGAGGCCAGGTCAACACCTTGTTCTGTTCTTCATGTCTTTGCCAGGTCCAAAAGTTTCCCAGCAGAACACTGAATTGTCACAAGAAGGTCAATTGTATTCACTTCTCCTGTCAGTGGTTTTAATGTTGTGGCTGATTGGGTGATTGATTAATGTTGGACTCACTTTGGTGTCCGTTTTCTTAACACTGAATGGACATGTTTGCATTCAGTTATTTGACCTCATATATAGCACAAGACTGTTTAATCTCACTCCTCATGCAAAGTGACCAATATGCATGTGGATCACACATCTCGATGAAAGAGTGACTGGCTGTGACGAGGAGGTGAAATGAGGTGAATTAAACTCTAATGTGGTTCCAGTGCGGTCTTGCCTCGGCTTCAGTTACACAAACAGCAAGGTTTTTATTAAAACGCACATAAGAGACATAAAGACACTGGTTATTGAGTTCAGCAACACAGAAAAACTTACTTCAACCACAAAAACAGTCTATAATAATAATACTTATGTTGCACCTAAATCCTCAAAGGTATCATAGTCGGTGTGTTAGTGAAAATGCACAATTCACAAGACATTGTATGAAATCAACAAACATGTCCTCAGCTTTCACCGCCTCCTTTTGCCGTCATATCCTCAATTTACTGTTTTCCTTTATTTGCTGGATCACATGATCTGTCCCAGTGGAGACGGCGTATTCGGTCAGATTAAAATGGCTTTGTTGTGCCGCGGGGGGGGGCGAGGATGGAGCAAAAGCATTTGAGGCGGTGTCCGTCGAGGACAGTGACATGTACACCTCTCCGCCCAGGAGAGCACACTGTGAGAGGGGTGGAGCAAGAGAACGATGAAGATGAGCGGGAGGATAAGTTTAACCAAGGGTGCAGAGCGTCACCTGCTGTGGTCTCCATGATCGGGGCACGGAGAGGAATGGCTAGAAAGAACAACCACGTCAGACGGTGAGGAATCAAAAGTCAAGAAGAAAAAAGAGAAACCGAGAGAGCAAGTCTGAGACAATCAGAATGCAGAAAAGAAGAAAACAACAAAGCGTAATTTGTTACTTCTGTAATGTGACATGAAGACACGTGTCATTCCCTTTAAAAGAGACGTTTTTGGATGTTTTCTTTTACATAAAGAGGTGAAACGTTGGATATCAGTGCCAGTTTTGTGGTGTAATTGCAAAACTGGAGTCAGGAGGTTGTTGCAACAATGTTAAACCTACAAGCATGATGAAACAGCTTGGCTGACTGCTTTAAGTTTAAAACCTAGACTGTATATAAATATGGACAATGCGTCCCCACTTCCTTGCAGTGGCCAAGCCGACATTACTTTCCTGGGACTAATTGTAGGATTATACATTGTACTTTATTTATAGTTTGCTATTCTCACGGTCCTACGGAACCTCCAACCTTCACAGAGGGTTGGCACGGCAACTGGTATTCATCATGATGTCACATCCTGTTTCCATAGCGTAAAAAATGAACTAAAACAAAACTTATCAGAAGAAATTGACACTTGAGCATGCATCAGTATTATATTAACTACCTAAAATGACAGAAACCATCCTTGAATTATTTTTTTTTGTGTATTTTAGTGTTTTAGTTTGGCCCAAGTCCCACCCACTAACATGGAGGGGGTGGAGCTTATGGCCTATACTGCAACCAGCCACCAGGGGGAGCTCCACTTGCTTTGGCTTCACTTTTAAGGAGCAGTTTCATCGTCCATCACGGAGTGGCTGCAAGATTCAGCTTGTCTAATTTAAGATTTTTAAAAATTACTCAACTACTGTTTAACAACTTTGATAACTGACAATATTCCAGCTCTAATAAAAAATAATACTCAATAATGTCATTCATTAAACACAACTTGGACCTGGATGCACTGAGAAATTGACGAATGCATTAGCCAATCGAATACACAGGTTGCTTTATACTATCTTCAGTGATCACGCAGATGTCTGATTCTTATAAATCTTCTAATCTTACTCTCAGAAAAAGAAACCAAATAAACTGGCTTCATAAAATGCTGAAATGATCTCAGTTAGAGGACACATTTTACAGCAGCATTCACACTCCGCTGGCGGCCAATGGACGTTCTTAGTCGAGCCAAGAGTGTCACTCTTAAAAGTTATTACCCTGTTAAAACTCTAGCTCTGCTATCAAGATCTTTGTAAAATTGTTCTAACTGAGATGTGATAATAATAATCATCATAATTATGAATATCTATGAATTTGTCAGCATATGCATGTATATTATTCAAACCACTGTATTTCAGTGGCTGTCCGTGCTGTTACCGCTTTGTTTCTGCTCATTGTCGACAATATTTCCCTTCACAGCGACTGTACCTACCCGGAGTGGATGGGGCTGGAGGATAAAGCCACGTTGTCCAGGTTCTCTGTGCCCCAACTCAGCCGGTATGAATCATTCTCTCTGGTGAGTGTGGAAACCTGGAAGCAAACAGACGACCTCAGATTAGAGGACAAAACAACCACAACTGTAATTATCTTACATAACATTCAACATTCAACATTTTAAAACCTACCTAAGTTAAAGAAATGTATACATTTATGAGTAAAGTCCAATCTCTGACAGACTACACACTGATAAACCAGTGGAAAGTCATTTCCCTTAATGAAATAGCATAATTTAGTGGTTAACTTGTAATAAATAATACTGATTATGATGATAAATTAACTACTATAACACAAATTATTACGCATTTTGTTCCTCAGAATACATAATTCAAACCAGCTGTGATCACTGTGACCCTGCAGTGTACCTGGTGACAGGTGAGCATCTCGTCCATTATGCCTTCATGTTTAGGGGAGTAGTAGCTGTGGTGGGTGGGGGTGAAGGACCTGTCTGAACTGGAGCACAGATAAAAAAAGAACAAGAAAACTGTGAAACCAGCAGAGTTTATGACAGTAAGAGATCCAAATGGAAATTAATGAGCTCTGGTTTTGAACTTTAAAGTATTTTAAATTTCCCACCGTGGAGCTTACGACATGAATGAATGACACACAGGGAAAGCTAATGTAATTAAATGTAGTAGTATAGGGCTGGGTATTGTTCATCGTAGAGGGTTAGGGCTAGGGTTCTTGTTTTACATTAGACGACTGCTAATATAAAAGGCAACGCTAACATGGAACAAAATAACAAGAGTCTACAGCAACTCCAGCAGGTGTGCTGCTATAAGGCTGCGTTTAGCCACAGGGCAGAATCTGAATGCTCAATCCTACAGACCACATTCATTATAATTAGTCACGTAGGGGTAAAAATAAATGTCTGTTTCCTGTTTAATGCATCCACTATTTTGTAATCTATCCCAGTGAATGGACTAAAAGCTCATTTAGAGTACGGTGGGACGTAGACGCCGTAACCTCCGTACGTAGCCTATGTTGGTGCTAGCCATTTATACTTGTGCCTCGTCAGTCTGGCTCGCTCTGTAACAACTCCACCCAAACACTAGTCGGCGCTGTGTCTTTTTTGCCAGTCGGGTTAATTTTTGTTTCTACTTCCTGCTTCACTTTCAACAATGGCAACTGAAGCTTTCGCCGAAATTTTGCAGAAGAAGAGTCGTACAAATGTTTGTATCTCTGAACCTCCTCAGTTAACCTTTCCTCCATGAGCTCCGTCTTTATTCATCCAAAACAATCAATTTGAAAATTGTGGAAATGGAGAAGCAGCCGGAAATAGTAAAGCGGAAACATGCTACTACGGTGACGTGGAGTTACATTTCTGGGGAGGTGCATGCCAGGCTACGGCGTTAGGGTCTGCGTAAGGTGCCCTAAACCACCTATAAGTGACCGAGATTTCCATCCCTGACGCCATATCAGCAATGCAAAAAAAAAAAAGAAACGATCTGACAGTTAAATCAGAATTTAAAAGAGCTCAATACCCAGCCCTAGGGAAGGCAGTTAAACTAGTTATTCCAGTAGTGCTGAGGATTTTAAAAAGTCCAGATGTCTGGCCGGAGTCAGCACATACCTTTGCATTCGACTATGGAGTCATGACAAGGGAGACCAACGATGAAATATGAAGAGGAGAGGTTGCAAAATACACAGAAACACACACATGTACAAAAAAACAAGCTGTTAGTTGTTTGGATTTCTGATAATATTAGAACAACCATCCATAGAAAGTGTCAGTAAGTAGAAACAACAGGTAAGGGTTAAAAGAGAGGCATCATCAACACAGAAACATCATTCCAAATAATACACAACATTAACAACAGCTTCCTCATCAAGCTCTAGTTAGCTTGCGTTGCTGATGTTGCAGAGCGTGACGTACCTGTCGGTGCGTCCGCCCTCCAGGCTGAAGCGGAGGTAATTCATTCCGTCCAGGTACTGTCCTGGCAGGGAGTCATCTCCCAGCTCCCTGAGGTCCTCGGGTCTCAGATATTCCCCTCCATCGCCGGTCATTGTGTCATCGCCTTGGGAGAGAGGAAGAAGGATGGAGGTGAAATCATGAAGGAAAAAGCCCTTTAGGTTTCTGGAGAATATGATTAATGGTCAGCTGACCTCTGATTGATGGACGTAGATGCCAGAGTACCTAAATATATCCTTGCTTCTTAGGTATATACTCTGTATTCTTGCTTCCTGTGGAAACTAGCTCAAATACCTTGGAAGACGTTGATGACATCTACAAACAAACTTCTTGGTGCAGAGACTCTTCAGGTAACTGTGGTTTTGAGGGCCAAGATTCAAGTACTTTGAAAAAATTAAGGTTTTACCTGCACCTCAAGGTCTTTATTTATTAAGGACATTTGCTTTGTCAAGCGGGTCAGTTATCCTTCCCTGCTTCACAAACCTTCCAGCTTCCAGCAAGCTAAGGAGCTGCATTACTCATAAATTAGCGACATTTAGCTTCTCACTCCTGAATGCAACAGGAATTTATTTATATATTTTTTAACTGCTAGTGCAGAATATCAGTTAACCATATTTCCTTTTCTACATCTACCTGCTAACATCTAGGCAAATGCATGTTACGGCAGCATCTCTCTAGGTCCTTGTGTTATCTGCACCATAGTGACAAAGCTCTACTGCTGTTGCTGCTACTTTACAGCAGGGGTCTACAGAGTTGACAGAGCGTGCACAAGAAGACTCTCGATTCATTGTTAATAAAAAAAATTTTAAAAAAGAGAGAAAAATGCAAATAAAAAATATCATAGCAGACACTCAGGTGTTAATGTCAGACTTTGAGTTCAGAGTTAAGTTTATGTTCTAAAGTGTGAGTATGGTGAGTATGGCTATTGTATTCGCTCTAAGGCACTATGTTCGGCACATGAAAGTTAAATAAGTTGGTTTTAATACTAGAGGTCACTCATTGAATACTGGGGGAATAAAACGGGTTAGATTTTCCGCACTTTCATTAGCCTGAGCTAAGCTAATGGTAAAGTAATTTTGCACAAGATCAAGATAAAAAAAATTCAGATTTTACATTTTGTTGCAGATTCCTGAAGAAATATATCTCAAACAATTTAAGAAGTCAAGATTGGTCCAAATACAGTTTAAATTATTTCTGCATTCATGTCAATGATAGCGCAATTTAGAAGTATACTATAATATGGATGGTATTGGCAAAAACTCCATTGTATGGAAGCCTGTTTCTGCCCCAAAAAAAATAATCATCATAATAATTACAAGAAAACTGTTTAATAAGATAACAAGATAATTATTACGAATATTATATATGATCTCACTAATTGTAAAAGTTTACTAAATAAAAAAAAAAATTAAAAAAATATATACATAAAAAAATACTATTAATAATTATGACATAAAATAAATATGGGGATACTTATTAATAACCTAATAATAAAAATTAAAAAAAATTAAAAAAACTTGGCCAGTGTGTTTTTGTTGTTTTCTTTCTCTTGGTGGGTAGCAGGGCCTTCCATACAATTGAGCCACATGCCCAATACTATAAATTTATATTCTCATCAACACAACGCTACAAACCGCTGCTTATATTCATTGTACATGCATGACCTCCAGTGCCGTTGTTTTTATGGTAATGATACCATAGCAGCTCGGGGTGAAGTAAAGCTGCAGGCTACTAGGGTGAATACTGGAGCTGTAGTTATACACTTTGACTGTATTTGGCCCAGGTCTGGCAGAAAGCGTTATGCTATAAGGCCAGCAGAACAACTGAGAGACATACTGTAGTTAGACAGAGAGGTTCTGGTGCCAAGAGTATACTGGCTACCTGGAGAGGGAAGAGTGTAAGAAGATAGAAACACAATTCAGTCTGTTATCATGTCCATGTGTAGCTGAATCTTCCCCTGCTCCTTCTTAACCCACTCCTCAAAGTAATTTGAAATTAGAGAAACTCCAAAGTTATTGTCAACTACACAAATGACACCTCCTGGCTATCAAATGAATCTTGTTATTCTAATGCTAGCATCCCCCTGATGCAGCTGAGCCTGAGATGAGATGGGATTAGTCTGGCGGCACACCAGGGAGACGGTACTTCCTCGAGTGGTCTAACTGGGTTAGAAATTCTTCTTTCATTCCAAATTCAAATATATGAACCCCCTCCTTCTTACTTAACACCATGAAACCGTTAGTAAGGTAGCCTCTAACCAAACGACAGTAGCTACAGGCTCATTCATCATGCACAGCAGAGTACTCTGTCTCCTGCTAAAATCTGCACACCGAGCCCTCACACGTCTGCCCCATGCTGAATACCTTCCTCGTCTATGAGGTCGTCTGACATTTCGTCATCGTCGATGGTTTTCCACGCTGTAGGCGAAGAGCGCAGTCACTCACTGCCTCATAAAAATCTGAACCTTAACCTCCGCCTCATGGATGTTGGTCAAATACTCTTCTCTTAGATATTTGGTCTCAACAACAAAAAACAATCTGGCTCTTTAGCTGCTGAACTGCGTTACAAATTGTGCACAGCGGGTGTAAGCCAACTGACCAATAAGCTCATTTGGGCAGAGCAAATAAAGAAGAAAGGGATTTGTTGTGCAACGGAGAGTTGATCTAGTTAATTTAACTGATCAACAGTTGAACACGGGGTTGAGGTACACCGAGGGAAAAGCTCTTCCCATTCGAGAGCTGGAATGTGGGTCGACAAGCTCCAGCGTGACTCACCCTCTTCGTCGGATACATCCAGTACTTCTGTCATGGTCTCTGGCACGTTCAGCTTGTGTTTCTCTGTCACGGTCTGGCAGCACAGAGGAAAGGGATGCCGTTAAATATAGTCCATGTGACGCACTTAGTTCAGTTCAGATAGATAGATAGATAGAAGAACTACAGACAGAAAAAATCGGAGAGCAGGAAGTAGAATTCAAGGTATTAATTCAAGGGCTTAAAAAGTACTAAATGTTCTGGGTGGGTTTGGCGTACCGTTGTGGTGGTAATGATCTCCTCAGTGACGACCCTCAGTGTGTCCACCACGGAGATGTAGCCCAGCCTCCGAGCAATGCCCAGTGCAGTGTTACCATTCTGGACGAGAAAAAAAAAAAAAAAGAACAAAAAAAATATTTGCGTAGCTACTCCTACCGTGCACGGACGTATGTTTGCACGGACGTGTGTTTACGTACCACAGTGATCGCGTTGGGTTTGGCACCGTACTGCAGCAGTACATTAATGATGTGTGTGTTCCCCTGCTGGGCTGCCTGGTGAAGGGGAGTGTATCCGTTCTGGAGAGGAGACAAGGAGATTAATATGTCAAACTGAATCATTGACATGGCTTCAAATATTAAGATATTACGCGTATAAAACATGCTACGATAAAAAAGTGCACGTTAACAGTTTAGCAGGAGTAGTAAGATATCGAAAATTCAAAAACACAAAAAGCTTACAGCTAATCTAGAAAAGTGATAATTTCTGAGTGATAAATTGCTCATGAAGCTGATATCGCTCGACTCGCTCCAGTACCTTAGTCTTGGCGTTGACGCTGGCTCCGTTCTGAAGCAGGAAATTGACCATCTTGGCATTGCCGTAGTGACATGCTACAATTAGCGGGGTGTAGCCCAACTGTGAAACAACAACAACAAATCCATTTTAGTCCTCCAGTCGTGAATAAAACAAAAATACCGCACTGTCGATGTATCGTTTCTGCTGAAAATGATGAATTACGCATATCTGGACAGGGCTAGGAACACCATCATCTTGCAAAAGGTGCACGCAGAAAATAAACATATTGTCATACTTTGGTCTGCTGGTCGAGGCTGGCTCCGTTTTTGGCTAGGATCTCGGCAACAGCTACTTTGTCCTCCTGGGCTGCCAGATGGAGGGCAGTCAGGCCACTCTGCATGAGAAACGCACACAGAATAGTGATGAAGCTAATATGAGGTCATAGAGGAAAATGCATGTTTGCTTAAGGTTGTATTTCTTATTTTTACAATGTTTACAATATTTAAGATATTCAGACTTTGTGACATTCTGGTTCATTAAATAGTATTCAGCTTAAATTCAGAGTAGCAAGGCGAAACTTGTCTAACATACCTTGCAGAGCTAGGTATGGTTAAAGGACATTGCTACGGTACCTTGGTGGGAACGTTGATCTGGGCTCCCTTGGTGATTAGGAGGGTAGCCATGTCTGCGTGACCCTCCTGGGAGGCCAGATGGAGCGGAGTGACACCCTGCTTGGTCAGGATGTTGGTCTCTGCTCCGTACTGCAGCAGCACCGTGGCGATTTCCATCTGGTTCTTCTTAGCCGCAATGTGCAGGGGCGTGTAGCCATTCTGTATCAGGACGGACAGCGGTGTTACTGCTGGAAGTCAGCCGGCATTGCATGTTGTAGAAGACTTCTGACTAGCGTCTAAAGGTGAAGGCTGGCTCGTACTGTTTCCACTGCCAACAAATCAAGCCAGAAGTGACTCTATCCCAAATAACAAGCACTGTGTCTCTATGAAAGTTGGATAACTTCTATTTCTGTCCCTTAAACCACTGACAGCACTCCAGCGATCCACACTGTTGCACTGGCTACACATTGTAGTTCATCGTGACTCAATGCCACATTCACTGCTCATCCACTAGAGAATAAAATGTGGATTCATCTGCAGCTGAGACAACAAAAGGCACTGTCTCCTCCAGTCTGACGCTAAAGTTTTAGAAAACCGAGCAAGACTAGAAGCGTCTATTACAGAACTGCCAGCAACAGAAAGTCACTGACCTTTCAAATCACTTCAGCTTGTCAATTTAAAACGGGCTTTTAGTAATGAGCCAACAAAGCAAAAACTTTGCAACACCAGTCCTACTTGGTGAGAAGTGATTCTAACCATATTTTCAAGGCAGATTTATAGTGATTGAGTTTCATCAGATCAGACTGGCAATATCTCATCTGGACTCCTTTTTCAAGGGTTAAACTGCAACGCTTTTGTCCTTTGACACAGTTATAATGGAAATTCTGACAACAAGGCAGAGAAGTACTAACTAATGAGAGGCCTTTTCTGTTGTATAGTCATCTGCGAGTGGCGTTACTACAGTAGCTTGATGCTAAAAGACTGAAGGGACCTGGATGGACATGGATAATCATCTATCTTTAGTTGTAAAATACTAGTGGGGAGCTTAGGTTTTATGTGGAAAGGGTGTATGTGTGCAAAAACAGGACAACACCCATGTTAATCTGAAAAAGTGAGTGAGTATCTGATGTTAATGGACCCTAGTCATGTGAGTTTCAAGTGGGTAGATGTTCAAAATACAATCTTAAACTCAGCACACCAGTCTTTTACCAATGTTTTAGCTTAAAGTCTATGGCTTGCGTTATTTGTTTTCCTCCAAAAAGGGGTGGAGTCAATTTCCAAAACCAAGATTCACAGGTGTGCTGGTGTGGTTTGTGCCGTGTCATACGTCCTTGTGTGTGAACCCTAACCCTTCTGTCGACACCTAAGGCCCCATCCTTCGTTCACTGCGGACTCTCACCTTGGCCATGGTGTGAGGCGACGCTCCTTTATCCAAAAGCAGGAGCGCCACCTTCTGGTTATCATAGTGTGCTGCGACATGGAGCGGGGTGAGGCCGTTCTGGAAGGGAGGGATGGTGAGTGGACGTGGATTAAACGGTTAGTGCAGCAACAAGGCAGTAACGACAACACACACACACAAAGTTAATAAGGAGTGTTATAAGGGCTAAGAGAATTAGAGTTATATTAAGACATCAAAAGCTGGTAGGATAACTGGGTAGGCAGTTGTTTAGTTTTACGTTTTTTGTGATAAATCTGTGTTATCCAATCCTAGGCTTACCAGTGCTGTTGCAGTCAACTTAAACTCAATACAGAAAACCATCAAAACACTACGTGAATTTAAATTTACAGAAAGGGTTTGAATATTAAAAGAAGAATTTTTTTTTTTTTTTTTTTAGATGCATACCTTCCCAGCAGAATCAGGTGGAGCGTGGCGCTGCAGCAGGAGCTTGGCTACATCCAGGCTTCCATACTTAGAGGCCACATGCAGGGGAGTGAAACCCTTCTGTGGAGAAAACAACAAAAGAGGACACACTGAGGAGTGTTCGGAAAGACAGCAGACACCCATTATCTTAACAAAGACACTCAATGCAATTATGCATTCGGTGACCATGCAGCAGTGTTTTCGTATAAACTGAGGTGACTATTTTCTGCTTTAGTGCTGTAGCAGGTTCTTCAAAGCCCTGGAGAAAGCATAGTCCGCAAGCATCTTGGTGGTATTCCATTCCCAACATTTGTCATTGTAGGAAAAAGTCTGTGAAGGTCATGGTATATCCAAAAAGCGTAAACAAGTAAGTTTCCGATGGGCTACAGCCTCAGATGTTCCTACTTAAACCTCAACTTCCCACCAGTCCCTTAAAACTGAAGAAGCTACGAGTGGATGAGTGGCGAAACGTCTTCTCAAAAAAGCTCTACAAGTCCAGTTTCTTAACTGCTTTTTGGATATTGTCGGAAAAAGCCTACACGTCCATGTGACAGGGAACTAGAATGAGCCAATACTAGCCTGAAACCAGAGCCGCTAAATGGAATTCAACCACCATGAACTAGCATGTCAAACGGTTTGCAGTGGAAAAAAAAGGCCTTTAACTGAGCCTGTAACAGAGTCACATAAGATGTATTAAAGTAATCAGCAAGTGCACCTTGCCATTTCATGCAGCTGGCTGGGTTTATTAAGGTGGAGATTTATAGTCGCATTAGGCTTCGCAGCGTTGCTATTTTAAGATGCACGACCTTCAATTATGTACTGTAGGTGGGCTGTAACTGTAGTGGTCGGTCAGTGCGGACTAACTGCTTACGCCAAACACCAATACTACAATCATGATACTGTATATCTGCAGACATGCCCGTCTTGACGTATTTGGCTAGAGAGGCAGCTGGGTCTGTTCGTGTATAGCCGGCAGCACAGACGCAAATGAATGATCATAGAAAGGTGAAAGGAATAGGATGATACAGGCAGCGGTGTGTCTCTATAATCCTTTTGATCCCCTGCAACAGCACGCTGACAGCTGGGACATGGCACCTGCACCCTCCAGTATGTTTACATGAGAGTTCAAAAGAGGAGAAGGGTAAATATTGAATGCAATGTTCATGTAAGTTGTTTAAAACTTAGTCGAGATGCTGTTTTGTCACTGGACATAACCTGTCCATACATGGGATAGTTTCCAGCTAACTAGTGCGACCTACAGGTTATGGGTCAGCCTGCGCATAACTAGTCCTTGCATCAAACATGGATGCTTTTCAGTTCACAAAGGCTGCGATCGAAAAATAAGTGGCACTGACAGTCTTCCTTGAGGGACACCAACATGCTGCATGATTGTTCCTAAAGCCCTTCACAGTGTGGAGAGGTTTGTACGCCTCAGATTAGGATTTAAAGGAGTAGCAAGGGAACTTATAAGTAGATAGAAGTGCACGCAACTAGTAAAACCTGCACACCATGCATTTTTGGCCAATAATTCAAACTTTTCCATAGACCTTCCAGAAAATCATCCCTATGCTGCACTCAATTCTTGAGACATCCAAAGGATGCTGGACGAAGGCTCTCTTGTCCATTTGTACTGAACAGCTAATCATGAATTAAACCACTATAAAATGTTATTAAAAGGCAGTTTGACTAGATGAAAACCACATGAAATACACAGCAGTCGGATGCTACTACGCTTCCAAACCAAGCTAGGCAGCACCTAGACGAACTGTTAAGTTTCTTTCAGGAATATGGTTTAAGATTTCAACAATCTCAGTCAGGTTATGTTTGTGTTTTCTAGTTCCTCTGAATATTTATGTCTTTTTTTCTCTCAAGAAAATGCACATGAGATCTCTAAAACTCTAAACAATGGCCATCATTTTGACCAAATGTGTAATTAATACGTCTTTGTTGGATAGAAAAGTCTCCTTGATATTACGGTTGTTGTGGCCACCGTGATTCACTGTAGCATCACAAGTGTCTGTTTTGTTAATGTCACAAAAACAATAGTGAAAGCCCATCTTCCTGACATGCTGATGCAATTCCAGGCAACTTAAAAACCTCCACCATACATTTAATTCAAGTTTCGCATTGAAGCCAGCAGAGGGCGCACTTTAACCGTTTTAAAATACCGAGGCATGGGTCTGACATAAAACCACATGATCAGTGTGTTTATGACCAAGCCCTGTCCGTTGAGGGAGCAGTCCTTTGTTCGTCAATCCCTGGATTCATCTGATGTAATAGGTGCAGAACAGGAGAACGCTGAACATAGAACATAGAACACTGTGAGCAAGAAAGACTTGTAAAGACGATTACAAACATGGATGTTTAGATGGCCGGTGCCACACTTTGCGCCACGGCGTGACAAATTTCCCTGGTTTGGTTTCTGTAGCGACGGCCACACCCTTCGTCCCCGGAGAAAAGCCAGCGAGAGACTCATCAAGACTAGGAGAGAAGCTTCAGGAGCCATGAACTGCGACGAATGCTGCGTCACAAAAACGCTTTGTCTCGCCCCTTCTTAATAAACCAGAGGGCTAGTCTGTCCTGAGCTAGGTGCAGATTGGAGAGCCCCCCACCTGCCCCTCCCCCGTCAGTTAAACAGTGATTATGAGGAGTCGCTTGGAGAGCGTGCACAATTCAGACCAAATTGCAGGAGCTTTACGGCCTCATCAATCATTCATCAGAAGTGGGTCAACCAGACAGAGGCCTGCAGATACGGTAACACCGTGACCTCTTTATCCGAGGCTCCTGCACCGTGATCGCGACGTCGGCCACACCTGATCTTTAAGACGTGGTTTCCGATAAATCTAAATGTAGCTTCATGCACCTGGCAGGCATCACTTGGGGAATGTGGTTTGGAGGCATTTGCAGAGCAAGGAGGAGCTCGCCAAAAAAGAAAAAGTTGTTATGGGAAATTGCGCTTTTTTTGGAGCTTGCGCAGTTGCCGGCGTTTCCGCCGCCTGAGGACAAAAACCGAGAGGCTGAAGAAGAGTTTGTATGTCCATGCCATCCGTCTGCTCTGGACTGGACTTTCAAATATCACTAAAACAAAACACTGCACTTTATTGACACAGCTGCGACTTGCCGCCCTCTATTGGTTTGCTTTTGTGTTTGTTTGGTTTCTTTTTTTGCAGAGTTGAGCTGTTGCTGGTGGTTAGACGCTGGGGCTGGGCTGACATCTCACCTGCTTCTCGCCACCCAGTCAAGCCGAACCCTACTTAAGGACTTTCCCCTCTCCCACTCATCACCAGTTCTTCAGTTTGCCCCCGTGGTAGTAACACGCGAACCAGTTACTGTCGTTCAGCCTATTTCCTTCGCGCACAAACCGATTAACCTGCTTTTCTTTGTTTGCTCCAGGTGCAGCCCACGCTCCAGGCTTTTTTTTTGCCAGCCAGCTCCTCCTGATCTTTTTTTTTTGTGTCTATTTGGAACTGTTTTCATTCAAGTCCTGTCCTTCAGCCTGAACTCTTGAGTCTCACATTTCACTGTGCATTGTACTGTGTATGGCTGTGCATGTGACAAGTAATACCTTATCTCTCTTTTCTCATCTTATATTCAGAATCAGAATGCCCT
Organism: Chelon labrosus; assembly: GCF_963514085.1. Classification (NCBI taxonomy): domain Eukaryota; kingdom Metazoa; phylum Chordata; class Actinopteri; order Mugiliformes; family Mugilidae; genus Chelon; species Chelon labrosus. Next base: position 23,420,763 of record NC_140337.1, read on the forward strand.
ATGTTCTGGGCCTTTTGTACACGAGAATTAACGTTTCTTTTCACTGGTAATCTAATGTCACTGCTGTCACCTGTAGCTATTGTCTGGCTCGCTTGCGTGAGCAGGAAGAGGTGGAGTCAGAAGACCTGTCAGCTTGAGGGATTGCCTCAGAATGTGGTTGTACTAACTGCATTTACAGCAATCAACTCCTGTACCCACCTTGGTGGCCAGCGAGTGTGAAGCCCCGGCCTCCAGCAGGACCGAGGCAGTCTCCACCTGCCCCTCCCTTGCGGAGATGTGGAGGGGGGTGTAGCCGTTGGTGGTGGCGGCGTCGGGGTGGGCCATGTGCTGCAGCAGCAGCTGCACGATCTCGGTTTTCCCCAGACGGGACGCGATGTGAAGGGGAGTCTGGTCCTCCTGAACGGGACACAAGACGGCTCTAACTACAAAGTTTCATATTCTTCACAACAATGAGGATTAACAGCAAAAATGACAGCAGACTCACCCGTGCCCGAGCATCCACAATTGCTCCGTTCCTCAGCAGACATCTGACCACCTCCACCTGACCTGCCCTGGCTGCCATGTGTAACGCCGTCTCCCCACGCTGTTCACAAAGCACACAGCGTTAACATGTGTTAAACCCAGCAATATCAACGAGCTATAGCAACGTTTGTAATGAAGAATGCAGCATCGTATTGTCCCCTGATTGGCTCGTTTTCCCGTCACTCACGATATTGCTGACGTCCGGCGAGGCTCCGTTCTGCAGCAGGAGCAGGACGATGTTCAGGTGACCCATGAAGGCTGCTACGTGGATGGGAGTCAGGCCGGACTGCACACAGGACGAGGTAGAGACGCAGGGACAGAATGTAAGTTAAAGGCTTGTGTGCATGCATTCTGTGTCAATTGGACCTAGACCCTAACGCCCTAACCTCCCCAGAAATGTAACTACCCGCTGCAGCAACAAAGACGGCAAGAGCTGTGATTGGTCCGCTTGGTAGTAGCATGTTTCCGCTTTAGTATTTCCAGCTGCTTCTACATCTCCGCAATTTTTTGAATCGATTGTTTTGGATCAATAAAGATGGAACACATCAAGGAAAGGTTAACTGAGGAGGTTCAAAGGTACAAGAATTTGTACGACTCGTCTTCGGCGAAATTTCGGCCAAGGTTTCAGTTGCCTTTGTTGAAAGCGAAGCAGGAAGTACAAACAAAGTCTATGTCCTGCAGTACTTTAAATGAGCCTTAAGTCTTAGTCATAGTCAAGAAAAGACTCACCTCTGTTATGGCCTGGATGGAGGCTCCATACTTGACCAGCAGCTCCATCACCTTCACTCGGTTCTTCTTACAGGCTATGTGCAGTGGAGTGAAGCCATTCTGCGGAGGAAACGTGGTGCACAAGCAATATTAAGTACAGCTAAACATTCAATTTGCTTAATGATTATGAGTAAACTGGTCAAAGATTTATGTGTTGGTTGCTAAACAGTCTCTTCGTGACCTACCAGTGCCCTGGCGTTGGGGTTTGCCCTCTTGTCCAGCAGGAGCTTGGTGACCTTGTAGTGGCCGCAGTGAGCTGCCACGTGCAGCGCCGTCAGGTAGTCCAGAGTCACATCGTCAACGGGAGCCTTGTGTTGTAAAAGGTGTTTGACGCATTCGACGTGGTCGCCCTGCGCCGCCATGTGGAGAGGAGACAGCCCGTTCTGAAAGTGAAACAAAAAAAAAGGCCTTTTAGTTTGACCTGGGCAAACAACAGCCGCATTAAGGTACAGCTAAGATCGGGGCGTAGTACATGACGACTGAAAGGACACTCTCATGTGTGTTAGTCAGCTGAGTCAATGTTCTTATAAACATCTTGTTTAGTGCCCCGTTAAGAAACACTCTATGTCTGATTAACGCCTGAATCTTCAGTTCCCAGTTTTTTTTCTCCAAGCTCACTGTCCTGGTTTTACAGTTTGAAACTTTAAGGCTTTGCTTTAGACTTCCTGTCCCCATAAACCTTGTCTCTAGCAGCAGAAGGCAGCTGTTTCCAGGCAAAGCAAAAGCTCAGATGTGTCCACAGTGCATTGCCTGTGGAGTAACAAATTATTTCTTAGTATATTTCGCTAATACTGTTTGCATTGTCTCCCAAATGTTTTGCAGTGTCTGTATTGTGTTGTTTGTCTTTGTACTGTCTCTCAGTCTTGCACTGTTAGTACTGTCGTGTGCACTGTCAGAAGCCCAAACTAGCAACAGTTTGCTAAAAAGAGCAACCACGTGACCAAAGCTTTTGATTAAGGCATCTTTAAAGTGTTGCTTTTATTTAAAGTCTAAAGGGGAGGAATACTTGACATGTTTAGCCAAGAACCTATGCACTAAAGCCCTATTTGCATGGGACTAGTTTTACCTGGGGAACTTCTTGTAATTTGTAATAATGTGATCTTAATCCTGTGTGAATAAGGATTAACACTGCTAATCTACCTCTAAATGAAGTAATGCTTTCCAGGAACTCCAAAGTTGCCTCATTTGTATCTTATATTCCAAAAAACAACAAGCTGAAACAAGGGCAGCTAAACTTGGGAGAGTTTCTTGAAGACGTTTCATTCAAAAAGCTACATCTTCAAGAAACATCTTCTTGTTTTTTGGATATACCATGAACTGGATAACTGTCATTTGCATGTGGTTTCATTATTGATTGAGTTGTGGCACAGTAGAGTGAGCAAGAAATATCTCCAGTCTTGCCACTTTTAAAAGCGGTGTCTTTAGTCCATTTATCAACTCCTGCCAACCAGAAATGTTCCCGGCACTGGGCAGCTACCAAGTCTGGAAGGGTAAATCTCTGTAAAAAAATAAATCATGCAGTGCTGGGAAAGTGTTGCCAACATCAAATTAATGTCGGGTTCAAATTACACAGTATTTTCTGTCTGATGAGCTGATCACTGTGTCGGATCAGGCAATTAAATCGAGTCATATATATTCATTATCAATGAACACCCCCTCTGTGTTAGTGGGTGGGACTTGGGCCGAACCAAAACACTGAAATACAGTCAAATACTTTTTTTCAAGGAAGTGGCGACACATTGTCCATATTTATACAGTCTATGACACAAACAATCAGGTGCTTTGCGTGTCTGCAGGTCAGCATTGCAGAACATTGACATGGAAGTTGCAATGCAAAGTAGAAGAAATGGGGTGCATTTAAGATCCGGCGTCCGTTACGGTATATTCCACAGAATTAAAATCCATGAGTTGCCCAAATACCGTCTGTGTTTGTTGAGTTGGGTTATTACAGAGCCGGTATCATGTTCCTGGCGTAAATGGTGAAAGAACATGTGACAAACCTTGGTCCTGGCCAACAGAGGAGCTCCTCTCTCCAGCAGCAGCTCCACAGCTGTATCGTGTCCACTTCGAGCTGCACAGTGTAGGGGAGTCAGACCATCCTACAGAACACAAACACAAAACTCTAGTATTATTGAAGGACATCCATTACATGCTAACCCTGACATGGCTGGATGCTAAAGAACAAAGGTGGTCATAATTAAATGATGTCAATGCTTCAATGGAGATGTCAGTTGAATGATAATAATGAGAATGAGCTAATAACGTTAGCTCATTCAACGTATTTGGCACACGACAAAATAACAGAGCAGAGGTCAGGATATCCACTGTGACACTGACTATAATCCACTGACCTACTGTCTGCAATTAAACCAACAGCAGTTCACATCTGTTATCAGCTAATGGACATGACCGTCAACATTATTTTTTGCTGCTGTGGATGAAACATTCGCCCTGAGAGCGTTCAATCACAAACAGCGAGTGTGTAATCATGGAGAAATTGTTCGGAATGAGTGAAGAGGAGGGAAGAGGGGCTGTGTTATTGTTCTGCGGTTTAAATGTGATGGATACTCACCCTTGTTTTGGCGTCAATCTGAGAGCCACGGTCCAGCAACAAGCGGACCATGTTAGTGTTGCCGCGCTTAGAGGCCACATGCAGGGGGGTGATCCCATTCTGCAGATTGGACAGAAACACAGATTATAGATTTGTCTTACTTACTTGGGCACAACATGGGTTTAAAATGAAGGATATTGAAAAAAAAAATATATATATATATATATATGTATGTGATAAAGAAATACAAATGGGGGGACTCATTCCGATAAATAATTGCATGCATTATGTACATAAATTACATATATAGAATTAAAACATTTCGGCTGCCAGCAATGCTCAAGAGACTCCATACATCTGAGTTTTGTTCTTGGGCACAAAGTGAACAAGGAGTTATTTTTATCCAATTAGTTCGGTGAGACCTAATAAACCTGATGTTGTTTTCTGGATGATCTTTGATAAAAGGGCAAAATTCAGATTCTAAAAGACCTGACTAGAAATGAGAGTCATCATTTTTGGACGGCTGAGCTGTCTGGAGGTGGGGACGGATTTGGTATTTGGCCACGCACAAAACCGCCTACAAGTCTGGCCTTTTCAAAGCTTTGGTTAAAAACCTCTCTCAAACGGTCGTGTCTTCTTGATCCGTTTAAAAATTGAGGGCCCCCGCCTGGAGAGGGCTTTGTGTGAGAGAATGCTTGTAGATCACGGAGCCCACACACAGTGACAAGGCTGAGAGGAACTGAATAATAGGAGGGGATGGGTGGACAAGGACGGGGAACTTTACAGATCTGCTGACTTCGGTACTAAGAAGTACATCAGCAATGGCTGAGTGGTATCAATGCAACAAAGAGGAGAAAAAAATCTTCACCAACGTGACAATGGTGCACAATTGGATATAGGGTTAGCATTATACAAGAATACAGTATATATATGTCCTCCAGAACCTTCTAATTTGTTGTGGCTTACATGCAGCATTTCTGTATCTGAAGTGCGTAAAGGTCCTCAGAAAGTTTGTTCATGTCTGTATTTGTGTTAAAATAATATTCATATATAAAACCTTGTATTCTGTCTAAGGTTTGGGTTTTGGGGTGATTAGGGTTATGTTTACGCTAGGTCCAAACCCTCTGAGTTTGGTACAGAGAACCAAAGACAAGGCATGTCACCAAGAACTTGGCCTTGTGAATTCTCATTTGGCAACCCTATAAAACAATAATTGTCACTGGGCCAAAACGAGAAGCTAATATCCAGGTCATGAGAGGTCATGCTAGTATGTCCTGTCAAAAGAACTTGCGGCAGTAGTTACTAAGAGTGTTTTCTCACTGAAAGCGCTTGGTTTAAGTTAGGAAAAGATGGGGGTCATTGTTAATTGACAGAACTTGTTCTTCCTGAAAGACCTGCAACACACCCACTGCTAAGATCACACATACAGGTACAAAAAGCAGAGCCAACAATGCCTTGGATTGTTTATTTGCTATAAAATCTGTTGCCGCAGCCTTGTACTCCTACTCGTGTCCAGATTTGTCTGTTTTAGATCTCCACCCAAACTGAAATTTAAATTTGTATGGAGGTGTTTTTAGCTCTGAAACACTGCATTTTAAAATTTGATGCCCCTACTGCAGATTTCCACATGCATTTGTCAGGTGCTCATATCGGTTTTTAACAGTGTGGTGTCATACCCTTGCTGTGAAGTCAACCGCTGCCCCTCGGTTTAGCAGAAGTGTGGCCACGTTGACATTTCCATAGTGGGCAGCGATATGCAGCGGGGTGAATCCGCTCTGGAAGATACAGACAAACAGAGAGGGAGAGGGGTCAGACCTTAGCATTGCCGTTAAGTCCTTCAACTTTTACCCCACGACTCTTGACCTTTAGTCTTCCCAGCATGCAGCAGTCGCACCAAGCATCAACAGTGAACAAAGAACAAACTGAAAAAAACAAGGCGATGAAAAAGGCTTCTTAACAAAAATCCTCTAAAATTTAAAAATACCCACAACCCCCTAAAATACACACATCACTTCCATGCAAGTTGTAAGTCTAAAATAATTAATGGACTCCAAAAACCAAAAAATGAGAGAAAAAAAGAGTAAAAATAAGAGAACGTAGACGTACAGTATACACAGGTTGACACGACTACGGACAAACAATATCCTCTACCCAAAATTATACCAAATCAAATCAAATCAAACTCATAAAGTGGCACGTAACAAAGATAACGTTTTTCCCATCAACACCAAAGTGCACTATGGTTAACTGTACGTCATAGAGGCATTAAGAGTTAGCAATGAGAGGTATATGAGAAAGAGTTAGAGATTGCAGAGCAGATTGGAGTAGTTGTGAAATTCTTGCCTTACCTTTCCATTCTGTAAGTGTTGGTCCGATTTAATGTGAAAAAGTTGTTTACAAAAGCGTGAAGATTACAGTGACTAACGTGATGGTTTCAAAACTTTACACAGTCAAAAGCTTAGAATGGTGCAAATTAAGGTAGCGTGGATGCAACATGCTCTTCACTGGCAAGTCTTTGGCCAAAAGGTTAAACTTTTTAAAAGCTTCATATCATCTTCTAATCATGCCATTATTGGTTAGTATTGTTTGTAGTAGTGAAAGATATATGCCAGGAAATTTAATATTTTCTAAAGAAAACATGCATTTTAAATACTTTATCTCACAGCTGTTACGTATGGAGGATCAGGGCAGCCAAGATTAAAATGAAATGATTTAATCAGTTTTGTGTTCTCATTATGGGCAACTAATGATTAACAAAATAACAAATCCACTGATTGTAATTTTTTAATTTACTTCATAGAAAAACCCCTTTGAATCTATTTTAACAAAAAAAATATATAATTGTTAAAAATGGCAGATAATGTAATATTTATATGTACATTAAAGTACATTAAAGATGAATTTTTGACTTTATATTTGATAAAGACAATGACTAAGCTCATGTATTTTTTTAATTAAATGTGATTGGAATGATTGTCTAATACCTATTTTGTAATTTCTTTAAAAGATATACCTCAAAAATAAAAAATAAAAATAAAAATAATACATATAACATGCAACTGGCCTGAAACTAGCAAAGGCAGTTTGTCATTAAAGCTTTTTACGCGTTTTAAAACTTGATTTTCATAGATTAATAACATTCAAATTTGATTAAAAGATCATTTTCTTTGTTTTTTGGCAGCTCTGGACTTCCATACGTAAGCAGCAATGTACTGTAATGTCATCAGTCACCAATCAGCATATATATGCAATACTTTAAAATACTCTAAGTAGTTCATAGTGCATCTAAAAATAAAAAAAATACAAAATAAAAATCATGCAACGTGACAAAAATAGACAAAATTACCAGACAGACTTAAGAGACAGCACACATTCATAGCTTTACCGAAAATGCGTCGGCACAATATTCATCAACTCAAAACATGGCAAGAGAAAAATGCTTAATTTAATAAATAAATCAATAAACAACACATCTCAGTTATTATGCTGTTTTGGGGATATATTTCTGAATGTGCTCAGGGTCACGGATGAGATAAAACGAAACTAAAGGGGGCTTTTTTAAGAGCCGGTGATGAAATTAATATTAACTTAAAGAAAAAGGAAATGCATACAGGTTGAGTATGGAAAAAAAAGAAAAAGGCAATAGTGACAGATAAGCAGTGCCCGAGCGCAGGACACGTAGCAGCAGCTCGGCCATTCCCGTCAGCCGTGCATGGTGGCCTCGTCTTACGCAGCACCCAAAACCAACCGTGAGAAAAAAAAAACGTGAAATGGAACAAGTCATTGTTTGTCTACACCATGCGGTGGTGTGGAAAGGGAAGGTATAAAAGTCGTGGAAAGGGAAGAGAAACGACAGATGGGATGGGGCTGTACAGTGAATCTGTGGAGAATTGAAGGAGCTGGTGTGTACCTCAGTAGTCCTATTGACCATCATCTGTCGCGGGAGGAATGAGGGAGGGAAACATCAGTTCAGTTAGGCTCGTTCGACACATCACCGTACTGCAGTCGACGGCAGTCAAAAAAAAAAAACTCAACCGAGCGAGCGACGTGGCTAGAGCGGGTCATTTTTTTCAAAATTCTCAACAATTTTATGATCCTTTGAATTCCGATAATGCAAAGCAAGTTCTTGCAATGCATTGCCACGGAAGTTTTACTCCTGCTACGTTTAATACCTTCAACACGTCAACGTTTAACACATCAGTGGTCGTACTTAGATGTTTTAAGTCATAAAGGGAAAGCCAGTAAAGTGAAACTTGTATTATATCCCCCTGTCAGGAGTTCTGACAGTAATGCTGTACTTCTGAGTTATTGCTGAGAACACAGCGACGGGATAAATATAGAGTCCGTTCACAATGGTTCAGCTTTCCTGTTAGCAGTGTCCCTGCACTCGGAGATCACAGCCAACGAAGGAAAACGCCGAAATAAGTCACTGCTGTGCTTTAAGGCTGCAGCTCTCCAGGAGAATTCTTAGTTTGCTGGACTGAGTAAGCAGACCATGTGAGTCCGCTGTCACTGGACTGTTTTCCCAGTGCATTTACGTGCACCGACATACTGTACGTGTCTGTGTGGGCAGTGGTGTGATTGTACATGCTGCAGTTTATAGCATTCTCCTTTGGGCCTTCCTTATGAGTCATACTGTAGATACCGGGGCTGCAACCCAGCAGCAAAAGGCACTTTAGTAAATGCATGCAAACACCAGGCGCCACCGTGTTTGGTTGCATAACAACATAATTGGTGCATCGTTGAAATATAAAATGGTGTTTGACATTCAGAGAGACTGATAGTCAACTTTATAGTCAAAGAAGTACACCACCTTCACTCTAGCCACGTCACTTAAAGCTAATATCAGACGACGAGTCTCAACTATGAATCAGTTTTCAACATGTAATTGTTAATTTGCAGAAGTACCGTCTTTAACAGTGACCCTTCCCACCCCCGGGGAACTTTACAACAATACCCACCCACCTCCCCAACACACACTTTTTGCATGCAGCCTAAAAAGTCACCATACAACCTGCAGACAGTGGCACACTCCATGCAGTGGACAGTGCTACACTTAGACACCGGTGCAGCGGGATGGGGGGGTGAGGGGGAGTGTGCGAGAGGTAGCGTTTAAAGAGAGACGGGGGGGGAGAGAAAAGATTGAGAGACTCAGTTAGTGGCAGGACCAGGCGTGACGTGGCAGGCACACAGATGCTGGACGAGAGAGAGGAAGGGAGAAAGAGGGAAAAAACGCACAGACACACTGATGGAGACACATTTGTACAGCTTTATGGGACAATACATGACACAGTTAGGGACGTTAGTGGTCCTCTGCCATAAGGTAAATCTTAACTCTGACTCCGTTTACCCCTTCTGTGATTTGTATCTGAATAATTCTATGTAAATGAGAGAAGTAATAACAATAATAACAGAAGCAACCGGAACCAGTCCTGTTTTTCCAACATGGCTCCCAGAAGACATTCGTTCTGGTGCCCATACCATCGGGGCACTGTCCTTCAGTGCCTTACAAAACCATTTGTATGACTTTTAACCTTAGGCAACTAAAACTACTTGCAAAGGTTGTAGTCATACATAGTTAAAAGACACCAACGCTTCACTCGGCAGACATGGTGGTCATTAAAAAGTCCGTTCAACTTGAGAATTTAGTCTTAAAGATGCATTTGAATATGGTGTATACACTGATCAGGCATAACATTATGACCACCTTCCTAATATTGTGTAAGTCTCCCTTGTGGTGACTCATCAGAGAAAGGACATGGGCCTTTTGAGGTTGTCCTATAGTGTATGGCAACAGGATGTTGTTGGTGGGGCGCCTTTGAGGGGAGGGGCCTCTGTGGAACATCCCACAGATACTTGATCAGTTTTGGATCTAGTGAATTTGGAGGCCAGGTCATCACCTTGTGCTGTGCTTCATGTTCTTCTAGGTGGGTGCTACATGTCTATGTAACATCCACACCAATGAATACCAGGTCCAAAAGTTTCCCAGCAGAACATTGAACTGTCACAAGATGGTCAATGTTATTCACTTCTCCTGTCAGTGGTCATAATGTTGTGCCTGATCAGTGTATATGCTTAATACTTTTAAACTGTTGGCAGGAGACAGTATGCGAACAGAGAACTGCTCAGTCAAAGCCACTTTCTTTGTTGACCCAACTATTGACCCTGACATCCTCTTTAGATTTAATTACTACCAATGTCCCGCTAATTCCGTCAGAACTCAAGAATACCTAAACTTCCTAAAGAGACTTTGCCTTTGAGTATTGAAAAACATCCTCCTGTGACCTCCAATGTACTTAAAGTGTTGAAAAAACAATGTTGAGAAGCTGACCAGGAGTCTAGTTGGTCAAAATAGTGCAGCTATGTACACAATGGCAACGACAATTGTGGCATATAATAAATGCGCCAAATTCTTCTGATCCTGGTATTCTATCTAGATCCCAATGGCACACGATGGTTCAAAAGTGGGTAAAGACACTTGAACTGAGGACAAACCCATTGCCACTGTGAGTAGAGATACAATTATTATTGTTGTGAGCTTATAAAGTATCTCAATACATTTGGGAAAAATACTTTACATGGTTAGAACTATCATAACCGCTGTTACACTGAAGTCCTTGTAGGTACGGACATCATTGCCGTGGGCTAGGAGTTCAACAAAGCTGGCACGGAAAGTGCATCACAAAAGTCATTATCACCGGCAGTAATGTCGTTTCTACAACTAGAGTACAACCCACACATAACGGGTCCTCGTTATTCTGCTGGAACATCACCTTCCATGAAACTGTGTCTTCCCAGCTTTCCACCTACTCTTCTATTTTGCATAACGACAAAGGAAAAAAAAATGAAACCTTGTGATTATGATAATGATCAGGGACATCATGTCCAGATACAAATCACATTTTAATAGCAGATGCAAACAAGCTCTCAAAGAGTCTTATAGGAACCAGAGTGGTAAGGTTCTCTATTCTGTACTCCGCATATGACCGGATACTATTTAGCCAAATGAACCGCAGGCTACCAGAATAACTCCAAATCCTTCTTTTAGTTCCTCATAACCACAGTATGGAAACATTAGTACAGACTCAAAGCACAACATTACGTTGATGACCACACATGCCAGCGCTTGTGAGTCTAACTGCACAATGCTCATACCTTCGACTGGACATCAGCGTTGTGGTCATTCTGGAGGAGCAGGGCGGCCGATTTCGTGTCGTCCTTGCGGGCCGCGATGTGCAAGGCGGGCAGGCGGACCTTGCCCTTAGTGTCGTTCTCCAACAGGATGGAGACCACCTGGTTGTGGCCCTGCTGGAGGGCAATGGCCAGAGGGGTGAAGCCATCCTGGAGAGGGGCGACAGGAAAGAGAAGGTTGATTGTTTGTCATCGTACAAGCACAAAGGAATTGCCGAATCTGACACAGTGCAACTTTAAGAAGCATTCATTATACACATGACATGTGATCACTGTCATTGCTTCTTTGATCTGTGTGACGATGCTGTCAAGGAACGTCATGCCCATTTCAAATTAAACACGACACAGAGCTATCGTGCCATTTGAAATGCTTGATGTTTTTGTCGTGTTCTACGCTCACCTCACCTTCAGCTTTAGACTAGTTACACATAGATAGACTTGTATAACCATGATACAAATTAATGTATAACCTGTGTATAATCCTTTATTTAACATCTTTATGATCCTTTATGTGACATCTCTATGGTTGGATTCAGAATGTTTTCTCAGCTGTTCTTCTGCCTTCACAAGGTCATTGCACTGAGAATGTTGGAGGCAACAAGTGATAAGGGACTGACACAACTCACATCACCATGGAAACCACATACCAAGATTATCTGTATAAAAGCTGTGTGTGTAGGGGAGACAGCCAGAGGAGCTTCTCTCCAGAGAGAACCTGCAAATCGCTGATTAAAAAAAAACTTTTTGACTTTTGACCAGAGTCTCTCGAAGTTCTTTTTCCGCCATTTGGATTGTCATGGAGAGATTGAAAGTATGGAAAACCCTATTTTCATCTAGTCACCATCAGGTAAAAAGTATAACTTTCCCAATTCTGAAATGAATGAGTAGCAACCTGCAAAATAACTGGCAAATACAGGAGGCTAACAAGCTGAACTAATCAGTAAAATCATGTTGCCAGACTTACATTAGCATTAGCTCAAAGCAAGGGTACAGTCTCAAGAAGCCACAAGCATGACTGTAGACGTATAGTCGTATTCAGTTGTACTTTTTGAATCCTCTAATTGTCCCTTGTTGACAGTTGTCAGCACATATAGGGTACACACTCCTCTCACCTCAGTAGCAGTGCTCTGGTTGCCTCCGTTCTCGAGCAGGTATCGCACCACGTCCAGGTGATTCTCCTGGGCTGCCATGTACAGAGGAGTGAATCCATTCTACAACGCAAAAACAAACGCAATGGATTACCACTCAACGGTCGATTGCATCTTCTGCATTTGGCCTACCAAACACAGCCAAAGGTAAAGCCACAAGCAATAAGGACGTGCTGCCAACTGTTTGCTTCTGATTCAATGTTGATGTTATCCTCCTAGAAGTCAGAGACTTGCCTGAGACTGTGAGTTGATGTCGGCTCCTCGTTTGACCAGGATTTTCACCACTTCGACCTGACCAGCCAGGGACGATATGTGAAGAGCTGTGTTTCCTTTCTGGATGGACAGAAAACATAAAAGGTTGATTAAAAATGTTAGGATTTTTCTGTATATATTTATGATTTAATGTCCTTTAAAAATGGTATTTGTGAACATAATCAATGGTTGAGTCCCAAATATCTTTTTCTTTAGTAAATTCTCAGGAGGCCATTGAATGTATTTCAGACTTTGCATCTTTAACTACAAACATAAGCAATGAACATGCCTAGAATATATCTCCTATAAATACAATAATTGAAATGTTGTAACTTTTAAGTGCGCTGTCTTCATTAACCAAGCCAAATGTGTCCCTCACAGTACACCTCTGCAATTTAGCAACCACTCTCGAGCATGTAGTCGCAGTTTGGATGGACACCAATGAGAGTCACACCTCTAGAAACCAGCACAGTAACGAGCACAGACCTTCTCTAATTGCAGGATCTTGAATGACCAGCATTGCTTAAGCGTCAGTGTTTACTACTTCGCTTAACTTATCACTTTTCCTTCAGCGCTCCACTTTCTTTACAAGCTTGTTTTTCTCAATTAGTGATTGTAAGGTCAAGCTGCCCTCTCTTCTTAAAATGCTGTTCTGGAATTTTCTACAACACCGACTGTGAAACTACTTGAAGCAAGAAGTCAATTCACCGATGGCTGGGGTCAATGCAGGAGCTTAACTTTAATATAACGATTGCATGAAAAGTAGAACTTGTACGCTGAGTGGTGTCTGGGCTTCAGGGACTAAAAGGGCCTGGTCCAAGGTGTAAGGTTTCAGTAGTGGGTGTTAGAGATAAGTTCAGCAGTCACGGAGCTGTAAGGTCAAGGCTTGTTAAAGACACATGTATACATACTGACTCAAATATCACTGGTGGTGGGACTCAAGTGCAACATTACTGATCGTGATATATAATAAGAGAGGAAGTTCTGCAATACACAAAATACTGCAGACACATAATCGGTGATTGCGAGGAAGTGTGAGGACAGAAAAAGCGAAAACTGTGGACCAGTAGACGAGGTATAAAAACTGTCACTGGATGTTTTATAATGGACAAATTTTGACTTTTTTGTTTTATTCACTCTTCCTATTTCTGAAAGCATCTTTAAAGAACGATTTATAGAGCAAATCTGAAACCCTTATGACTCAGATTTAGGAGTTTTATAGTTTTGCAACTGTCTCGAAGAGTTTCCTTTCTCTTTTTTTCCAGTAGTCCGTGCGAATACAAGTATGTACACTTTCACAAAGTTGTCATCACTTGCAAATCGGCATTAAAACCCTCGAGTGAGTAGTACAACCTCCACTACAAACTGCTGAATACCGTACCTTGAGCTTCTTTCATCTTTTAAGCAGCTCAGCACTCAGCAGGAGGACGAGTTGTCTTACCTTTGTGGCCGAATCTACCGCTGCACCTCTCTCCAGCAGCTCCTGGACCAGATCCACGTGACCCTCCTTGGCCGCCAGGTGCAGTGCATTAAGACCATTCTGGTGGGAGGAAAAAAAAAACGGAGTCAGGCTTGAAGTGCCGCAACCCCACAACAACAACGTGCAAAGACAAATCCCAAAAAATGGAAAGAGGATGGATTACCTCCTCCTCCGGATCTAACTTAGCCTGCCTGTCTTTGTCTGTGTCCATCTTTTGAACATGTGGATGGCTCTTCTTCAGCCTTACATGCAGAGGCGGGGGATGGACTGAAATTCAATGCTGGCTATCAAAGTTGTTGGGTTAGATGTTGTGCCATGTTATGCTGTGGTACAAGGCCAGTCCGTGGTATCAAGTTATAAATAGCTGTGAGTGTCTCTGTGTGCTTGTTGTTTCCCATTCGTAGATGTTCAACCTACAACTAATATTACTCGACTGGATTTATGGCGTAGCTGAATCTGGAAAAAAAATACAGTTGATTCAGTCTAAAATATGTAAAAAAGCCAGAAACTTTGAATCTTTCATCAGGGAGAGGGTGTATTTCATACATATTAACGACGTAATGCTAGGCTCAAGTTAAGTTTAAATCACTTATTACCTCTATTAATAGCTGTATTGGCCTCATGAGTGTCATGTGCTCCGGGGAGGAGGTGAGTGGTGCAACTGAGAGATGACTCAACAAACAAGTGAGAGATCATGGCTGGAAGCTGGGACATTGCCACACATTTCCATCAATCTTTTGCTAGCCTGGCTTATAGTTTGGTAACACACGGCGAAACACACGAAAACAAAGTCTCTGCATGCCATTGGATAGTCCTACAACCCATCAGAGCTGTTTTGTTGTAAACAAAATGTATGACCACACAAAGCTTGCCCAAATTATTTAATTGGCCCAGCAGGTGTTTGCCAGAGCATAATCACTTCCCAATGGAGTGACTCCAGACTAATTTTCCACCACAAACCATAGGCTACCTGTTTGCAGAACCCACAATGAAAACACCAACGATCATTTGGTTGAGGTGGAAGGGTTGGCATATACATAAAGGTAAATTGTAACTAAATGCAACAGAAGCAGGTTTAGCTAAAAAACTTCACGTATCTGAAACATGCAAATCCAACATCCACCAAAGCATCTACTAGCTTCTGCTGTTTGCAATTCTAGGCAATGCTTTTTAGCATAACCAACTTCCTAGGGTTGGATTGCTGGTTGAATTCCTGTAACACCCAGACTATTTGCTGCATGTACTCCCCAGCACTCCCGCATTTCCTGTCTCTTGAACCTATTTCTGTCATAATACAGGGGTACAGCCCAAAGCAAATATTTCTCTATAACTTGTTGCAGTGCACGTGGCCATAGTTCAATAATCCTTTCTGCAATGCGAACATTAGGCTCTTTGTACAAAAAGAGTTGTTGAGTCAATACGCTATTTCCTCCATGAGGTCCAAATTGCTATCACACAGCACCCTTAGGCTGGATGTCCTGCTGGACTCCTCTGGTTCTCTATAGAGACCCTGCATAGGACCCCAATGAGAGCGAATGCCTGTCCTTGAATGACCTGACTGTGCTTGAGTTTGCATTGCTCAGAGGTATTCCACAGCTGGCATTGTTTTCAGTAGCACGGTGGAATATGTATTTTAGTTTCCTGAAATCCTGCTGCTTTGGGATCGGTTGACATGGTTATGCACCTGTCTGCTCAAAACTGGCCTCATATCACCCATCATGTAGTCACTATCTGGGTGCAGATCTGGAATCCCAAGTATTAAACCCTTTCTATTGGTACTTCTAGTTGGCAGTAAAAGGTTACATGTACCTTGATGTATTTAGTTCTAGAAAGACGTTACATCTTTTCATTGCCCTCTAATTGCAGATTAATATTGAGTTGTTGGCTGTAGGCACCACCCACAGATACCTGAACTACCTAGGTCAATTAGGTGAGTGATGAAAGGTTTTCAAGGAAACTGTTCCAACTGCTATTCTTGTAGCTTTGTTTTCGGGTATTAAACGGCACATAGAGACGATGTACGACAGTTATGGGACAGCAGGGGAAAACATAACTGCAAAATCCAACACTCCCTGGTTTCCGTTAAACACCATTCTTCAGCAACACACATCAAAGACTGTTTGAAGTAGCACCTGTCACCTGTATTCCCATAAAAGACCAAACAGCTATTTTTCAGCTGTGCTAGCTATCAGGCAGCACAAATTACATTTGTGACATTTGTCCCAATGGACAATGACAGATTGGGGACGTTGGATGGGAAAGGTTAGACCATAATGTTTCGATATGGAACTTTTTAATTGCCCTCATTCTCTGTCTACACATGTACATCTTATAATGTATGTCTTTCTCATAATAATGAGAATAAACTACTATTCCTCTGCAACATACAACCTGCCATAACCCCCATGGGTACTTTTCATCTTTGTGTACCCACCCACGGTGCTCTGCAGTCACCTCCAAGAAGCCGCTAACCCCTTTATCATGCTCCACACCCTGTCCTCCCACTCCCCCATCCATAATACCTGTCACCTCAATCTGTCGGCCCACATGAACACAGTCACTTTGAAGACTGTTCCCAATTATCTAATAGATCTATTACACCGGCAATTTCAATGCAGCGCAAATGTGATGTGGTGAAAATCTCATTTAGCCGTGCCGGAGTCGTCCCAGGGGAGTCGACCAGTTATAATCAGAGTAAATACCAGTTCATCAGCGCAGTTTGTTACGGAGCTATAATCAGCGGCGTGGTGCAGTAAAACACTGATGCCCATTAGTCAATTATTATGATGCGGAATAATATATTCTGCACAAAACACAGTCAAGAATACAAAAATAGCCCACCACTGCACCTCAGGGGGGCTGCTGAGAAGCACCCCACACAATTATATGTAATTAATTGATTGTTAATATGAACAATAGGTTCATTTTTGACCATAGTAACAATACAAGACAAGACAAGGTCTGTTAGCTAGCCTTTACCAAAGCTTTCAGTTGCATCCTATGGTAAACTCAGGCTCTGAGAGGGAACGACAATGTGCAATATTAGTTTTTAAATTACAATTGTATTTACTGAAACACAAAAGTTAACTAAAACCTAAATTGCCAAACTAAATCCCAAACAAATGCTTCTAATAACTGGACCCCAGTGTCTGACGCCGCTGTGGTGGTGGTTTGGCCACAGAGCTGTAGGGTTTTCAAGTTTGAACCACCCTTTTCAGGTAACAACACAGCATCTGAGTGGGGGGTCACTGTCTTTGTCTGTCATCCAGCTTGTAGTCAATCGTTTGGTAACTGAATGTTCTGCTTCAGAATTTTCTGTAACATATAACAGGACCCTGTCTCCCTAAAAGTTCAACTTTCAGAAAATTCAGATGAATCTTACTGGCGTTCCGGTTCAGCAGTGGTTTTCCCCTTGCCACTCTCCTATGTACGCCCTTTAGTTTCTCTGAGACAGGGGAGTCATGAACTGTGACAATGTCCTGGGACATTATCCTTGGATCTTCTGTGACCTTCTGGAGGCATCATTGCTGTCCTCTAGGCCATTTCAGTGAAGGTTTACCATTGCACCAAGTCTCTACACAGCCATAGACATATAACCCTTCCCAGACTGATGTATTTCGATCATATCCTTCCTCATCTTTTCTGGAATTACTTTTGATTTTTGGCACAGTGTGCTACACTGGGGAGACCTTTTAGCCACCTGCAAGCTTCTGAAAATGGTGTGCTTCAGTGATTGAACAGAGCTGTAGTGGAAATCTCTGTGTCGATTCCAGCTGCAACCCATTTTCAATGCACTTTATAGCTAGTAACTATGGGGTGGAAAAACTTTTTTTCACACAGGCCCAGTTGCTTTTCATTTTATGTTGGATTATGTTTGAAGATCTGACACAGTTTCGTATGATACACACAAAAATAGAATAAACCAGGAGGGGGTGGAATACTTTTTCACAGCACCACAAAAAGGGATATCATACTCATCAGGGTTGTACAGTGCGAGCATTTCACTCGCATATGCGCCTAAAAATAGTTTGTGCGAGTAGAAAAAATAAAAAGGGAGCACCGGTGCGACTACGGATTTCAACCCTTTCATTCGCATTTTGCTCCTAAACTAAATCCATACTATGTGTATCAAAGTAGAGTAGCCCACAATTCTCGCGCATCTCTGTATAAAAAATGGACAAGCACTGTCCTACAACTTCTTTTTCACACCTGCAAAACACAGAACTCATGTGATGAGATGCGGTGACGTCGCCCTGCGGCGAGTTTATGAATGAAAACATCCGCGCCGCCCGGCCAGCACGGGCGATTCACCGCCCGCGGAAGTTAAAATTAGGAGAGATTGATCTGTGTGTGTGTGTGTGTGTGTGTGTGTACGTGTGTACGAGAGGAGGACTAGTTTCTCCTCGCCACTGCGGAGTCCGACGATGCGGCGCGAGTTGAGCGGAGCGATATCGGTGTGAAAGTCGTAGCCCGGACACTGGAACGTTGAAGGAAAATTAACTGACCGTGTACAATGAAGAAAATTGACTCATATTTCCTAAAAAAGCAAAGCCCAGTCTTGAGGACTATGATCCAAGTCCTGCAGTGGACCGCTGGATGAACTCAGCCAAGCGTGCCAGGCGACTTGACTACAAAAAGATGTGGGACAGGGGTGTTCTCTGTGTTTAATTGAGGGTTACAGTAGGCCTTATGATGGCCCTGTGTTTATATGTATTAGTGCACATGTGTTACTGTGTACGTGATTTGAGTGTAAAATAATAAAATTGTGTTATTTATGAAATTTAGTAGTGCTCCTAAATTTTTTTCTGTGCTCCTAAATTTTTTCATTTAGGAGCACTTGTGCTCCTAGTGAAAAAGCTAAGCGTACAGCCCTGCTCATGCTGGATTCATAGAAAATCTTAAAAAATAACTGGTCCTTTGTGTGAAAAACCCACTTACAAACAACTGTCCAAACCAGTGCCAGCACTCCATCACAATAATGGAGTCATTAAGATCCCAGGGGTGTCGACATGTATGTAAGTTCTGACGGATGTTATGAACCTTTTTTTTTTGTCAAAATGATATGTCTTTGCACGTTCATACATATCTCAAGAGAAACTCACAGTGAAATATGAGAGAAATATAGCATTAACCTATTTAAGCCATCTAGCATTCTGTTAAATGCTAAAATGTGTTTAAAGTGGAAATTCTGGACATATACGTCCATCCAAAGACATGACAGTGACCATTTGTTTTGCACGTCATCTGTCAATGTATTTATGTATTTAGGTAAATGTATGTCCCGCAGCAGCAACTGAATTTTTTTTCATATAACTGCAGGGTGAGAACGTTTCCAGTATTCCATTCACTGCATTTGCATTTATGATACTTCTAGATGTGGCAAGGAGCGTCTGACTCATTTTAACTCCTCCCGTTTGATGAGTGTGTCAGCTTTCGTTTCGTTCCCTCCGTTATTCCGTGTGCAGTTTTATTTTTATTACATTTTGCTGCCATATGCTCCAAATTGGACTAGAGCTGCCACTTTTTATTTGGGATCAGAGCTGCCATTTCAGCGTAGGAAGTATTAAACGCTATCCTAATACAAAATCAGCAGCAGAGTTTAGGATGGTTGCCTTCAAATTAAATCGAAAAATAACGTGGTGGTATTCATTTAGCTTGACTTTTTTTAAAATGGGACCAGCAGGTCCGTACACGTTTCATTTTCATTTCTGCGCCTGCCAACCAAGTGTTTTTATTTGATGTTTCTTGCCCCACTCTAAATGGAATTTTTCAGTTTGTCATTTCTTGGGAAACAAATTAATTTTGCGTCCAGTAAAATGTCTTCTCAAATTCTCAAGTCCCTCCCACTCAGCCCATTGAACTGACCAATCGGGGTAAACTGGGCTTTGGGGAGGGGTGCCACCCAGGCTTCTTGTTTAATGAAGAAATATGTGGAATTAAATAGGTAGGTTATCATTTTTCTTCCATATGAGGTTGATAGTACCAGAAAACAGTAGTATTTTAATATTTTCTGCAATTTGAGTCCAATGGCGCAATCATCTAAAATCTAAAGACAGACGCCATACATCAGTCTCTTAAACAAAGCTATTAGCTGTACACATCAAGTTACTTTCTAACACATTAAAAATATCACACACAAATACTCCAGGTTCTGTATTAATAGTATCCACGAAAAGCCATTATCATATGAACATGCTATCTATCAATGTAGAGAGACTGACATTCCTTTTAATCATGTTTAATTCAATTTATTCACTTCTGCGCATCTGAGTAGCATTTTGTCTTTGCCAACCTTTTCAAAACTTTACCAAAAATGTTCTTGAAAGTGGCCCATAGCACGAGAGAAACACTGGAGCTCAAAATATCTTCAAGGGCGAAGTGATTGGTGCCAGCAACGTTCCTACCACATTAGCTGATTAGCTCCACCACCACGGAGCCAACCCCAATTCCTAGATTTCCATTTCATGTGACCTTTTGTTTGCTGGGCTGCTCATTATGATCGTTGCCTGGACGGGACTGTTTACACCCTATCAGGTTCCACCGCCCCCTTGGTTGGAATGCTAATGGCCTTAGAGGAGACTAGATAATGACAAGGTCTAAATAAAGAAACTCTCTGATCAAACATAATCCTCCTCGTGATGGGAATGTAGAGGCATTTTTATATCATAAGAACACAAAAAGGATTAGGAATAACACACGTGGAACAACAACAATGAAGCCAGCTATGTCTTCAAATTAAGTTAAACAGGTAGTTTAGCCAAAATAAACCTGTACACTGCCTTCCCAACGGCACGCAGACATTTAGCAACAGCAGCTTGACACAAGGGTCAATTAGGCGGACACAAAAAGGATCATGAATGGATGCTAAAGTTGGTCCGTGAGAAGGGACTGCTTTCAAACTAGTCAGAAATCTGCAAAAAACTGAGTGAATACTGAAATTCTGGACTCAAGTCAAGAAAGACAGGACTCAAAATGTGGCTTTGTGTCTTTTGGACACAACACTTAGTTAATAATATGTCAGATGTTGTGTTTTCAACTTGTTTTGCTTCCTCCAATTTATTATCTCTTGTTTGGTTTAATTTAATTGGCAAAATTAAAAGAGTGCATTGTATGTATGTAGCATAGGTATGTTGTGGTACAGTGTGTATGTACTGTGGGTACATGTGGGTAATGTGACTGACGCATGAGTGTCCATCTCTTACCTGATTGCAGGTGCTGATGTCGACGCCCCCTTTCAGGTATTCCAAAACTTTGTCGATGTTCCCTGCCCTCGCCGCTCGCAGGAAACTGGTGTTGCTGTCCGACTGGAAACAAAAAGAGAGAAAGAAACAGGTTTAGCTGTGTGGTGTACCACAAGGATCCATCCTGGGACCTCTTCTATTCAGTTTATATGCATCTGAATAGATCTATCACCAGCAAAAACACGGTGATCTGTTATCGCAGCTATGCAGATGATACACAACTTTATATTTCACTACAATATAGTGAAAATCTAGTACAACTATTTCTCTTAATCAAATCTGGAACATTTGTATTGATGAACCAAAGATTACATTACTGTAACACAATTCCACAACCTCAGGTAAAAATACTGCTAACTACTGCAACTCGTATCTTGGGTAGAACCAAACAGGTAAATTGTCTTCATGGCCTTTCTCCACTTAGGGTTCGAGTTTTACCCTGACATTCGCAGGAAGTTGGCTTAAACATTTGTTTTTAATGCTGTTTTATCCCCTGTAAAGCTCTAGGAACATCAGATTAATTATCTGTGCATTTTGACAGATTTTCTTCTTTCTTTTCTTTTGCTCCTCTGTGAATAGGGCCTTCATCATTCCTTGCGTGTTTTAGTTTTACATACAAGGAAAGAACTATTAGTTTACTAAAGGTCTGAATCATCACAGAGTAGAATAACATCACGAATCATTGTTTGCAGTAATTGTGCACTTATTAGAAATCTAGCTTTTCGTTAATGTAAAACAATATGTATGTCCCTGGTTGGGAAGGACATGCCCCCTGCCTGTTTTTGGATGCTGAGTGGACTGCAGTTGGAAGCAGACCAGGACAGTATGGAGGCAGAATGATTCAGCATTTTCCTCTGGGTGCCTTCACTAAAGCTAAATCCTGGCTCGCTTACAGCTTGTTCAAAGCTCCGCACTCTCTGCTCATCCTGTGGAAAAACACTGTGATGATGCTTATTTTTACTGCATTCGAGCTGCATTACTCTTTCTACTGGGAGGTCAGGGGTCAAATGAAAAGAATACTGTGGTATCACACTAGAGCTGATGCTTATCTCTTTTGGTTTGCTTTCAGACTAAGAGGATGTTCTCTTACGGGCTATCAAGGTCAAAGTTTGCATAAATCTTCACTGGCAGCCTGTTTTTTTTTTTCTGTCACTCAGTCACTTACAGCGTCACACTGCCTACAATATCTGATTCAGAGTTCAAAAAGAGGATACAGCACTTATGATAAAACAGGCACTGACGCTGCACCACTACTGATGCATACTTCTCACTCATACAAATAGCCCTGCTTTGGTGTTTTCAGCTGACCTGCAGTCAGCTACTGTCTGGCTGCTGCAGAGACCTGCACTGCATCACTCAGACTCACAGCGACACCAACACAATCGCGTCAAAGGACCAAACCGATGGTTCTGCATGTTTCAGACTGCCATTTACGCACCCTGAAAGTGCTAAGTTGTATAATACAGGCAGCCATTGCTTTCAGCTCACTACAATACACTGCTAAAGTCAGCTTGCAGAGACGTGAAGCTGTTTTGAGATGGACAGAGCAGCTGGAAGCAGGGCTATTTCAAAATGTTCTGCACTCGTGGCTGGATTGATCTTTGCAGGGCGCACAGGGGCAAAAAAATACCTGTAAGTGGTAATTTAGTTAAAAGCTATTTTATCAGGAATGGTAAATGGTCTTGCATTTGCATAGCACTTCTTTAACCTATTGGTTCTGGAAGCACTTTACAGTCACAATGACACACGTACTCATTCATTCACACAAGCGCACACACATTCACACAGGACGCTCAAGGACACTCGGGCGCATGATCCACGTACTGGGGATCAAGCTAACCCTCTGGTTGGTGGACTACCCTCTCTTCCTACTGAGCCACAGCCGTTGCAGTATGACCTACTACTACCCTCTAGAGCAGGGGTGTCAACCTCATTTTAGTTCAGGGTTTGCATGTTCTCCCTGTGTCTGCGTGGGTTCTCTCCAGGTACTCCAACTTCCTCCCAGTATCCAAAGACATGCTCGTTAGGTTCATTGGTAATTCTAAATTGGCCGTAGGTGTGAGTGTGAATGGTTGTCTGTCTCTCTGTGTTAGCCCTGAGATAGACTGGAGACCTGTCCAGGGTGTACCCCGCCTCTCGCCCAATGACAGCTGGGATAGGCTCCAGCCCCCTCACAACCCTCCAGAGGACAAGCGGTTACAGAAAAAGAACCAATGAATGAATAGTTCTGGGTCTGTTTTGTTGTGAAGCTGTTATGTCCACAACTCTTACTAAAACAGTGCAACCCGAGTCGCAAAATTAGGTATAGTCGTTACTTTTATAGCAAAAGCTACAAGAGCTGTCCCGCTACAGACTGGCCCTGTCCAGGGTGACCCCACCGATAACGATAACAAGCGGTTACGGAAAACTGTTATTGAAAAATTGCAGTGAATGTCTTCTACTGTTGTGCAAATTCTTTCGATGGGCCAGATTGGAGTCTCTGGTGGGCCGGTTTTGGCCCACGGGCCGTATATTTGCCACCCCTGCTCTAGAATCACAACTCTAGACAATGGACGGAGACTGAAGCAAGTTCTTGTGAATCAACAAGAAACTTTTTATTTTATTTTTGTTTATTGTATTTCTCAACAACACCTTAGCCAATCGCATTTGTCAAGTTGTGTGAGATGTAAACTGGGATCTTATAAGAACTCACAAATAAACCAGATAGACATTTTTTTTGTGTGTGTGTCTTAATGGTTACTCAGCTACTTATTTACAATACTACTGCATACTGTTTATAGTGGCATGTTACAGTAGCAGCTGTTATAATCCCATAATTATATAAGCTCTTAGGCGTTTATAATAAATACATAACTAAATATTTCTGACAGAGTTCACATTGTTTCCTAGCAGCACTGTACAAAGCAGCCATGACCACAATCGAGCCCTGACAATATCCTCCCGTTTCCCTCAGAGCTGCAGAGTCACATTATACAAGAGCTCACCCTAATCATCTTTCTTCGACTGGCTGGTTGCCATGGCGACACTTAGACCAACAGGACCTCAGACAACCGAGGCTTTTGAATGAGAAACACTCGGAGAGAAAAGGGGAATTGTGGCAGTCGGCATCCTACGGAAATTCTTTCGTAACTCCTGGTTATAAAGAGCTCAGGCGGCTTGTCACTCACGTTGATGGAAGCGATGACGCGTTGAACTGAAAGGTCGTGTCAGTGACGAATGAGATTAACACAGAGTAAAATAAAAGAGAAAATCAAATAAGGATGAAGGCCACTGATTCTGTTTCTCCTGGAATTGGTCAATAACAAGTTCCTGCTTATGGTTCGGCTTGTGTCGCAACACATTACTTCATGACCTAAAACACCCTTGTGAGGCGTGACAAAGCGGTGCGCTAAAGCTCGCCCACCAACACATCACATCAAACATTCATCTGCAAAGTCACTGTCTCGGTCGTTTGAGGGACCAGGAGCTTTATCAATAATGCAAACACATAGGCGCACTCTGAGCGATCAGTGGCCAGGCTGGGAGCATCACCCTTCCCAGTACAATTACATGACATGAGCATTGCCCTCTATGGTGGTAACCATGACAACAGAGCCTCCGTCAGTCGGTAAGGCTAGCAAAGTGAGATCAAATGAAGTACTGTAGCTGGGCGAAGAAAAATACTTTGTACTTAAAGGCTTTAGCTCGAACATTGAACCTTGAGAGGTTCAATTTGTAGCCACCCTAAGATTGTTAGCTAGCTAATAGCGCAAGAACAGTGTCTCACTTGTGGACGTGAATCACTTATAATATTTTATACTTAAGTGTTACACCTCCATGAAGCATAGCTTGTTTTTTATGGTTTAATCAAATTACCCTGGGCTACCATGACCAACACAAAAGCTAAGAGAAGCTAGCAGCTTTGTTAGCTAATGAATCTAATTAAAAGTTCCCTAGGTAGGTTTCGGTCCAATCTCAAAGACATCCATCAAGTGTTTGTCTACTTATCAAGGCAAGTTGGAAACATAGGAGCAACTCGGGGTTCAGTGTCTTGCCCAAGACACTATGGCATAAGGTCCATGTACCAAGGGTTGGACCCTCTGGTTGGAGGACGATCCGCTCAACCAACAGAACCACAGCCGCACAAAGTATGAACTACTAATATATGAATTATACCGGACCCCCCAGTATGATTTTAGTTGTTTTTCTTGACCACCATTGTGGAGCTTTGGTGCACCCGGAGGTAATGAAGCCCCAGGGCCATACCTTCAGGTTGTTCCAGAGCTGTACTTGCCAGCTTAAACATCAGATAAGGTCATCATATTCGTACTGTCTAGTGTCGGACTAGCTTAACTCTTTTCCGCTACCAGTGACTGGACTAACGCAGCAGATAAGAGGATTTCCGAAAATGTCAGAATGCTCCTTTAATGAAGCGGTTGATGAAGGCAACATGTTTGCCCACTTATCATGGCCATAAACTGAGCATTTTCAAGGATACGCTCAAATGTGGCCAAGGGGGACGCACGAGCGTCCAAGGTATTTACAACCTTGGAAATTGTCAGAAAGCTCATAGCACACGAGTTGGTGCATTTGCTGACGTGTTCGGAAATGGCATATGTTTTATATAATTTAGCCCTTTATCTTTCCTGCCTCTTTGCTTTCCCTGCATTACATTATACCCACTGGTAATAATGTAGTAGGTGTTAATGTTTAATTAAGTAGAGGATTATATCAGAATACATTTGTTTTTGCTAGTGTACCTAATGTTATGGCAGGTGAGTGCGTATCTATCCATCACGGGGAAGGAGCACAATCTATTCAGAGCTGTCTGGATGGAATAACAGTATCTCTGTTTACTAGCAACTGTATGCACTTCACCCATCGGCGCTGCCTCTGTTTGTGCGTGCCTCTGATATTAAAAGCTCCTTTGGGTCGCAGAGCACATCAGCTAATGAATGTGGTCCCACAGTTTTCGAGATTACCGCAGCACTCTCATCAACACGATATGAAGGATATAATGCGCGCAGAGTAACTATAACTTGTTCAAACTCATTATGCTTGCATAAGTGGACTCTACTATACAGCCTCTGATTACTATTACAGTCGGAGACTCAACTACTCACCTGCACGCAGTAATACACCGCCTCAAAAGACAAATTAAAAACTGCCCTGGGTTGCTTCCATTTAATCAGAGCTTTCCCCATGGACCTATTTATGCACAGCACATCAGGAATATTTGCTTTTGGTTAAATTTAGATATACTTGCATGAATTGTTGTTTTAGACAATTTTAACCGTACACCACTGCAATTAATAAGGTATGTATACACTGTAACTGTACATAGACATGCACACAGCAGAAGAGATAATTCTAATTCTAGTCCTTCACACGTTACAAGTTCAATTTACAACTTGGCAAGCAGGAGGATATAACCGGCGCTTTGAAGCTGCACATGACTATGGTATATTAGTGAGAGAGGGGCAAAGGTCACAGGTCAAGACACACAGCTCGCCATGTCTAAAAACAGGACGGAATGTCTTCAGGAAGTTTTTCTTCAAATCACAGTGCAAAACAGAATAGCAAGTCATTTAATTATACAAAAGACCCCCCCACACACACACACACACACACACACCCCACCCCCGAGCAATGTTTCTACAGTAGCCCAACATTGCAATGGAGTGTCTCGGCTGGTTCACTGCCACAGCTTACTGGGGCACTTAATAGAACTGAGTCATGATTGATCTGCCCGTGCTTTCCTTACTATGACAAGTCCAAATGTCTGAACAAGGTACCTGAACAAGCGTGGTTAGAAGGTGCACTGCACCGTCGGAGGAACATGGTATGCATCAGCAGGATGCAGCTCATTCAGTATTTTGGAGGCCGTTTTAGATGGACAGTTCTCGATGAAGCTGGGAGCTGTGCCCAGACCTTTTCTGCTTTTCTGAACAAGCACATTATGAAGGTGCCCAGCGCTAATTTGAGACTTGATAAGCTTTGATTCTCAAGTACAGACTCTCGAGGGTGGGAGGATACCCGGTTGTACCATGTCCACACAAGTTACCTACAGATGCATCCACCTGCATCCACTTCTCCAATCCCTTATTACTTATACCACCAACTACCATCAACTTTGCCTGATAGAAACACTAAGATTTGATCTTGTTTTGTGTTGTATTTTTGGGTCCTAGCCATTACATTTTTAGCTACTTGTAATTAGACACAAACACAGTTTCCGAACTGGCAGAAGAAAGTGCAGTGGCAACTGTCGGCGTCCTAGTTTACCATGTGAGGCCAATGTGGGGGAGTAAGAACAAGAAACTTTAAGGAATACCATTCAAACATCTTCACCAACTACATATATTAATGTTCATAACCTATTTAGTTAGTCCAAGTTTAAGCGACACTTGTGGAAGGTCATCAACTGCATCATGTCACCTACAGTAATTCAAGAAGCCTAATTTATATTTTTAAATGTCGCTCCAGGAAAAGACACAAGTTAAAACTGTGCCCCAGACTAAACGGCTGTTTTTTTAAAAAAGGCAATAATTTATTTATTCGCTTGCATTTCCAGCTGCTAAAGGCATTGCATTTCTCTTTTCAAATTAGCCGCAAGAGTCCACGTGCTGCTGTGCAGGGATACTTTAAGAACAAAAATGTCACACTGGCCTTTAAAAAGAGAGGACAGGGGAAAACACCCCACCCCATCCCTACACACACATTCACACTCCAACTCCAAATTACCTGGGTAATTGCAAGGTATAAATCGCTATGAACTGTTTTCATCAGGAAGCAGCATGCATGCTGAGCAGCTCTACAAAGAATCTTGTCAGTGACCAAAATAAAAATAACATTGAAAAGCACAAGCTGACACCGGCGTCCAGGAGCTTCAAAAACTTTACTCAAAAACCTATTCATGTGAACATATTTCCTAAAATAATTCACTGCAGGAGCGTCCCGGCTGCCTGAAGTTGCCCTGTCTTTGCTGCACCTGCCAGTGTGAGATCTTACCAGCATCAGCGGAGGCTGCACAGGAAAATGCTCCATGCAGTAGAAGTCTGGCAAGGCATTCTGGTCCAGGTTAGACAGGCTCCCAACTGTCCTGAGGCCCTTGTCCGAGCCGCACACCTTACACATGGCTGCATTGCCCATGGTGCAAGGTATTCAACACAGTCCCATGAGAATGTAAAGGAATCTTAGTGAGTGGATTTAATCACTCTAATAATCCCTGCCCTTGCTTCCCCTCCCCTCCCCCTAAAAACCTTACAGGCTACCATCCAGGAGGAGTAACCCCCTCGGCCTTGGCCAAACGTCACTCGTATTTGGCCTCAGTGGAGCTCCGGTCCCTGTTGCAGCACTTGACTGGACTCCTGTAACTACTGCCAGCAGCTAGCTTGTCTTCATTGCTAATTCCAACTCTCTGACCATTGACTAACAACCTTCCCCCCTTTCCCCACCCATCTATTTTTACACCCACCAGCCTAGCTATGCATGTAGAGAGAGAGAGAGGGATAGAGAGGCGAGAGAGGGTGGTCAGGACGGGGCGGCATGCCAAACTAGCAAGAGGGAGGAGACATCATAGACACACCAAGTATGGACTATGCCAACACAATGTGGGTCAAATAAGGCATATTTGCTGCAAATCCATTGAAACAGAAGATAAAAGCCATTTAACTTTCACAAACCAGATCATTGAAACCATGCTGTTTCTCTTCACCATCTTCACAGTGGTGACAGTCATCTCATTTGGTAAGAGAAGGTTTTGTTGGAACATCGCAAGGCGTTCAAGATGTGCCATTGTGCACAAGATACACTGCAAGGGCTTAAACTATCAATTCCTGTCCCTGGCGCCCATTATTGTCATTCAAGTAGGGCTATAATCAAGCTCATTGTGCAGCCTAATGACAGAGTGAAAGAGTTCAAGTATCTGTAAAGAAATAGAACCTGAATACATATAAATATACTGGAAGGTAACATTGTCAGTATGTAGTCCCCTGGTGTTAACGGTGTTGAGTAGCTCCTGTAACAGGCCTCCATGTGACCTTTTCCTAAATGCATTCACCCACACTGCAAACTAAGCTCTTCTTTTGAACTACATGCTTGCTGAATGTCTATACTTCAGTGCTGTTCAAGCCCCACACAAACAAAAACGGTTCAGATAAGAAAATGCTTGGGACTATCAGGCGTGGACGTCTTTGGGTATTGGCGCCACACATCGGCTATAGAGTAATTAAATATGAAAATTAAAGCACGAGTAGTGGTGGTCGTCATATTGACTGACCTATTCCGGCTTTCTGCAATAGTTTAGTCACAGTTCTTTGGCATTATGGTCTGGATCCCTCATGTCAAGGCCTGTTTAATGGAAGCAGGCGCGGTATTTTGCTAATGCAGATCTGTGTCAGACTGTAGCCCAGAGCAGGGCTGTATTGATTCTCCCAGACTGAATGCAAATTAAAGTCGCACAGGCCTTTTCGTGGCAACTGACCGGTCACGCAGAATTAATGGCATGCTGTTTAATAAAAGCTTCAGACCCTGGGTTCACTACGTATCCGCGTCCGTCTTATCCACGGTCGGATGTACAGTACGTTTTATTTTATTATTTTTTTGGTGTGCATGTGTGTGTCCTTGTGTGTGACATCAGGGAGGTAAATGCCCCCATTCTCTTTGCAGTCTCATAGGTCATGACTCACAATAACCTCACTGTTGAAGTATCACCCAAACAATTCTCATTCACTGAATATGTTAGCGTAGGGGGAAAGACTCGTCTTTGTCCAGAGTCTGGAGAAACCACATGAGAAAGAAGCTTTGGAGTTTTCTGTGAATGAATGAACATAAAGTGAGTAAGCAAGCACATGATCACAAGCTCTGTAGATGCTCTAGAATCCATTATGGACTACGTGACAAGAATTTCACCCATCCATTACGGACATTTCTGAAAGCTAACATGTACTCGTTGAGTTCTTGGGTTGTCCAGTTAAATTTCCAAATGCCAAAGCAGAGAGTAAATCAAATTCTTTGCCTCATAAAGCACAAGACGGTTTCCAGAAATTTAAGGCCACTAAAAATGTGGTTGTCCTTAAACCAAAGCTCCAGTACAGTTCTTTGTAACACAGTGTGTCAAACAGTTTAGATTAGAGTGCTGGCTATAACTGAGTGCTTGCAAATATTGCTCATCATCTTCCTGAACTTTTTCATTGGTAAGCAGATGATTGTTGTATAATTTGATGGACATGGAAATGGGCTGGCCCAAGTTTAGATCTTGTTCTAAATTGGAAAAATACCTTGGCATAGGTCAAAGCTTAATTCATCTCCAGAAAAACTTTTGTCTCCAGGTAGAAATTTTGCATTTCAGCTTTTAGCTATTACTTCAGTTATTATATATGATTATTTTTATTGTTTTGAATCTTTCTTTTTTGTTAGTTTAGAGTACATTCACTATTTTTTTTAAAAATTCTACTGCACTCCAGTTTTAAGCAGAGGTATGTAGAATTTTTTTTTTTTTTTTAAATAGTGGACCAAGTATGGCACCTTGTGGAACGCCACATGGAAAAGGAAACATGATTACAAATACTTTAATTTAATAACGGCATGATGACTGGAGCCCTGGAACCTGAGCAACTAGTCAAAAACAACTTTGATCAGGGTGTAAGTAACAAACACATGACCAATGTCTGTCAAGAAGTGAGGCCCTATATGACATTTACCAGTACACTGGTGTACCATGCTGGGGTCGGATTCTCTGCTGCAGATGTAAAGTGAGAGGAATGACCTGCTCCTCTTGTGAAAATATCAGGCCTTCTGAACTGCAGTTGGGCAGGTGTTAAGTAGCAGTGGCACATCCATGTAGATATGCACAAACAGGTCACAGCTGAGTTTAACATGGTAACAAATCCTTCTGTGCAGTGTACAGCACATTTGTTATAATACCGAATTTGGCAGTCCGTGGAGAAACAACGAAATAACAGACAGGGGAAGGGGTATTACAAGCCACAGGGCAGTGGTTGGCTCTTAAACATTAGGCGAACGGCAGATCTTTGCCGGAGCCTGATCAGTTCCCAATAGAGTGACTCCGAAACTACTTTCGGCTTGGGTCCAGGTTGGTTCACGCACTTTGCAGCAGTTTCTACTTTGCTGTTTCACCACTGTTTAGCACGTACTCCTGCCTGTGTGTTGACACGTGATCAAATATGACAAGCTTCGCATCACTGTGAAATGAAACAACTGATAGGGAACTGCCGGCAGTCATGTATCCGGTATGAAGGACACACTTGCGGTTGTGGTTAAATGCTAGCGCGGTCAAAGTTTCACACAAAGTAATCACATCCAGGTTTCAGCTCATCACGCTGCTCTGCCACCCTATCAGGCCTTTTTAGTTTCATTAACCTTCTTCAGGCTGTAATTTAGTTAGTGTCGCCTCCAATCTCCTCACCAAGCAGCCATCACCTGCCAGCACTCTCATCTAATTAGGGCAGCGAACAGATGAGATCCTGGGCAAGTGTTTGTATGTGTGTGAACATTTTGGGAAGACTGTTTGAGGGTTAAGACTCGGTGTTGTGGTAGGGTTAAGGGTACAATTAGGTTACGGTTAGGATTAGGGTAAGGGTTAAGCACTTGGTTGAAATGATTAGGTTTAAGGTATGAGGTCAAGCCTGGACTTGAAAAGGTAGTTCATATGTCTCTCAACTAGTTAAGGGTTAACCTTAGGCACCCAACCCTAGGGTTAACCCTAACCCCATGACACGCACACACACACACATACATGCACACACCCTTTTTTGTCCCACTGTTGCTTGGTAATCCACTGGACAGGGGAGGCGCAGACGACAAGCGCTTTTAATCTGCGATCGGCCATATGGCCCGCTGGCAACAGGAGGGAGGAGGGATGTCGGGTAAAGCCACTTGTACTGCTTTATGTTCCTGCTGTGGGGGGAAATGTAGTGTGTGTGTGTGTGTGTGTGAGTCTACAGTATAAAGAAAGGGCTTTACTGCTTGTGGTCTGACGGTCCATGTGTTAATGTAGGTGGTAACGTGCATATATGTTAACAAGAACACATCTTTCTATAATATAGGTCATAATTGAAACATGTATAATATTACCCATGAGAAGAAAAGACGTGTGAATGCCCTTAACTTAGCTCTCGATCATGCCACAACAAAAATAAAAGCACCAGCCGCTGCTTACGTGAACTCAAACATGAACCGATCAACAGGAAGTGCTGTCCGTGTAGCAGAGTAATGTAATGCAGCAGGGGGTGCAGTCAGTCATCCAGGCAAACACAAATCTGGGATTTACAATTTAACACATGGCATCAAACATGTAGATATATGTATTAATCAGCATTAAATACATAAGTACACTAAGTCTGAGTTAGACCGTGAAACCGGGTACGCTTTAACACAACTGCTATTAAAAGAAAACATGAATTATAGAAGTTGGAGGGAAATGTTGCTATGGAAACACAGATTTAGAAAAGGTTTACTCCTCGTTGGGGTTTTTTTCATTTGCTTCAAAGCAAAATGGCTTCTTTTGTGTTAAACCTTAGTAACACTGACAGATGATGGATGTTGATGGATGTCGATGGATGTCCAAAAGGCAGGCCTGGCACGTTGAACTGAGGGGCTGGATGGATTTGTTGGGAAACACACATTGTCTTGGGTCAAGGGCTGTAATGTAGACATCGGTTTGCTAGTTTTTGGTAGCCCTCCAAGTCGATTCACAAGAGGGGTAGTAGGTAAAGACGTTTTAAAGAGCATTAACATTATTTTGCATAGCCTACCATAGCAAAACTCAAAAATTAACAGTTTTTTTTTATTTCAAATCTGATGTCTTTGTCGGTTAGTTTATGGTTAGTCAAGTCAAGGTTAAACCTCTTTAAACCATACAGTCAGAGTTATAAGCATGTTGAGACTGCAGGTCAACAGTGAGCCAAGTAGTGTGTCATTCATAAAAGTAATGAAAACTACTTTTTCAGTTGTGTCAATAGTGTTGTCGTTAGCTTTTGTCACACACTTTAAAGAGTCAAGAATTGAGTTCTCACAGCAGTCAAGATCAAATTCCAAGTGGTTTATTCATCCGGCAGCATTGTGTGTCCTCGTTTTCCAGACTCCAACGACAAACCCAAGTCAAAAACGTATGTGGATGGACACCACATACTGTATTATTGAATACACTCCTGATTAACTGTTTGAACCAACAAGTCTAGCATGCCCTTACAAGGAGAGAAAAAAAAAAAAATTCACATGAATTCTTTTATGTGCACAAAACACCAAAGATTTTGACCGAGTTCAAAAGTTGAACCAAACCAGACTGGCCCTGCGTTCACTGACTGACTGGGGTCTGATTGTACACTGGTCATGCATAACATTATGAACACCTTCCTAATATTGTGTAGGTCTTTCTTGAGTGTCCAAAACAGTTGTGACTCAACAGAGAATGGACTGTGGTGTCTGGCAACAGGCAGACACCACAGGATGGCTGCCTGAGGATGGCTGCTGCCATCAAGGAGTGTCATTACTATGGGGTGGGGGTGCCTGGTCTGGTCTAGGTGGGGGTGCCTGGTCTGGTCTAGGTGGGTGCTGCATGTCTAAGTAATATCCACACCAATGAATGCCAGGTCCAAAAGGTTTTCCAGCTGAACATTGTATTGTCACAAGATGGTTTTTTACTTCTGCTGTCAGTGGTCTTAATGTTGTGGCTGATCACTTTATCATGGGCCAGATGTTGCAGATTTAAGCACTACACATAGTCCTGCAGCCTCCGTAAAGCCTGTCAGTCCTGGGAGAAATAAGTGCAGAGGGACAACACCAATGAAACGAACAGCTGAGTTGCCACAGACATTGACCTGCTCCAGCCCTGGACATGCCATGAATTCAGATCCACGCATTGTACATATGTCACATTCACCTCACACATGACTTATCCTTATGGGGCGGTAAACAACTCTTGTGTTACTATTTCCATGTATTTTATAAGAGTGTACACGCCTGTCTCTGTCGTATTTTTTGTCAACACTGGCTTTTGTGTTTTGTCACTTATCTTCCTTTTTGCTGCATCCTATTAATATTATTTTTTCTTCTGATGCTGTCCCAGTTTCTCCAAGTGGATCATTAAACTTTTATCATATCTTATCTTAAAAATAACACCGTGACGGCACAAAAATACCTAATTTTGTATGAGAAGCACAGAAGGAACAAATTAGATTTCCAAGATTGGGGTACAGTTGACATATAAAGGTGCATTTTAAATGCCATAATCGTTGGGGGGAGGCGTTATTTGATAGTCGACAGCAGAGAGGTGACAAGAAATTAGTGGAGGGGATACGATGTAAGAAAAGTCAGCAGGTTTTAATGATATTCTTTGAGGTTACTGGATGAGAAATATAAGATAGGTGAGTCTGTACTAAGGACATTCTTCATGTTTCGTTGTTAAGGGTTAAGACTAAGATTATTGGGGGTTAGGGTTAGGGCTAGAGGGTTGGAGGGTTAGGGGTTAGGGGTTTGGGCGTTAGAGGGCTAGAGGGTTAGGGGTTGGGGGTTAGGGCTAGAGGGTTAGGGTTAGATGGCTAGAGGGCTAGAGGGCCAGAGGGTTAGGGTTAGGGTTTACTATGATTACTATGATTCAATTGTACAGTTAAGCGTAAGGATTTAAATAATTCAGTACATAGAGGGTTAGGGTTGCTAACTTGAAGGACAAGGAGAAAACACACACACTTGTAGGTACCAAAAATCGGTGAGACTAAAGTCTCGTCATAACCCTGGCAACCTTAGCATTGCATCTCAAAAAAAAACACAAGAGAGACTATGCTGGTGTGCAGTGGATTGTTGAACCCGCCTAAAATAGCAGGCCAGACGCCCACGGAGCTGTTTGAGAGATGTAAAGGAGAACAGCTCTAGGAAGGAAAAGACAGGGAAGACAGAGAGTGATGGAAGAGAGTAGACGGAGGGGAAAACACATGCATAAACACACCAGGTCTCCAGGTAGTAACACTAATATCACACCTCGCATTGCCCGGAGTTCGGGCTGGAGTTCTCAGTCGTGACAGTGAATTTAAATTATCGCCTCCCGCTCTAGAGCTCCGCCGTTTCCACCTCCTCACTCCCTCCAACTTTGCTGCATTCCATCCAGCATCACTGACGTCAGGGTCCTCACTGCAGCCCTTTATGCAAAATTCAATTTCTCCTCGGTGACTTTCGACAATTAGAGTCGCACTGTTCAATATTTCCACATTCAAAATGAGTCCCGTGGCTACTGTATGGTTGAATTTCATGCTACAAGTGTCAATCACAAATCCGCTAACCTCAGTTCCTGCAGGCACCTCTTTTCTAAGTAAAAACCTTGATAAACCCAACGTACACCACCATCAGCAGCAAACAGAAGACGGGCGTTTATCAGCATGGTGGAGCATTTAGTAGCTAAAAAGTCTGATGTCTTTTTCAGTACCTGGTGGAGACCAAAATTCAATGTTCAATACAGTTAGTCCCACTGACTGACACCACTATCATAAGAACAAGCTAGCATTCGCTAATGTTTTACCAACATGGGACTGCTACCAAGAGAAACCTGATGACTTATTATGAGCACAAAGCACTTATTCTTCATTTCAACAACAATTTGCTTAGAAAGCTAATTCTTGTGTGGGTTCACTTATCTGGTGTTAAAAGGGCATCCTAAATATACACCAATCAGCCACAACTTTAAGACCATATTGACCATCTTGTGACAATACAATGTCCTGCTGGGAAACATTTGGACCTGGCATTCACTGGTGTGGATGTTACTTAGACATGTACCACCCACCTAGACCAGACCAGGTATAGCAATGACACTCCTTGATGGCAGCAGACATCCCCAGCAGGATGCAGCATTTTAGTAACAACTCAAAAAAAAACATGAAGAACAGCACAAGGTGTTGACCTGGCCTCCAAATTCACTCGATCCCAAACTGATTAAGTATCTGTGGGATGATCCACGGAAGTCCCTCCCCTCAAAGGCCCCCACCCACTAACAACATTCTGTTGCCAGACACCACAGGACACCCTCAGAAAAAAAGTGACAGTAGTCATTACGTGCTGAAGTAGCTAAATCTTTTCTTCCGCTAAAAGACGCGTAGACAGATAGCTTTTTTTTTTTTTTTCATAAAGAGTTCTGTCTCAGCCTAAGCTCCTTTTGGTGATCTTTTCCCCTTGCATAACTAAGCCTCGCTATCATCTGCCGTACTGCAGCGAACTACCGGTGACATTTGGATAGCATTGCCATCCATTTGATGATTCTATCAAATGCTGAAGTAGACTGTGTAGATCTTACAAACATCCAGATGGCCTGCAACTATGAGCTGTATTACTACATTACGCTGACTCACAAATAACTTGCAATCATCGAGGAAGACTGAAATTACAACAATAAAACAGCAATTCAGAGCCTTTAATTGGTCTGTGCCTCTGCACATCCAGGGTAGGCCCTGTCGCTGCTCTCTGTAGTGGATTCTCCCTCTCCTGGTTGCCATGGCAATAGGATTGGTATCTCTGCTGAGCTGCAGAGTCCCATAGTGCCACAGCAACCAGATTATAAATGCTCTAATCCGGGATTTTGCCTATCCCAGTTCGGCATCAAACAGTGGTGCATAACCAACATGCATGTGCCATCAGTGGGCGCCTGCGTGTGGGTGGCTTAAGGGAAGAGGTTTTCCTGCCACCAAACCAACAGGAAACCGTCCTTGTTCAGTCACAGACATGAAATCACTTTCAGGTGCACTGCCTGCACAACAACATGTATTAAACCGTTAGTAAATGTTCAGATTACTGTAATATCTGACGTATAGTACACTCTGCAAACAGGGACATAGAGTGTAGAAACATACCGTCTAATAATCCAGCGGATCAGAAGATCCATAGATAGACGGAGCGGACGTGGGAGGGGGTGGCAGAGGCAGAGATTAACATCTCCACCACAAACATTTTCCCCTAAATTGCATCAGCATCCAGCTGTGGCTTGAGATTAGATGTAAAAAACACAGGCTGAGAGTGGCTCTACCAGTATGGCAGAAAAATAATGTAACGTTCCGGATGGAGTCCAGTTTACTTCATGGATTCACATGAGAATTACATTTTAAGAGCAACTGGATTCGGTGAGAACTTCTCACCAGAAGAACATCTGTCCCCCTTTTTATACCTTGGGACTGGAGTTTCTGGCCTGTGATGGATTGTTAGTATACCATCCACAAAACAAACTCCTCCAATTGCAGCTAGGAATCTGGTCATTACAGACGCTTCAGACGATTTAGGCTTCAATGACGACAATTTAATTTGTCTGGATCAATAAAGATGGAATGCATCGAGGAAAGATTAACTGAGGAGTTTCGGAGACACGAACATTTGTAGGACTCGTCTTCGGCGAAATTTCAGCAAAAGTTCCAGTTGCCATTCTTGAACGTGAAGCAGGAAGTGGAAACAAAAGTTAACCCGACTAGTGTTTGGGCGCCGTTTTTACAGAGTGAGCCAGACTGACAATCGTACAAGTACAAATCGATCACACCGGTGTAGGCTACGTACGTAGGTTACGGGGTCTAGTCCCGTAGTACCTTAAATGAGCATTTCAGGAGGCATTTCAGGAGGCTCTATCAACAGTGTTGACCACATCTCTCAACCACTGAGTTGCCAAAAGGTCGTTGCAAGGATTCATTCGACTTGACACAAGGTACACACACACCTAAAAGTAACTAGATTCCTACAAAGCTGTTGTTTTTATTCCTTGAGGACACGGCCGTCAATGAGACGCCAAACACTACAAAAGTGTATAGCTCAGTCCCAGGTGTTCTTACGAATCCACAGAGCCAAAGTCCCACGTGCAGTATGATGCCCTTTCAATAGAACTATCTGTTGATTCCTCTCTCACATCATCAGTTTCCTGCTGACACTAAATGTCTCGGGCGTAAGTATTGTGTATGAAAATCCATTATGAATCTCTCTTCTATTTCAGTCTGCACCATCAACCTGTACATCGAGCCTAATAGCATAAAAAGCTAGTGCTCCGGCGGAAGTCCATTTACTAAACAGCTAAAACCTTTGAAAGGTTAAGACGCAAATGCACAATGTCAAAAACAAATGGGCATCAAAACAACCATGGAGAGAAAATGGCAAATGGATTACCACCGCACCGAGGGCCACTACAGCGGATTAGTATTACACCATCAATCTCCCGCTATATTTCAGAGATAGAGACAGAAACAAGAAGAAAGAGCCAGAGAACAGAACGAACAGGGAGGGGATGATTAAGGGTGGAGGGGTGGGCGGGTGGCGGGGGCTTATGTAATCGTTCAATTCGTTTCAATTAGGCTCTGGCTGGAGCTTCATAACAACTCCTCTGGGTGAGTCGATCGAGTAATTAAGAATGAAATGTGAGAGCCAAACAAGTTTGTAAGATAAGTTTTCCAACCGAACAGCTGGCAGCGTAGTCATGGCAACTGCCTCTGGCTGAGAAGTGTCGGTCATAACTCTGCACATACAAGGCCGAGCAGCAGAATTTCTTGAGGCTCAAAGCGTAGAAGTATTTATTCATTGTCTTTTTTGGACTCGTTTTCTTGTTAGTTGCAGCAATCCAAACAATGATATGTTCAAAAAGATTTGAACATCTAACTTAAGGTACAACAAATACCTCTAGAGTTTGTCAATTGTTAAACTTGGTTTTCCGCAACATAGAATAGCAACTTCAAGACTTGACATTGCCACAGGCACAAAGTATTATGTAGTTAAATTATTCTTATTTTTAATTTAATTTAAATTTAATTTAATTATTTTGTTTATTTATTAATTATTTTTATTATTTTTATTTTTTATAATTTTTACTTTTACTTTTTTAATTTAATTCAATTTAATTTATTTATTAATTATTTTGTTTATTTATTAATTATTTTTATTATTTTTATTTTTTATAATTTTTACTTTTATTTTTTTTATTTAATGTAATTTATTTATTTTTATTTATATTTTTTTTTATTGACCTGTGAATCAATAAAGTCTATCTTAGTGTAAGTCATTACCCATACTTTGACTTATATACCCAAAAATTTACTTAAAAAAAAAATACTAAGCAGTGCTGTGTTAGGGTTCATTTGAAACCCATAATTTTGACTGGAAGTTGCCATTAAATCCATTATTTTGTTGGTACTTACGGGAAGAAACAGCATTGATGCCATCATGTCTTTACCTAAGCCAAAACCAATACGGTTCTCGAGACAAAAAGGTCTGTAGGCCGGTTAAACATAACTTGACGTGTTACTTTTAAAGCGGAATAATGTAATAAAGGAAGAGCGGCCCCCGTTACGGGACGATGACTCACTGAATTTCCCCTCATTTCCGAAGCTCGTCTCGGGTTTCTGGAAAGACATCACCACCGTGTGACTAAATCATGTCCACTTATTCTTTCCCGTTCTCAATAAAACCATTAAAAAGCCAGGCTCAGGACATCGCAGCAGTAAGACAGGTAGAAATAATCTTATCTAAAGTTGGTCTAAGCCTAGCCACTAAAAACAACTGCTCACATCAACTGAGCAACAATTGAAACTCTATCGCCAAAATCCTTGATTGCACTGAATTGAGCAATTTCACAGACTGCAGTTTTGTTAGGAGCTGCTGTCAGTGTGAGGACAATATTAAACCTGAGGTGGGTGAAACTGACCGTCTAACCTTACACGGGTATAACCGAGATACTGCGATGCATTTGCTTTGCGTCAGGACAGATAAAAGATGAGTCTCTAAGCTGTAGGCAGCATCCTCCTCTGCTGCAGGTGTACTAGTCTGCAGAGTAAGAAAAGGACTGAGGGAAGAGGGAGGGCTAAGGTATGCTCCGTGACAGGGAACAAGAGAATGAGATACAATCTTGTAGCATAAAAAGAAGGTAAACACTTGCTTCCGTGCAGTTTCTCTGGGTGTGTTGTGCCTGCAGAGGAGACGGGTGTACTTCAGATTG
Organism: Chelon labrosus; assembly: GCF_963514085.1. Lineage (NCBI taxonomy): Eukaryota > Metazoa > Chordata > Actinopteri > Mugiliformes > Mugilidae > Chelon > Chelon labrosus. Next base: position 23,460,859 of record NC_140337.1, read on the forward strand.
CACTGCAGTGCTTGAGCAAGTACAAGGGGAAGGCAAAGCGGAGCGAGAAAGACAAAATTAACCAGCTCACATCCAGCTACTCTGAATATATGACATTGGAAAGGTGTGCATGCACAGGGAAACCATACCAACAGGAAGGAAGTCCGAACGTACTACAAAGGGTTAGGGTTAGGGTTGGGATGATTGCAAGTGCAGATCATTTTAGAAATGTTACATAATGAGAAGATGTCTGAGTCGAATAGCAGTAAAAAGGAGCCAGACAAGACAGACAAAACAATATGAAACAATACAAGTATATCCTCTCAGTGTGCAATGACAGAATCCACAAAAATCCCTCCACTGCAGCATGGCGTATCAGCTGTTTCATGCTGTGGTCGTATGAGCTGGTCGCCAGGTCAGAACCCACAGATGGAGATCAGAATCTGCTCACTGAATCTGTCAGTGTCAATTTATACGGCCAAGCTTGGATTTATTTGATTCCACCTTGGTCAAATGTCCAAAGCATTGTCCGTACGAACAGCGGTAATAACTGTAAAGGTTATCTTATCTTAAAGAGAGAGTCGTGCCGAATTTGGGCAGATATCCCTGACCGCATTTTAAAGATCTCCAGCCTAAAGTTGTGTTGTTTCAATTGTAAGTGTGAGAAACCTTTGTTTGCCGGACTCGTGCAACTTCCTTAACAAACCCAAAGAGCTATGGAGGAGCCGTCTTTCCCAGAAAACAAAGTCTGAGGGACCTTTAAAGCAACTTTAAAGGTCCAACATTGGGTAAATGTTGGGCCAGATGCTCGTGTATACATGACATTTAGCGCTTTAACATTGAATTTGATTGCACAGGAACTTTGGCACTCTGTGGGTTCCTCATCAAGGTGGGCAATAGTCTCCTTTTCAAGTGTTCTTCCTAGCCCAGTGCACCTTTCTATTGTTCATATATGTCATGATGTCTTTGAGGGAACATTGTCTATATTGGTCCACAATAAACCAAAGCCACCTCAGGAGTCAGAATCAATGTGTTTATTTGACAGAAGGACTTTGAAACGCAATTAACTTCCGGTCCTCAATAGAATCACTTCTCACAGTGAAAGATATGGTCCAGTAAAAGGTTCACAGAGAGTATCAGATCTACAATGTGATCAGTTTAAACAAACAATCTTCCAACGACCACTGGCTCCACTCCAACCAAGCGTACCTTGCTTAAACATGTCAACCCTCAGAAAGTATCCCAGCCCTAATTGTCTGTACTCTGCGTGTCTGTTTTGAAATTAGTCTTTAATGTCTTTGGAGACCGGCGACAACCCTGCAACATCTGCTGCTGGGGGTTTCATCGAGATATATCGTGATGCAAGGCTGCCAGTGGGAGCCAATTGAATCCCCTCCCTCTCGGGACGCTGTTTCATATTTGCGAAACATAATTGTAATTTCGAGAATCTAACCCAGGCTGGGCGCTTATTAAATCACTGAGGTTTAATGGCACTATCAACCCTACAGGGAGCTACGCCCCAAATGGTGGAAGGTGAGGTGAAAATGCACGAGAGAGCATTAAAAATGTTTTCCTGCTATGTTCTGTCCAAAGTATAGACGGTATAAAGATGGACGGCATAACTGCTCCTCAATAGTGAAGCCAAAGCAAGTAGAGCTCCCCCTGGTGGCTGGCTGCAGTATAGGTCATAAGCACCACCCCCTCCATGTTAGTGGATGGGACTTGGGCCAAACTAAAACACTAAAATAAATATTTCAAGGATGGTTTCTGTCATTTTAGGTAGTTGATATAATGTTGATACATGTTCAAGTGTCGTTTTTTTGGATACGTTTCTTTTTAGTTTAGTTTTAGTTATTTGACGGTGGTAGTCACCATTATGTCACATCCTGTTTCCAAGGATGTGACATAATGGTGACTACCGCCCATATCCCCGGGAAAATAGCGTCAGTTTGGCCAATGCAAGGAAGGAACATTTATATACAGTCTATAGTCCAAAGACGTGGGGATCAGTGGTTTGCATTTAACCGGTCAAGTAGTATTTATTTGTGCAGGTATATTTGTGCTGTAGAGAATGAATTCCACAGAGATGAGATCTTACTTTTGACTCACTTTCAGAAGTTGCTGTTCTTTTTCCGGGCTCTTATATGAGAAAAGCAAATCCAATAACATGACAGTACCAGAAACGTAGTCTATGGACTATGCTATTTGAGCTGGGGAAAGGCTTTGGGAGAAGAGAAACTGAAATCGGTTTTGCAATCAACAGCAAATTTCAAACTGGTCCGAAATCAGCCAAAAAAACTTTACCAAAGTACGCTAAGATGTTGTTATCGATAAACTTCCTGCCACCAGACTCTGGAAATTGGGTCTGTTGTTAAGCTTCTATCAAACACTAGCACAGATTCAGCCGAATTTCCAGCATTGAGGAAACAATTAAACACTGCCCTTCCAACTGTAACATAAATATTACATTTTTGAGGTTTTTCACAGTTTCTTCAAAGTAAAATACAAAAAAAATGAGTTAAGAAAACACTCTTGTGGACGAAGGAAATGCTCTAATGCATAAACTTGCATTAATTTTCTCATCTTTATTATGTAAGTGGTGGACATTTGGGCATCCATGATGACGTACAGTATCTGAGAGGAAATCCAATACTGCGTCCTCGGTATTTCATAACAACATGCTTCGGCCAAGAGGCGTCCAGGCCAAGCCCTCTGATACCCACTAAGTACCATTTACACAGGGTTAATTGTTTTCCAGAAGGACTGGACCTGCTGGCAATAAAACTGCGATGTGACAGGAGTGGGGCTGTGATGTAAATGTCGTCCCCCCGCCCCTTGGGGGCAACTTTATGGACAATCCACCAAATTGAATCTATTAATCACTTCGAGGCGTGTGTTAGATAGAACGAGAGAGACGAGGGAGGACGCGTCAGTAATCCCATGTGATAATCTCCCATGCGCTTCAATCGGTAATAACAGCGGAGAGGAAAAAAAAAAAAACTAAAACAACACAGACGCTTTTCATCCAGGCGGGAACAAAGGTCACATCGGGCCTCCAGCTTTGAAAGATGTTATTTTGATGCCGAGTGAATGTCTGCCACAGAACCACTGCCATGACTAGGAGGGGGGAGGGGATGAACAGGGACAGGCGGTTTCTTGAGTCTGTCACTGAACTATGAGTGGTGTAGCATCAGCGTCTCCCGGTCAAATGCTCTGTAATTTAATCTGACGGAGAAAATGTAGCATGTGAAGCTATTAGTGTCGTTCACTACTTAACATTTACATTACCGCCACTTTTTAAAACCCGATGTAGGTGCTCTTGATTTTTTAGACCACAAGGATTTAAAATTATTTTAAGAGATTTGGTCAAAACCTGAAGGAAACAAACTCCGAACGCAACGTGAGCTAGCTTAACAAAGCTAGCTAGCAAAGTTAGCTTGAAAAGTCAACTGTTTACTATAAAGTCCTTTTATTCCCTGATACTTTGTTTAATCTCACATACATTTGTCCATAGAATACCACGTCTCTACAACTTTATGCTTAGTATTAATGTAGATGAACTGCACAGGCTGCTGCTATCTGTCGCTAAATCCAAAAGTTGGTATTCAGCAAGGCTGCCTACGCGATCATACAAATATCGCTGCTGCTCAAGTTATCCACGTCAAACTATCTTAGTATGCAGTGATTCAAGCTAAAACACTTTGATGGTTAATTTACATGTCCAACAGAGATGTACACCAATCAGGCACAACATTATGACCACCTTCCTAATATTGTGTAGGTCTCCCTCGTGCCTCCAAAACAGTTGGGACTCATCAGAGAATGGACATGGGCCTTCTGAGGGTGTCCTGTGGTGTCTGGCAACACAATCTTGTTAGTGGGGGACTTTGAGGGGAGGGGCCTCTGTGGATCATCCCACAGATACTTGATGGATCTAGTGAATTTGGAGGCCAGGTCAACACCTTGAGCTGTTCTTCATGTTTTTTTTCAGTTGTTCCTAAAGTGTTTTTGTGTGTGTGTCTGTGTCAGGCTGCATCCTGCTGGGGATGGCTGCTGCCATCAAGGAGTGTCATTGCTATGGGGTGGGGGGCGCCTGGTCTGGTCTAGGTGGGTGCTACATGTCTAAGTAACATCCACACCAATGCATGCCAGGTCCAAAAGTTTCCCAGCAGAACATTGAACTGTCGCAAGATGGTCAATGTTATATACTGTCACTTGTCAGTGGTCATAATGTTGTGCCTGATCGGCGTACGTATGTCTTTTATTTTTCCTTTAAACATCACAAGTTCAGCATTAGGAAGAGATGTCCATTGACTTCATGTGTGTATAGTTTTCCTAGCATCAGTGCGACCTGAGGTCCAGTGTGTTTTCATGTTTTGCTAAAAAAGCATCCAGTACAGTAATCCTGCACAATCAGCTGCACAGACACGCTCCCTCAAACATCAAACAGCCTGTTAGAATCACACACCACGAACAAACAGCACGTCTCAGCGGAACACCTTTACCAATAAAAAAAATAAATAAAATACACAGCCGGAGCGTTTGGTGTTTGCCTGAGATAATGCAGACACCATCCTTGAGCAAACACTGCGCAGCATAGTAATGCACCAGAGACTGATCTGTGCAGGTACGTGAACAGACGGAGGAGGGAGTACTTGAAGGAATTTTGATGTGTTATGATGACGGCGACGACACAGGAGTTTGGGATGGAGTTGGGAGACGGCAATGCCGAGGAGTGAGAGTGATCGATGACTTTGTTTGTGGTTGTGCTGTGGCGGGCAAGACAGGAAGGCGGGATGATGTGATGATGAGTGGAATGACGGACTGAGGAAGGATCCTTCAGCCGCGATCGAGATGAGGTGGCGGCGGCAATCGTTGCTAAATTGGAAATCTCAGCTGACTGTCGTTTGTCCTTTTTCCTGAATTAGTAGCGGTCTGGGGACGCTCGGCATTGGACACAGATGTGGATGTGTGGTTCTCACTCTGTGTTTTGTAGTTTTCTAACACATCTCTTAGCTCCTGATGATTGCACTTAAGACTACAAGATGATGTTGATGGTGGAGATGGGAGACAGTCGAAGTGAACTCTTCTGCGGTCCTTGATAACGGACTCTGAGAAGGTCTGCATTTCCACAATGATGAGATGACACCTGATGAGGATGAGGTGCAGGAGGGGGGGGTGCTTGATGGATGGACCGACTGCTCGTGAGCAGGTCGAGCCCCGGTACCTTGCGCTTGCGTTCGGCCCGCTCCCGGGAACGCCTCCTCCTCTCTTTGGCTTTCTCCAGAGCCTTCACGTCCGGAGGCTGTTCCATCTCGGACCGGGCCTTCTTGATGTGAGCCGCGGCGTGAGCCATGTCTTCAAGCGACGGCTGAACACTAAAGAGACGGCTGTCAAAAGTCCTCCCCTCGGGAAGGCGAGGCCGGTCACCGAAAGAAAAGGAGAAGCCCTCCGCACCTCACCAGGTGACCGTTCCTCTTTAGCCCAAGGACGAATCCTCACAAGTGGACGAGCATAGGTGGAGAAGCAGCGCCGGTACGCTCGGTCCTTTAACCCAGCAGCTCTCCTCACTCACCCGCGCAGAGTGTGAGTGTCTGTTGCGAGCCTCCCTCCCTGCTGCCTGGATAACTGCATCTGAGGCAGGGATGGAAAGAGAGGAGGGGTGGCCCCCGCGTGCACGACCACCAGAGGTAAGCCAGAAGACCAATGGCGGCGCAGAGCCGGAGGAAAGCTCCGCCCCACCACCTCCCCCTTCACCGCTCGGGCTGCAGAGATAGAAGCAGATTCCACGGGAGCCTCCGATCTGCACCGCTCTCCAAATACATGACTTCCAGAGGGGGAGGTGGGAAGTAAAGGGGGGCGTGGGGGGATTATGGGGGAGGGGGAGGAGTTAGAGGACACAATATGTGGGAGGACGCGGAAGCATCCCGGTGTGTCCTTTTGGGAAAAAAAAAATAAAAAAGAAGAAGAAGAAGAAGGATGGTACCATCTTCACTGATGTCAGAGGAGGTGAGGCTTCAGAATCAACCTCCCCGTTGACAAGTCTGCAAATGGTACAGTCTGCTCGGTGACTGGGATATTTCACAGCTCAGGAGAAAACACACTCGTAAAACACACAAGTCTGTTTATTCCCGAGCACGCTTCAACATTTATTTATTTTTTTGCCCTTCTAGTCACAAAACTGCACAAAAACTGCAGATTTAAGAGGACACTCGTAAAGGTTTGCAGCATTGGCAGAAAACGTACCTGGCGGTGTAAAAAAAATGCCGGGAGGGGGGAAGTCTGCAGGTTGTAGGTGTCGCAGATATTCGTATTGTTGGTTGAGCAACACGACCTGGCGTCAAATATCACGTAATGAGTCCATGATGTCTCTGTCCTTGGTGCTGAAGTGACAACATGAGCTCACATGGTGTAATAATGTGGTAATTTATTTAGGGGACATTATTATCTGTTGGGGTTTCAGTGCAGGCAGCCTTTAGGAAAGAGAAGCAGCGTTCAGTCTCTAACAGAAGCACACCCAGCACCAAATAATCACGTATGAAGTCCTTTCTTATAGCACTCCTCATGAAGTCATCGACTGCAGTGTTTATCTTTACAAAGGCCTCACCCCTTTTTTGTTTCTAGTACAGTGGCGACACCTTGTGGTCGCGACCGGTATTGCAATTAAAAATAACAAAGCGAGACTGAGAAGACAGACAAACCGCTATAACTATGAATAGAAATTACAAACACAGGTGCAAAAGAAGAAATTAACCAACACATGGTGCAAGATAACAGAAAAATACAACATCCTACTTGTCTTCCAAAGGAAAGAGAAATAAACATTGACCATCTTGTGACAATCCAGTGTTCTGCTGGGAAACTTTTGGACCTGGCATTCATTGGTGTGGCTGTTACTTAGACATGTAGCACTCACCTAGACCAGACCAGGCACCCCCACCCCATTACCATGGGGTGGGGGTGCCTGATCTGGTAATGACACTCCTTGATGGCAGCAGCCATCCCCAGCAGGATGCAGCCTGACACAGGCACACACAAAAACAAATTAGGAACAACTAAAAAAAAAAACATGAAGTACATCACAAGGTGTTGACCTGGCCTCCAAATTCACTAGACCCCAAACTGATAAAGTATCTGTGGGATGATCTACAGAGGCCCCTCCCCTCAAAGCCCCCCCCCCCCCCCCCACTAACAACATTCTGTTGTCAGACACCACAGGACACCCTCAGATGGCCCATTTCCATTCTCTGATGAGTCACAACTGTTTTGTAGGCCTACACAATATTAGGAAGATGGTCATAATGTTATGCCTGATCAGTGCAAGTTATCACAATGAATTTTAGTTGTTGTTTTTTTGTATTCAATCCTTCATGAATCGTTTTTATGCCAGAAAATAGTTTGTGGATGTTTTATATTAATAAGTATACTTGTCTCATTTTACAGTACGATGCCTGTGATGAGTCTGTCCGGTTACTAATCTTGTCCAGATCGTCTCTAACAGTGAGCCGGTGGGGGGCGGAGAAGAAGCCTTTGCATTATACCCATAATCTGCTGAGGGTCTCAGCGTGATTAGAGGACGTCCAGCTGCTTCCACCTCGCTGAGGATCCTCAAACGCCGCAACAAACACAAAACCCTGACGTAGCTGCGACCTCTGGGTCCGCGAGGCTCAGGAGGTGTTAGCTCAGGTAATTGGTTCAGAAAAGGCCGGAGCGAAGGACAGCCCGGATAGGACGAGGAGGAGGACGAGGAAATGTGTCACTGTGTCAGGAGGTTGTTTGAGAAAATTAACAAGTGAGCGAGGTCCTGCTACAGGACGGGTCTAGGCTCAGGCGGCCCTGGACACGGGTCACGTAATTAATCAGAGTTATAACTGCTCCGATGTGTATTTGTTGTTACGGCCGGTATGAGAACAAACAAGATGACGGGACAGAGTCGAACGGATTAGCTCTAAGGATGTTTCCACGACAAGAACTGTGCAGCTCATACCAACAAACACACACACTCACACACACACACACGTTTAACTACTCAGCTGTAGATGCCCTCGTCCAAGCGTAACAATCGATACTGAGGTTTGGAGCAGATACGACTGTGGTCTGCAGCCGGAGCAGCTCAGCTGTATCTTTAACAAGGATGAGCGGTCTTAACATCTCCCTCCCTCCCCCAGGTCCATTTGAACTTACCTAGAAGAAAAGAAAGAGAAGATTTAGTTTAACATCGGTGCATGGGTTAGTATTGTTAGGAACATTTTAACGTCATATTGGAGTCAAATTAAAATCTGTACATAGACATTTTCTGCAGCAGCTGTTTTAAAAATCACTTTTTAATGATTTACTTAGACTTAGACAGACTTTATTGACCAGTTGCACATAAAAATGAAAAAAAAACACTAGTAAGATAGTTAAATAAATTAATTTATTTAAAAATCTATACATTTATATGAATTTATACATTTATAAAACAAATTGAAATTGAAATTAAAATTTAATTACATTTTTTATTACAATTTGAAATAAAATGTAATTAAATAAATGTGATTAAAAAAATAGGTGTACTAAAATAAAATAAAATGATGCATTTATGATTTACTTGCACATAAAAAAGGAAAAAAAAAACACTGGTAAAAAGAAAACTAAGTGTAAGATAGTTAAAATAAAATAAAATAAAATATAAAACATTTATAAATGTATATAAATGTATACATTTATAAAATTTAAATTTAATTAGATTTTCTTAATTAAATTAAACATTTTTAATTAAGTTTTAAAATAAAATGTAATTTGATAAATGTGATTAAAATAAAAAAATAGGTGTAATAAAATAAAATAACATAAGATTTATAATAATAATGAAATAAATAAAATGCAATCGTATTGACAAAAAATATACAAGATTTGCACATCTACAAGAAATAAGAATAAAGTAAATATACATACAGGTAGGAAAAATGACAGGAAAGCATTGACCTGAACACATGACACAACCCTGATCTTTCGATCTGATCTGATCTGATCTGATCTACCTTGACATATATAAATTAACCGCAGTTTCAAAGGTCATCCACCGTGTCAAACTGTACAGCTCGTTCATCCCTGATGCGCCAAAAGATAATGGGAGTTATGTAACGGATAAGCAGACGACATCATCTGCCCGTGAACACCGGGATGAAGCGGACGATTTTAAAAGAATAAAATACAAACATGCACGAAAATGTGGACATGGGCCTTCTGAGTGTGTCCTGTGGTGTCTGGTAACACAATGTTGTTAGTGTGTGTGTGTGTGTGTGTGTGTGTGTGGGGGGGGGGGGGGGGTTTACTCATCCTTACACCTCGGATGAACTCACACACCAGACAAACAGACGCCACACAGGCAGCACAAACATCCCTCCGGTCTCCCGTAGGTGCCCGGCTCGGAGGCCTCGGGCGTCCTTTCGGATGGGGTCTCTCGGGTGCGGCGCAGACGAAGAGGCACCTCTAAAGGTGGCCGTGCCTCAGCCTCTCCGACACGAGCGCATGCCCTTATTAACACATTCACCGTCGTCAAGATGAGCTCGTGTCTCGGCCCGAAATCTGCATTTCAAACTGATCCCTGACACATGTCCCGCGTGGAGTGTTTTCTGTTTCCTTTGTGCTCCCTCCCCGAGTGATGCTTTGTTCCTCGAAAACCATTTAAACGCAATCCTTCACCTCTGACACGCCAGCGCGGTGGAAGCCAAACTGTAGGGGGGTTGTGCACACATCCCCCTGTATGCACGCGTGGGCGTCGTGTCGAGAAGCCCTGGGGGAAGGGTCTTTAATTTATCGCCACCGCCGGCGAGATGACTGCACTGCTGCTGCCGAGATTGAGCTGTAATCTGTGTCAGGTTGCTGTTAGCATCGACAACGACGGAGCAATTTAGACACGTAAATATTCGAGCATGTCCCAAATTGCCTGATGGGCACCCGAGGGGAGAATATACATCAGTCTGTTGCGGCTCCAAACGCAACGGATGTAATATTACTTCATGTTTTATTAGTTTTATGACAGGATGAGTCCCCTCTTGGATTGTTGCTGTTATTTACACTGATGATGATGATGATTATTGCTGACTTTAAGATTACATGTCACATTTTTTGGCACTTTTCCACTGAGGACCTTTTGGTTAACCGCCAAAACCTCTGCCTGGACTCAAACTCCCAACATCTGGCAGTATATCACAATTTATTGCATGCTATAGGAGGGAAATAACCTTCCAGGAGCAGCGCAAGCGGATTACCGTAATGACACCAATATTGGCGGTAAAGCAAAATGTCTCAATTTCCTTGGATTTATTCAAATAATTACGGTAATCAAAAGAGCACTTAAACAAGCGTCCCGTCGCCGACACATTAAAGGGTTTTAAATATAAAATCAATGCAGCAAAACATCCAGATGCGAGAAGCCGTGACCTGATGAAACCTTTCATCAAAACTGAATTTCAAGTTGTTGCCGTAATCACAGCGAATAGCTTGAAAAACAACGACCTGAGTAAAATACACATTACTCTATTGAAGTCATGCAAGCAGAGACAGAAAGGGGCAGGAAATAATAACAGATAACAACCAATTAGTGGCAAATTTCTGGGGCTGAAAAGTGACACCAATGGCAAGTTTTGAAAAAATAGTTCCCTAGCTCCTCAAAGGGTCACTTAGGGCTTCCTCTAGGGATGCACCGAAAGTTTTCATCCGAAAAACCAAAAATGCACTGCTGCGGTTGTTGCTTGCATCATCACAACATCCTGTTTCGGCCGTGTTGTTTCCGCCGTATTGTTTCAGCGATACATTTTCGGCCGAAAATGGCCCGAAAGTCCTTTTTTTCGGTTTTCGGACGAAAATTTTTGGTGCATTCCTAGCTTCCTCCGAATGTGAAACAATCCCCGTTGACTTCCATGTTAAAACGTCCAACTCTACAGCAGAAATAAACATGTTCACCACTACAAGTACCTGCGAGTCCACATGAACAGCAGACTGGACTGTCTCTATATCTTGTACATTTGTTCATGTGCTAATTTTGTACAATCTTGCTTATACTATTTTCATTGGTGCCGTCACGGGTTGCTAGTTGTTTGCCTAGATGTGACACCACTCAGGCTCCACCTCTTTGAAAGATGTTTAAATTAGCTAGGAGTTAGGCAGAGTCAGGAACGGCCAAGATGGCGACCGCCAGAGACGCCGCATTTCAGTTTCAAATCTGCTCTTCTTGATTCGTGGAGGGTTTGTTGATATGTATTATGTACAGCCGGGATTACTTTTTAGAGTAGTAACCTTAAGTTCAATGAAGTCACGTTTGGTCAAGACCTGAATTACATGTGGTGTGTTCAGTATGTATATACTGTATATCAGGGCTGTCAAAATTTTGCGCGTAAGTAGCGCATTAACGCAAACTCCTGACATTAACGCAATCAGTTAGCGACCAAATCAGTAGAAATCCCTTGTGGAAAGCAAGCAGAATCTAAAGTGCGGTCGTAATAAATCATGTTACCCTGCAGAGGGCAGTAATGCGCCCTGTAGCATAAAATAAAAAAAATAAAAATAAAGACGTAACAGGCTGCGAAACCGAGCCAAGAACAGAGCTGGTGAATATTCTTAGTGGATGGGTATGCTAGCAGTGATACCTTTCACATTACACGTATTCATTTGACCAATTTGTAATATCAGGACTCTATTATAACGCTTAATATTCTCTGAGCCAATGTTTAACGATAAAAGTAAAGGACTAAGAAAAGATGAAAGATTCACATGCAACCCCACACGCTTGTTTACCAAAAACAGCTGATTTCAGACCAGGCGCTGCCTTCACTTCCTCGTAGTAACACTATCAACACAGCAGCTTGCTTGCTCTCCGTCGAACCATCGCCTAGCAACAAGGGTGTGGGGCGTTGTCAGCAGGGGGATGAAGACAAGGCTCTCCGTGGAGGCAGGCAGAGTGTGTATGTTGGCTAACCGATTCCCTTGGGCTTCATTAGCGCGGCCTTTTCTCACCTAATGAGCTCACACGGAAAAACGAGAAGTGTGTTGTGTGTGTGAGAGAGATGAGAGACGGTCCTAACTGCCATTATGATGTGTCACGGATGGACACAATCAGGTGTCCTCGTCTCCGCTGATAGTGGACACAAAAGAGAGCGAGCAAATGTGAAGAGGATGGTCAATTCATCAGAGCCCCCCCACAACCCCGCCCCACTCCGGCGGAGCCAAATGAGCCGTCCCAGAATTCCCCCGGGGCCATGATGACATCGTTCATGGCTGCTCCGCTCGCTGCCTCACGCATTATTCATCTTTACGCGCACACACACATGTTTAACGTGGCCCAGTTTCTGTTGTAATGTGGCAGCAGAGGCGCGCGATAAAACCTGAATGGAGAGCGGCCCTTTACACACACACGCATCCACCCATACTGTAGGTGGAGCATTTACAGCTTCAGACCTTGTTGAACACACTGTTTGGGAAAAGGTTGCCTGTGATCCACCTCGGTACCACAAAAATATATTTAAATGAATCTTACACTATCTGTGTCTGCCTTTAGTCTGAATAAGTCTGTCACTTTCTGACACCCACTCTTAATCCACTTTTTTAGAAGTAGGGCGTAGAGTGGGCGAAGGGTCATTGGGTCAAGTTTGCAAGATATGTTCCTCTATTGCTGTTGAGCTTGGCCGACTCCCCCTAGATGCTTAGTATTCTGCAAACTGTGCATGTTCCGTTGGCTTGTTTTTAAATGTAAAGGCAAAGTAGACGTATAAAGGCATGTAGACCGATCAGCCACAACATTATGACAACTGACAGGAGAAGTAAATAACATTGACCATCTTGTGACAATTCAGTGTTCTGCTGGGAAACTTCTGGACCTGGCATTCATTGGTGTGGATGTTACTTAGACATGTAGCACCCACCTAGACCAGACCAGACACCCCCACCCCACAGCAATGACACTCCTTGAAGGCAGCAGCCATCCCCAGCAGAATGCAGCCACACAAAACACTTTAGGAACAACTAAAAAGAAAAACAAACATGAGGAACAGCACAAGGTGTTGACCTGGCCTCCAAATTCACTAGATCCCAAACTGATCAAGTATCTGTGGGATGATCCACAGAGGCCCCTCCCCTCAAAGGCCCCCACTAACAAGATTCAGTTACCAGACACCACAGGACACCCTCAGAAGGTCCATGTCCATTCTCTGATGAGTCACAACTGTTTTGGAGGCAACAAGGGAGACCTACACAATATTAGGAAGGTGGTCATAATGTTATGCCTGATTGGTGTAAATTTACAATGAATCTGTATTATTAAGGCTCAAAGCAGGGCAATGCCAATATACCATTATACCATAAAATATGTGAATGACCCTTGTCAGACACTTTATAACATGTCATTTGAGGTTCTCCTCTCCCATTGATTTGCAATACGCGTACTGCCACACTGGGCTCATGATGCCATACGAACCCAACTTTAAGTCAAGCGCTGCACACTGATGCAAAGACCTGCTTAACTAGCTTTATAGCCTTTTGTCTGGCTAATGAGCCTCAGATTTTAATCCGGGGGTGAAAAGACGGCGCATGTAATCGCGGTTATGAGGTGATTAGCGGCCATAAACCAGGAGAGAAATGGGTGGTTTCCCACTGAAATAAAGAGGAGAAGGAACCACAGCAAGGTAGTCGGAACACTCCCAACTGACAGCTTTTAATTAGGAAGAGCCAGGACACGCCACTGGGAGAGGACCTCCTGCTCAATCCAGCTGTACAACAACTCACCTTTCTGCCCCTCCATCCATATTATTGTACCTTCTTCATCCTTTCTATTTATGTATATTTATTTCTGTCTCTATTTCTTGTACATTTGTACAAATGCAAATCGTGTGCATTTTTTGGTAATTTAATTTAATTTAATTTTTAATTTTTATTTTATTTACATTTTCTTTATTTTTTGTTATTTTTTATTTCATTTTATTTAAATATTCTTTAACTTTTTGTTAATTTTTATTTTATTTTATTTTTATTTTTACTAGTAGTTTTCAAGGGTTTTTTGCAACAGAGCTACTGTGACCAAGCAATTGCCCTTGTGGATCAACAAAGTCTGCTGAAATCTAAATCAGCAAATTTGCAACAAATTTTTTAGGACAAAATATTTTTTTTTACAACCAATGTGAAGACAAATTTAGATTACTTACTTTATGAGAAGATTTTACAAGAAATTTGCGAAAAATTTAATTTCCTTCACATCCAATTTCACAGACAAATGGGGTCAATTTGGGATTTGCTGTAAACCAATTTTTGGACGCCAGATTTCAAATTACCTTTTCATAGTGTTATGCCACATATATTTTGTTTGTACATTTCAAAGCAGAATTGGCACCAAACAAGTCTACATGGTGTCCCAAATAACTTGTCTATTCTTTATGAGTTGAGTCCGTCTACGTTAGATGGACTAAATTCACAAGTTGTGCACCAAGAACTTCAGATTAGACGTAATGTTGACAGCAAAACAAGCACACGGAGCTCTAAATAAACCCCTTATGCCAGTTACTGTCAGTGAAAATGTGGTGCCGGCCCGTCAATCAACGCTTACCTGGCCTGTTGCTCCTACCACCATGCCTGTGCTCATGGGTGCCAACCCCGCCCCCCCTCAACAAAGAGGCCAAAACACCAAAATATATCCAAAGTGTGTGCGACTGTCCCGGTGCGTTGGAGACGGGGCCCGGGCAGGACGGTCTTGCAGAGTGGATTAGTGCGTAACGTGCGGGAGGTATTAACACGCTGCAGACGACGCACGGATGCATGCACGCCGAAGGGGTGTGTGCATTCTTAGGAGGGATTATGTGGACAAAAATAGAGGAGTCTTTTCTACTGACCTAGAATCAGAATGCAGGGGTAAAGAGACAATGAAGGGTGGACTAGCTACTACTACAATACAACCTGCTGCATTGTCACTCACACACTACTACTCTGAGTTACAGGTTGGATCCTTATCAGCTGGGTTTTACTGCTTGCGCTGCTTCTTTAGTGGACTTTTTTTAATTATTTTGACTCTAGAAAATGTCCTGTTTGTAAGTGTTTAAACCTGGAACTTCCAATATCCGGAAGTTATTCAACATTTTCCTGCATGTTACAAGAGTGTAATCACCTTCCGGGAGGGGCGCAAGTGAAATTACCGTAATGGCACCACATTGGCCGTAAAGCGCAATGTCTCAGCTTTGAGAAACTGTTGGGATTTTTCTGATCGTGCAAACTGTAACGTAATTACGGTATTCCAAAGTGCGCTTGTGCAAACGAGATGCTTTCGGTTTTAAAGGGTACTCTAAAGGCCGTTACATACTCCGCAAGAAGTTTGTTCTTGCAGCCCTCGTTTGGGAGTTCTCGCAGCTTGTTCTCGACACGTCAACCGGGCAGAATGTTTTTCTCGTGTCGTGTCTGGCAACTATTGTTCTAGCGGAAATGCTAGTGGCCACTCTGTGAGTGTGATCGCAGTGTGATCGCTAATCTCTCCTGGGTAGCGATCGGCATCTGAAAATAATAAGAAAATTCCCGCATCTCCCACATTGCTTAGCGCGTGTGACGTATGCTCTAATGGGAGGGGCCTATGAGGACTTATCCGGAGTTCGGTACTTGAGTTTCTCGTGAAGTGTAAATGGCCTGACCAGAATGAACTTTTTTCTTGTTCTTGCAGCCCTACGAGTGAGAACAAATTTCTCGCTTCTCGGGGAGTGTGTAGGGGGAAAAAAGGGCGGAGACTCGACTATCTCAAGTTCTGTCAACACACCGTAGGTTTATGTCCACTGCTAACACCCTACATAGTGCCAATAGTCTTATTTCTGATGACACTTTCTCAACTCATTCACCTTGTTGTACTGCTGGTGAGAGAGACCACTCTGGTTGGCTGTTTGGCTTAGTCAACCTAGTGTCTGAAAAGAAAATCAGATGTGACGAAACCAAGCCAACAACAAACTAAAGACTGTTTTCCATCTTTATTTCATTTAGACATACTCGTAAACTAATACTTTCACAACGACAGGTTAATGTAGAATCACTACACTGGTGTATCTCTTACTAGCTTCCTTGCCAGTCCGAGGTCTCCAGGTTTCTGGTTTGAATGATTAACACACACTCTTCTAGTGTGAAGAGTTATTTCCTGTGCGCCAGTAGTCTCTGCAATGACTTGTATATGTATTTGGACCAGACACTGTCCGGACAACATGAGGTCTTTTCCAGTAGTTCTTTGATGCAGGTTTGGCGCATCAGGGCCTTTAAAGAAGAACTTAACACCTGAACGTCCTGCTTTTGCCAACCTCAAGCGGCTTAACTCCGTGCCACACCGGCGTACAAATGTATTTGTGGACAACATGCCATCAGTTTTGGATACAAACCAGTTGTTTTAGTCTCTACGAGAGTTCTCAGAAGTCATCTCCCTACATAGCTATTTAGATATTGAAGCTACACGAAAGAGGAGCAAACTGCCGTGAAGAGGAAACTGATACAGCTGAGCAAGAAGTTGAAAGTCCAATATCGCAAACTAATCTTTGATGTAAAAACAAAGACAAACAGCAAAAAGAAAGAGTTCCTTTGACAGAAAATGCATGCTCTGTAACTTTTTAAATCACAACAGGTGTTCAATCCTGTTTCCTCTAGGTCTGGGTGCACAAAAGGTTGTGTATTACAAAGACACTGACATCAGCTACTCATACTAGATTATGATTATGGTATTTCAAAATGTCATGAGATGCTGTTGGACACGGTCAACGATTTTTATCACCCAGTAAAACGGGCACTGGAGCTGCTCCAGTCTACTGGAAGATTCTAGACGCCAGCAAGCGCTGGACGGAGGCTGGATTGTCTTCCATATCTGAGGAGCAGATTAGCGCTGAGCCAACCTGTTAATCAAAAATCACAATCCTGCAGCACCAGAGGGATTTATAGGGTTTATGAGGTTTGTTGCATCACGCCACGCATCAGAGGTTACGCTGATGCAGCCTCACTGTTTTTTAACGGTGTCATTTGTGGTGCCGCAGCGGTCCCTCCAGAATTTATCAAACAGTGGGAGAAAACTTGAATTGATAAGAAACTGCTGCCCAGAGAGGATGCGGTGATCTTTACAGGCTCCAATGGAAAAAAAAAAAATATGATGATTAAAATTAGATTTTGCTATTTTTAGCGCCTCAAAAGTGGGTCTAAAATGTAAAGCTTGCCCTGAGTGTGCAGCTTGGAGGCCAGTTCAATCAAAAGAGGGTCATTTCCTAGAGAGGAAACTAAATCCACGAGATTTCAGTGCTCCTTTATCTGGAAGGCGTGGCCTGCAGGTAGACTTGTTCTCACAGATATACATGCGGCAAAAAAGCAAAGTCAAGCAAACGGGGGACCTGAAAAACTGATTGAAGCCGTCATAGCTTTCTGAAAAACAACAAAAAGGGCTTGATTCACTACTAATGTTGTTTATAAAACCCGTCCGGACTAAAATTTTCACTTTCCAAAGGCACATATGAGCCAAACTGTGTAAAAACAAAACACAAAAAAGCTAAGATTGCAATGTGCAAACATCAACCTGCAAATAAATGGACCGTCCCGCCTATATGTAGATGGATGAATATCTTCCAGACGGTAAATCCCCTTCCTAAGAACATCTGGCTACCTCCACAGTCTCATCCATCTTTTTTTTTGTTTTGTTTTGTGTGTGTGCAAACAACATGCTAAGCTCGCAGCTGCTGTTTATTTCAAGATTGATGGTCTTAGTGATTATGTAGCGCACACATCATCATTCGTAAGGGTACGATTGAATGCATATGTGATATGTCATAATGTACAATGTCAGCATTTAGCTATGTACGAAAGCCTCAATGGGAACCCAAGAATAATAAATAGTGATTCAGCATTTGAACATATTATATATCTTATTCTGATCAATCAGTAAATGAATTCATATATTAATTTATTAAAACTACATGAATAAATTACTATTTTCCACCACAACCAGGTTCATCCATTCATATAGCTGTGACGGAAGATGGAAACATCGAGTCCTACGGGATCCAGTGAGTTCTGTTACGTAACGTTGGGTGGCTTTACATTTCTGACCCACTTCCGAGGCTCTAAGAATAGCAAAATCTATTTTAATCATCATGGTTTTTTTTGTTTTTTCCACTTGGGCCTGTAAAGATCATTACATCCTCTCTGGGTTTGCAGTTTCTTATCAATTAAAGACCTAAAGTAATGATGTACCTCAGTGCAAATGTCTGTGGGCAGCCAGAAATGGACACCCAAAAATCAAACAGATCTTACTATCGGACCTTATTAATCCACTAATACATATTTTTTTTTAAAAATAGCCACAAAGAAAAAAGTAATTAAGCAACTGGCAGTTAATATTGGCTTTATGCACATTGTGATGTGCATTGATTAGGTAGTATTACGCCATGCAAAACAAACTGGTAATATCGAATAAAGTTGAATATAGTCCAACTTTGCACAGTTAATTCGTGTTACATTGCACACACTTTTAAAATTTAGTCTCTGCACGTGCATTTGTAATAGGAAATTGGCGTATGAACAATGTTTGTCTCGTCTTCCATGACACTTTTAAAGAACGCCCCCCAAATTTGATCCCTCCGGAGACTCCGTGCCTCCTTACTCTCCCTGTGTCCTGTATAGGATTCCTGTAGTAACTGGTTTCTGCCAGCAGGTGTCGCCAAAGCTGAAGCAGCGTCATTTGTCCAGATGCTCCTATTGTTATTGTCCTGGAGGCCCTCACGCACAAAAACGGGTAAACCGGTAAAGGTGCTGCATAAATATCCAAACCCTTTTACTACATATCAAACGTTCAAAAGTTTTAAATTATAATGACAGAACAACAAATTTGTGGACGAGCCTTAGTGCGCCTGTAAAATCCTCACAGGGCGGTTGACATTTGGCCCCATCATCCTGCTACAGCTTGCATCAGTGCATACAAATCCAACACCAGTATCCGACAAACCCGGATAAAAAATAGACAACACAATAAAACGCACAAAGGTGAAGCTCAGGTACATTTATGCACACACACACACACACACACACACACACACACACACACATAGATACACATCACACCCTCCATGGAGTGTTGAATAATGGATGGGGGCGAAGAGAGGAGGCAGGGAAGGTGGGGAAGGGGCTAAGAGGGGGGTGGGATAGTGATTATTCACAGCAGCTTTGGAACACTAGAGCTGGGGGCAGGGCTGCTAGAGGGGAGCAGGCTCATTTCCCTTCATGTGAATGCACTTCCATCCACATGACGCGTTCGGGGGTTTAGATTAGCATCTTCAGCATGATCAAAACATTTGTTTTTTTTCCTTCCTGCATCCGGTGACGTCCAGTTGGGTCAGTGACAGTGAAGGCGGCGGGTGAAGGATGCATGAAAGGAGGGCTGCATGTCACGTCAAGGTAAATGTCCAAGGATCGATAAGACGAAGGGGTCAGAGGTGACTTGACGGAGATTCAGGGAATAATAACAACACAGGATAACAACCAAAAGATTAGTTCTGAATTCAATCCCGGTTGCCTATTACCTGCCAACCATTTGTGAATTATTGCTCCGGTGCAGGAGGAAGCTTTGATTAAAAGTTGCCGCTCTGAGGCTCCGCTACTGCACCTTGTTGACGTACAGCTTTGATTTACGGAGGAGGGGTGGAGTAATCAGCCGCCTCTGAATGTTCACCTCTGTTAGCGCAAATTTGAAATGCACTGTGTCTGCTTTACCGGAGTTATATTTTAAAAGACACGCATAGGAAGTTCTTAAACAAGAATCAACGCTGTGCTCTGACAAGGTATAAGTTCATGTGCCACAAAACCAGAGGACATTTCCCCTTGCGAAACTAGCAGTTTGGACTATTGAGAACAAAATCATTCAAATGTAGTTTGTCAGAAAACCGGGTATTGAGCTGATAACCCTTTGGTCTGCAAGAAACCCGCTAAACCTACAGAGCCACAGTCTTCCATGTGAAGGGGGAATAATTGCAGACCTAATTTGACGGTGGTAACGCCATGAAACATGTGGGATAGATGGAAAATATGCAAAGAAACATGCAGCATACAGTATATTGCATGTTTTTTTTTGTATAGTGCTAAACAACCAGCGACAGCATGTATTTTTGTCCATTAATCACGTCTGTGAAGGCTCTCTGTCATCCAGGTCGTGGTATATTTAAAAAACAAGCTGTAAAGAAAGGAAATTGGACTTGTCAAGTATCTTCTTCACTTCTACATGATTGGTGGAGGAGTTGAGGTTTAAATAGGAACATCTGTGGACGTTGACTAGATGTGACTAGAGTATGTTAACTACCGGATACTTGTGTACCTGTAGTTGGAGGAAACAGTTTTGATCCTATTTTCTTTCCCCAATGAATGGTACGACTCATTTTCAGCCTGAGGCTCCAGTCCCAAGGTGTGAAACTTCCTGAGGACATATGTACAGACTGTGTTGCAGACTGACGGCAGATAATATCTCACACCACCTCTCCCTGTTCAGAGAAGGAGTCATCTCTGACATTGACTTCTTCCTTTACTTGTCTATCAAACCACCTGTCTCCCCTGGCTAAAATGTGTACATCCACACTGTCCTTCAGGTGTAGGTGGACAGCTAAATCCAGGTCTGAAAAGGTCACGAGCTCCCTGTGTGTCTGGCCAGTTCGACTAAGGGCTTTTAGAGTCAGTTAAGCACATGTGCCAAGGTTTCAGCCAATCAAAGAACGGGAGCAGGTTGTTTCTGATTGGTTGTTTTGGTTGCTGGATAGAGCAGACACATCACACCATAGCTCAAAGACATTTAATTACTGTCGGTAACCTTCATAATTATTATTGTTCATTCGGGAAGATAATGGAAAACAAAAATAAATTATTATAATTATTTTATTTTTTTACTCAGTTCATTTTATTTCAATTTATTTAACTATCTATTTTATTTCAATTTATTTAATCATCTATTTATTTTATTTTATTTCAATTTATTTAATTATCTATTTATTTTATTTTATTTCAATTTATTTAATT
This sequence comes from Chelon labrosus, assembly GCF_963514085.1. Lineage (NCBI taxonomy): Eukaryota > Metazoa > Chordata > Actinopteri > Mugiliformes > Mugilidae > Chelon > Chelon labrosus. The sequence continues at coordinate 23,481,862 of NC_140337.1, forward strand.
ATCTTTTTATTTTATTTATTTCAATTTATTTAATTATCTTTTTATTTTATTTTATTTTAATGTATTTAATTATCTATTTTTATTTTTTTTTTCAACTATCTTACAACTATTTTTCTTTTTACTAGCTACTGAGCTACTGTAACCAACCGATCTCCCTTGTGGATCAATCAAGTATATCTAAGTCTAAGTCAAACAAACGTGGAGTCTAATTTGGAAAAAGTCAATTGGATCGGACATTCAAACTCCCCCTAGTGTAACACAGATAATGAGATGCCACTGAAGAGGCTAGCTCGGAATATAAATTGGGTATTTAATGTGGAAAACAAGACGCGCCTGCAATTGACCATCTCAGTCTGACCTATTAAGTATGTCTGTAACCCCCAGCTGTGGAGCAGACACCACACCAGAGCTGCTCCCCTCCGACCTCTCTCCATTGTATTTGATTAAACCGTAATCTAATTCTTTCATCTGAACTCCAATCCTGACCAAAACATCAACAGAAAATCACCAAGACACAGACGACCACGTCGCCTTGTCTGTTCTTTCTCCTCTGTCACTTCTGGGGGTGGAAGACGGCGAGGTGCAGCGGAGAGGCCTTGCGTAACAAGGCGATCTTTCTGCGCCGATGAATAGGCTGGCCTTTTTGTTGCCTCTCGCTCTGGCAGCTCGGAGAGCTGTCACGTCTCCAGTGCTCCTTTCGCATCTATGACGGGCCTTGTCATTTGAAAATGGGCTGCAATTCATCCTAACAGGCACTTCCTCTGAACCTAACCCGGCGACACGCACAGTCTCTGGAATGTGGACACCCAACAACATGACACACACACAGACAACAAGAACTGTGGGTAAGCGAAGTCAGCTCAGGGAACCAGGGTCATAAGATCAGTGATCCATCATAAGATTATGACCACCTGCCTACTATTGTGTAGGTCTCCCTTGTGCCTCCAAAACAGTTGTGACTCATCAGAGAATGGACATGGGCCTTCTGAGGGTGACAGGATGTTGTTAGTGGGGGGCCTTTGGGTCCTATGGGTTGAGGGGAGGGGTCTTTGTGGATCATCCCACCGATACTTGATCAGTTTGGGATCTAATGAATTTGGAGACCAGGTCAACACCTTGGCTGCTGCCATCAAGGAGTGTCATTGCAATTGGGTGGAGGTGCCTGGTCTGGTCTAGGTAGGTGCTACATGTTTCCCAGCAGAACATTTAATTGTCACAAGATGGTCAATGTGATTCACTTCTCCTGTCAGTGGTTTTAATGTTGTGGCTGATTGGTGTATGTAACACATATTCTGGCATTCTTATTGCATTCATGTTTTATCTTGCTTTCTAGTGAAGTTGTAGAGGCAGAACTGTGGGCTTGTTTACAGCCTGTGTCTTTAGCAGTTAACTTGTGTTTCTTGCCCAGTTGTCACAGATTTCATCATTCACTTAACAGAGTACAGATTATCATAAAAGAAAGGACCTAGACTAAAACCAATTCAAGCCTCACTTCCCTTTAGGTATATGTATGTTCTTCAACATGCATGTCATTGTCTTAGGTCCACTGGTACACGCTGGGACATTACTGATAACATTATACTTTTTTACAAGACAGTGTGGTGTTCCACAGGGCTCCAATAGAGGTCCCCTTTCATTTCACTGAGTGGTAAAGCATGTCCTGCCATAAAGCCCTCAGGGACGGCTAAGCTAAGAGCTTCATGCTATCAGCATGGTTGACAACATGTTTAGGGCATGGATTAGGAATGCTCGAGTGACACCTCTTGCACACTGCAGCTATAGCCTCAGATTCTTAAGACATGGAAGAATGGCTTCTTCAAGAGGATCTTTCAATTTGAGATAAATAAATCTAAATAAAATATTTCAATTTGCCTTACATAATATACACTATGGTTAAAAAAATTAAGTCAATAACTTCAGGGTTGAAAATGCATTTTCCAAAATAGAGAAACATTTTTTGTAGATATGGAGAAATTCTTTGTCTGCATTTGACACATTTATTTGTTTACACAGTAGTGTGCACACTGGGAGCGGTGGGCTACCACTTGTGTAGTGCTGTGGAAGCAACTTGCCTAAGCCATGGACAAGGAGGGATTCAAACCGGTGACCCCTTGGCTCAAAAATGTCTTTCTACGAATATTATCACTCAATGTGCAACCAAAGTTTTGAATAAATCAGTTTTCCCTTTCCCAGTATCATGTGAGAAGTGGGATTTAAACCCATGCCTCCATGGGAGACTATCAACTGAACACAGCGCCTTACACAGCTGCCTTAGCAAGCAGCTAAATGCATCTGATAGCCAATTACTAAAAAAAACCCAGACCAAGACGTCATGGTCACATGAGTAGTATGAATAAGAATCTCTCTAATCTCACAGCACTCCAACCAAGTCCTACATTCAGTCCAAACAATGGTAAACCTTGTCTCCAGACTAGCGTGGTGATTGACAAGGCGAGGATAAATCTGCCATAGAAAACACGCCGTGGACACTTTTAACATTCACCGATGGCTGACTGATGCGGTGTGTCGGAACACGATAAGAAAACCAAACACATGCTGGGGTTTCTGAACGTACATCACCCCCCCAGATACACTACTGCTTTATCGTGTTACACAGCAAGAGGTGTCGCTCAAGCATTCCTAATCCATGGAGGGAACATTCAAGTTTTACTCCAAAAGCAGCAGATTTAGCAGGATGTCCTGTCTCTCTCTCTCTCTCTATCTGTGCGACTGTTCATCTGTACCTGAAGGGTGACAATAATATTGAAGCGCATCTGTACAGGCGCCTGTATGCGTGTAACGTGTGGCGAGGCCGTTGCCAATGGGATTAGCGGAAACAAAAGCTGACGTTGGTGCAGTGAATGGATCCCACTACAGAGCAGAGCAAACTGGATTAGCCCAACCACTGTGGGCTCGACTGTCATTAAGGCGCCACGGCTTCATGCCTTCAAACACACAGATGGAGTGCGAGGGGCGGCGGGGGGGAAGAAGGGAAAGTGTCAAGAGGGGTGCAGAAAAGAGATGTGGAGCCGGGTATGTCAGGACGAGGCTAAGGGATTAATGAAAAGATTAAGGGGAGGAAAGGTTTGGCCAAAGATTGAAAGCAAACATGTTTAAGTCACAAATGCTGCTGGCAATTCTGGGCCAAGCCTTTACCAATACGTCACCTGTTGTCAGTATGTTGCATCCTCCCTGGGTCTCTTTCTAGATATGCCAAATACGTTTTACGATGTAGGGGCTGTAGATTGCAAAGGTAGTGCGGGTAAATTGCGTGCCATTGAAAAAAGTAATGTTTTAGATGTTAGTCTATCATCTATCCTTCCACTTTGTTCACGTACAATACAATGGCAGATTGACGGGCGGCCAGTCTGAGATCTCCTCAAAACTCAAGTGAGCTTATCAACGAAAGAAATGGTGTAAAAATGAGCTAATTCTGTTTGAGGCTGGCAACCAGCATCAACTGTCCACACAAAGCAACCCTGACTGACTAATGTAGGTAGGTCATTTTGACTTGGTGATTGCAAAAGTAGCTTGCAGGCCAAAAAAATGTGGTGGCCCCTTACCTAGTGGATCTGCTGCTAACAGCATGGTCCGCGAGACTTCAAAAGGCCCCTCAGATGTCTTATAGTTTTCCATGCCTCTGCAGGTTAGAAAAGGTTTACCTTTTTCTAAAAGTAAACTTTGATGCTTTGAAGCATCCTAAAGCTTTCACAACACTTATGGAGTCATATCGGGGGATTGGACGAGAGTGGATGCACAGATTTCACCCACATAAAATCAAGGATCCAAAACAAACACAGAATAGTTAAAACATTAGAGTTCATCTAAAAGTCAAGACGTGGCAGGCACACAGTGTAAACCGTGCGTGCTTACACTCTAGCAACCTCTGTTGTTTATCTCTGCACCTGAGCCTCTGAGCCTCAGGCCAACAAAGCAAGGCCTTTGAACATAGCAGCCGTCGGCTTCGGCGGGAAAGTAGACACAGACGGGCACACAAGAACAGCCCAGCCAACAGCCAACACACAAGTACCAAACGAGAAAAGCCAGAGGTGGGTGATTCAGCTGGAAACAAGACAAATAACAGTAGAAATAAAAACATAAAAGTATGCAACTGGGACCGGGATACAATCAGAACAGAACAAATCTGAAAGACCCTTTAAAGGCCTCTGGCTGCCTTTCCACCAACCCTCCAGTGAAGAGTAAAAAATCTGAAAAGACAGCAAATTTCAACAAATCCCCAGATAACCCCTCGGTCTTCACAGAAAGGTCGATCTTCAATCAGGAAACCAGGGGGGAGGCGATCTGCTGCCGAGGTCAGGGCAACTAAATGAAAGTCTTTTGATGCTGGGTGGTGGTGGTGGTGTGGGACGAGGGGGTTGTGTGTGTGGTCTCCATGCTTGCAGTCTGTAGCGAGGCAGAGGTCAAACACAAGCATCCGCAAGCACAGTCAGAGGCTGATTTGGCTTGAGTGGTTACATCACATAGCCCTACAGCAGAGGGCCGCTGGGTAAGTGTTTATTCTCAGCTCCAGCATTCATTCAAGGATTTTTATGACTTGAAATCCACATAAAGGACCACTCCTCAACTGCAAATTATACGCACTTTATATTTTTCAAATGTTGGCTGTGCCATTCAGATGACAGCTACAATCCGGCCTTGAAACTATCAATAAAGAATAATCAAATCTGGATTACTGGGAAACGACAATATAGTTTGACAAAGGTAGTAAAAATCTCACGATGAGAGCTGGAAACCCAGTAGAACAAAGCAAAGATGATCAAGAATACCCTGGATGCATCCCACTCTCTTTCCTTCTTTCTTTCTGCAACAGTCCAACCCTCTGTCTTCCTTCCAAACTTGACTGGAGTCACTCACGAGATGCAAGATATTTGAGCATTTCCCCCCGTCTCTAAACAGAGGACAGATGGCAAGTTAGAGGCCTGCCATATGTGTAGACCGAGGCATTCAGGGAAATTGTTATTCTCATTGGCTGCATTGGATCTGACAGGCCTCATTAATGTCAAACCGTTTAAGCCGAGTTGCACATCACTTAATTCAATCCATGTATGTCTGAACTGAAAGCAGTGTGGGGTGTATTTATAGAACGGGAGGTCAGGTGGCATTAAAGTTCTCTCCAGGGAAGTGAGGTTTATGTGCCAGATGTGTTACTTGAAACTGTACAAAAATGCATCACGATCTTCTAGATCATCTACAGCAGAGGTGTCCAAACTACAGCCCAAAACAAGACGAACCAAAGAAAACCTTTACTAAAAATGGCCACCCTAGGTCTCAGTCACTCAATAATCAACCAATATCTCAATCGTCACCAATCATCACCGAATCCTTAGGAACGACTGACAACTGAAAGCAGAGTAACCCTTTGGGTAACCCTTTTGTTGAAAAGCCCAAAACGAAAAACCTTTGCCAGTACAACAATGGTGTCTTCATAATCTACACAGAGGATTCAGTCTACTCCAGTGACTCTTTCCATCAGGCCTTAAAAAGCAGATAGAGATGAAATAGCTGCACAAGGGTGCTTAGAAAGGCCGACAGGGAAATTCAACTCGTATTCCGCTCTAGGCCTCGCACGGAGTCATGGCCTTGGGATTTCATTGGAAGGAGGTAAGTTAATGCTGCGAATCTGATCAAATCTGCTCGGCTTCCACAACATGACACAGTGTATGCTGGGATTATTAAACCCACCCAGACACACGCCTGTCTTCACTATGAAAGGCAAAGGTTACCGAGTATGCTTTCTAATCAAGCTGGATCAAGGCCAGTTCGAGCACGGTGTTCAACGCACACAGATTCGGCTGTAACCTTTCCTGTAATGATTTCTTTGTCCAAATAGTGTTACTCGGGCGATAAGGTCTGGAGAACACAAAGCAATCATTAGAAAAAAAATAAGAAAAACGTAGCTCACTGATGCCTCAATATATCGTCAATTCAGTCTGGGAAAATAAATCATCATGTCTACATTATGATAATGCTTTCTGCATGCGCCTATAAACAATGTGCACAGTCAGGAAATCGAAAGTAGAGCAATTACTCCCACACAATTCAAATGTGACAGAGGAAGCTGGATAAGAGCTGTTCTCTTGAGATTATGTAACCTTTGAAAGAAAGAAGAAAGAGCGCAATATATTCAGAAATGAAAAGTTGACTGATGCCCGTAGGTATGACCAGCAAGTAATGGTGGGTGTACATACTTACCAATACCAATCACATACTACCATAAAAATGAGTGCAACTCCATTTGAGGATGATTTCGGCAATTCAACTGGCATTTCTGTCCAAAAGGGATGTTTTTAACCTATTGTTAATAGCAGATATTGCCTGCCTTTAGACAGTGCACTTCTGACAAGGAACAACCGGTCAGCTTTTTCTTCATCAAAATCATCCTTATCCAGACCCCAACAACACTCTACTCTCATCAGTGCTTCAAGTTTGTCTGAAAGGAAGGAAAAGGGTGAATGTTTATCCTCGAGTACTGCTCTTAGGCCTTTTTGAGTTTAAGGTGAAGGTGAAGGAGACAGTCGTTTTGCGGTCAGGTTGCTGTCAGGTTGCTGTCAGGTTGCGGTCATGGATCAATGCAATATGAAATCTGCCTCCTATAGTTTTTAGGAGTCCAATTGTTTTCATTAGGTGTCCTCTACATTAGGTGCTTTACATTACCGAAGTTTTTATCCATACTTTTAAAAAAGAATGCCTTTTTGCATGCTTTGATATTTTATTAATGATATTATTTGATATTAATACAGTTACAAATAATATTTTTCATGCAGAAATGTAGTAACCCATGAACTTGTCTTACTGTACCCACAAAGTACCTATAAAGGTCAGTAGGACCTTAATTGAGGTTTTCTAACTTGAAACTGAAACTGATCCTGGAAGTTCCAGTTTTATTCACCATTTACTTCACCTCTCCCTCCCAAGTTGGGGTTTTCCAGAAAAAGAAAAAGGGAGGAAATACTGTATTAAATGATACTCTTTCCCATACAGCTGGAATTACCCCAAGAATCTTTGATCAACCGACATCTTAACAGGGGCCTACGCTTTCCTAATCTGGATTGAGTGACACGAGAAAACAAAAAAAAAAAACACACAAAGAAAAACAAACGTGGGCTTAGTGTTACAGCGTCGGCGTGCGCGCTTGAATGCACGGTGATCACAGCTAATCATTGTCTCCAACCTCACCAGGTTAAATTTCACTCCCCTTTAAGGGTGAGGGCGGTGGACAAAGCACAGGGGAGCAATATTGCCTTCCATTTGCTTTCTGTAGCTAATAGCCGGGCCTCCTTAATGTGTTACTCCCATCACTGCACTTAAGGTCGAATGCTTTATTACGGATCTGATTTCCCCCATTTAGTCGATGTTCTGGCTATCCTCATTCCCATAATCCTCATCACAATCATTACAACCCTGTAACATGACGTCCTTTTATCTCCAGACTGCTAAGATAGATTCAGTTCAACTTGATGCTATCTACAAAAACACAAAAATCCCAACTATAACTAGCCAAACATTGAAAGATGAACTTGTTTGGAGAACTCCTATGTAAATGAATCCTACTGCCAAGCAAAGGAGTAGTTTCTTTTGCATCTTCCTATCTTTTGATGCGTTCATGAAAGTGTGTCTCTGTGCGTCTGAAGGTAGGACACAGGTGCCATGGCAACCAGCCAAAGGGGAAAAGAAACTGAAAGAAACTGGAGAAAACCAGGAATATATAAGGCAGAGGAGGGGATGATAGAGAGATGTGGATAGAAGAGATTGTATTATGAACAAAAATTGTGTGTAAATCTACCTTTAGGAATAAAACTGAAATTATAATGTTGTCCCAATACAGAACTTTTTTGGCTTACGTTTTAAAAGAGGTATATGGAAGTCAAATGGGTTGTCCAAGAACCAGAGGGGTTCGATTTCCAGTACATGGGCCGTATGCCAAAGTATCCTTGAGTAAGACACTGAACCCAGAGTTGCTCCCAGTGCTTGGCAATGGTGTGTGAATGTGAAGATGTGTCATTGTGACTGTAAAGTACTTTAAGAACCTATGGGTAGAAAAGGCGTTACCATATGAAAATCATTTATCATCCAGATCAGGTGCTCAGTGTTTGTAGACTTTAGTCTAAGCGGTCAAGTTCACAGTCCGCACTGGGATCTAAAAAGAACTTCTCCTCTAGACGAAAATGAAACCACACAAAACAGCCTTTGCGCCATGTTCGCCCTCAGCAGTGCGACCTCTTACTGAGGCCACAAGCCACTGGCTCGCCCAAACACCTTGCAGTAACCGAACCAGAGAAGCTCAATTGATCCACGCGCCACTACCCTTGAGTCCCCGAGCATTACTAATGGATAGATCCTCTCATCAATAAATAATCCCTGGCCGTCCATAAACGAGGTAGAAGACGCCTGCTTGGTGTTAGACAGAGCACTCCGAGTCCGGCCCAGAGCTGGCATTCAGACCTGTCACTACACATCACTGCAGGGCTAATGCAGCCCTGATGCACCGTGAATGACCGGTTGAATGGTTCAATCCATCTAGCTTGGTCGAGATTTAGATTTCTCATGTTCTTGAGGTTGTAAAGCAAATATCACTTGGAAGCTTGGCATTTGACTCCGGGAGCCAAAGAGAAACTTGGAATAGTATCACATTAGCCAAACTCATGCTAATTTATACAATTTCATCATGCAGTCCAAAAGTGTGTATTCAAGACCCTTTAACAGGGTTCACATTGAACTCGTCAGAAAGGTATGGAAGTGTCCACCAACTCCTAATGTCCATTTTAATTTGCTAGCTAGTCGGTGGTTGCCTAATAACAGCAGGAAGCGGTGTACCACTGCCTGAAATCCAACACCCAGTCATTGTTTTGAATTTATCACAAGAAAATGTTAAAGAACAGAGCTCAGTTCTAACATAACGCCAGCTGTAACTGTAAATGTATTTGTGACCTATTATAATCAGCTAATTGGGTTATCAACTTTTGATTATGGTTGTGCTACACGCTCCATTGTCATCTCATTTACTACAAGTGGAGGACCAGCAAAGCGCTTCACGAGGAAGCCCTACAAGAACACCATTGCCTCCACTTCGCTCAGTATTATTCATCTGTCATGGCAGCAGGAGTCCAAGCAGAGGGAGAGTGCTTGAAGCTAGCTCCTGATGCACCATCAGTTGTGGCACCATACTGAGATTAAACGCTCATTAAGCCCATCTTTCTTTCTTCTTCCCCCACCTTTTTTTTTTTTTTAACTCTGACATTTTCTATTAGTCTTTTCTATTCATCTGCATCGCTTCCTTTCCCCATTATGTGAACATGTCGAAACAGAAGAAAACAACAAGACGCTTTGAATGATTTAAACCCAAGTATTTTAATAAAAATCAGACAAAATCCATCCGGTTGATATTATATGTACCAAGGGAGTCTACTTGAATCAGGGACTGGTTCATTGCAGTTATCATACATAACAGCCACAACATTATGACCACTGACAGGAAAAGTAAAAATCATTGACCATGTTGTGACAATTCAGTGTTCTCCTGGGAAACGTTTGGACCTGGCATTCATTGGTGTGGATGTTACTTAGACATGTAGTACCCACCTAGACCAGACCAGGCACCCCCACCCCATAGCAATGACACTCCTTGATGGCAGCAGCCATCCCCAGCAGGATGCAACCACAAAAACGCTTTTGGAACAACTCAAACAAACATGAAGAACAGCACAAGGTGTTGACCTGGCCTCCAAATTCACTAGATCCCAAACTGATCAAGTATCTGTGGGATGATCCACAGAGGCCCCTCCCCTCAAAGGCCCCCACTAACAACATTCTGTTGCCAGACACCACAGGACACCCTCAGAAGGACCATGTCCATTCTCTTATGAGTCACAACTATTCTGGAGGCACAAGAGAGACCTACACAATATTATGAAGGTGGTCATAATGCCTGATCGGTGTATAGTAACACTTTATTTATTCTGTTGTCTGTTGTCAGATGCGGGGCAAAATGGCCTGCATTATCACTTTGCGGACAAAAACCAAAGCTGGCAGTCAGAGAATATGCTGCCAAAGTCTGAGACGTTGTCTCAGATGTTTTTCTTTTTGGCGGCAAAGGCTCTCGGTCACCATGGCAACGTCGGGGTGTCATCCTCACAGACCATCTGTGTCGTTGTTTGCCGTCCAAAAAGAAAAAGAAAAAGAAGGAGGAAAAAAAAGACGCTGCACGAAAGGGTCAAACGCACACAGTCAACAAAACAGCAAGTCTACTGGGGAATAATAAGGATATTTCCTGACACACACACACACACACACACACACACACACACACACACACCCACACACACACACACACACACACACAATTTCCAGTGGCCTCATGCTACCCACAGAAAACAGCTGACGGTTTAAGAAATCCGCCAACGGTCAACGAACTCATCAAATCTTCTTCATGGCTACACACTGAAATAATACTTCAGTTGTTCAAAACAGCTGATGAAGTAGGACGTGGGTCTGTTGGGAATTTTTTTATTTTTTATTTTTTTCCCACCAGTACAGTTCAAACTCACACACGCTTAATCTTAATCCTGACTGCAGTCTAGACCTAATCCCAATTCTCTCTTTAACGCTTGCCTCAGCGATACAGTTGTGGAAGCCTCAACTGTACAAAGACCAACTCTTGGATTTGTAGTCTGATTCATTCGTCTCCTGTCGGGCAGCGTCGCAGCGGGAAGAGTCACTGGATCAGCTAGACACACTGTGGTACTTCCTCTTTATCCTTCAGAGTTATTTCCAGACAAACAAGACCAGGCAGCAGAGACGTGAACCAGTAATTGTGTCGAGCCAGTCAATAACAATCCTCCGATTAGAATCGACTTTCTATTTCTCCTCCGGCAGGGACCACGGTCTCCTCATTTATTAACATCTCTTTCTTTGAAAATAACCAGACTACATAGCAACAAGTCCTGAACCACTGCTCCGTCGCCAATATGCTACCCTAAATTGTCAGATGAACAAAAAACATATTTTCGTGTGGTGCTCTGCCATTTCATCCATTTTTGGATGAAACAGATGAAAATAGGTAAGAACATCATTCACCATGTGTTTGATTTCTTGAAAGTATCTAATTCACACCTTCCTGACAAATGGCGCCAAAGTGTTCACGTCAATAATAACTGTCATCGCTCATAATCAAAGGCAATCTTTACCTGCCGTTCTTAGCATCTGCCTCCAAACTTAAACTCACCTGGCTAAATCATACATTTGGCCAATAAGAAAAGTTAGTTTGGTTTGGACGGGTTGTCTTGGGAGACTTAAAGTGTTCGTTCAAAAGCAGAAGGTAAGGGGAGTGCCAAAACTATAATGTCTTCCTCCCCGAGAGACGAAGGACATCTTATGGTTTTCAGTTGTAGTGTTTGTTGTGAGAGCGGGATTTGAAAATGTGCCCATTCTGGTGGGTGGATAGTCTGTGGAAGGAGCACAGGAAATTGGCTTTAATCACTTTGCTGATCAGCTGTGAGTCATGGATGCCATTTATAGACCAGCATGTGAGAGCTGAGCCGGTCCAATGCGATGGGACACCAAGAAATCAAGACAAATGATCAGTACTGATTAAAGCTGTTTAAGGATTGACACTTAATATTGAGTGAATTGAGTGCATGAATATCCAAATCAGATCTGATCAGAATTTTATCCTTGATAAAGAATAACTCGGTTTTTGCTTTTGCTTTAAAATATCCTGTCTCAATGCAAAATCCTTCATAAAATTCATTATACAGGCGGTAAGCTAGCAAGAATCCACGCTTCTGTTAACAATGCTATGAACGCAACATTTGTTTTGGTCTTGGCCCAAATTGGTGACTTTTTGGGAAAGCATTTTTGACGGCCAAATAATTTCCCCAAACGCCCGTTAACACCCATTTTTGGCATCCCTCCTGAAACCTGCAACAAACAGAAGTTTGGCTTTTTACCACCTTGCTAGCTCGGTGGCTGAACTTGTTCGACTGGAGGCTTGTCCGCACCGCCCAACACATCAAGGATCAAGGAAGAGCTCTGCAACTGCAAGCTTGAGAAAGTTCTCGCTCACTGGTTCAGTGAGTCCTTTTTTGAAAGTGGTAAACTCTCTTAATATATGTATCTCTAGTCCTGGAGGGGGATTACCCAATGGAGGAGGACCCCTAAACTGTTAGGGAGAGTATATGCTATGCTCTCCTTAGGAGTGAGGGTTAGAGTAAGGGTCTTCGCAATTGTTTGACTTGTGTTTTTGGATGTAGCTTCCCTCGCACTCAGGTCCTACGTTCTTGCTACCCATTGTGGCACTCGTACTGTTCATACCACAAGCAACAAAAGGCACAAATCGTGCGGCAGCATCCCAGTTGGGAGTGTCACTCAAGCACTTGGTGACGCCATCGACTGGTGGGGCAAATATAACACGGAAATGGGTTAAGCAAGCACACATGATTGGTTGATGCATCAGAGGAAGTCACCTCGCCCGATGTAGAACAACGTCAAGTTGCCATTTTCAGTGAGTTTGTGAGTTTTTCCTTCGACTCTTTAAGGCACCCTCTAAAAAATTCATCCTAAAACCAATGTTTGACAACAACCTCCTAAAGGATATATCACAAAGTTGCATCCACCCCTAGTGGAGGACACATCTGCTCTTAATGCATTAAAATAGCAAGTAGCATCTCCGTCATGGCATGCACATGTTAGCACTGACCAAGTCGTGCAAAACTTTGTGGACATCATGCCTCAGGAGTTTGCGTTAGCAATGGAAATTGACCCAATCCTCATTTCAGGTTTACACAGCAATATTTATACTGTATCAGATTGACATATTGATCAATTATGACTGCAGCAACAACAAAAGGTCAAGTCAGTCAAATGATTTGTAGAATATGACTGGCATGTTTTTTTCCTTTTTTTTCCCAGTACCGAAACAGCTGAGTCACAGAAAAAAAAAAAATCACAGAAGTCTTCGTCTGCTGAAACAGAACACCAGTCCATCTCTTCCAAACTGTCCTCGCCCTGCAGTACAGAAAGAACCTGAAACCCTGCTGCGCTCATCAGAAAAAAAAAACAAAAAACAAAACCGACATTTCTAAAAGTCACGCAACGAGCAAGCAACCCTTACAGCACAGTTGTGTTTTCGAACAACGCTCTGGATAAGTGTGAGGGGGTGGTGAGTTTTAAGTGAGGCAGAGGAAGATTTAGGGCTTTTGTGAAAAAGCTGAGAGCGCAGTGTGTTGGAGTGTTTTTCACATCGGATGAACTCGAGACAGCGAACATAAGCGGAACTCTTCGCCCTCGTGCCCTGCACACAGCAAAGATCAGCTCCCATAGGTCACCATCTAAGCATGGGGGAGGGAGCGTATCAATAATTCATCCATTGATTCCGATTGCCCCCTCGCTGCCAAATGCGTTGCCGCTGATAATTTCCTTCTGTAGATTCAGCGTTAAAGACACTGGCTGCCTTACCTGCCTTAGCCTGTGTATTTTCTCTCCAGCTCTTTTGGGACAAAATAAAATTGTGCAGAATAGCGGGTACAGCCGTTTTTGTCATGTAGCATTTGTTATCACTGCCCGCTCTGGTTGGTCACAATGGGCTGCTGCTTCTGAGCTCCAACATTTCAATGCTCAGCAAAAAAAAAAAAAAGTGCCAATTTCTGAGCAATGTGTCAGCTTGATTTATTACATGTGGTGCGGCGGTACCGCAGGGGAAGGGCAATAAGTCCTCCAACTACACACTGGTTGGTTTAGAATGAACCGGAGGAGATATGCAGCTGATAAACTGTTAAAAACACGAAGATAAATTATTATACGATAAAGATTTGGTTATGTTTAGGCACAACTTGGTTAGCCTGAACTACATGCAGTTAAGTTTGAGGAATTCAGTTTGAAATGTTTAAAGTCCAGCGTTTTGCAAACTCATCCATCCACACCAACCTCCTCCCCTGGACAAAATCTGGGGCTCTATAAAGATTGTTACATACTCCTCAAGAAGCGAGAAATTTGTTCTTGTTCTTGGGGCGAGAGAGAACAAGAACAAAGTTCGTTCTGGCCAGGTCATTTATAATTCACAATAAAAAAGGCGAACTCCGGGGAAGTCCTCAGAGGCCCCTCCCACTGCAGCATAAGTCACACGTGCTAAGCATTCTGGGAGATGGACGACGAGAGGCACTTTTCTTGTTATCTTCGGATCTCGTCCAGTTATTTTGACGACTGTGTCCGTCGGATCACGCAGTTCATTCAGCATGGACCCGCAAACAGCGGTCACACTGTGAATATTAGCATCTGGGAGCTCACGGAGTTGCCGCTAGCATTTCCGCTTTTCCACATTAACCACACCCACTTCCAATTTCTGACCAATCGCACAATAGCTGCTGGACACTACACGAGAAAAAAGTTCTGCCCAGTTGACATGCCGAGAACAAGATGCAAGAACTCCCAAACTGGGTCTGTGAGAACAAAATGATGTAATTTTGGTGCGAGAACAAATTTCTTGCTTCTTGTGGAGTCGGTGACAACCTCAAATGCATCACCCGACTTCATCCTCTGCTCAGTAGGAACTTCCCTTCATTTCAACATGAGGTAAATGTAACTTATTTTGGGTGTTTGTTGAAATGACAAATGCTTTTTTTTAAGGATGTGTTCAGTCTCTAAGGTCTTTAAGGACGTTTCATTATTTTTATTTTAATATCTCATGCATATAGAGTTTGCTGATGAAGACAGATTAAAAGCCCTAGAAGACAAAGTAAGTTGTCATTTTTTACAGTGTTTTTACTAATATTAAGAATTTTATACTTTTAATGCGAAATCTTATTTGCCATGCGTAAATATTAGATAACCTCTTCGTGTTCTACGTATTAATACTAAAATACGATTAGGTTAAGGCCACTGGTTGTGAATATTTCACATTTGATGAGGCTCAGCTGGAAACTGGAATCTTCCCGGCTATTTCTATTCATGTTTTTTGCCCATTTTCTTTCATTTATCCACATATTGCCATTGCGTTGGCTACAAACGGCGAGGCGCACTTGTTTTCTGGCACCTCTCCGCCGCTCCCCGGCCAATTAAAGAAGCAGACACGCCCTCGGGCAGCAGGCATCCCGGCCGATGAATGGAGGAGTGTCTGCATGCTAATTGCTGTATTGTCATGTTATTTTGTCTGAGGATTAGTCGGGGAAGTGGTCATTATGGAAGTGTTTGTCCACACAGAGTGATATCTGGTGTTCGGAATAGGGCAGCGATCATAATATTTTCTGGTGGAATGGTGGAAAGAGCCATTTCCACTCTTATTTTTAAAAGTCTTGCACATTTAAGGACACGGTTCAGGAAAACGGAGTACTAGGCTTCAATGGCGACATGGCGACGTGAACTCACCACTGAGGTTTATCACTACGTCACTACTACTACCTTTTTGGTCAAAGACAAATTCTCAATCTCTTGGATTCCCTTAAAAAGCAAACAGAAATGAATTGTGTGTCGCCTTCTGCTTTAGGGAAAAACACGACTTTCATATGTATATGAGAAAGAAAGACAGAGAGGAAATGAAGTAGAGTCAAAAAGCGAGAATAGATCATCTTAGCACAGACAGAAATATGAAAAAAAGGCACCGTCTAGTCCGATTTTGATTCATTTAAAATTGAAAAAGGAAAATGAATGACGGTTACTCTATTGTTGTGCACCATAAATGTTAAAAGACCAACTGTCTTTTAAACGGTTTAGACAAAATACACATTATATATTAGGCAAAAAGGAGAATTATGCCAAAAATGAAGGTTTACGTTCAGTCTTACATTCAGTGTTGGCGCCTTTTAACAACAAGAACCTGGTTCTTTCTCCAACCATAACCAAGTACAGCCAACTAAACTCACACAGGTGAACGGGTTGCGGGACCTGTTGCAGAATGAGCTGGAAGTAAATCCCACTTTGTGGCACTTTGCGACAAATGAGGGGGCGCAGGTTGACATTTGAGCGCAGGTGATTTGCATTTTTGACTGTCAAATCATTTCCACAAATCCATTAACGCCCATTTTTGGCACCCCCTCCTGAAAATCACCTCCCCGCAGCAGCAGCAACAAACAGAGCTGTGGCTTTTAACCACCTCGCTAGCTCGGCGGCTGATATTGCTCGACTGCATTTGACAAATAAAGAACACTTTGAGAAGAGAAAGCCACGTAATACCGCTCTTCACGGTACGAATCCATTGCAATGCAACTTATTGTTGTTTTTAAACGCGGCACATGCGTAGAAATACTAAAACTTAACCCTATTTTTTTGTTTTTTACCTAGACAGACATTTTATTTTTAAAAAGTTAACTTAAAAACAGAAATTTGCCACGCCAAATGCCATTCATTGGTCCGTCTGCTTATATAATCACATCAGAGCTCAGACAATGGGGGAAAATGAATCCACCTACGGTTTTGTGTGATGCTGAATTGAACATCTTTTGTATGCAACTCAAAGATGTAGCCTTGGGTTTGTGGAGCACTGTGGCCATTTTTTAAAATTGTTTTATTGCTTTTCGATCCTACATATACCGTATAAAGCGAAGATGAATGAATAAATGTTAGATTATACGTAAAATATCTATCAATAAATATAGAAAATACACTGTAGAACACTTCAATAAATAACAGTGAGCGCTGATAATGTTCCTGCAATTTCTCCGAGCACAACAATCTGTGCCGTCATCGGAAGCTGACACTCTGGACGGAGGGTGATGGGCGTGTGCACGCTCCTGGTGGTGGTTGCAGAAAAAAAAATAAAAGGAAAAAAAAAACAATAGGCTGTCACAAATGTCACAAACGCCTTTTATAACGGGGCTGACGGGATAACAAAAAAGAAACTACTTGATAGCCGATATCTGCGAGCGCTGAAATCCACAACAGCGGGAACACAAAGAGCAGAGCGGAGCAGAGCGGAGCAGGGACCCACCCTGTCAGCATGTGAGAGGAGCCTCCGCCTACTACTCACTACCTAGAGGCGTGTGCACAACAACAACAATAATAATAATAATGCACTGAAGGATGGAGATCAAGAAAAAGAGAGGGGACGGCAGGGAGGGGGTGCAAAAAGCAGAACTGATACGAGGGAGCTGTAAGGAGTAACCCACCACAGAGTGAAAAGAGGTTGAATCAGAAGAGATTGAACGCCCCCACTGGGAAAAGCTCCACTCCACTGGAGGAGACGGAGACGTGGAGCAGAACTGAGTCAGAATGTGAAGAGATTAGCTTTGATACGAGCCAAACACAACTCTAAACCATAATGCAAGAACACTCTCTGGCCAATTAGTGGAGGAAACACTCATCCTCCACTACTCCCCCTTCCACCCCTCCAGCTCCTGCTCTCCTGCTGGGGGGGGAGCAGCTCCTCACACTCCCTTCCACCATGTGGCTCTCCATCCATTCATTTACCTTCTTGGGTCTCTTTCTCCTCTGCCCCAGCCCGTTGAGACGATCGGTGGGGTCCAGCCTGTAGTGGGAGTGGTTGTCCTCACTCATTCTGTGTCCCCCCCAACCCCGCCGGACAACAAAAAAAAAAAGAAGAACCCCAACCGCGGCTCACTCTGGTTTATTCCACCTCTTCTTTCTTTTCTTTTTCTTTCCTTCTCTTCTTCTTTCTTTCTTTCTTTCTTTCTCCCTTACTTTCTAACGAGTCGCCACTGTGAAACAGAGCGAGCTGACCTCTCTCCTCTCCGGTCCTCACACTCTGGCTGTGTGGAGTGCCAAGCCAGGCGGAGTAGAGATGGGTGGCGGGTGGTGGTGGTGGTGGGGGGAGTGGTCGGGGAGAGGGAGGAGGAAAAGGGGGAGGGAGCACAATGGTGTTGCTATGGCAGCAGCTGCCACCAGTGTTTATCTGGAGACCTCGCTGGCGGACCAAAATAGTTGTCACACGTGCATGTCGCGCGCACACACACACACAAACACACTTTGAATCCGGCTCTGTTGAAACCACTCAAATATGATTTAACACACGCAACTGTGATGAATCAAAATAAAATTTTAAAGAAATATGAATATCTCTCCAACCTAAGGTGCAAAGGAACAGAAGGAGAAGAAAGAATAATATGAATGAAGTGGCAAGTGTGTGTAGGCACATGAGGGTAAAAAAAAGTAAGAATGAACGTGGGCCTTCTGAGGGTGACAGGATGGTGTTAGTGTGGGGCCTTTGGGTCCTGTGGGTTGAGGGGAGGGGTCTTTGTGGATCATACCACAGATACTTGATCAGTTTGGGATCTAATGAATTTGGAGACCAGGTCAACACCTTGGCTGCTGCCATCAAGGAGTGTCATTGCTATGGGGTGGGGGTGCCTGGTCTGGTCTAGGTGGGTGCTACATGTCTAAGTAACATCCACATGAATGAATGTCAGGTCCAAGAAAGTTGAGGTAACTGAGATTCCTAGCAACTTGTGGTAAAGTTCAGACCCAAGATGTTGGGCTTGGTCATTAGTGAGCGCAATTGCAAAAGAGTCCTTCAGAGTACGACGATATGCCCTTCCACCTATTTGCATCCTAAGTCAGGTCGCCGTGGCGACGGTCCTAGCAACGCAGTCTAATTGACCACGAGGAATCCCGCTTGGTATATGTAATCCCTCCAGCGTATTCTGGCTCTACCCCCGGCGTCTCCTCCAAGCTGTCCAAACCTGGTGAACCGCCAAGGGAAGGCACCCAGGAGGCATCCTCAACAGATGCCGGAGACACCTCAGCTGGCCCCTTTTCGACGCAAGGGAGCTCTACCCTCAAGATATCCAAGCTCCTGACTTATCCAAAAACAAAGCTGAGACAAGGACTTGTTGGGTTACTTGAAGATGTTTCATGCTTCAGTTCTTGGAGGAGGAGTTGGGGTTTCGTGGTACATCTGTGGGTGTTGCCCACCGGAAAGCTGTTTTGATATGGCTTTCTTTCTCCAATGAATGGTACTCAAGGTGTGAACAGATGGGGCTCAGCTTTGTTTTTTGGATATATCTTCACAGATAAGCTTCTCACCCTATCTCTAAAGCTGAGCACAGATCAGTCACCAAACACAGTTCATGACCATGACTGTGGGAACAACAACTGGAGGAACAGGCATTAAGCTTGTTAAGCTCTCTGCGAGAAGCGAGAAATTTGTTCTCTCTCCTAGGGCTGCGAGAACAAGAACAAAGCTCGTTCTGGTATAGTCATTTCCGAGAAACTAAATTGCCGAACTCATAGGCCCCTCCCACTGCAGTATACGTCACACCCTCTAAGCATTGTGGGAGATGCAGGAGACGAACGACGAGAGGCACTTTTCTTATTATTTTCGGATGTCGGCCAGCCGTCTTGACGATTGTGTCCGTCAGATCACACCGTTCGTACAGCATGCACCCAGACACAATATGTCGATCTCTACCCAGGAGAGATTAGCGACCACACTGCAAATATTAGCATCGGGGCGCTCAGAGTGGCTGCTAGCATTTCTGTTTTTTCCGGATTAACCACGCCCACTTCCAATTTCTGACAGCAATAGCTGACGGACCCCACACGAGAAAAACTTTCGCTTCTCGAGGAGCATGTAACAGCCTTTAGGTTCTGGTTCAGCCCAAGCTAGGAAAGGCCAGGGTTATTTAGGATTCAGTCCTAATCTTTCATTCTAAAACACCTAATTGCCCTGAGATTGTCCTCATGATGTGGCGAACTGAAGTGAACTGAATCATACCGTCTATAAATATAACATTTACTGTTGGGATGATTTCAGCTACAGTAACCGCAGCGTGAAATATTCATACAGGTGCATCGCAGCTGGTCACTTCACCTGATGAAAAACAAACGAATAAAAAAAATAAATGTGACAATGCATAACAGAGCCTGCACAAAAAGACACATGACTAGTGTCTAGTTGGAGGCATTTGGCTGCAAAAGAAATGTGGCATTTTTGTTGCGAATATGTCAATACAGTAAATACAAAACCTGGAGCAAGTGCTGGAAGAATTGTATTTTTTGATTGATAAATGACATAAATGTACTCTCTAATAACTAATACTAGTCATTTCAACACCGACCAACATAATTGCATAAAATCATATGCAACCAGGGAGCAACAAGACATCTATACATACACACAGCAGGGCCAGCATGTCTGGATGCCTGCTCTATACATTCAGTCAATAAACTTCTAACCAGTGAGGATTACACACCCAGACACACTCAGCAAATCCACACCGCCTTGTCAGTCTTTGTTGTCTGAGGGCCTGCTAGGTTTTAAATCCATGTGTGTACCCCTCCACCCACAGCTTTATGAGTTTCCTTTTGAAAAAAAACAAAAAAACAACATTGATTGTCTGTATCTTAATGATGGCTCCCGGCTATGGGTTCCCCCGTCACAGCAGGTTGGAGCAGTATCCCATTATAGGGGGTTGAAAAATGGAAGTTTAGGTTTTTCCACTACAGGAACTTTATGACCTGTACCCCGAACCTACTTATAATGCTGGGTTCAGACTACAAAATATCAGCCTGACTGAGGAGATCCATCCAAAAGATGTACACATAACCCTAAATACAGTGAATCTTCTTGGTCTGACTCACAATAAGGTGTGTGACATGGTGGTTTTAGCAATATTCTTGAGTTGGTGGCAATTGAAAGCAAAAGCTGTCACTGACTCTCCTAGCTGACTTGGAATAAGCTCCTGAAAGACGCTAAAAGCTATCTCCAGAGCTAGTCTCCCAAGCGGTCCAGGACAATTGGAATAAATAGTTCAGTTGTGGTTTTGTTGGTTCCCAAATTAGAAAAGGCCTGAGCTTGCTTTCAGTTCTTGCACACTTACGACCGGCACATATCATCTGTCCGTCTGCCTTCACCCTGGCCTCATTCACGGCCGCTCTGACTGTACCTGATGTGTGTGAATGTGAGTTAAAGGTGACCCTAAAGAACATACAGCGTGTCCTCGCTGACAGCCAGTCTATAAAGGAGATCAGCTGTTCGTGAAAAGGTGCACAGCACGTGGCCGTTTGGCACTTGGCAGCATGGTCTATTCATACGACACGAGACAACTATCGGTTTACAATTAGAGTATGCTCATTTTCCCCTGACTTCTACGACCTTCCATCTAGTATCTAATAATGCGGTGGGTTAGAGTTTAAATTTGACCAAGACTGGTCTAATAAGGGATCTAGGGTTAGGGCTAGTGTTCTTGCCTGTTTGCCTCTGTTTGTGTATTTTGAACCAGGCCTTGCAGATATTCATGACTCATAATGATGTCAGTGACCTTCTGATCTTTCTTCTACTTCCAGCCTCAGGCCAAAGCTTCCACGTCGACGCAGGAAGAAATAATCTACAGAGCACGGGTAGATTTATATGAAAAGAGATTATGTGTGTAACCTACAAGATGAAGCGGCTAAATTTTCTCCAATAAGGTTGATAAAAATAGTGATTTTACGTGATTTATTAAGAAATAATGCTTTGATTTGGTGGAATTTTTTTATGTTTATGACATTAACAGAGGCAAGGAGGTTGCACATTGACCTTTAGCTGAAGTATGCTACTGATGGTGCTGAGTCACTGCCTGTTTTTATACAGGCTATACATATCTGCAGAGCACAGTATGTAGCACATGAGTTGTCTGTTCTCAGCGTATGTGTTCAGGTCAAGAATATAGATTTCATTACTTTCTACTGGATTTTTATTAGTGACGTCATCAGAGACATGTCGACTTGACTTTCACTGCATAAGAGTCGACTTTAAAAAATCCGAAGTCGCGCAACCCCTGTAATGCATCTGTATTCATGTGTCAGATTAAGTTTAACTTCCCTGACCAGACCAGACCAGACCAGATCAGAGACCAAACAAGCCGGTAAGACCGTCATTATGATCAAACACCAACAGCTATGTTAATTGCGCACCTTATTAGCCCAATGCCATCTGTTGCATGTCTCCACGCCAGACGTACATCTTCCTGGGGTCTGTAGCTCTGTACAGTTGCATTCCATGGCACTGTAGAGGAAACCACTTTCTCAAAATCAAAGGAGAGAGGACACTAATTAATTATAAAAGTACCTTTGAAGAACTTAAAGCTGTAACCAAGACGCTCAGCCAATGAAGTCACGACTGATATTTCACAAACCCCCTTGATGGCTTTAGGAATTAGAATTTAAAGAAACTTAAAAGCAGTTTGGTCATCTGAAGAGAATGCATCACACTGGAAGGTCCAACTAGGAAGAGATTTTGACATAAACCCAAAACATGCTGAAGAGATTGTAGTTCGCATCTAGCTTAGGAACAAATCAGCATCCCCCCCAAGAAAAGGCCGTATGTTCAGGCTAACTTTCTTAGCCTGCTGCCACGCGTCGTGCAACCGGAAATTGATCAGTGGAATGGCTCGGCTGATGATGACTTGAGGTTAAGGGGATTAAAATTCAATGTCAGGTTGAAGTAATTTAAAATTATCCGGTCAAGACCTCGAACAACCAAACCAAACTTCCGGACAGTCAGACAGGCGTTGGTGGTACATAGATGTCAAATCAATGAGCAACGACATGACATAATGTCGTACCAGACATTTTAGACACAGTCTGTCCTTGTGTTGTCAAAAGAACAGGATACACTGGATGCAACCACAAGCTTGTCCAGTCCATTGCTTGCTTTGTCACATGGACAATAAACCCTTTATCTATGAGACCACTTGATTGGACGGTGACGTAACTAGGAAAATACTGCACAAGGAGGCAAAGTACTCAAGAAGGCATTCATTGACTGCAGAAGCACTACCCTGGAGGTCAACACTCAAACTGAAATTACATTTTTTTTTTCCAATCCTAAATGCAGAAGAAGACACTTTTAGAGCAATCACCATGAAGGTGGAGAAGATATGTTTCTCTAAATACTGCATCACAGCAGAAATCAACCACAACAAAAACCTACAAAAGCTCATGACGTCGGGTTATAGCGCGGACTACATACACTACGCTCTCGTGGCTTGGACATTTATGTGCAATTTGTTGAACACTGCAGAGAGATCTAATAGGCTTTTATTGCAAACACAGCTCAGGAACGGTCATTAAAATTTAACAACGGCAATATGTTTGTGCAAGCGACGCAATTATTTTCTAATGAGACGATACCGGCAGCTATACTCCCCTATGGCAGACGTTTGCCAACAGGAAAAAGACACCGACAACACGCAGTAAACTAACATTTTCCACCGTTTAAAAGACACTCAGCAGAAATCCAAGCTTCCGATTTTTTTTTTAAAGCTGTGCTAGTGTTGTATTACTTTCCTCTGCCGCTGTTCCTGTCACTATATCCATAAATGGCTTCCCCACCTTTTCATTTTTGACAGCGATGAGATTCGATACGGTGCAGTACAATAGCAAGCTGAATGCCTGCTGGCTGAATGGGCTTTTTTTGACCTTTACATAAAGCTGCAAAAAAAAAAAAAAAAAGATGTAAAGATAGGAAAAGTGACGCATTATTGAAGAAACTTCATCTGCTAACAGTTTAGGATCTAGGGAATTTGGAGGCCAGGTCAACACCTTGTGCTGTTCTTAATGTTTTTTTGAGTTGTTCCTAAAGCGTTTTTAATGGCTGCTGCCATCAAGGAGTGTCATTGCTATGGGGTGGTTGTGCCTGGTCTGGTCTAGGTGGTTGGTTGGTTGGTTGGTTGGTTGGTTGGTAGGTAGATACTGTACATGTCTAAGTTACATCCAGGTCCAAACGTTTCCCAGCAGAACATTGAATTGTCAGAAGATGGTCGATGTTACTCACTTCTCCTGGCTGATTGGTGTACGTACAGTTGTACAACAAAGTGAAATTGTAGGTAGACAGTGAAGTTTTTATGAAAGATAATACCTAGATTTCTGTTCTGGGATTTAATGCAGAGGAGAAATGTGATCACTAGAGAAGCCTGGACCGATCCAAAGTCAGACTGTATTTGCCTAACTGTGTTGTTGGGAACCCAAACAGAACAAGTGATCTGGAAAGGAATCAAAACTGGTCTCCTTGAAATATCTGCACACAAGTGGGGAACAGTATTGGAATAATAACCACATGCTCACATTAAGTGGTTAATAATCCAACTGAAGCTGAGGATCAGCTTAACCAAGTAAGTGCATGTCAGCTGGAGTTGGTTTGTCGCCTCTGTGCATCTCCATGAGAACAGTGTACTGAAGCCTGAACAAGGGGATTCTGTGTTCTACCCCTAATAAATTAAAACACAAAGAGGGGGGACCGAGATCTTTCACTTTATGACCTGAAGAAGAAGAAGGAGAAGAAGAAGGAGTCTTTTCAAACTGTTTTCCAGACCAGGCCTCAGTGACATTGACCTGGCCTGACACCACTTCCATTACGAGGCCCGGCTGTGGTGCGTTACACACCAAGACAAAAGGAACTCCACACATTCCTCACTGCCAGTGAATGCCTCACACCCCACGCACACACACACACACATAAAGGACGAGCATAAAGGCTTCCCAGTGCAATCAAAGTGATTTAGCAGCAAATGTCTTAAGAAGTGACTTTGAGGGATGCTACTGTGGACGTGTCTGTCACAGCTTAACAAGAGCTTGGAGACAAATCTCCACTGAAGGGCCGGAAAGAGAGGAAATGAAATACAGATACACCTCAGGTTGAAGAAAAAGACAATCTATCAGAAAAGAAAAACCGCATCCTAGTGGATATAGTGATGTTTCAGTCTGCGTCTCAGTGCAGTGACAAAGCTCTTGGGTTTTAGGTGAGATAAAAAACACTGTATGGTATTAAATCTGTGTCTGAGCTCCTGTTCCTCTCTCTCAGCAGTAACAGGAGTATTCTAAGAGAACGAGGGGGGATTAGGCGTTGCAGGAAAGGCCGTGATTATGCACAAGTGTGGATTACCTAAAGAGCAAGTGGGGCACATGCCCCTGGGCCTCAAATCCTAGAGAGCCCTGATAATACTGTGTTTCACACGGGCCTGTCTGTCAGGAATTTATATCGGGGCCATTCTGCTGATTTAATTCTACAACGACGAATAGTACAAAGGCGGGAAGTAGTGTTGTTAATGTTGATTATGTGGCATGGGAAACATCTACCATCTTGTGACAATTCAATGTTCTGCTGGGAAACTTTTGGACCTGGCGTTCATTCATTGGTGTGGATGTTACTTACCCACCGAGACCAGACCAGGCACCCCCACCCCATAGCAATGACACTCCTTGATGGATGCAGCCTGACACATACATAAACACAAAAACGCTTTAGGAGCAACTAAAAAAAAAAACAGCACAAGGTGTTGACCTGGCCTCCAAATTCACTAGATCCCAAACTGATCAAGTATCTGTAGGATGATCCATCCATCCAAACCGTAGGACCCAAAGGCCCCCCCCACTAACACCCTCAGAAGGCCCATGTCCATTCTCTGATGAGCCACAACTGTTTTGGAGGCACAAGGGAGACCTACACAATATCTGGATGGTGGTCAAAATGTTATGCCCAATCGGTGTATGCAAACTAACACCACGAGCATCTCCCTGTTTTGCATTTTAAAGCCAAACCTGCTCTTTGTACCTCCGACCCTTTGAACCCCTCAGAGAGCCACGTGCCCTGTCAGCTGGCTGCCTGCCTGGCAGAGAGGGAGGGAGGAGAAGGGGGTGGGGTGGGGTGGGGGGCATCTGGCCTAGCGCCAGGCTCTCTGAATATTTTATGAGCGGGCGGGGAGGTGGGGAAGGTTGGATGGAGGGTACGGTGGGGGGGGGGGGGGGGCGAAATTAAATGGACGGCGGACTGTATCAGGTTTGCACTAATATGATGTGGCAAAGATTTCCGTCTCTGCAACAACAGATAAACAGTTTTAGGTCCATTTCCCTCCAACCACACTGTGCATTATGAGGCTGTTGAGTTCTCCATTGGCTTAAGATATTTAATGGAGCTATTGGAGAACAACGGCGTACAATGCTCTGTCATTCTGGACAACCAGTTTAATCTACTTTATTAACTGAAGCAGATCACTGTTGTAGAACTGACACTGTACATGCAAATTGTTGACGTTTGCAGCGTCTACCGACAAACCCATTTGAAAATTTTCCTTCAGGTATTTATTCTTACATATGGTCAATAATGGCTAGTTTATTTTCCTTCTCCATCACAAGCTGATATTGCTGCCTGACTGGAACGGCAATATGCATGATCGAAATGGATGTTTATTAAGATTTCAGATAGCTCAACTTTCACTTAACCCTTCATGGGGCGAGGAACCATATATGGTAACTTCAGCACATGATTTAAATTGTGTCCCAATGCCTCTCAGTGAGGTTTAGAAGCATGTGGTTTTCACTCAGTCAATCAGAGAAGATCAAGGCGACATTCTCAGGTCAAATCAGGGTGAAATGTGGTCTGCAAGGTCCACCTCTGCATGGACACTGAGCGTAACTACTTTATTCGGTACCATGAAGAAGAAGTGGCCTAATGTGGCCAAAGGGCATATCTATGGTAATTTCACCGATCTCAACTTCTTTCTACGTGAAGACTGAAAAATTCCACCCAAAAAATAAGTCTTTTTATGTCCTACAATAAAACTCTAGGGTTGAAATTTAGAATTTCCAAGTATTTCAATGACTACCCTATAAAGGGTTAATACAGCACAAAGATTACCAAGCCACAGTGCAATGACATGGAGACAAAGTACTGGGTTTTTAATGTTTTTAATTGTTAATGCAAAGATAACAGTCCGGTAATTTGGTTTGATTGCAGAAAACCTCAGCCAACTTTAGAATTTTATAGTAAAAACTAAGACTACAGTATACATTAGCTGCTAAATATTAACATGTTAATTTTGTCACTGCGCACATGTGGGCATGATGACATTTGCACATCAAAGTGCCTCAAACCTCTGGGGTGGTGCCAGCCTGGCCAGACACTCGATGGAGATGTTGCTCTGAAGCCTACCGGAGGAATCTTTAGCATTCCTCTGGAAGAACGGACAATAAGCGCATTTTTAATTCTAGCTAGGCGTCTACCAACTCACGGCAAATACAGATGCCTGAAACCCACAGAGCAAGCACTATGGCGATGGTGTCAAGGAAAAAAAAAAACTGCTTTATAACAATGAGAAACCTTGAGCAGAACCCAGCTCATATGGGGGGGACCCATCAGCTTGAGGCCAACCAGGTAGAGACAGAAAAATATGGAGGAGAGAAAAGAGGAAGCCCTAGCATGCTCTAGTTGTGTACAGTATACTGTAAATCTCCACATCACACACTCACAGGCTAAGTGGATGAGACAGAGAGCAACGAGCTGCAGGGTCTAATGAGGCTATTGACAGCTGTTGATGACCTGGACAGGACGGGGGGGCTAAAAAAAGCAACGATGAAGCGATTGATCGGGCTAACAACGTCACATCGGATCCAGCCTCCGATTCTGGCGGCCCCGCCCGATGATGCAGGGTTGGATCAGCCTCCCGTCGATCCATCCGAGAGCATTGGAAGAAGGTCATAGACATACCCTTGAAGGTTTTGATTGAGGGCCTTGCAAATAAGGACACCGTGATGCGTTGTTTGTTCGAAAGTCGAAAATGTTGATACCTCCACTCGCCAATCTGGTGTTGGAGGTTAACAGCATGGCGTAGCATGAAGACTAACAAGGGGGCTCATAGGTAGTCAACTTGTGCATATTCATCAACCTCAGAGTAGGATACACGCCAATTTTACGTGTGTGCCAAATGCACCAGTGCATCACCCAACAACAACTACCTCAAGGTAGCCTGTCTAGTGCCACCAAAGGCCACCAACGTTTGTCAGCCTTTTCGTCAACCAATCCTTATGTCCCAGTTGTTAAATTATGGAGATCGCTGGTCTGTTAGGAACTGAAGGCTGCTGTAGTTTGCTTGCCTGTTCAGTTGGTCGAGGGAACAACGTTGTCCTCCAGAAACACAACTGTGCTGTGGTTGGTAATGTATGCCTTGATGCCTTCATGCAATATTTGTGTAAAGTCAATGTTTGCACATCATTAAGGTACGTGTCCTGTTTGCACAAAGCCTGGGCTGGCGGATGTTTGCGTTTATGGTTAGCTTCGACCTGGGCTATCCGTTGGATGTCTTACTTTACAAAACTGTGACAAGGAGTAAAGAGGTTTAAATCCACTACTTTCCTGGTCCAGCTGCTCTCTCTCTCTCTCATTATTATATTATTATCCCTCAGATTTTGTAGTTACGCTTCTGTATTATGTGGGACGGCACCCAAAGAGGTGAAAATGCGTCTCTGGCAGCTCTACCCTAATGAGTGTCAGTGATTTTTGCCAGTGATCATTGGGTCCTATGGGTTGAGGGGAGGGGCCTCTGTGGATCATCCCACAGATACTTGATCAGTTTGGGATCTAGAAGCCAGGTCAACACCTTCTGCTGTTCTTCATGTTTGTTTGAGTTGTTCCTAAAGTGTTTTCTTTTGTGTCTGTGTCAGGCTGCATCCTGCTGGGGATGGCTGCTGCCATCAAGGAGTGTCATTGCTAAGGGGTGGGGGTGTCTGGTCTGGTCTAGGTGGGTGCTACATGTCTAAGTAACATCCACACCAATGAATGCCAGGTCCAGAAGTTTCCCAGCAGAACATTGAATTGTCACAAGATGCTCAGTGTTCTTCACTTCTCCTGTCATAATGTTGTGGCTGACTGATGGGTGTATCTTGGAGTTTGAATGTGGCATGAGTTAATTCTGACTTGTGCAGTTGAGTCAACAGCGCAGGACCTTGCACTTCTTGATGGCCGCTACCATAACTTTCAATTCTGGGCTTCAAAGCATATCCAGTGAAAACCATTTTGTTGATACAGTATGCATAAGCAAAGCAATAAAAGTAAATTAAATTAAATGTTATACGAGGGTAATTGTTTCACAGACATCATTCACTGGAAATGTCTCCCCGCCCACGCCAGTATAAAGCTGAGCTGTGTGTATGTACACCTGGGCTCCCGCTGAGCACGCTTCCTCCCCGGCCCTCGGCAACCGCGTTGCTATAGTAATTGTATCTAAGTGAATAACCATAGCAACCGCGGAGATGCTTTCGACGGCGCCGTGGTAGCTGCTGTTTTTTTTTTTTTTCAGTGCTGGAGATCAAACAGGCCCCGGTGTAAAGGGGAAGGGGAGGGGGCGGTGGTGGTGATGGTGATGGTGATGGTGAGGAAAAAATAAACCAATAAATGTAGAGGAGGAACGAAAGCAGCAGAGGAGGAAAAAAGACAACAAAGAGGAAAATAGAAGGTATTCCCTGAAGGCACCGCCACCCTTTCCAAATCCTTCTTGTAATAATTACCTGTCAGGGGTAAATGTGCAAGAAGAAGCACCTGTTTTCTTGCTGGGAATTAGAGGAGGTGGTGATAAGTCGCTGTTTCATATAAGAGGCTGTTTAAGGGTTAGGGTTAGGGTTACCGTGCCGTTAGAGGCCAGTCCAGGTCAAGATCACTGTCCACTAGTCAAATCTACAGTCACGCCACGCAGCCACATGTTCCTGCACTCATGAATGAGCAGGAGGTTGACAACTTCCCGTTGGACCTTAAGCTTTAAGCCTCAGCGAACTCCCAGTTTAGATAAATATAAAAACAGCCGTCCGTTTATCCTCTGAATTTTGCGACTTTGCGCTCACAGGTGACGGCGACGCTGCTCCGAGCCGTGCTGCCACGCCGGGGGGGGGGGGGGGGGGGGGGGCAGGGTTGGTGGCGGGGGAGGCGGGGGGAGGCAGGGGAACCCTCATCTGTCCCGTCTCCAAGGAAACCCTCGCGCTAGCTGCCTGTCTGTTGTCAGGGCAACGGGAGGGCAGAGAGGGGAACGCTGAGAGAGGAAAATACCGATGGAGGCGAGGAGGAGACGACAAAGAGCAGGGCGGGGCCTCAGACGCGATGATTTCAGACTGAATATGGATCTATGAATATCATAAAGATCATACTGATGCTCCTGTTGCATTCTTGTAATGTTGAACTAAAATTGCATCATCCATTCGTTCACCCGGACACACAGACCCCGCCGCCAAATTACTGTTTTAAACAGATTTCATGTACTGCGCTCGTTTATCTCACGCCTCATTTACCCAGCCATCTACCCCGCCCACCTCCATCCCCAGAAACATTTAAAAACAACAGCAGGTTCACGTTAGTGAAAGACTGAGCCCCTGACGATCTCCTGGCCTAGTTTTACAGAGCCGAGGGCTGGAGAGTGACAAAAGAACAAAACAAAACAGCGAGTCCAGGCCCCACCTGCAGCCTGTAACCATCAATGGGGAGTGTGTAGAGGTGGTTCAGACCAATAAGTACCTGGGTCTACATCTGGATCACAAACTGGACTGGTCGGCTAACATAGACTCGGTACACAAAAACGGTCAGCTGTCTCTGTTTCCTCAGGAGGCTAAGGTTGTTTAACATCTGCCGGAAGCTGCTGGACATGTTCTACCAGACTATCGTTGCCAGTGTCCTCTTCTACGCTGTGGTGTGTTGGGGAGGCAGCAATAAGAAGAAGGACACGTCACTGATGGACAAGCTGATACAGGAGGAGGACTCTGTGGTAGGGACAGAGCTGGAGTCCCTGACAATCAGTGGTAGATGGAAGGACCTTGAACAAACCTGACCACTGCACAAAGCCTTCTCCAGCACATCCCAAAGATTCTCAATGGGGTTAAGGTCTGGACTCTGTGGTGGCCAATCCATGTGTGAAAATAACGTCTCATGCTCCCTGAACCACTCTTTCACAATCTGAGCCCCATGAATCCTGTCATTGTCATCTTGGAATATGCCCGTGAACATCAGAGAAGAAAAAAATCCATTGATGGAATAACCTGGTCATTCAGTATATTCAGGTAGTCAGCTGACCTCATTCTTTGGGCAACATAATGTTGCTGAACCTAGACCTGAGCAACTGCAGCAACCCCAGATCATAGCACTGCCCCCACAGGCTTGTACAGTAGACACTAGGCATGATGGGTGCATCACTTCATCTGCCTCTCTTCTTACTAATGTCTAATGCGTTGGTCAGTTCTTAACCCAGTTTTAGTAGTTTCTTCAGTCTCCTTAGATGTTTTCTCTGCTTAATGCATGCCGATGATTTGACCCTTCACAAACAGACTAACGTCTTTTCCTCGACCACAGGATGTGTCTTTAGACATGGTTGTTTAAGAAATGAGAAGCTACTCATTGCATCAGTTGGGGTTAAATAACTTGTTGCCAGCTGAGAGATAATCACCCATGCAGTAATTATCCAACAGGAGGCTCGTACCTATTTGCTCAGTCAAAAAAGAGATATATTTGAAGAATCACTCCTTATAACTATAGACTGAAATTAAATTGATTAAAATTAAAAAAGATTTGGCATTTCTCATTCACACCATATTTCAGTGATCCATGGTTTGTCTAATTTGAGTAGGTGACTGGTGCCACCTTGTGGAGGATTGGTGTCATTACACCGCCAGATTTCCTTGTGAGTGAGTAAAAGAATTTTAAAGAGCTTTCACTTGGAGTTAAATCAGATTGTAAAATAACAATCTTATTTTAGATATACTGTTTATTATTAATGATTAGTAAACAGGAAAAGTCTGGCATTGGTCCACTAGAGGGCAGTGTCCACATTCTGAGATGTCCTCTCCCTCTTGTTGACCTTCTCTGCCGCTCTCACGCCTATTGTCACTGCGTGTATTCTTGGCCAGTGGCTCACATGACTCACTAACGTGTCGAAGTGCTCCATCACACAAAAAGAAAAAAGAGGAGGAGGGGAGCAGGAGAGACGCCGATGGGCCCTGCATGAAAATAGCACTCACTTGGCAGTTCTCCATAAAATTAAAAGTTGTGCCGTGGAAATCAGATCTGCTCTGGAGGGGTGAGAGGAGTGTGACTGGCATGGGAGGGTACCGTGACGCCGACAGACCCAGCTCCCCAACAGGTGTTTGGTTACCGGCTCTGACTGACGAGCCGAGGAGATGATGTGTAAAAGTAAAAGTCAGTTAACACTACATAGACTGAGATTAAAACTC
Source organism: Chelon labrosus (assembly GCF_963514085.1). Taxonomy (NCBI): domain Eukaryota; kingdom Metazoa; phylum Chordata; class Actinopteri; order Mugiliformes; family Mugilidae; genus Chelon; species Chelon labrosus. The sequence continues at coordinate 23,513,785 of NC_140337.1, forward strand.
AACTCAATCTCGTTCAGGACTTCAGGAACTGCAGAGCTGACCTCCCAACCATCCCTATTACTGGAGACTGCGTGGAAAGGGTTCACGGCTTTGAGTTTCTGGGAATCTCTCACTATCTCTAAAAGGGGGGAGAACCATTGTGAAGGACTCCTCTCACCCCCTGCCACCACCTGTTTGACCTCCTGTCCTCTGGGAGGCGATACAGGTCCATGAAAACTCACACCACCAGACTGGTGAACAGTTCCTTCCCCAAAGCCTAATCAGTAAACGCACCCAGTAAACGATAAAACCCGAATATTTCCAAATTCTTGTGCAATATACACCAATCAGCCATAACATTAATACCAAGTAAATGACATTGACCATCTTGTGACAAATCAGTGTCCTTGTGTGGTTCTTAGACGTGTACCACCCACTTAGACCAGACCAGACCAGACCAGACTAGACCAGGCAGCCCCACCCCATAGCAATGACACTCCTTGATGGATGCAGTCAAAAAAACATGAAAACAGCGCAAGTTGTTGACCTGGATCCCAAACCGTTTTGGAGGCAACAAGGGAGACCTACACAATTTTAGGAAGGCGGTCATTATGTTATGCCTGATCGGTGTATAGCTTCATCGCATTTAATAGGATGAACATCCAGGGTGATAAATATACACGCGTCCAGGTTCAAAGACGTTAAATCTGGTCTACGAACATGATTTGTGAAGCCCGTCTTAATAAAACCAGAAGCGTTTGAGTTACAGTTACATTGGGTCGGAGTTTGGCACAAAAAACACACCTCCCCTCTTAATGGACTGTGGCATGACTCAGCAGTCGGAGGAGGAGGAGTGACGGCATAAAAGATGGCTCAACGGATAGCGGAATGAACCTGGGTTGTTTACTCTCTGTTGGTGGGAGTCTAACATCCAGATCTGTTGTGCACAAACTCCGACGATGGTGGCTTTTTTCATTTTCCAGTTTCTCTTTGTGGTCTGATGGATCTAGTCTCAAATGCCATTAATACCAGGTCTGGACAGGTCTGAAAGGGGCTCTTCTGCTGCAGGGACCCGCCCTTTATTCCTGTTTTCACAAAACACGCATGGATTTATTATTATGTCCACTTTAGGGAAACCAATCAGGGTGAAAACCCATCATTTCGCCTACTTAAAAGGGGACTATATATTTGCAATCTTCTTAGACCCTATTTTAGGACCTGACATTAACATGAGTCCTGAGAAGCTGCTTCTCTAATCACTAGACCACAGCCCACCTAGCATAAAACCACAGCCTTGCACCGATTGCAAACAATCATTTTCATCTCATTTAGTAAAACATGCTTCCTCGTCTTCATGATTCCTTGTCAGAGCACCTCGGAGTCGCATAGCGTTGCATCGTGTCCCGCGATGCATTAACACGAGAAAACATTATGCTAGGAAGGGTCATGCATCGTAAAAACTAGAGCCGAGACAGGTTTTCGATTCGCACTCGTACTTATCACTTTCTTGTGGTGTCCCGCAGGAGTCAGTTCTGGTGCCCCTTCTGTTTTTGCCCTTTTAATATGAACGTTATGATATTCAACTGTATTTTTCCTTCAAACCCAGTGAGGCTTATGTGTAATAAGGTTCCAGTTCTTTGTTTATCATAAGCCTGACACTATACAGACTTGGATATTGGTCACTGAAGCAGCGTGCTCTGAGTGGATGTCTCAAATTAGGTCAGAAGCAGTTTCCGATTAAGAATGAAAAGGACAAACACACTTACTACTTCTACACATTATGACTATGACAGCTTTGACATGCACAGCCAGCCAACTACCAATGACCAGTTAAAATAAAAAAAAAAAAAATGCCATTTTGGAAGCTTTTGGTCCGTTGAAATGATCAATAAATAACATGTGTCCTGCTGAGTGAGTGTGTACTAAAGCTGCATTAAATATTCATGAAGTCGCCCGCAGAGAGCCATCATATGTTTGCAGATGCGCATGCCATCTTGAGTATCCATAATTAATATCAAATTAAATACCGTTCAGAGGTAATAAAAGCAAGGGCTCCACCATCAGTCATCACTATACTTCGTTCTACTGTTACAGCCTTAAGCTGGAGACAACACTAAGTAATTATGCATCTTGATACGATAGAGATGACCCCCTGACTCTCTAAGCCTGTTTAACGTAGTAGCCTCTCTCTGCCCTCCCACTCATCTCAGGGTTTCATAAATAATTCACAATGTGGCTTTAAAATTGAGAAGAACTGTCAGGACGCCGTGACAGCTCCTCAAAAGTAAAAGCCAAAGCCTGTGGAGCTCCCCCCGGTGGCTGGCTGCAGTATAGGTCATATAAGCTCCACCTCCTTCGTGTTAGTGGATGGGACTTGAGCCTAAAACTAAACTAACACTAAACTACACGGCAGTTACATTAATTTCAAGGACAGTTTCTGTCATTTTAGGTGGTTAATAAAATGCTGAGGTATGTTTTATTTATTTTTTTAGCCATTTGACACTATAGAAACAGGATGTGACGTCGTGATGATTGACAGTTGCCTTGGACAACCGCTCATCAGCAGTAGACATCATCCTAGGGTATCACGCTCCATTACACATTTCAAATAAATATATAAACACTTGAAAATGCGTGTATAATAGAAACCGCCAACTGCAACTCGCTTGTAGACGTCAATGTGTCGTCTATATAAACACTAGACTACTTAGCATCTGAGCCACTAGTCCCTGTCAAAGGTTCATCTGAAGTTGTTTTTAATGAAACACTGTGACTTGGCTGAACACCAGGAGAGGTGAATGCTATAATTACCAGCTTTGGCCTGAAAAAATGCCTCTGAAGGCTTTTAGTCTTCAGTGTCACAGCATTTCTGGAATTAATGTCAATGCAAGGACTGCAGCCACCTTTCCATTTTGGAAAACACTGTTCCAGCAATTCATCATTTATCAGAAATCACACACACCTGTATGCTGTGGCCTTCTATGAATGAACTGAAGCACGCAACTCTCTGTCGGTCTTGGTTTGGACGATGTAATTCATTTCTCCTGTCAGTGGTTTTAATCTCGTGGCTGATAGGTGTACATTCTCTCCTTTAAAGGGGTATTATCGTTTTTTACAACCTGGACATTATTTCTGGCATAAAATACAATCGTTTACTCACCCATATAACTTTGGTGTAATTTGGAGTCGTTCGGATGATGTTTAGATCCAGTGGAGCACAACGTATATCCATGTAGTGGGAGTGACTGCGGCACCGAAACGCAGCCTCTAAACAACGCATTACCTGCCGCGAATAGATAACAGGTAACTCCGGACTCAACCAGGGAATATCACTAGTGTACGATAACAAAATATTGGTGAAATGAACGAGTTTCGCGGCAGATAACGTGTTATTTAGAGGCTGCGTTTCGGTGCCCCAGTCACTTCCACTATACGGATATACAAGGAGGTCCACTGTCGAGTACAGTGACTTTAAATGCCTATACATGTTTTTTTTTTAATATACATATATTTCCACTACACTGTTTTACTGTGAATAGGTCCGATGTGGAGCAGGTGGTAACAACTACTAGGGCAATGATTTGTAAATTGTAAAGCAGTTTCTTTATGCAAAAAAAAAAAAAAAAAAAAAAAAAAAAAGTATATTCCCGTCAACATTGCACTCTAACTTTAAGGAGCTTTTCCAGTTGCAATTGCCAAGAGCCATTTAAGTCACAGTCAACAGTATCTAATCACATCTTTCCTAATCAGGCCCACGCTGCATAAATCTCACCTTGTAATTTACCTTAATATGAGTTTTTTTTTATTAAAAAAAAATTGATGAATTAATTGAGAAATTTGGGAAATGTGCCATCCATTTCACCAATTCCCAGTTAAAATATGTCAAATTACATGCATTTTTTTTTTGCCCTTTCACTTGAACGTGAACTTGTGTAATAGCATTGTGGAGAATGCAATAATCTGCTCTCGGGAAATCCAAATCCAAGAAGCGAAGAAGTGGAGAGGAGGCCGAACCGAGTGGGCGTGGTTTACGGAGTCTAAAGGAAATAATGATACTCAGAAAGGAAACGTGATAACTGCCCAGATCAAGAAAGTCATCCGATTGAGTCCTTTACTTGATTATAGAGCGCTGAAATTGAGTTTACCAGATCTTTATTTTCATTTTTTTTCCTGGTATTAGCTCAGTATCTCAGTTTACCATACAGACTTCTCTGACCACTGCCATCGTTTAATGCATCCGAGATTGCAATGCTCTTTATCTGCTGAGGAAATTGACTCGCTGTCAAAATACACGAGCTGTGCACTCACATCGGTTACTGTAATGTCAATTCTTTAATAAAATTCTCATTTTAAAACGTCCCTCCCTTCTTTGCCACAATACCAAGAATGCACTTCTGCTGCTGGTTATCAGAACTGCTGCAGTATATTTTTCTAAGAAGGCATTTAGTGCTAATTAACCCTAAAACAACTGGTAACACCATCACTAACACGGGGCATGTTTCACCCGATAGAAATATACTGACAACACATGGTAAATTTAAGTATTTTCAACTATAGAACGTCTCATAAAATGAAAAAAAAAAGGTATCACGGAGCTCTAAAATTTGCAAAAAAATGAGGGAATCTTTAACGAACAGTTCCTTAAAAATAATAATAATGGAGCTAGGAACTTGAAATTCAAGTTCGATATTTAAAGAAAAACTCAAAAAGCTAAAACTAGGTCAACTGGACCCAGTTGCATCAATTTTTTGCAAACACCCTTCTCCACAAACACTATTTCCAATTTCTGTTTCGCTTCAAAAGTCTCTCCAGGCACTCAGACAAGAGACGGCAGCGGCGGCTTCAATGCCCAGACCAAAGGTCACAGGGCTTCTTTTGCAGACTCCGTGCCGCCATTGTCTCTCTCCGCGACGTGGATGGATGGAGTCGTGCTACGGCTATTCAGAGCGACTTGTTTGGAAGAAAGAGTTATTTAGTCAAGCTGTGGCCGAGAGAGAATCCAGCTCCTTTTTGAAAAGTTTGCACTGAATGCATCGGGAAGCAGATGGACGGAGCCGTCCCTTTGCTTGGGTCCGTCGCATCCTTCCTTGCTATTTGAATCTAAAAAGGCTTTAACAGTGGACTTGGTGAATCAAGTGTCTCCTTTGATGGATAAAGAAAAGAGGAACTGAATTATTTTTAAATGCCAGGAGTTTAAAGTCAAATGCTGGTCACTTGTTTACAACTTGTCTCATCGTGGTTTTTGCTTTGAGATGTCACATTATTATGTGCTGGTGTAAATCAACCAAGTAAACGGGCTCAGGTACTGTAGTTAAGTACACTTTAGCAGGTGCAAGGTTTAAAATGAGGCCTTTCACTGAAATAGAACATTTTTAAATAGTGGTATTAATATTACAAAAGTAAAACATAAGTTGAAACGAACCATAATTATGCTTTAGCTTTGCCCGTTTGCAAATTAATGATGGCAATGACAGTTACCCCGGCGGATCTGCTTCCATTCTGCACAATTGCCCAATGAAATTATGCCTACCACCACTTTGGCACTATTCGGCTGTATTAGCATAAACCCCAGCTCCCTGCTCCAGGCTTAGCACAGATTATGTCCTAATAATGTCAAGAACTTTTTATGCTTTATGTCTGTTTTATAGACAAGCTTCCTTTTTCTAGCCTTAAAAGGGCAGTTACCATGTTTTTACAACCTGGACCTCATTTCTGGCATAAAATACGATCTTTTACTCACCCATATAACTTTGGTGTCATTTGTAGTCCTTCAGGACATATTTAGATCTGCGTATATCCATACAGTGGGAGTGACTGGGGCACCAAAACGCAGCCTCTAAATAGTGCATTATCTGCCGCGAAACTCGTTCATTTCACCAATATTTTGTTATGATACGATACTGCTACTGCCCGTTGAGTCCGGAGTTACCTGTTATCATCATCCGGGGTCAGATAATGCGTTTTTTTAGAGGCTGCATTTCGGTGCCCCAGTCACTCCCACTATATGGATATACACGGATCTTCCAAACGACTCCAAATGACACCAAAGTTATATGGGTGAGTAAACGATCGTATTTTACACCAGATATAAGGTCAAGGTTGTAAAAAAACGGTAATTCCCCTTTAATTGATTTGTTGTCAGTGGCAACTGTCAATCATCACAACGTCACATCCTGTTTTTATAGCGTCAAATAACCAAGTAAAGTGAAACAGAAACCATCCTTGAAAAATATTTGTACGTCAGTGTTTTGGTTTGGCCCAAGTCCCATCCACTAACAAGTAAGGGGTGTGGCTTGTGACCTATACTGCAGGCAGCCACCACATGCATTGGCTTCATTTCTGAAGAGACGTCATGGCGTCCACTTTCTCTACAGTCTATGTGTCAGACAGTCACTGAACGAACGATCATTAACCTCTGGCTAAGTCAGTCTTGCCGGAATGCTTAATCAACACTTAATAAGCCGGAAAACCAAAATGACTAAAGTAAGATGAGGAGACTAAAAAGTGTGGAAGAAAAGAAGACAGCTAAAAAGATTGAAAAGTGGACAAAAGAAAAAGGATTGAGGGATGTACAATAAAGAAAAGCTAGGACAGCTAAAACAAAACAAACAAAGAGGAGAGTTTAATCCTGGATGTTCCTGCTCTGAATAGTTGCAGAGGCAACCTGCTGAGAGCTGTCCAACTTATTCAAACAACTCAACAAAGCATCCGGATCTGGCAGCCAAGAAATTAGGACAGAAGCTTTCCAGGACTCCTGTGACTGCAGTTGGTGTAGGTAAGCAAGCTTGTGAGACACGTAAAATGATATGCATTTAACTTTGACCATTCTGCCGATGTCAAAGCTGTCTTTAGCCTAATTGCATCCAACAGGTCCAATGGGATAGAGGGGTAGCTGTTCAACAGATGTCTCTCGACTCCGCCGTAACAGAGTTAGGTATCCAGCATTACACACTGTACAGTTTTACACTGTGAGGAGGCTGGATTCTTGTGAGATTACGAGATCAAATGACAATCCATCTCCTCCAATCTGCATCTCTCTAGGAACTACAGGTAGTTTCGTGTTTTTAAGCCTGATGATGGTGACTCGTAACGGCGTCTTTTGTCTGCAAATTTTCTGCAAAAAGACGGCAAGAATAGTCTACCAACACGCTACAGTGACTACACAGACACTGATAACATGGAACATCGTACCGATCAAAAAGTATTGGCAGACTTCTCACCAGTGTGTTCTGAAAACTAATCAGACATCCAATGTTTTGATTGCTGTGCAATTGTTGCAGGGATGGCTAACATGACCCATTTAGTGGCTAACTTAGCAGCCATTGCCAAATTGCATTGAATTGTTGGTTTTGCTGTTAAACCTCAGGTAGCAATTCAAAGAAAATTAAATCCCAATACCACGCTAATCATGTTTTGGATCCATCTCACATGTGGACTATTGCACGGTCTCCCAAGACTATCCGTGTTCATTGTGGTACTGGTCATGTAAAACCAGTCTCTTGCTAGACAGCAGGGACACTTCTATCAGGAAATGGCATATGGATCGAGATGGCATCCTTCAACTGGAAACTGATTTGAATCAGAAAATACATTTTTATTTAAACCAGCTTTGCACTTTGTACACCCATCAACCACCCCAACCTCCTTCCTTTGACTCCTAATGCAGTTTATACTGTGAATGCCCCACTTCCTTCATTTAAGAAAAGCACTGCGAACACATTGACGCAGTATATTACAACTGGAACTAATCGTTGAGTCAGCAATCTGTGAACGACATATCTCGGAGATGGGCAGTCAGTGACAAAGAGCCACAACTCACCTACTGCAAACCCCAAAGAGAAACACGAATCTGTCTCCACACGCTGTGTATTTATAGATTTTTCTTTTTTTCTTTGTTATAAAAGACAAAAACAAGGACACCTTCCTCTAGGGAGAACATGTCTCCTGCAGATAAAAAAAGCAAAGGCTTCTGAAAATCTTACTCGGCCATGGAAATGTGGAAATAGACACAACACGGAGCAAAGCTGTCTTCCTACAACCATGCTCCCTGGTCAACGAACGTCACATCACGGCCAGTGAGAAATATTTTGGAGGTGTTTTTTTTTTTTTGTTTAGCAGCAACTATCCCAGTTATTTTTGGGATTCTTTTCTTTCTCATTTACATCGACATGTAATGACTGCGAAGGAAACGACGGAGCTGATGAATGAGGTTGTTTGGAGAGAGCTTAAGGGTAACATCAAAGTGATCCTTCAAATTGATCCGTGTGTAGAAGCTACCGTGAACCACGATATGGGACTCATGGGGGCTTTAAAAGCTCCACGGTGAAACCAATATTCTTCAGTGAAGTACTGAGTACACCGACCAGCCACAACATTATGACCAGAGGAAGTAAATAACATTTAAACTATCTTGTGACAATTCAGTGTTCTGCTGGGAAACTTTTGGACCTGGTATTCATTCATGTGGATGTTACTTAGACATGTAGCACCCACTTAGACCAGACCAGACAACCCCACCCCATAGCAATGACACTCCTTGATGGCAGCAGACATTTCTAGCAGGATGCAGCTGGAGACGTTTTAGGAACAAAAACATGAAGAACAGCACAAGGTGTTGACCTGGCCTCCAAATTCACTAGATCCCAAACTGATCAAGTATCTGTGGGATGATCCACAGAGGCCCCTCCCCTCAAAGGCCCCCACTAACAACATTCTGTTGCCAGACACCACAGGACACCCTCAGAAGGCCCATGTCCATTCTCTGATGAGTCACAACTGTTTTGGAGGCACAAGGGAGACCTACACAATATTAGGAAGGTGGTCATAATGTTATGCCCGATTGGTGTATATGCATAACTTCAGGCTATAAATAAAACTGCAGGAACTGCGGATGTAAGCAAAAGTCACACACTCTACAGCCCATAGTTAATAACTACCTTGCTCTCCGCTGAACATCCTTCCCTTCGTTTTCTCACTGCACTCACTTTATTTCCGTTTCCTTTTCTGTCGCATAAACATGAATAACGTGAAAGGAAAAAAAGTGGGAAATAGTATCCTGTGTGTCATCCTGCATCTGATGTGACGAGGCGTTGGGCTGCACAGACAGACAGGCTACGGCGTTATCGCTGCTTCAGTCATCGCAGAAGCGAAGCGAGCGCTGCGAGACTAAAAATAAAAACGCTGGATGCGGTTGTACAACGCACAATTTGTCTGACAGATGAAGATCAGGGATGAAGAAAGAAAAGGAGCTGCAGAAAGTACATAACATGAATTGTCTTTAGGCCCCCATAATGTACTACGAGAAGAAAAAGGATGACAACATTCCACTTAACGTTGCTCAGACGGAAATAGCTCAACAACTATTCCATGTTTGTTTTCTGAGGAATTTAGTTGAGTTAACCACACGTTCACGGCTTTCCATCAGTGCCTGCATCCTCAAGAATGTGTGCGGCATGTGTGTGTGTGAGAGATAAATTTTAGCGCCGAGCAGTGGGGGCACCACAAATAAATCGGGACGCGAGGAAAGGAGCGCAGCACACAGTGGTGGCAGCTATTTTCATCAGAGCGTAGCTAAAGGCTGGAGGAAAAGACGGTAGACTGAATACTAGCAATATATGTATTCTGCCCGGCCAAAAAAATAAAAAGTCGCCACCAAAAATGAAAAATAAAAGGTCACACACTCTGATATTTCATTTAATTTGTTTCGATAAGCTTCTGCAATGTCACCAGATTTATTTCCATCCAGTGTTGCATTAATTTTTCACCAAGATCTTGTATTGATGATGGGAGACTCTGCACAAAGCCTTCTCCAGCACATCCCAAAGATTCAGAACTGCTTTTTTTTTTCCTCTTTGTATCAGCTGAAACACACCTCATAATGAAATCCGACTCACGTTGTGATAAGAATCGAGTCTGGCTGCGCCGAGCCAAAACATCCCCCAATCTAGTGAGAAAATGGCTAAATTAGACACGCCGCCAGCAGAATCTGAACTACAGACAACAACAATTGGGGGAAGTTTTGAAGATGCTCCATGGTGACAAATTAAGCGGCCCCTCAAGGGTTGAAGCGCTAAAGCTAATTCGTGATTCACGTCTGCGAGGGTCTCCATGAATTTCGTCATCTGTCCATCCATGCCTTAAGGGTCTGCACGGTGGACTGTCGCAGCAAACACCTGCAAGAAATTTCTTATTGCTATCGGGGGGTTGCCGTCACCTTTCCTAGGGCACATGTGTCTGTGTATGCGTACAAGTCCAGAAACATGGATGCAAAAAACACAAAATGACGTTTAAGGAACACCTGCATTATTCAACCTGCGACATGCACATTTACACCGTTAAACCAAAAGCAAATTGTCTTAATGATAGAGATTCCAAAACAGCACAACCTATGATGATATCCTGTTAGCAATTAATCAACATGCATTTATTTTACTATCATTTGTCTGAATATAACCTGCTCCACGAAGCATGTACGGATTGCAGACAGCTAAAAAAAAATGCAAAAAGCCACTGCAACAACTGCGCCATAAACTGTGTTAAATCTAGTGCCTAGTAGATTTAGCATAGACTGTATATAAATATGGACAACGCATCCTCACTTCTGATGCTGTTTTCCCAGGAATACAGGCAGCACCATCTTGCGAGTTTGGAGCCAGAGTCTGAAAATGTATTTGACGTGTATTTTAGGGTTTTAATTTGGCCCAAGTCCCACCCACTAACATGAAGGGGGCGGAGCTTATGACCTATACTGCAGCCAGCCACCAGGGGAAGCTCTGCTTGATTTGGATTCACTTTCGAGGAGCAGCTCCGCCGTCCATCTTTATACTGCCAGACTACATCATTGAAAAAGTAGCCCAGAGAATATTCACTACCTCAGCCACCTTCTGCCGACTTCCGCAAACACATTCTGGTGCCGTCAAAGTGATACATCAGTGGAAATATATATATTTGCACTCCAGGAACAGACAAAGTATGCAAGCAAGCCTGTGAACAATGCTATACACATACACTGCACCTGTACGCACGGTCACAATAAAGCGTATAGAGAAAGTAGAGAATGTTTTGTCCAAAAATCCAAAGATATCTCATGTACTGTCATGCATAATAGAAAAGCATAAAACTGGAATCGCTTTATTTTTGGCATTTTATTCTGAGAAATTAACCACAACTAATTGACCATTAAAATAGTTTAAGATTTAAAAATCCTGCCGGGACTAAAACCGGGCATGGATGTATGTTTTATGAGCCACCTGCTGCTGGATGACTTGTGATGCGTTTCAAGAGCTACACTGAGAGGAACAGCTTTAACACACATACTATATATACACACAGACACAGAGAGAATTTGAAAGGTATTTATATTCGCAGTAAAATCACTTGGGGAAGAAAATAGAGGTAGACTATCTGTTTGTCTGTCTGTCTGTCTTTCTGTCTGACGTCAGTGGTAAATGTGGTGACATTCCACGCCTGCCTTCCACGCTCCTCGTCTGCCCGCTCTGGCGCTTTAATGACTTTCAAAAACCATACCGCTGTTGCAACACTTCACCGGCAACTCATTGCTGCATCATTATTTCCATCTTAACAGACAGGCCTGGAAAACTTGGAAAACAGAACCGCACGGAAAATACCAAAACAGCCGCTCTCAAAGTGAATGAAATAAGTTGTGTGTGCATATAACATACGGTATGACTGCCGTTCATTGGCTGCTAAAGGTTTCTGGGGCCCAGAATTGAAACAGAATGTGTTACAACCTTAGAGCTGCACTGATTGACATTGTGGGGCGGCACAGTGGTGTGTCAGTGAGCACTGATGCCTCACAGCAAGAAGGTTCTGGGTACTCCGGCTTCCTCCCACCGTCCAAAGACATGCTCGCTAGGTTCATTGGTGATTCTGAATTGGCCGCAGGTGTGAGTGTGCAATAGACTGGCAACCTGTCCAGGGTGTACCCCATGACAGCTGGGATAGGCTCCAGCTCCCCCACGACCCTCCAGGGTACAAGCGGTTACAGAAAATGAATAAATGAATGAATGAATGATCGACATTGTGTATTGCCAGCACATTTAAGTTTTACTTGTAGTGGATTGATTCCTCTCAGCTTTCCCGTACCGTACTTTTTTTGTCTCACTTTGCATTCAACCTCACCACAGCCCGTTTTTAAATTCCCTCAAATAAAGTTTCCCACATTGGTAGCAGTAGCTAGCCAGCCAAGAGTTTTGCCAATGAATAATCAAAGCAAAAGCTGCGATGGCCATGAATGAATCTTATCTTCAACACTCTAAAACACATGCATTGACCGTTACTACAAGAGCAAAGTGATCATGAAGCCGTTGATAAGCTGTGAGGCCAGGCTGTTCTTATAAATTATGCATTATAAATGCAATGCATTATAAATTAGTCTGGGCAACGTCATAGTTCGGTAATGCAGAGTATTGATAGCCGGGACATTAGAGGTCCTTCAATGACTGAGAGCGGGGGAAAGAAAGTGGAAAGGTTTTTGTCTGGTTTCTAACTTAGTTTGAACGCCGTCACTTAAACCTTTGATCATTTCTACTAAGGTGAACCAAACCTGATTGACCCTCAGCTGGTTTTCCCAATAAGTCAATAAACAGGTCCCCAGACTATCTACTCCCATAGCCTACACCATTATAAGCATTCATACTTGTGTGTTGGTATTGTTCCGTAGATACCGTACTAGTCGAAGGCCAATCAGTTGTGTCCGAGTCAACGACGGCAACTGCAACATCACATGTTGGGAGTTGGAGCTAATAAATGTTGAACAACCATTACGTTTACTGAAATCACTGCAACGCATAAACGAGAGAAGACGTAAGAGTAGACTGTGTGTATGAAGTCGAAGGAGAGTGAATTTTCAATGCTTGTCCGGTGGCTGATGTGGACAAGGTAATGTATCACAGACCAACCAGAGTTGTTGGTCTCCATCGCCATGATATATAGTTACATTTCTGGGTAGATCCAGGTTAGACTCCGGCGTACCTACAGCATAGATCTGATACAAAAGGTCTAGCTTTAGCTATTAGCAATCATGTTAATGAGTAAATTGTGAGAATCACAAGCGCATGTTCTGGTCGTGCCCTAAATTGACGACCTTCTGGGGAGGTGTTTTCTGTACCATTGGTTGGGCTTAAGGACAATCTATTCCTCCTTACTCAGTATCAGTCCTGATATAAACCTTTCTGCTGAGGCGAAGCGGGCTCTGGTTGACGGCTGATTCGGTTTGATCGGAGACTCACCCAACCTCCATCGCAAAACTGCTGGATTAAAGAAGTCCTTTATAACTTGAAACTTAAAATAAATATGAAGTTTTCACTCAGTGGCACCACCAAAAGATTCCGAGATATGCATGTATTCTTGACATTTGTTAACTCCCCTAGCTTGTCTCTGGATTTGGAGGAAGACTAAGCCATCCCTAACCCTATGCGACTGCCCTACAGTGACGGCATACTTGCCAAATCACAACTATGTTTTCTTTCTGTAGTTCTAAAAACAAACAATGACAATCAAGCCATTAAGCACCCTTACTGGAAAGAGTGGTTTCCTGATTCTATACTTCTATGGTTGACATTTTGCCAGTTTTATTAAAAATTACTACTCAAAGAAAGTAATGTAGACTGCACAGATTAAACTGAGGCCTTGCCTTTTCAAATGAGCTTGGTTTGTTGACTTTGTCTCCCAACAAAGTTTATAGGTTAATATCAATGTCGTCCGAACAGAAGAAGTGAATCACAATTTACGTGGGAACTAGGAATCTTTGACAGAAAACTGGATTTGTATTCAGGTGTTGGAACAAACAACTAAATCTGTGTTTTTTTCTTGAAAAAGGACTCAACGTGAATGACAAAGATTGTGCAGTCAAGGCATGAATACGAACGAGTCAATTAGCACACTCGGGCCCAGCCGCGGTGGCGTAGCTTAGCTTTATCGATGGTGTTGTGTCCGGCCGAGCGCAGACTGGTTCAATGATTGCAACACCTAAAGCTCTGTCTCCTCATTCAGCATCACACCCAAACAGAGGAGGCAGCCTGTCTGTGATAAACTCGCTAAGGTCAGACAGGAACAAACACACCTGCAGTCTAAACACCAGCAAGGGTAAAGGCACTGTTTGTTCTTTTATCTACGCACACTGAATGTAAATCAGTAGATCCTTGCACAAACATGGATGCAACAAAGTTTAAGGCAGCCGTGCCTTCTCATCCCTAAAGATATAGGTGTTCTTTAAGCTGCATACCTATTACTTACTGTAAAATAGTCAAAATGCTGCAATGCTCTGAATGCTGCAATAATGAACACCTTCTGCAGGGTCTGCAGACTTCCCCCAATGCATAATGGGTTCTTAGTATTCTGCAGTCTAGTCCATGGTGATCATGTGTATGTAATGAGAGATGCTTAAAATACTTTACAGAATATGGATGTAGTTACCATTAATCTGGGGCATTGTATGGCTCTTGGCTATCACTGATGTAAAACATAACATTTCAAACTCTTGTTATAATGGATCTCACTGGGGTCTCTGGGAATTGTGAAGGCTACGCACAAATCAAAGTGTATCTCATGGCGATGAACCCACAGAGAATTACCACCAAACTCTGCAGACAGAAAATAGTAAATTGTTCAATGTGGATGTTTGGCAAGGTGGTAGTAGAAGTAGAATTGAATACACTGCCACTCTCAGTCAGACTGTTTGAACGGGTAGAGGCTCAGTATGCTGAAGATAAACTCAAAAAAAGTATCAGCATGTTGTACACTGATCAGGCACAACATCATGACCATCTTCCTAATATTGTGTAGGTCTCCCTTGTGGTGACTCATCAGAGAATGGACATGGGCCTTCTGAGGTGTCCTGTGGTGCCTGGCAACTGAATGTTGTTATTTGGGGGGGCTTTGAAGGGAGGGGCCTCTGTGGATCATCCCATAGATACTTGATCAGTTTGGGATCTAGTGAATTTGGAGGCCAGGTCAACACCTTGAGCTGTTCTTCATGTTTTTTTGAGATGTTCCCAAACTGTTTCGCTGCTGCCATCAAGGAGTGTCATTGCTATGGGGTGGGGGTGCCTGGTCTGGTCTAGGTGGGTGCTACATGTCTAAGTAACATCCACATGAATGAATGCCAGGTCCAAAAGTTTCCCAGCAGAACATTGTATTGTCACAAGATGGCCAATGTTAGTCACTTCTCCTGTCAGCAGTCATAATGTTATGCC
Organism: Chelon labrosus; assembly: GCF_963514085.1. NCBI lineage: Eukaryota > Metazoa > Chordata > Actinopteri > Mugiliformes > Mugilidae > Chelon > Chelon labrosus. The sequence continues at coordinate 23,528,979 of NC_140337.1, forward strand.
TGATCGGTGTATAAGTTAACAATGTTCTTTATGTGAAAGAAAATGTAATCGTATATTTTCTTTCAAAACTAACTTTCTGTTGCAATTTCTCTGGTTTCATGGGTGGTTGACGTAGAGATCATAAAACTTTCACCCAAGATGTTGGTGATTTCGCAAGCACAGCAAGCACACTGGTATTTTTCATTGACATAGTAAGAGTGGCCAAAAAATTACTTAGGCAATCATGCTCTGAGGCTAACAATTTGCAGATACTGTATGTTCCTTAAAGTGACCCTTTCTGACTCACTCTCTGAAGCAATGCTGAGACGCAGCCAGTTTGAAACCCAGTGACAAGTTTTGAGTTTATCCTCGGCATACTGAGCCTCTACCCGTTCAAACAATCTGACTGAGAGTGGCAACAAAGAGTAAGACCAAAGAAATGTCAGGCATGAGACGGCACAGTGAGAAAAAGACGACACATGGTTCTCATTTCCTGCTTTCTGAGAGCCTTGTTTTTTTTTTTTTTTATATATATACATATATATACTTTTTATGTAATGTCTTCACATTCAAACAAATCAAGGCAAAGTCTCTCGCCGGTGTGAAAATGCCAAAAAATTCGGCTGAACTGAGAACATTTGGCCATTTCATTCAACAATCTGTCATTCTGGGCAAGCCTCCAAACTCAAGGCCAAGTCCAAAGATCAGGTCTGAAAATGATATGTGTTATGGAAATCTGTTAACAAGTATGCAAAGTATCCCACAAAAACAAAAAAATGACAAATTCCTCACACAATCCCAAGGAGTCCGCAGATCCATCATGTCGTTGTTTAGAGCGAGACAGGATTAAAAACCGGTGCGTGCAGTCAGAATTGTGCACATGCTGCAAAGCATGGGACTCATAAATCCGGGACTCACACAGGTAAGGAAGCATGGTGTTATGCACATACATGTGAATTACACACACACACACACACACACACACACACACACAGTGCTCAGTGAGGAGAGATGAATGGATTATAGAGCCTCCTGCTTTCAAGAAATGTTGAGGAAGCCAGAACACCTGCGCTTGACGACTGCCAGACTAGATGTGTCAACCTGAAGTGAAAACATTTTCCTGAAAATGCCTTTTCATCAAGAACAAGGGTCCAAACATAGTCTGTATATAAATATGGACGATGCGTCCTCACTTCCTTGCACTGGTGAAACTGACGCTATTTTCCCGTTATGGGCGGCGCCATCTTGCGACTTTGGAGCTAGAGTCTGATCAGTACGGTCCGAGAGTGGAGCCACGTGGAGCCGCGATATTGATGCCCCGCCCACACTTCCTCCAGACTCACTCGCGTTTTTTGATAATTGATACTACACTCTGTTCTAACTGCACCAGCTACAAGGAAATGTTGGATTATACACCTGTACTTATTTTTTAAATAATTTTTTCCAACTCTCACAGTCCCACAGGACCCCTTCACAAAGCTGTTGGCATGGCAACTTGTATTCGCGATGTCACGTCCTGTTTCTATAGCGTCAAAAAACTAAAACGAAATTTGTCAGATAAATGCGCGCTTAAACATGCATCAACATTATATTAGCTGCTTAAAATGACAGAAACCGTCCTTGAAAACCAATTATTTGACGTCTATTTTAGTGTTTTGGTTTGGCCCAAGTCCCGCCCACTAACATGGAGGAGGTGGAGCTTATGACCTATACTGCAGCCAGCCACCAGGGGGAGCTCTACTTGCTTTGGCTTCACTTTTGAGAAGCTGTTCCGCCGTCCACGAGCGCTACTGGTGCTGGACAGTCCAAAAATTTATGTCGCAAACACGCACCTGTTAGCTTGGGGCGCCAACGCCTTTGCTAACAGGTGATTTTAACAGAATATAGAATCAATAGGAACATATATCCGGGTGTGAATGAATGCTGATTCACTTGATGTCTTAAACAATTTTTCAAAAACTGTTTAAAGCTCAGCCCAAACTGTCCAACTTAAGCAATATAAAGACAAAGAAGGTTCTGAGTTCAATAAAAGGTTGAGCTGTATCACAATCACACACATGCACGCGCATATAAGCTTGCTACCAATGCACAGCTGTGCAGCTAAAGCTAACATCTGCACAGTTGGTATGCAGGCTCTGGAGTGAACAATCACTATTATTTAAAGCAAACAACCCATAATATGAAGATTCCTCCATTAATAATTACATAATAAATATCTTATAGCATATAGTAATTATATGAATAAATACAGGGACACCTATACACTCAGCCAGTCTGTACAAGCCTACATTTATTCATGTAACCATACATGCTCATAGGTTCTCAGGCATACACACTTCCATGCACAACCACTTCCATAGTAAAGTGTACCGAGAGCCAATTAGCTTTTGGGGAAAGATGTCCAAACCATTACGTCAGCTTGACCGCACTCTCCAAAACAGCTGCACCCACAAAACCACACACTCCACAGAAAACATGAAGAACCAGAGCAGCACAGAGATGATTTAACAGGATTATAAAGAGTGGCGACACAGGGCAACACAATAACGCCTCCAGGAACACTTTAAATCAGCATGCGGGAAGGAAAGAGAAAGAGAGAGAGAAAAGATGGGATGTGGGATAAGAGATGTTTTGTAAGCAAAAAACCTACAGAAATATGAGGAAATTGTTGAGGAATGATAGTAGATTTAGAGCTGTAGCTTTTAGAATGAATGTTTGGAGCAGCACAGACCGAAAGCAAATATACACCAATCAGCCATAACATTATGTCGAGGGGAGAAGCCTCTGCGCATCTAGTGAATTTGGAGTCCAGGTCAACACCTTGTGCTATTCTTCATGTTTTTTGTAGTTGTTCCTACAGCGTTTTTGTGTGTGCTCCTGTGTCAGGCTGCTGCCATCAAGGAGTGTCATTGCTATGGGGTGGGGGTGTGTGGTCTGGTCTAGGTGGGTGCTACATGTCTAAGTAACATCCATATGAATGCCAGGTCCAAAAGTTTCCCAGCAGAACATTGAATTGTCACAAGATGGTCGATGACAGTGGTTTTAATTAGAGATGCACCGGATCCAGGTTCCGGATCCGGATCCGGCCGGATAATGGCGTTTTTATGGGGTCCGGTTACTGCCGGATACCTAGCGTGGCAACCGGATCCGGACCCGGAAGAACGTGATTACGCGGTTAATGTTTAGAGAAGCCATCCACTACATTGTGTTAGCAGTCCTCGTCGGAAATGGAAGCAGGGAGCCGAAAAAGTGCTGTGTGGCAGTACTTTAAACTGGTAGAGGGAGATTCAAGTCATGCGATATGCACGCTTTGCTGTCAAAGTTTGTCTCGAGGTAAAAACGTTAAAGTGTACTCAACATCTCCGCTGTTTTACTGCATTATAATGTACAAGCTGATGATCGGAGTAGGATCCGGATCCGGTTCCGGATCCGGCAGGATCTTAAGCAGTGGATCCGGTATCCGGCAGGATCCTAAAAATCAGGATCCGGTGCATCTCTAGTTTTAATGTTGTGGCTGATCAGTGTATGTTTCAATGTGTAAATACATAGTCAGGAGTAGGGTTGACCACAAAAAAAACTACCTTTTATGCATGCTAGCTTACGACCTGTAGCAGTGCGAAAGTGTTTTCAGTGCGATTTCACCACCAACAACAGCAAACAATATTTTGCATTTCTTTACTTGCAATTTGTTTTCCAGCAAAACACTTTGATAACTGAAAGAAATAATGCAAACTTCAAAAATGTGTAATGTTCTCTGAAGAAAATAAGTCATAAAGCCCCTAGTGTGTTTGCTGCAAGGTTTCAATTCAATGTGCTCTGCAAAGATTTGGAGTGTTTGGACTCAATTTTACCATCACCAAGGATGTGAAATAATCCTTGGTGATTATTTCACATGACACTTAAACCACTCATGGGCTTTAAGGATAAAAAGCACATAAGTGATTGGTGCAGAACGTTCTTTCAGGTGGAACAAATGACCTGAAACAGCCAGTCCGACAAATTCCCCCGAAAAGTGATTCATCCTGTTAACATTTTAAGCACTTGGCCTCCAAGTGTCAACGACTGAGTGTCTGAATGTGAGTCATCTGCATCAGAACTATGCCACACTACCCAGCAGCAGCAGCACCCAAGTTAAGCCTTGCCTTGCATCTAAAATCTAATTTCTGCTCAGAATATTCCGCCTTGGGATTAGAGCACCCAACGGCGAGAGGCGAAGGGCCAAGCCTGGGCCATTTTATCAAATGAGGCTGCAACAGCCGGAGCAGTCCCCCCCCCCTCAAGTGTTGTTGGTCAAAGCAACCAAGGATAATGGATTTCACTGCAAGGGCAAGCACAATTTAACGTAAAACATGTAGTGCATTGGGATGTTAGAAAGAAAATAAGATTAAATGTAAGTGTCTTTAACAATAAGGCAGTTCACACAGATGGGGGCACTGCTAAGAAGATGGAAAACTGCACTTCCAAGTGCGAGGAATTTAGATCCGGAGGCTGACATTTAGTCACTGCACAGTCGCATGCAAAGGCGCCAACAAGAAATCCCTTTAGTGTCAACTATCAATAAATCTGTAGTTTAACAGACAAAAAGCTCAAATAAAACACAGTCTTGGTCCGGGAGTCTTCCCCTTCTCTTCCCAAACAGACTTCCGTCCCAATAAATCATTTTCACGGGCCCTTAAATTTCCACAATGGTGCACTCCTTATCCGTTGAATCATTCACATTCACACTTCTCCAAAAACAGTGAAATAATATTGTTGAAAAATGCATGAAAAGCTCAAAACATGCACTCACTATATGAAGCCTTGCCATGCACATGTGTAATAAAGTAGCTGAAGAGGACCTTGTCAGTCGGACCTTCGTCAGTCAGTGCTATTGATCTCCTATGTGCAGGAAGGCGTGCAGAATCTCTGGGTTCACACCCCTCAGCTGATGGACCATAATGACCTTCACCGCGAGGTCCTCTCAATCTACCTTCGTGACAGCACAAACCAGGAGATGATGGGACAGCTCTAGTAGGTAATGTTTCACTGATCGCACTAATTAAGAATGAATTGTAGAGGAGCAAAAACTGAAGGCAGATGTGTGTTCAAATATAGCAACCAATCACTCGTGTATGTGTCGTTTCCTGAACCCATGAATCTGATAAAGGAAGCAGAGTGGAAGGCCACTTCCACTGACCTCCCAGATAGCCGCAGGTCAGATGATAAAACAGCCTTAAATTAGATGTGGTTGTTTTTAAATAGCCCTCTTTATCGGGATATGAAGTAGATTGATTATGCTGGGTGATTTCACCTCTGGGAACTAATTTGATTGTTAAATAACAAAGCCACTGAACAAAGCAGCGTTTGAAAAATTCCCTTTCTTTCGGAAGGAGCTCTTTAACATTGTTAACTTAGCGTTAGCGTCAACGAATTACAACTGGAGAAGCTTACACCTTCAGATTAATCATCAAACTCATGTAAGGGCATCATTTTGAGCTTCTGTGGACCACTATGAAAACAGATCTAAAAAAGTGGACGCCGTGACAGCTCATTTAAGGGGAACCCAAAGTATGTGGAGCCCCCCATCCCCCCGTCGTGGCTGGCTTTAGTTCATAAGTACATGTCACATAATTTCAAAGATGGTTTATGGCATTTTAGGTACTTAATATGATCTAATTACAGTCCATTTTACTGAGAAGTTTCCCTACGGACACCTTCAAGAGAAGGACACTAATCTATAACAGTGATTTATAGCATTTGCTAATGCAAGTAGTCGGCTACTTTCTCTGTGTTAATGTTCCAGTGACCTCAACACCAAATCAATCAAAACCCTTTTACATATCAGCATGGGAAGAATCAGAACCATCCCATCAGGCCCTGTGGCACATCTATGGATGTTGGTAGTTAATAGTGTTGGTTAAAGTAGCCACAGGTTGGAGGGCTCCTTTACAGCAGGATTGGGAATCACCAAGAGGACCCAACTTAGATATATTTGAATGTAAGTAACAGTTTTGCAATAACATTTCCTCTCGCTTCTTTGTTTTGGGGTGTTTTCACACCGAGGTCATCGTTTCGAAGCCGGAAGCGTTTCCCCACCAGGTCGGTTCGCGTAGGCTGGTGTGAACACAGCATTCATTCTCCGTCTCGGAACAAATCAACCAAGCTGAAACCGATTCAAGAGGGTGGTCTGAACCCACTCCCAGTTGCTCCCTGTTGAGATTTGTTTGCATTACGAACCCATGTTACCCAAGGATCAATAGGACCACATTATCATTATATAATCAAGCCAGGCCAGCCTACGTGGCCTGCTGTAGCTAGACTCGGTTCTTATCAGAATATCTGGTAACAACCCATTTGAGCTTCACCCAATACAGAGAATAAAAAAATAGCTCTGCACGCAATTGGATAGTCCTACAACCAATCACCCAAACGATTCGAGTGGCCCGGCAGATATTTGCTGGAACAGTTCCTGACAGAGCAACTCAAGACCAACTTTCCTCCACAAGTTGGTCTGGCTTCCAGACTACCCGATACGTCTTTGGAGGATAAACTGTCGGGTACACCGTGGTGCACAGTAGCCAGACAGCTCTGCCTGTCTGCTGCCAGACAGGCTACTATCTTGGTTATAATTATATAACCAAGCAGTTTACCTGAGTGCACACTGTGCTGCGCAACCCGACAGGGGCAAATACTCAAAGCCTAGATGCTGCATCAAACTGAACACGTTGTTCATGGACAGAGAACTAGTAAAGAACGGCAATAAATGCTAGTGCCCACAATTATTTCCTGACTTCCTGAAATCCAAGCACTACATATCACGACCTATACTGTACAGGGTGTCCCATAAGTCTGGACCCATGGGAAAAAAAATAATAGAAATCCCCATGGGTTCAGACTTATGGGACACCCTGTAGATTAAACATCAGTACAGAACGGACGGATGTCTGCAGTAACTCAGAGTACAGCAGAGGCTGACAGGTAGTCCATGTTGTGGTTCACTGTAGACATTTTTCACACAGTCATTCAATCCACTGTTTATACATACACAAATATTTATAAATGCAGCTTTGCGAGTACATTTTGGAAGCAAACCGATCCTTAAACATTTATCCTTATTCCTGACTGAAATTCATATTTCTTGTTCGAAAACAAGCAGACAGCAGACAAATTCTTGGAAAAAGCATCCCATCACCATTACAGTGTGTCTGTGGGGTTTCTCTTTACAAAAAGTTCTTGGAAGAAGTAAAAAATCTGATCTGATCAAATGGCCGATTGTGTTTGTTTTTGGGGAAATGGGCAGCTAAAATCCACCTCCTGTGATGAACACAAGTGCCGGCTTTGTCCTCTGGAGGCTGCTGACCATCCTTGGATGCACAGAGTGCTATTCAGACTGCTCACACACTCACACAAACTTGTGTTTCTGTGTCTGTGAAGACCTTCCATTGACATACTGCACTCCCTAGCCCCTAACCCTAACCATCTCAACTAAGTGCCTAATCGTAACCTTAGGCTTATAGTAAAGTTTACTCTAAAACCAAGTCTCAACAGGTTTCAACCCTCAAAAAAAGTTGTGGGGCCCAGAAAAAAAGGCCTTACAGGGATATGCAAACACAAAATCACAAATCCCCACAACATAATTAAAACACAGAACACTAAGAGTCTAGACTTTGCACTTGACTCTATCAGTGTGGAGCACAGCACAGCACTGCACTTCACATGTCCAGCTTGTCCTCATTCACACAAGAGACACTCAAAGAGTCGCACTTTATACACCAACCCAGGAAGCCCAGTGAAGGCATGCCACCAATGTGACACAAGCCCACAGCCCAGCGCCTGCAGGGCTGTCTAAATAGTCTCTATGAACCCACACTAGAGCACACAGCCCCTTCTGTTTCTCACCGGACAGTAAGTCAGTGAGAGCGGGAGAGGTAGTGAAGGTGCCTCGACCCCTAAAGTGTTTTGAAGTGCGAGTACTCTAAGACACACAGATTGACTACCATATGCTGAACTGGGGGGGGGGGCACAAAAACTCAAGGGCATCCGTCACAGTGGACCATCTCTTTAAAAAGTCTCTCTATAGGTTATAGTTTATAGGTTATAGAGGAATGAGGTAAGAATGACACACCACAATTTGCATCCAGTATGTTTACAACAACCAGCACTGACTTTGTTGGAACATGTCTATGATAAAGTGCAGCTTATGCCTCTACGTACGTAGCCTACGCCGGTGCGAGTCGTTTATACTTGTGCGCTCGTCAGTGGATGGAGAAGCAGCTGGAAATACTAAAGCGCAAACATGCTACTACTAAGCGGACCAATCACAATCTTCTTGCGGTCTGCGTTGCGTAGTTACATTTCTGGGGAGGTGAACTTCAGGCTATGCCGTGTAAGGTCTGGGCTGTCGCCGTAGCTACTGCATTAAATTGACACAAAAGCATAAACCGCCTATAAGTACCCAAGCTTAAGATCCTGTGTACGGGAAAAGTATTTCAAGAGGATACAATTTAATTTTCATCTAGTGCTATCATAAGACATAAGTCTAATAGTTTGGTTTATGAGAAAAAAACTGCAATACAATCATACTCCAATCAGCCTCAGCTATGATTTGTCTGGACCAGCTGTCCAAAAGTGGCTAAAAACAACTATGCTCCCACAGTTGATTGTTGATATGCAACCAACCCAAATGACAAGTCTGTCAGCTTCACCTAACTAACCTAAAATCTTGTTGTTCCCTTCAGTTGTGGCCCCAAGGTCATGTACATCTTAGAAATAGACACAGTGAAGCCAAAACTTGAGTCACATCCCAGGTTGTGTGTGCCCTCAGATAACTCCTCTTGGAGGCTGCCAGTGTACACATATCTGTATTATAGAAGTGCAGCCGTGTTGCACATAATAACTCAACCTCATCTCCATTAAAAGACAAATGTGACACAACGGCAAGCATATAAGAAATGGGTCCGCCGCCGCTAAATTCCACTGCCCTCAGGCCCCCCTCCAACCCGTCCAACGCAGATCATGGTTGGTTTGTCATCTGCTGATGTGTCCGCGGGGCGAGCATGTAATGCGATTTGTGAGGATAAAATGACGGGGGAGAAGGGAACAAGACGGAGACGCAACGCCGGCTAATGAAAGGACTCCACGAACTAACCGAGGCTGAGAGATCAAAGCGGCGAAACTACACAGAGGATAATGTGATGAAGACGAAAAGGAGGCTAGAAACTATAATTCAACGAGACAATGACAACCGAAAAGAGAGAGACTCTCACTGGCGGATTTACTAAACGCCAGCATGACACAGCTATCTGAGCTGGGTCCATCTGCCCACTGCCAGCTGAGCCACACATCTGGGTGGTACGATACCTGCCAGACTGCCAACAACCCAACCCTCCCTCTGATGCACCACAGCCATAAACAACACAACACTGTCCTCTGATGCCTGAGTAATCACTGATAAAGGCCAGGAAATGACTCAACGACTCAAAACATCAATCAGACAAATGGAACAAATATAATTCTTGTGCTTTTTTTTTTTATTCAAGAAAAATGAATCATTTGTACACATCTGTGAGTTGCATAAAGAAAGTGAACCCTTGTTTTCAGTGTCAGGTGTGCAGCAATAGCAGCAACTAAACATTTCCAGTAACTGCTGACCAGCCACATGAAAGTCAGTGTCTAGACAAGAAGTCTTTTTTATATTAGTTCAGGATTCCAGACTACAGTTGCGACTATTTTTCTGATACATGCTTTAAACGCCACATCTTCAACATTGCAAAGCCGTAAGTAGGACCATCACTCACATGTCCTGCACCTTATGTACTCTTAAGTAAGAAAATGCTTAGTCACGTCCTGCAAGGTGGAGGCAGACAGAGAAGCAAACGCTGGGTACCGTGACGCAAAGGGAGGAGGGAGGAAACTATTCTTCCTCCGGCACTTCAACAGGACTGTGACCCCGCTACTCTTCCTGACAACGGCAATCTCAAGCCTCCCTGCACACCGTGTAGAGGCGTGTATACGTACGTACCCTGCACGGTTTTAACAGTATGTGTTTGATGGAGAATTTGACATCAGATGATAATGATAGCACCACACAGCACCGGGAAGCACACAGGCTACCCACATACACCATTTTTATCAGCCTACTTCTTTCTTTTCATGTTCCTCTTTGCTGCAAAAGCCAGTTTTGAAAACAAACCTGTCATCTTTGTATTTATATATACTTTTGTTCTAATTAGTAACTAGTTGGCCGCTGTGGCTAATTAGGAAGAACGGCTTGTACATGAACCAGAAAGGCTAGCATTTCGGTCCTTGGTACATGGACCACATAGCAAAGTGTTCTTGAGTAAGATGCTGAACCCGGAGTTGCTCCCATGTTACTTAGACATGTACCACCCACCTAGACCAGACCAGGCACCCCCACCCCATAGCAATGACACTTCTTGATGGCAGCAGCCAAACGGTTTAGAAACAACTCAAAAAAACATGAAAAAAAGTACAAGGTGTTGACCTGGCTTCCAAATTCATTAGATCCCAAACTGATCAAGTATGATGGGAGGGGCCTCTGTGGGATGATCCACAGAGGCCCCTCCCAGTAATGACATTCTGTTGCCAGACACCACAGGACACCCTCAGAAGGCCCATGTCCATTCTCTGATGAGTCCCTACTGTTTTGGAGGTACCAGAGAGACGGTGATCATAATGTTATGCCTGAACGGTGTAAACACAAGACCATTGCCATTTTCCTCCCTTGCTAGCTTCCAACATTTTAGGTGACTTAATAGCCCATGTTCAAACGGCTGTAAGCCAATCTCAGGCACTTATAAGCACCAGGCTGCTCCTAACCTGTTAAAACCATCCCTACAGCTAAACATGGTGGTGGCAGCATCATGCTGTAGGGGTGATTCTCAGTAACAGGTACAGGAAAAACGATCATGATAACGAAGGGGAGGATCAGTGCAGAAAATTAAAGCAAAATCTGCTTGAGAGAGAGAAAGAGCGTGCCACCTGAGACTTGGCGTAACGTTTCAGCTTTCAACACAACAATGAAGCAAACAGCCAAGACAACGCTTGAATGGCTTTGGAACAAGTCTCCCACTGTCCTTGAGGGGTCCAGACTTAAACCTTTCAGAATATCTGTGGAAGGTCTGAATATGGTAATTTACATCTGGAGGCTTACCCAAGATGACTGTCGCAGAATTTAATTAAATCAACTAATATCTCTTGTTACGTTTATATCATTTTAAGTTAGTTCAACATCTTTTTGCACTTTAAACAACAACAGCCATAATGAAAACAGCAGCAACAACAATAAAAGTTAGTAAAGGATTCAGTCCATGCCCCCATAGCAATAATAATAATAATAATAATAATAAACTAATAAACTGAGAGCAGCTTCACATGTTGTCCTTGTATTGACTCTGGAGCTTCGAGGGCTGCAGCTTGAGTTTTCTCTTAGTTTTTCAAATGAAGAATTGACTCTAAACTGAGAAAACAAAATAAAACATCACTGGTCTCAAAGCCAAAACGTCGCAAACGTTCTCCCAAACTAGCCCGGCCCAAACCCCATTTGTTTACGACCACGCATCATCCTCACATGCGCTCGCATCTCGCTGTCTGACTTCTGGTTTTCCAAATGGCATCGGTTACTTTTGTGAGAACAATGTTTTGATTATCAATGGGAGCGATGGTCAAAACTATGAAAATGAGGAACAGATCGCTTGCTCCAAGTCCATTCCCCCTCTTTTCACTTCGCATTAAAACCTTCCCCCGAGATTTAAACCAGCAAACGTCTTAAATTCAAGCCCTGAATCGATATCCCTCCCCGTCGATTCTGATTACAGACTGAGCTGCGAAGACGGAAACTGAAGGAAGGCTAATGTGTCACCTTAATGACCATCACATTAACGTCCTTTAATCGATTACCAACAAATCTCTGCGTTGCTCTTCTTCCTCACTCTGTACCTCTATTTCATAGCCATGTAAGAATCACACTTCTAACATTGCCCGAGTTGGATTTCTTTATTTTTCGTCACAATCTGACCTTGGTTGAGACAGAAAAAAGAAAAAAGAGAAACAGGCAGCAGATGTCCTCCTCAACAGGAGCAAACCTGGTGGCAAACTGCATGCTCACCCCCCTCTAACCATCCAGTCCGTCATCCCTTCCCTGTCTCGCCTGTTTACAATGTTAATCACTCCACTTTCACGCACCTGGAGATGAATATCCTGAAGGTTGCGAAGGCCGCAAACAGGAACTCGTCTCTTTTTATGGATGAAGCTTCTAATGTGAAGCCAAGGGTAAAGCAAAAATAATTTCGTTCCTAATAGAAGCATTGCCTAGAGGAAGTCATAGGAATCCTGGAGGACTCATGAGTTCATAATGTAGATGACGATGAAGGTTTAAAGCTCCATAGGCTGTATATAAATATGGACAATACGTCCCCACTTCCTTGCATTGGACCAAACTGACGCTATTTTCCCGGGGGATACGGGCGGAGACATCTTGCAAATTTGGAGCCAGAGTCTGATCAGTACGGTCCGAGAGTGGAGCCACATGGAGCCGTGATAACGACGACCCACCCACACTTCCTCCAGACTGACTCACATTTTCATTTAATTAATACTGTGCTCTGCTCTACCTCCACCAGTTACAAGGAAATGTTGAATTATATACTGTACTTATTTAATAATTTTTTTGCAACTCTTACGGGACTGCTTCACGGAGCAGTTGGCATTGCAATTTATAGCCATTATGATGTCACATCCTGTATTTATAACGTCAAATAACTAACTAAAACGAAACTCATCAGAAAAAAGGACACTTGAGTGTGCACCAGTATTATATTAACTACCTAAAATGACAAACTAACATGGAAACTCAACTAACATGGAGGGGGTGGAGCTTATGACCTATAATGCAGCCAGCCACCAGGGGGAGCTCTACTTGCTTTGGCTTCACTTTTGAGGAGCTGCTCCGTCATCCATCTTTACACAGTCTATGCCGCACACAGGTTTCAGCTCGGCCTTTATCTGTTAACATGTCACCAATCACGGCAAAAATCTATGTTCATGATGATGGTAAGTTTTGGAAATTTTAACTCGATATGCAGATCTAATAGCCGATAGGCTCTAGGAACTAGAAAGCAGATTAGCGAAGGGACAGGAAATTGATGGAACTGAGGACATTGGTCTGGATCTGTAAAATGACAATGAAACGCATATTAAGATGGTATCTTTCCCATAATATATCACCCATGCCAATGCTGCCATGCATTGTAAATACCAATCACATTTGTGCATTCTGATAATCACTGTGACTGGAGTCGGCGAGTGACATACAAATGGAAAGACAACAATTGGAGAAACAAGCGAGTCGGAGAGAAAAGTAATTTCACTCGGCATTTTGTAAAAGCAGACAGCAAAAACAAGACCTTTTAATAATAAAGAACGGATGGACTCCTCTCATGGGTAGTTCAAATCCAGCGTGTCTCATAAGTTCCGAGACCGCGGCAATTATTAAAAGCAGCAATGAGAAGAAGTGCCCACTACAAAAACAAAGTGCAAATCTTTTGGCGCCATGCTCTTATTAGGCTGTAGGAACGTATGGGAGACGTATGTTGAATGTGTTCCTCCTCCTCCTCCTGCTCTCTTCTCTCTTTTTCTATCCGGCCAACCTCAAGCAGATTGCTCTGGGGGTTTCGCTGGGTTCTGTAAAGCTTATTGATGCGAACAGGGATTGGGATTAGAATTGAGATATAATTACTAGACTACTCTAACATATTTCGCAGAACCGTAATGCAACTAGGCTTTGCTAGCTTGGAAGCCAGCCTAACTTCACCTAACTTCCTCTGCCCAATGATTCGGGGGGAGGTGTGAAATGTTGGTAAGGAACCTCTCCGTTGGGAACTGATTATGTCCCGGCAAAGAAGCCAATCAAAATGCTCGGGCGTCCAGAGATGGGACTGTGGAGTAACAGCGACGTAGTCATACACGACATCCGAGAGCAGCGGAGTTGAAGCGTCAAGTTCCGTCATCGCTTCGTTTCTACACGACGGGACGCTAAAGGCCTCCAGTGGCCCTTCAAGACACTGCGACGATTGGCATTTCGATGCCGGCTTCAGTTTTTTCAGCCCCGGGCGTTGCTGCTCGGTCAAAAGCGAATTTTGCACGTCAAAGGTCAGCAAAGTCCAACCAAATACATATACGGTTGACCTCAGCTAGTTGCCACTAACAGCAAATGCCATCTGCAACTTTATGTGCCAGGGGTCATAATTAATTGAGGTACTGACTATGAAAGTGCGTAGGCGACCTTACAGTGGGTCAGTTAAAGACGATAACAGATTAATTACTGTAATTCTATACTTCCCAAACACGGGCAAGGTCTTAGCACATGCACAGGGCGTACATGACAAAAACCTGGAAACTGCTTGCGAATTTATTCTAATTCTGCAGCTTCAGATCATTTCTCCACACTAGTCTGCACCGGGGGGGCTTTTAGAGCGACCGGTGTGTGCTATACAATTTGGCACTCACTTTGCATTCCTGTCACGCCAGCCACGTGTACACATTAGGACATCAGAGCAGTGTGACACTCGTGACGCCGCCGCTGCCGCCGCCGCACACCTGTTGTGAAGGCATCAGCTTGGGAATTGAGCACAAACACGTTTCGCCTTTGCAAAGACAACATCGCAGGGGCCGAATATGAGCTCTCTCTCGGTTTGACAGAAGCACATGTCTGGCTAAAACCACAAGCATATCTCAATGTGGCCGCACTAGATCGCGGAAATGGCACAAAAGGTGAATTTGTAAGCCCTTGGTGAGCTGTGAGCTGCTCAGTGGACCAGTGCACAGGAAGTAAACGTGTTTCCAACATCTGAAAAGCACATAAACACCATCCCTGGCTGTGCATAAACAGGACTGGAAGCCGAGATGAGTTTCCAGTTGTGATTTAGACACAAGTGTCACTCAGGGGGAACCGCCCACCCTGCCACAGCCACAGCCCTGTGCCACAGCCCCTCCGCCGTCTCTTCACAGGACAAACCGAGCTCCTCGCACTTCAGCGATGCCGCCGTCGACGTAGAAACCAAGCGCGTCCGCCGCGACCATGCGTCACACCAAACTCCATTGAAAATCTGTCACGTTGACGCCTTCCTCCGCGTCACGCAAATATTTACATAAGTGACAAGGTGACTCTGGTTCCTGCATGTGTCTTTTGGTGTTCTGCCAAATTCGGCTGACATTGCATCAACACAGGATGAACCTTTTCAAAAAATACGAACTTTTATAGCAGGTCGCGCCGCTTCTCAATACCTGCCCGTGTTTACGTTTTTTTTCCGTTTCGCGTAGTGAGCTTACTTGGACAAGCGTGTTTAAAATCTGGGTTTGGTTAAAGAATAAATCATGGGATGCATGCCGAGTTAAAGAGTAGTTTCTGCTGAGTCAGAGAACAACTATAATAACGCTTGAGTGCGTGTGTGTGTGTGCAAAATCTCCCGGAGAGTTTTAAATTGACGTTTTTTCAAGTGGAGTTTGGTGTGTGTTTTTTCCTTTTCCCCGTCCTCAACGTGAATGACAGTTGTCGGGTCATGCACAAATAAAATAAACAAAAAAAAAAGAGGAGTGGGGGGGGGGGGGGGGGGGGGCATTGTACCTGTCGGGTGGTCGCAGGTTCATCGTTCCCCGTGGGTGAAGGTGTCCCTCCTTCAAGAGATGCTGGGGGGACGGGAGAAGAAGCCATGTTCCCCCCCTCCTCTCTCTCTACTCCGGTCAATCACTCACTTTCCGCGGTGTCCTCCAGCAGCATTCAGCCGCGCTACGAGGGGACCGAGGACCGGGGGTGCAGCGGTCGGTGGTTTCCCCGACGGGAGCACAGTCACTATCTGTCCGGTTACACACAGTGCAGTCACTGTCCCCTCCTCCTCCTCCCCCTACTCCTCCTCCTCCCTCCCTCCCTCCCTCCCTCCGGCCGGTGCTCGTATGCTCGCTGTCCGGTAGTCCGGTCCAGGCAGATGACGTTTTCCCCGGGTCTCTCACTCACACTCCTTCCGTGGCACACTCCCAGTCTCTTTGCATCCGACACAGCCTTAATAGCAAGAGGGTTCTCATTTTGCGTGACATCTCTTTCTCCTGCAGCTGCACCACACTTGGATATGCGCAATACATTAAAGTGCAGACAACAACAGTGCAAAAAATAGTGAATATTTGCACTACTTTCGCTGCAACAACTCAGCTGAGTCAAGGCTGTGGTTTGAAGGGGAAACAAGCGACAGCTACAGTAACATGCAAGGCAATCCTTCACTCATACCAATCAGAGTAATGAGTCCTGACATGGCACGTCTGCTCTGAAGTTCATCTCTTCTGCTCTGAGCATCCACTTGTCACGCTGCAATAACACGGGGCAACACAGGGATCTGAAGTTTCTACTCAGAGATCAGGATGTATCACAAATTATAGTACGTACACCTGTCTGTTGTCCACTAGCAGAGGATGGTAGGGGGAAGGGCAACACGTCCAGCAGGGGTTGGGGTATCAAGAGGCACAAGAGAACCCTGAACCCATCCGATTTGTCACGGGGGGGGGGGGGGGGGGGGGGATGGTGAATTGAAGGGAGGGTCCCCAGCTGGTTCTAGCTGATTGGTTTAACTGGTTAAAAGGCAAAATGACACCGGCCGGGCCCCCCTCCGGTTGACCCCACAACTGATGCAGGAAAAGAAGAAGGGGAGAGAGTGTTTTTGTACGAAAAGACACAATCTCGTCAAACCCTCGGATTAGAAATGAGCGAATCGTAACCCCGCCCGATTCCAGCTGGACGCGGTCCTGGAGGGACCCCCCCATGGGTCCGAAGAGTCAAGGGCAACCTTGCAAAATCACTAGAAAGAGACACAAAGCAACTGGAAATATTTTAAAAGAGACAAAACAACTAAAAAAGGGATGCAACGCAACTACAGAGAGTCACAACAGATGCAGACAACTTTATATATACACATGTATGTGTAAAAAACACTAAGCAACTAAAAGATGCAAACAGCCACAAACACAAAAGAGTCTAAATTGACTCCAGACACAGACGAATCACAAATGGCCACGAATCAACTACAAATAAACCAAACTAAACAGAAGTACCACAAATGGATGTTCCAAACATTTGTAAAAGCACAAAGAAATTTTTGTCATTTCATCCTTTTAACCCCTTCAAATAAGGGAACTATGATAAACCTAAATCACAGTAAGAGAAGCAGTCGCTGAATTAAAACACGTTATATGTTATAGATTACTGCAGGAGTCCAATGGACCCTGGCCCAGAGGTCCAAAGAGTCAAAGGTCACTGGCAAACTACATTACCAATGCATTACCAACAACAAAGACAAAGCAACTACAAAGAGACACTGGAAAGAGTTTAAAACAGCAACCAACAACCAAGAGATGTAAAAGTCATACAAAAATGTAAGACAATCATTACTAAAAGAGAAAAAAAAAAGTGAGCAAACCCCATTTTGCATCTCTTTTTCAGTCTGGAGGTCTTGCTCTTTTCATTAAGCCCATTGTCTCCTCATGTGTCCATTGTTAAGAGCAGAGGATGGGTCACTGACCCTGAAGCAGTTCTTGAAGCCTAATAATTTTTATCTTCACACATCTTCAGGTCACATTGACTCCTCCTTTCAAAGTTTTAAGAATATGTTCAAAGAGAAAAATGTCCGGTAAAAAGCTGCAAACTCTGACACCAGGCAATGTTTGTGATTCACTAGATTTTGATGTTAAATACTTTATTTTATTGTCTTTTTTTTTTTTTAAATGACACAGCTGAACGTTTCAGTGGTTCAAGCATGGACTGTGTATAAAGATGGACGGCGGAACTGCTCCTCAAAAGTGAAGCCAAGGCAAGTAGGGCTCCCCCTGGTGGCTGGCTGCAGTATAGGTCATAAGCTCCGCCCCCTCCATGTTAGTGGGCGGGACTTGGGCCAAACTAAAACACTAAAATACACGTCAAATATATTTTTTTCAAAGACGGTTTCAGTCGTTTTAGGTAGTTAATATAATGTTGATGCATGTTCAAGTGTCAGTTTTTTGGATAAGTTTTTAGTTATTTATTTGACGCTATAGAAACAGGATGTGACATAGTGGCGACTACAAGCTGCCATGCCAACCCCTCTGTAAAACGTCCTGTGGGACCATGAGAGTTGTAAAAACAAAAAAAGAAAGAAAAGAAAAACAACTGTAGTGTATAATCCAACATTTCCTTGTAATTGGAGGAGGTAGAGCGCAGAATTAATTCAACTAAAACATAAGTGAGTCTGGAGGAAGTGTGGGCAGGGCTCTACTCTCGGACCATACCTCGGAGACTCTGGGTCCAAACTCGCAAGATGGCACCGCCCGTATCCCCGGGAAAATAGCATTAGTTTGGAAGTGGGGACGCATTGTCCATATTTATATACAGTCTATGGGTTCATGCAGTGGTTGTTTTATTTTTATTTCACCCTTTTAACCCTTTAAAATAAGAGGACCCTAACTATGGTTAACCCAAATCATAAAGGCATAAGTACATCTTGTCGTTCATGCAGGTTCCTACATCTGCTCAGCTAAGGCACACGCCCATGGACAGTGAGCGATGACTGTGATTGAATCAGTGGCCCCGGTGGACAAGCAGTCTTTGGGAAATGAAACAAAGGCGGATAATGTTATATGTCTGTGCGGATCAGAAGCCGGGACAGAAAGGCTGCAAACCTTATTAAACCATCAGAGAAAGATGGACGGCATCGCCACCGGTTCTGGACAACAACAGTCTCATCAGGAGTCCCATGCTGCTGAGCCCTGTGTAGGGAAATGAGTATGCATGCATGAGGCTAAGAGAACACAGAAAGGTTTTTTTTTGTTTGTTTGGTTTTGCATCAGGCTGGAATGACTCATTTTACCTTTCAAAGGGTATCACAGCTGGGTGAAGATCACCAGCATTAGTGGAGAAGGTCTAGAACGGCCTCAAGGAAGAACGAGAGTTTGATGCCGTGTTTAAGCGCATCAGTGTTTTACAGAATTCAGTCAAGAATATACTCCCCGAGGTCACTGGAAACGGTCTCGTGTGTCGTCTATTACAACGTACACCGATCAGGCATATCATTATGACTTCCTGATATTGTGTAGGTCTCCCTTGTTGCCTCCAAAACAGTTGTGACTCATCAGAGAATGGACATGGGCCTTCTGAGGGTGTCCTGTGGTGTCTGGCAACATGATGTTGATAGTGGGGGGTCTTTGAGGGGAGGGGTGTCTGTGGATCATCCCACAGATACTTGATGAGTTTGGGATCTAGTGAATTTGGAGGCCAGGTCAACACCTTGTGATGTTCTTCATGTTTGTTCCTAAAGCGTTTTTGGTGCATCCTGCTGCCATCAAGGAGTGTCATTGCTATGGGGTGGAGGGGTGCCTGGTCTGGTCTAGGTGGGTGCTACATGTCTAAGTAACATCCACACCAATGAATGAATGCCAGGTCCAAAGGTTTCCGACCAGAACATTGAATTGTCACAGTTGTCATAATGTTCTGCCTGATCAATGAATGTATGCAGTTGCCTACATGTGCTCAGACAGCTCCTCATCAGAAATCACATTCACCTGTATAACCGTGGGCTTTTGAGAATGGTACCTCGTGCCTTCTTCTATGAATTAACTGAAGCACGCAACTCTCCGTCGGTCTTGGTCGGAGTCCAATGCGAGCACTTGGGAAATGATGGGACGCGTTGAAGACGGAAGCGCTATATTCCGTGCATGTCTGCGGGGAGAGTGATAAATGGTGCTTAGTGTGACGTCATTCTCTCCCTGTGAGTCAGAGTCTAATGAACTGAGGGGCTGAGATATCCCAGCCGGCACAGCTATCTCCTTCTGATCTGCTAATGCACTGCAGGGACCACATGGTGGACCAGATTTTAGTTTGAAGATGCATATAGTCTTGGCCTATTTGAGTTACCAGGAGCAACATATCTGAGATACTTCTTGAAGTTTCTACAGTCACCATTGGGTACACGGACGTCTTTGGCTGTGGAGGCTGCAGAGCTGAACGGAAAAATAAATAAATGACTTAGCCAAAGGAGCAGACTGAGCTGTCCATCACTCCGAGGCTTTGACAGTGACGCAGAGGACACCTGGTTTGATTCCACACAAACATAAACCCCCTTTTTTGTGTTTCCTGTAATTATTGTATTGTATATTGTCTTTGCTTTTCTAAAATCAGGATGAAAAGCAGATCCTGCTTTCATGCCCGAGGAGTCACGTGGAACTGCTGTGAGTCATCTCTTTTGTGGGACTAATATGTGGAGAGGTTGATGCAAAAAGGAGGCCGTGTCAGCGCTGAATTAAACCCGATTTCAGATTTTAATGGACAGAACACGTGCTCATGTGTTCATGTTTAGGTTCTCCTCTTCTAATAGAGGGCAGCGTCGGTCTGATCAAATCAAAAGGTTTGAATTCTGCAGCTCTGGAGCGGCTTTTGATGGGGGAGGCGCCAGTAGCTGCAGCGGCAGCACCACCTAGCGGCCGTTTGTTAGAACAGCAGCCGGACTCTCAACGGCAAATATACACCGTTGCACAGTTCACAAGGGCAACTAGTGAAAGCAAATGCATGCAAATATAACAGTTCTGCACTAAATCTTGGCTTTATGAAGGTTGTGGCATTCGGCATTTGTTTTTATCTGATATTCTGGCAAACCCTTTGTAGTCACTGTGGTTCGTGGCTGTTGCAGTTCCACCGTCCCGGTTTGTGCACAGTATATCAGTGCACTGGGTTCTTGTTCTTACCACTTCAGGCCTCAAATATCTGTCACATATACGAAACGATGAGGACTCAGAAAAGACCCAGATCCAGAAGCTCAGCATTGCAGTCACTGGGAATTTTTACTTTAAAGAAAACAAAAATGTTGGTTAAAAGAACATTTCAAGTTCTTACAGAACAAATTCCGTCTTTTGCAGCATCCAGAGTTCAATTAACTTTCTTCACAGTCTCTGTCTGTATGCATGACCAATGGATGTATGTAGTGCAATACAAAAATCATATGTTTGAGATAACAACTTGGCTACATAAGTAGTTTAAGGAAGTTAAATTCACAGACTTTGCCCAGCAGAACAAACTGCAAGGCGTTAGACAATTCCTACCATGGTGCACAACTGTACCACCAATCTACATGCTGGTTTTCATTGCGTCCTCTGCTTCTGCCTGCAGCTTCCATCTCTTGTGTGTGTGTCTGCTTCTGTGCATGCTTCATTTATAGGAGTGGAAACAGGTGTTTGCTGGAAACCAGAGCAGAGCCTCTCCAGCTGCACTGCCTCTCAGCCCACGGATGACTCAGCCCCTCTTCTCCAGCCATCTGCATCATCTGTCCCCTCTTAGCTCCTGGACCTCTCGTTGCACGACTCCCCTCAGCCCCTATCATCCCAAGCTCTTACCCTCAGCTCTAATTTCCAACCAGCCAGAGCGTTTGCCTCAGGTCACGGTGGACGGTTAGAAGGATTTCTTTTCAAGCTCACTTGTTGCTTACATTAAAGTAACAGCAAATGAATTTAACCAGCCTAACCTACCACAGCTGAGGAGATGTGAATGGACTGCAACAGTCTCATCAGTCTCATGCATATTTTTCATGTCATTTATAGAAATAAACCTCGTTCTGGCAGGGTGGTGGTCCTGGTGTGGTGGCAGCGTGCCGTGGTTGGGGGGACTGCTTGGGGGGGGAGTACGGTGGGGTGGGGCCCTGTCGGGATGGGGGGTCCCTGGGTGCTTGTCTGGCCGTTGCCGGCGGGGGGGTGTAGGGCCCTGGAGATCTGGGGGATGGGTGTGGCTGCCGACTGGCGGTCACGGTTTGTTTGTGGTTTGTGTTGTTTGTGTTCGACTGGGTGAGTCACAGGGGGAGAGCGTGTTAGAATGAGGGAGGGGGGAGGTGAGTAAGGTGAGTGCACGGAATGAGTGGGAGAACCTGGTGGAGGGTGTGAATGAGTGAGGAAATGAGAGGAGGGCTGAGTGGGATGGATGGAAGTGTATGAGTGAGTGGGTGTGCAAGTAGGTGGCAGGGGAGGGTTGGGTTGGGTGGGAGGAAGGGAGGGGGGGCGGGGGTGGGTGCTGCCGGGGTCCCTGGGCGCGTGGCTTGGGCGTGGGGGCGGGTGCTGGCCCGTCCCGGGCGGCCGTCTGGGGCGGCCTGGTCCTTGTGGGCGTCGGCTGGGCCGCGTGTCTGGTGGGGGTGGGGGGTGCTGCCCTCGGGCTCGTGGGGCCGTGGACCCTGCTCCGTGCCTGTCCCGGGTGGCTGGTTGCCTGGCGAGGTTGGTGGCTGCCTATCTTGGGCCGCCGGGGCCTGCTCGCCGCGGCTGGGGGGGGGGGCTCTGGCCGGGGGCCTCCTATGCCACCAGCTGGATGGAGGCATGTCCCTCTGTGGTGTGGTGGTGGGGACACGCACCCTGGGGTTGCTGCTGGTGGTTGGGATCCTGGGACTTCCTGTCCATTGTCTGCTCTCCTTGGGGGAACGGTTGCACCATCACAGCCATCTTTAAACACTCTTCATCCTCATTCTGCATGGTGACACAGTCACTGCATCCTCTGGTGAACATTTAAACCGTGTATACAAACCGTGAACGTTAAGGACTACTGTGGTTTAGTTATCTGCTGTGTTATACAAACATGTATGTGTAGACTTAAACACGAGTGTATAAAACTTTTGTGCCATGGTTGTTGTCTACCCCAGTGTAATCTTTCTCTTTTGTGTGCCTTTTAGGATTGTCAGCTTGCTCTCCGGCCGAGACCGGGTGATGTTCTTTGTTGTGTTTCTCAACAGGTGTAGCAGTTGCTGCTTGGTGTATCCCTCTTTTTCTCTCCATCCCCCCCCCCCCCCCCCCCCCCTTTTTCTCTCAACTCCTGTCCACTCTATCTTTCTTTCTCTTTCTCTCTCCGTGTCAGGTTCAGCAATATTATGTAAAGGTCCATCCACCAACATGTATAAAAAATAAAATAAAGTTTAACTGAGATTATCAAGAGGAGCCTTATCATTCATAAAGCTCCCCTTGGCAAATCAAAATCTGCTCAGCACAATATGAAGAACAGATCATTATTCTGCTTGCTTCGATGCTGGACAGGACAAAAAAAAAAAAAAAAAAAAAAAAAAAGAAATAAACCATTTATTTTTTGTAACTCTGCCTCCACTTTATGTCGTAGCCCTTGCGCCACGTTGTAAGACTAAGGACGTCATTGTGAGAGTAAAAATATTACGTGTTGGAGGTTCATTTCTGAGCATTGTGAGGAATCGGCTTAAACTAAATCGTGTCTTTCTTCAGATTTGCTTAGAAATCAGCAAAGAAAGTTTAATTATATACATTTCGTGTGTATTCAAAGTTTCATTGTGATATGAACAAAGCTAGAAAACAAGGACGAAGCAGGACCAGACAAGTCTGGAGTAGTTTATTCCCATGGTAACTCACTGTATGTCCAACTAAATTAAACGTGATGAATGAAATCTGACTTAATGGAACAAAGTTTAAAGTATTTTGATAAAATGACGTAGATGCTTGCTGCCCGCAGATGGTAGATGCTAATACGAAGGATGATCTGACTGGGATTATTGGGGCTGATCATAGACTGTATATAAATATGGACTACGCATTGCCACTTCCATGGATTGGCTAAACCGACGCTATTTTCCCGGGGAGGCGCCATCTTGCGAGTTTTTGGAGCCAGAGTCTGATCAGTACGATCTGAGATTGGAGCCACGTGGAGCCGTGATATCGATGCCCCGCCCACACTTCCTCCAGACTCACTCGCGTTTTCGTTTAATTAATACGACGCTCTGCTCTACCGCCACCAGTTACAAGGAAATGTTGGATTATAAACTGTACTTGTGTTTTGGTAGCTGGTAGTCATCATGATGTCACATCCTGTTTCTATAGCATCAAATAACCAACTAAAAGGAAACTTATCCAAAAAACTAACATGGAGGAGGTGGAGCTTATGACCTATACTGCAGCCAGCCACCAGGGGGAGCTCTACTTGCTTTGGCTTCACTTTTGATGAGCTGTTCCATCTATATACAGTCTGTGGTCCAGGCATGTCACAGTCACAGTTAGCATAATGAATAAACTTGTGACAATCGGTGCAGAAAGGCAAAGGGCCCAAATGCAAGACATGCAGCAGGGAGCGAGGCAGAGTGAAGCAATAAAGTTCAGTTTAATAAAACTTACATTGGACAAAAGGCTCTCCAGAAATCAGGCAGGATGATCCGAACAGGTCCAAACTAGAAAGGTAATCCATCACGAGGCCCAAATGAAGAAGAAGACGGTCCCATCAAACACAATCCAACACAAGAGGATTCAAAAACTAAAAGCCAGAAACACCAGGAACAAAGAAACAAGAGACACGAGGAGAACATAAGGGAACTAGAGAGAACATTCAGGAACCAGCAAGGGTAAAACATCCAGGAGCAAAGCTGGAGAAACAACACAGGTGAAGCTAATTAGGAACCACAAGGGGAAGCAAAACTACCAGAAAGACACAGAGGCAAAGAACCTTTCAGATTAAAACAGGAAGTAATCAACATACAAAGAATAATGAACTGTCAAAATAAAAGAGGAACCGAGAAGGAAAGACAAAACTAAACACACAAAAATTATAAATACTAAAACAAGTTCAAAACTCGCTATCATGACTCCAGAAGAGGATTTGAACACTTTTGGTGGTTATAACTTTTTTCCATAACTCTGAGATTAAGGTCAGCGTGACCTGAACAGTGGTACTGACAAACAAAATCATCTTGTTATAATGTAAAGGTGGCTTTTTTTCACTATAAGAATGTCCAACAATAAATATCTGAACTGTTCGCCGTAGCTGTTTGGGAAGTCTTTATTTGAGGATCTTGGATTCAGTCCCTGGTCCGGGGTTCCTATCCTGGATTCAATCCCTGGTCCGGGGTTCATATCCTGGATTCAGTCCCTGGTCCTTGGTTCCTATCCTGGATTCACTCCCTGGTCCTGGGTTCCTATCCTGGATACAATCCCTGGTCCTGGGTTCCTATCCTGGATGCAATCCCGAGGTTCCTATCCTGGATTTGATCCCTGGTCCTGGGTTCCTGTCCTGGATTTGATCCCTGGTCCTGGGTTCCTATCCTGGATTTTATCCCTTGTCCTGGGTTCCTGTCCTGGATTTGATCCCTTGTCCTGGGTTCCTGTCCTGGATTTGATCCCTTGTCCTGGGTTCTTGTCCTGGATTTGATCCCTTGTCCGGGGTTCCTGTCCTGGATTTGATCCCTTGTCCTGGGTTCCTGTCCTGGATTTGATCCCTTGTCCGGGGTTCCTGTCCTGGATTTGATCCCTTGTCCTGGGTTCCTGTCCTGGATTTGATCCCTTGTCCGGGGTTCCTATCCTGGATTTGATCCCTTGTCCGGGGTTCCTGTCCTGGATTTGATCCCTTGTCCTGGGTTCCTGTCCTGGATTTGATCCCTTGTCCGGGGTTCCTGTCCTGGATTTGATCCCTGGTCCTGGGTTCCTGTCCTGGATTTGATCCCTTGTCCTGGGTTCCTGTCCTGGATTTGATCCCTGGTCCTGGGTTCCTATCCTGGATTTGATCCCTTGTCCGGGGTTCTTGTCCTGGATTTGATCCCTTGTCCTGGGTTCCTGTCCTGGATTTGATCCCTTGTCCGGGGATCCTTCCAGTCTACTCTACAAACTATTAGTGAGTCCTATTTAAAAACTTTTGCTGGTAACTCGATGACGTCATGATGATGTCATCACGATGTGTCACGAGGTGTCACGTGCACGTTAGCACGCACCAGATGACGTCATCTCTGCATTTAAAGAGCAAGTAGTTTTTATAAAAGATATTAAGAGAAGTATGTGTATATTATCACGCTTTCAAATTGCCAATTCATTAATATAATCCCAAGAGAAAACAGTTACCGTGTAAGTTCTCTTAAATGCTTTTCTTGTTTGTTTATTTTAGGAGAGGTTGCTTTTATTCTGAAACTCTAACCGGAAGTTGTCAGTGTTTTTACTAGTGGCGGAACAAACAACAAGGACTTTGACATTAGCTGGCTGTCAGTGTGGAGGCAACTCACGGTCGTGCTCTGCTGTATCCCCTCTACTGCACAGAGAAGTAAGTGAATAACATCCGAGGACATTTAGTCAAACGTCTCGTTTAACCGTCGCCAGCGCTGGTGGCCGACTTCCGCGTTAGCATGCATGCTAAACGTCTTGTGCTCTGTGTTTGTGTGTATGTTTGACGAGGAAGCTAATGCTAACACAGGCCTGTTAAATATGAATGAAGCACAGAGAAGAGGATGAGGGTGGTTAGAAGATTAAGAAGTTAAGCAAAATACCACATAAAATATATGTTTTGATTAGAATATAAGCAGAATTAAAGAATAAAAAAGGTATGTTAGTTTTTAGTATTTAGTTTATGGGCTGGTTTATTCTATACTAGCTTTTTTTTTACTGATGCCAAATCGATATATATATAAATATATTTATATTTTTCAGTAGTATACAAGACTTTTCCACAAAATCTTGTCTAAACAGAACCATAGAAGAACTTTACCCTAGTAAAAGTAAACTTGGAAAAGTTTTAAATGAGGAACTATTTGGTCAGAGGTTGCACAAACTACAAATGTCAACATTAAATGTCAGTTTTTGGTTGATCTGATATGCAGTCCCATAGAAGTAGTCATTATCGGTGCATTAACAGATGCAGCATGTTAATTATTGCTGTGTCATCACACTCTGTGACATTGGGACGTTGCCGGTGTGCAGGTTGCTCCGGCCACGTTACCTGGCTCCCACAGTAACGTCAGTATCACCAGTTTGACTTTTGCACCTGGCACTGGAGGTGCAGACTGGCGTTGCGGCCAACCAGCCAACTATGTGGACATTCAGGATGTGCAGGCCCAGTCGAGTGCTCTTTCACCTTTCACACAGATAGCGCTGCTCTCAAGGAAATCACATGCGGCCCGAAACAGATTGCCTGGATTGCTGTTTAGTTTCTGTGGTTTGCATATGACAAGGGCGGCTTGTCACACGTTTAGCTGCGCATTTTTTTTCCCCTGTTAAGATTTCGTCAGATTGCTTTAGGAGGCTGAGTTATGCAAGGTTTTCTAAAGCATGGGCTAAAAGTCCACTGACCCCCCCACCCACCACCCCCGGCTCCGACATGCATGCACTGCAATTCAAGTTAATCCATTTGTACACTGTGGAAAGATTGTAGACTAGCAGTTAACCCTCTTTGCACCGGCGCTGGATTTAGTCTCAGTCTTCAGACGAGTAAGATTATTAGTCATTTTTATCCGTCATAGATTTAGCCGACAAAAAGTCTTTGCATTTTTGTCCGCTTTTAATTACTACATTCAGTCAAACTGCAATAACAACATCCCTACTGGCGTCTTTAGCCTCCTGAGACCCGAGCTTTTGTTTTTAACAAATTATAAAACCATTTATTTCAAAACCTGAGCATTGCTGTGCAAAGACAGGATCGCAAACGCTGTTCTTCATTGCTCAAATATAAAACTGTTCAAAACTGTTCATATTTAAGCAAAGACAGGATTGCAAACAATGAAGTCCCAGTGTCCTCAAACGAGTACTTGCTAATTAGTGACATTGTAGCTTGTTATTATTGATAGAATTTGGTAAATTTGCGTGTCATATCAAGTTTATAAGCATAAATAAACAAGTTTCAACCGTAAAACTTGATGAGGTTTTGTACCATGTCCACTTTTGTCCCGTGATCGTCTGTAGAATGAATCTGCGGAAATGCTAGCTAACATGTTTTAACACCGATCAGTGTATTTACCTTTTGCTGCCACTAGACGGCAGACTGAAGTGTCTAGTTATGAGGACAACAGGTCTGATTGAAGCAGAATAAGCTGCCACAGACCTAAAACTTAATGTCCCCATATGAGGACGCAGGGTCTCTGTAGGATAAACAAAATTCATAAATTAAAGCCCAATAAACACGGCTGTTCAGAAGCAGCACAAAGCCTGAACACATATTCCTGAGATAACTTGTCTGCCAGTGCATAATGAGGTAAAACCATTAACACATTTTGAAGCAGAATAACATTTTGAATCTTAGTCAATCAATTGCAGGGTTGCAGCTTGAACGGTTCACTGTATTACTTTGTATTTGGAC
Organism: Chelon labrosus; assembly: GCF_963514085.1. Lineage (NCBI taxonomy): Eukaryota > Metazoa > Chordata > Actinopteri > Mugiliformes > Mugilidae > Chelon > Chelon labrosus. The sequence goes on from NC_140337.1 coordinate 23,557,054, forward strand.
TTGTACACAAGAAGGATTCGTTCCAGGAACTACATTTATGGACAGTTTTAGTTTGCTAAATGCTAATCCATTATAGGCTACTGGTTAAATATGTGTCAGTAAAAAGTGAGTAGGCAATAACTTCATGTAGCGCATAACAGCAACTTTTAAAGAACTTAGGTAAGACTAATGACTTGCTAGTTAACTTACTGACCATGATGGAGGCTGCATGAATGTCAGGGTGATGCGGCGTCAAATAATCATGTATTTCGACACAGACCACAAGAGCTGTGATTGGTCCGCTCGGTAGTAGCATGTTTCCTGCTTTAGTATTTCCAGCTGCTTCTCCATCTCCGTAATTTTCGAATCAGTTGTTTTGGATCAATAAAGATGGAACACATCGAGGAAAGGTTAACTGAGGAGGTTCGGAGGCACAAACGTTTGTACGGCTTTGGCGAAATTTTGGCGAACGTTTCAGTCGCCATTGTTGAAAGCGAAGCAGGAAGTAGAAACACAAATATTAACCCGACTGCCAAAAAAGACGACGCGCCAACTAGTGTTTGGGTGGCGAGCGTATAAATGTCTCGCACTGGCGTAGGCTACGTACGTAGGTCACGGCGTCTATGTCCTGCAGTACTATTGTAGTTGATGAATATTTTTAGTTATATTATCTTCATGACATCCTGTTTCTAACCGGCTTATATTGTTCATATTTCTTCTTTTAGTACTTTGTACTTGACACACAGAGGAGGATGTCGGCAACTGTGAACCCTTTTCAACACATAGTTGAGCCTCTGGACCCCAGTGACCCAACACAACAGTTTTTCAATCTCACCAAGCTCGGAGATCCCAGATATGGTAGCGTAAAATCTTTTAACGGTTATGAAACCTCTTATCACTCTGTCTTGAGAGAGTCCTTCACTGTCAATCTCCTCCTCAGACCGTTTACCCTTCTCCATCCGGGTCCTCCTGGAGTCGGCCGTCAGAAACTGCGACGAGTTCCTCGTGAAGCGCTCAGATGTGGAAAGCATCCTTAACTGGAGGCAGACCCAGATGCAAACCGTGGAGGTGCCGTTTAGGCCGGCCCGCGTCATCCTCCAAGACTTCACGTATGTCCGGACTCTTTCTTTGCATCATCACGTCACAGATTTGGCCTATTTATTATTTTCTGAACTGAACTTTCAGACTTTTATTCAAACATTATCTCATAATGAAACGTTTTAACCTAAAGTCCAAGAATTCAGAAACTATTTCAAACTTTAAATCCTATTATTCACCACAAAATGTCATGTTCATTTATTCTGAACGGTGAGGTGAGTGTGCTTGAACTCTCTTTTTCAGCGGTGTCCCTGCCGTGGTGGACTTTGCAGCCATGCGCGATGCAGTCATGAAACTCGGCGGCGACCCAGAGAAGATAAACCCGATTTGCCCCGCCGACCTCGTCATTGACCATTCCATCCAAGTGGACTTTAACAGGAAGTAAGACCATGGTCGTCAGAGTCGTTCTAGCGTAGGACCACCATCGCACCATGAGTCTATAGGTCAGGGGTGTCACAACTCATTTTAGTTCACTGGGTCACATACAGCCCAATTTCATCTCAAGTGGGCTGGGCCAGTAATATAACGGCAATAACATTTAAGATACATAAGTGCTATTTCAACGCATTGCTGTCATTTAGTTTAGTTCTGGGTCTGTTTTGTTGTGTAGTGTTGTGTTAAGTCCACAACTCTTACTAAATCAGTGCAACCCCTAGTGGACAAATTAGGTATAGCAGTTACTTTTATAGATAAAGCTACAAGGGCTGTCCCGCTACAGACTGGCCCTGTCCAGGGTGTACCCCCACCTCTCGCCCAATGACAGCTGGGATAGACTCCAGCCTCCTGACAAGTATTCAACCCTCTCGAATACGGAAAATGTCTTCTACTTTTGTACAAATTCATCCGATGGGCCAGATTGGACCCTCTGGTGGGCCGGTTTTGGCCCACGGGCCATATGTTTGACACCCCTGTTGTAGATGATGCATTAGTATGGAAATAACTACACTATGACCACCATTTACACCAGTCAGACATAACATTATGACTGCTAATCTTGCTTTTATTTTTTTTCCTTTAGGTCTGATAGCCTCCAAAAAAACCAGGACCTAGAGTTTGACCGCAACAAAGAAAGATTTCAGTTTTTAAAGGTATTAAATTGCGTCCATATCTGCTAGGTTTTAACCGTGTTGCGGCCACTTCAGTGCATAAATGTGATTCCTCTTCTCTGTTTATTCCCAGTGGGGCTCTAAAGCCTTCAGGAACATGCGCATCATTCCTCCGGGTTCGGGAATCGTTCACCAGGTCAACCTGGAGTACTTGGCCCGGGTTGTGTTTAAGAACGATGGATTTTTCTACCCGGACAGTTTGGTGGGAACTGACTCCCACACTACCATGATTGATGGCCTGGGCGTCCTGGGCTGGGGTAAGATAATGCCGTATGTATTTAACACTTAAGTCAGGGTAGTTTAACTTCTAGAGTACAGTAGAGCAGTCAGTTTGGAGAAAGAAATACACCTTCTTAATATTCATCATGTTGTCTTTTTAGGCTCTTATACAATGTTTAGACTCTCTGCCTCTCTCAGTTTCATTTTCAGCAGCAGTCCGTGCAAATATATTGCACCGCATTATGTACATCGATCAGGCATAACATTATGACCACCTTCCTAATATTGTGTAGGTCTCCCTTGTGCCTTCAAAACACTTTTACCTCATCAGAGAATGGACTTGGGCTCTCTGAGGGTGTCCTGTAGTGTTTGGCAACAGGACATTGTTAGTGGGGGGTCTTTGAGGGCAGGGGCCTCTGTGGATCATCCCACAGATACTTGATCACTTTGGGATCTAGTGAATTTGGAGGCCAGGTCAACACCTTGTGCTGTTCTTCATGTTTTTTGAGTTGTTCTTAAAGCGTTTTTGTGGCTACGTCCTGCTGGGGATGGCTGCTGCCATCAAGGAGTGTCATTGCTATGGGGTGGGGGTGCCTGGTCTGGTCTAGGTGGGTGCTACATGTCTACACCAATGAATGAATGCCAGGTCCAAAAGTTTCCCAGCAGAACATTGGATTTACACAAGATGGTCAATGCTTTCTCCTGTCAGTGGTCATAATATTGTGGCTGATTGGTGTAGTTTAGGGCAGACTCCGAGTCAGTCAGCTTCGAGTAACTTAGTCGTAGCGGTCTTCATTCGGTTGTCTGACCATTAAGAATTTAGTCGGACATATCAAGGAACCAGTCGACCTGGACACTACCACCCTAAACGTGTTAAGTCCTGAATAAAGTTTTCCTCCAACCATCAGGTGTGGGTGGAATTGAAGCGGAGGCTGTTATGCTGGGTCAGCCGATAAGCATGGTGTTGCCGGCGGTGGTGGGATACAAGCTGTTTGGGACCCCAGACAAATTCATCACCTCCACCGATATCGTCCTCACTGTCACTAAAGTTAGTACGAACTTTTTTTGTGCAACTTTTACAACACGAGCGTTGATGGTTTTATTCACCACATCTCTTCTTGCCCCCCTTCTGCACCGTCAGCACCTACGTCAGGTGGGCGTCGTGGGGAAATTTGTGGAATTCTTTGGCCCGGGTGTGGCTCAGCTGTCCATCGCCGACAGGGCCACCATCGCCAACATGTGTCCGGAGTACGGGGCCACCGCCGCTTTCTTCCCCGTGGACGACGTCAGCATTCAGTACCTCCAGCAGACCGGTGAGTGTCCATCTGTACGTTGGACATGTGGAGCCATCATCGAACGCCACGTTTGATCTTTACCGTGCCTCCTTTTTGTCCGGTTTCAGGGCGAGAACCGGAAAAGCTGGCCTACATTGCGGATTACCTGAAGAAAGTGGGCATGTACAGGGACTACAACGACGAGTCTCAGGATCCAGATTTCACTCAGGTCGGCCTCTGCCTCGCCTCAAAATGTTCTCTGTGTTTTATCACCGGTTACTCACTACTGCTCTCTGTCTCTGTGTCTTCAGGTTGAACAGTTGGATCTGAGCACTGTGCTTCCTTGTTGTAGTGGTCCTAAAAGACCTCAGGACAGGATCCCTGTTTCGGAAATGAAAACAGACTTTGAAACCTGCCTGGGACAAAAGGTAGGTTCTGGTATGCCCTCAGTTATTAAACTTTCTAAACCTGCACACCAAACCAATGTTGTGTACGGGCCAAAAAGCTGCACATGAACGCACCACAAAGGCTATAGCCTCTGGGCTTCATTATGTGAAGAAGCCTTAGGCACACATGCTTTTGTAAGTGTTGGGGTTCTACTTCCTTAAAAGGTAACTACTGTTTTTTACAACCTGGACCTTATTTCTGGCATGAAATACGGTTGTTTACTCACCCATATAACTTTTGTGTAATTTGTAGTCCTTCGGGAGATATTTAGATCCGCGTATATCCATATAGTGGGAGTGAATGGGGCACCGAAATGCAGCCTCAAAATAACACTTTATCTGCCGCGAAACTCTTTCATTTCACCAATATTTTGTTATCGTACGCTAGTGCGATAACAAAAGGTCCCGGGTTGTAAAAAAAAAAAAAAAAAAGTTCCCCTTTGACTTTTCAAGCTAACTTTGCTAGCTAGTGCTTATAACGTTAAGCTAGCTCATGTCTCGCGTCTGGAGTCGTTTCCTTCGGGTTTTGACCGACTCTGTTTAAATAATTCTAAATCTCCGTGGTCTAAAAACATCCAAAGCACAAACATCGGGTTTTTAAAAAGTAGTGGCAACAGAAAATTTGTATTAGCGGACAAATAGCTTCACATGCTACGTGAGTTGTCCGAGCCGTTTTGTCCGTCAGGTTAAATTCAGAACAGAGCAGGTTTTGAGAGGACGTAAGCACGATGTTGTTTGAAAAAAATATTTCCGATTCATTATTAGACCATGGTGGAGCAAATAAGATGCTAGCGGGCCGCCATACTGTTAGCATTGTGTGGGAATCACTGCATAGGGCCTCACGTGATTTAATGGAGGAAGACATTACTTACAGTATCTACTAAAGAGGCACTGAGTTTTAAAATAAATTAATAATCTTGACCCTGAATCGGCTTTATGATCGTCATAAAGGCTACCGTTAGTGTCTCTATGTTAGTTCTAGTTACTTTATTTGCCCTGGTCGTGTGTTAATTTGTTTTTTACCGTATGTGACGTCTACAGCAAGGGTTCAAGGGTTTCCAGGTGGCCCCCGAGCGACACAACACCGCCGTCCCCTTCCAGTTCAATGGAAAAGAGTACACGCTGAGCCACGGCTCGGTGGTCATCGCCGCCATCACCAGCTGCACCAACACCAGCAACCCGTCTGTCATGCTCGGAGCAGGTGGCTATACTAGTTATAATGAAATCTAATGCGTGCTGTGGGGTTTATTGTTGGTTTATATATGCTAGACACTGCGACTGACTGACTGAAGGATAAACTCTTTATTCTTTTTTTTTTTAGGACTCCTTGCAAAAAAAGCAATAGAACTGGGTTTGAGTGTGAATCCGTACATAAAGACCAGCCTGTCACCCGGCAGTGGAGTAGTCACCTACTACCTAAAAGAGAGCGGTGTCATGGACTACCTCTCCCAGATGGGGTGAGTTGCTCAAATGATTGTTTTTCACTGGACGTGTGTTTCAATCCCACGTTCGCTGCACACGAATCAAGTGGTTCTGTCTCTTTTAGATTTGATGTTGTTGGCTACGGTTGCATGACGTGCATCGGAAACAGTGGACCGCTCCCAGAGCCAGTGGTGGAGGCCATAACCAAGGTACCAATCATTATACATCGATCAGGCATAACATTATGACCACTGACAGGAGAAGTAAACAACATTGACCATCTTGTGACAATTCAGTGTTCTGCTGGGAAACTTTTGGACCTGGAATTCATTCATTGGTGTGGATGTTACTTAGACATGTAGCACCCACCTAGACCAGACCAGGCACCCCCACCCCATAGCAATGACACGCCTTGATGGCAGCAGACATCCCCAGCAGGAGGCAGCCATAAACAAAAACGCTTTAGGAACAACTCAATAAAACTTGAAGAACATCACAAGGTATTGACCTGGCCTCCAAATTCACTAGATCCCAAACTGATCAAGTATCTGTGGGATGATCCAAAGAGGCCCCTCCCCTCAAAGGCCCCCCACTAATAACACTGTGTTGCCAGACACCATAGGACACCTCAGAAGGACCTACATAATATTAGGAAGGTGGTCATAAAGTCACCCAGGTCATGGTATATATCCAAAAGCATTAAATAAAGGCAACTGGACTTTCAGGAAGAGGTTTCGTCTAAGTATCTTCTTCAGTTGTAAAATACTGGTGGACGAGTTGGTGTTTAAATAAGAACATATACTTTGATGAGTGGTAGAACATCTTCAAGAAACTCTACAAGTCCAGTTGCCTTTCTTCAGAGTTTTTGAAAAGCGTTCTTGTTGTTTATCCAGCTAGGCTAATAGCAATTAATTCCATTGATTTGTGCCTCAGGGGGATCTGGTTGCTGCAGGTATCCTGTCGGGAAACAGAAACTTTGAAGGCCGAGTTCACCCCAACACCAGAGCCAACTACCTGGCCTCTCCACCGCTGGTCATTGCCTACGCGATAGCCGGCACCGTGAGGATAGACTTTGACAATGAGCCCATTGGTGAGTTTAGTATTTATTTATTAATTTTTTTGGACTAACTACGTCTGAAATCACATTATTATCATCACTGACGGTAAAACAGACCTACCAGACCCCTTTAAGCTACTGGTGTCTGCAACAGGCTAGAGGCTCCGGGATGTTACTAACATAGCACACCTGGACCCTGCTGTAGAATTTGTAGAATTTGCGGATGTGTTTAAGAATTAAACGTCCTTAAAACCTTGAAAACTGACTTTTTAAGCAATGTCCTCTTTCTGTAGCCACCAACGCAGAAGGCAGAGAGGTCTTCCTGAGGGACATCTGGCCCTCGCGAGAGGAGATCCAGGCTGTAGAGAGACAGTTCGTCATTCCTTCGATGTTCCAAGAGGTCTATGAGAAGATCGAGGTAGCGTAAGCGTTGGCTCGTCGGGTGGAGTGAATGTACAGTAGACGTAAGATTGACAAGTTCCTCTCCTTTGGGTCTCGCTTTGGTTTGTTTGCTGCAGAAAGTGAACGAGCGCTGGAACACTCTGGTGGCTCCCTCTGATAAGCTGTACACCTGGGACCCCAACTCAACCTACATCAAGTCACCACCGTTCTTTGACGGTTTGGTAAATATACGCACCATCTCCAAGTTTATAAATGTGAAAATCTAATACATAAAACCTGAAAGCGTATAGGCAGGATACTGTCTCAATAAGAAATTGTAATTATGATACAGTCCCAGCTATTTAAAACAATTCATTCAGTCCGTCTTTAAATTACCGTAATGACGCTAATATTGGATTTAGCATCATTACGGTAATTTAACGATTCAGCGATGTTATCCTGTGCATGAATACTAAACATAAAGCTGTTGAGACGTGGCTTTCTATGGACAAATTAATGTAAGATTAAATAAAGTATTAGCAAATTTAACTTTGCTAGCTAGCTCTTGTAAAGTTAGGCTAGTTCACGTTACCTCCGGAGTCGTTTCCTCCAGGTTTTGACCAACTCTCAAAATAATTTTAAATCTCTGTGGTTTAAAAACAATCGAAGGCATAAAACGTCTGGTTTTAAACGTTGGCGGTAACCAACCAATGTCCAATAATACCCTAAATGAGCCTTAAGATATTGAAGATGACTGTGTTCTCCAAAGTAGACATGACACAGGACAACCAGAAATTATTTCATTATAGAACTAGTGCTGCTAATAATGGAGATGATTCCGAAGCATTTAAACTAAATACTTTTAGCATCAGACTGTTTTGTCATTGTGAATCACCTTGTCTCCATTCAGACCATGGACCTGCAGCCTCCTGAGTCTATACAAGACGCCTACGTGCTGCTCAATTTGGGAGACTCGGTCACCACGGACCACATTTCTCCTGCGGGGAACATCGCCAGGAACAGCGCTGCAGCTCGCTTCCTGACCAGCAAAGGGTGAGCGTGACCGCCTTTGACCACAGAAGCTATGTCGCTACGTGGGTCACCTTCCATGTGTGTCAACTTCTGCTAAAAAATAGAGATGTCCTGATCAGTATTTTTTAGAAAACAAGTAGAAACAGTACTCTGAGTGGAACTGGAATAAGCCTTTATTGAAATCTGTCTGCGCTTCCTGCTTGTGTCTTAACAGTTTGACGCCTCGAGACTACAACTCGTACGGCTCTCGTCGAGGGAACGACGCCATCATGGCCAGAGGGACGTTCGCCAACATCCGCCTCTTCAACAAGTTCCTCAACAAGCAGGCGCCGCAGACTATTCACCTGCCGACCGGCGAAACGGTCAGACTGCAGCACCTTTCTACCGCTGACTTAAAAAGAACATTTAGAGCTTCAGGAGCTAATATCAACGTACTCGTTATTTTTAAGATTAACCTTCAGTCAAGAAAACATCACAGCAGGGCAAAATGCAGTTCAGGGAAATATGTTTTCAAGATCCTGTTCATGTTCTGTCAACTAGTAGTGCCAGCTTATACACCGATCAGCCACAACATTATGACCACCAAGGCTGGAAAAAAGCATCATTTCACAAACTACAGACCTGTCTCCTTGCTCCAACAATTTGCAAAAATACTGGAAAAGCTCTTCAACAAAAGATTGGACATGTTTTTAGAAAAACACAACATTCTTGCTGAGAATCAGTATGGGTTCAGGTCAAAAAGATCAACATCATTGGCAATAATAGAGGCAATAGAAGAAATCACAAATGCAATAGACCGTAAGCAAAAGGCTATTGGAGTATTTATTGATTTAAAAAAGGCTTTTGACACAATTGACCATGAAATATTAATCAAAAAGCTGGAAAGATATGGCATCAGGGGAATAGTGCTGGATTGGGTGAAAAGTTATTTAAGTGGGAGACAGCAGTTTGTGAAACTGGGTGATAGTGTCTCTTCTTGTTTGGACACTGCTTGTGGTGTCCCACAGGGGTCAGTGTTGGGACCCAAGTTTTTCATTTTGTATATTAATGATATATGTAAAATCACTAAAGTGTTGCATTTTGTGTTATTTGCTGATGACACAATATTTTCTGCTCTGGGGATAACTTACAAAAATTACAAAAGGACATCACTACAGAAATGAACAAACTAAAAATATGGTTCGACAGAAATAGGTTATCATTAAATCTGAGCAAGACAAAATTAATGGTCTTTGGTGATTGTCCACCGAATTCAGAGGTATTAATAAAATTAGAGGGAGTTAAAATAGAAAGAGGTCACGAAATTAAATTTTTGGGGGTAACCATAGATGACAGAATCAATTGGAAATCACATATCAAACATGTACAAACCAAAGTCTCAAGAAGCATTGCAATAATAAACAAAGCAAAAAAGGTTTTGGATCAGAAATCACTTCACACTCTTTACTGTTCCCTAGTCTCACCATATTTTCAGTACTGTGCTGAGGTTTGGGGCAACAACTACAAAACATCACTACAGCCACTAACCACCATTCAAAAAAAGAGCAATACGAATCATACACAACGTTGGCTATCAGGAACACACAAACTCTTTATTTCTACTGTCCAAGCTACTAAAATTTACAGACATTGTGGAATATCAAACAACTCAAATAATGTTTAAAGCTAAAAATAATCTTTTGCCAATAAATATACAGAAATTATTCATTATGCACGAGGGGAGTTATAATTTAAGGGGAAAAATAAACTTTAATCTAACTTTAACAGGTTTTCGATGGGGTTGAAGCAATGTCCAAACATGAAACGGTTTAAAACGAGGTACAAAGACACTATTTTTAAGAGGTACAGGGATGAGGGAGGTGTTGGGTAGCACTAAGTGTTATTAGGTTATTGTCTCCTTTGTTTTTGTTGTTTTGTTTTGTTCTTTTTTTATTGTTTCTCTTTGTGCATGTGTGTATGTGTGTGTGTATATTGTATTAAGTGTATATGTAGATTATGTTTGGTTTTTTGTTTTGTTTGTTTGTTTTTTATGTTTTTTTTGTAATTCAAGTCAGGAATATATTTTATTTATCTAGAAGTATCAGGCATATCTAAACTAGTTGCAAGGAAGCTTGGTATTGTCATTGATTATTTAAAGAGAAGGGGGTGGGAGTTTATAAGTTATTCTTCTTCTCACTCCTTTTCGAATATGTATATTTAAATGTTTTGCCTTACTTTTCTTTTTTATTTTGGTTTGCATATTCGAAATAAACACTTCAATTAATCAATCAGTCAGCATCACAAGGTGTTGACCCGGCCTCCAAATTCACTAGATCCCAAACTGATCAAGTCAACATGAATTGTACTAACATTTCATGTTTCCTCTCTCTGTTTTCCAGCTGGATGTGTTCGATGCTGCAGAGAGGTACCGGCAGTCCGGCGTCCCGCTCATGATTTTGGCAGGGAAGGAGTACGGATCAGGGAGCTCCAGAGACTGGGCGGCAAAGGGTCCCTTTCTACTGGTGAGCTTCACTTCCCGTCAGCCTCAGCTGTAACTCAAGGTCCACATAGCACCTTCCTATAGGTGTTTATCAGTGGATGGAGTTTGCTCTGTTGCTATAACGTCAGCTCAGCATTGAACTGAAAAGAGCAAACTCCATTCTCTGATGAAGGTTTGTTTTTTTTCTCGTAGGGCATTAAAGCCGTTCTAGCCGAGAGTTACGAGCGGATCCACCGGAGCAACCTGGTCGGGATGGGGGTGATCCCTCTGGAGTATATGCCGGGCGACACCGCCGACAGTCTGGGGCTGACCGGCCGAGAGCGCTACACCGTCGTCATCCCCGAGCAGCTCACGCCCAGGATGACCGCCGACGTCAGGGTACGTTACGGCCTGAACGAGGATGTAGCTTCTTCTGTTAAATAAAGAGTTTGAATTGTGGATTTTTTTTTTTTCTTCTCCCGCCCTGGCAGCTCGACACGGGGAAGACGTTCCAAGTGCGGATGAGATTCGACACCGACGTGGAGCTGGCGTACTTCCACCACGGAGGGATCCTCAACTACATGATCCGCAAGATGTCTGAAAATTAACGGTTTTTTAATTTACCTGTAGTGAATTCATGTAGCGGCTGGCTGGAGAACAGCCTCCAAGAATAATCAAGTAATTTCCCTTCTCTTTTTTTTTTTAGTTTTTGTATGAAAATCTTGAAAGCCATTGACAGAAAGTTGATTTACAGCCACTACATATATAACAATATTCTCATTGTTGAGAATGCTGCTATTAGTCTTGCCAGCTGAATATAGATGAAATGTGTATAAACGGTAACCATATGTAATGTAGATGCCAGAGGTAAAATGTTTTTGGTTCACCTTTAACCAGAAGTCCTCCAGTATTTCATCTTCCTACGAGTAGCTAAGTCCTAACTTTGTCTCTCGGTGAGACAAGCGTTCAGAGATGGCGATACTTTCCTTTTATTAGATTTGCATCTACACTAGTACAGAGGATTATTCCATTTCCTGGGTGATCTGGTCAGCAAATGAGGGCACAGGTGAAAATACATTCCAGCTGTTAACGTACCGGTCCACAGATGGCAGTATTCCACCAAATGAAAAAGAAGAAGCTACCTAAAGTGGATAAAACAGGGCTGGTTTCAAAGCATACACTGTATATAAATATGCACCAAAGTGATGCTAGTTTTTCCGAGGATATGGGCGGCGCCATCTTGCGACTTTGGAGCCGCTTCACCATAGATGGATGGCAGAACTGCTTTTCAAAAGTGAAGTCAAAGCAAGTAGAGCTCCCCCTGGTGGCTGGCTGTAGTATAGGTCATAAGCTCCTCCCCTCCATAATAATGCATGGGACAAAACTAAAACACAACAAATACACGTCAAATAATCTTTTTCAAAGACGGTTTCTGTCGTTTTTGGTAGTTAATATAATGTTGATGCATGATCAAGTCTATATTTTCTGGATAAGTTTCCTTTTAGTTATTTGACTTTATAGAAACAGGATGTGACATAATGGCGACCACCAGTTGCCATGCCAATTGCTCCATAAAGCCGTCCCCATGGGACTGTGAGAATTGTAAAACAAAAAATTTAAAAATAAGTCCAGTGTATAATCCAACATTTCCTTGTAACCGGTGGAAGTAGATCAGAGCGTAGTATTAAATAAATGAAAACACGAGTGAGTCTGGAGGAAGTGGGGGCGGGGCATCGATATCACGGCTCCACGTGGTTCCACTCTCGGACCATACTGATCAGACTCTGGCTCCAAAGTTGTAAGATGGCGCCGCCCATATCCCCCAAAAAATTGCATCAGTTTGACCAATTCGAGGAAGTGGAGACGTGTAGTCCATATTTATGTACAGTCTATGCGTTCAAACCTTTGAGAAACAGGAAATGCACAACACACTTGTCGGACCTCAGGGATGCACACACACAGCTGTGTTTTCTAGAGAATTTCTGGTATTTTTTTTTTTTTTTCTTAGCACATAAAGCACTGAAGCATTAACGGTAGAAGTGCCAATATAGTCGTCAGCCACAGCTGCAGATGCAGAAACACGACCCCAACCTGACATGAAGCAGTGATTCCATAGAAACGATGTTGAGCTCTAAGGTAGTTTTCCTCTGGATTGTGTTGGTGGAAATGGTTATTTTGGTGAGGAAGCCATGAATCAGTGTGAAATGTGGAGACTGTAATAATACTCTTCTAATTTCTGCCATCTGTTTTTTTTTTTTTAATAATTTATGCTCGTCTGAATATTTGATCTAAATCGATGCCTCTTTGTTCCCGAGACATTCCCGCGCCTCATTGTTGTAAAAACCTGCTTTTTGTCCGCGTGAAGCTCGTTTCATTGACTGCCTTAACTTTGTTTTACGTGACTTTGCTTGAAGGTGCCGATCAGGTTGATTATGAACGTCCATTAACAGAATAAAAGGTGATTTTTGGAAGCGTTGTCCTCGTCGTTCTTTCCAGTTATAGTTTCTTTTTTTGCGTATTTTTAGCTCAGTCTCTGGCAGTGATCTCTGTTGGAATGTTTTTATTTAATACGCTGATGAGGTAGGAGCCTTAAAAATAGCTCCTGAAAACCTTTTAGTTCCATAAATAGACAGCGGGCTGATTGTACGCTGATCTCACTGATGTCTGGAGAAGAAAGTGAGTCTTCAAGCAGAGCTGTGTCTGTACATGATGTAAAGACAGAGGGGAAATGTCTAAAGTAAACTGTTAAAGCTGTTTGGTGCATGCAGCTGCAGAAATCAAGTTTTTTGGGTTCCTTAGACTTCATTTATCCTCAAGGGGGTATTTGCTTGGTCACAGTAGCTCACTTTTATTCTATTTCTATTTTTACGCTTTACACCTATTTTTCTTTTACTAGTGCCTGAACATAAATGAAGCTATTACTACCGGCTGAGTTATATAACTTAAATATCTTTCATATCTGTATCTGTGTGATGAAGCAACTGGAAACTGAATTTCCCTCAGGATAAATAAAGTATATATATCTATGAATACTAATATACCGTATCTATGAATTTACAAGCCAAAAAAAAAGTACACACAATATATAATCCATATTATTGCACCATATCATTTGTCGTACCTATGCAGTATGCTAATTGTGCTAATACATGCTAATTTTGTAAAGATTTTTTGCTTATTTTATTTTACTGGATTTTTATTTATATTCTATTTTTTAATTTTATTTTCTGTTTTTATTTTATTTTATTTAGATTTCTTTTATGTTTTTATTTTATTTTATGTAGATTTTATTTTCTTTTATGTTTTTATTTTATTTAGATTTTATTTTGTTTTATGTTTTTCTTTTTACTCATGATTCTCGTATTTTGTTATATGCAACTAAGCTACTGTGACCAAGTAAATCCCCTCTGCGGATCACTGAAGTCTAATGTCTGTGACATTATTTAATATTATTTAAAGCGTTTCAGAGAAAACTAGATGTGAGGTGTTTTATCCGAGGAGACTTCTCTCTCTTTTTTATTATCAGATCAAATGTGAGTGGGCCATTATTTTTTTCTCCGCTTTGCCTCATCAGTTTGGCACATTCATGAAGGTCCGAGTGCCAGAGAGATGAATTTGCAAAGAGTGAAAACGACATAAAAAAAAAAAGTCAGAGTCAGTTTTAGTCAGAGTTGAGGATGTGAGGCAGCGCTGAAACTCACAACTGAGCAGCAGATGGCAGCAATGTGCAGAAATTACACTTAAACATGAAACTGTTATGCAGAGAGATAGTTCATTAAATGCAAACACATGTATTTCTGGAGTTGTTGTTATTTGCAGGTTTTCACGCTGTTATCCTACTGACCCAGTTTGGCTTGAGATCAAAGTGGGCTGTATGTGGCCCCCCTGAACTAAAATGTGTTTGACAGCCCTGGTCTGGTTCCAATTGTTTCAATGACGTCTGAGAGGAAGAGAACTTGAGGTACGGGATGGTTCCAGATAACAGCCTCTTTAATTCAACATGTAATCTAAGTTCTTTGAACCTACTGGAATCTGGAGTCTCAAAGAAGTCAGAAGTTGCTTGTTTGATGTAGAGAGTAGAATAGTTGGTGCTGACGGACGCCACTTAATGACACCAGACTCCAGGAACCCAAGCGGTTTAGGCCTGACACCTTCATCGCCCCTCGTCATCACCCCGCCCTTTCTCATTCATTCTTAATTACTCTCCACTCTGGACTCCTGGATCACATTTACTCTTGTTACCGGAGCCGATCGTATGTATTCATGTGTCTGGACCATTGACCATCTTTGTTTTAACTGTAGTTAAAAAAAAAAGCTGTTGATAACACAGATATGTCCTTCCAAACTTTTTATTTGTGTATAGACAACACCGTATCACCCTGAAGGATGCTGTAGGTTTCCATCCATTAATGCCATGTTAATATTAGGAGTTATAGGGCAGTACACCAATCAGGTGTAACATTATGACCACCTTCCCAATATTGTGTAGGTCTCCCTTGTGCCTCCAAAACAGTTGTGACCCATCAGAGAATGGACATGGGCCTTCTGAGGGTGTCCTGTGGTGTCTGGCAACAGGATGTTGTTAGTGGGGGGGGGCCTTTGAGGGGAGGGGCCTCTGTGGATCATCCCACAGATACTTGATCAGTTTGGGATCTAGTGAATTTGGAGGCCAGGTCAACACCTTGTGCTGTTCTTCATGTTTTTTTGAGATGCGTCCTGCTGGGGATGGCTGCTGCCATGAAGGAGTGTCACTGCTATGGGATGGGGGGCGTAAGGGTGCCTGGTCTGGTCTAGGTGGGTGCTACATGTCTAAGTAACATCCACACCAATGAATGCCAGATCCAAAAGTTTCCCAGCAGAAGATGGTCAATGTTATTTACTTCTCCTGTCAGTGGTCATAATGTTGTAGCTGATCGGTGTGTACCAGTGAGGTGGAGTGGAAGCTTTTGTTAATGTTGAGGCTAAATCTATTGTTTAATACACTTCTTCCACGGCCTCTACTGTTTGAGACAATTGACTGGACCATCAAAGACACTTGGCGGATTTGTGTAGTTCATGTTTCAAGGGTCTTTTGTTTGAGACAGGGAGATGGAAAAAGTCAGAGCGGGGGAGGGGTGGTGTAGTTTGACACGAGAAGCCAGCTGCTCGTGTTGCACGAGGTGCAGAACACCTACACAAAAACAACGCTATGCACCAGGCTAACGTCGAGGAAGTGCTGGACATGCAAAACAGCGGAGGTAAACTCGTTTGAATTATTCAAACTTTCAGCTGAATTTACGTCACACCCCTCTTTAGTTCGAGCATAAAAGTCTCTGGCAGGTCGCGGCAAGTTGCGAGACTCGGCCTGTTCCGGCTCAGCGTGGTTGAACTTTACACTCGAGGAGCGGGTCAATATTTGGAGCATTAGTGATGTTTGCTCCCGTCACACCGTCAAAAAACAACTCAAAGACAATCCTGTTTCTTTGAGTAGCATAAGGAGTCAGGCCCAGCTTAGCATAGACCTCTGAAGAGTGACAGTTCATTTAAACTTAAAATTATGCAGGATTGAAGGCTGCTTTGAGTGAAAAGCACAATATGCACCCTTAACAATTAAGTAGCTGTCTGTCCAGGCATTATCCACTGCCTTATTTGCACTGTTGCCCGTTTTTGGATTATGCAGGAATTAGACTGAGTCAGGGACTGACAAAATGGGGACAGTCTGCCTCTCTTCTTACCCCCCATCACTCTGGAACAGGGTAAATCTAGACTCATCAGACCACATGACCTTCTTCCATTGCTCCAGAGTCCAATCTTTATGCTCCCTAGCAAATTGAAGCCTTTGTTTTTCCCAGTTAGCCTCAGTGATTAGTGGTTTTCTTAAGGCTACACAGCTGTTCAGTCCCAATCCCTTGAGTTCCCTTCACTTTGTACGTGTGGAAATGTTCTTACTTTCACTATTAAGCATAGCCCTGAGTTCTACCGTTGTTTTTCTTCGATTTGATTTGATTTCACCAAATGTTTAAGTGATCACGATCAATCAGGATTTACTTCCAACCACATTTCTTCCTCAGAGATGATGGTTCCCCACTATCCTTCCAGTTTTTAATAACGCGTTGGACAGTTCTTAACCCAGTTTTAGTAGTTTCTACAATCTCCTTAGATGTTTTCTCTGCTTGGTGCATGCCAATGATTTGACCCTTCTCAAACAGACTAACATCTTTTCCACGACCACAGGATGTGTCTTTAGACATGGTTGTTTAAGAAATGAGAAGCTACTCATTGCATCAGCTGGGGTTAAATAACTTGTTGCCAGCTGAAAGATAATCACCCATGCAGTAATTATCCAATAGGAGGCTTGTACCTATTAGCTTAGTTAAATCCAGGTGGTGACTTGCAACTTGCATGTAATGCAAACACGAATGTCCAGAAACTGATGGTGAATAAAAAATTTAGGTCAAAAACTAACAAATGTCCCTTGCACGGATAAAAACCACGCAAAATGAAGTGTTACTAATGCATTTGTGCGTCCACAATTCGCGATTTATACCTTTTATGATAAACCTCTGCACAGTAAAATGAATGAACAGCCACAATCACAATGATTCTCCGTGTAATTTATTCAATAAAAGTCAACTCAAACATATCATGAGTACTATTTGATAAATTAGTTACATAAAATAACGGGGGGAGGATTTACAAACCACCACGACGCTCCTCCTCCTCCACCTCTTCTAGTAATTCATAATTAAACGCATTTGTGTAAATAATGTATTAGAGTCTTTCTTCAGTCACCCTGAGTACGTCACTGGGTAAGATACAGTAGTCTGTAGAGTCTGACATTCACATTCTGAACACTGCTTTAACATTAATAGATTCAAGTCTGCTTCATTTCCAAGACGTTGCAGTAATGCTTCTTCTCAGTGAGAGAGTGATACGTGATAGAGGTAGAAACATCGCTTTAACATCCGATACCTGATGAAGCTCTCAGACGGTTCATTAGAAAAGCACTACTTCAACCTGAAATGTGTCGGAATCAGTACAGTACTACACGGCTGAGCCTTAAAGGAACATTTTTGCGGAGCTTCAAAGAAGCTTTTAAGTGCACCATGAACAGCATGATTATCACAGCCGCGCACAATATGGTCCTTGTCTACTGTCGCACACATGCAACCAACTTCCGTCTCTAATAATTCTCCCTTGTGCAAGTGAACGCAGCTAAATTTAGTACACGGCTTCTGGAACTAGACAACATCACGTCATCGACATACGTTTGACATCAAAGTGTGAGGTTGCAATTTAAAACTCCCTCTGGGAAAGACGACTAGACATCACAGAGGACGTGACAAACACACATTCTCCAAAGCGCCGGTTTATACCTCTGCGGGACATAGACGGCGTAACCTACGTACGTAGCCTACCCTGGCGCAATCGTCAGTCTGGCTCGCTCTGTAAAAACGCCACCCAAACGCTAGTCGGCGTTGTGTCTTTTTTTATGCCAGTCGGGTTAATTTTTGTTTCTATTTCCTGCTTCACTTTCAACAGTGGCAAATGAAACTTTCGCCAAAATTTTGCCCAAGACGAATCATACAAATGTTTGTCTCTCCGAACCTCCTCAGTTAACCTTTCCTCCATGTGTTCCATCTTTATTGATCCAAAACAATTACTTTGAAAATTGTGGAGATGGAGAAGCAGCCAGAAATACTAAAGAGGAAATGCGCTACTACCAAACGGACCAATCACAGCTCTTGCGGTCTGCCACTGGTCCGCATGGTAGTAGCGTATTTCCACTTTACGCCATGACGTGTAGTTACATTTCCGGGGGAGGTGCACGTCAGGCTACGCCATTAGGGTCTACGTAGGTTCTGGGCTACTGATGCAGAAGTATGAACCGCGCATTACAACTGACAGTCAGCAGCTCTACATGTTCAGCATAGACACAATGCAAGGAGGGTCCCTTGAAATCCAGGTTGCTCCACTCACATCACATTTTTTTTTTTATGACAGAAAGTGCAAAAATTTACAGAAAATAACGTAACAAGCAGCTAAATGTGACAACAGATTTTAGAAAATGCCAGCAGCACTTGTTGGCATCTATGAATTCTGTGGCTCACATAATGCCCATCATTCAAATAAGTATGTATGCAACAATATACTCTACCTATTTTCCTTTCATTTGGGAAAATTAAAAAAGCTAGTTACTAAAAACATCTGGAAAGGCAATGTTTTTTTTTCATTTTATCTTAACACCTTCTCTCTGGACAATCCACGTCTACTCGACGCGCTGTTAAAAATACACGACACTTTGATTAAAATACCGCAAACCTGATCTGAATATGAAGCATTGTGCAACAAAAACAGGGTTACTCAGGGTTGGGGTTAAAAAAAAAGAGGAAGAAGATGGAAGGAATAATTGCTCTTTTCGCAATTCAGAGCAAGCAAATTAAGAAATGCTAGCTTCATCGGTAAGGTTATCATTCAACCTACTGTAAGTAGTCATGTAGCCTCAGTTTCACCAACTATTACGTTAAAGTCATAGTCATTTTCTACGTCAGCTAGCTTGTCTGTGTCTTTTCCTGTCTTTTTATGGGGCTGCATAAAATAATTGTTGTTGTTTCTTCGGTTATTTTGAATTATTAGTAGAATATGAAGCAATTAAAGTGGCAAAAGATTGTGTTTTCATCATTAAAACGAATAATTTTGTTGAGGCCGTGCAAGAATTTTAAAAGTAGCTGCAGTTAGAGGTTGTTTTTTGTTTGTTTGTTTTTACAAAAGGAAACCATGCTCTATGACTATATAATCATAATAATATTTAATCGAGTGCAAATCTACGCAGGAAGTTAAAGATGTACAGTTATATCATTCTTGATCACCACTTTTTTCCAAACTATGGCTTTTAGTCTGGGGGGCTGCTGATCATCACATGACATGAAAACAGCAGCAGCCAGCCCCTGGCTTCGTTGTCCTCATTTCATTCATGTTCACAAAGCAGGGGTCTTCGTATGTGAGCCGCCGCTCTGATATGTTTGAGTGCAAAACATAAAAAAAAAGATACGTGCACCCACACAAATGGCAAATGTACCCCTGCATCGATAATACACCTTTCACATCTAAACAGTCCCATTGTTCTAAGAGAACATCAGCAGGACATCGTCATATGTTTTTGTTTTTTTGTGTGTGGTAGTTGTCCTTTAAGATTTGAGCATGGCTTCTGAGCAGCAGGGCGAGTTCAAACTGCCCCCTCAAAGTGCAAAACTTTAAGACCGATACGAGCCCTCGGCTATTTCTGTTGACGTCTGCGAGGCGGCCGCACTTCCTCCCGCAAGGCTCACTTGCAAGAGAGGAAGTGAGACTTGCCATGTGAATGTTCAAGGAAGAGATGGTACGGTTAATAAAGGTCGGAAAAAAAGGATAAATTCAGCGCGAAACAATGGTCAGCATGTCTGCGAATCAGGTGAAGGGGAAGTGTAACAGACAAAACAAAAAGGACCTGACGGCAGACAGCTCATCAGAAACTTCTGTAAATGGTCCCACGGACTTAAAAGCCAGATGATTCAAATGTTGAATGAGCTCTCCTAGGTAGCAACATTTTGTACTTGAGTGTACGGTCCCAAGAGGTAGTCATTATCCCCACCGCTCAAACATCCTGTTGGAACATGCTGGAGCAGCTCTGGGGGAAAGAACTGGCAAGGACTTCCAATATCCACTCAAGCAAACAGCAGCCACCCTGCGGTGAACTCAAAATATAATCCTTTCGTCTCCTGTTGTCCCCAGTTTCCCTTTACGAAAGCTTCAAAGGGCTCACAAAAAAGGGGTTGGAACGTATAAGGGGCTTGGAATTGGGCGGGGAGTTGGGTATTGTTTTCTTGTGCGATTGTCTTTGTGGTATGGCTCTATGTGCATGTGCAAATCTTCCTTCACAGTCGAGATGATGAATGCCGCTGCGATCAGTGACACTTCAGGTATTTCTTGGGGTGTTCCTTTTCTAGCTGGTCCCTCTGGGGTCCATAGATGCAGTTGGCATGCCAGGAGAACCACATGATGATTGAGATAATGGTGGTCTGGAGGAGGAGCATCACTCCGTAGGTGGAGGTGACGGTAGGTCCAGGTAGGCGGGCGAGGGTGGCGGGGGGCAGCAGCAGGTTCGGGCTGAGCAGGATGGCCCTCACCTCGGCCTTGATCATATGCAGCTCGTCGAGGATGGACAAAAACGTGCAGCAGTGGAACCACTGGTGGCTGTGCCCCCAGATGTCGAACCGACCCGGGGCCAGCCGCTCGGGCAGCTTGCTGATGTTGAAGACAGCCGACACCACCAGCCAGAGGCAGTGACGGTAGAAGAAGCCGGGCATGGAGGTGGAAGCAGCGAAGGATGAGGAGGAGGTGGAATAAGGCGACCTGGTGAGGAGGCGGTAGAAGATCGGCGTGGAAGAGACGAGGAACGGGAGGAGGAAAACCAAGGTCCGGATGATGTATCGATGCCGCCTCCACCTTTGGCGTGTGTTGCAGCACGATAAGACGCAAATGATCGCCACAACACAGGCGCACGGGATGTAGAAGGTGTCGAAGAACACCGAGAACTCCGGCATTGCATAGGATGACGCTGCAGGTTCGTGCGTCGAGCCGTTGTGGCCTCCTACTTCCACTATCCCTGCCCGAGGATGGATGTAGTAGTAGTACGCCAACGAGGATCCGACTGTGTAGGCGCTGATGGTGCCGTAATCCACAAAGAAGCAAACTTCTCTCACCACCAGAGACATCGAGTTCAGCAGGTGGGCCATGCTGCTGGCCATCAGCAGACAGAACACCCCGATAAAGTAGTTCCACAACGGGTAGAAGAATGAAGCATCGCAATTGGGCGCGCCTTCCCAACCAAACACCTCCACGAAATAGTAGAAGAAAATGAAAACTGGGAGGAAATGCGTCCAGAAGTTGCCCGTTTCGTTGGTAGGCCTGAAAGCTGACATCAGGCATTCCCTCAAGCTGTAGTTTGGGAAGCGATAGCCGGTCAGGATGAAGTTTTCGGTGACCCGGGGCGGTACGTCCGTGTACCTCAGAAGAGGCAACGCCTGGCCGCAGTTCAGAATCATGATGCTGACAGATCACTTGGCCCAAAAACTTCTTTGCGAAGCACTTCGGTTCTTATTGCTTGGCTCCTGGCTTTGTTGCTGATCACGCCGCTGTTAAGATTCGCCGCCTACGAGTGGATAAGGCATCTACAGGGCTGCCTGAGAACCGCCACCTTTGATCCCACCTTCCAACCGCAGGCCTCCGGAGCTCTAGACTAATCCAAAGAGCGGAGCCAGCGCACCTCGAGAGAATAACAGGCTTCCGGCCACTTTCTTGGTTAATATTTGTTTTCCGTTTCCTCTTTGACCCAAGTCTACTTATCAAAGGTCAGCAAAAGGTTCGGAAGCAGTGCAAACCTGTCTTTTTGGTCTTCTTCTGTTATTTTGCATAGGACTGCACGGAGGATGTCTTGTCATGCATAGTGGAGGAGCAGCAGCAGCAGCAGCAGCAGCAGCAAATACAAATGAAGGTCACTTATTGCAGTGGTACAAGGTTGAACAGTATCCACACAGCTGAGATGCGTCCTCTATGCTCCGTGGTATGTAGGTCATGCTGGCCATTAGGATTATATCAGGCTACTGCAGGCTCCTGTTCCCTCCTGTTGTTCCAGGTCCCGTATCCTGTATCCCTTCGACTTCAGCTCATTCAACTCCCATTCCGTTGCAATGCAGGCGGCTTGCAGGGGAGATTAAATCCCTCGGGTTTGGAGAACAAAAAATAAAAAAAATTAAAAAAAATCGTGCTGCGATTAGTCCTCAAGGTCATTTTCTGAAAAAAATTAAAGATAACATTAAAAACGCGCGTAAATACTGTGAATTTGTCGCGCTCTCGGACACGGACGTTTGGCTGAAGGCAGCCGGCATTTCGGCGATACAGTGAAGAACGGGACACTAACTGACAGGTACTGGCGGCAAGATGCCCTCACTGTAAGAGAGAGGTTCCGGTTGTGGCTTTCAAAATAAAAGGCGTCGCATACTAATAAAAAATTTTCAAAAAAAATAATAATGTGAAAAAAATGTGTCTGATTACTGATATACTTAATAGGGCCTATAGCCAAACCATAAATTGTGAAGTTTAATTGTTTCTGTGATGAGCTGAGACAGATTGACAAACTGTCAAGCACGTATATTATAAATGTAAGCAAACTATTTTGTCAGTTTTTACAGGTTTTAAGACGTGTATTCTTTTTAATTACTGTTTGTTTACATAATTAAAATAAAAAATCGCAACCAGTCTGATGTTTAATACTAGGCTACTTTAGTTGGGATATAATTTACGATTAAATCAGTCTGTTTACTGTCTCCATGTGTAAATATTGTTATTATTTCTCATTCTGACACACTCTCATGTTAACTTGCATACTTTTAGGAGTTTAGTGCCTGCTTATGCAATAGTCGAGCCTTGAAAGCTTTATTTTGAAGGCGGTTCCGCTCAGCTTCCGGTCTCGTTCTGGCTCTCTGCGTGCCCCGAGGCAACGGAATTGAGTGTTGAACTAATTCAAAGATTTCAACAATCTGCTTGCGCTTTATTTGTTTTATTTTCCTTAGTGGTATCAGCTGTTGTCTGAGGAAGAGATAAACCGAGAACAAGAAGAAACCCATAGAGCTCCGTAGCCGTAGACCTTTGCCGTGTTCCTCTTATCTGCTTAAAATGCACAGTCCGTTCTGTTGGGTAATCCTGTTACAGCACGACTCTGCACCCCCTCACCCCCACCTCCTCCTCCTCCTTGGTTTTCATTATAAACGGCTTCAGACAGGGAGATCCGACTTGATTAAATCATGTTAGAAGTGAAGATTTGATCATCTCATGTCCGTGTGGTGGTATTAACATTTATTACAAGCTGCTGTCGACCAGTTGATCAATCGACGAATCACTCAGTCGATCAATCAATGATCAATCAATCATCATCATCAATTCTATCTACTTTTCTTTCTCGACTTTTCTATCTATCTATCTATCTATCTATCTATCTATCAACTTTTATATCTATCTGGATAGAAAACTATATATATATAGATATATATAGTTTTCTATCCATCCACCCATATATCTATCTATCTATCTATATATCTACTTTACTTTCTATCTATCTATCTATCTATCTATCTATCTATCTATCTATCTACTTTACTTTTTATCTATCTATCTATCTATCTATCTACTTTACTTTTTATCTATCTATCTATCTATCTATCTATCTATCTATCTATCCATCCATCCATCCATCGATCCATCTACTTTTCTATCTATCTATCCATCATCTACTTTTCTATCTATCTATATATATATATCTACTTTTCTATCCATCCACCCATATATCCTTGTATGTACAAACATGCTTGGCAATAAAGTCTTTTCTGATTCTGATCTATCTATCTATCTATCTGTCTATCTATCTATCTATCTATCTATCTATCTATCTATCTATCTATCTGTCTATCTTTCTATCTATCTATCTATCTATCTATGTCCGGTCTACAGAAAGCACTTAAGTGTCATAAATAAATAGTGACCCACTATAAATAACATCATAATGACACAAACAAGAGTTGCAGACTTTTCCTTTGAACTTCTCCTACTGCATGTTTAATGAGTCCATTATGTCTCGTTATATGTTTTCAGTTCACATTGAACTGACGTACTCATAGTGTCTCTTAGAGCTGTGCCAGACTCTGAGTCGACTGTTTAAACATCACACGGTGAGCTAACCATACCCAGCTCTCGCTCCGTGTTCCGTCTTGAACCCAGACCTACAACCCCACCCATCCATCTTCCACCCTCTCGCCCTCCAGCGATGACTGACTGTGGCGGCCAGATGTCAGGAAGTCCTTCAGGCAGCAGTTTTGGCAGGGCGGGACGGGGTGCGGGCAGGAGGCAGGGGTGGCGGGGCTGGCCACTTTCCAAGCCTCCCCCTGAGGAATAAGAAGCAGGCCGCACTCCAGTGAGAGGAGTGAGCCCCGGCATGCCTTTTTAATTAGTGATAGACGGATAGCGAGGAAGATGTTATGGTGGTGGAGCCGCGCCTTTAGCTGCTCTTTGTGATATTATGGACATAAACGGCTGGGTGGACATACCTTAAAGACACTATGACACTGTATCCATTGAAACATTATACTCAGTAGAACATGGTTATGGTCTTTATTACGTTCTAGCCAAACTGGGATCTATGATATGGAAGAAAGCTATGCAGAAAATGTTCAAAACGCCCCTCAGGGACTCTTCGACTATACCAGGAATGTGTGGCTCCTGGCTTTCATTTCGCTTCTAGTTCTTCTCTTTGGGACTTTGACCCGCCGACAGCTGTTTTCTTTCTTTTAGGAGCAATAAACGAGCGAAAGGCGTGCGGCAAGTCAGCTGTCACTTGACTAGTCAAGTTTTTTTGGCCGGAGAGGGAAATGCCGCGGTCACAGTTTTATATGGCACGCCCGTAAAAAGAACAAACTCCTATCTTTATACTTGATGACGGCAATGGAGAGAAAAAACAAACAAACCCTAAATGGTAACAGAGGACGAGGCAACAAGAAGGACGCAGAGCAATCAATCACAACTTTTAACGTAGGAGGAGCATTCCTGCAAAGACGTGCACGCTACAGTCAGAACATGTTAACCGTGAGCCGTTGAGTTTATTTCCTAATATTGTGTAGGCCTCCAAAGCAGTTATCAGAGAATGGACATGGGCCTTCTGAGGGTGTCCTGTGGCGTCTGGGGTTCCTTTGAGGGGAGGGGCCTCTGTGGATCATCCCACAGATCCTTGATCAGTTTGGGATCTAGTGAATTTGGAGGCCAGGTCAACACCTTGTGCTGTTCTTCACGTTTGTTTTGTTTAGTTGTCCCTAAAGCGTTTCGCTGCTGAACATCAAGGAGTGTCATTGCTATGGGGTGGGGGGGGGTCTGGTCTGGTCTAGGTGGGTGGTACATGTTTAAGTAAGATAAACACCAATGAATGCCAGGTCCAAATGTTTCCCAGCAGAACACTGAACTGTCACAAGATGGTCGATGATATTTACTTCTCCCGTCAGTGGTCATAATGTTGTGGCTGAGTGGTGTATATGTAGGACTATCGTTCCTTTTTATCTTTGTTGACACATTAAAACCTCAGGACTTCATGACACTTAGTATGAAGACATAAACAGACGTATCAGTAGCAGACTTATCTGTAAAGCACGTTCTTGTATTGTGAGCAGCGAGGTTCAAAAATGGAGTTCATGTAATTAGGCCGATATGGAGTCAAACGTAGTGTACTGTACAAACGGACTGATTTCTTGACCATCAGCACATCTGCTTGCTGCATCAGAACCTCATAGGCGGGACCGTGACCCCGGAAATACACTTGGGATTTATAAGTCTGAGTTGCATATTGATAAGCCAATTACAGCAGGCATGTTCCGGGACGATGTGAGGCTGGGGATAGCCTCGCACCACCGTGAGATGGTAAATATACTTTAAGTAAGTCCTGAAATACAACAGAGGTACTAGTACTGCAATGCATCTGGAAAGGCATCCGCTAACGCTAGCAGGGGAACAGTCTGAATCCTCTCAGAAACAGTCAATTAACGACTTCACCAAACGTCCTGTGGTAACAGAGAGAAGGAGGCTGAACATCTATCAACTGTTTGATAAAGATATTAGACCTTTAGCTGCAGTATACGGAGAAGGCTTCAGAGAAATAACTGCATTGGAGTAGTATTAAAGGGGAACTACTGTTTTTTATAACCTGGACCTTATTTCTGGCATAAAATACCATCGTTTACTCACCCATATAACTTTGGTGTCATTTGGAGTCGTTCGGACGATATTTAGATCCATGTATATCCATATAATGGGAGTGAATGGGGCACCGAAATGCAGCCTCTAAATAACGCATTATCTGCTGCGAAACTCATTCATTTCACGAATATTTTGTTATGATACGCTAGTGCTATTCCCAGTTGAGCCCAGAGTTACCTGTTATCATCATCTGGGGTCTGTAGATTGACCTACTAACCTCTGACCTGGATGATGTCATCTCTGGCTTGTTTACCTGTAATTTGCTACTGCTAGTTTTTTAGCAACACTGCTGAATATTTTTCTGATTCTGAGGTTGTGGACGACGACTTTGTTTATGATGGACGTCCTTACCGTTTTGAGCCAGAGTATACGGATGAGGAGCTCGGTGAAAGGAGGATGCGGAGGCAGAGAGAGGAACAGCTGGCCAAAGAACAACAAACTGCTGCACGTCCACGAGTAGATAACAGGTAACTCTGGACTCAACGGGGAATAGCATTAGTGTATCATAACAAAATATTGGTGAAATGAATGAGTTTCATGGCAGATAATGCGTTATTTAGAGGCTGTGTTTCGGTGCCCCATTCACTCCCACTATATGGATATACGCAGATCTAAATATCTCCCAAAGGACTACAAATGACACCAAAGTTATATGGGTGAGTAAGCAATCGTATTTTATGCCAGAAATAAGGTCCAGGTTGCAAAAAAACAAATGTTCCCCTTTAAGTAAGTAATTGGAAATGTTTATATGAAAAAATGTTTATATAGAAAAAACAACAAAATCTTGCTGTACCTGCTTTCCTGGGGACTAAGGCGCAGGACTTTGGGGCTTTGGGGACTTTTTGGGCTCTGGGGCCTCCAATGGGAGCTCAACCTCAAGTCTCCATTTGCTTGTTGAAGAGAAGGCGAGTTCGCAGCAGATAATGCGTTATTTAGAGGCTGCGTTTCGGTGCCCCAGTCACTCCCACTATATGGAAAATACGCGGATGTAAATATCTGACGAATGGCTCTAAATAACACCGAAGTTATATGAGTGAGTAAACGATCGTATCTTATGCTAGAAATAGTTGTAAAAAACAGTAGTTCCCCTTTAAATGCTATTGATGGTGCTGAGGTGCTGCCTGTTTTTATACAGGCTATATATATCTGCAGCACACAGTATGTAGCACATGAGCTGTCTGTTCTCTTGTGGTGCATTCAAACTGTAACTTTGGCACACAGGTTCTCGTGCTCAGCATCTGCCCGGCTACGCTAGTCCTCCGAGTAAAAGACTGCCTTGCGCTGGGAGCTGTGAAGAGGCCCGGGCAGGCTTTTAGAAACAGAAGAAGGAGGGGGGGCATTGAAAGAACACCCAGTACCAAAGCATAGCAGGGAGTCACGCACCAGCAGAGGAAGGAACTGAGATAAGATAACAAAGTGTAGAGGAGATGTGTGATGTGAAAACAGAGGAGAAGCGGGGAGGGGGTGGGGTTCTAAGAAGAACAAAGCCTGGGGTAAGAAGTTGCCATGAGTCAACAGGAGGGAAACAATGAGTGGAAACTGTTAATGTTTCACAAGAAAGATAGACCTTTTAGTTGCTCTCTTGGCTCGCTTACCCAACTGCTGTGGTACTTGTGGTACAGTTCTCATCTTGAAGCGGTTTATGCTAAACTAAACTAGACTTCCTGAAACTAAAACAGCCGATGTAAATCAGTCAGTCTGCAATGTCTCGTGAGTATTTCTCTACAGAGCAGAGGGCCATATTTCAAGCATCATGTCAACTATTATAATAGCTGAGAACGGGAAGTGAAAATTCAAAAATACAAACTGAAATATGCTTCTTGACACACAGGACTTGTATGGTGGGTAATTGTCTTTCCTTTAAAATAATAAAAATAAGAAATGTAAACAATTAGCAAAACGTGCCTGCCTGGATGCCAGGTTGCTAAGTGACACGTGAATGCCATTCGGCGACTCCAAAAGCAAACCAATTTGGCCTTAGTGACAGTTTGGGGAGAATTTGCGCTGCGCCAAAGCAAACAGGAGCTTCAGGCAGCGCTGGCAGCGTGAAAGCAGCCCTGCAGCCTCGTTAAGAGTCGAACCCATACGGGTTTCTGGAGGGAAGAGGAAGTGAGCACACGTGGCCTTCGGTTCTTGTTTGTGGGAAACACCTCTGAAGTGGAGGAAGCTAAAGCGTGCGACAAACTCTAATCTGGCGCCATCATTGTTAGGGATCAACCCATCAGCCACAACACTAAAACCACTGACAGGAGAAGTGAATAACATTTAAACCATCTTGTGATAATTCAGTGTTCTGCTGGGAAACTTTTAGACCTGGCATTCATTGGTGTGGATGTTACTTAGACATGTCGCACCCACCAAGACCAGACCAGACACCCCCACCCCATAGCAATGACACTCCTTGATGGCAAAAGCAAAAAACACTTTAGGAACAACTAAAAAAAACATGAAGAACAGCACAAGGTGTTGACCTGGCCTCCAAATTCACTAGATCCCAAACTGATCAAGTATCTGTAGGACGATCCACTGAGGGCCCTCCCCCACCCCTAACCCTTAGCTAATCCATAGAAAAATACCATATTTTTTTTAAACCTGGCCATACTTTCCCATCTAACAGCACGCTATTGATGGTGCTGAGGTGCTGCCTGTTTTTATACAGGCTATACATATCTGCAGCGCACAGTATGTAGCGCATGAGTTCTCTGTTCTCAGTATTCAGGTCAAGAATATAGATTTCATTACTTTCTACTGTGTATTTATTAGTGACGTCATCTGAACTGATCAAGTATCTGTGGGATGATCCTCAAAGCCCCCCCCCCCCCATTAACAACATCCTGTTGCCAGACACCACAGGACACCCTCAGAAGACCCATGTCCATTCTCTGATGAGTCACCACAAGGGAGACCTGCACAATATTAGGAAGGTGGTGGTCGTAATGTTGTGCCTGGGTATGTTCACAGCCTAACAGATCTAAAAAAAATAAATAAATCTCCCCAAAAGCGTCTAGCTGGGTTGAAATCAGGAGACTGTGACGAGCACAGCGTGTGATTCGCGTCACTTCATGCTCACTGAACCAGTCGGCGACCTCGTGCCCTTTGGATGGAGGCGTTGTCCTTTTGGAAGAGACCCCTCCAGTCGTAGGGATAAGGTTGACCGAGGAGAGAGGAAATTTTAAATTGCACCAACCAGAAAATAAAGCAGCAGACATCTAAAACAGGTCACTCTTTAATATGACTTCATATATATACTATATCACACACAAACAGAAAATGTAATGTCAGTAGAAGCAGAGTCAGAGCACACGATGCATGAGTTTGTACACACACACACATATATATTATCTGTATAATCTGTATAATGCTTCCTGTGTTGCATAGAAGTGGCACCTTTGAGGCGACATCGTACAGTAGATGCTACTGCCGTATGACGACGTTTGGCTTTTTCTGCATGTGCGTGTGTTTCCTGGATGCGTCCTCCTTCCTCTTTCTGCTGCCGCGAGCGCTCTGCTGCAGCCTGTAGGTCTTCCTGGCCTGCGCCCTCTCCTTCTCCAGGACCTCCGTGTCGTCCAGGATCTCCAGGCCCGGGATCTGGCTGATCACGTACTGCCTGGGACAACAAACAAAGCGCTTAAACAAACGAACAAACACGGGCGAGGAGCGTTCAGCGTGGCATTTGGAACATGAGCTCGGTGGAGTTGACAGCGTGCACATCAGATATTTTTCAGGAAGTTTTTTTTTTTTTTTTTTTTTAAAAAGCAGAAAAGCAAGTTCTGCAGAAAGTTGCAAAAGCAGCTGAGTTGCCAGTGTTGCAGGGTGACATGGGTTCAATAACACTGGACTCAGGTTCACTGAGGAAGTCTGACGTGGTGGTGCACCTGCCGTGGCATTGTCCACCATTAAAGAGACATCTGAAAACCTTTTATCCTCCTAAATAAACAATTAAACCATGTGCCATTGGTTTGTTTACTTGGCATAGAGTCCAAAGTGATATGCTGGATTATCAGACTGGAAGCTGAACCAACGCAACTTGACAAGTTTCAAACAGGTTCCTCTGGCTCCACAAACCACATTTTGCGTGGTTTTGCGCTAACGAGCCAGTAGGTGGCGCCATTATTCAGGTAAAAGAATCAAACGGTGCAAGGCTGGAGTTGCTGCAGAAGAGGCTTGAAGCTATAATGTGAAATATTACGCATATTTATTCTTTATGCATATAGTTGTGTAGCTATTACTGCAATGTACAGTATACACTTTACACACAATGATCAGCCACAACATTAAAACCACTGGCGGGCGATGTTCTGCCGGGAAACCTTTGGACCTGGCATTCATTGGTGTGAATGTTACTTAGACATGTAGCACCCACCTAGACCAGACCAGGCACCCCCACCCCATAGCAATGACACTCCTTGATAGCAGCAGCCATCCCCGGCAGAAAAGAAAAGCGGTTCAGGAACTACTCAAAAAACATGAAGAACAGCACAAGGTGTTGACCTGGCCTCCAAGTTCACGAGATCCCAAACTGATCAAGTATCTGTGGGATGGTCCACAGAGGCCCATCCCCTCAAAGATTGTTTGTGGGGATGTTGGTTTGGCTTTGGGGCTACTAGGTAAGGCTGTATTTCTAGCTACACCTACAGCTAATTACAATTTCTGTCAATCTTATCTCACAACATAAAGGTTGAAATCTCAAACAACATGCACATTTAAATAAATCATGTCTAAAATATCTGCTATAGCTGCTCTAAATATATACCCAATGATAAAAAAGGTGAAAAAGTAGGACGTTGATGCTCACCTGTAGTCTATATACTGTGTCAGACTTCCTCCATTGAAATAGCTAGGCGCTGCCTCATTGTTCATCATACTGAGGATCCTGCAGTTGAAGGGATGAAAGAAGCACAAAGGAGCAGGAATGAGAATCATACTGTGTACATGCACTAGCCCCAGCGCCCCTGCAGAAAAGAAGAGCAAACCTAGGCTCACTTGATGCTGGGGAACTTTCGCCGGACCTCCTCCACAAACACGGGCAGGTTGTTGATCTTGTTCTTGTTGATGCACAGCGTGGTGACGCTCGGCATGTAGGGAAACTTGACGTGGGACGTGTAGTTGTTGCAATCCAGGATCAGGGTGCTGAGCTTCTCCAGACGTCCCAGTAGAGCCGGGTTCCAATAAGGACTGAATGAAGGAGAACACACTAAAACTACTACTTCTTTTCATCCCTTTTCATCCCATCCCGTCAACCATTTTCATTCCATCACCTCAACCCTTTTTACACCTTTTCATCCCAGACCCGCTGACCCTTTTCATCCCTTCCCATGGACCCTTTTTGTCTTATCCACTCGAACATTTTTGCCCTTGTCCAATTCATCCCATACCCTCGACTACTTTCATCCCTTTTCATTCCATCACCTCAGCCCCTTTTTGTTCCTTTTCATCCCACCCCCTCAACACTTTTCATTCCATCACCTCGACCCTTTTCACACCTTTTCATCCCAAACCCTTCAACCCCTTTTCATCCCTTTTCATCCCATCCCTGCCGACCCTTTTCATCCCTTCCCATGGACCCTTTTCCCTCAACCATTTTCACAGAATGTGGTACCTTTATAGCAAGACTGACAAGGAATAATTTATCAAGTTACAATATTTGAGAAAAAGATGTAAAAACAATCGTTTAAATCTGAAATCAAAAAAATCCTGCAAATATACCTCGGCTATATCTCTTGCGAAAAAGGTACAAATTAACCTCAATTAACTGCTAATCTTTTGCCTGCATGATATTTCAACAACAGCAAGATACCATTAACTTGTCATCATTAAGTAAAGGATACTCATCCAGCAGATTGTAACTCAGGTCCAGCACCTCCAGTGTTTCTGTCTGTGTTAATATGGTCTCATAAGGGATTTCTGTCAGGCCCTGGTAGGCAAAAGAGAGCCACTGAAAACCTGAGGCGTGGCTGGGCTGACCGAGTGGCCCTGAGGTGTGATGATCCATGACCGGAAAAAATAAATAAATAAATAAATAAACCCCAGCGCTGTAATCCTCTCCACTTGTAAGGACGAAGATTAGAAGTCAGATGACTACACCATGATCAGACCTTAAACAGCGAAGCAAAGAAAAAAAAGTTAGGAGATGATTTGAGCAATTTTAACCATAGCACATTTAATTCTACAGAATTACTAGATGTCAGTCTACATTATTACAGCAAAGGTTGGGATTAATGTTTTCCTTTTCTTCCGGGACTGTAAGGGTTTCGAAGTGACTAAAAATACTGGAATACTGTGACCTTTTACTTAATGGGAAACGTTCTGAATCCCGTCATACATAAAATAGTTAATAACAAGAAAATAACACAAACCTTCACGCTAATAGTTGTTTTCACATGTTTGCCGGTTGACCAATATGTTAAGAGGGAAAGTCCCGCCGCTGTTAGCAGGCTAACCTCATCCTGATCTGATCTCACTCTCATAGGCGGTTTACACTTCTGCGTTAAGTTGACGTAGAACCTACAGGATCATCCCACGATCACCCACCGTTGAAATACTGCCACTCTATGGAAGATGGCTGATGCCACCAGAGAAAGGTCATGAAAGGTCCTCAAGATTGAAAGTCCTTGCACTTGGGAGGACTAAAGTGAAAAATAAATGCTCCCAAATTGGGAAATCGATTAAAGAATAAGCCCAGATGCACTTTTATTATGGTTTAGATTCCCTCTGTCTTAACTTTGTACAAAAAAATACTAAATTTTCATAGCCCACATGCCTGTAGAAATAGCAAACGATCCGTTTCTTTCAACACTGGTGGTTTCCTTCCTGTCTAACTGATGCTCTAAATGCTGCAAAGGACGGTTATTCCTAGTTGTGACTTTATAAACAAGGGTCCTGGAGACTCCAAGTGCAAGAGGGAACTACCAAAAAAAATGTTCTGACTACTTTGGCTAAGTCTGAAACTTTACAGGTGTACACTTGAGGCTGGGTCCAGACGGTACAACAGGAATCAACAAATATTTCAAATTCACCTGCTACTTTTAGTGAAACGCTGTCTCAGATATAAGTCTATGCCCATAACATGCACGCATATGTGTTCAGCTTTTAGCGGGACTCACCGAGCTGTTGAGGATCCGGTGTTATCTCTTCTACTGCACTCAAACCTCTGAGAACTCAAATAAAAAGCCCTCTTTCATAGCCCCGGCTGTAGATCACATGATGGGGTAATCACATTTACTGCTTAGCCCTGTGGTTCACAGGACCCACTGGCCCATATCTGAACAACCCTCTGTAGTGTTGAATTCTCCAAACGGAAGCTCGTAATCGGTGAAAGAATGTTGTTTTGCTCATCCCAGACGCCCGAATGACATTAACTCTGTAATGCGAGCTCATTCTGATGTTGTTTTTTCCCTGTTTACACGACCAATAAACATGTTTGTGAAGGGAATTAACGCAGCCAGTACCCGGTTCACCCTGCAGTTTATTCATCTTTGAATAAAGCATAATTTTTATTGTAACAGAGACTAACTAAATCAAAAAATACGTTCGGATTAGCCTCGCCTGTGCATTGTGTATCGTCCTGTTGCCTCCAGTGACTAAACAGAAACGTCCATTATTTCTTTGCCTGTGGACACAGAATCCGATCGGTACACTTTTACTATGTGGTATATTTGATTTAACATAAATTAATTGGGGAATATTTACAGCAGGGATGTCAAACATGCGGCCTGTGGGCCAAAACAGGCCCGCCAGAGGGTCCAATCTGGTCCATGGGATGAATTTGCAAAGCAAGGGGAGAAGAAGAAGGAAGAATAAGGAGGAAGGAGGACGAGAGGGAAGAGGACGAGGAGATGGAGATGGGAAGGGGGGGGATTGAGGAACAGAAGAAAAATAAGATGAAGGAGGAGGAGGAGGAGATGGTGAAGGAGGAGAGGAAGAAGACGAAAAGAAGGAGGAGGAGGAGGAGGAAGATAAAAATGAGAAAGAAGGAAGAAGAATGGAGAGGAGTAGGATGAGGAGAAGAAGGGGGAGAATGAGGAACAGAAAAAGAAGATGAAGGAGGAGGAAGACAAAAAGAAGGAGAAGGAGTAGGAAGATAAAAATGAGAAAGAGGGAAGAAAAGGAAAAGGAGGAGAAGAAGGAGGAAGTTGAAAAGGAGAAAGAATGACGAAGAAGAAGGGGAGGAGGAGGAGAAGTAGATGGGGAAGGAGGAGAAGAAAAGGGAGAAGGAGGAGGACGAAAAGAAGGAGGAGGAGAAAGGTAAAAATGAGAAAGAAGGAAGAAGAGGGAGAGAAAAGTTGAGAGAAAAAGGATGAGGAGAAGGAGATGGAGGAGGAAGATGAAAAGGAGAAAGAAGGAAGAAGAAGAAAGGGGAGGAGTGGGATGAGGAAGGAGGAATATGATAAGAAAGATGAGGAGGAAGAAGACAAAAATGAAAAAGAAGGAAGAAGAAGAAGAGGGGGAGGAGGAGGAGAAGAAGAAGGATGAGAAGAAGAACGAGAGGGAAGAAGATACAAAGGAGGAGGAAGTTATTTGCACTAAAGCAAAGGAAGAATGTGGAGTTATTTTTCTAGCTTATGATGCTGTTACGTTAGTAACCGTGAACTAAAATGAGTTTTACAGTGTAAACACAATATACATTAAAACAAAGAGTCACAACGTCGACGCATTCATTAAAACACCACAAACAACTGAGTGAACCTGCTGGATCTGTGTAACATTAC
Source organism: Chelon labrosus (assembly GCF_963514085.1). Taxonomy (NCBI): domain Eukaryota; kingdom Metazoa; phylum Chordata; class Actinopteri; order Mugiliformes; family Mugilidae; genus Chelon; species Chelon labrosus. The sequence goes on from NC_140337.1 coordinate 23,592,044, forward strand.
TCTCAGTGATAACTTGAATAAATGCAGAGTAAACAAGGTCTCTTAGTTACTCAGTGAAGCACCAACAGCATAAAAGTTCCAGCACAGGTTCCCGCCGTCTCCTCTTGGAGCGCCGTCCGTTTTAAAATGTCCCGAGGTTCGCCCCTCCCTCCTGCAGCTCCTCTGAAAACCGAATTCAAGTCTTCACCGAGCACACGAAGCGGTGGCCCCTGCTCGTCCTGCAGTCCCTGATTTGCCACTTTGCCCTCCTCCACACCAGGACGCACTTTTTGCCTCCCTCCGTTTTGGGCCGAGGGGGGGTCTTCCTCCAGTTGGTGTAGCCGACCGGCTCGCCGCCCGCCCACTCCCAGCGCCCTCGACCCTCCCTGTCATTCAGGCCTTGTGGAATAAGAGAACGATCGAAAGATGGTTAGGCATCCTGCTAAAATGCTACACTGCAGGGGGGCGGGGGAGGGGTAATGATAACAGTATCTCAGGGCGAGAATGGGATTGCGATGCTTTTAGATCAGGGGTGTCAAACTCATTCTAGTTCGGGGGCTACATACAGCCCAATTTGATCTCAAGCTGTAACATAATATAAATAAGTGCAACTTCAGTGCATTGCTGCCATCTACTGTTTAGTTCTGGGTCAATTAAGGCTTATTTAAAGTACTGCGGGACTAGACGCCATAACCTACGTACGTAGCCTACACTGGTGCGAGACAGTCATACTTGTGTTCTCGTCAGTCTGGCTCGCTCCAAAACTATCAATTCGAAAATTGCGGCAACAAAGAAGCAGCAGGAAATACTAAAGCGGAAACACGCTACTACCAAGCTGACCAATCACAGCTCTTGCAGTCTGCGTCGCCGCTTGATAAATTTAAAGTTAAATTTCTGGGGAGGTGCACGTCAGGCTACGGCGTTAAGGTCTACGTACGGTTTGCACTGTCGCTGAAGCTACGTCGTCAAATAGAAGCCTAAACCACCTAGCAGTGTTGTGTTATGTCCACAACTCTTACTAAAACAGTGTCGACCCCTAGTGGACAAATTGAGAATAGGTCACAATGTTATTGAGAAGTTGTGTCTTTAATGTAATTTTTGCACTTTGAAAATTCATCCCACGGGCCAGATTGGACCCTTTGGTGGGCCGGTTTTGGTCCAGGGGCCGTATGTTTGACACCCCTGTTCTAGATAAATAATGCAGTTAAACTGACATTATGCTGTAAAATCCCACGAAGCAAACCGTTACGACAAGATTTAAAGTGCTATAACAAACGTAACATAATGCTTTTAAGTAAAACTAAACTGTGTGATTTTAGGTCATCTTGTGACTCAGGTTATTTCCTTGAAAACTAAAAGTGCAAGTCACAAGTGGCCTTTATACCCACCTATCCAGAATGGTTTTCTCCCACTGAAGTCCCACAGCCAGCCCATATCGACTTTAGAGAGAACACTGGCGAGGGTTCCTTTATATCTGACATCAAAAAGAAAGAAAAAAACTGTAAAGAAAAGCTTGTGTTTGCCTGACATCTAGCATATAAATGAGATTAAACCGCTTTGGTGTGTGACATCAGTTACAGGAAAGACCATGAATGCCTCATAATCTCTCTCTAAGCAAAGTTTCTTGCTGTGCACACAATCTGTGTTCGCCAAGAAAAAAAAAACACACATATTGAGTTGTACCTTTCCCTGCAGGCCCTGTTGGCTGCGCTCCACGTGACCTTGTGCTCAGTGCTGAGGACGTAACAATGGCCGCCGTGAAAGGTCCAGCCCCGAGGACACGTCTGAGCGCTCACCATCTGCGTTTCAAAGGAAGACGTTTGCGGGTGAACAGCGACTAATTTGACATGAAGATAATCACTAAATAAGGTAACGCAACGGTGACTGAGCCCACTGGTTACAAAATGTGTGTATGTGCATTATTACAAACTGGACTTTCTGCTAATGTGAGCTCTAAAAACTCACCTTCAGCTTCTTAGAGAGATCTTGCAGGAAGGTTAGTTATTACCTGACTTCTTTATGAAAACTACACTTTGTTTTTCTGCACCAGAATTCTGTGACTGTGGCATAAAACCACACTTACAATTCATTACCAACAGTAACTACAGGTGTTAAGGCTCATTTAATTCACTGCGGGACATAGATTCCGTAACCTACGTAGCTACGGCATCAAATTGACCAGCCATTGTCATTTAAAGAAAGTGCTTTGCATGTTCATGAGCAAAATAAGATTCCTTCTCCATCCTTATGGAGTTAGTTCTTTTCCTAGATCCACTAAGTTTCATCAATATGTGTTTGTCATGGATTTTTAAGGTGAGGTGAAAACTGCATTTAATTAAACAAAAGGAAACACAAAGCGCTGCTGAGACGGCAGGTGAACCAAAAACAAAAATCAAAACTTTCAAAAAGACAAAAACGTAACATGACAAGACTAGAGACTGTAAACACTGGGAACGCAGAGAAACAGAAAACAGTATGACGCGACAGAGGACAAAGGGAAAAGCAGGACTATATGTATACACAGACACACACAAGGTCAGAGGAGACACAGGTGAAAACAATCAGGGCGGGGCAGACAATTACAAAGGCGGGAAATCACAGGTGACGAGAAACAGGTGAAACCAATAAAGACGGGGAAGACAATCAAAAAAGGCGGGAAGATACAGGAAGGGACACAAGACAGGAAACCAAGAACTTAACAAAATAAAACATGAAACTGAAAAACATGAAGGAAACTCAACATATGAACAGAGGAAACAAAAAAACAGAACCATGACAGTGTTAACACATTTGATTATCCATGAGGAGAATGTGGACTTGCGTCGCTATGCAGACGACACCCAGTTCTATATAGTTGTTGATGCTGACGATCTGAACCCTTGAAAACTATAACTCTGCTTTAAAATGAACTTTACAGATGTAAATTAGTTTTGTAACAAGCGCACAGTCTTCTCAGGCACAACAAACCAAGCTAAAATTGCATTCTGTCACATGGAAACATTGCCGGCTTTTTAATCGTCTCCCACAGAAAGTGATTGCACTCTCTTCTCACAGGTATGGGTTCCCCTCATTGCGGAAGCTGCAATACCTGATCTGTTGCCGCCCAAGGTTTCCAGGAGACGCCGTTGCAGTGATAGAGCTGATTGGTGGTTTGGTTGAAGTGAAGGAGGCCCATCAGTTCTGGAACACAGGGCTTAGGGGTGGAGTCATCCGGTGTAGCCTGGGGGACGGCAAAGACTGTCACTTGCTACTGGCTGGCAAAGATAAAACCAAGCAACCACCTTTCCCCAGGAGGATTTTGAACGAAATGCCAAACTGGTGAAAGTTTTTTATACTTACGTGTCCTTTCGTCGGTCCAGTTTTTGGAGGCCTTGTGTGCTTTCTTGGAGGATCCAGTCTGGGCTTAGTTTCCGTCGCCGACGTCTGCAGCGTCGCCCCCCTGCTGACCACCTGGATGTTTGCCTTTCTGCCCTTTCTGGAGGGGGAGGTCTCATCTTCTACTTGCATTTGCATAATGCCGTGATACTGGAGTTGAAGAGACGGTTAGGAGTTAAGACTTTTTTGGACTCAGAAATTTCATTACATTGGCATCGGCTGCTACTTACGGTGTAAACTATGTCCGTCCCGTTGTGGAAAACTGATGACGGTGCGATCTGAAATGCAAAAATTGGAAAGGCAATGGTGCAAAGAAGAAAAAAACGGAAGAGACTAAGCGTGAAATCAAATGCATCGGAGACACACTCACTGATTTTGGATTGCCCACGACTCTGAGTTTCTTTTTTGGGAGGCTTGAACCCGGCCCGGGGAGGCCGTCTCCACGGGCCCAGATGACGGATTCTGTGCCGAGGGGAAGTTTCTCCAGCTGGATGGAGCCGTGTTGGGGGTACGTGTCGGACCGGATCTCCTTTCCTCCGAGAACAGGAGCGCTCTGATCCTGGTTTAACCTGCACTGACCTGTGGCATGTTTGAGTTTTTTAATCAGCAAATGCCATCTTGTGGCAAAAACACATTACTACATTTATTTTTTATTTTTTTGTTACCTCTTCCCGAGTCCCTGATGGTGAGTCGAGCCTTGCTGATGCCGTCAATTACGGCGCCTACCGGTGAGACCAGCAGCACTTCAAACGTCTCCTCGGCCTCCTCCAGTTGATCTTGGATGATCTCAGTTTGCCAGCTCCGCTTCGACACTCCTGTGTGGACGGTTATGATGCACTGCATTTACAATTTTAAACACACATTTGTGTAATTTTGCATCCCCATTCTGCTTTTTTTTTACTCTTATTTGCAATAGGGCAATTGTTTGATTAGTGTTATCATCTCAAACTTGACAGAGCACTTCCTAAAATACAGAAGATATAATGCTATTAATGTATTAAATTCTGCTGAAGCCTAAATTTCTTAAGAGATTGTGCAATAACTGCCGAATGTAGATGTCTGTGTGTGTGCGTTAGCTTATATTTCATATTATATTTCATTGTCTTTTATCATATTTTATTGCGTTTAACCTTTGCTCTGTATGGACTGCAATTTTAGAATGACAAAAAAATATATTCTATTCAATTGTAATACAACTGTTCAACTGCTAAGTAGCACAAACTGGCCGAAAAGTTGAGCACGGACCCTATCCCAGGTGTCATTGGGCGATAGGCGGAGTACACCCTGGACAGGTCTCCAGTCTATCACAGGACTAGAATCACCTATTAACCAATGTCTTTGGACGGTGGGATGTATGGAATGAATTTACTATCATAATGCAAGAGCATTTTAAATTGATTCGAGGGCAGGATTTATCGATTTCATTCTCAGATTTTGTGATATTATCTCTCAAAACTCTGCTCTCGCTCTCAAATTTGCTCTGCGCTCTCAAATTTGCTCTGCGCGTGCTCAAACTGTGTCCACACACTCGGTTACGATGCTGCTCGCGCAGATTTCCTGCGCTCACTCTCCAGCTCTCTCTCTTGCTCTCACGGAACATGTGCGCTCACGAAACTCTGCTCTGCTCGCGGATCTTTGGTGTATCAACGCTGTCAACCAATAGAAGGCCGGCTGGTAGTGACCAATCAGATGATCCCTGTTTGTATACGGTGCGTTGGCTGTTTTTCAAAGAGCGTCGCATACGGGCGGGCACTCTTTCAACAGGTTTCATTCACTCCCTACCCCCGGGGCAGTAATAAATGTGATTTCTTTTATTTGTTGGACCACTGTTCGAATAAAATATCATTCAACACATACAAGAGCGTCCGAGCTTCTCATTAAAATGGCTATATTGTATAATAATAGCCGCATCGAACACTGTTCTTTGCGGTGTGCTGGTGCAGAAAACAATGTCACCATCCTGAAGCTAGCGGGACGGACAAAATGGATCGGCGGCAAAGCCAAAGTGCTCAGGCAAGTTATTTTTAAATTCATTTTGATGAAAACTGTAAACAGTTTATTTGATCATATATCCTCATCACTTCCTGATGAGGATATAGCATCCACTTAACATAGTTTGTAAGTATAAGTCACTGGCTAAGTCATTAATAAGCATGATGTTTGGGTTATCTAAATATATTTCGTATGGTGTCCATGCATGTTTAATACCAGGTATATGAGCAAATAAACTGTTTACAGTTTTCATCAAAATGAATTTAAAAATAACTTGCCTGAGCACTTTGGCTTTGCCGCCGATCCATTTTGTCCGTCCCGCTAGCTTCAGGATGGTGACATTGTTTTCTGCACCAGCACACCGCAAAGAACAGTGTTCGATGCGGCTATTATTATACAATATAGCCATTTTAATGAGAAGCTCGGACGCTCTTGTATGTGTTGAATGATAGTTTATTCGAACAGTGGTCCAACAAATAAAAGAAATCACATTTATTACTGCCCCGGGGGTAGGGAGTGGATAAAACCTGTTGAAAGAGTGCCCGCCCGTATGCGACGCTCTTTGAAAAACAGCCAACGCACCGTATACAAACAGGGATCATCTGATTGGTCACTACCAGCCGGCCTTCTATTGGTTGACAGCGTTGATACACCAAAGATCCGCGAGCAGAGCAGAGTTTCGTGAGCGCACATGTTCCGTGAGAGCAAGAGAGAGAGCTGGAGAGTGAGCGCAGGAAATCTGCGCGAGCAGCATCGTAACCGAGTGTGTGGACACAGTTTGAGCACGCGCAGAGCAAATTTGAGAGCGCAGAGCAAATTTGAGAGCGAGAGCAGAGTTTTGAGAGATAATATCACAAAATCTGAGAATGAAATCGATAAATCCTGCCCTCGAATCAATTTAAAATGCTCTTGCATTATGATAGTAAATTCATTCCATAGGATGAAGTACCCGGAGAGAACCCATGGAGACACAATGAGAACATGCAAACTCCACACAGGAAGGCCCCAGTCAGCCTGGATTAGGACCAAGAACCTTCTTGCTGTGAGGCGTCAGTGCTAACCAGCATTATGCCAGCTCTCCTCTAATAATAAGAACCTACCTGGGTCAAACTGAATGAGCGAAGAAGGGTTTACGATGAAATCTTTCCCAGCGGCTGCAGTCACCTCCTTTACCTGCGCAGAAACACATTTGGAAACCAGTTTGATGAAGCAAACTCCTCAGCAGTCCACAGTCTGTACAGTGTGGAGCTTTTTTGGAAATACTCATCGCAGCATTGACCTTGACGGTGATATACGACGACTCCGCTAAGTTCCCCTTTCGGATAACGTCCAGCGCGATAGCTCCCTGCTCCTCGCATACAGAGTACTCGGCCTGAGACAGCTCCACACTGGACCACCTGAACTCAAGTCTGCAAAGACAAGGTCAAGCATGGGGACGACTAAGCCATTTGTTCCATTGGTCAATTAAAACAAAATGTGTGTTACTGCTTTTTCCTCACATGTGAGAGGGCCCCGTGTTGCCCAGAGAATCGGACACCTTGAACTCCAGGCTGTCTGAGAGAGTCTCCTTGTCCGGGTTGATGATGTAGACGATGGTTCTTTTGTTCAGCTCCACCTGAGAGAAGCGCTGTGGCACAAAACTACCTGCAAAGAGCAAAGGTGAAAGTTAAACTGAAAAACTGAAGCAAAGACGGAAACAAAACTCTTCCTCCCCACCTGTGGTAATGTTCTCCAGGTAACCAAAATACGGTGGACGAGCGACGCAAAACATCAGTTCTTCTTCTCTGCTGTCGCTGTCCCGGGCCTTCAGCTCTCGAGAAGACAGAAAAATCCCAAACCGGCCGTCGGCCAAGAGCTCGGCCTTCCAGAGTGGGAGCAGCTTCACAACCTCCGGAGGCGACTTATCCAAAGGCTTGATCTGAAATTATACACGGCTTGGTGAAGTCAGCGTCACATTAAAGAAGATGGTTTCCTCATGTACAGACTAAACTACTGTGACCAAGAAAGTCTGAGTAAGAAGCTCACATCTGAGGTTGGAAAAATAAAGCATCCCCAGCTGCATCCCTTCTTATTTTTTCCACCCACATTATCTATTTAACATTTTATTTAAAAGTTTAATTGATTTTGTGAAACAGCCATAACATTATGACCACTCACAGGCAGATATGTTCGAGAATATGGGAAGAGTTTGTGTGGGAAAAGTGGGAAAAATGCAACAAATATGGCGACCAACGTCTGGCTGCACCAAAAAAAAAAATATATATATATTCCAGCACAACTAGTAGAGCTGTTTTAAAATGAACAAAGGAGGCATGGCTTTACGTGGGCTATTGGCGCGTATGGATAACGCGTCTGACTACGGATCAGAAGATTCTAGGATCGACTCCTGGCTAGCTCGGTTTAATTTTACTATTTTTTTTTTCCATGAAATATGTAAAATATATGTCAATTTGTTTGTCAAGATGTCAGATTTAAATGTTATGATGTTGTTTGAGTGACAAGAGGAAACAGCTTTCGTTTTATGGAAACATTAGAAACCAAGAGAAAACTAACTAACTTGTGATCTCAGAGTAACATCATTAAAAAAAGTGAGAACTGCTGCTTTCTGTGGTATAATTTAGCAACATAAATTCACTTTAAATAATAATGTGAATAAAACAATACTATTTGAACATTGAAAAATCTTGTTAAATCAGCTTCCTGCAGAGAAGAAGCAGGTGAATGACGATGATTTACTCTTGTACATCCCCTTTATCGCCTACCTGAATAGTAAAGAACACAGGCTCCGTGTGCAAACGCCCATCCAACAGGAACCCTCGATTGGTACTGTCAGAGGCCGTAAAGGCGAATCGGTCGATCTGTGATGGCCCCCCGTCGTGTTTGTACGCCACTACCAGCTCCTTCAAATCTCTCTGGGTGAAGTTCGAACCGGTGGTCAGCGCTGTGCCGGCTACGACCAGTTTGCCGTACTGAGGAGGCTGCAGGAGGACAAAGGTCAGGGCACCCGGTGGAGTGTCAGGGTCGGACATGGACAGGCAGTCGGGGCCCAGGATCATGGAAGAGCCTTGGGGGACAGTGAGGCCCTTGTTGGAGGACAGAGACGGCAGGACGCGATCCACCATTTCCACCCCGATCTCAAAACTCCCATTTCTGCTCGTTTTGCCGTTACTCACAACAAACCTGCCGAAATATACAACAGACTGGGTATTAGGCTGATGTTATCAATGTGAATATGTAGAAAGAAGAGTATTGTTTAAATTGCAACTGAAATTGAATGGATCATATTGTTATTGGAGAAAATCAATCTTGACCAACAGTTAAAGGGGAACTACTGTTTTTTACAACCTTACTTCTGGCATAAAATACGGTAGTTTACTCACCCATATAACTTTTGTGTAATTTGTATTCCTTAGGGAGATATTTACATCCGCGTATAACCATATAGCGGAAGTGACTGGGGCACCGAAACGCAGCCTCTAAATAACGCATTATCTGCCGCGAAACTCTTTCATTTCACCAATATTTTGTTATTGTATGCTAGTGCTATTCCCCACTAAGTCCGGAGTTAGCTGTTATCATCATAATATCTTCTGACCTGGACGATGTCATCTCTGAGCGCCGCGCGCACCTGCCGGCTTGTTTACCTGTAATTTACTACTGCTATTTTTTTTGCAACATTTGTGATTGTTTTTTTGCAACCATTTTTTTGGTTGTGGACGGACCATTGCAGTAGCAAATTACAGGTAAACAAGCTGAAATATTGGCGAAATAAACGAGTTTCGCGGCAGATAATGCGTTATTTAGAGGCTGCATTTCGGTGCCCCAGTCACTTCCACTATATGGATATACGCTGCTCTAATTATCTCCCGAAGGAATACAAATTACACAAAAGTTATATGGGTGAGTAAACGACCGTATTTTATGCCAGAAATAAGGTCCAGGTTGTAAAAAACAGTAGCTCCCCTTTAAGGTTCACTTAAGGTACTGCGGGACTAGACCCTGTAATCTACAAAAAAGCAAGACGGTCTTCATCTCAGGACTCACTGAAAGGTTTCCGTGGGCACGCTGGCTTGGTTGTCGTGAACGTAAGCGACGAGGTTCGCCGCTATGTCCATCTGGCTGAAGGTGGAGATGACCAGCCCGGGATGCTTGATGTACTCGATGTGTCCGTGGGCCGGTGGGTGGGTGACGACATACAGAAGCTCCTCCGGCTTGTCGGTGCCGTCCGTGGCCAGGAGCACGTCCGTGGTGAGAACCACGCGGTCGCCTCGGCTGACGTTCACAGGTTTCACAAAAATGGCAATGTTCCCTGAAAGCACAATTAAATAATTAAATATTATGTTACATTTAGGATTAGGCGAGTATACACTGATTAACCAAAACATTATGACATGCCCTGCCCTATCGGTCCATTTATGCCACCACGTCAACTTTCAAGACAATGACTCTACAAGGACTATGAAGGTTCCCTGTAGCATCTGGCACCGAAACCTTAGCAGCAGCTCCTTTAAGTGCTGGAAGATGCAGTTTGGGTCGTCCCCTAATTCAGGGTAGACTGTTTGCCTACCCTCTAATTGCCCAGATCTTGGCACCATTACATATAATCAATGACATTCCCTTTATCTGAGTGGTCACAATGCTTTGACTCCGAAACACTGAGCTGAAGAAAGAAACTTGCAGTCATGTAGACACTTTCATCCAAACCAAAGTCCAAAAATTGAGGATTTGATCCACTACCTTTTTCTAGATCTTTGACAGAGATCTGGAAGTGCTGCGGAGGTGACTGATTCTTTCCGTCAAGCAAGTGGAAGACGAAGAAATCCTGCGTTTTAGCCGCGTGGACGCCGGTGTGTGTGTAGCGTAGAAGGTTCATGTCCACCATCTCCTGGGTGCAGTTTCTCCCGGCTGTCAGAGTCACCCAGTCGCGACTTTCCTGGGACGGGATTGGTTAAGAGTTAGGGGCACAGTGCAAGGCCAGTGCTCACAGTGACAGCTTAAGAAGCAAAAGATATATGAGAGACGGTCCTTTAAGCAGTTTCAATTCACACAGTTTCCAGCGGGTTACATTCACCAGTTTAACACGGGAATTTGCAACAACTCTGAAGTCTGGATAGTTATGCAAAAGACACACCTTAAACTCATAGTAGAAAATAAATAACAACGTAATTATTATAGCAACAAATGAAGAGAACGGAGAAGATTTAACTGTGTTTAGGCAGGAAAAACAACTAGGTAAGGTTTAGGGAAAGACTATGTTTTCGGTTAAATACATACTTCATTAGGGATTAAGGAACTTTAAGGTAATAAAAACCTTTGACACATTGTCAGATACTCCGTAACAATGCAGCATCATTACCATTACTGAAATATCAGGCATGTACTGCACGTTATAAGAGTGTAATAACCTTCCAGGAGGTGAGGCACAGGTAAAATTACCGTAACAACACCATATTGGCAGTCTTAGCTTTCTGAAACAATTTTTCTGATGGCGTAAACGGTGATGTAATTACGGTAATCCAAAATGCGCTGCCGGGGACACATTTGGTTTTAAATGGGTTAAAGTTGGGCTTAGGGGTTAGCAAAAAACTAAACAAAACAAAAGCTAACTATCAGTTTGAAAGAAGTCCTATGCTGTGTTGACCCATCCATCCACCCCAATGCCATCAGGGTTGCTCCTTTGCTCCTGCCATAATCATTACAGCCACTAGAGGGTGCTGTTACTTGACTATTTGACACAGGTAGTTTTGGGGCATGCTGACATAAATGAATGAAAATATTCTGGATAAGGTGTCAGAAAACTGTAAACAATACATACGACATTTCATTGGATTCTGTATTTCCCTATTTAACGCAGATAAACTAAGAGGGGATATACTGCGATACCAAGACTTTATGGCACCGCACAAACCTTAAGCTGAAGAAGCCCCTGGGTCGGGACACTCTCAAATATATACATGAGATCTGAAGAGGGGCTGTCGTTGTCCTCTGCAAATAGCGTAACGCTGGATATAAGCCTGGTTTCCCCCGGCTCCACTTCCAGTCCAACGTTCCTGGAGGCCACACACAATTGACCCAAGGTTTACTTTTTCATTTCTTTTCCAGATCATGTGATGACTTAACAAGAAACAGAGATGTTCATCTGACCTGACGACACGAGGCTCCTCGTCATTGACTGGCACCACCTTGACCATCACCCGTCTGTGGACCTGGTGCCTGCCATCAGTCAACTTGATGGCGAAACTGTCCTCCGTGCTCTCGGAGTCATCGTGCACGTACATCAGATCCATACCTGTGGGAGAAGGATGATAGCAGTTTATTTGAAGATGTAGTAGTGGGCACAACCCATTAAAAAAATGATTTTACAAGCTGGGTCTCGTTTTGTAGCTTGGCCAATATTGCTATATTAAGGATATATTTGACCGGTGGATTTATTTAAAAAGCATGTGAATATAACCAATCACGTTACTGCTTTAATACTGACATGTGAAAAGTACCATTTGTGAGATCCGTCATGGTGAAGTCGACCACAGGGGACTCAGGAACGGCTTCTCGTCTCTTGCCGACTGGTATCCCACCACCGTGGTTGACGATGCTGCCGTGCTGAGGAGGTCTCACAACGCTGAAAATCAGGCTGTTCTTGGGGACGTCCAGGTCTACCGCGTGCAGCACCGACAGGTCCAGCTGCTTCATGGCCCCTTCTCGTACCTCATCACACAGGGAAGCGAGAGAACGTATGACCGCGTGCTTTGCGCAAAGTCCGAGGGGATTGTGGCGAGACTTACTGTGAAGTTGCGAGCCACAAACTCCGGGACCTCGTCGTTGGTCGGGTTAATGATGATGTAGAAGGGGACGTGGGCAGAGCTGTGTTTGCCGTCTGACACGCAGAGCATGAACTGGTCCGCTGTGGGCTCCATCCTTTGGTGTCTGGACTGGACGTAGTTGATGTGACCCTCAATGATGTCGTTGTACGAAAAAGAAGCTGCAGAAAACACATTACTTTTTTATTGGTGGCTTAATGTACAATACAATAATGCATATGATGGCGTATACCTATGCTGATGCCTGTGTTGCTTTTCTCAAAGCCAGGACTGGGAAGGACATTTTCAATGTAGCCAAACTGGGGTGGAGAAACCAGATTGACCACCAGTTCATCCAGGACTGTGTCTACGTCAGAGGCTTTCAGATGAGACACAGTAATTGGGGCAGTCCCACCTTCATCCACCATAAAGATGTCCCCTGCACACAAGAATAGGATAAATCATGTTTAAAAATGATGCCTTATAATCCCTTTAAATTGTCAGTTTATTGGATACCGTGGCATCTTGTTCTTTTCTTGAGACTCTTCTTGGCTTCTTTCGAAAAGTGTCAGCGCTCCATGGAAGAGGACCTGCTCCCTGTGCGCGTTAGTTATTGTCCTGAAAAGGTGGTTGATTTAGTAATGGCCCACCTGTAGCTAGTGAGGGGGGTTGGCTGTCGACAGGAAACACTGTGATCTGGAGGTCGTACACGGGCAGACTGTCTCGTACCGGAGACGTGCCTCTGGTCCTGATGGGATTCCCTGCACCGCAGCATAAAGCCGAGGTCTCTGTGTCCCCATCGGAAATGACAAAGGTGACGGTGTCGTGGCGAGGGGACAGTCCAATCTCTAGTCCTAGGAAAACAATCACAAGAAGCGTTTTTAAAGCATGCATGAAAAAGCACAGCTTGAAAACAAACAGAAACAACTACACCGGCCCAAAGCCCCACCCCCCACTAACAACATCCTGTTGCCAGACACCACAAGGTGTTGACCTGGCCTCCAAATTCACTAGATCCCAAACTGATCAAGTATCTGTGGGATGATCCACAGAGGCCTCCCCTCAAACTCCCCCCACTAACAACATCCTGTTGCCAGACACCAGAGGACGCCCTCAGAAGGCCCATGTCCATTCTCTAATGCTTTGATTCACGACAATCCATGATTGTGAGCAACTTGTGCAGCAACCACAGCTTCTTGGAGTCTGGTTGTCACCATGAGGTCAATACACCACCATTATATCTACCTGTGTGTTTGTAGGTGATGATCCCTGCGGTGATGTCTGCCTGAACGAAGCGATCAACCACAACACCGTTTCGCAGCACCACGCCATGATACGGCTGCCGGGCAATCAAGAAGGCCAGGCTGCTGTTGTCGCTGTCTGCATCAGTAGCGTAGATGTACTCTGCTGTGATGACTATTTCCTGTCCCTCTGCACAGCTGAGGACTGGTTTCAGACCAGCTACCACCACTGGGACTTCATCGTTGATAGGCGTTACCTGGAAATAAGCAGCGAATCAGTTTATTTTTATGCTTTACGTCACGCTCATTACTGTCTTTTGCTGCCGGATATTCACAGTTTGCACTGTAATAGGTTTTCTCAAATGACAGCGATTACCTTCACGTGCAGGATAAAATGGACGGCATTGGTGCCATCGGTTGCAGTGAATTCAATGTGGTCCTCTGTAGTTTCTGAGCTGTCGTGATTGTACCTGTATGAACAAATAAACTTATAAAAGTGGTGACAAAATTTGTTCAGCAAAATAAGGCTACAACGCTTTCGTAAGGGGAGAACAAAACACTCCAGAAGGTACAAAACAATAATCTCATCACTGTTGAGTTAAGAGAAGTATCTGTTTTGATTTGTTGGATCATTTATTGATTTTTTTAAAATCTGGAGTACCTCAAGGAATTGTTCTTGGTCCCGTTTAATTTTCTGTTACAGCCTTTTAATATATAATTTTAATTCTCATCACTTTTATTGTCGGTTGTTATGATCTCTGAAGGGTGTACCAGACTTTTATTAAATGAAATGAAGATAAAACAGACGTCCCAGAGAGCGGGACAGAATTATTGCAGCCTTATTGCAGTTTAACTGCATTGTATACACATTAAGACACTACAAAATACAAACATAATTCGCATTAGAAGTCAGTTATTTTGCCAGTTCAACCCTTCAAATCCCTTGTGACGTGAGGAAAGGACTGATGTTGGATGTCTGACCTAACTTTAAGGCTTTTCAGGTCTTGCAGGGTAAAGGTCTGGCCTGGTTTTAGATGTAGCCCGCCCAGCTGCAGAGCCCCGTGCTGTGGTTCGCCCTGAAGCTCCACCCAAATGGCCACTTCCACGGAATCTACATCCGACACCAGTAAGTGTTCGGGGCCGAGCCAGCACTCCCCTCCTTCGTCTACAGCCAGTGGGTTGGTGATAACCTGAAACAGAATGCACCCACACTTTTTCTACATATCCACTATTAAGAAACGAGATAAAAGTGAGACTGTTTTTATTTGTACCTGTGGCGGCTGGTTGTCCACCGGCACTACAGTGATGTTAAAGCAGATCCCGGTGATCGTTTTGCCCAGGTGGTTGGTAACAGAGAGAACAAACTGGATATGCTGGGGGTAAGGGCCGATGTCCATGTTTGGAGGCATGTAAGCCACTTTCATGAAGTTCACGGCATGCTGAAAACAGAAGACGACCTTTATTGTCCTTGCACGCAGTACAATCGGAACTAAAGTCATGTCCCCTGTGGTTTTATGCAAGAACAAAGAAGCCAGTATAAAAACAGCAATCAGGCATAACATTCCTGATGTTGTGTAGGTCTCCCTTATGTCTCCAAAACAGTTGTGACTCATCAGAGAATGGACATGGACCTTCTGAGGGTGTGCTGTGGTGTCTGGTAACAGAATCTTGTTAGTAGGGGGGCCTTTGAGGGGATGGGCCTCTATGGATCATCCCACAGATACTTGATCAGTTTGGGATGTAGTGAATTTGGAGGCCAGGTCAACACCTTCTTCATGTTTTTTTTTTAGTTGTTTTTAAAGTGTTCCTGCTGGGGATGACTGCTGCCATCAAGGAGTGTCAGTGCTATGGGGAGGGGGTGCCTGATCTGGTCTAGGTGGGTGCTACATGTAACATCCACACCAATGAATGCCAAGTTCAAAAGTTTCCCAGCAGAACATTGAACTGTCACAAGATGGTCAATGTTATTTACTTCTTCTGTCAGTGGTCATAATGTTGTGGCTGATCAGTTTATACTACATTAATAACTAAGAAATAAAAAACATTAATTAAAAAATGTTTACCTGCGTGAAGAGCCTCAACACTGGTGCATTGGAGTCCTTGGTGAATTTAGGTATGCTGTCGACAAGGAACAACCTCCCTGCATCTGGACTCCTGTTCATTGGAAAAAAACAAGGCGTAGGTCAAACTGAAGGTTTTACCGCAGCGTGATCTTCGAAGGCGAGGGTGTATAACCTGTGAGGGCCGGTGTAGAAAGGTGGAGTGGTGACGGTGTATGTCAGCTCACTGTCCGGCGACTCCTGGTCCACAAAGTGAAGATGCTGCCGCGTTATATGAACCACTTCTGTTTCTTTGATCACGAGACATCGACTGGAACCGGGAACCTCCTTAGGTGGTTGGTCTGGAACGGGTTCTATGTGCACCATCACCACCTGAAGACACCATTACGTTGCCTGAGATACTGTATCAAGCACAAAAATGTATTTCAGAGATTGGTTACTACTACCCACTTGAGGCTCTGACAGGTTGGGGGGTTCATGGAAATCCGATAGCACCACCTCAAAGGAATCATCGAACACCTCGTTCCCAAGGTGTCTATAGAAGATGATGGACTGAGACAGGTCCTTCTGCAGAAAGTGGCTGACAGGATAACCTGGTTTAAGACCAACAAATGGATAAAATGTAAACAGATGCAAGGTATGACGAGATAACCGACTGTTCTAGGTGTAATATCATAGAGAGTTTTACTGAAAGGATTGAAGTTCGGGTTCCAGTGCTGCAACCAACCACTACTGACCTGTGAGCCCTGGCCCTGGGATCTTCATGACCTCTCCTGCCTGTGGGGGGCGGGTAATGTTAAAAAGGATGTAGTCGTCACTGGAGTCCATGTCAGAGGCCTGAAGAGTGGAACCTCTCAGCAGAGCCATGTGGCCCTCGGAGACCTCCAGCAGCATGTTGGTGATGAGGAAAGGAGGGCTGTCGTCCTTAGGGAGGATCTTGATGGGGAACTTGTGTCGAGTCTGATGGCGGCCATCGGCGATGCGAAAGATGATGAAGTCTTTGGTGGAGTCGCTGTCGTCATGGTGGTAGCGAACAACGCCCTCTTTGATGTCTTTGACTGTGAACATGAATCCCTTTCCACCTGAAGTTGCCATCAAACAAAAAAAAAAGTTTTTTAAATTGTTATTTTTATTGTATACAATAAGATAATTTGTCACAGTGCTAACCACCTCACAGCAAGAAGGTTCTGGGTTCTAATCCCCGACTGGGGCCTTTCTATGTGGAGTTTGCATGTTCTCCCTGTGTTTGCGTGGGTTCTCTCCGGGTACTCCGGCTTCCTCCCACCATCCAAAGACATGCTCGTTAGGTTCATTGGTGATTCTAAATTGGCCGTAGGTGTGAGTGTGAATGGTTGACTGTGTTAGCCCTGCAATAGAATGGTGACCTGTACAGGGTGTACCCCGCCTCTCGCCCAACGACAGCTGAGACTGGCAACCCTCCAGAGGACAAGCGGCAGCAAATGAATGAATGAACAAATGAATAATAAGATAATTTAATAGCCAAACCATGCAACAGGATAAATTAGCTTAAGCTCTGGAAACAGGGGGAAGTAGCTAGCCAAGCATTACTCAAAGGTAGAAGGATCCACCTACCAACAACTTTAAAGCTTATTATAGATACAAAAGTGTAATAATTAGCTAATGAAAAGCCAAATATGAGTCCTTGGTCCAGACCAATATCAATTTGCAACCAGCAGAGATACCAAAACAGTCATCTGCTCCCAAAGCCAGGTGGCTATCCAGTTGTCAATTAGCATACTAGGTAGCTTGGTTACTAACCAGACAAGATATTTTAAACTGTTTATGCAAATGAGATAGAATGTGTCTACAAAGGATTCCAGTCTCATTACTGGATTACATGGCATGTGTCTTTGGTGGAACACAATTTGCTATACCATCAAAGGTCAGAACTATTCCCCAAAATTGACCTGCATGCCCGTCAGTGGTTTCAAAAGACAGATGAAACCATATAGAACCGGGGACATGTCGTTTAGTCTGTGAGTGCATACAGTTTTGCGTCAGTATACCTCTGACAGTCAGTCGTCCATGCTGAAGTCCGTCCACCGTGATGAGACGGACAGCGTTCAGGTTGTCATTGTCCACTATCTGGAGCTGCTCCCATGTGATCGGACGAGACTGACCCTCTAACAGGCTGAGACCTACAAGACAGAAAATGTTCTTAGAAAATGACTTGGCTAAAGTTATGTAGTGAGTGGTGGATAAGTCTGGAGAATATCAAAGATGGGAGATTCAGAAACATTAATGTGTTCAAAGAACGAATGACTGATGCTTAGCAGGCAGTTCAGACATTAACTTGGAGATCACGTTAAAGAAAAGCAATAGGACGTTTCTTCTAAGTAGCTTCAGTTCTAAAGGACTGATGGAGGAGTGATTGAAATTAGCTGCTTGCTGCTAAAAGCTGATGAAGTTGATGAGGGCAGTAACAACAAACAATTTGAAAATGACAGTGTTGGTAGTCGGGGTAAATTGCATCTTTAATAGGACTTTGTTGACATACCCATGTTCCAGGAGACTCTGGGTGCATTTGTGTCTGCGTTCCTTACTGACATGTGAACAGTCATTGACAGGCTCTTCTCGAAGAAAAAATCATGAACCTCAAACTCGACCTGCGTAGAAAAACAAGGTTTCAGATGCCAGCTACAACACAGAATGTACCACAAAAAAGGGATGTTCCTACCTCGTAATTCCTACGTTGGGTATGCGAGGAGTTCGGAGGTTGATACCCGATGAGCATGTCATTGAGATCAAACCACGTAAAGGAGGTGATGGGGCGCGTGTGGTCGGACAGGTGGGTGATGAACCCATCCGCTGGAGGTTTAGTGATGTTAAAAACCAGAAGGTGCTTGGGAGTTTCCTCGTCTTCGGCGTCCAGCGTAGCAGTGGACATGGGAGTTAGGATGAACTGGTCTACTTCCAGGATGAACATGGACATGAAGGACGGTTTTGGAGGCTGGTTGGGCATGGCACCAACTATACGAACCGGAATCCAGGCCTGTTCAGACTACACCATGGTATAAAAAGACTTCTTAGTACCATCGTAACAAACGTATGCCGATAAAACATGAGTCAGCAAAACCAATAGTTTTACTTTAAAGATCAGATAAAATAAGACTGAGCTACTTACTTTATATATGCTGCCACTTCTAATGTCCTTGAGGTCCAGTCTGATTGCGATGTAGTCTACGTCTGGAGATGGAGGGTCTATGTGCTGATACCGTAACCCCATCATCAGGAAGTCGTCACAGGAAATCTTGGTGAACTTCACTAGCTTCAGACCCTTCAGGCAATCTTCAGATTTACACATCGCTCTGGCTTTATTATCTGAAAAATGACACAACCGCGCAGAGATAAACCAACTGTGACTCTGGTTTTACATATTACATTATTTCACTTGAGTGTGACTTCCAGATGGCATCATGTTAAGTCAAACCTGCTTTCCAGTGCAACGCCACGATAGTACAATATGCAGATGACACAGTTTTATATACCCCAAATTTTACTCCAACCCAATCAGAGTCTGCTTTCCAGCTATAAACCTCTCAACCACAGACTTGTTTCCATGGGTCTATGGGTATGTGTGTTACCCAGTTATTCATTCCGGCTAAGTCACGCAAACCCTCGGACATTTGTCCTTGCACCAAGACTCATTTTCATCATTTACCTTAAAATTAAATTAGCCGAGTTTGAAAATCAAACAAATCTCGTACTCAGCATTGCAGAAGTTATGCACAAACCTCAGGTGAACTGCACCTTGAAAGCGGAACGAACAGCAAAGAGTTGTGCAGTCGGGGTTAGGGTTTAAACGATTTGTGAGTAGAGGACGACCACGATGGCTGGAGGCGACGAAAAAGGCAAAAGTGACCACGAGATAACCACCATCTACAACTGTGCACATCTACAATACTTTGAACCTTGAGGTTGATGGGCTACAACAGCCTTGCTCCTACCAGCAAAGAAATCTGAGCCTGAGGTGGCTACAAATTCAGATACTCAATATACTCTTGGGTAGGCTCAAGGAATCTGAATTTACAACTAGTTGCATGGTTTACCCAGCTGCTGACGTAGGGGAATGAAGCTCTCTGGCTCGTCCCCTCTCTTGGTGGCTTTCTCTGGCTCTCCGGTGACCAGTTGTCCGTGGGCTGGCAGGTGGGAGTCATGGCTACTTAGGTGAACACTGCATTCCAGGGTAGACCTCCTCTCATAGTGGAAGGACACCACGTTGCCATCGACGGCATCGGAGAGGCTGTAGAACTCGTGAACCTCCAGGGACTTGGGCCCCAGCTTGATGATACTGCATTCTGGTTCCATAATGTCCACGTGAAGAGAAAACACCTCCATGTGCGTCTCTGTCTCTGTGAACCTGGTCCAGATCACAAAATAATTAATCTTAGTGTGGAGTATTATCAAAAAATGTGATAATAGCTCCCTTTAAGGCATTCTGGTGTCGTACCTGTACAGGCGAAGCTTGACAGTGTCCTCCTTTAACAATGGACAGCCATTGTGGACGTACTTCACCTCATCAGCCAGGTAATGGCAGTCAAACACCTAAAAAAGAAAATAAACGGACAAATCTGTATCAGGAAGTATAACGAGTGAACACAAACATACTTCGAACATTGCTCACATGTGCGGCCTGAGCCTGAGGAAGCCACATGACCTGGCCAGATTTAGGATTTGGGATATTTGTAGATTCGCCAGTTTATCAATAACAAGCAGACAAGTCCATGATTTCCTAATAATGTCCTAATAACTCCTTGATGGCAGCAGCGTAATGGTTTAGGAACAACTCAAAAAACATGAAGAACAGCTCAAGGTGTTGACCTGGCCTCCAAATTCACAAGATCCCAAACTGATCAAGTATCTGTGGGATGATCCACACTAAGAACACTGTGTTGCCAGACACCACAGGACACCCTCAGAAGGCCCATGTCCATTCTCTGATGAGTCACATCTGTTTTGGAGGCAACAAGGGAGACCTACACAATATTAGGACGGTGGTGATGGGTGTAATTTTCAACATGTTCAATTTGCCAATAATAAATTAACCATAAATTAACCCTAACCCAAAAATAGGTCTGCATCAGATGCTATAATTACGAGCTATATCAAGTGTGCAACTATG
Organism: Chelon labrosus; assembly: GCF_963514085.1. Taxonomy (NCBI): domain Eukaryota; kingdom Metazoa; phylum Chordata; class Actinopteri; order Mugiliformes; family Mugilidae; genus Chelon; species Chelon labrosus. The sequence goes on from NC_140337.1 coordinate 23,612,631, forward strand.
TTTATTCATACCATATGTAGAGTTGCATTAAGGGCTTGGTGGTTAGGCGTAGGGAATGTAAGAATATTTAACTAAAATTAAGTAAAATGAGTTGTGCAAATATAGCAAGGTGATGGCTGAAATACTGTTGCAAAGGGACAGTTTAAAGTTTCTGCCTAAACTTTAGTCTTCTCAGCAGCAAAGGGCTGCTTTGGGACACTCAGGGTTTGACTGTATCTGTCAGCACAGAGTTATTAGACAGGAGACAGCCGGTCTACCTGGACAACAAAGGGGAGAGGTATGGAGACGTCCCTCAGACTTCTCTTTTTTCCAAAAACTTTAGTGAGCTACCGGTTCAAATGAAGTCCATGCCAGTGAATAACATCTAGAGTTCAGATATTTTCTGAACATTTAACACGATTTAACATAATTTGAATAAAGTAGTAGGGTTAAAGGCCTACGAGGAAATTAAATGAAGAGTTACAACCCACCGCAGAGCTCTTGTCATCATTACCACACCTCCAATGATACATCAGGTGGTTTCCTACACATTAGCCGTCAGAGCTTCTCTAAGTCATTCTATATTTATTCTTACATCCAGGTTTTTTTTTTTTTTCATTACCTGAGGCACAAGCTTCCCAACTCGCTGAGTTATGGGCTCGTTTAACACCACCTCCACCTTGCAGGCGTCCTTCTGATGGGGGATATGGAACTGCAGGTCACCTTCCTGAAGGTAGGCCGACTGACCCCGCTTCACCTTTAAACCTTTGTTGACTTTCACAAGGGAGCCGAGAGACGAGGAGGCCATATCCAACAGGAGCACCGGGAGGAACGTCCAGGCCAGGGTTTGACAACGTGGACCCATCGCCGTCGGTCACAAGCCAATGTCCCGTAGAGTCTTTAAGGGCTGGCTCTGCAAGTAAGTAGGTTCGCTTTCAGAGACGCCCTCCCGTTTGGGAATTTAGTGAACTGAAGGTTGTCTTTCTTCTTGAGAAGCAGCTACACTTCCCTCTGGTTGCATGATGATTCTGCAGCATATGGTGGTGATTTTATCACACGGTCGGCCAGGAACTGTGGAGGAAATTAAAGATTTCAGTCTATAGTGCTTGATTTTTAATAAAATAACAACTTTCTATTCAAGATCTGTGCAACACATATACAAGAAGGTGGCCTGGTCTAGCAAAACATAACACACAACAGCAGTTCAAACAACAGAGCAGACCTTTATAAAGAAATCTTTGTTACAAGAAGAGGCTGCGCTTCAAGTCAAGAATAGTCAAAAGTAATAATTAGCATTTGGCCACAGAGACTTCCTACGTGCCTTTGCAATGAAGTGCATGTAGTTATAGCGACAATTAAGTGTATAACCAATACGTGAACATAAAGATAGATGCAATTCTTACTGTTTTTACACAGACTTACACTTAGACTTGTAGCACCCACCTAGACCAGACCAGGCACCCCCACCCCATAGCAATGACACTCCTTGATGGCAGCAGCAAAACGGTTTAGGAACAACTCAAAAAAACACGAAGAACATCACAAGGTGTTGACCTGGCCTCCAAATTCACTAGATTCCAGTATCTGTGGGATGATCTACAGAGGCCCCTCTCCAGAAAGGCCCCCACTAACAACATCCTGTTTCCAGACACCACAGGACACCCTCAGAAGGCCCATGTCCATTCTCTGATGAGTCACAACTGTTTTGGAGGACCAAGGGAGACCTACACAATATTAGGAAGGTAGTCATAATGTTATGTCTCTGAACCAGCTTTCAAATAATTAATGCATACAAAGTATATGGATAGAGTTTGAAGATCACTAGCAGTTTCACAACTAATAAGCAGCTAATACCACAAAAACACTGATTGCTTGGTGTACATGCAGAAGCATGAATGAGCGCCAGTATAAACACAACCTCTCCCACAGGGATAGACCAACACTGGTGGTTTATTACAGCCGGAACATGAACGTTGTTTTTCTAATTATAAGACAGAAGAGCAATAATCTGAGTTTTCAGCCCAGCTCCAGGCTTGTTCCAGGCCTCCGTCTGTAGACTGTGGCCTGTTCTGTGCTCAGCCTGCCAGGAAATATGTTCATTATGAACAAATGTTTGGCCTTACCCCGAGGGTAAACGCTCCTATAATGACATGATGTTTGTCAGTGACCTCTGACTTTTATATAGACTTACCCCCAACACAGGTTTTCCACTACAGAAAACTGGTTATAATTATTTAGCGCAGCAGGGGAACAACCTTCCCATAAATCCTAGCTGTAAAATATTTTTTAATACAAGCCAAGGTTGAGTCATAGCACTTTGTTGCTGCTTTCTCTGCAGGTATTAATAAAGTGGTCTTATCTCACTCAAGATCCCTCTGAGGATGTGTGGGGGAGCTGTTTTGTATCCGAAAACAAGCTTCAGATGTCATCCGGCCACATTCCTTCAACGCTCGCCTGGGACACCTACTCCAGACCTCACACAGAAAGCACCTTATTATCAACTTCTGCATTGGGGAACATGTTATAGCCTGTCCCCCGTGAACAATGCTTGTGTTCTTAGGAAGCTGAGAAGATCACGTTCAAGGAGCTGTGTGCCAGAAAAAAAGGATTTCAAACCACCTCCACATCCAACTACAGCTCTGTCATGAACACTGTCAACAGTCAATGTCCAACGTTGGCGTCTTCTAAAAAAAAAAGTATTGTGGTATTTACTACGTTGCTGAGTTTCGTATTTGATCTTCAACTGTAGGGTAACATGTTTCAGTTTAAAAAAGCAGATTTTTGAAGTACATATTCGCTGATTCCAAACTCAGAAGTGATGATAAACACACTTTAAAGTCGATTTCTATTCACCTTGACAAATTATCACTTGATGAAGTTGCTAATGGTTAGCATGTTGGAAAACACTGGCACATCTAAGAGACACAGAGCAGCTTTAGCCTTTGTTTGTATCCGCTTGACGCATGTTCACACTACTTTTAGCACCATTTTGTTCTCCACCAAGAGAAATAACTGACTCTTTAACTGTCAAACTTTAGCTGAAACTCCATCCATTTGAAGGTACATCTAAAAGATGTGCATTGCCACCTGGTCTGATAAGGGAAGTCAATAGGGGTGTGGCTTAAAGTGCGATACCGCTGATGGTTGCTAGGTGTCGACTCCTAAAAAAAAAAAAATGTCTCCCCCGTTCAAAAATCGCCAACTGCTCTGATGAAATACTAATAATAAGTCCATTAAAGGGCTTGCCTTGCTTGATTGACACGTTTGATTGGGAGTTTTCAGGGTTTTCCATTAGATCCATCCCTCACTACTCCCTTTTATCCGACCATGGGGCCAAACACCAAACTCTATGCTTTAAGACAATAGTCAGCAACTCAGTGGTTGATGTCACTGTGACTGTTAGGGGTTGTACACGCTGGTCGACTAGTCATTTTGTCGACTAGTCGCCGATCACGTGACAATATCAACATGGACGTCTCCTAGAAGACAGATGAGGAGCCTAGTGGGTCGTTGCAGTGAACTAGTGAACTGGCAGCTTTTTTTTGTCATATCCAGGATATGATCAAATACAATTTTACATGTATTGTACTATGTTCTGATTACTGATTAGTGCGTGCATGCCTAGCACATGCAGGTTTCTGAACTTTGGAAATGATGTTTACAATCACAAACGCAAAAACAGGACACTTGAAAAGGAGAACATATTTAAGGAGCATAAGTTCATGTCAACACAACCAACATAAACAGCACATAACCCACGGACAATAGATACCGGCATAAAAGAGAAATCCAAGTGGTACAAAAGATGGAAATTCAGGAAAACAGTTTGGCTGTGATTATTCACAAACATGAAGCGGTGATAGCTCCAGCTATTGCTTGCACACCTGTTAACATAAAGCTGTTTAGCCTGCTAGTAATGTCTGTGAAGAGTCTGAAGTATTTAAAACAAAGCAACGGGAGCTTCTTCAGTTCAAAACATACCGTTGGGGGGGGGAGGGGCCAGGCTTTGCAACCTGTTTTGAGGCAGTTTGGGGTCACTGAAGTCTTTTACCTTTCCGTTGACAAGAGAAATAGGGTCGTTAACCCAGCCATCAGGTGATTTGTTGGTTCTTACCAGGGTCAAGGTGTGAAAATCGTTGCCTCTCCCACTAGTGAAGCTGCTGTTTTGTTTCCCTAATGGATCTGTGCATCTGCTAAACTTTGACTGGACGTTTCACCGCTCCAATCCAAGTATTTCCTTCTGTTCTAAATGACAGACGGGGAGTTTAGGTTTTTTATAAGGACATCTGTGGTTGTTGCTCACCTGAAAACTCACATTAATAGCCTCTCAGATACTCACCTGTAATTGGAGCAATCTGATTAGATTGTGTGTTTTTCCCCTAGTTAAATGTACTCTAATGACTCATTAAAGGTCAATCTTCAAGAAAACAATGTCGTTTTCCTGTTGCAGTAGGACAATGCCTGGCATGCAGTTGGACTTTGATGTCCTCCACATCTCACACACAGCACAGATGCTGGGTGATAAGCTCTGGCTCATAGTCAGAGTCCCAGTTCATCCCATAGGTGTTGGATGGGGTTGGGGTCAGGGCTTTTTATCGAGGCAGGTTCCTCCACACCACACTGGGGAAACTCTTCTATCATGGACTTGAAGGTTCTCAGTCTTCCAGATCATGGAATGAAGATACTGGAACTGTGTAGTTTCTTGAAGTCAGTTGGAGAACAGAAGAAGCTACTTCGATTAGTTTGAGATATAGATTTGGATATGCCATGACCTGGATGACTGAGAACCTTCATGTCCATAAAAGCTGCTACATACTCCATGGGAAGCCAGAAGTTTGTTCTCGTTTGAGAGTTCTCGCAGCTTGTTCTCAACACATCAACAGCAGAACTTTTTTCTTGTGTGGTGTCCGGCAATTATTCTGTGATTGGTCAGAAATTGGAAGTGGGCGTGGTTAATGCGGAAAAGCAGAAATGCTAGCGGCCACTCTGTGAGCCCCCAGATGCTAATATTAGCAATGTGACAGCTAATCTCTCCTGGGTAGATATCTGACGGACACTGTCATCAAGACGACTGGCCGACATCTGGAAGGGAGGGGCCTATGAGGACTTTCGGCCCTTGAGTTTCTGGCCAGAGTGAACTTTGTTCTTGTTCTCACAATCCTAGGAGAGAGAACAAATTTCTCGCTTCTCGCAAAGTATGTAACAAGCTTAACAAAAGAGTTTCCCCATTGTGGTGTGGAGGAACTTGCCTAGACAAAGCACTGGCCCCCACCATATCCAACACCTTCACAATGAACTGGAGCTTATCACCCAACGTCAGTGCCGTGTGTGAGATGTAGAGCAAATCAAAGTCCAACTGAAAGCCAGGACAGACAAAGAGTAGATCACAATTTAGCAGATAACACTCAGTCCTGCATTGTGTCAGATCAGTTACTTCACATTGCTGATATTTACTGCAGCAACACAAAGGCCTCAGTGACGTTAAAGATCAAGACGGCCCACTGACTGATGTGAGTCGCGGTGGGGAGGCAGCAGATGGGAGGTGGGAGTGCTGGGAAAGGTCCTAATGTTAAGCTGTGAGGATCACTCTGAGGGCCCCGTCCCTGTTTGCAGTTGACCCCTTTTCCTGTTTTGGCAGGGCCCCCTGTTACAGATGCTATGCAATATATCAGCGAGATGCATCCAGTTAAGCCATCACTACTTCCTGTCAGGTTGAGAGCTGCGGAGTGAAGTGAAGATAAGTACAGACCACCACCTTGAATTAACCTCACATGTCAGGAATGAGTTGTTTTCTTTCGTGACATGTCATCCAGGAGGAGGCTCAGCATCTGCTCAGCGTCTAATGACAGACTACATTTACATTCCCATGGTAAACCCATGCCACTACAACAAGCACTCCCTAATCTAAACACAACACTAGTGCCGGACGATATATATAAAATAACACAACTCTCTCTCCAGTTAATCCACACCCTCTTCACATAAATAATTTTAATGATTTTAGTTGATTTTCTACAGTCAGACGGTTCATTCATCAACAGAGCAAGTCAAGTACAAGTTTGACATGAGAATTCACCCTGCAACAAACCCCCTGTTAACATTAATGCAAATGGCAGAGTTGGTCCCAACCAGAACATGGCTATCATAAACTATTAGCTGTGTTATAGCATAGTCAGCATGCTTAATAGAGGCAGGCTGCAAAAGTTGATCACTGTAACACTGTTAGCCAGTTAGACAACTTGAGAAATCTATTTAAATTAGCTAGCACCAGTACATTGATCAGATGGTTAGCTTACAAGCTCCAGTACTTGGACAACTAGCCTTGTGGCTAATGGTGTAACTAGGGATGTAAAGAAACATACCTCCTCAAGGAACCTACTTAACATTTGGTTTGGTATGTTTATGTCTGCACAAGTTCAGATTTTTTAAAGTCGACACCGACTAACCTCTGATGACGTCACTGATAAAAACACAGTAGAAAGTTATGAAAACTATATTCTTAACCTGAATACATGTGCTGAGAACAGACAGCTCATGTGCTACATAGCGTGAGCTGCAGATATGTATAGACTGTATAAAAACAGGCAGCAACTCAGCACCACCAATATGGAGAAAAAGCCTTCTCCGTGTCCTGCAGCTAAAGGTCTAATAATTTTATCAAATAGTTGATGCGCAGCCTCCTTCTCTTGTTTGGTGAAGTTGTTAACTGACTATTGTCGGGAGGATTTGCACCGTTCCTCTGCTAGCGTTAGCGTTAGCCTTTTCAGGTGCATTGCAGTAGTACTTTAGTTGTATTTCAGGACTGACATCTCACGGTAGTATGGGCTTCATCTTTAGTGAAGTATTTCCGCTGCTAGTTTTGCTGCAACGACCCACTAGACTCCTCACCTGTCTTCTAGGAGGCGTCCATGTTGTTATTGTCACATGATCAGTGTGCCTAGTTGACGTGAAGTCAACAAACTGACTAATTGACTAGTCTGTATAACCTCTACTTCATACATGTACTCCAGCAGCAAAGAGTGGGAGCTCCGGCCAAAAAAGCTCTGGCAGTTGAACCGTTTGTTGTCCATCACCTACATGCTAGCAGTTAGCTGTGACGTGCTACGTAGAACTAGCACTAATTTAGTTTGAGCTTTAAACCGGCTTCACTGCGGAGCACAAATGAACCACCATGAAACCATGTAGAGGTCACGCTTCCCCCAAATAGCTCTTAGTATGGAACCCCTAAAAGGTCACAACAAAAAGTTTGCCTTTGCTTTCCCTTCTGTCTTTTCCAAAACTGATGAGCACAAAACACACCACTGAGAGGGAATGGGATGTGATGTGTCATGTAACAAGTGCCTCCGCTCCGCCACAGCTGGCACTGCCTGTTTCGTCCATTCACAGCATCTTCTAATCTTAGTAATGACAGGGTCCTTAGCAGGCAGCAGTTTCAAAAGAAAGATGAGCCATCGGGAGAGGGGGGGGAGAAGAAAAGGGGGAGGCTAAAAAAAAAAAAAAACACAACGTTTGGCCGCCGTCCAGAAGGGTAGAGGAGAACGTTAAAAAGCTCCCCAAAAAACTGTAATCCCTGACTGTTGAGGCAGAGGAACCGAGAGTGCGGAGCTGAACACTCGTGTTACAGTACGACAGAAGGTTTGTGTCATTTTTTAAGAAGGGTTCCTCTACGGTAGGTGAGTGTTAACACCTGGAACCAGATTGCAATTAATGCATTCCAGGAAATAAGACTTTGGAGTTTAGGGTTAGAGTTAGATTTCGACGAGGGAGTTGGCGGTGCGGTAAAAAAGACATCTTGTGCACATCTTAATGATGATTGTTTTTGTTTTAAAGAAACAATAAAAACAGGAAGAAGTAAAAAAGCATCCAAGCAAACGTGATACCGTGTCCCAGGACAAAAGAATCCCCAGCAGAGACCACCACACACATTCAAACATGTTCTTACCTGAACATCTGGCGTTTCTTCTTCTTCTTCCTCCTCTTCTTTTTCTTCTTCTTCTCTACCTGCTATGTGCACTCCTCTGCATTCAACACTCAAATGCCTCATTGACAGAATCTGGCTTACCTCACACACAAAAAAAAACTCCACCCCTGAGAGGGGTGAGATAAGAAGAAGAGAAAAAAGGGAGGGAGGGAACGAGGGAGGCTGATGGCAGGAAGAGCAGACTCAGGACGACTTCCTCCCCACATCGCCGCTGTGGGATCACTAATCTGAGCGGGGGGTAAATTAAACCTGAAGACAGAGA